>NC_142685.1:41480000-43980000 GCF_056320005.1 Nelumbo lutea
GTGAATCTCCCCTCCAAATGCACTAGGAAGTCCCAAACCCTTGTTCACAATCTACTTAGATCTTCAGGGTCCAAGCGAAGCCTCAATTTAGAACAAAGGCAAATTCAAGGTGGACCAAGACTAATGATTCTATTCGAGAAGTTTAACTCATTCGCTTCTCACTCTGCCTTGGTCTTGACTGATTTCCTTCTGCAAGATGTGCGCAACCCACTTGTACACCTCCCAATAAACTTAAGAATCTCGTCAATCAGGACCACTGGGAATGCCACCGCCAACACCAAGAGCCACTCATTTAGGCTGAGGGGTACAATGCCGAACACTTGGGCAAGGAATGGGATATAAAGGATCAAGAAATGTAGACCGAAAGATAGTGACATGGCCAGAAGGAGCCACGGGTTAACCCATGGGGGCATTGTCAAGAGACTCCCATCTTCAGACAATGCATTAAGGGAGTTGAACATTTCAATGGCAACCAGGACGGTGAGGGAGAGAGTCATAGCTTTCACTTTGCCAGCCTGGAAATAGTCACAGGGTTTGGCATCAAAGGAGAACACCTGTGCCCCTGCTGTGAAAGGAGAAACTGTGAATCCTTCCCAAGAAGGACACTTCTCCCAGTTGGACAGTTGCGAATATGTGACAAGAGTGTGGCCATCCTGGCTCAGGTCAATACCAAAGAAGGAGCCGTGTGTATACCATATAATGAAAACTCCAACGGTTGCTATCCCAACATAGAACCCAATAACCTGCAAAAGTTTAAGAATGAAATCTAAATTTCAAAGGGCACTTGGGAAGAGGTCAGAATCCAAAAGTTGGCATGAGATATTCTTGGCTTTGAGAGAAAAAAAAAAAAAAAAAGTGAATAAAAAAAGATAACTGGCATACCAGGTAGCGAAATAAAATCCAAGCAGTAATCAATGAGTCGTCGCTTCTTCGAGGGGGTTTCTTCATTATATCCTTGTCCGGTGGATTGAATCCCAAGGCTGTTGCAGGGGGTCCATCAGTGACAAGGTTGACCCACAGAAGTTGGACAGGGATCAACCCTTCTGGAATACCTAAAGCTGCTGTGAAAAATATAGAAGCAACCTCACCAATATTCGAGGAGATCATATACCTGCAATAATTTCATAATTATATAAACATATTTCTTAATGTGACAACTGGGACCACTATGACAAAAATTCAACAGGGTTGCAACTTGGGCAGGCTCAACTAGAGCTTTTATTAAACTTTGAAAAGGCCTGGCCCAAGGTTAAAAGAAGCAAAATGGAAAACAAGTTTAACCTTATAAATTAGTTCTACCCACATTGGTGTTTATGTCCTCATGTCTGCCTTCTCTGCAATGTGAGCGGGGAAATTTTCTACTATCTACTAATCTCCTATTAATTTGTCTATGGTATTTGGGAGTGGTTTTTTTTTTCTCTTTACGTGCAGGGGGATGACTCCTTCAGATTTGCAATTCATTTTCAGCAGCACTTTCATTAACCAACCCACAAGTGGAAATATTCTATGGAGATGCTCCAGAGCTGCAATTTTATAGGCTGTTTGGGAGGAAAGAAATGGAAGATTATTCAAGGAAAAGTCCCAAGATAGAAGAGTTCTCATTGACCTCATAACAGTGAGTGCGGATTGGGTTAGGGTTTGTTCAGTTCCTTCACTACCAATGATACTAGAAACTGGGGCCATTAGGGTGACTGTGTAACCTATATATACCACCCCTAGACAAGTTAATCAAGCTTTAACTTTGATGGGAGGCAACCCAGGCTCCTCTGGAATTAGGGCAGTCTTTATAAACCAGAAATGAGCATGGAAGTATACTTTCTCTTACTCAGGACCTGCAGGCCATGTGATAGCAATGTGATAAGAGCAGAAACCCTAGCAGTTCTACAGGGGTTAAAGTTGGCAAAGAGAAATAATTACACAAATGTCATTGTTGAAGAGGAGTCAAAAGTGATTGTAGGGTGGATTAAAAATGAAGGAAAGTGCCTTACCCTTAGAGATCGATGAGCTAAAAAGGAACAATAGTTGCAGTTCAGTGGGTGTACAGATCTGCAAATGGGCTGGCAGACAAGGGATAGAAAGAGAACCTCTTTTGGGATGACTGATTGAGGGTTCTTTCCATATGTATGTTTCTCAATCCACTTCTACCCATTCTTTCAATCTCAGAATTGAAAAAAGAAAATTTCAGGACATCAAAGTATGATGAATTTAAAAACGTATATCTAGAAATTCCCCAATTATAAATTATGTTCTAGTTCTAGTCCCTGTAGAAACTTCTTTTAAGTATCTCCACAGTTTGTGACCCTTGGAAAACAAGTGAATTGTCAAACCAATTCTGAACTGAAAAAGATAAGAGGGAATAGAGAAAGAGAAATAAACCTGATAAAAGCCTTCATATTGTCATAGATAGATCTACCTTCACCCACAGCAGCAACTATTGTTCTGAAATTATCATCTGCTAACACCATGTCAGAAGCTTCCTTTGCAACCTGCAAAAAAGAAAAAAGAAGGAAAAGAAAAAGAAAAAAAAAAAACATGCATTAGGATGGCATTCAAAAAATAATAAAGGATTTATAAATGACACACAGGTAATAGAAAATTGGGGAGAGGTGAAAATTGACATAGCAACACATTATTTGGTAAGAAAGCAAATCCATGAAAAATACACTAATCAGACAACAAAAAGCTCAACAAGTTTAGTGATTCAGATGATTGTATTGCTTAAAAGATTCATCAATAGCCTGGTAAATCCTCCAGTATACCAAAAGCATAAACACACACATGCACTGGCTCAAGAGAAAAATAAAAAGTGCACTTTGAACGCAATGCAACACTTGTACAAATCTTCTCATAAACCCAGGAATATTGCATGAGCGCTTGCAAACTAGAATGTCTTCAAAAATTATATAGATGTTTCTATACAGAATAAATTGCATTTTATTTGTCCGTGAAGCTCATAGTCTCATACACTCATACTGGAAAGCAGGTTAGCTAATTTTCTAGAAACTGATGTTATCATACTATCACAATTGGAAGCTAATCTGAAGAGAAGGAAATGTCAATAGAGGCCCAAAAAAACCATAAAATATCAATGGAGCCCAACACATGTACCCCACACAACCAAACATGGACCAGGGAAAATCACCTTTCAACAGTAAAAAGGTGAGAAATCCATAAGATATTTACAGACATGAGAATCAATGAAAAAGAATACCTCAGTTCCAGTGATGCCCATTGCAACTCCAATGTCAGCCAATTTCAAAGCAGGAGCATCATTGACCCCATCACCAGTCATTGCAACCACTTCTCCATCTTCTTTCAGCAACTTCACTATCTCTTGTTTATGCCTTGGTTCAGCTCTAGAGAATAGAAGCCCACCACTTTGCCTTAAATGATCTCTTTTATTAGCAAGATCCATAAACTCTTTTCCTGTTAAGCTTTTTGAAGTAATATCCTCGTTAGGACCAAATACACCAATTTCACAACAAATTGCTTCTGCTGTCTCCTTGTTATCTCCTGTGATAACCATAACACGGATACCAGCTGCTCTGCAGTCCTCAATTGCTTTGTGAACCTCTTCTCGAGGAGGATCCTATAATGTTAAAGAATAAATCGTAAGTCCAAGAGAATCCACCAACAGATCAGAACATCAACATAACCAAACAATGAGAATAAATAGCACATGTCTACTCACCCTTAGCCCAACCAACCCGACAAAGATAAGGTCACTCTCAATAGCTGAATAATTAGATGGTTTAAGTAAGCGATCATGAGCCGGATGATTTTCATCACCATCATAAGTCACAAATTCAGCAAGTTCATCCTTGTATGCAAAACCCAAGCAGCGAAGTGCAGTGGTTGACATCTCATGAAGGGATCGTAAAATAAGATCTCTTGAACTATGATCCAATGTCACAACAGAACCATCAAGCAGTTGAACATGGGAGCTTCTATCCAATACATTCTCTACTGCTCCCTGCCATAATGTAACAGGTCTATTAGGAATGCTTCTTTCCCAAATTACAAGCAGTAAAAAATAGTAAATAAACTGAAAAACAATCTTATTGGTAGCAAAAATGAGTAAAACAGATGAAAAAACAAATATGATCCAAATTTAATTATTGAAATAGAACCTTCAAAGAATAGAAAGCATATAGATATTTGAATTGGTGTGGAAAAACCAAAACAAGTTGAAACAGTATAGTCATTGCACAGGGAACCATAGGGATGTTAATCATACTTATATTCTAGTTCACTAGGGAGATGGACCATGAAGAACAATAAACCAGAAATTAAATTGATTTGTATTTTGCCTCTTATAGGACAAAATACCTTAGTTCTCCATCTTCCTGTGTCCTAACGTGAAACTTATCATGTCACAAAGTGAAACTAGGTAATTGGTACTACTTAGATTAGCAAGCACTAAAAATAAATGGAAACTCCAGCCTTCCAGCCACAACCAGAGAGCATACCTTCACTAATAATGAATTTCTTCCTGATTCCGACCTCACAATAACTCCCATTGATTTCCGATCACGGTCAAACTCAAGAGTTGCAATACGACGTCCAATTTCACTCCATCTCTGGCAACAACCTTTTTTATAAAACAGAAGGAAAAAATGTGATCAAGTATGTTAATATATCAAAATAAAATACAGATACTGTAACAATAAGTGTCAACATACGTAGCACATCTGCGGTGCCTGAAGATGAGGTATCAAACCCTTGAGGAGGACCCATTTTCTCAACTAGGACCTGAAAGAAGAAAAAGAAATCGTTCAGACTTCATAGAAGAATTTCAACCACATTAACTTGCTTAAACAATCTTAAGGACTTGAGTTGACAAAGCAACACAGAAACCCTACTTGCACATGCTTCAATAAAGATAAAATGCCAAATGTCTAGCATGCAGTGACACAGAATCATGATATGCTGGAAGACCAGTCCAACCCCTTTTATGTTTCGTCATGGAAGAATGTTCTGTAAACTCTTTCCCCAGTCAAAGAGAAGACCTAATCTCAATGATGTTATCAGTTTATATACATTGTGAAGTGAGAAACTCTCACCAAATTGACAAAGCTTATTCAAACTTCAAAGTCATCATAGTTATAGGCTACCACCAGCTAAGATCATTCTCCACTGGAAATGTATATATAAAGTATAAACCCCTTTCTGAACAAGGAAAAAACCTAATCTAAATGATATTGTTTGTATATTTGCACAGTCAAGTGAGAAACATCCCACCACCAAAAGACAAGCAGGCCCAAGATGGATTGCCAGAGATTGTTCAAAGATGATCATAGCTAACACTGGCTAAGCAATCTTTCTACAAGAGATAGAATTCAATTATCAATAATGTTTTTAATAATGTTTTCATAGACAATTCTTTTCTTTTATAGAACGGGAAGGACTTGTAGACAAAATTCTATGGTTTGGGAATTTGTGCCTCAGCTTAAGAGTTCATTGAAAGATTAGATTTCTGGAATGAAAGGATATAATTGGTGACCATAGAAATTAAGAATGAACAGGAAGAATCTCAAATGTAGAGATCTTACTTTCAATGCTGCCTCGGTTGGCATTCCATTGGCGACATAGTGATTCCCAGCTTGTGCAACACCTGAATCATTGCAAACAGCAGCAATCTTTGCAATCATAGCAAGGTTTGCATCCATACAACCAGTTGGCCATTCATGTATCTTGCCATCAAAAGGACTGTAGGTGGTTCCATCGACTTTGAAAGTTCTAACGGAATCTGCACGAGGACCCATAGCCACAAGCTTTGCCACTGCCATTTGATTGGTAGTCAAGGTACCTGTCTTATCAGAACAAATGACTGTAGTACAACCCAGAGTTTCCACGCTAGGCAACTTCCGTACAAGCGCATTCTTCTGAGCCATCTTTCGTGTACCAAGTGCCAAGCAAGTTGTAATAACTGTCGGTAAACCTTCTGGAATGGCCGCCACTGCCAATGCCACTGCAATCTCGAAGTAGTAAGTGCACTTCTCGAAAGAAAACTTGAAATTCGATGGCCACCCGTTCACATAATCCCAGGTAAAGAAGTACTTCACGTTGATGAGCCAGACCAGCGCACAGATCACTCCGATTATGGCAGTGAGGGTCTTTCCGAATTCGTTAAGCTTCTTTTTCAATGGGGTGTCTTCATCCATTTGCGCGGCCGCATGAATCTGAGAATGCACCTTCCCGATTTCCGTGTTCATACCCGTCTGGGTAACCAAGCAGATGATATTTCCATTCACAACCGTGGTCCCGGCAAAAACCATACAATTCTTTCCTTGAATGTCACTGTCCTGAGGAACAACCTTATTGCTCTTATTAACCGCTTCGCTTTCCCCCGTCAGTGAACCCTGCTCGACCCTCGCAGTGGAGCTTATCAGATGCAAAACCCGCATATCAGCTGGAACCTTGTCGCCTACCCTGAGTTCAACGATATCACCCGGAACGAGTTCCCTGGCTGGCAGACCGGATATCTTTTTCCCTTCACGTATCACGCTGGCGTGCTTGGATTGAATGTCCTTGAGGGCTTCTAGGGCTTTCTCGGCGTTGTTCTCTTGCCATACTCCAACAATGGCATTTACGATCAATATCAAAAAGATCACGAGAGGCTCCACGAATGCTGTAATTCCCATCTCGCCCCCCTCATCGCCGTCATCCCAAGCGAGGACAAACGACACCACTGCGGCGACGAGTAGAATGCGCACCAGGGTGTCGTTGAACTGTTCGATAATCAGACTCCAGATTGACGGGCCCTCATGCTTCTCCAACTCGTTCCAACCGTAGATCCGACGCCGCTCCTCGACTTCCTCAGTCGTCAACCCCCGGTCTTTGTCGACGTTGTACACCTTCAAACACTCTTGGACGTCTTTCGCCCACGCCGGGATGTCGGAGGATATGGATCCACTACTATTCTGATTTCTATGATCTTGTCCTCCTTTCCCCATCGAGATTTGATAAAATAGCACTCGATAAGAGTTGGGATCGACAATAGAAGAGTCAGAGAAAATGTTAACAGAGAAAAAGGGGCAGACTTCCGCGTTAAATTGACCGGGAACCGATGGATTAATCAACGCAGAAATCTCGTAATCTGCCGACCCAGAAACAAAAGCATGAAACCCTAATTAAGAATCAAATCAAAGAACCAGGGGTGTGATTCATGAAGAAATCCCAGCTTCCAATCCACGAAAATGACAAATGAAATACAGAAAGAACTAAAGATTTGTAGCGCAACTGAAACAATTGTAGGATTTATGTTAGCAGAAAAATTAGAACTTAGAATACGCTATGCAACTTCTTCTCTTTCTCTTCCTCTCTTCACGAAGGATGGACTGACTAAAGTGAGAAAACCTCTCTCGCTGTCTCTGGGTTTTTCCCGGTTCTCCACTCCACAAACCACAACCTAAAAATGGAACCATTGATTCAGCATAATTAAATAATTATGATTGTTAATAAATAAAGTATGCATTTAGGAAATTTCGTGGCTCTACCCGATGTGATTATTAAAAATAGGGAAAATGTGTAAAACTCACCATTATTTTTAAGATTTCTCTTACACTCATCACAACTTTTCAAGATTTAAGTCATCACTAAGTTTTTATTTTTCAAAATCCAACTTTCATCGTTAATGTTTCTTGTGTTCATGTCAGCACAAATAGACCAAATTACCCTTAAATAGTGAGTGAAAGGAAAAATGGTTTTTTTAGTTTTTAATTTTCTTATTTTTTATATTTTTAGTGTTTTTGTTATAATTTCCAAAGTTTTTTATAATTTCTGTTTTTTTACATTTTTCTATTTTTTACAATCTATAAACTTTACTATATTTTTGTTATTTATTTACAATTTCTGTGTTTTTCTATAACTTTTTGTGTTTTTTCTACAATTTTTATTTTCTGATTGTGTGTTTCAATTTCTATAGTTTCTATAATTTGAAAATAATTTTTTAGTTTGTTTGCAATTTTTTTATATTTTTTATAATTTCTATGTTTTAATGTAGTTTATATTTAAAAATATTTTTTTGAACTTTTCCTTTTTTAAGTCTAAATATTAAAATATTAATATATCAATACTCATTAATTTATTTTCTATATATTTTATCTTTTTCTACGAAAGGTAAAATGATAATATTTTATACTTTAACATTAAATTAATAACATGATGAGTTTTAAACATTTTAAAAAATTGTCACGAATTTAAGAGAAATACTGAAAATTCACGATGAATTTTAGATAATTTTCCTTAAAAATAAAAACAGAGCCTATGTCTGATGATAACGACCGTGAGCGCAGCAATAAAGAAGGAAAATATTAATAACTTTCCAAAAATCTGGTTGGCGTGAATGATTTAGACCGTTGGATCAGTGAGATGGTTAGGATGGGGATCCACATTAAAGCCAACAGCAGCAGCAGAGCCCGGGCCAACGCCAATCCATTGCATGCCTATACCATTAATTTAATTGTAAAATAATTAAAAGGGGCACGAGAGTCAACTCATCATCAGCCAGAGAACTTGAACTTCTTCTAGTTCTAACTAAGCAAAGGTCATTTTTGTAATTATATATGCATAAGGCACTTGCATCTTTGGAGTGGGCCCCTCGCCCGCTCCAACACTCCACAAGCCAACGCAGCTGAGCCGCCGCCCGTGAATTCAATATTTATTAACCACAAAAAAAAAATTAAATTGGGAAACTCTGACTTTTCTTGGCAGTCGGCAGCACCACTGCACCAGGAGGCCGGATCACCTGCCCACTAGCGTTTATCCCAGTACAACATCTCGTCATCTGCAATAGTACAAATAGAGAAAGATATTCCCAATTCACGGGAGGTAGTATATTGTGGATAAGAATGAGCAGAGTTGTCATAGGTAGGAGATCCGGTTCCCGATGAACCACCAGTAGTGGCGTCAAAAGTAGAATTCATTTCTCCGTCGTCCTCCAGGCATATCGGTACGGTAGAATAGACTGGGTTGTGATGTCGTGTCCTCGGGAGGACAGCCTCCATCATCCTCCTTGCTCTAAAAGTGTTCGATTGGAATTTCTAATCCCGTCTATTGAGATATCAGTGCTATTGTCTGAACATTTTACCAAAAAAATAAAATTTTGCCTGAACATATATATATATATATATGGGAGTAGTAAAGAATTGTTTGGTTTTAGGGAAGCCTTGACAGCTGCTCCTTCACAATTGCCTCTGTCTCAACTCTCTGTCCGTCAAAAAATATTTAATTCCGCAATAGATTGGACATTAAACAGAGTTCAGTCTCGGTCCTGACTCACTCACAGAGAAAACAGTATGGCAGGCCAGACCCAGGGTGAATGAATGTTGTCGCATTATCAGATTATCTCTCTCACTTCTTCGTATTAGAGATTCATTCAGCGCTCAATTTTACTAACTTGGGCCCGCTTGGGAATTGGGAAGGCAGACGGCTGGGTGTTTGATTTCAGTTGCTTTTCACTGTGTGTTTTCAAGAAACCACGCAGAGAGAATCGGGATTAGTTGAACGTTCTGCCTGTTCATGATAATGACTTACCTTGTTTCTCCGTCTTTAATTACCCCAATTTTCAATTCTCTCTGACTCTCTCTTTTTCTCGTCCTTTTCATCAACTCCTAATTTTTCATCTCAACATCCTCTCTCTTTATTTCTCTCTTTTCATTGGATTTTTTCTCTTCCCTATAATTCACCTCTCTTACTTTTTTTTTTTATTCTCTCCCTTACTTGGAATTCGAATTAGCTTAACGGTTTAGTTTTTCAAAGGAGTGTGAAACCAACGATGAGGTTCCACTTCCACACTAGTACTAAATTCATAAGCACAACTGTAAAAGATGCGAATCCCATGCATTTAATACTAGCATTGAACCTTATCATTGGTTCCACAGCCTGCTAACATTTAAATGGTATTCTCCTCTTCTCTCCACTTTCCCATAAAAATATGATCATAATTTATTAATATTGGAATTTTCAAGTCAAACAATATTCAAATCTATAGATGTGATTTCAAGCAAATTGATGGAATAGGGGGAATTCATGTTTCCTATATATTCATGCATGGCATCTTCCATTATTGTTAAATAACCTATTCTTAAAATAATAATCTATTGTTAAATAATCCATTACCTTATGAAAATTATTAAAAATTTCTGGAAAATATTCTACCAAAAATTATGAAATAATTATTTTGGAAATAAACCATTATTTAACAAATATTAAATAATTTAATAATCTACAAAACATTAATAAGCAATCCATTATTTAATAACTTTTGGTTGTTAATAAATGTTCAAAATTTCAACATTTAGTGTAATTTACAATAATCATCATAATTTAATAAATCTTTATTAAATCTTCACAATAACAATTTATTGATAAAAGATATTACTAATTACCACTAATTTCTATAAATCAATAATTATAGTTAACAAATAATTTAGGGAAACTCTTTAACCAATAATCCATAATTATTTTTTAAATAAGTAATTAAAAAAATTAAGAAATTAATCTATTAAAAAACCATAATTATTAAACATTTTAGGAAAATTAAATCAGGAAATTAATCTATCAGAACTTGTTTCATAATTATTTAAATAGCAATCCATTATGATTATTATTTCAATAAATAATTAAGGCAAAATCTATCCACACCAATCTATACCACTTGGTTGACTTCAACCATACTTGGTTTTACATTAATTAACAACAAATGGTTTACTTTTAATTAAAAATAATGTAATTTACCATAATTATATTAATTTATTATAATTACATTTACTTTAATTAATAGTAAATAATTTAGGCTTAAAAAGTAAATAATTTACATTAATTTATTATTATTTGATGGAGCGCGATCCGGTTGGTCTTAGCTGTCCGATGCCTTGCTTTCGAACGGGGTAGCAGGGATACTGAAACGGGAGAGATGGGAAAGCTCTGGGAGGAACCCGGTGTAGAGGCTCCGAAGCTCAAGTTAGAATCTTTCAAAAGCAAGGTAATACCAGATAGCGCAAAGTTTGCATACCTCCGTTGTCGGGGGGCAGGGGGCTCTTATAGTCGCTTCGCGTACTCGTCCCGAGGCCCTTGTCAGATCGGGTATGATTACCCTTGCGCTTGTCAACTCGGCCGTCGTCCCTTTTGCTGAGACAGAACCGTCACTGCCTAACCGTCTAACTGGAGATGGCGGCGTCAGTGGCGGTGGCAGGTGGCCGTTTAGAGTGCTGCTGCCAAAACGTCAGATCCCAAGTCAGTCAGGCGTGGCACCCTCGGGCACGGACTTCCCTGGTGCTAGGCATGGTACGACTTGTATGGCTTTGGTGCCTAGAAGATGATGTGAAGTGCTGAGCGAGGCGGTCTTGAGCTCGGAGGTATCCTGAACTGTAACAAGGTGGGTCAGTTCGGCGAAGTGTGTCCCGAGCTGTTACAAGGTGGCAGTTCGACGAAGTCTACCCCGAGCTATTACAAGGTGGTCAGTTCGGCGAAGTCCATCCCGAGCTGTTACAAGGTGGGTTAGTTCGGCGAAGTGTCCCCTTGTTCCCGCCTAGGCTTGACCCCTTTTGCCGAGCTGTCGTTTCTGCCACGTGTCTCATAATAAAGAGGTCGGGCCAAATCTTCCTTCATTAATTGCCCCCCACTCCTTGCGCCGAGGGCCTTGCCATGGTGCAGGGAGTTTTCACGAGGTGGTTGTAGATTTGTCCCGTCTTTCAAACATTCACTGTATGAGACGCTTTTGCTAGGGTTTTTTCGGTTTTCGAGAAGGCTGGAAATGTGACTTACTCAAGAACGCTGGTGGTTGTGACCGTGCATTTTAAATTTCAAACCAACTCGCGCCGCTGGGACGTGACAGCGGGTCATTTCAAAAAGGCACACCATTGCTGTACGTACGCCGTCGACTGTTAGGGAGACGTGCGGTGCGTCAGATTCGAAAAGACGCATGTCGAAGCGACGTCGGTTTCAAAAAGACGTGCTGACGTTTCACTTTTTTCGGAAAGACGTGCGCCAATCACGTCTCGACTTTAAGGGTTGTGCGGTTGGTAAGAACGTGGGCCGTCAGATCATCTTCAGTCTGCACGATCGATTCTTGGTTACTATAGCTATGAATAGTGGGGGACCCCGGTTGGTTTGTCACTTCTGCGGTTGTCTATCGAGTTCGCGTCCAACCTTCCAACTCGCGTCTGAGTCTCTTCCAGCTCGCGTCAAGGCTGGTTATACAGTCTTCACGGTTCTTTAGCTTGTTCTTCAAACTTTCCGGTGAGTACTTTCTTGAATCTATCTTTTCCCCAATGTCTAGCTTTGATAGCTCAGACGATTCTTCGAGTAGGGCCGACATAGGTTCCACCAACCGAGCCATGTCCCCAGACTGCCTCAGTGATCCTGAGGTGGAGCTTGAAGACTATGAACTAGTGGGCCGAGTTGCTTCGGGCAGTTTGGCGTCTACCTCCCGCCGAGGTCGGATGCTAGACAGGTTTGGTCCTTCGACCATGACGTCTGAGGGGCTTCAATCCATACTTCTGTCCTACAATCTTCCTGGGGGGTACACATATTTCATTCCTTCGGGTAGCTTTCCTTGGGAACACGGTCCCGACGAGATCGTGATTTTTCGAGAGCAGCTCGCCGCAGGGTTGCGACTTCCTTTCCATCCCCTTCTCGTCGAAGTCATAAACCACTTCGGTGTCACCAATGGCCAGCTTCATCCGAACTCTATTCGGAACCTGGTGGGGACGATATCCCTTTTTTGCGAGCAGAACTTCCCCTTGGACTTAGAGATATTCTCCTCTATCTTGATGCTCAAGAGACAGGCGGGTCCTCTTCCTGGGGGGAGACGGGTGTATTACCTTACACCTCGCCAGGGTTTTAAGCTTCTGCATGATCTCCCTAACAAGGTCCCGGCGTGGAAGCGGGACTACTTCGGCGTGCGAAGTGCACAAGGATGGCCCTTTCAGACTGGGTGGGGTGAGGCCGCTCCCGACTCGGGCGTAACTCTTGATAAAGAGACGGTGAAGGGTCTTCGGCAGTGGGCACGGCAAGGCTTAAAGTGCCACCACTACTTAACGGAGGCTAAGCTTTTTGCACCCGGCCTGAGTTCGGGTAGGTTTCTGGCTATGCGGTTTCTTGCTTGCTCTGTTCCTTCATTTTTTCTGATGTCGAACTCGTTCTGCAGGTGTGATGGATGCGGAGAGAACTCGCGGCGGGCGTTTGTTCCAAGGTATGAAGAGGAGGAAGCAGGTCGCCAAGCGAACTCGTAACGAGCTGCCCCTGGATGAGGAGCCCCAAGCCCCAGACCATACGACAGAGGATCTGCCCAGGGAGCCCGAAGTGACTCCACCGGTGCACGAGACTGCCGGGGCGCCTTTCGCTGAAACCACTCATACGGGCGCTCCTGCGTACTCAAGTGCTCCTCACTCCGGGTCTGCTCATACGCGGGCTGGGCCCTCAGGCTCGGGAGCTCAAGGGGAGTTTAGGAGCATGTTGATGCCGAACTACGCTCTTCAAAAGAGTAGGGATGCTACTTTCCCCGAGGAGGTCGCGGCGTGGACCGATCTTCCCTTGAATCAGGTCGCTTGCCGCGCCGTAACACATGCCATGGTGGTAAGTGATTTTTTTTTATTTCCGTTGCTTCTGTTGTCTTTTTGCTCACTTGTTTCTTTTGGTAGGTGAATTCTTCGATTCATGCCTTGGCGGCCCAAGTGGAGAGGAGCTCGCGACAGGAGCGAGCTGCTGAGGCTGCTGCTCATGCTGCTGAAAAGGCTGCTCGCGTCGCGATGGCCAGACAGGCGAGGTCTCAGCGTGACGCCGAGGCCATGGGGGTAGTTGTCAAGCACATGGCGGACTTGAAGTTGGATTTGCAGCATCAAGTCGAGTATCTTCAGGAGGACATTAGGGAGAGAACACAGATTTTCTCCCAAGGCATTGAAGACGCCAAAAAGAAGGCAGTTGAAGACTACATTGCCTCCCCGCGTTTTGACGATCTGATGGTGGACTCTTACAGGAGGGGGTTCAAGTTGAGCCGGTGGATGATCCGGAATACATACCCCGACCTCGATGTAAGTGCCATAACCACTTCACGCATAACTCAGGAGATGGCCAATGCTGCCGATGGCGAGCCGGACTCTGAAGGAGAGGCAGGGCCTTTGGGTGTTGTTGAAGTGCCTTCCGATGGCAAAGAAGTGGCTCTGGGCATGTAATTTTTTTTTTTTTTTGCCAGTGTACTCTTTCTTGCAATGGAGTGTCTTTTTCCCCTTGCTCATCTTCCCCGATCTGTTTCTTTGCCGGGTTTTTAAATTTCCGTGGTCTTTTTATGCCGCGAACTGATTTTTTTGCCGAGCTGATAATGTGCTGAAGTTCCTCGGCTTGCCTTGTGGCACATGGCCTGATTTCGTCCACTTCGCTAGGTGGTTTATAGGTAGTATCGCCTCAAGTTCACGATGTTCCACGTTCGTGGTACTCGTTTGCCTTCCAAGGTTTCGAGTTCATATGCGCCCCCGAGCGCTGTTTTTACTTTATAGGGCCCTTCCCAATTAGGTCCAAGCTTGCCGATGCCGGGTTCGGGCACCATAATTTTCCGGAGGACCAGGTCGCCGACTCGGAAGCTTCGTTGCTTTACTCTGCTATTGTAGTAGCGAGCTACCTGCTGCTGGTATGCCGCTGTTCGGATGTGCGCGAGGTCCCTTACCTCGTCCAGTAGGTCGAGGTTGGTGCGTAACTCGTCTCCGTTCGTCCGATCGTCGTATGTTTCTAATCGCAACGTTGGTATTTTGATTTCCGCCGGGATCACCGCTTCAGTGCCGTAGGTGAGGTTGAAGGGGGTTTCTCCCGTGGCTACTTTTTCGGTCATTCGGTCAGCCCATAAGACACTTGGTAGCTCTTCGGCCCATAATCCCTTAGCTCGATCCAGACGTGCTTTCAGTCCGCGCAGGATGGCTCTGTTCATTACTTCCGTCTGACCGTTTGCCTGTGGGTGCGCGACTGACGTGAAATTTTGCCGAATCCCCATGTCCTGGCACCACTCTTGGAACTTGATATCCTCAAACTGTTTGCCGTTGTCGGAAATTAGAACCCGAGGTAATCCGAACTGACATACTATGTTCTTCGAAAAGAAGTTCTGTATGTTTCGGGCCGTAACAGTTGCCAGAGGTTCGGCTTCTATCCACTTCGTAAAATAATCTACCGCAACAACTAAGAATATTCTCCCGCCTGTTGCTGGTGGGAATGGCCCAAGGAGGTCGATGCCCCATTGTGCAAAGGGCCATGGGCTGGCGAGGTATTTGAGGTCGGAGGCAGGTTGATGGTGGATGTTAGCATGCTTCCGACACTTGTCGCATTTTCTGACGAGCTCAACAGCTTCTGCCTTCATCGTTGGCCAGTAGTATCCTTGTCGAAGTGCCTTTTGGGCGAGTGCTCTGCCCCCCAAGTGTCCGCCGCACAGGCCTTCATGAGTGTCGCGAGTACAAACTCGGCTTCGGTAGGTCGCAGGCACCGCAAATAGGGGAGCGTGTATGACCGTCGGTATAACCGTTCGTCTATTATGACATATTTGGCCGCCTGGCGCTGCACCCTTTTGGCGGCATTGCGTTCTACAGGGAGGGTTCCGTCTATCAGGAAGCTCGCGAGTGGATCGATCCAGCTCGGCTCTGCTTCTAAGATGGGAGCGACCTCCTCTGTCCCCCCAAGAATACTAGGTCGAGGTAAGTCCTCTATGTACACAGTTCTCATATTGTTGTGACTCGTGCTGGCTAACCGGGACAGGGCGTCGGCCTCAGTGTTTTCGGACCTCGGGATTTTACTGATGATGTGTGACCAGAAGTTGAGCAGGGCTTCTTTTACTTTGGCCAAATATGCGATCATGGAGAGATCGCGTGCTTCGTACTCGCCGGTAACTTGGTTTACCACGAGCTGAGAATCGCTGTAGATGACCAAGTGTTTTGCCTTAAACTTTCGCGCTAGGTCCAGCCCGGCGATTAGCGCTTCGTACTCTGCCTCGTTGTTGGATGCCGCGAACTCAAAGCGTAGCGCGTGCTCTACTTTTGTGCCGCTCGGGCCGCACAAGACTATTCCAGCTCCGCTACCCTACCGGTTCGAGGAACCATCCACGTGAAGGATCCAGGGCTCCTCATCTCAATTCGCTCTCCACCTGATCAGGAGAGATGCCACACTGGATGCTACTTCACGGGGTTCGAACTCTATGGGCTCAGGAGCTCCGGGTTCGCCGCAAATGGGGACCTCGGGCTCGACCTGTGGGGCTTCGTGGCTGAAAGTGCATTCGGCGATAAAATCTGCCAAAGTTTGGGCCTTGATAGCGGTTCTCGGTTTGTACTGGAGATCGTACTCGCTGAGTTCAATGGCCCATTTCGTCAGTCGACCGGAGACTTCGGATTTGAGTAAAACTTGTCTGAGAGGTTTGTCAGTTAGGACGATGATTGTATGAGCCTAGAAGTACAGGCGGAGTTTCCGAGCTGCTATTACTAGGGCGTATGCTAGTTTTTCTATCTTCAGGTACCTTGCCTCTGCTCCCTGCAAAATTTTACTAACATAATATATGGGTCGTTGGACCCGGTCTGTTTCCTTTATTAGTACCGAAATGACCACCTCGTCGCTCGCCGAGAGGTACAGTTGTAAAACCTCGCCCACCTCGGGCCGGGCTAAGGTTGGTATACTAGCGAGGTAAACTTTTAGTTTGTCGAATGCGAACTGGCAGTCATGGGTCCATTCGAACCCTTTGCCTTTGACTGCCTTGAAGAAGGGTAGGCAGCGGTCTGCTGACTTAGATAAGAAGCGGCTTAGAGCGGCTATGCAGCCGTTTAGCCTCTGGACCTCTTTTACTTTCCGAGGTGGTTTCATATCTAGAATGGCTTTTATTTTGTCCGGGTTGGCCTCAATACCGCGCCGATTGTCAATGTAGCCTAGGAACTTGCCCGAGGTGACGCCGAAGATACACTTGTTGGAATTCAACTTCATGCTAAAGTGTCGCAGGATTTGGAAAACAGAATCTAAGTCTTGTATTAACTCTTGTGAAAACTGAGTTTTGACGACCATGTCGTCTACATAGCACTCTATACATTACTTACTAATCAATAGCAATTTCAATATTTTTTTAGAAATTATCATAAAATGTTGTAATTTATAGTTATTTAATTTATTGGTAGTTAATTAATTATAAAAAAAAAATTATTAGAATTGTAGGGATGGCAATTTTCCCTATAAAACTGGGGCCCTACCCTGCCCCACCCCAAATGGGATAAGTTTTCTCAAATCTTAAATGAATGAGGCAAAGACAAGATGGGGACAGAGAAAATATTTTTGCTTCAAATTAGGGATGGGGTTTACATATTATTCCTTGAATATGATGATAAATTAGTAAATATCCATAGATTTAATATTATTTTTTAAAGTATCTTTAAGTTTTTCTCATATTCTTATAATCCTATGATCCTATAATTTTATTTATAAAATACTCTCAAATTATCAAATCTAAATTTTAAAATATCCCTAAATTCTCATAATCCTATTTATAAAATATCAATAAATTAATTTTTTTAAATAATTGCCTAAAGGTAAAAAAAATAAAAAATCCCCCATTCTGATGAGGAATAAATGTCTTCTCCGCAACTGCGTCAAGGCAAGAATAAAATAGAGTGTCTTAAGTTATAGGAAAGAGGGACATGGAAATGGAGTAGAGTGTCTTTATGGGAGCCAGGAGGACACGGAGGATACTCACGTCACATCGTAAAGAACTCTTCAGCGAAGACTACCCATAACTTGAGATCATATCAGTGCATTAGAAAAATCTAGCATGTTCCCGGTCCGGATGTGCTGTCAATACAACTTGAACGGGTAGCAGAAGGTCATGATTTTATAGGCTGAAATTTTTTTATTTGAAAATGTTATTGTTAGGTAGGACGTTTGTCGGAGCAGTAACGATTTTTGTTTGGTATTAATGCTCTACGAAACCTTTTTAGTGTTACTACCTATTATCCAGTGCCACGTTATGTTTTTTTGCTGATGGCAACGAATTGTGGCTCAGGAAATGCCAAAACGTCTATTTGGCATTATAGGTACATAGTGATATCTCAGACCATCAAAGTATAGAGGATACCGAATTGATATCACATGGATGCTTGAGATGTGTTTATAATTCATCAATTGCTTATGACTACAATGAGTATATGATTTATCACATGATTGTGACAAACTCGTACTCGAGACGGGTCACGATGAATTTCGGTTAACGCAAATTTGCGATTAACTTTAGACATGCACAAACTTGTGATAAAGCTTAGACGTGCATGGATTTGCGATGAACCTTAGACGCGTACGGAGTTGCGATAAACTCGAGACCATTACAGAACCATAGAATCACTATAAACCGAGAATAAATATCGGTTACTCGTGCATCTTTAAATTATGCGCGTGACAAGGCGCCTCGGGCATTTAATAGAAGCGCACCCGCTAAATGATGATGTCATCCGTGCCACGTTTGTTAAATGGGTCACAAAAGGAAGTAGCACACGTGAATTATGAGAATCCTCGAAAGAAATGAAAGTTTGTCATTAAGAGATCTCATAAGACATGTGGCGAAACCCTAGCAGTGCTCCTTAATAATCGACAATAAATCTAATTTTCCCTTTCCTAGTGGGAATCAAACACTTTTGACTCCTCCCTTTCGGGACCTCGAGACCACTTCCTATAAACGATGGTCCATCTCATAAGGGAATTATCATTCTATCCTATCATCTTATCATTCTCATTTGCCTTAGCCTCCAACCTATCTCCTACCTCCGGTCTCCCTTCGTCGTTGAAGGTGAACTAAAAGCCTGGAAAAAAAGCCTGGAAACAAGCTGAAACTTGGACACGAGCTCAAGAAACAAAACGCAGAAGTGACAAAGCGATTAGGGTCCCCCACTATTTATACCCATAGTAACCGAGAACCAACAGTGCAGATCAAAGCCAATCCAACGGCCCGCATTCACGCTGACCGCACGTCCCCTGAGACCGAGACGTGATTGGCGCACATCTTTCTGAAACTGACAAAACGCCGGCGCACGTCTTTTTGAAACTGACAAGACGACAACGCACGTCTTTCTGAAACTGACAGAACGCCAGGGCACGTCTCCTCGCCTTACAAACGGTAGCGGCGCATTTTTTCAAATTCGAAAAGACCCGCTGTCACTTCTCTTAGTGGCACGCTTTTTTGAAATTTGAAATAAGTGCGTACTGCCACGTCTGTCAGCATTTGTAGGCAGGTCGACGTGTCTCCCGCCTTTTGGGTGCTCGAGAAACCCAAAGAACCCTGACAACGCACATCGCGCTATCGAAATTCGAAGTACGGGATAAATCCACATGCCACCTCACGAACTCCCCGCGCCAGGGCAAGACCCTTAGCACAAGGAGTGGGGGGCAATTAATGAAGGAAGATTTGGCTCGACCTCATAATTAAGCAACACGTGACAAAGGCAATAGCTCGGCACAACAACGCGTCCAAGGCGCGAGCACCAAAGGGAGGAACCAGTGGTCCGAACTCTCTACCAACGGTCTGAACTCCCTACCAACAGTCCGAACTCCCTACTAGGAGCCCAAACTCCCTACAAGGAGCCCGAACTCTCCCTTAGGCCCCGAGCCAAACATAAAGGGCAATAACCCGAATAACCCGAACTGGCCTACCCCATGGCAGTTCGGGACACACCTCTATCCGAACTCAAGACTTCACCTTGCTCACCACTCCAGCACTTCGCCTCAGGACGCTGAACTGAACAGCCGTACCATGACTGACACCGAGGAAGTTCGTATTCAGGGGCGGTGCATCTGACTGACTTGGGATCTGACGCTTGACAATGAGCAGTGGCGGTTCTGTCCCAACAGAGTGGATGACACCCGAACTGGCAGAAACACAGAAATAATCATACTCGACCTAATAGAAGGTTCAGAGTGAGTGTGTGAAGTGGCTATAAAAGGCCCCCTACCCTCAACAACAAGGTATGTGAACTTTATGCCATCTGGATTTATCTTGCCTTTGAGAGAATACTAACTTCAGCTTCGGAGCAATCTCACCGGGTTTCCCCTGGAGTTCCCTCATCTTCCCCGTTTCAGGTTCCCTGTAGCTCCATTCAGAAGCAAGGCCATTGACAGATAGGACCGACCGGATTGTGCACCATCAGTTCGGATTGGTTCTGCAGTTTCGAATTGGTTCCGCTGTCTAGATTAGTTCCGTAGAAAAGAAGGAATCGGCCGCAGTAGAAGGAGCGGGTTTTGTATTCTAGTAGCAGATATGGGAGTTGCAGTGAGAATAAGCCAGGAATCATAGAAGATATCTTTGAATTTGGTGATGGAATATTAATAACGGAAAATCTTCTTGAGGAAGCAACGGTTTCAAGGAGTTCTCTCTCTGGATTTGGGTCTCCCACGACCAAAAACACCATTGCCTCTTTCAAAAGGTAAAAGGGGAGATCTGGGTTGGTTTTAATGAATCTCTAGGTCTTGGGGTTCGGTGGGTTAAGTCTTAAGTGAAGTACAAACTTACCATCGCAAATGGGATAAATCCTTTCTTAGCTTTATCCAGATGTGTACAATACAAACCACTCTTGGGCTTGGGGAATGTAGGTCAAATCGTGTGCTTGCCGGGCTTGTAAGAAAGAATTTATGACTGGGTTTTGATGGTTCAGAACGGGAAGGAGAGGAAGAGAGAACAAAGGAGATAAAGAGAGGTGAGAGGCAAAGAGTAACATGACGAAGGCAACCCTCTGCAATTCTTTCCTGGCCTCTCCATTTGTTTTTCCCTTCCACTTCCCTCTCCCATAATTCTCATCAGTCTCAAGAAGTCCAACCGTTTCTCTTGTCGATCTCTCGTTATCGAGACTGTAGAAAGCAATGTTGCAGAGGAGTTAAAAATGGCAGAATATGCAAACTCGAAACAGGGATGTTGTGCAGTAATAATCGAGTTGTTGTAAGCTAAATTGGTGATATTGATGATGCTATCAAGTTATTAAGAGTAACTTATGTGGTTGAGAGGAAGGGACGAGGGTAATATTGGATTTGACAGAATATTAATGGATGTTAAGTTAGAGCTAGTCAAAATTTCGAAAACAATAGGAGTATCATTAGACAATAGTGAAATAGTAGAGGTATGCTTAGTCAATTAACTAAATCATAAGGGTAATTTAAAAAATTTACCCATTTTTTATTGTTACTTTTTAACTAGTTGATAAAAATGAAATTCAACAAATTTAGATGAGCCTAGGTGGAAGGATGAGATGCATTGAACTAAACCTACAACTAAAGTGCAATCAAAGGTCTCGAAGATGAGATCTTCGAGGAAAGCACTCTGATGCTCAAATCAGCAAGAGACGAAAAGGTCGGTTGGACTAAGTTGTAGAGGGCAAGCTAGTTCAAACCAAGCAATGTGGTCTTCAAATGATCCCATGATCCTTGCCAGGGATGCTTATTGATGAGGTGGGGACATTGTGTGTCCTGCTCCTATTTGAGGCTTTCACTTGTAGGTACATCCGCCAACTCCGATGTGCGACATGCTGACTTACTAACAATGCCGAGAAATTCAGGCGATTCCATAATGCGACAACAGCCACATGGCAATTCGACTAGCTAGGGTATGGCCCTAACACTAGTATTATACCGTTCTTTATGGAATATTTACAATTTACATTGAAAATTGTACGTTGTGGCACAAAATCTAGGGATAAGTAGACTGTACTCGTCCTTAAAAATCTGAAATTACAGCCACCTCCTGATCTATTAGTAGACCCCCCCAAATCGCATCTTACCCGTGGATTTAGCATCAATCCACGGTCCTGATTGGGTGGATTGAACTGTTAAAACCCCTAAAATTTATATCTCGATTCACAAAAAACATGTTATGATAACAACAAACCGAAAAAAGTTGTACTAAAAATCTAGAACAAAACTATCAATATTATTTTGGCTTTAGGAGAAAGATCCTCCCACATCCACTCAAGTAGGGCTATAAATTCATTGAATTAATCTCATTCAAATTTAATTTCAAGATTTGAAAGACCATTTATATCAGGTTTGAAGAGTTTAATCCATTTATTGATTAGATTGAATTCGGATATCATTTGATTCAATCCTTTATGGACCTTCATAATTTTAATTTAAAATCTTTAAATTAAGAATGATTTGAAATTACAAAAAAAAAAAAACTATTTTTGTCAATTTACAACATGTGATTTCATATTTTCTGTTTAATAGGATAGATTTATGCTGGTCGCTTCATATTGTAATCCAGGGATGCAAGTTGGGTACCTGATTTATTTACATCAAATGAGGCTTAAGCCCTTCAACCAGGACCTTTCAAAATTTAGCAAATCTTTAATTAGACACCCCCCCCAAATTCCATGCTATTCTTTTTTTCTATTTAATTTGGTATTTATCTATCTATATATAAAGTGGATATTTGTCTTGGGATCCATGCAGGTCATAAAAGTTTGAATCCAACTTCCATTATCTCTTATATTTATACGGAGAAGTACAGATACATGCGATACAGAATTCTGAATTCCACCCCCGCTACTACTAGCCCTCCCTCCCCCCCCCTATAAACCACATCCTGCCCGCGAATTTGACATCAATTCACGGTCAGGATGCATTCCTCCTATACTTTGGGGCTATAAAATACTGATCTGGGCTGATTGGTCATTGTCCCTATATTTATATATATGATTAATACTTGCTTGCACCAGTGCATAGCACGTTCTCTTACACAAGTACTATATAATATTAATACTTCCTTGGTTATGCCATATGTGTAAGTTAAACTACTGTATATCCTATGAAGCTTTTATAGGTAAATTGCAAGGATCCCCCAATATTATGGGGTTAATGACAATTACCCCCTGAATTTTCACTTTGCAACAAATATCCTCTCCATTAAGCTTCTGTTAGTTAGCTTGGAAAAATATTCTTATTGGGATGTTTCAATTTATCTAAATCCTCAAACTACCTTTTCTATTTACTAGTAAAGTTGCATGTGCTTTTCACGTTGCAATTTTAGATGATGAAAATAGTAATATACAGTCAAATATTATGTCCCAAAGAGAGTAATACTATGTCTTTAAAATAATTCTATATTAGAGATGTCTTAAATGTTTTCTACAACTATTATGTATTTTTTTTTGTATATTTTGCATTTTTATCTTTCTTTATTTTTTATTATTTAGTTATGACATAATGGCTTGACCCATTTGACCTAGATGGTTGAATTGCTTAACAATTACCTAGACAGAAGGACAATTTCATTATTTGGTTTAATGTTGAAAAAAAAAAGAGATTTAGGGTCCATTTGATTGACATGACCAAAAGTAGTTCTATTAGTTTATTTATTATTTTCTTATTACTTTATTAATATTTCATGAATATATAATTATGATTTTATTAGTACTTTGTTATTATTATTTTATTAATATTTAATAATTAATACCTTAGTATTTATTATTAATTTATTACATTTTATTATTACTTTCTTATTAGTTTATTAATTTTTATCATTTTGATTATTGTTTTAGAATTAAATTATTATTATTGAATAATTAATATGTTATTATTTTATTATTACTTTAATTATATTATATATGATTTGTACTTAATTATTATTATTATTTAATAAATAATATTTTAGCTTTTTATTATTACTTTGTTTTTATTATTTTTAGTTTTATCATTTATTTATGAATATTTTATTAAAATATCATTATATTATTATTACTTGAAAAATATTTTTATTATTATATTTTATTCTTATTTTCTTATTGGTTTATTAATATTTTATTATAGTATGATTATTTTATAAACATTTTACTAATATGATATTATTATTATTATTATTATTATTATTATTATTATTATTATTATCATCATCATCATCATCATCGTCATCTTATTATTACTATCATAATAATTTATTGTTTAATTATGCATTTATTTTTATTATTATTACTTAAGTTATATTATATTAATATTTTAATATTTTGTTATTTTATTACTAATATATTATTGCTATTTTTGTTACTATTAACTTATTATTTTATTAACATTAGGGTTTAGGGGCCTTTTCTCATGAGTTCTTTATTTCTTGATAGACTCTTGTATGGGAATCCCATTCCTAGGGGAAAGCCTGGAATGGCTATTCCCCCAATAATGGGAATCGACACCCTATTCCACCATATGGGAGTTAACACCTTAAATATATGACTTAATGAGAGGGATTTGAATGAGGTGAAAAATAATAGTTAAAATTACAAGTTTTGGCATCACAATTACAAAGGGACTAAATTCAAATTACATTTTTTATATTTTCATGTGTATAAAAGTAGTTCTTATTTATGGAACTTGTTTTTATTTAATAGCATGAATATACAATTATTAGAGATGCGCTCAGATTTTTTTGGGAAAATATATGTATTTTTCATTTTTAATTTTTATTATTTAATTATGACATCAAATATTGACACATTTGACCTAAGAGTTGAATTGTTGACCTGGGCCAAATAGAAAATCAATTTCATTTTTTGGTTGGTTTTGAATTTGTATTTCATTTCCATTATCATTAAAAGCAATTCTTATTTATGACACTTATTTTTCTTTAATATGATTAATAAAATATTAGAAAAATGGCCCATTTTTTATTTTGTGAATTGTTACTATTTTAAATATTTTTTTATTAATTACGATATCATGGATTCACCTAATTAATCGGGATGGTTGAATTGGCTTACACACCACTTGGATGGAAGAAAACTTTCGTTTTTATTGTTAATTTTAAAAAGGATAAATTGTTGAAACCTCCCCTAAAGTTTTTGACCATTGTTGAAATCTCCCCTAAAGTTTGGTAATTGCAATCGCCTCCCTTGAACTTTCTAATACAATTGCAAGTAGACTCCCTCTATTAAAATCCTCTAGCAAGAGGCATTCAAATGTCCAAAATACCCATGCAGTTACTATTGAGGCTATTTTTTGCATAACAAACGATACAAATTTTATGAACAACAACAAAAAAAAAAAAGTTTAAATTGCAACTTCGAGGGATTCGTATGAAGGGAAAATTTGTAAAATAATTCAATTTCAAAAAAGAGATTGGAAGGGTTTGAGGTAGTGATTGATATAAAGGGAAAATTTGGAAAATAAACATTTTAGTCAAATTAACTACATGGTTATTTTGGACATGTTCATGCCTCTTGTTTGAGGATTATAAGACAAGGGGTTTATTTGCAACTGTGTTACAATGTTTAGAGGAGGTGATTGCAATTAGGGGTGGCCACGAGCCGAGCCTTTCATGAGCTATTTGAGTTCGGCTCATGAAAAGCTCGGCTCTGCTTAGTTTAAACCAAGCTTTGAGCCAAATTTGAGGTTGGTATTTAGGCTCGTTTGCTAATCGAGCTGAGCTCGAGCCCAATGAAGCTTGACTTGTGAGGATCGTGAGCCTAGTATTAAATAAATAATTCCTATTGTATATATACATACATAAATATATAACAAATAATTTTATTATATATAATAATATTTTTTATGTATAACAATAATTAATTTTTAAAATTCTTAATTTTTTTTCTAAAAAATAAAAATTAATTTTATACATATAATTTTTATTTTAAAAAAACATGGCATATAGTCAAGCTCGAGCCGAGTCGAGCATGAACTTCCGAGCTATGAACCAAGCCAAGCTAGAGCTCAAGTCTCTAGCTCGAATTGAGCTTGAGCTTGATACTATTCTTACAAGCCAAGCTCAAATAGCCAAGTATTCGACTTGGCTCGAATTCACCCCTAATTGCAACTACCCAACTTTAGGGAAGGTTTTAGAATTTTACCCCTTAAAAAACATGGGTTTCATATCGTTAAAAAGTATTTGATAAACATGGGTTTCAAATTACTTTTCAAAATATTTATTTACATACAATTAAAATTAGTGTTGTGTCTTTAATCCACTGAATTTAATGATGAAAAAAATATTTCTTAAACATAGGATTTAATGACAGAATATATCCGATTAGTTTTAAATTTTACATTCAATTTCTATCATTAATAAAAACATTCCTTATTTATCATACTTATTATTGTTTAATATGTCGAATATATGATGCTAAAATGTTCCCAATTATTTTTTATTTTTATATTTTTATATAAAAATGGTTTAATTTCTTACCACCACCTAGATGAAAATAGTATTTTTTTCCAAGGTAGATTTTAAAAGTATAAGTTTTTATTTTATTGAAATTATTAATTTATTATGTATGGATTTAATTAATATAACTTAATGATGAGAAGAAACAAAAATGTTTTAAATATATGATTTAATGAAGGTGAATGTAAGTTAATTCCTTAAATGTTGGATTTAATGAGAGGTAATTAAATGCATTGAATATCTTAAAATTACATCTTTTCAACTCATTTAATATCAATAACTGATTATCCTATTTGCCCTCATTTTTTATCAACAAATTTAAATATAGAGAGGTAACTTTTGTCCTTAAAAAAATTCAGAAATATTCTTGAGGCTATTCGTGCTTTTTAAAGTAGTATAGATTTGAACGATTTTACCCTTTCACTCACAATTTTAGAACAATTAAAAATACTAATTTAATTGAAAAAAAAATGGGACACTACATTATCGTAGGAACCCGCAAATCAAGCTATTCAACCACTCAAACTAGAAGAGGGAGTACAAGTACCACCCTGAAACAAAGCACGTGATTGCAACACCAGCTACAAAAAATGATGGCGATGCATACCAAAGTAGCCAAACAAAAATGATTGCAACACCAAAAGCTATAGAGCCAAGATGAGATGAAACACAATTGGGATCAACTATGGTGCCAAAGAGACAAATATCCTACTACTATATGAGAATAGACTCTAGAGTGTAAGGCAACATAATAAAAACTAGGGGTGGATTCGATCCGAGCCGAGCCAAATAGTATGAGGCTCGAGCTCAATTCGCCAAGGTTGTACAAGGCTCGAGCTTGGTTTGAGCTAGAACATTGAGCTCAAGCTCAGCTCGAGTTCAATTTGAGGAAAAATATTTTATAAAAATAAAATATATTATATATATAAAAAATATTTTTTATTTGATATTTTAAAAAATAAGAATTATAATATTTTTATTATATTTATTATATATAAATATATATTTGAACTCAACTCGCGAGCCTCATGAGCCGAGCTCTATTAGGCTCAAGCTTGACTCATTTATTAATCGAGTCTGTAAATTGGGCTCGAGCTCGGCTCAGCTTGGTTAGCTCGTGAAAAGCTTGTCTCGTTGCCACCCCTAATAAAAACATATGAAAGGGAGATTGTTCTCTTTAGGTTGCATTTGGTTGCAGTGCAATTTTATTTGAACTAATACAAATAAATGAGAATGCAAATTCTCTTATAATTTTGTTTTGGGTTTTACTTTATTCTGCTTCATGTCTCAAATTACTTCATTTGTATTGCAATCAAACAAAATAGGCTAAAATTTGATACATAAATAAGTCAGAATTTACAATCAAATCATTTGCATTATCATAATTTTACATCAATGCAAATTTATTTGCATTACAACGAAACACAACCTTAAGGATTTTTTTTTTTCTTCTCTAGTAATGACCTAACCTTACAGAGTTGTTGCAAAGTGAAAGTCCGAGGAGGTCTTTATGACAAATGAAAGTTCAGGAGGTAATTCTCATTGAGTCATAGTAGAGGGGTCCTTATAATTTAGCCTTTTTTTTTTAAATAATATATCATATAAGTTTTTTGGGGTACTATAGAAGGTTATACTAGTATATATGAATAAAATTCAAATCCATGTTTTATTTGGATATGCCCTTTATCCTAATTCAATCTTATTCATTTGCAGTACAACACCTTAGAGAGAGTGCACTTGTGATCTTACAATTACCTTTATCATAACCATAATATCTCTATCCCTAACCACTTGTATTGTGAGTGAAGCCCCACCTAACATCAACACCCCGTCTCAAAATATGGGATTTTAAGAAATCTCGCAATTGACTTTATTTTGGAAGTGCTCTTAGCAACATTATCCCATTTGGAGCCGTGCAAAATTCTCTGTTTCATGATAATAAGATTTCTGGTTCTCGTGTTTGAGAATATGAATGTATGTGTCTGACCATTTCACTGCATTTACCTGTCCTTTTATTAAAGAGGAGTACGTGTGTAAATACTTGACATGCAATATAATACTTGTCACAGATTTGAATGAAATTACTGCAAAAAAATAAAAGTGCAAAGTTGTCTTTTTACTATAATGGTATTTTAGCCCTGGCCCCGGGTTTTGTTTCTACAATTCATAAGGCTCGACCATGGGTGTATAAGGCCTCAAGGCCACATATATAAGATTGTGTTTGTTACTAATGCTATTTCCAAACTGAAATGTTTTGAGTTGATTGATTAATATAATTTGCTGTTTTTAATTGAAATAAGACTAAGTCTGGCATGCAAAAAATTGGTTTTTATTATCAATAAGCACTTACTTTGTTTGGAAAATAAATCTGAAATAAGCATTTATTGGAGAAACCAAAATTGTGTACTTATTCAGTATGTGCTTATTTCCTTTCTGACTTGTCTTGGATTCTTCCATTCAATTCATGAGAAAGCTTTTAAATAACTAGAGGTGTAAATTGGGTGGGTTGCAGGCGGCACAACATGGCACACAGGTCATGACAAGCCTGGCATGATTGTTCGGGCTATGTTGGGCCTGGGGTTCTAGGTCCATAGGCTAGCACAACATGACACAACTGTGCATGTCGTGCCATCTGCAGCCCAAATATTGGCACGACTCATCATGGGCCCATAGCGGGCCACGTTCAGCCTACTCGATGAACTAGCCATTGGGGTTTTGGGTTTACTTTTTACAAAAATACCCTAAACAACTACAAACAACTAAATAGAAGGGATATTTATGAATTTTGGTTTTGAGGGGGAGAAAGAATGATACAAATGCCCCCCAGTAGTTATATAATAACTAGTTTAGGGGCATTTTGGGTAAAGTGATAAATAACTTTATAATAACCAAAATACCCCTCTTAACAATTAAAAATGATTATTTTTTAAGGTATTTTGGGTAATCGAATTATTTTCAATTCTTATAAATAACCCTATCCTCCACCATTTTCAATTCCTAAAATGATCAAAGTCAATAACAATAGGAGCAAATGATGAAGCCAATATTCTTTGTATACTCAATAGTTGTATAGCATTTTTGCAAATTATTGTAAAATTAGTTTTTATTTTATTTAATTTATTTGATATTTTTAATAACATAATTTTTTATTTTCAAGTTGTAACTATATTGAATTTTTTATATTTTATTAATTTATTCCATTTTTCAATTTTCATATTCCATTCACCCAAACCTCGTATGCTTTTGATCGTTTAAATTTAAATGAAATAAAATTCTTACTTTTCTTCCAATTTATTATTCACTTTGAATCTTTGTCTCTTTGACTTCTTATTTGGTTAAGTATTTTTTTTCATTTCTTTGTTAGATTTCTTATTCAAATAGTTTCCAAAAAAAAGATAAATATTTTAGTTTTATTTGACAAAAAAGTAAAAAAAATTAAAATTATAAAAAAAACTAATCTGACCTGATTCAACCCACGTCCAAGAACCGGCTTATGTCCTAGCCAGGCATGACCTGCAGTCTGCCCAACACATGCCCGCAATACAACACGGCACGGCATGAACCCGCACAAACTTAGACCACATGGGCCATGCTGGGCGACCCCCAAATTATCTCTGAAGGAAAGCTGCACGACCTGTTTTACAGCTTTATAAATAACTCCAAATCATAAGCAAAAATACATATAGATGATCCATACCAATTCCCAACCACAAGTTTTTCTTAACCGTCTTTTTATTATAGTACAACCATACGATTTTGGAACATAAAACATTAAACCAACCGGTAACATCCAGAAATTCATCATATCACATGTACTATACTGATGTTTGTCCGGGCACAGTAATATCATTTGTCTCATGATTTTTAGTACTGCAGTGCTGGATCAATAGACATACACGATGAATACTGAATAAGCATTCAGTGAATTTTTGATACCCGTCCACTAAATATTCTTCACCTAATTTTTAAAAGATTTTAAGCAAATTTTAAAACAGATGTCAGAATATTTATCAATTGATCACTAAATGTACTTATAATCATGGTTTTTAAAACCGGATCGGATAGATCAGTCAGACTGAAAATCGGTTCTTTTTTTTCCTTAAGATCGGATTTTCTCTAAAAATCGTTGCTTTTAATCAGTAAACCACTGAATCAGACAATTAATCATTTGAACCGTTCAAACTGTTTAAACAGTTTTAATAGTATTTTTATTTTTTTGTTAGAACGAGCCGATCATTCAACTAGAATGATCAGACCCCTGACCAATTCGATTTCCAGGTCGATTTTAAAAACCATATTTATAAGGGTATTTTATTACATCCGGATTCTTTTGTGTTCATGTAAGGGGTTAATATTTAACAACTTAACATGGATTATTAAGAATATGAGTTAATATTTAATAACTTAATATAGATTATTAAGAGTATGAACAAGACTAATTAACGTAAGATGAACAAGCCCAGAGACATTCATGTAGGGCCCCACCAAAAGATTTGCATTATGCCAGATATAATTCTCATGTAGTGGTGTTGGTTTCGTGTACTGCCATTGTGCCTGTCCCACACTGCAAATGGGCCTCCAGCTGCACATTGAAAGGATCTCTCCATAAATTTTGGGTAGATTTTACCTAGAATGATATGGAATTGATATTGAATCGACCCTATATGATTTGTTATAGGATAGGGTCTGGTTTCAAATTCTTGGAACAGATTCCCATTCGGGCCAATTTCAAGGTTTAGGGATACCTTACCTGAATAGACCTGATGAATCAACTTGATTGGCCTTGGTGGAACCGATGTTGGTGAAACCTGCCTTAGAACCGAATTTGACTTGAAATAAATATCGAAATACTTTTGAGGATGTGAAGATTTGAACCCTAGCACTCAAGTTTATAAAGGCCATGATCTCACTTGAACATTGAGCTACTTTATGGTTATGTTTGGTTTGAAGGAAAAAGGTAGGGGTTTCCCTGCATTTCCCTTCCTTTCCCTACCTTTTCCTTCAAACTAAGCATAGCCTAAGTGATTTGATCATTTGTCTTCATGTTAATATTTGAATGTGTATAATAAGTAATGTAAAAGGCAATATTCATTAAATTTAAATTTAAATTATAAGTTTTGAACCATATAATGATAACCTACATATTAACTTACTCAATTTAATCAATAAAAAAATTAAAGATAATATAAGTTTTAAACTATATATATCATATTTATCAAAAATCACGTTTTAAAGAACATGTTTTTTTTTTCAAGAGGGAGAATAAACAAAGAACATATTCCACAAATATACCCTAGAATCAAGTTCAAATCAGCCCCCCACAACATCCCACAGCACATCCCCGCTGTGTATTGGGAACATCTCCTGATGATGACATCATCATTTCTGGTATTATAATGGGAAAATGTTTTCAATACACGACAGGAGGTGCTGTGAGACATTGTGGGGGGCTGATTCGATCTCCCTGGAATCGACTCTAAAACCACTAAGACCAGAACTAACCTTCACTGGGGAGATTCCAAGTTCTATCATAGAACCGAACCGAACTAACCTATACCTATGAGTGATATTTTAAATATGTGATTAGATGCTGTATACGCAGAGTTTTTACTTGTAAGAAATTTGGGTTCCATATAAAAAAAAGGGAGTTTCACACATTGAGTTTGATCCTACGCAATGCAACATAATTAAAGTTGCCCTCGCCACTCACCAACGTTAAAATGGAATATTCAATATTGAATATTGGTGATGTGTATCAAAATTAAAAGGGTAAAGCAGTGTTTTAACCAACGTTTTTGAACTGCCGTTGATTTGGGTGGTTGGACCGTTTGGCCCGAGAATAGTCTAGGCAATCAGTTCCATTTTATTTAAAACCCAGAATATGGTAAAAAATTATTAAAAAAATTAATAAACTGTTGACCCGGGCAGTTGAATCATTGACCCATTCAACGGTTTTGATCAATTTTTTTTATTTTTTTATTAAAACAGACCATCTTTGAACCAAACGATCAAACCGTTGATTTAAAAACTGATGCCCATAACACTTCCATTTCCGAGTCGTCTTTTAAAACGTTGGTTTTAACTTAAGACTCTATTCAGACCAGACGGTCAGACCGTGAAAATCGAGAATCCACGGGTCCTAATTAAATAACAGTTTTAGCGAATTAAATGGACAAACCATCCGATTAACCGATAAACTCATAAATCAGGACCTGGAGAGCATTGCGGTTTTTACTCCTATCCGATTCTTACAACACTGGGTAAAAGAGATCAAACGCAAGAAGAAGATGCCTTGTCGGTTCTAAAGTCTTTACTTCTTAGCTTCGGATTTTCTGACTTTCTGTCTTTACTTTATTAGCTTCAGCTTTTCTGACTTTCTGTCAAATGCATGTGTTGTGTATTAGGAGAACATGTAGAATGAATCCAAACTCCACCGTTGAGTACATATTTTGTGACGAAACAAAGGAAGAAGAAGATATTGCCTGCGTTTCTACAGGCAAGAAAATCAATACGGTCAAGTCAAATCTAGCTCATAGAATAGTAGGAGACATAGGGGCGTTTAAATTCCCAACATACCAAAACCGAAACCCCAAGGGCGACGACACATCTCACGATAAGAAAGAATAAAGAGGGTCTATCACTGTATTGGTCTTATCAGTGTTTTCGAATCATCTTTAATTCCAATGGTCGGACCATTTAGCCCCAAATTCATTCAAGCAACTGATTCTGTTTCATCCTTAATTTATTCTTTGCCCAAAAATCATTAATTTAATTAACAATTTATTGATGAACCATCGATTCATTTAACCCAAATAACGATTTTTATTATTTTTTTATTTTTTTAATTAAAATTAACCATCCATAATTCAAACCAGATAATCTAACCAACAATCGGTGGTGAAAACAGTTCCAATTCTAAATCAGTTTTTAAAACATTGATTCTTGTTATTTGGGAGGGTAGAGAACTAGAGATGGAAGATGGTCAATCGGATAAAGAAAACCTTTTTGGATTTGCTATATACATTCTGTGCCATCTAAGTAATCTTTGCCTCTTTATGTTATTTGTGCTTTTAGCTTTTGACACTGTTTCATCGATGCATGTCAGGAGAAAGAAGCAAACTTGGAATTGTGGAAATTGAGAAGCTTCCTTTACTACTTCTTGGTTAAGGCTTCGTTAATTTTTTTTTAATTATTAAATAATACTAATTATAAGAAATTAACGACCTTTTTATATTTGAGTTAAAAGAACAGAAACAGAGTATTGAAAATTCTGGAAACAATTTTATTTTTCCATTAAATATTATTATCCAAAATGAAATCTGTTTATATCTTTCGTTTTATAGAAAAATATTACCTTTCATATGTGTTGGAGAGTCCCATATATGTTCCTATCGTGTAAAATATTTCCATTCGTTATTAGGATTGGCTGCTTGCATTTGGGACTGACATTTTTTTAATTGTTATTTCAATTAAAAAATTTAGACTAAGTTAAGGGTTTAAAGTATTGATACACTCTGATACGGCAGAAGGATGCATTTAGAGTTGTTCATAAAAAACAGAAAAAATGAATTAAACTGGGAAAATCAAATTGCAAAATATGGTTAACCGAATTGATCGGTTCGATTTCGGTTTGAAATTTTTGAAAAATCGAAGGATTGATTTGGTTTTCGGTTAACCTACAAAAAAAAATTAGTGGTTAACCGAACCGACCAGTTATATATATATATATATATATATATTACATACTTTCTATATATTATATATAAATATATATTCATTATATATATATAAATATATAGTTATATTATATTTATAATAATCTATTTATAAATATATCATATATTTTTAAAATATTTATAATATATTATATATCATTTATTATTTATAATATAATATTATATATATATGTATATTTATATAATACATATTATAAATATAAAAACCAAAGAATCAAACTAGTTAAAAACAGAAATCGGTGGATTGCTAGTATTGGTTTGGTTTCGGTTTGGAGAAATGGAAAACCAGTACCACCGGTTCGATTTGCAAAAATTGCACATGGTTTAGTTTTAACCGAACCGTGGACACCCCTAGATGCATCGGTATTTTGCATCACAGGCACATCTTTTTTTTTGGGTTTAAAAAAAAAATAGGGAGAGGTGTAGGTTTAAGTATTATTTAACATTTAAAACAGCCGGTTTTGGAATTAATTTTAGAAAAGGCATATTAGCAAGTGACTGATATGATACGATGCATTTGAATATATCGTACCGATACTTTGAGCCTCATATTCCTCACAATTGCGTTTGGAAACGATGCAAATAAGTGTGAATGCAAATATGTAAAAGTGTAAAACAGTTCACATAAATTACAAAATTGAATTAGTTTTGTACTAATAAATTTATCTTCTTATGTCAAACACAGGCAAAAATGAACCAGAATGTAAATTTACCCTGAACCGAGATTTACAATCCATTTGCATCGTTTCCAAACACAACCTAAATAACAAATTAAAATAAATGCTATCTTCAAACAGCTAAGCAACTAGTGTTTTCGGGGATCACTAGGGGAAGATGGTATGAAGGTCTTAGAAACATGGATTTAGTGTTCTTATTATTGAATTAGATTCTTTATTTATAACAGGTCTGAGGATAGAGTTGCAAAAGGATTGGATCAAATTGCGTAAAGGATTATCCAACCCAATAAAAAATCTGATTGATCTGAATCCAACAAATATCCATCAGATTTTAAAGAATATAATTCGAATTTGAATATGCTGTCAAATATCTAATTCGAATTCGATTCGATTAGAATTGTCGTTCGAAGTATTTTGAATCTCCGGCTTCCTATTGAGGTGCTCTCTATTATCTGAGAGAATATTTTTGGTTTTAGTCCTATGTAGTAATGGTCGTTTGTAGTTTCTTTCCTTTAAACTAAATCAAAAAAGAAAAAAGAAAGTACTGAACATTAATTTTGCCTGTCTTCATTGCATTTAGTAGATAGTGGGCACAAGACTGACAAGAGTCTTGGATCCTTTTATGCCCAAGTGCCTAACAATTGAAAGGGTTTTAAGTAGTGTGGGACAGTGGGACAAGAACTGAAGGAAGACCTCATCTTGATTCTTGACCCATTGTTGCATAGGTCCTAACTGTACTCTGTGGGACCTGCCTGCCAAAAAACACTGTGGGGCCTAAATAGTGGCCGAAAGACTTTAACTATAACCATATGATTTGTGAATTATTTGTGAACATCTTTATTTTTTTCAACTTTTAAAAAATAAAAAATTTTCTCCCTCAATCAAACTTTTAGGCCGAGCTAATCTGTCTCCCGTGGTGATTATTGAAGAGTTACAAATTAAAAAAAGAAATGGAAAAAAGCAAGCCCATTTAGAAAAAGTAAGGACTTTTAAGAGTGCAAATCTGTTTAGAGATATCAATGGCTTGTGCTTTGAAATGCAAAGAAAGAAGATGCGAAATGGTCAGTCCCTGGATTAAAATATTGATTGATACATCTAGTATTTTTAACTGGATATACATCTATTATTATAAAATTTTAAAGTATCGATACATATCGGTCAATATATGTTTTATGGATCGTTTTCTGATACACCCCTATAAAAATTGTATTTGTATTGAGTTTGTCTATGATTCAAAGGATAGTCGGGACTTAAACCTATCCCTCTGAACTAATTTAAAAAAAAAATAAAACATAAAAAAAATGTCGATATGTATTAACATTTTGATCTTGAATAGAGTAATATAAATATTGTATGATTGTATCAATATTTTAATGGTTATAGTAGTTATCACCAAAACTTATTGTTAACATTTTCGTGTATTGTTGAGGTTAACAATTTGATGGCCTTTCATGGTCGCCGACGAAGAGGACTCCATTTATTCAACCATAACTAACATTTACCTCTGTAGGGCCCCATACGCTATAAAGCAATTCCTTTCTGAACTTTAATTTTACTGGCTTCCTTGAATCTTGACCTGACCTGACCAAATCACTTGATGGAAATCATACCCTACTATTTCATCTTTATTGTACTCTCTTCTCTCTACTCTCACTTTTGTTGTGCTTTTCCTTTCACGGTAATCGATGAGTAACATCAGTCCAGCATTTTAGAAAACTAGCTTGTTACAGTGTTAATACGGTTCCTTTCCTCAATTCCTCCTCCTTATGGGAAGAAGACGAGGCCATTCAAGAATCCAAGGCAAATATGATATTAAAGATATTTGCTTCTTTCTCACGAAAGATACAAATTCTATAGCAAGTAGAACTGTTTGTGAGGTAGAATTGGGTTGGGTTGCCCTGGTTGGAAATAATTGAATGGTAAATAGCTAGGATGTGCGTGTGAGGCGCCTTATGTGAGTCTACTTCTATATATGCGATGTGCATCGTCTGTTGAAGACTTTGCGTATGAATTTTTTAGGAGATCGGCTTCAGTCAGTTTTAAAGCGCATTCGAATGCTGTTCCAACAGCCATCATAGCCTTGCATTGGTAACATCTCCATGCTTCTATGCTTTATTTCATGGGGAGATATTCTCAATGCAAGGCTATAATGACTATTCGAATGGGCTTTGAATTGACTGAATCCGGTTTCATTTTTGAGTATGCGCTTGTAGGCCCAAAAAAAAGCTCAGGTATCCAGCTGGGTCCTATGGAGGGTTGGGTATATATTTTAATTTGAAGATGTGGACTGGGCCAAGTCCGAACCGAACGAAGCAAGTTAATTGGATTTTTCGGTTCGGTTAACTGGAATTTTCAGTTTGATTTGTTTGATTCCTTTCGAACGAATTCGACAAAATAGAAAATCAGGATCATGGTTTTAATGGTTAATCACACCACCTGGTTAGATCAATTTTCTCATCGAAACAAAAAAGAAAGAAAATGACAAATAAATTGAATTATTGAAAAGCTCACTGAGCTGTACATATATCTATTTTCCATTGGGGTAAGCAAGGAATTGTATTTAAGAATTGTTAGGGATGGCAATTTCTACCCTACCCGGTGGGTACCCATCCCTACCTCCCCAATAGGGCGGTTTTTTTATTGAAGAATGTGTTTTAGGGTAAGACGGGTTTGGGGATTCTACATTATACTTATTTATTGATTATATATGACAAGAAACAATAGGAAATTGGATACAGAAAAGGTAAAATCAGAAAGAATTTTGCATTTTTATGTACAAAAGATTTAGAATTCTCAAAATCCAATACACCACGGATTTTATAACGAATTCAAGATAGATAGATCTAGAATTTACAAAACCCTCCCGAAACCGCTCTTTTACCATCCCTAAGAATTGTCCATATATGCTAAGATGAGGACTAAATTATGGGCCTGCTTGTTAGTTTTGAAGTTGGGCCATTTATTGGGTCTAATTATGGGTGGATGGACATTTATTTTCGCCTTCAAAAAGGCTCTGTTCTGTTGTGGGTTCCGTAATCAAGTCATGCACAGTTATGTACAGGCATACAGCTATTTGTGGGTCCCGCAGCTTGAAATATTTATATTTGATTTCGATTTCATCAAAACGGAAATTCCAATCCACTTTGTAACATAGGCAATATAACGAAGGACATTTTCTTGGCACCTAGTCTATAATTACAGAAAAAAAGACATCATGTTCAAGCATGTGTAGAGACATCATGTTTAGCTGGCTGATTTTATAGCTAACTTGGGCCACTTTTGGGAGTGGACGATTTTTCGTAATAGAAATATAAAAAAACTTTTTAATTGTGTACGTGTTTTTTGTTATCGACATTAAAATCAAAAGTATCTTTATGAATTTTCTGATTCTAAAAATATGTTTTCATTATATCATGTGAATTGGACTGGATTTCGTCTAGTGTGAGTTTATTATAAATGGATCAGGTCTAATCCAATCCAATGAATGTTTTGGACTAATTTGGACTGGTCCAATTCAATATTTGGATTGTTTATTATTTTCGAATTTATTTTAATTTAGATTGGCTTCAATCCAAACCATTGATGGATATATTCTTATCTTATATTTATGGACTAGATATTGGCTTAATCCAACCCAATCCAATATAAATTTGTTACAGACAGACCAGGTCCAATCCAATCTAATAAATATTTTGGACCAGATTGGTCCAATCCAATATATCTTGTTGGTCCATCCAATCCATCCAAATTGATTTTGGACTGGACAGAATTCAAGCCAAAACCGATTCATTGACACCCTTAATAACATGTAATGTTCCGAAAGAATCAAGATTTGCTCCTCAGAGAGCAAACCTTACACCAACCTCACAACAATTTCAACAATACATTGAGAATATCGCTTGTACTTGATATTGTCACACATGGGAAGATGTTCCAAATGCACAACAAATGTGATGAACTATGAGGCTGGTGTAAGGCCAGAGGTGAAAACCGGGCAGTGATGGGCCGACACAGTATGGTTCACATGTGGCCCATGCAAAGTGCAAGCCGTGCCATACTAGCCCATGGGCCGAGCCAGGCCCCTCCCTTGGGATACTTCGTGGGGTTAGCCTAGCATGGCCCACGGCCTGAGCCCATCCGGGCCCGGGCTGAGCCGGTCCATGCCACATGCTTGGTCCAAGTGGGTTGTAGGTCATGCTGTGGGTGTGGCCCATGTCAGGCTAGGTTACGGGTCGGGCTTTTGGCTTGGGCCAAACTGGGCCAAACTGTTTTTTTTTTTACATATCATTGTTTTGCTAAGTAAACACTAAAACTAAAATACTTCACTTTCCTTTGAGCTTTGGGAACAAATTGGAAAAAAAAAAGTCCAACAAAGAAATGAAAAAAATACTTAAAAAATACAAAATGAGACACCAAATTGGAAAAAATAGAAATTTTATTTCTTGAATTTGAACAATACAATGGAAAATGGATGAATGAAATATAGAAAATGGAATAAAATATAATACAATTATAAATTGAAAATAAAAATTTATATTGTTGAAAAATAACAACTAATTTAAATAAGATTTAAAAATACAATAATTTTAAAAAGTGAAAAAAATATAATAATTGAAATATTGAGTATACAAAAAATAAAAAATATTGACTTCATCTTTTTTCTTCAAATTCCACCTCCACCTACATCTTCATCTCCTTGATTTTCATCATCTACTTCAGGCTTCAATAGTTAAAGTCTCTCAAATTGCTAACTTGAGATACCCGAGCAATCCTTCTTCTTGTTGAAACTTGAATCATGTTGAGAATTGGAGAATAGAGAGAGTATAAGACTATGAGAGTACATCTGAGAGTATGATGTATGAGACTATAAGAGTATAACAGAGTATGAGTAGGGGTGGAGCTAGGGGAGGACCCAGGGGAGCCCCCCCACCCCCCCCCCCCCCCCCACGGTCCAGAAATTTGCACACTCAATACATTTTTTCTATATAAGTTTATTCCTTTCCCTCACTTTTCACCCAGTGGTTGGCCCCCCTCATAAAAAATTCTTGGCTCCACCCCTGAGTATGATAATTAGTGATGGGAATGGTGGAGAATAACTAGATAAGGCTATTTATAGGAGTTGAAAATAATTTAATTCCCCAAATACCCTAAAAACTAGTCGATTTTCAGTTGATGGGAGGGGTATTTTGGTCATTATAAATTCAATTATCACTTTATCTAAATTCCCCTCTAAAGTAGCTATTGTATAGTTGTTGGAGAGGGCACTACTATCATTTTATCTCCCTTAAGCCAAAATACATAAATACCCCCTATATAGTTGCTCATAGACCTATTCATGGGCCAGGTAGCTCGATGGCCCAGCTCAACCTGGCTCGTTATTTTTGGGCTTAGACAAAACTTTAGGCTCGTAGGCTCGGGCTTGGGCTTTCACAAATAAGCTCGGCCCAAGCCTAAGCTTGGCCCGACACTACTATATATAATAAAAAAACATTTATGTTATATATAATAACTATATAATATATACTTGTTTCTTAAATTATTGATAAATATTAATTTATTAATAAGAAATATAAATTAGTTTATTAATTTATTAAATTGTTACTAAATTGATATAACAATAATTTATAAAAATACACTAAAAAATAAGACATTTTATATATAGGTCGGGCTTTCGGCTTAGGCTCAAGCCTACACATTTTCTATTGATAAAGAGGCAAAAACCGGCCCAAACCCAACCTGGCCCATGAACAGGTCTCAGGTCTAACTGCTTATTAGGGGTACCCCCAAAGTTTAAACTGGCCATTGGGGGGTCTCCAAGACTCCAACGGCTAGGGCCATGCTCGACCCACTACGGCGCACCTCCTTGCCCCTAAGGAGACTTGAATCCGGATCCTTTTATTTATTTATTTTTTTGTGGTAATTAGAGAATTGGGTTTGAGGATTTGTTAGGATCATAGGATGCACTACACCATTTATATTATTACTTTCCTTCTTGTTGTACCCTGAAAAAAGTAAGAAACGTGAATGATAAAATCCTGGGCCACGGCAGACAAGTGCAAAAAGATGTAAAATATTAGTAGGGCTGTTGACAAGAAGGCCCAACCCGACCAAACCGACCAACCCGGACCAACCCAACCCGAGTCGATCGGGTTTTCATCAGTATCAGTTGGTTTCAGGTTGTACAAATTCATAAACCGATGGTTTGGGTCGGTTTCAACTTTTTTGTGTGAAAATCGAAACCAACCCGAACCGAACCGACTTAGTTCCTACTTAACTAAAAACTGAAATATCTAAAAATATATATTCTAATATATTTGTATGTATATTTTTGTTTATATATATATATATATATATATTTCTAAAATACATATTTCAGTTTTAAATATATTTCTAGAAAACTAGGTGGCCATGGGGGGCATGGATGAACTTAGAGCCGAAACCGACCCAAACTGACTCAAATCGACCAAGTCGGTTTTGCTTTACACTGGGTCGGTTTCGGTTTCCATCTTAGGTAACTCGACCAAATCGGGTCGGTTGGAAAAACCTCAATAAATTGACCCAACCCGACTCGCGAACAACCCTAAATATTAGATCTGTACAAGTCCATATAATTCCCAAGACCGTACCATATGGAACAACATGGTATGCATTTGGCATCGATGCCGTTGCTTCAGAGATGTTTTATGAGAAAACAATGTTGTATGATGCTGCCACATAAACTGTTGAACAATGTGTTGTATGCATGAGGGTTTGTTGTACAATTTTCTTAAAAAATGGTTCCTTTTTTTAGTTTAGTATTGATGCTACCACATAAACTGTTTTGTGGGAAAACAGTACTAGTTTTGTTTGATATCAGTGCGGCATAACCATTTTAAGCATGGATCTACATTATTGAATGCCCAAGGCGATGCCACATTGATGCCATGTTATTGCACCACTAGTAGTAACGAGTTGTTTTCTAAGAAGACATTGAATTTGACGTTTCTTCAAACCACACTCCCCCGATTTCTAAGACATAATTTTTCAAAAAATGACATCAATGCCAAACACCATCATGGATAATGGCCTTTAGGCTAATAAATAGAAGGAATATTTGCTACATATTTTCTTCCCTATTTCAATCTAATGTAATAGATACGATGGAATATATTACATAAATGATGCATGCCTCCTCCCCGCTTTGAATATACAAACTTTTTTTTTGGTATTTAACGCACACATAACTCTTGAAGGTAGATGGTAATAGCAAGACTTGGTTCTGCATATCCACTGGGACTACCCAGCCAACATGTCAATTGAACCACCACTCGATTCTGAATATACAAACCTTACCATACACATAAAGACTTTCTTCAACCCCAATATTTCCCATGTATTAAACGACTCCGCTAGCTATATATTTTTGTGTGTGCATGTATGTGTTGGTCTTGACTTGAGGCAAATGCAACTATAGGCCTCATAGTCCTCCATTATATTTAGGTATTGGGCTTCAAATAAGAATTAAAGTATCGGTATCGGGTGTCGTATCGGACAGATATAAATACAAATACGTTTTTTAAACTCATGGATACGGATAAAAAATATGAAAACACTCAGATATGTTAAAAAAATGCATACAAATTCTTTAAATATTTTGATAGCAGTAAGTTTAATGTCAAAATAACTATAAATAATGTATAAATACATAGGATTTGTATATTTAAATGATATATATGAAGAAATATATCATAACTAATATAGTAAGACACATAGGCATTATACAATTGTATTAATAATGCATCAATCAAGAGTCCAATGCACATATTATATAGATTTTTACAAATTAATACATGTAAAAATTCAATATTATTTTGTTATATATCTATTAAAGTACAAAGCATAAAACATTTGCAACTATTATATTTGAATTATTATAACAAATTTTCTATTTTCCTATTTTTTTATTTTCAACATTAACAAAAAAAATCAACAAAAAAAAAATCAATTCTCAAATGTTTGGTAAACAATATTTTTATTTTTTTAAACAATAAATATGTTATTTTAAAATGTAAATTAAAATATAAATTAATAATTTATAAAAAAACTATCTAATCTTAACTTAAAATATATTAATTGATTAAAATTTTGAAGATGCATATCATATGAAAATTCATAAATTTTAATTACTAAAATAATTATTCCATAATTTGTTTTTTTTATAAATTTTGGAAATCAAAATTCATTTTTTTAATATGTGTATGTGTGTGTGTGGATTTTCTAAATTATTTATTCTATTGATTTATAAAATACTGATTTTTAATATTATTTCTTTTAATTTGTAGTTAAAGTTAATAAAAATAAATTTATTACCATTGTTGACATGAAATAAGAAGTAGCTTGATAGTTAAAGAGACATAAGCATGTAAGCATTGAATAATGACTCCAGATCTCCTGCCCCCGAGAACTCTGCCCACACCTACCCACAATACACTACCCCCCATGAATTAGAAACATCTCTCCCGGCATAATATTACGCAAAGGATGAGATGTTCTCCATGTATGACTACGATAACCGTGGACAAGAGATCCGAACTCTTGAATAATAGGATTCAAATCATGACACTTTCTTTTTTATATTGAGTCACTATGTCATATTGTTATAAATGTAGGATCGATATGCTGTTATATCTGTCTGGCCCCTGGCCCCGTAATATATTATACCGATATTTTAATTCATCAAAATCTTCAACAATCTCGGTCCTATATAAATTTATCAAAATCTTCATAATAAAGTTTGTGGACCTCACGTGCGCACTGTTTATTCCAAATCCTTAACCCCAACCCCCTCTAATGTGTAGTATGTAAATAAGAGAGAAAAAAAATGCATGTGTGATTGGGGAGGAGGTCACTGCTCAGCGTTAACTATACATTTGTGAGGTGTTGGGTTAGCCGCACTTAAATGAATTGTCAGGGGTTCTTTGATCACAATAATGTTCAATGGCAAGCATGCATTAGAAGTGAGAGATTGGAGTGGTCGTGGGCCATATACACTTGATGGCTGACGTGGGGTATTATTATTGGCTAAACAAGCCTTGACACAGCTATCATATAATAGCTTCCACGTGCCACCCACTAACTTGTATTATTTGTGATAGAAAGGGGTATGGAATATGGATGGTGGGTGCAAAGTGCTTTTGAGCATCCACCAACTACAGTATATATATTTATACATAAACAAACTACTATGCTATGCTTGATTCTATAAGAAATCCGATCCTAATGCCCTGATCACCCCAATCAGAATATGAAACTTGCTTTCAAAGTATTCATCTTCGTCGATTGCAGACAACTGTCTTTGGTTCGGTGGTTGGCTCTCTTATCTTTTTCTTTTGTGATGAGACCTCTACACCCCGTCACCGTCTTCATCACTTTTCAGCTCTCTCTCTCTCTCTCCTGCTGCTGCCATTCATAGTCCCCATAATACTTTCTTTCTCTCTCTTTCTCGCACTCGTACACGCAAAGTCGCACACAATCACGAAAAGTGGAAATTACAGTCAATGAAGGTAAGAGGAGAATGGGAAAGCGACGACGCCGACGAGTGGTGGCAGTGGGAATTCTGGCCAAACTCCACCACCTCACATTGGCCACCCCTGATCATCATCCCGCTATGAAACAAAAAACCAACCAACCAAATGAGACCCCTCAGTGTTGTTATTTGTCATTTTAGCGACACACTTGACAAACTTCCACGCGGGCCATGAATAGATTCTGTTTTCAAAATTAACTATTAAGCCCGTTGAGTTTTTGTTTAGTTGCAGTTAATTGCCAATAATTTCACGGTTCTATCCTCGAAATCCCTCCTCTAATTTCTAACAGATGAAGCAAATGCCTGTCAATCTGTTCGTCCCAAAGTGAGAATGTGGTTTTTCACGCCGATCTAATTTAAATTGCACAATAAAAAAAAAAATATTGATCGATTCAAAACGCAAGACCCGCAGAGAGATTAATTTCAAGACTACTATATATAATTTCGTTATTTTAATTTTCAGAACACACAGAAGAGTGAAGCTACCAGAACTTGAAAATATACAATCAATCCCCTCCTTTTCAAATGAAACTTAAACGAGTAATTTTCATTTCTGACTACCCAAAGAAACAACGACTGAATTAAGATTAACGAAAGACCCAGAAAGAGAAACAGCAAGAAAAAAAAAAAAAGCACCCTCAAGAAGAAGAAGAAGAAGAAGAAAGACTCACGAGTCTCTGCCACCCACCACGTCTACAGTGGAGGTACATGATAAGAGCCTGTGGAAGATAGACAATAACGCAGCGTAGGATACCTCCTTCACCCTCCTCATCACCAAGCACTTCCTTCCGCCACCGCCACTGTCAACCTTTCTTTTCCTCCTGTAAACTACCCTCTCTTTAACTCTGCCGAAGCACTTCTTCGTCTTCTCGGGCATGGTTTCCTTCCTTGAAAATGTGTAGCTCCTCAGGTACATCTGCCTACACGAAATGCTATCCACCACTCTCGGTTGCCCGCCCCTGCAGACGTTAGAGCTCACCGACTTCACGAACTCGGCGTCAGATTCCGGCCACTTGTACAAATTCATGTATGTTGCCCTCACCGGAGCACGGGCATCATTGACGCATCTCCCAATGCAAACAGAACTCATTTTCTCTTATTTCTTTTTCCTCCACCTAGACCTAGTGGGAGTAATCTATGTAATGGGTTCCTCCCTATAAACCTGAACAAGGCTTAGATTGCAAGACAAGACATCGACGATTGCAAGACAGACATCGACGCTTTGCACAGAGAGAGAGAGAGAGATCTAAATTTTCAGTGCGTTTTTGCTATTTAATGTGTTTGGATTTGGTTATTCACTTATTTGTGTATAGTTGGCTGTAGCATGGGACTTATATGGAATGATTTATCATCATTAGTAATGAGCAAAGACCGTTTCTTTCCATCCTTTTGTGCTGTTAGCCAAGACTAAAAGCTGAAATATGGAAGATTTAATAAAATATTTGGTAATTGACGAACATAACCCTAAATATAATTGATATTCACCTACATGTGTTGGGTCTGAATACGGACTTTAACTGACCCGATTGACTGGTATAAAGGATAAAGTAAATACAATTGAATCCAGTACCCGTCTGGTATGGATCTCATGCCTTTTTATGCTATCAGAGGGATAGGATAGGAAATTTGGGCCAAAGACCAGTTCCATAGTTACGGGTTGAACCTAATTCCATGGGCTGATTGAAGATTGATTTCCGTTTTTCTTTTGCTATACTGGAAATAATTAAAATTATTAAATGACATGAAATAAAAATAGGTTTACGTATCGGAAACATGGACAGAGAAACATTGAGATAATCGCGGGTACAAATGTGTACCAAGGGTGGGTGGTTAATCCAGTGACTCCTCTCGTCTCGTATATATGGCACTAGATTTTAGAACTGTGTTTGGTCGCAATGCAAATAAATATGTATTTATGCAAAATTGTGGCAGTACAAATGATTTTAGCGTAAATTTTGGTTTATTCTTGTTTTATAGTTTAACTTACTTTGTTTGATTGCGTTACAAATGAAGTAAATTAAGAAATGAAACTGAGTAAAGTAAAATTTAAAACAAAATTAAACAATAATTAATTTTTTTCATTTACACTTTCATGCATTTGTATCAATATAAATAAAATTGCACTACAGCCAAACACATTCTAACAAAATTGGATCCAATTAGCTTTATATTCAACGTGGCTGCAAATGGATTGGGTCCAATCGAATATTATCACATATTCGGATTTGGATGGAATTTATCCATCTCATTCAAAATTAATGGATTTGGAATTTTGGATTAGTAAATTTTAATAATGAATTTATTGTGATAAAATAAAATTGATCTTATTAGAATATGATGGTGCGCAATCTGGATGCTCCTAGCTGTAGGGCATCTTAGACGTCTGTTGACAAATAGGTCGCTCGAACTACAAAGAAAAAGATGATCAGAGAACCCGGGGTGGCTAACCTAGTGAGGTTGCTTCGATACTTAAGTCAGAAACCGTGATATGTGAGCTGAGAGTTTAAGAAATAAGAAAGCTAGAATGCACTTAATCGCGCGTACTTGGGTCTTGGGGGCCGATGCCCTTATATAGTTGAGCTGTTATGGGTCTCACGAAACGGCTTTGAGATCCTCAGCCCGCGTAGATGGAATCCGTTCCGCTTTAGAAGGAGAGTAACATATCAGTCAATGAACTTTATCGTTTCCTCCCGATCCGGGCGGGGAGAGGATAAGGCATGCTATTACGCAGCACGATCTCGAGAGATTCGGAGTCCGCTGAGAATCTTTTGGAGTCGATTACGTGTCACTTCGGTACTCGGGTGCCGAAGTGGGTTTGGTACCGAGGTGTTCAAATACCCGAGCTACCGAACTGCTGACAAGGCTCTCCTTGCTAATTTGTCGTCCTGCTAGCAGGTCGTGTCCACATGTCTTTCACTTACTAGGTCGGGCCAAATCACCCTCATCAACTACCCCCACTCCCCATGCTAGGTGTCCTAACTCGATGTAGGGAGTTCATGACGAGCCCAGGTGGATTTGGCATGATGTCTAGATGACGCGAAGGGCGGATCTTCGGTCGGACTTGTATGACCGCTTGGCTTGACCAGGAAATGACCCAAATCGCGTATCAGGTAGGCGTGGACATCACACCATTTATAAACTCTACAGAAGTTAAAACGTGCACTCAATTGATTTCAACCTCGGGTGGCGTGCAACCAGTTTTCATAGGAGCCGTTGGATCATGCAGATCTTGGCCGTTGAAACTCGGATATGGTGGCTATAAATAAGGGCTGAAGGGCCCATTTTTCTCGCCACAAACTGCTTAACTGAGTTCCTTGAGATCGCGCCCAAGTCTCCCAACTCGGTGTCAACTATCCCCATGTCCGAGGTCATCCTACTTTCTTCAGTCTTCTTGGTGAGTTCGTCTTTCCTTGTTACCAATTTTACTGTCCTATTCCTTTAGCTCAGCATGTCTAGTGTTAGTTTAGATAGCCTTTTAGATGGGAGTGGCGAGTCCCCAAGGGCCGAGGTGGGCACCACGGCGCAGGTCGTGGGGTCCCATCCTGCCGAGGTGGATACCTCAGCGTAGGATGTGGACTCTAGCCCGTCCGAGGCGGACTCACCTCGGCAAGAACGCGAGGCCTCTAGCAAGTCAGCCTCCACTTCGCGTTGAGGTTGGGTGCGTTGAACAACTTCGACTCATCTTCAATGACAGTTGATAGGCTCTTACCCCCTAGTAGTTCGGTATAGGCTACCCGATAACCTTGTGTATAGCATTCCCTTAGGTAATTTTCCTTGGGATCACGACCATGATGAGATCATGGTCTTCAAGGAGCAGCTCGTAGCTGGGCTGCGTTTCCCACTTCACCCTTTCATAGTTGATGTCGTCAAACTCTTCGACATTGCCATAGACCAGCTCCATCCCAACTCAATCCGTAATATTGTAGGTACCATCTCTCATTTCCACAACTATAACCAACCCTTAGACCTCGACACTTTTTCCTCAATCTTGTCCATAAAGAAGAATTCAACATGTGTTCTCCCCGAGCATAGGCAAATTTGTTATATATCTCCTCGCCCTAGGTATAAACTCTTGCACGAGCTCCTAAACAAAGTCCCGACCTAGAAGAGGTGCTACTTTGTAGTTCGTAACACTATAAAGTGGCCATTTCCAACCCATTGGAGGCCTGTCATTCAGGACCCCTGCCTGAGGTTGGACAAATAGACATGGGTTGAAATCCAATCTTGGGCGAAGCTCGAGCTGAAGTTCAAAAACTTTGTGACCGAAGAGAAGCTCATACAAGCTGGGCTTAGTCCTCCTGGTAGGTCGTCATCACGATTGTCGTACTTGCTTTCTTCATCTTGTTTTATCTTGATCTTGTTACTTACCCTGTTAGTTACCTTTTGTAGTAGCCATGGCTGATATTCCTGCTACCAAGCTCTTCGGGAGCGTGAAGAAGTGGAAAAAGAATTGGGCCTCCAAAGAGGCTTGTCTCCACAAAGCCACCACCACTTCCAATGTCGACTCCGCAGTCCCCGAGCATCCCCTAATGGTCGAGCACCCACCAATTATCGACTTGGTCGAGGAAGACCAACGCAGAGCTTTTCCACCTCACCTACCCAAGGAGACCCTGGTGTCTAAGCCCCAACACACTCAAGCGACCACCCCTTCGAGGGATGACTCCTCCCAGGCAGCTCCTAGCATTCTAACACCAAGGCTCGGTCTCCTCAAGAGCAAGGAAGCAATCTTCGTTGATGAGGTTGTACATTGGGTCGATCTACCGGTGGCACAGCTTGGGGCTAGAGCGGTAACTCACTGCATGGTGGTACGTACTTAAACCTTGGACTATATTCTTCACGCCTCTTTCTCGATACTTAGATTTTTTTCCCTCTTTTGGTAGGTGAATTCTGCAATCCATGGCCTAGCTTATTAGTTTGAGGTGCAGTTGAAGCGGGCCCTCCAGGCCGAAGAGACTTCCCAGAGCATTTAGCGTGAATTAGATTTAGCTCGCGGTGAGATTCACAAACTAGAGAAAGATGCGCGAGCTCAAAAGGAGCTGATAGTGTTGTTGAGGGAAGAGAAAAAGTAGCTTAAAGAGGAGAGGGAGGCCCTTCAGAGAGAAAAGGAGAACCTCGAAGAGCTTGTAAAGGAGCGCACGAAGATCTTCACCGAAGCACTAAAGGAGGCCAAGGTCCAAGCCATCGAGGAGTACAAGTCTTTGGCGAAGTAGCGTATTCTATTGATCGAGACTGCCATGGCTGCCTATCGCAAGGGCTTCAAGCTTAGCAGGTGGCTAACACAACGTGAGTTTCCTGAGCTCGACCTCAGCGCTATCACCACATCCTAGGTTATCGAAGAGATGGCTGGGGAGGCTACTAACGACCCGGACTCTGAAGAGCAGAGTGGTGACAACCTCCTTGAGGAAGAGACAGCGGAGGAGGGAGAAGCGGACGTTGGCGCCAAGGACCGCATGGAGACCGACCCTCCTGCTAATGCTGCTGTTGTGGATGAGGATCCCCAAATCAACCAACGTCTATTTGCATCTTTTCTTGGATCCCCATACATACTTGATGTCCTGAGCCTTCGAGCTCGGTTAAATAGTTGTAGTCTCTTGTGCACAAAATTTTTCTAAGTATAGATTACTCCCGAAGCGTCGAGCTGACGAGCTAGACCCGAGTAGGGATAATCCGATGTCGTTGTACATCGGGGTGAATAGACACTGTAGGGTATGGCCGACCTGTCTATACACGGGCAACTTTTGACTTACCCATGCCAAAGCAACTGGGGGTTTTTGGTTGCCTATGTCGAAGTGATTAGGTCTTTGGCTGCCTATGCCGAAGCGACTAGGTCTTATACTACCTATGCTGAAGAGGTGACTAGGACTTCTCTGCCCACACCGAAGATGCAACTAGGACTTCTCTGCCCATGCCGAAGAGGCGACTAGGTCTTATATTGTGCCGAAGTCTTTTATCAGCCTGACACCATAACCCTTAGGATTTAGGAGTGACTCAGAGTCTTCTCTCCAGTTCGTCGTCCTTTTTTATCAGCTTGATGATCTTGTGGACTTAGTAATTTTTCAGTTGCGTTGGAGTCGCGAATTCACGGATAGTATCTTCTAAGGTTGTCAACGTTTCAAGCTTGAGGAACTTGTTTTCCTTCCATGGTTTCGAGCTCGTACGTCCCTTCTTAAAACACCCATCTCACCTGGTATGGACCGTCCCAGTTCGGACTGAGCTTATCGACACCGGGCTCAGGTACCATCACCTTATGGAGGACCAGGTCACCAACTCAAAATAGTCGCTTCCTGACCCAGACATTATAATACCGAGCTATTCGCTGTTGGTAAGCCACAGTCCGAATGTGGGCTAGGTTGTGTACCTCTTCAACTAGGTTTAAGTTGGTCCGGAGCTCGTCATCGTTCGCCTCTTCGTCGTATGCTTCGAGCTACAACACCGGTAATTCAATCTCTACTAGAATCATAGCTTTCGTTCCATACGTGAGGTTGAAGGGTGTTTCGTTGGTCGCAGTCTTGATGGTAGTTTGGTAGGCCCAAAGGACACTGGGCAGCCCGTCCACCCACAACCCTTTAGCTCACGCAAGGCAAGCTTTCAGTCTATGGAGGAAAGCCCTGTTCGCCACTTCAGCCTATCCGTTTGCTTGCGGGGTGTGCTACCGAAGTAAAATTTTGCAGAATCCCCATCTCGACACACCAATTCTAGAATTTGATGTCCTCGAATTGCTTCCCGTTATCCGATATCAACACCTTTGGTAGTTTGAAATGGCACACAATGTTCTTCTAAAAGAAAATTTTTGCATTCTGGACTGTGATGCTTACCAACAGTTGGCCTCCACCCACTTCGTGAAGTAGTCCACTGCCACGACCAACAATTTCTTTTGCCCAGTTGCCAAAGAAAATGGACCAAGTATTGCCCGAAGGGCCATGGGCTAGTTAGGTACTTTAGATATGCGGTAGCCTGATGGAGGATGTTGGCATGCCTCTGACATCTATTACATTTCTTGACGAGCTCGAGTGCATCTGCCTTCATAGCGGGAATAGTAGTAGCCTTGCCTTAGTGCTTTTTTGGCGAATGCTCTGCCCCCCAAATGTCCTCCGCATAGCCCTTCATGGATGTTGTGAAGTACAAGATCGGCTTCTGAGGGTCGCAAGCAACGTAGGGAGGGGAGCATGAAGGACCTCTTATACAGTCGTCCGTCTATAAGGATGTACCGAGCTGATTGATGCTCTACCCTCTGAGATGCATTGCGTTCTATAGGTAGGGTCTCATGGAGAAAATAATCGACGAGCGGGTCAATCTAGCTCAGTCTCCCTTACAATACGGGAGTGACCTCTTCTTACCCTCCGCCTTGAGAATGCTGGGTCGAGGCAGGTCTTCTATATATACAGTTCACATGGTGTTGTCAATAGTACTTGCAAATTGTGACAGTGCGTCGACCTCAACATTCTCAGACCTTGGTATTTGCCTGATAAAACAAGAGCGAAAGCCTGGTAGGATTTCTCTGACTTTGGCTAAGTAGGCCGCCATAGTTGCATCATGAATTTCGTAGTCGCCGTTGACTTGGTTTACTACTTGTTGCGGGTCGCTACACACTACAAGATGTTTAACACCCATCTCCTTCACTAAGTTGAGCCCGACAATTAGTGCCTCGTACTCCGCCTAGTTGTTCGATGCCTCGAATCCAAACCAAAGAGCGTACTCTAGCTTTACCTCACTCGGGCCATATAGTATTAGTCCAACACCTCTTCCTTGAAAAGTTATACGAGCCGCCTACATGAAGGATCCAGGGCTCCTTGTCCCAAGTCGATCTTACTCTGATCGGGATCGGTGCCGTACTAGTTGACAACTCCGATGTGTTAATGGGCTCAGTCAGTTCTGGGACCGGTGTGCTAAACGTGCACTCTGCAACGAAATCTACCAAGACTTGGGCTTTAATCACTGGACGTAGCTCGAACCGGATGTTGTATTCGCTCAGCTCGATAGACCACTTCGTTAATCTCCTTGACACCTCGAGCTTAAGCAGAACATGCCTCATAGGTCTATTGGTGAGGACGATAATGGTGTGGGCTTGCAAATACAGGCATACTTTCCTAGCTGCTACTACTAGTGCGTACGCCAGCTTCTCGATGCCGGGATACCTAGTCTCCGCATTCTGCAAAACTTTACTTACATAGTAGACTCGTCATTGGACCCGGTCTACTTCTTTGATCAGTACCAAGCTGACCACCTCGTCACTTGCCGAGAGGTACAACTTCAATTCATCTCCTTCCTCAGCTCAGGTTAAAGCTGAGGCGGTACTTATGTATTTTTTCAGCTCATCGAACGTAAGTTGACACTCTTCGGTCCATTCAAAGTTTTCGTTAATTTTTATCGCCTTAAAAAAGGGTAGACACCAACCCGCTGATTTAGACATAAACCGGTTTAGGGCAGCCGCTCATCCAGTTAGTCGTTGAACTTCCTTTATTTTTTGGGGTGGTCACATATCTAAAATGGCTTTAATTTTATCTGGATTGGCTTCGATGCCACATCGGTTTACTATGTATCCGAGGAAATTGCCCGACATGACCCCGAAGACATACTTGTTCGCATTTAGTTTCATATTATTTCCTCGGAATTTGAAAAATAGCACTTAAATCATCAATTAAAGAATTGGAAAACTGGGTCATCACGACCATGTCATCAACGTAATATTCCACTTTATTTCCAATCAAAGGTTGAAAGATTTTATTTACAAGTCACTGGAAGGTTGCCCCAACGTTTTTCAAACCAAAGGGCATGACTTTATAATAGTACAACCCAAGTTTGGTTACAAAAGTAGTTTTGCCCTAGTCGGCTATGTCCCTCCTAATCTAGTTGTAGTCGGAGTAAGCGCCCATGAAACTCAGCAAGTTATGCCATGAGGTCGTGTCTACCAGGTGACCTATTCTAGGTAGGGGAAAGTTGTCTTTCGGGCAGGCTCTGTTTAGGTTAGTGTAGTCGACACACATGCGCCACTTGTCATTGGCCTTCTTCACTAACACGGGGTTGGCAACCCAGCTCGGGTAATGGACCTCCCTAACGAAGTCTACGGCGAGGAGCTTCCCGACCTCCTCATCGACTACCCTCTACCACTCTGGTCGAGGTTGTGTTTTCTTCGTCTAACTAGCCTAACTAAAGGGTCCACTTTTAATTTGAAAGTTATCACTCTGGGGTCGATTCCAGACATTTCCACTACGGACCAAGCAAAAACACCTAAATTATTGAGTAAGAAACTTACTAGTTGTGTACAAAGCGGTTCGCTTATCAGGGCACCGATCTGGAGAGTCTTGGTCGGCTTGGTCTTGGGTAGCTCGCTCCTTGGTGTAGTCCGCTAGTTGCTCTAGTTCGACGTCTTCCGCCAACTTTGATTTTCCCTTCAGGGCAACCACATAGCACTTATGGGACTTGAGCTGATCGCCTCGTATAACCCCTATTCCATAATCTGTTGGGAACTTCACCGCTAGATAGTAGGTTGATACTATCGCACGTAAAGCGTGCGTGATGGGCCGACCTATGATCGCATTGTAGGGGACGGAGTCGCGACCACCAGGAAGGTAAGATCGAACCACACAATGTTTGGCCACGTGCCCGCCTCCACTTATATTGTGATCCAACCGAGAGGACTCACTTCTCCACTGAACCCTACTAGAGGGGTATCCACCGGTTTCAAATCACTTTGCTACAGTTATAACTTGTTGAAGGTCCCTTTTAAGAGGATGTCGGTCGAACTGCTTGAGTTCACCAAGATCCGCTTCACTTCAAAATCATTGATGATGAGCTTCACAACAAGGGCATCATCATGAGGGTACTAAATCCCATGAGCATCGTCCTCGGTGAAGTAGATGGGTTCTTCTATTCGAGGTCGCTTCGGTGGGTTCTCGGCCTCGTGCTCTAGTTCCTGGACCGAAGTCTTCCCTCCTGCTACTATGCACCCCACTACAATGGATAGACCAGTGTTTATGTTGATCACATCGCAGATCGATTTCTCTTCTGGTAGCTGCCAAGGTGGCTACCCGTTTTCTATGCTGGTCTCAGGGGCATCTTTCTTCTGATCTCCTTGTCAGTTCCCCTGCCCTTTCTCCTCACGCAGAATATAATTTTTCAAATACTTGAGGCAGATGAGTTCCTCAATCACATCGTGGAGGTTTCTGTAGTTTTCCGTGCTATGACCATGGTCCTGATGAAAGTGGCAATAAACATTTGGGTTCTTGGTCGTTGGGTCTCCTCGTAGCCTGGATGGCCATCTGACAATGGAGGAGTCATTGATGGCCATTAAGATCTCTCCTCGCTTCGCATTAAGGGGAATGTAGTTGGTTTTTTCTATAGGAGGGGTCTTGGAACACCAACCCGACCTGTAGCTTTAGGAGGGGGACTTACTCCTCGAGCGCAACGACTTGCTTCTTCTCCTCGAGGACTTGATTTTTTTGCTCTTCTGCTTACTATTGCTCGTTCCATCTTTTTCTCTCTTCCTCTTCACACCTTACTGGTTTTCTGTCTTCTGGTTGATCTCTTCTTTAGTACTTATGAACTGATTGGCCACCTTGAGGAACTCGGTAATGTTCTTTGGCTTGTTTGCTATGACATGCCACTTGAATTCCTTGTGAGTAATTCCCTTCTGAGCTACGGTGAGGCGCACTACTGGATCGAGGTCTAGTATTTGCAAACAGGTTTCATTGAAGAGCTTGATATAGATCTGGATCGACTCTCCTTTCCTCTGCACCACGTTCAGAAGGCTCTCCTACAACTTTGGACACTTCTTACTGGTGATGAAGTGGGCTGTGAAAATGTCTGTGAACTGCGCCTAGATTTTGATGGAGCCCGGCCCGAGGTTCCTGTACCAGGTCTAGATTATGCCTCTAAAGGTACTGGAGAAAACCATGAATATACAATCTTCGTTGGCCCCGACGTGATGCATATGGGATTGGAAGGCGTCCACGTGATCATTGGGATTGAAAGATCCATTGTACTTGTCCAACGATGGTACCTTAAAGTCCTTTGGCATTGGAGCCACTAGGAGCTCGAGTGACTGGGGGATGGCCGACTCAATAGAGTGGGCATCGTTCCCATAGCCACCGAGCTTTTATTTTCTCTTTCTCTACTTCGCTCCATCGGTTAGTTGTTCCTAGTTGAGTAACGGCGAGTCTTGCGACGTCGCTGCTATTGCTTCTTTGCAGGCCCTGCATTTATGCTGACTGCTTCAGTGTTTTCGAGTATTTCTATCTTGCTCCGAATGCCGGGGCGAGGTGGATCAGGGGTTCGTCTTCTCACTCTTCTTCATCGCAAGACCGGCGTTGGCTATCACGGGGTACCGAGGGGTCTCGCCTTGAGCCCACACCTCGGGCCCCGAGATGACGATCATCATTCTCTAGTCGCGTATGCTGTTGACTGTTCCTCTCAGGCTGGTTGAGTTCGAGCCTGTCCTTCGGGTTCCCCCCTTGAGAGACTGGGGGAGTATGCTGCCCGTCCGTCTAACCCCAAGGTGGGGTTTGGCCCTTGGGAGGGACCGGTACTTGCAAGGTCGCCTCACCCCGATGAGGAGATCAGCGGACGCTCTGGTGTGCCCTATGCTAGTGCTGGTTCTGGTGGTTCTGACCTGCATGTTGAGGCGAAAATTGTTGTTGGTTCAGTTGCAATAGTGGAAACTACTGCCGGTACTGCTGATAGAAGTAATGTTGCTGGAACTATTGAAACTGGTGAATCTATTACATCTGGATCTGCATCGCTTGAATGCACTAAACGAGATCATTGAATTGAGAATGTTCGACCCCTGGTGGAATCATGGAGGGCTCCGAGAAGGTGGTATTCACCTAGGGGAGAGGGACATTCACTTGCGGAGTGGTTTGTGGTACAGACAGTGATGGGATCCCCGAGGCTGTTGGCCTTGCCCCCGGTGACGTTCTTGTCGATACCTCTTCTGGTGCTACTAGAAGATGCCATCAATATTGGGATTAGGTAAAATAGGAGGTGAAATGTTGAATGACTTTCGATCATTCCCACAGACGACGACAATTGATGGTGTGCGATCTGGATGCTCCTAGCTGTAGGGCAGCCCGGACGTCCTTTGACAAGTAGGTCGCTCGAACTGCAAAGAATAGGATGACCAGAGAACATGGGGTGGCTAACCTGGTGAGGTCACTCCAGTGTTTAAGTCAGTAACTGTGATATGCGAGCTAAGAGTTTGAGAAATAGGAGAGATAAAATGCACTTAATCGCATGTACTTGGGTCTTGGGGGTTGATGCCTCTATATAGTTGATTTATCGTGGGTCTCACGAAATGGCTCTGGGATCCTCAACCCGCATAGATGGAATCCATTCCGCTTTAGAAGAAGAGTAACATATCAGTCAATGAAGTTTATCGTTTCCTTCTTATCCGGGCGGGGAGAGGACAAGGTCTGCTATTACACGGCGTGATCCTGGGAGATTCAGAGTCTGCTGAGAAGCTTCTAGAGTCAATTATGTGTCACTTCGGTACTCGAGTGTCGAAGTGGCTTTGGTATTGAGGTACCCGAACACCTGAGCTCCCGAAATGTTGACAAGGCTCTCCTTGCTGATTTGTCATCCTGCTAGCAGGTCATGTCCACGTGTCCTTCATTTACTAGGTCAAGCCAAATCACCCATCATCATAATATGAATTGAAAACAGGGAAAATTCGACTTTAGTACCCTTAACTTTGGGGGCAGTGTCAAGTTAGTATCAAAACTTTCAAACGTATCACTGCAATACCTAAACTTAAAAAAAAATGTCAAGTTGGTCCTTGCCACTAACTGATTGTCAATTATTTGTTAAAAATGTCAAAACTACCATTCAAAAGAATACACTATTCATTGTCTTCTACACTGAGACTGAACCGATTATCTTCAAAGAAAAAGAGAGAAAAGACATAAAATATGATAAAGGGAAACAATAACTGAAAGCAAAGAAATAAATAGACAATAATGTGTTTCAGATCTAAAGGTAGAAGACAATTACTTCATTAGTCTAGAATCTCAAACACCTCAACCGGTTCAGTCTCAAGGTAGAAGACAATGAATAGTATCTTCTTTTGAAGGATAGTTTTGATATTTTCAATAGATAACTAACGGTTGATTAACGGTAGGGACCAACTTGACACTTTTTAAAAATTTAGGTACTGCAGTGATATATTTGAAAGTTTGAATACTTGACAATACCCAAAGTTAAGGATACTAAAATGAAATTTTCCCTTAAAAATAACTTACAAGTGTAATGAATTTAAAATAACTTGTAGCTATGATTTCATACATGACATACAAACCAAATAGAAACTTTTGAGATAAAATTCGGATCACCTTAATCGGACCGTAGATTCAAATTCAAATTCACAATTTGGACAAACGGATATTATTTGTAGCCCTGGGGCTATTTAATAGCAGCCGAAGGGGCCATTTGATAACAGCTGAATAACTGAAAAAGATTATCGTTTTGTCTTTAATAAATATGACATAAGGACGCTGTGGGTTTATTAATGACTGAAACTCAAATTGGGTAGACCACTATATCTATATCCTTGAAAATTTTATTATTTAATTATTTTGACAATTAAAAGATAAAACATAAGTCTTTCAGTTTAGCAACTTCTAACTGTTATCAAACAGCCGCAAATTGAAAGATTTGTTGTTGTCTTTTAGTGAAGAGCTTTTTAATGCTTAAAAAAAAGGGGTTACATTTAGACAACTTGTCACACACTTTGCACATATAACATCAAAGTGACATATTGGGAATATCTCCGGTATATGTATGTTAAATTTGTGGAGAGATGTTCTGAATGTACAACTGGATTCCTATGCGTATAAAGAGTTTTTAATTGCAGGGGATCCATCACACAATAGATAACCCTTCTCTGACAACAACATAAAAACAATGAAATTTAGATCAACTTAAGAAGGATTACACCTGATGGAGCGCAATCCGGCCGGTCTTAGCTGTCAACGAACTCGCCTTTGAGCTGGAGCGTCGGGGAGCCTGAAACGGGAAAGAAGAGAGCTCCGGGAGGAACCCGGTGTGATAACTCCGAAGCTCAAGTCAGTAATCTCTCAAAGGCAAAGTGTAGACCAGATAGCGCAAAGTTCACATACCTTGTTTGTTGGGGGCAAGGGGTTCTTATAATCACTTCGCGCACTCGCTCCAAGGCCCTTGTCAGGTCGGGTATGATTACTCTTGCGTCTGTCAATTCGGTCGTCGTCCTTTCTACTGGGACAAAACCGCCACTGCCTAACCGTCTCTCTAACTGGAGATGACGGTGTCAGGTGGCCGTTTTAGAGTGCGGCCGTCAAGCGTCAAATCCCAAGTCAGTCGGGTGCGGTGCCCTCGGGTACGAACTTCCTCAGTGTCCGGCATGGTACGACTTGTTTGGTTTTGGTGCCCAAAAGGTGATGCGGAGTGGTGAACAAGGCGAAGTCTTGAGTTCGGAGGCATGTATAGGGCGGGCCAGTTTGGCAAGGTGTATCCCGAACTACTACAAGGTTGGCCAGTTCGGCGAAGTGTATCCCGAACTGTTACAAGGTAGGCCAGCTCGGATTACTTTCTGGTTTGGGGCCAAGGTTGAGTTCGGGCCCCCAGTAGGGAGTTCGGTCCGCTGGTGTCCCCTTGGTGTTTGCGCTTTAGGCTTGCTTTTGTGCCGACCTATTGTTTTTGCCACATATCGCATAACTGTGAGGTCGGGCCAAATCTTCCTTCATCAACACCTATTAAGGTCAAAACCATAATCTATATTGGCTAAACTGTTTATCTCCAACTCAGCATCCTTAAAAATCTTGAGACAATACTGAATAATTTCTCCCTTGGAGAATCACCAATGAACTGAGTCATTATGGGCCTCTGTAGCGGCCCACATCCCAGTGTAGTTTGCCCTATTTTTAATACCCAATAAGTAGGTCGAAAGCTCCTTTTTATGGAAGGTTGAAAATATAGCCTCCAATATTTTATTATGTCATGTCCTAATAGATAAATCAATAACTCATTCACTTGATCGATCCCTTTTAGCCTTTATGAACGCTTTATTTACTGCTTCTTCTTCTTATCCCTATTTAACACTTTTTGTATATGAGCATGGCCAACTTGAGCAATGACATGGGTGTTGTAATTGTGCAAAATGATGGAAATGGGCCCAGCCCAATTCCAGTTAGTTCCGTGTTCAGTTGGATTTGTTTTTGTTCGGCAACCCTTTTCAATTGGATGGCTAGCAATGCGGACTAGCGTGGCCGTGGCATAAATGCATCATCCTGGAATGGAAGTTGCATATATTAATGATTTGTTGGGATTTGGGAATTGGGATGACTTTATACTACCAAAATACAAAGCAAAAGGCTAAAGGGGTTTCGTGTTCCTCTTTCCTTTCTAAAGTTTGACGTATCAGTAAGAAACTAAAGAAAGAATCAAAGAACCTCGATGACTTATCTTTGATTTTCTGCATCATATCCATGTGCTTCTCTATAAACAGATGGCCTCTAGATCTCAACGGCACCTTCGTCCATATGTTTCGAGATTTTGAATGATGAAGTTGACTGAACCTAGCTAGGCCATAGGAGTGGGGAATTGACTTTCAGCTGCATTTCTAGGTTACAACTAAGGACGACTCTGGCCGGTTTAATGACAATTGCCCAAGCACAGTATTATGTTTTCTCACCATAAATTAAAAACTTCTCACAAGTGGAATCTGACAACATGGTGACTCGTGTTTAATCAGTCCTCCAGGTGAGGCGCCCCCAAAATGCCCTGAGCCATATACCAGAGGCATTGATACTTTAAGGCGTACAGTCGTATACTTTAGGTGCAAGAGGCGTCTGAGGCGTGTTAGAGATGTAGGCCTCATGCAATGTACGTTATGCACACCTCATACAAAAAGATAAAAAAAAATAAAGAAAAAAGAAAGAGAAGAATAAAAAGACAGAAAAAAAAAGGAAAAGAAAAAAATGAAAGGAATAGAAAGAAAGATAATGGGAAAGAAAGTGGGTAGGTCCCAAATGGATTGACCCCCAACCTCTTTTCAATGCCCTTTCAGCTATTTTTAGAGGTGTAAATCGGGTCATGTTGCCGGCGGCCTGGCATAACGGTCCACAGGCCGTGTTAGGCCTGGCATGATCAAGCAGGCTGTATTGGATATGGGGTTTTAGGTCCACGGGCTGGTACGACACGACATGATCGAGTGGGTAGTGCTGCCTGCAGGCTGCCCGCAACCCCGGCCTACAACACGACCCATATATATTATATATATTTATATATAATTTGTATAATATTATATAAATTATAATTATATAATATATTAATAAAATAAATATTTTTTTTTAAATTTTATTATACTAATTTATTTAATTATTGTATATATAAGCACTTGTATACACAAAATTCATATAAAATTAAAATTTTAAGTTTTCTGTCAAATTTGTTTAAATAAATAGCTTTGGCCCAACGCACGGCTTGACCTAGCCCAAGGCTCAGCTTACGGGCCAGCCCGGCCCACGGCATGGCACAGTATGGCACGACATGAGTCCATATAGGCTTGAGCCATGGGCCATGCTAAGCCGACTCCCAAATTTTTCATGGAAAAGGGCAACACAACCCATAACAGCCCGCAAGCCAGCACAGCACAGCCCACTTTACACCTATAGCTATTGTTATGCATATCCATTCTTGCTAATATAAAAAAAAAAATTATTAAAAAAAAAAAAGAGATCCTCCTTCCTATTCTTCCTTCTCCTCATCCCTGCTGCTCTTAAGGAGATTTATGCCTATTACGTTCTGAACTATCCCTCATGCATCCAGCTAGTGAACCACCTTATGTCATGCTTATGCGTTTTAAACATTGTTTTAAAGTTTACATCCACCTATAAATATAGGATAGATCGTTTGGGTGCGGGATTAACCCAGCCCAATGCCCCAAGCTGTAATGTACAGCGTATGAATTATGAAAGGTGTCCCTACACTGTAATGAACACAACGAATTATGAAAGTGTCCCTACACTGTGATATACAATATGATTTGCAGCCTTAAAACCTCACTAATCAATCTAGATCTTTCGCTTAAAACAAGCAACCAAGTAGGTTCTTAGGATCAACCGTTTTAGAAGAGAGCTATGATCTACCATAGGGAGCTTGGCACTTACATAGTAGAAGAAGAATGACATGCTTGATCTCTGATGTATGTGGCTATATGCTTTAGCCAAAGTTCAAATTTCAGAAAAAAAAATAAAAACTATTACAATACTAAGAGAAAAGACAGGTAATTACACTACGTGAATATCAAGAAATATCATGTCCTTCAAGAAAAAATTCATAAACAATCAAGAAAACCACAGCCTGAGTATATGGAATGGAATGATGCACCACAGGCCCACGGCCCGAGAAGTCTCCCCAAAACAAGTAATTCATAACTATTTATATGTGAGCCAACGCTTTGACATTGTGACCTATTAAAGATATTTTTTTCCTCTATCAAAACACTGAGAGATGTTACTAGAATCCTCTCCCTGTACAAAGAAACAGAATTACTCCTTGATAGATGCAATACCGCTTGATAATGCCTTGGTGTAAATGGCTACAATCTTGTATCTTCACTTCAGCCTACCTGCCTTCAGATTTTACCAGCTGGGAGAATACCTTACTCATAGAAACATCCGAGAGATCACCCACGGATGACCCTCTCACCTTCTCAGCTGTGACAGTATCATCCACCGGATTGACATTGCTGATTAGTGGGGACACATCCCCTATCTGATTAATACTGTCTTCATCAGGTTCATTTTGGATCACAGACTCCTGAAGCTGAAGTGCATACTCCAGGTTCCATAACACATCCCCCATTGTGGGACGATCAACGCCATACTCGGACAAACATTTCTCAGCTGTCTCTCCAAATTTCCTCAGAGAAGCAGGCCTTATTTTACCCACAAGATTAGGGTCTATGATTTGTTCCAATAGCCCCCTTTTCTGATGATTCACTGCCCACTCGGCCAAGTTCACCTTTTCCCTTGGAAGTGATGGATCAATAACAGGTCTTGCACAGAGGACTTCAAACAAAACCACACCAAATGAGTAAACATCTGACTTCTCTGTGAGCTGTTGTCTTCTGAAATATTCCGGATCAAGATACCCAAAACTCCCCTTCACTGCTGTGCTGACATGAGTCTTATCGATCTCAGGTCCCGTCTTTGATAGCCCAAAATCCGCAACTTTGGCCATGAGATTCTCATCTACTAATATGTTGGCAGACTTCACATCACGGTGGATGATTGGCTTTACAGAACCCGTATGTAGGTAATGAAGTCCTCTGGCAGCTCCAATGCACATCTCAAGCCTCTGTTTCCAGCTCAAGCTTGGTAATCCTGAACCATATAGATGACCTTTAAGTGTTCCATTCTCCATATACTCATAAACTAGGATCATTTCTTTTCTCTCATCACAATAACCAATCAATGAGACCAGATGACGGTGCCGAAACTGAGATAACATCTGGATTTCAGTCTGGAACTCTGCAAGACCCTGTTGGGAAAGGGGATTACCCCTTTTCACTGCCACTTTGGTGCCATCTCCAAGAACTCCTCTGTACACCTTGCCAAAGCCACCAACCCCAATAACCCAGCTCTCATCGAAGTTATTTGTGGCCTCCTGCAATGCCACGAAAGGAAATCGGTACTCAAGGTTTGAGATAACACTGGTGGCTGTTCCATTAGAGAATTTACTTCCCATGCTGAGGGAGTTCCCTCCTCCACTCGTGGAGAACGGAATCCATGTCTTTGAATGTTGTTTTCGTGCCAATCGTCGTCTCCTGCACATCAGGAACAGAGCTATAGCTGCCAGTGCAATAACCACCCCCAGGATTGCTCCCACTAAGACAACAACTTTTTTACTTGAACCTGATGATGGAAACAGTGCTGCAGAGACATCCCCATCAAGACAACCCTTAGAATTGTTCATCTTCATAATCTCCAATCCATTTAAAATACCATCTGGGTAACTACCAGTCGAGGTATCAGGACCGATACTTACAACGATCTTGCTACTAGAACTTAACCCTGTAACAAAGTCCCTATAAACTGGAACACCCAAGATATTAAATGTCAAAGTAGAGAGTTCGAGACCCTGAACTGCAATCAGTGAGTTAATATATACATTGAAGATGAGCTGGTTAGCAGCATTACTCACTATATCGCAGAAGTGAAGACGAATGAGGTATTCGAAACCAGGATCGACATTGAATTCCCATGTTACATTGAAATTGCTGTTGGGATCACTTGATGAATTCATCCGTCTGCAAGTGCCATAGACAGTATCAGGAGCAATATCCCGAGTGACTGTGTCATTCGAATACTTGACTGCCCCAATTTTTGCTATCGGTGTGGCCAGATTCTTGTTTCGTAGAAAGGCTTCATCCGTTATCCATGTTCGGCCAAGGGTATCGTTCAGAGCGGAAACGGCCAGTGTACCCATATTGATCCTCCAAACAGTCTCTAAAGCCTGTACTAGCAAACCTTGATAACTTTTCAAAGGATTAATTTGATTGGCATCATCTACAATGACATTGTCAGGAACTGAAACAACTTCTAAAGCATTTAGGAAGGCGAATGAATGGTCGGAAGGAATGAAAGCGAGGGCGAGGCTGTCTGAAGTAATATTCACAGAGTACTCCTTCATTAGAGAGTCATTCTTTATCTGGAAATTGCTGAGGAGGACGAAACCTTGAGTGGAGACGGAGAAGTTTGCCGTGCGCATATCGTAGCTTTTATAGACAAACGGGTAGAAATAAAGCCGAATCCAATGCCTCCCATGTCTTTGGATTGGAAAGTTGTAATAGGAAACTCCGTTGAGTATTCGAGCCGTCTGGTACAGAGGCGAAACAATGGAGGAGGAGACAGTGGCGTTGGCTAAAATGCTCTGCGAGGTCTTAAGGAATTGGGAATTCGAGCTATCGGAAACAAAGACACGATTCCCTATCGACGTATCGGTTGGGGAACCACAGTCTATAAGGTAATTGTCCACGGGAGTAAATCCGATGGAGATACATGCCAAAGACAATGCGGATGAAATCCAGATAAACAATTTAAGTTCTCCAATACCCATCATGAAAATGAAAACAATCGCGGCGAGAGAGCGGGAGAAAGCGTTCGATTTCAGCCGAAAACTAAATTCTTAGGGTTCATAAGAACTACAACACAAGAAATCTACTTCAAAACCACAAAAGCTAACTGAAATCAAAACACATAACAGAAAGAAGAGAAGGAAAATGGCACCTCGACAATCATCTGAGCTCCCAAAAAGAGAAACACGATATCTCCATCACCGGCCCAAACGGAAGAACAAATCCGTTCCTCCTTCTAAAGAGTTTAATCTAGCTTTTCAACAAAAATAAGAAAAAAACCAACACTTCTGCTATCAACCTTGTTTACAGTTTATATGCGTCAATGGACAGATTCAGAGGCTAAAAGAGTAAAATAAAATGAAACAAATGAAAAAAAAAAAAAGTCAACGAAGTGGGAAATGAAGAATCCAGATAAGTTAAAGAACTGACCTTCCCTCTCACTGTGAATTCAAGGGGAATCAGAGCTACCTCTGCTCTCTGCAATGGAGAGAAAACAGGCAATTAACGAAGTCAGGAGGTAAATGAAAATTACAATAAAGAAATGAAATATTAAAAAAAAAAAAAAGGAGTGGAGCAGTCGTTCATGTACACTTGTACTAAAAAGTCTGCAATCATGGCGTGGAACTGGAAGATTAATCCTTTTTCAATAGCTCCATCACCCCAAAAGAAACTTACTCGATACTCGTCGGCCTTCGTTTAATATTTTGAAATTTGAATAAAAAATGGTTTGAGATGCTTCATTTCTAATATTTTCTATGATGGGCTAGGTGCGCCGTAAGCACCTTATCCTTCTACGACTCTTCTACGGTTCTACATAGACGGAGTTCACATCTGCGCCCCACAAGGGACGTCCAAAAGAACATCCCCCCGTGCATTTAGAACATCTCCAGGGAGATGTTCCAATACACGGCGAGGATGTACTGTGGGACATTGTGGGCGTCCTTGTGAAGCGCAGATCTATTTCAACTGACATGTTCTTAGCCGTTGCCGTATTTTTTTTTTCTTTTTCTTTTTTTTGAGTAGTTTGATCAGCCAAACACGAGTAATGCCGTAATGTGATGGTTCTAACTTCTGACCGTCGTTCTAAATGGAATTGGGATCTGCTCTAGCGCTCCTCACAGCCATATCCCACCGGTGTATTGTCTACTTCTTCCATTAATAATAAATATAATTAATGTTCTCGGACAGGACATGATGTGAGGTCGCTGTGAGTAGCGCTAGCAGATCTGAATTCTTGTATACGTGTATCAAAGTCATCAGGAATGGTAAAAGTATGGGGTGCAATTTGGGCAGGAAATCAAGAAATCAGGCTCTTTTATTTTTTTAGGCCAGATTTGGGCCTAGTTCTTAGTTAGCTCGAGTTTGGTCTGAGTTTAGCCCAACATTCATACAATGTTGCATATATATTTATATATATATATATATATATATATATATATATATATATATTTTTTTGCATAAATATATTTATATATGTATAATTTTAGAGTAGATTTATTGACCAACCTGAACCTGGCCCGGGCCCAAACCCAACCCGAGTGCATTAAATTACAGTGTCGGTTGGGTTTGGATTGGAAAAATCAGGCTTGACCTTGTTCTCAGTCTAAACTCAGGCCTTAAGCCCAAATCTTAGGGTCAGGCCAGAGTTAACCATAAACCCAGCCCAACCTGCCCAAGTTGCACTCCTAGTAAAAAGGCAAGTGTGAATGTGTGATCATGGGCTAAGTTGGCCTGGGCGGCTGGGCCAAGGTTCTTAGTTATACTTAGCACGCTTAGGGGCCCTGTTTGGGAGAGCTAAAGCGATTTGGGCTGTTTTTTGCTTTTTTTTTTTTATTAGTATTTTTATTGCTTGGGAGAAGCCATTAAAAGAAACTTTAGTGGAAATTTATATTTTTTGGGGATGAGAAGAAATACAAAACAAAGGCATGTATAGTGAACTATGCAAGGAAATAATCAAGATTTAAGAGTGAACACCTAAGGGGATGTACTGTATGTCCTTGTTTATGTGAAAAACATTGGTGATTGCTTTATCATCTAAACTAGGAAAATGTGGTTGATAAATGTTATATCAGTGTTGTTTGATAGTTAGGCATCATTAGGCACCACATAAGCCAAACAGTAAATAAACACATTGGTGTTGGGGGAATGTTAAAATGAAACTTCCTTCAATGGTTGGACCACACGACAAATGTTTATTAAATAAACGATCTTACTAAGGTCAAACAGTCCATCCATCTGATCCAAAAGGATGGCCTGTTCTAACAAAAACTAAAAAAAGAAAAATTAATAAATAAAAAACACAAAAATGACCAAAAACTGTTGTCGGAATCGGTCAGATGACTGATTCCCAGTTCAACAGTTCACTCGATTGGGAGGGCTTGAACTTTGCAAGGTGAGCCCCACATGAAAACGCTAGAAATTATATTTGGGGAAAAACTCGGGAGAGACCAAATTGAGTCTAGAAAGTAACTATTTTATAAAGCTAATTTGGTAGTTTAATTTAAGCTAACTCAGCTTCGGAATTTCAAAAGCTAGTTGTCCTAATCAAAGTATATGAAGTTATGACTTGCAACTTAAAGATACCAAAAAAAAAACATATTTATTTTAAAAAACTCGACTTGAAACGAAATTAACACAATTTACATGGAGCGTGAGCGTGAGAGAATGCATATGTTTCTTGAATTTGAGGGCATTCTTGCTTTATTTGTCATATTTGGTGCTTAATGGGTAATGGCGCCTATGCATTAAAAATCAAAATAAAATATTACCCATTGTACTTTGTCTCAAAAACAACTCTTTGAGGTTCAACACATCACGGGCCACGGCTATGCAATGCCAAACGCCTCCTTAGATAATAGGTTTTCAACGAAAAGCATTTTTCCCTTAAATATTGCAACACCTAGCTCGGCGTAACATTCATCATACTTCTTACACATCAACAATATGTACCAAACACAATTATAGTAATAATATAGGTGGGTAATCATGAAGCCTCCAACTTTTTTTTTTTTTATATGTGGAACTATTTAAATTGAAAATATAGAATTGTTTCCACTTATTATAATAGCATTTCTTGAAACAAAAAAGGTTGAATTCCCTTTTCCTTCATTTCATATTAGACTACTAAGAATAACTAAGAAAACTAAGAGGTATTGGATAACATGATCGGTTTTTGTTTTAAAATATAAAATAATATAATTTTACTAATGTGACGTGACAGTTATTTTTATTTTTAAAAACAAATCGATTATAATCATATTGTCGAAGAACTCACCCTCTCATTTTATGAGAATTGAAAGCCATCAAACAGGACTTGACTCCATAAAGTGGCATGCATGCCAATATGATTATAATCATGTTGTGTGGTTACAATTCGTTGTTGTGGAATAAAGTCTACATTAGTATTTTTCTGCATACTTGCGACTACCAAATTAAAATGGGATATTATTCAAACCTCAATCTCATGTATTTTCTTTAAGGAGGTGTTATTATTATTATTATTATTTATTTTTTGGATTTTGAGAAGGGAAGGATATTCAAACCTTGATCAATAAATGAGGGAGTGTTTTTTTCTTTTTCAAATTTATGTGGAGATTCGAGAAAGTTTATTTTCCTAAGTATTGCTTACTCAGAAGAAGAAAAAGATGTTGAAGACTGCAGAGAATCTTGGATCTGAATTCAGAACTCAGATCTACTGTTGCCATCACCATCGCCATCATCGTTGCCAGTGACATCGAACCATCCTCCCCCTCTTCCTTCTTCTTCCCTCCTTCCTTTCATTTCTGTTCTTTTCTTTTTTTTCTTTTTTTCTTTCTCAGCTGACATCTATTCTCCACTCTAATTCTCCTTTCATATAAAATATTTGCCCTAATCATCTAAACCATTCAACCCAGACGATTAAACCACTGACTCAGAAACCAATACCTAAAACGCTTCCGTTTCCGGGTTAATTTCTAAAACATTGGATTACGTACGCAAGATGGGGTAGAACATCCTCAAAAATCACTGCCACTCTTCTTTATCACATGGATCCACTCTTCTTTATGATATTGATACAACTGTTGTCAATCAAACGGTTAAATTCTCCTAGATCCTCCCGCAATCATTGGCATTGTTTGTGAATGGGAAGGGCTTAACTGAAGTTAAATCTCATTTTGCGGCGTTGAGTGAGGAGGCCATGTTAGGAAACGAACAAGATTAATATCGATTTTATGAAGTTTCAATCTCCAATTCCTGCCTAAGTCCTTGTGTCAATTTGTCCCCACCCCACATACCGTATACGTAGTTATTGTCAAACGACTTCTAGTGCCACTCTTTTATCTCTTATTCTCTTTTCGTCTCTCTTCATGTATTCAACTTCATAGCACATGTATTGAAAACAACTCCCCATGAATGACAAGAAACCAGTACAGAAGATGTTTTCAATTCTGGCTGCAATGTGTGTGTAAAGTTGGTGTGGGAAACGCTTTGTCAATAGCAAATCCAGACTGCACTTGATGACTGTGTTAGTGGCTGTTTTTGGCCCCAGCTCAGGCATGCCCCCACAATTGAGAGAGGTGATAATGATTGTGAGGTATAGACTAGAGATGCAAACAGATCGGGCAGATTCAAATTAGGGTATATTCATCATGTCAGATCTGATTGCATTTGATAGGACTCGATTTAAATTCAAATCTTATTGGTAAGTCGGACCTGATCTGATCTGACTTGTTTTCTTCAAAAATTAATAAATTATTAAAAGAAAAATAAAATATACTAATTAAAATAAATTAAAAACAAAAAAAAGGCAAATATATTTTAATTATTTTCATCATATATATATATATACATATTTTTACTAAAAATAAATAATATAACAAATTTATAAAAATATATTTATATTTATAAATATATAATATATATCAGATCAAATCTTCTCAGATCGAATAGGGGTGATCTGAATCTGATCCGAACATAGGTGATCCAAATTTGACCAAATCGGAGTGGATTGGATCCAATCCATTTGCACCCCTAGTATAGACACTTAGGCTTTATTTGGTTGCAATGCAAATAAATTTGCATTGAAGCAAAACTATGACAGTACAAATGATTTAAGTGTAAATTCTGACCTATTTTTGTTTCAAATTTTAGCTTATTTTGTTTGATTACAATACAAATAAAGTAAATTAAGGCATGAAGCAGAACAAAGTAAAGTTTAAAATAAATTTAAACAAAAATTTGCATTTTTTACATTTGCATTCCTATGTATTTGTACTAATGGAAATAAAGTTGCACAGCAACCAAACACAGCCTTAATGGCTGAGATGAGACGTTGTTCTTAGTTAAGCAGTAACACACTCATCAAATTCAGTTAATTAAGACTCATCAAGGGGCTGTTCAACAATATGCTTTATTATTTTTTTGAAAACAAAAATAATTGCCACATCAGCAAAAATGTGTGGGATTCAACTATAATATAGAAAAGATATGATATCTGAAAAACACCGGACCAATCAATTGGAATCATAAATTTAATAGGGAATCAGGTGTTATTTAGCAAAATTCATGGGTGGGTTTTGATTGGGTAAAACTCTTTTCGTATCATAGATTTTCCCAAACGTAAAAAGTATTGTTTTTGTTGATGTGGCAGTTTCTGTATCGAACACCCCCAAATGAATGTCTGGAAGGAGGGGATGATGGGCTGATGGCACTCCATCCATGGATTAGGTGTGTGAGATCCAACAACGGCCAAGTTCACTACAGATTGCACGTTTATCAACTATCAACCAACTCTTCCTCCCTCAACAAAGACCGAAAATTATGATGTAATGCTTTAAAGTTTTTAAATTTTGTTTGTATACATGAAAAATTTTACTAGAATGAAGATTTATTAAATACTTTCAAAAATAAAAAAGGTGGTTCATTTTATTTAAGTGGATTTCACTGCTCATTTTATCCAACCAAGAATAGGCCAAGTTAGGGTTGATATTTTGGACCATTTTGGATGGGTCCAATTCAATATCTAGACCGTTCAATCTGTTTAAATTTATTTTAATTTAGATTGGTTCTAACTTAAACCTGGTTCATTGATACCAATATTCTTATCTTTTATAAATGGACTAAATATTGGTTCTAACTTAAACGTGGTTCATTATGGATGGAGCAGGTTTAATCCAATCTAATAAACACTTTAAATCAATAAGTCTGGACTCGCCCAATTCAATATACATTATTAGTCTTTCCAATCTGTTCAAATTGATTTTGGTTTTGGACGAGGTCCAATCCAAAACCAATATATTGACACTCTTATACTCAAGCAATCCGGAGAGACAATAATAGTGTTCTTTGTGCACATTCATAACAAGGGCATAATAATGATTTCAAATTTATAGTGCAAAAAAAAAAAAAATCAATAAAGGGATGAATGTGAAAAGAAGATTTTTGTACACGTCAAAATAGAGGTTTAATAAGATATATCTTTAGGCCCAGTTAGGAAAGAATCCAAATACAAATATGTACTGTGCAAATGCATATAAAATATTGCAAAATATAAGGTGTTGCAATCTACAAATTTGCATTTATACTCTTTCCAAATTGAGCCTTAGGCCTCGTTCGCTTTTTGATAACTTATTTACCTAGGTAAATGTACTTACCCATTTCCCATTCAAGTGTTGGCAACTTTCCCTTAGGTGGGAAAGTTATTTACCCACCTAGCTAGGAGATGGGTATCACTTACTCTTCTTCTTCTTCTTCCACAGATCTCAGACACGAAACACAAGCTCAGATCTGAGTTCCTGTGTTTCTCTCCCATCTTTACACTGTGAACTGCTGTCCGGGTCAAACGAGTTGACGGTTCGATCGCTAGGGTCAGCAGTTTTCTAACAAAATCAATGGCTTTTAACCCAAGAACAGGTTAGGGGTGAAACAGAACCGGTTGGTTGGACAGTTTCCAGGCTAAATGGTCCAACCATCTGAGTCAACAACAGTTCAAAAACATTGATGTAATCCCTCTTGTTTTCATAAAAAAGAGTGACAGCAATTTAGATGCTTTACAAGTGTTTCGTTTTAGCAGTGGGCCCTGATTTACAAGTGATTCACTTGTTTTTTTGAAAAATACACAATGCAAACAGATTGGATGTTTAAAATAATTTAGCTTAATATTGTAATATATTTATAATGATAATTGTGTAACATCTCAAAAAGTAGTTAGTTTTTTCAAATTTTAATATATTATGTCACTAGGCGATTTAGAATCACTCAGGTTATTAAAGAAACATCAATTTGACGTTTCAGCAAAAAATCACTCTTTTCCGAATTCCAATGGTAATCGTTACAGATTTTTTTTTTTTTTTTTTTGAGAAATACCCTTGCCGATTCTGTTTATTTGCTAATGTGGCACATATGACACATCAGCAAAAATGGAACGGGCAGTGCCAAACGTATACTTATTTTTCCAATGGTAAGTCAAGTGTGCATTTTGGGAAATTAGATTTGGTCCTCACAAGATCATGTTCATACCATTCTTACAATCCCTTGCAGCCATGCATTGGGAATATCTTTCTATAAAAAAACATATAAATATGGAATTATTCCCAATACATGCCTGTAAAAGGCTGTGTAAATGGTGTGAACACAGTCATGTGAAGACTAAATCCACACTTCTTTTTTCGGCCGATTAGAAAATGAGATTCTTATTGTTAATGGGGGAGGTCGTAAAACATAATGGTCATCCGTTCAAATAGGGAGAATATCATTCCACGATGAATGAAAATTATTTCCGCCCAATAAAACAGCTAGAATTGGAATTGGTCAATTCAATTCAAATTCCAATTCCAATTCTGGACCCTTAATCCGGCAAACCAAATGGACCATTTATAAATACTAAAATCTCTCTTCTATCTTATAATGATTCTAAAACATTTTTTATTTGAATAATTTTGTCCATAATTTGGATAACATATGAGAAATATCAAGAATAATACCTTTACTAGCAGGGACCCGTGTGATGCACGGTAAAATTTGAAAGATTTAATAATTTTATTTTTCATTTAATGTTGATTTATAAAAAATAATTATTGTTAATTAAATATGAACAAATATTTTTCAATAAATTTAGTTTTATTAATATTTTGTACTAATTTTATTATTTTTTATTCTTTTTATTATTTTCAAATAAAATTTTGATTAATATTAAATAAATAAAAATAATTATAAAAGATAACGCTTTTATTAATTGCACTAATAATTAACAACTATATAGAAATGACAACGGGGTGAGTTCAAGGCAAGGCACCCCATCCCTTTCCTAGCCCCATAGTCAAGACACTCTACCCCATCCCCGCCCCATCCCTAGTGCCACACGGGTTCAAGGCAATGTAACCACTACTCAATGTCAAGTGAGTTCAGGGGCAAGGCACCCCACTCCTCATCAAGGATGGAGAATCCTCAAATTTTTCTGCCACATCCACAGTATTGGGCAGGTTCAAGTAGAGGTGTAAATAGGGTCGTCCTGGGTTAGGTTGGGCATCCCGGGCCATGCCTCCCTCCTCTAGGATAATTTGGGGGCTCGGTTCGGCACAGCCCGAGCCCGTACATGCTCATTCTGTGTCATTGGTCGGGCTGGTCCATGGGTCGGGCCTTGGGCCAGGCCATGCCACACACCAAGCCAAGCTCAAGGCAAGGCACCCATTCCACTCCAAGGTTTTTAAAATTGGACTAGATAGGGAACTGTTCTGGGGTCGAACGGTTTGACTGTTCGACCTGAACATATGACCCGCTCTAACAAAAAAATTAAAAAATTAGTGTAGGTACACAGTGCTCAGTAAACCCTCAGAAAACATCAAACATCAAGATTAGCACTACAAAGTTGCGTACAAACGACTCACAATCAAATCCCATGCTGTGATGAACCCGCAACACACCATCAACCCTACGATGAACTCGCAACATATATCGTAGAAAATCGTGATAAACCCGTGACCCACCAGGCCTACTCGATACCCAAACCAAGAAAAACCTTGATAAGCCCACGTCCACCAAGGTTTACGATAAACCAACGACATAAACCTACTTGCGAACCAAACTCATGGAAACCTAGGTCGAGCCCATGGCGAAGCACACATGGAACCATAGCCACATGGAAGCCATATCATCAAAAGATGCTACAAGATGCCACGTAGAGTTAACGTGACGTCGCCCGCCAAGTGGTGACATCATCAAAGGCCACGTCAGTTAAACAAAGTGCACAAAAGGAAGTAGCACACATGAGCAATGAAGGATCTTGGGGAAAAGGAAAGTCGATCCTCGAGAGAATCTTCATGAAACATGTGGTGAAACCCTAGTAGTGCACCCAATAATTGAAAACGAATCAAGTATCCCCTTTCCCGATACGGAACGAATATCCTCGTCTCCTACCTTTTAGGATCTCGGGATCTCCTCAATAAATAGAGATCCTCCTCGTATTAGAATTCATTTGATCCTAAGCACTTGTCACCCCAGTACCCCCGAGTACACCTTGGCTCTGCTATTCCCGCATCCTTAGAGACTCCCCAATTTTCCCTACTCACCGGACCTTTCTCCGTCTTTCAAAGAGATTGCTCCCCAACAAAGCCTTACCCCGCATACAATAGAATCTCTGGTTCAACCTTTGATCACGGAGAATGGCCTTGAGAAAGATCAACCTCACAACCATCCCCGAAGAGCAGACCAACACTCAAGAGAACACTAATCTCGAGGTGGAAAATCAGCCTAAGATGGAAACACCCATCCAAGCCAATATCAAGATATTGGGAAACAAATTCTATAGGTTCGAGGAGCTCTTTGAAGACCGATTCAGGAGGTTGGAACAGATGCAGAAAGAAACGAGAAGTGCTCTCCATATCCTGCTCAATCGTTTGGCCCAGGTTGAACAAACCCCCGCCTACAATTAGAAAAACAGAAAAAGGCCAAAAACTGTTGTCCAGGTTGACGGTTCGACCACCTAGGTCAACGGCTCGCTAACCAAATAAACAGTTTTTGGACAAAATGCAGTTTTTAGATGAAACGGAATCCGGTTCCCAATTTTTCCGGTCTAACCATCTGTTTTGATCTAGTTTTGAAAACAGTGTCCCTGTCAACCCAATATTCAATTTGATGATAGAAATGATCAAAAGGATATATTGAGTATCAACCACATGGTAAATTTCTAAAAGTACATTAAATTGTTTTTAATATTCAAAAATGTAATTTTATGAAAATTTTGGAAAATTTATTGTACTTGTGTAATTTTGAAAATTTATTCAAATTTATTTAAATTTTTATTAAATAATTTATTTTCATTTTAAATGGTTTACTTACAAAATTATACTAATTTATCCTATAATTTCTAATATAAACTAACCACTAATTTCCTTTTTTCCAATATTATACTAATTTAACTAAATTATTTATTCAATTTATAGCTTTCCATTTCCCATAGTCATTTATCTTTAATAATTTTCAATAATTTACAGTGAAAATTACATAATTTTTCAATGGTTTTCCAAAATCTATCAAATGTAATAAATTTTCCTAATCCAAAATATTCTAATAATTTTCAATAATCATTTAATGCATTTTAAATAAACTTTCAAATACTTTATATCTTGTAAATTCAAAAATGTTATTTTACGGAAATGCAGTTTTATGAAAATTTTTGAAAAATTTATTACATTTGTGTAACTATGGGGATTTATTTAATTTTTTAAAATTTTTATTAAATATATATTTTTATTTGGTAGTATACTAACAAAATTACACTAATTTATCTTTTATTTTTCAATATAAATTAATTAATAATTTCATTTTCTAACATTATAACATCTTGTTCCCCCATTTGTATTTGGTTATTAATTATAATAATAACAATAACTAAAATTTTATATTTTTTATAATTGTTAAATATAATTTTCAATTTTATAGAAATTAGTTAGAGTTTTCAATTTCTATATGATGTTGTTAATGAGTTAATTAATAACAATATGTATTAATTTTTGGTAATTTATTAATTGTACCAATAAGAATATTTAATTTTTGGTAATTTACTAACCGTATTTATTAACTTTTAGTCATAACACTATTTAATACTCATTGAATATGGGCGGGATTAAATATTAATCGTATTTAACTATTTATTAATTAATATGAGTATTTTAAATGAGGGAGAGTGGATATAGATTGGGGGATGCATTTTAAGAATTGATTAGGGAGTGGGGCAATATGATACTTTCCTATTGGTTTAAAACTTTAAATGAGATACCCTGGGAGAGAGATTATAGAAATACTTTTAGATAGTTGGGTGACATGGCTTAATGGGAGTGGTGGGAAGGGGAGAGGAGAGAAAGTCAAAGAGAATGAAGGGTGGTGATAATGGAGCAAGGAGAGAGGCATGGTGACGGGGACCGTGCGATCCTTGGGCTTAACAAAGTGAAAGTTAAACAATAGAAATACAAAAGAGTATATAGTTGTTTTATATTTTAACTTTTTAATAAACAATCCGATCAAACTCAACCCGAGTTTGTCAGTTTTCTAGTATTTCAAATTGGCTTTAGTTTAATAATATATATTAATATTTTATATTTTAAATTTAAAATTTAATAAGGGAAAGTAGAAAATTTCTCATATTTCTTAGTCTAAAATATTTTATTTCATAGATTTAATTTTTGTAATTTATTTTTTAATAATATCATTGTAATTTATGAAATTTAAAGTTAATTTTTAAGTTTAAATCTTTTGAACAAACAAACTAAACAAAAAATAGAGCCAAATCGATACAAATTGAGTTGGTGGGTTTTCACTAATGGTCAATCGGTTTTGAGTGACAAACTACGGACTTGACCAGATCGATTTGTTTGGCAAAATAACCTACAACTGAACTGAACCAATCATTAGACACTCTTAATTTCAATTAAATTTATAGTATAATCTCTAATAAATAATAATAGTTTAATCTCCAATAATTATTGAAAATTTATAGCAAACGTACACAATCATTGAAAATAAGTTTATAATAAAATATAATAGATATATAATAAAAATACAATAATTATAAAAATATAATAAGTACTAAAAATATACTAAATTAGTCAAGAAATAGTACGTTTAATCTCAAATAATAGTTTAATCCCTAATAAGTATTAATCTATAAATTATAAATAATAATAATAATAAATTTATAAAAAAAATACAATAAATATGATAAATTAAATTTCAAAAGTTAAATAATAGTTGTTTAATCTCTAATAATTATTGATAATTTTCTATTAAATAACAAAATAAAACATATTTATAAACAATTATTGAAAGCATATTTATAAAAAACAATAAGTAATTACTGAAAATAATTAGTTATTTACAATATTGTTTAGTTATTGAAATGATATTGTTATTTAAATTCTTAAAATAATAATTATTTATTGAATTTAATAATCCATAAAATTATAATTGTACTATTATTACATAATTCGTTATTAATTTTGTAAAATATTAAATTATTATTAATATGAATATTATGAATTCTATTCTAGTTATTTTTCTACTTTTAAGATTTTTTTTAAATTTATTACATAATTTCTTTATTTTAACTATTTAAAATTTTGTCATGTTAAATATTTAAATATTATGTAAAATATTTAAAATTTTTCATTATTTGAATTTTATTTATTTTAATGTTATTACATAATATTAAATATTTTTTATATTATTTAGCTATTTTTAATGTTTTTATTTAAGATTTTTAGTTATTGAAATATTGAAATAATGTTATTTTTTAATGTTAAATTTTTATTATTTGAATAACATTTAAATTGAATAATTTATAAAATTATTATTTACATTGTTACTACATAATTTCTTGATGAAATTTTTAAAAATAATGAATTATTAATAATATGAATATTATTAAATCTATTAATTTTTTTGTATTTTGAATAAATATTTTAAATTTAGTATATAATTTTGTTATAACATTTAAATAGTTCTGACATTTTTTTAATTGAAACTTTCTTTAAATATATATAGATAAAAAGTGGGAGAGAGGATAAATAGGAATTAGGGATAGTTTACAAAGATAAATAAGAGAAATATTAAGAGATAAATAGGAGTTATAGATAATTTATGAGATAAATAGGAATTAGAGACAATTTAGGAGGAAGTGGGGGAAAGTGATGCCACTTAGCTAAATATTAGAAAAGCAAATACCTCTTTCTTTATGGTTGTTAGAAATAGTTAAGCATATGTGATTTCCTTATTGATTTAATGGGTAATTATGTAGAATTAAAAAAATAAAAAATTCAAAAAAAACAGAAAATTAAGGAATGGGGGGTTTGAAGCTGAGAGAAGTATAGTGACATGGACAGACCAATTTTAATATATATATATATATATATATATATATATATATATATATATATATATATTAATATAGATGATCAAAACCATTCATTTGGAAGAACACCCTATCGCTAGCTCTAAATCAAAACCATTCATTCTATATATATTAATATAGAATGACATGTGCGTGGTTAGCAGGATTTATTTTTGATGAAGATGTACAGGGATGACTGATCTTTGATGTCTTTTTGAAAAGGTGTTGGGATGTTTTAATATTTTTAACAAGCGTAAAGGGATAACTCTCTAACACCATTTCACTTTTTTTCTGATAGGAAAAAAAACACAGAAAAAAACAGAAACAACAGAGAAATTAAAAACTAAACCAAAACGAAACTAGAAACCACGCAAAAGCCCGCCCGGACACCACCATCCAAGGAGGAAAACAGCCAGAGTGGCGGGCCTAACCACCAACCAGCAACACCTGCCTTAACTTTTGAAGCTAGCAAATGAGCAGAGACATTGAGCTCACACCTCATAAACTGAAAAGAAGTGGAGCCACTCTGGAGCTTAGCTATAGATATCACGAAGCAATGGCCAGACATCAGGAGAGCAATTGAAGCCCTGACTACACAGATTTTTAACAACTGAGACGAGGGAGTCACAAAATATTAAAAGATTCTTCAAACCCAGGTCTTTTGCACTAATTAAGGCAGCATTCAAGGATGGAAAAATTCTCAGCAAACTCTGCTGACTGAACTTTACAAGCTCCACACTTGGACAAAACAAAATGAACTAGATCTGTTCCTAATCAAAAAACCAAACCCACTCGAGGTTGCATGAGAAAAGCTTCCATTTGTGTTGACAAAAATGGCATCCGCAGGAATTGATTTGTTGACTACTCTTGGCCCAGCCCCACTAATGGGGGGGGGGGGGAACATCCTATTGATTCTTGAAATGAAACTGCCCTCACTTCCTTCATCAACATTCATTTTGGGATTTCCCAATGGACCACAATATTATAGCAGAAAATTCAATAATGAAATCATCTTTGGTAACACCTTTGTGGTTAGGATTCACTGCTTGGTTCATCCACCACTTCCACCAATCTGCAAATGAAGAGAACTTGTTTGGTTCCAAGTAGAAAAGGCTAATACTACACCCAAACCAAGCAGCTAGAGCATAATCACAATCAAAAAGGCTAGGGCAGGAATTATACTTTCAAGGGCTCTTTCACATAATGTACATAGGCTACCAGCTCGGTTTTAACTGCTACACACTATTGTGACAGCACTTCCATATGAAGTTCTTTATTTTTGGGGGAGTACATAAGACCCAAGTTTTCTTCCCCTATTGCACAGATGAAACAGAATTCATATTCTCACTGTTAGGACCTGCTAGCAGCTTGTAGGGTGTTTGGTAGGCTGATTTGACTGAAAAATTACCTCTTGGATCAGCCATCCAAATCAGCTTATCTGGCACACCCATTCTGGGAAGATCAAGGTAAGTATGTAATCCGATGTAGGAGAATCAAAGATTGCTTGAATCTTCCTTTTGTCCTAATTAATCATGTAAGTGGTGATCTATGATATCTGGAATCTGGACTTTTATCATTTTTGGATGACAATGTTTGCCGGTTAAGGAGGCGGCCGGCCATCATATCCAGGCATGCTGAAGAGGTGGCCGACCATCATATCCTTGGGTCTTATGAGGTTATTTGACAGTATGAGAATGAGAAGCAATGGTTCTACTATTGAAGCAGTGGCTTTGGTTTTATCCGTTTGTGCAAATTCATATTCATTGGACAAGGGTAAGGAGATCCATTGTTATGTTATTATGAGTCGATTCCAAGACTATGCATTTGTGCAAAACTCGCTTATATCCATGTATGGGAAACATGGAGATATTGAGGATACTAAGAAAATATTCTCTGAAATCAAAGTGAAGAGCTTAGTGAGTCGGAATGCAATGATATCCTCTTATGTAGAAACTAGCTTTTGTGACAAGGCATTGGAGCTTTTCTCATACTTGGAGAACACAGAGGACAACCAACTGCCCAGACCCAATTTGATAAGTTGGAGTACACTCATTGATGGTTTATCTTCCCAGGGGTGGCGAGATGAGTCCCTGGAACTCTTTCGTCAATGCTGCATTTTGGTGTCATGCCAAATTCAATCACAATTGCCAACATTTATCAGTTTGTGCAGATTTAGCAATGCTAGGTCTTGGAAGGGAGATTCATGGTAATGTGGTCAGAAGTTTGATGGATAAGAACATCTTGGTGAGTAATAGACTGGTAAATATGTATATAAAATGTGGCAGTCTCATAAGGAGCTATGCATCCTTATGTGGAGGCTTTATGCCTCCTCAAGAGGATCTCATCTTTTGTTTTCTTCAATTTTCTTTTTATGAAAGATGTTTTGTATTAAGAAGAATAAAGATGCATAACACTAGCTGAAAGGGGGGATCCTATTGAATTGAAGACAAGTCACCCTGGCCCAAACCTCATTTCCTTTCCCATCCCTTTCCTTTCCTTTTTTGATGCATACCTTAGAGGCATCAACACCTCCCGCATGCATCTTAGGGCGTTTTGGGGGTGCCTTGCTTGGTGGTGCGCCTCCATACATACATTTCCCTATGCCTTTTAAAACATTGGTGTAAACCTAAGCAAGATTGGAATTGATTTGTTACCATTACTTGTAAAATTATAAAATTTAGGAGTTTTTATTGATTCCCCCACATATCATGAATTTTTATTGGTTTGTACAGTTGGGAACATTGACAGGTGGGAGAATCTATCAAAATACAGGAGGGGGCATTGTACCATAGGTGGGGTTTTGGTAAATAAAACCGAAAATCCAACAAAATTTATGCGGTGGGGAAAACCATAAATTTCCCTAAAATTTAATTAGACTTGATGCTAATATTTTATTTCATCCATATTGAGCTTCATTTTCCTGCTTATTTAGCATTTCTAGGAATCCACAAGTTCAGATAGTTTTAGCTTATATCCTATTGCCTCATGCTAGAATAACACTTTCATTTTTTTCTTGTCTTGGTTATTAGATCATTTGTTTGTTGCACTTTATGTTTTTCTTAAAGAAAGTGGAATATATTGTTTTAACAACATGGAGAAAAAGATTTTGTTAGGGAAAGAGATAAGTGAAATAAAAAGCAAGCAGAAAATAGGGGCGAACAGATTATCAGACAAACATGGCAAAGGTGGATGGCTACTCTACAGAGTGGGATGGGTCATTCTAGTCCCACCTCCCTATCAGTCATAAAGGGCATGTCCTTTGTTAGTGGAAGAACCAGAAGACGAGATAGATTCAGTGGATTGCCCTAATAGCTTTGAAGGGGAGGTTAGGGAATCTAATTTGTTTTTGGATGAGGCCCATAGCCTAAGTAAAATCTTTCTTTTGAGCCAAGAGGTGGCCTGTGAGGCTCAAGTTACCAAGGGATTTAGGTTGGTTTTTCTAAGTTGCAAAGAGTATGATGAGGATTTATTTATTTATTTATTTATTTTTATCAGTAAGGATAAATTTTATTAAACTTCGAATTGAAGGAATTACATCAAGGTGGAAAATTCTCCACTAGGAAAGACTTTAGATTTTTTGCCCAAAAAAATTGTTGTCTTGTAGTCCCTTGTTTAGCCAATGTGTCTACCATTCCATCTGTTATTCTCCTCAAACATCTAAAAGCAACGTTCATCTCTCTTGCTAAGGATTCTATTTCATAGATTGTATGCATGTAAACCCATGTGATGAGGCTGCTTTGAAGAAAATGAGAGAGGAGGATAGTTGGTCAAAGGGGATGCAGTTGATGGGAATGTGGAGGTATGTAGTGAGGGCAGCAGTGGGGAGAGATCTGGGTAGAAGGAACCAGGAGTGATAAGAGGTAGAGGCAAGAAGGAAGAAGAGAACAGCTTTTCTAAGGTCTTTTTGCCTTTTGACCAAGCCAGAGAAGAGGCCCTCTAGGAGTTTAAGGGGGAGAGGATGGGATGGTAGGGTTGTACAACCATATTGTATTCAGCATTACTGCATATCGTTTCTATGTTAGGAAATTCTTATCCTGTTGCTAGAGGCCGATTATCTAAAAAATTGTAAAAATATTTCAGATTATAGTAGAAGAGGAAGAGAAAAAGAATAAAAAGAAGACAATAAGAAAAAGAATAATGGATAAGAAGGAGTTCGATCATCTCCTCTTTCTCCTATCTAATATTTTATTAATCTTACTAAGATTACATAAATTACAAGTCTACCCTTAAGTGGGCGTCCACCAGCATACTTGAAAAACATAAAAAGAATTGAAGCCCCATTAAAAACAAATAACAAGAAAAAACTAATTAATAAGATAGCAATGGGCTAGGGCCCAGTCTCTCTACAATCAGAAAGCCAATTCCAAGCAGGGAGTAATTTAAGTTCAATGGGGGTGTTGAATGATGTTAACTCCAGTAAAAGTTCTCCTTTTGGTATAAATGATTTCCTTAAGTTGACTGGGTGGCCTAGTTCTGCTGGAGGGCCACAAGGACAATTGGATAAATAAAGTGTTAGCCTAGTACTATTGAGTTATCTATTCTAAGCACTTATTCTTGCAACTTAGATATTATTTGACCCTTGGATTTTCAGGTTCATTGCCAAAACAGAACAATGGCGTTAGTCCTATTGTTCAATAAAGCCAAGAATTCAGCATCCAAAATGAAGATTTTCCAACTTCACTTGGATTTAAGGGTACACCAAGGTTATGATCTGATGTAAAGTAATTATTGTGTGAGGGCTCTTTCTACAGTTTTATATCTCATTGTTGATTCAGTGGCTCACAATTAAGTTTTTGTTATTGTCCCATTTATGAGCATTCTTATTGTATATATTGATGAACATTGTATTTTTCGATGTATTTCTTTATTGGCTAGGAATGGATGAACATCTAATATCTTAAAAAGTAGACCAGGTTGGTTTAAACCATATTGACCGTGATTGGACCACCCCCTATTTACATTCATATTGAACCAAATGGACATAAGAAACTGGGTTAACATTTCTCACTACATAAGATTAATAATATCACAATAACCAACATGTTCAAGGTAGCTTGCATTGAAGTAGCAACAAAAGTAGCAAGAACATACATAATTGGGATCTGCTCCTCGTATGCACATCTCACCTACTGTTGCCACATGCATTTGATCCCGTCCCCCCACATTGGGAGTGATGTGGAATGACCATCTCACGAATTGGGATCTGCTCCTCATATGCACATCTCACCATGCATTGGGAACATCTCCATGTTCCAATGCATGGTGGGATGTACCTGTGAAATCAGTGTGACTTGTGAGGCCCTTGTATGAGGAGCAGATCCGGTCTCCCATCTCACCTACTGGGTCATCGACATCTTCCCAATCGCATTTTAGTTCATGACAGTCACACTTAGGGGTGCAATTTGAATGGGTTTGGGATGGGCTTTTGTCAATCTGAATTGATCCTATCTTTCCCAACCGCATTTTAGTTCTTTGCCCATTTGTAAGTCCAGTTTTCCCACGGTCGGATCCATTAAATAGTGCGTTCCAACTTCCAAGCACCCGATGGAACTTTTGATCCTTTTCCCCAAACAGGACCTAAATTTGAGCCTACTGTGATTTTTTTTTTTTTTTTGTTCTTGGTGTATTGGATAATAAGTGATATAGAAAATCCACGATACCGGAAAGATATGATACCAATCATAATCCTCGTAAATTTTAATTTAAATCCAACTGATTAATTAAGTTTTTTCAGTATCATGTTTTTTTTTGGCATCATAGTCGAATTCTTTATACAAAGAAGTCCAGCAAGATAAAACTCATTGAGGTGGGAACAAAGCATGACAGTCACACTTAGGGCTGCAATTTGAGTGGGTTAGGGATGGGCCTTTGTCATTTTGAATGGACCCTATCTGAAGGCCCAAGTCTGAAGCAGTGTAAGATGCTCACTCAAGACTCGGGTAGGATTTAAAATTTTGCAACGTATTGGCCTACATGTTGTATCGGTAGATCACCTATATGCCAAATAATATGACCTTTGGGTTTTGACTCATTTTAGGGGGTGGGTAAGGCATTAGGGGGGTGGGCAGGCCTAATGCCTACCCCCTAACTTATTTTTGAAAAAAAAAAAAAAGGATACGCAAGGTATAATACCGATACACCCCTTCAAGGATATTGGGATGTACCGATACTTTAAACCTTGGACTCGGGCCAATCCGAATTGCACCCCTGGAGAAAGAGCTCAATCCAGATCCAGTGAAAACCACACAATATAGTGATACTTGACATTCTTGACAGTAATTGCATGAGCCACATAGTTGGCCTCCCACCTGACAACCAAACCGGGTTATTTTAGTTTTAAATAAGAAATTATTGGCATACAATCATAGTTCTCTCTCTCTCTCTGCATTTGTCTATTCCATTTTAGCTCAAGTTCCTCTGCATCAAAATTTCTCCAATAATTTAGATACCCGCTCAGCCAAATTCCGCTTGGCCTCAGGAGAGACACCATGTTTGCCAATGATAGACTCTAACACTGCTTCGGAAAGTGGTCTATTCTCTATCACCGCATTCCCTACTTCAGGTATGGACCCATCTTTGGAAAATCCAATCTTTGGGATAATAAGAAGCAACAAACAAATAAACAAAATCAGGACCAATAAAATACAGAAAATGAAGTGTAAACTAAGACAGATATAAGAAGACCCTATAAAGAGGGAGACCGTGGAGGATTAAGTTTAACTAACCGTCAAGGATCCATGGGGTGTTTGCGTGAATAGGATGGAAGCACCAGGAGGAAAGGTTTCATCCTCAAAGACCTCAATGAACTTCTCCACTGCCTTGGCCTCTGATTCTGTGTAAATTCCCACAGATTTCCAATATGCCACGCAATTCTCAGTCACCTTCTCGGAGTATTGTTGACCCGTCAGTGGCTTGATCATCGTTACCTGTATGAATTTCTCAAAGGGACCTACAACCCATTGATATTAAATATTAACTGCAAGTTGATCGTTAAATTATATAAAGCTTGGTTCTATCTACAAGCTACTAATAAAAATATTATTACTGCCATTACTGATTCAATGCCAGTGCAGAATTGCATATTCTCAATTCAGAGGGAAATGACTTAAACCTTGGGTTCAGAATTATTCCAGACAAAGTCCAATCCAAAACTTTAACAATATCCTATAATTACTATAAACAAAGACTATGCAACATTCTAGCCTCGATCATTACATCATATGATCATCCAAATTAAGGTCCTTATCACAATTTCGTAGCCTACAGATGGATATCAAAAAAGAAAAATTGCACAGCTAGCATTTCTATTCATAGTTTTAGATCCTTCCCCCCACCCCACCCCACCCCACTTTTAGATTAAGATTAGGCAAAGTACCACCATGAGTGTACTTCCAAAATGCCAATGAAGAAGGCAAATATCAATTGACATTTGACAAGTTTTTGCATCCATAGATGCACAAGATCTCCATCAGAGGTGTATAGAGCAGATATGATCAGGTTTAGAGCAAAATGGAGCCCAAACCTAAGCTTATGTATAGCGGTCATAACAAACTCAACCAACCAGACATCAGGCCCAAGCTGACCCAACCTGAGGTGCTCATTTTCATTCAAGGTTCCAAGCATAAAATAGGTTGAGTTGGGTTTGGTTAGGTTGTTCGTGTTTCGCCATGTTAGGTTCGGTTTAGCTTAAAATACAAGGTCATAGGTGAAAAAGTTCATGTAAGTGATCTTAATTATACATACTTTACATTTCAAAAACAAAACTTTATATAAAGGTGCAGAACATTCTATTGAAAATCAAAAGCAATTAAAAAGTTTGATGGTCAAGTATTATCTTTTTGTGCTGTTTTTTTTTTTTTTAACTTTTTTATACAGACGAGTTAATTGATGAAAACCATTTATTGGTTGGTCCTGATCCTCTATACGCTAGACAAACGGCAGTTCAGAGGGAACGCATTACAAATCTTATGGTTACTATGATACTAGCCTATCTTGATTTCAGCCTACTTTGGTTCAGGTCCTCCACATGCCACCCAACATTTTAATGACAATCAAGATTATCCACAAAACCTTTTACAAATGGATAGTAGCTACTAGTTAGTTCCAGAAAGGATTTAATGAAGTTACAACTTACCTGTAATTATGTCCCTGAAGAATTCAACAGAATCCGTCAATTCATCAGCAGTCTTTCCCTTCCACTTAACAGCCAGTGATGGAACAGTGCTGTCTTCCAAGTACACCCCAATGGCCGTGAACTTGATGAACTGACCCTGTATTTCCAAACCCCTCGAACCTGAGCCAGACAATTCAAATTAAATAAAAACAAGCAAAACCAGATGGCATATAAGAAATAATATATTACCAAAATATCAATAGATGGAATAAATTGGAGGTTCCTAGAAGTGAAAAGCACCTGCACCACCGAGGAATAGGGTCTTGGTTGAACCAGGTGGTTTCACGGAGGGAGGGAAGCTGAAGCTCTCAACCTGTAAATTAGATACCGTTTTCTACTTAAATAATAGGCCTACTTGATGACTTCTTCTCACAATCTTTAAAAGAAAAAAGAACAACAAAATTCTGAGGAACCAACTTGGTTCTCGTACTAATAATAATCACAATGCTGTAATCAAAGACTAACAAAAAGTAGAAGGAAGCTCTCTATACTCTATCCACTCCACATTACCTCAACTTTCTCTACGATGAATTTATTCACCAGGTTTGTGTCCCCATCGACCTTCTCAGCGCCCACATCCTTCAATAAATCTGAAACCCGCTCAGCCAAACTCTGCTTCGCCTCAGGTGAAACACCATGTTTGCCAATGATCGATTCCAACACTGCTTCGGACAACGGTTTGTTCTCTATTACTGCATTCCCTTCTTCAGGTATGGACTCATCTTTGGAGAAACCGATCTTCAGGATAAGAAGAGAGAAAAAAAAATGAAGAAACGATATCAGCACTAAGTAGGTCTAAAAAGAAAAAGTTGATGAAGCCAGAAACAAGATGATACTGACCGTCAAGCTTCCGAAGGGTGATTGTGTGAATAGAATGGAAGCTCCAGGTGGAAAGGTTTCGTCTTTGAAGACCTCGATGAACTTCTCCACTGCATTGGACTCTGCGTCAGTGTACATTCCCACAGATTTCCAATATGCTACGCAATTCTCAGTCACCTTCTCGGAGTACTGATGACCCGTCAATGGCTTTATCATCGTCACCCGTATGAATTTCTCAAAGGGACCTACAACCCCACCGTATTTTTCAACAATTAATTAATGAAACAACTTTCTCAAATCTCAACCATAATTAAAGTAAGTCTACTCTACGACCTTCATTCGTTTTACACATCTGTCTAAAATATTCATCTTCTGACAAAATTCGATCCCTTTAAATGGGTGATTTGAAAATGCCCTGGATTACTGGATACCACATGCAAAGTGAAGCCTTGCACGATCATGGAAAATTCCCTGGATACTTATTAGTCACGGATCACCCAAGTTCCGACTAGGAGTGATCATTTTCAGCCCGGAAATTTCAGGTTTGGGCTTAGATATTTTTAAGCCCGATCTAAAGTTGGTTTTATCTGCATAAATTTAATTATTATATATTATTTCATATAATTTGTATATATTATTTATGTTAATTTGTGTATTATATATATAAATTCCATAATCTGTCACTTACAATATATATTTTATACCATATAAATGTATAAAATAAATTTTGTATGCATTTAATAATCTTATATAATATAAAATATTGTGCATATGTAGTATTTTATACTAAAATCACAAGCTCATATATAGCTCAGGCTTATGTTTCAAGCCAAGAAATTGGGCCGGGCCCAACTACAACCTTACCATTGGTGTAACGCCTGGCCTGTCCCATGACCACCCCTAGTTCCGACCTTTCTCCATAAGGAAATTTAGTGGGTTTGGACTGTCATGGGCGAACTGGATTCGCTATCAATAAAGCCATATGATTATGAGAATGAGCTGAAACTTGGTAAGAAAGAATTGTATATTTAAAAGTAAAATCAGATCTTAATTTTAACGCTGTGTCGGGTTGTGGAACTAATGATAATATGCGACATACCGGTCATAAAAATGCTTAGAGCATATATGAGACAAATTCAGATATGTTCTTAACAGTGCGCACCTCACAGCACATTTTATCAGTACATTGGTAACATCTCCCATGAATAAAAATTTATAATTATGGAGATGTTTTAAATGCATGACTGAAATGTGCTGTGAGCTCGGTGTGAGGCACACTTGTGAGAAGCAAATTCAATCTCATATGAGATATGTTTGAAATTTATAGCTATAGATCATGTTGGAAGCTGCATGGATGTTGTTGATGGGCAGGGGTGGATTTGAGCCGAGCCGAGTCGAATAGTACGAGTTTCGGCTCGGCTCGAGATTGTTCTACAATGCTCGAACTCGAGCTTGGTTCGAGCCAGAACCTTGATCGAGTTCGACTCGAGTAAAAAATTCATAAGTTCGAACTTGATTTTGAGAAAAAATGTTTTACAAAAATAAAAAATTATATATAAAAAAAAATTATTTGATATTTAAAAAATTAATAAGTATAATATTTTTATTTTATATATATATATATATATATATATATATATATATATATATATATATATATTCAAACTGAATCGCGAGCCTCACGAGCCGAGCTCTATTAGGCTCAAGTTTGGCTTATTTCATAATCGAGCTAGTGAATTGGGCTCGAAACCTAGCCGAGCTAAGCTTTTTACGAGCCAAGCTCAAGCACCTCATGAAAAGCTCGACTCGTTGCCACCCCTATTGATGGGGTTGTACGTGAAATGACAAAGAATTTAGCAAACTTCTCACATAACAATTCATCATCATCATTATCTAAGTCTTGTCCCAACTTGGCTACAAGAATCCTATTTCATCATATTGTCCTATACTTCTATTCACATCAACATTTATGATTAAAACTTTGGCAAAAGTTTAATTAGGGGAGTAAGTAGAGTGAATTCAAATCAAATCAAGCAAGATTTGAATTCAACTAGTTAATTATTTTAGATAATTATTAATTAGCGTAGGTACTGTATGCACATTTGCAAGTGCCAAGCTAGCCCAAACCAACCCCAAAAAGTTGGATTTAATTGGGTTTTCTTTTTTGTTGGGGTGGGTTGAAGTTCATATTAAGGTTAGGGTTGAGGCTTTGACCAACCTGACCCAACTTGAACCCGACTTAACTTCATATTTATACATATAAATATTATATAAACATGTATTTATATGCATGTACTCTTGCATATATTTATGTTATGCATATGCAACTGTGTCCACAAAATTATATATGTATGTATTTATGTATTATTTGTTGCTGCAAGTACTTTGTATTGTGTATGTATCACATAATCTATGTGTGTATATATTGTATGTTAAAAATTATACGTTTGAAGGCAGAATTTTTCTAAAACATGATAGCAATGTTATTTTAAGCATAATAATACTAAAATTTATGTAATAAAAAAAAAAAACTTAGGAAATTTATGGTCTAATCCCCCTCAGAAATTTTTATTTTCAAACCCCCACCTTTACTACACCACCACCTTGAATTTGAACTGTGCTGGATTCCTCTATTTCAACTCTACAAACCGATAAAAATTTATCAACTAGGCCGATTCAAAAATTGGGTTGGATTATGATAGGGTTGAAATTTAACAGATTGAGTTAGGGCTTGCAGGTTTCGATCCTGGTCTAAAACCTTACCGAATTCCAACCGAGGCACCGAGTCGGATAGCACCTTCAACTTGCAAACAGTGATCTGCTACTCGTACGGTTATATAAAACGGGTTATATAACAATTAACCAATAACGAGTGAATAATATCGTATTAACGTAGCACCGTAATACACAGCTGTGCGAGCAGAGCAGATAAAAAGTCAACATAAATAGTCTTTTATCTTTCAATGGCTTGGAAATATTCCGGATCTCCTACCCACAATAATTTTAGGGGTCCCATAAAAAACGCCTACCCACAAAACACTATTTTCAAATTTTACGCTGCGTTTGGAATCGTGTAAAAATACACTGATGAATCATAAAAAAGTGAAAAAGTGACCATTATACTTTGTAAAATGTGATGACAAAAAACCTTTACGTTTGATTAGGGTTTATATCAATTCCGATATAAAATTCCACTCTATTCAAACGTGAATAAATCTAAATCAGAATAAAGTTTTATGTCAATTTTCATTTACATTCCATTCAATCAAATACTACTCAAGGCTTCCAAACATAGTCTGAAAACATCTCCGGAGTGAATAATAATATGTTAAGAGGACGAGATATTCCCATGTATGTGGCTGCGATATTATGTAGGTAGGTGTGGCTAGGAAAATATAACTGGCCACCTGGCAAGACGTAAGGTTATTAAAACTAAATATAATTGACCCACGTCATTCCTGATGTCACGTTAGCTTAATGATGATATTTGGATACCAATATGATCTCACACCGTACATCTCACCATAAGATTTGAGCCCGCCATGTATGAGATGTGCGGTGCATGATCAAGTTGGAAGAGGGATTAGAACGTGTTTTGTTAGCAGGCGATCCGAACTCCTTTCGATTTCGGATTTCCCCCTCAGGCTGAGAGAGCGCGCCTCACACTAAATTTACAGCGATTTGATTTTATCACTGATGGGAAGATCCTAACTCCGCTCTGTGGGGTGTAAATCCGATTTCTCGATCGATCAAGGAGTAAAGAAAAACTCCCCACAAATAGGCAAACAGAAAAAGCACTTGGTTTATTTACCGGAGACAACATCCCTGAAGAAGTCAATAGAGTCTGTCAATTCCGAGGCAGTCTTGCCCTTCCACTTAACGGCGAGAGACGGAATAGCTATGTCTTCCAGGTAGATTCCGATGGCCGTAAACTTGATGAACTGCCCTTGTATCTCTAAACCCCTCGCACCTGCCCCCAGAAATAAAATCATTTTTATTAATTAAAAAAACAACGAAGTCTGCTGCGGTTGTTGCCATGCCGGAAAACAGAGAGGAGTCCTCTGTTCCTGCGCATTGACAGAAGGAAAGAACGAACAAGTAGCCTTGGAAGTATAAAATGTATATCACAGCTTATTAGAAAAGAAACAAAGTTAAAATACCTGCACCACCGAGGAATAGGGTCTTGGTTGAACCGGGTGGCTTTAGGGTTGGAGGGAAACTGAAGCTTTCGACCTGCAACCCTGAGACAAATGGAGCTGGAGCCATCTCTCTCTCTCTCTAAGTCACAGCTCCCACCGGAGGACGATATTTCACTCTCGGCCGGAATGAACTACTGATACAATCTCGACTTTATATATGGATGGAAGGAACAGCTCCCACCGGAGGACGATACTTCACTCTCGGCCGGAATCAACTACTGATGCAATCTCGACTTTATATATGGATGGAAGGAATTGGTGCAAGAAGAGAAAAGAAAACGGGCGCTGACTGCGAATGAAAATAGAACCTGCATTTCGCTATAATTACCATACTGCCATTATTTACAAGGGATGTAAATTGACTGGATCGTAAATTCGAATCCAATCCGACACGATTTGAATTTGAATCCCATCGCCCTGTATTTGTTTAGAATTACTTATTTTAACGGTAAGCTATTTTTTCAATAAGTGCTTATATTTATATAAATGATAGTTTTAGCCCTTTTCATTTCATATTTCTTCTTCCTTTTCTTTTCCAAAACTCCCAAAAATCTATTGTTCATCATCTTCCTCACGACACATAACCAGGTGGCAGTAAACTCATTCCGATCTCCACCTTCCACCATTCCATCCTCCTTGAACATTCGAATTCCCTTTTTCTTACATTTGGAGTTTGACTCCAGCCAGTACTTAATCAATCCATTTCACAGATAAAAATCATTTTTTTCCTTTCATCTCCTTTTCTCTTGATCAGAATTATTGCTTATATTAGTTTATTTTACTGATAATCGTTCGATATTTATTAAAATGACCATCTTCTGTTTTCATTTCAGAAATTTCTGTCTGCTTTATTTTATTTATTGCAGTCAGAGATCTAAACCTAAGTACGTATATAGGAAGGAATCACTGGTCCGATGAGCAAGTACACATCAGGATTGATGGGCGTTGATTTGGGAGTTTGTTTTGGGGCATTGGATTCCTACAGCCGTTTGGGAGTTTGATTCCCAGATATCTGAATCTGAGAATCTCCACCATTTTTTGGGAGTACGTCTAAGCACATATTTGGGAGTTTGTTTCCTACAGCCATTTTACATGTATTGTAAGAACCTCCACTGCTTTTTTATTCCTATACTGAGAACGGTGTTGGGTGTTGTCATATCTCCGTCGGTTGTATTATACACCCAATTCCGCCGGAAAAAAGTGGCAAGAATGGTTGTATTATACTGAGAATGTTGTTGGACCTGCAAGAACGGTTGTATTATACACCCAACTCCGTCAGTTAGCTTTTGCTCACCATAGAACGTCACCGGTGGACCTGTAACCAAATGTCGCCGCTGCCTATTGTTGTAGGGTTTCGAATGGAAGAAGAAGATGATAAACTCGAGAGGGGTAGTTTTGTCATTAAAGAAAAAAAAGGGACAGGTTTGTCCCATTCGAATGAAGAAGTACTTCTTCAAAAAGTGCTAAAAAAAAGCCACATCCATGTCACTTTTTTAAGTAATTTTTTTAATAATAAGTACTTCTTACCCTCTTTTTTACCAAACACCCATAAGTACTTAAAAACCATTTAATGTGTGATCCCATGTCTTAAAAGAAGTACTTGTTTAAATAAGTACTTCTTTTAAGTGTTCTCAAAGCCCGATCTTCGAAACGGATCCAATCTGACTTGCTTTTTATAAATTAATAAATTATTAAAAGAAAAATAAAATATACCAACTTAAATAAAGTAAAAACTAAAATACAAATATTTTTTAATTATTTTCATATATATATATATATATATATATATATATGTTTTTATAAAAAAATAAATAGTATATATATATGTATTATATATATTTATATTTATAAATATATAATATATATCGGATATATATATGCTTTTATAAAAAATAAATAGTATATATATATATATATGTATTATATATATTTATATTTATAAATATATAATATATATCGGATTGGATGGGAGGTGATCCAAATCTGATCGAATCCTATTATCCAATATAAAAATCCAAATAGGAAAACCTATACAAGGTTTGTAAAGATTTACCTACATTTCCTTTCTTTTCCCTACTTTTTTCCTTCAAACCAAACACAGCCTAAAAGAAAAAACAAAAAAGTATCTTATAGTTATATTAGTGGAATGGCCCATGCAATGCACTGGGTATTTGATATTGATGGTGATGTATGACTATACTTTTATATCTCAATCATAATAAAATTTCACATACTGTTCAAGTCCTAAGATAATTATATCAAACATAAAAAAGACTATCTTCACAAAAATGCCAAGATCTAAATTTTATAATATGCATATAATGTTGAATGCAAATGCATCAGATTGAAACATTAATGCACCAAGTAAATGATAAAATTACATTCAACCACATTATATAGAAATACAGTTGTAATCATCGTAGACTCTTAGTGGCCAAACACCCTTATAAGACCTGGACCTAACTGACAAACATGTCCAGGGCCCATGGAATGAAATTTCTATATTTTCATTTTTCCATAATTTATGGTTTTCTTCGTTTTTTGTTATTTTTCATCATTTTTTGTAATTTTTTTTGCATATTTCTTTGTTTTTCGCATTTTTTATAATTATTTTGTATTTTTTATTTTTCTTTAATCTATGTTATTTTATACATTTTATATCTTTATTTATATATTATGTATTTTTTATAGTTATATTTTTCTAGAATTTATGTATTATGTAAAAATTTAATGGGTTGGGCAGGTTGGGTTGGGTTATGGTAGGTTTGGGTTGAACCCAAAATGGGTCATTAGTGGATTGATGGGTCAGGTGGGTTGGGTTAAAGCTCAAAACAAACCTAAGTACCTCACCTACCCAACTTCTTTTTAGAAAATACAATTTTTTTTTTGCCAACTAGGGCTGTTCACGAGTCGGGTTGGGTCGGTTTATTGGTGTTTTTCCAACCGACCCGACCTGGTCAAATTACCTAAAGATGAAACTGAAACTGACCCTATACTAAGCAAAACCGACATGGTCGATTTCAACCAACCCCAAGCTTTAACACTCATAAAATTGAAAATCTTGCAGCTGCTCATTGAAAATAGCAGAACAGTTGGCATTGCCTATTTGTTGTAAAGGTTATAACTGCAGTTATGAGCCTTAGGGAATAGCGAGGCGAACCAAGAAAAGAATATCCAAAGAGAAAGAAGAATGAAATTTGGAAATTGGAAGAAGACTTATAATCTTGGAAAGAAATGACACTTATTTGTCATTGCCTATTTGGTGTAAAGGTCCTTAAAGAGTAGGGATCCGTTCTTTAAGTATTTCCAAAAAATGAAAGAAGCTAATATTTCTAAAGGAGTAAAGGTGTAGGGACTAGGGATCCCTTGCCTTGCAATGCTTGCCATTAATGCCAAACCTAAAGAGAAAACTAGAAAGAATAGATAAATAACTAGAAAGAATCAAAGAAGTAAAAAACTAAGTTAGTAACTATGTTGGTAGAATTAGTATGAAAAATCACGGTCTTTTAACCACACTAACTTAATCATTTTGTAATTTATGTTTTTTCTTCAATTTTTATGATTTTCTATATTTTTTTTTTGTAAATTTTCTCTCTATTTCTTTGTTTTTGTAATTTATATTATTTTCTTCATTTTATGTGTTTTTTTCATAATGATTTTGCAATGACATATATACAATGAGAAAAAATAGAAAGTTGAGGGTAAAGTTAAAAAGTAAAATTAGGGTGCTTTGACCAAACCAATTGCAACATTCTCATTTTTTAGTATGGTATAGAAATTTTTATGATTTTCTATATTTTTTATAATTTTTTTGTGTATTTCTTTTTTTTTTTGTAGTTTATATTGTTTTCTTCATTTTGAGGAGAAAAGGTGCATAGGATAAGAGTGACGCCATTTTTGCTTCCTCCTTCCTACTGTAAAGTAGGGAAAATGGATAAGATATACACTATGCAAAGAGGGGTTTAAATGAGAGAATTGGGATTTTAGAATTTGCCTTTAATTCATGTGTGAATGATGACATTTGGCCTTTTGCCTCCTGTGGTTTTGCTTATCAATGGTGGGGCCATTATTTGCATATCTAATGGCTAGCATCGGGATATAGGATGATCTCGATTCATTTATATTCAAATTTGAATCAAACATCCATCCAATTTATATAGAAGAGTCTAGATCTCCTGCCAACAAAATGCATTCCGAACCCCTATTGCCCTACCAAGTACAACCCCTACGGTATTATGTTGGTAGGGTGTCAGATTACCGGACTAGCCCGATGATCATCGAGAAAAAAACACCCTAAACGAATCAATATAATGAACCTAAGAGAATTTCCTTATCCAATACAACTTATTACGTTAATAGAGACAATTGAAAAAAAAAAAACAGTGAGAAAACCAATAAAAAATTTGTCATTTAATCATCTAAATGATTGTTCCATGATGAAAAGGGAAAGGTTGAAAAAATTCATTCCTCCCTTCAATTCAAATCCGTGGTTTGGGCAAACCATCTGATACTTGACATGCTTTGGCTCTAATCAATGAAGAGGTTCATCGAGAGAAGATTGGATTAGGCAAGCAGTAGGTTCCACAACAGTTATTATTATTTTATTAGTTTTATCCGATTACAAGTGTTAACCATTAATTAAATAAAATTTAAAAAATAAAAAACATAACAAAGGGTAAAAATGGAAAGCGAAAATCAAGCTTTAAAATAAAAAATATATATGATAAAAGATAAAAATGAAAGTGGAAGTTAGGCTTTTTGACAAAACATTGCCTCCATTCTCATTTTTATAAATGATATATAAAAATTATCTAATTACAAATGTTAACTGTTAATTAAATATAAATAAAAAATAAAAAATAAAAAGAAAAATCTAATAAAGAGTAAAAATAGAAAGTGAAAATCAAACTTTAAAACAAAAAACATGATAAAGGATAAAAATGAAAAGTGAAAAAACAGACTTTTTGACGAAACATTGCCCGTATCCCTATTTTTATAAATGGTACAGATACAAATCATTTAGATACAGGCCGGACCTCCGTTCAGGAAATTTTGTAATTTTGTTAATTAACCAACTACTGTGGTATAAACTACAGTCGGGATGGTAATTTTGTAATTCGGCCGTGATAGAATGGCAAAGTCAAACACAACAACGAAATAGGTAGGTAGAGACATAGTGGTGAGAGGTCTTCCACGTGCAAGATCGGTAAGTCATCTGTGAGACTGCGACCTAACTCAATAAATGGGAGGTAAACGTGGTGGATGAATGAGCTAATGCCCATCTAATTGGCGAATTAAGTTTCGTTTGCTTTTCGTTGGGAATTAAAACGTCTATTCCTATAGATTGTTTGGTTGAGACAGGAATGGGAATGAGAATTTGAATAAATAGGAATGAGATTTCATTTCTAAAGAAGGGGCAAAGAATAGTCATACCAACAGAATGGGAATGGGATTCTGATTCTACCCAACCAAATAGTTGGAATCAGAATTCCGATTCTGGACCCCTATTCCTGCGAACCATACGGGCCTTGGGATCTGCTACATGTACCGGAAATGTTCCAGATATACGCTGGAACATGCTGTGAGGTCAGTGTGAAGAGAGCTCTGTAAGGAGAAGATTTAGACTCCTAATTGGTATTAACTGAATGCTTTGATTGTACAGCCCGCTATGGAATGAATGGTAATGCATTAACAGAATCCAGATCTCCTACCCATGACAACTCTACCCACATCTACCCACATGAGATCGCAACCACATATGGAAAATATCTCACGCCCTTACATGGTGTTATGCATGAGGAGATGTTGCCAATGCATGGGGGTAGTGTTTTGTGGGTAGGTGTGGGCAAAGTTGTCATGGGTAAGAGATCCAGAGTCACATTAACACATCATTTTGAGATCAAATTGATGACCCACAGCACTTATCAGCCATGTATTGGAAACATCTCCCTATAATAAATACAAAAAATATTTCCAATGCACACTTAGTCGCTAAGGTGTAGATGTGGAGCAATTGGAAGCCAATGTGATCTTCCTCACGCCAGCCATAAAATACATTAAGGTTATATTTGGTTTAAAGGAAAAGGTAAGAAAAGGAAGAGAAACACAAATAAACTTATACAAGATTTATAAAGATTTTCTTACTTTTTCCTTCTAACCAAACACAACTTAAGTGAGTAAGTGAGACCCACAGTCAGAGGTTGAATGGTTATGGACTCTCTATATTTTATTACTAGTGCAGCGTTATTATTAGTTTGGTTCCACAGTGTATGAACAACAGTTATTGTGTTCAGCTAATCCTATGATGTCATCGCCCCCTCAACTCTGAAAGTAAGTTGCAATTATATTATTACAGTTACATACTTTGAAAATAAGTTGCCCTTACTCTTCAATACTTTGTTATTTATTGTTTGAATGTTTGTTTCCTTTCCATTAACAACTTTGATAATTGCCGCTACAGCATCATGTAGGTGTTTTGAGTTGAACGGTAGAAAATCTTTTTGGTTGGAGGCTACTTTGAGCTGAAACTTCCATAAAATGTTGACCATAGAAATCCAAGCAGAGCCATTTGATGAAACATCTGATTGAAGTTTCCTGCTCCATGGGGATGGGGCAAAATCTCAAAGACTTGGCTAAAGTGGCATCAACGTAGCCTTAAATCTTATTGTGAATGCAACAACACAAAATCGATCCCCACTAAACAGGAGTACAGGACTGGAGTATGACCGATGTGTTTGTGTTTCAAGATGAAGCGAGATTCCAATCCAAAACACTAAAAGTCAAAACATCAATACCACGAGCTTGGATCACCTACCCCCAAGCATCCAGTTCAAATCAGCCCCCCACAACGTCCGACAGTACATCTTTACCGTGTATTGGGGACATATCTCCTGATGATAATATCCTGAATGATGATGTCATCATCGGGAGATGTCTTCAATACATGGCTGGGATGTATTGTAGGACATTATGCGTGGATGATGTCATCCACGAGCTTTGAACACACTTGTTGTATCCTATTAGTAGAGATGTGGGAAGAATCTGTGGGTAGAAAATCCTAAGTGCCAAATTACTAATTGATACCCAGGATCTGCTCACAGAGCGTGTCTCACATTATCCTTAGAGTGCATCACAGTCATGCAATAGAAACATCTTCCCATTAATGATAATATCATATACAGGAGATATTCTCAATGCATGCCTGAGATACACTTTGAGATTGGTGTGAGGAGCAGATCGGATCTCATTGGTACTGTCATCGTGATGCATCATGTTATGTATGATCAGTTTTCAGTCATCAAAATGTTAACTGCCATGACAACCTTTAATAAGTTTAAGCAATGTTCAAACGTCAAAGTTTCGTATTGGTTTGTAAACCCACCCAAGTATCAAGATTTGGTTGATTTCAACTATATTTAACTTCAATAGATGATAGATAACAGATATGCATCTCTTATGGTAAATTATCATCCATTGAACAAATCTTGTACCTGTTTTTTGCTGAATTGAAAATATGGATACTTTAAACCTTGGGTTCTTTGGGTTTAAGTATTTTGTATTATTTTGTATGTATTTGTACTCCTTCCAAACTGAACCTTGGTAGTGTTTGGAACTGGTGGCATTTCTCTAATGCCATTTTTTAGTCATTTTTCAATGCTACATCAACGATTCAGCACATGGTTTTTAAAAACGAACCTGAAACAGAACCGGTTAGGGGATCAGTTTCCGGTTGAGCAGTTCAACTGTTCGGGTCGAATGGTTCGACCTGTGACATCATAAATAAATTAAAAATAATAAAAAATAGCATAAAATTAAATAAAAACAGAAAATATACAGAAAATAAAACTATCTAAATAAAAAAATAATACAATACAAAATACATAGAAAATATAAAAATAAAATACAGAAAATTCTAAAAAATACAAAAAAAATCAAAAAATACAAAAAATACAGGAAAAAAAACTCTAGAATGTTAAATCCTAAAATGCAAAAATCCTTGACCTAAAATCAAGATTCATAGGGATAGATTCCCCTGGCACCAAAATAAAAGGGGAGAAATAGGAGCATTCACTCTAGAATGTTAGATTGCTATGCAACCAACAACACAAGAAAAAAGCGGTCACTAAGCCGGCGATCTGCATTCACCCCCCTAAAAAGCTGCCGCCTTAGGTCAGGACCGCCGGCTCAGGTTAACATCACCACCCCCTCCAATGACTGGGCGAAGGCGATTCAAGTTGCTCTAAAGCCGCGGTCTATTGGAGCCGCTGGATTAGCCTTAATAAGGCGACGGTTTTGACTGCCGGCTTAGGTCCTACAAGACCACCGCCTGCCACCTTAGCTATTTTCAAACATCCCCACCATCCTTAGATAGCGGTTCAAACCGCCAGGTTAGATTTCATATGACCGTCGGCTCTTATCAAGACCAGCGGTTAGATGACCACCGACAGGTGTTATTTTATAATTTTATATCAAATTTATTCTGACTTTTTTTTTTTTTGCACTAGAACTTTTACTAATTCACCACTTTAATACCTGCTTAGTGAAAATCTCATGATAATTAAAAATAACTTAAATAAAAATGTAATTTGAAACAAAATTAATGTATTAAATTAAAAAACTAATTATTATTATTATTTTCAAAAGAATTATTCAAATACAATAACCTATTGACATAAAAAATACAAGGACTTCAAAAAAAATCAATTTGTCAAATAATATAACACATCCTCCTTTCTTTCCACTTCTATCATATTTTAAGATATCTAATAATCTTTGTGCTTTATTCTCCTGATTGACTCCAACAGACATCCAAGCTCTGCTCAGCTTTAAATACAGCACTGCATACATTATAACCTGAACCAAAATGTCCAATAGATTGCATCAGATCTACATAACTTCAATAAATAAACAAAGGAACTATATGAAACTGTTGCACTGAAAACTCAGAATATTTGTTTATATAAAATAATTAAAGACATACAGTAGTACATAATGCTAACATGGTTTATTTCCAGAAATAAAACAATTGATAACATAAACTTACGTGAAAGAAATGATAGGAGAGTAAAGGCATTATGGAGATCTACTAAGATAGCTATTTTATGAGATTTATGGGGGAAAGAAATGATAGGATTTTAAAAGAAAATCAAGAACGAACGAGATGCTTATAGAAATACAACCTAGAGCTCAAAAGCATTGGAAGCCACCGACAAGAAGCCAGCTTATGCTTGCGATGGGTGCAAGAATTGGAAACTGTGAACCATCAGGCATAAGAGAAGCATATAGGGATGCAAGGTGAAATATTTTTGCAAAATTTTCTGGGGCAATTGATATTTGTGACTCCTTGAATGAAGAATTACTAGCTGTTTTGCAAGGATCAAGAGTTGGAAGAAATCTAGGCATCTGAAATATAATTGTGCAAGGGGATTCAATGTTAGTACTGGGCGGATTAGATCTAACAGTCAAGGTCCATGGCAAGACAGGCACACAATGAGGCAAACAAAATTTCTGACAGAGAAGTTGGAGGCTTCCTACCATTGAGTAACTAAACTAGATCAGCAAATTGCTTGGTAGATTCACTATCAATGCAAGAAGCAACTAGGGATCAACTGTTTTGGGCCCAATTCTACTGTACAGTTATGTAAAGTTATGAAGGGGCGCTGGGCACTTCTGTAAATAGGGTAAACTAGCATTAGGGTGCTGGAACTTTTAAAAAAGAATCATCAGTTATCCATAAAAAATAGTTGATTTTTTATAAGCATCCATAAAAAGACAGTATGTAGTACATATCTCAGTTTTATCATTTTTAAAGGAAATGTTTTCTTGCCTACTTTAAAAGATTACTGCAATGTCAATTGTGTTTATTGACATTGTGTTAAATCTGCAGGAAGAGTTTCCCGCCAATACAAATATTCTTTATGTTGATTTAGCTTCCGCAGAAAAGGTTGGATCCAGTGGAAATGCAGACCCTCTACCAGGAGTTGTGCTAAATCTGAAAAAGCCTATTACATATGTGGATCATCTAGGAATCTAGCATAGGTACAAATGTAACAATATGATATTCATTAAGGATTGATCTGGGAATGGCCATTTGTGTAAAAAATGCCACCCCCTCCCAAGACTCTGGATAGTTGGGACCAAGATTGGGTAGTAATCCTTAGTTATTTTCTCTTTTGGTTTGGTCTTGTTTACAATAGTGCACCCTCCCTAGGAATGTAAAATTTTTAGTCATTATGATTGGTCCCACAGCCCAAAGTGCACATGGCCCTGAACTTTGGCTGGGGTGGAGCATTATGATTGGTCCCATATCCCAAAACATATATCAAGTTTCAGCTAATCTGCTCTCTGAATTGGATGATTAAGATTGTAAACTCGAGAGAATATTTCTGATTGAGGAGACACTTCAAACAAAAAGAAAGAAAGAAACAATGAAAATAATCAAATTTTATTGGACCATTAGACCTTTCAGCACCCAAGAGAAACGTCTGATATCTTTCTTGCGTTATCTTACATGGAGGACCCAATGAATGCAGCTCAAGAACCTTGCAATTCCCAATGCAAATACATAATGAGTTGTGAATGGTTCAACAATCTGCAGAGTCAAAGCAACATCAGGTTTCAGACTTAAGTATGAAGAAAAATAATAATTCATCCAACTTAAGAAATCAATGATTTATCTTTCTGCCCTCATGGCTCCACACCCACCATATCCCATGGCTCCACACCCACCATATCCCCATAGAGGTTATCGACGCTACCCTCCCACTCGGTCGACTGCACAAGGCTGCCATGGTGCGAGTTGGTGTGAAAATCTAACTCATCCGAACAACCTTACCTCCCCTCATTTTCAACATAACACCCTTGGGGAACTCTAACTCATCAGAACAACCTTCCATTATCCCATGTCTCCACACCCACCATATCCCCATAGAGGTTCGCGGCGGCTGTGCGCGGGCGTGTAGAGTGCGCTGGTGGGCGTGTGCGGGCGAGCACGTGCGTGCGTGGGCGTGCGCTGGCGGGCATGCGTGTGCATGCGTGAACTACCACGTGTGGATGTGTTGTGGTGCCCCCGTAGTGTATCATGGTGCAAGTGGTTAATGTGGTGCCTCCACGTGCGGTGACCAATATTGGAAAACAATAAACTATCGTGGTGTGTCATGATGCAAGTGGTTAATGTGGTGCCTCCACGTGTGGTGACCAATATTAGAAAACACTAAACTACCGTGGTGTGTCATGGTGCAAGTGGTTTCTGCCTAGTGCATCCACGTGCGGTGACCAATATTAGAAAACACTAAACTACCGTGGTGTTCTCATAACGTGTTAACACTACACGTGCAGTGCTTTCTACTATTGTAGTGACATGGCTCTAACACACCGTGTAGTAGTTTACAGCCCTACTACACCCACCGTGTGTGGTGTAGGGCTATAACACAACCACTTGCGTTAGGTGCACCAATTCCACCTTCCACCTTTGCATGGTGTGTAATTTACAGGCACGCCTATTAACACAGGACGCAAGTGGGTGTACATCGTGGTGGATGTGCTGACACTACACACAACGCCCCATGCTGCATCATTTTGCACTATGTGGGTGCGCACACCCACATTGCAATTGGTGCCTCATGTGGTGTGTCGTGGTGCAAGGGATGTGCACACACACAATGCACTTGTGACCATTGTTGCTCTTTCAACATATCACCCATACACACCCCCATGCCACTGCTTTGATTGACGGTCCCAAACTCGTCTTTGTGCACCGTCAGTGGTGTAGGACTGTAACACAACCACTTGCGTTAGGTGCACCAGTTCCACCTTCCACCTTTGCATGGTGTGTAGTTTACAGGCACCCCTATTAACACAGGGCGCAAGTGGGTGTGCATCGTGGTGGATGTGCTGACACTACACACAACGCCCCATGCTGCATCATTTTGCACTATGTGGGTGCACACACCCACATTGCAATTGGTGCCTCATGTGGTGTGTCGTGGTGCAAGGGATGTGCATACACACAATGCACTTGTGACCATTGTTGCTCTTTCAACATATCACCCATACACACCCCCATGTCACCGCTTTGATTGACGGTCCCAAACTCGTCTTTGTGCACCTTTCTTGCATGAAACCAGCTCACCTTTTCATAAAATTAGTGTGGGAGTGTTCCCTTTTGATTCCATGCAATCCCATTTCCACAAAATAAAATTTCCTTTTTTTTGTAATTTTTGTAATTTCTATCAATTAAATATCAGTGAAAAACCTTTTCTATCAATACTTTTCGGCATGAAACCAGCTTATTTTGGTGCACAAAATTTTTTGCAGGTGTGAAAAAGCAACCCCCACCCTCCAAAATCATTTTATCAAATCTTTCCAAAATTTTGACAATTTTTACTAATTAAAAGATAATAAAATTAATATTTCTCTCCACAATTTTATTATAATTATTTTCATCATTTTTCAATCCTAACTAATGTCACTTGTCAAGTTTAAGACCAATCTAAGCCGTACATCTCGAGACAACCCCAGTATGATTTTCCAGAGAAGTGATGTTTCTTGCTGGCAGAGCCCCAAAAGCTTAATGTACTCTTTGAGGGGGGGTGGCGACTCTTGGGGGGTTCCTCCTTGGGGGCGCCATTGGGCGAGCATTGGCAGTCATGGGGCTTCCTCCCCGTCACCCATGACGCACGGGCAGTGCAGTTGCATGCACTAGAGGCGACATGAAGGCACATTGATGCTTACCGAGCGCGACATGGTAGCGCAATGACGTGCATCACAATGTGCAAGGTTTTACTTGATAGTCCATGCTTCTGCACAAGGACGTGCACTAGAAGAGATCTGGGAGTGCGACGATGCACGCGTTGCAGCGCAACATCTGTTGAGTGCCCCTTGATCGCAAGCGATGTGTGTTGTGTTGGGTGCCCTCGGCAGCATGCGCGGTCGCACTTGCTGTGTTGAGCACTACATGCGTTGCCGCAGCCTTAACAGTATCGTCCCGTGCGTGTTCGTGAACACGCGTTTGTGGGTTAGCGATGCTGGGTTAGGTTACCTTCGCGTTCTGCATGACACGCAGCTGTGGTAATACTGAAACAACTTCCATATATACACAAAAGGCCCAAGCAATCCTGTTAAAAAGATGGTGTTGTTGATGGATGAACAAGTAGATCTAATAGAGCACAAGGTATCACCTACATCCACGTTGGAAAAAAAATGTTAATAATGAGAAACAATAAATCCCTAAAAACAACATTAAGATCAAAACAACAACAATGATGGTGATGAGATGTATTTATTACAGAAGTAATGCTTATACAATTGAATTCTATTATTTTGTGTTTTGAAGACTCAACCATTTTTCCTCACAAGTGCCAGCATCCCTAATAAAAATGGCTGAACACAATAACAACAGATATATTCCATCTTTTTCTAAAATTTGGCCAAGTCAACCAATATGTTTAGGCAAAACTTGGTTAATCACATTTCAAATATTTGCATATCCACAACTATGAGTGTATGAAGAAAGGTCCATATCAGGCAAGTGGAGAAATTCTCACCCATTTCTGTCACATGGAAGAATCCTATGGCCAATTTAAACCATTCATTGGGTAATGGACCCTCTAGGTCAATTGCATTCTAACCAACCCAATCGACATCAACCTTATAACCCTCCTTGTATTGAAAATTTCCCCAAGTTACACAAATCATATGAAATTTTTCCACTTTAATTTGAAAAAGGCCCCAAAAGAAATTATTCTAGCCATGTGGTAAGCTCAAGGTTGCCTCTTGAAAAGAGGGCAAGGAGAGGAACGCAGAAGAGACCAGTATTGCAAAATGGAAGATTTTAAGTAATTTTCTATTTACTAAATGACCCAGGTAGAAGATATATACCCTATATGTTATATACACCCATCTTGTTATCAACTATTATTATGTACCAGTTACAGAAATTTCATGAATATTAAATTATTAGAAGTACATCTTTTCATATTGTGGCATAGCTGCAGTAACAAAAATTTCACATCCATTATAAATAAAGTTAACTTATGGGCAGGTTGATATTTCAGGTTTTTTTATGTCAGTGTGTATCAAATTATATATGTCCATAGATGGCACAACCATGTGCCACCAGCTGAGTTATTTTAGCATAAGCAAGCACTTGTGCATAAAACTAATACTAAATAAAGAGCAGATACATTGATGTCTCAGGTTTCTTCAAGTCAATATACTCATACATGCATATAACCCTCAATCCTAAGTACTGATTAGGATTATTTTGCAGGTTAAGCCTCCAATATGACTAAGAGGAGAGACCAACAAAAATCAAGAATTACTACAAAAAGATAACCAGTAGCATGTACAACCTACAAAGCCAACAGCATAGCTACTGCAGGTCCAAGCAAACAAGTAAAGTACTTCTGTTCATCCTTACAAGGTATATCTCTAAGACTAACAAACCAGCTCGTGGATACATTACCATCTCAAGGTTCAATTTCATGAAAACAGAATGTGGAACCCAATGAAGAAAACTCACCACATAATATATGGCAAAATATCTTTTTCCTCCATGTAATTAGATTTTAGTTTAAAACGAATCATATAAATAACCCACAGGGTTGTCCCAAGTGTAGCTGAATCAAGGATTCTGTTTATATCATACTCCATGACAAAACTGCAGTATAGTCTAGCAGCTAAAGATATAGCTGTTAGTTCCTGAGACTTGAGTGAAAGTCCTGCAAAGAGTTAAGAGTAAAAGAAATGAAGCTAAAATACGCAATAGCAATGGGAGCTGAATTAAGAGAGGATCAACACTTTCGGGCTGAGGTGGATAAGTATTGTCTGAAATCGGTGTACAATTACATGTTAATAAACGCATGTCAAATAGACATCACAAAAATTCATACTTCAGATTCAAAAATTCATATCTTTTCTATATGGTTAAACTACACTTTGGTAACAAAACATCAACATTTGAGGGGAGACTGAATTTAGTACTAGCTAGATTCATAGTCTTTACTGACATGGGTGGATCACATTAAGACTAATTAACTTTCAGATCTGGTATGAGAATAGAACCATTCAATAACCATTTCATTTTTTAGTAGCCATTATCTGTATGAAGCCTTCCGCTGATTGATAAGTTGGTCTTGGATGAAATTCCATTTATAACTAGTCTCAATCGACCTAGTTATATGATAACCATCATAAGAGATGGATTTCTTGAAAATTTTGCAATTCTTCATTTAAAGTCTCATAATTTCTGGATAAATAGGATGGCAGCAATAAGGTTTAATAGCAAAAGAGGGTTCCATGAACAGACGCAAGGCAAATGATTCAGAATAGAGAAAAAAAAAAAAAAAGGCATAAAATAAAACATGGCACTGGAGATGTTCTTAGCATAATCGTGATTTCTTCATTTTTTTCCAAAGATTCACAACAAAGGAAGCAGTGAAAAGGAAAAAAAAAACTTATTGCTGTCATCTCCAGTGAAAAGGAATAGTAAAATTTTTTAGCAGAAATCAACTCTGGAGGAGGTGGTTATCAATTTGGCAGTTGGCATGTTAAGAGCACAGGTATCTACTCTTACATGTTTCAGTCCTGATGACCTCTCGTCCACTTTCTTGAATGTAAATTCATGGGAGTCCTTAAAGGTGTTTTTTGTATAAAATACCATTGTACCGAGGACCATACTTATATAGTTTTTCTCAGTTAATATGATAAAAACTAGCATAAGGCCAATATTTTACTGGTGTGGTAGGTATTCAAATACAATAACAGCATTGTAATCTTCCAAATAGAATTGTAAATATCAAGTTACAAAATGAACTTGTATAAGAATACCTTCCCATTACCAACTTAAATAAACTAAACTCTAATAAGAAAAAACTGGAAATTATGCGCACTTAGACAATGATATAAAAATCTTTAATGGGCGTTTTGACAGAAATGGAAGAAAGAAACGAATAAGATGTAAAAGATGAAAGGAAGGATTAGGTAATGTCTCACTATATCCTCGGTTGGAGAAAAGCTTTAATATTTAATAAATTCGGAAATGAGAAAGTACAAGCTTCTTTTCACATGATGCCTGGGCCTTTTGCAGAAAAGCCTTTGCTTGCACAATGAGCAAGTACCAGCCAAACTAAAGAAAGTGAGAAATATCTTGGAAATCCTGTTGTCTATGCTGCACTATTACACTCCTCCAAGATTGGGCCTTACAGCTCAAGACCCTATTTGGAGGAACAATAAAATATTCTTTTATTATGCTTCATAGACTTCCCATAATTCAGAATAAGGACAAAAGGAGTAATGATTTATCATGCTTAAGTTCATATATATCAGTAGACCACACAAAACAGTTATTGGAACCATTAAGAAGATAAAAATTCCTGGTGTTCCTTGATCAATTTATTATAGAAAATTGATGCCCCAATAGCTTAAAATTGACAGTAAGAGGTAGTACATCTACTTATGTAGAAAAGAATAATTCTATCGGTTTTTCTTCTTAATGACACAACAGAAGTTAATACAACCAAAAGGAAAGAAGGCCTGACCTGTATATTCTGTACTATTGTTTTGTTGCTCTGAGCATCTTTTGCATACCAGTGTCACTCTCCTCATCTAATGCATATGAAAGAATCTTCATTGTCTTCTCAAGCTGGAACCTTTGGTCAACCCACTTGAGGAAATATCCATAAATCACCGATACAGCATAGACCTGTCCAACCCTGAGCTTGCTCATCTGTGCAATGGTACTAGAATCTGCTACTCTGTTCCCCAATATAAGAGCCAGATGATTCTAGATCATCTCATAGGCTTCTGGGGAGTGGAGCTGCTCAAGCTTCTTCTCCTGATCTGGCCATGTGTCTACTCGGCCAGAAGGATCAGACAACAGTATTCTAGGTATCAAAGAAACATTTGCATCCATAAATTTCTGAATTATTAATGCATATAAAATCTCTTCTAGAGTTTTTCTCCTCTCATTGGCCTTAACCCTAGCTATTCTCCTAATAAAATATTAAAAAGTCAATTAGTTTCTCACTTGAAGCCTACACAAGTTGTTCTTAATCGGTCTATAAAATTTTCTACTAAGCATTACCCTGTACAAGACAAGGTCGGTCCCTGAAGAAGCAGACTCCTTTTGTTTCTCAGCATCGCGAGCAGTCTGAAGTTGTTCGAGCTGTTGGTCCACAGCAGCAGGCACCAGATGAGGGTGGCTTCTTAGAATCTGAGCCAGGAACTACCCAACAGGTGACTCCAACTGAAGAGGCACAATCAGAGCAGCTGACTCAGTAGAGTCCTAAGATGCTGATGCCCTCCCAGTGGTGCTATTCCTGCTTCTTGAAACTGATCTACTGTGTCCTTTCTTAGAGAGATAAGTTGACGGAGAGGTCTTATTCATGCTAAAGCATCCAGAAGCAAATGAAAAATAAATTAATTAATTAATTAAATGCAGGATAGATAACAATTAAACTAACAATGTAATATAGAATACAATCACAGTGATTCCAAACATAACATGGCGCTCCAAAGCTAATTTTAGATATGAAGTCACAACATATTTGGATAGAGCTTTGGAATGCCCTAAAATAGGATAAAACACAAATCAATCAATGCATAAGTGAAGAAGAAGAAGAAGAAGAAGAAGAAGAACGTTACCTTCTCTGCTCAAACGAACAAGGTTCACGTTTTGGATATCGCCCAGAAATTTTCCCTTCAGCCGCACAAAGTAGCTGTCCCTTTCTCAACGAACACTTGTAACCCTAGATTTCTTGTCCAACTTTTCTATGAACAATGATTCTCCTCTCCTATTTTTCTTGCTTGTGAAGAAAGAGTGTGTGGTCTTCTTCAAAATTTCTCTTCAAGGTTCTCTTTGCAAAGAACCTTTGTCTTGTTGAACGGAGAATGAAGATTTTTGGCTCTCGCGCGCATTTTTCCCATACAGTCTATTAGACCGTTTAAATTTGGTCTCCTGTAAAATCTGCCAGACATATACTTATGGACCGCTGCCTTAGCTTCTAAAATCAATGTAGGTGCTCCTCATATGTCACTCTAGCGGCGGTGACCGCCGCCTTTGGCCGATTTTCTTGTAGTGCAAGATTGATCTGTAAAAGACTTCAATATATATTAATTTTACCTAATTGATCAAAAAAATTACATTAATTTGTACCTAAGCACCATGCCAAATGCTGCTCCCTAAGCTTCAACCAAGCAAAAAGTTCAAAACTTTGTTTTTTCTTCAATTTCTGAGAATTTCTTTAGAACTGCTCCTAGGTGTCAAAAACACTCACAATCAATCTCCAAATCTTTAGAACTGCCCGTTGCTGCAAATCAGCCGCCGCTGCAAACTCGCCTGCCACAAAGCCCGGAAGTGCTACAAATTGCAAAAAATGATGGCTGCCGCTGCAAACTCGCCGTCGCCGTTAATCACGGTCAGTTGGTGTGTGTTGCCGTCGAACGCCGGAGGTGCTGACCGCCACAAGTGGTCGGTTGGGTGTGAGGGATGGCCGTCGCTGCAAACTCGCCTACCGCAAAGCCTGGAAGTGCTATAAATTGCAAAAAACACTGGCTGCCGCTGCAAAGTCGCCATCGCCGATCGCCATTAATCGTGGTAGTCGGTGTGTGTCGTTGTCGAGCGTCAGAGGTGCTGGCCGCTGCAAGTGGTCGGTTGGGTGTGAGGGATGAGAGGAGGTAAGAACGAAAATGGGGTTATAACCGGTTCAGCAGTTTTTTTATTTTATTTAATCGATTTGGGATGGGGATATTAAAGTAATTTTATTTTTTGTTTTTGTATTTTATTTAAAACAGTAAAAATAAAAAAGAGAACCCGCGAACCGCTGCCTGAGTCGAACGGTTTAGCAGTTCGACCGCCCAGATCAGCAGTTTTCTAACTTTTTCAACGTTTTTTAGAGATTTCCGGTTTTTAGTATAACCGGACCTGTGGACATAACCAGTTACCGGTTTTTCTGGTCCGACCGTCCGGGTCGGTCCGGTTTTGAAAACCATCATTCAGCGTACTATTGCTAGCAACAGTATAAAACAAGAAAACATCAAAAAGGAAATGGTCTAAGAAAACGGTTTTCAGGAAAACACCAACCAAGCAATGGGCGTTTCTTCAAAAAACATATTTGTCGTGTCATTTTTCAAAAAATAAAGTTTTTAGTAGAAAAGGCAACTTCTTGCCCTGAATATCAATAAAAAATAATATTTTATACAATAACCAAAATAGAATAGCTTTTTTAGAAAATAATATTTTATCAAGAAAGGGCAATGACATTGTTCCTCATCTTCCTCCTCTGCCTTTGTATTCATACTGATACATTGGATTTGAAGACGAAGGCGAGGCTTGGAGGAAGACAAGGGCGGATAAGAAAAGGAAGAGGATGATGAGGGTTTTGCGCACTAACATGGGCGGATAAGACGAGGAACAATGGACATTGACATGGGTGCATTGTTCCACGTCTTCCTCTGTTTTGCACACTGACATGGATGCGTTGCTCCTCGTATTCCTCCATTTTGCGCACTAACATGGGTGGATAAGGCGTTCTCCGTTTTGCACACTGACATGGGCAGATAAGAGAAGGAAGAGGAACAATGTCCACTGACATGGGAAAATCCATTGTTCCTTTCATTCCTCTTCCTTCTCTTATCCGCCCATGTATGTGCGCAAAACCCTCGTCTTCCTCTTCCTTCTCTTATCCACCCTCGTCTTCCTCCAAGCCTCACCTCTTCGAATCCAATGTATTCGCATTAATAGAAAGGCAAAGGAGGAAGACGAGGAATAATGTCACTGCCCTTTCCTATTTTAATTATTTTATAAAAATATTATATTTTACTGATATTCAAGGCAAAAAGTTGCCCTTATCAGCTAGAAACCCCCCCAAAAAAAAGGCATCAGTTCTGACCTACCTAACATATCTATTTGTGAATATATCTAATTGAAAAATAAAAGAAAAAAGAAAAAACTCTGGAATTGCATTTTTTAGTACAAAGTATCAATGGGTATTTGGTTGAAAAAAAATTGTTTTTGATTTGGGAAAAATCTATGATTTGATTGGTTATAAGTTTTTCCAGTATAACGTCTTTCCAGCATCATAATCCAATAGGAAATATGAGAAAATGGAGGGAAAATTCTTTAACAGACGTTGTAAAATTCCTTATGCTTTGTTTGCAATGCAATTTCACTTGCACTAGCACAAATGCATAGGGTTTGAATAAAAAAGAACGCAAATTTGACTCATATACTTCTAGGTTTTACTCTGTTTCAAGTCTACGTCTGCACCACAAACAGACAAAACAAAGTAATGCCTTAGACAAAAATAAACCAGAAATTTGCATTCAATATATTTGCACTACCATACTCCTGCACCAATACAAATAAAATTGCACTGCAAATAAATAAAGTCTTGAAAAATTTCCCTTAACATTTTGTCTCTCTTATTTTCAATCAAACCAAAAATAGCTTCGGTGTTTCAGGTTAATACACCACTAGCGGGGTGGGTGTAAGAAAAAAAGTTCTTAAAGTGAAATTTTTATACTCCTCACCATGATAAATACTCCTTATAGTAGTTAACTCTCACAATAGTAAGGGGTGTTCTGACAATTTATAAACAACACAAGAGGTGTTTTGATATAAGAGTACTTGTCACAGAAATAGCGAGAAATCAATTGTTGATCACAGTAATATGTTTTTGAAAGAAATTAATTATACATTTGGAAATGGTGTAATAAAGCACTGCCCATATGAATTTAAAGAAAGGTTAATATGCTTCTTAAAAAAAAAAAAGATCTTATTCTTTACATAAACATGTTAATGCCTTCCCCTTGAGGTGAGCTATTCGAATTCTCTCTCTCTCTCTCTCTCTCTCTCTCTCTCTCTCCATCGCTGTTATTTTATTCAATGTTTAGGAACTGGACCAAGCCCTAAATTATTCAGCAGCTAAAACTAAATAAAATCGTAGGTAAAAGAAAACAAACCCAGATGATGGAAGGTGACATGAGGATCGTGGAAACCGAAATGGTTAAAAAGCTATTACCAGCAAGATCACCCTCTGGTGTGTGGATGGACAGGGCCTCTAGCCTTCTAGCAGTTATGAGTGTAGTGACCTCCCAGAGCGAGGTGGGCATGGGATCCTGTTGGCGGAGGGAGCACCGTAGGAAACCAGCTTTCCTCTTGAAATGCTGGCAACGATGGCGTCTTTCAGTTCAGTTGTGCAACCAGATGAGTATTACTACACCAACCAACATCCCAGTCATGCATTAACCCACACAACAACCAAACATGTTCAACTGGAAATCAGTCACCTCAGCTTCGCCTATGGTGCATCCTATTATAGTTCATTTTTACTACGTTGATTTCAGCCATGTCAAGTAAAGAAAACAACTCTCAATATGCTACTGCAAGGATCCAGCAACATTTGTTCAGAGCATTGATAACAGTAAAGCAAGGCAATTGAAGTCTCTTAAGAACTTTACGCATAATGAGTGCATAATATAGCAGATGTTTCCATAATGCCCAGAATATGCAATCAATAATCAATTCTCATGTGGTACACAAACTCATAAAAATGACTGGTATAACTTTTCTCCCATATTAATAACTTCATATTTTGGTGATTTACATGTTACCAAATTTGCTAAAATTTGAGAAGGAATAAAAGTGGAAATTTTTTCCTCAAGAAGATGTGAAAAATCCAAACCAAGCTATTATCATGTTAGCTAGCTACAATTCTACAGACAAGTTCAGCAAATGTGTACAGCCACATAACGCACAGCATTATCAAGATTCATCAGCTCAGCTAAAACCAGGCATTTTTCCGATAACTGAGCAATAAGCAAACCTTTTTTTGTCGGCACAAGATACTACTACATTTGAATAATTGTATGAAATATACAAGGAGAATAAAAAAAGGAGCTAAACATGGTTTTAGCACACAATCAAGAGTCAAGATAGCCACAGTACATTCCGTCCTGCATATGTATATGTGTGCATGCGCCAGAGGCTAGTGGCACATAGAACTTACAATTACAATGATGTGGATATTACAGTTATGGGAAACAAAACATCAAGTAAAAGTACGACACCCAGAATACTTAACGATTATCTGGATATTTGAGTTACTATGGTCATACCTCAGACCTAGAGTCCTCATGGGCAGGTTTCATTTGGGCATCTTTGTCTGAAGCTGCTCTTCTGCATGCAGCATTTCTTGTTTGAGGTCCTCTTGTCTCATCTGGAGCAGATTTTAGAACAGCCTTGCCCTTTCCTTTTGAAGAGCTTGTATTACTATCTTGAGCCTGGTCCTTCCTAGATGCACCTCCAGTAGTCACCAATGATCTGGATCTGGTGGAATGGCGATGAGTGGAAGAAGGTGTAGATGTAGATAGTGATGAAGCACAAGCTCCTGCAAGTGTTGTACCAGGGTCAGAATTTCCTGAAGATGCCAAGGAAATTCTTCTACAGCAGCTAAACTTGCAAGGGTAATCAATGAACACAATGTTTGACAAATAATCACGAAGAGATTTGTCTCCTTGAGCTCTACAAAGACGTAGCTAGAATGGCTGAGCCAATGCACTCAGCCCTGATGACAGATGTGCACTTCCACTGGATGACCTAGAGGAATGACTCAGTACAACTGGAAAATGCTCCAAAGAAGACAGGGAATTCTGAAGCTTCTGAACCAAGACAGTCATAGGAGCTTCATTCCCTTCATTAATACCATCAGGAAGAGAAACAGAAATAAAAGACTTGAATCTTTTAAGTGCTTGTTGTCAAAACCTAGGCAGATTAGCTTCTGATATTCTCTCCTTGGAAAAGGTTCCACAGGAAAAGTAGTGCAGCAAAGCTGCAACAACTCCACTACCAATGAACTCAAATGTGGAAACACCATCTCCTTTACTCAGTTCTGCTAGCATCTAAGATATCACTCCAATCAAGTGTTCCTCTGTATTAGCTAAAAGGTCAGCTAGGCAAGGGCAGAAGCCTTTGATTTACCCTTTGATTTAGTCTTTTGATCATCAACACAAGCATTCAACTTCGAACATAGGTTTTTCAAGCATAGAAGGTCATCAGTTACACCGACTTCAGCTGCCTTGCTATCTGCCAAAAAATATTTATCTTTAAAAGCTTTTGCATGAAGACTAGAATTAACAGTTGGGATTTCTACTGATGCTGGCGGTGAACCAACACTGCCAGGTGTAACACTTTTTGATTCTTCCAAGGGATTTACATCTGCATTTGAACAACCACTGCATCACCCATAGCGCCTGGAATGTGATGAGGTTCCAGGTACATAATCATTATCTTTTTCAACAGAAGATGATTGGACAGTAGCTGTATTTAAAGAACCAGTTGATATAAGTGTATCTACAGCATGAACCACCCCCTCTCTCACAAACATCTTGGAAAATGTTTCAGGAAGCTTTTCCATAAGAATCTCTGCTATCTAAAGTGCAGGAATCAATACTTGTGGATCTTTCCATGCTAAAACACCAGCTAAGAAACTGGGAGATCAAACAATAGATAACCAAAAAATAAACTTCTTAAATATGCATGACAAAAAAATTACACACTGAATAATATTTGCACAAAGCATAAATCAATTCAAGAAAGAGTAAAATAATGCAAGTACCTTGATATGTTTGTTACACTTAGTAAAGACTGAATCAATTTTCTAATAACCGACAAACATTTGTGGCGGACTGGACCATTCACACTAGATTCATAGATCTGCTCAGCAAAAGGTGAGTAAAATAAGAAAAAGTATGAACTCTATTATCCATTTAATTGAACGACAGGTCAAAGCCTCTTAGCATAAAATAAAACTCTTGGAGCAACTAACCTGTATCAGAACAGGATGAAGATCCATTCCAAATTGCTGCAGGAGCTCAGGTTGATCATGCAATAACCTCTCACGGATTGAAACCTCATTGACAGTTCCATTTGCATCTTCTTGCTTCCCAGAATTACTGGCAGGAGATTTCTTTCCAGCAGAGCCTTTCACTAGATAATTAGAGCTGGTTGGGAGGGGAATGGTTCCTTGAGGCAATGGGGGGAGAAGCTCATCTGCAAGGTTCACAATCTCAAATATCTAAGCAATGAAATGGAATCCCCCAAATCAGATATCAAATGAAATGGTTGGGGTCCGTTAAGGAGCAGTTTTGGAAACTGGTATCATCTTGGCTACCATATTCTGGCATGTAGACAACCCTCCCAAGGGCATCCGAGAGCGACTGGGATTCTTCACCTTCGCCATGTCGACGACATTCTACACCTGCAGAGAGGCGATGCCAGTGTTCCTGCATGAGTGATACATCTTCATGAGAGAGGCAGCTTATAACGCATATTGTCAGTCGTCCTACGTTCTATCTCAATCTCAGTCTCTAGAAAAACAGGGGGAAGAGGGGAGGTCTTATCTACCACTCTGAGGGGGTGATGAAGATATGGAGGGAGAGAGAAAAACAGGGGGAAAGACATTAATCTAAAGAGGGGATGGAAAGAAAGAAAAATCTCGATACATGTGTCATGCAATGGGTACACGTACAAGCTGCTTGAGACAAAAGAGAGAAATAGTGAAAAGAAAGAGATAGACGTTTGTCAGAGATGGAGAGCTGTTCAACTACAGTGTTGAACAGTAAGATTCTAAATAACAATAGGGGAGAGCACCCCTTTCACTTTAATATATATACAAGCAAAAGCAATATCTGCTTCTCCATATAATCCTCAATTGAAAAGGTAGGAGAAGAATTGAAAAATACATGAATGCCACAAATTTCAAAGGTATAGGAACAACATATGCTGTAGTAAATAGGATAAAGGTGAATCCTTAACTCAAGAGCTTGTTCATCACAGAACCCTTAAACCACAAAAAGGACAAGACATGACACTGTATAACCCTCCCCATATTAGCACCAAAAAAAATAAAAAATAAAAACAGTTTATGTTCTTACAATTGTGATTATATGGGCAAAGATAAAACCTGTGATACCAGTATCATTCTACAAAACCAAAGAGCAAAAGAAAGAAGATAAAGACAGATATAACTAAATGAGTTGCCTGTTACCTGGACAAATTCATCAAAGGGGGGGTTGCACATGAAGGAAACTTGTCTCTAGGAAGAATCTGGATCTGCGCCCCACTTTCTGCTGACATTTGCTTGACGACACTTCCACCTTTTCCCAGTAGACACCCAACTTGGCTAGAGAGCACAAGTAACCTCACAACAACTGACAAAGACTTCTTACTTTCCTCATCACCTCCATCAGTCCCAGGTTCTCCTTCAAACATTCTTTTAGAAACGAGAAAGAGGGCCTTTATCATAGCAGAATTTGTTTTTATCAGATTGTAAGTCTTCCCCTGGAGCAGATTCTTTATCTTCATTGTTATCATCTTGTTCCTTTGTATCATCACTCTCGTCAGCCTCATTGTTTCTCTTCACCACCATCTACTTTGCTCTGCTCATTACCAGCTTCTGCTTCTTTATCAGGTTCTGAAATAACAATTACTCTTTCATCACACCCAGGAACAATTTCCTCAGTTCTAACCTTTGCTCCAGTTTCCTGGCGTATTTGTGATACGACGGTACCACCTTTGCCGATCACACCAGCAGTCTTGGAAGCAGGACATAGCACATGAAAAACAGTAGTACCAGGGGGTATTTTCAGTAATTGGTGCTGCAGTTGAAGACCCTTTCCGTTAGGCTCCAAAGGGTTGCAATCCGATGGTCTTTTGGAAGACGTCAACTCCAAAGACATGCTTGTAAAATATATTGTAAATCTGTAGCACCGGTCCCTGCAACCAATAAAAGCCAAACTTATTAGAAGCAACAAGCAATGGATTAACATATAGCTTCTGGATAATACGTCTCTCTGATTCAAAAATAACAATGAAGAAAACCTAGGCTCGATAAGCATAATGGTAAAACCAGGTTGAGGAATTACCCCTTTGGGCTCAAAAATCATCACAATTACCACTAAGAGAATAAGTGTCGTGTGTTTTACCAATGCATTTGATTAGGCTAGGATAAATATATTTATAGTAGGCAAAAAATACGAACAAAAATACAGAACAACCGATTAAAGGAGTGAAACGAAGACAAAACCCAAAATTAAAGGTACGGAAAGTAGGGTTTCTGAGAACAGAAGATGAGAAAATTAGTTACAATGAGAACCAGGAAAGAGAAAACAATGAGAACAAATACAACAGAACATGCATTTGATTAGGCTAAGATAAACATATTTATAGTAGGAAAAAAATACGAACAAAAATAAAGAACAACCAATTAAAGGAAGTGAAACAAAGACAAAAAGCAAAATAAAAAGTACGGAAAGTAGGGTTTACAACGAGAACCGGGAAAGAGAAAACAATGAGAACAAATACAATAGAACACTGAGGTTGAAAAACCCTAGATTTTGAAGAACGAGGAAAAATCAAAACGAATGCAATGAAAGAAAAAGTTAAAACCACATACCTTGGAAGGGAACGGATCCGTCTCCAGAAACCTTACAGGGGTTGCAGTAACAGCGAATCAAAGAGCAGTAGGGTTTTCTACGGGAGGAACAGCTGAAACAGAGCCATCCGAGGTCGCCGGATCGGATTTCTTAGAAACCTTACAGGGGTTGCAGTAACAGCAAATCAAAGAGCAGTAGGGTTTTCTACGGGAGGAACAGCTGAAACAGAACCATCCGAGGTCGCCGGATCGGATTTCTTCCTCAATTTCTTCCTCAAAGCTCGCCGTTGGATTTCTTCCTCGACGCTTGTCGTTCTCCTCTTCTTCCCTCGAAGCTCTCCTGAATCGAAGGTCTGTATGCTCGTGAACCAAACCCTTGGTCGAACAAACAGATTTGTTTACACGTGAACCAAAACATCTGCACGTGAGAGGCGAAATCTACTCGCACGAGTAGATTCCGTTTTCTGAACGGAGAAAGCAGGCATTTCATATATATATATATAGAGAGAGAGAGAGATTTATACTTGAAGCAGAAGCACCACCATTTATATTTGACAGAAAGTCCCCTAAGAGGCACACGGGGGATCAGAATTTTTCAGGCTTTTCCAGGAAAGGAACTCTGGGCATTCAATTCTTGTTACTCTACATAGAAGAATGTAACCCCAAAATATAGTTTATAGATTTTCTGCATAGCAGTTTTTGTCAAAAGGTATCCCCCATATACCCATAGCCTCCACCAACCCAAGTGAAGGTTGAAATATATTATAATTCCTAAGTCTCCACTACAACCAGCTAGAGAGTTTCCTTCACAAGTAGGGGTCACCTACGCTTTCACCATCACCCAGGCATGCAAAACTTCAGAGTTATTGTGGAATCTGGAGCAATATTGACAGGACTTGATTATGAGGTATCATTAAAAAATTCCATGGTTCTATCTCCTAACAAAAAACTGCATGTTATGGCAGGTGATAAATGATGATCTTAACGCTCTATCTCCCTTCTTCTTTCCTACTAGGTAATCTCTACTGATTCTTGCCTTAATAGAGCTTCTCAAGTTAACCTTTTTTTATTTTGCGAGGCTTGCCAACTATATAAATGACAAAAGTGGAATATCATCTTCCACCGTGTTTGTTATCAGTTCGCATGACCCCATAACCAGATTCCACTGTAATAGTTATGTGAATGTAGTCTAATGCCACTTTTATCATTGTGGATAATAAACAAACTCTCTATCTGCAAAATCGTACATTCCCATTGAAATAACAGCCTTCTCATGAATAATCCATAAATATCAGCATCAACAATATAAAACAGCATACAAAAGCAATACATGCAAATTCTCTGGTAAAAATTCAGAATGAGAAGCAAGCCCTAGAGGCTCCAGCAGAAATATGAGGCTTCTCACGTTACATTTGGGGCTGGCTCTTCTTGCCAGGCAAGCATGGATGAGCCTAGTTTATAGATGAGGTCTTCAGAAGATGTTTCAGATAGGGTATGTTGGGTAGTGGCCCTGCTGTCTGGCACAATACTGAAATCAAACCAAAGAGAGTGCAAATCTGGTAGATTCCAGAGAACTTGGTGTGGTGTGGTTGATGATCTTGCTAAATCTAAGATTGACAGGGTTCTTTTGTATAGTGACAGACCTATGCTTGATTGCTTTTTTGTAATGGAGGAGTTGGAAGCTATCCATTTATGACTTATACGCCTTTTGTACATCCTCTCATGTGTAAACCACCTTTTTGCTACATAATAAAACTCCATACCATTATCCCTGTAAGGAAGGGAAAGCCTCAAAAGCTCCAATAGATTCTCTGGTTCAGGATGTCCTCCCCAGATATAAATACTAGCAGATAGGGCTGCAAGTCAGAGTCAGGTAGCCTGATTTGAAGAATCTCAACTACATAGGGCTCAGGGTTAGGATTCAGGCCCATTGAAATGTTAACAAATTCCCAACCCAACCCTACCCAAGTTGCATCCTATTACAGGGTTCAGAGTCTTCAGACCTGATAGAGATTTAATATTAGCAAACAGTTCCCTCATAAAATAATTGCTCGACTGCAGGTTAAAAGTTTTGATTTACAAGTGTATAACTACAATTAATCACACATAGCTCCAATTGCCATCTTTAAGTCATGTATCTACCATCCAGCCATCTTTTTATTGACTGATCAAATTGAAGCTGTTGTTCACACCTGACCCATATTCTACAGACTACAACCCATGTTCCCTTTTAAGCTTGTCAAGTCCATTTAGAGAAGCATCATATCCATGCCACATATAAGATTCACTCTATAATGAAGATAACAAATTGTCAAACTTGAAATAGTACTTCATAATCTATATTAGATCCAACATGTTACAAGTTTTTTACAAGGATTACTCAAGAACTATCTGTAAGATCCTCTACAAATTAATTTCTCCTACTCCTGCTCATGCATAGACTTTCTTCTGTACCTTATATATAGCATTGTATTATTAAAGAAGAAAAGGGGTATAACCTACGTATGGATATAGAATCCCTCCAGTACTAAAACAAAATAAAGGCAAAAAAACCTCTTTAATCTCTGGATCTAGAAGCAAAGGGCAGGAAAAAGCATGAAAACAAAGATGAACAAACAAAAGAAAGAAATAGCTGCTATAGAAGTAGAACTTTATCTATAATGACATACTTGGCAAGGTTAGTTCCAAAAAAAATGAAAATAAAAATAAATAAATGAAATCTGCCAGTTTCTTTCTTCCAAATAACACCTAGCCAACTCCCACCCCAAAAAAAAGAAAGAAAATTCAAACCATGATAAGAACAAGCACCATGTAGATCAAGAACCTTACTGATCGATTATATGAAAAAAAATCAACCAAACCTTCATTAATTGATGATATTTCCAGAAATGCTTCTAAAGAAAATTTAATACCAAGCACATGAATAAAATCAACCAAATCATTCCTTTGCAGCATCACCTAGGTCTACACTGTATGTGATTTGTGCCAGTAAATAATTAATTAACCATGTTAGACAATATATACAGAAAAAGAACAATTTTACCATTGGTACAGAAATTCCTATAGGAGTTCCTAACTCTACTGAAATGGTCATAATTGAATTACCAAGATCAAGTGCCTAAATACACCTAACCTCTCCTATAAAAACTATAATTCGATTCTAAGATCCACACATAATAGTATGTATTAAACTGCTTAAAACTTGCACTAATAAAATTCCATGTGTCATAGACGCAAACTTTCTTATTTGAACAGTATAGTTTCATTTAACCTTTCAGAAGAATTCATCACCATAATCAGGATATTTTCAAATCTTGGAAACAACCTCTCTGTATGTGCAAGGGTAAGGCTGCATACATCTATCCCTCCCCAGACCCCGCCTTGGCGGGAGCCTCATGCACTGGGCTGCCCTTTTTTAAATATAATCCACATAATATGATGTAGGACCAGCTCAGTTCTAGTCCTTAGAGAATGTGAATGGTCTTCTTGGATCAGAATTTTATGGCCTTTGATGGCTGTAATGGTTTCTTGAAGGAATAAGAGAGAAAATATAGAGAGAATAAGAGAGAAAATACCTGGAATAAAGGGTACCTAGAATCACTCTAGAGCATGGGGATCACTCACCATAGCTAGCATAAGCTGAAGAAAACTCAATATAATTCATTGCCTTTGTGTAAAACGCCCATACATATTTATAGACTCTAAACTCATAATAACCCTAGGAGTCAAACTGTGATAATCCTAATAGGACTCAAACTAAGCTGTCATATCCTATTTCAATTCAAAGAAGACTCAATAACTCTAATCCTACTTGTGCAATGATTCTGAAATTTTAAACAAAAGCAAAATATAACTAGACAAGTTAAACCCTATCATTGGACCCCACATAAATTTCAAAATGACAAAAATACCCCTATTGTTCAAAAATACATAAAATATCATAAAATTCCAATTTTGACTCTTCAGCTCCTGCATCTTAATATTACATGCAATGAACAAGTAAAAGAATTCCAAAATGGTCTCAGTAAATCACTAGAAATCAGTTACTGCACAAAAGTTGACAAATATTTCTAAAAGCTGAAGGGAAGGACAGAAAAACTGAAACAAAAAATAAACAATGTTATAGTCCTAGTGATATTTCCAAAGAAAACCCCTTTGAAACTTTATTTCACTTTATCATATATGGTTATGATTATATGTTAACAAGAGATCAGCTGATACCCCATTGGAAGCAATGGAAAACCTGAACCATGGTATTAGAGACAATAGTTCTTCAATCAGAACACAACCCAGATGTTTGGAAAATGAGAATCTAAGCAAAAGTGAAATGCGAGACTTACTTTGTATTTCAGGAGGAGAGAGAATTGTACAATGACATATGACATATCCGAAATTCCTATAGCCACAATCCAGGACACAAAACTTGAAATGGTATTGTACTTATTACAGGAAAAGGAGACGTAAATGGGATTGGGGCAGTGGCACACTACACCAACAAATCCGCCCACAAATATGCAACCAATTCTCAAAATGTTACAGTCAGAGTAAAAGGCAAAAGGCGGATAAATGAATTCGTCTCCAAAACCTTGTTCAAAGCTCAAATTCTTGGTCCATAAGAGCTGCCTGTGCGACCTCTTCTTCCTCCTCATCGAGAACAAAGTACTCATTTCTCTCAACCGGTCGAAACATATAAAACATTACCAAATAAAAAACAAGGCTTGCAGTCTCTTCAGCCGCATTACTCACCCACTGATACTTGTAAGCAGATATCGTTCTGAGAGCAAACACCACAATTCTCGTAAAATACAAGTATCCAATTACAAGGGCATAAAATTTCCGGAAAAGAGTCAATTTGGCCAAATTCCTTGCAGCCTTGCCATCAGTCTTGGATGTCTCCCTCAATGACCTGATCGACCACACAATTGGGAAGATAATGGCGCAACAACAGATGATATCAACCAACAAGAACACCTGATTCCAAGTTACCCAATCCTTAATGAACGGACCCGTCTCCCCAATCACAACAGAAGCCAAATTTGCAAGAACCTGAAGTGGGATCACAATCATCAAAACCTTCTTCTCCCTTTCTTGTAAGAACGGCTTCAAGAATGACCACCCCGTACCAATCAAGATGATGACAGTGAAAAGCAACACAACCCTGAGAAACTGGAACAAATAGAACAGAACATCCCAACCGTGGGGGGTACCACTGATCTTGACATAGTGCTTATCCACAGCGGCGCAGATCAAATTCAAGGCCTTAATAAGGAGCAAGGCGGCCATCAAGAGATGGATCCGGTGGACTGAGAGCTTGTTCGTGTAGCAAATGTAAATCCAAAACACTAAGAAGGCTAAGTAGGACAGGAAGAAGAAGAAATAGAGCATGGGGAGCTGGGTCTGGCCAGCGGGGAGATAGTCTTTGACGCCGTTGTCAAGGTTGTAGATCTCAGTACGAACTGTCATGGTGACCTGACTCTGTGGTGCGCAGTTAGCGAAGAAGAGACTGTATTCATTGGGGTCGGTGATGTTGTACGAATTGTTGAAGGAGGTGCGCTGGGCTTTGAATGTGAAGAGGGAGATAATGTAGTGGCTGTCAAGGACGCAAAAATTAGGGTTCTGCTCGGCTTCTATGAGGACCTGAATGAGGGCCTCCTCCGAGAGGAGGAAGAAGCCGAACCGAGAGGGGTCGGGTTGGGACAGAGAAGAGGTGTAGGATACATCGTTGACCTCCACGATAACGTGACCGGTGTGGGTGAAGCCGAATTTCTCGAAGAGGATCATGGAGCGTGAGTCCGCGTAGATCTGTAAGTTTGTTATCTCTGCAGAGGAGAAAGGAAGGAGAGATAGGAACGCAATGAAGAGGACTGGGAGAATATTTCTTCCCATGATGCTAAAGTTGCAGAAGGATAGACAGAGTTTGAGTCCTCAATTTCCTACCACCCCGTGTTAGTGCCGATCCCGTGGCACCGGGTCTGGTGACGGTGCTGGCAATGGCGGTGGTGCCGGTTGCAGTGTGCAGTTTCCTTCGTTGCTGGCTTGCTGCGCCAACGAGAAGGAAGGGTGACACGGCAGCGGAGTGAACAAACGGAAGGTTCACGTATTGTTTACTGTTTACCGAAGCAACACATCTTTTTCTTGCAGGGATGTCAATGGGGCGGGTTACCGATTAACCCGCCCCATATTTGGACGCGTTTGGTATGACTAATTTTGGTTGGGTCAGATGAGCGCGGATCTAATCTGCTGACCACTGAACGCTGGCTACATCCCGCCACAGCCGCACGTAGAACATCTCCTCATTTAATGTATAAGAGATGTTCCTACCGTGCGGCTGTAAATGAGTGTATATAATTTTTTTTGGGCTAGGAGATTCGGACTCATCAGATATTTATTCGGGTCGGCTTTTGCTTATGGTGCAGGGTGGAGGCCTTTTCTTTTTATTTTGAAAATTGATAAACGGGGCCTGTCCCAGCCACCCCTACGAATTTGCTATAAACACGCGCCAGTTGATAAAAAAATTCAGTCACACTTAAACACATCGATTGATATCAAATTCAATCAGAATTAAACACGTCATTTGATAATAGTTTACGGTTTCAATGGGGTTGTAATCCATATTACATATTTTTGTTTGTAGCACATTCGGGTATTCGGGGTCAACGGAAGAAAACGGGATTTGATCCAACCCTTGCTAGTTGCTACTTGCTGGTATCGTGAACAAGCTGGTTGACACCCATTCGCTGAGTTCGGATTTGGTACTCATATAACTATACTCACACCGTGTCAGGAATAATTTAGTCCTTGTATGTTAGGAGATTAGGATGGTGCAAACCATGGTTTTTAAAAACGAACCGGTGATCGAGCCGGTCAGGGGTTTGATTACCGGTTCGAACAGAATGGCCAGCCCGTTCTAGCAAAAAATTAAAAAATTAAAAATTTGAAAAATGGTCAAAATCATTTGAACGGTTCAGCGGTTTACTGAAAAAACAATTTTGGAGGAAAACGGAACTGGTCATTCCCATTTTTCTGCTCCAACCATCCGGTCCGATTGATTTTGAAAACAGTGGTGTAAACTGAAAGGCTGTATTGTGAGGATCAAAATCTGATCATCTTTTTTAACACTTCTCACACCGACCTCATATCCACGTTCCACCATGTATTAGAAACTCTCTTATAAATAATAACATAGAAGTATGCAAGATATTCCATATGTGTGGATGGAGGTCGATGTGAAAAGCAGATCTGGATTCTTGTAATTCATAGGAATGTATTGTGGGGTTGGCATGGAGAACACCTCCAGGTGTGGGGATCAGATTTTGATGTATGGGGGATGAATTTCCTCTGAATTGGCTTTTCCATCAGTGCAACTCCTGTTTGAATACTCTTTCAGCTTTGTATTTTATTTTATGGGAAAACGTTCCCAATGCTAGATTGTAAGAGGCTATTCAAATGGTGTGAGCAAGGGCTTGCACTGACCGAAGCCGAATCACATTCTCTATTGTATGAGACTAAATCCCCTCCAAACAAATAAATGCTTTCAATACGTTCAGCTTGATTTATATCTTCTACACATTTTCAGATGAAGACATGGTGGGTCTCAGTCTTATGGTGAAATGGAGTTAGGATCTCCTCCCCATAAAAACTGTTTCAACATGCTTCAACCTAGTATGTATTTGGACGTTTATTAACTAAACATTTTGTATTTTATTTGTTTAGAAAATCAAGAAAAAACAATGATAAACTTGTTTATTGACACATAGGCTCCGCATCAACAAAATAATGAATAAATGTCTATTCATTAAGGAAAGCGCTAAAATGAAGCTTCTCCCAATGATATAGTTCATATAAATCAAAATCTACTTTTACAAATCCTTAAACATACAGATTCACATAATGGGAAAATTGTTAAATTTACACCTATGTAACAATCCTTATTCAATAAACTTCCATGATTCCAAACACACGCATAATCTATCTACGAATACAAATCCTATAAAAAGCATGCTGAGACAGGTTTTGTTGAGACTTGAGAGCAGATCCCAATTCCCATTGAATAACCCATTAAGAAAACGCATACTAATCTTCTAAAATTCTATTGATCAGACTATTCATACCTTTTTCCGTCAATTTACCATAGTATAATTACCCATGATTTTATTGTTAACCTAATTTGCATTGCAAATATGTCTAAACGTGACCAATAACAAATATTTTGTTTTACCAATCCATAGTGGCTCAATTGATAAATTCTTGGCTGGTTATAAAGAAAACTTGAGGAGGGTTATGGGGACAAATCACGGTGCATGTTAGGCCCACAAAACATATCAGATAGTACATAGATTGATTTTGCGCGTTTTCTTTTGAAGAGATGCCAGGTGGCCATCTCAACTAAGGGGCCATCGGTGATGTAACCCAGCAACTATATACTTGAATAGTAAGGAGTTAGGATGTAAGCGGGGGAGGGGTAGCTCATTCCCCAATCTCATAAATCCCCCAATCTGATGTAAGGAGTTAGGATCTCCTGCCAACTTTCTAAACCCCCCACCCCCTACCAACTCGATCTAAAAACCGCGTGAGATATCTCACTATGAGACCAGGATCCATTATGGAATGTATTTTGTTGGCATGCAGGTGGTCTAGACTCTGGTGTATGAAGGATTCAATTTTAACTCTCCACTACAACCAACAAAAGACCAGACCTTATCAACTAAGCACTTCGCACCTTGCAAGTCTCACTAAAAAATGTACATGCACCATAGATTGGTGCCTCATGAATTACATGAATAACTTAAGGAAAATCTTTATAAGCAAACATATTTTTTCCTTTTGAAAGAGCATATTTCCAATTTTCATATTATTTTGTCATTCAATGAGTGCAAATTGCTGATAAAATCACTTATTAAGCTTTTCTAAATAAGGAATTGTCCTTGGTTAAAAATATGATCCAAAGAATCATTATTATTTGAATATTGAGTTTTGAGCCAAATTGATTTTTTATTGAAAAAAAAATACTTTCTTTACAGCTTTAAATAATCAATTCTTAGAAGGGTAAATTACAAATATTCACCCTTATACTCGGGGCAGTGATACTACCCCCTCCCCCCAACTTCCTTTCCCTTTTAACTTCTAGATCCCAAGACTTTGTGGGCAATCTACAACATGAATGCTGTTGTTTTCATTTGTTTTTGGAATCGCCACATTAGCCACAGAAACATGTCTTGAACTCTGTTTTTTGTTTTCAAAGGGAATAAAAAGATAAATTGCATGGTTTTGTTTCAAAAAATCATGCATGTTTTTAGAACCAACAAAATATTGGTTTTTAAAACAAAAAATAAAATTTCTAGTCTAGAAATTATATGATTTATGGAACATAAAATTGAATAATAAAATGAAAACATGTTTTTGGATTCAGCTTTGAAAACAAAAAACACGTACACAACCAAGAACATGTTTCTTGTGTTTTTGTTTTAAGAAATAATTTGTTTTCAAACAAAATGGTTTTGATTTGTTTTCGGAACAAACAACAATAAAACAATTCATATTGTAGAATGCCACTTTGGTCTTCCAACAATCCTAAATATTGCATGTTTCTCTCAACTTTTAATTCAACACAGTTCATTTCATAATGTTTTGAGAATGATCGGTTCATCAATACATTGAGAATGATGTTTTTAGAATCGTTGTTTTCGTCATTTCATTTTTTGTTGCGGTAAGCCTATAGAATCTCAAATGGGAAATTCATGAGGTATTATGTAGTGTGGATGGGAAATTGGGTGGTGTATTCTCAACTACACTACACACTATGCCACAATAGAATAGTTTTCTACATTGTGGACAAAAATAAGTAGCCTGAACCACACCACACCCATATAGGTGTTTTGTAGGGTGTGGTGTGGTTCAAGCCACACCCTACGTTTTGATTCTATGTATCTTGAATACACAATGTGTGGTAATCTACAACGTCGATCAAGAGTAATAATTTTTTTCTTTTGTTTTTTAAGTAAAATACAAATTAATTTAACATGTGATTAATTTAATCACAGCTAATACAGATTAATAAAAAATTAATTGATGAATTCAAAAAATTAATAATGACTACAAAATTAAAAGTAATATAAAAATATAAAACACACATATAAGAGAACTAATGTTCATAATAAGCAATTAATAAAAAAATAATTTAGAATTACTAAAATTAGCAAAAACATATATATATATATATATATATATATATATATATATATATATATATTAAAATTGGATGGTCCATGTTAGCATGTCTCTTATTTTAGATAAGCTATTTATCTATTTTCTCCATTTTTTTCTTATTTTATTTTGTTTAAAAAATATAAAACAGTAATCATTGTTTATCTTTATTAGATTCATAAAGTTGAACACTATTAGAGAGATACCTTTGTGTTTTACAAAGCCTCTTATTTTAATGCATGTTACTGTTACATTTAAAAAGGACATTTAAGAGAGAGAAAAACCATTGGGTTTTCAAATGTCTCATATTTTAATGCATGTTATTATTACATTTAAGAGAGAGAGAGATAGAGAATAGTTATAATATAAATCGAGGTTTTTAAAATTGAACCGGACAATGAACCGATTAGAGGTCCGATTCTTGGGTCGAACTGTCTGACTATTCAAACTAAATGGATGACCCATTATGATAGAAAATTTTAAAAAGAATAAAAATGGCCAAAATTGTTGGACAGTACAAGCAGTTTAACCGTTCGGGTCAGCCATTTGCTGACTCAATCAATGGTTTTTTGGAAAAATAATAGTTATAGGGTGAAACGGAACCCGTCACCTGACCGATTCCTGGTTTTTCCGATCCGATCTGGTTTTGAAACCATGATATAAATCAAATAATATATATAGGTTCAGGCTAAACAATCAAACAAATTATTAATTTAAAAATCCACTAAAGTTCCACTAAAAATAAACATTAACAAAAGTTTGTAAATATTAAAAATGAATCTTAATTCCACTTAAAAATCCAACTTAAAAAATGTTAATAAAAATAAATTTAAATATAAAAATAATAATTGATAGTTTTAATAATATTATTAGATAACTTATGAGTTGAGACCTTAATAAATGCTAATAAAAAATATTAATTGATAGTTCTAAATACCAACAATTAATTAAAAATCTGAATAAATCTGAAAAACCTAAAAATAATTAAAGTACTAAAAATAATTAAAAATATTGAAAATTAACAATATTTTATATTAATAAGGGTATTTACAGAAAATAAAAGTACAACTAATAGTATTTTATTATTAAAAAACACAAAATTTTATTAAAAATACCCAAGCCATATGTTATTGAAAAATAGCTACATTTTTATTAACTATGGTATTTATTTAGTTATTTAATTTATTTTTTATTGAAAGCAATTGCAAATTAATTTTGTAGTGACTAATACACAAAAATAAATGATGAAAATACTGAAAATCATTGAAAAATACTCATATGCAAAAAAAAAAAACTAAGTAATAATGAAAAAACACCAAAAATTAATTAAAAATCCAAAAATTCTGAAAAACCTAAAGCTTAATTAAAATACTAAAAATTAAATTAATTGTATTTTATTGAAAGAATACTGAATAATAATGAAAAATAATGTATTTTAATTATTAATAGAAGTATAATTATCAATAATTATTTTTAAACCGTAATTAACAATATTTATTATTTAAGCTATAAATAGTAGAAAATTACATTTAATTACCGAAAAATCACACTTAATTAGTTTTAGCCAAGAAACTAGCAATATTTATGAAAAAAATAATCCACTTAAAAATCCAACTTAAAAAATGTTAATAAAAATAAATTTAAATATAAAAATAATAATTGATAGTTTTAATAATATTATTAGATAACTTATGAGTTGAGACCTTAATAAATGCTAATAAAAAATATTAATTGATAGTTCTAAATACCAACAATTAATTAAAAATCTGAATAAATCTGAAAAACCTAAAAATATTTAAAGTACTAAAAATAATTAAAAATATTGAAAATTAACAATATTTTATATTAATAAGGGTATTTACAGAAAATAAAAGTACAATTAATAGTATTTTATTATTAAAAAACACAAAATTTTATTAAAAATACCCAAGCCATATGTTATTGAAAAATAGCTACATTTTTATTAACTATGGTATTTATTTAGTTATTTAATTTATTTTTTATTGAAAGCAATTGCAAATTAATTTTGTAGTGACTAATACACAAAAATAAATGATGAAAATACTGAAAATCATTGAAAAATACTCATATGCAAAAAAAAAAAAAAACTAAGTAATAATGAAAAAACACCAAAAATTAATTAAAAATCCAAAAATTCTGAAAAACCTAAAGCTTAATTAAAATACTAAAAATTAAATTAATTGTATTTTATTGAAAAAATACTAAATAATAATGAAAAATTATGTATTTTAATTATTAATAGAAGTATAATTATCAATAATTATTTTTAAACCGTAATTAACAATATTTATTATTTAAGCTATAAATAGTAGAAAATTACATTTAATTACCGAAAAATCACACTTAATTAGTTTTAGCCAAGAAACTAGCAATATTTATGAAAAAAATAATAATTTTTAGAAGTTACTGTATTTTAAATAAATACATTAATTTAATAATTACAATATTTTAATAATTAATAATAAAAAGTAACCAGTCATTTATAACTTAACCTAACCCGATTAGATCTTTAAATTTGCAGGCTTAAGCAACTATTTTCTTTTGAGTTAAATTTAGTTGAGATATGCACCATGCCCACACATTATCAGGGATAATCAGATCCGAAGTCTAATTGGATATCAAACTTTTGGAGTCCAATGATGGCTTTAGCAGATAGGGCCCAAGCAAAACAACCCCTAATAAGCTCAACTTTGAAGTTAAATGCATATATGGTAAATATTGTTATATAATATTTAAATAACAATTTATATATATATATATATAGAGAGAGAGAGAGAGAGAGACAGATAATTGGTATTTATTTTTCTATACTAAAGTAGAATTAAATAAAACATTTAAGTTGTAAAAAATCATAGTTTTATAATTAACACGAGCCTCTTTATCATCAGAAAATGTGCATGCTCGAGCCTGATCCTGGCCCGACCGTCGGACCTAGATCTTGAGCTCGAGCCCAGCCCTTATATAAAGCCCAAAGCTTGAGCTCGAGCCCGAAGGCTGATTTGTACACAAAATGTCTTATTTTCAGTATACTTCTATAAACTAATATTATAATAATTTAATAAATTAATTTATATTTCCTAATAGTAAATTGATATTTATTAATAATTTAAGAAGCATATATTTATATATATTTTATTATATATAACATAAGTACATTTTTATATATATAATAGTATCGGGCTAGGCTTATTTGAGAAAGCCCGAGCTCGAGCCCATGAGCCTAGAATTTTGTCCAAGCTTGAAAAATAATGGGTTGGGCTGAGCTGTTAGGCTACCTGGCCCATGAATAAGTCTAACTGTATATATAAACAATTGTATACATAAAAAATAATATGAAATAAAAATTTAAACATTTTTTCAATGTTTTTTAAATGGACCTCTCACAGCTTAGCTCGTTTCGAGGCCTGACCTAGCCCAAGGCTCAACCCAGCACGACCTTATTTTATCCTCTACTTGAACCTGCCCAATATTGGGGACATGGCAGAGAAATTTGAGGATTCTCCATCCTTAATGAGGAGTGGGGTGCCTTGCCCTTGAACTCGCCTAACACTGAGGTATTGTTGCCTTGCCTTGAACCCGCCTAACATAGGGGACGGGGTGGGGATGGGGTAGAGTGTCTAGACTATGGGGCAGGGACAGGGATGGGGTGCCCTGCCCTAAACCCACCCCAATTGTCATTCCTATATAATTGTTATTTATTAGTGAAATTAATAAAAATGTTAACTTTTGTAATTATTTTTATTTATTTAAAGTTAATCAAAATTTTATTTAAAAATAATAACAATTATTAAAATTACTATAAATTATTAATAAAACTAAATTTGTTAAAAAAGATACTTTAAATACTTTTAGTTAATTGACAATAAATTTTAATTATTAATTTAATATTAATTAATAGTAAATAAAATTATTAAGTCTTTTCATATTTTCTAATGCATCGCATGGGTCCCCGCTAATAGAAAAGTAAAATTTATACTTTTAATACCAGATAATAATAATTGTAATGAGAAGATGAATATCATTAATTACATATAAGACAAGTAATTAAAAAATGGTGTATGAATTAATATGCATACAAAGTACTATAGGGAGAGGGGCCTATGGTGTGATTGTGACCATGAGATAATGGTGTACCGATATATTGGGGTGTCGTATATTCAACAGGTTTTAAACCACACGACACCATATGAGAATGCATTAAAGTGGTGTGGTGTGTTTTGAAACCCACTATTTGTGGATTCACAACACTACCCGACACCACCTTAGTAATTTTACTTTCATTGTCAACTCCTTTTCACAAGTCAAAGTCAAAAGTTATGGAATATAATGGCTATCTGTAATTTATACCCTTCTCAGAATAAATTTTGAGCTTGAAAAAATTATAAATTCCAACTATTTTCATAAATCCAAATTTAGAAGTGATTCTTAAAATTACAAAATTCATTAAAATTAATTTTCTGATGAGCCTAAAGTCTGTCTCCTTACCCATATTCATGGTCAAAACGAAATAAGCCTTAAATCCCTAGATCTCCAAAAATCCGATTTAGGAGAGATGCATTAGCATCTGCAGGTTTTTTATGGTTCACTTTAATAGAGAATAATTTTCTATTCATTCCTCCGATCTCTATATGGTTTAAATCATAAAAAAACATAATGCAGTAATAATAACTTATAAAAAGGATCAATGTTTTGAGGAAAAATAACTTAATTACCTAGGAGGTGTTTGTTACAGTAGTGCTGTAGTGGTTCTTTACCCCTTGACTTTTGGGTTGATCAGTATACAAACTTATGAAAAAAAATCTTGTTTTTTTGAAATGTTTTATAAACATTTTAAGTTGAACAATACAAAATATACATTTTTCTAGTTGAAGCGACATTTGTATATAAGATGGCAACACTCTTGCTTATTATAGTTTTTTTGGTCTAGTTAGAAGTCTGTAGCTTGTAGTTTATTTTCTTTGTTTTTGCTTTGCTAGTTAGAAGTCTGTTTTTCCTGTGTTTATGGCTTTAAATGATTCTTCTTTTCTACCAAAAAAAAAAAAAAAATGCAACAGCAATGTAACACTACTTTACCAAACACTCCCTTATTGGCGGGTTATACCTATACAAATCTGATAAACGTCTAAACGACTTCTCTGCTCCTGTTTCAACTGTCAGACTTCTTTACTCTTCTTTGCTCTTCATAGATTATCATTTGTCAAAAGAAGTGGTTTCATTAACCAGCAATGGATCAAACAACTTTCTCCACAAAAAATTCCAGTTTAAAAAGGTATTTCAGTAATAATGTTGAAACACCAGGGGCATTCAATATATTCGCTTCATGCTTACCTATTTATAGCTCCTTCATCAGCTGTTTTGACTCTGATCATCATCCAATGCAGCTCTGAACTCTAAAAATTCCCCCATTGTTGACGACTGAGAATTGAGTAGTGCCAGATATAGATAAAAGAACAAATAAAAGAAGAGAAAGCGAAAGTCGTCCCAGTCTTCAGTTGTCAGGTTAGTGATTTAGCGTGTCATCTTGTAGGGTTCGTTCGAAACCGAATTTCGTCTCTTTGTTTCTTTTTCTCTTCTTTTTTTTTATTTTTATTTTTATCTCCAATAAGTTCAATCCGCTCGCTTCTCCATGTTAATCTCCATCCTTTCTGCAGTTCTTTATTGTTTTACTTTAGATTCCGCTTTTCTATAATTCCTATAAATTTGTTCTCGATGATGTAGGGTTTTTACTTATCAGTGTTCCTTTCTGAATCGCAAATTATCGCTGTTAATCTCTATACGTAATTTTTGTATTTGGATTTAACCATCCTGCAAGGACTGGAATTAATTAATGTTAATTTTCTGGACTTGCCTGCTTTTACACGAAAGATTAAGATTCATGGATTCTTTTTTACGCTTTCATAATTATATGTTCCCAAGTTATTTTCTTGGTTGGTAGTTAGTCGGAGAAAGATGAATGTGGTCGGTAAGGTCGGGAGCCTCATATCACAGGGTGTTTACTCTGTTGCTACCCCATTCCATCCTTTCGGTGGTGCTGTTGATGTTATCGTCGTCGAGCAGCAGGATGGGACCTATCGCAGCACGCCCTGGTATGTACGATTTGGCAAATTCCAGGGTGTCCTCAAAGGTGCTGAGAAAGTTGTTCGCATCTCTGTAAATGGTGTTGAGGCTGATTTCCATATGTTCCTTGACAACTCAGGTGAAGCTTATTTCATAAGAGAGGTAGTGTCTGGTAAAGATAGCAATATAGATGGGGTTCTTAAGGATTCTGATGCTTCTGAAATTGCACCAGATGATGGCAATAATAGCAATAACAACAACAACAACAATAATGACAGTGGCAGTGTGAGTGATGATAACAAAATCAATCTTTGTATTTTTCGAAATAAGAGCACTGTATCCAATGCTGAGGAAGTCCAATTTTCTGTTGAATCTGTTTCATTAAGTATCAATCAAATTGAGAATGGTGAAGCTGATGATGAGAAGCAGCCTTGTGAACCCCAAGACCAGCGATTGCCTGGAGAGGGTTCTGTGGGATCATCAGGGTACAGAGGTTACCACTATGAGAGCTTAGATCACGTGGAAGATGTAGTGGAATCTCAGGGTTCTGATTCAGAAGTGGTCTTGGTTAGTGTTGATGGTCATGTACTGACAGCACCTTTCTCATCGGAAGAGGCCACAGATGATGTGCAATTGAGTACACCTCAATTTCATCTTGGTCCAGGGGAAGGATCAGAGTTTAATGGTGATAATGAGGAAATTGGTACCAGTGAAAATGCATGGGCTGCTGACTATTTAAGTGATACAGATGCATCTGAACCTATCACTGCATCATCAGGCTTTCCCCCTGTCTATGATAATAGTAGTGGTCATGGGCATTTAAATGAAGTTTTTGAAGTTTCTGGTGAATATGTTAACAGAACTCAAGAGACTTGCCACACTGAAAATGTGGAAGGAGATGAAGTTGGTGGGATCAATAGAGAGATTTTTGGGAGTTGCTTGGAGCTTTCAGAATTAACCTTACACATTGAAGATGCAGATTCATGGGATGCTGGTTCTATAGGCATGAAATTGATGAGAAGGAAGGGCTGTGAAGATTCAGAAGAGAATTCTCCTTTTAGTCTACCTGCAGAAGGGCTGAGTGAAGGCACAGGTGATCTTAAAGTTGAGAATGGTGCTGAGTTCCTTTCACCTAGCTCAGATTCTCATTGCAACATTAATTCTCATGATTTAAGCATTGAGATCAAGAACTTCAAGGACAACTCCATGGAAATTGAGAATTCAGGTGGCATGTCTGTCCATTCTTTAAATAAGAATCCAGGATGGAAGGATGAACAACTTGGTTTGGCAGCAGAAGCTCAAAATATACAAAGTGGTCCAGGAAGACCTGAATGTGGAGAAGTATGCAGTAAAAGCGAGGTAGCAGAACCTCAGAAAGAGACACACAGCTCTGAACCTGGTGTACAGATAAGGTCTGGCTCAGGCATGGGTAAGGATCTCCAAAAATGACTTTTCACTACATCGGTAGACTTCTCTTTTGTCGCTTGAATCTGACACAATATTTATGCTGTTTCATCCATGCTTATTGCTTGCAGGATTTGAGATTTCACTTTGTGGTAACTTACTCCATGCTGGTATGGGGTTGGGTCCTGCTGGTGAAGCTTTTGATGCACATTGCATATCTGAGGAGGAGTTCAAATCTTCTTCAGCATCAATCATTAAGAATGAAAACCTAGTCATCAAATTTAAACAGAAGTATTTGCTTTGGGATAAAGCTGCTCCTCTGATTGTTGGAATGGCTGCATTTGGTTTAGATTTACCGGTTGAGCCCAAAGATACAATTCCTGTGGATCAGGAAACACCAAAACCCAAAGAAGAGACGCCTGAAACAACATCTTCCCCTTCTGGCCGTAGGTGGAGGCTCTGGCCAATTCCATTTAGAAGGGTTAAAACTCTTCAGCATGCTAGCAGTAGCTCATCAAATGAGGAAGTATTTGTTGATTCAGAGTCAGGGTTGCGAAACCCACATGCACAACCTAGTCAAACATTCAGTGGTGGCAGCGATTCTCCTCACAAGCAGCTACTAAGGACAAATGTTCCTACTACTGAACAGATTGCCTCTTTGAATCTGAAAGAAGGTCAAAATGTGGTAACCTTCAGTTTCTGTACCAGGGTTCTAGGCATCCAGCAGGTCTTACATTCACCTCTACTTCGTGGTTCTTGTAATTTGAATATGATGAATTATTTGGGTTGGTATATACTATGCTTGGTATCTGTTAACTCTTTAACTTCATCCATAGGTTGATGCACATATTTATCTGTGGAAGTGGAACGCACGAATAGTTATTTCTGATGTTGATGGGACCATTACCAAGTAAGTCTTTATAGGCTTTGAGGTGCTGATACATGTTTCTGCTTGAAGACAGTGCTGTTTTTACAGGTCTTAACACCCTACAATGATGCCAATGAAATTAACACATCAGTTGAAGGAACCTAGTTAACTTATGGATTTGGACTTTAGATGTACGGATTCATGGCTAAATGAAAAATATTCCAAACTAACATTTCACAATAGAGTAAATGTGAGTTATTTGTAACAGACACTCACATCTATATCTATGCATTTTTGTTGATGATGTAATTTATTGAAAATTTAACAGGTATATAAGACATCTAAGAGCAGGACTATATCTTTGGCGTGTTTTGATGGATGACAAAACTAATATTACCAAAACATGAGGCATGCATCTCTTTCTTGATATTTGACTGATTTTGTTAATATAATAAAAAACCAGTTTGTAGTAGCTCTACAGATCAAGAGTATTTTAGAAGTATTTATACTCTATGTTATCCATAACCCAGATTTCCCAGATTAGGCTTATGGGTGTTGTTTGCAATATTTTAAAAATCGACCTATAGGCTGAACCATTTTTACCTCTGGGTCATAGGTAAGGTTTAACATGTTGATGTCGGTGGAAATATTGGTCATCCAAATATACAAAACATGTCGGAAATATCGTATGGAAATATTATAAAAATTATAGGCATGGTGGAAATATTGTAAAATATGCAAAATATGGTATGATATTTTATGAATGACAAAAAAGCATAGGCACACCTTTTTTTTTTAAATTATTATCTTGTTCCAAATCATTAAACAAAGCTAAGAAACTAAGGTTATAGAAAAAGAATACATTCTAAAGTTGCCCCATAAACCTTAAGATTTAGAGCTTCATGATAATCTATTACACAAAACAGATCAACCAGATAATCTATGTAAGTTAGGCGGACAAAAGACTGATATTTAACCAGATAATCTATTACACAAAACAAAAGACTAATATTTAACTTCATGTTTGAAATGAATATTAAGCTAGCTCAAAGTGGCGATCATGTAAGTTAGACGGACAATAACATTGTTACTTCACATGTATACAATATTGTCACCAACTTATGTTATAATTCTCTCTCTTGGACTCTACATAGTACTGGTAGCGTTCATTGTGTAGGTATAAACACATATTTTATCAATAAATAATGTATAATTATAGTCTACGTGTAACATATGAATATTTTATATTTAATTTATATATTTTTATTCAGTTTTTATTCGTAAAAAAATCTAAACTTTGCAATTTGAGGCCAAAATAGTGGGGCAAGGCACATACAACACCTTGGGACACATAGATCTCAAAAAGTTAGCCAAAAAAAAAAAAACCCCAATTGGACATCAGGGCGTGCAACCCATGAGGCTGTGACCTGGTCACCAAGTCAAATGGGTCAATAGTCCAACTGCCCCGGGTTGGACGTTTTTTGACCAGGTCAATGGTTTTGACCAATTCCTGGGTTATAGTAGAACCGGACTTAGAACCATGGCTGGGTGATGGTTTGAATGGTTCAACTGGTCGGGTCAACGACAGGTTGGAAGCACTGGTTTTTTGTGGCAATAGAGAATCTAATAGATTACTATTGAGTTTGATAGACTTGAAGCCCATGCTTGTTTTTTCTGATGTTCCTTCTTTAACCACATCTATTTTTTTGCTTTTATTTGAGCACTTTTGAAGTTAACTCAGAATTTGAAATTGTATGCAGCAATTATCTTAATTATTTTCTGCAATAACCTTTTGTTCTCCATTTTTGTCTATCAGCCTTAAGTTAAAAGCTTATAACGTCCACAATGTAGTTCAAACTCTAATTAGAGCAGCATGCAAATCTTCCATTCCTGATACATCAGTCTCAGGTTTTCTAATTGGTATATAACATCAGCATATAAAAGAGTTGAAGATACTTGGCCTTTGTAGCTTCTCCACATCGGGAAATCCTACACTTATGTCAAATTTCAAATTTTAAGATCTCTATTGTCACTTGGTGTTCATGTAATAATGTGATGCTCATATCACGCATTATGGTCAAACGACTCAAACCACATACAATCTTAGAATGTGGTTTTGTATTTCCAGTAGGTGTGCAACTTGGCTGGGCTCAGATTGAGGATATTATAAAATTTGAATGGGCCTGGCCTAAGGGCCTAGGCCCATTGCTATGTAAATTCTTTAAATCTGGTACCCAACTTGCACCCCTAACTTCCAGATATTCTGGGGGCTTTGAGCTTTGTTAGGATACATTTGAGGTGAGGTATGTGATGTGTCACTGGTATGGTATGGGAACTTGAGCATTCTTAGGACACATTTGATGCATGTTTGAACTTTGAAGTGCTTCCACAATTTTGTGCAAATAGGATTCCTGAAAGCATTGCCATTCCCTGAACAAATGGCATGGGTTTTAGTTGTCATTCATCGTAGCGTATATTGATTGTGATTTGTACATCATTTAATGTCTTAAGTTTTTCTTAGTTTTCCATATCTATGAGTTGAACAAGAAACATTTTGAATGCTAGTTTTCTCCTAGTTTCTGTAACTGTAGCCATATTTATATGTGAAAGTACATAGGTGTTGGTTGGGACGGATGTACTTGTATACATTTTAAGAATAATGCTCATGGCTAATCATCCTCTGGTGATTATTTAGTACCCAAGTTCTCATTGTAGTTAGAAATGCTACAGATTACTGGAACTGTAAAGGACTCCTCAAGAGTCATCATTAAGAATCCTGTTACTAATCTATTATCTTCTTTAATACTGAAAAAAACATTGGTATTTTTGGCAAATAGTAATATTCTTTTTGTGGGAATAAACTATTGCTGAAACATTTTACAATTTGAGAGTCCTTCCTTTTCTAATATAGATAGAAGTTAAATTGTTTACTTCAATGCATGTTTTTCAGATCAGATGTCCTAGGCCAGTTCATGCCTTTAGTGGGTAAAGATTGGACACAGTCAGGGGTAGCTCGACTTTTCTCTGCCATTAAGGTATGTTTGGTGTAGGTCTCTAATCTTTGAAGGTCCATGATCAGTATCAGTTTACAAATTTAATGAGTTTTTATCTCACAATTTGTTCTGTTTTTTTTATAAAAACCCAAATCCTGATGTGGGGTATGGTGGTCTCACAATTCTATGAGCATTTGGTGGTAATAGAGTAAAAGGCTGATGTGGATTTTGAGGAAAAACTTAAAAAATAAGTTGATTGTTTCTAGTGTTTAGGATTGTGAGTGTAGTGATATGTTTAGGGTTACTAGGGTCAATGGGGTGATCAATTTGGACATTCCTTTTAAATGTAGACTTTCTGTGAGATACAAAGAATAGAAAAGAGAGGAAGAAGAGAAAATAATGAGAAAACAAAAAGAATAGGCAGTGGTGCCAAGTACAGCAACAAAAATAATAAAAAATGATGGAAGTGCCCTTGTGGCACATAACTGAAAATTACATCCCTCCCCCCTCAAGTTGGAGCATAAATATCAATCATCCCCAACTTGTCACAAAGTTCATTATGCCACAAGTAATGAAGACCTTTCGTGAGAATATTTGCAAGTTGCTCTTTAGAGCTGACATAAGGAGTGCACACTTATCCCTTCTCTAATTTCTCCCTAATAAAATGTTTATCCACCTCAATGTGCTTTGTTTTATCATGAATGATAGGGTTAGCTTCTATATTTATGGCGGATTTATCGTTACGATGGAGTGACATAGGATCATCAATTGTAAGCCCTGGTTCACCCAGTAGGTTCTTAATCCATAGAAGCTTTACAATTCCATAGGACATGGCTCTATACTCTATCTCTGCACTAGACCTGACCACCAACACTTTGCTTCTTACTTCTACAAGTAACAAGATTTCCTGCCACAAAAGTACAATAGCCTTTGTTGGATTTTCTGTCATCCACTAAACTGACCCAATCAATATCAATATAAACTTCAACTTTCATATGCCCATGCCTCTTAAAGAGGAGACCCGTCCTAGGGAACTTCTTTAGATATCTAACATCCATCTTTGCTGCCTCTAAGTGAGCTGCCTTGGGTGTGTGCATGAACTGATTGAGGACGTCCATAGCATAAGCAATGTTGGGCTGAGTCTTAGATAAGTACTAAAGTCTTCCAACAAGTCTTTGGTATTGTTTTACATCTTTTATAGGCTCGTCCTAGCAATCTCCCAGCTTATGGTTTATATCCATAGGAGTGTTTGTTGGCTTTTTCCCCAACTTTCCTGTATCCTTCAGGAGATCTAGGGTATGCTTTGGGAGATGAAGATACACTATTGAGAGTGAGCAAAGTAGAAATCACTATTTGCTGATTCAGTCAAGCTTCTTGTGAGAGAAAGAGGGGGAAGGTGAAGATTTCAGCAGTAGAGAAGGAAGGAGAAGAAGAAAAGAGTAGGAGGTAAACTAGAGTTATGAGAAAAGTTAACCCTAGCCGCCAGCCCCTCATTATATTTATATTTAACTTAAAGATGAGATATTACAAGGATGCCCTCAGTAGGGCGGATACTAAAACTGAATAGTCACAACTTTAACAAATAAAAAACTAATGGGCCGAAGGCCCAACAACTTCCTAATTAAATAAAAACAAACTAAAGACAAACCGGGCCACTCAACAAAACAAACCGGCCCATTCAACAAGCAACTTCAATCCTAAGGAAGTAAAGTAAGGGACCCATATCCTTCACTTCAAACTGTGCAGCCAAGAACTCTTTCAACTTCTATATCTCTGATACCTAATCACTAGTGATAACTATGCCATCTACATAGACTATCAAGATAGCTGTTTTCCTTACTCCTTCACAAAGAGTGTGTAGTCTGTTTAGCATTGTTTGAATCCCATCTGTTGCATAGCCAAATGGAATATGCTAAACCAAGTCCTTGGTGACTATTTTTAGGCCATACAAAGACTTCTTCAATCTGCATACTTTTTGTTCACTGCCCTTAACACAAAAGCTAGGAGGTTGGATCATGTACACCTCATCCAAATCACCATTCAAGAATGCATTCTTGATGTCTAATTGGTTGAGTTCCTAATTCACTTTCGCTACCAAAGAGAGGAGAACCCTAATAGAATTCATCTTTGCCACTAAGGAAAAAGTCTTTGCATAGTCCACTCCATACACCTTTGCGAACCCTTTTGCAACCAGATGGGCATTATATCTTTTTTTGTTCCATCTACCTTATGCTTCATGGAGAACACCTATTTATACCCCACGGGTTCCTTTCCTTAAGGAAGATCCATTAACTCTCACATACCATTTTTATGGAAGGCATTGATCTCTTCTTTCATTGAATCTTTCCATTCAGGAACTGATAAAGCCTCTACAACACTCTTTAGGAGAAGAAAATTGTTAATGGCTGAAAGGGAAGCATGAAATGAGGTGAGATGTTACTCATAAAAAAATGAGGGTGAGGTTCATATGACAGGAAGTGGGCCATAGGATTGTGTGTGGTACATGATCTGACACCCTTCCTCTTTGCAATAGGAAGGTCCATATTATAGGAAGAAGTGTCAATGTCAATAGGTTTAGGGATATCAATAGGGATAATAGTACCTAGGTGGGGCAGATCCACCCCTTGAGAATCTGATGGCGTTGGTTGCATAGCTTTTGGTTGCTCCATGACCTTTGAACTCTATTGGCCTTGGCTTCTATAACATTGTCTAAGAAAGACACGGAATGGAGGAGGATTAGGAAGAGGAGGTAAAAGAACCTGTTTCTCCTCAACCTTACTCTCCCCCTGAGGAGAAATAGGAAAGAAGGGCTCATTCTCAAAGAAAGACACATCCATAGAGATGAAGTATTTCTTGGATATTGGATTAAAACATTGATAGCCCTTCTGAGAAAGGGGATAACCAAAGAAAGACACAAATAATAGCTTTGGGATCAAGTTTACCACGGTTAGGAGATAAATCATTGGGAAAAACACCAACTTCTTGATCTTTCTAGTTTTAAGGCTAGACCTATATCTGACTTCTTGGCCCAACAACCTCATCCTTTTGGGTTGAATAGGAACATTGGCTTGAACAGGAACCTTAGAGAAGCTGAAATTCCTAGTGTGTCGAAGCTGCTAAGCTTGCTGAACTCAATATATTTGGGAGAAGAAGGTTCGGATTCTAGGGTTTGGGCCCTTAATCCTGATAGTTTGTTCTCCTGTAAATCTTTCTTTAATTCTTTTGTAGTCACCTCTTCCTCTCCTTTCCCAGTAAATGAAGTTTGGTTCTGTTCCATTCCCCCAAAAATCAGCGCTTTCTGTTGGGAAGTATTTCATGGATGTATTGATACCTTTGACTTGCTTCAAAGAAAAGACCAACTTGGTGTTTGTCCTCCAACTGATGCATTCTGTGTAAGTTAAGTGGTGAGATTGCCTTTCATCTCCTAATCTATTTCCTCCTTGTTAGCTTTATTTGGAATTGGTTTTCTTCCCTTTTTGGATGTCGATAGTGTTCTCCTGGCAGCTTGGAAGGATTGTTCAGCCCTCTGTTTTTTGCTGAACTAAAAGGAGGGGCAGGATCTTGGGGAGATGTATGAGAGAAGTGGTACTATGGACAGTTTGTGAGGAAAGAAATTTAGGAATCTTTGAAGAAAGAGAAAGGGGCAAAGAAGCCTTGATAGAAATCATAACCTTAAGAGTGGCACAATGGGCAAAAAGTTTGAAACTTTTTTCATACTTTAAGGTTGAAGACTTCTTTAGAGCCTGTGCTACTATTGCTGCCTCATCATCTAGAAGACAGAAACCTGTTGAGAAGTGGTCACCCCCATTATGTGGCTGGAAGAAATTGAATTTTGATGGGAGTTGTCTGGGCAATCCGAGCCCCTTAAGCATAGGGGTTTCATTGATAGACTAATCATAGCCTTATACTCCGGACCTGCTGAACAAGGCGATTTGGCAAGAGTAGAACCATTAGCTGCAATATATGGGGTCGAAAAGGCAAAAGAGTTGGGCATTGATAGACTAATCATTGAGGGTGACTCAAGAACTGTTGTGAAATGGTTGAAGAAGGGGGAGGGGGTGACATGGCACTTGGGGAATGAATTCAAGCGATTTAAATGATTATCAAAGGACATGATTATCAGAGTTAAGGGGGTGAGAAGAGTAGAAACTGCAAAACTCCAATCTGATCTGAAACCTATGATAGAAAAGTAAGAAGAAAGAAGATTTTACAGAGAAGAAAAGAAGAGAGAAATAGAAAAGAATGGGAAACAGCCAAAATCAGATCTGGCTGCCCCCTTCATTATCTTATATATTCATAAAAAATCTTAATACAATGACAAGTATACCCTTAGTAAGTCGACTACTACGAAAAGAACATAAAAGCACTCTTAACAAAACATGAACTAATGGGCCTTGGGCTCAATAACTCTAACTAAACATTATGAACAAATACAAAAAGTGTTATCAGGTTAGCCCAATCTCAACACACCCCCTCAAGTTGGGAATAGATGTCACGCATTCCCAACATGTGTAGATCATGTTCAAGCTTGTTCCTTGCAACACCTTTTGTGAGAACATCAACTAGTTGTAAGTCAAATGCAACATATGGTAGGCACACTTCTCCGGGTGTCATCCTTTCCCTCATAAAACATCTATCCACTTCAATATGCTTCGTCCTATCATGCTGAACTGGGTTACATGCAATGTTAATTGCTGCTTGATTGTCATAGTATAGCACCATAGGTTCTTTTGCCTCTATTCCAATCTCTCCTAACATTGACCAGACCCAAAGAAGTTTTGAAACACCATGTGCCATAGCTCTGTATTTAGCTTTTGCACTTGACCTTGCTACAACTGATTGTTTCTTACTCTTCCATGAAACCAGATGACCTCTAATAAGGGTGCAAACTCCTGATGTAGATCTCCTGTCATCTAGGCACTTTGCCCAATCAACATCTTTGTAAGCTTCTAACTTCAAATGTCCATGGTTAGCAAACAATATGCCTCTGGCCCTCTACCTAGGTGTCCCTTCAGATAGTCAAGTATCCTGTCAATAGCCTCCCAGTGCTGAACCCGTGGGGCATGCGTGTATTGGCTTACCCTAGACAATAAAAATGACCAAACTAAACCTGGGACACGAACTCAACAATCAAGAAAATAAAGAAGAAAGTCTGCTGAATCCCACAAAGAATAGATAGAAAACAGTAAAAGTTCTCTTGCTATCAGAACATTAAAGAAAATCCACAAGATGTAACTTAGTAAATAGTTATCATTGACCGGAGCTAGAGCCTCTCTTATGAATCTTGAAAGTGGTGGTTTGGAATCCCCATCACAACCTTGGAAGTTTTAACTTACATTCATCGGACACTACCAAGGAGATCTCATATACTGAAGTTTCATGGTTCTTATATGGTCTGATTTGGTTCTTCACTTCGATTTATTTTATTTATTTATTTGTTTTTGGGGTTGCGGGTGTTGGACAGCAATACAAGTTAGTGCTTTAAAAGGCGTGGGAGGTGTACGCATGCCTCTAGGCGAGGCATTCCCAAAACGTCCCGAGGCGTATGCTAGAGGCACTGACACCTCTGACTCTGAGCCCTACGCCTCATGCACTTTTTTCATGAGGTGTGCTAGAGGCGTATGCCTCATGCGTCTCATGCACATCTTATATAAAAAGATAGAAAAAAAGAAAAAAAGGAAAGGAAAGGAAAAGAAAGGGAAGGGAAAGAAAAAGAAAGAGAAAAGGAAAGGAAAGGAAAGGGAAGGGAAGAAAAGATAAGGGGAAAGAAAGTGGTTTGCCCCCTGCCCCTTTAGCTGGGGGGCTTCGCCCCCCAGACCCCCCACCCTCTCCGCTTCATCAAGACCCCCCCCTTTCAACTAATGTTATGCATCTTTATTCTTCTTAATATAAATGATTTTTATTAAAGATAAAGAAAAAATGAGATCCCCCTTCCTCTTCATCCTCCTCCTCTTAAGGAGGCTTACGCCTCTTGCATTTTGAACTACGCCTCACACCTCTAGGTAGTGGAATGCCTCCGTGTTTTAAAACATTGATACAAGTATCTGCATTGGTGGATTAGTCACTACATTTGAGTAAATCGTCATCACTAGCAAGTATATGAGATCTCCTTGGTATCATCAATTCAGAACTTTTGGAGGTTTTCAAGGATTTTTACCATTCAATCATTGTAAACAAGGGAATATATTTCTAATTTCATCTTTCTGATTCCCAAGAAAGAGGGAACTCTAGAGGTGAAAGACTTCAGATCTATTAGCTTGATTGAGAGTGTGCATAAAATAATAGCGAAGGTTTTGGCTGGGAGATTGAAGAAGGTCTTAGGTGAGATCATCTCCCCAAATCGATTTGCTTTTGTCAAAGGGCAGTAAATTGTTGACAACCTCCTAATAGAAAATGAGTGTGTAGAAGAGAGGAAACTGAATGGCAAACTGGAAGTGATTGCCAAGCTTGATTTGGAAGAAGCTTATGATAAAGTTGATTTGAGTGTCTCTTGGAGATTATGAGGCTAATGGGATTTGGTAGAAAATGGATTTAGTGGATTGAGGGGTGTATAAGCTCTATGTGGTTTTCAGTTCTGATTAACGGGCAGCCAAAAGGTTACTTGAACGATAGCAGGGGGCTAAGGCAAGGGTGCCCCCTATCCCCTTTTCTTTTTACTCTTGTGGCGGAAATTTTTAGTCAACTTGTGAAGAAGGCTAGCTCCTTAGATTTGGTGAGAGGCTTCAAAGTTGGTAGGGAAGCTTTTCCGATCTTGCACCTTCAATTTGCTGATGACATTGTTTTTTTTTAGAGGCTAATGAGGACAACAACATTTCATATGTGAAAAGGGTTATCAATTGTTTTTAAGGGGTCTCTGGACTTCGAGTTAATTTTTCTAAGAGCAGAATAGTAGGTCTGAACTTAGCAAATAATCACTCTCTGAACAGTTTTACGGTGATTTTGGGGTGCAAAGTGGAGAATCTCCCCATCTTTTACCTAGGGATGCCCCTTGGAGGGAATCCAAAGAGTCAAAGTTTTTGAGATCCAGTGTTGGAAAAAATGTGAGAAGAAACTAGCCACGTGGAAAAGGAATTAAGGAACTACTTTTCCAAAGGGGGGAGATATATTACCTTAATACTTTTTGCATGCCTATCAAAATCTCTATCCAGTTGGAAAAACTTCAGAAAAACATTCTTAGGGATGGAGGTGGGGAAAAGGGATCACCTTGTGAGTTGGTCTCAAGTTTGCAAGTCTAAAGAGGGTGGCGGCTTGTGAGTAGTAGAGGTGTAAATCGGGCGACATGATGGATTGCGGGCCGTGCCAAGCACGGCACGATCATATGGGCCATGCCGGGCCTGGGATTTCATGCCCATGGGTCGGCACTGCACGACACGATTGAGCGGGCCGTGCTGCCCGTGGTGTTGGAAAGTAGAAGATTGACTCTCTGATTGATTCTCCATAATTTTAGGAAACATAATTTCCTAGAATCATGGGATATTAATTGGAGAATCCCACTGATATAGAAATTAGATTTTTGGAAAAGTTAGTTTCCTATTTTATCACCCTGTAAATTAGCTCTGTAATTCTATACAAAGTTATGTATATGCTCCTTCCAAGACAATACAATCAATTCATTTTTTCTCTCAAATTTTCACATGGTATCAGAGCTAGTCACGACTTAATCCACACATAGTATCTCTTTGGTCATCTCTGTTGCTAGTTCAAGAACTCTCTAACAGTATTTGGGAGGTTCTTGAGTGTCCTTGATTCTTCTTCGAGATCGGCTACAGATCTGAACTCTACATTTTTGCTTCTTCTGGACTGTTGTGCCATCGGATTCATCCTTTTTTCTTGGATCTCTTTGTAGAGGCATCAGATTAGTTTGAAATCTTAGATCTGGTGTTGCCCAGAGCAGATTTACTGAATCCCTTTGGTTTGGTTTGGATCAGTTTTGATTTTGAGTGGTTTCGATCCACTCTTCAGTTTGGTGGAGCATTACAGTTACCTTTTTTTTACATTAGCTGAAAGATTCTTTAGGCCTTCATCGCCAACCCTTACTAAGTTTTTCAGACCTTCATTGTCTGTTTTTCTCTCTTTCCTGAAGCCCGCCCAATATGTCAGAAGCCACTATATCAAATACCACTGCACAATTGGAAGAAGTTTCCTCACATCAAGCATCTGGCGACCTGCAAAACATTCAGGCAGCATATAGGTTGAACGAGAAAAATTATTTGAAGTGGTCTCAGTTTGTTCGAACATATTTAAAGGGAAAAGGAAAGCTTAGCCATCTCTTAGGGACGGGACCGAAGGAAGGAGATCCAAGATTTGATGCATGGGACGAAGCTGACTCCATGATCATGTCATGGTTATGGAATTCAATGAACCCTGAAATCAGCGACAAGTGTATGTTTTTATCCACGGCTAAAGAGATCTGGGATGCCGTCCGACAAACATATTCAAAAGCACGTGATGCAGCACAAGTGTACGAAATCAAAGTCAAGACTGGAGCAACTAAACAAGGCAACAAGAAAGTTACCGAGTATGCAAATTTACTGCAGAACCTGTGGCAAGAACTCGATCATTATCGGTGCATTGAGACTAAATGTGCAGCGGATGCAGCAATCCTAAAGAGTTTTATCAAAAAAGATCGCGTTTATGACTTTCTTGCAGGACTCAACACAGAATTTGATCAAGTTAGGGTCCAGATTCTCGACAAAGAAGAGGTACCATCTCTAAATGAGACTATTTCTCTGATTCATGCTGAAGAAAGCCGTAGGGGGGTTATGCTTGAACCCCAAGTACTAGAAGGTTCAGCCATGACTACAAGGATGGAACAACCGAAAATACTGGAAGGAATGAAGACAGATTTGTCCTCTGCACGGGACAACAAGGAGTCTCTTTGGTGTACCTATTGCAAGAAACCAAGGCACACCAAAGAGAAGTGTTGGAAGCTGAATGGTAAACCATCGAATAGGGAATGGGGCTACCGAGGAGGACAACAGAAGAGTCGAAGTCAAGCTAACTTCACCACAAATCAACCGAGCCAAGAAAATCCTCTAGACAAGACTGAGTTCAATAAGGAGGAGATCGAAAAGTTAAGGGGGCTTCTGGGATCGTTGGAGAAACCTAGTGGTATAGGCTCTCTTGCAATCTCAGGTAAGTTTTCTATTCCTCACGGACTAAATGTCTCAGATGAACCTATTAGGGATTTATGGGTTATTGACTTAGGAGCCACAGATCACATGACTCACTCGTCACTACATTTTAGCACTTATACCCCCTGCCCAAGCAATCGAAAAATAGCCATTGCAGGCGGTTCCCTTACTACCGTAGCTGGCCTTGGGGATATCCAGACTAATCCATCACTTACACTAAAAAGTGTCCTTCATGTTCCAAAATTGTCCACTAACCTGATATCCATCCAAAAACTCACCCATGACATGAACTATAAGGTGCTTTTCTATCCTTCTTACTGTATATTTCAGGACCAGGATTCGGGGAAGAGGATTGGACTTGCTAAGGAAAAGAATGGACTCTACTATCTTGAAGAATCATGCGAATCAAATATTGTCCAGGATAAGTTATCTCTGTCATTCTTTTCATCATCCAACAAAGACACCATTTGGCCTTTTGGAATTCTGAAAACTATGTTTCCCTCATTGTTTAAAGGATTGAGTGTTGAATATTTTCATTGTGATGTGTGTGAATTTGCAAAACACAAGCGTGTGCCCTTTCTAATCAGTAACAAGAGAAGTTCAGTCCCATTCTTTTTTATCCATAGTGATATATGGGGACCCTCCACAGTTCCAAATGTGTATGGCTCACGATGGTTCGTCTCTTTTATTGATGATTGCACTAGGGTCTCTTGGATCTTTCTTCTTAAATCTAAATCAGATGTAAGTAGTGTACTCCCAAATTTCCATAACATGATCCAAAATCAGTTTGGGGTCAAAATCAAAAGATTTAGATCGGATAATGCACATGATTATTTCAACCAAACTTTATCCCCATATTTTCAAAAAGAAGGGATTATCCATGAATCCTCGTGCATTAATACTCCACAACAAAACGGAGTAGTAGAAAGGAAGAATGATCATCTACTAGCTGCAACCCGAGCCTTACTTTTCCACCAGCATGTTCCAAAAACCTATTGGGGGGAAGTTGTGCTTACAGCCGCATACATTATAAATCGATTACCTTTGAGGGTGTTGGGATTTAAAACACCAATGGAAACACTTTCTCAATTTTATCTCGATCTACGTACAACAAATAATCTCACCCCAAGAATCTTTGGATGCACTGCTTTTGTCCATGTTCATACCCATAATAGAGGGAAGTTAGATCCAAGAGTCGTCAAGTGTATTTTTGTGGGTTATTCGTCCACCCAAAAGGGTTATAAGTGTTACCACCCACCTACTAAAAAATTCTTTGTCTCTATTGATGTTACTTTTGAAGAAAAAACACCATATTTCACCCAACCTTATCTTCAGGGGGAGTCCTTGTCATTCATTGAATAAGGACAAAGATTTGTTCCCGCTTGGTCTACCTACAATTTCTCAACACCCAAACTCAGCATCTATACCAATTCTATCCGTATCTGCACCTATCGAACCACCTCAAACCAAACCAACTTCTTCACCCATTCATACCAGACCCATGACAGAGAATGATGAACTTTGTAACTCTATGAGATTGCATGTATATTCAAGAAGAAGAAACAAGGATCCTAATCTTGTGCAGGTTCAAGATTCAACTCCTAATCCTGAGAATGAGGTAAATACAGTTCCAGAAATTTCTTCTGAATTAGCATCTGACCAAGATCTTCCTATTGCCCTTAGGAAAGGCACAAGAGAATGCACTAAACATCCCTTATATCCCTTAGCAAATTTTGTGTCCTTTAAAAAATTCTCACCATCACATAGGAGTTTCCTAGTTAGTCTAAACACCATTCATATTCCTAATACTTTATCTGATGAGAAATGGAAAGATGCTATGAGAGAAGAGATGCAGGCTCTAGATAAGAATCAAACATGGGAAATTGTTGACCTACCACCAGGAAAGAAACTTGTGGGTTGCAAGTGGGTTTTCACAGTAAAGTACAAGTCAGACGGCTCTCTAGAAAGATACAAGGCAAGACTCGTGGCAAAAGGATATACACAAACCTATGGTGTTGACTATCAGGAGACATTCGCTCCAGTGGCTAAGATGAATACGGTAAGAATTTTGTTGTCACTAGCAGCTAACTTCGACTGGTACTTGGAGCAATTTGATGTAAAGAATGCTTTTCTTCACGGTAATTTAAAGGAGGAGATATACATGGATATTCCTCCGGGCTTCAAAGGAAATCTAAAAGGAAATAAAGTTTGCAGGTTGAAGAAAGCACTATATGGTCTCAAGCAATTGCCTAGGGCGCGGTTTGGAAGATTTACTAAAGTTATGCTTGCCATCGGATACTACAGGCGGTCTATAGGATTCAGGGCAATGCCTCTAGGGTTAATTCAGGTAGATCAAGCGGTGCAGACCGCACTTGATCAAGCAATTGCCTAGGGCAAGTTCTTTTATAGACCGCCTGTAGTAAGAAACAGAGTGTGGTAGCTAGATCAAGTGCGGAGGCAGAATTCAGGGCAATGGCTTAGGGAGTATGTGAATTACTATGGCTCAAGATAATTTTGGAAGACCTAAAGATCAGATGGGAAGGTCCAATGAGATTATTCTGTGACAACAAGTCAGCTTATTAACATTGCTCACAATCCCGTCCAACATGACAGGACAAAGCACATTGAGATAGATAGGCATTTCATAAAGGAAAAGCTGGATAGCAGATTAATTTGCACTCCATACGTCTCAACGAATGGTCAACTGGCAGATGTGTTGACAAAAGGGCTTTGCAGTGTGGCATTCCAAGGACTTATCTCCAAGCTAGGAATGAAAGATGCATATTCACCAGCTTGAGGGGGAGTGTTGGAAAGTAGAAGATTGACTCTCTGATTGATTGTCCATAATTTTAGGTCCATCAGTTTAGGAAACTTAATTTCCTAGAATCATGGGATATTATTTGAAAAATCCCACTGATATAGAAATTAGATTTTTTGGAAAAGTTAGTTTCCTATTTTATCACCCTGTAAATTAGCTCTGTAATTCTATATAAAGTTGTGTATATGCTCCTTCCAAGACAATACAATCAATTCATTTTTTCTCTCAAATTTTCACACATGGCACACATGCCAGCATGGCCCATACGACCGAGCGGGCCGTTCTACGCCTATTGTTTAGCTAATGGAAAAACTCTACCCTTAGTCCCTTATTGTTCATATATTGTCTTAAAAGTACCCTTACTGTTTTTTGACAATTGACTAATTACCCCACTACTGTGAGGGTTTTGTCACAATCTGTCATAATTTGCTCACATGCCACACTATGTGACTGTTATATATTTGAAAAATGATAGTAATACCCTTCTCTTCACCCCGACGCTCGTGTTTATCATCTGAAACATGGGGGTGTCGGTGCCTGCTGTCTAAACTTGCAGAGCTGCTCTTCTCAATATCTTCAATTTGGGGAGACAAATGGTGGTTTTCGTCCGAACGAAGTGGCTTATTGATCCATTCAACGGTGAGGTGAGAGATTGTGACGACTAGGAATGTCGCCAACGTTGAGACCTGATTAATTGTTCTCTTGTACAGTCCTCGGGTGCAGTCAAGGCTCAGTGGGTCAAGAGCTACTTCCATGAACTTGTTTGGGAGTGAATGCTAGTCTTCCTCACAATCCATTAATCTAGGTCGAGTTCAGCCCCAAGTTCTTGGTCATTGCACGATCTACTGTAATGATTGAGAGAAGACGGGAAAGTCACCAGAGGGCCGCCATGTCCTTAGACGCGGTCATTGCACAATTGCATGATCATCGCACGACCACACAATCCCTTTCACTTTTGTCGTGTTGTATCCATCTCCACCATGTCCTCAGACGTGGTTCTACCATCATCTGAGAGAAGATGAGAGGAAGTCATCGAAGGGCCGCTGACAAGGACGGGATCGTCGTGTTGTGTCCATCTCCTCCCATCTTCGATCATCTCTCTCTCTTCAATCTGCAAATTTGGATCTGCAACTACTGAGTTCCCAACCAAAATGGTTAAATTTCACCCAATGATTTCCCTTGTGTCGTGCCCTCAACATCGTTGTCGTCAACCATGGACCCGTAGATCAGAGATCTAATGATAGAGCTGGTGTCAATCATGGAAACCCAGCTTGAGTTGCAACTCCTGCCAGATCCCCTACCCCTAGACGTGCAATAGTACTAGAACACCATTGGAACTTCTCAGAGTGTGCTTCACATTAGAGTTTGTCAACCAAATTCCGACATTACAACCCAACCTTATCCTGGGTCGAGGGAAAGAGAGGGAGAGGAAGAAGAAAAAAAACAAAATGGGGAGAAGGAGCTATTGCTAAGTTTAAGGCGGTGATGAAATAGGGGGAAGTGAAAGAAAGAAGGAGAGAGAGAGAGGGGGGGTTATCCTTCCAACCCACCAGCCATTGTTGTGGAAGGCGCTACTTCATCAAAAACAAAGAAATCAAAGACTTGGCGTCAGGATGGGTGGTTGATTGAGAGGTTTGGGTACAAGAAACTGAAGTGGGTAGTAGGAGAGAGGTTGATTGAGAGATTGGGGTTTGATGCGACTGAGGAAAATGCGTCTAAGATTCTTCAAGCTTCAACGGCTACCGGTGACAACAGTGAAAGCGTCGTGGTCGTCCTTCAGAGCCTCAGCTTGGCTTGCTCGACAACTTGAGCAGCAATTAAATCCTTTTTTTCTCAATTTTTCAATTCCTTATCAGATACAGTGGATCCGAAAACAATCTACGGTCAAGTATCGGAGAACAGGTTACAGGGGAATGGAAGCATTTCCTAGCCGGCCACATTAGTGTTCACCATGCAGTGCAGGTCCATCGGGTTCGACACCATGTTTGACGGTATCGGTGGCCGTTTTGTCCGGCCAACGACAACTCATACAATGATTTGGCTTTAGGCTTTTTTTTTTTTGAAAAATTTGAACCAAAATAAAGGGCAAATATGATATTTCATTTTTTCTGTTAGCATTTAATGATGATGACAATTGTTAGGAATAGTAGGGGTACTTTAAGACAATATATGAGCAGTAAGGGTAGAGTTTGTCAATTATCTAAACAGTAGGGGTAGTTTAAGAAATTTGCCCTATTTATATATATTTTATATATAATATATAATATGTATATATTTGTTGAAGATTAATCAGTTTTGTGTTGTTTTATGAGTGGATGTTTTATGTTAGCTATTAGATGGGAGGTAGGGACCACAATAGTTATGTGAATCCAAATTTTATTATGTTTTTGAGTCTTATATTTGCTGTTTTTTGTTATGCTGTCCTATAAGGGCATAGTTGTCTTTGTACTTCTCTTATATTTTTAGTATAAATAATAAGTGAAAGGGGCGGCCAGATTATTGCTCTCTTTTCTTTTCAAGATCTCTTCTTCTCTTCTTCTTCTCTCTTCAAGAAACTATTTTTTTTGTTCATATTTTTGAATTCAGCAGATTTCTACTTGGTATTAGAGCCAGGTTAGGGTTCTTGAAGCATTCTCATGCAGCCCTAGATCGGCCGACTACATGAAGTAACAAATGGCTGATCGATCTTCTATAGATTGTCCGGTTCTTGGATTTTTTGGTGGGATCTAGTCATTAGGAAGGTGATCTATTGTTCGACATCAAAATCAGGAAGAACGGGAGTACGGGGAAGAGTCCTAGAAAAATTGGACTCTTTGTCTTTTATCTGATCTTGGGCACCTAGGTATTGTTAGTTTTCTTTTGTTATTCTGAAGAGGGCGGTTAAGTTTCTGGAATTTTCTGAGCCTCTTGGAGTGATCGATTCAATCTTCTCTTCTATTGGGAGGCATGGGGAGGAGAGAGATTTCTCTCCAGATAGGGTTTTCCTCTTCCAAAAGGGTTGGTTTTTGTGTGTGATATTGAATTGCTTTTGAAGGTAGTAGTGATGTTTTTGGGTCTGGAATCATTACTATAGTAAAACTTGATGCTACAAGTTATTTAGAGTGGGCACAATCAGCCAAGGTGGCTATTGGTGCCGGTGGAAAATTAGGATACATCACTAGGGAGGAGAAGAAACCTGATACAGATTCTTCCTGATGGGTGTAGGAGAATTACATGGTAATATCCTGGCTGTGTAATTCTGTGTTACCTCATATTGGAAAAAAATTCCTATGGGCTAATATTGCTAAGGAAATTTGGGATAGAGTGACTGAAACCTAATCTCAGAAACAAAATATAGCCAGAGCCTATCAGTTAAGGAATCAAATGATAAGTATAAAACAGGGAGAATAACCCTTTGTCGTGTATTTCTCCATGCTAAAAACCCTTTGGCAGGAAATAGATCACTTAGAAACTATGGTATGGGAAAGTGTAAATGATGCAACAACCTATCAAAAACTGATAGAGAAAAATAGGGTTTTTGAGTTCTTGGCAGGGCTGAACCCTGAATTTGACATTGCTAGGCAACATATTCTTTCTAGGGAGAGTGTGACAGTCTCTCAAGCTTATGCCTTTGTTTCTGGAGAGGAGAGCAAGAGAAATGTCATGCTGAGACAGTCTAGGATTGTCCAATCAGCTATGGTTAATACAACCAAACCTAAGCCGAATGGAGACAGGGAGAGTAGTAAGATTAGAAGGGAAGATAAGAAGGACTTGGTGTGTGATTATTGTAAGAGGCCTAAGCATACCAGGGATACTTGTTGGAAGCTTCATCCAAATCTTATGCCTGCCCGGATAAGGAACAAGAAGGGAAATGTAAATATGGCCACTACAGGAGACTCTTCGGCCCATCTTTCCCAAACTGATTGGGAATCCATTGCAGTAGCAGCAATGAGAACAGAATTGGAGAGGTTTGGATAGCTTATGAGTAAGAAAGATACAATTAGCTCTTGCCTTTCAGATGGATAGCAGAGTGCAGGAGCTAACTACACCACTTCTTTTGCACATTCAGGTAGTTCATATGCAACTGCAAATCTCGCATCCACTTCAGGTAAGGAGGGACCTCCCTGGATTATAGACTTAGGTGCATCTGAGCACATGACTAATGTCCCTACCCTTTTCAGTTCCTATCAATTGTGCTCTGGTAGAGACTGAGTCTCTACAACAGATGGTTCACATATTCCCATTGTTGGGAAGGGAACAGTTAGAGTGACCAATGATATTATTTTATCTTCTGTCTTACATGTTCCTAGACTTCATACCAATCTACTTTTTGTTAGTTCTTTGACAAAAAAATTGAATTGTTTAGTGACATTTCTTCTTAGTAATGTGTTTTGCAAGATCTGGAGTCAAAGAAGATGATTGGGAGTGATCGTGAGGTGAATGGGGTCTACCTTCTGGATGAGATTCTGAGACATCAGAGCCATCATGTTAGCAGTAGCAGTAGTAGTTGGTCAGAATCAGTGAGTTAAATTATGCTTTGGCACAATCGCTTGGGACATCTTTCTTTTAGTTCATTGAAATTTATTTTCCCAAAGTTATTTGAGTCTGTTCAGTTATCTACCTTGGAGTGTGAGAGTTGTCAGTTAGGAAAGCATTGTAGACATTCTTTTAAACCAAGTAATAAAAGAAATACTTTTACTTTTAATATTGTTCACGTTGATGTATAGGGGGCATATCATATTCCTTCTATGGGAGGATACCATTATTTTCTCTTGTTTGTGGATGATTATACACGGTACTCTTGGATATATTTAATGAGATCACAAGATGAGGTTCCTAACTTGGTACAACAATTCCACCAGATGGTTCTCACGCAATTTGGAGTGAGAACTAAGGCCTTTAGATTAGATAATGCCAGAGAGTATTTTGAGAAGGACCTGATCACATATTTCTTGGAGCATGGTATAATTCATCAGAGTAATTGTACATATACACCGCAACAGAATGGAGTAGTTAAGAGGAAAAACAAACACATTGTAGAGGTGGCCAGAAGTCTTATGGTGTGTACTTGAGTTCCTGTGCATTTCTGGGGAGATACTGTTCTTATAGCCACGCATTTGATTAACCGTGTTCCTTCACAGACTTTGGGGTTTAAGGTTTAGCTTTCTTTTTCCAGATGGAGAGATATTTCACATACCTCTGAGGGTTTTTAGTTGTGATTCCTTTGTTCACATTCTTGGCCCTCATCGCAAGAAATTGGATCTTAAGGCCAAGAAATGTGTTTTCCTTGGGTATGCTCAAAACCAAAAGGGGTATTGCTATTATGACCCTGTGTTGAGGAGCAGATTTGTCATTATGGATGTTACATTTTTTGGATCCACCTTCTTCTTGAGTGGTTCTCCTCAAGGGGAGGGTTTTGGGGAGGAGAACTTACAATCTGTTCTTCTTCCTGTTTCTTTTGTGCCTCCATCAGTTTCATTGTTTGAGCCACTACAGGCAGCCTCATAGAAATATCAGTGCCGACAAACGATGGTTGACTCCACACATCCTTAACCCATACCACTCTCTATCAGTCATTCTGAAGCTCTAGATCAATAGATATAGTTCCAGGTATTCCCCTTGAGCCTGAGCCTATTATGTTTTCTAGTGATAATGTTCCTGTATTTAACACCATTGTTGCAACTGATCCCACTGACCTTGATCTTCCCATTGCACTTCACAAAGGGGAGAGAAAGTGTACAACCCATTGCATTTCACACCATCTTTCCTACAGTGCCTTACCACTCTCCTACCGAGCTTTCCTTTCTTCCCTGGATTTCATGTCTATACCCAGGAATGTTACTGAGGCTCTCTCCAAACCTGAGTGGAAAACAGCCATGCAAGAAGAGATGGAAGCCTTGGTTAAAAACCAAACTTGGGAAATAGTTGATCTCCCTCCAGATAAGGAGACAGTCAGATGTAGATGGATATTCACTATAAAGTATAGGGCCGATGGCAAGATAGAGAGGTACAAGGCAAGGTTAGTAGCAAAAGGGTATACTCAGATCTATGTTGTTGATTATCTGGAAACCATTGCACCGGTAGCTAAGATGAGTTCCGTTCGTATTCTTTTATCTCCAGCAGCCACCTATTCATGGCCCTTGTTTTAGATTGATGTTAAAAATGCTTTCCTCAATGGTGATTTACAGGAGGAGGTATATATGGGCATTCCAACAGGTTTTTATGAAATGTTGTTAAAGGAAAGGTGTGCAAACTCGGAAAATCATTGTATAGCCTGGAATAGTCACCTAGGGTTTGGTTTGACTGGTTCAGAGGGGCACTTATCCGTTTTGGATACACCCAAACCCAGTTTGATCACACCCTCTTTGTAAAGAGGAGAGATGCTCTAGTGTCAATTTTGATTGTATATGTGGATAATATAGTGGTTACAGGAAATCATTTGGAGGAGATTGATGATCTCAAAAAATCATTGCAGCAAGAATTTGAGATCAAAGATCTTGGTGAGCTCAAATACTTCCTGGGGATTGAAGTTGCAAAATCCAAGCATGGGATCTTCATCTCTCAGAGAAAGTATGTACTTGACCTATTGTGGGAGACTGGAAAGCTGCGACCAAACCAACAGACATTCCTATTGATCCAAATCATAGAATTAATGTTACGAATGGTGAGCTGGTAAAAGATGTGGGGAGGTATCAAAGAATGGTGGGCCAACTGCCATATTTGTGTAAGACACGACTAGATATTTCCTATGTTAGTTTTGTGAGTCAATACATGCATGCACCTCGGGTTCAACACTGGGAAGCTATTGAGAGAATACTTGCTTATATAAAAAAGCACCCTGGCGGAGACATTCTTTTCTCAAATCATAAAAATTTGAAGCTAGAAGCAAAGAACAAGCTTGAACATGATCTACACAAGTTGGGAATATGTGACATTTACTCCCAACTTGAGGGGGGGTATTGAAGATTAATCAGTTTTGTGTTGTTTTATGAGTAGATGCTTTATGTTAGTTGTTAGATAGGAGGTGGGGACCACAATAATTATGTGAGTCCAAATTTTATAATGTTTTCGAGTCTTATATGCTGTTTTATGTTATACCACCCTATGAGGGCATAGTTGTCTTTGTACTGCTCTTATATTTTTAGTATAAATAATAAGTGAAGGGGGTGGCCAGATTATTGCTCTCTTTTCTTTTCAAGATCTCTTCTTCTCCTTCTCTCAAAGGAATTACCTTTTCTATTCATATTTTTGAATTCAGCATATTTCTATATATTATATTACATATAGTAATTATATAAGATATTAATATATATATAATTTTATTATATATTTCATTTTATTATTGCATATATAAACAATTGTATACATCAAAATTCATATAAAATAAAATTTTAAGATCTTTTTTAATTTTTTGTATATATATTTTAATTTATGTTAAAATTTTCATTATTTTTTCAAAATTTGTAAAAAACATGGCTTGGCCGGTGGCACGGCACGGGCCCACGCGAGCTCAAGCCGTGGGCCGTGCTGGGCTGAACCCCCAAAATATCCCAGGGGAGGGAAGCACGACCCGACTTGGCTTGTGGGTTGACATGGCACGACCAACTCTTTGCATGGGCCGCATGCGGGTTGTGCCATGCCGGCCCAACACGACCCGATTTACACCTCTAGGGAGTAGGTCACCTGAAAGAAAGAAATATAGCTCTTCTTAGTAAATGGCTTTGGAGATTCCCTCGGGAACTACATGCTCTTTGTATTGCTATCATCACTAGCAAGTAAGGGAAGCATGCCAACACCCAACAATTGGGATAGCAGTATTCAGTTGAACCGGGTTAAAGACACCAACCCTTGGAAAGGTATAATCTCAACCTACAATTGTTTCATCTCTTTCATTAGATATAAAGTGGGTAATGGGGATAGGATTTGAAGAAAGCTAAAGAGAGGAAAGCTTGAGAGTTCGGCAATGAGGGTTTCGAACCTACTCTCTCTCAGCACCCTAACACTATTTTATTAAGATACATTTGAATAATTACAAGGAGGCCCTTAGTTGGGCAAGAAATTACAGAGAACTTAATATAGATAGGATGGGCCTAGAATAAGGCCCATTACAGAAAAACATAAATAACAAGAAAGAATAAACAGCCTATGGGCCATTCGGCCCATCTTCTCTACACTCCCCCTCAAGCTGAGCATAGACGTCAATCATGCCAAGCTTGCTGGTATCATGCTGAAGTTTTGCCTTGGGAATGCCTTTGGTGAGAAAATCCGCCAACTGTCCTTTAGATGTGATGAAAGGAGGACACACTTCATCTGAAGAGACCCTTTCCCTAATGAAGTGTCGATCAACTTCAATATGCTTGGTTCTATCATGTTGCATTGGATTGTGAGCAATGTTGATGGCAGCCTGATTATCACAGTACAACATCATTGGCTTGTCATATTCAACCCCAAGTTCTTCCATCAATGATTTTAGCCATAATAATTTAGAAACTCCATGTGCCATGGCCCTGTATTCTGCTTCAACAAAAGACCGATCAACAACCGATTGTTTCTTGCTTCTCCAAGAAACAACATTATCAGCCACCAAGCTGCAATACCCAGAAGTAGATCTTCTATCATCAATGTTTCCGGCCCAGTCAGCATCGGTGTAGGCTTCAAGTTTCATATGACCATGCTTGGCAAACAGAATACCCTTTCCTGCGGAGCCCTTCAAATAACATAGGATTCTCTCTGCTACTGCCATATGAGTGTCTCGGGGAGCATGCATGAATTGGCTAATGCAACTGACTGCATATGCAATATCTTACCGAGTCATGCATAGGTACAAAAGTTTCCCAAGAAGTCTCTGAAAGATTCCTTTGTCTTCTAACAATGTCCATTCTGAGGCTGAGAGTTTATGACTCGTATCAATAGGAGTAGCAACCGGTCTAGCACTCATCTTTTCAGTTTCAAAGAGCAAGTCAAGAACATATTTCCTTTGGGAGATAAGAATCCCATCCTTGGATCGAGCCACTTCTATGCCAAGAAAGTATCTCAATTCCCCTAAATCTTTAATCTCAAACTCTGTATGGAGAAAAGATTTTAGATCATGAATTCCTGAAACATCATTACCAGTCACTACAATATCATCTACATACACAATGAGGTATACTGCTAGAGGTCCACTCCTCTTCACAAAAAGAGTATGATCGGACTGTGTCTGCACATAGCCAAAGTTAACAAGTGTTGTTCTAAATCTCTCAAACCATGCTCTAGGGGACTGTTTTAGTCCATAAAGAGATTTCTTCAGCCTGCATACCTTCCCTTTCATATCAGTTCCATACATCCCTAGAGGAAGAGACATATAAACCTCCTCATGTAATTCACCATTCAGAAATGCATTCTTCACGTCCAATTGATAAAGGGGCCAGTCAAAGTGAGCAACTAAAGATAGAAGAACCCTCACAGATGTCATCTTGGCAACAGGTGCAAAGGTCTCCAAATAATCAATCCCATATGTCTGTGTATAGCCTTTTGCAACCAGCCTGGCCTTGTACCTTTCAATGGTGCCATTAGCTCGGTATTTGATAGTAAAGACCCACTTGCAACCGACTGAATCCTTCCCTTCAGGCAAATCCACCACTTCCCATGTGTCATTCTTGTGTAGGGCATCGATTTCAGATCTTATAGCATCCCTCCATTCTGGAATCTTAAGAGCTTCTGACACAGACTTGGGAATAGGGTTAGAAGCAACAGAAGAGAGAGAGGCAAAGTATGAAGGTGAAAGCAAGCTGTAAAAAGGTGCTTGGAAATGCAGTGTGCAGTGCACTTCCATTTTCCTTTCCTAACAGCAATGGGAATATCAAGGTTAGGGAAGGATGACTCCAAAGGTGCTAAAACAGTACATGTCTCTTTTGTGACTGGAAGTGTATGAGGCTCATGTATTGTAGGAGAAGCAACCTGCACATTTTTTTATCTTTGCCTTTGATACACCTTGGGATTGAGGATAGGACGAGAAGGTAAAGAGGGAAGAACACTGGGACAGGGAGAATGGAATGACTGATCCACCCTTGATACATTTGAAGGAGAAGTAGACACATCAAGAGACTCAACAGGGACAGGAAGAGGAAGAGCAAACACTTGTGACAAATCCTCCCCCTGTGGACAATGTCCTTCTGAAGAGGAACCATAAAAGGGGGAAAACTCATCAAAGGTGACATCCATTTAGACATACCGAGTGCCAGTCTTTGGATCAAAACAACAATAACCCTTCTGTGTGGGGGAATAACCAAGGAAGATACACATTTGAGCTTTGGATTCAAATTTATGCCTTTGGACACTTGGAACATGTACATAACAGGTGCAGCCAAAGACACGAATAGGAACAGGAAAAAGGTCATTGTCCGGATGAAGGAGATTGAAAGGAGACTTAAACCCCAAAACCCTGGATGGCATACGGTTTATAAGGTAGGTAGCAGTAAGAACAACATCACCCCAAAACCTTGTAGGAACATGTGAGGCAAATAAGATACTTCTTGCAATTTCAACAATATGCCTACTTTTCCTCTCAGCAACCCCATTCTGTTCTGGTGTTCTGGGGTCCTAGCACATGAGCTTTGATGAATAACCCCCATGTTAGAGAGATAGCAGGATAGGTTCTTCTCAAAGTATTCTTTTGCATTGTCAGATCTGAAGATTTTAATCCTGGTATCAAATTGGGTTAGAACAAATTCATGGAATTGTCTTACAAGTCTTGGAACTTCATCACGGGATTTCATCAGGAATATCCAAGTGAACCGAGAAAAGTCATCAATAAAAAGGATAAAATATTTGTAGCCACCCATGGAGGGTAAGTGGTAAGGTCCCCACACATCAGAGTGCACAATATTAAAAGGAAAATATCTTTTATTGCTCAAAGGATAATTGTTTCTACAATGCTTTGACAATTCACAAAACTCACAATGAAGACTGGACAAACTAATTCCCTTAAACAGTTCAGGGAATAGATGACTCAAGGCAGAAAAAGACAGATGACCAAAATGACGATGACACAACATAATCCGACTAACAGACTCTGAAGAAACAGATCCGAGAGCAGCATTCCCAAGATGATCAGTGCATTGTCCCGGAGTATCAAGCAGGTATATTCCGTTCGCCTCATGGCCACTCCCAATCACCTTCTGAGACTCAAGATCCTGAAAAACACAGTAGGAAGGAAAAAATGTTACACAACAGTTTAGTGACTTGGTTAAACTACTTACAAACAACAAATTTGTATTTAGTTTAGGTACATGAAGGGCAGAAGGTAGGAGCAAGGAATCCGTAGCCTTGATGGTTCCCTTACCAGATATAGGGGCAAGTGAACCATCAACTAAAGTGATTTTATCACGTCCAGGAAGCAAGTCATATGAAACAAACAAGGTAGAAAGATTGGTCATATGGTCAGAAGCACCTGAGGCAATAATCAAAGGGATCTTGAGATTACCTGAAATGGTAGCATGATTGGCAGAAGCCCTTATACCTGAATGAGAAAATGCAGCAGAAGCAGAATTTCCTGAAGGGTTGGAAGGAGAAGTCACACACCCAGCTGACTGATCATCTTCCCAAACTTTTCATATTTTGCTCTCATGGTTGCCAACTGTGCAGAAGCAGGCATCTCTTCACTATTTGGCCCGGCAACTACATTTGCACTTCCTGATCTTTTACTATCATGTTTTTTCTGAAACCGAATGGGAACAAGATTAGGATGTAGTTTCCAACACTTGTCTTTGGTGTGTTTCGGTTTCTTTCAGTACTCACATATAACTTCTTTCTTTCCTGTGCCACCAGAAGTTCCAGCATTCCCTTTAGGTTTAACCCCCATATTGGCAAAGTGATCACTAATATCAGCCCCTTGAACCTGGACAGCCCTTCTGCTTTCTTCACTACTCACCAATGCATAAGCTTGTGACAATGAGACACGCTCCTTGGAAAGAATATTTTGTTTTGTGATATCATATTCTGGGTTTAGTCCAGTTAAGAACTTAAAAACCCTGTTCCTTTCAACCAATTTTCTGTAGGTCTCTGCATCATTGGTGGTGTCCCAAGTTACAACTTTTATTAGGTCAATCTCTTGCCATAGAGACTTCAAGGTTGAGAAATACACAGCTAGAGGCTTCTCCCCTTGCCTTAAATTCTTTACATCACTTCTCAATTTATATGCTTGGGCCACATTGAGTTTTTGGGAATAGGTTTCTGCAACACTGTCCCAAATTTCCTCTGTTGAATTCATCCATAGGTAGTGTTGGCTAATTTGTGGTTGCATTGAGTTCACAAGCCACCCAATGACAGTGTAATTTTCTTGCATCCACTTCTCGTAGGATGGATGATCTTCTGGGGGAGCCTTCTTACTCCCGGAAATGAACCCCCACTTTCCTCTACTACATACATAGATCTTTACTGATTGTGACCATGCCAGATAATTAGTTCCATCTAGTTTGACTGTAGTCATAGTCAATAAGGAATCACTTGGAGTCCCCTGAACCAGTCCATATTCGGCACCACTTTTGTTTTCAAACTCTGAGGAGTACATCATGTAACCACTTCAAATATGATTTCAGATGACTTCTACAAGTATACTGAATGAGGACGAGCAAGAACTGAGTTCAGCCGACCACAAGAAGGCAATACACTGAGTTCAGCCTTCAAGAAGTAATCAGAAACTTCTAGGCACTGTGCACTCAGCCGAAGTACCTTTTCAAATCTGGACTTCAAGGTAACCACCAAAGAAATAGCCAAGAAGAGTAAATACCAATTGGTATTGCTGAAAAGGCCTTTTTACAAACACAGTGTGGGCAATAGAGACAACCCCACTGTCAAAAAAGAAAAAAGGCCTCAAGAATAGTTCGTACAGCCCCCCAAAAACAGCCAAATATAAGTAACAATCTACAGCCTTGTTACAAGGATGTTTCGGCAGTTTTGACAGTCCAAGAAGGAGTGAAAACAGCCTAGAAATTTCTGGGTTAAACCAGATTCAATGGCAGCCGAAGGTAGTACAGAACAACCAGAAATTTTCGGACACTTCAACAGTCCAAACACATAAGAAAATAACCCAGAAATCTGAGCACAACTTACAGTTTCGAGCTTCAAACCAGAACCGAGCTGTTCCCCTTCCTTTTTTTCTCTGATTCTTCCTGGTCAACGAACCACTTCTCCAAGAGATTCTAGTCTTGGGCACTTCCAATGACCTCCAAGAATCAGGCAACACGAGCCTAAGCTTCCAGCCCTAGAATATTGAAGTTCAGTCCTGCTCTGATACCATGAAGAAAACTAAAGAGAGGAGAGCTTGAGAGTTCGGCAATGAGGGTTTGAGAATGAGAGTTTCGAACCTACTCTCTCTCAGCACCCTAACACTATTTTATTAAGATAGATTTGAATAATTACAAGGAGGCCCTTAGTTGGGCAAGAAATTACAAAGAACTTAATATAGACAGGATGGGCCCAGAATACGGCCCATTACAGAAAAACATAAATAGCAAGAAAGAATAAACAGCCTATGGGCCATTCGGCCCATCTTCTCTACAGGATTAAGTTCTGGACAGGCTTATGGTGGGGTAACTCTACTGTGGCCGATTCCTTCCCTCATCTCTTCAGCCTTACTCAAAACCAAGATGTTCACATCTCCCATGTTTTCTGCACAGTTTTCTGCAAGGGGCATAGAACTTAGTGAAGTTACTAGTTTTCTGCACACCCTTAGAGAGGTCTACCTCTCCCCTAACACCTCTGACCTTTGAGTCTGGACCCTTCACCCGACAGGTAAGTTCTCAACCAAGTCTTGCTTCAAGGCTTTAATTGCCGAAGAGCATACACCTGATCAATTCCCCTTCAAGAGAGTTTGGTATTCCCATATCCCTTCCAGATTTTTTGTGTGTGGGGGGAAAGCCAGCTTGAGATAAACTTATCAAAAAAAGGCACCTTGAAGAGAATCAATACTTACGACCTCCTTCAGAAAAAGGACCTTGGAAGATCTTATTTCTCTCCACATGTCTGTTGCTCCTGTTCAAAAGCTGGGGATTCAGCCAACCATATCCTACTTCACTGAGGAAACCAGGAAACTTTGGAACTTCTTCTTCACCTTATTTGATTATAGTCGGGTTTTCCCAGAACATGTGGCAGACTTCTTAAGGCAATGGATAGGAAGGGGCTTCAGTAAAAAAGGGAAGACATTGTGGCAATCTGTTGCTCATGCTACTCTTTGGAGTATCTGGGAAGAGAGAAACAACTGTGTATTTAACAACAGATCTAGAAACAACGAGGAGCTCACTTCCATTATCATCCACAGATGCTTCCTTTGGGGTTACTAGTTCCTTGTATTTTAAGGGAATCTCTATCTCTGAATAAATGCATTAGTACTATGCTGCTTCTAAGTTTGAGCTCTTTTCATGCGGCAGTATGGATAATGAGAAGTGAACTTGTATGCCATGTTCTTGCTAATTTTCTTTTCGTACATTGTGCACCTTTTGCAGTCTGAGATTGGGACTGATTCTGGACTGTGTTCAAGTGCAGGAAAATGGTTATCAGTTACTGTTTCTTAGTGCACGTGCAATTGTTCAGGCCTATCTAACTAGAAGTTTTCTCCTCAATCTGAAACAGGTAATATGGTGCCCTGACTTGTATTTTTATGATTTCCATTTTTGTTCTTGGAGGTTATTTGTAGTCATCAAACTCTTCCCGTCCCCCTCCTGGCAATCTGAATACCCTGGCTATAATGACCCAACCTTTGAAATTTTTATGCACAAAGTGGCTGTTCTCAGACTTCAACCTGGGTTCTCAGGCTTATCAGTCCGAGATTTTACCATTAAACCAAGAAATGGCCCCTATTCTACTTAAACTGTTGTGCGGCAGATGCTGGGATTTGTTATTTATGAGGGATGGAGTCCTCTGTCTACCAGCCCATTGAGTAATGTATCCATGCTCTGTTTGCATGCTTCCTTACCCTTTTTTTTTTGTTAAATCCTAGCTTGCTAGACACACAAGGAGGAATACTATAGTTAAAGTGTTAAAAGGTCATTACCCAATGGTTGGTCCTGGCTATCTAGGGTCTTGGGAGATATGGATTGGATAGGGACCCAACCTTCGAAATTTTTATGCACAAAGTGGCTGTTCTCAGACTTAAACCCGGGTTCTCATGCTTCTTATCAGTCCAAGATTTTACCATTAAACCAAGAAATGGCCCATATTGTACTTAAACTGTTGTAGCATTTATTTCTTCTGCAATTTGATTACGTGTTTCATGCTGCCAGGATGGAAAAGCTTTACCAAATGGGCCTGTTGTCATTTCACCTGATGGATTATTTCCTTCATTGTATCGAGAAGGTGAGGTGTAGTGACCAAGAGAATAATTTGTTCTTTGTGATTTAAGTTGGACTCCATTTGGTTAGTGTCCAACCTAGCAATACACACTTTTTTTTATATGAATGAAGAAAATTTATTAATTCACAAAGGAAAAAAAAAAAAAAACAGTACAGGAAACACTGAAGAGGCACGAGCTGTTATCTCTTCAGAAAAGTATTACATTAAAATAAAACAGAACTAACCATAAATAAAATTACAAAGCAGCCCAAAATAACTACTCCCTTGTAGCCCCCTGCTTAGCTAACCCATCCGCTAAGGTGTTTGCTGATCTTCCCACCCAAAGAGAGTTAACAGTCATATTTCTTGTAAGCCAGTTGATTTTCCTTGATAAATCTCTGTGTCGCCACATGGCTGAAGCTGGGTCTGTCAACCATCCCACAAAAATTTCAGAGTCTCCAACTACCAAGTGCTGAACTCCTAATTGTTCTGCAATCTGAAAATCTTGTACCGCCGCTAAAATCTCAGCTCTATTAGAGTCTCCTATTCCCACGGGGCCTGAAAACAAGGCTAATATGTTGCTCTCCGTGTCTCTCAGCACCCCTCCTATCCCCGATGGGCCTGGATTTCCTTGGCTGCTGCCATCAAAGTTCAGCTTTACCCATTCTTCAGGTGGAGGGGTCCACACTACAGATTCCCTGTCTGTCCTTGTATGGCTGTTAGCCACCGCTATCCAGTTTCTCCAAATATCATCAAAGGAAAAGGTATGAAAGAAGTCCAAAGTTCTCAACCAGTGGATGGCCCTAGTCAAGATACAATCCTCAACAGCCTGAATGCTTCTTTCTTTTTCCTTGAATATCCTTGCATTCCTTTCTTCCCAAATTGTCCACAATGCGGCTGCTTTAATACATCTTCACATCATTTTTCCTTTTTTTGTAGGCCACACAAAAAAGGAAGGATCGAACAGTTGGCTTAAGTCTGTGGACAGATTCCACATACACCCAAACAAAGAAAAAATCCAACTCCAAATAGCTCTAGAAAAGGAACAAGATACAAGTAGATGGGAGCAATCCTCACCACTAGCCCTGTAAAGTACACACCAGTTAGGGGATAAACACATGAAGTTTTTTATGGTTATATTTTTAATGTCTCCTGAGAAACATGATATGGCAATGAAATTGGTCAAATCTGATTGATTGAACATTGAATATGAACACAGGATCCTGTAGGTTGCTGAAGTAACTAAGCCTGCTTGGTGAAAGATATTTTGATTACAATTGTTCCATGCATCTTGAGAAACTGCTCTAAAGAGAGGGAAAAGAAAAAATGTGAATTAGATCCTTGCCCTCCAGAATGAACATTTTCATTCTGATGGCATCCAAGATTGTTTATTTCTTTGGAGGACCCTTATGGCCAAAAGTAGGGTTGAGAGTGAGGCCTATTTGGGGGCTATGTTCTCCCTGGGTGCTTTTTTTTTCCTGGTATTTTTTGGCCCTCTTTGAGATCCACCACCTCTTTTGGTCTAGCCCCTTCATTTGGGGTTTTGATGATGATATCTTCTTATCTATTCATAATAATTCTAAATTATGAAAAAAGATTATGACATAGATATAAAGCATACTACTTCAAGCATTGCCTTCTTTTTTCACCGCTTCTAAGTTTGGTTTTCTTGTGGTGAAATTGCAAATGTCTTTATTTTTACTTTAACCAATGAACAGTGTGTGTTGAATATACAGGTTACACTATATCATGTTCAGAAACTTGATGAAATGAATCTGAAACTAATGCTTCATCTGAGAAGGGCCATATCCCAAAGCATCAGTTTCAGTGACTTTAACTGATATCAGATTTAAATGGAATCTATCCCTACCTCCAGATGAAGCTATTAATTTGTGCCTTTGGTGCGGCTGTATGTATTTCTATACCAGTTTAATTTGCTTCTGTATTTGGCATTTACTTTTTCTTATTGATGACAGTGATAAGAAGAGCACCTCATGAGTTCAAGATTGCATGTTTAGAGGTAATTATCGTAACTGGTCAACAAACTTGTCTATAGATGGAATAAAATTAATCTTGTTGTCTTACTGGTTGATTGAGCTGAGCAGGACATTTTTTACCTCAGATTGAATATCCAATTCACCCTCCCCCCCCCCCCCCCCCCCCCGCCTCTCCAAGTTTGGTTGGCAAAAAAAGAATTATTTTGACCTTTTCTTCTACAGTTTCAAGTCTCTTTTTTCTTTTGACAGGACATAAGAGCCCTCTTTCCAGCTGATTACAATCCATTCTATGCGGGCTTTGGCAATAGAGATACCGATGAACTAAGTTATAGGAAGATTGGGATCCCAAAAGGGAAAATATTTATCATTAACCCTAAGGTCCATTATCTTTTCTTTCCTCTTTTATATATATATATATATATATATGTGTGTGTGTGTGTGTGTGTGTGTGTGTGTGTGTGTGTGTGATAGGGAACATTTTCCAACTAAAGTTTCTAGAAAATGGCAGGGTGAAGTGGCCATTAATCACTGCATTGACGTGAAGTCTTACACCTCATTACACACGTTGGTCAATGACATGTTCCCACCCACTTCGTTGGTTGAGCAGGTAATATCTTATTTCATGAAGTAGGAGAACAATCAATCAGCTTATAGTTTTACTGCTTATAATTAATTTATTTAATTAATATTCTGATCGTGATGTCCAAGATATTCAAATATTTGCAGGAAGATTTCAATTCATGGAATTATTGGAAAATACCTTTGCCAAATATTGACTGATGACTTTACTGACATAAAAGACTGCCAATGGTTCCTTCCATAACAGGGCTATTAGATGGACTTGGTTATCCCAAAAGTTGTTTTCATGGTCAGTGAATTTGTTCATGTTCATCTTTCCCTGCAAGAATTAATATGAGCTTCTTAATTTCTGATGTCATAATCTGTAAGTTATTGATCCTCTTTAATTTAAAAGCTTTGGATGTACATGTTGTCAAGGAAGGCTTATTATGGAATAAAGGCATTTTTCCCTTTTTTATGGTTGAGAACCCACCTTTTTCTTCACATCATTGCAACTCTCTCTCTCTCTCGCTCTCTCTCTCTCTCTCTCTCTCTCTCTCTCTCTCTCTCTTGGAAAAGCCACAGACGCAATCAGTGGGAATGGGATGAAGAATGGAAGATTCATTTATTCTGGCAGGTTAGTCTAGAATACTTCTGTTGTCATCAATGCACTTTAAACCATTAGGCATAACATAAGGAGCTTGGATCACAAACATCTCGTCCCTTGTTAAGAAATTCTTTCCTCACAATTGTCACTTGTTTTATTCTGTTAGTGGTTCTTTTCATCAGATTCTTTCAGACATCCCAATTAAACAGGATAGCTTGGAAGCTTCAATGGTTCACTGTCAAGAAGAATGAAGTAATTCGAAAGCTTGGATGGTTGATCCCTTTCCTCTGGTGGAAGCATTCCCTGCATTGCTCATGATCCTTATTCCATTCTAGACCTAGTAATTAGCTCGGGAGAATAGCTCTGCAGCACGGGACTACATAGCCTGCAATTGTACTATATGCTTTATGTCCAGTGACATGATGGTTCAAAGGATCAGGTTTCCTCATTGGACAGGTGCCAATTTGACAGTGCTTGAAAAATCAGCATCTACAGATTACTGTGGAGCTTTCTCACATTCATCCTTGGAGTTTTCTTAGAGTTGTCATTACCAATCCATGGTGTAACTACAGTTCATTGAATCTATGGCATAGTACAGGTACAACACGCACCTAATAAAGGATTACATTCTTTTGGAGTTTAGTTACATATTTGTCGCTTTCTTTTTTTATTTTTATTATTTATTTCGGGTGGGGGACTATTTTATTTATTAGGCTTGGTGGTGTATACAAGTCCAGAAGAATACCCTAGCCTTGATACAAATAAAATAAAAGGAAAAAAAAATACCACATAAAAATGTCAAATCCTTTGTGAAGAGTTATTTTTTAGTAATTAGATTACTTTAAGACTAGGTTTCCAAATAATAATGCCATTTTTTGGGTAAAGAATAGTAAGTCGGTTTGATTACCAAAGATGGTAATTAAAATATCGCTGTTGACCTGGAGTGGGTTAAATACTAAATGTGAACCCTCTATAGGTCAATCATATTGGACATGAAACGTGATAGAATAGAACTATGGCATTCAGCCCCATCTGTATTACCTGAGCAAATTGCAGTTGACCAAGTCTGAGATCAGGGGCAATGGATCTATCATGGTTATAGAAAATGCTCAATTATTGATGGAATGGAATACTTTATGTTAAACTTCAAATATTTTAACATAATCTGTTTTTTATTTATTTTAATTGTAGATCCATGTTCTTCACAGTAATAAGATTCCTAAGCCTCTGACTTTGGCTGTTGGCGGCCAACAACCTATACTGTTGAGAGGACTTTTAGGCTGGGCACGTTCACTTATTCATGCCCATGCCTTTTTTTCTCAAAATAAAATAAAGGGCAATTACTAATTTAACCTGGAATTCCCAAAGAAGCTCTCAAGTCTCAACAGCATAGGCTGTTGGCCGCCAACAGCCAAAGTTTTTCCACGTACTTGGAGTAAGAATACGGGTCTATACCAACTTGTTTTATACTTGTACATGTAAGGTCTTGCATACCAGTAACACTTAGCAATCACACAATCACGACTCAAGTATAGAATAGAGACCTGAAGCTGATTGGTTGAACACGCTTTTGCGTGATGGACTCGAGGGGTCAGGCGGTTCACCTTACTGCCTAGGCTTTGTTTCCTTCCGTCATTCCTCATTACCCCAAAAAAACAAGTTAAGCAGCAGTAGCATAATGGCGGACTTGCATGCTGAGTAGAGATTACTTTTTTTTTCTTATAATTGTTGAAGTGGCAGAAATAATTGTTGAAACATTTCAGTCTGAAAAACCTGTGTAAAGCCTTTATCTTTAACAAAATATAATCTGCATGACGATATCTGATATATTTAAATAAATCCACACATGCTTTTCGATCCAAAATTCAGATGAAAAATAGTATTACAGATATTTTAATGGATTTTTTCCTCCTGGAACCAAAATATGTTTATGATCTTTTTCGCATTTTTTCCCTCTCCAATGCTTCTCCTTTCCACCACGAAATCATGATGCGCTTCATACTTACGGTTAGGGAAAGAACTACTATTACTACAAGTACCAATTTTATTCTGGGTGAAGGCAAACAAGCCAAGTGGAAACATTCCATCCTGTTTATAGATTGAGTTATTTGAGCTCAGAGAAGATATCCCTACAGATATTCCACAAAAGCATATATGGACAAAGGAATTTGGCGCCAAAAAAAGAAGGAATTAAGCCAAAGCAAACATCTCAAAGCTTTCTAACCACGTCGGTAGAACCAAACAAATAGAATAAAATGGCAGTGATGGGGTCTAGTCTGTAGTTCAATAATTGAATTCATTCTGGACCAACCAATGGAGTCATGGGTTCAATTCCAGGCTTCCAGCTTATATAAGATCAATGAAGAGTAGAAAGGCAAATGGTCAAAGTACTTGAGCAGTTATGGTCACGCTTATTCTGCATTGATGTACAATTTAGTCGGCACCACCTCAGTTGAAATTAAAGACATCAAAGATTATTGCAAACCGCCTTGGTAAAATCTGTTGTCGATGAAGTGCCTCCAAGGTCGACTGTTCGATATTTCCCATCAGCTATGGTTTTGAGGATGGCGTCATGGATTTGATCTGCTTTGTCATGCAGTTCCAAATGGCGTAGCATTGCCACGGAACTCAACAGAAGAGCCGTCGGGTTTGCAAGGTTCTGAAATAATTGCAATGCAGGTTTAGAATATATTTCTAACCAGAAAACTGTGTATTCCTACTTAATAAAGCACGTTCACTCATTGCACAGGTTCATCTATTATAAAGCATTTCTTAATGCATGTGGAGTCGGCATGCACAGACATGATGGGCCAATTAAGGCATTCAATGTAAACATGCATTTCAAGGTAAGTTAATGGGTTGTACGATAAGTACGAATAGATGACAGCAAACAGAAGTGCAGGAAGCATGCAGAAATAACTACATATAAAATAACCATTTAACTATATACATTTCAAATACTGAAACTATTAACAGATAGGATGTAAACACTCTTAAATAATAGTCTTGAGTTTTGTGAACTGCACACAAGGTAAGAACAAATAACGATGGTAAGATTCTCTCAGTGTGGGCTTTCCATCATTCTTTGCTTTGGCCATAGTTAAATGGTTATTTTATATGTAGTTATTTCTGCAAGATGTAAACACTCTTAAATAATAGTCCTGAGTTTTGTGAACTGCACACAAGGTAAGAACAAATAACGATGGTAAGATTCTCTCAGTGTGGGCTTTCCATCATTCTTTGCTTTGGCCATAGTTTTTAAGGCGCTAAGGCTAGGCTAGGCAACAGGGGGCGCCTTGTCGCCTAGGCGATGGATTTTTTTTAAGTAAAACCATATATCCTAGGCTAGTTCCCTAGGTTCCATAACCATCTTACCTTAATAATTATCCATAATTTTCACAAGAGAAGTATAAATTTCATGTTTTAAGTTTAGAAAATCAACATTTTATGAGAAGAAAAGGAACAAAGGAAAGAAAATTCAAAAAAATAATATAGGGACTCTACTTTTGTTATAGGAAAAGAAGAAAAGAAAAGGTGGAAGAAGATCTGTAAAAAGAAAATGTGTTGATTAGACAAAAATTTTAAGTTCTTCCCTTGATTATTGGTTCAGGTTCCGAAATCTTTGAGGATTCAATCAAGGATCAAAACTTTGATACAATATGCCCCGTATCGGGTGTATTGTATTGTATTGTATTGTATCTTTGGCGCCCCAATACACATGTTTACACTTGTTTTCGGGAACCCATTTTTTAAAATAATATATATATATATATATATATATATATATAAATAAATGAAATTGAAAACCAAAGAAATAAAAAAAAAATAGGGAGAGTATCGTTATAAGTACTGATGTGTATTGATACTTTGAACCATGGGTTCAATACAGCAGTTAGCAATGTTTGTGTTGATTAAACCCTAACAAATAAGAAAATAATAAAAAGAAATTATTACATAAACACATAAAATGAGTATTCTAGTTTAATAATGCCTATTTTATAATTATAATGTCAAAATATTAAAAAAAATAAAAGTATTTTATAACATAGTGCATAAAACTACTTGGCAACTAGGCGAGGCGAGCCTCCAAGGGCGCTTTGTCGCCTTGACAACTATGGCTTTGGCTTTCAACAAGGAGGCACAAGTCTGTGACTTTCGGTTTTTCTTCCAACTAGCCTATTTGGGTGCCGAGACTTAGAAGAAGAGCAAATGATTGGGAAGTGGAGTCCCTCGTTGGTTTGTTGCAAGCTTTGGGCAAAGTTCAACTTCAACCCCTAGGTGTGGACAAAATCTGGTGGATCAAAGAAGTTTTTGGTATTTTTACAGTGAATTTGATGTTGAAGTCCTTACTTTCTACTAATGACCCTATCCCCCCTTAGATTTGGTTTTGGAAGACAGCCATTCCTTTGAAGGTTTTCTTTGTTTGCGTAGCTATCAAGAGTAAGATTCCCACTATTGATGTGTTGAGGAAAAAGGGTATGATCCTTGTGAATTAATGTTGCTTATGTGAGGATGAGGAAACTGTCAATCATCTCCTCCTCCTCTGCAGCTACTCTCACAGGGCTTGTGTTCATGTTTTAAATTTGTTTGGTATGGACTGGATCACCCCTCCGGACCTGCCTCCCTTCTGGCTCAGTGGCATGGTCAGGCTTTCTATAAGAGGGGTAAGGTGCTATGGAAAGTCTCATCCAATATTTTAAAAGGCATGGGAGGCGTATGCCTGGAGGGGCGCCTCCAAGCGAAGCTCCCCCAAAATGCCCTGAGGCATATGCCAAAGACGTTGACACCTCTGAGACATACGCCTCATATGATTTTTTCATGAGGCGTGCTAGAGGCGTACACCTCATGTGCCTCTTGCACACCCTATGTAAAAAGATAGAAAAAACAAAGAAAAAAGAAAAAAAGGAAAGGTAAGAAAGGGAAAGAAAAGAAAAGGAAAAGGAAGGAAATAAAAGATAAGGGGAAAGAAAGTGGGTTGGGGACTAAGCCCTCGAACACCTTTGGCTAGGGGGCTTCACCCACCCCCCTCCCCTTTTCCTAGTGATATGCATCTTTATTCTTCTTAATATAAAATATTTTATTCAAAATAAAGAAAAATGAGATCCTTCATCCCCTTCTCCCTCCTCCTTCCTCCTCATCCCCCCCCTTCAACTAATGTTATGCATCTTTATTCTTCTTGATATAAAAGATTTTTATTAAAAATAAAGAAAAAATGAGATCCCCCCTTCCTCTTCATCCTCCTCCTAAGCCCCCCTCCTCTTATGCCTCCTTGTGTTCGAGAGGTTTACGCCTCTTGCGTTCTGAACTACGCCTCACGCCTCTAGGTAGTGGAATGCCTCGCTTCATGCCTCCGCGTTTTAAAACATTGGCCTCACCTTTGGTGGTTTGTTGGTGCCTATGGGGAGTGGAATAACCACTCATTTGAAGACAAGGCTGGTCCCCCTGAGAAAGTGTGTGCAGCTGTCGGAAAAACTTTGGTGAAATGGTAACAATCTTTTCAGGAGTTTCCACTTTAAGCACTTTGTTGATCATTGGAAACCTATCTTATGGGATGAGGATTTTGCGTTGTAATCTGTAGCCTGCTGGCTTTTCTGTATTTGGCTGCTGAGGAAATCTCTCCCTCAGTAACCTTATCTTTCTTTGTTTTAATAATATTCACCATTTCTCAAAAAAAAAAAAAAAAAAGCTGAACATGTGCTAGCCCAAATACTTGGGAGGATGTCAAAATTTAACGCAATTCATTGAGATTTGAGACTTGTAATTTGTTGAAATTTCATCCAAACCCTGCACCCACCATTTGCCCTAATTGTCATCCCTAAACCTTTTCTAAACAAAATGACGTCCGGACAGCCCTGACGCTAACCCATCTCTAGCCACATATAGTTTTTTTGTTACCTACTAAAAAGAAAATTATTTTATTAACTACTGAAAAAGAAAGTGTTTCCAAAAATATAGGAAATAGTACAAAGCCTCTGCATTAAAAAAAAAAAAAAAAAAAAAAAAAACTAGGTAAGTATCTCACCATATAAGAAGGTCATTCCCAATCTAGTTAAACCCTCAGCCACAATTCAAACTCTTGGGATCTGAAACAGAATAGGTGCCCTGGAATCATTCAAATTTTATTGAGAAAGTGACCAGTCTTCAAGGGCCCCTCTCAGCACTTTGGCTCCACCTTGTTGCATTTGCCTGGTTACCTTCAATGGCTAAGGACATGCAAATCTGCTGCTTGGAAATATAGGTTGCCTTAACATAAGAAAGCAAGTCAATCCTTTGGCTCAGCTTGAGAAGAGTGCAAATACAAATATGTACAATGCAAAACCTTGTAACCTTGTATTTGCACTCTTACCTAACGGAGCCATTGTTTCAATCCATGTCTCCCATTGGGCCAAAACACATTATTATTCCCCTTGAGGAACAGCTCTCCTATTCCAGATGTCTTGAGGTTCCTAAGAGAGTTACCATCAAATTGTAATTTTTTGATAGTACCATCAAGTCAAATTTGACCTTCCCACTGATTGCAAGGGGAGAAGTCCTATTGGGACTTGGGAGAACCACCTTGGGAAGGAAGACTAAAGAATCTCTAGGTAACTATCTTCTGAGATCATTTTTCATACTCCTGAGAACTCTTCTATAACCAAAACCAAGGACTCACGTTGGGAAGAAACATAGTACTCAAGGATTCAAATGAAGCCTTCTTGTTTTTTGAATATGTTTATTTCTTTCTTTTTTTTTTTTTTTTTTGATGAATAATGAGTGAATTTATTAATAGATTAAGAGCATAAAAGATACACAGAGAAAGTTCCCAAGTTGAGGCACGAGATTCAGCCTCAGATTAAAGCAAAAAATTATAGTTTAGCCCAAAACATCTGATTCCTATGCATCCCTTCTTTAGCTAGTGAATCTGCTAACCCATTTGCTGATCTTCTTTCCCATTGGAATTGGACTGACATGTTTGTAGTTAGCCATTTGAATCTTCGTAAAGTCCCTTTATAGGACCAGGCTGCTTTTCTGGTTCTTTTAACCACTGGATCGCCAACTTGGAATTACCTTCAATTAACAACTGTTCACAATTCAGTTCCTTGGCAAATTCAGCTCCTTGTAACACTGCTTGAATTTCTGCATTGACCGAGTCCCCTACTCCTATAGGGCCAGAATATAAAGCAATAATTAGCCCCTCTTTATTTCTAAACACTCCCCCAACACCAGAAGGGCCCGGATTGCCTAAACTGCTGCCGTCAAAGTTGAGCTTAATGACACCCTCTTGAGGAGGTTTCCATTCTGCTGACGGTTTAGGTCTCGTACTAGAACTTTTGGCAACCACCTCCCAATTTCTCCATAAATCACCAAAGGAGAATGGAGAAAATAGTTCCAAGGTCTTTACCCAATAAATTGCTCTATAAATTAAGCAATCCCATACAATGATCCCGTTCCTCTCCTTCTCATCAAAGATCCTAGCATTTCTTTCTTCCCAAACAGTCCAAACCAGTGCATCTAGCACACCTCCACAAGACCCTACCTCTTTTCTTAGGCCACTTGAAGGTTGTAGGCTCAAATAGATTGCTAACCTACGTTGGCATTGTCCACTTGCATCCAAAGAGACTAAAAAGCTTTTCCCTGAGACCTACAACAAAGGGACAGGATATTAGTAAATGATAACAACTTTCTCCACTTGCTTTGCAGAGGACACACCAATTGGGAGAAATACTGAGACAAGGTCTTCTTCTTTGTAGGTTGTCCAAGGTGTTTTGTTTTTCAAGTGAGGCCTCCCAACAAGGGGCTCCCACTTTAGGGGGAACAGGTTTAGACCATACCTCTTTACAAGGGAAAGGCTGGAGCTAAGGACAGAGCATAAGGAAGAGAAAAAGGAGGCGCAAGAGAATGTGCCCGAAGGATAAGGGGACCAAATACGAGCACCCGATTTAGAAGGGTCCAGACAGATAGGATCAAGCAAGCGAAGTAACTGTGTTGTCTGGTCAAGCTTAGAATCTCTTAAATCTCTCCTGAAACCCAAATTCCAACTGAAGCCAGATAACAAAGAGAATGAGACAAATCTTTGAACTGGTTCGTTTTTAAAGTGAGAGGGAATACAAAGGCAAAGAAAGGTCCTTGAGGGTTGAATTTCCAATCCATAAGTCCTCCCAAAAGAGAACCCTATCCCCAGTGCATACATCAAACCTGATTAAGTTTAAAAATTGTGGAAGAACGCCATAGATTGCCCTCCAAGGGGAGTTTAATGTAGCCTTCCGAAAATTTCCAGCATCCCAACCATTGCTTTTTGCTCCATGAATATTCTCTACAACTTTGTGCCAAAGTCTTTCCTCCTCTGAAGCCATTTACCCAAAAGGGCTGAGTTTTTCTTCCCTTGGTTACCCAATTCCAAACCCCCTTGCTCCTTTTTCTTGCATACTAATTCCCATCTTACCAAATGATCCTTCCTTCCCTCTCCAGGCTCCCACAAAAAGTCCCTCATTAGTTTCTTTACTTTTATCACCTCCCTTTGCAGCATCCTAAATACGGAAAGGAAGTAAATTGGGAGATTCGCTAAGGTGGATTGAATTAAAGTAATTCGACCCCACAAGGTCACATAATTTCTTTTCCAGGCCACCAGTTTCTTAGCACACCTTTCCACCACGGGATTCCAAAAGCTTCCCTCCCTGGGATTGTCTCCTAATGGTAACCCCAGTTTATTTATTTCTTGTGCAGCCTACATCATAACATTAGTAATTGCTATTTCTAAGTCCTAAAAGCCTAAAACAGGTCCACAAAGCTGTCTCCTTGTATAGGAGCTTTGCCTAAGTGATAATAACAATCTAAACTTCCAATCTTCTCTAATTTAAAAAAATGTCCCTAAAGAAGAGCTTATTTTAGATGCATAGCAAGCCTTTCCAGGTTGAAGCTTATCCAATCAGCCTATGTTTAGTTTCTCCGCCATACTATTTTCTAATAAACTCACAGCCTGTTCATGTTTTCTTTGCCCATCTATGTGTTTGTGTTTGTGTTTGTGTGTGTGTGTGTGTGTGTAGAGAGAGAGAGAGAGAGAGAGAGAGATCCAAAATATCCTTACTCTCCTAAATCGCTAAACTTGACCAAGGATCATTTTGAGTCCTTATGGTTTGAGTCTTGAATAAGAGAGATATTTAGTATGTAGAAGTGAGCCCTTCCCATGGCATAGTTGAGAAATAAGCAAGTCAAGAAGTATGACCCACAGCACCACGCAATATGAAGCCATGCAAATGTGTCTAATTCTGTGCAACTATATATCTAATGGAGAATCATATATTTATAGATATAATGTGTATGTATGAATTATGAAAGTATCAATATAAGAGAGCGAGCGAGAGAGAGAGAGAGAGAGAGAGAGTTCATGGCTGACCTTCCCAGCTATATCAGGTGCTGAACCATGCACAGCCTCTGCCAGAGCAATGCCCCCTTCACCAATATTACAGCTGTACAAGGTGTGGTGGATGAGAAGTTATGTGGAATTATACATCCTGTAGAAATAATTGAGGAAAGATTGATACCTTGGAGTCAAACCCAACCCCCCAATCAAACCAGCACAGAGGTCACTGATGATATCTCCATAGAGATTAGGCATCACTAGTACATCAAAGAGTGTCGGATTTTTAACAAGCTGTTAAGAAGTGAGCCACAACATAAGTAGCAACAGTAATAAAGCAAACCATTGATTTCTTAATAAATGAATAATGATATCGTGAAAGCAAACCATTGATTTCGTCATATGAATTATATGATAGCATTAGTGTAATTCATATGTGCTAAATTGGGACAAATGCATGGCCTGTAGTGCAGCATATGGCTCCATACCACACATATAACATGCCTGACCCCCAATACATGTAAAATATGTGGCATTAGCAAAGTGCAGGCAATACCATCATACAACAATTGTCTATGATGACCTCCTCGTAGGTTATCTCAGGGTACTTTTCTGCAACCTCACGGCAACACTGGAAATAAAGAATGACCAAATACATAAGTACAAAGGAAATAAAACAAATAGGAAAGGTTCATGATTTGAATTTTGAGATTGAGAATCAATAGACCTTGAGAAAAAGACCATCAGTCTTCCTCATGATGTTTGCTTTGTGTATAGCAGACACCTTCTGTCTTCCATGCGTCTTGGCATAGTGAAAAGCATATTCAGCCACCCGCAGACTTGCTTGGCGGGTAATGATCTTGAGACTCTCAACTACACCCCTTACCACCTATCACCATAGAAAAATTCATATTGCTTAGTTAAAGTTCATGGAATCAATTTAGAAACAAAAAAGGAATATAAAAAGGGAACAAACTGATATATACTTACTTGATGCTCCAGGCCACTATATTCTCCTTCAGTATTTTCCCGAATTGTGACAAGATTGACATCATCATATCGAGTTCTATAGCCAGGGAGACTGTAGCAAGGTCTGACATTGGCATAAAGACCAAGTTCTTTCCTTAGAGTAAGGTTCAAAGACCTGTGTCCTTTCCCAATTGGTGTAGCCATTGGCCCTTTCAGTCCAACTCTATTTTTACGAACTGATTCCAGACTCTCCCATGTCAGAAAACTCTCTGTTCTGGGGTCCACTTTGTCCCCCACAAAGTGTTCTTCCCATTCTATAGGCACTTCAGCTGCATTGAATACCTGCATTCACTCAATCAGATTGAATCTTAAACCATAAGCATCTAAGAGGAGAGCAATCAATATGAGATTGGTTTTATTTAAAGTCAAGCAATTCAAAAGAACCCACGAGGTTGTCAGTGGATTCATTTTGGATGAACCAGTAGATGGACCATATTCAAACATGTCTGAACATAAAAGGGTGGACTCTAGGTTAGATTCTACGTGTCTGATAGGGTTTGAGAACCTGGGGATATATGGACTATAAGCTGTTTGGATTTTTATTTCCACCAAGGTCATTCTGTTTGTGCTACTAAGCTGCATGCAAGTTCTTAAATAGTCTTTGTCCTCTTTCAGGAAAGCATTCTGACTAGTGGATAAGCCTGATCAATATATACTTGAAGAAGAGATATCTAAAGTTGATTCAACAAAAAGTAGATCTCATCCGTACATTAAGGTGAATTTCAGATCTTCAAACTTGATCAACTCGAGCATCTGCATAGAAATCTAATTTTTTCATCGTTTGCATAAAATTCTTAATTATTACTGGAGCAATGCAGTTCAACCTAAGATTCATAAAATGTTGCAAGGCTCAACTTGAGGACCAGAGATTCATCAATATAGCTATTAGCTGTAATCACTGATAAAAATACGCAAGTGCTTCAATAAATGATTTATTTCAGGAATGCAAACTAAGAGTGTTGTTACTTATTTGTTGATAACCATCAATAAGAAGTACATGCAAGCTGTGGTGCAGAAGTGATACAACCACAGTCAATTTCTAGTGGATCTAGAAGTGCAGCTCCTTGCCCATCGTCATGGCCCTGGCAACAACTTACCTACCAATTTAGTCCCAGGCCATCGTGAAACCCTTTTTACCACTATCAGAAATTCTGTAACTTCATGGGGCCTACTTAACGCGTTTGACCATATAAATGATGCTCCATCAATGAATTGTTCTCAAGTCTTAATGAATCAGATGCCTTTAGACCTATAACTTTAATCCTATTGGATTTTTCCAGATCAATACCCTAAACCTATCGCCAGTATCATGAATAATCAACTTTTCTGTGTCCCGACTACCGATAACAGTTGAACACAATAACTGTTTTAAGAACACGGTGAAATCGAAGAAATAACACCTGATTATGATCGTAGTAAATAAGCAAATAGCATTCATGATAGGATATGGCTGAATTTTGTAAAACTTAAACACAACCGGACACAAATAGGATGCAAGTATAGAATGATAGAATTATGAAGAATCAAAATGAACAGATGCAAGTCAGAACAAAAGGCGGGAAAATTAACAAAAAGACCAGTGGAGGCGCCGAGGGGAACCAACCTGCTTTACGGAATCGGCAATTTCAGGCCCGATACCGTCGCCAGGAAACAGAGTCGCTCGGATCGGCTGAGTGGATGAAGCGGAGGTTGAAATAGTCCGAACAGGAGACGAGATAAACCCAATGGAATTAGGGCTTTCGATCAACGCAGTTGAAATCTGTTCAACTGAACGGCTACGTAGAACGCGTCTGAGGATTTGAGACGCCATGGGGGGAGGGAGGATAGGGGAAGCAAATACCAGCGAGGCAGCGATAGTTTATAGTGGCCGGACATTAAAAATAAAACATAGAGGAGACGCCTCTACTAAAAACAAGCTTGACACACATGCAAAGCCGGATGGATGAACCGGGCTGACCTTGTACAGTAGGCCCGGTAGGGTATCAACGTTTTATTTGGGGGGAAGGGGGGGTGGGGTTAAACTCACAAAAATTTCATAGTTCGTTAGTTAATTGTATGATGTCATGATATGTGCCATTTAAAAAATTACCCTTTGAAATAATATATTGCTCATCATCTTGTTCCTCAATAATCAAAAGATAGTTAAAGCTGAGCTGAACAAATTGGTCGATACCACCAAGTTTGGGCATTTGGATGGTTGATAAAGAAAATTAGATGACACCCAACAGTATTTGCATCATTTCACATGCCACTTAACAACCGTTAACAATTTTGGACTAAACTGAGAGGTTTTGGAAGTTCAAATACTAGATTGGCACATTTTAAAATTCAGGTACCAATGTACAAGGTATTAATATGCAACTTACATTTTTTTACAAGAGAGAAATTACACCAATTGTGAAAAAGAACACCCTAGAGTGCCCGCTGCTATAATATAATAGGCATTTGGCACCAAAAAATTCCATTATAGCTGATGTGGCATGAATCGATAAGAAAATCGCATTTGGCAACTCTTTTATAAAAAAAAAAAACACACACAGAAAAAAACATTGTTACAATGATCAACTCCAGGATTTAAGAAAGCAGCATTTCTTGAATCATTAAATTGATGTTTCTTGAATTGCCTTGGTAATCTTGAATCACAAATGTGATGTGGCACATTGAAAAAAAAAATGACTTCCTTTTTAAGATGTCATGTGGTTGTCATTATAAGTATATTATAATAATAAGCCAAATCACTTTGCCCAACCAACTTTCATCTATACGAAATAATTGTGAAATGAAACACTACAATTCCAATTGCCAAACACCCGCATAATTAAACTCCTAGTCATCTAAAGGCATGGCTTAAAACTCTCTGTTGTGTCATTTGCCAACCAGTCTGCTACTTGGTTTATTTCTTAATTATTATAAATATGCTGAGAGCTTTTATTGCAATCTTGTGATCACATTCCACTATTATCTTGCTTTCTTCCAACAACCCAATTGATTTATGAGCCTTAAGAGTGGCTCTCATTTCTTCTACAGTGTATGTATGTATTATGATTCAGCTTGCCCTTGATTCCTGTTAGACTGATAAAGAATAAAGGACAAGAAAGAAGAAAGAAAGGGAGATAGAGAAAGGAGAAAAGAAGAGAAGAAAGGGAGAGAAATATTACCTCTCCCATTCAGCCATATGTGTTTTATATTACTAACATAGTGGAAAAGACACATGTGTCCCTACTTAAGTAAGGGACACTAGTTTTAACATAATCTTACACATCAACAACCTCAACATAAGCATAAAGACAGAAATACTCCTACATACTCGACAGTAACACTCCCCCTCAAGCTGGTGAATATATATTGTATAATCCCAGCTTGTTTCATATGTAGTCCACTCTCCCCCGACCCAACCCTCTAGTAAATAAGTCTGCCCACTGTTTCCCTGTGTTAACATATGTAGTGTCTATTACTCCACCCAGCACATTCTTTCTCACAAAGTGACAGTCAACCTCCATGTGCTTGGTCCTCTCATGAAACACCGGATTAGAAGAAATATGAATTGCAGCCTAATTGTCACAGTAGATCTTCATTGGAGTGTTAACAGTGTATCACATCTCCTGTAGAAGGTTCCTTAGCCACACTAATTCACAAGTAGTTTGTGTCATAGCTCTATATTCTACCTCTACACTGCTTCTCGCCACAATTGTTTGATTCTTACTTTTCCATGTCACTAGATTACCAAAAAAAAAAGTGTAATAGCCTGTGGTAGATCTCTTATCAAACATAGAACCGACCCAATCAGCATCAGTATATCCTTCTATTTCATGTTTTCCACCACTTTTGTATATCAAACCACGACAAGGAGACCCCTTTAAATACCTCACAATTCTTATAACTGCATCCCAATGTGGAACTAGAGGTTTTTGCATGAACTGACTTACCACACTAACCGCAAATGAAATGTTTGGCCGAATAATGGTTAGGTAGTTCAGTTTACCTACAAGTCGTCAATATCTGCTAGGGTCTTCAAACACTTCACCCATATCACTACTCAACTTAGTGTTTGTTTCCATATGTGTTTCAGTTGGTTTAGCACCTAACAAACTTGTTTCTTCCATCAAATCAAGAACATATTTCCTCTTACACAAGTTAATACCATGCTTAGACCTTGCTACTTCTATCCGCAATAAATATTTCAATTTACCAAGGTCCTTTGTCTAAAAATGTTTTTGCAGAAAAGTCTTCAGCCTATCAATGCCCATTTTATCATTCCCGGTAATAACAATATCATCTATATACATACGATATTTCTTACCTGAGAGTCATGACTGAAGACTGAATGGTTAACTTGGCACTATTTCACACCAAACTTCTTTACCACCTCACTGAACCTACCAAACCATGTTCGATCAGACTGTTTAAGCCCATAAATGGCCTTGTTTAGTCTACATACCTCACCATCCTCCCCTTGAGCAACAAACCCAGGTGGTTGCTCCATATAGACCTCATCGAGCAAATCACCATGCAAGAAAACATTCTTGATATCAAGTTGATAGAGGGGCCAATCATACATAGCAGCAAGAGAGATCACAACACAAAATGAACCAATCTTAGCAATCAGAGAGAAGGCCTTTGTGTAGTCAATACCAAAGGTTTGGGAGTACCCTATTGCAACTAGTCTAGCTTTCAGCCGTTCTACACTACCATCAGGTAAGTACTTAACAGTATAAACCCACTTACAACCGACAACCTACTTACCAGGAGGAAGAGTGATGAGGTCCAAGTATGATTATGAGTTAGAGCCGAGAGTTCTTCCATTGCACGACACCATTCTGGAGAGGCAAGGGCCTCATATGCATCATTAGGGACAACAACAGAAGATAACAAGGAGATAAACTGGCGATGGGAAGCAGAAAGGTGAGTGAAAAAAACATAATTAAAAATATGATGAAGGGTACAAGTGCGTTTACCTTTATGTGAGGCAATGGGAAGATCAAGATCAGATATTGGGGGTGGGGCTGGTGTGGGGACAATTGTTGAATCTGTCGACGTTGATGGAGCTGGAGAAGGAGTTGGTACATGTGGGCAATGTGTGTACACTTGACGGATAGATGGTCGCTCAACAAGTGGTGGCACCGGAGGCAAGGACTTGGTCACAGTTGGAACAAGAGGAACAGAATCCGCAACTGGAAGAGGAAGAGGAGGAGGTGATGATGATGAAAAAACATCACCGGACCCCAAGAAAAACATAGTAGACTCAAAGAAGGTAACATCAGCACACACAAAGGAACATCGAGAGCTAAGATGATAACACTTATGCCCTTTCTGAGTCCAGGAATAGCCAAGGAAGATTAATGGATCGTGCATTTAACTTGTCCCTCAAGGGGCCTGGATTATGGACGAAGCAGACACACCCAAAAACCCGAGGAGAAAGAGGAAACAAAGACAAGATAGGAAACAAAGTAGTGAATGGAGAATGACCATCAATGATAGATGTGGGCATCCGATTAATCAATAAGCAAGAAGTAAGCACCACATCACTCCAAAAGGGTTTAGGAACATTCATGTGATGCATGAGATATCAAGTTGTTTCCAAAAAATTATGGTTCTTCCTCTCAGCCACCCCATTTTGTTGTGGGGTGTAGGTACATGAAGTCTAATGTATAATGCCATGTTGGTCTAAGTATTATTGAAATGATGAAGAGAAATATTCACGGCCATTATTGGAACAAAAAATTTTAATGTGAATACCAAATTGGTTGCGAATCTCAGCACAAAATTTTTGGAAAATGGTAAACAATTCACTCATTTCTTTCGTTAAATAGAGTCACGTCATCATTGAATAATCATCAATAAAAATGACAAAATATTCATATCCATTGTATGACATCACTTTATAAGGATCCCAAACATCTGAATGAACCAAATAAAAATGACTCAACATACGGTTATCAACCTTAGGAATAAAGGGAACATGGTGATGTTTTCCCAACTGACACGACTCACAATCCAAAATAGAAAGATGACTCAACAAATAAACCAAAGACTTCAAAACTTTCAGTTAATGATGACCAAATCAACAGTGCCACTAGAGAGGAGAGAGAGATGATTGGAGAGTTGTTGATGTTTTTCCACCACCGTCAAGATAATGCAATCCACCAGCTTCATGCCCTCTACCAATCTTTATCCCTATATTAAGACCCTAAAAAACACATGAAGAAGGATAAAAAGTAATAGAGCAATTAAGTGAATTGGTCAACTTACTAACTGACATAAGGTTAAATGAAAATTTAGGGACATACAAAATTGAGGATAAAGGTAAGGGGGTCATGTTAACATTGACAACACCACAAATGGACGATTTCGAGTCAATAGCAAGGGTAACAGATTGTGATGTTGAGCAATGAGAAAGGGAAGAAAACACACTTGGAGTTCCAGTTATGTGATCGGAGGCTCTAGAGTCAATAATCCAGGGATTGAGTGTGGATGCTAGACAAGCCATACCCAAGTGTGCGAGAGTGGCCGTGTTCTGTTGAGATGCGGCCTGGACAAACCTCTCATACTCATCACAGGGAACACTCATCATCTCCTTCCCGGGAACATCTGTGGATGTAGGAAGCATTTGATCAGTTGGACGACTCTCCTGTTTGAAGCTGTTGTCACTAGTCATGGCATGATTGGTCCAAGTTGAGGGTGGACCATGTAAGTCATAGCAATAATTAATGATATGTCCATCCATACCAAAGTGAGTACACCTCCTCGAACCCAAAATACGTCATCTGTCATGGGCTCCCCCTGAATTTCTACCTCTAGTACGACCACCACCACAGTTATATGTAGGTCCACCACCACCACTCCAACCATATACTAGTCCACTACAGCTAAACTGAGCTCCCTGAGCTCTACCTCTAACACCATGACCATCAATACTATAAAGGTTGATTTATCGGAAACATTAGAGTTCTTGGTAGATTCAATGGAAATCCTCCTATGTCGAGCAAACACCTCTTCTAAGGAAATGAGAGTTGACCCTCTTAGTATTTGAACCCGCACTAGTTCATACTCAAATTTTAGCCCCACAAAAAATTGAGTCACATCAAGTTGTTCTCTCTGCTATTGCTGAATTTTGACATTAGAAGTGAGGGGGTGATAAGCATTCAACTCATTACGAATGTTTCTCATATTAGCATAGTACTCCTCAAGACTCTGATTACCCTATTGCAAATTAAAGCATTCCTGGTGCAACTGATATACTCTGGTTGTATTGTCTTGATCCGAATACAACTTCTTAGCATTGTCCCACACATCTTTGGCAGTGTTAAGAAACATAAAGTTTACACTAATCTTGGGTTCCATACTGTTCTATAACCATGTGATAATTTGTGCATCCTCTTTTCCCAATCATCATACTCATGAGAATCAGTGGAAGGTTTTTTTTTTCTCTTATGTTTTTCACCTTCTTCTTTGCCTTAAGAAAAACTTCTACAGATTTAACCCAATGTACATAATTTTCTCCATTCAGTTTAATGGAGGTCATTTGAACATTCAAGTAGTCAGTAGGGACCATCACATTAGACTTGCTATCACTGCTGTCTCCCATTGTTGAATTCAACACACTGCACACTATACCACACCACACACTAATCACACTGGTTTTAGCACATGTTATTGTTGAAGATTGCACTCTTTACACCACAAACCCTACCCCACGACTACTTGAAATCTCACCACCCTGTATGAGGACCAATCCCCCTTCGAATCACACTGAAAATATCATAAACCCTAGCACACTAAAGTTTGAAATCCCACCGTACGATCTAAAACATATTTATCATTTGATTCACAACAAAAAATATTGCATAGAAATCTCTTACCTAATCACCCAAAAATCAGACCACACAAGACGCCCACTACACCACACAAATCAGCCCTCTTCTCTTAATTGACTAGGGGAGGGCTTCTTAGAAACCACAGTAACCAACCATGAATAGCACAACCTGGAGGTATAGAAACCTCCAAGGGAAGAGGACGACCACTCCTTTTCAGCCCTTTCCCTTATCTACAATTGATGGTGAAGAACCCACGAGAAAACCCTAGACTGGGTGCGCAGAACACAAAATTATGGGCAAATCCGATTTGCTCAACCTAGCTTTGATACCATATTATGATTTGGCCTGCCCTTGAGTCCTGTTAGGCTGATAACAGTCAAGAAGAAAGGAGAAAAAAGAAGAAAGAAAGGGAGAGAGAGAGAGAGATAAAGGAGAAAAGAAGAGAAGAAAGGGAGAGAAAGTTCTGGTTCAAATGAAAGAAAGATTACCTCTTCCATTCGGCTAGATGTGTTTTATATTACTAACATAGTGGAAAAGACACATGTGCCCCTACTTAAGTGAGGAACAATAATTCTAACATAATCTTACACATCAACAACCTCAGTATAAGCATAAAGACAGAAATACCCCTACATACTTGACACTAACAATATGTATGTATGTATGTGTGTGTATATGTATGTACATGCTAATTGAGCCAAGCTCGCAATCTTTCAAGCCAAGCTTTTTATTAGTCGAGCTCAAACTTTAATAATTAATCAAGCTTACAACAAGGATTGAACTCGATTTGAGCTTGATTAGAATCAAACTCGAACTGAGCCCAATTGAATTTGAGCCTGAACTATTCAATTAGAGCTCGTTTTGAATGCAGCCTTAAGTATATATTACATCCATTACATACACGAAGAAAAAGCTAGAATTGTAAAAATCTCCTAATCTATAGTTAAAAAAAGGTCTTCTCCTTGACTAAGAAAAGCTACCTATTTTGATTTTCTCCCTCATTGTTCCTTCTGTTTCTTTGCAATTCGTTCTTTTTGTTCCCCACTTCTAAGCTGCCAAATCCCTTGCCAATTTCCTTACACTTCTAATTATTCTTCCTTGAACTTCTATACCGACTTCTTCTAAAGTGCTTGATACCTTTTTTGCACAAGGGGTAAAGCAATGGTTGTTAGTCGTTCATCCTCACAAAACATCTCTTCATAAAATCCTTCTCCTTCTCTGATATCTCCTCAAACATCAAGGGGGGCGTTCTTTTTTTTTTTGGATTTTGAGAGAAGGGAAAGTTGGTCAATAGGATTCTTGATTCCCATTGACCATGAAACCCATGTTCTTTTTTCAAATTTATGTGGGGACCAGGGAAAGTTTATTTTCCTGGGTATCACTTACCTAGGTCACCTCCTAGGTGGGTAAATAACTTCCCACCTTGGGGGAAGTCACTAACACTTGAATGGGACAAAAATGCCCCTTTTAATAATGAATTATTATGGTTAAAATGGTCATTGTCTTATTTAGCTAAGAATAAAAGAACATGGGTAAATGCACTTACTAAGGTAATGAAACAATTACTAGAGTAAGTGCATTTACCCAGGTAAGTAACTTACCGAAAAGCAAATAGGGCATTGAAATAACCCATTTTAACTTAACAAAAACCTCCTTTAATGATCATCTCAGTAATTTTACATATAAATTTACTAAAATATGTGTTTTTATTGAGTTAAAATGGGATTACTTCAATAATTTTGTATGTAAAATAATTTATAAAATGGTATAATGGGTATTTGGAAAAAGTTGGTGCATCATTCTAACATTTTTCGTCTGAGATGGTAACAGAAAGGAGGTTTTTGTCGAGTTTCTAGAAAGTTTAGGGGATGTTTTTATATTTTACCCTTTTTCAAAATAATGTAGGGTATATTTAAGTAAATTAATGAAAACTCAAGGTACATTTAAGTCTTTTACGCTTTAATATATCCTCAAACATGTGCCACTTAAACCACTGACATAGTCTCATAGCACCATGTATCAAGAACATCTCAGCAGTTATCACATTAACCTCTCTCTTTCTCTCTCTCTACGTCTTTGTTTTGGCAAAGTTCTGTCTCATCCCCATCTTTATGTTCTTCTCCCTTTTTTTAAACCTTTTTAGGGTTTTTTACATGGTTTTTAAAAACAACCCGAAAACATAACCGTTTTGGCCATCGGTTTATGGGTCGACAGTTCAATCATCCGGTTTGAACGGATGGTTTGTCCTAACAACAAAAATAAAAAAAGAAAAAATGGCCAAAAACCGTTGAACGGGTTGACGAGTCAACAGTTCGACCACCCGGGTTAATGGGTTGTTGACCGATTCAATGGTTTTTGGCTAGGGACTGGTATTGGGGTAAAACGGAACCAGTTGCCTAGATGGTTCCCGAGCTAAACGATCCAACCATCCATGTCAATTGCGATTCAAAAACCATGGTTTTTATGCTTTTGGATTTTCACTATTCAAAGGTCTCTTTTGCTGTGGGATTTATTCGAGCATGTGCGGTTTGACAAAGGTTTCTTTTTTTTTTTTTTCATTTTCTGCTTTGTTTTTTTGTATTCTTCTTCTTCAAGATCCTTTAAAACGGTTTAGGGTTTACCACAATTTCATTTCTTCCCTTTTGTTTTTTTCTTTGAGTTTTATTGTGCAATTTTTTTTTTAAATTTTCTTATAAGGCGATATGCTCTGTCTCTTTCTTTGTTTGCATGTGTGTCTAACTCCATCTCAAATCAGAACTTTAGACTCGATTTTCTGATATTTTCCATGGTTTTTCCAATTTGGTGGATTTACCACCATTTTTTTATTGTGTTTAAAGTCACATTGGATTTATCATTCTTTCAAGGCTTTGAAATCCCTCGCAATGTCCACCCTTCCCATGATTATGACTACAAAATTATTTTGTCTAATTATTGACATCTAGAAAAAACAACCCGGAAAAACAAAACCGTTATGGCCACCAGTTTCCAGGTCGATGGTTTAGCTACCCAATTCGAACGAACGACCTATTTTGACAACAAAAATAAAAAAATAAAAATAATTAAAAATAAAATGGCCAAAAACTACTTAACGGGTTAAACAGGTCGACCATCCGGATCAACGGGTTGTTGGCCGATTCAATGATTTTTTGCCATGAACGGGGTTTGGGGTAAAATAGAACCGGTTGACTAGATGGTTCCCAGGCTAAATGGTCCTATCAGCTAGGAGTTTTTGATGTAAAACAAATGACAACTATATATAAAATAGAACTCAAAACTATCAGTGTATGATCGTGTTTTTTTACATGCGATGCGATGCTTTATTGAAACAATATTTAAAAACTAAGCACATAATAATCTCTTTTAAGTCGAATTTCAGAATTAATTACTTATAATTACAATTTTCTTATTAAGAAATGTACCAAATATCAATGTTATTCATCAAATATGTTCCCGGTGGATGTTGGTGCGCTAAGAGCAAATCCCAATTCTCACTGACATCTTAATAATGAAGTTCACAAAATGCTCGATATTATAAGCCCGGATCTGCTGCTTGGACGTTGTATGTAAAATGCTACAAATTCAATCACGAGTGGACACGCCAGTATTCATTTGTAGCTCCATGTGTTCGGAACAATGACGTGCTCAATCGTCATTGGTTACGTACCCATCTACACACAGTGTGCGAGCAGCAGATCTCGAGTGCGCTATAATAGGTAGGGGAGTGCCCGAACCGAAATACATGGCGAAGGGCCGAAGACTGAAACTGCCAAAACGTTCAAAAGATACCGGGATACCCAGATGCTGACCCTTTCTCTCTCTCTTTCTCTCTCTCTCTCTCTCTCTCTCTCCGATGGTCGAAGAAGGAGATGCAACTCCTCTCCCATCTATCATACAATCTCCTTCTCTCCCTTTGTGTCATCTCAGTCGTCTTCCTCTGCAGCAAATAATAAATCAATCAACAGACACGCTGATCATCAAACATTATTCAGCGGCCATATAGATACAACGCACTCTATCTCTCTAAAATTGCCAAAGTTACAAGAATAAGGGACGACGATGTCGTGGTTTAGATCCGCAGTGACCAAAGTTATGGTGGCCAGAGGCAAGAACAGCCTCAGTCACACCGTCAGGAGCTACGCTGACTCCGTCGTCCAACAAGCCGGTCATGCCGTTGCCGAGGGTTCCAAGCTTCCGCAGGATCGCATTGTAATTTCTTATATTCTCTAAGTGTACTCTTTTGCTTCTCATTCCATTTTATTTTTGCTCCATTACTCATTTCTCTTGGTTTGATTTGTTAATTATTATATTTCCGAAGTCGCTACGTTCAATATTATTTTGATAGTTCGTTGGATGTGCATGCGGAAGTCAGCTTCACTTATTCTATTTCGTGCTGTTAGTTTTCAATGTCTTTCGTTATTTAATGTCTCATATTATAATTTCTTCATGATACTTCTTACATTTTTACTTTAAATTATCATCATCGTCATCATCGTTTTTTTTTTGAATGCATTAATTATCACCATTTTTTTTAAACGTAAATTATTTCTCCAAGGTTCATTAATTCCACCCCCTTCATTTCATACTTTTAAAGCAAGTGGATGATATTCCTAGTATCTTTGTTCAATTTAATTCTGAAGACAAATGCTGCAGAACACCAAAAAGAAAAATGTTCTTAACCTCAACATCCACATCATGAATAATGCTGACATCACTATAAGAAAATACCTTTCCGACTCGGTTATAGCAAGCTCACAAGGGATGAAGTGACTGAATTGAATGACTTGTATCTTTGTCTTTCAGTGGATAAGATAATTATATGATAAAATATTTGCAGCTATAATAACCAACCCAACTCCAGCTTCAGCCATTAAGGAACTCACAACCTTTTTAATAACTTACCAAATGTCAAAGCAAGTCATTTGATTCAACCAATTCAGATGTTATCAAATAGCCCCTAAGACTTCTCTAATTTCATTAAGGTAGTATACTTTGACCACTTCCCAACATGGACTCCACTGAATCCTGTTAGTTGAGTCTTCCTCAATGGCAAATGAAGTGATTGTACTGCTATTTCGAAATCCTAGCACTGGTAAGGGGAGAAAATCTATATTACCTGGATATGGCCAGGACATGGTATTGGGTATGTAATTCAAACTAAAAATTGAAGTAACGACACTCTTGTACACTGGATATCCTAGAAGCAAATTATATAGCTGCATCATCCTGACACAACATTAATGTCACCAGCTCTTTAGGTAAGGGATAAATTGATGGATGCAAATAATACAGCTGCATCATAGGAGCAAATTGAATCCCACCTTAGTACCATGATGCTTATAAATGGATACAGAAAGGGTAATTAGGCCCTCAGGTATTCGAGGGTCACTAGAAACTTTTATGGCCATGTCAAAGATATTTTCTTGGGTCTAATTGGATATGGAAAATTATATGAGAGCAGAAATGGTAGCACTCCTGCATGGTTTAAGATTAAGCAGATCACTGAATATCACTGCATTGAATATAGAAGGGAATTCAAGGGTAAGGGTGGGCTGGATGAGGAATGAAAGTATGGGAGCCTGGAACTATAGAAGCATCATAAAAGAGATCAAAGTAATGACGATAAACTTAAACATCACATATTCATGGGTTCACAGATCAGAAAATGGCCTTGCTGAAGCCTTGGTCAAGGTGGGAATTAATAGGCATCAGCTTTTTTTGGGGGCTATGTTATAATGTACAATCAAGAATTTGGACATACCATGGAGCCTGTGTAAAAAGTAAAGAAAAAGGGTCTTGTGACAGCATTCATCACTTTGGTCTGCTTAGCAGTACGTACTGACCAGTAAAAAAAAAGTAGTTACATGATAAGCATTGTGACATTGCTTTTGAATCACATAACTTATTGGAAAAACATAGCATATAGTTGCATACTTGGTAAAATCTCTTGCTGATCTATTGAGCTAGGATTTTTTTTTTTTGGTATCTTTTTCTTTTCCTTTTCACATAACTATCTTATTATAATTAAAATGTTATGCATTATATATATATCTCAATTTTTGTGATTGTCTGAAATTCAAATTAATCACTTCCCTTTCTTAATCAGTGTTTTTGCACAATCTATGTTCTATAAATCACTATAATCTTTTGTTGGTTAATTTCTTTTGTGCTATGCCCCTTTCAAAATATTCAGGGGGGAAGCAATTCGAAAAGCTCTAATGACACCATGAAAAGATTGGAAGAGGTTGCTGTTTCTTGTAGGGGGCTAGAAAGAACTCAATTATTGAGAAGGTGGTTGATTCAATTGAAAGAAACTGAAAAGTTGTCTGGGAGTTCTATTGATGATAAAGAAAAGGTTCTTGACCAACATCATGCTTCTGATGTGTCCAAAGAGTCACCAGCAAATCCTTCTTTGGTGAGTGAACTGTTTTGTTATTCAAATTTCTGGCCACATTTTAAATTTCTACAACCAAGTGATTTTCCTATAAGATTGCAAAACTTTGTTCTAGGGGCCATTGCTTGGTGTAATGGTAAAATCACAGGCTAACAAACATGAGAATGTGATTCAAATTTGAGAGTGCCCACTTTGTGCCAAAAAATGCCAAAGGTTAGGCCTGTATCCAATGCACTCCTCCCAAGACCCCGAAAGTGGCTGGGGCCAACATTGGGTAATGGCCATTTTTCTATCTACAAACTTTTTTTTTTTTCACTGCATTCATACTTCATTTACATTATGAAGTGCACAACTATTTACCTATTAAGGATTAACACTCTCAGCAATTTATTCTAAGAAATCAATCAGAGTATGAGTGTCTTTGTCTAAGTGCATAAAGTGCGGAGTAGAAGTATGCTTGAACTTAATTCCAGCTAAGGTATAAAAGTTCCTTTGGATAATTAAACCCTTGGTCATGGGTCTAATAGCAATATAAGGGCTTCTTGAGGCAACAATTTGAAGGCTACTTGGGCCGGAATTGACCCACTTCATCATTTATTATTGGAAGCTTTTTATGTGGAAATCACATTTCATGATGTTCTATGACTTTCGTAATGGTTCTTCTCATGCTTTGTTCATGCAGTAGTGCAGTTGTTCTAAACTGCTTTGATATGCAATAAGTTACTTCTGTTAAAACTTAAAATAAGCAACAGTAGTTCAGCCTATTGCTTACTAAGGTTTATGCAAACTGGTTCTCTATTTTGTCCTAGAAGATGGTGAACTTAAGAGGAGGGCTAGTAGAAGTTCAGACTTTGTAGTTGTGCTTCTTTTTTTGCTCGGCCTTTTAGTTGTGTCTCACTTTGAAAAATTATAGTTATTGTGATATTATTTCATTTTGAGGGGCACAAAATGCTCAAATGCTAATCAGAGTTAAGGTTTTATATGAAACTATTAAGTTTTGCATTGTTGTCTGCATTTTTAACAGATTAGTTAGTTGTTCTAAATTCATCAATAATTTTCTTTGGTCCACAATGAGGTGTCTCCCTTGTTGATGAAGCAAATTTTAATGGATATCATCTAGTAAAATTCATCTTGTTATAACACTTCGTACTTCAAGAGGAATCATATGATGTTGACCACCTTGCATTCTTTTCCGGTTCGGCATAACTCTAATCTTTTTATACTTGGACAAGATTTAAACTGGGTCTTCCACATCCTGACTGAACTTTTAGAAGGTCCAGATTGAGATAGTGCTGCCACAAGGACCAATGGTTCCACATAGCCAATTTTATTTATTTTTATATTCTTTAGTACTTTATTGAATGAGATATTTTCTCAGATAATAATATAAATTTTTTTCCTTGTCTTGGACATAAAGCAAAATTTTCTGTTTTTGAGTAATTTGTATTTTATATGGTGTGTATGATTTGTATGTTAATGTCTATGTTGGTTAGAATGGGTCTGAAGTTTAAAAGAATTATTATGAATGCTTTTCATTCTTTTGTTTTGGTTTCTCATCTTATGTGCTCTTTACTTGTGTATAGGTTCTGTATTATGACTCTGATTTGGGGAGTGAGCCAATGAATTTCCGTGATGTGTTCCTTCACAGTCGAGCTTTAGAAGGCATAACATTGTCCATGGTGAGTTAAATAAGTTTTATCTATCTGTTCATTTGATGGATGAATTTTAGTGCTCTATTACTGTGTGTGCTTTGACTTTTACCATGTATATTTTTAAAAGACGGATTTGCAGAATTTATATGCTGTATGTCAATGAGGTTAACAGCCATTGATATGTAAAATTAAAGGAAGAAAGAGTGCTATCTTCTTCTTTTGTTCGCATTGTTGCTACATAACCCCAAGTTTGCTTACCTTGTGAACTTGTTTAGTTTTTGTATATTGTGAAAAACTTGGGAAGGGGGCTCCACACGTAGTTATTTGATTATTCCTTTAAAGATCAATTTCAATAACTTATCCCATCTATTGAATCCATCAATAATGGTTATCACTTCCCACCACAGTGATTGCTGCAAATCGGACATCCCTCTTGGTATGGGAGTTCCAAGAAAACATTGACAGTGTTTTGGTAAGACTTGGCTGACAGCCTGACACAAGGGCTAGGAATTTTCAACTCTTGATGGAGTGTTTTACAAGATCTCAAACTTGAGAACCAATTTGGCCAGAGTTGTATTATGGGTCTTGACTTAGAATGATAGCAAGGAAGAACTGCAAGCAGCCAGCAGCTTGGCAACAAACTTACATATAAAAAAGAAACTTTACAAATCACTTCCCCGCCCTAGAATTCCCCTTAGAAAATTCTGTCCTGTCAGCTCTGTTTTTTATAGGATATCAGCTAGACAATTGAAAATCCTGTACTGCATTTGAAAATTTTGAATTTACTGTTATAGACATTTCATCTTGAGATGGAGAGTTTTCATCTAATTTTGGCATGATTCTAATTATATCTAGAATCAGACTTCTACTTGCTGATCATGGAAATTAACCGCAGGTTGACTCTTTTCTATGACTCAGATTCTTGAAGCACCAAATGAGGAGGAAGCTTCTCTGCTTTTGGAGATATTTTGGTGAGTCTCTTTGCTCTTTTGTATTTGTCTGATTGCTGTTATCTGCTTTTCAATGTCCTTTTGGCTTTTGCAACTTCTCATATAGTTTCTAGGTGGAACTGCAAGACAATATGTTGTTCATTGATTTTTTCTGCACTTGACGTGAAATTCCTTTAGTAGTACATATAAGACAGTTGTTTGATCCACTTTTGCCTTCTTTCACACTTCACAGAATCACAGTACAATAGTGTCTGATGATTAGGTAGCATTAACTTAAGCAAAAACTCAAATATTGGGGGGGATATGGAGGGTAATTTTGATAAAATAAATATAAGATGCTACATGTAAGAATGACAATGGCATCTACTTGAAAAAGGAACCATGAAGATCTCAAAGAGTGCCACTGTCTGATTGCAGAAAAGACGACCAATTTGTGTTGCCAATAAATTGGACCTTGATCCTGATCTGATCCAAAATTCTGATTAGATGGATACCACTCAAAATATATCTGTTTATTTTTCTGGATCAATTCTAGATCCACTGCAATTTGATCTGATCAAGATCTGATCTGATAACTTTTACATTCATAAGTGGGTTTGCAAGTTGGGTCTTCTAGTGGAAGAGTCTAAAGACATAGAAAACCGCAATGTGGCAGTTAATCTGGAGTTTCAAAGGAGCCTCCCTCATCATCCTAGATTCATGGAAAAAGTTTTGGTCTAAAAGATCTTGCAACATGTTTTAGAAATGCTCTATTTCATGGGTTACTTTTGAGTTAGAAAATTGAAAGCTACAGGTTATCATTAGTTGAACAAAACTCCAATCCAAGGTTGGAACAAGGCTGATATGGACTGCAGAATTCAACAAATTGCAAATTAAGAGAGTTCCCTATCTGATGAACCATTTGTTTTGGCCACAGGATTCCTTGATGTGGCTAAAATAGAGTAGATTGAGTAGGAAATCTCCCTACATTATGGGATTCTGAAGCCTTATTCCTATACTTTGTACAATATGTTTCCAAACCAATCCAACAGAAAGCAGTTACAAAGTCCATGAGTAATAAGGAGCTAAAAGACAAATTGTAATTGCTCCAGTCTGGAGTCAGGCTTCACATGAGAAAACCTTGTAACCATATGTGGCCCTTCTGGGTGTTCCATTCTGTGCAAGAAGCACAAGCCATGTGGTAATTGCACCTTGACACAGCATTGGTAAAGCTGGTAAAGCATGGTCTTCGTGTAACTTTTCACATGGTCAGTGGGCTGATCCCTTGGCAAGTCTGTTATCAATTATTTTCTTTTTATTTTATCTTTATTTATTTATTTAGGTATTTTTTCTCTGTATTTAAGAAGCAAAAATTTGCAAGTGGTAAATTGGTAATATGAAAGAGCTTATGTGGTGCCATTTTTTTATAAAATTTCAATAGTAGTGTCATTTTTTTATAAATCCTGAAAGATATAAGACCTGGGATTAATATGAATTTTGTCTAAACTTCTTTATTTATTTTTTATTTTTTCAGCCTCTGCCTTACAGGGGAAAGGGAAGTACACAATGCAATAGTGAGCAGCATACAGGATTTGGAAAAAGTGTTCTCAAACTACCAAGATGAAGTTTTGGTAAATAACTAAGATTTCATTTATAGCCATGGAAAATTTGATAATTCTGCTGATGCTTTATTAAATTTTCCTGGTTCGTTTATCAACATCTTATGCATCTTATTGTCAATGAGATGAGATATTTGATTCAGCAAGTAGTTTTAATGTAAAAGCAGAAAAAATGATGTAGCAGATGAAGATTTGTAAGTTTTTAACATTTAAACACTTTTTTTTTCCTAGGTAAAGCGGGCGGAATTGCTCCAATATGCACAAGGTGCAATTTCAGGGTTGAAAATAAATGCTGATCTTTCAAGGTGGCTAATAAGCTGTCCTTTTTTTGATTGTCATAGGCATTTAATTCTCAAACTTTGTCTTAAGCTCTTCTCCATGTAATAAATCCATGCAAATGCTCACCTTTTCCTTTTGAGCATGTGATGATTGCATTTGGTAGCTTACCTTTTTCTTGGAACTTTTCTGTTGCTGATCATTAAAGTTCTAACCTTGTCAAATTTAATGGAGACAGAATCTTTACATATTGTTTCCTAATTGGTAGCATTACCTCTAAACTTTTCTCTCTGAGTTCGGTTCCCAAAGAAAGTCCATAATGATCTTCTCTAATTACTTAATGAGTGACATTGGAGCCTTAAATACCGAAAAGAAGTAAATAGGCAGATCGGAGAAGGTGGGCCTAATCAGAGTAATACAACCTCTAAGAGAGAGATAGTTTTTCTTCTAGTCTGCAGCTTTTTTCTTAACCTATCTAAAACTGGGTTCTGAAAAGCATTTGACCTAGGTTGCCACCTAAAGGGATGCTTAGATAGTTAAAAGGCCAATTAGATAAAGGACTACTTAGGAGACCTTCCCATTATCTTTACATGTTGGTCTTCCGGTTGGCCCATTTAGGCTCCATAAGAGATGTCATTCTTCAAGAGTAGTGCTTTTAGTTCTTCTATAGGACTGTGCAGTTTTGATTCCTTTAGGTATTGAGTCGGTTACTGTGTATGGGGCACTTTTGGAGTGTTATCAGGTGAAAAAGTGACCTCCAGGGTGGCTGCTGGGGATTTAGATGCATATCTCAAGAGTAATGCTTTTACTTCTCCAGGGGTGCAGAATTTTCATTCCTTTAGGTTGTGTTTGGTGTAGAGAAAATGGTTGACCAGCTTGTGGTCCCCATCTGATCATATGTTTTTTTTCTTGTCTATAGTGCCGTTAGAATACTGTTAGAACCTTTTTTCTGTTGTTTCTAGTGACAGGGGCATTCCTGTCATTGTACCACTTATTGTTGAAGGCCTATTTTTAAATATCATTTGGGCCGGCAGACTAAGCTGGCTGAACCCCTCTTTCTCTTCTATTCTCTCTTCCTCTTCTCCTCTTCTCTTCTCTTCATTTCTGGTTTTCTTTTGCTTACTAATCAGGTCTGAACCTTCTTGGTTTCAGACAACTTGGTATCAGAGCAGGCCTAAACCTGGCTTGGGTTCTCATGTAGGTGTTGTCCATCTGACTACATGAGAGTAGTTCTAGGGCTGGAAGTTTCAGCTTGAGTCGCCTGGTTCTTGGAGGTCATTGGAGATCGAAGAAGGTGCCCAAGGTTCAAATATCTTGGAGAGCTATTTGATGACCAGGAAGAATCGGAGAAAACAGGTTGCTTTCTGATTTAGAGCTTAAATAAGATATTAAGAGTGGTGCCCAGTAATTTCTGGGTTGTTTTTCATATTTTTTGGACTGTTAAGTGTTTGAAATTTCTCTGGAACTAGTACAGCTGTTCGGCTGTTCTCTTAGACTGTTTTAGCCCAGAAATTTCTGGGTTGTTTTTCATACTTTCTGGATTGTTTTTCTATTCTCTTGGACTGTTTTAGGTCTTTTGTACGGACTGTTTTTCTGGGCTGTACTATTTTTGACAGTGTTGGTTTCCTCTACTGCTCACCTTGTATTTGTAAAAAGGCCTCTGAAGTTTTCTTCTTCCTTTGGGTGCTATTTGGGCAGTACCTGGAATTTCTGTTTAGAAAAGGAGTTTGGACAGTGCTGTACTATCCATTCAGTGATTACTCTGTCATTTCAGCATGGAAATGGCCGGAAATGAGAACAAACCAAATGGAGGACTTGTAGGAGCTGTAAACTCTACTTATAACAGTTTATTTCAGATTACTACAGTCAAGTTTGATGGAACAAATATTTGGAATGGGCCCAATCAGCCGTGATGGCCATTGGGGGGAGGGGAAAGATGGGGTATGTGATGGGAGACACAAAGAAACCAACACAGGAGGACCCTTCCCTTGCTAAACGGGTTCAAGAAACTTATTTGGTTATGACTTGGTTATGCAACTCCATGCAGCCTCATGTAAATAGAAACTATCCTTGGGCAAAGACAGCTATGGAGATTTGGGACAATATGAAAGAAACCTATTTTCAGCCCCTTAATGTTGCTAGAGCCTATGAATTGAAAATTGAGGTGAATAATCTTAAACAGGGGGAGAAACCTGTGTCAGTCTATTTCTCCACCTTGAAATCATTGTGGTATGAAATTGATCATCTTGAGACTATTGAGTGGGAGAGACAGAAGGATGTTGCCACATTCAGGAAATTGGTTGAGAAAAATAGTGTTTGAATTCCTGGCTGGGCTAAACTCTGACTATGACATTGTAAGACAACAACTTCTCACTAGAGATAGTGTCTCTTTATCTCAAGCCTACTCTCTGGTACATAGTGAGGAAAGTAGAAGGAAAGTTATGTTATAAATCTCATCTATGGAATCAGCTTTAGCAGCTATAAAACCAAAGACTGGAGGTGATAAGGAGAGGGATGTGTTTTGTGACTACTGTAAGAAGCCAAAACATACTAAGGACATTTGTTGGAAGTTTCATCCTCAACTAATTCCAGAGAGCTCCATCCTCTTCCAACACTAGATCCAGTTCTCTTGATGCATTGGCTGCTGTTAGGGTTGCTTTATCTCACCTGGAGAGTGAAGTTGGCTACTTTGGACAATTTCATTCTACTCTTACCTCTGCTTTTGCTCAATCAGGTACAAGGGCCACTGCCTATCATTCCTCTACCCTAGGTAACACTAGCCATTGTTGGATTATTGATTCAGGTGCATCTGATCATATGACCAGTTTATCTTCATTATTTCACACCTATTGCTTGTCCTCTGGCAGAGACAAGTGTTTATTGCTGATGGCTCTCTTGTCCCTATTTCAGGCAAGGGAGACATCAATGTCTCTGATGCCATTTCCTTATCCTTAGTTCTACACGTTCCTAAACTAAGTACTAATATGCTTTCTATCAGTAGTATCACTAAACACCAGAACTGTTCAATGATCTTTTTCCCCGATCATTGTGTTTTCTAGGACTTGGCTACAAGGAAGGTGATTGTGACTGGTCGTGACCGTGAGACGATTGGGATCTACTTGCTTGAACATCCACCTGGGAAGAGGAAAGAAGATGGGAAGTCTTTTGTGTCATAGTCTGTGAATCAGATTATGCTTTGGCATAATCAATTGGGTCATCTTTCTTTTGGGTCTTTAAAGAGTCTTTTTCCTAATTTGTTTGAGTCAATCCAAGTGTCCAGTTCGAAGTGTGAGAGCTGTGAGTTGGCAAAGCATTGTAGATCACCTTATTCACAAAGTAATAAAAGAAGTTCTGTTCTTTTTGAAATTGTGTATACTGATGTTTGGGGGCCTTATCATATTCCTGCTATGGGTGGGTACAAATACTTTCTATTGTTTGTTGATGACCACTCTGTTTTCATGGGTTTACCTCATGCGCTCTCGGGATGAGGTTCCCACTTTGGCCAGCATTTTTCATCAAATGATCCTGACTCATTTTGGGGTTAAAATAAAAAATCTCAGATCTGATAATGCCAAAGAATATTTTGCAAAACCCTATATTCTTATCTCCTTGAACATGGAGTGATTCATCAGAGCACTTGTCCACATACACCTCAGCAGAATGGTGTAGCTGAGAGGAAAACTAGGCACATCCTTGAAGTTGCAAGCAACATCATGCTAAATACTAATGTTCCTATTCGTTTCTGGGGGGGGGGGGATGCCATTCTTACTGCTGTTTATCTCATTAACAGGATTCCTTCACGAGTCTTGGACATGAAAGCTCCTTTTAACTTGTTGTATCCTAATAATGAGCAATTCTTTGTTCTTCTCAAAACCTTTGGTTGCACTTGTTTTGTCCAAATCCTTGGGCCTGCTTGTTCAAAACTTGATCCTAATGCTGCCAAATGTATTTTCCTAGGGTATGCACAAAATAAAAAAGGGTATTGTTGCTATGAACGTTGTCTCGAGAACCAGATTTGTATCTATGGATGTCACCTTCTTTGAAGATGTCCCCTATTACACTAGGGTTTCACCTCAGGGGGAGAGTAGTGAGCAGGGTGTGTTTGCTCAAGATGTTCCTTTGCCTATTCCTGCAAGTGGAGAGGAGTGAATTGAAGGGAGTTGTCAAAAAATGTAAAGAATTGAGGGTGTTTCACAGAAGATGGTGGCAACAAGTTGGTTCTAGTAATGATCAGTTCAGACCAATTCCTATCTCTTCTGCAGCACCAGATTTAGGTATTGCCTCCTCCTTACCCCCTCCTACTACTGATGACATGCCAACTCCTACTACTGATGACATACCCTTTTCCACTACCTTGCCTTAGCCATCCGCAGATGACCTTGACCTTCCGATTGCAGTACATAAGGGGAAACGTTAATGTACCTCATTCTCTGCCCATTGTATTGCTCATTTCCTTTCTTATGATCACATTTCATCATCATATAAGTCCTTTTTAGCCTCCATTACTGCCATTCCCATTCCTAGAACAGTTCAAGAGGCCCTTGTTGTCCCTGAGTGGAAGGAAGCAATGAAGGATGAGATGGATGCCCTTGTAAAGAATGCTACTTGGGAACTGGTTGATCAACTAAGAGAGAAGAAGCTTGTTGGGTGTAGGTGGATATTCACAGTGAAGTATAATGTTGATGGTACAGTTGAAAGATATAAAGCTAGAATGGTGGCTAAGGGATACGCTTAAACTTATGGTATTGAATACTTGGAGACCTTTGCACCAGTTGCAAAAATGAATACCATCAGGGTTTTACTGTCTCTTGCTGCTAACTTCTCTTGGCCTCTGTTTCAGATGGATGTTAAAAATTTCTAAATGGTGACTTGCAGGAGGAGGTGTATATGGAGTTACCTCCTGGTTTTTATGATGTAGGGATTGATAAGAAAGTTTGCAAGTTGAAGAAAGCTTTGCATGGTCTAAAACAATCTCTAAGGGCATGGTTTGATAGATATAGACTTGCTTTGGAAAGATTTGGCTATGTTCAATCCAAATTTGACCACGTTCTATTCTTTAAGAAGAAAGGTGAGTTGAGGTATTTCCTTGGGATTGAAGTTGCAAGGTCCAAGCATGGCATTTTTGTTTCCTAGAGGAAGTATGTTTTTGATCTCTTGGAAGAGATAGGAAAACTGGGAGCTAAGCTTGCTGATACTCCCATTGAGAAAAATCATAAGATTAATACAGAGCATGGTGAGCCTTTGGAAGATAAAGTATCTATCAATGGCTTGTAGGATGACTTCTCTACCTATGTCTAACTCACCCCGACATTTCTTATGCTGCCAGTGTTGTTAGTCAGTACATGTACTCTCCCAAGACCTCACACCTCCTTGCTGTTGAGAGATTTTTAGCCTATTTGAAGAGATGTCCAGGCCGGGGTATACTTTTTAAAAATAATGGCCATATGAAGATTGAAGTATACACTGATGTAGATTGGGCATGTTGTATTGATGATAGGAGATCTACTTCTGGGTATTGTGCCTTCATTGGAGGAAATTTAGTTTCATGGAGGAGCAAGAAACAAAATGTTGTTGCTCGGTTCAGTGCTGAAGCTGAATACAGGTCTATGGCTAATGGTGTTGCTGAAATATTATGACTGAAGTCTCTCCTTACAGAACTGGGAATTGAGTCTGTAGGACCCTTGATGCTGTATTGTGATAATCAAGCGGCCATTAACATTGCTCACAACCCAATACAGTATGATAGAACCAAACATATTGAAGTTGATAGACATTTCATCGAGAGAAAGTTGCCTCTCAAGAAGTGTGCCTTTCTTGTGTTGCCACTTATATGCAGCTTGCTGATGTGGTGAATGCTTTTGATGACTTTTATCTTTGCATAGAATTCCTTTGGGTATCCTGTAGATCATCCCATGGAAACAAGGTCTATAGATCTTCCTTCTTGGTGTTTTGTCTCTGATTTTGCTTGTTTATGTTTGCAGGTAATTATAGATTTCAAACATAATTGGTTCTTATCGGGCCAGACCTGATTAACCCAATTGATAATTGGTCAATTCTGGGTCTGGTATTATAGACCCTATAGGGTCTAGTTTGGGACTGGGTCTACACAATATTCTTATTGCTTCAGAACGGGTCCACCATGTCCTGAACCAGACCCAACTGATTGACAGCTCTAAATCCAATACAACCAATGGCTTAAATAAGAAAAGATCCAATTATATCAAAGTTACATATAGGCCCATTTTCCTACCATCAGTACATATTAAGTCACCAAAAGTTTATCAACACTACAAATGTACCCCTAAAACCTCCAACAGTATCATTTATTTGGCTAAGATGTCCATTTTCTGTTTGTATTTTATTCCTTTGCTTCTCATAAAATCTTGTATTATTGTAAAAAACTCATCTTCTCCACTATTTTGAGACTTTATTTTCTGGTTACAGAATAGATGCTGAAACCTCAAGCCTGCAACAAAAGTTTGAAGAAAGGAGGGCATCCCGTTTGACTTCAACCGAAGCTCAAGTGAAGGAATCTGAAAAAACAGCTCTTGCAACTCTAGAGGTGAGGTGTATTTCATCAATCCAAATAAATATTACATTCAAGATGACATGGTCTTATCAATCATTTATCAGAAAAAAAAAAAAAGATGACATGGTCTTTATGAGATATAATATTTGGTTTGCTTCCTCATACAGTGTCAAGCACCAATGCTAGGAAGATTTTTGACATAGTTGTGTCTTTAGATTATTTTTTGTGCTCGAGCATAAAATAAAATGTGCTTGGTTTGTAACAGGTTGTCTTGTAGTGGTTGCATTCTGGATGGAAATTGAAGATTTTTTTTGACTGACTCTGAAAATTTCGTGTCAATTATGTTTTCTAGTGTTTCTCCTCCCAAACATCTATTACAAAACTGCAGTCAGGATATATGGTGTGTTTGCAGTGAGGAGTTGTTTCCCCAAACCTGTTTTGGAATATGGTGCCTGCAGCTGTGTTTTGGGGTTATGGCAAGAGAGAATGCTCAGGTCTTCCAAAATAAGGCTAGTTCAGCTGACTCTGTTTTTCAGGAAATAGTAGGAAAGCTTCACTCTTGTATCGAAAGCTACAATTTGTTTAAAGGAATGAGCTACACTTCATTTTTGTTGTTTGAACTCTTTTTGTAAACAGCCAAGGGCTGTTTTTTTAGTGCATTCTGGCAGTTTTCTGACATTTTTGTATGGTTTCCCATTTTACAGCTTCTAGTTGTACAACTTCCTCATATTTAATGAAAATTCTATACTTCCTAAAAAGCAGTTAGGATATTCAGGATCTTTGTGCTGCAAGAATTAGAATCTCGGGGGTGCATCCTGAAGCTATCCCTAGAGCCATGGAGTTGCAGGTGGGTGGACTTTGGCACAGGGTTTGAATTGTGGCAGAAACTAAAGCGTTGCTTTGGAGGAGTGACAAGGAGCCTGAGGAAGATGATGACGTGGCAAGTCGGCACCTAGGTGAAAGAAGAGGAGAGGAAGTGGGGGGAGCTCGAGAACAGGGGACTGGGACCGACACTGAACGTTGGAAGTTTGTGAATGAGTCTCGTCTTCTCCAAAGCAGTTATGAGGAAGATGGAGAGGCAGTGCTGCGAGTAGATGGGTGGGGCGGGTGTTATTCATTGGGTTGTAGATTCAGGTTGGTTGGCCCAAAAGGAGAAAAGCTAAGAGCAATTAATGTAATCAAACAGCCTCCTTTGCACGTGACCCCTAAGGAGTCAAGTTTAATGGACAATGATTCTGGTCCTCTTCCCCTTTGAAGACTGATAGTGTCTCTCGTCTAATCCACGGCAGATCAGAAAAGAAATTCTCTCAGGGCTGACAGGTCAAGGGAGGCAGAATGACGAGGAAAGATAAAGCCATGGTTTTGGGGGCAAAAAAGGTAACAGCTTTTAAACATAAAGATTTAAGAATCTTTGGTGGCCATGGCAAGAGGAAGGAGTCGTCTTGGGAGTGGGTGATTACGAAGTTCATGAGTTTGGAAGATTTGAATCATTCTAATGGTCAGAAGGTTGAAGCATGTTCAGAGAAGATAGCTCCCCATGCTTTACCATGGGATATTGAAGAGGCGGTCCACAAGAAAGAGCTATGGTTGAGGACTTAGCTGTTCATAGTAAGAAAGATGTTGGAGGAATATCAAATGGGGTTGATCCTGGTGATGGAATGTCGGAAAGAATCGAAATGGAAGAAAATTTTGGTAAGGAAGAAAATACTAGAGAGGATATGTGTTTCATTGCCTCGAAGAATATGACTATCTCCTTTGATTTCAGCAGCAGGGTTCTGAACCAGGACGTGGTTATTGAGTCAAGGGACGCAATTTCTAAGGAGTCTAAAGAGGCAGGTTTGACAACTTTGGTCTTCGTAGGTGTTAGAGTCGACAGTACAGGAATATGACTATCTCCTTTGATTTCAGCAGCAGGGTTCTGAACCAGGACGTGGTTAGTGAGTCAAGGGACGCTATTTCTAAGGAGTCTAAAGAGGCAGGTTTGACAACTTTGGTCTTCGTAGGTGTAAGAGTCGACAATACAAGGGTATTTTGGTCATTTGTCTATCTAGTTGAGAGTGAATAGTCTGTTTTGTTTAAGTTAAAGTTATGTGTCTGTTATGGGCCCGGGCATAGGATCTCGTCACTGGTCGGTCCACGGGGAGAACCTCTTGCTTCCCCTTGCGCCTTCCCTTGCGTGCAGACCCTATTGTGGCAACCAAATGGGTGATTTGTCCAAGAGACCACCCGAACTCTCCTCACTCTTCTCTTAACTGGGAAACTGAATGCCTTTATTTCAATTCACAGCTCCTTAAATAGGAGATTACAAGAGGGAAGTCCTTATTGTATTCGACTAGGCTAGGATAATCCAACTTTAAATCAAACTCCTACGTCTAATGGCAAACAAAACTCTCTACTAAGAACAGAGGATAAGATAAGGATAGATGGGATAAGGAATAAGGTAAGTAGGCGGCAAGTTGGCAAGAAGAGCTGTCGTGGCAAGATAAGTGTGGACCCCTGATGAGCTGTCGTGTGGGCCCCTCCTTATTGCTGCTGCCGGTGGCGGTAAGTCTTTCCCACGAATGCATCCATAACATCACACCCCTCCTGGGCAACGAGCTTGACCCCAAGCTCGAGATCTGGATAGGCGTTGTGAAGATCAGACCAGGGAATCCAGGTTGCCTTAGTTGATTGTAGTCCGTTCCACTCCACGAGGACTTCTAAGGTACCCCGATTGATGCGAGACTGGACAAGTGCCCGAGGTTGGTGAATGGATCTGCTGTCCTTCAAGGGGGGTAGGGAAGGAAATGAGCATATTTGGAAAAATGGTCCACTACCACAAATAAGACTGACTTTTCGCCAACCTTGGGTTGGCCCTCGATGAAGTCCATGGAAAAATCTGCCCAGATCTGAGTTGGAAGTGAAAGTGGTTGGAGAAGGCCAGTTGGGTGCAAGTTTTCCCACTTTTGCTATTGGCACATAGAGCAGTTCTGAATGAAGTATCGCACCGCAGCCTTCATACCCTGCCAGTGGAAATCAGCGTGGATGCGGTGCAAAGTCTTCTGGACACCTTCATGCGTAGAGTTGTGTATGCTGGAGATGACGGAGGGGATTAAGGGACAGTCGGTTGGGAGATAAATTCGTCCCTTGTATAGTGCCACCTCGTCGTGCATGGACCAGTTTGGGTTGGTTGTTCCGCTTGTATTTTCTGGACAAGCTCGTTCCACTCTGGTGATTGTGGCAATATGTTTCGAATGTCTTTTAGTAGGGTGGTTTGGGGCTGTGAGATCGCATGGAGGAGCATATTGTCTTCCTCTCGGCGAGACAAGGCATCTGCGGCACGGTTCAAGGTTCCCGCCTTGTAGTCCACCCGGAAATCAAAGCCAAGAAGTTTGCTGACCCAATGCTGTTGTGGCGAGGTGGTAAGCCGTTGTTCCAACAAATATTTGAGGCTGTAATGGTCTGTCTTGACCACGAAGGACCTTCCCCATAGGTACGACCTCCAGTGCTGCACTGCCTTTGCCAACCCAATCAGTTCACGTTCATAGGCGAGTAACTTAGTGTGGCGGTCGGCCAGTTTGCGGCTGAAGAAGGCTACCGGATGCCCTTGTTGCTGTAGTATGGCGCCGATGTCGGTGCCGGATGCATCGCATTCTACTGTGAACTCGAGATCAAAGTTTGGTAATTGTAGAACCGGCGTGGAGGAGAGGGCTTCTCTTAAATTTACAAAGGCCTCGTCGGCTGTACTATGCCAGTGGAAGGCATTTTTCTTGAGTAGATTGGTTAGTGGGGCTGCCAAAAGTCCATAATTTTGTACGAACTTGCGGTAGTAACCTGTCAGCCCTAGAAACTCGTGGAGAGCCTTGGCGGATTGTGGTCTGGGCCATTCTTTGATCGCCTGAATCTTGGAGTCATCCACAGTGACCCCTTGTCCGCTGATCACATATCCTAAGTAAAGGACCTGGTGTTCCCCAAAGGAGCATTTGGATCGCTTAAGGACGAGTTGGTGTTGCTGCAGGAGTTCAAGAACGACCCGTAGATGTTGCATGTGTTCTACCCACGACTTGCTATAGACTAGGATGTCGTCAAAGAATACCAAGACGAATCTGCGGAGGTGGGAGTGGAACACCTCGTTCATCAGGGCCTGGAATGTGGAGGGAGCGTTGCTGAGACCGAATGGCATAACCAGGAATTCAAAATGGCCATGGTGTGTTCTGAAGGCTGTTTTCTCTACATCTTTGGAAGTCATTCGGACCTAGAAGTAACCCGACCGAAGGTCTAATTTTGAGAAGTACTGTGCGCCATGGAGATCATCCAATAGCTCATCTACGACAGGAATAGGAAATTTATCCTTGACCGTTCGGCTGTTAAGTTCTCTGTAATCCACACAAAATCTCCAAGTTCCATCTTGCTTGGGTACCAACAGAACCGGAGATGAGAAGGAGGAGCGGCTGGGATGGATGATCCCTTGCTGTAACATGTCCGCGCACTGTCTTTCTATTTCATTCTTCTGTCGGTGTGGGTAGCGATAGGGTCGGACGACAACGGGATCCAATCCGGCTATCAGAGTGATCCGATGATCGCAGGCTCTGGAAGGTGGGAGCCCCTTGAGTTCTTTGAATACTGTAGAGAAATCCGTGAGGAGCCTCTCCATATCTGTTGCGTGCGAGTTCTCACCTTGGAGTGTATGTAGCTGTGTTTTTGTTCTTATTCTGGTTCCCTGCCATGTAACCGGTTTCCCATCCAGGTGGAAAGTCATTGTTAGGGCGCTGAAATCCCATAGGATGGGCCCTAGAGTGATCAGCCACTTGTCTCCTAGGACGATGTCGAATTCATCCAAGGAGAGTACGAATAAATCAGCACGGAAGGATTCTGATCCGACCTGAATCTTGGTGCCCTTTAGATACCGGGACTGTGAACTCTTTCCCTGTTGGCCACGACTACCTGTAACTGCGGCTTGATTTCCATCGCTAACTGACGGGCAGCCTGTTCACTGACGAAGTTTTGGGTGCTTCCGGAGTCTACGAGAATGCAAACTGGTTGCCTTGCTACCAGTGCCGTTAGTTGCATGGTTTGTGATGTTTTGATCCCTGTGATGGCGTGGAGGGAGATCTCTGGTTCAGATGCTGCAGGTTCATCCTCGTCTTCTTCGAGTTCATCTACCAGCAGACAGAATAGTTTCTTGCACCTGTGCCGAGAGGAGTACAGATCATCGCAGTTGAAGCACTGCCCTCTTGTGCACCGTTCTCCCATCTTGGCTCGGGACAGTCGTCTAATGGGGGGGGGTGCTGTCCTGCTACTCTCTATACTTGATGCCGATCTGGAAGGGTTACCAGCAGGGGGCCTTTGTTCCCTGCTGCGGTTGAAGAATGAGACACTCCTGCTGTCTTCGAAGGTGCCTAGGTCGTTGCCGGCCGACCTATATTGAGGTTTCCGTGGGAGAGCTACATCTTCCGTTCGAAGGCATGGGTGAGGTTCATTGCTGTGACCAGGTTAGGAGGGGGTTGCATCTCTACATCCACTCATAGGGGTTCTACTAACCCTGCTGTAAACATATCGACTTGCTGGTCTAGGCATACCGAGGCTGCCCTGGCGAGAAGGGTTTGGAACTGGCGTTGATATTTTGCCACGGTTCCGGTTTGCTTGAGGTTAATTAACTCGCCTAGCGGGTTGCTTGTCAGCGGGGGCCCGAACCTGAGGAGGCAATAGGATTTAAATTGTTCCCAGCTGAGCCTGGGTTCTTCCTGTTCCAGATGGTAGAACCAGAGCTGTGCTTCTTTTGTTAGGTGGAAGGCGGCCAGACTGACTTTGTCTCTGTAATCAGTGCACTGGTTTCGGAAGAATTGTTCGCAGCGATATAACCATCCCAATGGGTCTCCGGTCCCGTTGTAGGACGGAAATTCTAGCCGACTGTACTTGGGAATAACAACGGCTGTTGGGGCGGTGATCTGATGTCTGTCGGTCATCTCTGCCCAGTTTGGCCGGCGACTGTTGGTGGTGGCGGTTCCTTCGGAACTTCTTTCTTTGTTGGAGAGGAACGCTTCCAGCAGGCGTCGTAGTTCCCTGACATCATCCTTGACTTCACGAACCTCCATGCTGGTCTCTGCGAGCCAATGTTTCAGTTCGTGGACCCTGGATGACAGCGGCTCCTGTTCCCCCATGACGGTAGGCTCTGATACCAGAATGTTATGGGTTCGGGCATAGGATCTCGTCACGGGTCGGTCCACGGGATGAGTCTCTTGCTTCCCCTTGTGCCTTCCCTTGCGTGTAGACCCTATTGTGGCAACCAAATGGGTGATTTGTCCAAGAGACCACCCAAACTCTCCTCACTCTTCTCTTAACTGGGAAACTGAATGCCTTTATTCCAATTCACAGCTCCTTAAATAGGAGATTACAAGAGGGAAGTCCTTATTGTATTCGACTAGGCTAGGATAATCCAACTTTAAATCAAACTCCTACGTCTAATGGTAAACAAAACTCTCTACTAAGAACAGAGGATAAGATAAGGATAGATGGGATAAGGGATAAGGTAAGCAAGCGGCGAGTTGGCAAGAAGAGCTGTCGTGGCAAGATAAGTGTGGACCCCTGATGAGCTGTCGTGTGGGCCCCTCCTTATTGCTGATGCCGGCGGCGGTAAGTCTTTCCCACGAATGCATCTATAACAGTGTCCCATACTTAATGAGGGACAACACAGGAGGACCCTTCCCTTGCTAAATGGGTTCAAGAAAACTATATGGTTATGACTTTGTTATGCAATTCCATTCAATCTCATATTAGTAGAAACTATCTTTGGGCAAAGACAACTAAGAAGATTTGGGACAATATGAAGGAAACCTATTCTCAGCCCCTTAATGGTGCTAGAACCTTTGAACTGAAAATGGAGGTGAAGAACCTTAAATAGGGGGAGAAACTTGTGTCAGTCTATTTCTCCACCTTGAAATCATTGTGGTATGAGATTGATCATCTTGAGACTATTGAGTGGGAGAGCCAAAATGATGCTGCTACATATAGGAAATTGGTTGAGAAAAAGTGTTTGAATTCCTGGCAGGGCTGAACTCTGACTATGACATTGTAAGACAGCATCTTCTCACTAGAGACTGTGACTCTTTATCTCAAGCCTACTCTCTGGTACACAGTGAGGAGAGTAGAAGGAAGGTTATGTTGCAGATCCCATATGTGGAATTAGCTTTAGCAGCTATAAAACCAAAGACTGGAGGTGATAAGGAGAGGGAGGTAAAGAAGGATGGAAAGAGATGTGTTTTGTGACTACTGTAAGAAGCCAAAACATACTAATGACACTTGTTGGAAGCTTCATCATCAGCTAATCCCAGAAAGACTTAGGAACAAAAAGGAAAATGCTAATGCAGCTATAACCACAGGAGCTTCATCCACAGTTGTGACCACAGGAGCTCCTTCCACTCCCAACACTAGATCCAGTTCTCTTGATGTATTGGCTGCTGTTAGGGCTGCTTTATCTCAGTTGGAGAGTGAAGTTGGTGGCTCTGGACAATCTCATACTACGTCCACCTCTGCTTTTGCCCAATCAGGTACTAGGGCCTTTGCCTATCATTCCTCTACCCCAGGTGCATCTGATCATATGACTAGTTTATCTTCATTATTTCACACCCATTGCTTGTCCTTTGGCAAAGACAAAGTGTCTATTGCTGATGGCTCTCTTGTCCCTATTTTAGGCAAGGGAGACCAATGTCTCTGATGCTATTTCCTTATCCTCAGTTCTGCATGTTCCTAAACTAAGCACTAATCTGCTTTCTTTTAGTAGTATCACTAAACAATAGAACTGTTCAATAACCTTTTTCCCTGATCATTGTGTTTTCTAGGATTTGGCTACAAGGAAGGTGATTGGGATTGGCTGTGAGACGAATGGGATTTACTTGCTTGAACATCCACCTGAGAAGAGGAAAGAAGATGATAAGTCTTTTGTGTCATAATCTGTGAGTTAGATTATACTTTGGCATAATCGATTGGGGCATCTTTCTTTTGGATCTTTAAGGAGTCTTTTTCCTAATTTGTTTGAGTTAATCCAAGTGTCCAGTCTGAAGTGTGAGTGCTGTGAATTGGCAAAGCATTGTAGATCAACTTATTCACAAAGTAATAAAAGTTATGCTCTTTTTGAAATTGTGCATACTGATGTTTGGGGACCTTATCATATTCTTGCTATGGGTGGGCCTCATGCGCTCTCGGGATGAGGTTCCCACTTTGACCCGCATTTTTCATCAAATGATCATGACTCATTTTGGGGTTAAAATAAAAAATCTCAGATCTAATAATGCCAAAGAATATTTTGCAAAACCCCTATCCTCTTATCTTCTTGAACATGGAGTGATTCATCAGAGCACTTGTCCTCATACACCACAACAAAATGGTGTAGCTGAGAGGAAAAATAGACACATCCTTGAAGTTGCAAGAAGTATAGCAAATTATCAAGGAGCTTTTGTGAAGGGGGGACAGATAACAGATCGAATTCTGATAGCAAATGAGAGCTTGGAGGAGTTTAAGAGATCCAAGAAAAAAGGGGTGATTTGTAAACTGGATTTGGAAAAGGCTTATGATTTGGTGGATTGATCTTTCTTGATGGAGGTGATGACCCATTTTGGTTTTGGGGATAATTGGTGCAGATGGGTCTTGGGTTGTATCAGGAACTGCCATTACTCCATATTGGTAAATGGGACAATGGTCGATTTCTTCCTAGCCTTGAGAGGGATTAGGCAAGGAGACCCCCTCTCCCTTTTTATTTACTTTGGTAGCTGAAGTTCTGGGGAGACTAATTTATAGAGCAGATTCTAGGGGCTTAATCAGAGGTTGGAGAGTTGGGAGGGAGCTTGTGCCACTCACACATTTGCAATTTGCAAATGACACCATACTCTTTTGTGAAGCAGGGGACCCTAACAGGATTAGAAATTTGAAGCTCACTATACAACTTTGAGCAAATGTCAAACCTTAAGGTGAATTTTGAGAAGAGTTGTATAGTTGGGGTAAATATGGGTGAGGGGGAGATCTATGAGGCTGCAAACACCTTAGAATGTGCAATAGAAAATTGGCCCCTTAATTACCTCGGTTTGCCATTGGGTGATAACCCTTAGAAAGGTGAGTTTTGGGTTCCGGTTGTGGAGAGGTTTGAAAAGAAATTAGTAATTTGGAAGAAAAATTATTTGTCTCTTGGAGGGAGAACCACTCTAATTAGGTATACTTTAGCTAACCTTCCTGTTTACTTTTTGTCAATCTTCAAGATTCCGATAAAGGTGGCTAGTAGATTAGAAAAACTAATGAGAGACTTTCTCTGGGAGCCAGGGGAGGAGAAGAAGGACTATAGGGTGGGGTGGGAGATGGTTTGTAGGAGTAAGAGGGAGGGAGGTTTGGGTATCGGGAACATAAGGAATAGGAACTTGGCTTTTCTGGGGAAATGGCTTTGGAGGTTCTCATTGGAGAAGGACAAACTTTAGGTGAAGATAGTGGGAAGTATTCATGGGGTTGCAACAAATGGATGGGACTCTGGGATTCTGGCAAGGAGTACAAGAGCATCTCCTTGGAAAGCTATTCTACCTTTGTTTTCTCCATGGATCAGGTATGATTTGTACTCGGGCAATCTCATTAATTTTTGGGAACATGTTTGGATTGGGGACTCCACCCTAAAAGACCAATTCCCAAGCCTTTTTTCCCTTTCTACTTTTAAAAATGAACCAGTGTCTTCATTCATTGTTCCTTTTAATTCTATTTCTGGGGTCGGCTGGAACTTGGCCCTGCGAAGAGATATTAGGGACAGAACTTGGTGGTATCTCATCACTGTTATCCATTCTTGAAGGGGTGTTCCTAGAGCCAACAAAGGTAGATAGTAGAATTTGGACTCTCACCCCCTCTGGTTCTTTCACTTGTGCCTCTTTCTTTAGTGCTCTCACACATTTTTCTTCTTCTGGCTTGTCTTTCCCTGTTAAAGAGGTGAGGTGTCATCCTATACCTCCTAAGGTTGGGAGTTTCTGTTGGGAAGCCTTTTTGGGAAGAGTTAACACAGTAGATTTACTTAAAAGAAAAAGACCCAATAGTTGTTTTTGTCCTCACTGGTGTGCCCTCCGTAAAGCTGATGGTGAGTCTGGATCACTTACTAATTTCCTGTCGGTTCACTAACATCATTTGGCAGTGGTGTACTTCTTTGTTTGGGTGCAAGTGGACCCCCTCTTCAAATGTGCAAAGCCTATTCACATTTATGCCGTTTCGGCCAACAAAAAGGGCCAAGTTTATGTGGAGGTGTATGAGGGCTGCAGTCTGTTGGACTATTTGGGAGGAGAGAAATTCACGAATATTTACAGATAATGAGAGAAGTTTGGAAGCAATGCTGGAGGTCATCCACATTAGGGTTATACACTGGCTGAAAAGCTTGGCTCTATTCGTAGAATTCTCAGTTGATGAGTTGCAAAGAAAGTGGAAGGAGATGGCAGAACTTTCTCCAATGAGGAAGGCCTCAAATGTTTGTTGGATCCCCCCACCCCATGACTTTGTTAAACTGAACTTTGATGGCAGCAGCTTGGGCAATCCAGCGTTATCCAGAATAGGAGTAATAAGAGATGAACAAGGGAATCTGTTAGCTATGTATTTTGGACCAATTGAGGTGGGAGATTCTTTGAGAGCTAAGATTCTTGCAGCTCTTGAAGGGGTACAAAGAATCAAGGATATGCATACTAACAAGCTGATCATAGAAGGAGATTCTAAAGTGGTGGTAAACTGACTAAAAGAGGATAGTCTTAGACTTTGGAATTATAGTAATGAAAAGAGGAAATTCAAGTGGCTGACTAAGGAAATGGAAATCCGATACAAATGGGTAAAAAGAAGTGCGAACTCTTTGGCAGATGGTCTAGCTAGACAAGGGGTGAACAAACATTCTATTTTTTGGGCTGTCTTGTAATTTTTGTTCTTTTGATGTTTAATGGTTGTTCTTGGGAGCTAAGATTGTTTAGTCCCCTTGGTCTGTAATTTTTTCATATTTTTAATATTAATTCAACCCACAGTTATTGATAAAAAAAAGTTGCAAGAAGTATCATGCTGAATACTAATGTTCCTATTCGTTTCTGGGGGATGCCATTCTTATTGCTATTTATCTGATTAGCAGGATTCCTTCATGGGTCTGGGACAAGAAAGCTCCTTTTAACTTGTTGTATCTTGATAAGGAGCAGTTCTCTGTTCTTCCAGAAACCTTTGGTTGCACTTGTTTTGTCCAAATCCTTGGGCCTACTCGTTCAAAATTTGATCCTAAGGTTGCCAAATGTATTTTCCTAGGGTATGCACAAAATCAAAAGGGCTATTGTTGCTATGACCCTGTCTCAAGAACCAGATTTGTATCCACGGATATCACCTTGTTTGAAGATGTTCCTTATTACCCTAGGGTTCCACCTTAAGGGGAGAGTGGTGAAAAGGGTGTGTTTGCTCGAGATGTTCCTTTGCCCATTCCTACAAGTGGTGAGGAGTATATTGAAGGGAGTTGTCAAAAGTGTAAAGAATTGAGGGTGTTTCACAAAAGATGGTGGCAGCAAGTTGGTTCTAGTAATGATCAGTTCAGGCCAGTTCCTATCTCTTTTGCGGCACCAGATTCAGGTATTGGATCCTCCTTACCCCCTCCTACTACTGATGACATACCCACTCCTACTACTGATGACATACCCTCCTCTTCCATTACTGTGCCTCGGCCATCCGCAAATGACCTTGACCTTTCGATTGCAGCACGTAAGGGGAAATGTCAATGTACCTCATCCTTTGCCCATAGTATCGCTCATTTCCTTTCTTATGATCACATTTCATCATCACATAAGTCCTTTGTAGCCTCCATTGCTGCCATTCCCATTCCTAGAACAGTTCAAGAGGCCCTTGTTGTCCCTGAGTTGAAGGAAGCGATGAAGGATGAGATGGATGCCCTTGTAAAGAATGCTACTTGGGAACTGGTTGATCAATTAAGAGAGAAGAAGCCTATTGGATGTAGGTGGATATTCACAGTGAAGTATAATGCTGATTCTTGACAGTGTGGCCGGCCAGAGATAAGAGGAAGAGAAGAGAAGAGAAGAGAAGAGAAGAGAGGAGAGAAGAGAGAAGGTTTTGCAATGTAACAGTATTGGCGGCGCCAGTCTTTATTTTACTATATATAGGGCGGCAGAAATAACAAGGGAAACGACCCTTGTGCCCCTGAGTACAATAATAGACATAACATAAATAAAAAACACTTTAATTAGCCAAACAGGCCCTAACATCTGCAACTAAGTTATTTTAACATTATTCTAACACTCCCTTTCAAGTTGGAGCATAGATGTCAATCATGCCCAACTTGTCACACAAATCTTGGTGCCGCACATGATGAAGACCTTTGGTGAAGATATCTGCAAGTTGCTCTTCCGAGCTGACATATGGTGTACGCACTTCTCCACTTTCAAGTTTCTCTCTGATAAAATGCTTGTCCACTTCAATGTGTTTCGTCCTGTCATGCAGAACTGGATTAGCAACAATATTGATGGCAACTTTATTGTCACAGTAGAGTGACATAGGATTGCTTACTGCGAAACCCAGTTCACCTAACAGATTTCTTATCCACATGATTTCCGCAACCCCATGAGCCATCGCTCTATACTCTGCTTCAACACTGGATCTAGCCACCACACTTTGTTTTTTGCTTCCCCATGTGACATGGTTTCCTCCTACAAAGGCACAATACCCACTGGTAGACTTTCGGTCATTGACTACTCCTACCCAATCTGCATTAGTATATACCTCCACTTTTAAGTGACTGTGTTTCTGGAACAACAAACCAGCTCCAGGAAACTTCTTGAGATATCTCAAGATCCTCTCTACAGCCTCAAAGTGAGTTGTCCTCGGGCTGTGCATGAATTGACTAAGGACACCCACTGCATAGGCAATATCAGGCCTAGTCATAGACAAATACAAAAGTCTCCCCACGAGTCTCCGGAACATCTTTACATCTTTCAAAAACTCTCCCTGACTGTCTCCCAGATGGTGATTAGGTTCAATAGGTGAATCAGATGGTTTTACCCCCAACTTGCCTGTATCTTCTAGAAGATCTAGTACATACTTCCGTTGGGAAATAAAGATGCCCTTGTGAGAGCTGGCAACTTCAATTCCAAGAAAGTATCGTAAGGGGCCTAGATCCTTCACCTCAAATTAAGTGGCTAAGAATTTTTTTAGTCTTTGGATTTCAGCTTCCCAATCTCCTGTGATCACTATGTCATCCACATACACAATCAGAGCTGCAATTTTACCTTCACCTCTTTTCACAAACAGGGTATGATCTGACTGGCATTGTTTGAATCCCATCTGTTGAATTGCTAAATGGAACTTACTAAACCAAGCCCGAAGTGATTGTTTCAACCCATATAGGGATTTTTTTAACCTGCACACCTTTTGTTCACTGCCTTTGGCACAGAACCCTAGGGGTTGGGTCATGTACACTTCCTCTTCCAAGTCACCATTCAAGAAGGCATTCTTGATGTCCAATTGGTGAAGATCCCAGTCAAGATTTGCTGCCAAGGAAAGGAGAATCCGGATAGAGTTCATCTTCGCTACTGGAGCAAAAGTCTCTGCATAGTCCACTCCATATGCCTGTGTGAAGCCTCTTGCTACTAGTCTAGCCTTGTGCCTTTCAACAGTTCCATCAGTTTTGTGTTTCACTGTGAACACCCACTTGCACCCCACTGGTTCCTTCTCTTCAGGAAGATCTACCAACTCCCAAGTACCATTTTTGTGTAAGGCATCAATTTCTTCCTGCATTGCATCTGTCCATTCAGGTTTTGACAAAGCTTCTGCCACGGTCTTAGGAACGGGGACACTATCCACAGAAGAGAGAAAGGCATGGTACGAAGGTGAAACATGCTCATAGGACACAAAATTAGAGATTGGATGATTAGTGGTACAAGATCTAACGCCCTTTCTCTTAGCAATAGGAATATTAAGATCATTGGTGACAGGAGAATCAACATTTAAAGGAGCAATGGGAGCAAGTGTACCTGGCTGAGGAGACGGATCTTCCTCGGGTGAATCCGATGATTTTGGTTGCATAGTGTCCGGCTCCACGGCTCTTGAACTCTGCTAGCTCTTATGGCGACGATGAAAAACCCGGAACGGAGGAGGGTCGGGTAAAGGAGGTAGTTGAATATAAGTCGTCGCCTGTTTCTCCACAACTCTACTCTCCCCTTGAGGAGAAACCGAGAAGAACGGTTGACTCTCAAAGAATGAGACATCAATGGAAACATAGTACTTGCGGGCAATGGGATCATAGCAATGATACCCCTTTTGAGATGAAGGGTAACCAAGAAAAACACAAGGAATAGCTCGAGGGTCAAGTTTACCACAAGTAGGTGACAGGTTGTGGACAAAACAACGACACCCAAAAACACGCATCGGAATGGTGGACAACGGGGCTGTAGGGAACAAGAGCTGATGTGGGGCCTTATACTCTAGTAGCCGGGAGGGCATGCGATTGATGATATATGTCGCACACATTACTGCATCCATCCAGAACTGTTTTGGCACGTTCATATGAATCAGCAAGCCACGAGCAACTTCGAGAACATGACGGTTTTTTCGTTCAGCCACACCATTTTGTTGGGGTGTCCTGGCACAAGAGCTTCGCTGAAGTGACCCACTCGAAGCAAGGAACTTAGTGAGATCACTATGGAAATATTCCTTTGCATTGTTCGACTGGAAGATATGAATTTCCGTTTGGAACTGAGTGAACACCATGCGTTGAGAATCTTTCACAATTTGTGGCACTTCATCTCGAGATCGCATAGGGTAAACCCAAGTGTATCGAGAATAATCATCAATCAAGGTAACAAAATACTTATAGCCAGCCGCAGTAGGTAGAGTAACAGGACCCCAAACATCAGAATAAACAATATGAAATGGAAATTCAGATCTTTTATTTCGTAAAGGTAAAGAGCTTATACAATGCTTACTCAACTGACAAGTTTGACACTGTAATTGACTCACTGGCAAGGACTCAAACAACTTTGGGAACATAACTTTTAACGACTCAAAAGAAAGATGACCTAAACGACTATGCCATAAATAGGCCCGACTCTCACTTGACGAACTTGTGGACTCAGTCGCCACTAGACCAGCATTGTTCTCCAACACGTAGAGACCATCCACCATGCTTCCTCTACCAATCGTCTTCCCCGAGGTCAAATCCTGAAACACACATGAAGACGGAAAAAAAGTGATTGAGCACAAAGAGTGAGTAAGACTACTAATGGACAACAAATTAATAGGTAATTTTGGAACGTACAGGACATTAGGAAGAGTAAGGCCAAGTGGGAGAGGTATGGTGCCTCGGCCAGCTATGGTAGAAAAAGAACCATCAGCCAGTCTTACCTTATCTCTCCCAGAGAGAAGGTATACGTCTGAAACAAATTTGACTTACCGATCATGTGATTTGAGGCTCTGGAGTCAATAATCCAAGGAGAATCAGTAGTATGAGATGACACATGGAAGGCTGTGGCATTACCTAATGTAGACGCAAATGAGGTAGAAGGAGTAGGCCCAGAATCCACCTGGTGGAGAGTCCTACCATACAATTCCAAATGTTCACGGAAGGAGTTGATAATATCTTCCTTAGGGTCAGAACCGGGATGACTTTCCCGACTTACGGAAGGACTAGTCTCTGTCGATGCCATATTAGCTGAGTTATACCTTTTTTGATTTTGCTGGCCTGGTTTTTTGCCCTGATCCGGTGCTGACTTCTTACCCAAATCCTGTGCCCATTTAGGTTTTCCATGAAGATCCCAGCATGTATCTTTCGTGTGTCGTGTCTTCTGGCAGTGAGTGCACCAAAGCTTGCTTTTATTTTCTGATTTTTCTGAGTGTCACCCCTTTTAAAGCCACCTCCGACATTTGTATCTGAATTTCCCCGGACAGCCAGGGCAACTAACTCCCCTTCTACACCATTCATCACACTACTTCTGCTTTCTTCTGACTACACCAAGGCATACACTTCCTGGACTGATGGCAAGTCTTTACTACCCAAGATCTGTACCCTGATGGACTCATATGACGGATTCAGCCCTAGGAGGAAGGCAAACACTCGTTGCTGTGATGCAAGTGACTTATAGGCCTTTGCATCTTCATCACACTTCCAATTCACATTCTGGTAGTGATCAAGTTCTTTCCATATTGATGTCAAATCAGAATAGTACATCGAGAGATTCCTCTCCCTCTGCTTGCAAGTAGAAGATTCAGCTTGTAGTTGATATATCTTGGCATAGTGTCTCTGTTCTGAATAAGTGGACTTCGCTTGTTCCCATATCTCACAAGCAGTTTCAGCCCACATAAAAGTCTTCTTTACTTGTGGCAGCATTGAAACCAAGAGCCAAGACATCACCATACTGTTCTCTTGGTTCCACCTATCATTCTCAGCACTTCCATACTTCGGTTCCTTTACTCTCCCATTGATGTATCCTATTCTCCCCCTAGCAGTGATGTAGAGTTTTATTCCCCTAGACCACTCAAGGTAATTCAGACCATCAAAGGGAATAACAGCCCTGGGAAAACTCATATCTATTCCCCCACTCACTCCATTGTGGCTCTCTGAGATCTCTGAAGTAGCAGAATTCTCAGTCGACATGGTCAAGCAGTTAATCAGTCCCAAACACCGGACTTAGGACCCCTCCTTACTCCACAAAACAATGCTCCACTCAGTTCACACCCACACACTTGGGTTTACCAACTAGGTTGAGCACAAACAGTACCAAATTCCAGACAAAAAACTGAGGTAATATTCGGCAGATTTCAGACCTGTATGGTTTTAACAGTCCCCACCTACCAGAATTCCAGAATGTCTAACAGCCACTAAGCAGCAGGAGAGATCCTTCTTACTTGTGGTCAACTCAAACCATTGAGAAGACAGGTCATCCTTGACCTACACTTGTCTTAACACATGAACAGGATCACACGATCCAAGAAAAACTAGGGTTACACAGGTTCGATAGCATTCAGCTGCCCCAGATTTATAGGGTTTTCACTCGGCACATGACCAAGGAGGGTAAAGAAGAAAAAAATAGGGAGAACTGTACCAGTTGTAGCTATTTTGTAGTCCAAAATCTGATTTCTGTTCTGCTAGTCTGTTCGATTTGTTCTTTGGGTTGATTGATCTTCTCTTGACAGTAGGGTTGATCGATCTGCATTCTTTTAGTCAGCATTCCCGCTTTGATACAATCTTGACAGTGTGGCCAGACAGAGATAAGAGGGAGAGGAGAAGAGAAGAGAAGAGAAGAGAGGAGAGAAGAGAGAAGGTTTTGCAATGTAACAGTACTGGCGGCGTCAGTCTTTATTTTACTATATATAGGGCGGCAGAAATAACAAGGGAAAAGACCCTTGTGCCCCTGAGTACAATAACAGAAAAATAAAAAACGAAATAAAAAAACACTTTAATTAGCCAAACAGGCCCTAACATATGCAACTAAGTTATTTTAACATTATTCTAACATTGATGATACAGTTGAAAGATATAAAGCTAGACTGGTGGTTAAGGGATACACTTAAACTCATGGTATTGATTACTTGGAGACCTTTGCACCAGTTGCAAAAATGAATACCATAAGGGTTTTACTCTCTTGCTGCTAACTTCTCTTGGCCTCTGTTTCAGATGGATGTTAAAAATTTCTAAATGGTGACTTGCTGGAGGAGGTGTATATGGAGTTACCTTCTGGTTTTTATGATGTAGGGATTGGTAAGAAAGTTTGCCAGTTGAACAAAGCTTTGCATGGTCTAAAACAATCTCCAAGGGCATGGTCTGATAGATTTAGACTTGCTTTGGAAAGATTTGACTATGTTCAATCCAAATTTGACCACGCTCTGTTTTTTAAGAAGAAAGAATCTACTTTGACTCTCCTAGCAGTGTATGTGGATGACATTGTGGTGATAGGAAGTGATATTGATGAGATTACTCTCTTAAGCAACTACTGAATCAAGAATTTGAAGTAAAGGACCTGGGTGAGTTGAGGTATTTCCTTGGGATTGAAGTGGCAAGGTCCAAGCATGGCATTTTTGTTTCCCAGAGGAAGTATGTTCTTGATCTCTTGGAAGAGACATGAAAACTGGGAGCTAAGCTTGCTGATACTCCCATTGAGAAAAATCATAAGATTAATACAGAGGATGGTGAGCCTTTGGAAGATAAAGGTATCTATCAACGGCTTGTAGGATGACTTCTCTACCTATGTCTGACTCATCCCGACATTTCTTATGCTGCCAGTGTTGTTAGTCAGTATGTGCACTCTCCCGAGACCTCACACCTCCTTGTTGTTGAGAGAATTTTAGCCTACTTGAAGAGATGTCCAGGTTGAGGTATACTTTTTAAAAATAATGGCCATATGAAGATTGAAGTATACACTGATGTAGATTGGGCAGGTTGTATTGATGATAGGAGATCTACTTCCGCGTATTGTGCCTTCGTTGGAGGAAATTTAGTTATGGAGGAGCAAGAAACAAAATGTTGTTGCTCAGTTCAGTGCTGAAGCTGAATACAGGTCTATGGCTAATGGTGTTGTTGAGATATTATGGCTGAAGTCTCTCCTTGCAGAATTGGGAATTGAGTTTGAAAGACCATTGATGCTGCATTGTGATAATCAGGCGGCCATTAACATTGCTCATAACCCAATACAGCATGAAAGAACCAAACACATTGAAGTTGACAGACATTTCATCTGAGAGAAAGTTGCCTCTCAAGAAGTGTGCCTTCCTTATGTTGCCACTAATATGCAGCTTGCCGATGTGTTCACCAAGGCCGTCAACAAAATCAAGCTCGAGTCAGATTTAAGCAAGTTGGGAATGGTCAATATCTTTTCCCAACTTGAGGGGGAGTGTAGAAAAAATGGTTGACCAGCTTGTGGTCCCCTCCTGCTCATATGTTTTTTGTCTATGGTGCTGTTAGAAGACTGTTAGAATATTTTTTTCTGTTCTTTCTAGTGACAGGGGCATGCCTGTCCTTGTACACTTAATGTGAAAACCTTATATTTTAAACATCATTTGGGGCGGCAGACTAAGCTAGCCGAACCATCACATTCTTTTCTATTCTCTCTTTCTCTTCTTCTCTTCTCCTCTCTTCTCCTCTCTTCTCATCCTCTTCTCTTCTCTTCCCTTTCTCCTCTTCATTTTCTGGTTTATTTTTCTTTACTAGACAGGTCTGAACGTTCCTGTTTCAGACAACTCATGTAGTCACACTTGTGAGCCTCAGATTTTACCAGTATGTAATATATTATATGATACAAGACATGGATATATAAGTATGTATTTAATATATCAATAATATATTGCAGGCCGGCCCAGGCCTGAACATCAAAACCTAAGCCCCAGCCCAGAAATTTCTGGGCTGGAAATGACCACCCCTGTAACCCATGTTCTCTGTTTTAAACAAATGAGATTACAACTGAACCCAATAAAGTTTTGCCCTATTAACCCCTTTATTGGCTAGACCATTGGCCAACCCATTATTAGCTGATCTGTGAACCCATTTGAAACCTACCACCCTCCCTTTAGCTAGTTCGTAATTTCCCTCATTACATATCTGTATTTCCATATTCCTTCCATCTTGTTCTTCAGCCGTTCTACCATCCTTGAGTCTCCTTCCACCAATAGTTGGAAGTGCTTTGGCCATAATTCACTGGATTCTCAGTTAATAAGGGAGTTCGCCTTTCTGAATTTCAAGGTGTCTTATTGATGCAAGTGGTTATAAGAAAATTTTAATCAAGTCTCAAAGAAAGAAATTGAAGAAAAAAGCCAAATGGTATAATTTCAAAATGCATTGTCAGTTGGAAAAAAGTTACTGTTTGACCAGTGAATCCTTATTTGATTTAGCTGAAATTTGGTGGAATTAAAGTGCACTTACAGCACTCCAATATTATAGAATTTCAGCTCAATCCAACATGTGGAAGTACCCCAACTAAAGACTTTAAACTTTCAACATGTGACCCTTCAACCCTGTGAAGAACATGGGGCTAGCTAAAACATAATTTCAGATTTGGCGAATTAAAGATATCAAAATTAAACTTTCTTATTAGATTAAAGTATGCAATACTGTTCTCAATCTTCCTCAGAGAAAGAAATTGTAGGTTTCAGGTGATATTTACCTTTTCTCTTCCAGTATTTAGTTCATCTTACATCTTCTTACCAATCTTCCTCAACTTTTCTCTCTCACTGCATTGATGCTTCTTACTATACATTGTATATGCTCACTAATGTTGAAATATGCAGGCTCTAAAAGAAGCATTCACCGAAGTTCGGCTTTTTTCCAGATTGGGAGATCTCTTACTAAAGAAGAAATTACTAAACAATGGAGATACACCAGAGATCCATTCTCAAAAGGCAAGCTTTAATCTTTGTTATTATTCTTGTTGTTGTTTTCATGCCTGTGGATGCATGTCTTTATTTGATTGGGTTTCTTATTGTTCATTCTGTACTTTTAGGTTTTGAACCATGAACGGATAATAGTTATGCTTGTACATACCCTTGTTATCAGTTGTTGTGGGCTTTATATGAAGTGCAACATAATGTGATGACGTTATTATCTTGTTGTTTGGGTGCCTATGCATCCACAAGTGTGCTTTTTGATCTGGAGATACATGCACAGAGTTGTGAGTCAATGTGACTCTATGCCCATAACTTGCTGCACTTGAACCTTTCTTCAGTATAATGCTATGGCTTGATACTGCAGTGCAGTCTGGGACCCCCACTACTGAAGTGGACATGGAATTTCTTATCACTTTTAGACTGTAGGGTGAACACATTTTCATGATTGCATTGCCACAGATAGGCCTTGGACTGTGAAGCTCTTTCCATTTTAACTGAGCTGGTTATGTTTGTAGTTGGGTTATGTCTCTTTAGATGAAAGGATTTTATGGTCTTCTCTATGGCTTCATAATGACATCTTGCTTTCTGCTATATCTGCAAAGCATCAGAATTACAACATGCTGCTTTGTTTTCACTAGATTTATTTGAATTTGATCTGTTTAATTGATATCCAGGTTGATAAGTTGAAAATCTTGTCAGAGTCTCTTGCCAACTCCACCTTGAAAGCTGAAAAGCGTATTTCAGATCACAGGTTAGAAATAGTATTTTTTTATAACTAATTGATTATCTTTCCACCTTTGGATGGCCTTCATTTACTGGTGTGAGGAGAAAGATCTTCCATGCTAGTACACTACCCACATGCTGGGATTTGCTTGGTACCCCACATGTATGGCTGAGATTTCCAGTGTGTATGACCTATTTTTGAGGATCAGTTATGTAGTACTTTGTTAAAATATATTTATAGGGTGTATTGGAATGCTTTACTATTACATCATTGTCATTACAAGAATAGACAAAAAGTACAAAAGAAAATGGAAGATTTATGATTCACAATCTCATTCTAGTTTCTATCAAAGTCTATCAACTTGTGCCCTAAAAAATAATTCAAGATAGAACCCTATCCATAACGTGCAATCATCTTTGACATTCTTTAGGAGTGGTCTTGGTTTGTGTTGAGAAGTTTTTCCTTTTTGTTCTTCCGAAATAGAGAAACTGCAAATTCAGTGACCTTCCATAGGATTTTTCCTATAGTCCCTAAAAGGATTAAGTTGAAAAACAGTCCTAGAAGTAGGGACTGTGTTTGAAACAAAGGAGACTAGCAAGAGAGATTAGAGAAGAAGAGAGAGCTGCGGCAAGGAGAGTTAGAGGATGAGAGTTTCGAACATAACCTCCCTCTAACTCTCTAATACACTTTTATTAAGTTAATCTTTTAGTAATTACAAGAGAGGTCCTTAGTTGGACAAGAAATTACAAAAAGAGGAACATAAAAGAGTATGGGCCCAGAATAAGGCCCATTACAGAGAAGAACATAGAGATAACATACAGTAACAGCCTATGGGCCATTCGGCCCATCTTCTCTACAGATTAATAGCCATTTGACACTATAAAAAGTTCCATTGGATTTTTCCTGTAGTCCCATAGGACTTTTCCTAATCTATCCTGAAGATGAAGAGGAAAAAATCCCTAACAGCCATTTGACACTATAAAAAGTTCTTACTATCATTCTCTTGCAGATTACATACTTGCAGCAAGCTTGAATTACCACTTTAGCTTGTAAATCCCTCTGCCCTTGGATGAATAGGGAACTGTAGGATTTTTTTTAAGGACCTGTTAAAAATGTATGTTCAAAAAAGAAGAAACTGTAGGCTTTATCTATGATCGCATGCAACACCATTTGCTACCTAACCATCTTTGTAGTAAAGATCTAGATAGCCAACTGTGCAATTTTCTCTCCGAGTTGAAGAACTTGCAACAACCTACAATCGTTGCTTTCTGAATTGTTCCCTTGTCAATCAATAATGAAATCAAAGCGGTCTATTAGAAAATGGAAAAACTTTGGCTGTTGGGGCCCAACAGCATAGTCTGTTGAAAGCAATTTTGAGAATGCCACGTTACCATGAAAGTGGGTATATTAGTAATTGCCCCCTATTTTATTTTGACCAAAAACAAAGACATGGGCATGAATGGGTGAACCCTCTCAACAGCCTAGGCTGTTGGCCCCCAACATCCAAAGTTATCCCGTTAGAAAAGTAAAAAGACAATAAGTGCAATAAGATCAGAGCTGCCCAGAACAGGAGTAGCAGAAACAGGCTACCCAACCGGCTATGCAGCTATTCCAACACACCCAGTAAGCTAATATAGCAGGGCTAAGCCCTGGTACAACTCAGACATCTATGTCCACCAATAAAAATGTACACTATCTCATTGACTTATATTTGGACCTAGTAGAACCAGATATTCACTCTAGTAGTGAAAGGGATAGCATCTCTGATGAAGTGCTGGAGCAACCTAGGACCTTTCTGCTCCATCTGAAATCCACTCTATTACCAGTTTATTACATGGGAGTCTGCCTTTCCATCCACCCTTGAATAGCCTTGGAATACACAAAAACAATCCACTGAGTGGAGATAACATTATCTCTGGAGCTTGAGTTCACATTCACTTGGATAGAGAGAACTGCCAACAATTTGGCAGATTCAATGGAAAAACAAGGGGCAAGTAGGACACTCTTGTTTTGTGGAAAGGAACCACAGTGATGTAAAACCATAGGGATTGGCTATTTGTGCTAGACCAAATTGATGGTATACTGCATTGTAGATAATCTTCTCATAATCAAAAAGGCCTGCTGGTTAAAAAAATGAAAAAGAAAAGTAGAGGTAGCATTTCTACCCAAGTCTAGAAGTACACAAAAAGTGAATAACCTCCAAACAAAGAATCCCTTTTTGTGGTGATATTTTTTTTATCAATTATTTTTGGTGATATGTGGCCATACAATGGAAAAGCAGGAGAGAAAAAAATAGTGGAATAAAGACCTCTAAAGAAAGACGAATTCGAAAAATGATCATGAGATAGCATCAAAATGGGGATTGTCTCTCAAGGAATTTGATTGTATTATTCATTATGAGTGATAAAGTGGGTTAAGTAGCAGGTGCTAACATGTCAAAAGGGGTGCTTGGCACAAATTCAAATTTTGTATCTCATTATTTTATCACAATTTAATAAATCACTATTCCTTACATTTCAAAAACAAATGACCATGAAATACAATCAGTGTTGCATGAACACCCAACCTTTGTAATATATCCCCTTGCTGATGAAAAAAATATTGAGAAGCATCTAATTAAATCTTCCAATTTCTCTGACCAACCTATTCCTTGATTCTCAAAAAGAACGGTAATTCATCAGTGAACTCTAAATGGGATACTGCCTATGTAAAGGGAGGTGTAAGAATGCATTTTATTGTTAACCAAACTTGAGACCGAATTGTTTCCACCTATGGATAGAGGTGAAAGGTGGTGTAAAAAGTGCAGCAAGGGAGATTCTCAGTAAAAATGATATCATAATATGATCATCAGAATTTAGGTTGAGAATTTTAATATCAAAGTAATTTGGCTGGATCCTATTCCTCAAAGACTGGATGCTTTTGCATGTCTGGTGGTGTTGGCTTTGAGGAAAGATGGTGTGTCTAGACTGAAGGGTGTTTGAAAACTTGTGATTACTTGGTTTTGGTGAATGGTGTGGTAAGGGATGCTTTTCTAGCTACTAAGGGTTTTAGACAAGGGGACCCTCTTGCCCCGTTCCTCTTTACCCCAGTAGTGGATGTGTTTAGTAGACTTTTCTTGAGGGCAGATATGTTGGACTTATTTAGAGGTTGAAGAGTAGGCAATGAATAATACTGTAGTAACACACTTGCAGTTTGCAGATGATACAATCATTTTCTGTGAGGGTAGGGATCCTAGGAAGGCAAGGTAGTTAAAGAAGGTAATAAAGTTGTTTGAATATATTTTTAAGTTGAAAATTGACTTTGAGAAGAGTTGCGTGTCAGGGATAAATTTGGAGCAGGAGTTGACTGTAGTAGAGTTTGTAGGCTGTTCTATTGCTTGTTGGCCAATGAGATACCTAGGATTGCCTCTGGGAGATGATCTGAAGGAAAGCAGGTTCTGGAATCCAATAGTAGAGAGTTGTACTAAGAGATTGGCACCTTGGAAGAAAAATTATATTTCTCTTGGAGGCAAAACTACACCACCTTATCAAACTTGCTAGTTTATTACATGTTGATCTTTAGGATGCCATGGTCCATGAAGGGAAGTGCAAAAATTAGAAAAACTGATGATGGATTCTTATGGGAGTTTGGGGAAGGAAGGATCACTTGATCAACTGGGATTTAGTGTGTAAGAGCAAAGAACACTGCAAGGTTTAAAATATCGATGTTGGTGGAAATGTTGGTCATCCAAATATAGGAAACATGTCAGAAATGCCAAAAATGCTGTAAAAATTATAGACATGGTAGAAATATTGTAAAATATGCAAAAATATAGAATGATATTTATAAAATGATAAAAGAAGTATAGGCCCACCTTTTTAAATTATTATCTTGTTCCTAATCATTATACAAAACTAAGAAACTAAGGTTATAGACAAAAGAATGCGTTATGAAGTTGTCCTATAAACCTTAAGATTCAAAGCTTCATGGTAGAATGAGTTAAAGCAAAATTTGAACTCATAGAAAATGTAAATGGTTATGATAGATCAATCAAATAATCTGTTACACAAACAAAGACTAATATTTAACTTCACGTTTAATGTTTAAAAGAAATATTGAGCTAGCTCAAAGTGGTAATAATGTAAGTTAGGTGGGCAATAACATTGTTGCTCCACATATGTACAATATTGTCACCAACTTATGTTACAATACTATCTCTTGTACTCTGCATAGATGGCATAGTGCTGGTAGTGTTCACTAGGGGATATGTCGATTTCGGTAAAATTTCATGTTGCTACCCATGGAAGTGGAGATAGAAATATGTTGTTGAAGCTATCTCTTGTACTCCACATAGCGCTAGTACATAGTTGTCAAGGTGACGCCTAGGCGACAAGGCACCCTTTGAGGCTTGCCTCGCCTAATCGCCAAACAGTTTTGTACTATGTATTGTAAAATACTTTTTTATTCTTTATTTTTTGACATTATAATTATAAAATAGGCACTATTAAGCTAAAATATTCATTTTGTGTGTTTATATACTAATTTGTTTTTATTATTTTCTTATTTGTTAGGATTTAATCAATACAAACATTGCTAAATGTTGTATTGAACCCTCAAAGACTTTAAAACCTGAACCAATAAGTAAGGAAGAACTGCTACTACTTTTTCTTATCTTCTTTTCTTATAACAAAAATAAGGGTTCAGCCCCTATTTTTTTTGAATTTTCTTTTCATCACCCGCCTAGGCGACAAGGCGCCCCCCTAATGCCCAGCCTCACCTTGGCGCCTTGAAAACTATGCGCTAGTAGTGCTCATTGGGGATTGTGTCAATTCCGGTAAAATTTCGTGTTCCTACCCATGGAAATGGAAATATGTCGTGAAAGGGACATTTTTAACCACTTGGGAGTTTAGGTATAGGTAACTTAGGATAGAAGAATTTGTCTTTGCTAGGTAAATGGCTTTGGAGATGGCCTTTGTTGAGGGGGAGACTGTGGCAAGAGGTGCTTGGCAATATTCATGGATGTGTAGGAAATGGTTGGGGTGCTGGGGTATCTTCAAGGGATACTATGTCTCTTCCTTGGAAATCCATTTGTGGAGTGCTCCCTCAGTTTCTAAGCCTAACCAGGTATGGTGTTTGCTCTAGAGATCAAGTTCTTTCTTTTTTTTTTTTGATCAATAACAGAAACTTTATTAAGAATTAAGAAGCTTTAAGTACAAAAAAGGGGGAGATAAAGAGTCTTATCTCCCCATCAGAAAATTACAATGAAAGAAGATTAAAAAATAGCCCAAAAAATAGCCTCCCTATTCACCCCTTGCTTGGCCAACCCATCTGCAAAAGAGTTAGCAGTCCTTTTCACCCAGCTGTATTGTATCTCAAGTTCTTTTTTCGGAAGACCTTTGGTTTGGCAACTCAACCCTTAAAGATCTTTTTCCTTCCTTGTTCCCTTTCTTTACTCGAAAAGAATCTATCCATTGCTTAGTGTCCTCCTCTTTGACTGGGTTCAGTTGGAATTTGGGCCTAAGAAGTAAATTGAGATACCATGAGTTTGAAAGGGCAGCCTTGCTTTTACAAGTTCTGAATTCTGTTTTTCTGGATTACTCTAAGCCAGATGGTCGTATTGGACTCTGCATCAAAAGAGAGTGTTCTCCTGTGCCTCCTCCTTCTCTTCTTTGTGTTCAACCCCTAACTCTCAGTCATGCCATATAAAAGAAATTTGGTCCAAATCCATTCCTCCCAAGGTTGGGGCATTGTGTTGGAAGTGTTTCATGTAAAAATTAACGCTTTGGATGTTTGCAAAAAAGAAATTTTTTGTGTCTTTTCTTGAATTGGTGTACCCTTTGCAAAGAAAATGGAGAAAGCTGTTACCACCTTCTAATCTCCTGCCCTTTTGTTGTAGGTTTTTGGGAAAAGATTTTTTGTCTTTTTGGTAACAGGTGGAATGTGCCTCTGCAGATTGGAAGCTTCTTTGACTCTACAACTTTTATTTGGATGAAGAGGAGGGGTAAAATCATGTGGACGTGTGCTTGGGCTGCCTTGATTTGGATGATGTGGGAAGAGAGGAAGAATCAGATCTTCAATGGGAAGGAAAGGAATGAGGAGGCAGTGTGGGACTGTTTAATAAATAGAGCTATACATTGGGTTAAATCTTAGGACATTTTTTCAGACTTCTCCTTTAGATGATATGTGGTTAAATTGGGAAGCTGTAGCATGAATTTCTATTGTGAAGGACAAACCAGTTGTAGCTTGGAAACCTCGGGAGGAAGGTTTTTATCAAACTGAATTTTGATGGCAGCAGTCTAAGGAACCTAGGTACATCTGGTATAGGAGTTCAGAAATAATGGACACATTGTTGCTATGTTTTCAGGTCCTGTTGGAGTAGGGGATTCAGTGTTTGCTGAGTTCCAAGCAGTCTTGCAAGTACAGATTGCTAAAGATATAAACTATGACAGATTGTTAATTGAAGGTGACTCAAAATTGACAGTAGGGGGGCTGAAGGAACTGGAAACATGATGTGGAAATACAGGGGAATCAATGGAAGATTTAAATTGCTGTTTAGAGACATGACAATTATTGTCCAATGGGAAAGACAATCAGCAAATGGGATGGCTGATTATTTTGTAAAACTGGGGGTGCATAAGTCTGAACTTTTCTGGCTCAATTGTAATTATGTTTTTATTGGGAGCGACATCTCATTCCTTTGTTGGGTTGTTTGTATTGTAATACTTTATTTAGTCTTAATAAAATTTCATTACTGGTAAAAAAACAGATCATTGAAAAGTAATGGCTTTCAATTGGCAAGTATATGCTACTTGTGTCTTGATAATGAGGAAGATGTTAGACACTTATTCATCCCATGCAAGGTGCCAATTTTCTTTGGAGAGCAATCATGAACTGGTGGAAGAGGTTAGGTGAAAGGGAGAGCGGTCATAACCAGGATTGGTATTGGGAAAAGATAGCAGTGCTTAAATGGAAAATTTGGAAGAACAGAATTGGTATTTTTTTTAAATAAGTCTATCCCCCCGTGATCATCGATAGAGCTAGAGAGTCAATGATGGAATATATTAATAATCATTTGGAAGTGAAAATAGTCAGGACACTCAGATCCATCTGAAACAATGGATCCATGTTAAATGGAAACCCATAAAGTTTGATTGCATTAAAATTAATTTTGATGCCTCTAGGAAAACTAGCGGGGTTTGCTCAATTGCTGTATTGTTAGAGATTGGACGGGAAATACTCTTAAAGTTAAAGCTAAGAAAATCGGCCTTGCCACAGTTAACATAGCAGAGGCATGGGCAGCTCTTACTGCTGATAAGCTAGCCATCAAATTCAAAGAGAAGCTAATTCAGATGGAAGGGGATTCCAGACTACTCATAGATTGTTTAAAGAGTAATATTGAAGTTCCATGAAGAATCAAGAACATCATCAAAGAATGCTTCCAATTGCATGGAGAGTTCAAGCTGAATGTTGTCTACTCTCACATGTACAAAGAAGCCAATCAGGCCGCTGGTTGGCCAGTAAATTTTGGTTAAGGCTGTAACTGGGCAAGCAGAATCTGAGCCCAACCCGGTCCAACCCAAGCTTTTTGTATAGACTTTTGGGTCTTGATTTTGGGGCTGTGGGATGGTTCTGGGCCAGAAAACTTGAACTTGACCTAAAATTAGGTTGGGTTTGGGTTGAGGCCTTAGGTAGCTTGAGCCTGGCCCAATCTAACCTAGGCCCGACCCAACCTGAGCCCATCTGAACAAATACATACATATATGCATTTTATTTATATAAAATATAATTTTCTAATCTATACTACTATTAAAAGTGTGAATGAGAGTGAAACTTTTGTTTGACTAAAATTCCCTAATTTTTTAATTTGGTCCCTCTCTAATTGTAAGGACAAAAATATAATTTGAACAACCACTTTTCTCCTCATTCAAATCCCTCTCATTAAGTTTTATATTTAAGATATTATTTCCCATCAACATTCATTGAATCCTATTCTTGATTAGAACACCCCTATTTTTGAATTTGGTCTCTCTCTAATTGTAAGGGCACAAAATGTAATTTGAACTACTACATTTCTCTTCATTCAATTCCCTCTCATTATATCTTATATTTAGGGTATTAACCCTCATTCTTTCATTGAATCCTGTATTAATTAACCATATTAAAGAAAAATAAGCGTGACAAAGAATAATTGTTTTTATTGGTGATAGAAATAAAACATAATTTTTTTTCTTTGGTTCATTGAGCTACACAACAAGGGGCAATCCATCCTCATACCCATTACCCCCAACCTTGGTGACCATTGATTGGAATCAATCCCAAGTCTCTGTTGGAGTGAGCTAGCCAATGTACCCATTGAGCCACCCATTAGTTGATATACAAGTTTAAAACCAACCCCAAAATGGAGCTTTTTTGGTAACTACCCGGAAACAGAGTTATTTTCCCACTTGGTGGTGAGTCAACAGTTCAACCTTTTGGGTCAAATGTGTCAACCCTTGATGTCATAATTTAATAGTAATAAGAATTAAAAATGATGAAAACATACAAAAGTATAAAGAATACAAAAAAATTTGTAGCAATCATTTGGGCACATCTCTAATATCATATATTCATTATATTAAATAAGAATAAGTGTGACAAATAAGGATAATTTGTACAAGCATAGAAATATAAAAAAATTGTAGAAAATTTTGAAAACATATTATTTATTATCATCACCATCATTATTAAAAATTTCCATGTGCAAAGCACGTGCACACTTACTAGTTATATATACATATGTATATTCATAGAATGTGTATACATACATTTGTAAATGAGACATGCAGATATTTTCAATCAATTCTACTCTTAAATTGGGCCATAAAGCTTAATAAAAGATGACTATACAAAAATATGTTCATAAATTTTTTTCAAACCTGACCAACCCACCCAAGCTTGGCCCAACCCAACTCAAGTCTGAGCCCAGCCCGAGTTGTGTTGGGTTAAGCTCTAGTTGGACCAGGTCCAAGCCTGAGGTTTGCACATTTATGGTTGGGCTAAGGTTGACCTTCATCCCGATCCAACCTGCCCAAGTTGCACCCGTAATTTTGGTCATGTTTCTGAGTTTGTTGTTTTGTTGAGTTGTCCTTGACTCCTTGGTCTTTGAGTTTTATTTGTTTTTATGATTTCTGGGGATGCACTACCCCCTGGTATTGTATAACCCTTTGTTTGGTGCTAGGTGTTGGGGAATAATTGAATGGTCAATGATGTAATTGTTAATTTGTTTTGATGCTGTATTGTAAGGGTGCTAGCTCATCACCCTATTAACATTGTACTTATTTCTATTAAAATTTCTTTCTATTTACCATAAAAAGATGGGATACCACTCTTCCTCTTACCCCACCTTCCCCACCTTGAAACATATTAAATGCCCTTTTCTATTGACTTTGGGCACTAGATAGCTTAAAACATCAATCACATGGGTGAATTGTGAGGGTAAGTGGGGGTGGGAGCAGTGTTATATTGTGCATCAGTCTTGTACTTGTGTCTTTTCTGTAGAGATGTAGAACATTAATGTGGTCCCCACTACTGTTAGTCAATTTATGTTACTTAGTGGTAGTTGTTAATTATTTTCTGTTTTCTATTATTTCTTGGCTTATGTTAAGCAGTAGGGGTAATTCTGGTTTTTTACCCTATTTAAACTATTAATATAAATATCTGAGTGGGGCAACAATCTAAGTTATGACCCACACTCTTTTTGACTTTCTTCTCTTCATCTTCTCCTTCTCTTCTCCTCTTTATTCTTCTTCTCTTATTCTCAAACTTTCTTTCTTGTTTGTTGTACATTATGACTGGGACTGATTGCAGTCCTAGTAGACAACTTGGTATCAGAGCCAACCTAGGTCTGCTCATGTGAGTCTAATCTGGCCGACTACATGAGAACTTCCTAGGGTTGGAAGTTTCAACAGAGATAAGTCAATCGACTGATTCTTGGAGATTGCTAGCAGAGCGCAGCAGATGCCCAAGGGATCATAGAGCCTTGGAGGGTGTCCAGTGATCAGGAAGAATCGGAAGAAGGGAAGAAACTTTAAGATTAGGGTTCAGACTGTGGTTTGGAGGTGGTGGCCAGACTTTTGAGTGAGTTTGTGTTTGTTCTTGAGATTGACCTCAATCAAAACCTTTTTTGAATAATCTGGAAGGTGCGGCCGGGAGTTTTCTATTTTTCTCATGATTTTTTAGGATTTTCTCTTGACCTACGCCCAGTTCTCAGTTTAAAACCCTAAGTTTATGACTGTTGCCAATTCTTGGGTAACAGTTAGACCTGTTACAGTATTTCAGATTGAGTAATATTGTTTTCTGGAAAACTATTAGACCTGTTCCAGTATTTCTGGGTGGTTGCCGAACCTATTTCATCCTTCTAGGTCGGTTGTTAGCAAGTTCTTGGTGCAATTACACCTTTTTCAGCACTAAAAGGGGCTTTTTTGATCAGTCTCTTGAAAGGACTGGCAGGAATGGAGTTTAAGAATAAAGGGGAAAGTGTTTTGGGGGCTGGTGGTTCTGGTAACATGACTGAGAACGCATTTCAGATCACCACAGTCAAATTTGACGGATCAAATTACTTGGAATGGGCCCAGTCAGCCAAGATGGCTGTTGGGGGTAGAGGAAAACTGAACTATTTGTTGGGGGATGTGAAGGAACCAACTAAGGAGGACCCAACCTATGCCAAATGGGTTCAAGATAACTATTTGGTTATGACTTGCTGTGCAACTCCATGCAGCCTCACATCAGCCAAAACTACTTGTGGGCAAAAACTGTTAAAGAGATTTGGGGAATCATGAAAGAAACCTACTCCCAACCACTTAATGTTGCTAGGGCCTATGAGCTGGAATGTGAAGTAAACAGCCTTAAGCAAGGAGAGAAACCAGTCTCAGTTTATTTCTCCACTTTGAAATCCTTGTGGCATGAAATTGACCACCTAGAGACAATTGAGTGGGAAAGTCAGAGGGATGCCCAAACTTACAGAAAACAAGTTGAAACCAATAGGTGTTAGAATTCCTAGCCGGTCTGAATTCTGAATATGATATTGTGAGACAACAACTCCTCACCTGAGAAAGTGTGACCTTGTCACAAGCCTACTCTTTAGTGCATAGTGAAGAAAGTAGGAGAAAGGTTACGTTGCAGCATCAGCCATTGGAATCAGCCTTAGCAACAGTGAAACCAAAGTTTGGGGGTGACAAGGAGAGGGATATGAAGAAGGAAGATAAGAGGGAGCTAGTATGTGAATATTGCAAGAAACCAAGGCATACTAAAAGACACCTGTTGGAAGTTACATCCACATCTAGTTCCAGCAAAGCTCATAAACAAAAGGGGAAATGCCAATGTGGCTGTTACTACTGATGGTGCACCCTCATCTAGCACAAGAGCCACATCCCTAGACACCTTAGCTACTGTCCGAGCTGCTCTGACTCAGTTGGAGAGTGAAGTTGGGAATTCAGCACCATTATCTCAGCCACTAGTCACAACATCTCTACACTCACCTTTCTGTACTTTTTTCCATTAATACAAATTCTTTGTTATCAAAAAGGTCCCAAGTAAATATCAAAAAACAATATTAGAAATTTTATGTTTTCTTAATTGGCTTAAAGATGATTCAGGATTTTGATTATACTTGATTTAGTTTTTACTCATTTATTATTTGACATGGAAGTATATTACTGATTTTAGAGATTATGGAGGTAAAATAATAGACCTATACCCAGAACTAATTGGCTATGGAAACTCACAAGAGCTGAGTTAGTGGAATTGACTCCCAAACAATTGTAGGATGCCTATGCTGTTTCCAATAAAAAAATGTAGGATGGCTAAGAGAAAGGGAGACTGGTCTATGGATCTGTAGAAGCATTTTAAGGGAGATAAAACAACTGACAGCAGAGTTAAGAATCTTCTACAAGTGGAGACAAAGGGTTGCCAACAGGTTGGCATATGGATTAACTAAACAGGGAACAAGCTTTTTGGGGTTTGGTCCAATAAGGGACTTGTACAAAATGCATGTGTTGGGTGTCTAGTAGAACTAGCCCAAATGATGAGGGGTGTTTCTGAATAAGACTATGCACATAGAATTGTTTTGAAACAAATAATAAATATTTACAGTTATAAAAAATGAGATTTATCTACCATCAACTTTCTAAACAGAAAATATATCCAATAAGGGACTTGTACAAAATGCATGTGTTGGGTGTCTAGTAGAACTAGCCCAAATGATGAGGGGTGTTTCTGAATAAGACTATGCACATAGAATTGTTTTGAAACAAATAATAAATATTTACAGTTATAAAAAATGATATTTATCTACCATCAACTTTCTAAACAGAAAATATATGCTAACCATGTGTTAAACTTTCATGATATGCCTATACCTCATACAAGTTTTTCATCCATGTATTGACACTTTTTAGTTTTTAATTAATTTATTATTACTCTTAATGTACTGGAATTTTTTTGGTGAATACAATTGATTAGTTGAAATGAAAATAAATAGAAGAAATATAAATCCAATTTTATTTTGGATGCATTACATAAGTTGCTTCTGCTTCAAAATTGACCTGTCTCCATCCATGGGCCAGAAAGTTACTGTAATATTTCCTAAGTTTTTTCTTCTGCATTCTAAGCAGGCAACAAAAGGAAGAAGCCCTGAACTTCCGTATTACTAAATCCGCTGAGGTTGGAGAAACTGAGAAGGTATGATGCTTGTAGGAGTTTCTGATTTTTCTTGTTAGAGAATTGTTTGAGAGCCATTGGAAATTAGACAATTAATATGTTGATTTGCAGAGCTAGATTAAGATGTTGAATTTGGGTATCTATAGTAGTTCTTTAATTTTTAAAAAAGCAAGTCAAACTTAAGCTTTGGCTTTAAAGGTGTCAATGGGGTAACCAATTACCCAGGTTTTTTTATCAATAAATGAAACAGAATCATTCATTTTAAAATGAAGAAATACAATGAGAAGGGGAGAGATAAACTCTCTTAGCTCTCCCTTAATAAAAAAAAAACCCATGTTTACAACAAAGCCCAAAAAAGTTGGTTCCCTCCCACCCCTTGTTTAGCCAATGCATCAGCAAAGGAATTAGCATCTCTTTTCACCCATTGTAGATTAACCTCCATTCCTTGTGATAGCCACTTGATCTTCCTTTTTTTGTTAATGTAGCCCCACCAACTGGCATCCTCCTCCTTTTGAAGCCAACTTATAACTAGCATTTTTTTGATCAATAACAAATAACTTTCATTAAGAATAATATTAAGTGGAAAGGAAAGGGGAGATAAACTCTCTTAACTCCCCAACCAAAAGAATCAAAAGCAAAGCATCCCTATTCACCCCTTGCTTAGCTAGCTCATCAACAAAAGAGTTGGCACTTCTTTTAACCCAATTGAGCTTAATCTCAATATCGTTTGCCATCCACTTAAATTTCCTCTTTTCATTGCTACAGTTCCAAAAACCAGTTATCCCTTCCTTTAGCCAGCCCACCACCAACTTGGAATCTCCTGTAACCAGTTTAGTAATATTCAAATCCTTGGCTCTTTGTACACCTTCCAAGGCTGCCATGATCTCAGCCCGAAGAGAATCACCCACTCCTACTGGACCAGAAAAAAGAGCAATTATGTTTCCTTCCTCATTCTTTAGAACTCCCCCAATGCCCGAAGGCCTTGGATTCCCAACAAAAGTTCCATCAAATTCAACTTGGTAAATCCACTAGGACTAGGAGGAGGAGCCCAAGCATGTAAAGAAGGCACCACCACAGGAGCTGATCTTGCAACCTCCTTTTGATTCCTTAGCAAATCATCAATTGAGAGGTCATTAAACAATACAGCTAGTGCACCACTCCACTCAGATGTGAATCATCTCCAAGGCAGATTGTAGCCCTCTTTCTTTATCTGAAAAGATTCTTAAGTTCCTTTCTTCCCATAAAGTTCAGCAAACCACAACCCTTACACTTCGCATAATTCTCCCTCTTTTCATTGTGCCATCTAAAAAACGTTGGAGCAAACAGACATTGCACATTTGGCGGGGAGTCCACCTACACCGAAACAAAGAAAAGAATCATTCCCAAATACATTTAGCAAAATTGCAGGAGATTAATAAATGATAAACATCTCACCTTCAGCTTTGCATAGAACACACCAATGAAGAGAAAAACAACTTTTAGGCCTCTTTCACAAGTGTTGATTCTTTCTAATAATATACTAGCTTTAAATCCCCTTCAGTTGTCAGTTTGCGGATTTGCAGCTCCTTAGCCTTTTGAATTCCTTCCACGATAGCCATTATTTCAGCCCTCCAAGAATCACCCACACCAATTGGACCTAAATAAAGAGCAATAATTCTTCCTTCATCATTTTTGAAGACTCCTCGAATGCCTGAAGGACCCAAATTTCCTTCACTACTTCCACCAAAATTCAGCTTTATGAATCCACCAGAAGGTGGGGATCAAGATGGGCCTAATGAAGGCCTTGAGGGGAGCTGAGTCAGCTACTTCCACTTTTTCATCAAGTCACCAACTGGAATGTCCTCAAAGAGTTTCAAGGACTTCACCCAATGCACTACTCTAATAGTAATGGCTTCAATAAGGGAATCCCTACTCCTCACCTTTTGTAAAAATGTTCCTTGATTCTTTTCTTCCCAAATTGTCCAACAAACAGCCACCCTTGTACACCTCCATAAAGTTTTTCCCCTCTTATTCATCTAGCTAACAAAGGTAGAGGCAAACATGCACTGTACATTTGGTGGGGGTTTCCACTTGCACCCAAACAAAGAAAGAAACCACTCCCAAATTGAAGATGCAAGGGGTTAGGAGATTAATAAGTGATAGCAAGTCTCTCCATTGTTCTTACAAAGAGAACACTAGTGGGGGGATGAGCACCCATTAGGTCTTTTTCTTTGAAGTAAATTGTAGGTGTTAATTCTTTCTAGAAACACTTCCGAGTAGAAACCTCCTACCCTAGGCGGAATAGGCTTGCTCCAAACCTCCTTTATAGGAAAAGGTACTCCAAGGGGACCTGAATATATTAAGGACAAAAATAATGAGGTACAAGTAAGGGAACCAGAGGAGGAAAGAGTCTAAATCTAGCTATCCCTTTTTGAAGGATCCAAGAACTCCCCTTCAAGACCTTGGAGCAAAGTCAAAACACTACTTATTTCAGACTCATCCCTATGATTGGAAAGGGCATAAAGAGAGGGGAATTATTCCTTTAAGGGTGAATTATCCGTATGCCTTCCATACTTTCCTTGATTACTAGGGTTTGGGATTTAAAAGGCATGCTTAGGAACACAAGTGAGGCACATTTTACAGTATGCTCCTCACCTAGGCCCCAGGAGCAGCACTTTCAAAAGGCATGCACTTGATGCACCTTGCACTTCAATCCAAGCTCCGCCCCTGGATCCCTGACCAAGCCCCTTGAGTTAAGCCCAAACAAGTCCATGTTAGGGTCTTAAATTCTTAATCCGTACAAAAAAATGATTTTATAATTTGAATTGTCTTTTAAAAATATCCTTTATGATTTTTAATATGTTTTACATGTTATGCTCATGTATTTTAATTTGAGATGATAGGTTTATTCTTAAACATTTATTTTAAAATTTAAGTTTATACTTTTAATAAATATTATGTTTAATATTTTTTAATTTGTGAATTTTTGGCTTTTTTCTTGCATTTTTTTTGCATCTTGCTTAAAAAATGTGCATGCCTCGCTTGTGCTTTTTTGCACCTTGCACTTTTAAAAACTATTGGTCCATAGATATTACGCTCAATCATAATCAATTACAATTATGGCCCATACTTTAAAGATCCATTTATTCTGGACATGGTTGGTAGATAAACAATATACATATGTGAGTATTGAGTATGTGGTTTGTGATCGTTCAAGGAAGAGGAATAAGAGAGAAGAGAGAAGAGAGGAGAGGAGAAGAAGAAGAAGAGAAAGATGAGAGCTGGCGGTGCCTAGCCTCTCTTTTGTTTAAACTTGTATTATAACAATTACAAGAAATTGCTCATAGGTCCCTGGTGGCACACCCTAAACAAAAGAAAAGAACATGCTGCCAACAGTCTTAGCTGACAGCATGGTAACAACATAATTAAAACTAACAACACTCCCCCTCAAGTTGGGTTGAATATATCTATCATGCCCAACTTGTCACATAGCTCATTGTGCTGCAGGTGTGGAAGCCCTTTTGTGAGAACATTTGCAAGTTGCTCCTTGGATTTGACATAAGGGGTTCAAATTTCTCCCTTTTCCAACTTTTCTCTTATGAAATGCTTGTCCACCTCAATGTGCTTGGTCCTATCATGTAGGATTGGATTACTAGCAATGTTAATGGCTGCCTTATTGTCACTGTAGAGGGACATAAGATTGTGGATCATAACCCCAAGTTCTCCTAAAAGGTTCTTCAGCCAAATAACTTCAGCCACCCCATGTGCCATAGCTCTATACTCTGCTTCAAAACTTGACTTTGCCACTACACCTTGCTTCTTATTTCTCCATGTCACTAGATTTCCTCCTACAAAGGTACAATACCCACTTATGGATTTTTTGTCATCCACAGTGCCTGCCCAGTCAGCATCTGTGTAGACTTCCACCTTCAAATGATTATGTTTGCTGAATAGTAACCCTGTTCCTGGATACTTCTTCAAGTACCTAAGAATCCTCTCTGCTGCCTCCATGTATTGTCTTTTAGGGGAATGCATGAATTGGCTTAGGACCCCAACTAAGTAAGCAATGTCAGGGCGAGTCATGGACAAATAAAGCAACCTCCCCACTAGTCTTTGAAACTGTTTCACATCTTTTAGTGGTTCACCATCACAATTTCCCGGTTTGTGGTCAACATCCATAGGGGTATTGACTGGTTTTGCACCTAACTTGCCTGTATCCTGTAACAGATCTAGGATATACTTCCTTTGAGAGATGAAGATGCCCCTTTTTGAACGGGCAACTTCAATTCCAAGAAAGTACTTTAGGGGACCCAGATCTTTCACTTCAATTTGAGAGGCTAGGAATTCCTTCAACTTTTGTATTTCTGTGCTCCAGTTTCCTGTAATGATGATATCGTCTACGTACACTATTAACACAACCACTTGTTCTTGATATCTCTTCACAAAAAGAGTGTGATCAGACTGACATTATTTAAACCCCCACTTGTTGAACTACCATATGAAATTTACTAAACCATGCTCGAGGAGATTGTTTTAGGCCATAGAGCGACTTTCTTAATTTTCACACCTTACTTTCACTTCATTTCGCACAAAAACCAGGGGGTTGAACCATGTGCACCTCCTCCTCTAAATCTCCATTTAAAAAGGCATTCTTAATATCTAGTTGATGCAATTTCCAGTCAAGGTTTGCAACCAATGATAGAAGAACCCTTATTGAGTTCATCTTGGCTATTGGGGCAAATATCTCATCATAGTCAACACAATAAACTTGGGTGTACCCTTTAGTTACCAGCCTTGCTTTGTACCTTTCAACTGTCGCATCTTCCTTGTGTTTCACTATAAACACCTACTTACACCCCACTGGGTCTTTCCCTGTTGGAAGATCCACCAACTCCCATGTTTGATTCTTGTGGAGGGCATTGATCTCCTCCTTAATAGCATCTATCCATTCAAGGTATTTTAAAGCTTCTGTCACGTTTCTAGGTATGGGGATACTATCAACTGTAGATAGGAAGGCACAATGAGAGGGAGAAATGTGGTCATAGGACACACAATGGGTAATGGGGCATTTGGTAGTGCATGACCTGACCCCTTTTCTATGAGCAATAGGAATGTCAAGGTCACCCACAACTGAAACGCGGCTATGGGATCAATAGGTGTTGGACTTACCTCCTGGGAATCAGATAGTGTTGGTTGCTCAATGTTTGGTGGCTCCACATCCTTGTCACATTGCTGATCTCTACAGCGTTGACGTTGCAAGACATGAAAAGGAGCGAGATCCGGAATAGAAGGAAGGGAGACTTGATGCACTTGGGCCTGCTTCTCCTCTTCCACATTACTCTCCCCCCTGAGGAGAAGCAGGGAAAAACGGTTCAGACTCAAAAGAAGAGACATCCATGGAGACAAAGAACTTATGGCCAACGGGATTAAAGCATCGGTAACCCTTTTGTGAAGAGGGATACCCCAGAAAGACACATGGAATAGACCGAGGATCCAACTTACCATGGGACGGGGACAAGTCATGAACAAAGGCACGACAACCAAACACCCTCATGGGAATTGAAAATAGAGGAGACTGAGGAAACAATAACTGATGAGGGGCCTTGTAGTTTAACACTCTAGAGGGCATGCGGTTTATGACATAAGCAGCAGCAAGTACAACATCAACCCAAAATCGTTCGGGAACATTCATATGTAACATCATCCCTCGGGGGCTACCTCAAGGAGGTATCTGTTTTTTCTTTCTTCAACACCGTTTTGTTGTGGTGTTCTTGCACATGAGCTTCTATGAATCGATCCATGGGAAGCAAAGAACTTATTTAGCTCACCATGGAAATATTCCTTCGCATTATCGGATTGAAAGTATGAACTTTCACATGGAATTGTGTAAACACCATCAATTTGGAAATTTCTTACGATCTTTGGGACTTTATCTCTGCTACGCATGGGAAAAAAACCCATGTATAATGGGAGAAATCGTCAATCAATGTGATAAAGTACTTATACCCGCCCTTCGAAGTTATGGTAGTAGGCCCCCACACAATAGAATAAACAATATGGAAAGGGAAACTTAATCTTTTATTACTTGAAGAAAATATTGTTCTACACTGCTTGCTCAATTGACACGTTTGATAATGGAAATCTGACACTGAATAGGACTTAAATAAAAACAGAAACAAAGACTTTATTATTTCAATGGACACGTGACCTAACCGATTATGCCACAAAACAATTTGACCCTTATTTGACCGACTATGAGACTTTAAAGATGACACCGAGAAACCAGCTTTGCTGTCGAGAGTGTAGAGACCATCCACTAAGCTTCCTTTACCAATCTTCCTCCCAAAAGTTAGGTCCTGAAAAATACATGAATCGGGGAAAAAGGTTACACTACAGTTTAATGAATTTGTGATACTACTAATAGAAAGAAGGTTGATAGGAAGATGAGGGACATGCAAAACACTGTTCAGGTTAAGTCCTTGAGGGAGGAATATTGATCCCTGACCTACAATGGAAGAAAAAGAGCCATCTGCAAGTCTCACTTTATCCCTTCTTGACAAAAGGTTATAAGAATTGAATAGGTTTGACTTACCAGTCATGTGATTAGAAGCCCTTGAGTCAATGATCTAGGGGGAATTTGTGGCTGTGGAGACATGGAAGGAAAAAGCTGCATTACCTGATGTAAACGCGAATGAAGTAGAAGGGTTATCAATGGCTGATCTATCCATCTGGCGAAAGACCCTACCATATGATTCCAAGTGACTACAGAAGGAGTTCATAATGTCTTCCTTGGGGTCAGAACCAATGAAGTGTTCTCGAGCAGTATCAGTTGGCACCCCAACAGACTGAGTTTCTTGGGTTACTACATTTGCTGTGTTGTGAGTTGTATTAGGCTTCCTCTGACTTTGTACCTTATCCTGCTCTTGGTTCTTTACAGCCCACTTTGGTCTCCCATGGAGCTCCCAACATGTGTCACGAGTATGTCTTGAACGATGGCAGTGAGTGCAGAATAACTTATCCTTATCATTGGTTTTCTTGGAATCATTTTTCTTTCCTATATTATTTCCACCCATTGCAACTAATGCTACCGGTTGCTCCTCCTCAGTTGTAACCATCACACTCCTACTTTTCTTAGACTAAACAAGGGCATACACCTCTTGGACTGAGGGTAACTCTTTACTTCCTAAAATCTGAACTCTTAAGGGGTTCATATATGGGGTTTAGCCCCAACAAGAAGGCAAAAACCCGCTGCTGAGAAACCAGCTTCTTATAGGCTCCAACATCATCCTCATGTTTCCATTCTATAGCTTGATAGTGGTCCAATTCTTTCCACACTGAGGTAAGAGCTGAATAATAGGCTGATAGGTTGCGGTTTCCCCGTTTACAGGTTGAGGATTCAGCTTGTAACTGGTAGATCTTAGCAAAGTGCCTTTGCTTTGAATAGGTTGTTTTGGCTTGTTCCCATATTTCATTTGCAGTATCTGCCCACATAAAATTCTTTTTCACATCAGATTCCATGGTTGCAAGAAGCTAGGACATCACCATACTGTTTTCTTGGTCCCATCGATCATGTTCAGCAGTCCCACTCTTGGGTTCTTTCACCCTTCCATTTATGTAATCAGTTTTTCCCCTTGCTGTTACATAAAGTTTTACACCTTTGGCCCACTCTAGGTAGTTCAGACCATTCAAAGGAGTGATCGGCATAGGGAACATCATGCTTTCAGTCCCCATACTTGCTGTACCACAGGTTGATGTAACCCCAGATGATGCAGAATCATCATTCGCCATTTTCAAAGGTAGGTCTACAAGCCAGGACAAAACACTGCAGGTGCACAAGACCAGTACTCGCACCAGTACTACTTCTAATAGTCACAGTTAAGGCATAAACACCACACCCTACTTCCGAAAGCATATACACACTTCTGCAGCACATAAACAGTCCAGGAAGAGAAGAAAACTGCTGTAAATTCCACACTTCACACACTGATTTTAGCACATAACTGGACACAGGGGATTACACACCCCTGTACAGCACCTGTATGAAGGTGCAAAAACATAACCAGACCTTTACAGCATCAGCCGAAGGTCAAAAAAGGAAGTTTTTTGGGCTTCACGGCATCAGTCGATGGAGCCAAGCCTTCACAGCACCAGCCAAAGGTCACAGGATCAGCCGAGGGTCAAAAAAGAGGTATTTTGGATCTTCACAGCATCAGTCGAAGAGGACAAGGAAACTTCACAGCATTGGCTTCCACCAGTGAGGGTTACCTTGGTGCTACGACCAAGGAAGAACCCAGAAGAAGTAACAAGAGATGTTTCTGATCAGTCCGATTTGAAGTTTTTTGTCTTCACAGTCCAAAACAAAAAACTGACGCCTGGGTTGAGTGAATACTCCTTAGCGAAAAGAGAAAAAAAATATTGTCCAGAATCATTGTTGCTCTGATACCATGTGATCGTACAAGGAAGAGGAATAAGAGAGAAGAGAGAAGAGAGGAGAGGAGAAGAAGAGAAAGATGAGAGAGTCAAAAGATGAGAGCTGGAGGTGCCCAGCTTCTCTTTTATTTAAACTTGTATTATAACAGTTACAAGAAATTTCTCATAGGCCCCTGGTGGCACACCCTAAACAAAAGAAAAGAACATGCTGCCAGCAGTCTTAGCTGACAGCATGGTAACAACATAATTAAAACTAACAACATGGTCCTTTATATTTATGGAAGGGAACCGATTAAGTTCATTTATTGCCTTCTTTTTTTGTTACATGCATGAAAAAATGTGTACTGTTCTCCATAAAATGTTGGTTTTCATATACCATATTTTTACTTATTATTTGGAGTGATGAGCCTAAAATCCCCTGCATCATAATGGTGAAATAACTGCATTTAGAGTTGGTGTCTAGGTCACAAACCTGAACCCATTACACCCCTACTTGGTGGAGGTTCAAGGAAAATTTCTAAGCCTGTTGGAGGGCCTGAAGATGCCTCTTGGTGGTTCAGTTTTTTTAACCCTTCAATTAGTGCATGAAAAGGAGTTGGCCTTTTATGTGCTTTGTATATAATATGTTATTAAGTACTAATTTCATTCTAGCAGGGGAGAGATTGAGGAGGATGTTGCCTATAGAATTAAAAGAAAATTTCTGGAGTTTAAATGATAGGCTAATACCACATAGATTAAAAGGAAAATTCTATGAAATAATTGTATGGCCAGCTATGTTGTATGAAGCAAAGTGCTGGGCAGTCAAGGAACTTGTCCAGAAAATTAGTGTGGCAGAATTTACAACAGTGTCCTAGTAGTTGACTATTATGAAGTCTCTTTGTCAAGTAGTTGACTACTAGGAACAGTATAATGATAGTAGTCAACTATTAACAACCGAATATTGATAGAAGTCGACTACTAAGGATAGTATACTAATAGTAGTTGACTACTAAGGCCCAGGACTACAAACTAGGTCTCACAACAGTAAGTTTGTAACTAGGGTTATTAGGTCTCCCAGGGAAGAGGAGCATGAGATGAATCAGAATTTTCTGTGGATGAAACAACATTTCCATTGGATTAACAACAGTATATGGATGAAACAACACTTCCATTCATGTAGTTCTTTTGAAGATAAATAAAGAAGAAAATTTATTGAAAAATATAGCAAGATACAACTTCTAAGTGACAAGGAGTCACCACTCATCAAGCAAAACTGAAAATAAAAAGGACATAAAACATATCACAAATCAGATCACCAAGTCAAAATACAAGAAAAGACAAACATTCAAGGTACTCCAAAATCCACTCCAAAGTCTTCTTTGCTGAGGCCTTTGAATTCTGGAAGTATCATCCAATTATCTTTTAATTGACTAACGCCCCTAATTCTCCGTTGCTTTTCAAATTCCCTTCAGAAATTCTTCTATTTCTTTCCTTACAAACCTCCCAGCACACTGGAAAGGGGATGCAACTCCAAATAATTTTTTCTTTAGCATTCCCCACGATTCTTGGTCAGCTTCCAAAGATCTCAGTATAACCATTGGGTGCCCAACCAGCCATGCTCAACAGTTTTAAGTAGGCCCAAATTCCTCTCACAACGCTGCATTGGAACATCAAGTGCAGAATATTTTTCCTCAACCATAAATAGCACACTTCTGTTTGGGAACTGAAGGCCTCTTTTTTTCAACTTATCTTGAGTGAGAATACTTGCCCATTGAAAATTTGAAACCAGCCAAGCAAAAACCTCCACTCTTGGAGGAAATGGTTTCTCCCAAACACCTTTTATTGCATTGGGCTCCATCTGATTCCTAAGCAAAGCATTATAACTGTGAACTATCCACTCTTGCATTCCTTCCACCATTTCGAATCTGGCCATCCATGTAGTCTCTAGAAAGCCTCGGTATATCATGGTTTCTTATAATATTTAAGGTTAACATCATCCTTATGATCTCCTGCCTGGTCAGATTTTTCATTGTTGGCTTTATTACTAAGCAAGATACTATATCCGAATGCGCAACGGAAGGCAGCATGACCATCCTTCACTTTGCACCCTTTAGAAATGCATATAGCTAAGACTAGTGTTTTTCCTTTGCCCATAATCTGAATGAGTTATTTCATACTCCAAGTTCAAACATGCAAGAAACTCAAATACCTTAGTAATACAACTCAATGTGATTCAAGAGGAACCTTGACTTAATAGACCATGAAATCATTGGTTGTTAGATAGTGTATGCCCTTAGCTCCAATTAGACTGATGTACATAAACATTTATTCGTAAATGAATAAAGTACATTATTGTTTCATGTTCTTATTGTTGTGTTTTTGTGAATTATTCCTTAAATTGGACACATATGAGACTTGTTTTAGTTTAGAATGTTCTCAGCCGTTGGATGGACTTAGGGAGTTTATTCTGATAAGGCCGACACTGGTGTACTGCCGAACTGGTGGAGCAACTTGTCTCAACTGTTGGGGTTAGACCTGAAGCACAACCGGTGGGTGTTTAGAAGAAACACTAAACCTGGACCAATTTCCAATTATGCCCTGGACCTTGGAAGTAGATGGGAAAAAACCAGAAAGTTGCTCTTAACCCCAAACTTGATTATGATACTATACTAGGTAGGGTTGTTCACAAACAATGCCAAACCGACCAAACCGGCCTGACCCAACCCGATTTGGTCGGTTTTTCTTCACCACCGGTCAGGTTCGGGTTGTGAAGAGGGATAAGCCGATAATTTGGTTTGGGTTCGATTTTCATGTGTGAAAACCAAAACTGAACCGAGTTAGTTTCTGATTTCCTAGTCTTTCGCTAGCTAGGTAAATCCCTATCCTAGTTTCTTCTTTCTAGTTAGTTACTTATTTTTAACATTAAAGAACAATTAAACATTGCTTATAATTACTTTTGTCTTTAGGATTGTTTACATTTTTTGAGTAGGAAATTTTACACCAAATATAGGGCTGTTCACAAACAATGCCAAAATGACCCTTCATGTTTGGGTCGATTTTGTTTAATGGTAGGTCGGTTTTGGTTTGCTCTTTAAGTAACCCAACCAGGTCGGGTCGGTTGAAAAAAATCTATTAAACCTTCCCAACCTGACCCGTGAACAACCCTAATACTAGGTATTGGATTGAGCTGCCTTTGATGTGCCAACTAATGAGATCCATCAAGGGTCAAATACTTAAGCATGTTACGACAGTTTGGGAAATTACTTGACTGGGTGATCATAGTGATAGGATCGACCCCTTTGTCAAATAAAGCAAATATCATGCTTTACACTCTCTCTAATGGAAATTTAAACTTCCGGCAGTGGATTTCAACTGTATTTGAAATCTGATTTGCAAAATATATTTATATGCTATATTATTATTTTATGAAAAAGGTTTTAATCCTGGTATCCATTCAAGAGAGTGTGACATTGCATTTTGTAGTCAGGGAAGAAGTCCTTCCATGTGGCCAGTGTTCTAATGATTATGGACCGAGAGGTTAGCTATAAGAGGCCATTACATGGCTGATTACCTGATGGACTTCATCTTACATAAGCCCATTATCCTTGGGTCTTCATAGGGTCGCTGAATCCAAGGATCATTTAGGTGTAACTGTTGGGCCCAAACTGAACCCAAGCTGATTGGGTCAGGGGTCCACTACCCCTGAGTAGTGAATTCGGCCTAACCTCTACTAGAGGTGGGGCCGAACCCTTATGGACTTGTGTGAGACCTTTGTGGGTCCCATGCCATACAATATTCAGGGCCAAAGTGGCCATGAAACACCTTGGGGCGTGAACCATTAGAGAAAATGGGCCTAGGGCCCATTACTAATATGATTAGTTAAGTGATCACATGACAACTTGACTTGGGTTGAAAATGGGCATGGATATGGGTATGGAGCACTTATCCTCTTAAGAAGATAATGCTTATCAATTAAAGATAAACTCATGATCCAAATTTGATTTGGATCAACTTCTAATTAGATCAAGAGAGTGCTCTATATAAAGGAAAAAGATGGGAGAGTCTAATTCAGCTAATTCTTTCCACTCTCTTGTTCTCTTCTCTTCTCCCTTGCCTTCTTTTACTATTTTTGGATTCTTTAGTTAATAGGGGGTTTAGATGTGTGGTAAGTGTTTCATTTCCTTATTTAGAACCTGGGTGCACTTACAAATTTAGTTAGGTGTGCAAATTGTTGCTTTCTTGGGCTTAAGCTAAAAGTAGGAAGTTTGCTACTATGAGATTGTAAACATTCCACAATTTGTTGGTGGTGAATCAATAATATGAATTTAGAAATTATTTTAAGATGTGATGTCTTGATCCCTTGTGCATTGACCATTTAAGACTCAAAATTATATCCAAAACTACTACTCGAGTATGCTGTCTCTTTAAAAAATGAACAGGTTTTCAGAACAGCCAATATTAGTCCAATGTGCCATTGCATTATGGCTTTCTTTCTTTCAATGTTATGCCATTACAAGTCACACTGTTTCTACATTAGATTGGATAATTATTATAGGGCTGTTAATATAAGTATTGGTTAGATTGATTAATCCAAGGCTTTGATCTCTATTCTCCAATAATGGCTGTACCCCCATTTCATCCTGCATCATTTTGCCACAAGGTTTATGCTCTATAAGATCAAGAGGTCCTAACGTGCATCATCATGTGCATACTTCCCTGCTACAAAGATATTCAACTCCAGTGTGGCTTCATTTTTTTCTCCAAGAAAGTAATTGTGATTCCCTCTTCATATGTATGTATGTAATAGTGCTTTAGTTAGAGAATTTTGAATCATATCTAGATTCTCATGAAAATAAGAGACCCTGCATCTAGCAGTCCTAAATGTTTGTAGAATATAGCTATTTGGGGTGGTTTTCTGAGCTGTCAAGGGTGCAGCTGCCTTTAAGCCAAGAAGTGGATTGTCAGAACAAGCATCCCAAGAGCTTCAGTGTACAGCTGATTTTTGCATAATCTAGGTTTAAGTGGATTGCTACCACCCTCACCCTTTAGCTCATTAGCTGTCCCAAATGGGCCCTTATATGTATTTTAATAGGTTTTTTTTTTTCTGTTTTTTTTATATGATCGAGACTAGGTCCTTTTTCTTTCTTTCCACCATGTAAGGAAAATGTTGGTAAGCCTTTATTTTCTTGTCCATTTTCCAGGAAATAGCTGCTGAGATTTTAGCTCTAGAGAGGCAAAAGGATGAACTTGAAGCTGAGTTACAAAAGGTAAATTTTCCCATACATACACTTTTGGAAGATTTGGATGTTCAATACTCAATTTTCAAAAAAGAAAATCAACTTTTATTGCCCAACTCGTTACAAATAAATAGTGATTTTCCATTGTATTTTGCCTTGTTTTCATTTCAATCATGATGGTTGTTTTCCAGTCCTTGAAAATTCCACTATTCTGAATATGGTCACGTTTATTTTGATCATTAACAGTGAATTTCATTGATAATAAAAAGTAAGAATATACAGCACTACTTTTTAAATAACTTGGAAGAGAAGGACAACTTGCTAAACAGTCGTTGACTGAATAAATTTGAATTTATGACACAATTACATCTGTGTATTGGCTAGTTAACTTTTCCAGCATATGAAATACATCTGGACTCATGACTCTTCATACCTTGCATGGATTTGTAGTTAATAGTCGTGGATTCATCACCATAATCCTCCATGGTATAACTTTATATCATTGGCCCCCAGGATCACTTTTTTCTAACACTATTGTCTCCTAATTTCTGATCCATAGCAGAAAACTGTATTAAAAAGCAGAAAGAGGAGAGTGTAAATGTCTGACATGAGTAAATTGAAGGAAATAAAGGAAGGATAAAAAATCCTTGCAAAGCCAGACCAAATAACAATAGCATCCAGATAGATAGTTCCCCCATATAGATCTCTCCTCCCAATCCCTCCCTTAGCTGGGGAATCTACTGTGAAGTTGGTTGATTCTGGGATGCGTCTAAATAAGATGTTCATCATGGAAATCAAAGATCTAAATTCTCCAACATAATGATGAAAAGCCCAGGGAACAGCTGGAGGCTTCTTCACCTTCCATCACTACTGTCAGAGCCCAAGAAAATCATCAACTTGAGTCCTTGGAGGAATACAAGAATCATAGTTCTAATAGAAATGTCTGACTTGTCAACCTTTGGGTCCTTGAACAATGTTTGCACATACCAATCAAATATGCTCCACAATTTTGCAGCTTGCTTGTATCTGAATGCAAACACAAGACAAGTTGATGTGTAGTTCAGAATGCAAACGCAAGTTAAGTTGAAACTTCTAATAATAAACCATCATATTCAAATAAAAGCAGATATTGTAAGCATCATAAATAAATAAAACTTATTTCAATTGTCAAATTAATAATTCAACAAGCACTAAAATAATAGATTGAAATTTGCAACTTGCAAGTTAAAAAGATCTTTGCTTCTTTCCAATATAAGACAAAAAGCAGTGAAAACACTAAAAAATTAAGTAATTAATAATCCAACTTCAAGAATTATCCACATGTAAGTCTTTCTTTAATCCATCTATTTTTAATTTTTATTTTCTGTTTAAATTTTAAATAAAATTGATAATGAACCATTGAAGTTATATATATATATATATATATATATTGTCAAAAAACAGATAAAAAAGAAGCTAGTAGTTAGTGGTCAGCATTAAGCATCAAAGCACGTACCTGTAGCTGCAGGTTTTGTGCCGTTGGATTTCACAGAAAGCAGATCCGTGTACGGTATTCCGAAATAAAAGAGAGTCTGAAGAAGAATGGGCAAACCCCTGTTTTGTTGTCAAAGTTAGAGGGGAAAGAAGAAAAATAAATAATAAATATATGTACCTGTAAGTAGCTTGAAGAAGAGAGTAGAAAGTTGAAGCTTGAAGTTGGAGGCATTAATGTAGCTGAGGTTATGAAATCCAGAAACCTCTGAGATGCATTAATGCAGCAGAGGGAGATTTTGGTTCTCTTATGCCGAAAGGAATGCATATTGTGATATTACCTTTGGTGTCTTCCAGAACCCATTGGAACACAGTAACCAAGATACTGAACACCTAAATCTCTAGGAACCCAGTGGAGGATAATATTTGGCTTTCGTGTGTCCTCTTCAAATGGGAGGAGAAAACGAAAAGGAGTTTCAGGTGGTGAATAGATGGAGGGCTGGGTTGGATATCGAAGCGAAAAGGTTCCTTATGGAAGGCGGAAAATCGTAAAGTAAGAATTTGCTGAAGGTAAGAGAAGGTAGAAGGGTGACATTAATCCTTCTTGAGGAAGCTGTTCACTGGTTGAAAGGCTTCATCGATGGAGCACTTCAGTCCACGAAAACCGTAGGGTGGAGGAATGTACTGGAGTTGGAAAAGAAAAAATATGAAGTGGAACTCAGATGGAATAAAAAACGGTGGTTCATTACCATCATACAACATTTCGGTGACCGAAAGCAAATGGTATGTATACCGGAAGGGAAACAAGGTCAAGGATGGAAGTCATTTGCGATGGAGTTGCAGAAGTTCCTGGCTGCGGCTAATCACCTGCAAGTGGAACAAGAACAAGAACAGAGCAACAAGATGGGTACCACTGAGTCATCGTTCCAGGCATTGAAACAAAAATCAACCAGTTACGGCAAGGCAGTAATGTTTCCAAACAGGGGACTGAAAGTGTGGGTTGAGGCTGAACTGGAGGATTGGGAGAAGAAAATGGTGGTTTCCGCCAGTAAGGATGTTCAAGACTGGAGGAAGCTACTGAGAGTGGTAGTGTATACTTGCAGATAGATTCGGAGGTAACCTTGGAGCCATTTGCAAATAAGAAGGCAATACTAAGCGTCGGAGATGGAGTTGACGGGATTTGCAGCTTTCGAGTGGGAAGAGGGGTTGATCCATGTCCAGAAATGGAAACCCTTGTGTAATGAGGTGGAGCCGTTCAGAGGGAGCTTCACGCTGAGAATGTTCGGACTCCCGTTTCATCTTTGGAATAGATTAGTCATAGAAAACCTGGTAAAAATGTTGGGGGGAGTGTTGGAAGATTGCAATCTACAGGATCTTCGAGCAGTGGAGGTGAAAGTTAAAGGGGTGGCACCAGAATCGATTCTAAAGACGTTTGAAATACTTGTTGACAATGTCTGGTACAGAGTATGGTTGGTCTCGGAGCTGGAGGTGGAGCTTTGGGGAAGAAGAACCGAGGTAGAAGACGAAGGGGATGTGGCGGGGTCGATCCCACGTGGCAGACAGGTGTTGGCGGACCTGAAGGTGGAATGACAGTGGCCTAAGGAGGTAACTGAAAAGCGGCAGCTGGAAAACCAAGAGACAAGAAAGCCATTTCAAGAAAAAAAATTAAAATCTTTTGAAGTGTCTCGGAGTGGGGAGGCTCGAGCATCCTTTGCTGACGTGGTCAAGAAGAGGGTTGGACCACGTAATGGCTTATCGCGGGCTGGAGGGTCTGAACCGATTGAAGGAGGGGCCGCCCCGGGCTGGTTCTAGGTTCGGTCCTGGGGCCACGTGATTGTTTAAGTGAGCACGTGGCCCAGGACAAACTGAAGGGGACTATAGACAAAAAAAAGAGTCTATTTTCTTCCTTCTCGAAGAAGACCTGCGCAGGAGACCCTATTCTGGCTTGGCGGAAAACGAAACCTCTGCAATGGGTCCCTAGATCGGTGTCTGAGCATTCAAAAGGAAGCAGCTCAGTGAAAGACCGACCGAATCCCAGATATGTAAGAGAGGGTGGCGCGGAAAAGGAAGGGGTTGATGAGGGCTGGGTCAACTACCAACTGGAAGAGGACTCGGACGACCAGTCCAGCATAGGCAGTACGGAGGTAGACCAACTTTCAGAGGCGGACTTGGCTGCAACCCTGCAACTTAGTACATTGTTTTCAGAAGACACAGGGGAAGGATATAGACTGGATCGGCTTATACACCAGGAGAACAAGGGTGGGGAAGGCAACGACGATCTGGACTTAGAGGTTCTTGAACCAAAGCTTGACAATGGGCGAGAGTTTAGTAAGGAACTATCCATGTCTCCTCTGAAGCAAAGCAGGAACATAGCAAGGAGGGACGAACAGCTGGGTGCAGAGAGGGACCACTGTAAAACGAAAGAGACAGGAAGGTTCACTCCACAGATCCGAACCAAGGAGCTTTCCGACAACCACACCTTCCAGGATCCGATAGCTTCTAACTCCAATGCCTCCAGTCCGCTCCAGCTAAACCAAGGTAACAGTGTCTTTTCAGTTATTGGTACTAATGGTTGCTCTGTGTCCTGTGTGCCAGATTCCATTCCCATTTCAGAGGCTGCAGTCTGTGTAGGAGAAGGGGGGCCGGGTATTAGTTGTAGAGGTAGAGAGGAGTTAGAGTGGGAGGTCGAAAGAGAGAAGGAAGTAAACAGTAGCCTCAGGTCCTTAGGAGACTGAGAATATGTTACCTGAGGGGGAGGAGAATGAATGGTTGAAAGGAAGGGATACTGAGACTAGGTTAGGGTACAACAAGGAGGAAGAAGGCACAGATGGGGACACGGGCCAGGGAGATAAAATGAAAGAATCGGAGAAAGAAGAGTTGGCAAGTGAGGATTCTGTGGCATTATTTGTACAGAAACTGGGGTGTAAACTGAAGGACCCAAATAAGCTTAAAGCATTCCTGGAGAAAAAGAGAGAAGAAGTCAAGGCCGAGAGGAGGAGAATGAGGCTGGAAGCAAGGTGAAGGAAGGGGCAAGTGACAAAGGCATTAGAACTAGAGGGGCTAGGAGGGGAGGAAGTAGGTGAGGGAAAAGGGGCGAGGGGTGGACATAAAAAGAGTAATGAAAATTATAAGTTGGAATGTGAGAGGACTGGGTAGTGCAAGGAAAAGAGCAGTAACAAAAGGAGTCATCTGGAAAATGGACCCCAATGTGGTACTATTACAGGAATTGAAAAGAGCAGAATTTGATACCAAATGGGCAAAGAGTGTGTGGAGGAGTAGGGGGATTAGTTGGGTGGTCCCACCATCTTGGGGATCAGCAAGGGGGGTGGTGACTTTGTGGAAAAATGAGGTAGTGGAAGGCCTAGAGGAATTGGTAGGACAATTCACAGTCTCATTGAAATGTAGGCAAGTGGAAGATGGTTTTGAATCGGTATTAACCAATGTGTACGGGCCAAATGACTACAGAGAAAGAAGATTATTATGGGAGGAGTTGACAGACATAAGGGGTTTGTGGGAAGGTCCATGGTGCCTAGGAGGTGACTTTAATGTAATAAGATTCCTAGGAGAAACAAATAGTTCTAGGCAGAGGAGCACCACAAGTATGAGGAGGTTTAACCAATTCATAGAAGCCTTTGAATTAAAAGAAATTCCATTGTCACAGAGGTGCTATACTTGGTCCAATCTCCAAACCAATCCAATTTGCTCTAAGTTGGACATATTCCTATTTACAAACGACCTGGAAGAACATTGGGGGAATCTGAACTCTAGAGCACTCCCAAGGGTGACGTCTGACATTGGTCTATTGTACTTTGTAAGGAGGAGGTGTGTAGTGCGGGCCCAACTCCATTTAGATTTGAGAACATGTGGTTAGAGCATCTGGGGTTCATTAGGAAGGTTGAAGAGTTGTGGGTAGAGAGCAATCCAGCAGGGGTGTGGTATGGAATGAGGTTTCATAAGAAGCTCCAGTATTTGAAAGGGAGAATCAAGGAATGGAATCTACTAGAATTTGGGAGATTGGAGGAAAGGAAACAGAATGCGATCACACAAATTGTGGACCTGGACAATAAAGAAGGGAGGGAAGGCCTAACTGAAGAGGACAAGGAGCATAGGTGGAGCTTGAGGAAACAATTAGAAGATTATATGCTTCAGGAGGAAATAAGTTGGAGGTAGAAGTCAGGATGCAAGTGGTTAACAGAGGGGGACAGGAACACTAAATTCTTTCATGCCTTGGCTTGTGGCAGAAGGAAGAAGAATTCTATTACTAGATTGGAAATTGAAGGGAACAACATCACAAGCTAGAGAGAAATAACGGGAGCATTTGCAGATCATTTTAGGAGCATATATAGAAGGCCACTGAATAATAGGGTATGGTCGAAGGGCTTGGATTGGCCAACACTGAAGAGAGAAGAGAGGGATTAGTTGGAGAAGAAATTTGAGTTGGAAGAAATAAAAGAGGCAGTATTTTCGATGGATAGATCAAAGGCACCGGGCCCAGATGGTTTTACGATGGCTTTCTATTAGGATTGCTGGGAGATCTTAAAGGAGGACATACTGTTGGTATTTGATGAATTCCATACCAGAGGAGTGATTAACCCGGGACTAAACTCCACATTCATTGCTTTAGTTCCCAAGAAAAGTGAGGCAAGCCACCCAAAGGACTACATGCCGATTAGTCTACTTAACAACCTTTATAAGATCATCACGAAGGTGCTGTCAATTAGAATCAGAAAGGTGCTACCATCTATCATCTCGAATAATCAAGTAGCTTTTGTGAAGGGGAGACAAATAACAGATCAAATACTGGTAGCAAATGAGAGTTTAGAGGATTACAAGAGATCCAGAAGAAGAGGAGTGGTCTGCAAACTAGATCTAGAAAAGGCTTATGATATGGTTGATTGGTCCTTTCTATTGGAGGTGATGATGAATTTTGGGTTTGGAGATATCTGGTGCAATTGGGTGATGGAATGCATCAAGGATTGTCACTATTCTATCTTGGTGAATGGGACAGTGGTCAACTATTTCCCAACTTTGAGGGGGATCAAACAAGGAGATCCTCTATCCCCCCTTTTGTTCACATTGGTAGCTGAAGTGCTGGGGGGTTTGATATCTAAAGCAGACTCCAGGGAGCTTATAAGAGGGTGGAGAGTTGGAAGGGATAATGTACCACTTACACATCTACAATTTGCAGATGATACGATTATGTTTTTGCGAAGGTGGGGATGTCAATTGGATTAAAAATTTGACTCTATACAGCTCTTTGAACAGATGTCAAATCTTAGGGTGAATTTTGAAAAGAGTTGTATAGTTGGAGTCAATATGGGGGAAGGGGAGATGGGGGAGTTTGCAGATATTTTGGGATGTGCAGTGTCTAATTGGCCGTTAAACTACCTGGGCCTACCTTTGGGAGATAATCCTCAGAGAGATGATTTCTAGGCCCCTGTTGTGGAGAGATTTGAAAAGAGGTTGGCCAACTGGAAAAGAAATTATTTGTCCCTTGGAGGGAGAATCACCCTAATTAGGTCTACATTGGCTAACCTTCCTGTATATTTTTTGTCAGTTTTTAGGATACGGGTGAAGGTGGCTAGTAGGTTGGAAAAGCTAATGAGGGATTTTTGCGGGAGATGAGGGAGGAGAAGAGGGACCATAGGGTCAAATGGGAGGTGGTTTGTAGAGCTAAAGTGGAGGGGGGGTTGGGTATTGGTAATATTAGGACTAGGAACCTGGCACTATTAGGAAAATGGTTATGGAGATTCTCATTGGAGAAAGATAGGTTGTGAGTTAAGGTAGTGGGAAGTATACATGGACTGGCAGATAATGGTTGGGATTCAAGAATTCTAGCAAGGGCCACAAGAGCTTCCCCTTGGAGAGCCATTCAAGCGATCTTGCCTTTATTCTCTCCATGGATCAGGTATGACTTGCATTCTGGTACCCTTATCAAATTCTGGGAACAAGTCTGGGTTGGGGACTTCCCTCTAAAAGATCAATTTCCAAGCCTTTTTGCTTTGTCCTCTCTCAAGAATGAACCAATTTCTTCCTTTATTGCTCCTAATTCACCTCTAGGTTTGGTTGGAACCTAAGCTTGAGAAGAGGTGTTAGGGACACAGAGATTGCCTGTACCATAGCCTTACTTTCTATCCTTGAAGGGGTCTTTATTGATCCATCTAAAGCAGATTGCAGAATCTGGACACTCACTCCCTCGGGCTCTTATACTTGTGCCTCCTTTTTCAAAGCACTATTACCCTCTCATCCCGCTGGCTTTTCTTTTCCTGTTAAAGAAGTGTGGTGTTGACCTATACCTCCTAAGATTGGGAGTTTTTGTTGGGAAGCCTTCCTAGGAAGAGTTAATGTAGGGGATCTACTCCAAAGGAAAAGACCCAACAGCTGTTTGTCTCCTCATTGGTGTGTTCTCTGTAAGTCTGACGGTGAGTCTGAATATCATTTGCTAATTTCTTGTCGGTTTGTTAAAGCTATTTGGGTATGGTTTACTTCTTTGTTTGGATGCCTAATTGGCCAACTAAAAGGGCTAAAATCATGTGGAGGTGTGGTAGAGCTGCAGTATGTTGGACAGTGTGGGGGGAGAGGAACTCAAGGATCTTCTCAAGTAAAGAGAGAGGTATGGAAGAAATTATAGAGAGCATTCACATTAGAATGTCACAATGGTTGAGAACACTGGAGCTGTTCAAAGTGTTTTCAGTTGATGAGTTGTTAAGGAATCGGAAGGAGATTGCAGATTCAGGCCTATGTAGAAAGTTATTAAAAGCTTGCTGGAGTCCTCCACCTATTGGATTCACCAAACTGAATTTTGATGGTAGCAGCATAGGCAACCCAGGGCCTTCGGGAATTGGAGGTGTGATAAGGGATGGAACAGGGAACGTGTTAGCCATGTACTCTAGGCCGATTGGGGTGGGAGATTCATTGAGGGCTGAGATTCTTGGAGCTATTGAAGGAATTCAAAGGGTCAAGGAAATGAAGATCAAAAAGGTGGTTATAGAAGGTGGTTCTGCAATGGTGGTGAAATGGCTAACAGAGGACAGTGCTATGATGTGGAAATACAGCAATGAAAAGTGGAAATACAAATGGTTAACCAGGGACATGGAAATTCAATGTAATTGGATAAAGAGAAGTGCAAATGCATTGGCTGATGGTCTAGCTAGGCAAAGGGTAAATAGAGACATTATTCTGGGCTGTTTTGTAATCACTACAAGATCAGAAAGTTCTTGGGTAACTGGAGTTAAGACCTTTTAGCTTCATCCCGTTGTAATCTTGTTTTTATCATTAATAAAATTTCACTGTTACCGATCAAAAAAAAAAAAGTTGGAGGCAGGTGCAGGCTTGCAGCATCTGAGCAACTCAAGCCCTGGTTTGGGTTTTTCTTCTCGTTGCAAAAAAGTCGAATGGAGGGTTATTTCCCCCTTTGTAAATTTATGATAGCATATGGCATGGACCACAACATTTCCATGTCCACCAATTTAATTACAAGTTAGAAATAATACGGTAATTTGGAGTGTTTTATTTTAAAATGAGGCATGTGAGGCGTACACTTTGAGTATGCAGCATTAAAATGTACATGCCTCGTGCACCTTTATATAAGAGGCATACGCCTCACAGGTTTCAATGCTTCTAATATGCACATTTTCGGAGCTCTATGCACACCCAGGAATTTTGGGAGTGCTTCGCCCAGAGGCACCTACCACACCTTTAAACCACTTTCTCCACATAAATTATCCTCTCAAAGGGAAGAGGAATTTGGATCTTAAATTGAGGGATGAGGGATGGTACCTCAACAGGTGACTGCAATTGAACAAGGTTCAAAATTTCAATATGATATTCCCCGTATTGGTCGTTACCATATCGTATCCATGGGTGTCTGAAACATGAAATACAGGCCTTTTGGCCTTTTGACCCATTTCAGGGTGTGGATATTCCAAAGACCTACCCCCTGACCTATTGTTGAAAAAAAAAAAAAACTAAAAAAAAGGGCTTGCATTAAGGTTGTTTTAAGAGTTGGACTTTAGTTTAGTGTCCCTATGAGTTACCCATATACTATAGCTTTGCCTTGGTTCTAAATTATTTAATAGTTGTTTTGTGTTAGTTTCATGGTTCTTAAAAGTGTATAGGTGATTTTGGGTGACAGTGGAGAACCAAAACTTTGATCATAGGTTAATTGCCTAATTTTACATATTAATCATTATGCATATGAATTAAAAAAATAGCAATGCTCATTGCTAATAATATTAATTTTCCTCTCAAATCATAGAAAACCATTGTATCTAAAAACAATAGCATCTTAAATAAGTTAACTTCAACATTAAAACATAACACTATGGCATAGTAAGCATTTGATACAGTAACTACATGTTAAAAAATTATTATCAACTAAAGAAGGATATTATTTTATACTAAATTTTTTAGAGAATAATTGAAAGGAAAAGATTAATGGGCAGAGCCTTTTTCCATTTAGTGTGTGTGTGAGAGAGAGGAAAAATTCTTTAGCTTTCTATTCTTTGTTTTTTTTTCCTTTTCTTAAAGCATTGGATCTTTTGTATTGTAATGTTAAAAGATTCAAATAAATCATAAACAATATATGTAATATATGATAGGTATCATCACAAATAGTAATATCCTTAGTAATCTTGAAATAAAGCACCCACCTAGTGATTTTTGTCACCTAGACAGGCTCTTTTTTTAATATAAGCTGTGATGTTCGGATGTGGCACTCAAACAAGGTTATCTTGTTGCCTAGATTGGTGCTTAGATGAGGCCTTGACAACTATGACTCAGTTTTCTATTTTCGTCTTGAATCTGTGTAGAGTCCTTGTAGTTGAAATTAGAAGAATTGATTCGATAAAAAGTTTGATTTGGTCAATTGTGGTTGTAGCCAGATATATTTCTCTTTTTTCTTTCTTTGATACCTATGGGTTTTGTTCTAGTAGTACCAAACTGATGACAAAAAGGAGAAAAGTCCTAGGTTGAATGTGGTGGGTAAAGATGGGGAATTAATGATCTGAATTATGAGAGAGATTCAGACTGCTATGTCATGAATTCCATTCAGAAAGGTATCAAGGCATGTTTATAATCATGGATTTTCATATATCAAGAATTCAAACCAAAAAGTAAAGCAACAAGTCAATAACATAGTTAATCCAAGTAATGAGTATTACAACATATTGAATTGATTCGAAAAAGTTAAGCGACAGCACCAAGAATTGAAGCAAATATGTAATGGATAGCATAATAATATATACACACAAACACATATGGTAAGGTGCAAACTTTGCCCTTCCTTGCCCAAGAAGGGTGTCTAAGTATTCAAATATGGCATAGTATAAAGGTACACCCAGAAAATGCCTTGTTGCCTTGGAATAGCCTTGATAGCTATGGAAAGAATAATACTTTTTTATTGGGGCGTTTATTGTAGGTTAACTTATCTTTGGTAGCTTCTCGTGCACGCCTTCAAAATACCAGAGAAGAAAGGGAGCACTTTGAAGAGGCAAGCAATCAGATTGTTGCACACCTGCAAACAAAGGTCTGATTTGTTTGGAATTAATATATTGTACTTTGGTATCTTCTTTTCATCATTCAATGTGATTATATCTGCTTGCCTAACATTTATTTAAATAATAGGAAGAGGATCTGTCAAGATCCATTTATTCATGTAGAGTAGAAGCAGATGTTGTCAATATGTGGGTCAATTTCCTTCAAGATATGTGGGTTCTCCAGACCTCATACACAGAGCAGAAGGAAAAACAGGCAAGGTATGCATGTCTATGTTATTTGGCATATGAAATCTTATGCAAACATTTTCCTCTTGAAGGGGGTGAATGCCTGACATCTTTCTGAGATTTATGTGTTCATATTCTGATTAGCATTGTATCATCAGATGGAATATCCATTTTCTTACTTTCTATTTTTCATATATGTTCAAGTGATGAGCTGGAGAAACACGAGCAAGATTTTGTGGACTTGGTTATCCATCATCTTTCTGCTTATAAGGTATTGGTTCAATCAACAAATCAGTATGTATTGAAAAAATATTATCCTACCCACTTACCACTGAATGATATAGATGATATTCTTTCCCAACTTGTATCACTTGCACAGAGAGCATTGGGTCCTTCTATCATCCATATCAGGAAATTTGCAGAAAACTTGAAAAATCTAGATGACAGGTAAAGCAGTTTTCTTGAACTGAAGAGGTTGTCACTTGTCACTTCTACTGGACTACAATTAAGTATTTTACTAATACCCCCAGAAGAAACCTTTTATTGCTTTCTTTATTTCACAAAGCAGGCAAGAGATGGTTTCTGGTGTAGATACTGATGATTCGAAAGCATTAAACTCAAGAAATAATCTTGAGGAAGAATATCTGGATTCTGAAGCAAAGGTATGAATCTACTTGAGTTCTTATATTTTACTGTTTGTCCTTTTCCTCTCTGAGTCTGCTTACTTTCTTGTGTTTCTTTATTTTCAGCTCAGTTTCAAAATTGATTAAAATTTATGATTCAGATGGAAAGTTTGAATTTAGTTGAATCTTCATTGTTCTTTAAAGAGTTTTTTTTTTTAGTTTTATAGCAATCAAATCTTTATATTTGCTTGTTATTTTAAATGAATATTGTCGTTTTGATCATGAGTCATGTTATCAGATGATTCAGAACAATGGATTATTTTTAAGGACACATTGACTTTCCATTATCACTTTTGTTGATACTATCTCTTCTCATTTTTCTCAGATCATAACTGCCTTGAGTGTGGTGGACAACATGAAAGAGTACTTTTATCGTAAAAAGGGGAAAGTTTCAAGGTAAGATTATGGTATTCTGTTGCTGCTTGCTTTTGTTGTGAATGGGCATATGAATATAGTTCTCAGATGGGTTTTAGGTGTACCTGATCTCTTGAAAATGAAAGAAGGTCCCTAATCATACAGGAAAGATGAACCAAGGGCGAAAGAACTATTTGAGGCTATTGAACAAATAAAAGAAGAATTTCAATCCATTGAGAGACCAACACTGGATATGGAGACTCCAACACCAAATACAGAGACACTATCTGACAATGTACAACAGAAGAGTTCATCTCCTCCTCCCACAAAGACCATTGCGACAATGTTACCTAAGAATGATGATTCACTGGAATCACCGTCAGCTAAGGCAGAACAGTCATTGGACCCTAAAGCACAACTGGAAAAGTTGGAGTCAGAGTTTGGGAAGATAAGTAAGGGTTACTCAAATGAGGAGATTAGTGAGTGGGAGTTTGATGATATTGAGGAGTTGAGAACAGGTGCTTCAGTAACAAACAAATAGATTGGATCTACTTTGCTGCTATGAGCACCCTTGTGGTATATAATTACCAGGGAGAACATTTGTATACAGAAGACATGAGTTGTATGTGTGTATCAAGTAGAGAAGATGCAAGTTGTATGCAACTGTTGATGTCTGGGTACGCCAGCTGAAGAGGATGCATTTTGGATGGGTTTATTTATTTTTAATGTGAATCTAGATGATCATATAACATTGAATCTTATACAAATTTGCAAACATGTGATGATGTAACATGATCACATGGATTGCTTGAAGCAATGTAATCTCCTTGTTTTGAATACATTAGCTTTTGGATGTAAACATCTCTCTCTCCAGGTCCAGCTGGAGGGCAGTCAATGTTATTACAATCACTGCAAATTCTGCAAACTGGGTTTTTGCATTAAGGTTGCCAATCTTGCTATCTTGCTCTTGCTCCGTGTCACGACATTTGAATAATTAATAATTTCAGCATGCCCGAATTGTCTAGAACACTAGATTGAGTCCATTTTGATCTTTCATTATCGGTTGAGTTGCAAGCAACTAGTCGTATTAGAGAAGGGTCCCGAGTCCCAACTCCCGAGCCAGTGTTCCCATCAGCCAAAATAGCATCTTTAAGGCCCTCAGTGTTTTAAAACACGGCCCAGAGGTTGAACCACTTTTCCTCTGGGTTAATGAGAACGATTTGATCATCTGGGTCAATGAATCAACCTGTGATGTCATCATAAAAAATTGAAAATATTAAAATAATATAGAAAACGAATACCGAGTAATCTGGTCAGCTCTGTTAAATGGTTTTTTGTAATATAGCGGATTAGAGATTGAAAATACAGCCTGTACTAGCTGAACCTTTGCTGGTTGTGTCGACATTTTGTTCCAAATGGGAATAGCTGCGTAATGGAATCAGATTGCCGTTTGCAAATGCTATGAATACGCTATGCACATGACACTGCAGCTACACATAGGAAACATCTCCACATCAATGACAATATACAAAAGTACTCTTTCATGTTGTCCACCACTCTCAGTCCATTTTGATCTTTCAGCACAAGGGTGCAAGACTATACTCCCCCAAACCAAAATCTCATCAAAAGACAGTTTCCACAATGACGTCAAAGACACCGTCTCTACGACTGGGCCATCGGCATTCTGGGCACATTGATACATCGCTGCCCACAAGGGAGATGTTTCTGATCCGGGGTTATAGTAGCATATGGGTAGGATTGTGGGAAGAGTATGTGAATAGGAGTTCCGAGCTCTTATTCCCTTCTCACAAATAAACCTGTTCTGTTTATGGGCTAGGCTCCGGCTTAGCTTTTTCTAAGATTTGAATGGACCAGGCCTGGGAAGTTGTATAAATGTTTATAGGCTAGCTCAAAGCTCAGCTCATGAACAGGTTTACTCACAAAATCCCATCCTCTCCTTCATTCAGGGCCCACCTAATCTGCAAGACTAAGAGTTGCATAGAACTCACTCTTTACTAAAATTCCACAGAGGATAAAAGATAGGTAATAAAAAGGGAGTCCCAATCTAATAGGCACAGCATTGTAAGCACAATGATACCTGTATCAAAAATTGATTTTAATCTTTTTCAAGGTAGGTCAGGGGTATTTTAAGGAATAGGTGTCAAAAAAAGCTTTCAATTGCTTACTCAATATACTCGTAATGTGTACCTACCTGATCGAGACAGGTAAAAAGGAATGCAGAAACAAACATCTGACTTATCAAAAAAGAAACAACATCGAGTTTCGCTGGCAATCTGGCATAATCGCAGCGCATCTATGTCAATGCCACACTGTTTTATTTTTTTTTTAAAGGTAAAAGATATATTAGCAAAAGGAGAGGAAAATACAGTCTTCAACCCTGGGTATCCCTTGTAAATAATTACAACTAACAAAAAAAAAAAAAAAAAAGGAGACAAGTGAGTTTTGGCCATTTGGGATACCTCATGGGCTAATAAGTTAAACTTCCTATTTATATACAAAAACTTTACTGAGTTCAGGCTCCTTAATAACAATTCTGATTTCAAAAAAAAGCCAGTGGCATGACCAAGGGTATTCTTTCCGATCTTTCAAGGAGCTTATCAGTTGTTGAGAGTCAGAACATATACAAACTTCCTCAAATCTCCAGCTTTGAAGTTCTTTTAATGCCTGCAAAACAGCAAATAGCTCAGCTTGAAGAACTGAATTAACTAAAGAAGTGCGACCTCCAATGATTTTTAAACAAGGTAAATTTCTGGAGACGATAATGATTCCAAATGTATATAGAGAGCTCGAAATCCTTCCTGCATCTGTAAATATAAAATAATCTATTAGTTGAGACAAGCAGAGAGTTAAATGATTATTCAAAGGAGGATTTAAAAAAAGCTCGAGAATCATCATTAAAATTTATAGAAAGATGAAAAAGTTGATTCACAGTTTTAGCAATTGAGGAAGGAGCAATAGAATTATTTTGGAATAGTTGTTCATTTCTAGCATGCCAAATAAAGTACCAAGCAATAGCAAGCCAGCTGAGAATTTGCAAAAAAAGAACATGGTCATTTATTAGATTATGCAATCTTTTAATGTCCGACGCTCAAGAGTTTTGGAGCATATTATGAAAATGGAGATTCCAAGGATTTGTGAATAAAAACTGTTTGGGAAAATTGGTAGTGAAGGAATAAGTGAGATAAAGATTCCTCCTCAATTTTACAAAATACACAAATTTTCTGAGATTCTTCGAGGCTTAACAGTTCTTTTACTGGGATAAAATTATTTAATACACGTCCTAAGAACATTTGAAACTGGGGGGGCACAGATAACTTCTACACATTTGCAAGACACAATTTCAAATCTGGATTGACATTTGGCAAGGATGCTTGCAATTCTTTTTAATAGTTGGCTTTGACTGAATACCTTTCAGAATTATGGTGGACCCAAATCCAAGATAAAGTATTAAGGGAAGGGTAGATGTGGGCTTTGAGGATTCTGGAGGCTTCAGTTATAGAAAAAGAAGACTGAATAAGATCAGTGTTCCAGTTCCCTGCTTATATAAGATTTGTGATATTTGCATTGCTGAGGTGGCGGGGTAAAGGCTGAGAGATCCAAAAGAATTGACTCTCAGATTGAATCCAAGGACTCAGAGAGTGGGAAAGAGGAGTTTTCATTTACCAATTGTCCACATTCAGAGGCTAAATCGATTAATTGGGGACCAATAGCTTTCCAATAAATGGAACCTGAAGAAGGGAAAGAGTAGGGGAAAGACACAGTATTTTTGAGATATTTTGTTTTCCAAATTTGTGTCCATAATTTATTTTTTTCATTAAGAAATCTCCATGCCACTTTTCTCAGTAAACTTTGATTAACTATTTTGAGTATTTTAAAGCCAAGTCCTCCATGAGATTTAGGTAAAGAGAGGGTATTCCAGGAACACCATCTATAGGGATGTTTATTAGTATTTGAGACACCCCACTAGAAGCTTCGGATGGTCTTTTCAATACTATCAATGGTTTTTTGGGGAAACTTAATTAAAGACATCGCATGAAGAGGGACTGACTGTAGGACTGATTGAATAAGGACTGCCTTCCCTGCTTGGCTGATGGCGGAAGCTTTCCATCTGCTTAATTTAGCTTGAAGATTTTCTAGAATACAACTCAGGTTGGCATGTTTATTTTTAAACCAAAAAAGAGGGAGACCTAGATACTTAGAGTGTCGATTCAAGGGCCTAATTTTTATTTGCCTACTGGTCATGTGTTGAAGTCTAGGATGAATATTTTTACTGCAATAGATTCTAGATTTTTCAAAATTGATGACTTGACCAGAGGCATCCTGAAATGTTTCCAGTAGTTGCCCGAGATTATCAAATTCATCCCTGTGGGCTCTTAGAAAGAGCATCACATCATCAGCAAAAAAGAGATGGGAAATTTTGGGTGTTGAGGAAGTAATGGGGAATCCTTGGATTTTCCCATCTTGTTATACAGAAGTCTCGAAAGAGCTTCCATGGCTAAAATAAACAGGTAAGGAGAGAGAGGATCTCCTTAACGAAGGCCTCGGGAAGGATAAAAATGACCCTCAGAAGTACCATTTACAAGTAAGGAATAGGAAACGGTGGAAATACATTAATTGATGAGATCACAAAAAGAGTCAGAGAAGCCTAGAAGAGACATAACTTTGAGGAGAAAATTCCATTCTAATCTATCATAGGCTTTGGACGTATCTAGTTTGATAGCTAGATAACCTGTTCCTCTTTTTTTGTGTTTCAGAAAAAGAAACATTTCCTGAGTTAAGATAGAGTCATCTGACATTTGACACCCTGGGACAAAAGCAACTTGGTTGGGAGCTATACACTTATCCAGGATGGAGCAAAGCCGATTAGTTATCAGCTTAGCTATCACTTTATAAATTATGTTACAAAGACTGATGGGTCTGTAGTCTTGTACTTTTGTACAATCGACCTTTTTAGGGATGAGACAGACGAATGTGTGATTCAGTCTCTTAACGAGTTTCTTATTTTGAAAGAACTCCTAAACTACTGAAATTATACCCGGTCCCATAAACTCCCATAATTGTTTAAACACCAGGGCAGGCATCCCATTAGGACCTGGGGATTTGAGGTTTCCTATTGAAAAAAGGGCTGATTTAACTTCTTTAGGAGATGAAGGGTGAAGGAGCATTAAATTTTCTTGGTCAGTAATGACAGGGGAAATAACCTGGGAAAGCTCTTCCAATTCATTTGGATGTTGAGAAGTATAGAGGGATTTGAAGTAATCTAGGAAGGTATTTGTAATGTCTGCATGCAAAGTTTGCCAAATCTTCTGACCATTTTTTATACCCTCAATAAAATTTATATTTTTTCTAAAAAGAGTACTTTTCTGAAAAAAGTTGGTATTTCTATCCCCTAACTGCAGCCAAGTTTGTCTTGAATTTTGTCTCCAATAGCTTTCCAATTGGCAATTTGTTTTCTCATACTCTAGATAAAGCTCTTTCAGATTTTGGTAGGAGTTCATTTGTTCCGCATTTAAAATTTAATCCTCCAATTTCCTCCATAAATATGTTTTTCTTCCAATGAATTAAATCTTTCTTCAAGGCATCTAATTTTTTGGAAAGCTTAAAGGTTGCATAACCATTATTATTGGTTTTCCAAGATTCTTCAATAAGCTGGTGGCAGGATTGATCTGAGAGGCACATTTCAAAGAACCTAAAGGGTTTAGGCAAATTCTGAGTGGGTGTATCCAAGTTTAATAATAGAGGGTGATGATCAGAACTCCATTTTTTTGCCTAGGGAAAGAGCAGCATTTGGGAATAATTCAAATAATTCTGGAGACATTACTGCTCTATCTAAGGTTCGAATAATGAAGCCTTTACTCCTTTTAGTGGACCAAGAAATTCCTCCTCCTTGAATATTTAATTCCAAAAGATTGAAGTCATAAATAAACTTTCTCTATTCAGTAGAGGTTAAACTTGAATTAACACTAGAGAACAAGTAATCAACAACATTACAATAGGCAGCCTCATTAAAATCTCCTATTAATAATAAAGGCATAGATAACGATTGGATCCAAGTATTTAGATTCCTCCAAAAATTATTTCTATGGTGCTTAATTGAGAGACCATAAATAAATCCTAACATCCAGGAAGCAGAGGTAGTATTAATGTTAAGAAACACATACTTATCTGTCCAGTTAATTACAGAAACAGAAAACCCCGATCTCGAAAACTGCTAGTCCTCCTGTTCGCCCTGTAACAATGTGATAATTAGGATAACGTAAAAAATTTGAGATACTATAGACTTTATTGTTAGGGATTTTTGTCTCACAGAAGAAGAGAAAATCTGGGTTAAACCGATGGACAAAATCCCCGAGTCCGTGAACTGCCTTGGGACGTTGGGACGTCTGGCGAAGTTCCAATTTAAAACTTTGAGCCGGGTGGGGCTGATAAGGGCCAGCTACCTCCACCCGTAGTAAAGAAAGGAAAGGAACATAGAAATAATAGGGAATAAAAAGCTTACCGAATCATTATCTTCTGACTCCCTGACAAGTGCTTTGGAAGTTGACAGTCAATAGGGATGGAACGCTCTTCCACTGATACCAACGACGTTAGATTGAAGGAATCGAGGTAACAGGAGTGTGAATAGGATCCTGAGGTTGAATTGGGACGACATGAGTGGGATTTACTTCATTGTTAAGATTAGAAGGGGGCGGTGGTGCTTGAACCGGAAGATGAACAAACTCACCGAACGAAGGTCTTTTCTAGGAACGCCTCATAGCTAGCTCAGCTCGAAGCCACTGACTTGGATTGTTCATTGAACGATGGCGTAAGTATTGGTCAAACGATCTACCCCCTGTTTGAGGTAAAGGCTGGGAACAGCATCGGAACAGATGGCCTATCTTGCCGCAGATGTAACAGGTCCAAGGCAGGTCTTCATACCGATAAGTTATCCAGTTGGTAATACTGACAAAACAACTGGTTCTCAGAGGTTGCATTACAGAGAGGGTAACCTTCACTCTGATGAAGTTTTGGTTAACAGAGATGAATCTAATAGGACCTATACGTTCGAAGAGAGAGGGGAGGGTCTCAAAAGGAGGATCATGGATATGAACCCAGACCTCAATTTGTTCTAAGTTCCAATCATATTGAGGGCGACCAGGAACCTACTGCTGCATAAGAATCCAATGGTCGTTCGAAGTCCAAGGACCATTGTTACGGATTCTATCATAGTCCTCTAGATATCTAAAGTTGAGACGAAAGTGACCCCTATGAAAGGGATCCAAGAGTAAGCTGTTAGAATCAAGGTTCCAAAACTCATACAAACATTTGTTGGAAAGCTTCATTTAAAGCGTTGATATTATCCATCACTGAGGAAGAGAGAAAAGGGTGAGAGAAGGAAAAGGAAGATCTAAAGCTAAGTGCGAAGAGAAAAGGAAAAAAGTTGTAGAAGAGGGAAAGGAGGAAGACGACAGTAATTACTATAGCTAAAATAAACACCAGGCCGTAATAAACCTAATAAGACAAAAAACCCACACCACTATAAATGAATATTAAGTAATTACTCTTTCAGTTTCAAATTGACTAAAAGCTAACTACCTATTTAGAAAGTTACGAGAGAATGAAGAAACAATATAACAATCGCTGATATTTAACTTAAAGAACTATCTAACTATGAAAGAAACGATTGAGTTAGAGATACTCCCTGTTACGTTCAGCCGCTTGCATGCACTAATTGCACATGTCATGTCCTACACGAAGCAGAGGATTAACATCTGGCTTGCACACTGAGAGATAGAGGTTGAATTTTGAACTGGTATTATGGGTTTTCTAACCCATAATAATACTGATTTACGTCATCGTCCCGTTGTTACTATGTTTCAATCTGTGGTGCCGGTGCCATAGCTTCATCTCCTTGAAGCATCACGTTGCTGGAATCGATGAGTTGGTTGCCTACTTAATGTGCTTTATACTTCCTCGTGGGTGGACGCTTTTTCAGTGGGAACTTCAAACTGTAAAGAAGTCTATGGAATTGTCATCTCCTCCTAACTAGATAACTCAAAATATCTAGTTAGAGGAAGCAGTGGTGCATATTTGCCAACCTAGAGCTCTGAGATGGAATGCTTCTCTCTTTCTCTCCTCCCTTTCAATATTGTGAGTTTTTTATGCCGGCAGTCTCTGACCGAGTTACAGAAATAGAATAATATGGTGTTGGTGGGTTACAGCTGGATGGATCTCTCAATGCCACAATTTAAAGTCGGATGACATGTTCTTTACTACTTGGGCAAATAATATTTCAAATGTAAATTTAGAAAATAAGCCAATAATATCTCTATTCCTTTACAGTTTACATTGGTGTAGCCAATTCTCAAACCACGAACCCCAAACCTGGATGATGGTGCTCGAATTAGGGGTGAGCAAAAAAACCAAAAACCGAATCGACTGCAATTGAACCGAAAAATTAGTTAACTGAATCAATCGGTTTGATATTCTTAAAAAAATCGAAAAATTCAGTTCGGTTTCGGTTAATCTCATACAAAAATCGACCGTTAACCGAACCGAACCTGTATATATTTATATTTTATGTTTTAAAATCGAATAAGCCATTAAACCTTACCTGGCACGTGTTTGTCACTCTGTTCGGTGGCCTTTTCAAGGCTCTTTAATCCAATAGCGTGTAAGCAGGTCTTCAAGGCTCTTTAATGATTTGATTATTATAACCTTTTCGGTGCTTCATTTGATTCTTCTGTTACAGGATTTCCTTATTTTTTTGTTTTTATTAGTTTATATGATTTGATTATTGTATAGAGAAGGTGAAGATGGGAGAGAAGGAATGATACTTCTTTGCTAGAGATAGGAAGTACCCAACGAGCATGAGAACCAATATAGCAACTAAACCTGGGTACTAGAAGGCTACTGGAAAGGATAAAGAGATTTAGAGGGGTAAAGTTTGTCTTGTTGGGATGAAGAAGACCCTTGTTTTATACAGAGGGAGAGCGCCCAAGGGGGATAAAACCAACGGTCATGCATGAATACAGATTGGAAGGAAAATTCTCTTATTATAACCTCCCTAAATCTGCAAAGGTAGGTTCCTTTCTCCTTTTTCTTTTCCCCCCTTTTATCCTAATTCAAAAGTTCATCATCTTTCTTTTTCTGTCGCATGATATTCTACATGCCCTCTCTCTCTCTGGCCGTCTGCCCACTTCTAAGAAGAATATATATAAGAAAAACTCTGGTTGTTCTCTCTGTGTTTGCAGGATGAATGGGTCGTCTGTAGAGTATTTCACAAGAACACAGGCGTCAAATTTCTTCTTAATTTTGAGTGCAAAAAAAATCGAAAAATCGATTCGCGGTTAACCGATTACATCGGTTCGGTTTCGATTTAAAATTTTAAAAAATTGATCAAGTCGGTTTAGTTAAAAAAAAAAAAAAAACCCACGGTTCGGTTGAGCACCCCTACCTCGAATACCCTTCAACGTTGATAAAGAAGGGATTTTGTTCTTTCATATCAAGTTAAATGAAGCTCACCCTAAATAATTTTATTAGACAAGAACGAACAAAGAAAGAAAACATGGAAACCCAAAAGGACAATCAACTTTTGCAATTACATGGACAACTCTATTGCTTGTATTGCTTGTATCAGAGATAAGGAGATTAAAATATAATGAAATTCTTGCAAAGATTCTTGCAATCAGCAATAATTGTGTGAAAACGTCAAGAAACATCTCCAGAGGCATCCAACAGGATATCTTTTATATTTTGAGCATCTCCTTCGATGTGAATATGAGAGAGATCTTCACCATTTGGAGTCCAGCTATGAAAGCTCGCGCTTCTTTAATGTCAGCATTGTAGAGGAGAAAAAGAACAAAAAGAAGGCTTGTTCATTTTGTAGGTAGGAGCGATTTTTTTTTTTTACTATGATGTTGGATTTGATAAAAAGACGTAGGAAGTAAGTTGAGGGAAAGTTATTAAGAACCATAACCTTGGGGTAAAGTCTGTATACCATAGAAAGGTTCCTGAATCATATCCAAGATGATCAGGACCCACCTTTAAATAGATGTAACCCAATACCGGTCGACCTTACAATCAATAAAAGAAAAATATTTGGTTCTTGCATGAATATATTGTTAGGTTTTCACATTCAACTTCTAAATTTAGATAGCTATATATTAATGCATAGTTGGATGGAAGCAAATAAGGAGAAGTTGGGACAGATGAACCACACGGTTTAAGATGAAAAGAAATTTAAGGATCAAGGGTGGCCCAATGGAATAATTTACCACAAGTTTCTGAACTTCCTTGGAAGCATTCAATATTCCCTAGTCCCCAATCCACTGAAAATCCCTAATCGTCATTTTCTTTATTTTATTTTTTTTGTTTTTGTTTTTCTGATTTGGCACCATCTATTCCCCCCACTTTGAAGTATGCTCAATCCTTCTCAATCACAGACCTCAGATTCCCATAAGCTTCACAACTAGAGAAAGGGAGAGAGATTTTAAGATTACAGTAGTAGATCACATAAGAAGGTTATGTGATATCTCAATCCTTCTCAACCACTCCATTCTCCACCACCATCCCCACCCCTTTTCACTCCTGCAATATCTCTCCCTCCTAGTCTTGCAGGATTATCAGTAGGCATCTTAACCCAAAAAAGTACTTCGGGTGCTCTACTGACGTGAGAAGGTTCATCAGCGACTCTGTGAACGGTGTTAGAACGGTGACTCTGTGAACTTGGGACTCTGTGACTGGATGATGATTGGAGAGAGAGAGAGTTAGGAAGACAAGTGTAGACAGTTGATTGGTTTAAGATTTTATGGTTATGCTTTAATCTAATGCAGTCAAGTCCAATTCAAGTCTTCCATGTACTGTGACTAGACCATCTTGTGGATTAATTGTAGAAAAACCCCAGTACAAGACTATAATTTTACTTCTTAAATAAAAAAAAAAAAATTGGGTAAATTACAAATTGGTACATGTACTTTGGGGTATTAATATATAGGTATCCTGTACTTTCAATTGCAACACTTGAATATCTTGAACTCTAATCCATTAGCGTCAGTTAAACATTACATAATGTCAAAACTATTCTTCTCGTCTCCCCACGACATTCTCACATGAACATCAAATAATGGATTCAAATTTTTCCACGATGGCATTTTTTGGTGAATATTTTACTTCATAGAATGATCTAAAAAATATATAAGGGTATTTTTGACATTATATAATGTTTAACTGACAGAATACTAATAGATGGACCCAAATGTCTATTTTTGAGAGTTCAGAATACTCAAGTGTTGCAATTAAAAGTTCAAGGTACCTATCTAACATTACCCCCAAAGTATAGGGTATTTATATGTAATTTACCCAAAAATATTTGGTAACTTAATGATTTGCCCCTTGCTAATTTCATTTTTGACACTCAGCATATAAAGATATCTATTGTTACATTTTCACATTTTTCCAAAACAATTAATATGTTTTGATTAGCTCTAGTAAAGAGAGAAAAAAAATGGTCGAAATAAAAATAAAGAATAGGATCAAGACATGGAATAGAAGTTGTTTCCTTTTACTAGAAAAAAAGGAAACAGCTTTCCTTTTACTGAATTTTGAAGAAGGGTTATAAAATCAGACACCAATCAATTGTTGAAGCTCCCACTCCCCTATTCAACCTCCCTCGTTCAAAGACCAACTGTAATTGGACGATCATCTATTCGGTTTCATAACCCTTTTTCCCCTTTCCTTCTTTTAACACTCATACGGAATGGGTAAAATAGTCAGAAAAATATCATAAAGGGTATTTTTTCCATTTTGAAATTATTTAATGCATACATGATGCCACATGGCGGTGTTAACTGACAGTTAACTAATGGTAGGGATCTATTAGACAATTTGAAAGTTTAGGGTACAGTAAAGACACATTTTAAAGTTCGGGGACCGACTTGACACAACCCCAAAAGTTGAGGGTACTGTTCAGAAAAATTTTCATTCTATTTTCTTTTTTTTTTCTAATTTTTTAAAATAAATAGTCCTCAATTACGATAAGCCCTCTTTCCTACTATTTTCCCTTCCTTATCTCCCCTTCCAACCGAATATTCCCTTCACCAACCCTCTTCTGGGCATACTTGATTGGTTCCTACCATGGTCGACCACCTATTGATTTTCACATCTAAAGCTTAAATCCTTTCGATTCCTAACCAGGTAGGAGCCTTCCCCTATGAACACCCAAAGCAGCTGGCTGCCGCTGGATCTTGTCCTAGCCTTCTTAGGCTTAGGGTGGCAGAGAAGGATTTGTCTGCACGGGGGGTTGCATTCTAAATTTCTAATTCCACCTGTACATTAATGGTGCATGTGAAAGAAGGATGCATCATGCATACCCCCAAAAGTGGCAATGGCATTAATATTTTTTTTTTCTTTTGGTAGTGTATGGAAAATGAGTCTTTAAGGCACCAGTAATAGTAGATTATTAATAAGTGGGGGTTTTGGTGTAGTGTTCATTGTAAGAATAAAGAACTCATCATGTTCTTGACCATTAACTGGTTAAAGTTTCATCCTTAGCATGCTAGAGCAGGAATCAGATACTGGTTCATTTGGAATCAAAGGAATATATACAACGAAGTCACTATCAAAAAGAATATATATACATTAAAAAGAAGAAGAAGAAGAAGAGAAATATTATATATACACCAAGCAAGGGGAAAAAAACAAACACATGGCGTAGGCGTAGCATGTTCTCAAATTGCATACATCTTAGTATCATGGTCTGTTTCTGACAGCAAAGACATGGACCAGGACTGTGACCTGCCGAGCGACGACCTCCGAATGTTCCTTTGGTTTGAGGCCTTAATGCGGTGCATCACAACCCAAAAGGACATTGTTCCCAAGGTTGTAGCCAGAATTGTTGTCCCTATGATTGTCACCCCAATTGCCAACCATCTCTCATGTTCTCCAACCACTATAAATGTTAATGCCAAAAATGCAACTGAGACAAGGACGCACGCCAACCACATTAGCTTGTTGATAATTGCCATCATTTGCTTCTTTGCTTTACTCTCTATGACTACAACTGAAGTCTGCACCACTACAACAGCCAAAGATATGAAGAGCGCAACAGAGTCAAAGAGAAAGAAGATCATGAATGGTGTCCTTTGAGAAATATTTGCTTCCCCAAGGGAGAGACCAGGGGGAATATTTTCAGGGTCATCAACATATTGTCCGGGGACAGTAAAGATGGCAGCAAAAGCAACTGTAGCGATGAGAACAGCAACCACTGTTGTGGAATTTATTGCATTGTTGAGACCATCTTCATGCATCTTGTTCAGCCGCCTGGCAATCCCTTGCACCCGCTTCCTTGTCTGGCGGGTGTGCTCCAGCTGGTCATGAACCTCATGCTTCAGGTCACTCACTGTTTGCTTCAGTTCTCGTGCTGGGTTCGTTGTCTCTGGTTTGATGGCCTTTGCACTCAGGACACCATACTCCTTGAGGAGGGTGACCAGTTCAGAGTTGGCGATCTTTTCAGCTATGTCCAAGGCAGTTTCACCTGACCTGTTAATGACTTTGGTATCAATACCCTTATGATCTAGAAGCTTCTTTACAATCTGCACAAACAGTAGGAGTAAACATTAGTCATGAGCTATTCTCTTCTTTCAGCATCTAAGATGGAATATGTTTTAATTTAGTGCAAGCTTAAAAAATCACGGCTTCAACATACACACACAAGAGCTTCACATTCAAAATGGCATGTTTGAATATTATATAACTTTTGTGCCTCATGTTAGGGTGCCAGAATGGTGGAAGTTCTAGGCGCTTACTCAACCAAGGAAAATAAGACGGAGGACCTATCAAGTATATCCATCCAAGACCAACCAAGGAAATTAGTTATACCTAAAACTGACCAGATCATATGGGTATATTGTAACCATCAAATTTGTGATTCTTTTCTAGTAAATCATCATTAAGCACATGCAGTTTCTGCCACAAAGCTGAGCTGAATAGGATGAACAATTACGGTTCATTAGATTGAGTTTTCTTTTGTCTGTGTTGCTTTTCCCTGGCTTAGGAAAATTCTAACTGTACGAACATGTTCACATGTAGAAGAGCAAAGCAGGAAGAAAACCTTCTTCCCAGCCTAGATACTTCCCTCCCTTGTGTGTTTCCTTTTATGCATTAAGATTTTTTTTTTCAAACCCTGTACAGAGGTATTAATAGGGGCTTCTCTGAGACAAGTTGTCCGATTTTAGATACCAGCTTGCTTGGTAAACTTTGCTAATCTGAACATCACTGACCTGTATTTTCAGCACATCTTCTCTCCCCAACACATTAACCAAAAACCTGGTTGCCACCCCCTCAGCGTGAGTAAAGGGACTAGAGCAAGAGAGGGCCTTCAACCAAGGAAAAGAGTTCTGTGTATACATACTCAATTCAAAATCAACTAACAATGGCATGACTTGCTAAATGTATGTATAAACACTGATAACAGAAAAATGTCGCAGTGACTTCAGAGCTAGGATCCATATTAGTAAGTTCATAATAGTAACCATCCATCTTCTTGAAGTTACATTAGTACCTTTTAGCCCCACCCATGAGCCGGGCATAGAAAAAAATTTCAGACCCATTTACAGGACAAATTTGTTGCCCCTTCTTTTCATAATAGAAGCTGTATATGGATCGAGAAATTGAAGCATTCTAACCTTATAGCATGTGAAAAAACATTAACTATTTCTGATGCAAATAATAATCAACCTTGTTGTGTGTTACAGAAGTTGACAATTTGTGGAACACAACTCATTTAAATGAAGAGGAGACTGGAGATCAAAACCACATTTAACCATTGTGGAATGAAGCAGGAAGAAAGCTAACACTTTAGATAAGAGACAGGGTAGTTTTGGCTTTGGATTGACTCATACCAGGATGTGAAAATAATAATGTTCTTATCAGTAATAAGACAGTAATAAATAATCCATATGGTAAAACTTTTGGCTGAAAAGAGTGAGAATGTGAATTTGATTCTGATAGTGGCCACTTTGTGAAAAAGAAAAATCCAAAGGTTAGGTCCATATCCAGTCAACCCCTCCCAAGATCCCAGATAATGAGGACCAACATTGGATGTTATTCGCATTTGCAATCTTAGCTTTATAAGAGAGTGTTACATGTATCTTTTTCTGAAAAGCATAATAGCCTATCCATGCTGGGCTTGGAGTGGAAAGTTATAAGCTAGATGAGGGGTTCAACTAATTAGAAAACTAATTTATTTTCTTGGTTATAACACGCCTCAAGAGAACCAATATTGACTTGGTAAGTTTGATAAAGATTGTAAGAAAAAAGAGAATTCCCTTCTTTTATATGGAAATACTTCATGTTAATCATTGTCAAAAAGCATAATACAGATGCCTACCTTTTGAAACAATGTTAAATACAAAACTATTCACTTTTCTATTTAATTATTTATGATGCCATGGACATGATTCATCTGCACAAGGATCAGAATTATAGGCCTAGAACATAAATGCAATTCTAATTGAACTAACCAAGATTTGTTATATGTTCCTTGCAATAAGCTCAATCATAATAGTCATTGTAGAAGCTTCTCGAATGGTCAACACTCAATCTCATTACTGGCACAACATGATTCCAACCGGGGTAAAAGCTCTAGCATAGAGCCAAGCAAAAGACAGTGACATGGATAAGAAAATTTTGCAGTTTGAAGCATTACAGATAATTTATGCACTAGTTGACTAAAGGATGGTTGTAAGAATAAAACAAACTGAATATTACAAGTAATGGCCTTTCCTTCCAAGACTGAAGATAACTAGGACTAGCACTAGTAATGGCCTTATCCATGCATTATTTGGAAGAGAATTCAATTACAGGTAGAGGAATTTCAACCTCATGCAACCCTCAGAGGTTGCATAGATTGAAACAGAGTTTGGATCTGCTGACCACAACACACTGCTGGCCACACTCATCCAGGCCGCGCATTGAGAATATCTTCCTTATATGTGGCTGGGTGAACGGGCCAGCAATGTGTTGTGGTCAGCAGATCCGGACTTGTTGAATCAGGTCTCCACCTTTTGTAATATCCACATTATTATTAGAATCTTTTTCTTTGTTGAGAAACTGTTGTCATCTTTTCTTTATTCTATTTCTTGTTCCAAAATCTAGAAAGCACCCATCATTGGATCACCTTCCAAACAAGCAATAGTCTCTCATCTTATACAAAAAGGAATTACTTCTTGCTTAACTACAGAAGAAGATGAAGAGAAAGTAATCCACCTTATCTCGACCCTTCCGGGTTGCTGTATGTAATGCTGTATTGCCTTTAGTATCAACCATGTTGATCAAAGACGTATTTGAATTGATAAGCACCTCCGCCACCTCAAGTTTCTGTCCCTTCACTGCCATGTGGAGTGCCGTCTGCCCCTTCTTATCATTCCGTGTCACCACAAATGGTTCTTTGCTTAGAATGGCCTTCACAACTTCCAAGTGCCCATTTCTTGCTGCAGAATGCAGGGCTGTTTTCCCATTGCTTCTAGCTATCGTGGCCAAGCTGCTTCCCTGCTCTAACAGGAAATTTACCACATCAATGTGGCCTTGTGCTGCGGCCGTATGCAATGCTGTAGTATTTGATAGATCCACTGTCATAGATAACTCTGGAAGGGTCTTCAGCAGCACCTTCAATACCTCTGCAACATGTTGAAGTAGCATGTTTAACACCCAATGACAGAAATCGATACAAGAAGTAGAAACAGAGAGTTATTTAGAGGCATACCCAAGTCCCCTTGTCTGGCAGCAATGTGGAAGGCATCATAGCCATTCTTTGCTTTGATGCTGGCAGATACAATATCATAGTATTTGATTATCTCCTCAACTACATCAACAAAACCATATTCGGCAGCAACATACAGGGCTGTTTCTCCTGATTGATTCTGCTTTATCAATAATTCCTTCAACTCTTCATCTTTGGCCCCAGAGAGTATTTCTTTAGCCACTTCTAGTCGTCCCCCTCTTGTAGCAGTGTGTAGCGGGGTGTCATTGCGTTTCCCTGTCAATTGCTTTGTCATCTTCTTCCGTCGAGCAGTTGTCTGGCTAGAAGACTCCATGTGTCCAGTTGCAGAAAAGCTCTTCCTTTTGCTAACTTGATATATAAGCCAAAATCTATTCTTCCTGGGTAGTCCCAGATCAATAGGAACTCTTTACTAATCTGGAGCAACTAAAAAGTGACCTCATGAGAAACCTCTGGTTTTATTCTGTTTCCTATATTTATCGTCTTATTCGGACATCTCTTGCATCCCAAATCAACGCCCTGTTCAGAGTAACACCCAGGATATTAACTGTTTGGAATAAATTCCCACTTGGGTTTCTTCCAATTATCTTCACCAACTCCATCATCATTACCACACCATTATCATTATCATACAAGCACAACCAAAAAAAAAGACACAACTACATTGAAAAAGAGCTATGGCTCCCAAACTGAAATGCCAGCATCCATTCTATAAACATAAAAAGGAAGATGGGTATTTGGCTTTTGTCCTACCCATTAAAAATCAAAAGAAAAAAAAAATAGAACATAGCGAAAAATAAAAGAAAGAAGGCAAATAACAAAATCAATCATAGCACCCGTTCTTTTGAAGAACAGAGCTCCTTCTTCTGCCGTCCTTAGCCAATGCCCATTAAAAGCTGAACAAACGATTTATAAGAACAGGAGGTCCTAGAGAAAAAATGGGATCGTCAAACCAAAGCCAAATACAACTCAAAGAATAAAAAAGAAAATCCAACTTTCTACCTGTCATTCACTTAACAGGGCTGAGGAGAAGAGCGAGGCATGAAACAGACATGTATGAAGATGTTTATATATTGGTTGTGAATGTAAACCATACTCGGAGCTCTTAAAGATGCAATAAAGGAGAACCTTTTGCAAAGCCGGTGACGACGACATTGGCTGAGCCTGAGAGATAAGAAATAAAGAAAAAAGGAAAACGAAAAGAAAAAACAGTAAAAAACTAAAAAGAAAAACAAAACCAGGGATGAATGGTTGGCTATTTTACAGCAACAGGCCGTTTCTCTTCCAAGCAATAAAATACAGTCGATGATATCCAATTAATAACAATAACAATAATAGAAAATTGAAATGAGGCGATAGGTAGATACAGTTCTAATTTTAGTGCCCCTTGGCCCACAAGCGTACTGATTAACTATTCTGAGACACCTGATCATCAATCCACCAGCAATTGCGCCTCAGTCTGGAAAGAAGGGTTCAGGTTCAGCCGTTCAGGGCCCAGCTCGAGATGACCATCTGATCGATCTGTTGGAAATTAATTTAATCACACTCATCAGCTAATCCGGATGATGGGCTCACTCACAGTCACAGAGTCACAGTTACTGGCGGTTGGTTGGTAGTGACCCCACCAGCAATATCTAACGTGACAGACATCACCAAATGCCTTTCCTTCTTCCATCAATGACGACTTTTTTAGAGTTCAGAGGATCTTTAAGTGGGGGATGGGTGTGTTTGTGAAGGGGATGCCGTTGACCCAGGGACAAACGTGGGGCCAAGATGCATACGTGGGCCCGATTTAATAAAAAGGGTCGGGGCGGTCGGCATTAGATGGTGTTTGGAAGTGTGGTCGTTTTTTGGGATAGATTTCAAGAAACAATGTCTATGATTTCAAGACTTGTTTTTTACAAAAGAAAAAATACATTTTTACTATCTAGACAATGAGCAACATTATATTGTTTGATAAGATGACTTTATCACCCTTTCTCATATATATGTTGATGATAGGCATTATATAGGGTATATATCAGTCAATCATTGAGGAAAATGATTCATCAAATTTAACGTGAAATCCCAATTTTTTAATAATCAACTAAATCAAACAATGAGATATATGAACACTTGTTGAAACGCCTATATAAATTCGTTATGGCACCGGTTTTTTGAAAAACGGCCACCCATGATTTTTAATCCGGACACAGGACTAAAGGACAGGTGGACATGCGTGGGACCCATAATTTGCCGGTTGTCCAATTAAAGTCCGGCATGTAATGAGCAAGCCGTGCATGCATTATGTGCCGTGCCAACTGCCAAGCAGACGAAGATCTCGTCAGTATGGAGTATGGATCATCAGATGGGTGGGGACGCCTGGGACAGTGGGACCCCCTCTCCTGATAATAGCCGATATCATCATCTCATTCTCATCGGAATTCAGACAGCAGCTCCTGCGACTACAGGTTACAGAGCAGATAAGGCATTTTCACTCATCGTTTATTACCAAAATGCCCTCAAGAGTCGCCAATCCAATCAAGACTTCATGAGGAGGATGCGTGAGCGTGATTTGGAAACATCGGAATTCTCTTTAGTTTACAAATTACGAGACAATGGAATTAATTGTAAATGATGGAGATGATTCACGAACAATGATGAATGGAATTAGAGAAACAAGTTAAAAGGGGACGGAATATATTTGATTGAATCTTAGTATTTTCTAATGAACTGTTTTAATTAAAAAAGAATACTTATAAGCCAAGATGCATTGTTAAAACTTAAAAGGGGATTTCAATTATCAATAATACCAGACTTACCACGACAATATCGGGAATCATCCACCACACGTCTGCCCACGTGTAATGCTTCGGGAAATGCGAAATAAGTGGTCCCACGTTCTCACCCTTGGAGAACAGTCTTAGAAGTTAGAATGTGCACCGCTGGTCCTTGCTCTAGTGGATGGCACAGGCATATGTTAAGGCCTAAGGGCATAAGTTTTTTAATTGAATAAATTGTTAAAACCTCTCATATGAAGTTTATTATCGTTGCTGAAATCTATCTCGATTCTTGAATTTTAATAATTGCAATTACCTCTCCTCAGTTGTAAGTAAATCCCTCTGTTACATTTCTCTAATCAGAAAATGTTTAAAATATTCGCAAGCTACTTTTGATCAAAATGTCTAATTTTCAATTTTTTTTTTCACTTCGTACAAGTCCCCTTACCCCAAGCCTTTTCAATTTTTTTTTTAAATTAGTTTATTTTCCAAATTTACCCTTCATAACAATCCTGTCTCCAGACCTTTTCAATCTATTTTTTCAAATTGATTTATTTTTCAAATTTACCCTACATATCAGTCATTTAAAAGTAAAGCTGCAATTTTAAACTCTTATTTTCTTTTATTATTTATAAAGTGTGTATTTTTTTCTATAAAAATCAGCCTCAATAATAATTGAAAGGATATTTTGAACATTTTCCGTACCTCTTGTGAAAGGATTTTAACAAAGGGGATATGCTATCAACTGTGCTAGAAAGTTCGGTGGAGGTAATTGGGATTACTAAACTTCAAACGAAATTTCAGCAATGATCATAAACTTCATGGGAGGTTTTAGCAATTTATCCTTTTTAGTAAGGAAAAATGGAAAATCTATGATGCCCAGAAAGACAAAATACCTAAGAAGAGCTTTCACCAATCAAAACCTCCCCTAAGTACCACATGATTGGTTGTCACTTTTATTAATTAATGCTTTAACCATGAAATTGGAATTGTTGGAGTTTGATTTTTTTTTTTTTCGACTGTTGACTTTACAAATGAAAGAGTGCTTATCCTCCTAAATCCCGATCACCATTATTTGTTTAGTTTAGTTGCTCAAGATTCTACTCTACCCTAGAGAAGAAGAGTTTTCTATAATAAGTGACATTAGAATCAGTCTTAAATTTGAATTTTCAATAAAGTCAAGGAGAGCAGATGCAGTGCCAAAACTTTGAACGAACGTTTTTATTGCAGAAAGCTTCAACAATCAGAAGAAAAATACAAAAATATGGGAAGAAGAAAGGGGAGGAAGGGCCAAAGGGGAAAACAATAGATAGCTGGAGACAGTAAAAAATGAGATAGCTTCAATATAATCTACTCCTGTCCTATGTAGTTCTTCCATTCCTTTACCCCCATTTTCATGCCATTCTCCCTCTAATGCTAAGCAGCATTGAGTATAAGGCTTTAATCACAGACTGAGAGGAAATTTTGATTAATTGCAAAATATAGACATTTGAAGAAGAACAAAAATGATGGTACCTAGTGGCCTGGGGAACCCCTCAACCCCAAATTTCATTTCTAATCTACTTCAATAAATCCCTCAATTCTGTGAACGAAAAAGATGGTAACGAGACAAAGGATCTGAAAACAGGCAAGTGGAGACAAGGCTAGCTAGTCGTCTCTTGGTCTTATCTTAATTTTTAATCATGAGAGAAGACACAACCTCTAGATTTGATAGGGATACACTGACAATTTTGACTGCATGCATGTATAAAATTAACGAATCTGTCTCATGGCTCAATACTGGTACACTGGATCTAACCTAGAAAATATCTATTATTCTAAGCATTTGCAACCTAAACTGCATTCTGCAATCTGGCAAGTTGAGGAACCATGGCCAATATCACATATGTTAAATCAACTCAAACGACTGATGTATACAAAACCCTATTATGACAGAAATGTCTTAATTAACTAATCAAATTGCTCACTTAGTTCTTTTGAAACAAAACTAGGTCATATTCTTTTTATTACGAATACAGGTCTAAGCAATAATTCTTTAGCTCTGTGATATAGAGTCTGCACCCTCAATGCCTTGAACGTGTTTGGTTGCTTTTCACTTTTCCTCCAGGAGTTCTATATTCCTCCAGTATAGAAGTCGCTTCACTACAAATTAAAACCAGAGAGAATTATATTCATGCAAAGAAGAATGCTCCCAAAATTTTGTATGCCATGCTTCTTAATTTTTGGAAACATTCCTTAAGACATAAATCCATCAATATCCTGCACAAAAAAGTGAATCCCACTCTGAATGGATCTGAAGAAATGGTTGACCTGCACTTTCCTCTCTCTAGCTGTATCTTTTTCCTCCTCATTTTGCGGTTTGAGATGGGGCGTTGCTTCATACTTTTCATCTAAAACCCAACAAGGAACAACTTGGTTGTTTGTGGTGGGAGGAGATATGACCATGAGAGACTGATAAAATTAATGAGTTCTTTGCTAAACTACCGAGAAAGGTTATTTTATCCTTCCCCATCTACAAACTGATCCAATCTATAATTATTGTCCTTCTGTTTGTTGTCTTATTATTCACGGGAAAAATTAGTTTTTTTTTTTTAAATACTTAAACAATCACATGATTATTTTCTTTTTTTTTTCTAATTTCATTCAATTTAAGAAACTTGTATGAATAGAGAAGTAAAAACAGTATCAAAGAAATTAGAAAGAACGAAATAGACACAGTGGATAAAGGAGAAAAAAACAAAGGAATTTTTATAACCAACATAGGATGAGCCAGAATCACCAACAGAAGAAACAATTGAACGCATCTCCAACCATCGAAAGTGAGGGATAAAGACGGTAGCGCCTCGCAAAGGTAAACACAGAGAGTTCGAAAAGGCATGAGAGGCGAAAAGCAACGGCCACCAAGGAACTGCTACCGGCACCAAGAAGTTGGAATCACCCAGAACCGTAACCGCTGTAACGGTAATCGTCAGAACTGTAACCACCCGCAACCGTGAACATTGGTGAAATATAGTTGGGAAACAGCCACCAAGGTGGAAACCAAAGTAGCAATGGTGGCCACCGCCCAACACCAAAATCATCAGGAAGAGTTAGCCGTCAATACCAAAATCCCTACAAAAAGAACAAAAAAAAAAAAAAGAAAGAAAGGAGAAGAACAAGTGAGAGAATGAGAAATGGAACGGAGGAGAAAGAGGAGTGAGGGAAAGGGAGAAGGGGAGAAGAACGGAGAAGAGAGGGAAGAAAAGACAGAGGAGAGGGGTAACTCCCCGAAGGGAGTCACCCCAAAATCGACCAGTGAGGAAGAAGGACGACAGACCCTCTCTCAGAGCAGAGACAGAGGAAATCATCACATGATTATTTTCCGTTACATTAAAAATGGTAGTTTGACATAACAGTTTAATTGGTCCAATTTTGTAAGGTTATAGTACTGTAGAAAGTTTTGAGTCCGGATCTCCTACCCACAAGAATTCTGCCCATGTTCACATAACATCACAGCCACACATGGAGAATATCTCATCCTCCTGCACGGGAGATGTCCCAATGCTTAGAGATAGTGTGGACTCTGCATCTTCTCCCCACGAGAACTCTGCCCACGCCTACCTACAATACTGAATTGAAAACATCTTCTATGAGATATTCTCCATGTGTGGCTGCAATATACGTGAATAGAGTTCTCGTGGGCAGGAGATCTGAACTCGGTAGTGTGTTGTGGGTAGACATGGATAAAATTCTTGTGGACAAGAGATCCAGAGTCAAAAAGTTTTAGTAATTGTTAAAAAATCGAAGTATATTAAATAATTTTCCCTCATTCGAGACAGCAATATCAGACGTTACAATAAGAGTCTCATTAAGTCATTATGGTCTATACCATTGCCATGGAATAGGACAGCTTCACATCCTAGTACAGTGTGGATTGTGGCATTCATATCAATGATTTATGCTTTCCATTAGAGAATGCAGAACATGAAATTTTGTATCACTAGGTCCTCTTTGTATTCAACCTATGCCTAACTACTTCAAAAGTAGTTTTTAGACAACCAATAGCCTTTTTTCAAGCCAGATTACGAAATAAGCCTTTTTTTTTTGTTTATACTTTATAGAAATTCCTTATTAGTACTTTGGTTTGTGTGACAATTTGATCCCCAAATTTTAAAATGCAATAATTCAATACCCGAACTTTTAAAATGTGACAATCTAGTATCCGAACTTTCAAAATGTGATAATCCAGTACTTGTTATTAATCAGCCATTAAGTGACATTTGAAAAGTTAAAAATGCCCTAAGAATGCCATCTAATTCTCTTTATCAATCATCCAAATATTGACAATAAAATGAATAGTCCCAGATTCTAAATTCTTCTAAACAATCACCAACTATTTTGAATAGAAGAGGCTAGGATTTGGGACTCTTCAATTTGTTTGTCAACGTTTGGATGGTTGATAAAGAGAATTAGATGGCATTCGAATTTTCAAATGTCACTTAACGGCTGATTAATAACAGGTACTGGATTATCACATTTTGAAAGTTCGGGTACTAGATTGTCACATTTTGAAAGTTCGGGTATTGAATTATTGCATTTTAAAATTTGGGGGTCAAATTGTCACACAAACCAAAGTACTAATAAGGAATTTCTATAGATTGTCACATTCGAGGGGCATTTTTTTACTTTTCAAATGCCACTTAAAGTTCGAGGATCAAATTGTCACCAAGCCAAAGTACAGGGTACTGATCGGGAATTTTCCCAAAATTCCCTTCTTTTATTTTCATTTTTAACCCTATTTTATTTATTTACTCATTACTTATTTATTTACAAGGCTAAATTTCCCTCCATTTTCTAACCGGCATCCCTTTAAGAAGTAACGAAAAAAGTGAAATATTGAATTTGTCCTTCCTTATTTTTCAAAATTACAAAATAAAATCCAACTGATAAAGTGCAGCCAGTAAAATGACAACACCGCCGACGAAAGTTATTTTTGCATCAACAATAATGCCTAATGCCTATCGGAAAGAATGTCGGCCATTAAAGTTTCTCCTGTCTTACTGGAATACACCTCCTGTATCAGATGAAGTATTGTTAATAGATTTAAGCCCTTCTTAGAGGACATCATTTCCCTTTTCCAGAGTGCCTTCATCCTGGGTAGACAAATCATTGACAATGTTCTGATTGCCCATGAAATTCTCCATTGTATGAAGAATAAGAAAGGTCATACCGGGGCTATGGCTTGTAAGATTGATGTGGAGAAAGCTTATAATAGACTTGATTAGAGTTTTATTGAGGCTATCCTTAGGAGATATGGTTTCCACCCTAAGTGAATAGGTTGGGTGTTGGAGTGTTTTAAGTCGGCTTCGTATCAAATCTTGATTAATGGTGTTTCCACCAAGGAACTCATTCCTTCTCGTGGTATTAGGCAAGGAGACCCTTTCTCTCCTTATCTTTTTGTGCTTTGTATTGAAGCATTAACTAGGAAGCTGCAGGAAGCTTCTCATAGTCAAAGGGATCTTATTGTGTGTAAAGCCTCAAGACATGGGTCGTGCATCTCGATCATTCAATTTGCAGATGATTGCCTAATCTTTGCAAAAGCCAACATTCAAACTTGCCTGATTATCAAGGATATTTTGGATAATTTTGCAAAGGCCTCTGGCCAGGCTCCTAACTTCTCTAAGTCAAGCATCATCATTTCAAAGAATATTCATCCAAGGTTACAAAAAATCCTGCCTAGAATATTGAAAGTCCCACTTGGCAATAAGAATGAGCTTTATTTTGGAGCCCTTGTCTTCTCTAACAACTATTGTAAGAAAACCTTTAATTTCCTTAATGAAAATATTGAGAAAAGACTTGCTAGGTGGAAAAGAAACACTTTGTCCCTTGCAAGAAAGATCACTCTCCTCAAGTCTTTGACAAGTATGATCCCCCAATATATCATGAGGGCATTCAGAATCCCCAAAAATTCCTTAGAGGAGATGGATAGGAAGCAAAGAAAGTTTCTTTGAAAAAATAACAATGGTAGGAAACCTATTCATCTAATTAGCTAGAACAGAGTTTGCACTTCAAAACAATGGAGATGTATGGGACTAAAGAATCTTTGGTGGACAAACCAAGCCAACTTGGCCAAACTTGGCTGGAGAATTTTGAATGAAGAGGACAATCTTAGGGTCTAAGTTATAAGATAGAAATACCTAAGAAGGAATTTTGGGACCTAGACAACAAGAAACGTTATTCTTGGACTTGGAAAGGTATTCTTTCAGCTAGAGCCCTTATTAAACGTGGTATTGGTGTTACCATTGGTGATGGTAATACTACCATATTCTAGTTGGATAACTGGGTTGAGGGGGGTCCCCTTGTTAATGAAGTTAATAAAGATACCATTACTGATATTAATCTCGAAGTTAGTGAGGTAATTGACAAGGAAAGACTCATATGGGATAAAACAAAAATCTGCAGTTTGGTCCCTATTTCATCTTGGAATAAAATTAAGGCAATTTTTATGCCAACTAGGGATGCTAGGGACAAACAAATTTGGAGACCCAACCCGAAGGGCAGTTTTTCCATTAAATCAACCTACAATGAAGCTTGCATTATGAATGACAATATCCTCAAAATTTGAAGTGATTCAAAAAAAAATATGGGGTATGAATACCCCTCCAAAGTACAAATATTTTTTATTTTTACTTCTCAACCTAAAGCTGTCAACAAAGAAAATGCTAATTATGAGAGGGATGAACATTGATGGATCCTGTGTGATGTGTGGAGAGGAAGAAGACACGGATCACATTTTTATAAATTGTCCTATTAATAAGCAAGTATGGAATATTGCTAAAGACTCATTCTGGATTCCCATTGACTTATGCAATAATATTTGCGAATGGTGGAACTTCATCTCGAGTAATAACGGAATGGATCCAGGTGGTGCCTATAGCAAGGAGAAATTTGTTCTCCTCCTCTAGCAAATTTGGAAAAATCATAATGAATGTGCTTTCAATAATAGGAGTTTTCCTCCCTATATTATCACTGAAAAGGCATCTAATACGTTCTTGGAGATCCAAGGGGTGAAGGAGGGAGATGAAAGTTGTTTGAGTAAGAAAGATGTTGTCCCTATTAGATGAAAGAGCCTTGATTTCGAGGCTATTAAAATTAATTTTGATGCCTCGTGTATCAATGGGGATTGCTCAGTTACTTGTATTGCCAAGGACCACCTCGGTCATATTCTAGATCTCAAGGCCTACAAACTAAGTAAAACTATAGTTAATGTAGATGAAGTGTGGACTGCGTGGGAGGCCCACAATCTTAGTCTTAACTTTTCTAATAGTACATCATCACCAAAGGAAATTCAAAGCTAGTTATTGATTGTTTGAAAAGGAATTACAGTCCCCCATGGAGAGTGCGGCCAATTATTGAAGATTGCAACGCTCTAAGAGAAAGAGTAGAGGGAACGATTAAGTATCAACACATCAGCAGAGAAGGAAATATTGTTGCAGAATGTCTAGCTAAATATGCACACACCAACAAAGTTTCTCTGAACTCCATTCCTATTCCTCTTAATGTAATTGCTTGTTTTGATTTCTGGGGACGTGCTACCCCCCATTCTATGTAGCCCCATTCTGGTTTTATCAAAAAAAAGTATTGTCTCGTCCTTTTACTCCTCCCATTTCTTCTGAGTTTCCATAGCTTAAGAGCATCTTTTTTTAACTCCTCCAACTAGGTTTTGGCAATTTTAAGTTCTAATTGTTCGCCATAATTTAGCAAATCTTCCCTCCAAATGCCAAGCTTCTTATTGATTTTATCAAATTCGACCATAAGAAGAGAGTTCACATCTCCGCCCCACAAATGCCCCACATCATCGGGACTGGTACTATCATCGGGAGATGTTCCCAATACACGGCGGGGATGTGCTGTGGGGCGGAGATGTGAACCCATAAGAAGAGCCATTCCCTTTTTGTCAGACCTCAGGAGTAGCTTCTAGAGCCTCTGCACCAAGTCATCAGTGAGGCGATTCGTATTTCCTTCAATGTCAACAGATATACTCGAGCATCTCGAATACCTTGTGTGTATCTGAATTGTGTACTGAATCTGTTGGGACTCTGAGAACAAGTCTACCTTTTCTTTCAGTCTTCATGACCTTTGCATATTGAACAACTTCAACTGGATCTATTCTAATCTTCTCCTTCCAAAGTACACCCAAGGTTGCATCAAATTTCCTCTTAACCTCCAAGAAGATGTTCTTCAACATCTCATCTCCCTTGAGGACTGGAGTCTAGAGGTGCTGTTGGTGCTGCTTGTTTGGCAAAGAAGCAAGCTAGAACAACATGTTGCTATAGCGAACAGCCTCTATACCCAACAATACGAGAACACCTGAGAGAAGAAAGAATCTTCTACTCCCTCTGCAAGAACTCAGACCGCAAGAGCTCGACGGACTTAAACGGACTTAACAACAATGATCTCTGTCTCCCCAGGCTGAATAGTTGTAGCAAGAGAGACCGTGGGCGACAACCCAAACCAGTCAAACATTCAAAGATGTGGAGGTCTCTGCTTGGTGCATGGGCATGAAATTGTCCGAAGTCGCTTCCTTTTTGTTCCTATTCAGGCAATCCTATCCCAGATTGTTCCTATGCGAACTTCATGGGCTGATGTTGTCGAATCTGCAACAGAGAAGCCAGCTATTGGTTCTTCTGCTAGTACTGGTGTTGGTAGCATTTCACGGCTTGCCAGATCTTCTTATGTGCCTCCGCAATACAAATTATACAAGAAAGGTTGGAGAGTGGGGATCCACATCCACTAGTATAATACGGTACTATTTTCTGAGAAAGGACTTTGATCGAAAAAGGATGAATTGATAGTGGAAGAAAAGTGTTGGTGGAAGGAGTCGGACATCGAAGACTGGCATGAAGGTAGAGGAGGAGAAAGAAAGCTAGTTATCCACCGATGCCATGTCCGATACTGTTAAAAGATTAAAGTATCGATATTGGGTATCATATCAGACAATTAGGATACGGATACTGATATGCTTGGGAAACATATGGATACAAACGAAAAACATGGAAACGCTTGGATACGCTAAGAAAATGCACACAAATTCCATAAATATATTAATAGCATTAAGTATAATGTCAAAACAACTATAAATAATATATAAATATATAGGAATTGTATATTTAAATGATATATATATATATAAAGAAATATATTATAATTAATATAACAGGACATGTAGATATTATACAATTTTATTAATAATGCTTCAGCTAAGGTTCCAAGGAAAATATTATATAGATTTTTACAAATTAATACATGTAAAATACCAATATTATTTTATTATCTATTAAAGTGTAAGGCATAAAGCATATGCAACTATTATATTTGATTATTATATCATTTTTCTATTTTACTAGTTTTATTTTTTAACATTAACAAAAAATTCAACTAAAAATATATAACAAAAAATTTTTGATAAATAATATTTATATTTTTGTAAACAATAAATATGCTATTATAGAATGTAAATTAAAATACCAATTAATAATTTATAAAAATATATAATATTAGCTTAAAATATATCAAATCTATTAAAATTTTGAAAATGCATATCACATGAAAATTCATAAATTTTAATTACTAAAATAACTATTCCATTATTATATCTTGTTTTTATAAAATTTCAAAGTTAAAAATTATTTTTTTATATAAAATGTAGATTAGTGGATTTGATAGATTCAACTTATATTATATTTTCAAATACTTTGTAAACAATACTTTTATTTTTGTAAATAATAAATGCATTGCTATTTAATGCAAATTAAAATATTAATTAATAATTAATAAAAATTTAAGATATATATACTATACGCAAATTTATAAAATTTAAATATTAAAATAATTATTCTATTATGAAATTTTTATTTGTATAAATTTTTGAAATTAAAATTCATTTTTTATATATATTTATATGGATTTTATAAACTATTTATTCCGTTGATTTATAAAATACTAATTTTGAATATTGTTCTTTTCAATTTATAGTTAAAGTTTTTGAAAATAAATGTATGTTGTTTTTTATTTGCATTTAAACATTAAGTTCAATAAAAGTCATTTTATTATATGTATTAACATGTAAATTTAGGCTCAGTTTGGAAGTACAAATACAAATATGTAGAGTGCAAAATCTTGTATTTTGTATTATTTTCCATGTATTTGCACTATACATATTTGTAGTCTTAAGGAGTACAAATACAAATATGTACTATACAAATACATATAATGTAATGTAAAATAAAAGATTTTGTGCTCTACATATTTGTATTTGTACTCCTTCCAAATGGAGCCTTAGGCTCAGTTTGGAAGGAGTACAAATGCAAATTTGTAGTGTAAAGGCTCAGTTTGGAAGGAGTACAAACGCAAATATGTAGAGTGCAAAGCCTTATATTTTGTATGTATGTATTTACGTCTACATATTTACACTTGTACTCTTTCCAAACCGAGCCTTAGAAACAAGGAAAATTAATGTAAACAGTTTCTTGGTTTATCCTTCGTGGACATAGAGAATTAAAATTATACCTTCATGCTAATTTTATAAAAAAAAAATGAAATAAGGAACCCTAAGGTTCCGATTGCTTTATAATTTATATACAGGGGAAATGGATTTAACCAACCACATCCCGGAGGTGAAAAAGAGAAGAAAAGAAAAGAAAAAAAAAAAGAATAAAGACGACAAGAAAAAACTGTCAAACAACAATTGAATGATTTGCTTCGGTAACTGAAAACGTTTACCACTCCAGGAATCCCTTGAAGGCTTCATGCAGAATTGCAGAATTACCTCCTATGTCCTCTACCACAAAGTTACATGGCAAGGCTCATATCTTTATGACTTCATCCTGATTCCCCAGAGATAAAAGTTAATATATACAGTGAACTGTGCAACAGAAACTTTTTCTTGTTGTTGTTGATGTTAAGTACGAAAAGGGCAAATACAGCGCCGTTGGGCATTCCTTCCTCACACTAGATAGCATAAATAGGGTTCACTTCCGAATCAGAAAACTCCGAATGATGCCACGAGAAGGACCCACTCTTTCTGCAAGACTTCTCCTTCCTGATTTTTCGAGTCCGTTTGGACTTAACTACATAGTAAGTCATGGTGCCAAGAACTCCTACCATTATGACTCCTCCTATAGCTGTAACCAGAATGGATGCCCACCGGTTATGCCTGCCTACTACTATATAAGATGAAGCAATAAATGAAATAGAGGTGCACACAGATGCCAACCACATCAGCTTGTTGATCACCTCCACAACCCGCCTCTCTGCTTTTGCCTCCCCTCTAACTACCGTGATCTGTACAACCACCACCGCCAGGGATGTGAAAAGTGCAACAGCATTAAATAATAAGAAGATCTTGAAAGATGTATGGCTCACAACCACTGCCATCCCACTATCATAGCTTCCACCAGGTACAGTGAAGATAGCTGCAAAAGCCACTGTAGCAAAGAGAACAGCAACTACTGTTACAGAGTTGGTAGCATTGTTAATCGCTTGCCTATGCAGTCTCCGAAGCTCCTTAGCAATCCCGTGGACGTTCTTGTTGGTTTTCCTCGCTTGTTCAAGCTGGGAATGGACTTCTTTCTTGATCTCCGTCACAGTCTTCCTCAATTCATCCCTTGGTAGGTTAAGTTCATCAGCCCTGACTGCTCCAAAGCGGGCCAATAATTCCTTTATCTCTGAGGACTCTTCAGAAAGAGGAAGTCCTTCTACTATGTCAAAGGCTGTTTTGTGGTCTCGGGTCAGTGCATTGACATTAGTGTCATGAAGAAGCAATAGCTCACCTACTATCTGCAAAAGAAAATAGGTAAAAGCCTCATTAAATTTGTACCTTTTAAGAACCTTTCTTTGTCAAAAAATAAAGAAGTTAGGTCCATGATTTGCTTTCCAAGAGGGAGTTATCATTTCTTTCAGTACAGAGAAATACACCATCCAAGTCAAACATTGTAAGATCATAGTTGGGTTGCCAAATACTCAATACAACAATGATGATGACATAAGAACAACAGAATGGTATAAGTAGAATGAAACATAGCCAACTGACAGCAGCTAAAAGTGTGAAAACATAGAGAAATCCCCTAACTACCATTTTTGCATCTTCCTATCTCTTCTTTTCTAATCAGTAATATATAAATTATAGTAAATACCTATCAAAAAAATATGTAAAAATTATTGTGAATGATATAATGAAGACAAGAACAGATATAAAGGAAGAAAAATGCAGAGGTATTAAAACTGAATAACCAATGGCATACTAGTTATCATACAAACAACAGTTGCAGAATCTCCTAAATCCCAATGGTGGAAGGTCCTGTATATATGAAATAACCCAAAAAATAAAGGTGAAAAAATTTGAAGTCTAGGTTAAGTACATTACTTTCACCTCTGGTACAGATGAAAGGTTACGTCATAGTAGTAGAAGAGTTATTGCTGGTATGTATTCTATGATGGTGTATCGGTTTTAAGTTTATTCTGAATTTGAAATATTTTGCTGTTAGTTTTTTATTATTGCTCAATCTTATATCTGAACTCATTAGTGTTCTTATTGTATTTTTGGTAATTGTATTTCCTCTTCTTTTCATGGTGAATCTCTTCACCTTCTTTTCTATCATTGATTTTCTATTAATGAAATTGAAGTAGATAGGAGAAAGTCATACAAATCGGCTTGATGCAGGATCAGCTTCTCTGATGTCAATATGATGCAAGGGGGACTTGTAAGAAAAGAGAGAAAATAAAATAACCCAGGAATTAGCACATAGGCTCCTCTAGGAATTATCACTGATAGGAACCACTGGGAATCAACACTATAAAGAAAATTAAAATTACTCCAACATTAGAAGTAGAAAACTTAAACTTTATCATCTGGTATCAAGATGAGGGGGGATTATATATATATATATATATATATATATATATATTATCGATAACAGAAATCTTTATTAATGAGTAATACTTGTGAAAATTAATTACAGAAAATGGGGAGGTAAACTATCTTAACTCCCCAACATCAAAATGACAACAAAATACTGAAAATGTGCCCAAAACAATGAATCCTTAGCCACCCCTTGCTTAGCTAACCCATCAGCCATTGAGTTAGCACTTCTCTTCACCCAGCTGTATTGCACCTCTAAGTCCTTACACAGCCAATTAAATTTTTTCTTCTCATTGCTGTAGCTCCACAAGCCACTGATATCTCCTTTCAGCCACCTAATCACCACCTTTGAGTCCCCCTCAATCACTAAGCATCTGATGCTTAACTCTCTTGCTCTTTGGATTCCTTCGAGAACTGCTAGAATTTCGGCCCTAAGAGAGTCACCCTCTCCAAATGGCCCAGAGAACATGGCAGTAATATACCCCTCCTCATTCCTGAAAACACCCCCTATCCCAGAAGGCCCCGGATTCCTTAAGCTACATCCATCAAAATTCAGTTTTATGAATCCGGTGGGAGGGGGGGTCCAAGTGGGACTACAGTTTCCTACTCTATTTATAAGCAAAGAGGGGGAAGTCACCATTTTCCCTTGTTTCCTACTCTAAAACAACTAATAAACACTACTAATACACTAATTAGAAACAAGGCATATCCTAATTACCAAAATACTAGGAGTTTGAGTGCAGACAAATCTATACTATACTAAAATGCAGTTATCCACGTCAGACTCCTCATATTGCTTCCCAACCCTTTTAGAATTTTGTGTTTTTTTATTTTTAAATAAAAATTAAATATAGGGCTATTTAACCTCACCCACAACCAATTCGGTTAAGAAATTGAGTGTAATATAGTGGGGATTTGGTGGAAGAAAGGAATAGGAGTAGGAAGGTGTGGAAAATCATTGAAAAAATAACTAGTGAAGTTGAACAAAATGTGTTATGAAGGATATAAATGGGAAAGAGGGAAAGATTCTGACGAGGGGAGAGTAAGGGATGAGAGGGTGAGTGGACTGGAAGAATTGAAGAGGAAAGTGGAGGATTCTCTAATAGAGAGGACTCTATAGCAGAATTTGTGGGAAAATTAAGGTGTAAAATGAAAATTCTGAATAATTTGAAAGTTGCCCTACGGAAGGAGGAGTGCAAAATAAAGAAGAGGAAATTGAGTGAAGTCGAGAGGTTGAAAAGAGATGTGGAAGATGACAAAAAGTTTGGTGTAAAAGGAGAAAGAAGGAAAGGGGGGAAGTAGAGGTTAGGTGTAGGAGGGAGATAAGTAAGAAGTGAATATGAAGATTCTTAAATGGAATATGAGGGGTTTAGGAAGCGCAAGGAAAAGAGCAACAATTAAAGAAGTGATCAAGAGGTTTGACCCAGACATAGTGCTAATCCAGGAGTCCAAAAGAATTGAGTTTGACAGCAGATGGGCTAAGAGTGTTTGGAGAGCCAGGGGGATCAATTGGGCGGCTGCTCCATCATGGAGCCTCATGAGGGATAGTAACAGTGTGGAAGAGGGAATCTATAAAAAAAAAAAAAAAAAAAAAAAACGTGGAAGAGGGATGTGCTCAAAGGATTGGAGGAATTGATTGGGAAATACTCAGTATCCATGAAATTTAAGCAATTAGAGGATGGTTATGTGTGGGTGCTAACGAATGTAATATGGACCAAATGATTAGAGAGAGAGAGAGAGAAGTTGTGGGAGGAACTGGGTGATGTCAGGGGCCTATGGGAAGGACCTTGGTGTGTGGGTGGGGACTTCAATGTGGTCAGGTTTACAAAAAAAACTAATAATCCTAATCATAGTGTAACAACTAGCATGAGGATAGGTTTCTATTTGTGGATGCTTTTAAGCTATTAGCTCACAAGACCTTCACTTGGTCCAATTTCCAATCGATTCCCATCTATTCTAAGTTGGATAGGTTTCTATCTTAAACAGATTGGGAAGAACATTGGGGGAGCTTAACATCTAGAGCACTTCCTAGATTGACTTCAGAACATTGGCCTATAGTGATTTGCAAGGAGGAAAGGAGGAGTGGAGGACCTGCCCCTTTTAGGTTTGACAATATGTGGCTACTTCATCCTGGGTTTACTAAGAAAGAGAGTGGTGGGAAGAGTGTAATCCCTTAGTGGAATGGGAAGGTATGAGGTTTCACAAGAAACTCCAATTTCTGAAAGCAAAGATTAAGGAGTGGAAGCAATTGGAGTTTGGTAGATTAGAAGAAAGAAAAAGAATTTTGATAGACTAAATTGAGATTTTGGATTTGAAAGAAGAAAGGGGAGAATTTAAAGAGGGAGACAAGGAACAGAGAGGGGGTTTGAGAAGACAATTGGAGGATTGGCTGCACAAGGAGGAAATAAGTTGGAGACAAAAATCCTGATGCAAGTGGTTAAAAGAGAGATAGAAACACTAGATTTTTTCATTTTGTGGCAAATGGAAGGAGAAACTTTATCTCCATATTGGAAGTTGAAGGATCTATTCTAACACAACAAGATGAGATAGCAGGAGCCTTTGTAGAACACACTAATTCCATCTTTAGAAGGCCTTTAAGGGGGGGGGGGCGTTAGAAGGATTGGAATGGCCAGAATTAGGGGCAGCAAACAGGCACATGGTTTAAAATGTCCCTAATTTCCCTAATATTTCCATTTCCATGGGTAGCGACACAAAATTTTACCAGAATCGACATTTCCCCAATGAACACTACCAACACTATGTGGAATACAACAAATAGTTTCCACAACATATTTTCCATTTCCACTTCCATGGGTAGCGACATGAAATTTTACTAGAATCAACATATGTCCCAGTAAACACTACCAGTACTATATGGAGTCCAAGAGATAGTGTTATAACATAAGTTGGTACAATATTGTAAATATGTTAAGTAACAATTTTATTGTCCGCCTAACTTACATGATTACCACTTTGAGATAGCTCAATATTCATTTCACACATGAAGTTAAATATTAGTTTTTTGTTTGTGTAATAGATTATTTGGTTGATCTATTACAATCATTTACATTTTCTGAGTTAAAATTTTGCTTTAACTCCTTTTATCATGAAGCTCTGAATCTTAAAGTTTACAGGGCAACTTCAGAATGTATTCTTTTATTTATAACCTTAGTTTCTTAACCTTGTTTAATGATTTGCAACAAGATAATAATTTAAAAAGGTGTGCCTATGCTTCTTTTATCATTTCATAAAACATCTTTCTATATTTTACATATTTTAAAATGTTTCCACCATGTCTATAATTTTTACAGTATTTCCATACGATATTTCCAACATTTCCAACACGTTTCTTATATTTGGATGATCAACATTTCCACCGACATTGGCATTTTAAATCTTGATGGAAAGGCCTGGTCTGAATTGGAGGAGATTAGGGAGGCTGTGTTTTCTATGGACAAAACAAAAGCTCCAGGCCCAAATGGTTTTACGATGGCCTTTTACCAATATTGTTGGGATATCTTAGAAAGAGATCTAATGCTAGCGTTTAAGGAATTTCATAGGAGAGGAGTAATTAATCCTGAATTGAATTCCACCTTCCTTGCATTAATCCCAAAGAAGAAAGATGCCTCCAAACCAAAGGGCTTCAAACCAATCAATTTGGTAAATAGTTTGTATAAGATAATCGCAAAGGTGTTGTCGTTGAGGCTAAAGCAAGTCTTGCCATCTATCATTGCACCAAATCAAGGAGCTTTTGTGCGTGGAAAACAAATAATTGATCAAATCTTAAATGCCAATGAAAGTATGGAAATTTTCAAAAAGGTTAGAAAGAAGAGAGTGGTTTGCAAACTGGACTTGGAAAAGGCTTATGACTTGGTTGATTGGTCTTTCCTGAAGAAAGTTATGGTTAAATTTGGGTTCTGAGAAAGATGGTGTAAATGGATTATGGGGTTTGTTTGAAATTGCCATTACTCTGTGTTGGTAAATGGGATAGTGGTAGATTTCTTCCCAACCATGAGGGGAATAAGACAAGGGGACCCACTCTATCCCTTTACATTGATTGCAGATGTTTTGGGGAGATTGATTAATAGAGCAGATTCAAGGGATCTTCTACGAGGGTGGAAACTAAGAAGGGAGGAAACCCCCTAATCCACTTACAGTTTGCAAATGACACAATTTTGTTCAGTGAAGGTGGAAATCTGAGGTGGATCAGAAACTTGAAATTGGTGATACAACTCTTTGAACAAATGTCCAACCTTAAGGTGAATTTTGAGAAAAGTTGTGTAGTGGGAGTGAATATGGAGGAGGGGGAGGTTAGGGAGTGTGCAAAGTTATTGGTATGTGAAGCTTCAAGCTAGCCCTTGAATTATCTAGGATTGCCTTTGGGAGACAACCCCAAGAAAGAGAATTTTTGGAATCCAATGGTGGAAAGATTTGAGAAGAGACTTGCCTCTTGGAAAAATAACTACATTTCTCTTGGTGGGAGGATTACACTAATTAGGGCTACCTTAGCCAATTTACCCACTTACTTCCTGTTAGTGTTCAAAATCCCAGCAAAGGTGTCTAATAGATTGGAAAAGATGATGAGAGACTTTCTATGGGAGCCAGGAGAGAAGAAGAAGGACCATAGGGTGAGTTGGGAGGTGGTGACTAGGAGTAAAAACTTGGGTGGGTTGGGGCTTGGGAATATTAGGAAAAGGAATGTGGCTCTTCTGGGGAAATGGTTATGGAGGTTATCTTTAGAGAAGGAGAAACTATGAGCTAAAATAGTGGCTAGCATTCATGGGCTGGAGGACAACGGATGGGATCCTGGAATTCGAGCAAGGACTACAATTGCATCACCTTGGAAAGCCATCCATGACTTGTTACCAGTTTTCTCCCCTCTTATCAAGTATGACTTAAACTCAGGCAACCTTATAAAATTTTGGGAATTTGGGCCTTATACGCCCTCTCCGGCTTGTAAAATGAGCTAGGTTTGGGTGGAATTTGGGCTTGAGGAGGGCTGTTAGAGATACAGACCTAAACACCATCTTGTCTTGAAAATATCTTCTTGGACCCCACAAAGGAAGACACTAGAATTTGGACCCCCACCCCTACGAGCTCTTTCTTGTGTCTCTTTCTCCAAGGTCTTAATTCAACCAACCAGCTCCCTAGGCCTTCCTTTCCCTATTAAAGAGATTTGGTGCAAACCATTTCCTCCTAGGGTTGGTAGTTTTTGTTGGGAAGCATTTCTAGAAAGAACCAAATTAGTGATCTGATTCAAAAGAAGAGACCCAAGGGCTGCGGTGGGGAGACTGGTTTTACCTATTGGTGTCATGCCAGTTTGCAAAGACTATTTGGGAATGGGCTTCTTCCCTCTTTGGGTGTAGTTGGACCCCTCCATTGAACTTGGATAGCTTTACTTCCTTTTTCAGGTGGCATCTGAAAAGGGGTAGGACTATGTGGGGATGCCTAAGGACTGCAGTATGTTGGTCTTTAAGGGAATAAAGAAACTCTAGGATCTTCTCCGAAATAGAGAGAAGTGCTGAAAACCTTAGAGATATGATTCATATAAGGGGCGGTACAATGGCCGGAATCATCAGAGCTGTTTACAGATTATACAGTGGATGATCTGTTAAAGAAATGGGGAGAGATTGCTAAATGCACCCAGGTCAAAATGAGATTGAGTTTGTCTTGGACCCCTCCCCCCTCTAGCTTTATGAAACTGAACTTTTATGGTAGTAGTAGAGGGAACCCTGGGCATTCAGGGGTTGGGGTGTGTTTAGAGATGAGAATGGCAATGTTTCAGCCTTGTTCTCAGGTCCAATTGGGGTGGGTGATTCTCTCAGAGCAAAGGAAATGAATATAAGAAGACTTGTAATTGAAGAGGATTCAGAGGTGGTTGTAGGGTGGCTGAATAAAGACAATACTGGGTTATGGAATTACAGCAATGAAAAGAGAAAGTTTAGGTGACTGGTTAAAGACATGGAAGTCAAGATCAGCTGGGTGAAGAGATCTGCTAACTCGTTTGCTAATGGGTTAGCTAAGCAAGGGGTGGAGAGGGGATCTATGTTCTGGGCTCAGTTGTAACTCTAATTCCTATTATGGGGGCTCAAGCCTCAGTTGGGGGAGATAAGAAAGTTTATCTCCTTCTTTGTAATTATTATTTCCGGTTGATTAATGAAATGTGTTATTGATAAAAAAATTAAATGTAATATACGCATCTTTTTAACACCAGCCTGTGCATCTCATTGGTCTCTTATAGTCCTACTTTGTAACTATGACTCTAACCTAGTAAATACAACTCTGACATGCTAGTATAACTCCTCAAGAAGTAAGACAATAACCTTACTATCCAATAAATACATAACAATTCAGAAAATCCTAGTTTTGACATCTAAGTTCTTGCATTAGGGCTGAATAGAAAATAAGCAATACATTGTATGGATGGATTACAGATGAGATGAGCTAGTAAATGCTCAAGAAATAGTTTAGGCTGGGTAGTATGTTTAGGGCAATATATAAATGATCTATTGCAAGTTGAACGGGCTAGAAGGACTAGGGGCAGACCAAAAAGACATGGGTTGAAGTAGTAAGAAATGATTTAAGTGCTAATAATTTAACAATGGATGTGTCACTAAGCACAAAGGAATGACAAAACAGGATTCAAGTAGTCCCCATATAGTTGGGATAAGGCTTAGATGATGATAACTGGGTATGTTTAGGGAAAATATTGGGGGGTTTAGGATGGAGAAAAGGTGAAGTTTTGAAGGTATTAAGTAGGGGAGACAGCCAACTGCATGTGCAACCTTTAGCAGCACCAACTGCAACTAAAATAGTTGTTTAGGCTATGATATACAGCAGGGAGAAGCAAGAAGTGTTTTCTGTCACAGCACACAAGTTGAAAACGGATAAAAGAGAGAGGGGATAAAGTACCTCAAAAGGCAATATAGGACAGAACTTTAAATCAAATTTATATTCATTCCATCCCATAAGTGAAGCTGACAGAACTTTAAATCAAATTTATATTCATTCCATCTCATAAGTGAAGCCTTAAATAGATTTATAAAACTCTAAGGCAGACCAGGCCAAGGCTTTCCTTAACAAACACAAATACTTAATAGCCAAGGAAAAAAGGTCAATCCCAAGAAAATTTTAATATCAAACCGCACACAAACTTTTTAAAATAAGAAATGCTACTCATCTAAAGAAACCATAAATTACTAAAAACATTAAATCACAAATTTACTATAAATACTAATAATGGGATTTACTATAAATAATAAGTCCAAAATTACTACAAATGTTAATTTCATTGTTTACTAGGAATAGTACATTTATAGAAGAATGAAATTTAGAACTACAACCACTTCCCTGATCCTTCTCAATTTCAACTCCTAAATTGGAATTTTTTTCTTCATTACTGTTTTTATGGGAAAAATACTTAACCTCCCCTGAGGTTTCTGACATATACTAGAAACCTCCCCTCTCTTTTCTGAAATGACTAAGACATCCCTTGTCAGATATCTTCACCGTTAGGTAACAGAAGGGTGAAAAGGACTAGTATGCCCTTACATGCAAAACCATCCTCTTCTTCTCTTGCCCTCTTCTCCACAAAGCACCAACAGCGAAAGTGAGTCATTCTTCTGAGGGCAGAAGCAACTACTGAAGAACATGATACATCTCTAAGAAGCAGAGTTTTGACTAGGCTCAGTTTGGGAAGAGTCCAAATACAAATATGTACAATGCAAAACCTTGTGTGTGGTATTTCAAAACCTTGCATTTGCACTGTACATATTTGTATTTGCATTCTTCCCAAACTCAGTCCTAAATTCAAAACAAAAGAACTCACATAAGATACCAATTCAGAAAAACTGAATAATAAATACCCAAAAGAGATTATCAGCTCCTTGAAATGGTGCTTCAAAATTTAATCCCATTTTGTTTTCATATTATTAAATTTAGGTTTATGTTCTCAGGGAAGTTTGGTTAACATGCATAGATGCAGAAGAGCAGAAAAATAGATTTCCAGATACGGATACTCTGGCATATTATGTATTATATGCATTCATGCCATTGAAACGAGGAGAACAGAGACACCTGTTGAAAGAACATAGAGAGAAAGAAAAAGAGAGAACACTCTCAAGACCATCGCAAGACAAATTTCTACCATTGAGCCAGAATAGATAGACATTCTTTAAGGCAGAAAAAGCAACCAATTATGAAGGATAAAGAAAGAATTTTGTTGATTACATTAAAGGCAGAGAGTGAGGTGATAGACTCAAGATTTTTCTTCTGACCTTGATAAAGAGAACCAAAAGAAGGCTAAGGAGAGTGCCGCCTCCAGTGAAGCACTTAACAAGGACATCAGCTACAAAAGCGGATCTGAAAACTCTAGAGAATCTCCTAATGGCTGCAGTTGAAGTAAAAGAAAAACTAGAAATGATAGTCAGAAAAAGAAATGCCATGTTCTATTAAGTGGAGCAAAGAAAAAATGCTTTTGGTGATTTGGGAAGCTCCAAAAACATAATATAAATGGCCTAAGGCCACATACTATTTCTTGGAAAATTGTTCAGAATTGCTGCAGGTTAAAAGAAAATGATATTATGAATAATGAATTTCAGAGACGTACTCTAAATGAATTTCGTTTGTCCTGAATTGCTTTTAGTGGTTTTCCTTCTTTCTCTCTGTTCAAGAATGAGATTATGAACAATTCTATAGACAGTTGTTTAAATGATCTGCAGAGTGCATAATGAAATTAAAAGCATGCAAAGTGGAAACATGAAAGTCAATGGGAAGCTTCAATCTCTTCACTTTGTCAACATTGAATTTCAACATAAACTATCTATAAACATGAATTTCTGGGAAAATAACGGGAAATAAGTATTCTTGGATTTAATTTAAAGATCTAATGATATAAGCACAATACTAAGAAAACAAGAAAAGAAAAGAATTACGAGGTGCATGTATCATGGGAAGCAGAAAAGGAAGTGAACCTTAAGATGCAAGGAAAGAATCAAAGGCTCGCTCTGAATGAATTGACAGCCAAAAACTATTAATTAGCTTCTTCAATTTACCCAATTCTTTAGGAATTGTCCCTTGAATTGCTTTCCTATAAAGCTCTCTGCAACCAATATGGAAAAACCCCCATGGTGGACGGAGTCTGGTTGGTTGAGGTAAATAGGGAAGATATGAATCAGCAAAATCCCCAAATATTCACCATGAATGCTTCTAAGATCAGGACTGTCCCATTTCTCCTTCAAATTGGTGCTTATGTGAATTAATGATCTCAGATCTGATCTGGGCAGGAAAGCTATAACAGAATTCACACATTGGGAACTGCACTCTCTTTTAGCCAATTTGGGTTTTAATTTGTCCTTTGGGATGATGAGCTCACTTTTTGTTTATTTATTTTTGGGGGTGGGAGTCTAAGGATCAATCTTAGAATCAGGAATGGGATAAGACAAAATGAATCAACACAACTTCAAGCATGCTCAAGTTAAACAAAATCTTTGGAAGAAATTGAAATATCACTTGTCCATAGAATCCAAATGTATAAATTTCTGAAAGTGGATTAATGGTAAATATTGTTACAGAATTAGGCCAATGGATATTTAGAAAAAGTATGTGGATATATTAGTGAAAATGCAGAAAGCCCAGATAATACCTCTGGTCGCTTTTTCCTGGTTGCCACATGTAATGCTGTGTTGCCATGTCTGTCTGGAAACATCACTATGGCTGCATCTGCTTCAAGGAGCAACCTTACCACTTCACTGCTAGTCCCTTTAACAGCCATATGCAATGCAGTTTGCCCTTTCTTGTCAGTTCTACGAGCCAATTGTGGGTCTTTTTCAAGTAATGCTTTTACAATGTCAACATAACCTTGTCGGGCAGACAAATGCAATGCATTTTTCCCATTGGACCGGGAAATCTCTAGTAAGCTAGAATCTTTTGATAGCAATACATTAACTACTGCCGTATGCCCTCTTGAAGCTGCAGTTGCAAGAGGTGTTGAGTTTGATGTACCAACTGTTTTGATTAGTTCTGGGTCATGGTCTAGTAGCACCTGAACAATGGCTGTTTAGAAAAAGTCACTAGAGCTGTGCTTGACCTGGTATTGTACAAATATGCCAAATTTACAAACAGAAAGAGGAGCTTTGAAAACAGAAAATTAAAATATACATGTTCAATAAATTATCTCTACTTTCCTGCAATCAACCTTCTAGGTTTCACACAAACATGAGAATTGTAGCACGAAGACTGAAATCTAAATTGATAAAAAAAACGAGAACACAATGAAAAAATAGAGGATTGACATCATTCCTTACAAAGATGCTTTTAGACTTTCTGTAAAAGCTAGGAATAGCATCCTTTTTTATGAGTTAGTTCGGAAATAATATCCTCTTGATTAGAGATGAAAATGGCCATTTTGTTGCCATGTATTCAGGGCCAATTGGAGTTGGGGACTCGTTGAGGGAAGAAGTGGTGACTGTAGTGGAACAAGAAAAAGAGGTTTCAAAGGCTAATAGTGGAGGAGGGTTCAAAAGCGGTGATAGGATGGTTGAAGAATTATGAACAATCTCTTTGGACCTACAGAAATGAAATCAAACAGATCAGATGGATGGCAAGCAACATGGAATTAAAAGTACAGACTACAGTGGGTTCATCGATCAGCTAACTTTATGGCTGATACCCTTGCTAAGCAAGGGGCATTGAGGAATCAAGGATTCTTGTCAGTTTGTAATATAAATGATTGTGAGAGGTGACAGCCTCTCTAAATACAGATTGTAAAGTGTACATTAAATCATACTTCATAATGAAATTCCTGTCAATACACTTTGGATAAGCAACAAAGAAGAAGGCCAAATTCCTGCCTCTCCCCTCATGTTTGTTTTCTTTGCTTGGCCTGTGGTGAGACAATTACACATCTATTAATATCTTGTCTTCTTGCTTCTTTTGTGTGGAATTGGTTTTCTTCACTCTTTGGTTGCAGGTGGACCCTTCCTCCAGATGTGGCAAGCCTTTTTGACCCAAGTTTCTTCACACTACCTAAGAAAAGGGGCAGAGTAATGTGGAGGGCAACAAGAGCAGCTATCCTTTCATCAATATGGAAAGAGAGAAATAACAGAATTTTCCAAGGGGTAGAAAGAACTAGAGGGCAAGTCATTGACTGCATAGTCATTAAGGTCATACACTGGCTGAAAGCAACTGACTTGTTCAAAGACTTTTCAGCTGAGGATATGCTTAGGGGATGGTCGGTAGTGGGAAATTCTTCAACTGCACAGGTTGTGGTTCAGCCTCATTAGACACCTGCAGCACAACAAAGGGTAAAATTGAACTTTGATGGAAACTCATTGGGTAACCGGGGCCCTCTGGAATTGGGGGAGTTGTCAGAGATGGGGAGGGCAGGCTGATAGCACTTTACTCTTGCCACATAGATGCAGGAGATTCTTGGAGGGCTGAAATTATGGCCCTACTACAAGGTTTGAGGCTGGCAAGCAATGGGGATTTCAAAACATTGAGGCAGAGGGAGATTCTAAACTGTTAATAGGATGGCTGTAGACAAAAAGCTTGGGTGTATAGACTTTTAGACAACAAATGAGGGAAATACTTTGCTTGGCAAGGGAAGCTGGAGTAATCTTCAAGTGGGTAAGGAGGTCAGCCAATGTTTGGGGTCAACACTCATGCTCTGAGTGGTTGATAGCAGTGTTTTAAAAGGCATGGGAGGTGCCTCCAGGCGAGGTGCTCCCGAAACGCCCTGAGGCGTATGCCAGAGGCGCTGACACCTCTGAGGCATACGCCTCAGGTGCAAGAGGTGTATGCCTCATGCGCTTTTTTCATGAGGCATACACCTCATGCACATCTTATATAAAAAGACAAAAAAAAAAGAAAAAAGAAAAAAAAAAAGGAAAGGAAAGGAAAAGAAAGGGAAGGGAAAGAAAAAGAAAGAGAAGAAAAAAAGAGAAAAGGAAAGAAAAGAAAAGGAAAGGAAAGGGAAGGGAAGGGAAGAAAAGATAAGGGGAAAGAAAGTGACAAGACCCCCCCCCCTTCAATTTATGTTATGCATCTTTGTTCTTCTTAATATAAAAGATTTTTATTAAAAATAAAGAAAAAATGAGATCCCCCCTTCCTCTTCATCCTCCTCCCCTTTCTCCTCCTTGTGTTCAAGAGGCTTACGCCTCTTGCGTTTTGAACTACGGCTCACACCTCTAGGTAGTGGAACGCCTTGCATCACACCTCCACATTTTAAAATTTTGATTGATAGTGTATGTGTTTAACTGCTAATTTTAATGAAAGTTACCATTTCTAATAAAAAAAATTCCTGTTAATTGTCAAAAAAAAACATGTCATCTTGCTGCTATGCAGTATGCCAATAAGTGAATACAAAAAGTCAGTACCATGTACACCAAAGAACAGTATATTGAGACTGTATAAAAGTAAGAGCATGCATTAAAAATTACAGTTCATGAATGAGTTCTTGAATATGACACTCCCAATGCCTCATAAGCTGGCAGCTAAGGGAAAAGAATGCCTATTACTTACATGCATATATTGATCAGTAACATACAAAGAAGATTTGGTTAAATTAATACAAAGTATAACATCAAAACAAATGACATGAACCTTTGGAAGACACTAATTGAGCAAAGGTTATGGCATGAAATAAGTATACTAGAAAACCAATTTGGATTTATGCTAGAGAGATCAACCATGTATCTTTGTTTTGAGACAATTGATAGAAAAGTTATGAGAGAAGTGGAGAAATCTTCATATGATGTTCATTGATCTAGAGAAAGCATATGATAGAGTCCCTTGAGAGATAATATAGTGGATCTTGGAAAAAAGAGGTTCCAAATAGAAATAGGTATATAGACTTAATTAAGGATATGTATGAAGGTGTAACAACCTATATTAGAACACCTATGGGAGAGATATCAGATTTTACAGTTTCAATGGGTCTTCACCAGCACTTAGTCCTTGTTTATTTGTACATAACTCAAAATTTTTCCACAGTTACGCGTCGGGCAGGCATAGGAAAATTTTCATCTCAAAAATCAAGGTGGATCAAAGGGAGGTGGAGGATGCAGATGAAATTACAGAAGCTTTTCTTAATCACTTCAAAGAGTTCTACTCTAAGGAAAGTATTAGAAAGTTTACTTTAAGAAGTTGGGATGGGCTGACTCTAGCAGAAGATAAGAGGTCTTGGCTTGAAAGAGAATTCGAGGAGCAAGATAAGGGAAGTAGTCTTTGATATGGACAGAGATAGAGCCCCTGGGCCCAATGGTTTCCCCATTTTCTTCTTCCAAATCTGTTGGGATTTAGTAACGGATGATCTTTCGGAGGTTTTCAAGGATTTCCACTCCTCGGCTGTTGTAAACAAAGGAAACAATTCTACCTTTATTTGCCTCATCCCAAAGAAAGATGGTGTCTTGGAAGTGAAAGACTTCAGACCAATAAGTTTAGAAGGGAGTGTGTACAAAATTTTGGCAAAAGTGTTGGCAAAAAGACTTAAAGAAGTCCTAAGAGAGCTGGTTTCTCCAAACCAGTTTGCCTTTGTGAAAGGTAGACAAATTGTGGACAGCATTCTAATAGCAAATGAAATTGTTGAAGAAAGAAGAGTGGTAGGTCGGGCCTCCTTGTTAAACTAGACCTTGAGAAAGCTTACAATAAAGTAGATTGGGACTGCCTTCTCCAAGTTCTGAAATTGAGGGGCTTTGGCACGAAATGGTTGCAGTGGATGAAAGGCTGCATTAGCTCGACTTGGTTCTCGGTCATGTTGAACGGAGAGCCCAAAGGTTACTTTAAAGCAAGTAGAGGACTCCGACAAGGCTGTCCTCTCTCCCTTTTCCTTTTCACTTTGGTAATGGATGTTTTTAGCTAGCTTGTGGAAAAAGCCAAAAGCCTAAATTTAATCAAAGGTTTTGAGGTAGGAAGAGATACTCTTTATGTCCCCCATCTCCAATTTGCAGACGATGTTATCCTGTTTCTAGAGGCTAACTTGGAGAATATCACTAATGTGAAAAGGGTACTACATTGCTTCGCATTAGTCATTGGTTTAAGGGTAAATTACTCAAAAAGTAGTCTAGTCACTATAAACTTAGTTGAAGAAACCCTTTTGAAAAGCTTCAAGGTAATTCTGAATTGCTAAGTGGAAAAATTCCCCCTTTCTTATTTGGGGCTGCCTCTTGGTGGGAACCCAAAAAGCCCAAGCTTCTAGGAGCCAGTAGTGAAAAAATGTGAAAAGAAGTTAGCTTCTTGGAAGCGTTATTATCTCTCCAAAGGGCGTAGACTTACCCTTACTTCCTCTTAATGTTCCAAATCCCTACCAAAACCATATTACAGATTGTAAACTTCAAAGAAACTTCCTATGGGAAGGTGTAGGTGAGAAAAATAGCCATCTAATAAATTGGATTCAGGTCTACAAGCCCAAAGAAGCTGGAGGGTTGGGGATTGGACACCTAAAAGAGAAGAACAATTCTCTCCTCGAAAAATGGTTGTGGAAATTCCCTATTGAAACAAATTCTCTTTGGGCAGCCGCCATCACTAGTATGGGTTAAACGCAAACAGTTGGGACTGTAATCTCCATTCAAACCGATTAGCTTCCTCAAATCCTTGGAAAGGTATAACTTCCACTTACAATAGCTTTTTTTTCTTCCATAAGTTTAGAGTGGGTAACGGCACTAGAGTAAAGTTCTGGACAGACCTGTGGTGGGGCAATTCCACTCTGGCAGAATCTTATCCTAGACTCTTCAATCTCACCCTAAACAAAGAAGCAACCATCTCCTAGTGTCTCCTCACTTCTCCCATTTAAAGCGACATAAATTTGAGTCTTAGAAGACCCTTAAGGGACTCGGAGATCAGTGAGCTAACTGATCTCCTCCTCTCTCTCAAATAAGCCTACATTTCCCCAAATTCCCATGACACCCATGTCTAGAAACCCCACTCCGTCAGTGAGTCCTCTTCCAAGTCTTTCTTTGAGGTTCTTGTTGCAAGAAAACGAGGCTGTGTTTTCCCTTTCAAGAAGGCCCGGTGCAAGTTCGTACCCTCAAGAGTGTGTTTCTTCGTTTGGGAAGCCTGTCTGCACCGAGTAAACACCTGTGAGTTACTGCAAAGGAAGAATCTTGGCAGACTTTATATCTCTCCTTACATCTGCATCCTCTGCTTTCGAGAGGGGGAGCCAGTTGATCACCTTTCAATACATTGCCAGGAAACCAACAAAATTTGGAATTACTTCTTGCAGCTAGCCGGGTATAGTTGGGTAGCTCCAAATCATCTTCAGGACCTGATTTTTCAGTGGCAAGGAAAAGGTTTGAGTAGGAGAGGTAAGGTATATTGGCAAATAGTGTTACATGTTGTGCTTTGGGGAATTTGGGAGGAAAGGAACAATCATCTGTTTGAAAACAAGGCTAATTCCAAGAGTGAGTTGATCTCTCATATAAATTACCACTGCAATTTGTGGGCTTCTAGCTCAGATGTGTTCAGAGGAATTAATGTTAACAATCTTAACAGGAATGTTGTTAACTTTCTGTTCTCCTCCCCATCCTCCCCACACATCTCCAGGGTTCCATCTCTAAGAAGAGAAGGAGCTTGGACTCTAAGCTTTGATGAAAGTGCCTCAGGTAGCCCTGGAGTTGCTGGCATAGCGAAGCTTTAAAAGATGAAAATGGGAACATCGGCTGGGTGTACAGTGGACCAATTGGTATAGCCGACTCTACAAAGGTAGAAGTGTTGACCGCTCTTACGGGGATCCTCTTAGTCAACAGACTGGGTATTTAGAACCTCAACATTGACGGTGACTCAGAAAATACCATAAAATGGTTAGGAAAGCAGGAGGTTGGACCATGGAGACTTAGTCATTTCCTAGCAGAGGCAAGGCATTTATTGGCTTCTAAGAATGCATCTCTGTTCTGGATTCCAAGGGATTTAAATGCCATTGCAGATGGATTAGCAAAACTAGGTGCTATTTTAGAGACATTGTATTGTGACAAAATTCCTCCTTTGTAATCTTTAGGGGTCTGACCCCTGTTTTGTATTTGTACACCTTCTTGTGTACCCCTCTCTTTTTCTTCAATGAAATCAGTTAACATTTCTCAAAAAAAAAGACCTGACTAGACATATTCAAAGTAGGTCCCATGGTGCATGTTGTTTGTATGGCATTATTTTAATTGATGAAACTTATGAAGGATTAAATGCAAAATTAAGTTCACGACCAAAAGACAAATACCTTAGAAACAAGAGGTTTTAAAATAAGTAGGACAAACATAAATGCAGGATATATGATATGTAATTTAATAATAATAGTGCAAATGAAGGTACACTTGGGATTGCAGACAAAGGCATGATTCAATGCAACCTTTTCTAGTACCTTGGTTTGATAATTCATAACAAGGGAGAGATTGAAGAGGTCACCCATAGAATTAGAACAGGATGGACAAAATGGAGGGGTGCATCCAATTTCTTATTTGATAGGTGAATACCACACAGATTGAAAGGAAAATTCTATAAAACAGTTGTAAGGCCAGCTACTATATAAAGCAGAATCAAGAAACAACATGACAAAAAATGCATATGGCAGAAATGTGAATGTGCATGCTGAGATGGACGAATGAAAAAAAAAAAAGTTAATAAAATGAGATAAAGTAGATTAAGATGGTCTGCTTACGTGCATAGAAGACCTTTGACACAGCACCATAAGAAGTGATTTATAGTTGAAATAGTAGAAGGGGCTAGAAGGAGTAGTAGACAAAAATGACATGGGTTGAAAAAGTAAGAAATGATTTAAGTGTCGATAATTTAACAATGAATATGGCATTAAACAGAAGGAAATGGAAAAACAGGATTCATGTAGCCAGACTCGTATAGTTGGGGCAAGGCTTGGATGATGATGAGGAGGAGGATAATGATGATGATGAACAACAAAACAAACCCTCATACAGAAGGAAAGAAAACAGACCTCAGATACACTTTTGAGCCCAAAAGTCTACACTACATTAACAAATGTATCCACAAATGGAGCCATTAAATCCCCCACAACAGAGAAATGGAAGCCCATATAGAGTTCCATACTAAGCATCGTTAGTACCCAGTATAGCAATGCCTCCAAGATCAAGAACCTAGTTCAATCAGCAAAATCCACTCATTAATCCATCGGTGACTTCCAATCAGTATTAACTGAACACAATACCAGCCACCTTTCTCTTGTAGCCATCCCCCTGTTTGGCTGTTCTCCCAACTAAATCTCTTGTTTCTAGCCTATTGATTCTTATGAACGGATTTAGAACCAAAAACATATAAAAAATGGAATTCCATCAATTATTAAAGGAAGAAGAAAGAAGGCTGATCGAAAATCCTCACCATGATGCCCATTACTCGCAGCTATATGCAACGGATTGAAGCCAGATCGATTTTTCCTTGAAGTGCTTTCTTTAGTTGAATATTTCAACAGCTCCGTCACTACATCAAGGTGTCCCTTTTCGGCTGCGGTAAATAGAGCAGTTTCTTCTAACTCGTTCACCTCGTTCACAACCGCCGACCTTATTTTCGCCACCTCAGCATCAAAATCCGCATCAGTAAGCGTACCGACCATCTGTTCATCGATTTCACCGAGAATCTGCTTAACCGCCGCCAGATCGCCGCGCTGCGCAGCCAAATGCAGGTCGGTGTCATTGTGCCGACCCGTCACCTGCTTGACGTATCTTTTCTTCCCTGCCCGATCGAACCTCTTACAGGAATTGGATAGAACCAAAGCCCGCGGCGTAGGGGACGGCGAAGGCAATGGCTCAGCAAAAGGGTTAGGGTTGAGTCCCTTCTCCAAATCCCTCTCCTTTACTGCACAACCAACCATGGATAGCAGAGGCCATTGGATGCATAAATGCAGAACATTACGATAAAGATATCGACAAAATTTGACACATTTGGTGTTAAACCGATGTTCCAGACAATAATATAATAATAAATGGGTTAGTAATCGTACAAGAACGGAATAAGCTTAAGACATACGTACCATGAATTCTCAACGCCATCTATGCTCCTCTAACCAAAACCTTAGAATTTCATCCCCAGTACACACAGGAGCTGCAAATTCTAGGGTTTTGTAGAGTGAAGTAGGAGAGACAATGACAGGGACAGAGAGGCGGAGACGAGGATAGGGAGAGAAGAACCGGAGAAGAAGGAACTGGTGCTCAAAGGACGCAAAAAAAAAAAAAAAAAAAAAAAAAAGAAACAAAACTGGCTTACCATCATATTTTTATGATTCTCTTATCGTTTCTTTCCCTTATTATTACTAGTGAATGACCCGTACTAGGTACGGGTATTGAAAATGAAAAATTAGTTGGATTTTTTTGCAAAAATAAATAATTATTGAACATAAAAAATCAATTATTGAAAAATAAGGTTGTTAATCAAAAAGAAATTAAAAATATTGAGTAAATAATAATTTTAAGAAAATATAAATATAATTAATTATCGGTCTGAATTAAAAAGGGTAATTTCAGCAAATAATTTTAAGTAATTAAATTTTGCTATTAATATTTTATAATTATATTATTAAATTAAATGATAATAAAATTAACACATCATTATTATTAGTAGTAGTAGTAGTATTAGTATTATTAGTATTATTATTATTGTTATTATTATTATTATTATTATTATTATTATTGATGGAAGGTGATTTGACCCCACCTATGAAACGACGACACATGGACACGACGAAGCACGAGCGACAGCTCAACGTTGTAGCCTGGTACAACCAAGTGGCGGGCCCACCAAGCAGCTCACTACATTGTAGCTCGCGAAAGGAGTTCACCGCGACGCAAACCCCGGGCTCCCCAAGCTACCTTTGAAGAGATACTCCAAGGCAATTTTAGCTCGTGAGCTAAAGTTATTAGCTCGTCTGAGCTCCCAAGTAGACAAGCCATCCCCAGGGCCAATTCTACTAAGGGTAACCTTGGAGTGTTCCAAGTTCGCTACAGAATAGCTCGCGAATGAACCGCACAAGCACGCCCCAGGAAGCTTCCAACTGACAGACCGTACTGGTCAGACTGTGCCATATCCCTTACTGATGGCGTAGTCCCAGTCCTTTCGGGAGTCTGCGTCCACGTCTCACAGCAGGCAAGGGCGTGCCTGTCATTCCGGAGACGTGTCATTCACCCAAGCGAGACATACGCCACAACAGCCACCTGCACAACCCTGGCAGGTAACGGCTGTGGCAGGAGCCCAGTGGCGGTTATGCCCAACCTGACGTAAATGTCTCTATAAAAGCCCTCAAGGCAGAAGAGAAATGGCTTCTTGAGACCTCTAATCTCTAAAGTATAGTGAGGACGCGCTATATGCACTCTTAGCCTTCGTTTCCTTCTTGCTTCTCCTACATAGTACTAACTTAAGCATTGGAGTATCCCCACTGGGTAAACTCCCCGGGGATTCTTCTTCTTCCTCATCTCAGGTACCTTCCAGGAGCCACGTGAGCACCAGCTAGGAGTGACCGGATCGCGCTACATCATTTTGGCGCCGTCTGTGGGAAACGCTTCGAAAATCCTCTCTCTAAACTTTTACATCTTTTTACTCTCCAAAAACTCAACGCTCATGGCTTCCTCTAGCAACATCGGACGAAGCACAGAGATGAATAACTCCACCGAACAGCCACAAAGGCAACCTCTAGAAGAGAGGCCGGTTCAGGGAACCATCCACATAATAGTGGGAGGTTCGATCGTCGTGGGTTGTACTTCAGCAGCAGCTTAGACGTCAGTTAATGAGGCCGCCCGAGAAGAGCAGAACCCTCCAAAGCGGCCGAGGACATAAGAGCCAATTTTCTTCACAGAAGATGACGCGCGAGGGATCAACTACCCCCACGATGACGCACTTGTGATAAAGTTGAGCATCAACGACTTCAAGGTCAAACGCGTACTTGTCGACTAAGGCAGTTCAGCCAACATCCTCTTTAAAGTTGTGTTCGACAAACTTCAGCTGCAAAGAAGCGACCTGAAGTCTATGGACACTCCTTTGGTGGGCTTCAGCGGAGAAGAAGTCCTGCCCCTTGGGAAAATAACAGTACCTGTGGAAGTCAGCACATGGCCTTGCGTGGTTAGATTCAAACATGACTTCCTGGTGGTCGCGACCCTCTCCCCCTACAATGCCATAATCGGTCGACCAATCACCCATGTCCTACGGGCGGTGGTCTCCACCTACCATTTGGCTATGAAGTTCCCAACGGACTTCGGTGTGGGGGTAGCGCGGGGCGATCAGCTCGAGTCCCGTAAGTGTTATGTCACCGCTTTGAAGGGAAAGACCAAGGTGGCCGACGACCTCGAACTGGAGCGGCCTACAGAGCAAAGCGAGGAGCGAGCCGCGCCCATGGAAGAAACAGTCGCAGTACCGACCTCAACAGCTGAGTCGGATGCTTCAGATCAGTGCTTCCACCCAGGAACCTCTACGATCCAAACTGGTAAGCTTCTTACTTCAAAATTTAGATATTTTTGCATGGTCCACAACAGAGATGCCCGGTATAGACCCCGAACTCATAACTCACAAGCTGAATATTGATCCTGTAATTAGGTCCGTTAGACAGAAGAAACGCAATCTAGCCCTAGAGCGGTGGAAAGCGGTTGACGAGGAGGTCGAGAAGCTCCTCGCTGCTGACTTCATAAGAGAAGTCCACTACCCTAGTTGGGTAGCCAACCCCATCCTAGTGAAGAAGGCCAACAACAAGTGGTGCATGTGTGTCGACTACACCAACCTAAATCGGGCCTGCCCAAAAGACTGCTTCTCGCTCCCCAGAATTGATCGCTTAGTGGACGCAACCTCAGGGCATGAGTTGCTAAGTTTCTTGGACGCCTATTCGGGCTATAACCAAATCAAGATGGACCCAGCGGATGAAGAAAAGACTGCCTTCATCACGGAGTTCAGTCTATACTGTTACAAGGTTATGCCCTTCGGGTTGAAAAACATAGGGGCAACCTTTCAAAGGCTTGTAAATAAGTTGTTTGCGCCACTAATTGGCAGAAAAGTAGAATTCTATGTAGACGACATGGTCATCAAAACTCAATTCTCACATGAATTAATACAAGACCTGCATTCTGTTTTTGAAATTTTGCGTAAGTTTAATATGAGACTGAACCCAAATAAGTGTGTATTCGATGTGACCTCAGGCAAGTTTATAGGATACATCGTTAACCGGCACGGCGTTGAGGCCAACCTGGACAAAATTAAGACCATCTTAGATATGGGACCACCCCAGAAGTTGAAGGAGGTTCAGAGGTTGAATGGCCGCATAGCCGCCCTGAGCCACTTCATGTCCAAATCGGCGGACCGTCGTCTGCCGTTCTTTAAGGAAATCAAAAGCAAAGGGTTCGAATGGACCCAAGACTGTCAGCTCGCATTTGACGAGCTCAACAAATACCTCGCTAGTGTGTCGATCTTAACCCGGCCTGAGGAGGGTGATATTTTAGAACTGTACCTCTCGGCGAGCGACAAAGTGGTCAGTTCGGTACTAATAAAAGAAGTAGATCGGGTTCAACGACCCATCTATTATGTTAGTAAAGTATTGCAGGGAGCAGAGACGAGATACCAAGAGATATAAAAGTTGGCTTATGCATTGGTAATTGCAGCCTGGAAGCTTCGCCTGTACTTCCATTCTCACACAGTTATCGTTCTCACTAATAAGCCTCTGAGGCAAGTCTTACTTAGGCCTGAGGTCTCTAGTCGGTTGACGAAGTGGGCCATTGAGCTCAACGAGTATGACCTCCAGTATAAGCCGCGAACTACCATGAAGGCCAAGCCTTAGCATATTTCATAGTCGAATGCACATTCAGATCCGAAGTCCCCAGGCCGATTGAGCACAAGGCTCCCAGCTCGGGTGAGCCCAAAGCTCCCAGGCCGGTCGAGTCCGAACCCCGTGAGGTAGCAGCCAGTGTGGCGTCTCTCCTAGTTCGGCCAACTGCGAGTTGGGATGAGGAGCTCTGGATCCTTCACGTAGATGGCTCCTCGAACCAATAGGGCAGCAGAGCCGGAATAGTTCTACACAGCCCAAGTGGCATGAAACTGGAGTATGCGCTACGCTTCGAGTTCAAGGCGTCTAACAATGAAGTGGAGTACAAGGCGTTGATAGTTGGACTATCCCTAGCTAGAGAAGTAAAAGCAAAGCACATCGTTATCTGCAACTCGTGGTCAACCAGGTCACTGGCGAGTACGAAGCTCGCGAGCCAACCATGATAGCTTACTTAGCCAAAGTCAGAGAGGCCCTACTCAACTTCTAGTCACACTTTGTCAGGCAAATCCCAAGGTCGGAGAACACTGAGGCTGATGCCCTGTCCAGATTAGCCAGCGCCAGCGACATCACCATGAGAACTGTGTACATAGAGGACTTGCCTCGGCCTAGCATTCTCGGGGGGGCAGAGGAGGCCGCTCCCGTCATTCAAGCTGAGCAGAGTTGGACTGACCCGCTCGTGAGCTTCTTGCTACACGGGACCCTCCCTGCAGATCGCAATGCAGCCAGAAGGGTGCAGCGCCAGGCAGCCAAATATGTCATGATAGACGAACGACTATACTGGAAATCTTACACACTCCCCTATCTGCATTGCTTGCGACCTACCGAAGTCGAGCTCGTACTCCGCGACACTCATGAGGGATTGTGCGGCGAACACTTGGGGGGCAGGGCCCTCGCCCAGAAGGCACTTCGACAAAGGGTATTATTGGCCAACAATGAAGGCAAACGCCATTGAGCTTGTTAAAAAATGCGACAAATGCCAGAATCATGCCAATATTCACCACCAACCCGCTGTCGACCTCAAGTATCTCACCAGCTCGTGGCCCTTTACACAGTGGGGCATTGATCTACTCGGGCCATTCCTGCCAGTAACGGGTGGAAGGAAGTTCTTAGTAGTAGTAGTGGACGACTTTACCAAGTGGGTAGAAGCCGAACCCCTTGTAACGATCACAACTCGGAACATCCAAAACTTCTTTTGGAAGAACATCGTGTGCCGCTTCGGGTTACCTCGAGTATTGATTTCTGACAATGGCAAGCAGTTCGAGGACATCAAATTCCAAGACTGGTGCCGAGACATGGGAATCCGACAGAATTTTACTTCAGTCGCGCACCCTCAAGCAAATGGTCAAGTAGAAGTCACGAACAGAGTCATCCTCCGTGGACTGAAAGCATGGTTGGACCGGGGCTAAAGGGTTGTGGGCAGATGAGTTATCTAGCGTCCTATAAGCTTACCGGACCATGGAGAAGACCGCCATGGGAGAAACACCCTTCAATCTCACCTACAGCACTGGAGCAGTGATCCTCACAAAGATCGAGGTACCTACGCTGCGACTAGAAGCATACAGTGATCAGACGAATGAAGACGAGCTCCGTACCAACCTCGATCTACTCGATGAAGTAAGGGACCTTGCGTATATCAGGACTGTAACCTACCAACAGAGAGTAGCTCGGTACTATAACGCCAGGGTCAAGAAGCGGAACCTCTGCATCGGCGATCTGGTTCTTCGAAAGGTTATGGTACCTGAGCCCGATGTTGGAAAGCTTGGGTCTAACTGGGAAGGACCTTACCGAGTGAAACGAGTACTCAGGGAAGGAACGTATGAGCTCGAGACCTTCGAAGGGAAGCAAGTACCTCGGGCATGGAATATTGTCAACTTAAGACAATACTATTTGTAACAACAAAGTAGGCCACGAGCCACTCCCAAAGCCTAAGGGCCAAAATGCCGAGCTAACACGATCTCAGTGCAATAAGACCCAGTCACCTTTGAGGCATGGACGAACTTCAAAAGTGAACTATAAATCACTCCCAGAGCCTAAGGGCCAAAATGCCGAGCTAACACGATCTCAGCGCAATCAGACACAGTTGTCTTCATGACATGCGCGAACTTCAAGAGAGGAGTGTAAACAGCTCGGGCTTAAACCCCACCAAGCATAACTTGTTCTAGTACGATGATCGAACTAAAGAATAACCAACGAACATATAGTTCGGGCACACATGGTAATCACTTTGTCGTGCACCATAAAGATGCCTTAAATGGTTTAAAGAATAGTTCGAGATAACAATTATCGAGGAGTCCTATTTCGGGCATGTGGCTCTAATAGCTAGGGTGTTGAGATTGCCTTAGCAAAGATAAAGAGAGCACATCATACTTGGAAGAAAAAAGGGAGAACTTTCATTGTCATTTCAAAAAAAAATGCAAAGAAGAAAGAAAAATAACAATGCGATAATCGAGCCAAACAGCTCGGGAAAGTCTAACTATCATAGGGCACAACCGTCCAACCAAAGGCCCTTGAAAGACCGGGTTTATGGCACCCGAGAGCCACCAGAAGTCCAAAGAAACACCGCCTCCTCATCCTTTGGGGAGTTAGGCTCCTCTTCCTCCGCTTGGTCCGCCGTCTCAGGAGACAGACCCTTCATATTGATGCCGTCAAGGTTGAGTCCAGAGAACTTCTTTCGAACCAACCACCGGCAAAGCTTAAACCCAGAGCGGTAGAACTCGAACCATATTCCGTCTGGACGTCGTGGTATTCCTGGGAGTCTTTAAAATCCCAGACCACTTTCTCTCGTTCAGCCTCCACCATCTTATCAAAGTTTCGAGTCCGATTTAGAAGAGTGGACTCCAAGTCCCGCACCTACTACCTGAGGAGCTCCCTCTCCACCGCCATCCTCGACGATTCCTCCCTGTAACGCGCGCTCTCCTCAAAAAGCCGGGCAATTTGAGCCTCTTGGTCGTGGACGAGCAACTCTTGAGACTCGCTCCCCTTGCGAGTGTGATAGAGCTCGCCCCAGATCCGATCGAGCTCGCCCTAGAGCTTCTTGTTAGCAGCCTGCTGGTCGAGGACATCGACACGATGGACACGCGTTTGGAGAGCCATGGCATGGATGGCGGAATTCACATGTCGACAGAAGAGAAGATCAGAGGACAGTGGAGAGAAGCAAAACAAGAGAAGAAAAAGGAAAGGAGTCACTTACCACCATGTAGTGGGTAGAGGCGAACACGGCGAGGTCCCCGAGCTCCATATTCCCCCACTGAGCGACCTCATCGTTAGTAATCGCCTTCCGGCTCCTCCGGCAAGCCATGAGGTAGTTGTTCACCCCTTCCCATTTCCCCATTGGGAACCGAGGGTAAGGGCATGGTTGGAGGGGGTTACAGGGAGCCTCCCCCTACTGAGGAAGCTCGTCCCCTCCAAAGTCAACCCCACTAGTTCCCTCGGGTGGGGGTGCCAGAATCTCGGGCAGAGGGGAGGATAAAACCGGCTCGGTAGGCCCAAACTCAGTACCTCCTGAGGGGGGAGCCCGGTCGAGGTGTGTTCTCTTCGCATGGTGCCTCTGGCTGCTCGAGAGAAGGTGGCGTGAATCGGCACTGGACATGATGGCTGCCAAGAAGAGCATCAATGTAGTCCGACAAGAATGAAATAAATGCATGTGAATGTGAGTACCACATCGTTACAGAAACCATGCAACCTAAAAAGACAGCCTACCCGGGCTCAGGCCGGCCTGCAAGAGCTTCTCCTCGGCCAAGTAGTCCGAGCAAAGAAAGCCTACCGATGCCCAGGACAGCATCATTTTCCGAACTTCAGGGTCCTGGATGGCGCCCCTCCAAGCAGTTGGGAAGGGCCACCCCTCAGAGTTACGGACCACAAAGTAATCATGCTTCCAGGCAGGAATCTTGTTCGATAGCTCGTACAAGAGCTTATAGCCACGATGGGGAGAGAGGTAGTAAAAGCGCCTCTCCGGAGGAACCCCAGGAGCAACATTTTTTATATAGAGGATAGAGGCAAAAATATCAAGGTCTAGAGGAAGACAATACTCATAACACAAAGATATAGTCCCAACCATGTTTCGAATGGTGTTGGGATGAAGCTGGTCAATGGTGACGTTAAAATGATTTAACACCTCCACTATCAAGGGGGTGTAGGGGGAGACGCAAGCCAGCCTTGAGTTGTTCCTGGAAGATTACTATGTCATTGGGACCATGCTCCCAAAGGAAGTTGCCAGTAGGGAGGCTGTAAACCAGGTCCCCAGGGAGGCGAAAGTAGCGGATTAGAGATCTGAGTCTCTCCGCTGTCATCAAGGAAGGGCCAAAGGTGTCAGGCTCCCTCCCCCTAGAAGTAGATGCTATGTCGCCGAAGGCCTCCCAAGCCTCCGGGATCTGCTCCCAGGCTCCCCCGAGCTCGAGGGAGCATCGTCGTCCTGGCTATCGCCCCTGTGGTAGGTGTGGTACGGGTACCCAGACATGGCTGACAGCGATTGTGACTCACCAGAAGAGACGAAGCGAAGCAAACTGAGGAATTCGGGTAGACTAGATGAAGTGCGTGACCTCAGAATTCGAAGACAGCAAGATGGTGTGGGAGAAAGCGAGGCCCAAGGGGCCCCCCTATTTATAGTCTCCACCCTTCCAAGTTGACGGTCCGGATCAAGGCAAATCCAACGGTCCGGATCAAGGCAACCGCACGCCTTCTGAAAACCGAAGGTGATTGATTGGCAGCACGTCTTCCGTAATTAAGGTAATTGCGGCTGCATGACATTCGGGGTTAAAAGCCACCTCAACACGTTTTCAGAATTCGAAAAGTCAGAAAATCTCTTGATTCTCGCAAATGCATTTAATGTGGGCAGTCAATCAAGTTTGAATTTCAATCAAATCAATTCATTGCGCTTCATTAACTCCCCGCACTAAGGCAGTGCTCTTAGCCCAAGGAGTGGGGGGCAATTGATGGAGGGTGATTTGACCCCCCACCTATGAAACGACGACACATGGACACTGACTCAGCACAAGCGATAGCTCAGCGTTGTAGCTTGGTACGACCAAGTGACAGGCCTACAACGCAACTTGCTACATTGTAGCTCACGAAAGGAGTTCGCCGCGACGCAAACCCCGGGCTCCCCAAGCTACCTTTGAAGAGATACTCCGAGGCAATTTTAACTCGTGAGCTAAAGTCATTAGCTCGTCCGATCTCCCAAGCAGACAAGCCATCCCCAGGGCCAATTCTACTAAGGGTAACCCTGGAGTGTTCCAAGTTTGCTATAGAATAGCTTGCGAATGAACCGCACAAGCACGCCCCAAGAAGCTTTCGATTGACAGACCGTACTGGTCAGACTGCGCCATCCCTTACTGACGACGCATTTTCAGTCCTTTTGGCAGTCTGCGTCCACGTCTCATAGAAAGCAAGGGCATGCCTGTCATTTCGGAGACGTGTCATTCACCCGGGCGAGACGTATGCCACAACGGCCGCCTGCGCAACCCTGGCAGGTAACGGTTGTGGCAAGAGCCCAGTGGTGATTATGCCCGACCTGACGTAAATGTCCCTATAAAAGCCCTCAGGGCAGAAGAGAAACGATTTCTTGAGACCTTTAATCTCTAAAGTATAGTGAGAACGCGCTATCTGCACTCTTAGTGCCAGCTATGAGTGACCGGATCGCGCTACATCAATTATTATTATTATTATTATTATTTGTTGTTGTTATTGTTGTTGTTGTTATTTGGGATTTAATAATTGTTGTAATAATTTTTTTAGTTTAACAATATTAAAGAATTGAAAATTTTATAATTTAACTTTCACTAAATGAAATAGTTATTGAAGAAAAATAATATTATTAATTATAATTATTTATAATAATAATAATAATGTAAATAAGTAACACACACTAAATATATAATTATATTTATATTTATATGAATTACTATAAAATTAAAATGATTAAATCCCAAATAATAATTAAAATTATTAAAATACTTATTAATTATCACTAACTAATTAACATTCCAAAGTAATAATTATCATTATTATAAGAAACTAATTACTAGTAAGTAATTATAATCACAAATTGTTATTAGTAATAATAATAAAATAATTCAATTAATTATTATAATAGTATTAATTATAATTAGTGATAATAATACAATTAATTATTTCATATCAATGTCTAAATATAATTATAATATAAATCATTAACAATAAATATTTATTTAAAAAAATATAAACTGAGTTAATATAAATATAAAATCATTATTTACGAATATATATGTACCTTTATGAAAATCGATATTAATTATCATTCCGAAATAATAATATTATCAGTAAATAATTAATATCAACAATTAAGTATTAGCAGTAAGAAAAAAATATTAGTAATTAATTATTATCAACGAGTAATTAGTATTAGTGATTAATATAAGGAAATTATTAATTAGAAAGCATTAATTAGTAATAGTTTAATAATTAAAAGTAATTAATTAGCATGTCGAATTAATAACTTCCTATTTAATGAAATCGGTTTGATTTTAAATGAATTTAACCAGGTTTGATACTCAATTTTTAGTAATTATTTATTTTCAGTGATTAATTGGGCTTGATAATAATATGTAAATATCATTAATTTATTCTTTTTATATTTTGGAAAACTGAATAAGAGAAAAATAAAATGGTTTGTATTGAAAATGAGAAATCATTTGGATTTTTGCAAAAGATAAATATTTATTGAACATAAAAAACAAATTATTCAAAAATAAGGTCGTTAACCAAAGAGTAATTAAAAATAGTGAGTAAATAATAATTTTAAGAAATTGAAATTATTAATTAATAATCTGTTTGAATTAAAACGGGTAGTTTCAACAAACATTTTTAAGAAATTAAATTTTACTAATAAATTATTAATGATACTATTATTATCATCATTATTTTATTATTATTATTAATATTATTATTAAGTAAATAATTTGTTAGAAATAAGATTTTAGTTAATTCATGAAATAATATTTGCAGTAATATTTCTTTTAGTTTTACAATATTGAAGAATTGAAATATTTATAATATAACTTTCACTAAATGAAATAATTATTGGAGAAAAATAATATTATAAATTATAATTACTTATAATAATAATATTGTAAATAACTAACACTAAATATATAATTATATTTATATTTATATGAATTAATATAAATTTAAAAAATTAAATCCCAAATAATAATAAAAATTATTAAAGTACTCAGTAAGTATTTATAATCACAAATCATTATTAGTAATAATAATCAATTATCATTATTGATAATAATAATATTAATTAATTAATATAATAGTATTAATTAAAACTAGTGATAATAATAACAATATATTTAATTATTTCATCTAAAAGTCTGAATTATAATTTCAGATAATAATGATAATATAATAATTAACATTAAATATTTATTTTAAATATATATAAAATGAGTTAATATAAATATAAAATGATTATTTATGAATTATTATGTACCTTTATGAAAATCGATATTAATTATCATTACTAAATAATAATTAACAATATTATCAGTGAATAATTAATATCATCAATTAAGTATTAGCAGTAATTGTTATAAGAAAAATTATCAATAATTAATTATTATCGGTGACTAATTAGTATTAGTAATTAATATAAGAAAATAATTAATTATAAAGCATTAACTAGTAATAGTTTAGTAATTAACAGTAATTAATTAGTATGTCGAACTAATAACTTCCTATTTAATGAAACAGGTTTGATTTTAAATGAATTAAACCGGGCCGGTACTCAGTTATCAATATTTTTTATTTTCAGCAATTAATTATTATTAGTAATTAATAGATGTAATTGATTAATTATAAAACATTAATTTCTATTAATTTAATAATTAACAGTAATTATCGAATTAATAAGTTCCTATTTAGTTAAACCAGTTTGATTTGAATTTACTTAAATCAGGTTGACTGAATTCTTGGACTAGTCCGCAATAGTATTTTAAGTTAAACGAATTTGGACTAAGTAAATGCCCAACCTGATAACTCATTTAAGGTCACCTTCTTTACCCGGAATCAAATTCGTTCACTCGTTAGAGCAACGAACACACAAGACAAACAGAACTACTTTGACAGCATAGAAAGTGGTAGTTTACCACCCATTTCAACAAAAAAAAAAAAAAACTTGTAAAAAATATATAAAAAAAAAACTTAAGATAAAATAAATGGAACAATAAAAATTAAAAAAAAAACATTTTATGAGTAATTTGTAAGTACTATTGTCGGGAAGATTATAGTACACCATAAAATATATATATATATAAAAGGCTGGTATTACTACCGGAGGAGAAAGCAGTATACCTTCCGTGGTTGCTGGTGGTTTTTAAAGAATATGAACATGTAACTAACAACAAACTACAAATCTAAAAAATAATTGATTAAATTCTAACTCCTGAACATAAATTAAAACACAACAAACAAAAAAAAATAGCAACTAATTGCTCTAACATTAATAAAATACCAAGGATGATAATTTAACTAATCTGATAGAATCAGTTTCTCTAAGATTGCAGTCTTATATGAGTTGCAGACACTATTCGGTTGCAGGTTCTCTGAAGTTGAAGAGTAATATGAAGAAAGATTCGAACTTCACTTGGTAAACTACCACTAAATGTTTACTGTACTAACAAAATGAAGGTTTTAAGGTTTAATGAAGTTCTCTAAGTTTCAGATATCTTTCAGTTGCAGAGCTCTCTGCAAAAATTTTGGTATTTTCAATTGCATTAATTTGCCATTTGTTTGTTATTTTATGAGTTAGCAATTTCCTTAAGTATCTGCTCAAATTTCCACTTTCTTGGTTTATTAAGAAAAAATTGAGAGTGGAAGTTTCCCACTTCACACGTCACTGCATTATGAAGCTCAACTATGCATATTTGTGGGCTCTGTTAATGAAATACAACTATTTAGAACACTTCACACGTCCCTCCCCTACGAAAGACAACTATATTAGTGGGCTCAACTATGCATGTTAGTGGCCCACGTCACACGTCACTGCATTCTACACCTCCGACCCAACACTCCTATCTTTTCCATAGATCCATCAACTTACCGTTCTCTATAACACACTGTGTTAGTTCATTTTTTAGGTCATCACTCCCTCCCTCTTACTAAACTACATCTAAAACTACTCTGGACACCGGTGATATTCCCAACCCATCAAGTATCATTCCCCTGTGTGAAAGAGGTGAGTCTCTATTTTTCTTCAATCAAGATTTACACCTATAACATCTCTCTCATCAACTTCCTAGTCGCAACCCCTAGCCGCCATTGTTGTCCAAGAGCGAAGGGTCAACGTGCTCTGGCTCTCCTTGCTGCATTAAGCAAATTCAGACCAAAATCCAGCCTAGGAACACTAACGGGAAGGTCGCAGGTCACCAAGGGGTTATGGATGTTCAAGGGGTTTTGGGTGTTCAAGAGATTAGAGATTGGGTTTACTTTTCTCCGATCAGGGTCAGAGCAAAGGAGTAGGAAGAGCCAAGAACGCAAAGCGGCAGCTACTGTGTGTAGGAAAAGCTAAGGGTTTACTTTCCATCAAGCCATCGTTAATACATTGAAGCGACGCATTATCTAACCTTCTCTCTACTCCCTATTTGAGAAAGCATAGAGGCACAGAAAGACTAAGGTCTCACTTTGTGACGCTTAGGAGTGGCACAAAAAATTTCTTGCAAGATAAGCTAAGAAACTCATCTTGCAATCTTCCAGGCACTTTATTCGCTCAGACCGTAATTGTACCTTTGTACTGTAGGAGATCCCCATCACAATCATCGATAAAATGGGCAACCATCTTCTATGATTCTTTATTGTGTAGTAGCGGTGAGGAGGGAAGAGGAGAAAGATAGAGGGAATACTATAATGGGGCAATTATCTATACGGAATCTTGGATGGAATGAGGGATATTCTACCAACTTAGGGCCTGTTTGTTTCCTTTTATCTCTTTTTTCTTAGAGTGTAATTATGCACCAAAAAGACAAACAAAAACTCTCATATATGGGTCAAACTGGATATTTGATAATTTTTAGAATTCAGAATTCAAAATTCATAATAACATTCTCTGCATTCAGAGTTCAGAGGAAAGAAAAGTTCACTAATACTAGTGTACCTCTTAATGAAATTATTGCATTTTCAGATGTTAGATTTCAGAGCAAACGAACAAGTCCTTAGTTTTTGTTAGGGGATTGGGTAAAATATTCCTTTGTAGGGTTTGGGCATTTCTCTTATGGCCTTTCCAGTGATTTGTTTCTATCGACTCTACTTTTCATTATTCCAAATTCTTGGAGTTGCATTTTGATGAGAGGGATATTCTTCTATGATAATCTTTTTGTTCTTTGGCATGAAATGTGAAATGTTATTTTCATAATCCAAGTTCTTACTTAGCCATTTGTTGTTTTATGTTCATCAACATGTTCTACGGTTCTACTCCTTGCCAGAGTTGTTTAGGCCTTAAGCTTGAATTCTGACGATATTTGTGCTCATTTGCATTTCAATAGTTTCCTCCGCACCTCAATATGGTAATTGCACATGCTTTGTGTGTAATGGGTGATGCTGCTCAATCCGAGGTGGTGCACGAATTGAGCAGAGCAACCAAATGATCCTTGCTGACTAGGTGGTGCCGAGCTTACAAGGACAATGCCGCGCTATGTAACTTGTGATCAAGAGAAGAGTCAGAGGCCCGAGGAATTGTCCCCGGGTAGACACTCCGACGCTCAAGTCAGTGAGAGGGCAATGAATGGTCGGGCCGAGCAATGAGGTTGCTAGTCTGAGCCAGATAACAATGTGAGTGCTAGAGGTCTGAATCCCTTACCTTGAGCATGGAGCACATTTTTATAGTCGAGGTTTCGTCTCTTAGTCGGATTAGGTTTCCGGGGAGATCGGGATGGAGCTCTCCGCCAAGGTTACCGAGGTAGAGTCCTACTCTTCAGCAAAGTTGTCTTCCCCACCTATCCGTAGTTGAGCTTATTTGTGGGGTGTGTAGCCGACGTGGCTGGGCAATGACTGGGCGGCCATGTGTCTCTCAGGGCTAGCTCAACCATGACCCCAACACCACTCCCCCAGTTTTGAAGTCGAGGGATGAGGTTCTCTTGGTTCATTGCTCGGTTGAAGAACTTTCGAGCTGTTGTTTGGTTCTTTTGTTGTCCGCGTAGTGTTGGTTGTTACCGAGGAATCCTCCGATCGTTGACTGCAGAACTTAAATAAGAACCTAAGTTTCGATTCCCGAACCACTCCTCCAGTTCTGCTATCGAGGAGGGGGAATGCTCGGCCGAACTATTGCGCAGTCATGTAGCCTTGTCTGGTGTCGGGGCTCGGTTCCGGTCAGTGTTAAGCATTTTGGTTGGGCTGGCATTCTTGGGTGGCCCACCAAGGATCCGCGTCGATGGTTGGACCGGTACTGATGGTCGAATCACGCAATTAATGGTCGTAACCGTTGCATGTCGAGGCCACTTCGGTTTCTGATGCTTTGCGCATGCATCATCAGTCGCGTCGATTGGTCTTTAGAGGCGTTGTCAGAGGTGCTTCATATGTATAGTTGATCTCTCCTCGGTCTGTGCTCCTGGTGGCGATAAAAGAAGGGCGGGGGACCCCCCTCTGTGTCATTTGCGAGGAAGGTAGCTTGCATTACTCGAAGAGTGTGGTACGATTGCTCGACAGTGATTGCTCGGTGGTGGTTCCCAGGTTGATAGTTTTACATCGGAACAACCAAACAACATGAGAGAAAAATTCCAAAACACCTCAGATCAATTTTCCATTGATCATTAAACTATAATTAACAATAATAATAATAATAATAATATTTATAATATTTGATAATAATTAATAATATTGTTACTAATTACTAATAATTAACAATGATTAATAATATTCATAAAAATAATATTCATAAAAATAATATTCAAAACATATTAATTAATAAAAAAATATTAAAAATATTACTAATATTGTTTTATGAAGTTATTGACAATTTGACATTACTACGATTTATTTATGTAAAATAACATTATTTTCAAAAATAGACCTGATCGAACGGTTGAACTAGAAAAACCGAGAACTAGTTAGGTGATCAGTTTTGTTTTTTCCCAAAACTAGATTTTGGCCAAAAAACGTTGATTTGGTCAACAAACCGCTGACATGGGTGGTTGAATTGTTCGAATTGTTCAATGGTTTTGATCATTTTTGTTTTTTTTTTATTTTTTTTATTTTTTCTATCAAAATGGGTTAACCGTTTGACTCAGGAATCGGACTCTTGACCGGTTCGTTCTCCGGGTCAGTTTTAAAAACCTTGTAAAATAATAATAATAAAATATACATTTATCCAATTAAATGTTATTACTTTTTCCATGGTTTTCAAAGCCGGACCTGATTAGACGGTCGGACCAGAAAAACCAGGAACCGATCAGGTGAATGGTTTTGCTTTTCGCCAAAATCGGATTTTGGCCAAAAACGTTGATTTGGTCAGCAAACCGGTAATAGTTCCCAGGTTGACAGTTCGACTATCTAGTTCGAAAGAACGGTCCGTTCTAACAACAAAATTAAATTATAAAAAACTAATTAAAATAATAATAACAGGTAAAAACTATTGAATGGGTCTAATGGGTCGACGATTTAATTGCTTGGGTCAACAGGTCATTGACCAATACAACGGTTTTGGTTAGGGCCCAAGTTTGAGGTAAAACGGAACCGATTGCTTAGACAATTCCCAAGCAAAACGGTTCGACCATCTAAATCAACGGCAATTCAAAAACATTAGTAAAAATGTAAGATAAATTGAATAAAACATACATAAGATTATTATTGATAAAAAATTCCACGGTGTCATGAATTAATCGACAACAAAAACATGTAAATAAAAAATTGAATTATAGTATAGACTCATCCATGAGATAGGGTGAATGAATCCACACCACAGAATAAGCGAACACATTAATTTAGTATAGTACATTTCAAAACGTGATATATCGTGATATGTCCACGTTACCGAACAACCACTAAATGACACTGAACCTAATATTGCTGACCTTCTTAATTAAACCCTAAATCAACAAATTAAAAGAAAAATAAATAAATAAAAAGGATGCTATTGACCAGTTTTGCTGCTTGCTAAGTAGGGGCAGCTGGCTCGATCAATAATTTCTCCAACCATTTCTTTAGACTAGAGAGACTAGAGTACCTATAATATGAGACCAAAATAATAATAAATAATAATGATAATGATCAATTATATAGAATTCTAAATTTTGGGCAAGTGTTGAGATCAATTTATAAAATTTCCTGTACATCCTATGCCAGGTCAGCATTATATATTTGAACTTTTAGATGTGTAAACCAGTTAATGGATGTTGGGCAATTTTCCATTTTTTTTGTTTTTTTAAATATTAAAATAAATTAAAACAAAAACGAGAAAAAAAACCTAAAGGTTTTCAGAAAAATGATTTGCCTGATTTCTCAAAATAAACTCTATTTCTAATATACAACAAAGGGAAAATGGTAAAATTTGCGGTTTATTTTCATGTTCTCTTTATTCTATCTACAACTCAGAAAAATCACTCGGACGCCCAATCACAGTTCCTCTTTCATGATCTGAAACAAATATCCATATGGGCATGGGTGCATTAACACCTGAAAGGCTGAAACTCTTCATTTCACTCCATGTGTTCAATCACCACATCTTTGTACAATATCGCTGCTGTTCATTACTTCCTTTCGGTCTCACAACTTGGGAGATGAAGAAAAGCTTGACCAACAGAGCCTCCCATAACGTGTTTCAACTTTTTGGCTGAAGGAGCGCAACCCGGTCGGTCCTATTTGTCAACGGTCTTGCCTCTGACTGGAGCAAAAGGTGCCTGAAACGGGGAAGAAAGCGAGTAGTCTCCGGGGAGGAACCCGGTGAGAGTGCTCCGAAGCTCAAGTTAGTATTTTCTCAAAGGCAAGATAAAAACCAGATGGCGCAAAGTTATCACGTACCTCCATTCTTGGGGGGGGAAATGGTCTTTTATAACCACTTCGTGCACTCATTCCCAAGCTCCTGTTAGGTTGGGTATCATTACCTCTGCACTTCTGCCAGTTCGGATGTCATCACCTCTGCTGAGGCAGACAACCGCCACTGCTCTCTTTGTCGGAGCCGTCTTTGTAACTGGAGGTGAAGGTGACAGGTGGCCGTTGAAGTGCGGTTGTCAAGCATCAGATCCTAAGTCAGTCATGCGCGCCGCCTCAGGATACAGACTCCTTTGGTGCCAAGTACAGTTGTTCAGTTCGGCGGCCTGGAGACGAAGTGCCGGAGTGGTGTGCGAGGTGAAGTCTTGAGTTCGGATAGAAGTGTGGCCCGAACTGCCCTGTGGTGGTCCAGTTCGAGTTGTTTTCCTTTGCGCTCCTCATAAGGCTCGGGGTCAAAGGGAGAGTTTGGGCTCCTTTTGGGGAGCTTGGACCGCTGGTTCCTTCTCTCGGAGCTCGCGCCTTGAGCGCATTGCCGTGCCGAATTGTCACTCCTACCAGGTCACCCTCGGTTGCTTTCACGTGTTGGGTGGCCAAGAGGTCGGGCCAAATCTTCCTCCATCAATTGCCCCCACTCCTCACGCTAAGGGTCTTGCTTTAGCGTGGGGAGTTCGCACGGTAACAGGTGAATTTGACCCATACATCAAACCAGTGGACTGATAGCGTGAAGTGTGCATACGTCAGGAGATTTCCGGATTCCTCGAGTGCCAAAAAGTCAGAAAACGCACTAATCTGTTTTTAAATGCTGGGAGACGTGACAACGGGCGTTATTTCAAATTCAAAAAATGCACCACTGCTGCCTTCAATGCTGGGAGACGTGCACCGATGCCGCTTCGGTTTCCAAAGATGTGCGGCCAGTCACGTCTCGGTCTTAGGAGGCGTGCGGCCAGCTTGATTGTGATCCATTGGATTTGCCTTGATCAGAGCCATCGGTTTTTGGTCACTATGGGTATAAATAGTGGGGGACCCCCAGTCGCTTTCCTTTGCCATTCTCTTGCGTTCGTTTCTTGAGCTCGCGTCCAAGTTTTAGCTCACGTCAACCTTCTGTAGTCCGTTAGCTTTTTTCGGGTGAGTCAATACTTTCTTCTTGGTTTTCCTTTCCTCTCGAAGAGTGTGGTACGATTGCTCGACAGTGATTGCTCGGTGGTGGTTGCTCGGCGGTTTTCCATTCCTCAGCTCGGTATGTCTTCCTCATCCCATCAATCCTTTTCCTCTTTTGGGTCCTCTAGTAGTGGTTCCGGTTCCAACTCTTCCCATGGCTCCAACTATGAGCCAGAGTTGAGGGATTTTGTGGCCGCCAAAGTCGAGGAGGTTGAGGCTGGCCCTTCTAGGACAGAGGTGGAACTTCCCTTGCGGGTAGGTCACCAGTTTTGCACCACGCCCTGCGTCTTGACACCTGGGGATATGGCTCGGGTATGAGCTATGTACGTCATCCCTATGGAGTTCCAAATGAGGTGTCCGCAGCCCGGTGAAATGACCACTAATGCTCAGCCCGACGAGATATGTGTATGAGCATAGATTGGAGGCTAGGTTGAGGTTCCCATTGAGCGAGGGGTTGCCAAGGTACTGGGCTGGTATAGGGTGTTGCTGGTCCAGTTTATGCCGAATTCCTTCAGGTTCTTGCTCGGCCTCATGTCCTACTATGCAGTCCGTGATATCGAGCTGACCCTGGGGATGGTGAGTTTTATGCTTCAGCTGAAGCACCATCAACAAGGCTACTACTATTTCTCCAGTAGGCAGAATGTTCGGTCGTTGGTCGGGACTCCTTCTGTGAAGCACTGGAAGGAGTCATTCTTCTTCGTGTGCATTCCCGAGGGTCTCCCTTTTCCGGACAAGCTATGGGAGCTGAGGACAAATGTGCCACAACCCCAGCGAACGACACTTACTTGAGAGGAGAGGCCGACCCTGAGTATGATCCATGAAATAGATGTTATCGCGTACACATGTTCGGAGATGCTGATGCTCACCAGGTTGATGTAGAGGGTGGCCAGTCTGTTTCCTTTACTGCTTGTTTGCTAAGTTAATGCTCCCTTGTTTGCTTTATACTTATCTTGGGCATTCTGTGTTGCAGATATAAGGATGGCCAGCGAAGAAGATATTGTTCGTCGGATGAGGGCACTTTGGCAGAGGCAGGGGCGAGCTGGTGTACAGTCGGAGGCTTGGCCCGAGGCAGCGGACCAGCCACGATCCATGGATAGGGCGGCCCGTCGACACAAGAGAGTTTGGCAGCAGGAGGCCAAGGAGGATGATGTTGTCATAGTTAACCCTAAAGGGGTTCGTCATCCTACGGGTGCGTCGGGGACAGAAATGGGCGGCAATAGCTCAGGCCTGCACATGCCGCGATGGTCGGTTTGTGTTGACAATAACTTGGAGATGCTTGGGGTTCCCGAGTAGTTTCTATGAGGGATTATGACTATATCGATGGCTTAAGAGTTGGTCATGGTCGGCAACGGAGCCTTAGAATGCGCGCTTCTGCGGTCTATTGCCCAGGTGAGTTCCTTTCTTTCTTATCCCTTGTGTTTTTTTGGGGCGTATACTCATCATTCTTTTCTAGAGAATGCTTTGTGCAGCAGTCATGTTGGTCGATCATCTCCGAGACTTTCGATCATTGTACGGATGAGAACACTCCGAGTATCTGCTATAGAAGGCCCAACTAACCGACCTTCAGGCTGTTGGGGAGCGGTCGGTTGCTCTAGAGAGGGAGGTGGCCGAGCAAGCCAGCATTGTCTAGGGGTTGAAGCAAGAGATCTCTGAGCTTAAGGCAGAGCAGGAGAGGTTGAGGTAGGAGGCTGCCAAGGAGGCAATTGACCGTTACAAGGTGTCGGAAGAGATGAAGCTACAAATGAACAAGTACGCCGAGGCCTCCTTTGAGGCTGGACTTAACTTCTTCCGCCGAAGGGTCCTTCACCCCTACCCGGAGCTGATCGAGGTGTCGTAGGGCGGGAGATCTTGTGATCCGGACGCTCCCCTAGGTTTTGCCGAGGATGCCGACGAAGAGGTCGGGGACGAGGTTGACGCTGTTGAAGGGGCTGTTGACTCTACCGCCAAGGATTGAGTGGTTATTTCTTCCAAGTTGTGCTTTTTCTTTGTGTTGGGTTCTCTCCTCCTTTTTTTTTTTGTTTCGGCTTGGTATGCCGAGACTTAAATGATGTAGCAGACCATTTTCAGATTGAATATAAGTTCTTTTTGCTTACTATGTATGTGCGTCTCGTTGCTGTTGCGCGTTCTTTTTACTTGTGCATTTTTCTTTTGTTGGCCAAGGCATGGCCAGCCGAGCTATCGCGTGTCGAGCCTGGCTATGCCTCGGCGTCATCGGCCTTCTGCTGACCGGGGTGTGGTTGATTGAGATCTTTCGGTTTTTGAACTCTCATTCATGGAATGCTTAGTTTCTGGTCTCGTGAGCCTTTGGGGCCCTTTTAGGACTAGCCGTTTCCTAGCTAGCTCAATCTTTAGTTGGTGGTTGTGCGGAGTTCTATGACTGCCCTCAGACCTCGGTGGGTGGGGGTATTCTTTCTCCACATTTAGGCTCAGTCGTGGTCAGCTGAGTCGGGTAGCTTAGTCGGCGATACGCTATCGAGCTGGGCGTTATGGGCTCGGCCATTCTGGGTCGACGGAGTCAACTTGGTCGGTAGTGCGGCTTGGTCTGTGCATGTGTAGTGCGTGCGGTGAGCATGTATGTGCCTAGGGATCGGAGATGTAGCTTGAAAAGAAAAAGAAACTTTCATTGCTTGTAGATTTATTGGTAGTACATCCTGAGATTTTTCGTGTTCCAACTCCTCGGTATTGGTCAGGCTTCGAGGTCTTCGAGTCTATAAGTGCTTGGCTCGGGGACCCTGGTGATTTTGTACGTCCTTTCCCAGTTTGGTTTGAGCTTGCCTTCCCATCTTCTGTTGTTGTGCGACCATTCTTACATGTGCTCGGTCCTGGGCTTCTTCTACTAGGTCCAATTCTGCGCACAGATCTTCGTCATTCTGCCCCTCATTGCATAGCTCGACCCAGAGAGTTGGAGAACCTATCTTCACGGGGACTATGACCTCAGCCCCGTATATCAGAATAAAAGGGGTCTCTCTGATAACAGTTCACAGAATCGTCCTATATGCATAGAGTATGCTCGGAAATTCCTCAACCCACCTTCCATTATTTTTTTGGCAGTGTAGTTGAAGATAGTCTTGCCGTCAGGGAGACGCCATAGCCATACTGAATCAAAGGCATCGATGACTGCTATTATCATTTAAAGTTGGATGGAGACCGGAGAGCATAGGGAATGAGAATATTGTGTTGCATTGCATATTTGCATGTTGGGCCCCATCTAAAAGGGCTTCCATGTCCCACTTCCTTCTCCTTGCCAATGGTTTCGCGTACAGTCAACGTGACTGGTCAACACTGATGGCCTCCTCTTTCTTTAAAATTGAAATATCCGCTTCTGCTTGTTAGAGTCCGGCCGTGGCCCGTGGAAATGGTTGGTGGCTTGGTGCATGATGACGGAGGACAGAGAACCGGCTACGGCTGGGATAAGATCGGTCCAATATTAAAAATGTGTATACAATCATATATATACATCATCATCAATAGACCTCCAATTCAACTCCAACCGAACCACCCACCCATGAACCTCTCCCATTTCCCGATTGATGCACTCGGTCCAAACATTGGTATTTGGTCATGATTGGGATAAAATTGGATCTGCTCCTCACACCAACTTTACACTACATCGCAACATCTTTATACATGATGTTATCATTAATGATGTTCATTGCAACATAATTGCATACCCAATTACCAATTACTAACCCAGCCGCGCATGCATAAGGAAAGCAACTTTGAGCTCTAGCAGCAGGACACCAAAAAGGCGTGAACTTTTCACGCCCAACCTGGGGATAGAAGTGGCCAGCTTGGCCCTGTTATCTGCATGGACCATCGCAATTATTGGGTTGGTGGTGACATCCACCCTACTCATTGTCAGTCAGTACACCCCCATGAGTAGTGCGTTCTGTTGTTAATCTTGAGTAGTTGGACGTTAATTTGATGAAGACCTCCAGGCTCTTTTACCCCTGCCCCTCCCTCTACTTTCTTCGTTTCTCCTTCACTTAATTATTGACTTCTAGGCTGCATTTCTTTCCCCTTTATCCACACAGCTATACTTTCTTCTATCACCGGCTGCATAAACATCGTTAAAACCTTATCCTTTTAAATTAACCTACAATTTGCGGGCCGGCCGGGCCAGATCATGCCGCCTTAAATTTTAGCTACCCACGTTTGGCTCTTTTCATAGGACACGTTAGTTCGCTCATACAGCCATGTCGCTGTCCACATTTAAATGTCCTACACTTTTTTCCTCAAAATTTTCCTACATTTTTAATGGGTTAGTGACAGATGTCCCCCTTATACATGTATTAATACCCAATCAGAATACACATCATGTGATGAAACATCTGTCGCAAATTGAATGGAAATAATGTGCAACGAAAAAAAAGTACTCCAAAGAGATTTCAGATTCGTCCAGAAAAGAAACTTACGCAATGTTTTTCATCCTTTCTTATGAAATTTTAAAATGAATAAGGATTCATTTTATGGAAAAAAATTGTCAGTATTTATAAACCACCAGATCTCCAACAGTCAATGTTTTATCAATTGGCATATGGCATATGTTTTGTAAAAGTAATTTTTAAAAGTATTTTATAGAAGTATTTTTATAAAATCAGTCATAAATGTTTACTTTTGCGAATACACTTTTATAAAAATACTTTTACGAAAGTACTTTTATAAAAGCACTTTTACGAAAGTATTTTTATAAAAGCATTTTTATGAAAGTATTTTTATGGAAGTATTTTTATCAAAGTACTTTTATAAAATCACTTTTACGAAAGTACATTTATAAAAATACTTTTATAAAAGTATTTTTATGGAAGTACTTTTACGAAAGCACTTTTACAAAGCACTTTTACGAAAATACTTTTATGAAAATATTTTTACGAAAGTATTTTTATGAAAGCACTTTTACAAAAGTACAAAAACACTTTTAAGAAGGTACATTTATAAAAGCACTTTTACAAAAGTACTTTTACAAAACATCTATGCCAATTAGTAAACATTGACTATTGGAGACCTAGGCTTGTGGTTTGTGAATACCGATACAATTTCTTTTTCTTTTTTTTTTTTGAAGAATGAAAATGAGCAACATAGGGTACTAGTTAGTCTAAAAAGAACTCATTTTTAGGAAAAAAGTGTTTGGTTCATAGCAATGTTTTATCATTTTGCCTATTTTTATCCATTCTTTTCTATTTTAGAATTTCATCTTGGGTAAGAAAGAATGAGAATTGAACCAAACATGGCCAAAAATGCTTTAGTAAAGGTGCTTTCATAAAAGTGCTTTCGTAGAAGAACTTTTGTATATGTGCTTTCGCAAAAGTGTAACATTTATGGCAACATCCTTGTAGGCAGAGTTTCCTCAAAGAATGAAAATGAACAAGATGGGGCATGATTATTTTTCATGCTGAAGGCTACTCAATTTTTGTGCTATGGGGCTGATTTTTCCTTCTAAAAAAATGGCAAGAATTTTGTAACAAAATACTCTAGTGTTATTCATTCTTCCCATTCTTGCCTAGAATGAGCAAAAATTAAGGCATTGTTTGGTTAGATTTCTACTTTTGGACTTTTAATAATACCAAAGTATTAAGTACAAAAATGTTTTTACTTTGGTGTTTTTTCTTTGAAAACCGTTTTGGTAAAATAAAATTGTAAAGTATGCTTTCCGGAACAAAAGAACCATTTCCTATTTGGTAAAAGCATGTTGTCTATACATCCGGTGGTTTGGTGGTTGAGATCGGCAAGGCGATGTAACTCCAACATCGGCAAACGGAGGTAGGGTCGAGAGTTGTATTAGAATCACATGTGACCACCTGTTCGCACAAAAACAAAAACACTATTTCGCCAAAAGCATGAAGTATAAAAAGCCAATTTTGTGCTTTTGGGGGGTTTTGCGCTTTTAAAAAAATATAAAAGTATAAGCACAAAGTATATAATAGAAATGCTATATCAGACTTTTCATAATTTGATACTTTCAAAGTATGAAAGTACTTTATAAAAGTCTATCCAAACAGGGCCTAAATGAATGAGGCCAAAAACAATAAACCAAACATGGCCTTAGTATTTACTTGTTTAATTTCATGTCCTTCCACTTTATTCATGTCTCTCTTTTTAAAGCCATTCAAAATTCAACCAATGCATTGTAACAAAGGAAACCTCATATTTGGGCATCAAACACCTTCACAAGCCATGTATGGCATAGAAACCAGTTAATAATTTAATACAAAACGATCGATGAATGAGAGAAATATTTTGGGCTGGGATATATACCACATTTGAGACATATGGGTAAAGGCAACTATATAATAAATGCATTGGAAATACAAAGATGTTTCTAATGTGCCGTGCAAGAGCTGTCAGGACCAGTTTTGCGAGAAAGAAATCTTAATTCCATGTCACCTAAATAAAGATAGTGCCGGTCAAACAACTTGACAATCAGTACATATTAGAAAGGGAGATCACATCTACGGCGCCCTAGATGCATATCTCAGCATGCATTAGGAATATTTTCCAAAGTAATCAGTAGATATGTTATGGGGCGCAAAATGTGAATTCTTTGAAAGCAGTCTTAATCTGTTTGATCGGTGACCACAATACATTACTGGCAATATTCATCTAATCACACATTAGAAAATCTCTTGTACTTAATTTATATCACTGGTATTCTTAATATTATTGGTGAAATGAATATGGCCGGAAATGCATTGCTATCAGCAGATTCTAACTCATCTTAAGAGAATCATCGTAACAAAGAGCACAAAGAAGGTGACGAAGGTGAAAATTATATTGCAGTTGAATTTATATTCATTCACCAAACCTGACATTCTGCGCATGAAGAAGAAACCCGCTAGCTGACAAAGGCTCTTATACGGAATCGACACAAAGGCCAATATAGATAAAGTAAGAGTTTGGAAAAAATGTATTGTTTGTGTACAATGACTAAAATGCCCTTAGCGTATGACATATCACCCATTGTACTTGGTCTAAACTCCAAAGAAACATAATGCAAGGTTTTTAAATTGGACCAGACAGGGGACTATTCTAGGTCTGGTTCCTGGTTTGAGCAGTTCGACCGTCTGATTCAAATGAATAGTCCGTTTTAATAGAAGAAAATAAAAATTTTAAAAAACAAAAAATGATAAAATATCATTGTCTAAATCAACAATTTGACTGCTCTAATCAACGATACTAAATCAATAATTTTTTGCCAAAAAACAATTTTGGGTTAAAACAGAACCGATCAAAATATCAAATGACCGATTCCCAATTTTCTGGTTCAACCATCCGATCTGATTTTGAGAACCATGACATAATGCATGTTGTTGTCAAGTCAAGGCTCAGAGGAAGAGTGGGCGGAAAGGAGCAATCTTCCTGGGGTATTAATTAGAGATTATGATGTTTGAAAATAACCAATCCATGATTCATTGTTCCATTTGGGTACGTAGAGGCTCCATGTGCATGGTAAATTCTTATGTTAACTACTCCGATTTCATCTGAAAGCTTCATTTAATTATTGAAAATTATAGTTTGAAGCCTAAGGTTGCATTTGACATTTTTTATTTTAAGGGCTTTGCAGTTAAAATGACTTTATGAAAACTTAGTTTTGTACTGTAAAAAGAAGATAAATCCTTATAATAAAATATGATAAATGCAGCAAATGGCCCTTTACGGGGAGAATGGTGGTCAGACTAGATTTATGATTTTATGTACTCGATCCCAAATAGGTGAGTTAAGGATGAGTTGAGTGGATGAATTATTAGGGGATATGTGTATCTGGTCTTCTTTCGTCATTCAACCTTTGTATGAAGCTGAAAAGAATCGGGGTGGAGTTTCAGGGGCATTTAGTCAATCAAAGACAAAATTAAAATCAACCTGACGGTAATTCTTTAAAACTAAATCAGATGCAAACACGTATGAAACCACTGAAATAAATTAATCAGGATTTTCTCAGTTGAATATATATACTCATTCAATTAAACCATCTTTTATTTTGTCCTTTTTTTATTTTTAATTTCAAAGGTTTTTCTTCTAGTGGAATCCATGCATGATTCTTGCTTTAATTTATTGGGTTAAATTATCTAGGTGCTATTTGGTAATAAGTATTTTTTGGAAGATCTTTCCACAGTTCAGATGACTAAGAGATGTACTGAACTTTTGAGATTTTGTTATTGAAGATTTAGACTGTTTGGTAAGCTTTTTAGTCTATCTAAATGAAGGATTTTGAGTGCAAAAATTTGAAGCTTCCAAAATTTTGGCCATTTCATATTTCCATGAGCTGACATTGGTCTTAATGGCTTTCTGCTTTCGTTGTTTCACAGACAAAAACCGAATTTTGATATTCCAAGCTTTTTTAAGAAAAAGCCTGAAATACCACACGAAATGGAATAAGCTAGAATAGCTTGTTCCAGTAGGAGTCTGTGACGCATCAGAAAAAATAAAAGAGGAGTCTGTGGAGGTTCTTAATTTGTTGAAATTAATGCATATCATCTTGACCCCTCCTGCACCGAGTGAACAAAGGTAGCAGAAAGCCCTAAATTGGGAACCCCATCTCCATTCCATCGTCCAATCCCCTAATTCAGAAGTAACAATTAACCGACAACTGACTTGCTTCCCAACAATGTCATCACAGAACAATATGAAAAAGGGCAGTCAGAAGAAGAATGTGAATAAAAGGAGAAAGAAGAAAAAAAAGAACAGAAATCAAGACTGAGGAGGTAATACTAGTAATAACCCGTGACCTTATACCATCTCTATTGCCTTGTAAAAATATAAAATAAAAATGCCAGACTTCACCCCTCGGCGCATTAAATGCATGGTGAGGTACACGAAATCAATAAACATTGATTCCTTGCCTTGGGTGTCAATTATATTTGTCGTCAGTTGCTTACCTCTCGTTTTCTTCGTCCATTGACATTCCGGTGACCGGCTTGAACTTATCCGATGCCATGAAAAGTGAGAAAAAAAATCAAACAAAAACCAAAAGGAGTTGCTGACATAACTATATAATATATGTATGCATGGTAATGTAAATTACAACTATACATAAAAAAATTACAAGCTAATAAACATATAATTAATAGGGAAATCGAATTCGAAAGAAAAAAAAAACATTTATATATGATAATACCGATCCCATAGTAAATTCAATGAAATCCTTTGAAATGAAAACACTCCTTCCCCGGCCGCTGCTCCTCCGGCGGTATGATTGTCTCCGGTCTCTGGGGTGCTGTTGCGTTAGGTTGTTGGAAGAAATAAAGAAGCAGCAAAGAAGTTTATAATACACCAAACAATATGTATCCAATTCAATAACACAACAAATTCATGGCTGTCCTTCGACAACCACCATAAATTCGTAAGCACGGCCATCATCTAACACACGTACGAAACAACAGGTGAGCATTAAAAATGGTCTAGGAAAATAATAATAAGAGAGTTGAGTCTGAGTGGATGATGCGATGGAGTAGGCAAAAGAGGGCAGTGCAGAAGCTGAGCTAGCTAGCTACTCTAACCCATACTTTTGCTTGTAGCTATCCACGGCTTTTTCAAACGTCTCCTCCGTCTCATTGTTAATCCACCCATACTCGCTTATGAACGGACTGACTAAGGTTTTTGGAGGGTAATTAGCAATAAAATTATTCCACACGTTATCACCCTCTAAATCCCTAACAACCTCCAAAAGGCAGCTGTTGCATTTGAAACCTCCCCCGAAACTAATCATCATCACCCTGTCACCTCTTCTCAACCTCTTCTTGGCCTCCATGTATGCCAAGACATACCATAGGCTGCTGGCAGATGTGTTACCAAATCGATGAAGTGTCATCCTTGCTGGCTCCAAATCGTAATCCGTCAGCCCCAAACTCTTTCCCACCCCGTCGATAACTGCCTTTCCGCCGGTGTGAATGCAAAAATGTTCGATCCCAGTCTTGAAATTCACTCCTGCTTTGACACCGCCGCTTTTGCCGGCGGACGCATTGTCCTTTTTGGACCGAGGAAGGAGGCGTGTTACCATAAGATATCGAAGCAGCTCCCTTAGCGGTAGCACCTTCGGTGCTAATACTCTGAGGTTATCGACGAAGGCACGAGTGGCAGATTTGGGAAGGTTCTTGCCAAGGTAAAACCCTGGTCTACCCGCGGCATCTTCCTTCTGAATTGCACATCCGTAGGCTTCGTCGTTGGAACCGAGATGCGTTCTCACTAGGCACTTCAGTCGAAACATGGCTCGATGTCTTAGACTGGGATTGTTCGATAGGAGGATTGAACAGCCGCCCGATCGAAACAAGCAATTGGTAAGAAGCATGGACCTGTCGTTACCGCTGTACCAATGGGGGCCGATAGCCTCCGACGTCACAACCACAGCGAATGCTTTCTTGTGCGCCTTGAAGATGCTTTGGACCAGATTGATGGAGATGAGACTCGCGCTACACCCCATTCCGGATATGTTATAGACCTTAACATCCTCTCTCATCTTGTAGTGGTTGATAATCCTTGCTGCTAGATCAGGTTCCGTAGCAAGCATGGAGACGTTGACGACAAGTATGTCAATCTCCGACGGAGAAACTCCCGTCTTAGAGAAGAGCTTGTCGAGGGTGTCAAAGAAGAATTCTTCCATCTCCAAGATCCCATCCATAAGGGTAGGGTTTTCTGCTCGGCCTTCAAGGACATTTCTCGGCCCGTAGGTCTCTTCACCGATGCCTGAGCTAACAATGGCCCTTAACAGAAACTTGAAATCCTCCAAGCCCAGGTACTTGTTATTATGGATGAGCTTGCCGCAAAACTCGGTGCTCAGTTTCCTATCATCAGAAGGCTTAAAACATTCATAATCAATTATGTAGCAGGCTTGGCCTCTCCATTGATCAATAAACCTCCAGAGCAGGAACAAAGGATAGAAAAGGGCGATTAGAGAGAGTACCGTAGTGAAGAGATCCATGGGACGATTAGAAGTTGGGAGAGAGAGGACCGGAAGAGCACGGGAGAGAGAGAGAGAAGAAAGCTAGAGGGAGAGAGAGAGAGAGAGAGAGGGGTGCAGACTCCAGAGGAGGAGCAAGCTTGGAGTTATCTTATAGTACACTTGACTCTATATAGGCAATTAACCGATCTGGTCATGCACATATGAAGACGCTTATTGGGGCTTAATTAACTCTATTCCATATCTCAACGTCCGCGGTTCCACCAACTTTGTATGCGCCAATTACTACTTACGCACTTTTCATCACTACTGTTCATGATGAGGCAATGGGCCCTACTAATTAAACTCGGGTCGGGCAGGAAGACGGTCAGACCGGATCAGGAAAAAAGAAGATTAGAATCTTTCTGTCGGTTTTTTTTTTTTCATAGAAATATAAAGTTATAAACCCCACAAAAATAACAAACCCCATTTATTAAGGGTTGGGCCGATGGTGAAGAACTACTCTCGTACACTACGTACAGAACTTTACACAGGAATTATGTGAACCTCTATGGTACAACTTTCTTTTTTTGCTGTTTGTTTATTCAAGCCAACCCGGATCTGCTTCTCCGTGCTCGCACCGTGTGTACAACGGGCTACGAAATCACATCATGGTCCGAACACGCCACCGTACGTTTGTGAAAGAGGAAAAAAAAAAGAGAAAAATACGGAAACACAGGATGTAGAATTCTGAATTCCAACCCCTACCTCATCCTGATTCACGGTCAGGATGCATTTCCATGTACTTTAGGCCTAATAAATTCTGATCTGAGCTGATCGGTACTTCTCCCCAAAAAAATCAATTGATGCAATCGTAATGTGTTGGATTTATTACAAAGGTCAGGGTGAATTGTTGTGTTACGACTTACGATTACATCGTAATGGAATGCGAGGTCGGAGGCCCTCTAAGACACGAGCAAAAACGGCAACCTCTATTTTAACTTTTCCGTTGCATGAAAAGGACGGGACCTGTTTCAAGAATTATCATTAACGAAAACGGTTTTGTTTGTCACCATCATGGTTGTTACGAAATCTGCCACCGCCCAATAAAAACATTAACATGATTACATGAACCATATGCTCCCCTTTAATTTTTACATACAAAACACCTGCTGATCTACTTTAATACAAAGATTTTTTTTTCATGACCCTTATATAATTTCTTAAAACACCATTTGCTCCCCTTTAATACAAAAAAGATTTTCTTAAAATAAAATAAAGAAAAGAATTATATTATGAAAAATTAGATTTTTTCATCTCTTATATACAAAGGTTACTTGAAGAATAATTGATTATATGATAATTGTTCTAATTAATAAATATAAATAATATACAAAAAAATCTAGAGAATAGATAATCACTTTTGTTAGTTAGGTAATCATTTTTGTCTTTTACTTTAGAGTTTTCTCTTGGCAGCTATAAAGGTACAAATGGGTTAGTTGAAAATAAATAGGAATAATAATATATATACAATAAGAAAATAATAATGTTGTTTCTCTAAGAAATTAACAATATAGCGATGATTATTAGGGATGGCAATTTTCTCTAGGGCCCTTGATCCCCCACCCCGTGGGATCCTTGCTTATATATGATATTTCAAGGTTTTAAAAATCAGATTCGATATGAAACCATTTTGGGGACCGACTCCCGGGTCGAACAGTTTGACCGCCCAGTTTGAATCAATAATTATTGTTCGGGTCAATAATTTGATTGCCCGGGCCAATGGTTTGTTGACCAAATCAACAGTTTTTGGCCCAAGAGCAATTTTAGGGAAAAACAAAACCAATTGCCTAACCAATTCTTGGGTATATATGTATATATGTATCTATATATTTATTTTTAAAAGTATGGTTGAATATGTTTGGATCTTATTTAATAGGATATTTAACTATTTTATTTTAACATTTTAAATGAAAAAACAAAAAGAAAATGATTAACATCATAGAAAAATCATGGGGGACTGTGGATCCCTGTGGGACAAGGATAGGGATAACCTTAGATAGGGATATCGACTGGCTCCCCGCCCCATTGCCATTCCTAACAATTATCCACCATCATCCCCTTTCTCTTGGAAATTAGCAAAACATTATTTTCTTCTTATAGTCATTTCATTGCCAACATTAATTAATGCCAAGCTTGTCACGTATAAATTCTAAGATTTTCATTTTTATTATATAAATTTTGTTTTGAGAAAATCAGAAAATAATCAATAAATGGCACTATAACAAAGGGTATTGACATTTGACAAATAAGAATTTGTCAACTCGTTGATAGCCCTAAATATTGGGCTTGAGGAGAGAGAAAAGGTATTGAGAAAAAAGAGAGTATTAATTGGGATGGTTCTTAGTTTAATTTTTGTTAGTAAATTATTTCTAAATAAATAAATAATTTAGTAAATTGAATAAATAAGAGTTTATAAATAAAATTTATTTTAATTTAATAAAATAAATAAATAAATAAATAAAACTTTATTGGGATAGGACTGGTACAAGCTATCCTGAACTAGACCTAACCCTTTGACAATCCTAAATATTTGGCTAAGGGGGAAAGAGAATGGAACATATAAATATTTGGTACAAGCTATCATGAACCTGACCTGACCTATTGATAGCTCTAAATATTGGGCTTTGGGGGGGTATTAATCAGGAATAATATAGGTCTACTTTTTGCTAGTAATAATAATTTATTTCTAAATAAATAAATAATTTAGTAAATTAAATAAATCAAATTTTATATATAATAATTTATTTAATTTAATAAAATAAATAAATGAATAAATAAAAGTTTATTGAGACAGGACTAGTACAAGCTATCTAGAACTAGACCTAACCCATTAACAACCCTAAATATTAGGCTAATAATAATTTGTTAGTAAAATTATTTCTAAATAAATAAATACATTAGTAAATTGAATAAATAAAAATTTCTAGATAATAATTTATTTAATTTAACAAAAATAAATAAATGAATAAAAAAGTTTATTTGGATAGGGCTGCTATAGTCTATTCCAGAATAAACCTTGCCCATTAACAATCCTAAATATTGGGATTGAGGGAGGGAGAGAGAGGGGAGGGGGAGGGGGGGGGGAAGAATCCGGTCAAAGAGAAGAATGAGATGACTTTTCATTTTTTTTTTATGTAGTGGCATGACCATAAATAGTATTTGTTTCTAAATAATAAATAATTTAGCAAATTAAACAAATAAAATTTTATAGATAATAATTTATTTAACTTAGTAAAATAAATGAATAAATAAAAGTTTATTGGGACAAAATTGGTATAGGCTATCTTGGACTAGACCCAACCCATTGATAGCCCTAAATATTGGCCTAATAATAATTTATTAGTAAATTATTTCTAAATAAATGAATAATTTAGTAAACTAAATATGTAAATTTAAATAGATAACAATTTATTTGATTTAATAAAATAATTAAATGAATAAATAAAAATTTATTGGGACATGACTGGTACAATCTATCTCCACCAAGACCCGACCCATTGACAATCCTAAATTTTGGGTGTGAGAGGGGGGGGGGGATCATGTGAGAGAGAAGAAAGAGATGAATTAGATATTTAGTAACAAATATGAAAGGGGGAGAAATTATCATGATTACATTTTCCTTGTTTGATAGTTAGAAATTCAATGGCAAGTTATATAGACATGTAGATATATAGATACTTAGTAGAGAACAAAGTTTAGAAATTTATAAGGGAAAATTTTAAAAACAAAAGTTACATCATGGATAAAAATAGAGAGCATGAAACTCTCTTTTTTATTATATGTATATGGTAATTGGTGAAACCTCCCCTGAAGTTTTTGATTGCTGCTAAATCTCTCCAAAAATTTGGTAATTGATTAATTACAATCGCCTCCCTTAAAACATTTTGACATAGTTGCAAGTAGACCCTCTTTGTTAAATCCTCTAACAAATACTATGAAAATGTCCAAAATATCCATTTAATTACTATTGAGGCTATTTTCTATAGAAAAAAATAATAAAAATTTTATAAAGAATAAAAAAATAGAGAATTTAAAATTGTAGCTTCACCTTGAGCAATAGATATGAAGGACATATTTATAAAATAATTCAATTTAGGCTGTGCTTGTTTGAGGTGTAAATTCAAATTTATGCCGATGGAAAAGATAATCCTAGTTTAATGATCAATGGAAAATTGATCTGAGGTGTTTTGGAATTTTTCTCTCATGTTGTTTGGTTGTTCCGATGTAAAAGTGAAAGGTTTCCTGCTCCTCTGCTCTGAACTCTCGTTGTTGTTGATTTGGTAAAGCCTCTTAACACCGGTGGTTGTCTCCTTAGAAACACTAACCAATCTGTCTTTCATCTCGTGATACTTCATTAGATTCACCTTTAACCCATCTCTGATTATCATGCGCACGATCTGGAACTTGGCATTGTCCATTGATGATGAATCTGGCAACTTTCAATGGAAAATTGATTTGAGGTGTTTTGGAATTTTTCTCTCATGTTGTTTGGTTGTTCCGATGTAAAAGTGAAAGGTTTCCTGCTCCTCTGCTCTGAACTCTCGTTGTTGTTGATTTGGTAAAGCCTCTTAACACCGGTGGTTGTCTCCTTAGAAACACTAACCAATCTGTCTTTCATCTCGTGATACTTCATTAGATTCACCTTTAACCCATCTCTGATTATCATGCGCACGATCTGGAACTTGGCATTGTCCATTGATGATGAATCTGGCAACTTTCCGGTCTTGGCGTACTCTTCCTCTACCTTCACACCTTAATGGATGAGTACCATCACCACCATCACTGCCAATGAGATTGGGACCGCCACTAGGACCCCAGTTGAGTGTCCTCTTGGTACAACACTAGTACAAGGGTCTTCCCCTTCCACTCAAATATGGAAGCGCTATTGCATGCGAGTGATGGCAGCAGTGGCATGGTCATAGGTGGAGAAGATGTTGCAGGAGCACCCATGGATCTCAACATCAGGGGCGGTGAAGGTTTTGATAGTCTGGACCATCATGTGGAGCGATGCAGTGATCTTGGCTCCCTTAAAAGGCTGAGAAGGGTTGAGAGAGGCTGAACTCCCTTGACTTTGTATTGACGATCCGAGGAGGTCAAGCAACAACAGGGTTGTAGATGGATCCGAGACAGAGATTTATTGTCTCTTCTTTTCTCTCTCGCACTCTCTCATCTGAGGTTGAGAATATGTGTGGGCGAAATGGACTAGGCATTCGGTCAGCTTCATTGGCGGCCATCATCAGCTTGCGTTTCTTATGGCTGTTGGATGGAGGAGACCGTTGTAGGACAAAGGAAAGCGAAGCTTGCTCGTATAGAAAGGAGACCATTGGACTGAGAAGAAGGGAACATTGATGTAAACTTTTCAGTGATTTTCTATGTAAATACTAACAAGAATGGACTTTTACATCGAAACACTTGTAAAATTGTATCAGCATGTAAAATTTACTATTGTTCTCATTTACACCTCAAACAAATGCAACCTTAAAGAAAAAATATTTGAAGGGTTTGGGCTAGTGATTTATATGAAGAAAAAATTTGGAAAATAAATATTTTGGTAAAAAATAATTATATGGGTATTTTGGACATTTTCATGCCACCTTTTAGGGGAATTTAACAAAAAGTCCTACTTGCACCTATATCAGAAAGTTCAAGGGAGATGATTGCAATTATCAAACTTTAAGAGAGGTTTCAACAATAATTAGAAACTTTAGGAGAGGTTTCAGCAATTTAACCTTTCTTTTTTCAAAGGGATGTGAGCTGAAGACACCATCCTTGTCTAATGTGTCCACTCAAACAGTTTACATTTTTGACAAGTAATTCTATTTGAAGGTAGTAGAAAATGATTTTCTATCAAATAAGTGAGCTGGATTTATTCACAACAAAAAACTGTCACAGCAAGGTTCCAACATCTCATACAAAGACTAACACCCATCATATCTGAGATGTGTGGACATAGATCATTTTTGAAATGTATTGGAATAATTTTTTGTTATGAGCACATCTGGCTTCCAAATAAGTAACTCTTTGGTGCCAGTTGGCTCACTTACAAAGTTTGGGGCAGTCTGAGTCGCAAATACTATGACTATATTTGGTTAAAATTATGTTAGAAAGAATTATTATTCAAGAATCAGTTTTGTGCCATTTTTTTTTTATGCAAAGTCTTTGTGCTTCAAGGAATGAATTCTTAGAATGTGTTTTTAGTAAAAAAAGAAGCTTTATTTTCAATATTTTTCATACATCCGGATTTAAATTTGAATCTTAACATCACAAAATTCATTGGAATTATTCTTTGAAAGCATACTAATTCAGCCTAAGCTAGCCACCAGTTAAAACTAAAGGCATAAAGGAAAAGGAATTAATGTTACAACCGTTACCAGCGTGGCTGCGTGGCTCAACCAATGTAATCTGACGACAGTGACGAGTGTGGGCATGGATTTTGATTTGTCTTTTGTAGCTCATGCTAGGCAAACATAATAGAATGGTAAAACGGGATTCATGAAGCTGATTAGAACTTGGAAGTTTAACAACTCTCTAGACTTTAGTGGTGTGATAGGAAAACAAACTGCTTCCCCACTGAGCATGCCCTATATGGGTCCCATAGCACAATCCACCCATGTATTTAGGCTCAGTTTGGAAAGAGTATAAATGCAAATTTGTAGTGTAAAATTTTGTATTTTTGTCTTATTTTGTATGCACTTGCAATCTATAAATTTGCATTTGTACTCCTTTTAATCTGAGCCTTGGGGTGTTGATGGACTGATTTTGGATTATATCTCATTCAAACCAAAATCAATTTGGATGGATTGGACGGATCAACAAGACATTGAGGGGTGTTTTGTAGTGTGGATGAGAAATTGGTAGGTGTGGACTGATCCGCACCACACCTTGTGGCAGAGACCAATCAACAATACACCACAAACCACAGCTGTTCTGAATTGTGGACAAATTGTGTGGATTGATCCACACCCAAAGGGGTGTTTTGTAGGTGTGGTGTGGACTCAACACCACACTTTTTGATTCCATGTATCTCGTATACATTTATGAATGATCTACACTAATGTTTAAGAAAACGACCCCGAAACAGATCCGTTCTAGTCATCGGTTTTCGGGTTGAGGGTCCGACCATTTGGTTCGAATGGATGACCCATTCTCACAAACAAATTAAAAAAAAAATAGTCAAAACTGTTGAATGGGTGGACAAGTCGATGGTTTGATTGTCCGGGTCCATGGGTTGTTGACTTTTTCAATGATTTTTTGGCAAAAAAACATTGACGTTTCCCGAGCCGAACGGTTTCTAGGCGGTTCCCAGGCCAAATGGTCTAACCGTCCGAGTCAACGGTAGTTTGAAAACCTTGATCTACACAGTTAATCATAAATATCTAATTTTTGCATTTTATATGATAAATATGTTGAAAAATGCATCAATGAATTAATATTAACCAATAAATATTCTTTTTTTATAAAAACAATAGTAAAATAAATAAAATTTAAAAAATATATATTTTAAATATTTAAAAATATTATTTTATTGATAAAAACATTAAAAAAAATAAAAATTAAATAAAATAATTAATATTTTTTGATAAAAAATATTAAAATATGAAACAAACAATAGGGTTTCAGCATTTAAAAGAGAGTGTGAACGAAGGGATCAAAAATAGAATGTTAATGGGCCCTAACCACGAGTTTTTGAGACCGGCTTAAATCAAGGCAAATCCATGCCCACACCTTTCTTACCGTCTTTTTCAACCTTGCATTGAAAATATCTTCCCATGAAATAAATGATATAAGTATGGGATATTCTTGATCTAAGGCACCAAATTCATGCCCACACCGTTCTAAATAAAGCATACTTTTTCACTATTTCATGTCAGAAAAATAAAACATCACATCAAATAATGTTGGTGTAAAACACAGACGTGTATACATTTCACTGGGTCGCAGGATTTTTTTCCTGTGTTTAATAACCAGTAAATGCTTAATATATAGAACCGTTAATAATCGTCCAGTCCATGTTTACTTGTCTAAACAATGAAAGATGCGGATCGAGTAAAGCTTTAATTAATGAACAGCTCTTTTAAGTTCAATCAGGGTTAGAGAAGTGGACCGATCGACCTTTCCAGATAGGTCTGATTACCCATTAAATTTAATAATAGTTGATGAAACAATATATCGTCTTGGATGAAGATCATATAGTTGACTGTCCAAATGAATTCCCCAGCCACCGTTTTCATATACAAAATCCTATAATTCAAGAAGAGGATTATTTTGACCGTTCATCCATCAGAGCTTTAAGTTAAGAGACTTTAGATATTATCATAACACTCTGTGAGCTTATAAATGCTATTTAGCCTTTTTCTCGTCAGTTTTAAATGAGAAGAATCGAACAAGTAAATTAAAACCATTGGCAAGCATCATTATATCACACATTAAGAGAAGGGAAGACAAAATTCAACCAATTACGTTGATTAGAGGGTTGTGGGTATAAAACGACTTTGGTCTGAAAATAGGCACGAAGAAGTATTGTCATTGTGGAATGTGGATAATCAAGCATCCCCCTCAAAGCCAAAAAAAGAGAGACATATCCCAACGACACTATTATTATTGCTTATTGGTTGAAGTTGAACAAGTCCAAGTCTTATCACTGGCTTGTGGTTTTCATGAGCAATATTGACGTTATGGTCATAAATAGTTGTGAAGATTCGCTATCAGAGAAGGCAGAAGGTGGAAGGAAGGATGATTGATCCAACAAACCAGTTAGTCCGTCGCTTCCATCTCGTTATTATTAAACAACCATTATTATTGGGAAATATAAGGCTGCATTTGGAAATTATGCAAATGAGTGTGAATATAAATATGTAGATTATTAAGTGTAAAATAGTTCATTAAATTTGGGTTAGTTTTGTATCATAAATTTATCTTCTTACCAAATAGACTTTTTGTTCAAATGGATTTAAACACGAATTCCAATAAAATATGATTTTTTTTTTTATCAAAAGTTCCATTGAATACAAATTTTATTTATTTTTTTATTGATATACTTTTACATCTTATTATCAATGTAAATATGCATTGATCTATCATTTGTCAATGTATAAATGTAATCATTTGTCAATGTATAAATGTAATGTTGCCAAATTAAGGCAAAAGTGAACTATAGTGCAAATTTACCTTAACCGGGATTTACACTCCATTTGCATCTGTCGAAATGCAACTTAAATGTTAGTATTTTTCAATGGATAAAAAAAGGTAAATTACATGGACCCCATACTATGGGGTCAGTGACAAACATCCTACCCTATTTTTTTTTTTCGCGACAAAGACCCCCTTAATTTTTACATTGCAACAAATATCCTCTTGGTCGTTAATTTAGATAACAAAAGCTGTTAAATTACCAAAATACCCTACTAAATTTTTTAAATTTTATTTTTTTGCCATTCTTTCTTAAAACCTAACTTGCCCAAAAATACCTTTAATCTATCTACCCATTCACCACAAAGACTAGATATGCTCCTCACACCGATCTCACACCCACATCCTACCATGCATTGGGAACATCTCCCATACTTATAAGTTTTTATTCATGGGGGATGTTCCCAATGCACAGTGGATGTGCCTGTGAGGCGCCCATGTGTAAGGAGCAGATCTCGTTCCTTCACCACAGCCACAAGTTCTTGTGATATCTAGGGGGTGGAGGCAGTGACAATGTAGGTGGCAATGGTCTCTGTGCCTTTTTCTGCTGGCATACTTGCATTTCCAAACATAGAGATAGGGAGAATGAATGACCAGTCCATGATAGAATTTTTTAACCCACCGTACAGAAGGATGAATCCTGACTGTAGAGATATCCCCTTCAGAGATATGGGGGTTGTACTTAACCCCTCAGAGATATCCCCCTTCACTTGAGATGTCAACATATATTGAATAAAAAAATGTACTTTGTAAATAGGAAAACAATCAAACAAGGTAATGACGAACGATGAGAAAGGAAATAGGGTATTACAGGGGGAAAGAAGCATCGAGTGCGGTGTCACCTCACCTCACAGGGTTGTTTTCTGGCATCTCTTTGGCTGCCCTTGAGCTCTTGCGGCACCACACTAGTTGTTGTTACATGATGGGATCTACTCCTTACAAATGGGAGCCACACAGGCACATTCACCATGCATTAGGAACATCTCCCATGAATAATAACTAATAAGTATGGGAGATGTTCCCAATGCATGATAGGATGTGCGAGTGAGTCGCTTGTGAGGCGCCAGGTGTGAGGAGCATATTCGGTCTCTGCTGTTATCGGCACTGGAACCATTATTATTAAAGACATCACCATTATCCATCGGAATCTCCTCGTAAATGCCAAGTTGCTTTTAGGGGCCTCTGCATTAAACGTGCGACAGGTTGTCACAGGGCTGGATGGTGAGGCCCTGTGTGGCACTCGTTATGGGTCGAGTAAGCCTATGAGACAAGCAACAACACAAGAAAAGACAACAAGATGGCACACGAATTAGTCAAAAGATGATTTGTATTGCATTAAACGGTGGTAAGCACAAGTACACAAGTTTGTGTCGAAGAGACCTCGTGCTTAACCTTTACACGGTATTGGCACCACTCAACTACCTACCTCCCCTCAAAGAGTAGCTTAAGCTTTTGGTGCTCTGGCAGCAAGTTACATCAAAATATTGAACTATCATACTTGTATTTATAATTATGCCATTGGCATCCCCCCATTACAAAATACATGAGTAGCCCCACCCAAGACACACTTGATGGCGAGTTGTGGGCATGACGAAGGCACTTGAGGGCACGGTGAAGCGGTCACTTGTGATAGTTTCCCCTACTCAATTTGGTCTTCGTCCTCGAAGACCAATTTTTACTTGATGCTTCGATCTAACTGTTGGCGAGGGAGGATTCTTCAGCTGCTCCACGAACACTGTCTCTCCTAGGGCTTGAGCTTGGTCTTGATGGGTAGGCTTGAAAGTATTCATTGTGTTGGGGAATCCTATGGCTATGGTGTTGGTTAATTCCTTTCTTGGCCATTTTAAGGTAAGACAAAGGATGGTCTGGCTTGGTTGAAAGGAAAGTTGGGGCCCGATTTAGATCAAAATGGGGTTTTGGATTGTTAGGATTTAAATTCCCAAAATGTTTTGTCCCCCAATGGTGGCTCCTCGCGAGGTTCCTAGGAGGGATGGAGTGATGGCTATTGTGGGAAGGGTACCTATGTGGGAAGGATGACACCCGCTCTCACCTGTAGTGGGTGTATTTGAAATGGTTGTCTAGAGATGGCCATTGGTCTCCCGGGCACCTTCGGTGTTGGATGTTGGTTGTGTTGATGTTGATGCTGGCGCGTATGCTGACACTGTTGTTGAGGTTGGTGTTGGAATGACTTGGGTGGAGGCTGCTTCTTCGTGATGGCTTCCTTACCCGTTCTGGTGCTGATGTGATGTGTCAAAGAGGGGACCTTGTTTGGTACTGGCATGGTACAAGCTCTATGGATGACCACTTCTTGGCACAGTTGAATGGTTGAAAGTTGCTTCCCATGTACCTGAAGTGCTGTTGTCATCAGGATCATGCAAGGGGAGTGCTCGTCTAAGATGAGTAATCTGTTGATGTGAGGCATGAGGGCTACTTTCACTAGTGTCAAGAACTCCACTCCGAAAACAACTTGGAAATAATCCAAGGGAACCACAGATAGGTTGATGTTGCCCCTTCATGGTCCCACTTGAATCTCTACTCCACGAGCCATGCCTTCGAATGCTTTGGCCTCTAAGTTGACAGCCTTGATCCAAGCCATTTGTTTTGTGGTTGTCAAGCCAAGGCGCTCAGCTTCAGATCAGGAGATGAAATTGTGAGTTGCCTCGATGTCTACCAAGGCTTGAATTGGCCTCTCACCAAGGGTGATGTCTATGTATTTCAGCCCCTTGTGGGCTTTGTTGGACTATTTAGCCTTGGCCTCTTTCTTGACCATGGCAATTATGAGTTGGAGGGTGCCTACTCTAGGCGCCTGTGTGGGTGTCTCCTCATCACTCACTTCATCATCACTAAGCTTGGTGATGAGGGCATTGATCTTCTTCCGCATGGGGCATTGATTGGTCCAATGCATCTCATTGCAAATGAAACATGGGGAAGGAGGCATGGCAGGCCTCTTGTGTTGGTAACCTTGGGAGTTATAAGATCCTTGTGGCTTCTTCTCTTGCTGCTAATTAACTAGCTTGCTAGTGGATGTTTGTTTCTTCCGAGGGGACGTGGATTGCATGTCTCCCCACTCAAGCTTCCGATACATGGGCTAAAAGGCAAGTGGTCTACTTCATTTGGCTTTTTTAGGTCTACAAGTTGCTTGGTCATTGCCATTGCTGTTGCTAGGTCCTTCACCCCTCTTCATTGTAGCTCAAGCTCAGCCCATGGCTTGAGACTGTCCATGAAGTTGAACAAGAGGTCCTTGTCAAACATGTCAGTGATCTCAAGTGCCAAGGCTGAGAATTCTTGGACATAATCATGCAATGAGCCCTTGTACTTCAAGTTCTTCGTCTCCCTTCGTGCAAGGTACTCAACGTTCTTAGGGTAGAACTATCACTTGATCTCATGTTTGAGGTCGACCCAGGTGTCGAGGGTGTGTGTGCCTCGTTCAATGTCCTGACAACACCTACGCCACAATAACATTGCAATATCATTTAAATACATGGCGGTCGTACGTACCTGAATGTGATCATCATGAATGCCAGCCGCAGAGAAATATTGTTCAAGTTGCCACAAGAAGTTGTCTATTTCTTGGGCATCCCGAGCACCTGAGTAGGGTGTCGGTTGTCGTAACTTTATGTGTGTGGTTAGAGCAGATGAGGTGCTAGTTGAATTGACCACGACCCTTTTTATGAGTGATAGCTCACCCCTCATCTCGTCCAATTGTTCTTGGAAGTTGTCCACCATGCCTTGGAGGTTGCTTTGGGAGAAGCTGGAGTGTGAGCGTTGCAATGTGTCATGGAGTGTGAGTGTTTCAAGCTCTACCACGACATGCTCAACAGTCTCCATGTTTAGTTGGAGTTCATCAACCCGATGTCGGGTCTCGCCCACTGTTGCCTTGCACCGCAAGGCGCACATGTCCATACTTGTTAATTGATCAACGGACTTGTCCCGCTTGCCTGCTTTGGTTGTGCAGCCCTTTGGGGCTTGGCTTTTGGAAGGTTCGTCGATTGGTACCTTGTTAGTGTCGTGGGCTCAATACAGCTCATGTAGTATGTCATCGACGATGTTGCGGTTGCCTTTCATTGTTTGTGCGGAATGAGAGTCGACTGACAGGGTCCAATGTGTAGCAGAGCTCCTGCTCTATACCAACTGTGGCAGTAGTTGGATGATGGCTCTGATACCAACTATCACAGGGCTGGATAGTGAGGCCCCGTGCCACACTTGTTATGGGTCGAGTAAGCCTATGAGACAAGCAACAACACAAGAAAAGACAACAAGATGGCACATGAGTTAGTCAAAAGATGATTTGTATTGCATTAAGTAGTGGAAAGCACAAACACACAAGTTTGTGTCAAGGGGACCTCGTGCTTAATCTTTACACGGTATTGGCACCACTCAACTACCTACCTCCCCTCAAAAAGTAGCTTAATCTTTTGGTGCTCTAGCAGTAGGTTACATCAAAATATTGAACTATCGTACTTGTATTTACAATTATGCCATTGGCATCCCACAATTACAAAATACATGAATAACCCCACCCAAGACACACTTGATGGCACTCTGATGGCAAGCCGTGGGCATGGTGAAGACACTTGAGGGCACGGTGAAGCAGTCACTTGTGACAAGGTGGTGCCATCTCAGAGATTATTCAGAGATAATTTCATAACTTTGCAATTTTCCATTTGGGTTAGTGACAGAAGGGAGGCATGTGTCAAGTTTTTCAAAGATCCTAAGGGGGATTTTTATTAAAATGAAACTTAAGGGAAGATTTTTATGATTGTTAGAAACATTAGGGGAGGGGAGGAGGTTTTTGCATTTTACCCTTGATTTATATAACAAATAGAGTGATAAATGAATTGACTTTTTTTTTCGGAGAAGGCTGAATCGTCATTCTTCCCTTTTGTTTTTTTTATTTTTTTTTTATAAAACAAACAGTACAGAACTTGAGCTAGAGAGTGTACTAAATGAATGAATTGACTTATCAAGTGTGATGATCATAAACGTTTCCAGCAGCTATTAAGGGCCCAACGGCTTTCTCCTTTCACCGTGGTAGTTGGTCCGTTGGTGTAAAAGAGATATATCAGAGTTATAAATAATACAATTATGATATCCAAATAGGATGATTCTTTATTGGTGAAAAAGGAGAAATATCAGAGTGATCAATGATACAGTTGTGATACCGAAAAAGCACGACGATTCTTTTAACAAATTTCCCTCGGCTTCAAATATAAGGTTTTATCTCAACTGTATATTGAGAATATCTCTCATATTTATATATTGTTGTTTAAGGGAAATGTTTCTATGTAATACATAGTGGGATGTGACTGTAAACTTGGTGTGAGGAGTCTTCTGTGTGGAATAAATCCTAATTTTATTTATTTAACCCACATAGTTTCACTAGATTTCAATTGAACCATTAAGATCGGTTTCCATCAAGGCATATCTGTGCTCACACCATTCTAACAGTCTTTCCCAATCTTCCATTAAGAATATCTCCCCATAAAATAAAATATACAAATATGGAGGTATTCTCAATGCAAGACAGTAAAAACTGCCCAGCCAAACTCTGAACCTTATACCACAATCACAGTGACGTTAGATTTATCGTGATTCTTTTTGGTGAGGATGTATCGTTAAAACAAATTCCAGCTACCATGGAAATTTTCATAATTATCAGGAATTAAAGAGGGTGAGAAGAGCTGAATTTGGAAGTTGGGACATGTGGTCATTCCCATGTTTTTGAAAAAACTGGACCGCACCAAACAGTTAGACGGTTATACCAGTTGACCCGAGAATTGGTCATGACTCCGGATTTGGATTTAAACCTTGAAACTGTCCGGCTGAAATTCGGATCAGATTATTGGTCCATTTGACCCAAAAGCCGTTCCATTTCTGGTCGGTTGATTGATTATATAACCAGCTATATTTCCAAAAAAAATTCCACTCCCGCTACACGTCCAATGTACCGGGCATCATCTTTTATGGTCGTTAACTCTATGAAGCCATAAAAACAAAGTTCGTGGCTTTTGTTATGTACGAAAACTAACCAGGATTGGACGATTGAGGTCTGGCGGTTTAATTTGCTGAATGGTTGGAGGGGTTCACCGGTGTGACTCGGGGGCAGTGCTGAGGTTTTCTTCATTAAGTTGGCTATTTATCTTGTAGAATCCATGAAATAAGGTGTAATTTTATGTTAGAAAATAAGATCACATCAACGTCCCACAGAACGTACCCCACATGTACTCTAGTGCATTCATGGGGCATGCTCTGCGTGGAGTAATGATGTGAATTCTTAGAAAACCAACCGGTGCTGATATTTCAGTCCGATGTATGTCATATGCCTAGCTTGATGATGATGAGATGATGAGATTGCAATATTGCATATAATACTTTGGCAACGGAAGAGTACTCTCGTTATGTGCAATGTTATTTGGGTCCTTTGTTGGGGACCCTAGTGCTTATTCTTTGGGTCAAAAATTTTTCAAAGGGGATAATCTGTATCATGGTTTATAAAACCGGATGGTTGGACCAAAAAAACTGGTAATTGTTCACCCCCGGGTCTGGTTATACTATAAATTAGCAAGTCTTTAAAACCTGTTGAAAAGAAAGAAAACCGCTGATCTGGACGGTCGAACTACTAAACCATTCAACCCAGGCAGCGGTTCGTGGGTTATCATTTATATTTTTACTGATTTAAATAATATAAGAAAACAAAAAAAAAAAAAACCCCATATCCCCGACTCCATCTTTTATGTTTAGGGTTAGAATGACCCCATTTTCGTCCTAACCCTTCCCTCCTCTTAGTCGTCATACCCAACCGACCACCTGCGGCAGCTACAACCTACGGTGTCCGACAGCGACACATAACAACCGGCGACGGAGGTGATCTTCATCTACGATGGCCAGCGTTAATTTTGCAGTAGATCCAGCAGTAACAGTTGCAGGTTGCGACAGTAACAGGTCCAATGACTGGCTTGCAGTGGCGACCAACAATTTTGCAACGGTGGGCAATTTTGCAACCTTATCTGTAGTGATGGTGATAGTATATTTCCTGCCCATAATTCTCTACCCATGAGAGTATGCATCGTTGTTCTATCTGCAACCTTACCTGTAGCTTGGCAAACTGATGAACAATTTAGTAGTTCTCAATTGAGTGTCAGGCTCGAAATTAGTGGTTTCCAAAAGTTTTGCATTTATTTATTTATTTTTTAATTTTATACGTTCAGACTCAAAGGACCTGAAGGTGGGGTGGTTCCCAAAAGTCAAAAATATATTTTTAATTTTTAATTTGTTTATGACATCACGGGTCAAATCATTTGGCCTAGACAGTTGAACCATTTAACCAAAAACTGGTCCCCTGACCGATTCTATTCCCGGTTCGTTTTTAAAAACCTTCATCTATATTTGTACAACACAAATTATTCTTCACGCCGACGTCACGACACTCCCATCCCTGCATTGAAAACATGTTCCCACGAATTAAAACATACAAATGTGGAGATGTTATTAATGTACGGCTTGGGGGTGTTGTAAGATTGGTGCGGGTACCATTTTTCTGAGGAGCAAAAATTGTTATGTGGATGCATGTATGGAAGCCTATTCTTATTGTTTGTGGTCGTTTTGTTATTGTTATTGGTCAACTTTGCCAGTGTCGATTATTGGGGCATACTGAGTTTAATGGACGCAATTTCATGAAACTACACACTATGATAGGGATATGTTACCAACAAATTGCTCCCAACACTGTACCAATAGGTTTACCCAGATCACAGTTACAAGGAGTCAGATATCTTATTTGTTAATTATCAGTTGGTAAAACTAGAAGTGTAAAATGGGCCGTGCCTTGTGGCGGGTGGCATGACCCCGATTTAGGTGAAATCCAAGCAAATGTCAACTATATATTAATAGGTGTGGATTAGGTTGTGAATTTGAGAGAACCAAAAGGAAAGAATCAAGGCGGAGAGCGTGAATATGACATTTGAAAAAAAAAAGAATGAGGAGATTTCTATTATTTATCTGGAAAATCTATGATATGGAAAGATATATCGAAGAGTTTGACCAATCAAAATCTAACTGTGAATTTTGAAAAATTCAACATGATTGATTAACACGTTTTTTATATTGGTTGATTGATCCTAAGGCTGTGTTTGATTGAAGTTTAATTTTATTTGCATTAGTGCAAATACATGAGAGTACAAATGAAAAAAAATGCAAATTCTCATTTAATTTTGTTTTGAATTTTACTTTATTCTGGTTCGCGTCTTAATGCATTTCGTTATAGTACGATCAAATAAAATAAGCTAAATTTTAAAACAAAAATAAGTCAGAATTTATACTCAAATCATTTTCACAGTCATGATTTTGTATCAGTGCAAATCTATTTGCATTACAACCAAATACAGCCTAAAATTTTCAGATATCATGTCTTTACACTCAAATCATTCCCTGTACTGTACAAAATTTCTTAAGTACTCAGAATTCAATTTCCTCTTTGGTACTTTGATATAAGCTTATCCAACATAAATCACCTCAGAGTAGAATCACCATTACCCAATTCTCTCACATAACCACATTAACCTTGTATTTGCAGTTTAAATGAAATAAAATAAAGTTTGACTATGATAGTATGATATGGAAAAGATATAATATTTGAAAAACAATTAACCAACAAAATGGAATCATAAATATGATAACGAATAAAGTGTTATTTATTAACATTCATGCATGAATTTTGATTGGTCAAAACTTTTTAATACCATATCTTTTCTGCATCGTAGATTTGTATAGGTTTTCCTGTATTTTCCTTTCTTTCCCTACTTTTTCCTTCAAACCAAACATAGCCTAAAATAAAACCTGAAACCAGAGCAAAATGAAACTCCAAGCAAAAGCCAAGTAGAACTTACACTCTTTTGATTTATACTCACTTGCATTTGCATCCATGCAAATTAAAGTTGAATTACAAACAAATGATCCGGGTTTCTATGCGAAATACCCTCTTCCTAACCATCAAATTAAATTATTTAGGCCATATTAATTAAGCTATAGTGGAAATGGAACCGAAAGCCGCTAATTTCCGCAAGTTTCTCGATTTCACCATCAGAGTCTTAATTCTTAAGAACATTGCGTGACAATGTAGATTATTTCAGATTATGTCTTCTTCGTGCTGATAGATTAATTAGTATAGTGGATGGATTTCAGCTCAGTTGCTTGTCGTTGTCGTGGAGGTTAGAATTTAATTGTTTTCCCACCCTTGAATCCAAATACAGTAGTAGTGTAGTACTTCCAGGAAGGATAACAAGACCAATATTGTAGAGATTATATTGCTGACAAAGGGTGTCCCTACTTAGATATACGGTCTCTTTAGTTCAGGGGCCATTGTTTGTATTTTTCATCGCTTGTAGTTCAAGGGGTTGGTGGACCCAACCCTAGGGGGGTACTAAATGAACGTTCCTCATTTATGAGTCAAAATATAATTATCAGTTAAAATACTCAAATCAATTGTTATATGATATACAACCAATATTAGTAGCTTAAGTACCTCTATAGGTTGAAATGATTTAACTCCGTATAGTTTTCAAAACTGGACCAGATCTGATGGTCGGACGGGAAAAATTAGATCTTTGTTAAAAAAACGTTGATTTGATCAACAAATCACTGATTTAGGCAGTTGAACTGTTTAAATTGTTCAACGATTTTGACCATATTTTTTATTTTTTTTAATTGTTCTTTTAATTTTTGTCAGAAACTCGGGAACCGAACCCGTGGCCAATTCTTTGTCCGGGTCAATTTTAAAAACCTTGTGTACAGTTAATTAGTTCTTAAACAGCCATTTAATACTTAACATCTTCTACTTGGACCTTCCATTAATACCTCAATGGACTGATCAACATAGGCTTAAATGTTGTGCTGAAATTTTGAAATTGAAAGAGTCACTATTTTGAAGTCACATGCATTGCTTCATTAATTGTGATTTGTGACCTAATTTCTCAAACACACTTTTGCTCATTTAATTCAATGGTATTATTGAATTATTGATTCACCTCCAAAATTTTACCCTTTTAGTAAATTAATAATAAAATTAATTTCTTTGTTAAATTTTGTTCTGAAAATTAATAAAAAGCACAATAAATTCTAATTCTTTATTATGTTTTTATATCTCTTCCCTCAGCTTTCGGAGCTCTATTACTTTTTTTTTTTCTCTTCACCTTAATTTTGTAGTTGATAACTATTATATATTCTTATTTAATAAAGAAGTATCAAAAGGGTAGATGGAAAATAAATATGGTTAGCAAGTGTCAAAATGGACCTAAATGAGGCAATTAACAAGGTCTCATATATGAAACTCAAATGGACATAATAGTGGAGGTGGGTGCATTCATATATATTGTCATCAACCAGCCAGAAATCCAAACGAACGACTTTTCTGGGTTGACAATGCACATTTTTTTCTTCTATACGTTATTGCGTTTACGTCTTGAGAAATAAAATCTAAAGTATGTGAAGGTGGTGGTACTCTAGTCAGTAGAAGTCAGCAAATCAATATACAAGCTAAGCTAAGTAAATCAAAGTGAGTGAGTTTATATATATATATATATATATATATATATATACTTAATTTGGTTTGTTTAGAAAATATCAGGAACATAAGATTTTGTTTGGTTGCAATGCAAATAAATTTGTATTCATGCAAAATTATAGTAAAGCAAATGATTTGAGTGTAAATTCTGACTTATTCTTGTTTCAAATTTTAACTTATTTTGTTTGATTGCAGTAATACAAATGAAGTAAATAAAGACATGATTGTCCCCATCCTCATCTCGCGAAAATCCCCATCCCCATTCCCACTAACAGGGACAAGGTTATCCCCATCCCTGTCCCCACGGGGATCCCTATTCCCCGTGATTTTTTATAATGCTAACCATTTTATTTTATTTTTTATTTTATTTAAAGAAAATAAAATAGTTAAAATTCACAATCTTATTAAAAAATATTCACATATTCAACCATATTTTAAAAAATATTAATATATAGATGTATGTGTACATATATATATATCGTAGTGGGGATCCCATGGGGCGGGGATTGGGGGTCCTTGCGGGGCGAGGAGTGCTCTCCCCATCTACGCTAACGGGATGAAAATTCCCCATCCCCGGTCCCGTGGGGAGAAAATCATTTCCATCCCTGCCCCATTCGGGGCGGATCCCCATGGGCATCGGGGAATGAGAAAAATTGTTATCCCTAAATTTAACTTGTTTTAGGGAATAAGTGGACTTTAAACTGACTCCATAAACATGTTTAACAAGACAAAAATTAAAGAAAAAAAATAAAAGCAAATGGGGCAGGTTTCAGTCTATGTTTTGAGTATTACGTTAACGACAAGATTAAGGGAGTGTTCTATAATGTAGATGAGAAATTGGGTGGTGTGTTTTCATCCACACCACACCCCAAAAGGATAGTTGTTTTGCACCATGGACAAAAATGTGTATACTGATCCATACCACACCTTAATGGGCATTCTACAGGGTGTGGCACATTTCTGTCCACATCATGTGTTTGATTCCATGCATCTCAACTACAACATGTGAGATTATCTATGTCGTTAATCATTAAAATACAATATTTTATTTTTTAGTAATATATATAATAGAAAAGACATTAATAAATTACAAAAAATTAATAATTAATAAAAATAATATTAATAATATTTAATAACAAATAATGATATTAATATCAACTACAATTAGTAATAATAATTAAAAAATAGTTATTAATATTAATAATTAATGATTGATAAAATAATGTTAGCAATAATTAACAACAATAATAATAATAATAATATTTGATAATAATTAATAATATTGTTACTAATTACTAATAATTAACAATGATTAATAATATTCATAAAAATATTATTCAAAACATATTAATTAATAAAAAAATATTAAAAATATTACTAATATTGTTTTATGAAGTTATTGACAATTTGACATTACTACGATTTATTTATGTAAAATAACATTATTTTCAAAAATAGACCTGATCGAACGGTTGAACTGGAAAAACTGAGAACTAGTTAGGTGATCGATTTTGTTTTTTCCCAAAACTAGATTTTGGCCAAAAAACGTTGATTTGGTCAGCAAACCGCTGACATGGGTGGTTGAATTGTTCGAATTGTTCAATGGTTTTGATCATTTTTGTTTTTTTTTTTATTTTTTTTAATTTTTTCTATCAAAATGGGTTAACCGTTTGACTCAGGAATCGGACTCTTGACCGGTTCGTTCTCCGGGTCAGTTTTAAAAACCTTGTAAAATAATAATAATAAAATATACATTTATCCAATTAAATGTTATTACTTTTTCCATGGTTTTCAAAGCCGGACCTGATTAGACGGTCGGACCAGAAAAACCAGGAACCGATCAGGTGAATGGTTTTGCTTTTCGCCAAAATCGGATTTTGGCCAAAAACGTTGATTTGGTCAGCAAACCGCTGATAGTTCCCACGTTGACAGTTCGACCATCTAGTTCGAAAGAACGGTCCGTTCTAACAACAAAATTAAATTATAAAAAACTAATTAAAATAATAATAACAGGTAAAAACTATTGAATGGGTCTAATGGGTCGACGATTTAATTGCTTGGGTCAACAGGTCATTGACCAATACAACGGTTTTGGTTAGGGCCCAAGTTTGAGGTAAAACGGAACCGATTGCTTGGACAATTCCCAAGCAAAACGGTTCGACCATCTGAATCAACGGTAATTCAAAAACATTAATAAAAATGTAAGATAAATTAAATAAAACATACTATGTAAAGCATAAGATCATTATTGATAAAAAATTCCACGGTGTCATGAATTAATCGACAACAAAAACATGTGAATAAAAAATTGAATTATAGTATAGACTCATCCATGAGATAGGGTGAATGAATCCACACCACAGAATAAGCGAACACATTAATTTAGTATAGTACATTTCAAAACGTGATATATCGTGATATGTCCACGTTACCGAACAACCACTAAATGACACTGAACCTAATATTGCTGACCTTCTTAATTAAACCCTAAATCAACAAATTAAAAGAAAAATAAATAAATAAAAAGGATGCTTTTGACCAGTTTTGCTGCTTGCTAAGTAGGGGCAGCTGGCTCGATCAATAATTTCTCCAACCATTTCTTTAGACTAGAGAGACTAGAGTACCTATAATATGAGACCAAAATAATAATAAATAATAATGATAATGATCAATTATATAGAATTCTAAATTTTGGGCAAGTGTTGAGATCAATTTATAAAATTTCCTGTACATCCTATGCCAGGTCAGCATTATATATTTGAACTTTTAGATGTGTAAACCAGTTAATGGATGTTGGGCAATTTTCCATTTTTTTTGTTTTTTTAAATATTAAAATAAATTAAAACAAAAACGAGAAAAAAAACCTAAAGGTTTTCAGAAAAATGATTTGCCTGATTTCTCAAAATAAACTCTATTTCTAATATACAACAAAGGGAAAATGGTAAAATTTGCGGTTTATTTTCATGTTCTCTTTCTTTATTCTATCTACAACTCAGAAAAATCACTCGGACGCCCAATCACAGTTCCTCTTTCATGATCTGAAACAAATATCCATATGGGCATGGGTGCATTAACACCTGAAAGGCTGAAACTCTTCATTTCACTCCATGTGTTCAATCACCACATCTTTGTACAACATCGCTGCTGTTCATTACTTCCTTTCATTTCAGTATCACAATTTGGGAGATGAAGAAAAACTTGACCAACGGAGCCTCCCATAATGTGTTTCAACTTTTTGGCTGAAGGAGCGCAACCCGGTCGGTCCTATTTGTCAATGGTCTTGCCTCTGACTGGAGCAAAAGGTGCCTGAAACGGGAAAGAAAGCGAGTAGTCTCCGGGGAGGAACCCGGTGAGAGTGCTCCGAAGCTCAAGTTAGTATTTTCTCAAAGGCAAGATAAAACCAGATGGCGCAAAGTTATCACGTACCTCCATTCTTGGGGGGGAAATGGCCTTTTATAACCACTTCGTGCACTCATTCCCAAGCTCCAGTCAGGTCGGGTATCATTACCTCTACACTTCTGCCAGTTCGGATGCCATCACCTCTGCTGAGGCAGACAACCGCCACTGCTCTCTTTGTCGGAGCCGTCTCTGTAACTGGAGGTGGCGGTGGCAGGTGGCCGTTGAAGTGCGGCTGTCAAGTGTCAGATCCTAAGTCAGTCATGCGCGCCGCCTCAGGATACGGACTCCTTTGGTGCCAAGTACAGTTGTTCAGTTCGGCGGCCTGGAGACGAAGTGCCGGAGTGGTGTGCGAGGTGAAGTCTTGAGTTCGGATAGAAGTGTGGCCCGAACAGCCTTGGGGTGGTCTAGTTCGAGTTGTTTTCCTTTGCGCTCCTCGTAAGGCTCGAGGTCAAAAGGAGAGTTTGGGCTCCTTCTGGGGAGCTTGGACCGCTGGTTCCTTCTCTCGGAGCTCGCGCCTTGAGCGCATTGCCGTGCCGAACTGTCGCTCCTACCAGGTCACCCTCGGTTGCTTTTACGTGTTGGGTGGCCAAGAGGTCGGGCCAAATCTTCCTCCATCAATTGCCCCCCACTCCTCGCGCTAAGGGTCTTGCTTTAGCGTGGGGAGTTCGCACGATAACAGGTGAATTTGACCCATACATCAAACTAGTTGACTGATAGCGTGAAGTGTGCGTACGTCAGGAGATTTCCAGATTCCTCGAGTGCCAAAAAGTCAGAAAATGCACTAATCTATCTTTAAATGCTGGGAGACGTGACAACGGGCGTTATTTCAAATTCAAAAAATGCACCACTGCTGCCTTCAATGCTGGGAGACATGCACCGATGCCGCTTCGGTTTCCAAAGATGTGCGGCCAGTCACGTCTCGGTCTTAGGAGGCGTGCGGCCAGCTTGATTGTGAGCCATTGGATTTGCCTTGATCAGAGCCATCGGTTTTTGGTCACTATGGGTATAAATAGTGGGGGACCCCCAGTCCCTTTCCTTTTCCATTCTCTTGCGTTCGTTTCTTGAGCTCACGTCCAAGTTTTAGCTCGCGTCAACCTTCTGTAGTCCGTTAGCTTTTTTCGGGTGAGTCAATACTTTCTTCTTGGTTTTCCTTTCCTCCCGATGTCTAGCTCGGACAACTTAGACAACTTCTTGAGGGGGCCAGATGTAGGTTCCACGAACCGAGCTGCAGCCCCCGACAACCTTAGTGAGCCCGAGATAGAGCTTGAGGGAGAGCTCGAGGAAGAGTTCAAACCAGTAGGCCGAGTTGCCTCGGGTAGTTTGGCGTCCTCCTCCCGTCAAGGTCAGACGTTAGACAAATTCGGGTTCTCAACCATGATGCTTGAGGGGCTTTACTCCCTTATCACCCAGCTCAACTGCCCGGGGAGTATACTTATTTTATACCCTCGGGCGACTTCCCTTGGGAACACGGTCTGGACGAGATCGTGATATTCCGGGAGCAGCTCATCGTCGGGCTGCACCTACCTTTCCACACTCTTATAATCGAGGTTATGAACCACTTCGGTGTCACCGTCGGTCAGCTCCACCTGAACTCTATTCGCAGTTTGGTTGGGACTATCTCCCTCTTTTGCGAACACATTCTGCCTTTAGACCTAGAGATCTTCTCTTCTATTCTCATGCTTAAGAAGCAAGCGGGTCCCCTTCTCGGGCATAGACGGGCGTACTACCTATCTCCTTGCCCGGGGTTCAAGCTTTTACATGATTTTCCCAACAAGGTCCCGTCATGGAAACGGGACTACTTCGTGGTACGAAGTGCAACGGGGTGCCCATTCCAAACCAGGTGGGGGTTGGCTGCCCCTGACCCCAGTGTTACGCTAAATAGGGAGATGGCGAAGGGCCTTCGGGACTGGGCCTAGCTCAGGCTAAAATGCCACCATTATCTGACGGAGACCAAGCTCATCCAGGCCGGCCTGAGTTTGGGTAGGTTCCTCGCTCAAAGGCTTGCCTTTGTTTTGCTTTCCATCCTTTCGTTTTTCTGATGCCGAGCTCTTTTTGCAGGTGTTATGGAAGTAGAAAAGACTCGTGGTGGGAACTTGTTTCATGTCATGAAGAAGAGGAAGCGAGTTGCCAAATGGGCTCGTGTCGAACCGCACCGAGATGCGGAGCCCAAGGTACCGATCTCTCCGCCAATGGATCCGCCCAGGGAGCCCGAGATGGCCCCTCTAGTACAAGAAGCGGCAGGGGCCCCTTACGCCGAGGCTGCTTATACCCGGGATGGGCCTTTAGGCTCGGGAGGCCAAGGCGAGTTCAGGAGCGTGCTGTCGCCGAACCACGCTCTTCAAAAAAGTAAGGAGGTCGTTTACCCTGAGGAGGTCGCGGCGTGGACCGAGCTTCCTTTGAACCACGTAGCCAAGCGTGCTGACTCTTATGCCATGGTGGTAAGTCAGCGACTTCTTGTCGGGCTCCTTGTCATTACCTTTCTCGCTATTACTCTTTTAACATTGTCGTTATTTTTCTTTTTGGCAGGAGGGATTTTAAACTGAGCTGGTGGATGATCAGGAACACGTACCTCGAACTCGATATCAGTGCCATAACCACTTCGTGCATTACTCAGGAGATGGCCAACGCGGCTGACAGTGAACCGGATTCTGAGGACGAGGCAGGACCCTCAGGTATCGTTGAAGTGCCTTCCGAGGGTGAGGAAGATGTACCTTTTGGGCCTGTAAGCTCGCTTCTGTTGTTTTTTTTTGGAATGTAAACAGAGTATTTTGTAATGAAATGTTCTTTTGGTTAAGTGCTTCTCCTTCTTTGTCGAACTGATTATATTGTCGGACTGCTGGAATTAGGACCTAGGGCGGATTAACATATTGTTCTGTCGTGAACCATACTTGTGCGGTCGCTTTCGGCGTCAACACTTGGCCCCCGATGATGAAATACCGAGGTCCTTATTAGGTTGCAGTTAGCACTTTGCCTCGTCAGCTTGGTGCTAGCATTTTGCCTTCACTTGCCCATGCTGAGGTCCTTGGTAGTGACTTAGTCCACCTCGCTCGGTGATTTACAGGTAGTATCATCTCAATTTAACGACGTTCCATGCTCGGGGTACTTGTTTGCCCTCTAAGGTTTCGAGCTTGTATGCTCCCCCGAGTGCTCTCTTTACTTGGTAGGGCCCTTCCCAATTTGGTCCAATTTTGCCCACGTCGGGCTCGGGTGCCATGATCTTATGGAGAACCAGGTCGCCGACGCGGAAGTTTCGCTTTTTTACTCTAGCATTGTAGTACCGAGCTACTCTTTGCTAGTAAGCTATGGTCCAGATGTACGCGAGGTCTCTTACCTCGTCGAGTAGATCGAGGTTGGTACGTAGCTCATCTCCGTTTGTCTAATCATCATATGCTTCTAGTCGCAGTGTAGGTACTTCGATCTCCGCCGGGATTACCGCTTCAGTGTTGTAGGTGAGGTTAAAGGGGGTCTCTCCCGTGGCAGTTTTTTCTGTAGTTCGGTGAGCCCATAGAACACTTGGTAGCTCGTCCGCCCACAACCCTTTAGCTCGGTCTAGTCGCGCTTTCAACCCGCGGAGGATAGCTTTGTTCATAACTTCTACTTGTCCGTTTGCTTGCGGGTGCACGACCGATGTGAAGTTCTGTCGAATCCCCATATCTTGGCACCATTCATGAAATTTGATGTCCTCGAACTGCTTGTCATTGTCGGAGATCAGTACCCGAGGTAACCCGAAGCGACATACTTTGTTCTTCCAAAAGAAGTTTTGTACGTTTCGAGCTGTGACTGTTGCGAGAGGTTCAACTTCTACCCATTTTGTGAAGTAGTCTACCGCCACCACTAGGAACTTCCTCCAACCTGTTGCTGGCGGGAATGGCCCCAGGAGGTTGATGCCCCTTTGCGCAAAGGGCCATGGACTAGTGAGATACTTGAGGTCGGCGATAGGCTGATGGTGGATATTGACATGCTTCTGACACTTGTCGCATTTTCTGACGAGCTCGATGGTCTCTGCCTTCATCGTTGGTCAGTAGTATTCTTGTTGAAGTGCCTTTTGGGTGAGGGCTCTGTACCCAAGTGTTCGCCGCACTGACCTTCATGAGTGTCGCAGAGTACGAGCTCGGCTTCAGCAAGTCGCAAGCAACGCAGGTAGGGGAGCATGTTGGATCGTTGGTACAATCGTTCGTCTATTATGACATATTTGGTTTCCTGGCACTGCACCCTTTTGGCTGCATTGCGATATGCATGGAGGGTTCCGTCTAGCAAGAAGCTCCCGAGTGGGTCGACCCAGCTCGGCTCTGCTTTAAGGATGGGAGCGACCTCCTCTGCCCTCCTAAGAGTGCTAGGCTGAGGTAAGTCCTCTATGTACACGGTTCTCTAGGCGTTGTGACTGGTGCTGGCTAACTGGGACAGGGCATCGGCCTCAGTGTTCTCTGACATTGGGATTTGCTTGATGAAGTGTGATTGAAAGTTGAGCAGAGCCTCCTTTACCTTTGCCAAGTAGGCGATCATAGTTAGCTCGTGTGCTTCATCTTCGCCCGTAACCTAGTTGACCACAAGTTGGGAATCGCTGTAGATAACTATGTGTTTCGCTCTTACCTCTTGCGCTAGTGTCAGCCCAGCTATGAATGTCTCATACTCCGCCTCGTTGTTGGATGCTGCAAACTCAAAGCGCAACACGCATTCCAATTTCGTGCCACCCGGGCCGTGTAGGACTATTCCAGCCCCGCTGCCCTGTTGGTTCGAGGAGCCATCTACGTGAAGGATCCAAGGCTCCTCATCCCAGTTCGTGTTTGGCCTAACTAGGAGAGATGCCACCCTGGCTGCTACCTCATGGGGTTCGAACTCTATGGGCCTGGGAGCTCCGGGCTCACCCGAACTGGGGATCTCGGGCTCAACCGGCCTGGGGACTTCGGAGCTGAATGTGCACTCGATGATGAAATCTGCTAAGGCTTGGGCCTTAATAGCAGTTCGTGGCTTATACTGGAGGTCGTACTCGCTGAGCTTGATGACCCACTTCTTCAGCCGATCAGAAACCTCGGGCTTGAGTAAGACTTGCTTAAGAGGTTTGTCAGTTAAGACGATGATAGTGTGAGCCTGGAAATACGGGCGGAGTTTCTGAGCTGCAATTATCAGTGTGTATGCCAACTTTTCTATATGCGGGTATCTCGTCTCTGCTCCCTGCAAAATTTTACTAACATAATAGATGGGTCGTTCGACCCGATCTACTTCTTTTATTAGTACCGAACTGACCACCTCGTTGCTTGCCGAGAGGTACAATTCTAAGACATCGCCCTCCTCGAGCCTGGTTAAGACCGACACACTAGCAAGGTATTTCTTTAGCTCATCGCGAGCTGGCAGTCTCAGGTCCATTCGAACCCTTTGCCTTTAATTGCCTTAAAGAAAGGCAGGCAGCGGTCTGCCGACTTGGACATAAAGCGGCCCAGGGCGGCTATGCGGCCATTTAACCTTTGGACCTCCTTCAATTTCTGGGGCAGTCTCATGTCTATGATTGCCTTAATCTTGTCCGGGTTGGCCTCAATGTCGCGCCAGTTAACGATGTGCCCTAGGAACTTGCCCGAGGTGACACCGAAGATACATTTGTTTTGATTTAGTCTCATGTTGAATTGTCTCAGGATTTGAAATACAGAACACAAATCGTGTATTAATTCGTGCGATAACTGTGTCTTGACGATCATGTCGTCTACATAACACTCTATCTTTGTGTCAATTAAGGGTTGAAACAACTTATTCACAAGCCTTTGAAAGGTTACCCCAACATTTTTTAATCCGAAGGGCATAACCTTGTAACAGTATAGGTCAAACTCTGTGATAAACGAGGTCTTTTCCTCGTCAACCGAATCCATTCTGATTTGGTTGTAGCCCAAATAGGCATCTAAGAAACTTAGCAACTCGTGCCCTGAGGCCACATCTACCAAGCAGTCGATTCTAGGTAGTGGGAAGCAGTCTTTTGGGCAGGCCCGGTTCAGGTCGGTGTAGTCGATGCACATGCGCCACTTGCCGTTGGCCTTCTTTACCAGAATAGGGTTGGCTACCCAGCTCGGGTAATGGACTCTTACGAGATCGGCCGCGAGAAGCTTCGCGACCTCCTCGTCGACTGCTTTCCATCGCTCCGGGGCTAGGTTGCGCTTCTTCTGTCAAACGGGCCTAACTTCAAGGTCAGTATTAAGTTTTTGAGTTATAAGGCTGGATTCAATACCGGGCATATCGGCCGCGGACCATGCAAAAATATCTAAATTTTGAAGTAAGAAACTTACCAGTTCGGATCGTAGAGGTTCCTGGACGGAAGCACCGAGCTGGGTCCGCAACTGAAGTTGGGATCGCGACTGTTTCTTCTATGGGCATAGCTCATTCTTCACCTTGCTCCGTAGGCCGCTCCAGTTCGAGGTTGTCGGCCACCTTGGTTTTTCCCTTCAGGGCGGCAACATAGCACTTGCGGGACTCGAGCTGGTCGCCCCACGCTACTCCCACACCGAAGTCTGTAGGAAACTTCATTGCCAACTAGTAGGTGGAGACCACTGCCTGTAGAACATGGGCGATTGGCCACCCTATTATGGCATTGTATGGGGAGGGGGATGAGACCACCAGGAAATCGTGGTTGAGTCTGACCGCACAGGGCCATGTGCCGACTTCCACAGGTACTGTCACTTTCCCAAGGGGCCTGACTTCCTCTCCACTGAAGCCCACCAGAGGAGTGTTTGCGGGTTTCAACTTGCTTCCCCGTAACTGAAGCTGGTCAAATGCCAATTTGAAGAGAATGTCCGTCGAGCTGCCTGAATCAACAAGCACCGCACCTAACTTCGAAGTCGTTGATCCTTAGTTTTATGACAAGCACATCATCGTGGGGGTAGTGGACCCCTCGCGCATCGTCTTCCATGAAGAAAATCGGTTCCTTCGTCTTTGGCCTCTTCGGAGGGTTCTGCTCTTCTCGGGCAGCTTTACGAACTGACGCCTGGGCCATTGTCGAAGTACAACCCGCTACTACCGAACTTCCCACTATCATGTGGATGGTTCCTCGAACTGGCCTCTCTTCCAGAGGCTGTCTTTGCGATTGTTCGACCGGCTTGCTGCTGGACTCGGGAGCATCCTTGTCGTGCTCCCCTTGCCGACCTGTCTTATTATTATTATTATTATTATTATTATTATTATTATTATTATTATTATTATTATTATTATGCTGTACAAAATTTCTTAAGTACCCGCGACGGATGAGTTCCTCTATCTCGTCGCAGAGATTATTACAATGTTCGGTACTATGACCGTGGTCTCTATGGAAACTACAGTACAAGTTTTTGTTCCTCTCATTTGGGTTCCCTTTTAGGCGAGGTGGCCACTTTATGTACGAGGCATCTTTGATCGTCATCAAGATCTCAGCCCACTTCGTATTCAAGGGCGTGTAGCCTGTCCGACCTGCCACGGGAGCTCGGAACGACTAGCTTGGTTTCGGTGCTCGAGCTGGATCCTTCCGACAGTCTCCTTGATTAGGGAGTTCTTCTCTCTTTCTTTTTTCATACCCGCCCCCAATCCTTTGGTTGATCTCCTCCTCCGTTCGCATGAACTTGTTTGCGAGCTTAAGGAACTCAGCAATGGTCATGGGCTGGTTGGCCACTATGTGCCACTTGAACTCCTTGTGTGTCACCCCCATCTTGGCCGTCACGAGCTAAACTGCGGGGTCCAGGCATGGGATCTGTAGGCATGCATCGTTAAACCGCTTGATGTAGCTGCGGATGAGCTCCCCTTCCTTCTGGACCGTGCCGAGGAGGCTCTCCTCAGTTCGGCGACACCGCTTGCTGGGGACGAAGTGCGCGGTGAAGACCTGCACGAACTGGGCCTAGCTCCTTATTGACCCGGGGTCCAGGTTCCTGTACCAGGTGCGAGCCACTCCTCTGAAGGTGGTAGTGAAGGCTACGCTCATACAGGACTCACTGGCCCTAGCCAGGTGCATCTAGGACTGGAAGGCATCAACATGGTCACTAGGGTCAAAGGACCCATCATACTTGTCGAGTGGGGGGAGTTTGAAGTCTCCGAGCATAGGAACTGCAAGGAGTTCTGATGACAGGGGGAAGGGACTGAGAGGATAGAGGCAGCCTTTACCTCATCTGAGCTCGCTTCTTTACCTCGGAGCTCGGGCAGGATGCGGGTTACAGTTTGGCGACTTCGCCGACAATGCCTCTACTGCTTGGAAGGCCCGGTGTTGGCACTGCTTGCCTTGGTGTTCTCGAGCTCGATGGGCTTGGACTGCTGGAGGTAGTCCGCGGCTAAGGCGTTGAACCGATTTTTGGTGTGCAGGGGCCTGTCCTGAGAGCGCCGAGGTGATGCTGACTTGATGGATCGGGTTCCTGGTCCACCGGCGTGTGGCGAGGCAGGGGCAACCGCTCTCTCTCTCCTGCCAGGGAATGAGGCCTGGCTTCCAGAGGGGCTCCAAGCCTGGGAGGCCCGAGCTTGGGAAGCCTCCTGGTGGGGGCGCCCACTTTGAGGGGAGGGCTTGGCTCGCCTAACGGCGGGGTGCCGAGGTGGGAGCTGCGGCTGGCTTTGAGGCAGTTGGGGGAACTGCTACTGGTAGTGGTATTGGGATACATGGTGCAGCATCTGCTGCTGGTAGATTTGACGTTGTTGAAGTTGCTGCATTTGGGCTTGGATGGCCCGCATGCCATGCACCAGTTCATCAAGCTGGTTTTGGCTAGTTGCCGGGGGAACAATGGTTGGTTCAACAAAGGTGGTTCCAACAGAGGGAGGAAGGGGGACGTTCATGCCGGGAAAATTCATGGGAGCCACTGTTCGTGGCGTATTCAGGCTGGGGATCCCATCCACCGGAAGGGGGATGGTGAACTGTCCGATGCACACCACGGGGACTTGAAGTTGTTCCCCGGTGGCGTTCATCTCCGTGCTACGTCTAGCATTGATGGAAGAAGTCATGGGTGTTGGGGTTTTTTGGAAAAAAGGTTCTATGAAAGTTTTAGAGGGGGACTTTTAGAGGCGTTCCCACAGACGGTGCCAATTGATGGAGCGCAATCCGGTCGGTCCTAGCTGTCAACGATCTTGCCTCTGACTGAAACAAAAGGTGCATGAAACGGGGAAGAAAGCGAGTAGTCTCCGGGGAGGAACCCGGTGAGAGTGCTCCAAAGCTCAAGTTAGTATTTTCTCAAAGGCAAGACAAAAAACCAGATGACGCAAAGTTATCACGTACCTCCATTCTTGGGGGGAAGAGGGCCTTTTATAACCACTTCGCGCACTCACTCCCAAGCTCCTGTCAAGTCGGGTATCATTACCTCTGCACTATTTCCAGTTCGGGTGTCATCACCTCTGCTGGGACAGACAACCCGCTACTGCTCTCTTTGTCGAAGCCGTCCCTGTAACTGGAGGTGGCGGTGGCAGGTGGCCGTTGAAATGCGGTTGTCAAGCGCCAGATCCTAAGTCAGTAAGGCGCGCTGCCTCAGGATATGGGCTCCTTTGGTGTCATGTACGGTTGTTCAGTTCGGCGGCCTGGAGACGAAGTGTCGGAGTGGTGTGCGAAGTGAAGTCTTGAGTTCGGATAGAAATGTGGCCCAAACTGCCCTAGGGTGGGCCAGTTCGGGTTGTTTCCCTTTGCGCTCCTCATAAGGCTCGGGGTCAAAGGGAGAGTTCGGGCTCTTTTTGGGGAGCTCAGACTGTTGGTTCCTCCTCTCGGAGCTCACGCCTTGAGCGCACTGCCGTGCCGAGCTATCACTCCTACTAGGTCACCCTCGGTTGCTTCCACGTGTTGGGTGGCCAAGAGGTCGGGCCAAATCTTCCTCCATCACTGACTTTTGAGTCTACTCTAGGCTGTTGCATTTGTCTTAATTTTTCCTCTTTGTAAAAGTCTTTTCATAGCAGATTAAACAGAGAATACAACCTGAGAAACCTATACATAAATTTCCCTTCTTAAAGAGAAATGGAGGAGCTGAAACCTTCATTGAAGAAGAAAGAGTTTTTTATCATTTTTAATTTATTTTAGTATTTAAAAATAAGAAAATAAAAAAAAACATAAATTTTCTCAGCATCCATTAACTAGTTCGCACATGTAAGAGTTGAACCATGCAATATTGAAGTGACACATTACGACAGGATGTACAGAAAAATTGTGCAGGAGATCTGGACTCGTATCATGCAGACTTTAACTATATACAAATGGATTGTTTGAATGCTTTCATAAAGAGCATATCGGTAGAGATTTGATCCGTGGGTTGTATCTTCACAATATAATCATTAGTACTTTGATGAATTATATAACCAATAGTGACTTGCTAAAATTATATTGTATTTTGGGAGTAGGGTGTATTAGGGGTGTAAGTGAGTCTAGCCAACTCGTGAGTTATTTGGGCTTGACTCACTTAATATTCAAATTCGGCTAAAAAATTATTGATTCGAGTCAAATTAATGTTTCACAATACTTGGTTCGAATAGTTTGCTACCTTAATCAAACTTTTAATTAAAATATTCTTTATTTATAATATAAATAAATAAATTCATAATCAATGTTTTATAATATATTTTTATTTATAGTTTTTCAGCCAACCCCTTTTCCTTCTTTTTGTGTTTGGGATTCTATGATTCAGTCTCTGGTTAGTGGAAATTAACAACTACATATCATTGACATTATCAATTAACTAAGGTGGCGTTTGATTGTATTTTTTAGATGTTTGAATCTGAAAATGTTGTTTTTCATACATTTTCTTTTGTTTGGTATGACCTCTTATTACAGATTTGAAATTAGATTTCAGATCTTAATTTCTAAAAAGTGGAGAAGTTGCTTAATGCGCTCAGACCTAATTTAGAGGTGCATAAAAGACATAAATGCCCTCAAATAAATTTTAATATTACATGTTTTTGTTCTTCATGTAAATTGAATCGAATTGTCCCTACAACCTAATGAAATTCCACCACCACCACCACCGTCGTTGCATCTCTCTCTCTCTCTCTCTCTCTCCTGTCTTCCCACCATCGCCACCGCCGCTGCAACTTGCAACAGTGGTGGTTTGGTGAATAATAATAATATTTTTATTAATTATTAATTATAATGTTTTATTAATTATTAATTATTTTAATATGTTTATTAAACATTAATTATTTTTTATTAAATTTACTTGTGTTATTTATTAATTATTAATTATTTTGTTAAATAGTAATTTTTAATTATTTCTTTAATTTTTATTTGTATAAATTAAATTATTTTAATATTTTATTGTCATTAATTCTTTTTTAATTTTAATCATTTCATTTATTAATTAATAATTAATAACTTTATTATTTATTATTTGTATTATTTCAATATTATTTTAAGGTTGAAAATTATTTTTTTATGAGATAATGCAAATTGAGCTCAACATTTCCAAATAGTATATTTTAGGGGTAAAATAGTAAAATCAATAAATTTCATATGGTAAAAGGGTTGATCCAACACAAACAAACTCATTGATTCAGATCCTCTAAAAGTAGAAAAACAACTATACATCTTTTCAGATTTCAGACACTTAATATTTTTTTAACTTTTCGGACCTAAATTTTCAAAATTATCAAACGCCACGTAAGCTAACTAGTATATTCATGTCAATAGAATGCATCAAAATCTCTTAATAAGCTAAAACTCTAAACAGAGATTTTGCCAGCAGGATATCCGGGCTCCAAATAGACTTGAGCAGATTGTCTTGCCACTTAAAATGTTATAAAGACACACCTACACTGAGAGCGCGAGTGTCCATAGATGACGATGATCTCGGCCACCGATTGAGAATTTTTGAGATATGGGACCAAATGGATTAATTATCATTTATGTGTCATGACAGGCTCCGGCCGGCTCCACAAATATTTCCTTTGTAATCTTATTGGAGTACTTTTATTGCCACATCTCCATACCTTCTGACGTCCGGCATTATAAATTAACTTTGCAGACATCCGCCCTATATTCAGGGGAGGTCGTGAATTAGTCCCTCAAATTTTGTTTTACAACAAAAGTACTCCTACGCTTCTGGATTCCATCATTTTGCCCATTCAAGATTTTATGGGCTCACAGCAACAATATTAATAAGATAACAATTATGAAAATAACCACTTAAAAGAACGATATTTGAATATCAACTCCTTCGATCATTCAAAGCATTAAAAGATGAACCACCTGTTCATTTCCATAGAGGACGAGTTGCCACCACCCACCAAGCTGTATTATTGAAAAAAAAAAAAAACATGTAAAGCTAGTATTTTAGAAAATGTACTTTAAAAAGATAAAATGGTATTAAAAATAACCGTTTGGGGTTTCAAAAATTTATTAACCCACCTTTATACCAAATGCATAGAAATAAATCCAGATATGACTCAACTGACGGAATGGTGATGGCAAAGGAGCAAAATGCTGAAATCCGTATGTGCAAGGGGGCCTTTTTTAATCCTTGAGTACAGGATGGGTGTTTGTAGTTGATTTACCCTAATTTTAAGTTCTAAATGTGAGGGATCGAGTATTCCATCTGATCATTACTCTATTCTTTTTGCATTTATCCCCTACATGTGGAGTGCATCTCTTAGGTTCTTTGAAGATTTATTGTTTGATCTTCTTTATACATCCTTGACGGCTCTTCTTTGATAATTGATCACTTGGTAGTATATTTATAAGTACCACTTAATTTATACATTTCCACTTATCCATATCCATACTTCTATAAAAATACCTTAAAAGTATAAATAAGGATGTAAAGCTTTACTTATTGATTAAAATATCTCTATTTTTTAATTTAGCCCCTACAAATTAAAATGTAACTTGAAGTACTGATTTTTACCTCATTTAATCCCCTTTCATTCAGTCTTATATTTAAGATATTTTCTCACCAATACAAGAAAAATATGTTTGGGCTTATAAGGCTTAAAACTTGTTATTCTATGGGGCTACATAACTCAGTGGTAGGGATACAGTTTTTCCCATTCTTGCCGAGTACCTGGCCTTCCCAACCAGGCAGAAATGGGGATGGAGACTGTCTTAACTAGGACAAGATAGAGATGAGATTAATAGAAATACCCAATCGGGGATGGGGAAAAGAAGGCAGATGAGGGGTTCTCTCACCACAGAGTTCACACATACCTCTTCCTCTTCTTTCTCACACATGTGCATATTTATTTTTAAATTAAATCATAAATCTTTAAAAAAATATAGCAAGTCAAAATTAAAACCACATGGATCTTCATTGTCTCTCATAAAACCCATATCTACTATTTAATAAGATCATTCTTAAATCTCTCTCTCTCTTAGTAGTCAATGTTTGTAACATCTCCCCTCCCCTCCCCATTAAATCTCTTTTTCCTCTTCAATCTCTTAATCCCTTTTGGCTTTTTCTAATAAAATAAGGGTGTAAATTAGATGGATTGGGTTAGGTTAAGTGCCGATTCTAAATATGAGCCCTAACTTCGATCCAAAGTAATGTCAAAATCCAAATTTGCCACCTAGTACATGGGGTGAACCAATCTACTTCTTATATAAAAGTTTAAATAAACAATTATTCCTTTCCATGGGTTATCAAGTTTCTCTCTCTTTTCTTTATTAATTTAATGTCAATTTATTTCATGGATTGTTCTGTTCAATAATAAAGTGCAATAAGAAAGCACTTAACATGAGCCTTTGTCTATCTTCGTCAGTTTAGTTTTGAAATTATTATTTTTAACTTGACTATTGATCTCATGTTCCCCTCCCAAAAAATAAAAAATAAAAATCCTATTACAAGTAGCCAAAGAAGTAAATGAACTTACCAATTAAACCACCATAAGTTTGTTTATGTATTTGTCATAATATATAAACTATATAAAACGGAATAAATTTGAATCTCAATAACTAAAAAAGAAAAAAAAAATTCTACTACTTTATATGTAAAGAATTAGAAATATATAAAAACTTTGGCGAGTCACTATTACTTCATTTTTCCCTTAAAAATACATTTTTGAACAACAGCTCACATGAACCTCCTTCTCCTCTCATTTCTCACAATTAAATGACTAAAAAAATAAAAAGGCAAGATAAAACCCCCTTGAGTCTCAGTGGTTTCTAATAAGGTTGATTATTACTCTATTCAATGATCTACACACACACACACACAACTCTCAACCCCTTTGTTCTAAATAAAGTAGATGGATTGGGTCACCTTAAGGGCCAAATTTGCCAATTAAAACCCAACTTTTGCTAAACTCTAAATATGGGCCTTAGCCTAAACCCAAATTGACATAAAAAATAAAAAAAATAATTCAACCAAAACCTAAGTTATGCCCAACTCTAAATATGAACCTTAAAATAAACCCAAATAAATGCCAAGAAACTCCTATTTTCTCTCTCATTAAATCCTATATTTAAGGTATGTTTTTCACTAATAAATTCTATTAATTAGTTATATATTCAATGCTTTTAATACTATAAAACATATGATTTATTAAAACTAACCCAAAAATGAAACCTTTCTTCCGTACAAGTTAGCAAGTAATCAATTCAACCATCCATGTCAAATGGGCCAACCCATAATTTCATTATTAAATAATAAAAACTTAAAAAGTAAAAACACTAAAATTTATGAAAAATACATAAATTTTGTAAAAAGCATATGGACACACCTCTAATATTATATATATTTTATCATATATTAAACAAAAATATGTATAACAAACAAAAAAATTTTAGCAAGAAAATAAGAATTGTTTTATGCACATAAAAATATTAAAAAATTATATAAAAAATTGGATACATAATATTACTATTATTGTCATCCTCATCATCGTCATACAAAATTGCCAGATATAATACACATGAACATTTTCTAGTGCATTCTAAGTGTGCATTTCTCATTCACCGGTCACTAGTTGATATATCATCTGCTAGGAATAACAGTTGATGGATTTATACTCTTATGTACTTATTTCACCACATATTGGCAAATTGGATTTATGTCTAATCATTTTGGCCTCATGTATGGTTTTGTGGACAACTATTTCCGAACTGAAGTTGCATATCCATAATTTTTGTCTTATTTTAATAGGTTTTGGGGGATTATGGTGTTTACAAGCTTGCCTATATAATATTTGTTTCAATAGGCACAACACTTAAATAGGCAAAGAAGCAGACCCAAGCCTAGCATTTACTTGAATGAGTTATGGGGTCATGGACCTTCTGATTTAGGATAGTCAAGAGATTAAGGTTGCATTTGGCATTTCTTATTTTAAGGATTTATCTCTTTTTTTTTTGCAGTTAAAATATCCTTATGAACACTGAGTGTTTAACTGCAAAAAGGAAATAAGTAAATGATGCCAAATACAGCCTAATTGCAGTGGTCGATTTGACATTCCTTAAATAATGTAATATGGTTTTGTTTTATTTTTGTTTGTTTTATTTTTATTTTTATTTTTTTGGTAAAGACGTCTTTAATCAGTACACCACCAGAATTGCTGGTTTGCGTTTATTTTCTACTTAGGGGTGTTGGTAAATGGAATTGATTTTGTTTTCTAAAACAAAAAACAATACGTTTTTTGCTAACATCCCTCCCCCTCCCCAATTTTTTAGGGATGTAGTTTTTAAAAGTAATGCCTTTATTTATTTATTTATGCAGTAGGGGTGCAAGTTGGTACCCCAATTTAAAGAATTTACACTGTATTGGGTCTGGGCTTCTGAGCCGAGCCCACTCAACTTTAAATAAAATCCCAAGCCGAGTCGGCCCAAGTTAAGACACCTTTAGAATACAAGTTCACAAGTGTGGTACTTCTAAGAAAATCCACCGATTACGGATGATAACCCACACAAATATCAACCCATAATATATTTAGGGTATTTGATTCCATTTATTTAGTAAATATTATGACAGTAAAATCGAGAAATACATTTAACGAAGCGTTTATAATATATAGGTGCCATTAGACAATACATCAGCAAAATGTCCATAAATACTTATCCATTTTAGAAAATTTCAAAAACTTCTTGAAACGGAAAAGTCACACAGAAACCAAAATTTGCTGCTTACAGGGGGCCTATATGGTACCGTGATAAACTTTTACTCAATAAATGTAAACGGAACCCTTTTCTTTAAAGAATTTTGTTGGTAAACAGAACCCACACAAATGAAAGATTAGGGATGAGAAGAGAAGAGAGGATATCTAATAAGGTCACATGGTCAACGACAATGGGCGTTATGAACATTGGCGGTTTATATTGTGACATCTGGCAAGAATGTAAATGTAAAGAGACAGAAAAGTGGGTCCAATTCATATTGCCACTTTGCCACGTATGATGTTATCGTTTAGACACACCCACTTACCCATTTTTACCGGAAAACGAACAAGGTCGAATCCATGGAGTTGTATACTGACTGCTTCACTTCAAACTTCAAACTTCAAAGACTACTCGACTACTCTGGCAAACCCATTGGGGGAAAACTTTGGTTGTTTGGTAAAAAACAGCCTGAGCTGTTTGGGAGCTTCTTGCGCTACAGCCAGAGAGGGCGAGATAACTGCTGAGCAATAAGTTGTCGGTCGGTTGGCCGGTTACTGGATTTGGTAATTTATGGGTACTATTCATGGGCGTTGCTCGACCATCGTCGCAAGAGTCGAAACGGCTGAAACGGATCCTTTTTTCCGATTGAAGGACGTCAGTTGAAGCTGTTGACAATAATGAAGATAAAAACCCACCAAAACAAGCTGCTTAGACCACTGACCACCGAGGGTGCTCTACAATGGAGACGAAGATGTTGTCATTGCCGTACGCTCACGTCGATTACAGCTTAAGAGCTTTATCTGGACAGGCAGAGGGTTTTGGACGATTCGCCATCGGCGGTCTTCACGGACCTCTTTATCATGTCACCACTTTAGCAGGTCCTCTTTTTCTCTACTCTCCTTTTCTATTTATAGCCCGAGTTGAATATAATTATTATGTTCGTTGTTTTGATTGAAATCCAATTCCATTTTCCCTTCATCTTTTTATATGAAAATATCAGAGGCCATTCAGGAATTTTCCTCCACTTTTTTAGAGCTCATCCTGGTTTTCTTTTTATTGTTTGATAGATTTTTCTTTTGTTATTTTGTTATTATGTAATGTCAATGTTGAATTGGAATGGTTCCTCCATATGCCCTGTTTTTCAATGAAGGTCTTGTTTGGGAGTGCATTTAGATTGAATTCTGCAGAGAGTTACTAGTTACACATAGTTGATTATGTTTTCAATTAATGCAGTTTGGATCAACTTCTAGTTTTTTTATATGCTTTTTTGTCAAGATTCAAAAGTTATCATATTGAAGGTTCTCCATGCTAACAGTACATTTACGAGCTCATCAGCTCTCTCTCTCTCTCTATTATATATATATATATTAATTTGAATTGGGTGTTTGATGGCTGTGGAGAGGGTATATTAGATTGGGGTTAGGTGTTCATACTTGTGCTAAGATAAATTTCCCCTTCTGTCTGTAGATGATGGTCCTGGATCTTTACGTGATGGATGTCGCAGAAAAGAGCCACTCTGGGTTGTTTTTGAAGTTTCGGGCACAATTCAACTTTTGTCTTACTTGAGTATATCATCATATAAGACAATTGATGGCCGGGGTCAAAGGATAAAATTAACAGGCAAAGGTATTAGGATGAAGGAATGCGAGCATGTAATTATATGCAATCTGGAGTTTGTAGGTGGTAGAGGACCTGATGCTGATTGCATTCAAATAAAACCCAAATCAAGACACATATGGATAGACCGCTGCAGTTTGCGTGATTATGATGATGGGTTGATTGATATCACACGTGAAAGCACGGATATTACCATCTCTAGGTGAGGAGACAATTGTGCATTTTACTCAATTTGGAATGAATTATGTGGGTGAGACTGGTGAGTGCTTTATTAAGATCACTAAATCAAATGCTTTCTCTTCATGCCTTCAGATGTCACTTTTCACAGCATGACAAGACCATTCTTATTGGAGCAGACCCCACTCATACTGGTGACAGATGTATTCGAGTGACTATTCACCATTGCTTTTTTAATGGGACCAGACAGCGGCACCCTCGTGTTAGATTTGGAAAGGTTCATCTATACAACAATTACACTAGGAACTGGGGTATATATGCTGTTTGCGCCAGTGTAGAGTCAGAGGTATTGATGAACTTGACACCTCTAAATTTATTTAGTTAAAGATGAGTGTGGACTCATTAGACCATTTTGTCCTGATCCGTACTTCTCTAGATGTATGGTCCTGCACTAACATGCAGCAGAGTTGGCAGATTGTAACTGGTCCATATATTTGATCACCCACCTTTTCCATGTGCTTAATAATCCTCAATCACATGGAGATTTGAAATATCTCCTTTTGATTTATTTAGTAAAACAGAACTGATTGATGTCAGTCATTCATGGAGGTGTAAGTCAGTGCTCTCTAGCATATGGGGTTGATGTGGACAAAGCATGCATATGTTCCAACCCAGAGGACTGGCTTGCAGATGAATGGACTGGGTTGGCCATGTGACTAAAACATGATCAATCATCTGGAGAATAAATATGAATAAATATTCTCAAAATCTTCTCCATTAGTTGTTTGTACTTTGTATAGCACTGTGAAGCTTTTTCAGTAATTTCGTGATTGTATAATTTTTCTTATTCCAGATATACTCTCAGTGCAATATATACGAGGCAGGACAGAAGAAGGTCACTTTTAAATATCTGACAGAAAAGGTAAATCGCAAGACAATTCATATTGATTATTTCTTACCTGAGTGCTTAGGAACTTCTGTAAATCTGGTGTTTTATGTGACCACTTGGGAATATCTTTAGGGCTTTACAGATCTAGAGAGGAAACTTATATTCCTTGCATGGCAATATGGATTTTGTCTTAATTTGTGAAAGAATACTATTATGTGATCATAAAATTAACAGGTTCACGAAATAACAAAGTGAAACAAGATGGAGTTCCATTTAGGGAACCTATAATATATTCTAGGTAGCAGATATTTTGTGGGACTTATTCACCTCAAAATGTGAAAACCTGTAACCTGCACCCAGCATGGTAAATGTCTATTTTTAAAAGGTTGAGTTTATTATATATCTATTTTGATTAGGTAGTTTGGTTGATGGCCAGTAAGGAGATGGTTTTGACACAAATGTTTGGAATAACCACTTGGTTTTTATACTTTTTCATTCATAAAACATGGGTTTTGTTACTGAGATTTTATTTTTTCAGTGAGTTCATTAATTGATAACCAGTGGAAATGTGCTTGCATTTTCCCAAGGCTGGATTAACTTGTCGAAATGCTTGTGTTGACCAACGCGTTCATATATACATATTCTTCGTATATTTGTTTTTCTACTGCAGTTTCAGTATCCATGTAATGTACCAGAAATAATTTGAAGATTTGTTGTGCCAAGATATACCAATGCAAAATTGGTGTCATACAAACACAAATGAAGGATAAGCCATTGTTTTCTTACCTGATTCACATCTATATTTCTTTCAGGCAACTACTTATATCATTTCTATTTCAATAGCTATAACCATACATTTTGCTATTGTCTCTGCACATACAGCAAAGACAAGGCATGATACATTGTTTACATTACTGGATTTTTAGAAGATTTTCATTTACATATGTATTCTTATTATGCCTAGTCATTCTGTAGATCTTCACCATATCTCTTCCTTTTAAGTGGTGGTCTATTAAAGCATGTTTTGGTTTACCCAGAAAGTAAAGAAAGTATGTGATATTGGACTAAACAGGATAACCTTTGGTTTGTGTAGACATAATGGTTTAGAGGAGTCTATGTTTAAGAAGATATTTAAGAGATTAGCTGTAGGTAATGGAATCACAAAAGCTGGTATTTGCTGAAATGAGGGGGCCATTGCTTGGTGCCACACAATGTATCGTGCTGATAAGTACGGGAATGTTGGTTTGAGTCTAAGGTTGGCAACTTCATGCAAAAACTGATGTTAGGTCCATGTACAGTCCACCCTTCTAAAGATCCCAAATTGCTGGGACCAGAATCAATAAATAGTGTCATTTCTTTCCACCAAAAGAAAGGTTTCAGAATTAGGTTATCTTTAGTTAGATGAGAGACAGAAAGGAATTTGGAAACAGTTGAGGCAGAGGATCAAGAAAATAAGTTCTATAATATTAGAATCTTACTGAGGGAATTCAATAAAATTTAAGGTTTAGGAATTAAAATTATATAACTAATACTAAAGCCTAAAATTCAAAAAAAAAAAAAAGTAATACATCTACATATAGGATTCAAGAATCACTAAACTAGAAAGAACTTATAATTGTTGATTCAAGATGTAAAGAATTAAAATTCAGATATAAGAAAAACAGAAAAAGATTCAAGTAAAAGGGGTAAAATGAGGACACTGGAAGATGATTGAGAGATTATATTGGAGTTCATAGGGTTGTTGGAATCACAATCTTGACTCAAGGACTTTGATGTAGTATTCACCATTAAAAACTTGTAAAGTCTTCAGTATCAACAAAATCCTTCGTTTAAAATTTGGTATTGTAATATTTTTACTGGGCCTAAGATCTTTAATCTCTAATCTAGACGTTTTTGAAGAATAACAGATTGAAAATCAATCTTTATAAGTAGGATATGGAATATACATATCCTACATACACTACCTTGATCATGACCTCCTGCTTCTATTGGTTCCGAAGGTTCTCTTTCTTGTACTTTTATAGAGAGAACCATTTGCTTTTGTCTTCCTTTCTCTCATTGTTTTGTCTTCCTTTTTATTTCGCCATTGTGTAAGGGCCTTAGAGAAATTGGTTTAGCTTGGTTTTCCAGTTTGTGATGATTTATCTCTTTGTGGTGGATATATGCTTGATTCTCACTTGTATTAATTATGTTACGTCAATCCTAGACATGGTGTTTCAATAGTGAGGTTGAATCGGTGGGTTACCATGATGATTGTGCAGGCAGCAGACAGGGAAGAGGGCAGATCGGGATGCATAACTTCTGAAGGCGACCTTTTCCTAAATGGAGCTCAAGCATGTTTGTTGACAGAGGCTTCCGAACAGGGCATGTTCCATCCAAGTGAACATTACCCGAAATGGACAATGGAAGCTCCTTCAGATTCTCTGAAAGAAGTTCTAGAACTATGTACAGGATGGCAGTCCATCCCGAGGCCATCAGTCAAAGAGTGATTGCACAGGAGCCTCAAGTGAAATAAGAGCTGCAAACAGATCAGATCAAAAGCCTTTTACTTTTTAGTAAATATACAACATTCAAACCTCAAACTAATTTTATTAATAGCGACAATATAAATCTCAAGTTTGTGTGTGTATGTATGTATAAAAAGTATATTTTCAGTTTGGGCTTTGCATCAAGGGGCTCTTGGGCACTGGCTGTGGGTGATGACTGATGACTCAGTTTGACATTTGAGGGTTGTGGCAATTGTAAGTTTAGGTGATGAGTAGCGCAAAAGGCACTTCTGGCTTAAGTTTAGAGGCTGCCCAAGAAGGATAAAGCATATACGTCACCCCTTACCTCTCATATTATAAAATGTATTTGATACATTGATCAAGGAATTTGATATACTAATTAATGTTTAAGTACAAGGCTGAGTGAACCGCCAATTGTGAGTTTTCCATGTGTTTTTCTAAATACTTTAATAGAAAAATAAAAGCCATTTGATGCAATTAATAATATTATGATTACTTATTTTCTAAATTTGCATTATAATTTCACTCACTCTTGAAGTAAAAACAACACATTAGTTTCATTTTGTTTACAGCATCTTTCAATCTCCCACTGGAAACTGGTATTCTTCCTTAGTGGATAAGTTTGATTTAGAAGATAGATTTTTGATACAATAGCTTGTATTAGAAAACTGAGAAAATTGGATAAATAGGATGGGTCATGGTTGGACTTTTGGAAAGCAGAGCCCTGAAAAAAAAAATTCCTTCAATTGCCCATACTTAGGTGATGTCAGTGGACTGATTATGGGTGGACCCGTCTAAATCAAAGTCAATTTGAATGGATTGGAAGGACCAACAAGGCATTGAATTGGACTAATAGTCCAGATTTAATGGTTCAAAATATTTTATCGGATTGAATTGAACCTGATCCATCCGCAATGGGTTCATATTGAATTGGGTTGGATTGAATCAATCTCTGAAAGATAAGAATATATGTGTCAATAGACACCCCTACCCATTCAGTTATGGAATTGGTATACTATTGCTCACCTATGATTCCACCTTATAAAACAAATGACCCAATAGGAGTGCAGCTATTCTATTTCTTGCTGGGGTGGGGTTGCTAGCTAATGAATGAATAATGGTTAACAACAAACTATTTTCAGAGCTATTCTACTCTTGTGTAGGGTTTGTGCCAACATCGACAATTGACAGCACACAATATAATATCAATATCATGTATGACGTCAACAATAAATTAGTTATTAGGGAATAACTAAAAAGAGACCACGTGGGTGTGAAAGATTTTCTTTTCTTTTGACTTTCTTGCCATCTCTCAATAAACATTTTCTTTTCTTTGTACTTTCTTCATTTCTTGTACTCTCTTGAAAATGTAAATATGATTGGGATTGGCGAAAAAAGATGGAGCCGAACTCCATTTTTGTTCCTTTCAAGTTTCAACGATTCATTCTATCTATGGCTATTGATGCCGCACGATTTAGGCATTCCTAGCTAGCTGTGACTTGGCTTCTGACTGGAATGAACGACACCTGAGAGGAAGGAAAAAGTGAAGGGTTCCCGATGAGTTGTCCCGGTGGGAACACTCCGATGGCTAAATTAGAACTGAAGGAAATCTCAAAGAGAGCAGTGAGTAGGAGTGCTCAAAGTGCTTAAGCTTCAATACCTCATTTCTGTGTGGGTTCGAGTCCTTTTATGTTGGGGTCAAGCCATACTTGGCATATCCGCCATCGCCCTTGCCGTTACTGCTGGGATAGGTGTGGCAGGTGCAGGTTGCCGCCACAAACTGCCATTGCCAGGTACGGGCTTGACAGACGTGTCATGCCTTCCAGAGGAGGCAAATAGAATGCTGCCTAGCGAGGGATCAGAGCCCTGCCACTGGGTTCGGTGGGTACGGATGTCAGACAGGGCTCCCCATAGCCTACCGAGCTACCATGCACCGGACTGTCTGGGGCAGGTTTGTCCTTGTACCGAGGTGCTGAGGTGCCTGCACTAGGGGGAGGGAGGACAATGCTGCCCCGAGGTGCAGTCGGGACACAACCACGAGCCAGGGTGCTCCCTTTTCGGGAAGGGAGTGCTTCGGGCTCCTTAGGGAGAGCTCGGGCCCCTGGGAGAGCTCGGGACCTTCCACACTTGGTGGAAGTCAAAATTGGCCAGACGTTAGTCCCCGATGAGTTTCTTAACACGTCGAGTGGCCAGCATTGGACTCGGCGTGTTTCTCTCATCAAGTTGCGGTCGTGTTGTCAGGCTGAGCTGTACGCTGAGCCAGGTCATATACACGTGTCCTCGGGCTACGAGGTCGGGCCAAATCACTCTTCATCAATTGCCCCCCACTCCCCGTGCTGGGGGTGGCGACCTAGCGCGGAGAGTTCATGACACGCCGAGTGGATTTGGCTTGGCTCCCGTGTCATCATGTCGGGTGGCTCATTGGCCGGACCGCTCTGACACTCGGTTCGTTCGGAAGGAAGACCTGGGCGCGGGTGTCACGTGATCTGGACTTCGTGGATGCCAAAAAATGTGCTAAATTGATTTCACCTTGAGAGTCCCGCAACCGGTTTTCTTGAGGACCGTTAGATCGCTTTGATCCTGGCCGTTGGCGCACGGACCCATCGGCTATAAATATCAGGGGACCTTGTTCATTTTCTTTCGCTGCTAAGTACCTTTTATCTATCGTAAGCTCGCATCTGGGGTCTTTAGCTTGGGTCTTTTAGATGAACCCGAGGTGGGTACCTTGGGTCGGGGTGACCCTGCCATTGCCCGTCCTTCCCATGAGGCTCGGGTGATCTCGGGCAAACTGGCATCTACCTCTCATCGAGGTCGGGTGCCGGACCAGTTCGGTCCATCTGTCATGATGCAGGAGAGGCTTCAGCACCACATCCAACAATTCAACCTACCCCAGGAGTACTCGTACAGTCTTCCCACCGGCAACTTCCCTTGGGAGCACGGTCCAAACGAGATCGTGATCTTCAGGGAACAACTAGTTGGCAGGCTTCGTCTCCCTCTCCACCACCTTATTCCCGAGGTGTTGAGGCGCTTCAGCATCATGCTGAACCAGCTCCACCCCAATTCTAATCGGGACCTGGTCGGGACTATCTCCCTCTATTCCGAACAAAACTTCTCTCTGGACGCAAACATCCTCTGCTCCATCCTACTAATAAAAAAGAGTGCGTCTAGCGCTCCACCCAAGCACGGGCAGACCTACTACCTGTCCCCTTGCCCGGGTTTCAAAATGCTACACAAGTTCCCAAGCAAGGTCCCGGCCTGGAAGCAAGACTACTTTGTAGTCTGGAGCAGCACGGAGTGGCCATTCCTTACCAACTGGAGGGTGGCCACTCAAGCTCTCAGCATCGCTCTCAACCGGAAGATGTGGGAGACATTTCATTCATGGGCTCAGGCCGGGTTCGATCACAGGTCAAGCCGGTTTGAGCCCAGGTAGGTCGATTTCTCGACCTTAGCGTTTTCTTCAATCCGCATAGTGTCTTCGAATTTTACTAACGTCGAGCTCTGTTGCAGGTCCTATGGAGGAAGAGAGGATTATCGGTCCGAGGGTCCTCCGTCAGATGAGGAAGAGGAAGAAGCGGGCTGCCAAGAAGGCGCGTGTGGAACCCTCAAGGACCCCTACCCCTGAACCCGATCTCCCACAAGTCCCCTCTTCGGGGCCTAAGCTCCCTAATGCCCCTCCTGTGATAGACTTGGAGGGGGACTTACCACCTCGGGGACCTAAAACGGTGGCAGAATCGATCGCTGAGCCAGCTGGAGCTGCCGCTAAAGTCCCAAACCCCTTTGGGGCTGCTGTTGAGGTCCCAAATCCTGTAGGGGCTACTGCCGAAGTTTCTGAGGGATCAGCCCATCGTGTCGCGGATACGGCGGCATCCAGCTCAGGGACTGAGGAGGAGGCAAAGAGCATTATGAATCTCGATATCAGCCATGAAAGAAGTAAGGGGGTTGTTATCGCCGCGAAGGTTGTAGATTGGGCCAAACTCTCTCCTGGTCAGCTCGGGGCTCGTGCTGCAACTCATGCCATGGTGGTGAGTTCACTCCCTAATAGCCACCTCTCTCTCTCTCTCTCTCCCTTCCTTCCTTCTTCTTTCTTTAGTACTGACCAACCCCCTTCTGCTAGGTGAACACCGCTGTGCACGCGCTGACCTTTTAGTTCGACAAACACTTGAGGCGTGCTCTAGCTGCTGAGGGGTCATCTTGCGCGGCCCACACTGAGCTGAGAGCAGCTTGGGACAAGATTCACCAGTTGGAAAGTGACGCTACCGCCCAGAAGAGCTTTATCGAAGCCCTGCTATTGGAGAAGGAGGAGCTGGCCGCGAGAGGGATAAACTGAAGGCCGAGGTGAACGGGCTCAGAGCAGGTCAAGAAGCCTTGAAGCTCGAGGTGGAGAGTCTCAAGGTGTGTCAGAGGGCTTCGTAGCTTGAGGTGTAGCGGCTTAAGGAAGACAAGGGGGCCTTGTAGCATGAGGCAGAGTACTTCAAAGCCAACATTAAGGAGAAGACTGAGATCTTCGATGATATAAGTGCCTTCACCACCTATAATATTACAAACGACATGGCCCGTCTGGCTGTGGATGACCCAGATTCCGATGATGAGGGCGGCAACGAGGAGGCCGATACTACCGACCTGGCTAACACCCCCAAGGAGGCCCCCAAAGTGGCCCCGAGTAAGGCTGATAAGCCTTCTAAATAGTTGTGTGCTCCTTGTACTCCCCTTTTCTTGTTTCTTTGTACTTGGGATTCTGTAATGAAATCACGTTTATGACCCAAATTCTGTAACGAGATCACATTTGTAATGAAATCAGATGTAATGAAATCACATTTCTTGTTTCTTTGTATTCTCCTTTGTGTGATTCACTTCTGCCAGAGTGTTTGCTTTATCTGAGCTGTTGAGTTAGTAAATTCAGTCCTTGAGGTGAGCGGCCCTTTACTGCTGTCACCCCGAATTGTCTTCCTGCATTTGGTAGGGGTGATCATCAGGTTATAGTGACGTACACCAAGGTAGGCATAGTAAGGCGTGTGCCTGACTTGCCTGCTTGGCTATTTAGGTTGGTGTTTACCTCTAGCCACGTATACCGAGGTAGGCTAGGAGTCAGAAGGTTTGTTCTCTAGACGCCTTTGGTCTTTGGCGTGCTAAGCCTATGCTGGCGAGGCAGTAGAGTCATGTATAGCACTGAGGTCTTCAATTAACCTAGCGCATTGACCCTTAGGCTGGAGGGAGTGACTCATGGTCACACCAAACTGTTTTCCTGGAGTCTGCCCCTGTTGAGGGGGTGACTGGACCCCGTGTTGCCGAGGTTGTCGTTTGTTTAGCAAATTGGCCCTAAGGCTAGAAGGGAGTGACTCATGGTTCACTCAGTTCGGTGATTCATGGGTAATATAGTCTTAGGTTGACGATATTCCATGCCCGAGGTACTTGTTTCCCTTCTAGGGTTTCAAGTTCGTATGTTCCTTCCCCGAGTACTCGCTTTACTCAATAGGGTCCTTTCTAGTTCGGACCGAGCTTGCCAACACCGGGCTCAGGCGCCATAACCTTGCGGAGAACCAGGTCGCCAACGTGGAGAGTTCACTTTTTGACCTTGGCATTATAGTACCGAGCTATCCTTTGTTGGTAGGCCACGGTCCTGATGTATGCGAGGTCTCGTACTTTGTCTAGCAGGTCGAGGTTGGTGTGTAGCTCGTCTTCGTTTGCTCTGTCTTCATATGCTTCTAGTCTCAGCGAGGGAATTTCAATCTCAGATGGGATGACCGATTCAGTGCCGTATGTAAGGTTAAAGGGAGTTTCTCCCGTGGCGTCCTTTCCGTGGTACGGTAGGCCCAAAGTACACTAGGTAGCTCATCCGTCCATAGTCCCTTAGCTCGGTCTAGGCGTGCTTTCAGTCCTTGAAGGATAGCCCTGTTTGTAACTTACGTTTGGCCATTCATCTGAGGGTGCGCCATCGAGGTGAAGTTCTACTGATTTCCCATGTCTCGACACTAGTTTTGGAACTTGATGTCTTCGAACTGCTTGCCATTATCGGAGATCAGTACCTGAGGTAGTCCGAAATGATACACTATGTTCTTCCAGAAGAAGTTATGCACGTTCTTAGCTGTGATTGTCGTGAGAGGTTCAGCTTTGACCCACTTTATGAAATGGTCCACTGCCACCACTAGGAACCTTCTTTGCCCTGTTGCTGGCTAGAATGGCCTGAGTAGGTCAATCCCCCATTGTACAAATGGCCTAGGGCTAGTGAAGTATTTCAGGTCGGCGGCATGGCGGTGGTGGATGTTAGCGTGCTTCTGGCACTTGTCGCATTTTTTGACAAGCTCAGTCGCATCTGCTTTCATGGTTGGCCAGTAGTACTCCTATAGTAGTGCTTCTTGAGTGAGGGCCCAGCCCCCCAAATGTCCACCGCATAGGCCTTCATGAGTGTCGTGGAGGACGAGCTTGGCTTTCGAGGGTCGTAGGCAGTGCAGGAAGGGGAGCGTGTAGGACCTTCGGTACAACCGTCCATATATCATAACATATTTGGTTGCCTATCGCTCTACCCTCCTCATGGCGTTACGGTCTACGGGGAGGGCCCCGTGTAGCAGAAAGCTCGTGAGTGGATCAATCCAGCTCGGCTCTGCTTGAACGACGGGAGTGGCCTCCTCTACCCCCCTAAGAATGCTAGGCCGAGGTGAGTTCTCTATATACACAGTCCTCTTGGTGTTGTCTCCCGTGTTGGCTAGCCGTGACAGGGCATCGACCTCAGCATTCTGTGATCTCGGGATTTTCTGGATGAAGTGTGACCGAATGTTGAGCAGAGTCTCTCTCACTTTACCGCGAGCTGGGAGTCATTGCAGACGACGATGTGCTTGGATTTCACTTCCTTTGCAAGGTCCAACCCGGCTAGTAGCGCCTCATATTCTACTTCATTGTTGGATGCCACGAACTCAAAGCATAGTGCATACTCCAACTTCACACCGCTTGGTCCGTACAGAACGATCCCAGCTCCGCTGCCTTACCGATTTGACGAGCCATCTACGTGAAGTATCCAGGGTTGATCATCCCAGTTCGGGCTTAGCCTAACTAGGAGAGATGACATGTTGGTTGCTACTTCATGGTGCTCGTGTTCAACCGGTCCAAGAACTCCGAGCTCTCCCGTACTAGGGGCCTCATGTTCTACCGGCCTGGGGACTTTGGAGCTGAAGGTGCATTCTACGACGAAATCTGCCAAGGCTTGGGCCTTGATAGCGATTCGAGGTTTGTACTGGAGCTTGTACTCGCTGAGCTCGATGGCCCACTTTATCAACCTTCTTGAGACCTCGGGCCTGAGCAAAACTTGCCTCAGAGGTTTATTGGTAAGGACAAAGATGGTGTGAGTTTGGAAGTATGAGCGGAGCTTTTGGGCTGCTATAACCAGTGCATAGGCTAACTTTTCTATCTCTGGGTACCTCGTCTCTGCTCCCTACAACACTTTACTAACATAATAGACAGGTCATTTGACCCAATCTACTTCTCTTATTAGTACCGAGCTGACCACCTCGTCACTCGCCGAGAGGTATAGCTCTAAAACGTCACCCACTTCGGGTCGAGTCAAGACTGGGATGCTGGTGAGGTGCCTTTTGAGCTCGTCGAATGTGAGCTGACACTCTTCAGTCCATTCAAAGCCTTTGCTTTTTATGGCTTTAAAGAAAGGCAGACAGCGGTCTGCGGACTTGGACAAAAAGTGACTTAGGGCAGCCAACCGGCCATTCAGCTTCTGGACCTCATTTAACTTTCGGGGTGGTCTCATTTCTAGGATGGCCTTGATTTTGTCCGAATTGGCCTTAATGCCTTGTCGATTGACGATGAACCCCAGGAATTTACCCGAGGTGACGCCGAAGATGCACTTATTCGGATTTAACTTCATATTAAATCTTCGCAAGACTTCAAAGACTGAGTGTAAATCTAGTATTAATTCATTTGAAAACTGGGCTTTGACGACCATGTCATCTACATAACACTACTTTGGTGCCAACAAGTGGCTCAAACAGCTTATTTACAAGTCTCTGGAAAGTAGCCCCAGCGTTCTTCAGCCCGAAGGGCATGACCTTATAGCAGTACAGGCCGAACTCGGTTATGAAGGCGGTCTTTTCCTCGTCAGGTGGGTCCATTTTTATTTGGTTATAGCCCGAATAGGCATCCAAGAAGCTCAGCAACTCGTGCCCCAAGGTCACGTCCACTAGGTGGTCAATCCTAGGAAGTGGGAAGCAGTCTTTTGGGCAAGCCTGTTTCAGGTCGGTGTAGTCGACGCACATGCGCCACTTGTCGTTTTCCTTTTTCACTAGAACGGGGTTGGCTACCCAGCTTGGGTAATGGACTTCCCTGATAAAATCGGCTGCAAGGAGTTTCCCGACTTCCTCGTCGACTGCCCTCCATCGCTCTAGGGCTTGGTTACGCTTTTTTTGTCTAACGGACCTAACTGAAGGATCAGTGTTAAGTCTGTGAGTGATAATGTTGGGGTCTACGCCAGACATTTCTAACGCCAACCACGCGAAAACATCTAAATTTTCGAGTAAGAAGCTTTCCGGTTGAGATCGTAGGGGCTCCTCAACAGAAGCACCGATTTGAAGTGCCCTTGTTGGATCGTCCTCGAGGTCAGGACGGGGATGGTCTCCAGTAGGTGTGGCCCGCTCTTCGAACTGCTTTGTGGGTCATCCCAGCTCGAGGTTGTCAGCTATTTTGGCCTTTCCTTTGAGGGCGACTATGTAGCATTTGTGGGATTCGAGCTGATCGCCCCATGCCACTCTAACCTCGAAGCTTGTAGGGAACTTCATCGCTAGGTGGTAGGTGGAGACTATTGCTCGCAGGACATGGGTGATGGGTCGGCCCACTATCGTGTTCTATGGAGAGGGGGTTGCAACCACTAGGAACTCATGGTTGAGCCTTACCACACTGGCCAAGTACCGACCTCCATCGGCACGGTGACTTTCCCTAACGGCCTGACCTCATCGCCACTGAATACCGCTAGTGGAGTGCTTGCGGGCTTCAGGTCATCCTCTGGGATCTGAAGCTGATCGAAGGCTGCCTTGAAAAGGATGTCTGCCGAACTGCTCGAATCTACCAAGACACGCTTGACTTCAAAGTTGTTGACCTTGATCTTGATGACGAGTGCGTCATTGTGGGGGTAGTTGACCCCTCGCACATTGTCTTCAGTGAAGAAGATCGGCTCCTCCACCCTTGGCCGCTTCAGGGGTTTAACTCTTCTCTGTCTTCAGTGAATACAACCCACGATAATTGATCCTCCCACGATTACGTGGATGGTCCCTCGGACTGGTCTCTCGTCTGGGGGTTGTCACTGCGGTTGCTCCGCCTATCTGCTGGACTCAAGGGTTTTCTTATTCCGCCCCCCGTGCCAACCTGCTTTATTATTATTATTGCCATGCTGTACAAAATTTCTTAAATATCCATGATGGATGAGCTCTTCTTTCTCATTGTAGAGGTTATTACAAATTGTCAATGTTGTGACCATGATCTCAATGGAAACTACAATACAAGTTCTTGTTCCTAACATTAGGATCGGCCTTTAGCCGAGGTGGCCACTTTACATACGGGACGTCCTTGATCGCCATGAGGATCTCTGTCCGCTTTGTGTTGTGGGGTGTAAACACCCTTTCTACCACTGGAGCTCGGAAAGGCTGAACTGGGCTCGCCTCCCAAGCTTGATCCTTCTTCTTCTTGTAGCCGTTAGGAGCCGGGGGTTCTGGTTCCCTTCTTCTTTTTTCGGGGGCATGCTCGCCCTTCTGGTTGATCTCCTCCTCTGTCCCTATGAACCGATCTTCCAGTTCGAGGAACTCGACCACGGTCTTGGGTTGGGTGACAACCACGTGCCATCTAAACTCCTTGTGGGTGATGCCCCGCTTGGCCGCAGTGAGCCAAACTGTAAGGTCCAGGTCGGGTATCTGCAGACAAGCGTCACTAAACCGTTTGATATAGTTTCGGATGGACTCCTCATCTCTCTGGACTATGCTAAGGAGGCTCTCTTGGTTCCTCAGGCACCTCTTGCTAGTGACGAAGTGAGAGGTGAAGACCTTCACGAACTGCGCCCAGCTCCTTATCGAGCCCTCATCTCTCTGGACTCCTCATCTCTCTGGACTGTGCTAAGGAGGCTCTCTTGGTTCCTTAGGCACCTCTTGCTAGTGACGAAGTGAGAGGTGAAGACCTTCACGAACTGTGCCCAACTCCTTACCGAGCCCAGCGAGAGGTTTCGGTACCAGGTGCGGGCCACTCCTTTGAACGTAGTGGAGAAGGCCATGCACATGCAAGATTCACTCACCCTGGCCACATGCATCTGGGACTAGAAGGCATCGACGTGGTCATTGGGGTCGAAGGACCCATCGTATTTGTCCAACGGTGGGAGCTTGAAGTCTTTGGACATGGAGACCGCAAGGAGCTCTAGGGACAGAGGAGAGGGGATCGAGAGAAGTGGCGCGGCTCTTACCTCTCCCGATCTTATTTCTATTTTGCTCTTGAGCTCGGGCAGGTTGTGGGTGGTGGTGGTTCGGCGAGCCCAACGACGTCTTCGCTGCTTCTTGGCCGGCTCGGCATTGGTGCTGCTGGTTTTCGTATTACTGAGCTCGATGGGCCCAGGGGGAGGCAGGGACAGCTACCGGTAGCTACAGACAGAAGGACCTTGTTCCAGGTCGTCATCTTGCACCTCGAACCTGTTCCCCGTGAGCAGAGGCTCGAACTACGAGTGGTGGGGTGACGTCGGCCTAACCGGTTGGAAGGCCGCTTCGGCGGTAGGGAGTCTTCCCTTCCTTCCGTGAGATGATGCCAAAGTCTCTCCCTGGCGGGAAGGGAGTTCACTGCGACGCTAAGGCTTAGCTGGCTGCACTGCCGGATGCCAGGGAGGGAGTGACGGGAACTGTTGTTGGTATTGGTACTGGGATACTTGGTGCAACGCTTGCTGCTGGTGAAACTAGAGCTGTTGAAACTGCTGCATCTGGGCCTGCACGGTCCGCATGCATTGCATCAGGTCTTCAAGTCGGCCTTGGCCGGCCACCAGAGGGAGAATGGTGGGTTCGACGAAGGTCATCCCGACTGCAGGGGGCAGCGGGACAGTTACGGGTGCCACCGTTGCAGGCATGTTCAGGCTAGGAACCCTGTCCGCAGAGAGGGGGACGGTGAACTGCCCAATGCAAACGGTGGGCACTTGGAGCTGCTCCTCTAGGGCATTCCGGCATTCGGAGTTGCTAGAAGAAGCCATGGGCTTCTGTGAGTAAGAAAGAGAAGTTTCGTAGAGGTTAGTGGGAGGCTTTTTGAAGCGTTCCCATAAATGGCACCAAATGATGCCACACGATTTGGGCACTCCAAGCTAGCTGTGACCTGGCTTCTGACTGGAATGAATGACACCTGAGAGGAAGGAAAAAGTGAAGGGTTCCCGGGGAGTTGTCCTAGTGGGAACACTCTGATGGTGAAGTTAGAACTGAAGGAAATCTCAAAGAGAGCAGTGAGTAAGAGTGCTCAAAGTGCTTAAGCTTCAATACCTCTTTTCTGTGTGGGTTCGGGTCCTTTTATGTTGGAGTCAGGCCATACCTGGCATAACCGCCATTGCCCTTGCCGTTACTGCTGGGGCAGGCGTGGCAGGCGCAGGTTGCCGCTACAAACTACCATTGCCAGGTACGGGCTTGATAGACATGTCATGCCTTCCAGAAAAGGCAAACAAAACGCCGCCTGGCGAGGGATCAGAGCCCCGCCATTGGGTTCGGTGGGTACAGATGTCAGACAGGGCTCCCCATAGCCTACCGAGCTACCGCGCACCGGGCTATCTAGGGCAGGTTTGTCCCTGTACCGAGGTGCCGAGGTGCCTGCACTAGGGGGAGGGAGGACGATGTTGCCCCGAGGTGCAGTCGGGACACAACCACGAGCCAGGGTGCTCCCTTTTCAGGAAGGGAGAGCTCGGGACCTTCCACACTTGGTGGAAGTGAAAATTGGCCAGGCATCAGTCCCCAGCGAGATGCTTAACACGCCGAGTGGCCAGCATTGGACTCAGCATGTTTCTCCCGTCGAGTTGCGATCGTGTTGTCAGGCTGAACTATACGCTAGGCCAGGTCATATACACGTGTCCCTGGGCTACGAGGTCGGGCCAAATTACCCTTCATCAGCTACCTCTGTGGACTAACCCGGATCATGGGATCATTTCATCTTGTTTCCAACTTTCAATTCGGGAAATCTTGTTCATTGTTAATAATCATTCAAAGAAGTTTTAGTGTCTAATCTAAATCATATTAAAGAATAGATAATAATTATAAAAATTCTAAGAATATCTAAAATCGCCTAATTTTTTTTCTAATAAATTTCAATTTTAGAAAATGTGATAGAAAAATTCGGCAGTTCTTATATTAATTTGTTGTATATATACACATAAACATAAACATTTACTTACATAGCCTGTATTTTGACATATATACACATAAACATAGCCTGTATTTTGACACCAAATATTTACTTACAACGAAAAACCTTCAATCAGTGGATTTTTCAGAAATTTATTAAATTTGACAAATTACTAGCAATGATCTGTCCGAAATCATATCTAGTTTTTCAAATGAATGTTTCTATTGTTGTGACTTTTTAGACGAAAACATGTGTAACTTATTTTTCCTACCACTGTCAAGTCTCAATCACAAGTTACCAAAACCCAGCCTAACCCTCGAAAAATATGATAAGCCATAAAAGAAAAATAACTGTTGAAATTTCTAGAAAATTTGAAGGACAAGCACAACGAAAACAAAAACCTCCCCATATTGACCTAGATCCTCTACATCAAAAGCTTCTGGCTTTGCATCATCCATTTACAAAATTCCAATAAAATTTATGATACCATCACCTAGTACTCTCCTCTTTCACTTTCCCTTAACAAAGTCTGTGGAGTGTGTGGATGAAAGATTACTCAAATTTTGCCTGCACAAACTCGCTGATTTTATATTTCTTTCGGTTTTTTTTTTTTCAGTTTGAGAAAAGTGCAAATACAAATATGTTGTTTAGTGCAAAACCTTTGTATTTGCACAACAACAATAACAACAAATCATTAGATTAAAATAGTTCAGTTGCTGCTGCATAAATTTTGTTGATAACTTAGTACATGATTTTAGGATATTTACATCCCACTCCAAATTTCTAGAATAAATACATTATGTCTCCGTTTAAATGGAAAAAAAAAAAAAAAAAACTGAGAATCAATAGTAATCGTTTACATGAACAGAGATTGAACCGCAAAATAAATGAAAATCACACGTCTCACCGACTCTGAGAAGACGAACCACGAAAAGTCCATAGAAAAGCATGATGATTTTAGTTTTGATAACAGTACATGATCTTTACGTAAGGATATTTACATGGATTTCCACCTCACCATTACATTTCACTTCACATTTTTCTCCGAGGACCAATATAAAATACACGTATATAGTGTGTCTTCGTACAAAAAAAGAAAAACCAAACTGCTGACTGCTGAAGGTAACAACGATCGAAACAGAAAATAATCACCCGTCTCACTGAGAAAACAAAAAAGAAAAACATCATGAAGTTCTTTCCAACAGAATAGATCGATCAAATCAAACAGGTAATTCCCCCCTAACCTAAATCAATGGGTATTGGGGACAAATCTGACCAAGGACTACTCTACATTGTTTTCATCTCTCAACGGGACAAAATGCACTCTTCGTATCAAAATTTCAAATGGTAAATGAGAAAAAAACAACGGAAAAGTAAGGAAACACACGATGCACAATTCTGAATTTCAGCCCCTACTTCTCTCCCTGTGAACCATATCCTGCCCGTGAATTTGACACTTTGCGCCTAGAAAATTCTGATCTCGGCTGATTGGCACTTCTCCCAAAATACAAACACCGTTGGACCCGGGCCGCGTGTATGAAACAAAGTTTTCTTTTTCTTTTTTTCTTTTTATTTCTTTTTTGAAACGGCGGGAAAAATAAGCACCCGTCTCACTGAGATTGAGAATGAGCATGCAATACCCGGGAATTTGCCGTTGAAGAAGAATACGATGAAGTGCTCCCCGATAATCCGTTCCCGTAAAATAGATCCGACAGGTAATTCCCCAAATCATCGGGGGCAAACCTGACTACCGACTCTGCAGTGTTGTCATCTCTCAACGGGTTCCGATACCTGTCATAAAATGCCCGATACGCCGGTGCGATTTTCTTCGTAATTGACACTTTAATCTCGTCCCTCAGCCTCCCGTCCGTTACCACCCACGACGACTGCTTCTTGTACGCTTCGTCGAAAGCTGTATTGAATTTCTTGAACCACTTCTTCGCCTCCTCCTTCGACATCACCGCCGTAGGATTTTCGGACAACGCCGATATGACCTTGCTCCACCCCATTCGCTCGTAATTGGCCACGTACTGTTTCACCTTGGCCTCGTGCTTGGATGCCCACTCCTCGCCAAGGAGGTACCGAAGGTTCGACGTGCGTACCTTCGAGATGACGTATTGGAGGTTGTTTGCGAGGAAGATGTACGATAAAGGTGCGTCCTTGTACAGCTCAGCCTTGCCGTCGAGTTTGCATAGCAGGACGAGTATGAGCCATGCCAATCGAACGGAAACTGCCGGCGATGGATCAACTTCGGAATTCCGATGGCTCAGGAAGTATGACTCTGGAAGGGGTGAGTGTTTCGGTAAAGCCGAATCGGCGATGATATCGGAGAGGATTCCGCTGTAATCGGCGAGGAAACATAAGAAATTCATCACGTATCGGCTAAGAGGGTGGATTCCTCCGCCGGGTACTGGGGATTTCGACCAGTCCTTCTGAATTGCCGATTCGAAATCCAGTAGCATCCTTTTGACCGCGTCACCGAGCTTGACGAGTGAATTGAGGGCTTGTATTCGGACGGCGGCTGTCGACTCGAAGGAGAAGGTCGATTTGATCTCGGGCCAAAGGTCGCAGATGGTATCGTAGAGGTCAAGTATTCGGAACATCTTTTCGGAAGAATATTTCTTGCTCTTGGCGACGGATTCGGGGAATTTGAAGAGATTGATTGCCCCTTCTTTAGAGATCTCCGAGAAACACGACTCTCCGATGAACGCAGAGGTAGAGAAGACATAATCGCAAAGAACTCTCTCCCCTTTAAAAAGAGTCTTGACTGCGACCTTGGCGGCGTTGAGCCAGGTTTTGATCTTAACGTCTAAGACATCCCAATCCATCTTTTGGATGCGAGAGGAGGTGAGCTGCTCGATTCCGAGACGGTAGAGACCTTCGTCGACGATTGATTTTCGGATGATCTTGTAGATCTTCACGCACTCTTTACCGTAGCCCGAGGAAATCATGCAATCGGCGATGGACTTGAGATCCGACATTGCGAGCGTGGAAGCTTGCTCGACCTCGGAGATAGAGCGAGCGACGACGTGGACGTCGTCTTCATAAGTGTCATCGTAATCGGAGGTGCTGGATCTTGCGGAGGCGGAGACGAGGGAGGAGCGGCCGGAGATGGATTCGGGATCGAGATGATCGCGATTGGCGGAGAGAATCTGATAAAATTCCTTCTCAAGTCTCTTCATGGCAATCTGCATGAGGCGTTGGGCGCGGATGAGCATGTCAGACGAGGAACCAAGAGAAAGGAAATAATGCATGGATTTCTGCAAATCCATGACGCATTTGATGAACTCCCTAGCTTCATTTCGGCTCTCAAAGAAGAGGGAAGTAACTTTGGCGTAGCTGGAGGAATTAGGATCCCATTTGGTGATGATTGATTCGGCAACCTCGATATTTGCAGCCATAGTGGTTTCGGATTCGGAGAAGGTGCGGAGGGGGGAGGGAGGATGGGTGGACGAAGAGGAAGAGGATAGGTCTTTGGAGGAAAAGGAGAAGAAGACGGTCCGCATTCCTTTTCTCGGCATTGAGCTATTCTTGGTTGCTTATCAATATAAATTTGGAGTGGTGCTGTTGAGAGGAACTGAACTCTGAGCCTGAGGCGGAGGTGAAAGTGGACGAACGTAATCCGTATAAAATATAAGTTAAAAGAAGCAGCTTATTGAAAGCTCTGAAACTCCGGAACTCTTCCTTTTTCTTCTTCACCTGTAACCTGTTGTTGCAGAAGGAGTGTCTGTGTGTGACTCTGAGTTAATGGTGTTTCGTCTGGGAGTGAATAGAGAAGAGAAGGCAGAGAAGAGATGGTACAACTGCCTGTGTCTCTAAGGACTAAGGTTTCGTAAGGGGAAGGGTGGGCAGCGGTGATCATTAAATAGAGAGAATCGGGAACGTCGCTTGGAGATAGATAGAGTTGTGTGTGTACCAAGGGCGATTTCTGATTCTCATTTTCTTCTAGTGTAGTCAGCCCGGCCCAGCCCACACATATTTTGGTTGACTATCCACGCGGTCCATGTTTTAATACGAGCATTGAGCTGTTCAAAACAAACCAACATACATAGACGAGTAGACGACCCGGACCAGGCCAGAGCCGCAGTAAGCCGCCGCTAGAAGAATTTGGTTATCACGTCACGCGGTGAAGGAAACGAATGGGATGAAGCCCCATCATCCATGATCCATCCACGTGGATGACTAGTATGCATTTGGTTAGCCACGTGTCCAGTGTCTCTTATTTTCTAATGAAGATGCTGAACTGCAATATTGCCACGTGGAAAAGAAAGAGTGCAGTTGTGGTTGCTGTGACGGGTGACCCAACCCCATCTCCATCTGTCAGGCCGACGGTCCGAGTAGCGGGTTTTAGTGGAACCGCTGCGTTGGCGCCACTGTTTCACTTGAGACTTGATCTCCAAGTACGGAAAGCAGTCAAATATATCAAAACTTAAAAACTTTAAAGAGACGTAACGTGGGAACAAGGAAGGATTTATAGAGGAGAAGGGTAGCGTAACGTTATAGTTAACTAGCTTGTTGTAAAAGTAAAACTACCGACCCGACCAGGCAACCACGACGCAAACAAGTATCTCATCAACAGAAACAATTAGACCAAGAATAAAGCAGACCATGCCAATTGGAAGCATCTACCGTTTGCCATTGCCATGCCGTTGGACAGAATACTTTCAAACTTCAACCATGCACCCTGTAACAGTTGAGGGGGTTAAGAAAAAGCCAAAAAGGTAATAACTAATAACTGAAAACACGACCCGATTGCTAGGTAATTCTCTGTGGTTATACGTTGCGTAATTATAATTGCCTTAAGGGAAATTTTCTAAAACTCACATTCAATTTATAATATTTCTCTAAACTCACCACAACCTTTTAAAATTCACCTTCCGTTAATGCTTCTCAACAGATGTGTCCATATTAGCATAAATAATAATTTTCATTATCAAATTACTCTTGAATGGTGTGAATTAAAGGAAAAATGATCTTTTACAGTTTTTTATTTTCTTTTTTTTTTGTATTTTTAATGTTTTGTTATAATTTTCAATATTTTTTTATAATTTCTGTTTTTTTACATTTTTTTTATTTTCTACAATCTATAAATTTTCTTGTATTTTTGTTATTTATTTATAATTTCTGTGCTTTTCTATAATTTTTATTTTATGATTTCTATAGCTTCTATAATTTGAAAATATTTTTTTTACTTTGTTTGCAATTTCTATAATTTTTTTATTTTTTGTAATTTTTATGTTTTTATGTATTTTTTTGAACTTTTTCCTTTTTTACATGTCTAAATATTAAAATGGTAATATATTAACACCTGTTAATTTATTTTGTATATATTCTATATTTTCTATGGAAGTTAAAATGGTAATATATTAACACCCATTAGTCTGTTTAACATCAAGTTAGTGACATGATGAGTTTTAGATATTTTGAAAAGTTATGATGAGTTTATCAAAAATGTTGAAAACTCATGGTGAATTTTAGATAAGTTCCCTTGCCTTAATAATTAAATTGAGTAGAAGACATTACTGTCAAATCCTCCCACTTATTTATTTATTTATTCTTTTTTGAAAAATCCTCCCACTTAAGTAGGATAATAAAATGTTTGGGCACTCCAGGTCCAGGAAAGTGTGTTTGTGTTTCCTTTGGGAGTTAATAATTAAACGAGTCATGTTCATTCAGAAAAAAATTAAAAAAAAAAATGTATAACCGTTCTCTCTCTTTTTTTTTTCTTGAATTCGAATATAAAATTACTATTGGTCCGATCCTTCTCATACAAGTTAAGCATAGAGCGTCAGGAACGATGTTACTGAGTCGATGAGTCAAAGAATAGAATCAGTCAAATTTTGTGGAACATTATTTTTCTGGGAAATAATTAAAAGAAAATGAAATTGACAAATAAATTAAAAAAAAAAAACTGCATATCTGAGGGACTATCTTTAGTTATCCTGGGCATTTGAATCAATATACCTATAATTTTGTTTTGTTTTTCAAAATAAAAATAATAGCCTCATGCTGAGTTAGTTTTGAAAAAACAAACTTTTAGATATCGGCAAATCCAAACAGGTACTAAGGCATAACCATGGATAAAACACGATTACATATGCTCATCTGTTTAACTGTTAAAAATCCCTTGGTGTATTATATTAATTGAACATTTTGGGCTGTCAGAAGGTCTCTTCCCTCATCACATGGACTCCTTGTAAGTTGTAACAGTATCATTGCTGGATGAGCTAAAATTGTTGACAACCCACTGCGAAACTTGGACAGCCAATTAATTAAGGTTTCTCTCTATTAATTAATGGTTCTTCTTCTGAAAAATGGGATTTTCTAGTGGAGTCAATAAGGAAACTTCGAAATATGACCTAAATTTAGCCACTTGTAGGAATCTTGTGATCATTCCAGAAGGTGCAGCGATCAAGATTGACTATGTGTTGATTCTCATAATCCACATCAGCCTTATATATTACCCGTTTGTTCTCAGAAATTTGGATTGGGGAAGACATGTTGTTCTTAAGCACAAACTAATTGACAAATATAATTTGAGGTCATCAAGTAGGATACCTGTATTATTAATTATTATTATTATATTGACTAGTTAAATTAGGCTTCTTTGGCATATATGGCCTCCTATATTCCTGTGACATGGATATGAATGTGGATGAAAGTATGAAATTATAGGTCCTGAAAAATGATTTTACATTTGCATCCCACAGTGCATCCAGAACTGTGTATTGGAAGAGACCCCATCTGTTTCTCATTCTGATTTTACATGCACATCCTACTATGCATTGGGAACATCTTCCATACTTATAAATTATTATTCACGGGAGATGTTTTCAATGCACAGTGAATATAACTGTGAGGCGCCCATATGTGAAGAGCAGATCTCGTTTTGTATTGAAAATGTTTTCCATTGACAACTAAAAGAAATATTCCCAATAATACAGGCTGAGATGAGGGTGTGGGGCATGCTCAGTGGAGCACAAATGTAGACTCCAGAAAAATCGTGAGAACCTTGAAAAATCAGTCGTTAAGGTTTAAAAGGGGACAGAACACCAATGATAATCCTCTGTGTTTGTACTTGGGTGCATGGTATATCACCATCAAATCTGACTTATATAAAGGTACAACATAAGTAAACATGTTAAATGAACATTTGATAAGTATTTTAACAATTGTAAAAAACATGTTAATCTTTTTCAAGGGATAGGAGTTTATCAATTATATTCCTGGTCCACCTTTGACCTTGCTGAGCCGTACCCTACTGTACTGATATTCTTGTTCGTTGGAAGACACCAGAGAGTGATGAAGTTAAGATTTAACTTTGATGCATGTCAGAGATGACTATGGTAAGATGCTTTGATTCTATGCAAGGATATAGGAGAATGTTCGATCAATGAAACTGAAGCCTGGGCTACCCTTGAAGCTCACAATGTTGCCATTAGGTTCCTGTATTCAAAGATCATTATTGAAGACGATCCCAGTAATATCATAAATAGAATTTGTGGTCGTCAGTAAACTCCTTGAAATGTCAGCAATTTAATTCATGAGCTTTCATATTTAACGATTACCGTCAAGTTTAACAATCGCGTCTTTTGCTTTCATAACGCAAAGGATATATTGTACTTCAAATCAAACCATGCATATACAATTTCCATTGATTAATTAGCGGAGGACCACATCCATCACTCGTAATTTTTCAGCCCTAATAACATCAATACCCATCTAAATGTGATCTTCCCATGTGTCAAAATCAGCTGGGGTTATTGGTCCACATCATCTTTGTTCATTAGAGTTCTCTTTCACTTAATTTCATTATTCAGTTGAAGAATACACCATGACCACGCATATATGCATGCGTCACCAATGGTATCATCATATGAGGTTTCCCGTCTTAGCCTGGCAAGGGAATTTTTAGAATGGATCTGATCAAACAATATGATCCGATTAAAAATTGGATTGAACTCGGATCACCCTTCTAAATGATCCAAAAGAATTTGGTCCAATTTATCTTTATTAATTATAAGCTATTTATTTATTTATAAATATGTTTATATTGAATTTTTGTATTTTTTATATTATTTAATATATATATATATATATATATATGATAAACATGGTAAAAATGCATGTATTTTTTATTTTTTCTATTGTTATGTTTGTTTCCTTTTAATAATTTGTTAAATTTCACAGAAATTAAATAGAATTGGATCATACTCAGATATCAAACCTTCTTAATGGATTCAAATTCAAATAGATTTTTATAAGATCCAACCTTTAGATGGGATCAGATATAAAATTTATATTAACAAAATAAATTCAGATATACCCCAATTGGAATCCAATCAGAACCATTTGCATCATCAGAAACAAAAGGCAGCAGACAGCCGATCAGAGACTTTAGTTTCCATTAATATATAGGATATTCTCCATTTAGTTATATATATATATATATATATATATATATATATAGCTATTAAAATCATATTTCATTACAATTTAATCATGTTTTTGGAAATCAGTTTTAGTGCTTACAAGACCATGTTCACACCGTTCTTACAATCCTTCCAGTCTTGCATTGAGAATATCTCCCATGAAAAAAATCATATAAATAAAAAGATATTTCCGATTATGCATGATTATAAAAAGCTGTACCAACGGTGTGAGCAAAATCTTGTGAGCACCGAATCTAGTCTTATGTTTTTGTTTCTAAGTGTAGCAGATACTCACTAATCAATTTCACTTTGAACGTTAATTTCAGTCTTTTTTATTATTATTATTTTTTGGGTCAGAAAGCGACGACGTTAGTTGCAATGGTGAGGTGGTTTTGAACTTTTGAATCTTTTGATTGTCAATGGCGTAAAGAATAGTAAAGAGGATCTTTCGTCCTCTCCACAAATAATAATATATTGTAGGTAAAGGAGTTTGGAGGTGTTTGGGAGTGAGGGAGGCATTACGATGACTTAGAAAAAGACTAGTCTTGATAAGGATTTACCTCTATGCATAAACCACCACTATCGATTTCTTCGTTCGTCTTTTAATCTGTTCTTACTTTCACATTAGAAACCCAATGAACGCGGAGAAGGAAACAAAGGGAAAGGAAAAGCACGGGTGTCTAGCCTCCCACTTCAATATATAATTCTATCTTTCTTCACGAACTAAGTACTACTGCCGATCGATGGCCGAATATGATAAAAAGGAAGCGTTCTTGTTTATCACTCTAGATCTCTAGTCTCTAGCCTAAAGCCTAATATATAGGAAATTTCCCATCCGACCTATTTTGGTGGGAACATAGGATAGGGCCACCACAAATATTGTGGATGAACAGGAAGGAATAAGGAGTTAAGGACCATGGCCGCCCGGCTGGCCGTCTTCCTTTTTCCTGTTTTCCAAATGGACCTCTTCATCAGTCTTGATTCTTGAGAGGTTCACCCTGTTTTTCCGACTTGTATAAGGAGGAATAGACTAAGATGATGTTTGGTGGACTGGGCGGCATGATTACACATGGAGCTTTATTTGTTCGAGGTTCTGCGAAGGATGATCAGCCCCAGCCAGTATGACACTCAAATTCAGAATGAAAAAAAAAAAAGGCGACAAGCATGTACCTTGCTGGCTTGCTGTGGCTTCAAAAGTAGGAAAAGACTTGTAATTAATTAAATTTAGAAAGAGAGAAGAAAAAGGAAAGAATCCTGATTCTGGGCCATGAGGAGTCAACCGAAAAACAAAGTTTGGGGAAACACCACTTTGTTTTATGATTCAGGGCTCATGACTCATGAGTGAGAAGGCCATCACTTCCAACTTTCATGCCATCTTCTCCAATCCACACTCTACACCGAAGAGTGGACACACTTCCTTAAATCTATGTTTGGTTTGATAGAAAATAATACTCTTTCAAATTTGACGAGGAGTAATTTAGCCCTTTAATGACATTATAACACATTGCATCTTAGAATAATTGGGTTATACCTCAACACTACGTATGCAGATTACCTCGAACACTTTATAACTACATCAGCGACCTTGGTGCTACCCGGTAGACCAAATTGTGAATAGCTAGATGGAATCTTGGGTCGGCATGAGAGGCAACATGCTTCTACTAACCTGATATGAGTTCAGCTAGCAACCTGCCAAATCTCCCCTTTAAGTGAGTTATTGTCTCTGACTTCTTCGAGATCTTAGCACTCAACCCTTAGACCTGTCTATCCACATCAGAGTTGACATTATCCCTCTGAATGGATAACGTATCCAGCTGAGAGATCTCCTCCAGACTTCGTGGGCATGGTTTCTCGGGAATCTCGACCACATTACAGGAAGCTCCCAGTTCCTTATGCCTATATAAAGGCATCCCCTCCCTTAGAGAAGGTATGCGCGATTCAGCTCTCACATACTCTAGCAATCTTGCTCTCCAACTCTCTCCAAAACCTCCAGTTTGCTAATTTAAGCATCGGAGTGCCTACCCCAAGTAAAGTAGCCCGGACACTCTAATATTGTCTCTTTGCAAGTCAACCCGGCGGACTAGCCAGCTTGGCATCCGAGTCACCTAGCAAGGAGTTGCTAGATCAAGCACTATCAATTGGCGTCGTCTGTGGGAATAGTGTACAAAAGTTGTGCTCTCACATCCATTTCTCCGATTGTCGGCTAGAATCAGAATCAATAGCCTGCCAACTAGAACTAGGCTCCTGACCCACCTCGTCACTTTGATGACCAAAACCAAGCCCCGAAGGAAGAACTCAGCCGAGCCACGGTAGAAATTGGGACTAAGGCCACTAGCTCAATTGAAGGGTCCCAAAGGAGGCATTGCAAATGCACATGTCATGCCATAGGAAGGAGCCACCTTGCTCCCAATGCAAATGAAGAGAAGAAGAAACCAGAAGAGAAGGAGGCCAACAAGATCAACAACTCACCGGTGTAGCCTATGTCTCGCACCCCGCCACTGGTTGTCAAGATCCTCACGGCCCCACGACCTAAAGAATTCAAAGCCCCCAATCCGGAATCCTACAACAGGACAACTGACTCCATCGACCACCTCAACAACTTCCAAGCCCTAATGCAGCTACACGGGACAAATGATGCAAGCTTTTGCATGGCCTTTACGACCACCTTCCGGGGCATAGCTTGGATGTGGTACTCTAGATTGGTTGCGGGTTTGATAAGAAGCTGGAACCAGTTTACTGACATGTTCACGGCCCGCCACTAGTTGTCAAGATCCTCACGGCCCCACGACCTAAAGACTTCAAAGCCCCCAATCCGGAATCCTACAACAGGACAACTGACTCCATCGACCACCTCAACAACTTCCAAGCCCTGATGCAGCTACACGGGACAAATGATGCAAGTTTTTGCATGGCCTTTACGACCACCTTCCGGGGCATAGCTTGGATGTGGTACTCTAGATTGGTTGCGGGTTTGATAAGAAGCTGGAACCAGTTTACTGACATGTTCACCATGCACTTCGCAACGAGTAAGAGGTGCCCGAAGTCGGTGACTTGTCTACTGAATGTCGTCTAGCATCCAGATGAAAACCTCTGGGACTACATCAAAAGATTCAACTTGGAGCAGTTACAAATTCCTAACCTCGACCCGGCCGTCCAGCTCATCGCAGTGGTCAACAACGTCTGGCATCCGAACTTGTGTAGGGAGGTTGAGTTGGACCCTCTGGCCCTGATGGAGGAGTTCCTTAACCAAGCGGCCAAATTTACGAAGGCCAAAGAGGCGCTTGGATCTCAGTCATAACTGAACAACAAGTAGAAGAGGACAGAAGAAGAGTCTGGGAGGAGTAGGCAATGCCGAAAAAGCAAGTCGCCAAGACGTAGTAGGCCTCCCCGGAACTGACGTAATAGGCCTCCATGGAGAAGCATGTCTCCACGCAGAGGCATCCGGTCTTCTGGATGGTGTTTGTGCACTCCCGCATCCAAAACAAGAACTATACCACGTCGAATGCAAAAAGAGAGGAGATATTGATGCAGATAAAAACAATTAAGTATGTCAGATGGCCACCTCGGATGAGAGGAGACCCTGCCAATAGAAATCCCAACAAGTATTTCCACTTTCATCAGGACATCGGCCATGATACAGAGAACTATCACAAGAGGAAAGACAGAAGCTGACCTACTGAACAACCTAAAGATGTGCCACAATCGAGTAGGGATAAGGAAAAAGGATAGGGACCAGCCTCCCCGGGACCCACCACCGGTAGAGCGGCTCATCCATGGTGTCACCAACATGATCACAGGTGGGTCCATAGTAGTAGGGTGCACCACCTCGACAGGTAGAAATTCAGGTCGGGATCTCGAGCACGAAGACAAGAACCCGCCAAAGTGCCCTCATGTGGAAGAGGTAATTTACTTCACTGAGGATGAGGCTTGCGGGATACAGTATTTGCATGATGACGCCCTCATGGTCAAACTACTCATAAATGACTTCAAGGTAAGGCAGATCTTGGTCGACTCCAGAAGTTTGGTCGACATCATCTTCTTGGAGGAATTTGAGCGCATGGAACTTGAAAGGAAGGCTCTACAGCCAACCAATGTCCCCTTGGTTGGATTTAGTAGAGAAGTAGTCTGGCCCTAGGCCGGGTGAGGGTGCCAATGATGGCAGGCTCAGCGCCGAACTTAGTAAGATTCGATCACAACTTCCTGGTGGCCGTGACCCCCTCGCCCTACAATGTCATTTTGGGCTAACCTATCTTGAACACCCTCTGAGCAGTGGTATCGACCTACTATTTGGCAATGAAGTTTTTGACCTCTTACGGAACATGAGTGGTGTGAGGTAACCAGCTCGAGTCTCAAAAGTGCTACGTGGCAGCGCTGAAGGGCAAGGGAAAGAAGGTAACCAACATTGACCTGGAGCTGCCTTTGGAGAACATTGACGAAAGAGCCTACCCCATGGAGGACATTGTCCTAGTGTCCGTCTCAGATGTTGACCCCGAGAAGATGGTGTAGATCGGAGCTCGCCTCATCAAACCATTGCACTCTGACCTGGTAAGTTTTTTAGTTAAAATTTTAGATGTTTTCACTTGGTCGGAAATAAAAATGCCTAGCATAGACCCCTCTGTCATAACTCATAAATTAAGTGTTGACCCTTTAGTCAAACTAGTCTGGCAAAGGAAAAAGAACCTCACCTAAGAGATGTAGAAGATAGTAGATGAGGAGGTTGGGAAGCTCCTCGCAGCAGACTTTGTTAAAGAGGTCCAATACCCGAGTTGGATTGCCAACCCAGTGTTCATGAAGAAAGAAACAACAAGTGGTGCATGTGCATTGACTACACCGACCTCAATAGAGCCTTCCCAAAGATCAGCTTCCCATGTCGTTTGTTAGACGCGACCTCGGGGTTCAACCTGTTGAGTTTCATGGATGCATACGCCCAGTACAACCAAATCTTGATGGATCCGGCCGATGAGGAGAAAATTGCATTTGTAATCAAGATGGGCTTGTGTTGTTATAAAGTTATGCCCTTTGGTTTAAAAAACACTGGAGCGACCTTCCAGCACCTTGTAAACAAATTTTTTTCTAACTTAATTGGAAATAAAATTGAAGCATATGTTGATGATATGGTAGTAAAAACTCATTTTTTAAGTTCTTTGATTTTCGACTTGGACTATGTTTTTAATGTTTTAAGAAAATATGATATGAAACTCAACCTGAACAAATGTGTCTTCGGGGTCATGTCAAGCAAGTTCCCTGGGTACATAGTGAACCGACGTGGCATCAAAGCTAACTCGAACAAAATCCAGGCCATGGTAAGATAATAAAAGAAGTACAATGACTAATAGGTCAGATCGCCGCCCTAAACCGGTTTATGTCTAAGTCGGATGGGCAGTGCCTAAGTCGGTTGGGCGGTTTATGTCATCCCCAGAGTCCTTCACTCCCTCTCTCTAGGTCATTAGGAACAACCAATCGCCATCCAAGTCAAGAAAGAAGTACTTCCTCTTCCAAGTCGGTACCTTGGAAGGGAAGTTGTTCAACAGTTTGCACCCATGTCGGTAGGACAGATGATAACTATAAATCCCAAGTGTGCTCAAAGAATTCTTTTTTATTTGGCATAGGCCGGTGAAGGTCTTTACATCTAAAGGGAAGCCGATGTAGTAACAGAAAGAAATGGTGCCGACTAGAGTTCTGATAGAGTTAGGGTGGAGTTGATCTAAACTAATGTTATAGTAATTTAGCACCTACCTTTAATGCCTCCTCGAAGACAACTATTTCATCGTCCCTGTGCTCCCACGGGTACCCCTCAAGAGGAAGAGAGTAGTCGAACTCATTTGGAATTCTGTACCAGACAGTGAGCTTGTAGGCATTCTCGATAGAAAGCTCAGATGGATCGAACTGATCTGGGGCTTTAACTCTACTTGAAGACAAGGCCCTCTTATGAGAACCACGTCAATCTTGAGCCGAGGACTTCCTCTGCCTGACGGGTAGGACCCCCCTCTTCCTCAAACTCACTACTAGACATTATGAAAGAAAAATGAAGCAAAGGGAATGGCTCACTTAAGAAAAACAAGATTGACCTCGCTGACAACATCGAGCACTCCAATAAGACAAACTCAGCGATCTCACCAAAAGCTCCAAAGACAAGGACGAAGAAATAGTATTGGTGCACCTTTGTGTATCGCAGAGGTGTATCAGTACTTGTAACGATACTCCCCCTATTATTTTATTTCTTTGATTTTCAAATTTATTTTTAAATATATATATATATATTATTTTAAAAATAGATTCCTAAAAACACTTGTAAACATGTGTACTGTGGCACCAAAGATACAATACAATACACCCGATACGGGGCATATCATATCGAAGTTTTGATCCTTGATTAAATCCTCAAAGATTTCAGAACCTCAACCAATAAGCAAGGGAAGAACTTAAAATTTTGTTTAATCAACATATTTTCTTCTTCCACTTTTTCTTTTCTTCTTTTCCTATAACAAAAGTAGCAGTTCAGCCCCTATATTTTTTGAATTTTCTTTCCTTTGTTCATTTTCTTCTCATAAAATGTTAATTTTCTAAACTTAAAACATGAAATTTATACTTCTCTTATAAAAATTATGGATAATTATTAAGAAGTGATGGTTATAGAGCTTAGAGAACTATCCTAGGATATATGGTTTTACTTAAAAAAAGTCCACCTAGGCATTGCCTAGGCGTGAACATTATGAACACAATCTTGTGAGCACTGAAGGGTCTTGTGTTTTTGTTTCAAGTGTAGCTAATACTCCCAAATCAATTTCACTTTGAACGTTAACTTCAGTCTTTATATTTTTTTTGGGTCAGAAAGAGACGTTGTTAGTTGCAATGGTGAGGTGGTTTTGAACTTTTGGATCTTTTGATTGTCAATGGCGTAAAGAATAGTAAAGAGGGTCTTTCGTCCTCTCCAAAAATAATAATATGTTGTAGGTAAAGGAATACTTCGCTCTCTCAAGGGCACTCTCACTCATAGTCTTCATTTTCAGGGATCCTCTTGCTGACAATTGACTGCTTACACTAATGTCGATTAGACCAGCTATCCTGATGATCGACGTTCCATAGGGGGTTATGCAGTTTATCTTGGCTCCAACCTGATTTCCTGGAGCTCCAAAAAGCAACATACCATTGCTCGCTCCAACACCGAATCCGAGTTCATATCTCTCGCCAACACAGTCACAAAGTTGTTATGGATTCAGTCTCTACTGTGAGACATTGGCTTTCTAGCTCCTCTCCCTATTCTCTGGTGTGATAATATGGGTGCTACCCACCTGGCCGCTAACCCCATTTTTCATGCCCGTACGAAGCATGTGGAGGTGGACTACCATTTCTTGTGTGACCTTGTCACTTAGAAGCAACTTCAAATTTGGTATGTTCCAACGGTAGATCAGATAGAAAACATCTTCACCAAACCTCTCTCCACAGCTCGATTCACTAATCTTTGGGACAATCTTCTTGTCACCCCGTTCAGCTTGCGAGGGGATAATAACGTAGGCGTCCATGGGCGCATGCATGGCCCATGCACACCTACGTAAATCTTCAGGCCCATCAAGAAAACCTAACCATCTAGTTTCTCCTAATCCTATCTCAAGATAACAAATTGGGATAATTTTAATCTTACCTCCAAATAAGAATTATCCTACATAACCCTAGACTAACCCAGATAAGCTTTATTTCTTATCCTTGTACACTCTCACTGTAACTCAACCAATGTAACTATAAATAGGGTTGATTCAACCCTAGTACACACAATCAAATCTTTTTCCAACATTTCTAATATTTTATTTCTGTTTTAACTTGGATGAACAGGAAGGAAGGACCATGGCCGGCCGGCCAGCCGTCTACCTTTTTCCTGTTTTCCAAATGAACCTCTTCATCAGTCTTGACTCTTGAGCGGTTCACCCTGTTTTTCCGACTTGTACATGGAGGAATAGACTAAGATGATGATTGGTGGACTGGGCGGCATGATTACTTTCTTTATTCGAGGTTCTGCGAAGGATGATATGCAGCCCCAGCCATAGCCAGTATGACACACAAATTCAGAAAAAAAAAATGGCGACAAGCATGGACCTTGATGTGGCTTCAAAAGTAGGGAAAGACTTGTAATTAATTAAATTTAGAAAGAGGGAGAAAGGAAAGAATCCTGGTTCTGAGCCACTGAGGAGTCAACTGAAAAAATTAAAGTTTGGGGAAACACCACTTTGTGTTTTGATTCAGGACCATCATCACTTGCAAGTATCATGCCGTCTTCTCCAATCTGCACTGTACACTGAAGAGCGGAGAAACTTCCTTAAAGCTATGTTTGGTTTGACAGAAAATAAGACTTGTGAAATTCTCTTTTTTAAGAAAATTAAGAGGAAGGCGGAGGATAAGACGATGGAGATTCATTCGAGCATGACTGACGACGACTTTTAATTAACTTGTTCATCATTTTGTTATTGAATGAATGAACTATATCCATTCAGAAATATCACCAGTTCGCCACCCATATGCATATGTAAGAAAATTATGGGAAAATTCACTATAACTCAACAGCAGTGAGAGTGAGACAATGATCATCATCTCAGACCCCTCTTAACGTCATTCATACGGACTTAATGCTATTAGTTACAATCAGATCAGTGGAATCCACCGTCATTCGTCAATCCCACCCCTTAGACGTACGTAGTGCATATCCAGTCATTACGCAATGCATCAAGCCAACAACTGGGGTCATCACTAGGTCTCTCTTATTGCTATTGGACTATAGAGAAGTTGTTTATTGGATTGCAGAGAAGTTGCTTATTGACTCCATTTAATTCATTTGTCTTACTTGTTTTAGATTGATTCTTTTTACCTCGGATGTGTATCATTCTTCATTCTATGATAACCAAGGTGAATCAAAGAAAGCACCTTCCTTCTAGTAAGGTCTTTCTGTTCTTCAATTTCTACAAGTGATTGCAGTCTCATCTTTAAAAAGGAGAAAAAATGGACCCAATACTGGTCTTTGTGTGACTGATTTTTATTTCTTAGCTCATTCGTTCTTTGTGTTGCGTCATTTGGGTGCCGTGTATTACCTAAACGAACGAACGATCGATGTTGGACTAAAGGGAATTAGCTTAGCCTAGTGGATTTCAAACTTCCAATTAAATGATTTGATTGATAAACTGCTCGCTGTCTCCTAATGATCGACAAAGAAATTCCGGCTGATGGGTCCACCAAGCATTTGCATTCCTGTTAATGACTCTGTTACACTCATCAAGGGGAGGATGAGCAAGAGCAGCAAATGAGTGAGATTACATTCAACTAAATTATAGAATGTGTCTGAAGTTGGATTATGGATGAATAATAATTATGTGATATTATTTATGTTGTTTATGCTTATATGTATGTGGAATGTTTTTGATAGATTGTTACCCAAGATCAAAGCTTTGAAGCTTTGAAGGGGTTAATAAGATCTTAACAAGATAGGTTCTGATTCCAAAATTCTGGACTGGTCCCAAGTTCTGTTCTGCCTTAGAACCAATATATATATATATATATATATATATACTCACCCCTAATTAAGGGGGTGTCTACAACATATATAATCGTTTTTCTTTTCACTTATTTTTGAAACTGCTACATCAGTAAAAAATTAAAAACATGTTTTAAAATTATGATTTTGTTTTGAGGAGAAAAAATAAGTCGATTTTGCTTTAGAAACAATTAATTCATGCATCTGAAACCATCAAAATGACAAATTTTACAACAAAAACAAATTTTAGAACATAAATGCATAACACATTTTTTTTTCAAACCAGGAATTCATAAGTTATAGAACATGTATCCCACGTTTTCTTAAGAACCAATTTATTTTCAATCAGATAAAAAAACAATTCACATTGAAGAACACCTCCTAATTTTAGAAAATTGTTTCTAGATATAGGTCCATTAGGGAGATTGCCTTGATATACTCAACCTTATATCCTAATTACTTTACTTTAATACCCACTTTAAGAATGTTCTTTCCCTTTATTGAATTTAGTTAAATTCTTAATTGCCTTTGGGTTTATATCGAACACATTGGTTTTCACATCATACATGGAAACCAACCTCTGTAGAGATATAGATTCACTTTACTATTGACCATTGACCAGAGTAATTAGGTATTCTTAATTAATCTAACCATATGGGTTAAGTGATAAACCTCGTTCCCACTACCCCACCTCAATAAATAATGGACATGAGGATGGAAATTGATTAAAAATATGTTTTTTATGAAAGAAATTCTTTTGTTGTCAATTTTCTCATTAGTAGAAACTTAGGCTATGTTTGGTTTGAAGGAAAATGTAGGGAAAGAAAATGAAAGGTAGGAAAACATTTGCAAACCTTGTATTATCCTTTTTTTTCCTTCCTTTTCTTACCTTTTCCTTCAAACCAAACATAGCCTTAAAGTTTCAACTCTCTAACATGAAAATTGACTTCATCAACAAAGGACCTACTTCAGACACGTGGCAAAGGTTTTGGGATGAAACTTTGACTAAAAATACTAGAGAGGAGTGAACTAACATCCTGTGTCCAAATTAAAAAGGACTTCTCACCCATCTTTCTAAGTAGAAAATTTTTTTATCAATTGTTTTAATTTCTTCACAGAATTGCTTATTGGCTAGCATACAATCTTCTTATGTTAATATGATCTTGTCCACAGTCCACAATCCACATAAATATTGAACTTCGACATTTTTTCATACATGCTGACTTTAAAAATAAATAAATAATACATGCTAATTGATCAATCACCAAATGCCACATAAGTCTGGATCTGCTACCAATAAATCTTGTAATATGATCTATAACCATACATTTGAGACACGATTTTCGTCTCAAAAATTTGTTCCCGTCAATGAACACACAATATGTTTGAGATAAGTGGCTATAAATCATGTTGGAAGCTATGTTGGTAGCATATTCATGCTCAAATACAATGTCAATTCTTTGTTAGGCTGATGTGGCCCGTCATGATTTGCCAGTCGTTTGTACAAGAGCAAAATTGGCCGAGACCAGACATCTGCTCACAAGTCACAACCAAACATTATTCCAACATGATCTGTATCCGCATATTACAGACATGATGTGTTTACACATCCCAGCCTCATAGTGAGATGTGTGGACTGTGGATACAAATGATATCGTTGGGAGCAGATCTTAAATCTAATTGGGCCCCTGTATTGAAAATAGAGAATCCACACCCACCATGGGGCCCCATCTTGTCATTTGCTTTTTCCCCTATTAGTTAATTACCTTTAGGCTTGAACTGGATAAATAAGGAAACCATAAGCAACATACTTTAATTTGTTTGTTTGAAATTCATCATCCACGTGTTAAGTCTTAAAGCATTCAAGCTTGATTTTTTTTATTTGATTTAGGTTTAGGAGACGAAATCAAAATTGACTTGTAACTAAGCAGCCTCTGATTTATCCTCTTTGATGGCGTTTTGTTTTTGTTATTTGAATTAGTAAACTAAATTAGATTTGATAGGTTATTAAATTAAAGGATGTTACCTTTCTAAAACAACACGGTTTGAAATTAGAGTACAACGTCCCAGGTCTCTCTCTCTCTCTAAATATATATAATTTTTAAATTAAAATTTACAATTTTTTTATAAAAAGGGCTAAAGCTCAAAATTAAGAAAAGCCCTCGTGTGTGTGTGTATGTGTGAAAGCATGGCCCATGGATCAAACATTGGGATTGAACTTTTATTAATGTTGAATGGAGCAAATGGCAATGAAGAAGAGGCCCATGAGAGGGACGGGAACAGGGTTGGGGGCTTAGTTACATTGAAAAAAGATGCCCACGAACAGAATCCGCAGGCTTGTTGGAGTCTCTGCAGATAAAATGTCCAACTCCAACCCAATGCTCTGAATTGACCGCCGTGTGTGGCTGACTAAAGGTTCAAGCAAGCCCACTCCTTCACCCTTGTTTCTATTGTATGTATGCGAGACCAAGAAAACTGCTGTTCGTCTTCCTCTTCCTCCACATTTGACTTTGGTGGATACAGGATTGTGATCTTGACACCTGTTCACAGACCGGGTTTCGGGGCTGATTTTATGCTGTCCGATTTAGGCTTCAGGCCTGGTTCGTTCAAATTTTGACAAAAGTTAAGTCCAAACCCGGCCCATAAATAGGTCAAATGATCTTGTTATGGTTCCCACCAGGTTGGGTTGGGCCTCATTTGTTCCCCGTTCCTCCGCACCTACTTTGATGAACTATGTTTTGAAAACTGGACCTCATATATTGAATCGGTTGGCCGGGCGGTTCAATTTGTCCACATGCTTCCTGTTCCAGTTTCCTCTCCCAGGAAAGGCCAAAACCGGGCCATACAGGTTGAACCGGGAAAACCTGGCTGGAACCAGGGCCCTTTCCAAATTCCAATCCAGGTTTCAGAACCTTGTCATGGTGATCAAGACAGTTTGGGAGCTAGCCTTGAAAAAATTGGAAATATATCTAATTTAATTAGCCTTGCAATGATATGATGATAAGTTCAGTTCATGGTGGCTAACTATCAATCTTGCAGATAAAAAGGGAAACCTTTGTGTTTCGATCGGCTTTGTAAAGTAAACATTTCCTGCTCTTTGGACCATGGTTTTTAAAAACGAATCAGAAACAGAACTGGTCAGGGGACCGGTTTTTGGTTAAGCGGTTCAATCGTTCGGGTCGAATGGTTCGACCCGTGACATCATAAACAAATCAAAAATAAAAAATATATTTATAAATAATAAAAATAACATAAAATTAAATAGAAAACAGAAAATAAAACCATCTAAATAAAAAATAATATAGTATAAAATACATAGAAAATATAAACATAAAATACAGAAAAAAATAGCTTGAAATAAACCCTTAAATCTATATGTAAAAATTAGTGCAAAAAAACCATGATTTTGGGTTGTGAGAGATGTTTGGCCGAAGATTGAGCCCTTTGAGGAGGAAATTGATTTATTGAGAATAAAGATTGAGCAACGACAAGTAGGTTGAAGAGACAAACCGGAGCAAGCAAAAGAAGACAAACTCACTATTCCTCATCGTCATTTTTCTTAGCAAGGCACTTAAACCAAAACTCACCTAGCTTGGTCTGGTGTTTTTCCAAAAGAAAAAAAAAAACAAAAACAAAAAGAGACAAACTCACTGCAAACTCACGAGTTTGGGTTGTGACTTGTGAGAGATGTTTGTCTGCTGTGAACTCGTCGGACAACTGCTGCAAACTTGCCATCCGCCACTGCAAGTCGACCGCCGCTGCAAACTCGCCTACCGCAACTGTTACTACTGGAGCCTGGAACTCTAGAAGTGTTGCAAATTCGCTGTTGCCGGTAGCCGTTATTCTCCGTTGGTCGGTGTGTGTCATCGCCGGATGCCGGAGGTACTGGCTGCCACAAGTGGTCGGTTGGGTGTGAGGGTTGAGAAAAAGGAAGGGTTAGAACGAAAATGGGTTCTAACCTAAAGGACCTTAAGCATTTGAAAATAAAAAAGGATAACAAGCAAACCGCAGACTGGATCAACAGTTTTTTTTTACTTTTCAACGTTTTTTTCAAATTTCCAATTTCTAATATAACCAGACCTGAGGGGTTTCCGGTTACCGGTTTTTCCAGTTCAACCATCGGGTCCGGTCCGATTTTGAAAATCATGCTTTTGACTTATCCGTGCGGACAATTGTGCAGTCCAGAGCTAAGAATTGTTTCATTTGTTTTTGGGTTTTGTGAAACATGCGGTACTGTATCGTTCATGATTCATGCACTACCTAATAAAGAAATGAATATAAATTATGATTGGTTTTAATTTGGTTCAAATTTTCAAAGTATAAGACTGATGTCGTTTCGTTCTTATCAATGGTTGAAAGCCAATATATTTAAATATAAATCAACATCTTTATATAATAGAAGACAAGTAAGTAATATAAGGATATTAATAAGTAAAGTAGTATTTATTGAAAGAGTAGGTTTGGACTTGGAAGCATTAGATACGTAATGTATGAAGCGCATAAGTCGAACCCTGCATCGTTTCCTTGTGTGGAGTGAAGGAATCAAATTTGGAACCAGTGACGTACGAGGACTGTTGATGATCGAGTTGGTAAAGACTGAACAAAATCTCATACACATATAAATGCAAACAGAGAGAAAGAGAGAGCTGAGATGATATGAATGTGAAGAAGCTACGCTATCACTCACCGATCCCTAGCTATTCAAACACAACTACTGAACGCAGTCTCAAGATCCATCCAGAATTATTATTAATTTTTTGACAATTTGTGCAAAAGATGGGTGGTGGGCGTTGCACGCTGGGCGTTGCACATTAATCGTTAATTTGGAAACCAAAAATGTCAGTCATCTATCATGAAAAGTGGAAACATATCACATATCTCACTGTAGATGGTGATGGTGATGGGTTAATATAAGGACACGGTGACTATCGCTCTTAAGCATTACATACGTGATTTGATAATTTCATTTTTAGCATCCAACAATAAATTAACACGTTTTCTTTTTACGCAACAGGGCTAGTTCAATGCCATACCCAGAATGACATAAATGAGTCTAGATCTGCTCTTTCCTTACATATGCTTTGTCTGTACATGCAGAATGTTTCCTGTACTTGTTTATTATTATTCAAGCGAAATGTTTTGAATATACTGTAGGATGTGGCTGTGAGGTAGGTGTGAGTATTTTATCCCAATTCCATAAATATATACATAATTAATTGAATCAATTCAGCAGGCTGTGAAACATGAAATAATAATGTTCCACACCATTAATAAATTATATGAAAATCATAATCATTTAACTTCTCACTGTAGGTCTTATGTATTTTATTTTATCAGTCTTATATGATGATATTGTTGATTTCATAGCGAGAATGATCAATACCCCCAGTGTCAGAATTCGTCGATTTAATGCACGGGCGGGATAGGTGTCAGCTTGGAATTGATGCCAATTCATAGGCAAATATGGGTGTATGGAGTGTGGGTATCAGTCCATTTGAATGTTTATAATCCTGCAATGTAAATCAAAAATCTGCATTGAACAAATCCATTGGGGGAGCATAAACAGTGATAAGAGGGGGAATGAATCAAAATTTAAGAGGAATAGTGAATCGTAGGTGGAGGTATTGGTAAAGAAAACCTAAAAAAACTAATAAAATCCATGAGGTGGACTGAAATCTAAATTTCCCTTTTTTTTTTTGTTTTGTGCAAAATGATTTAAGTTGAAAAAATGTCAGTATACTCTCAGCCTAAGAATGACAATATATGTATGACTTATCCTCTACAATCTTTCAATTTGTGTGACTTTTAATTATTTGGTTTCTCATTGCAAGAATAAAATGCACTGAGATTCACATTAGAAAGAAGGTTACTGAGTTTATTGCTATATCAGTCCCAACTCACACACAGCTTAGTTAGTGCAGTGGAAAAAGGGCAGCAGATCCTGCTAGGGTTGTCGATTAATCGGGTCTGGTTCCAATCAGCTTAGTCCCAAACTGATTATTTAATGGGGACAAAATATAGACCCAAAACCGTCCCGATTAATAGACCCAATAATACTGATATATATATATATATATATATATATATATATATATATATATATATATATATATATATATTTTTATATAAATAATAATTTAAAACCTGATTTTTGATAATATAAACTTAATAAAAATAACAGTAAAATAATAAATTATTTATATATTAATAAATCATGTATTTTTAACCAAAATTATCTTATATATTATATATCAATTTTACTCTTTTAAATATAAAATATAATAAAAATTACACAATAAAACTAAAAAACCATATATATATACATATATATATATATCATTAACAAAATAATCAGAGTTCAAAACAAGTAAGAATCAAAACAAACACAATTGTTAATCAGGACAAAAATGATAAAACCTGCAGAGGTCTAGAACTAATAATGGTCAATTTGATTCGTTTCGATCAATCAGGTAGAATCAACCCATTGATAGCCCTAGATCCTGCCTGGTCACATGAAACGGAGGATGACAGAAACTTCTAGATTAGAATCACATTCATCTAAAGTAGTCTTCTTTTGAAAAAACAGTTGATTGGATAACATAATTCTAAGGCTTACTTCACTTCATTCAACTACTTTTTTTTTTTTTATTTCTTCCTAATTCGGTCGTCTTTCAAGCATAAGCATCAAGTGCATTACATTGACTATTGATGCAGTTATCTAGCTAGCTATCATTAAATAATAAAAATAAAACTTGTTACTTGCTCAAATTACTCATATTTCTGTTTTATTCATATAAAACAAATAAACAAAGGCCTGCTCATCCATGAGCGTTGGTGATGACAAAAGATCAAAGATAACAGAATACAAGAGAGAGAGAGAGTAAAGAAAGGATGACTTTCCATCCTCTCTGACATTCCGTTGATAAAGAATTCATGACCAAATGAGATATTATTATAATGGTAATTTACAAGTATACTTATTTTCTGGAAGGATGTCAAAACTCAAAAGAATTTTGCCATGTGGGATGGTCGGTTAGCACACTTACTTGCTCTTTATATTATTATTTTTGTGCTTTTAAGGTTTAAATTCTATGGAGTATGGACAGGCCTATTGCATATTTCTGACTACACTACAGATTTACAAACATTCAATATGTCAAATACCCCCATTCTATGCATTAATGCTCGTCCATGAATTGATATCAGTTCTGAATGAATACTACTCTAACTATACTTTGGGCCTAAAAATTCTAACCTTAGGCTAAACTATCATTCTCCTTATATTCTAATAGGCTAAAGCTGAACTTGAGACCCTTTTTTTCTCCTTAGGAGGGAATTCATTGTCCAATCCAGACCGTCCATCAGATAGGAAACCCACTAGATTGGCTACATCTAAGCATTCATTCTCAACCCCACACCTCGCTGTTCATTACAGAAGGTCTACCTTGAAAAGTTAAAAACAACCAGCCCTAAGATTTTGTATATATATATAGCTAACAGTTTTTTTTGCAAATACTGAAGAACAACCAAATATCTCAGGAGTATGGCTGACATATAGATTTATGGAATTGAACCTGAAAAAGTTAATCAGTCAGGTCAATTGTAAAGCTTTCAACATTTCTTCCATTTCAGGCCATCCATCAGATAGAGGACCCACGGAATTGGCCACATGTTCAATCCCATAGTTTTATACCCTATAGTTTTTTTAACTAAAATTAATCATTATTCAAAATTTAATATAAATCGTTACCTATAAAAGCTGATTTATTTTGCACTCAAATTGATCGTTTTGGTGTTTCATTCCACGTGAGGTGACAGGTGAGTCACGACTCGTTTCTTGGTATATGGTTGAGTGTCGATCCATAAACATTCCTCTTAAATATACAAAATGCAGTTGCTGTACATCAGCGACCGCATAGCTTAGTGGATTAGCGCGTTTGACTTCGGATCAAAAGGTCGTGGGTTCGACTCCCACTGTGGTCGAATTTCTTTTCTTCAACAATATTCACCACAACCAGCATCTGTTACATTGCTTTCTTTTTCGTTCAAGAATTAAAAAGAAAATTAATTTGTTGTTTAAAATAAAAATCGTAGTGATAATGCTCACAGAAACAGATTAGTTTGACTTGTTCATAACCATAAATAGCAGAGGCCGCAGTTGTTTATTTTTCGTTTGAGACTAAAAGCAGTTAACTGTCCTTTGTACTATTATATCTGTCATTGGCAGAAAATCTTTTGATTGTGATCTAATCATTTGGCCGATTTTACACAGAATTTAAAAGTGATGTTAAGTAGGAGAGATCCAATTGGTGCTGTGCATTAGCACCGGTTGGCAACCAGAGGCCAGGCTGGTACTCAGGAATTCTGGGGGCATCCCCCTCTTTTTAGAGCAGAAGATATATAATTCAGGTGTCTGATTTGTCAGGAGAGGATGTTGATTCTCACTAGCATCTGTGGGATCGTGGTTTTTCTGCGTTTTCTTCTCTTTGTTTCTGTTCTGGTTTGATTGTATTTCTCAACCAATAAAAAACCATGAATAGCGTGATTTATTGAAACCCACGTGCAGCTTAACATGTGCACTCGTCGATTTTATCCGAAGCACACATTACATTACCAGGCATTGGATTTGACTTTTTCGGAAGAAATAAACCATTACCAAGTTGGCATGCTGTAAATTGCTTATAAAGTTTAAATAATAATAAGCACCCACTCCTAAAACATGGAGCTCCAAAATCCCACCATAACCAAAGTCAGAACTCAGAAGTCAGAACGAGGGAGGGAAGATAAGAATCAAAGCAACCGACTGCTTCACATATCCATTATAATATAGACTCGTCTCTGAGTCAGATGACCAACTTCTGCAGTTACACTTGGACGCGTGTTGCGTGTACGTGTATCTCATCTTTCTTGTGTGTTGCCCCCAGCCCCCAAGAAGAGATAGTTAGTTAATGGAAACTATGTCCTCCTACCTTCGTTTGCTCATTTTGCTAAGCTGTGATTGTAATGCATGTTAAAGTTCCAAAATTGAGACGGGACACTGATATACCTGGCCTAGAACTCTAGAAGACCAAGACCAGACTTACTGGTCTGCAGAGGGAACATATATATAACAAAAATGAAGACCCATACGGGCAAACCAGCCCAAAAGTTTTGTGGACTGGGCTGCCAAGTACCAGACGTATATATGATGGACTATGATTGCCTGAAATCACAATCTCATTCTTACATTTACATGGATTATATTCTCTTATCTCCAGGTGATAGTGGTCCCATTCCGTCACCATCACCAATTATATATATACTAGTATCTCCGATACAAAAGTATTTATAATTCATGGACAGTTTTTAAACGGTTATAAGTGGGCAGTTTTTTAACTATTATAAGTGGATAGTTTTTGAACAGTTATAAGTGGGGAGTTTTTGGAGTGGGAATAAACAACATATATGCATTTTTTTATGTCCATTGTATGTTACTTAGATAAGAGGTAAAAATGTTTAATAAAATTAATGTCAATGGTGCAACTAATGCATCCAGTGCGACCATCATGATGTATTTCAGTTGGCTTGCGCTATCCCTATATCATGTTTCTCGGTTGCTTTCGTGCCACAGGTTGTTAATCAGGTTGCTCATGTTGTTAATAATATTCAGCAATACCATCCTCCATAGAGACAGTGTTGTATATCTGAAGTTGTAGGCTTGGTAGCGGTTTTTAATGGGTCATTGTAGAAAGTTACAAGCCCATGGGCTACCTCCCGTTGCGTAGCCCATGGGGCAAAAAATATTGCCAACTGAAATCACCCTTGTCCCAATTATTGGATATCAGCAAAGCATCCAGATCAAGAGAGACTAAATCAAATTATGCATATAAACCAGAATCAGTGACATTTGGAAGGAAGGGCTTTTCACGTTTCACGGTGGCTTCTCAAGTTACATGAGCTGAAAAACTTTGCAAAGTTATTAAAAGATGTTAGATAAAAAACCTGGAAAACCAAAAACAAGCTAACACGAGCCAAAAAAACGACTTTCTGATTAGGCTTTCTTAGGTAGCTTCTCCAATGCAACACAGTTCAACACAGACACACGACTACGTAGGGGATAGAACGTAGAACTGCTGGTACGGGGGTGTATGGTCTGCCTGACAACTTCAGCAAAGGTGTCAATGTACCAGTTTTGGGCTGAACCAACCAATAACAAATATTGAATTGGACCAATACAGTCCAAAAATATTTATTAGATTGGATTGAATCTGGTCGTTCATATTAAATTTATATTGAATTGAGTGGATTAAGCCAATATCTGATCTATTGATATGTAAGATAAGAATATAGGTGTCAATGAATCAGGTTTGGATTGAAACTAAACTAAATTAAAAACGAACTTCAACATATTGGACGGTCCAGACATTGAATTGGACCAATACAAAATTTTCCAAAATATCCAAAGTTGCCCCAAAATCCATATTCATAAAAAGAAGAATTCCATCCAAGTAGGACCCAGTCCTAAAATGTCTCGATTCTCAATCAATAATGAAACTGGCGAACTTTGCAACTGAAGAAAGATCAACAAATCAAATTCAAATGACAAACTAAAAACTAAAGAAACTCGAGTAATTGTGCTCATTTCGAAATAGTCAAACAAAAATGTAGAGAAATAATGCGTAGTGTGCAAATAAACTGCTACTAAAAAGACAATTTCGATGTTTCTATCCTCGAAAACTTTGAAAGCATCAAGTATGTGTCTCGCGTCCTTGGCAACTAGTTCCCACCCTACACCTTGATGGCATACTTCCTCATTGGAAAATACCTTTCCCTCTTCTCTTCCCGTTTTGTCTTCAAAGATGTCTGCACAAACACAAACATTTAGATGCAGGGAATACGAATATGAACTAACAAGCATGTTAAAACAAACATTAGATACAAGGAATATGAATATGAACTAATGGACCAATACAACAGTTACAATTAAATAAAGGGAAAATTCTCAATTAGTACCCTGTAGTTTGGGCCTAGTGCCATTTTGGTCCCTGAACTTTAAAAAGCAAAAATTTAGTACACAAACTTTCAAAATGTGCCAATTTAGTACCTACTGTTAACCAATCCATTAACCAGCCATTAAATGGCATTTGAAAAGACACAAATGCCCTTCGAGTGTCATCTAATTTTCTTTATCAACCATCCAAACATTGATAAAAAAAAAATGAACAGTACCAAAACCTTGCCTCTTCTATTCCAGAAAGTTGGGGTCACCGGAATGCCCACTGAGATGTGACCCCAACTTTCTTGAATAGAAGAGGCAAGGATTTGAGACTGATTCATTTTTTGTCAATGATTGGATGATTGATAAAGAGAACTAGATGACACTTGAAGGGCATTTGTGTCTTTTCAAATGTCACTTAATGGCTGATTAATGGGTGACGGTTAACAACAGGTACTGGATTGGCACATTTTGAAAGTTCAAGTACTGAATTGTCGTGTTTTAAAGTTCAGGGGCCAAACTGGCACTAGGCCCAAAGTACAGGATACTAATCGGGAATTTTCCCTTAAAGAAAATACTACAAGAAAGAGCAGGTAAATCTACAGAAACGCTCGTTTACAAACTAAGGGTCCATTTGGTTCACTGTCAGAATAGGAATCAGAGTGGTCTATTACCCGCCTGTTTGGTTTGGGAATCGGAATCAGAATTGGAATTGGTGAGAACAGGATTCTCATTCCAAAGGGAGGGGAGGGAATGGCCATTTCCTCAAATAGGGAATGGGAATCAGATTCCGATTCCACCCAACCAAATGGTTGGAATTGGAATTCAGATCAGATTTCGATTCCAGACCCCTAATCCCCCCGCCAAACCAACTTAGCTGAACCCTTCAGCTCAGTCCTCCCAAACGGGGCCGTAGTAATTGTATCCATGCATTCAACTACATAAATGAAGCAGAAGCAGAAGAATGAAAAGGCCATGGCCAGAGAAACTTGGAGCACATTCGCTAGAATCCTCGAATCATTGTTCGAGTTTGATGCATATAGGGTGATAAGGAGCAATATCAGCATTCAGCAAATGTTGCTTGTACCGTTTATACCCTGACAAATGGAGAGTGAATTAGTTAACATTAGGGTAATAGAGATCCTGTCCCACAAAATGATAGGAAGAGCAAAGTTCATTGAAGCATAAGCAATGGAAATCATACTAGCACCCACTGCAAAGAAAAAGAATTACCAAAAGCAGCAATAGGAATCACGAAACTGAGTATTAACTGCAACGTTTTATGCCAATGTAAATTGCTAATGCAACCCTATTGCCACTTCACGCTAAGAGCAACTACCCATGTTCAGCCTCATAGGCTACAAAGATATTCATTTTCATTTCATGTATTACGAACATCTGGTTTTCTGAAGACTCAAATGCAGAGGTGGATTAAAGTCATTAAACAGAACCCAGGTTTTAAAAGTTAAAGAAAGAAGGATTATGACCAAAGTGATGTTGAAAATTCATTACATCTATAACTCCAAAACCATAGATCATTGTCTTGTACGCCGGCACCAAAAGTAATATAAGATAATCATATAATCTCCACCACTAACAAATCAGTACACTTTGGTCTAGACAACATTTCAGGTGCTTGATTTGAAATCATATGAACGAAGACGCTTTTCCAGAATGGCATCAATGAAAATAAAATTTTAATTTAAAAAGTCAAAACGTCAAGAGTACCTGGTGGGCGGTTAGGCGTTTTCGGATGGCCCTGGTTTTCTTCGGACGAAGATCTAGAGGCACGAACTTCTTATTCTTGTAGGCTTCCCTCAAAGCCGCTTTTTGTTTCTGAGAAATCACCGTCAAAACTTGTGCAATTGACAATCTAACCACCTTTCTGCATTCACAGAATACCGAAAACTGAAAATGACATAAAAGGGTCACCAACCGATCAGTTGGTCAATCGATGACGTTATGTAGAAAATCCAAGACACCTGAAAAAAGCATCTAATATTGCGTATCTTAGAGGAAAGGGAGATTTTTATACATCTTGGATAGCTTATTGGGTGCTCCACCAGTGACCTTGGCAACTCGAAGCAGCGCGAGTTCTGCTTTCAGATCGTTCAACTGGTTCAAAAGCTCGGTCTTCGAATTTCCTCTGAGTTCGTGAACCTTGACTCTTGCTGCAAAAGAAACAACGAAGAAAAATAAAAACAGATCAAAGGAGATCCGTAGCGATTTAGCATCATCCGATGTTCTGAGGAAATAAAAGCGGAAGAAGGTTGAGTGATGTTTTTTCTTCCTTCGTACCCATGGCTGTGACTTGCGAAAGCGATCCGTGCCCTATGTGTTGTCTGAAAACCTGAAATGCAGAGGAAGAATTCTCACAGACGATGGAGTTGTTATTTTGTCCCAAAATCAAAACCCTAAAACGATAAACCCTAGTGACGTTTACATTTCACGTGCGAATGTAGAAATGGGCTGGACCTTCAGCATTAATGGGTACGATTCAACGGGTTGAGGAAATACTAGGGTCGGATCTGGCCCGGGGGCCCGGGGGCCCAGGAGACAAAGGACCACCGGCTCTACGGTGCACCTTGGTACAATTGATAAATAAAGTATAAAACAGTATAAAGATTCTTCTGAAGATTTCAAAGTATAAAATAAGCTATAACCTAGTTTCTTTGTATATCACAAGCAAAAAGCAGGGAATGTGGGTATTCCTTCCACTTCTCACGAAGTTTTATTATTTTATTTTAATACATGTAAAATGTCTCCTATGACTTATATTTTGAATTTAGGGCAAATTTTTTAAATTATCCATATCGTTTAGCTAATTGAAAAATTATGCGTTTACTGTTTAGCTATTGTCTTAAACCATCCTTATTGTTTTTTATAATTGACTAACTCTATCTTGTCGTTAGTATCCACTAATGTTCCATCAAAATCTGTACACACATGACATCACATGACGTATAATTATTTTTAAAACCAAATATTACCCTTCGTCCCTCTCCCTCCTCCTTATTCTTCATATTCTTCCTTTCAACAGCTACAAATTGAGCTCCACTTTTGCCAATATGTTCATTTTCATCTACACCCCCAACTCCATCTTCAATCTGTCAAATCCACCTCTACGTACCTCTAAAACAAAACTGAACAAAGTGTAGTCCAAGCAAGAAAGTGAAAATGCTTGAAAATAGTAAAAAACCTCTGCTTCGTAGGCACAAAGATGTCAGAACTTGAAAGAGGATCATGGCCACTAGAGCCTACCCACATTTGCAGAAGTATTTGCAATTAATAAAGTGCCCCATACTCCCAATGCCACAAATTGTTGCTCAGCAAGCAAATTTGAACCATACTAAGGGGAGGGAGCTCAGATGTCACCATGAAATAGAACTTGTAGCACAACCATATGCCCGCCTTACTCAACAAGCGAATTCAAATGCCTTCTCAGAACCACGCTTGGCTTATTCAAGTGCCTTCTCCCTATCTCATGCTATTGATGGGCACATAACCAACCACCAAGGTCACTGAGGGTTCACAACAAGGGATGCTTTGCCGCTAGGCAACCATGTAGCAAAAAATCATCGGATGGTTCCAACCGCTCTACCAGCTTGCAAGATCACCATCGTTACTAGAAGTTGCAGTGGCGGTAATGAATACTCTCCCTTTTATTATGTCATCGACCAACTAGGTGTTCTTCCTCATCTTGATCTGCTTTAGCCTCTCTGTTGCCAACCCAGTGTCAGCTTGTGGCACCTCCACTGATACTTGAATTTGTTGATGCAATGGAGGGTCTAAGCCACAGAGACATAGAAGATGAGGTAGGCAAGCATGAGGAGCCAACAATGCCAACATTGGAGGCAGAGTGATTGGACCAGGGCGACGAAGACCAAACTGAGGAAGATGAAGAAGAGCTGGAAGAGCTTCCAAAGCTCCTCCTTTTATAGATCAACAAGTCATTTCTTCTCCAGGGTATCTCAAAGTGGAGCTATATTAAGGTGTTTAGGGCTTGCAAAGTTGTTTCTTTCGGCCTTCACCTCATTTTCCAAAATGTCCAATAACGATAGAAGCTCTCGAACAAAACTATTATGATGTTGATGTCTGGGAAACCCAAATTTGGATTTTCTATTTCTCCATTTTGGGGCTTTTGTTTAGGGTTTTATACTTCTCCCTTTCCTTACGAGTAACAACATTTGGTGGTTCCTTCTCAACAGAATCGTCGCTAGTTCCTCATCCCAAATCTTGTGATAGAGCTCGAAAAGGTCCTAGTTGTGAAGAGTCTTGATGAATCCACAAGTAAACCGCTCACTGTTTATCTATAGAGGGAGTTGTTTCTCTGTTCTCCATTGGTTCTTGTTGGAAAATGGGGTCGCTGTAACTTTGGAGGAGAAGCTCTGAGGCGCGTCTGAAGACACTGTCTTTAGAACGTTATTTGCCCTCACTTAGTTTCACTGAGTTTGTTGTTGGGTTACAGGCAAATCCGTTCCCAATATACAATAGAGCCTTGGGTGAGAATCTGCAACCAACAAAGTTGAAGAATCTCTGGAGAAATTTTTTGTGAGACTGTAGCAGGCCGGACTTAGAGAGAGAGAGAGAAAGTGGATTTCAAAAATGTGTGTTTTTGAAGTCTGATTCATGCTCCTTAAATAGTTTATGAAGAGGTAAGAAGAAAAGGTAGGTGCTAGTTTAGAAAATGCACCTTGAACAGTTACAATTTCAAACATTGTGACTGTTTAAAAAGTAGTTAACAGTTAATGATTGTTAACTTTGAATTGTGCCTCTTGATCACACCCGATCGAATCATGACCATTGGTCTCATCAACGGTCAGCATCGCACCAAAACCAAAGCCGCCCTTCTCGAGCCATGCGGGTGCCCGCAAAGTGCGAACAAAATGTGCATCTAAAGTGCCTCATTGCGCTGCATACATGCGTACGCACGTTGTGCGGTATCAAACCCCCATACTCTCCTCTACTATTTCTAAGGAGTGTAAATCAGCTCCTATTAAAACACTGAAAGCAAAGCTTATAATTTTCCAACGTGGGACAAGTTCAAAACTGAGTTTTTGTAAGAGAAAAGCTAATTTTTCAATCAAGTGTGTAGGTGCAATTTCTCATGTAATTGATCAATCAAACCCATTGGATTTAATCTCTTATGAGATTAAAATCTTACAATCCCCCACACTGATTGATCAATTACATAGTTCTCTCTCAATCCAAACTATTATGACACAATTATGCATACAAAAGGTGTTTATCAACTTAAACCTTTTGTTAGTATAGATATCTCAGAGCCTTGTCAAAGCTATTAGTGGTAAGACCTTAAACCAATTACTCTCAAGACAGATCGGAGACACTCATACACACAATAATGTCCAACCTCTGCAAGAGTTTCAAGTTTTTCTCAGCACTTACCACTGTAGGCTCTTAATAGAGTTGTCTCACTATCACATTAAATGGAAATTGAAGGCATAGGACTAGGCCAAAGTTTTATATCCAATAATAAACTCCTAATCCATTCAGCCTCTTTTCCAACAGACGCTAAGGCTATGAATTCGGATTCCATAGTCAAGTGAGATATACAAGTTTGTCTCTTGGATGCCCAAGAGATCGTAGCCCCACCAAGGACGAAAACCGTCCAGATGTAGACTTGTTATCTCCATTACCGGTAATCCAACTTGCATCAGTGTACCCTTTTAGTACAATTGGATAATCATAGTAAAACAAGCCTAGTTCTAAGGTTCTCTTGAGATACCCAAGAACTCTCCCAATTTCCTTCCAGTGCTCTTCACCAGGATTACTTGTAAACTGACTGAGTTTACTTACTACAAATGCAATATCAGGTCTGGTACAAAGCATAGCATACATCAAACTTTCTACTGTACTAGCATACTCAAATTGTGCAATTTCTCAATATAATATGATTGGCTTAATGCATAGCCCCTACTATGCTTTTTAACTTTTATTCTCAAGATGATATCTACTTCTCCTAAATCTTTCATCTTGAAGACAGAGGATAAGTAGTTTTAGTTTCATTTATGCCAACCATATTTGTACCCACAATAAACATAGCATCAACATAAAGACATACAATTATTCCATAATTTTCAATGAATTTTGAGTAGATGCATCTATCAATACTATTATGTTTAAAACAAAAAACTAAAATGCAAGAATCAAATTTCTCATGCCACTATTTATGTGTTTGTTTTAATCCATATAGTGATTTAACCAGTTTACTGACTTTCTTCTCATTTCCAATAAGAACAAATCCTTCTGGTTGTTCTATATAAACCTCTCCATTTAAATCACCATTTAAGAAAGCAGTTTTAACATCCATTTGGTGAATAGATAAGTGATAAATGGATGCTAATGCTATGTGTGTTCTAATAGAAGTTATTCTAGCCACTGGTGCATAGGTGTCAAAGTAATCAATCACTTCCTTTTGACTAAATCCTTTGGCTACCAATCTAACCTTAAAAGTTTGTACAGTTCCATCAGTATTATATTTTCTTCTAAACATCCATTTACATTTTATTGATTTTGATCCTGGAGGTAGGTTTACTAGTACCCATGTGTTATTTGACATTATTGAATCTACTTCATCATTTATAGCTTCCTTCCAAAAGGCATCATCTCTAAAGGTCATGGCCTCACTGTAGGTTTTTGATCCATTTTCAATGTTTAGGTCAATTGGTATCTTATTTAAAATATTCTCTCTATTAGCCTCAACCAAAAATACAATTGACTGAATAGAGATAAAATCTGAACCTAAGTGTTTCTTTGTTCTTTGTCTTTGACTTCTTCTAGGTCCTATTGTAGGTGTTATAGTTATGTCATTTCTTCTTTCAGTCTTATTATTATCAATAAGTATTGAGATCTGAGTTTCTCTTTCAAGTTCTCTATCATTTTTTGTAAATTCAGAACACAGTTTATTTTCAAAGAATTCAATATCTCTAGTTTCAATTATTATGTTGGACTCTAAGTCTAGAAGCCTATAGGTCTTGCTATGCTCTGCATATCTAACAAACATACTTCTCTTAGCTCTGAGTCCTAACTTGGTTCTTTTAGAATCTGGAACTCTATAATATGCTAAGCACCCCCACACTTTTAGATATGCTAAATTATGCTTTCTTCATGTCCATAATTCATATGGGCATTTATTTTTAATTCTAGAAACAATTTTGTTATATAAATGACAAGCTGTTAGGAGTGCTTTCCCCCACAGGTTTAAGAATGCATTAGCTTTTAACAACATGCAGTTTATCATTTTTGTAAGTGTTCTATTTTTCCTTTCGGCCAGGCCATTCTGTTAAGGGGTATAGGGAGCAGTACACTGATGTATTATTCCAAATTCTTCACAAAAAGAATTAAACACATTTTTAAAGTATTCAACACCCCCATCACTTCTAACGATTTTAATTTTCTTTTCTAGTTGATTTTCAACTTCAGTCTTATACAGTTTAAACATGTCAAAGGCTTCATCCTTAGCTCTCATAAGGTGGACATAGGTGTACTTAGAAAAGTCATTTATAAACGTTATAAAGTATCTCTTACCTCTTCTAGTTAATACACCATTGAGTTAACAGATGTCAGAATGAATTAGTTCTAGAAGTTGAGAATTTCTCTCAACACTAGGGAAATGTTTCTTAGCCATTTTAGATTTTACACATCTCACATTTTTCAGTTGATTCATTATTGTAAGCAATTATACCAAGTTTGTTCATGTTCTTTATGGATTTAAAATTCAAGTGTACTAATTTATCATGCCATAAAGAGAAAGAATCAACAATATAAGTAGAAACTTTTCCTTCATTAATACTTAATTTGAACATACCATTACAACCATATCCCTTTCCAACAAACATCATATTCTTAGATAGGATTAGTTTGTCAGATTCAAAGACAACTTTGAATCCCTCTTACAGACAAGATTTATTGAGACCAAGTTCTTTCTAATGTCAAGAACATGGAGAACATTCAGGAGAGTCAGTGTCTTTATAAAGGTGAAGTTCAATTCTATGTTGCCTCTTCCAACAACTTTGTCAAATGTTTGGTTTCTCATTTGTACCTCCTGACCATCAGTCACTTCTTCATATGCCTTGAACAATGATTTGTCCTTGCAAATATGGACTGTGGCGCCTGAATCAAACCGCCATCCAAATGATGACTCTGCCATGTTGGCTTCAGTAATCATGGATACTAAATTGTCTTCTACCATGTTTACAGACTTGGTTCCGCCTTTCCGATGTCGGCAGACTCGGGCATAATGCCCCTTCTTTCCACAAACATAGCAGGATCCTTTTTTATTGTTGCTCTTCTTGAAGTTCCCATCCTTCTTCTTTACTTGTAATGCTAGGGTCTTATCTCTATTGTCTCTAATCCGAGACTCTTACTCAATACGAAAGTGTTGCTAAATTTGCTCTAAGGTAAGTTCTTCAACCTTGTGTAGAAGCTTCTTCCTGTAATCCTTCCAAGAGGGTGAAAGTTTGGCAATGATTGCTTCTACTTGGAAAGATTCAGGAAGGATGATGTCAAGGGATCGAATTTTGTTGACTATCACCTGTAGTTCATGAATTTGCTCCAATATGGGTTTATGGTCATTCATGGTGAAGTCAAAGTATTCTGCAATAAGATACTTATTCGTACCTACTTGTTGCACCTTGTATTTGAATTCTAGAGCCTTCTAAATTTCTTTTAGAGATGTAAATTCCTTGTAGAAGTTGTAGAGCCAGTCTTATAAGGCATTCAGTATGTGTCCTCGGCACAGAAGTGAGTCATCTTCTCATTTTGCTCTTTCCTTCTTTAGTTTTTCTGAGTCATTGTTAGTGGGTTCAGGAAGTGATTGCGGATTCGGGTCCAGCAAATAGTATAATTTTAGTGTGGTCAGAAAGAAGATCATATTGTCTTGCCATCGGCTGAAGTTTGCTCCATCGAACTGGTCTAATCAAACAAGATCTTGGTTCATCATCTTAATCGAAGTCATGCTTGCTTCCACCTCCATTACAGAATAACGTTATAAACTTGTTGGAAAATGGAGTCATTGTAACTTTGGAGGAGAAGCTCTGAGGTGCGTCTGAAGACACTCTCTTTAGAATGTTATTTGCCCCCACTCAGTTTCACTGAGTTTGATGTTGGATTACAAGCAAATCCGTTCCCAGGATACAATAGAGCCTTGGGCAAGAATTTGCAACCAGCAAAGTTGAAGAATCACTAGAGAAACCTTTTGTGAAACTGTAGTAGACCGGACTGAGAGAGAGAGAGAAAGTGGATTTCGAAAATATGTGTTTTTGAAGTCTGATTCATGCTCCTTAAATAGTTTATGAAGAGCTATGAAGAAAAGGTAGGTGCTGGTTTAGAGAAGGCACATTGAACAGTCACAATTTCAAACATTGTGATTTTAAAAAGTAGTTAACAGTTAATGACTATTAAATTTGAATTATGCCTCTTGATCACACCCAATCGAATTGTGACCGTTGATTCATGCGTGCGTGTTGCGCGGTATCAAACCCCCATACTCTCCTCTACTATTTCTAAGGGGTGTAAATCAACTCCTATTAAAATACTGAAAACAAAGCTTATAATTTTCCATGGGACAAGTTCAAAACCGGGTTTTGTAAGAGAAAATCTAATTTTTTAATCAAGTGTGTAAGTGCAATTTCTCATGTAATTGACCAATCAAACTCATTGGATTTAATCTCTTATGAGATTAAAATCCAACAGTTCCAACAAGGGGAAAAGCTGGTCCCCAACTCATTCTCTGATTTGATCTGAAACTTGGTGAAGGTGATGGATAGTTATGACACTTCAAGATCCCTGAGGCGACCCACCACTCTGATCTCAGTGTTCTAAGCTTCGGTTCCTAAAATTTTTCATTTTATTTTGAAGATTTGAGTAATAGGAAGGGTAAAACTGATTTTTCATCCTTTCTGTTAGAATTTAACGACAATGACAATTGTCAAAAATAGCAAGGGTGGTGCAAAACAATAGTTAAACAATAAGGGTATAGTTAGTCAATTAGCTTAACCATAAGGGTAGTTTAAGAAATCTGCCATTGAATTTACTATAAAATAGAATTTAAAAAGTCTCATCTCTACAATGTGCATCACATGGATCTTTTCTTCTATTCTCCAAGTTTGGCTTAGATTGGATTTATTTTGTCACTATATCATCATCACCAAAGCCTTATCCAAGTTATATAGGATCAACTGCATAAATCCTATTTTCGCAATTGAATTATGTTTAAAGTTATGGAAAGGAGTTGGGATCTCCTCTGAACAAAATACATTCCAACACCCCCCCAACATTTTTTTGACATTGCACTCTTCATCATGAAAAAGGAGTTTATAGATGATCGAGAAGAGCTTTTACCAATCAAATGCCCTCACAAAATATAATGAATGCCACTTGATTTTCATTGCTTTTGTGATACTAGTTGATTAGTGAAAAGTTTTTCCACTATTATGCGTTTCTGGTATCATAGTCAAACCCAATATCCATTGTTGAATTAAGAGAACTTAAATATCTATGTCCTTTTTTGTCTACCTCTAGCTTAGGGATGCAAATAGATCGGATCATATTCGAATCAAGGTACATCCGAATTTGATCTCATAAATAGTGTTTTGAATCCGATTCCATTAAGGATGTCGAATATTTGAATTTGATCCAATCTGATCCGGATTATGAAAAAAAATGATAAATTATTAAAAGAAAAATCATAAAAAGTTTATATAAAGAAAAACAAAAAAAATATAAGTATTTTTCAACTTTTTTTTCATATATATTAATATACGCATGCCTTTTTATAAAAAAAATTACAAAATAGCAATATAAACATGTTTATAAATAAATATATTAATATATACATGTCTTTTTATAAGTAAATATATTTATAAATATATACATATATAGGTTAAATCGGATAGGGGCGACCCAAATCTGATCTAATTTTCAATTAGATCCAATCCCGACCTGCTCTAAAAAAATCCAGCAAGAAGATTATCCGAATATCACAAAAAAAATCAGATTCGGATCAGAAATGGTCATGATCCGATCCATTTAGACCCCTACTCTAGCTCCTTCAACTTGCAACAATCACTTCTTATGTTGTCAATGACTTTCTATGCATGTGATCAATATTTCATCACCCTATTTGTTATCCTTTTTATTCTAGTTTTTTTTTTATTCATCCATATCACATTCAATTTTTAGGCATTTGTTCTTGACTATCAAACATTCAACACCATACAACATGCCTAACTTTATAATTGCTTAATAAAAACTTATTTTTAATTCAGGGGCATTCTCATATCACATAAGGCTTCTCATTGCCAGCCTGATATATGGCCCCAATAACCATACAAGGTTGTTGGAACTGTGCTAGGATAATATGTTGGACCAGATCCCAATGCTTTCGGATGCATTCTTCTACCTATGTTTTATTAATATTTTCACCCTCAAACATTTTATTAATAGTACTATAAGTTGAGATTGGCGCCCCACAGACTCATCTTAGAGATCAGATCCCCGCCCCACAATGCCCCACAGCGCATTCTCAGTATTGGGAATATTTCCCTATGATAGTACCAGTCCCGTATATATATGGTGAGGATGTAATCATCGAGAGATGTTCCCAAAAAATGGTGGAGATGTGAACTCCTCATCTAAGCGTACATTGATAATATCTCCCGTATTTATTCCCACTACGTGATGCAAATTCTATTACTATTATCCCTCCTGATCTCACCCCTCCCAGTCCCAGGGTCCCACTAAAAAAAAGAAAAGAAAAGACTAGTGGCTAAAAAGAAATCCAATTCTCATCTCTATAAAACGAACCAAACACGACCTACAAATATCACTCACAGTTGGAGAGTAGATTATGTTAGGATGCCAATCGTCCGATCCATTTGATTTGACTACCTATGTTTTACTGTTTCACTCCAAATGAAAATGTACTGATGTAGTATAGTATTAGACTATTAGTATAGTGTTAGTCGGAGGTGGAGGTGGAGCTGCTGCTACTTGGACAGTTGGGTTCACCCAACCCATATAGGTATATTTGGATTTTGTTTTGATTGTTTTATGCATTTGCACTCAAATTAACACTGTATCTTTCTTTCAAAGAAATTTTACAGAAATCGAAGCGAAGTCAGAGGAGCGGCGTTTCAAAACAATTCTTTCCCTCTACTGCTCTACACACGCTCTCTCTCTCTCTCTCTACGGTCTTGACAATTCTCGTAGTAGGTACTGTTACTAAAATCCTCCCTCTCCCAAATGAAAACTGAAAAAGATCTTTTATTTTCTCAAATATCGTTCCTCAGTTTATTCATGAATTCCTGAAACCCATTGCAGATCACGCATATTTAGTAGATCTCTTCATATTTTTCTTTCTCAAGCAACCGAGCGTGAACCACAGAAGCTGATTCGTGATGAAGCAACTTCACAAACAACCGAGCGGGAATTACAGAAGAGATGACGAAAACCCAATAACAACCTCCTCTCATTCCACCAAAACCCTAAAACAACCAAGAACCATACCCAGATCAATCAATTACCTCATGAAAGAACAACGTCTTCTCTTCATCCTCGTTGGTATCTTGATCGCCTCCACATTCTTCATACTCCAGCCAAGCCTGTCGAGGCTTGGCCCGCCCGAATCCCACCATGTTATTCCCAGAGAATTTCCCGTTAGCGTTTCTGGCCATCAACAGATTTTGAACCCCTCCTGGAGTTCGGGAAATCATCAATTGGGTAAGGTCGGGAGAGTCCCGGCCGGGATCCGGAGACCGGGGTTGAGAATTGTGGTCACCGGCGGTGCCGGGTTCGTCGGTAGTCATCTTGTCGATAAACTTCTGGCAAGAGGGGACTATGTGATTGTAATTGACAATTTCTTTACTGGGAGGAAGGAGAATGTGATGCACCATTTTGGGAATCCAAGGTTTGAGCTGATTCGCCACGATGTGGTTGAGCCGATACTTTTGGAAGTCGATCAGATTTATCACTTGGCTTGTCCGGCTTCGCCTGTACACTACAAGTATAATCCAGTCAAGACAATCATATCCTTCTCTATGTCATTACCATTCTAATTCTAACTTGTTTCCTGAATTTCTGTAAAAGGAATACATTATAGATTTTGTTCTTTATGGAATTTGGAATACTTTTAACATCCTTGACTGTGATTACAAGACAAATGTGATGGGAACCTTGAATATGTTGGGCCTGGCCAAGAGAATTGGAGCACGATTTCTTCTCACGAGTACAAGTGAAGTGTATGGTGACCCGCTTGAGCACCCGCAGAAGGAAACTTATTGGGGAAATGTTAATCCAATCGGTAAAATTGTCGTCTATGATCAATCCTATTATTACCTGCAAGTCTCTCTACTTTTCTCTTTAGACCCTTTCTTACTTCATATTTGTAAATTTTCTGGATGCTTGGTATTCCTTAGGTGTTAGGAGCTGCTACGATGAAGGAAAGAGAACTGCTGAAACTTTAACAATGGATTACCATCGTGGTGCAGGTGTTGAGGTTGGTAATACTCGCTTCTGAATGAACTTTTCTAGAAGGTCTATTGTGTGACTTGCAGAGATAAAACGAAAAGATGGAATCAGAATTTCTGGCATGAGTTTCACTGTCAGTTCTTTATAAATTTTCTAAACTACTGGAAAACGGATGATCTCTTTTCTTACTCTTGATTTATGTTTGCTGGCAACAACTGCGTACCACATAGAGCATGTCTTTCAAGTTCTAGTAACTAGTATGGTGACAAAATTGATACCCAGCCTTTTCAGTCTATAAGTTTCTTGAGATTTCTGTGTTCGAAATCTTACCTACATGTCTAGAGAGCAAGATGTATACATACCCATTATGTTCTTGGTCCGTTAGTTAGCTTTCCAGATCTGAAATGTCTTCCGGTAGATACTGTGACTGAGTTGTAAATTTCTGGAACTCTATCTTGTCCAGTTGCTTTAGTTCAACCCCTGAAAGTTTATTCCTCAATGTGTTTATTGACTAAGTAGGTAGACATTTAGTTTTAGTTACTTTCTTGGTATGACATACCTTTAATAGATATTTCACTTCTTCTTTTATTTTTTAAATTTGATTATCCTTTTGTCCACTTGCTCGTGTTTACTCTGACCAAGTGGGTGAGTAATCATTAGTCCTCAGTCTGAAACCGATATTTGCGTCTCTATTATCATAAATCCCAAAAGAGGGCCATGCAGCATGGAATTATTTTTGAGTTTATAATGCAGGTTTTATTATGCTTGAAAAAAGTTATGTATAAAAACTATAATGGAAAGGCTAAAGTAATAAAAAAAATTAATTTAGAAATAAGCAAGATATTAAACATCAAGGTTTGAAGGTTCACACTGAAATTCTTCATACAATGAGAATTCTATTGTTCATGCTGATTTTTGACTCGTATATATTATGTTGTAATACTATTTGGAATAGCAAGGCTGCCAAGGCAACTTCTCATTATTAATTCTTCATTAGAATTTAATTACCCCACTTTGACTGACATGTTTTGGTTGCGAGCTCCTGCATCTTGTAAGATTCCATTAGGAAATATAAGTTTATATTTGCATATGTGTTTACACCTGAATGTTACAATCCATTATATTTATGAGCACTTATTATGAAGTAATACTATTTGGAATAGCAAGGCTGCCAGGGCAACTACTCATATTAATTCTTCATTAGGATTTAATTACCCTACTTTGACTGACAGATGTTTTGGTTGCGAGCTCCTGCATCTTGAAAGATCCATTAGGAAATATAAGTTTATATTTGCATATATGTTTACACCTGAATGTTACAATCGATTATATTTATGAGCACTTATTATGAAGTAATAGCAGTTTGTTTATACTATTTAAGTATGCTTCTGAATCCACCTACTTGCCTTTTTAGTGTCAACTGCATTTTTGTCAACACCTTGTAATGCTGTCATACACACAAACTCCTTGACTCCCCTGGGGTAACATAGATGCCAGATGTGTATGATGTTTGAATAAGGGTATTTGCATTTAGTCCACCGAGACTCCTTTGAAAGAACAAGCCTATGGGAATTTATGCTACATTTTGTTTTCATACTAGGAAATTCATAAACCTTAATCCCATGCCAAATTGTTAGAGAAGAGCATATTATAAAGATAAAAGTACATATAGACGGATATAATGCTGATCCTCTTGCACTTTCCAAGGTTTACTGTTGTCTGGGATATGATTCATTTTGAGATCTTCATATGTTTTGTGATATTATGTTACGCCTTTGAGTCCTTACAGTGAAGTTGCACTGTTATCTGATAGATTTTGACTAGGATTTCTTTATTTCTTGTCTCGCCCTTACTGGCCTGACGGTCATGCCTTTCATGGTCCATGCATCTGTTTGGACAGAATTAACATCAGGATGTGCTGCTTGCAGGTACGTATTGCACGTATTTTCAATACATATGGGCCCCGTATGTGTATAGATGATGGGCGTGTTGTTAGCAATTTTGTTGCTCAGGTTTGCTCTTCCGACCCTTTTTATTAGGTCTATGGCTTGTTGTCCTTTCATACTGTTCTGAATTATAAACCAGAGTATTAGAACATAATCATTTGAGACAATTTTTCTGTGTATGTGTTATTTTTCAGGCCCTCCGTAAAGAACCTCTGACAGTCTATGGTGATGGAAAACAAACGCGAAGCTTCCAATATGTTTCTGACTTGGTATACCACATGTTTACCATCTTGGGCTGTTGTTTAATTAAAAAAGGAGGCCTCAAAACCTGTTAGATGATTCATAACATTAAATACATTTTTACCCCTTGGCCAGTCTATGGACCGGCTCCCATATATGCCCAAATGAACTTATTCAACTATATGACCAATTAGTCCTTATCAACCACCTCCCTAGCTCATCTGATTTAGGAATCCACCTGAAAATGAACTTCAGTCTTGAAGCCAAGTATTTTGCCTGTCTAGCTTGATGCCTTAAAGTTGAAGGCCCCTCCCTCCTTTGTCGTCCATCAATTCAACACCTCTGAATCACCTTCCACTACTGATAAATAACAATTCAGATAAGCAGCACATCTCAACCTAGAAATCAAGGAAAGCAGTTTGACCCTCACTGTGATTTCCTCTGCTATCTGGAGTGGATACATTAGAATGGTGGACCCCTCGTCTGATAACTCCTACCCTGGATGATCCTAGGTTTTGCAATTTCAAAGAAGAAATCTTGCTGTGGTGGAGTCCAAGGTGTGTCTGCTCTCACCCTCTGAGCTGCAGAGTGCAGAGGAATGGTTAAATTACTGGTGGAAAAAGTATCTACAAAGTATTCATCAAAGGGTGTCTTCAGTTTCGGGACACAGGACCTGATAGATGAGTCTGGGGTCCTCATATTCAAATAGTTGTAACCATCTGACTTGGATTTTTATCTCTAGAGGTTCTTTAGGTTCTTTTTATTTCAAAGAAAATTCTCTAAATTTTAAAGTTGAATATGGTAGGTAACGCCTTTCATCACAAGTTGATTTTTAGCCCAGTTAATCTACTATGCACAACCTAACTGGAGGTCCTGATGCTCAATACATAGAGCTAGCTAGTCAATAGTTCCCTAGATCTCTGCATCCATTAATAGTTATTTGTGTGTCATTCATGTTCAATTAGATATTGAATGCTCCCACAAGATCAGCTTAGGAAGGGAAAGTGATCCTTTCCACCTTTTATTGTGTGAATGTCTTCCTCCACATATATGCGTGCATGTTTATATCATCCTTTGTAGCATCAAAGTTTTAAGCTAAAAATGGAAAAGACTAATAACCACCTCTCATCTTAGGTTGATGGACTGGTGGCGTTAATGGAAAACGAGCATATTGGGCCTTTCAATCTGGGTAATCCAGGAGAGTTCACCATGTTGGAGCTTGCTGAGGTGAGACTTTTCTTGAATTCTAAATGCATAGTTGGGTCGATTAAATAATTTCAGATACCTTACCTGCATTCTTTTATTGAAGTTTTCATTTTTCAATAGTAAAGTTTACCCTGCCTCCTTCAAAAATAGGTTGTCAAAGATACAATTGATTCAAGTGCTATCATTGAATTCAAGCCAAATACTGCGGATGATCCACATAAGAGAAAACCAGATATTTCCAAAGCAAAGGAACTGCTGAATTGGGAGCCTAAGATCTCACTGAGGGAGGGGCTACCATTAATGGTGACTGATTTCAGGAAACGCATCTTGAATGATGAGGAAGGAGGAACACTGAAATAAGATAGAGAGGAGCAATTTGTATAGTATGAAGAGCATGTCATATATGCCATCTAGGCATCTATTAGTGTTTGTCTCATTTTATTCTTTCGTGGATTAATAACTTCGTTTGTTATCATTTATCATCAACAAAGCCTTGTCATGGATGGGGTCTGCAAGATGAAATCCTTTTCTGCCATTCCACTATTCGGTACCAACCATATTCATTGTTAAATTCTATCCATGTCCTGGAAATTTCGGATCCATGCCGCATTTGTAAAGAGGAATATTTCTTAGATGGTGTTGTGAATCTTGCTTTCTTTATGAGAAAAAAGGGTTGTATTATACCTTTTTTTATGAAAATTTATTGCGTTAGTTAATGGTTACCATGATAAATAACCATAATTTATCAGCTGGCAGTTTTATACCCTTAGCAAAATATACCACCCTTTTGGGAGATGTTCACTCAAATGCCGCCAGACGGTGTGGTATTACTGCAGTCTACTTCTGAACTCAGATGTTACTCCTCTTTCCATGGCACTCTGGTCGTCGAGCACACAGAACCTATAGTGCAGTAGTTATTCTCAAACTCAAATGGTACTGTTTAAGTACTTGCTAGAATATATTTGGTTAAGCTCGACAGCTGGGCTGTCAACAACAGGGTTCTACTTGAACCACAGAGGCTCCGTGTAACAACAGTATCGGTGAATGCATTGCTAGAAAGTTCACAGTATCGATATGTATCGATCCGTATTGACTGATAGCTGATACATATCGTGCCAATGGTTTCACGATACGCTCCTCCAGGAATTATATCCGATCAGACCATGGTTCAGAAGGTAATTGGGCCTAAAAAAAAAAGTACCACTACAGTCCAATACGCCCTGTCGATACTTTGAACCTCTAGCACAGACAAATCTCAAAAGAGAATCTGGATCTGCTGGCCACCACCGTTAGTTCTTGGGGAGGAATTTCTATTGATTTAACTCACTTGCCCCAGCAAGCTCATATATAAAGTCCTGCAGCTAGGGTCTAAAAGCCCAAGTGCTAAACTACTAGTCACTGCTTTCAAGTTTCAAAGGAAATATACAAAGGCGGCCTTGGGCCCTGGCTTTACCGTGAGAACTTTTAGTCTCTCCATTGGAAAAGCTGCGAAATAATGCTTAAGCACTTTACAACATAATGATCTGACGAGCTTCCACCACGAAATGACTTCCATGAAAAGATAATTAAGGCTACATTCATAATCTCCAGAGGGCGAATCAAAAGAGGATAGACCGATCAGCTTCTAGCTTTCAAAATTAGATAAATAGGAATTGGGGAGTGTGGCAACATGCGGGTTCCCAAATTTTCATCTGTTGAACCTGACCAAAATCATTTAATCCAGGTGATGGTCAGAAATCTCATTGAAAAGTAATCTTACTTAGATCTGCAAATATTTGTAGAAGTAATTGATCCATTCCCCCTCGCAGCACAAACATGTTGTCCTGGATACACGATGTTTATACAGTATGGGCCCAAGATACCACTGCATGGATCTATAAGGTAATTATACAGATCCAATTATCCATCCTCCAATCCACGAGGCTGAGTAGGTCAACTCTTCAAATGATCTTATTTCTAATATCTTCGAGTTTCTTCATTATTTCCCCAGGGGTCCTATCCAGTTCATCTGCAATCTTCCTCTGCAAATCCGGAGGTAGTGTGGGGAACTGTTCACAGAGATCTCCATCAATCACGTCCTGCATTAATTTCATCTCTAAGTCACTTTGAAGGTTTTATGATGACAAATACTAGCAACGAAAGAAGAAAAAGGAAAAAAATAAGATTAGTACAGAAAATGAATTTGCATGAATCATCCATATGGTGGATGCAGTGACCATGAAGCAATAAGTTATGCTCAAGGTCTAAAAGTTGATGTCAATGGAAATGTTGCTTACCAAAATATAGAACATATGTCAAAAATGTCGAGGGAAAATATTGTAAAAATTAGACATTGTGAAAATATTATGAAATATGTAGAAATATGCAATGATATTTTGTAAAATGATAAAAGAAGCATTAATACATATTTCTAAACTATTATCTTATTCCCAACTAGTGTTTTAAAAGGTGTGAGAGGCGTACGCCTGAAGGTGCGAGGCGCTCCCAAAACGCTCCGAGGAGTATGCCAGAGGCGCTGACACCTCTGAGGCATACGCCTCTTGTGCTTTTTTCATGAGGTGTTCTAGAGGCGTACGCCTCATGCACATCTGATATAAAAAAACAGGAAAAAAAAAGAAAAAAAAAAGGAAAGGAAAGGAAAGGAAAAGAAAAGAAAGGGAAGGGAAAGAAAAAGAAAGAGAAGAAAAAAAGAGAAAAGGAAAGGGAAGGGAAGAAAAGGAAAGGGAAGAAAAGGAAAGGGAAGAGAAAACTTTCAACTAATGTTATGCATCCGCTTCGACCAGACCCCCCCCTTTCAACAAACGTTATGCATCTTTATTCTTCTTAATATATATTTTTTTAAAATAAAGAAAAAAAATGAGATCCCCCCCTTTCAAATAATGTGATCTGAACTACGCCTCACGCCTCTAGGTAGTGGAACGCCTCACGTCATGCCTCCACGTTTTAAAACATTGTTCCCAACCATTATATAAAGCTAGGAAACTAAGATCGATAACAAATAAGTAAATGATGATTTACTGATTTATTATGCATTTTGATGTTTTTACAAGGTTATCCGATATTTTCTTTTCTTATTTTTAATTTTGATTTATAATAAATTCTAACATATTTATTTCACACTAGTAAATAGAAATACATTTATTCTGATTTTTTAAATATTAAAGTTATGTTCTATTATAAATTTAATAAACTGATTCTCCTTTTTGTAGTATTAAGACTATGATAAATTCTGATTTCTTATAAAACTTAATGAATTTATTATGATTTTTAATACTAAATTTATAATAAATTATGATTTATTATTAAATTTAATAAACATTTTCTGATTTTAATAAATATTTTAAATATACTAACTAGTTAATATTTTATTACTTGAAAAATATTTTATGTTTTATATTATAAAGTAATTAATTTATTCTTTTGTTTTTATTTTTTCTTAAATCTTTTTTATAAATATTTTATTTGAAACATTAAATAAAAATTATTAATGGAATAATTTAAATTAATATACTGTATTATTATCAATATAATATACTAATATATTATATTATTAATATACATTAGTCAACATCCTGTCGACATAATAGGAAAAACTGTTTTTTTTTTGTTATTTGGACCGCTTTGGTCGACATTTCCGAAATATAGGAAATGTCGACTGAAATAATGTAATTTTTATATTACCATCCATTTTCATGTCGGTGAGCCTCAACATCAACATATGTTGGGCGACATTAGCGAAATGTCACGACATTTGAAACCATGGTTATGCTATGCTGTATCCACTGTGGTGTACAAAGTGGGACATTAGATCATGGAGCTTTTACATGTTTAGGGCCAAAGAAGGCTGTTCTCTAGGTTAGATATCTAAAACAACCAGAGTATACGCAAATCCAACTTCTCAACTATACCTTCACTGGAAAGTAAGCAGATCTGTAGGTCATGTGATCTCTACCACACAAAGGTGGATGCTCCTGCCTCATATGCATCTCTAAGTGAGAGAAGAAGTCAACATCCTCCCTAGACGTGAAAGCAAGCAAAGCCCCCAAGCTCCCCATTACAGTACCAAAAATAATGCATTCACCACCCCCTGGAATAAGAGATGCCTTGTGCAAAGATGTGACTACATCACCCACATGGAACTGTACAATTTCTTCAACCTTGTTAGGAGCTCCATTCAGCTTCCCCTGCTCCCACTTTATTTTACCTCCAGTTGGATCTTCTTCAATTTCATCTGACACATCCTGTGGTAACCGCACAAAGTACACATTCCCAAACTTGTCAGCACCGGCCATGGTGTCGAAGTCTATGTGGTATGATGCTGTAAGCCATCTAGGAACACAATCATCTGCAAATATATACAACTGATTTTCATCCCGCCTATACTTGCAATAATGGAATGACTGCAGAAAAGCAACAGCTGTTAGAACATAATTAGACAGATGAAAAGACATATATGTCAACATCATTATTGACATGATAATTTGAGAGGACATTTTCCTAGTCAACCCATTAACACGTGAATGAAGAATAAGTTATTCGGTTAAAATTGGATATGATTGTGCACTAATAATACTTGATAATTTAATACAATCAATTACAAATTATTTAATAGCTTAGTATTGTTTGCATTGATGAATGCTTATAGATTTAATTTGTTTTCTTTTCCAATTACATCTTCCATTATTTATACAAATAAATAATATTATTAATAATAGAAGTTAAAATAATGTTCCAGAGGTAAGGTCTGCATCCAGTCCATTCCTCCCAAGACTCTAGATAGCTGGGACCAACATTGGAAGAAAGCCACTTTTTAGAAATTAAAAATAATGTATAGGTACACCGATGTTTTTAAACCATCGCTGATCTGGATGATTAAGGGCATTGTTTGGTATCGTGCTGTTGCTCAAGTTTTGTGCTTGTACTTGATTTGAGCATTGGAAATTGGGAGAGTGGTTGCTTATAACACATAAGCACCACTAGCACCACATAGGATACCCAAAGTGTTAAACCCCCCTTCGAACACCATTTGGTTTGATAAAGTAAAAATGCCTATGTAGTGCTTATGTGGCAGTGAAACAGCTCCGCAACACCACAATACCAAACACCATCCAAATCATTCAGCCAGGTCAGTTCAACTATAAACCCATAAAATCCTTAAAACCCATCAACTCGACCTGGGCAAGCAAATCGTTGAATTTGTTCAACCTTTTAACTGAGACAGTTAAATCCATTTTAATATTTTGATCAGAAACTTAAAAATTAAAAACAAGAAAAAAATCTACAACCTGGACAGTGGGCTGACCCATTCAACCTGGACAGTGAACTGGTGAAACATCAACACGAAATAGGTGAATACAGACATAGAGCACAAGCACCTACATGACATAATGATGCGGATGTGGAAAGAGGGAAAGAACCAATGAAGGAATAAATCAAGTTTTTTCAAATTCCTACAGCAGTTGCAATCTTGTAGTTTTGGGTTACTGGTAAATGCAAGTCTTTTTTTTTTTAATTTGTTAACTTTAATTTCTTAATAGTAGGGCTAATCACCCTGGAAGGTTGCAAGTTGTAATAGTTGTATCTTCACTTTTCTTTCAGCCTATTTTTCAAGGACCAAAAGTTGTTTGTTTTCAATGATTTTGGTGTCATTAGATGGGCACTTGAGTTAACTATCCAACAAGACCACCTACACTCTTGGAAGTTAAGGGGCTTTAATGTTAAAGGGAAGAAGTCGTGGAATACTATCCCAGCAGCAATCACTTGGTGTATATGGAGGGAAAGAAATCAGAGAATTTTCCAGAATCAGAGTATCTCACTGGAGGCCTTAATCAAAAAGATTATGGGCACCATACCTTCCTGGCTGGCGGCTACAGACCAATTCAGTAACACATCCCATCATAGTTTTCTTTTAATCATCAGTCACTTCCCATCATAGTTATTTTGACCCAACTACATTCCTTTTTATAATTGTTGATAGGAGAGCTGCAAATGATAACATTGCTTGTATAGTGTCTCACTGTACAGAAATATACTTGTACACAGTGAACCAAATTAAATGAAAGAATGAATACCTTAAACTATCCACAAGATCAAGGATCTTGTAAATCCTAGATTTTTGTTATGATCATTTTAACAACGAGAGGTAAATTGGTGACAAAAAAATTAAGTCTTTATTTTTCCGGAGTTCAAAGAGAAAATTTGCTCATTTGGCAATGTGGCAATTCGTGCAGTCTGTTAGTTTGTGGAATAACTAGATTGTATCCAAGTGGCTGTTCTTTGTGCCTACCCTCTGACTGTTGTACATTGTGCCTACCCTCTCTTCTATAAATAAGTCGTTATATGGCCATTAGAAAGAAGAACAATTGATTTATCTCAATTGACTGATTTTTCGGGCAGGCCTTCCCTGTTAAGGAAGTTTGGTGTAAACCTATTCCACCTAGGGTTGGATGCCTTTATTGGGAAGCATTCCTGGAAAAATTCAACACTTGTAATTTATTTCAGAGAAAGAGACCTAATAGTTTCTTATCTCCTAACTGGTGTGGTTCTTTGCAAGTCTAACGATGAGACTGGTTTCCACTTATTAATATCCTGCTCTTTTGCTACTTGTATTTGGGAGTGGTGGTGGTCTCCTCCGCTGGATGTACAAAGTCTCTTTGCACCTACTATGTTCAGTTGGCCAAAGAAAAGAGGTAGAATCATATGGAGATGTATAAGGGATGCCGAGTGCTGGACTACCTGGGAAAGGAATTGGAGAGCTTTTTCAGAAAGAGAAAGAAGTCTTCAAGATATTGTGGAGGTGATTCATGTTAGAGTGGTGCACTGGCTTAAGTCTCTGGATTTGTTTAAAGACTTTTCAGCAGCTGATTTGATTAGAAACTGGAAGGAAATTGCAAGCTCAGCTACAACTAAGGACAACCCCCTCCCCATGGCTTCTTCAAATTAAACTTCAACAAAAGCAGCATTGGACATCCAGGTCCTTCAGGCATATTGTTATTGATCAAAAAAATAAATAAAAATAAATCCAGGTCCTTCAGGCATCAGGGGTGTTCTAAGAAATGAGGGTGTTGTAATTGCTCTTTTTTTTCTGGGCCAATTGGAGTGGGTGATTCACTTCGGGCTAAGATTTCAGCAGTATTGGAAGGAGTTCAAAGAATTAGAGAGCTGAACATCACCAAGCTGGTTATAGAGGGAGATTCTAGCTGGTGGTAGGCTGGCTAAAAGAAGACTTGGCTGGGTCTTGGAATTACAGTAATGAGAAGAGGAAATTTAACTAGCTAAGGATACAGAAATAAAATTGAACTAGGTCAAAAGAATCTATGTTTTGGCTCTCTTGTAATCTGCTATTTTGCTTGTTTTTTTGTTTCTGTTTTGTTGTAGGAGAATTAAGAGAGCTTATCTCCCCTTTTCTGTAATTATTTTCCATTAATCTTAATGAAAGTTTCCAGTTATTGATCTAAAAAATAAGAACAATTGATTGAGGCTTTTTTTTTTGGAAGTTCCAAACTTAACAATTGGTTTTCTTGAGGTATTTTTTTCCTCTTCTTTTCTCTTCTCCTCCATAAGATATAATTATCATGTTTGTTTTTTCTTGCATTTGGACTTTTTTTTTTTTGCATTATTTCTTAAATCTTGGACTGTTCTTGATTGATCTTGGTTAATTATTGGCTTTTTTCCTTCCTAAGTCCACTCCCAACTTTCCAATGAGAAAATAGAAGAAAGACCCATTGTCCACCTTCTCCAGGTCACTACAAAGCCTTTCTGGAGTCTTTGAAATTTCATCACCTTCTTTTTTCCCCATACCATTCAAACCTCCCATCTTCTAATACTGATGGGCTAAAATCACCAACGATCTGACAAACCTTTTGGAGATGATTAACCTCCATATTTGTCGCCTCAGCATCATTGACCATTCAAGTACTCTGTAAAGCCCTTTCATATATTAGAGATTAAACCCCACTCTGCGCTTTCTCTTCCTTTATGAAAGAAGACCAGCTGTTTTCTTCCTTTCCCAAACAACTCAAAGAGAGCAATGAAGTTTCCTCTACCACTCCTTTCTGCCCCATATCTTCTTTCTTCAAACTCTTAAAACTTTTCTAATCCTATTCAAGTGCATGGCTTTAACAACAAAGTCCTTAAACCAGACAACAGTCTCATCTCCTACCAGAAGCACCTAAGCTTTCTTCGTCGCCAATATTAGGTTTCTCTTTTTTCTTCTTTCATAACCCTATTAGATCTTAGAGGTGTCCTGTATGGAAGGAGAAGGTGCTCTTTCTCTTTATTTACACCAGAAACCTTCATCTTCTTTTCTTGTCTACCTTCTAGCTTTGATCAATCGAAACAGAAAAAAAAGCCACTTAAACCACTGTTCCTCTATCATATTAATGTTAACCCATTCTCTTTATTTGAATATGATTTACTCATGAATATATATATATATATATATATACATATATATATCCCAAACTCAATTAAGCAAATGAAGTTTTAATGACATGCATATGAGAAGAAACTCCACTGTTCTTTTACACGCTAAACATGATTCCAAAGTTGTCAAAGTGGTGACTAAGTAACGATGTGCTTTTTGGCGCTCAACCCGCTAAAACGCTAACCTGTTTATACACAAAGATTTACAATATTTTTATATTTTAGTTTTTACTTTATAATATTAAGATAGGCAATGATACACCATATCATTCATTCTTTTTATTGCTTCATAAACCAATATTTCTTTGGTTAGTTTCATTTGTAAGTTCTTTTTTGTCTTTACTTTTTCTGAGACAAGAGTAGGGCTCTTCTTTTTTCTGAGACAAGAACAGAGCCCCGCCCCCTTCTTCATTTTAAGCTTTTTTCCTTTCTTTCTTTTTCTGAGATAAGAATAGGGCTCCACCCTTCTTCTTCATATTAAGTTTTTTCTTTCTTTCTTGTTTCTGAGACAAGAACAGGGCTCCACCCCTTCTTCTTCATTTTAAGTTTTTTTTTTTTTTCCGTTCTTTTTTCTGAGACGAGAACAGGGGCTCCACCCCTACTCCTTTGTCGTTTTGAGTTTTATTTTTGAGACAAGAACAGTGGCTCCACCCCTTCTCCATCATTTTGAGGGTTTTCCTTTAGACAAGAACAGAGGTTCTGCCCCTTCTCCTTGTATTTTTTTCTTATTCTGCTACCAAAAAATAAGGGACTCAGCCCCCTTATTTTCCTTCCAATATTCTAAGACATTAGGCAACACCTAGGTAGGCACCCAGGTCCTAGGAAACTAAGTGCTTCCTTGTTACCTAGGTTCACCTTGGTGCCTTGAAAACTATGCATAATTCCATATAGAGCCATACAAAATCATTAAGTACTCAAACCATGATTTGACCTTATAAACACAATCATACAACAGATAGCCTTCATAATAATAACTTTTTTGCAAAAACATTCTATAGCATAAATAAATTATTTCAATAACATACCTCTTGTATGTCGCCAACATAAATCCGATCCCTATATGTGTGGATGGAGATAATTGTGTTGGGGAAGAGCTTATTCTCACATTTTCTAAGCAATCTCCTCTTCCCCAAATCATATAATCTGAGTACTGGTCCTATTCCAGCAAGCAATCTTCCTTGGAATTGGCACAAAACAAGAGGAATACCGTCTACTTGTGTCTTGTGTAAAAGTTGAAGAACTTTACCATCTTCCACAAACCTATAAATATGTATAAATCCTGCAGTGAACTTTCTCTTAGGCCAAAACTGCAGTCCCTTTGCAGTACCAACAGCCAAAAGAGTTCCATATTCCTTGTCATGGAAATTCACAGTGCATACACTAAATGCAGCCTCATTGTCCTGAAGCTCTAAAAGGCATGTTGTGCTTGCTGTCCTAGGATCAAGGACTCTGATACAAGACACCCACTTGTCAGACTCTGCCTTTGGGTAACCATACTGCTCATCAGATAGGGGATCATCCTTTTCCTCATCATCACCACCACCATTTTCCATCTGTTCCACATTACCATTTCCTTTCTCTCCCATCCCAGTGGCCTCCAGACATTCCTTCCTTGCAGCTTCACGTTCTTCTGCAGTGAGTGCTCCCTGATCACTCTCAATCACCACCAGCAGTTTCCGCTTGGGATGAAGGACAAACTTCCTTGGAGTATATCTCAAAAGAATTGCAGTTTCATTGAATGTTTCTCCTAACCTCTCAATTGTGAAAACCCTCAATGCATCCCCTGCAACAGCAACCACACCTTCTGCACACTGATCAGATGAAAACGAGGCAGCATATTCAAGAGTCTCATATGAAAGGGGAGTCAACAAAAAGTGTCCTTGGTGAATATACCCAAGCCAAGGCCGACTAGACAAGCAAAGCATTGCTCGCCTACCTCTTACAATGGAAGAGAAGAGTTTTGGGGCTCGGAGTCCCAAGAACCGGGAGCGGGTATCAGAAAGCTGACCTGTCACCATATCAACCATAGTTCTGAAGAGCACCCCATTCTGTAGACCAGCATTAAGAAAAACACTGGCAGGGTGATCAGCACCATCCTCCCCACCAACTGATGCCTGAACTTCAAGTAAGAGAAGAGATTCTGGGGGTGAAGATACACTCTGCACACTTAAAATCTGCATGCAGTCATCAGGGTCCAAGGATAGGATACGAATAGTATTATCATAGGATCCTACAGCAAGGAAACGGGACCTTTGTCTCCCTTCAGGAACTGGAGCAATGTCCAGACAAGCCACATCCCCAGACATTTCATGCTTCTCAACCTCCATCAACTGACCTGTCATGTCCATCTCAAAATAGACAAGCTCTCCTCCACTCAGAGCAATTACAACTTGAAGTCTGTTGGAGCCAACCTTCACAATTGTCCTCTTCCCAGGAGTTTTCCACTCATTTATACGCCCATCTTCTCTTATATGCCTAATGCCATTTGGGTGGACTTGCATCAGAGAGTCATCCCCTAATAGAGAAACAGCAAGAGATGGGGTAGTATCAAGGAATCCACTATCACTAACTTCTTCGACTGTCTCACCAATTGAAAGCACCAGAGTAGCATTTGCAAAGGACACAACAATGTATGCATCAAACTCATCATTAACGTTCTTCTTCACTGTCCAAACAGCACTTGGGATACCAGGGAGTTGTGAGACAGCCATCTCGCTAATGGCCAAACCTGGTCTTAGTATTCGTAAAGACGAACGTGGACCTCGCCCACAAAGTGTAAATATCTGAGGAGTCTCTTCTTCAAACAAATTTATAACTTTCATGTCCATAATTGGCATCAAACTTTCAACTTGGTCAATCCTAACAAGATTCTTAAGGCCCCTAGGCTGGAAAAATACTGGCTGAAAACCTTCTTCCGTTTCCATTAATGTAGCTGATGATGATTCCACATCTTCATCATCTCCTATTGACTTAAACTGGTATAAAGCATGATTCCCAAACTCTGAAGCAGCAAATAGGAACCCTGACTTCAGAACACACATAGAGGCCGTAACAGGCATTGTGTCAAAATACTTGATCTTCAACTCTTTCACATGTTCATTCTCATAGTCCAGTGTAACCTTAAATATATCTCCATACTCTGTCTGCAACAGAAAGAAGAACATGGACTTCTGCTTGTGCGTGGCAGCAGAAACCACGAGCACCCCACGCTCAGCAGGCAAATCTGCTCTTCTAGGGATGACAGCTCGGACATCAGGATGGCCCTGGTTTTTATAAATGACAAAATTCTCTGCACACACAAGGACACCACTGGGGCCATCCCCACCTCCAGGAACTGTGACGAGCATGTTGGCGCCATTGTCAATCGGTTCCGACCATTTTCTTGAAACATGATTAAGACCAAGATCAAGTTCATAGAAAGTGAGATGCTTTTGAGCATCACTAGCAGCCACTCCACTTGAATCCTGATCCGCTTCCGAATAATCAAGTTCAATTGCAGCAAAAATTGGGTTGTCAAAACCACAGTCAACCCCAGCAACAGAATAAACGATGGTGTGAGATTTATGGGCTTCTAATGGGGATGAAATTGTCAGCCTTGCAGCAGTATCTCTGTTTAAGACATAAACAAGTTTCTGCTTTTCACAGGCACCAATCATTACCGCACGGCCCTTGGGATCAACAGCCAAGTACTGCCCCGGGACAATCCGACGACAACCCGATTTCCCAAACGTTTCTTGATGAATTTTGTCGAAAATATTTTTCTCTTTGTTATACTCTAGAATCACGATTCGACCCGAATCAGACCCAACAACAATATAGTCTTTCTGAGAACCAGTAAGCCTAAACTGAGCTAATGAACGGATTGTGCCAAATACCTCGACGGATAGAATTGTCTGGATCTTACCATTTTCGTCGGGACGCAATAGATCGATAACTTTTCCTCTCGCTACAACAATTTCTTGCGACTTACCACCGACGAAGTTTCCATTAGCCGCAGCGACGACACCAGTTGGTTTTTGCAGTGTTAGACTGTATAGATACATGGCGGAAACCGTACTAGAATCTTCTAGTGCATGTAAGAGAAGAAAAAACCCTAGCTTTAGGGAAAAAAAGGAACTAGGGTTTATGATTTTACACTCCTCTTAAGTTGCACAGTCACGAAAGAATGATTACAAGAAAATAAATGTCAAGTTAAGATTAGCAAATAAAAGACAATGTGAGATTACTAGTGTCTTCATCCAATGAAACCTGAAATTTCTGGCGCAGATCTGCTTCCTACGACGACGACGGAGAGAGAGAGAGTGAGAAGAGAGGAGCAGGAGACATAACCCCTATTTAGCGTTCTGTTTGGCTAGTCACTGTGTGAGAGCCGCTTATAAATGGATCGAACATCGAACACCGAACACGGTCTACTCTACATGCCCATTAAAATATCCATAATTCCCTTTCTACCCCTTCCCTTCTCATCTTCTCCCAAGTCCCAAGTCCCAAGTCCCAACCAAATGAATTAGAGCGGCGGCAGCTCCCCCCTTTCTCTCTGCTCCTTTTGCACCCTATGTTTCCCCTGTATCGAACCAGATAAAGTGATTATAAGATGAAAATAAAAAGGAGAAATTAATCAATTTTAATTTAATTTTTACAAGGGAAACACCTATGCTATGTATTAACAGACGGTTTTATAAAAAACGAAAAGGGACGCACCATTTCATGGGCAGAGCAAGGAATTAATAATCTCTATTCTTTTTAGGGGGGAGTTTCTCTCTCTCTCGGAGAAAAAGAACAACAACAACAACAATTAGAACAAGAATAAGGCAAAAAATTAAAAAAATATATATATGTTTTGAAAATTAATGAATAGTCGAGAAGTGTTTGTTAGAGTTAACATTTGAAATACAAGATATAGAAAAGTTGTTTTTGAAACTATCGGATGTATATAAATAATTTCCTCAAACCTCAAAGGTATATATAATTAATTAATCCTAAAATATCTAATGATATTATAAATTATATATTTAATTTTATTATAGTTTAGATCATAAAAGTTAAATTTGACAACATTTGTTTATGGCGATAGTCAACTAAGGCACCTGCAAAGGTCATATAACCAATATTGAGCATTTTATTGATTTTAAACATGTAAACTATTTAAGAGGTTTTTATTATTCAGTCCATCCCCACAAATCTTAATTCTACCGATATTATTAAAATAGGTGTCAGCTTAGAATTGATATCAATATACGAGACAACTTTTAAATACTTAGCTCAACCGGTAGAATTCAAAATTCTGTAATGGAGTACGGTCTATTTATCCCAATATTTAAATACTTACATATACAACTTTTATAAATGAATTTTAAGTTTTTAACCGAAATGAGTATAAGGTGAAGGTCTGTAAACAGTATAAGAGGTAAATATTTATTTTACATTATATCGCAGAGAAACATATTTGGTGTCCAAAAACGAAAAAGAAAAGGGTACTCCTCTTCACCCAGGAGACGTTGCTGAGTGCCCGCTCACCATATGACCGTTGCTTTTTCTCATATTTCTAGGGATTTTTGAACTGCACTCTCCCTTAGTAGCCCCCTATAAACCACATCCTATTCATGAGTTTCACATTAATTCACAGGCAGGATTCATTCCATGGTGGAACTAGGATTTCTTATCGGTGGACTGAATTATAAAAATCCCTAATTTCTACTTATATTCTTTATTGGTCGAACAAAGTCCACCGGGGATGGTCTCCCTCTCAGTAACTTCTTTTTTTTTTGTTTAATTTGGATTATGAAACATAAATTATTATCATTAACAACATAACAAAATCTATGATGCGGGAAAGAAATGATATCCAGAAGAATCAAAATTCATAAATTGGCTATTACATTCATGATTCTAGTTGACTGATCAGATGTTTTTCATATCATAGTAGAACCCAAACAACAATTTGCTTCTTACAAGGATGAACAACATGTTAGACCTTTTGATCAATAAAAATAAGAAAATTAACCATCTTATCTTTTTGTTGAGGGAAATGAGCCTGTTTTTTTTTTCTGATAATCCATGAATAAACTTCATGGGATTTTGTTCATTTATTATTTATTATGATTAATTACTTGCATTAATAAGCAAGCAACCATCAAGCAAATCTAATAATATTAGGCCCTGCTTGATTCGCAGGAATAGAGGTCTAGAATCGGAATCAAAATGAGCTATTCCGATTCCAACCGTTTGATTGGGTGGAATCAGAATCCAATTCTCATTCCTGGTGGAATGGTATTTCCCCATTTGAGGGAATGGCCATTCTCTTCCCTTCTCTTAGAAATGAAATCCCATTCTTACCGATTTCAATTCCCATTTCTATTCCTGTTTGAACCATGGTTTTTAAAACCGACCCAATGATCGACCTAATTAGGGGTCCAATTACCGGGTCAAATGGTCTGACTGTTCGAACCAAACACTCGGCTTGTTCTGACAAAAAAATAAAAATTTTAAAAACGGTTAAAACCATTTGAACGATTAACCACTCGATTCAGCGATTCATTGACCAAAATCAATGGTTTTAGTGGAGAAATCCGGTTTTTGGGGAAAATGACTGACTGGTTCCCGATTTTTCAAATCCGATCGTCCAGTCTGATCCAATTTTAAAATCCGGTTTATGGGAATAAGCCATTCGATTCCAAAAGATATTGCTTCCGTTTCTGATTCGGATTCCGGTTCCCATTCGGCCTGCAAACCAAAAGGATCCTTATATTTTAGCTAACTGCATGCATGCGTGATGCGGTTACGTACGCTGCTCCGCTCCATTTAAAAGTTTGCTGCCGACGAGAGTGAAAAAAGCTGATCGCTGGCTTAGTACAATTGCGTGATTGAGACAAGAAACAACACGATACTCACTTTTCTGTTGGAACTAGGAAGAATGGCCATAGGCCCTCATTTTCTAATCCTCAAAATCCACATGTTAATGTTGACGAAGAATAAATTATCTTTGCGTTGCACTGTTACGCACATAACCAATTTTTTCCTTGTATTATTTGGTATCTGTTTTCCTATAAAAAATATTTTTTGGTTGATTTTTCCTCAAATATCGTTGAGTATAGATATTATTATTATTAAAATACTAACCGACAGTTTTTATTGGGTCAATGATAGATCATTTGGCCCAGCATAAAGTGAGACGTTCCTTGATTAGTGAGACATTTGTCTCAATCAGGAGGAGCCTTGACCTAATCAATCAAAAGTTCTTTTATAACGTTCTTATTAATATTAAATGCGTAAGAAAACATTAGGGACTGAACCTGATATACTATATGCAAAAAGAGTCTAAAAAGGTCAAAAGCTCAATTGAGATTTTCTAGTCCCTCGTTGCACCTTGCTTCAAGGGTTTGGGTCTCGGGTCGATTTCTCTGTTTGTTTTGTAGGTTGGATTGCAGCAAGATTCATTGATAATTGGTCACGGGTACGGGACTGTTCATCATTTTCTTTAACCTTTGGAAACAACTGCTTGGCAGCACTACCAGAGCTGTCCAAAAGAATGCCTACAGCTGGTGTCTCTGGAAAACGATACCAATGGCCGTAAGTTATCCTCTTTGGGGAAAATCAAAAGCCAGATTAGTATTAATACATGTTTTGTTCTTTCTCAAACATAAAAAATGTAAAAAAAAAAAAAAAATCTAAGTAGATGAGGATTTAACATTAATTATCAACCCTTTTATGTATGGAAATAGAATTGAGAATACTTGGTCATTCTTATGAAGAAAAAGAAGAAGGACAAATTAATGAAACTACATATAAAAGTTTAGATTAGTTGTAGTTGTAGGATGATCAGTTTGTTATTCAAATAAAACTACATATAAAAGTTACATACTGTATTCTCTGTAAATCTGCATTTTCTTAAAGTGTTTGGAAGACCATCACTATTCACTAAGGTGCCTTCCTTCACGTTCTGACTTCTGCTGAGTTGGGTACTGGATTTAATTCAACGATCGATCATTCACCCAACCCTGCACATGCTAATGCCTGAACAACTTTCAACGTTCGAACTGACCGACTCTCTGCATGCGGCCATGCGGGCTTGGGCCCCAAGTTACTTAATTGGCTTACGGAACTGATCAAAAATAATGTTTGGTTTCCATTTTATTACTATGTGTTCGATAAAAGAAAAAGCAATTCTAAAGAAAATTTACAGTAGCAGTACTAATAATAACATCATTATGGTAATTGAAAACGTAGAACATTGAGATTGCGGGTTTTATCATTTGTCCTCTAAATTTCTCTTTCCTTCTGTTCTTTTCTTTCTTCACTTCCCTCTCTCTCTCTCTCTCCAAGCTAAAAAGCACCTCACGAGACCTCACTCGGAAGATCTTCCTCTTATTCTATTCTCTCTCTTTCCAGTCGACATTGCAAAGCAGATGCAGATTCATTGAACCCGTGTTCTCGGAAAAACGATTGCAGGATATGAAAGGAATCGATCTCTTCTGTTCCTCTCCAGCTTCAACCGCCATATGTGCAAGCATGGATCAACGGTCCATGGTTCATCATGGTGGTCGAGCCATCGATCGCCACAATCCTCATCTTATAGACGGAAGAAGAAGCACAAGCCTCCTTCCCTATTCATCTCAGACCCAGCCACCCTCGAAGCCTAAACCTTACCATCATCAAAAGAGTAGGAAGAGTTCTGCTACGCCCACTGATCTCAACACCCCTCAGGGTTCCTCCAGATATCTCTTGAGTCATGACTCCTCCGCTTTCTTCGACGTCTTGTCGGATTTCGATCCGCCCAGGGAATTGGTTCTAGACCAACGACCAACGAAGCCTCAGGCTGTAAACACTGATCAGCCTCCTGCTTTCAAACAATCTTCTTCAATTGGCTCTCATAACCAGGTTTATTACGTCCCCCCACCCCCATCTCTGTACCTCCATTGTTCTTCTTTGTTCGTTGTTGCCATTAATGATGACAATGCATGATTATATTTATGAGGATGAGCTTAAAGAGATCTTGTGCAGGTTGTGGTTTTGAGGGTGTCATTGCACTGCAAGGGCTGTGAAGGGAAAGTGAGAAAACACATCTCCAAAATGGAAGGTAAATTAACCAAACATTTGATTACAGAAAGAACGATTCCTAAGATGCTCTTCTTTTCTCAACTTTGTCTCAATGAAATATGAATAACCCCTGAAATCTGAATCTCCTGCTCTGTTGAGAACGAGGCCTCCAAGCCAAGGCTGCTAGCTCTCTCTCTCTCTCTCTCTCTCTCTCTCTCTCTCTCTCTCTCTCTCTCTCTCTCTCTCTCTGTTTTAATTAGATTGCTGACAATATTGATGTGCTGGTGTTGTTGGATTTTGCCAATGTGAGCAGGGGTGACATCATTCAACATAGATTTCGCGGCGAAGAAGGTGACTGTGGTCGGGGATGTGACGCCGTTGGGAGTGCTCGCCAGTGTCTCGAGGGTGAAGAAGGCACAACTGTGGCCGTCGTCTTCGTCGCTTGGCTCGAGTTATTGTGAAAAACAGAGGAGGGAAAGCTGAGAATATGAAAGTTACATTGGAGACCGTGTGTCTTTGAAATCAAAGGATCACTATTTCTTTAATCTGCTACAATCTGGTTGTAATCTAATATTGTCGTTGTCGTGGTCGTGGTATCCGGAGCCAAATTCTTGTCGCTGAAAAGAGATCTAAGAGTAGTGAGCGGAAGAAGAGTGGGAAAAGAAGATATTGAGTTCTCTCATGCTCTGTTCTCATGATTTCTCTTTTCATGGAAGAAAGAAACAATTGTCTTTTGGGTTTTCTAAACTGTCTATGTTGTCCTATTTCCATGCAATTATTTTTTCTTATTCTGCTGATCCAATTAATACAAGAGATGAGAACATTTTGATTTTTCTGCCTAGTAATAGCAATTAAACTGCAGAACCTATTAAGTTTTGCTGAACAGTATCCTTGGCCCCAAATGCACTTCTTCCATTGCAAACCATGCAAACACATTTCTGTTCCTGTTTTCCCTTCCCACAATTAATATGTTGGGAAACCTTAATTTATCTCGTCAGCCCCTGGGTATATTCATGTGTAACTTTGGAATTGGAGTACATGGTCCTTAAGGCCATGTTTGGTTTAATTTTCATTCTTTTTTATTCTTATACAAGATGAAATTCTAAAATGGACAAGAATGGGTAAAAATAGTTAGAATGAGAAAATATTGCTATGAACCAAATGTTTTTTTCTTAAAAATGAATTCTTTTCATACTTACAAGTGTACTATGTTGCTCATTTTCATTCTTCAACAAAAAAAAAATTGTGCTTGTACTCATGTATTCATAAACCACCAGCCTAGGTCTCCAAAACTATTGGCATAGATGCTTACTGGTGGATGGCCAGCAGTTAGGGCTATCAATTGAACTAGATTTGGTCCAATCCAATATTGGTCCATTTATAAATTGATTGGACCAAATTCAGTCCAAATCCATATAAACCAAGTCCAATTCAGTTCAAATAAAATGCAAATGGACCGGATCAGGTCCAATCCAATCCAAAGTGAATGAATAAAAGTACTTTTATAAAAGTGATTTTGTAAAAGTGTTTTTTTAAGTGCTTTCATAAAAGTGTTTTCATGTAAAAGTACTTTTATAAAGTGCTTTCGTCAAAGTAAATTTCATAAAATTAATTTCATAAAACTGCTTTTGTAAAAGTACTTTCGTAAAAGTTATTTCATAAAAATACTTTCATAAAAGTATTTTATAAAAGTACTTTCATAAAAGTGTTTATATGTCAGCTTCAGTTTTGATCAATTTCAAATTAGACAAGGTTTTGGCCTCATAATTAGATTATTGGGAATTTGGTTTAGGTCTGGTTCAAACAAATAAGAATATGGACCAATTTATTTTGGATTAGCCCAATCCAATAATTATAATTGATCGTCCAAATCCAATTTGATAAGCTTTGAATCGGATTGGTCCATTAACACTCTTACCAGTAGTCAATGTCTATCAAGATGAGTTTCCACGGTAATCCACTAGTAAACATCTAAGGCAGCAATTTTGTAGGTAGGGTTTCCTCAAATAATGAAAATGAGCAAGACGGGGCATGATTATTTTTCATGCTACAAACCACCTCGATTTTTGTGCTATGGGCTGATTTTTCATTCTAAAAAGAATGTGGCCCGTGTCATGAATTTTATAACCAAACACTCTAATGTTATTCATTCTTGCTCATTCTTGACCTGAATGAGCAAGAATTAAAAGAATGAGACACAAGGTTGGGAATAAATATATGGCAATTCAAAAAAAAGTTCTGAACTATGGATAGATTGTGTGGATCGGATAAGTCCATACCACACTTTTTAGATCTACACAATCAATCATAAATGTCTACTTTTTGCATTTTATATGGTAAATAAATTGAAAAAAGGCATCAATATGTAGATAACAATTGCATTTTTTAAATAATTAAAATTTATTATTTTAAATATTAAAAAGTTAAAAAAAATTAATATTTAAATATTATTTTATTGATACAAATATTTAAATAATGAAAAAAGAATTGAGAAGAAGAACCATCGGACTTGTGCTAGAATTAACATTAAAACTTATTGTTTTTTGACAAAATATTAAAATTTAAAGATTATTAAAAGATTAAATAAAACGAGAGTAATTTGACCAATGTAATGCACATGCATTACACTGGAATATTTCCACAAACTGTTCACACCATAGTGTGAATCATCTACGAGAAAATACTATGAACGATAAATTAGGGTGTGGCTCATCCTATCCATGCTATTTTGTGAACAGTGACCATTCACACATAGCAAAACATCATATCTTACTATATAGACAGGATCCAAACGATCCCATCCACAATATTTACACTCTTCCGATTACCGAACAACACCTAATAAGTTTTATTCAAACTGGGACCACTATAATATATATAAGAAATGGAGATCGATGATACCACCGACCCAACTTAATAAATATTTATTGAGATAATAGGTCGTGTTTATTAGTTAGTATGAACTTCTTATATATTATGATTAATTGATGGATTTTCTTACTTGTATTAGGATTGAGTCAAAGTCAAGGAAAAAAAAAAAAAAAGATAGAATGGTACCGAAGACTTTTTTAACAGCATGACATCAAATCTTGTAATTTGAATTCGAATTTGATTGAAAGTTGAAAAAGCTTGAATTGAAAGAACCCGTGATCTGCAAACTGCAAAGGAAACGGTTACGTATGATCAGTCGGATGTGTGCGTGGAAGACTGCATGCATGTGGTGATGAGTTGTCTAATAAGATTCACATCCATGCGCGCGGGGAAAAAAGTCCTTTCTTTTCGCATGTGTTTGGAAGGGGAAGCACAATGATGAACAACTTTTTTCTTTGTGATTCTGAGGTCTGCCCTTTCTTGTCTCCGCAGTGCACACGCAATTAATTAATGGGAGGTGATAGATGACATAACAAGAAGTAAGGGTGTCAATGGATCGATTTTGTATTGGATTCCGTATAATCCAAAATTAATTTGGACAGATTGGATAGATTAACAAGATATATTGGATTGAATCAATCTGGTTCAAAATATTTATTAGATTGGATTAGACCTGGTCCGTTAATAATAAATTTATATTGAATTGGATTGGATTAAACTAATATCTGATCCATTGATATAAGATAAGAATATAGGTGTCAATGGACTAGGTTTGGGTTAAAACCAATTTAAATCAAAATGAATTTGAACAGATTGAATGGTTTAGACATTGAATTGAACCGGTCCAAAATAGTTCAAAATATTCAGACCAAATCCAGGCCAATTGACACTCCCAACTATTGGATTTTAATCTCATAAGAGATTAAATCCAATGGGTTTGATTGGTCAATTACATGAGAAATTGCACCTGCACACTTGATTGAAAAATCTGTTTTTCTCTTACAAAACCCAATTTTGAACTTGTCCCACATTGGATAATTATAAGTTTTGTTTTCAGTATTTCAATAGAAGTTGATTTACACTCCTTAGAATTAGTAGAGGAGAGTATGGGGATTCGATATTGCGCAACGCATGCGCACGTGTGTGTGCTACGCAATGAGGTGCTTTAGAGGCGCACTTTGCGCGTACCCACGTGGTTCGCGATGGGCGGCTTTGGTTTTGGTGCATTGCTGACCGTTGATCACCGTTGATGAGATCAACGGTCACGATTCGATCGGATGTAATCAAGAGGCACAATTCAAAGTTAGCATTTTAACTACTTTTTAAACAGTCACAATGTTTGAAATTATGACTGTTCAAGGTGCTTTCTCTAAACCAGCACCTACCATTTTCTCACACCTCTTCACAAATTATTTAAGGAGCATGAATTAGACTCCAATACACACAATTTCGAAATTTACTCTCTCTCTCTCTCTCTCTCACTCCGGACTGCTACAGTCTCACAGAAGGTTTCTTTGGAGACTCTTCAACTTTGCTGGTTGCAGATTCTCGCCCAAGGCTCTGTTGTATCCTGGGAACAAATTTACCTGTAACCCAACAGCAAACTCAGTGCAACTGAGTGGGGGCCAATAACATTTTAAAGACAGTGTCTTCAGACATACCTCAGAGCTTCTCCTCCAAAATTACACTGACCCCATCTTTCCCAACACTAACAATAAGCACGCACTCTCTCTCTCTTAATAGGAAAAGCAAATAATGTGAGAGACCCCATATTCTCGTCTGCTCTTGTGATCATAGATATCTCTTCTAGGGCCGGAGTTGCTGCTGTACCCACTTATAATCAACCATATATGCGGCATAGAGAAGTACTACGTAAACAGTTGTTAAACCCTGGCCAATTGATTATTACTTTATTAGACCAACCGTACTGATCAGTAATTTAAAGGATATGATCCATCTTATAGGCCCATATGCTTGAATAATTGAATTAGTCGTTTGTGGCTCAGAGTACAATTAAGGAAAGTACTTCCAATCTACTAAATATTAATGAGGGAGAAATTCCCCCTTCCTTTAAGTCTCAAGATTTATCTCCTTCCGTGGATTACGTGGCTAGGTGATGGGAATTTACCCAGGTGTCCACTTTTGGGACTGTGTCAGGCCTATGCACATTCATTAATTAATTTAGTTGTACACAAACGCAGAAGAAGTTCAACGCTCTGATTGAGCATTGTGACGATATAAAGTTTAATTCTTCAAGTGATGAACAACAACTCCAATGTAGTTCGATTAACGCTTCAAAACCTAAACCAATATCTCATTTCCAGAACCAGAACCCTCTCCACTCCTTTGCTCCTGCAGTCCCCATTGGTTCTCAACATTCCACAATCACCTTGTGATCATGGGGAAGACCAGATACGCCTGCATTCTTAACTTGATCATCTTTCTCTTCATCAGCAATGAATCAGCCTCATCAGCTCGCATCCTAGGCGATCAATCACAATACCCACACCCGCGTGTCACCCATCACCCAATCATCTTCTTTATGGACGATGTGCTTCGTGACACCCGTCCATCGTCCATCCCGGCGACCACAAACCAGCAGAGTCCATTTCCTGCAGAGCCTGTTGACCTGTTCCCTCCAACTGAAGGAATGTCCCCACCTGAACTGCCACCGACGGTGACGGGGCCCTCCACTCAAACCCTTGACATTTCTAGCGTGCGGCTACCGTTCCCGGCCATGGCAACGCTTCAAGGATTGGAGTTTGGGACCGTAATAACCATCAACAAGGAATTGAGAGGAGATGAAGCTAAAGGGTCGCGGCTAATCGGAAAGGCGCAAGGGATGTATGTGGGAAGTTGGGAGGATGGAAGCAACCACATGGTGGCAATGACGGTCAGATTTGCTAATGGAGGATTCAAGGATAGCTTGAACTTGTTTGGGGTGCATCGGAGTGATGTCGCAGCTGATGAGTCCCACGTTGCTGTTATTGGAGGAACTGGCAAATACAATGGTGCAAATGGGTATGCAACTGTCAAGGACGTGACCCCAGACTCTGCCTCTGATCAGTATGCCGCCCACGAACCTCCTCCTGCTGGCAAAAACCTTCTTAAATTCACCGTATACCTCATCAGTTATTAGCGATATCGATGGTGGGGCATTCATTAATATTTAATAAAAAGACTGCCTCTCTCTCTCTCTCTCTGGTTGAAGTTAAGCAGCAGGACTCAAAAAATTTATCCTCTCTCCCCCTTCTGTGTTTTTTGTGTACTCATCTGGGCATTGTGACAAGATGATTCATAGTATGTATGTTAGTGGAATTAATGCTAATCAGTTTTTAACCTCTCTATCAGTTGGCACCTTGACCTTAAACAGGGCCCAAGGTTCAAAAGTACACAACTACTTATCCAGATTGAGCTTGAACTGAAGCCTGATGTGGTACACGTTTTCGGAAAACAGAGCTAATCCTTGTGGATTAATTTCCTATTTAAATACAAACAAGCTAATTTTATCTTCTCACCAGTGGCTATGTTTATCAAATTTTGGCATGTGCCCGAATAATTTGGGGTGGCACTGCAATTTTCGGATTTTATATTTCTGTCGTTTTTGGTCATAAATATTCATTTGATTAATTAAAACAGCTCAGAAGATGGATGCTGGTAAATAATGGCATCCGGATTTGTTATTAGCATATATACGATCCCATAAGGCCTGGATGATGGTGGATGATGGAGATGATAATTCACAGATGGCGTGGTAATTTGTAACATTATAGATGGGATCTCTTGAAAACAAAATTCTATGCACACACCCTTAGGCCATGTTTGGTTTGAAGGAAAATGTAGGGAAAGGTAGGGAAACCTTTACAAACTTTGTATTGGTTTCCTTGTCTTTCCCTTCCTTTCCCTACATTTTTCTTCAAATCAAACATAACCTTAGGGGTGCGTTTGTTTTTTTTATTTTGAGAGGGAAAGTTGACAAAAATGCCCTCTTTTAATAATATATTTTTATGGTTAAAATTGTCATTTCCTTTTTTACTTGAGAAATAAAAGAACATGGGTAAATACACTTACCTGGATAAGTATTTCCTAAGAAAAACTTGCCCAAGTAAATATATTTACCAAGATAAGTAACTTACCAAAAAGCAAATGAGGCCTTAAAGTAGTACTATTGGCAACTAATCCCACACACATAGGAATTATCTCTCACGAGATGTAGGCTCAACACCGGCATGTGCACTTAAAGTACTCAAACTCCTTATCTTTTTTATAACTTACTACATGATCTTATTATATATTTACATTAATTCCACCTGAATAAATATAATGTGTCTCGGATATCAATTAAGTAAGAAAAAGTGTTTCTATACAAAATAACCCACAGGACCATTTGGAGAGAGACCCATAATTAGATTTGTTCATGGGTCGGGTAGCCCGACGGCCTATCTTGGCCTGAACTGTTATTTTTTAGGCTTGTACAAAATTTCAGGCCTGTAGGCTCAAGCTCGGTCTTTAAATATCAGGCCCGGTCATTTTTTGGGCTGGGCTTAGGCTTTTCTCAAATAAGCCCAGCTCGAACCCAAGCCCGACCGAATACTATTATATATAATAAAAAAGCATTTATGTTATATATAATAAACTAGCAGGGACCTACGCAATGTACGAGATTTATTAAGTAAAAGATAAATAATAGAAATGGTCATTTACTAAAATACCCTTATAGTTTTATTGATTTACTAAAATCTACCATATAATTAGCATTTTTACTAAAACACCACTTATAATTTGCAACAGATTTAATCAATATTCCATTAGATGATAGTGGAAAATGATAGCATTGAACCTAATGTTCATTTAAATAAATTTAATCAAAAGAAAATATAAATAAAAATACCATCATTGCCCATAATAAGACATGGGCAACCACTCTATTGGCTATATTTGGCCAATTTTGTTTTTTGTATAAAAAAATGTTAAGAGTTTTTTGGAATAAAAAACCATGGGCCTAATGGCAAAACAAACACTCTTTAATGAAAGATTGATTAAGTAAATAAGTTGTAAAATAAATGGGATGTTTTAGTAAAATGAAAACTATAAGGTAGGTTTAAGTAAATATGTAAAACTATAAGGTGTGTTCCAGTAAATGACCATAATAGAAACACATAAGATTATACAATTGTTTTATATATTCAACTTTTTAAATAATTAATAATTATTCACATTTTACATACTACTTTTAATAATTTTTTATAATACAAAAATAATAATAATTAATTTCATTTAGGTTTATTCATCAAACTTACGAAACCACCAACCTGATCAACTTGACCCGACTTGGTTGGTTTGCTAGTATTTTAGGTCGGCTTTGGTTAAAACATTTCCCAATTCGACCAAGTTGGATCAGTTTCACTTTGCCCATTTGTAAACCGACCAAAATCGAACAACCTAACCATAGATATATATTAATATTTTATATTTTATATATAATTTTTAATATGAAAAAATCAAAAATTTCCCATACTTCTTAGTCTAAAATGTTTTATTTCATAAATCTAATTTTTAAATTTATTTTTTTTAAATTGCACTATAATTTTTAAAATTTTATTTTATTTTTAAGTTTAAATATTTTGAACTGACTGACCTTTTGTGAAAAATGAACCCAAACCAATACAGCTTGAGTAGGTCAATTTTCCCAAAATGTCAATCGATTTCAACTAACCAACTCCCCAACCTGACCAGGTTAATTTGGTTGGCCAAATAGCCTATGGTCGGACCAAACCAACTCATGAACACTCATAATTTTAGCTCAATTAATAGTCTTATCTCCGATAAATAAAAATAGTCTAATATCCAATAATTATTAAAAATTTATAGCGAAAATACATAATTACTGATAATGAAAAAATACAATAATTACAAAAAATACAATAAGTACTAAAAATATATTAACTTAGTCAATAAATAGTATAATCTCAAATAATAATTTAATCTCTAATAAATATTAATTAATCTATAAGTTATAACAAAAATACAATAAGTATAATAAATTAAATCTTAAAAAATGAATAATAGTAGTTTAATCTCCAATAATTATTGAAAGTTTTATGTTAAATAACAAAATAAAATAAATTTATATATAATCATTGAAAATACATTTATCACAAAAAACAATAAATAATTACTGAAATACAATAAAATTTAATTTTAGTATATATAATTATATAATAAATACAGATTAAGAGTTTTAAATTATTATTAATAAATATTATTTTTTTAATTTTATTTTCTCGGATTATTACTTGATATAAGTGAAATTAGTTATTTACAATATTATATAAAAATATTAAATTATTATTAATTTCAATATTATGTTATAATTATTTTTCTACTTTGAAGAAATTTTTTAAATTTATTACATAATTCTGTTTACTTTAACTATTTAAAATATAGTTATTATAAACATTTAAAATATAGTTATTATTAAATGTGTGAAAAACATTTAAAGTGATAATTCAAAAAAAAACATAATTTAAATTGTTAGTACATAATTTAATGATATATTTTGTAAAAATATAAAATTATTTTTTGTTTTTTAATAAATATTTTAAAGTTATTTTATAATTTTATTAGAATATTTAAATAATTCTTCAATTTTTTAATCCAAACTTTCTTTAGATAGATGTAGATAAAAAGTAGGGGAGAGGATAAATAGGAATTAGAGATAATTTAGGAGAGAAACTCTCTACTAAATTAGAGATAATTTTGGAGATAAATAGGAATTAGAGATAATTTATCAGATAAATAGGAATTAAAGTTAATTTTGGAGAAAGTAGGGAGGTAGTTTAGGAGAAATTTAATTAGTGTTAAATTTAAAAAAATAAATATAATTACCGTTAATGTTGTTAATTACTGATAACGGGTTTTTGGGTTGGACTTCTAATTAGTCCGATGTCGTTTCTTACTATTAAATATAGTAATTAATTATTGTTAATTACTGTTAAATAATTATATTTTTTAATAAATATTGTTAATTATTTAGAAATATCATAATTATTAAATATATTGTTAATTAATAAATACATTACTGTTAATAAATCTTGTTAAATGTAATTTCTTACAATTTAAAAATAATTATTGTTAACTAATAATTACATTATTTTTATTGTATTTATAGTAATTTATTAAAATACTATAATTATCAAAATACTGTTACTTACATTTTAAAATACTGTAATTATAATTACTGTTATTTATTGTTAATTACTGTTTAATTATTAGTTTATTAACTAAATAATAATAATAATAATAATAATAATAATAATTATTATTATTATTATTATTATTATTATTATTATTATTATTATTATTATTATTATTATTATTATTATTATTATTATTATTATTATTATTATTATATAATGAAATGAATTATAATCTGCCTTTTTAAGACACTCATATACTCTACGGGTCCACATAAATTGACCCTTATATGTCAAACCCATAAAATTATACATGTCATTAAATTTAATTTGAACTGTTTATTGCTTTAATTTAACCATACTTATTATTATTAACAATTTATTTTAATATTTAATTTTAATTTTTTGTTATTGGGTAATAATATTAACTAAAATTTTAATTGTTTAAATATTTACTTAAAATATTATTTTCCAACCAAGTAAATCTAATATATATACATATATATAAGGTTTTTAGGCTACAGCCCCCACCATTTAGACACGTAGCTTTTTCGAATTTAGACACATTGCATTTTTTTTAGAAGATGTTAAAATCCATAGACCCCTACCACCATTCAAACAAGTGGCCTTCTCATTTTTAAGAAAGCTAGACATGCAACAATTTTTGAGAAATTCCTGCTAAAGCCCACAACCCACTACCCCATACTACAACCCCCCACCATTTAGACACATGGCCTTCTCATTTTTCTGGAAAGTTAGACACATGGCATCTTCCGAGAAGTTGTTGCTAAAGCCCACAACCCACTACCACCATTTTCAATTCATTCCTAAAAAATAGTGAAAATGCAAATGTGATTATCCACAACTACTTCTGCTTACATTCTATCAATCTCACTTAATCATTAACCCCCTACATATCATGACAAAAGAAAACTATCCATATTCAATGAATTATTAAAACAGTTATTTTTCGAAATAAATCTTTCTTAAAATTTTAATAATTATTTAAAATATTAATAATATAAATTTAACATTATTGATTCTATAATGTAAATTTAACATTATTGATTCTCCGTACTTAATACAGGGCCATTCACTAGTTAGTTTGTTAATTTATTAAATTAATATAATATTAATTTATAAAATTACACAAAAAATAAAGCATTTTGTGTGTAGATTGGGCTCAGGTTCAAGATCTAAGTCCAGTGGTCAAACCAGGTTCTACCCACAATAAAATACATTATGCCAGCGTTTCAAGTCATCGCATCATAGGGGGCCGCATGCATATTCAAAATAATTCCGATTTGCTCCTCAAACAAAACCGTCTTCATCCTGTCAGTCACTTTCTGCCATAGATTAAGAATATCTTCTCATAAATAAAAATATGATGTGAAAGTGTGAGGACCATCCCCTCTCGCATGCTGACACTGTGGCATGAAATGCTTTCTCAAAATATCGAAATCATCAGGGGTAAATCTGATCAAAGACTCTACATTGTTTTTATCTCTTAAGGGGACAAAGCAATACAAATGAATTTATACAGATACAAAATTATGACAGTGCAAATGATTTGAGTATAAATTTTCATATTTTTCGTTAAAATTTTAAATTTATTTTATTTAATTACAATACAAATGAAATAAATTAATACATAAAGCAAAATAAAGTAAAACCTAAAACAAAATTAAACACAAGAATTTACATTTTTTTTTCATTTGCACAGCCAAAGGGAACAATGATTGAAATGAAAATAATGAAAAAATGTATGATGCCCCAAAGACTATCACAGGGAATAGAAATCTGCTACCAATGAAACGGTATCGACATTATCTCAACCGACCACTGCAGCTGTACATTAGGAAATCTGTTGTGAGCGTCTATTGGTAGCAGATGCGGTGCCTCAAAGTCCTAGACTCCCAGGTAAATTTTGATGAAAATTGAAAAGGCAGCTGATTGGTTATAAGTTTTTCCCCTATCATGTCTTTTTAATAAAAAAACTATAGAAAAAAATGAGCAGCATTAAATATAAAATACAATTCATCAACAAAAAAGAAAATCAAAATAATAGCATCTCCTTCTGGCTTCTACCACACCTCGCCCTTTTCTCTGTTGATAAAACCCAACCAACACTTGGATTCCAACCACACCTCGCCCTTATTTGGTAATTGGAACCCAACTACCCAGTCCACGTCTGCTCCACTTAATCTACTTACAGACAAATAGCAAATAGGGTTTTGGTTTACAACCAAACACGGATGATTTGAGAAGAAACCAAATTTACTGAACAACTACTACATCTTATCAGCTCCACTGTCGACTACAACCATCTCTTCCCACTATATATCACTCCTCAGCTTCCTTCCCCAAACCAACAAAAATCACTTGGACTCGCAGCATCTCCTCTCAAACCACAACTCCCCCAATGGCTAAACATCTCTCACTTGCTTCTGCAACACTTAAGACAACGATTTACGTCCTCTTGATAACCATCACCGTCAGATGTGCCAACTCAGCTAGGACCCTCATGGAGGAGGACGCAGCACCACCGGCTCCTGCGACTGCACCAGAGGCATCGAGTCCTGTGACAGCACTTGTTCCTGATGCGGTACCTCCTGCAGTAACACCGGTCCCTGACGTGGCACCGGAGGCAGCTCCGGCGATCACACAACCAAGTAATGGAGCAACTGGGGTAGGAGTTACCACTAGTAGTGTCACCGCAACACACCCTGACGCAAACCCCCCATTGTCCTTCTTCATGCACGATATCCTAGGCGGGACAACACCGTCGGCGAAGGTGGTGACCGGGATCGTTGCCACCTCCGGTATGAACGGTATCCCTTTCTCCAGACCGAATAGTGGTGTCTTCCCCGTGAACGGAGGAGTTCCACTCTTTAACGGTAACAACGGCATTGTCAACAACAATAACGTTCCATTCCTTGCTGGCCTTGGCGGCACAACCACCAGCAGCACCGTTATTCAGAACAACGGTAACAACAATGTGGTCAATGGCGGCAACAATCTTCCTTTTGTCGCTGCCGGCCAGCTACCAGCCGGAGCCACTCTTCAGAAGCTCATGTTCGGGACAATCACCGTGGTCGACGATGAACTAACTGAAGGACATGAGATGGGGTCTTCCGTGGTAGGGAAGGCGCAAGGGTTCTACTTGGCCAGCTCGTTAGATGGGAGCAGCCAGGCAATGGCACTCACGGCACTGTTCCATGGTGGTGGTCATGAGGATGACAGCATTAGCTTCTTCGGTGTCCACCGAACAGCAGCCCCAGAGTCTCAGATTGCTATAGTTGGAGGCACCGGAAAATATGAGAATGCAAAAGGATACGCCACGATTCAGACCCTTCATCTGTCCGATCAACACACGACCGATGGCGTCGAAACCGTGCTTCAGTTCAGCGTCTACCTCGCTCACTAGTGTGTTTGCTCCTTCGCGTGCTTGAATTGGTTCGTTAATCTTCACTGGGTTACGTCGTGTTGGACGGAAGAATAGGTCTCTACTACTTAGTTCATGTTATCTTATAGCTTCAATGATGGAATGAGAACTATTATGTTGTACTTGTACACTTTAGCTCTCTCTCTCTCTCTCTCTCTCTCTCCTCCCCAAGTTATATTGGGGAAATCAGTTCTTTGAAAGATATCTGCTTCCCGGCTTGGGAGATTTGACCCATTTTGGGCCTTTTGGCAACCTTCTTCCCGGTTTGCGAGGGAATATATATATGCTGCCAATAGAAAAGGGCAAACAAACAACTCGGGACATTTTAATGCATCTGCTTAATGGGCTATCGGGGCCGGGCGAGCTACCCCAAGATTTGTCGGGCCTTTCCTTCCAAAGTTAGAGAGAGAGAGAGAGAGAGGAGAGAGAAGAAGAAGTAGATGAAGAAGGCAACCTTCTTCCTTAATGTTAAGTAGAGCATTTCTAAAGGACAAGTCGATAAACATTGTAGAGTTTGTGCCACTACAAGGAATCTTCCCTACTTGAATAGCTAAAAATTTTGTTATCATTAGCACAAGATAAGATAAACAAAGCATCAAAATTTAGGGGTTTTAATCGTTCAACCCACCTCATAAACTTTATTATAATTTGTAGAGTTGGAACAGTAAGTAACAAGTGAGGAAATGAAACAAAATTAAGAGGGTAGTGAATGATATGTGAAGGTGTTGTAAATAAAACCCAAAAAATTATTAAAAGCCCATGAGATGGAGTAAACAACTGAACTTTTGTTAGTGTTAGCAGTATTGCCCATATCTTTAGGTTGCTTGATTAGTAGGCCATTAATCAGTAGGTAAAATCAATTATGTACAAGAACTTAAAAGGAAGCAATTGAAAGAGGGAGCTTAATTAGTTTCATTCATAAAAACAGAACAATCCACATATTAATTATGTATTTTTGCCAGCAAACCAGGATGTAATAATCTACTCTTGGTCACTCCAGATATAGAGAGAAGATCTCAACATATTTGATAATTAATTAGCTAGTCGTTTAACACTTGAAGTTGACACCCCTTAATATGTGAGATACACGGTAACCTCCAGCAAAGTTTCTTCTCCATCGGTTGTTTGCTGGTTGGCATTGATAATAGTCTTCAGCGTTGCGTATCCTTTGGCATTTACGTACATTGCGGTGAATGCTATGGTCTGGCTACTGCCGTCCTCCGAGCTGGTCACATAGAACCCTTGTAACTTTCCAACCATGCCAGACCCAAGTTCATGTCCTTCGGTCAGCTCGTCGTCGATCACTGTCATCGTCCCGAACATAAGTTTCTGGATGGTGGTCCCTGCGGGAAGCTGGACTCCATTCACCAGAGGGACCCCGAAACCACCATTGTTGCCATTGTTCTGAATGGCAGTGGATGTGCTGCTGCCAAGGCCAGCGAGGAATGGAATGTTGTTGCTGTTGTTGATAATTCCTCTGTTGTCGTTGCCGAGGGGAACGCCGTTGTTGACAGGGAGAATGGCACCGTTGGGCCTTGCAAAGGGGACTTGACCGTTCAGCGCCGGGTTGTTCACAATTTCAGTCACGGCAGGGCTGAGGGGTTTGACCCACCAAATCTGTGTGCATTGATGAAGGGTTTTTTGGCAGCATCCTGTTGTTCGGACTACTTCCAAGTGGCTGATGACTAGAGGCCAAAGTGGAGGACTTTTGTTGGATGAAGATTTGAATGTCGAGCTGGAGGTAGATTGGGTGCCGAGCTAGGTTGATTGCTGAGCTAAGTAGCTCTTCAAAGAAAATTGCAAAGAATCAATGTTAGAGGACCAGGGTGGCTAACCCAGCAAAATCGCTTTAATGATTAAGTTAGTACTCTCGTAGTAGATCGTGAGCTAAAAAATCATAAAGTATGAGTGCTAGAATGTGCTAGGAGTGTCGGGATATGCATACCAAATTTGTTGGCGAGCACAACTCGCAGGTCGCCTCATGGACCTCAGTCAAGTCGGCAAGCCCTCGAGGGAGGTCACTCCTCACATCGAAGTCACATCGTCCAGTGACAAGGTGCTAAAGGTCGCCCTAGACGAGGTGCTCCTATGTTACGGTCTAACACAGGCTTAGCCTTGCCTACGCTTGGCAAGTCTACATTAAGAGACATCACCATCATTTTCGCCTGTAACGTTTATTGGAGAATTGATGTTATCTTTAGGCAAACCACTAAAAGCTTAACGTACTCTTTGAGGAGGGGTGGTTGACCTCATTGGGTGCCAAACCTTGGCACTCCTAGACCATCATCCCTTGTGGGGCGGCCCTGGTTAATGGCTAGCATGGATACCAGGGTTCCTCTTGAGCGCACACATGCTCATGGGGACAATGCATGGACCGACACTTCACTGTCAACACTCAAGGGAGGCTTAGCATGCGGGCCTGAGTCAAGTATGACCCTTCACCACGCCAGCCCCTTGCCTAAGATGAATGAGCTATCTCGTTGCCCCTAGCGCACAGGTGTGTTCCGACCCAAGCGGTTGCCTCTCAACATGGCACACAGGTGCCCACATCATCGGCATACAGGAGACCCATCACATCGGTTCCCAATCAGCTCCCATCGGCGCCTAGTCGCCTCACATCATGGCCTTCCCCCTTTAGCACGTAAGAGGCGCCTCCCATGGACCGGCCCGAGCCAACCGAGTGCCCCGGCCATGCAACTTGAGGTCATGATCCAGTGCTACTGACCTTGGTGGAGCCACCTCATCGGGCAACTCCTAGCCTCCAAGCACACAAAGGCTTGTCCTGGCCTGCCTTGGCCTGGACGTCGCATGGGTTCCTTTCGCTGTACAACTACTCCCGTGACAGTTGGCATCAGAGCAAGCTAGCCAATTGCTGCTGCAGTTGGCATCACAACATATTAGCACAGAGCCAGTTGAAGCGGTCATCACAAAAAGCAGCACATCGTGGGGTGCGGTCCCTAGGCATTTCCACTTGGGTTCAAGCAAGATTTCACATCAGGCCTGGTAAGAGGCCATTCATCGTGTCCCCATTCCAATGACCCCAAAATAGCGCCCTTGTGGGGGCAGACACATTGGTTGCTGTGTTCATGTGGGGTCAAATGCGTGAGCCTTTTTGTGGAAGGCATACTGTGGCGGTTTGAGTGGGGGAGTGTCATGCTTCCTCACGGACATTAGTTGCTGTTCATTTAGTGAGTTGTGAGTGATGCGCTTACATCTTGGTTTCATGACGGATGAGGCATTGTTCCGTAGCTTTGTCTGAGGCACTATTGAGGCGTGGACAACAATCCGAAATTGGTTGGCATCGATAGTTGGTCAAGGAATATCACTAAGGTGGTAGTTTTGCATCATGGGTCCTCGGTTGAAGCCACAATATTGGAATGATAGGAATGTGGGTACACTAGCCGTTGTAGCATGGCGGCCCTATACTGACAATGCATTAGAGGACATGCTCAATTCATCAACAAGTGAAACATTCGCAGCAACAACATACATCACAAGGCGAGTGCATGTTCAGCAACATCATGGGTAAAAGTTGCCACTACTCGCACACAAAGCGGTCAGATCTCCTTGAGGCAACAGCACATTGGGGCCCCCTCGGAGCAAAGATGTAGCCCGAACCGGCGAGGTGAAGTGTAGTTTCGAGGGTCAACAGAGCATAAGCCATGGCTAGGTTTGAGTAACCCGAACACAGCGAGGCAAAATTTGCAAGCCAGCATAGTGAAAGGGTACACCCAGGACACACGCCAACAGCTGGAGTAGACCTATTACATCGTGTTCGGTAGCACCACCGAAAAGCTACCAAGAAGACAGTTGAGCCTTGAGGTCAAGATGATACATGGGGTAGACCTCTGCGAAGCACACACATCCAATTTCTTCGAGGGCCCTTCTCACACATTTCGACGGCATAGCCATTGCGCGGTTTGAGTAACCTCAACACAGGGGGTGAAGTCCAGGCAGGCTGGCATGGTGAAATGGTTCCGTCCCCATAAATGGACACTAATATAGGCGAGACCCGGGTTGGCCAAGCGAGCCCAGGAACTGGCAAACAAGTGGATGGCACAGGACACAGACACCCATTCACGAGAAGAGCCACTGTCGAGGACGACAATGGAATGAATGGGGGAGCCTGTTACGGTCTGAAACAGGCTTAGCCTTGCCTACGCTTGGCAAGCTTACGTTAAGGGACATCACCGTCATTTTCTCCTGTAAGATTTTTGGGAGAATTGATGTTATCTTTAGGTTGACCACCAAAATCTAATGTACTCTTTGATGAGGGGTGGTCGACCTCCTTGGGTGCTTAACCTTGGCACTCCTAGACCATCATCCCTTGCGTGGCAGCCCTGGTTAATGGCTAGCATGGCTACTAGGTTCCTCATGGGCACACACATGCTCATGGGGACAGTGCATGGACTGGCACTGCGCTACCGACACTCAAGGGAGACTTGGCATGTGGGCCTGACTCAAGTATAACCCTTCACCATGCCAGCCCCTTGCCTAAGCTGAATAAGATATCCCGTTGCCTTAGCGCACGGGTGTGTTCCGGACCAAGCGGTTGCATCTCAACATGGCACACAAGTGCCCACATCATCGGCATACAGGAGACCCATCACATCGGTTCCCAGTCAGCTCTCATCGGTGCCTAGTCACCTCACATTAGGGCCTTCCCCTTTTAGCACGTAAGAGGCACCTCCCATGGACCGACCAAAGCCGACCGAGTGCCCCGGCCATGCGATTTGAGGTCATGATCCAGTGCTACTGACCTTGGTGGAGCCACCTCATCGGGGCAACTCCTAGCCTCCAAGCACACAAAGGCTTGTCCTGGACTGCCTTGGCCTAGACGCCGCACGGGTTCCTTCCACTGTAGAACTATCCCCATGCCGCCTAGCCGGCCTAAGTTGTGGTTGAAGTTGCTAGGTTGGCAATAAAGGCAGGTTGCTAGGTCGGGGCGAAGACGAATTACGATCTGGGACTCCAAATCATCGCCTAGGTGGCGTCTGAGTGTCGTCCAGCTGTTTTGGGATGTCATGTGTCACAATGTCATTGGAGAGCTAAATCCACCCTCATCATGCATGAAGAATGATAATGGATGGTGGGGATCCGTATTGGCGATGGTGGCACTTGTTGTAGTTGCAGCCGCCGCTGCACCTGGTGGTGTTTCAACAGGAATGGTTGCCGGAGCAGGGGGTTGCTCGTCAAGGATTCGAGTCGAGGTAGAGCATGTCACGGTGAGGGCTACAAGAAGTAAGTAGGCAGCTGCTTTGAGTGTGCTGCAAATGAGAATGAGCGAGGGTGCTTCAGTATGTTATGCCTATATAGTGGCGAAAATGAATGAAAAGAACTTAGGCTATGTTTGGTTTGAAAGAAAAGGTTGGGAAGGGAAGGAAAAGATAGGGAAATTGGAGTTGGTGGCTTGGTGCTTGGGATTCCTGTAGTGTGTTAGTTAGAAACCTAAACGACTAATTAATGACCCAATAGAGACGTTAGTCAGAACCTACGAGTTGTTCGCCAGTTTACATGGATATTTTAACAAGACAAGACAAATAATTTCATTCGGAGTGACATGTTTTTTCCCCTGATGTTTTTGATAGATACCAAAAGACCTCCACTAATTAAATTGATACACTTGAGAAAAATGAGAAAATTATGAACACGCTAGTGTTTGGGAGAAAAATCACATCAACTGGTGGTGTTTGGTTTAAAACACTGGTGGTATGTTCAAATTTCATTGGTCGAATGAAATTTTCAACCTCTCAAGATATTAGAAAACTTTGGCTGTTTGGAACAGCCTGAGTTGTTCATGTGCATAGGGGATAAATGAATATTTGCAATCAATACTCTTTTGATTAAAAACACAAACAAGGGACTAAATGGGGTCAGGTGTCATGTGCACAAAGCCCCCAAACAGCCAAAGTTTTATCCCCATAAATTGTTGAAAACGGTGAGTTCTTACTTATATTACCTGACCAAGGAATATAAGCAAACCTAACCACATTGGAGCTTTTTTTTCTTTTCTATATGCTGTATATTAATCTGTCTCTGAACTCTGATTAGAAAATGAAAACCCACCCATAGAACACAGAAGGTAATCAAAGTGCTCGTTCAGATCAACTGCCAATGCATCTTTTTGGCGAGGATTTCCCGAGAGATCAGTGAGGTCATGTGAGAGTGCGTTGGCCTTTCTCACTCGTATCATAGGCCATTGCCTACCGAAAATAAAAAAGAATTAAATATTTAAACTTTGCTTTAATTGGTCATTCTTCGTTTCTGAGAATATGATGATATACGATATGCTTTTTCCTGTTCGGATAATCATTTCTTCTTAATAAGATCTGGTCATCGAGGAAAAGCTGGGTGATACATTGATTTTGATGCATTATGGTTGGATGGCTTCATGGAAAGGAGGAAAGTTGTTTCATGGATAGGACAAAGGTATGGAGTGGAATTGTGGAAGAAATCTGGTAACATTTCCACGGACCCACTCAATCCCTGCCTGACAGTCCACGACTCCAAAGACCCAGATTACCACCTCGATAGAAGAGAAGAATAAGAAAACGATCAGCCCCCGGATCTGGCGTCGAAATTCAACTTAACTTAGAATTCTCTTGTTTATTTATTCTCTTCAAAATTCGTATCTCATTTCGGTAAATGTATGATTTTCTTCTCTTTTAATCGGTCTACAAGTAGCAGTTTTCGCCGTGGCCTTCCTTTACAGGATTACAAGTTCTCCTACCAACTCATCTAGCAACAACTTCTCTATTTCTGTACCCACTGCATCTATGTCATCTCCAAGGTCCAACCATGTCATCTTCCCCAGCGCTTTGTCTGGTGAATCCACACCCACATCTCTTTCCCGGCTAACCAGCATCTTCCACAACTCCTCAGCAAGTGAGTGTCTATCCCACCCAAAGGAACCCTTTTTCATCAATGATTTCACCCACGGGTGTGGGTCCATGAACGCGCAGCACATCTCCATCAACCCCGCATTTATACGATCAAATAGCAGCCTCCTTTCTGACCTCAGCCATGTCTGTTCCTCATACTTCTTTTCTAACTTCTCGAACACCGTAGGGAAAATTGGGCATTCCCAGGAGTACCACATTGACGGGATAATTTCACGGTCCACATCATAAAAACCCGAGTCTGTTAACACATCAACTAGGTAAGAGAAGTTTCTGTTCACTTCAGTTCTCAACGCTCTGGCAGTTTTTTCCTTCTCTGCAAGAACACTGAAGGATACCTCTCCAGTCTCTTCATCACTTGGGACAATTATTCCAAGTCCTTCTGTGTATGCATCTGATGACTCCAACTTGAGAAGTTGAAGCTGCAGACGAAGCCCTGCCACAAAGAACTCATACGGACTAATTAACATGACGCGATGGTTAAAGTTGTTCGGGAAAATCGTGAACAAAAGAACAATAACTAATTCAAATAAACTAACCATGGAGGTCAGCACTGATCCTCTCGAAGCATTCAGAACCAGATGATGTCTCTTCCACAAATGGTGGTTCAAGAACTGAAACAGGACTAGTTTGATCAGTCCCTTTGGGGCTTACAGGAGACTTTGTTTCCTTTACAGGACACTGAAGTGAACCTCCTTTGATAAGCCTACTGGACGATTCCTGAAATAATATGACATATGACAGATCATTATTGGAAGAAAAAATATGTGTACAAAAATATGGAATCACAAATAGATTTCATCCAACAGGAAATTATAAGCATCCCAGGGAAAATATCAACTTGAAAGCCCAAATAAGAAGACACCATACTGTTTGAAAGGTGAAGTGCAACAAATAACCAAATGACTAAAATAGAAGACCAAAACACGTATATTAAGGGCCTGTTTGGCGTGTCTTTTTGAGAAGATCTTGTAGCTCTGACAGTCAAAAGACGTATTGAGCTTTTGACATAAGATCTGTGCAGCCCGAAGACAGTTTGGCAGACGCACATCTTTCTGTGCATCTGCCCGCGTCTTTCCATGCGAGATTAAAATGCGAAAGACGCGAAAAGCTTCCGAAATCAGCCCGAAATGGGCTTCTCGTGTCTTTTCGGTACACTGTCTTTTGGTGGCTAGATCTTCCGTGAGCCAAACAGGAATTGACCGAAAATCTGTCTTCCCAGCTTGTAAACAGCCAAAAGATTGCACGGAAAGACATGCCAAACGGGCCCTAAATAGTTTCCCTTTAGTAAAATCAACCACCAGAAAAAGAACCCTCTATCATGATAATCAATAACCAAAAATATCTCTTAGTGATAATCCCTACGGTACCTTTGGAAAGCATGCTGATATTGTCTAGAGATAAAGTTCGTCCAAGGGAGAAAGAACTATATAATCATCTTATCAAAAAAAGAAAGAAAAAAAAGAACTACATGAACTTTTTTTTTGACAAACAGAACTATATGATCTGCACATTCATCGAGCATTAATCAGACATTAAACAGGTGTATGAAATAAAATTTATCTATGAAATCCAAGAAGATTGCTTTCACAACCTTGGGACAAAGCCCCTTAGAAGAGTGGAATTCAAGATTTCTAATGTCGATTGTAGAAGAAGGATCAGGAACTCTGAAATGGATTATATTTTGTTAGGATTAAAACGGGTATAGGTTTTCGTGTTAGCAAGGTGGCTAATGGGTCAGATTTAGATAGTCTCTCAATAGTTTTAACTTTCTTATGAATTAAATTATCCAATTTAAGTACTGCCAAACGTGAAGATGCAAAGTTGTGTTTAATCAGAATAGCCGAAGGGAAAAAGTAGATCTTAAACTGGAGAAGAAAATATCCTGAACATAACAAATTTGAGCTAAAATATGTTAAGTATGTCAATATGTCATACAAGTGCAACTAACAGAATACCCCAAAAGGCAAAAGCTAACTACGCTAATAGCATTTGTTGATCTATGACCTGTAGATGGCCTTATGAATCATGACCTAATTTCTTTAAAATTTATCCGAGGGGTGATCATTTTCAGCCCGGCCCGGCCCAGCCCAGCCCAGCCTGTATCAGAGGTCCAGAAATTTTCAGGCCAGGCCAGGACCCAATATTATACTTTAGGCCTGGACAGGGCCACAATATATTTATGCATTGTATATATGGATTTTATACATGTATATGTGCGCAATTTTATATTATTATGTTATAGATATATAGATATTAAAATATGACAATATTATATAATATTTAATATTCATATAAAGAATAATATGCATTTTATACACCTCACATGCTATATAATTTATATATCTATTATAATGTATTTAAATTCATAGGGATAAATAATCCGGGAGCATAATTCTCAATTTCCAAGAACAGTAACAAAAACAAATTTAATGTTTGTATAATAATCATGTATTCATGTCAATTACAACTATCTCACTTTCAAACGTCACGTCAAATAAAATTTAAAGTAGAAACCAATGGGATGATTTTGGCTATTCTCGTCTCACTTCCTTTAGTGCGTATCTCCCCTTCAGTTTTACATACTATTGGCTCCTCTCTCAAATACTCAACATAAATCATAAAATTATATGGTTAGTATAAATATTAAAATTAGAAGTTAGAGCTTGAATGTATACATTACTAAACTGCGAATGTCCCTTAAACCTCATAAAATGTGGAGTGAAACATAATTTTACAATATACATTATCAGTTTCTAATCATCATTTTACAATATGATTTACTGTTGAAGCTTCCTATGTTGGATATCAATAATGGAATGTACCTAAATCAGACATAGATTACTTGCATGATTGGAAATTAATATTTATAATCCAACATATGTTTCTCCATGTATTAGAACTAATCTGACTCCGAGGCACAAACCAGCACCCAAGTCCATGTAACAGCACTGTAGATATAGGGTAGTTTAGCCATTCACAATAAGAACAATCATGCATATTTACATGGGTGCTAATCTAAATAAGAGATTAAAAATTAAAAGTAGAATAGCATAGGAAGGAACAAGCTGAACTGGAAATCAAATATCCAAAGCAAGGAAACACAACATGATAATAAAAAATCAGTAGTAATAATATATAATGAAAGAAAGGGTACACAAACCTCTGCAATTGTTTCATTTGTATCATGAGAAAAAAAATCTCTTTCTTTCTCCAATACAGTAGAAGCTGATGGACTGAGTGGTTGCTCTATTTCTTCAGGGGTACCAGAAGGCAAGGATGCAACCACAGGCTCAACTACCACTTCCTCAACAACTGTCCTTTTATCTGAGACATCACTGACCAATGGCCCAGGAGCAATAGTTTTTTGTTCAGCTACTGTATGATTGTTCCCCAGTTCATCCAGGCTGATATGAATTTCTTGTACCCTGTCATCACTTTCCCCAGATGTCACAGGAGAAGCCTGAGATTTTTTACTTCTGGAGCTGAGATTTCTAAACAAGGAATATTCTTCTTGATTGGAGCTTCCCTTTCTTGACCTGTGGGTGCTTTGATTGATGGTATCCTTTGGCATCAAACACCCATCCACATGACCAGCAGGATTTGTTATAGTCTCTTTTGGTACCAAAGACCTATCCCCACTGGCAGCAGGTCTATTTCTTACACTCAACATCGGACTTTCAAAAGTAGTAGAAGCTGGAACAGATCTGGACCTTGGCAAACTTCTGACAAACCCATCCTTCCAACCATCTCTACTGCTAATGCCCAAAGGACTGGCCCACATTGCAAGTCTATCAAAATTTAAGGTCACTGGCACAGTTTCCCTGTCAGGCACAGCAAGCATTTCACCCAAAGTACTGCCACTACCAACCAGTCCCACCTCTTGAAACCTATGAGTCATTTTCCACCGCTCTGAAAGTCGTTTCTTGGCCTCCCTGGTTACAGATGACTCGGTTGAATAGGAGGGTGAAGGGCTACATCTGCTTGTACATTCAGGGAAGTACCTAGAAATTGGTGTCATGACCTCAAATTCATTTTCAGAATCATTTCCTGACATGCTATATGAGCTTTCATCTCCCACATACCCTCTGAAACCTGAGCTTGGTACCTTTATAGAACCACTATTGACACTGTGCCTCATTTCCCTAGTGATTTCTTTAGCAAGTTCTCTGGAACGTCTAGTCCTATGCCTCAAAAATTCTACATTGGTTGATGTGTTCTTCCTTTCCCGAACTTCTGCAAATAATTCCATATTTTCCAATCTTTGAAACTCTCTATGCTTCCTAAAGTCTGGTTGAAAACCTCCAGAAGAATTTGGTGACGAGAGAGACTGTTCCGTATTTGGTATCTTCCCGAGGTTTGGCTTCAGAACAACAATTCGTGTAGGAAGAAGACAAGTTTCATCACTTCCTTGAGATTGGGGATATGATAACTTGTAAGAATTATAAATATTAGGTCTACCGTGGCAGTGTGTAAAATGAGCTCTACCGTGCCTGAAATGAGAGTCCATGGCACCCCACTGTACAGCTTTCTTCCCTGATTCACTGTAAAGATCATTGTTTTCATTCTTTGGAGCATTTGATGATTTTAAGACTGTTATGTGACCTGCTGGAGGAGTATGTGGCACACCCTTCAGATCATGGAGATGTTTTGTGAACAAAGAATCTGGTTCTTGGAGGAACTTCAGAAAGAGATCTTTATTGGAATCTAGTACTTCTAATGCATCATGAAATTCCTTTGAGTGTTGAAGTTTTTCATTGGTCGAGAGACGTTTTGCATCCATGAACTTCTCCCGTATGAGTGCCATTTTTTCATCGGTTTGCTTAAAGTTTGCCTTCCCCTTCTGAACAGTTGGATTGCTTTTTTTTGACATTTTGGATGTTTCTAAGACTTCAAATACATCCTTGAATTCTTGCTGCTTATTACTATCCATTCTAAATGATTGCACATTGTATGGTGGGCTTTTTTCGTGCAACCCAATAGATGCTGTTTTCTGGAGATAGTTTTCTGAAAATTTTTTCTGTTGTTTACGGACAGGCTGTGGAGAAGGCATTGCATCAAGGCCCATCAGTCTTGCAATAACACTTGGTGGCCGTCGCCTTGATTCCATTTCTTTGGACAATTCGTCAGCCAGCAGCTTCTTTATTGGGGTTCCACCAGATTGTTTCAAAGAACCCTTCCTCAACTCAAGCCCGTACTAAACAAGAAAAAACATAAAGTTGCAGAAAAATTATACCATTAAGATTTGGTACAAAAAGCAGAATTCACATAAATGAGCCTATAGCGATGCTTGATTGTTAACAAAAACAGGAAAAAAATGAATTATACTAAATAATTCCAACAAGCACAAGCAGTGAATCTTCTTACAAGGCCTTGTTCGGAAAGATCACTACTGCAAGAACTGGAATCAGATGCCGCCTTCAAAGTGTCTACCAGTTTCTGGTTCTGCACATTTGCTGGAAAAGTATCCCAAGGATATCAAGGTGAATTTTCCAAGAGAAAATATGTAAAATACAAATGAAACTAAATGAACAATCACCTTCCAGTAAATTGATCACAAAACAACAAGTTCAACCCAGGAAATAGTCAGAAGAATGTCTGAACTCTCAACTCAAAGACGTGACATAAATAATCTACAACAGGAACTAGCATGCTTTGAGTGATAATTAATGATATAAACAATCTAAAATAGGAAATAACATGCCTTGACAATTTCATTCCTCCTCCAAAAAAGGAATTCTAATTCCAAGCTGATCTCAACTCTAAACCTATATATATTTCACGGAAATAGTAGACCAAATAATAAAACTAAAAAAGGAAATGTAAAACTGGAGGAAAAATAAAACAAGGATGAAACAAAAATAACAGATGAGATCTTTCTCATAAAAACTATAGGCCAACATCTAGAAAATAGCGGAGAGAACTAGAAGTCAATCGAAAAAAAAAATCCGCAAGCGAAAGAATAGAATGCCAAATGCATAAAAAAGAATAAGTTTATGAGGGAAAAAAAAAAAAAAAAGTAATCATTAATCACTGCAATCATATCCCATCATAACACAAGATTCATTACAACTAGACACAATAACGCTAATACCCACCATAACAAAACGTCCACCGCATAAATTACAATGGAAGCAAAGCCTACTTTAACATCACCAGAAGAAACCCAAAACTCGACGGGAATGATGAATTCAAAATTCCTTAAAACGTACGAATGGCAAAAAACGGAAGTAAGCAGAAAGATAAAGAACAGAAAAAGAAGACCGACAGAGAACCGATGCCTGACCTTCGTTGAGAACTCTCTCCGTCAGGACAAGATTAATGTCGGATTTCTGATCAGAGATGTTTCTGAGCGTCACCGCACATCCGTGATATGGTTTCCCCTTACCAAACGATCTTTTCTGCTGAAATCCCTCCATTTTCAGGCATACAACTACAAAAGCAGAACCGCAGGATAGGAACCCAGATGGTATATCCCGGAATAACACGCCGATCTCAACAGAAAAAGCCCGGAACGATAGCAGGAAATCATGATAAGAAACCCTCGATTTTTATCTTTACTTATAAATCCAGAGGGGAAAAAAAGACGGAGAAAACCCGTATCTCGTAATTAACCATGTAGATACAAAGGATCGGAAATCTACTGTGAAGTGTAGAGAAATGAAGTGGGTTAGAGACGACGATGAATAGAAGAAACTGATGAGAAAGCAAGAAAAGCTCCCTCTCCTCCTTCCCTGTGTCTGTGTGGTTCAATTTTACTTTTTGAAACTGTGACACGTAACGGCGGGCATTAATTTCTCTCTCTCTTAAAGAACAGTATTTGAACTTTCAAAATGGAGATACCTATTCTCCCTATACACTTGCCTGACCATTGCGCGGGCAAAAAAACACCCTCTCGTCGACCTGTGAGAAACTTGCCACGTCAGAAACCCTATTTTGCGAGACGGATGAAGGCCGAATCAGTCCCCATAATGTCCCACGGTACATCTCCGCCGTGTATTAGAAGCATCTCCCGATGATATCATCATTCCGGATATTATCATCGGGAGATGTTATCAATACATGGCGGGGATGTGCTGTGGACGTTGTGGATGCTGATTTGAACTGCATTCTGGTCATGCAGAGAGAAAGTTGCAACGTGTGCATAACCGTCCGATCGCAAACAACGGCCTTTATGCCACAGACAAATGTTAGTCACGGGCCGGCCTGAGAAGTTAAAAAGCTAAACATGAGTCGCGGTCCATTACCCTCAACGATTTTTCTGGTCCCGACTCGTCCTCTCTCTCCGATGGAAAGACGTGACAAATCCAGACCATTCATCTGACAGCCGAGGGTCTACAGACTACAGTATTCCGGAGGGGGATAGCCGATAGCAGCCGTTGAGAATTTTCTCTCGTCGGGAGACTCAAATTCCTGCTGGGCGCTGGAGAAGGTGGGGCAGGGAGACATTTTTGTTTGGATTGGGGAGGACGACGACGACGACGACGAGGCGGCTTGGTTTTCGAGGAATTTTGTCCTTGTCTCGGCATGTTGGCGGACTCTGGCCGGTTCCGTGCGCGTGGGACCTTCGATCCGGCTCAGTATCCTCCGCTTCCCGTACAGGATTCGAGCACCGGAACCGGAACACGGGGTCCTGGTTCAACTATTCAGTAATCAAACTTGGGGCCTCTTTGGATAATTGGCTGAAATTACTTATTGCTTTATCCTGTAGTGAGCCAATGAATGTAAAAATCATACACTTAACCCACTTTGGACAGATTCCTTTTGAGTTGTTTTACTTTAGTATGGAGTATGAGTATGGACCCCTTTATTTGTATCTAATTATGGCTCCGCTTGGGAATAGTGTAAATGCTGGTTAGTGTATATGTATGTATTTTGGTTTAATTTTGTTAGTATTAGATAAGAATGCATTGTTTTGGTAAGGACAGTACATACAGCCTTATAGACATATTTGCATCTTGTAAACTTTAGGCTCCATTCGGAACGAGTGTAAATGCAAATATGTAAAGTTCATTCTTGTTCATACAAATGCAAAGTTGGTTTAATTATAATGGATGCAAATACAAATCCTAAAGTATAAATATGCACTGAATCGGCATATAAATGTAAAGTTGGTTTTGTTTTACAATGATAAATTTACTTTCTTGCCAAATGACTTCAGTTGTAATGGATGCAAACATGAATCCTAAGACATAAACCGACATTTGCACTCTTATCAAACAGAACCTTACATTCAAAGTTGATCAATGTTAAAAAGAAGTAAACCTATCAATGCAAAATTAAACCAACTTTGCATTTGGATGGATCAATTTGCACTCTTTCCATATGGTATATATACCATATGAAAGATATATGGTATGTGAAGATATTTTGTGATCAACATAAAGAAAGTTGGACCATCTATTTTTCACTTATCATTATGGTAGGACTTATGATGATAAACAAGTGTTATTAGCTACACTTTTCATTTTATTCAGATTGATTTGGGACAAGAGAGCTTCATCCATTCATGATAAACACTGTATGCCCCCTAATCAATTAATTGACTTTTGAAATACAAATTCCTACACAGAAGGCAGCCAGTTCACAACACTTACAGTCTAATGGAATTTACCTCTCTATGCAAAGCTCTATTAAACTTTCCGTGGATGATTCTTTTCATCCCTCTTCGAGGAAAGCAGCTACAGGTATCATCATTTTTAACAAGGATGATCTTTCATTTCTACTGCAATTCAACATATCAAAGCCAACTGAATGATGGGCCTTGATTCATGGCGTTCAGTAGGCCACAAAATCTTCACATCAAGAAACTATCTTTTCGTGGCTTTTCCTTGACTCAGTAACTACAATATCTACCACAAGCAACTCTGTTTTGGATGGAGGATAGAAGGAGAATATAAATATAAATCATGTGTATAGATCTAAGAATAGAATGGTCCATACTCTAGCTTGCAATGCCAATGGGGATTACGTGGACAGGACCATCAGGTATGTATTGAATGTTTTTCCTAAAAAAATGCATTTGAATTTAATTTTTATGACATGCACATAACCCAAGGTAAGTGCCCTCTTAAGTCACAGGTCACACACGTGTGCAAATAAGGATAAAAGGATAAAGATATAAGTATTAACCTTATGATGTTTGAACTTTTATGACCCACAGAAAAATCAAGGCAAGTATCAATATTATATCGTATTAGTCAAGGCATGTGATATGTGCCCTATCAGTGCAAAATAAGGTGAAGACATAAGTAATCATTATATGAACAAATTTAACTTTTATGATGTAGATAGATAAATAGATATTCATTTGAATTAGTTTACATGAACATCGACCCGTTTCTTTGTATACTTATGGTTCATATAAGTGAGCCTGATAGCGCCCATTTTGTGTCAAAAATAAATGCCAAACGTTCGGGTCATATCCAATTATCCATTCTAGACTCCAAATATTTTGACAAAGATTAAGGGAATGAATGGCCTTTTATGGCTAAACAGAGGGTCCTATACTGAACTGCAAACCCCCTAATGTATTCATAAATAATCTACAATCATTAAGTTTATATTTTGGATGCATGATGCATCTTGATTAGGCTAGTTGTTATAGATATATTCTGGGAATTGTCACTAAGCTTAGAACACTAGTTCTAATGGAAATATATCGATCATAGGAGAATTGTCAAACACCTAAGGCCGTGTTTGGTTGCAGTGCAAATTTTTTTGCACTAAGGAGTGCAAATGTAAAAAAAAAAAAAAATGCAATTTTCTATTTAATTTTGTTTTGGATTTTACTTTATTTTGCTTCATGTCTTAATTTATTTCATTTATACTGCAATCAAATAAAAATAAGCCAGAAGTTACACTCAAATCATTTGCACTACCATGGTTTTGCACCAGTGCAAATTTATTTGCATTGCAACCAAACACATATTTGCATTCATATTCCTTCTAAACTGAGCTAACGTTCATTTAAAGAAAGAAAAAAGATTTAGTGATGCAAATAAATAAAGGGCAAAGGGGGGCAAGTGGCCTGATCCTCAAAAGTATATCATGGTGAACAAAAATTGTTCTAAATACCAGCAAAAACTAAATAACTAAAAATTTAAGTATGTGAGGGTGATAAGCCTTGTTTTAAATTGTTGACCTTTGGACTTGGACCATTTCCCAACTTTTCTTTTTTATCTAAAGTTGACTACTTCCTCTAGAACACCATTTTTAATCAGACCCTACGTGGTTAATATTTTATGTTTGACTCATAATAGGTTATTACCTTAAGGGAAAATTCCCGATCAGTACCATGTACTTTGGCTCGAGTGATAATTTGGTCTCCGAACTTTAAAATGGGACAATCCAGTACACAAATTCTCAAAATGTGACAATCTAGCACCTAAACTTTCAAAATGTGACAATAGGTACCTATCATTAAGCAGTCCGTTAATCAACTGTTAAGTGACATTTGAAAAGTCATAAATGCCCTTCAAATGTTGTCTAATTATCTTTATCAACAATCTAAACGTTGATGAAAAACTGAACAGTCCCAAATCCTAACCTTTTTTATTCAAAAATGTTGGTGATTGTTTACAAGAATCCAGAATTTGGGATTGTTTATTTTATTGTCAATGTTTGGATGGTTGATAAAGAGAATTAGATGGCATTCTTAGGGCATTTTTGACTTTCCAAATGTCACTTAACAGCTGATTAATGGACTGGTTAACAGTAGGTACTAGATTGTCATATTTTAAAAGTTGTGATACTAGATTGTCAAATTTTGAAAGTTTGAGTACTGAATTGATACATTTTAAAGTTCGGGAACCAAATTATCACTCGAGACAAAGTATGGGGCACTGATCAAGAATTTTCCCTTACCTTAATGTTTGTTTTGATATTGTGAAAATGTGAAAGATGCCAAAGAAATACTTGGGTTTTTGCAAGAAAAAAAAAAGATCATTCCCTTGTGAAATATGCCAATCCTCCTTGGGAGTTGGGACTTATCCATTTCTTATAGAATTCAATTCCAATTCCCATCTAAACCAAAGGGATGGAGGAATATGTGATTCTCATTCCAATTACAAGGGATTTGTATTCTAATTCTAACTCTGAACCAAATGAATGAGAAATTAAGAATACACATGCAAAACCTTGTATTTTATATGTATTTAGATCGTATATATTTATATTTATACTCTTTCCAAACAGAACTACAAGGCAAAAAAAATCAATTCATTCACACTTTCCTTTCACTGAGTTTGTATGCTTTTCCCCTCGAGGGAAAAAAATATGTAGAATATGTTGGAAATGCCTAAAAAAGAAATCTCGGAAAAAGAAAAGAAAACCATTGCTAAGCCCAGTGCGTGGGTCCAAGTCTACATTCAACAATCAGAAGTAGGTAGGAATCAATCCTGATGGTACAAAAAAGCCAAGGACATGTATGTGTACTCGTTCACAAAAAAAGGACGAATTCATCTTATCCATGATATTCCACATACACAATTAATTGACATATGGATCCCAAAAAAAAAACTTTTTGTTTGCCACCAAATAGAATCACCGCCTTTGTGCAGTGTGCACCACTAAAATCCAATTAGCCCAAGGAGATGAGCCCAAAGGCCACCTCAACCAGAAAAGAGAAGAACAAGCACCAACCCTATACATTTCTCCATATAATAACCATTCTTTTCCAAATGAAGCTCGCTTCTCTCAATTATATTAAGCCGAGCAACCAGGATAAGTTTTGACAAGACGAGAAGGTAGGGCTATAAAAAAAATGTTGGATAAATAATGTAGATAAGGCAAAATGGAATTTATTGATAAATGCTTTCCAAACCAAATATCGATAATGTGGCAGAATTGTGAAAGTGAAGCAGATGATTATAGAGAATGGAGGGTTGTTGTGCCACTTGGTCATTCTCCTTAAAATCACATTTGTCCCTACAGTGCAGTCAGGTGATTGTAAATCAGTTGCCAAGATAAAATAGCCCATAAACCACTAGTAGACATGCATTCACTTGCCTTACCTCCGTGAATCACTTAAAGATGATGCTCAAGAAAGAGACAAACATAACAATGAATTTGTTGGTGTAACACTGGGTCGACCACCAATCTATTTATAAAGTGTTCTCAGTCACCTGAACGGACACAGATGTATCTTTACAAAGATAAGTGTCTCTCTAGAACAGTACAACAAGGCACTTGTTCGAAGAGACACAGAAAGAAACAGAAAGAAGAACATAAAAAACATTTTAAACTAACTTTGAAATTCAAAAGTCAAAATGGTATAAACAAGTCAAAGGCGAAAAATGATAAGGTGTAAGCACATACACACACCCCATCCTGACCCAGCCCGAATCAACACACACATGTGTGAAAAACACCTCCAACACCCCCCTTACATGCATGTAGAGATATATATTGCTCTCTTCCTATATGTCTCTACCTATAGAGAGAGCAATCCTAATAATATACTCAAAACTAACTCTTTCCCCAAGCAATGTGGGATAATAATCTCCTATATGCAAGAGGAGGGAAGGAGAGAAAAGACAAAACCAAAACAAAAGGGAGAGAGAGAGAGAGAGAGGAGATTCTTGAAATTTTGAATCTCCAACCAATAAAAGAAGAGAGAGAAATCCATATGGGTGTCAATTAATCCCACCCACAAGGTTCAAAATTTCAAATCCAATCCAATCAGTTGACCGTAGAAGAAAAACAGAATGTTTGCCCGTCATTAATAATATTGAAATTTAATAAAGTAGAAGAAAGTTGTTATACTAAAATCTTGATCATGAGTTCATTTCATATTCAACATGGTTTCAAGATGCTTCATAAAATAGTGGATTTGGAGGTGGGGTTGGCAATCTTGACCCCAACCCATTTGACCCACCCAATTTATTGATGGGTCAATATAGGTTGAGCAACCTATTAGGGTCAATGGAAAAGGGTTAGAGTGGGTTGGGTCAAGGGTACCCATTAGGGTTACGATGGGTTGGGTCATGTGGGTCAAGATGGGTTTGGTCAAAGTCAATTCTACCTATACTCGCCAAATCTCAAAAATTATAAGCTATATGATTCGAACTCAAACCTCCTAACGTGCAAACATTTCATTACACTTCCAAACCACTATGCCAAATTTCATTATGTTACTGAATGCAAAATAAAATAGATTTTTATACCTTTTGTGTTCACATGCAATTTTATACAAAAACTGTTTTACAAAAGCAATTTTACAAAGTAATTTTATAAAAAGAACTTTTATGAAAGCACTTACGAAAGTATTTTTACAAAAATACTTTTATAGAAGTACTTTTACAAAAGCACTTTATGAAAGTGCTTTTACAAAAACACTTTTATCAAAGCATAAAAGCACTTATGAAAGCACTTTTACAAAATTACTTTTACACGAAAGCACTATTATTAAAGTAGTTTTACGAAAACATTTTTATGAAAGCATAAAAGTACTTTTAAAAAAGTACTTTTACACAAATGTACTTTTACAAAAGTACTTTTACACGAAAGCACTTTTATTAAAGTACTTTTACGAAAACACTTTTATGAAAGCATAAAAGTACTTTTATACACTTTTGTAAAAGTACTTTTAGAAGTACTTTTATAAAAGTGCTTTTATGAAAGCACTTTTACATGAAAGCATAAAAAACACTTATAAAAGTACTTTTACACAAAAGTGCTTTTATAAGTGTTTTTTATGCTTTCATGTAAAAGTGCTTTCATAAAAGCACTTTTATAAAAGTGATTTTATAAAAATACTTTTATGAAAGCACTTTTATAGAATTACTTTCATAAAAGTACTTTTGCAAAAGCACTTTTATAAAAGTTCTGCATTTTTCTGTTATTTTTTTGCATTTTTTTGGTATTTTTCTGCATTTTCTACAATTTTTTGGTTTTTTTTTTTTGCATTTTTCATGCATTTCCTATAATTTCCTGGTATTGTTTTGCATACTTTCTGATTTTTTCTACAAAAGTCAATTTTTTTTTATAATTTTTTAGCATTTTCTACAAATTTTCTTCAATTTTTTGTATTTATCTACAATTTTTGTCTTTTCGGGTATATGGGTTGACCTGACTCATTTTTGTCACATGACAGCCTTGAGAGAGATTATTCTCTCAAAATTTATTATTTTGTGTATACGGGTTGTCCCTACCTATTTTGTATTTATAAGTGAGGGTGGTTAAAGGTCAATATGGGTGGGTTATGGTTAGGGTAGGTTATAACCCTTTAATTAGGATTGATGATGGATCATGGTAGGTTGATGGATCAATATGGGTGAATTGATATTCAACTTTTACCCAACCCAACCCCATCCACCCATTTGCTACCCTAATTGGAGGATTGAAAAAGGTAACCATAGAGATTCAAGAATTTAATTTAACATGTAACTGTTGAATGACATATATGACAGACAAGATAAGAGTAAAATAAATGGTCGCCTTAACGTGAGGCCAAGTCAAGAGAGTCAAGGATGTTAAGAGTAAAATAAATGGACGTCTTAACGTGAGGCCAAGTCAAGAGTCAAGGATGTTAGAAGTTTGTCTCTTATATTATATATAAATTATAGGTACAATCATTTTGCATGAGGGATGTTATAGCCACTTCATTGTCGTTGAGCATTCAAAATTTTGACAAGAACAATTATCATCCACTTGTAACAACAATTAAAGGAGCAAACCAACCGAAGGATGGAGGGATGTCTTAATCGGTATGTTAGTTGGATTCGTTCTAGCATAAACGCAGATTCAATTCTCACAATCTTCAACTTTGTTGCGTATCACCAAATACCAAAAAATAATGCTCAGTTTATGAAGAGTGTAAATACAAATTTATAGAATGCAACATTTTATATTTTGTATAGATTTGTATTGTACATATTTGTATTTATATTCCTTTCAAACGCAAATTTATACTATACATATTTATACAAGGTTTTGCTCTCTAAATATTTGTATTTGTATTCATCCAATCTATACAATTTTGTATTATTTTGCATCCATTTGCACAATACATATTTGCATTTATACTCCTTCCAAACTCAGCCGAGCAAAAGTTTTTTTCACCTAGAAGACGTTCTTCACCCAGCTAGTCCTAGACTCCTAGGGCGCATCATACTCACTCTGTATTTTGAGTTCTGCAGATCACAAAGGGATGCCACCTCCTCAATTTTTAGTTCTGTATGCAAACTAAAACCATGGTCCACAGTCTTTACTCTTTAATTCAAACTAAAATCCTTTTCCACTTCCAAATATATTAGCGGCAAGAATGATTTCAGGTCATTTAGATTTTAGACAAGTTCTCTCTGCATAGGCTGACTAGAGAATCCAACCTTCAATTTTTCTCAGCTACTCAAGTTCAAAATCCTTATATCATCCTCTGCAGTAGGGGTGGTGGGAACTGGGGATAAAGATGATGGAGGCAGATCCAAGCAGTCGATCTAATCAGAGGCCTACTCTCGGGTTCTGTGGATTGTTTGGTCTTTGCAGATTTGCTTCATTCTAGAAACCTCTAGCAACCACATACTGGGTTTTTTGACCTTTGGGCACTGAATTTAGGTAAATTTATCAAAATGGCAATAATATGAAAAATTGCTGGTAATTTTACCGCCTTACAACAGTTAAGTATATGGAAATTAGGAAAGACATGCTACTGTTCCGACATACTTGAGCAATGGCATTGGAAAGATTAAGAGCAAACCATTAGAACAACTTTTCACAAGAATCTTATTTCAATAAATTTAAACAATAAAGTTGATCAGCGTTATTTTTACAAACATATCCAATATAAGATAATTAATTTTTTTTAAGAAAAAACTCAGGGTCCATTTGGTTTGTAGTCAAAATTAGAATCTCGATAAGAATAGTCTATTTCCATAGTCTGTTTGGTTCAGACATGAATCAGAATCAGAATTGAAATAAGCTGGAATAGATTTCATTCTCAAGGGAAGTGGAGGGAATGGTCATTCCCTCAGATGGGGGAATATTATTCCAGCAGGAATGGGATTCCGATCCGTCCAACCAAACAGTTGCCTATTCTCTTTCCGATTTCAGACCTCTATTCTACCAAACAAAATGGGCCCTCAGGTTTGTATACCGCATAGAAAGGCTTTTTCACAATATTGGTGTAACATTTCTCACCCCCACCCCCTTAATTTATTGTTTTTAATAAATTAAAATGCTAGTTAAGCCTTTAAGCTTCTTCAACATAGGGTTGTCAATGGGCCAGGTCTGAATTGGGACAGGGTGTCCCAATCACATTCCAACTTCCAATTACCAATTGGGAGAACGTGAAGGACCCAGAACCAAACCAATAAATTAATTATAACTTGGCATTTATAATTATCAATAGTAATATTTTAGAACATTATTTTATTAGCATAATCTTAATAAAAATGAAACTAAAATATAAAATGTATTTTTAATCATAATTATCTTATGTATTGTTCATAAAATTTATATAAGCTCCATTTGGAAGGAGTACAAATACAAATATGTAGAGCGCAAAAGTCAAAACCTTATATTTTATATTATTTTGTATAAACTTATACTGTACATATTTGTATTTATACTCCTTCCAAACTAAGCCATAGAGATATAACAAAATTTACAAAATCTCTCTCCTAATCGGAACAAAATTCAAAACCAGAAGTGACATAATCAATTTGATAAATTCAGTTCTATCGGATAAACCCACACATTGACAACACTAATTTCACATACCACAGAGTTCCCTTTTAATCAGTTCTCATCTGGAGGGGCAAGAAATGACAACTCATTATGAGTAATAACTAATATACTATGAAATAAACAGTGTATTTAGAGGGCGAAAACTTTGTGAATAACCATTATTACCACTCAAACCGATCTAACTTACTAATTTAAATGCTGAGCTCATTATCAATTTTAAATCATCAATTACACAAAATAATGTAGAATTCTTTAGCTATGTACAAGAGCTGCAGGCTGCAGCGATTGGCCAGTCACCGTAATATTTACATATCATGGTCCAACAATATTATCATTCTTAGCATCGGCAATAGAGTCTTCCAAAAAAGAATATTTTATTTTTTAAGCACCCCGCTGCTCCACATATTTCAATTGAATGACTGTCAGTGTCACCATCATGTTAGACTGCTCGTTTGGACTTCGCACTTCGCAGTATCTAATATTGAAAGAAATTCTACATCTTTTGAAAACAATAAGTAACATGTGGAGCCAATTGAAATTATTGAAGGATAGGTCATTCGATTCTGACTGAAGGTGTTGCAAGGAATATCGATGGATATGGGCTTTGAGGACTCTGGGCATACTACCCACGACAATTTTGACCACACCTACCTATACAACACTACCCCCGTGCATTGAGGACATTTCCCCATGCATAACACCATACAAGGGCATGAAATGTTTTTTATGTATGCTTGCAATTTCATATGGGTAGGTGTGGGTAGAGTTGTCATAGATAAGAAATCCAGACTCGGCTTTGAAGGACTGATCAGAAGAAATAAGTCTGGATCTGCTCCTCAAACTAACATTGTAGTATGTCCCAACCACATATGAAAACATCTCTCGTATTTGTATGCTATTATTTATATGAAGATATTCCGATACACGATGGGATGTGTCATGTGATGTAAGTCGGGGTGAGGAACAAATCCCAATTTCAAAAGTAACTGGTTTTTCTCAATAGCAATAGCCACTGAGCTGAATTTCAACAATTATGCATTACCAATAGCAACTTGTAATAGTGGTAAGAAATGAAATAGGTTTGATCAAGGAATCTTCTAGTAAAACTGCTGAATTCAGATTTCATCCTCAGAAAATCCGTCCTTGCAGCCATGTGGAAGCATCTCCTTACATATAGTATTTTCTTATTTCATTGGGAAACATTCCCAATTCGCGGCTGCAAGATCGAAGTGAGGACAAATTTTGAGGATGAAATCTGACTGCTTGCTCTCTTGCAAGGGTTGTGATTTTTACAGGCTTTACGTTACAATGATCTTATCATAGAAGATGACTGCCAAGAAGTGATGCGGTTCACCTCATCCACTGCAAGTCCTTGGATTCTTAGAATATTTAAGAGATAGAATACTGGGTAAAAGAAGCCAAAGGCACAATCATGAATCGCTTCTTCAACTCCCTCTCTCTCCCTACTCTTGTGAGAAGAGTTTATTTCCTGGTAATCAAAAAACCTTTTTACGTTTGTTACTGAGAAAATCAATAGCTACATTCTTGAACTGGGCGGGCAAAATTGACATTGAGGCTCCATTTCTTTGCAGTGCAGTTTCAAATGCAGAGTGCAAATTCTAATTCACTGGAGAAAACATTTAACCGAATGGATGAAACAAAAGTCATTTATAATCACATCTCCGTAGAAATTTGTTGATTTGATCTTTTTACCAAAACCTGTAATTTGAACAAGGGATGTTGGAAGGTATGAAACTATGAACGTCACTGCATATTGAACTGAAAAGGCCAAGGTAGAAGCTGGCTCATCTCGAAAGTTGGTGGATGTAGTTCCTACTTCCCACTGACCACAAGTTTCCTTCCCGTATTTGGTAAAGAGCATAAGCTTCCACTGACCTAGGACAGAATCCCATCTTCAAGACATCAACCATATCACAGACATGCAATAAATGTCACAATGAGTACCAACTACCAAGCACAAAATTGTAACCTGTAAGCCAGATTCCAAATAAGAACAACCCTAAAGACCAAGTATCTAATACCACTCTCTCCATACATGACCATAGGGTTCCCACTTATCAACCAACTGTAGAAACAATTTTGCAATATGATTTATGACCGTCAGTAACCTCTGTTTTTCCATTATCAAGTCGTTGTCAATGGACACCACTTTTGCTTGATTTATAATGACTGCACCATGATTGTTTTCAAACATATGTTCCAGAACCCCACTTTCCCAATGTTCAGAAAACACATTGACACTTAAAATCTTGAAGTTCATGGACAACATGATATGTTAGATAACAGCAGCAATATTGTTGCATTCTGTGCTAAAAGATGTAGGTGGTTGATATAAAAGTTAAATGCTTCAAATGAATGAATCAATGCTATACTTGTAGTAGATATAAAAAGTTAACTCATATTTTAAAGACAGTACTTCGTCACCTTATTATTTTTAACACAAATTTCTTAAACTACCCTTATGGTTTAACTAGTTGACTAAGTGTACCCTTACTGTTTGAAAATTGACTAACTCTACCCTTACTGTTTCTGACAATTGACTAACTCTACCCCTGTTGTTACGTCCATTAACAGAAAGGCAAAAAAGACTATTTTACCCTTTATTCTTCTTCAAATTTTCAAAATAAAACAGAGAAAAGGGGAAAGAAACACTGAACTCAGTGATTTCAGCACTTGCATCCCTATCATTTTTGCACCTAAAAACCCCTTTCATAACATCGTGTTCTGCCTGCCGGAGAATCTATAGTTTGCCACCGCTGTGAGACTCCTGTTCTCCTTTTTCAAGTATTCCCTTTCAAGATCAAGTCCAATAGTCATTAATTTCCCATTATTTTCTTTTTTTTATGTTTCTTTTTTATTTTTTTCTTCCGATCATTTTGGTGTGAAGTAACTGGTATTGAGTAGTCACTGGAACCGGTGATGAAGCTTTCACCGAGCTATTTTTGTTGATATTCTTAAAGCCACCCCAGATCACCAAACTGTATTGTGATTTGATTAAAATCTTGTTTTTTTGGTGATTTCTTCAGCGTTTCTGACGACAAAATCATCACTGCTGCTCTATTCTCAGAACGAAGGGCTGTTTGGCCCAGAGAATCGCTAGGAGGGGTGCCACCGCCACTGTTTTCAGTTCGAAGGAAGTAGGGGATGAATGAGAGAGAATGAATGTGGCCACTGCTGTTTTGCCCGAATACTGCTCAGCGAGGCGACAAGCCCTTCGTTCTCTCTCCCTCTCAGCACAGCCGTCGCAGGTGACGTCAGCCACCGACGAAGGGCTCCCTCCCCTTCTTTCTCTCTTCATCCCTCCGTTCTCACTCCCCCCATTCACCCTCGTCCCTGTTTCATCACGTCACTGCAACAAGTTGCAGCAGCGGCGGACCCCTCCACACACTCGGATACAGATGACGAGTGTTATCAAAGCTCTTCGGGCATTCCACCGGACAATGAGGGAGGAGGGAAACTAAACCGATCCCATATTCTCGGAGATGATATCTTCACTCTAGACGACGATGAGTGGCAAGCTCACAAGAAGATAGCACACATCGTATTGGCTTCCAAGGTGTTCCGGAGTTTCATGGCCAGCGTGAGCAAGAAGCTAGTCGGTGATGGACTCCTGAGCTTGATGCTTCAGGCTGCTAAGCATGGCAACGTCCTGGATTTGGAAGATATGTTCATGAAGTTTGCATTCAACAGTGCCAATACGACTGTCCTCGGTAGAAACCCGAACTCGCTCTCTTTGAGCTCTGCTACTAATGAGATTTCTAAAGCCATCGACGACGGGACGGAAGGTGTGTTCCATAGGCACATCATGCCCAAGAAGTTGTGGAAGTTGTTGGGTTGGTTGGGGGTCGGGAGTGAGGGGAGACTGGCCAGAGCTCGGAAGATCATAAATCGTCACTTGTTAGAGCACATTTCGTTGAAAAGAGAAGAGATGCGCAAAGGGGCGCAGGGAAGTGATTTGATAGCTATGTACATGAATTCTCAAGCTCAAAATGGAGAAAGCAAGGCTTACAGTGATCTGTTCCTCAGAGACATTGCACTGGGCTTCCTGTTTGCTGAGCAGGACTTGACAGGAACGTCTCTCACTTGGTTCCTCTGGTTGGTTTCCACAACCCCTCACATGGAGGAAAAGATCCTGGATGAATTGATGTGGTTAAAGAAGAAGGAAGCAGAAGGTGTCGTCAGAGATCAAAAGCAGCCATGGGTGTTTGATTCAGAAGATCTGAAGGATCTGGTGTATTTCCATGCAGCCATGTGTGAATCCTTGAGGCTGAACCCGCCACTTCCGCTCACCAGAAGAGGTGTTATCAAAGAAGATGTGCCTCCTAATGCGGAGGGGGAGGACTTAGAAGAGAGAGAGTGGGGGCTTAAGGTACGAGGACAATATTGGGTTTTTAAAAATTTGTATAGGTCACGTGGGGTCACATGTGCATAGATTGTGATGAAGCATTAATGGATGCTAACGACAGGGGTAGAGTTAGTCAATTGTCAGAAACAGTAAGGGTAGTGTTAGTCAATTTTCAAACAGTAAGGGTACACTTAGTCAATTAGCTAAACCATGAGGGCAGTTTAAGAAATTTACCCAAAAATTAATAATACTTTAAATAGAATAGATGGGTATATAGGATATTAACTCAATGAAATGAATACGTAACACAATAATTTCTGTTGGTTTGAAGACATGTTACATTTATGCACTTGATGCAGGATACGTGGGAAATTTTTCAGCAGCAATCAACATTTACTGTATAAGAAAGAAAGAGAATAGAAGAACAGAGAAACAAGAAAAGACACTACCACTTTAATAATAATGAGAAATAAACAGCAAACCAATTCATTTTACTAATCACTAGTAAACGATCCATAGGCTTAGACATTTCTTCGTGAGCAAGAAACCTTAAAGACTTGACATGCCATCACCAATTTGTCATTTCCTTAGAGACTTCTGCATGAGTAATAAACCTAACTCAAGAATTTGACGCCCCACCATGTGATTGCTACCTCAGAGATTTCTTCTTGTTGAATGATCTTTTTGAATGTTTACTTTAATAACCAATTTATATGATAACACAAATTTCCAAGCTCAGTTATATTGTAAATAAGATAGTAGCAAGCTAAAGATTTAATATAACACCAAAATTTTGAGATTTAAGCTGAGATAACCGAGCTGCCGGATATTACTATAAATCTATAAGACGTTCTGGGGGCAGCTTGTGGTTGTAGCCTGTAGGCCCCAAAGATGGATACAAGTCCTAAAATCACCCGCCCCCCCTCAACCATTGGGACTCGGTGCTACTTCACATGGTTTCTTTTTCTTGTCTCACATCTGCATCATTACTGAACCCACAAAAAAAGAAAGAAGCACTGTGATCCCCTGAGGAGTGACAAAATGAGATAGTACCGGACAATTTAATGGGTGTTTATACCAAATGCCAACAAGAGGGTAATCCTATGGTATCAAGAGAAGAAAAACATTTAAAGTCAGAAGGAATTAACACCTAAGGGCTAAGAGGCAGCAAAATCAGCGTTGAGCAAGAGCTGAACCTGGTAGGAAACTAGGATAGCATTTGAAGGCAAGGGTTCTGGCACTGTGGAACAAGATTGAAATCTCACCCAAAAGACACGAAAAGTGCTACAGATCAAGGGAACTATCAAGTGAAACAGTACCAAAAGTGAAAATCCTTCATTCAATAACTTACTAGGGATAAATTGCAAAATCAACATAAACCTCCAAACGAACAGCAGAATGGTGCGTTTAATGCTAAGAATGGGACCAATTGAGCATAGAACTAGACAATGCAGCTTGGTTGAACATGAAGCCATCAAATTAACCAAACCCCCCGTATCCGTATAAGCAATTGAGAATTAAGAATTTTTCCCTCTTCACTAAATTGGGGATTTAAGAGAGATAAAAGGTATTAACTACAAAATCTGCAATACATGGCTAATAATCAAAACTCAAAGAACTTCGATCTAACCAGATAAAAACGGAGAAGCGGGAAAAAAGGTTGTCTAACTATTGAAGTATTGATCATATAACTGAACTACCCTTACCATGTTGAACCCGAACTTATTCCGCTTAGAAGAAGAAAAATGGAAATACATAAACTTGTTAGCTTTTTGAACCCACTCTCTGATTCTCTGCCATTTGCGAGAAAACCTTTGTTGCAAACATATTGTCATCAAAATATCTGGCATAAGGGTGCTCCTTGGGGACAAGCCGTCGATACTTCTGGAACTGTTTCTCGGCTTCATCTTTCTTTCTCAGTAACGTATAGATAATCCCCTGACAGAGATACGGCCGGAAATCCCTCGGTTCCTCTTTAACAAGCTCCTGGTAAACCTTCAAAGCATCCATGTAATTCCCCTCAATAACCCTAACCTGAGCGACCAGTAACTTGAAATCCCTCAAATTCTCTTTCTTCTTCTCCTTCTTACACCTCTCCATAGCGCTCTCAATTCTCTTCAACACGTTTTCCAAGTCAGCCGACTCCGACTGCGAAGTTGCCATCACAAGGCCATGGTAAGCTTCAACAAAAAGAGGGTCTTTGGATAGAATCTCTTCGAACCCTAACTTGGCCAATTCGGCGTCTCCGCTGTAGTTTTGAAGGTGCGCCTTGAGTAAAGGCCATTCCCTTTCAGACGGTTCGATTTCGATCAGTCGGTCAATGATGGCGATTGCTTCTTGAAGCTTGCGAGCTTTAATCTTCACCTCCATTAGGGATCTGAGGGCTTCAACGTCGTCAGGGTGGGACTCCAAATACTCTTCGATGGTACTCTCTTTCTCTTCACCATTGAAGGTTTCGGTGGTCTCCCTGCTGGTGGATTCGACAGTGGGTGTAGGGATCGGCGCGGCATACGAGGGTTTGCTGAAGCGATTGAAGAAGAGAACACCGGCGCCAATAACGAGGCAGGTGGTTTTGAGGACAGAGGAAAAGGGTTTTAGGATTTCGAGTGGTAGCTCCGAGTGATGGCTTTGCTGTGGATTCAGCGGGCGAGGAGCATAAGAGGCTTGGACAGATTTAGGCTTAGGCTTCGAAGAGGGGATCTTGGAGAAGGAAATGGAGGAGACGGGTATTGACAAGGACAGACGGCGATGGAATGAGAGATGCAGAGGTTGGTGATGGTGATGGACTTTAGCCAGGCTCTCCATTGTATCAGTCGTGTCGTCTGCTCTTATTAGTTCTTAGTTCTGACCGGAAATTGCAAGTGTAAAGAGAAGGGGGAGAGGGGGAGCTAAAACCCTCGCAAGAGAGGGAAAAAGGGAGGAGGAAGGAAGTAAAACCCTTCGTTATAGCATTAATGTATCAGTAGTCGCCTCTTCAAATTACAATATACACGTATACGGTATACCACATTATACCATTATTATATAGGAAAAAATTCCAACCAATACCCTTTAATTTGAGTAAGTGACAACTTGTTCCCCGAAATTTAAAATGTGAAATCACTTTCCGAATTTTTGAAACGCAACAATCTAGTATATTTTTGGCAACGATGATGCTGCAGATAAACGGTACAGCTGAATTGCTGATGTGTGGGTTTGAATTATCATTTTTTAAGAAAAGTGTTTTTTTTTGTTTGAAATAGTTGTGGTTAGGTAGGATGTTTCTTGAGCGGCAACAACTTTTTTCTATTTGGTACTAATGTTCTAATAAACATTTTCAGCACTCGCACTCATTATCCAGTGTCACACCACTGCCATCTCACATTCCTGTTGTTAACAATGAGTCGCAGCTCCAGAAAATGTTAAATTCGGCGTTGCTCCAAGCCATGCCTTCCCGATTTCTAGGGTGTGGCTTGGAGAATCACTTTTTTATGGAAAAACGATTCCAAACAAACACCTGTCTCCTAAAGCATCGCTTTTTCTGATGTGGTGCCATTTTTTGGAGTAACGACAACAATGCCAAACAGACGCCTAGTATTTGCCATTAATGGATCGTCAACTATGTATATCACGTGACCTCATGTGCAATTTAGGAGTTTTGAAAATGTAAAAATTACCCTTGTAAATAAAACACACCGTTCATCATCTTCTTCATCAATATTCAAGAAGATGAAACAAAGACCAAGCTTTCTACCACAAATACCACAAAAGCAATCTTTTCTAACATACCCACTCATTGCCTCATTGGATGGTTGGAATTGCTCCAGATCATTCTTGTTTTATTTTTATTTTTATATTTTAATGAGAACTTTGTCAAGTAAATCCCTAGTACAGATGCGACATGCCCAAGGTTCTAACTCCTAGTCGGGCCTAACTCTTTTTTGTCTTGGCTTCCTATCCAATTTCAATGTCTCACCTGAATCCCCATCGGATGAAGCTTCAACTGATTTGGTAAAAGAGCTTGAAAGGTTAGAATGGAGATCAACCACCCTCCTGAATGTTGTTGTTAAGCTCCCGGATCAGAACCACACGAAGCAATTTTCTTGTAAAGAACGCAATCAAAAAATGGTGCATGTTTGGATAAAAGAGAAATCATTCTCACAAGAAAGTAAGCTAAGGGATTTTGGCCAAGGACACTGGGAATTCTCCGGATAAGCTGTTATTGTTCAACCTCCTATACGATTAGATACAAGGAAACAAAGAAAAGATAAGAAGTAAGAGATTAGATGCAGAGGACTAATGAGAAAGATGCATGAATTCAACAAAGAAAGAGATGAATAACTCTCTGTGTCTATTCAAAAAACTCACAAGTACAGCAAACTGCTGAGTTGACCCAAAGACATGGGAATGTTGTTGGAGAACCAGTTATAGGATAAATCCAACGTCTGAAGCTTGGGAAGGTTTTCGAGATCCATCAGAATTTCTCCATAAATGTTATTGTTCTGCAATAACCTACAAATTTCAACCCAAACAAGAAAAAAAAAAGCAGAAGAAAAAAAAAACCAAATGGATGTGTGAAAATTTCAGTTTGCTATTTGGTTGATTATCTCTTAGAGGAAACAAAATTAAAATGGATGATTGGTTCTGATTTTAGTGGATGGTTGATAAAGAAAATTAGTTGACACTTAATGGGTATTTGTGTTTCACATGCCACTTTACATTTGGTTAACGACATGTACTAGATTGTTACATTGCATTTTAAAGTTCGGGGACCAATTTGTCACTCGAGCCAAAGTATAGGGTATTGATAAGGAATTTTCCCTATTATATATTGCAAATGCCAAACAGGCCCGATTCAGTGAGCCTACGACTAGCCCAACTCATCTCAAGCTCTTGAAACAGGGATGATCATGGACTCTGTTGTATGGGACTCAATATACGACTAGCCCGGCCTAAAAATCTTAAAGACCGAGATCAGCATGTTTTATGCATAGGCCCTAGCTAGCTGGACCAAATACAAAAGCATAGGATCACTTGGTCAAGCCAAGAATTGTGAAGTCCGGACCGGATGGGTTTCTCCTAATTAAGGGTGTCAAAATCAATTTGGACGGATTGGACTGACCAATAGGACATAATGAATTGGGTCAATCCGATCAGAATATTTATTAGATTAGATTAGGCCTGGTCTGTTTGTAATAAATTTATATTAGATTAAGCCAATATCTGGTCTATTGGTCTAAGTTAAGAAAATAGGTGCCAATGAATGATTTGGGTTAAAACCAATTTAAATTAAATCAAATTTGAACAGATTAAATGGCCAAACATTAAATTGGACTGGTTCAAAATATTCATTAGATTCGACCTGATCCAATTGTAATGGACTCACATTAGACTGGATCGGATTGGACCAAATCCAGTCCATTTGACACCCTATTCCTAATAAGCCGTCGTAGCCGTGCTAGGATTGGTCACCCTTATGAGGAAATATTTTGGATCATGTTTGGCATAAGCTCGGCCATGCCCTTCCAGCTTCCCGGCTAGGCTAAGCTCATCTGACTAATTATTCTGATACGAATTTGAATTGATCCAGGTTTAGCTCACGTGAGCTGCTAGTTGAGCTCATTTACAATCCTAAATGGTATTAGCTTTACATACATGGCATGTGCAAATACCGGTGTGTGTCAATGGATCGTTTTGCCCCGATAGCCGGAACAAAACCAAATCGATTATGGGCTCGTTTGGCACGTCTTTTTGAGAAGATCTTCTTGTAGCTCTGACAGTCAAAAGATGTATTCAACTTTTGACATAAGATCTGGGCAGCCCGAAGACAGTTTAGCAAATGCACGTTTCAGTGCATTTGCTCGTGTCTTTCTGCGCGAGATTAAAATGCGAAAGACGCAGGAAGCTTCAATGATGCGATTAGATCTCCTGTGAGCCAAACGGAAATAGATAAAAAATCGGTCTTCCCGACTTATAAACAGCCAAAAGACCGTGCATAAAAACATGCCAAACGAACCCTATATCAGTTGTGGTTTTATGATTCTGTCTCAATTAACAATAAAGTCAGATCCAATTCTTTCTTGTAGGGCTCGAATTCATTATTTTATTAAATATATATAACATTTTCTTATTTTTAATGCTTGAAATGATAAATTTGATAGATAACATTAATTAAAAATATTTAGTTTATCAGCATATTTTACTATCATTTTTATTAAGATTATATTATCAAATGTTTTCCTACTTTTTGTCACGGCCAAGCTGTGGAGCCTGGGGATCTATAGTGTTGCCATGTCACCACGCAATAAGTAAGAAAAAATTATGTTTGTGCACTTCCCTGCCCGGATTTCCACCAAGCAAAAATTTTAATAGCACATCAGGAAATACATATATATTAAATTTATAAGGAGATATTCGTAATTAGATCTATTTATGGGCTGGGCAGTGTTTGAGCTAGATTTTGCTTATTTATAAACAAAAAATGACTAAATCTGAACCCAAAAGCTGATCTGGATATTTTTCTATTAATATTATTTTTACACAATATTATATTTTTTATTATACATATACAATTATCAAAACGAGCTGGGCTTATTTGGGAAAGCCCTAGGCCAAAAAAATATCAGGCCCGGTGTTTAGAACCCAAACCCAAGCCTGCAGTATTGGGCCGGAAAAGTTCGTAATGTGCCGTTGGATGCCTGATGTGTGCAGCATACTGCTTGAAATTCTCACAGAATGAGACAGGAGGGAGAAAATTCAAACATGAAATATGGCTCTTCATTTCTCCTTCTAATTATTGAGAAATCATCATTAACACCTAAAAATTATAAAGCAAAATCAATTCAATCAAGTCTACTAAAAAAGTTAATAAGTCTAGGCTAATGCTACACATTTGGGAGGGGATGATGATTGACAGCCTTGACCAGCTATCTTTGGTTTGGAAGAAAAAGCACATTGGATGCTGATAAAAGGTAAATTATAATCACCCCCAGTACCATGGAGTTAGTGACAATTACCTCTTAGAATTTTCATTTGGGACAAACCCTCCTTGACTATGACTATGGGTCAGTGACAATTCCCTGAATTTTCACTTTCGAATGAATATCCCTTTGTCTTTAGGGTAGATGACATTATGTGTTAAACTACCAAAACACCCACATGAATTTTCTTTATTTTTTTTCTTTGATATTTTTTCTTAAACTCTTATTAACTCAAAAAAAGACTTCCATTTTCTTCAAACAAAACCAGCTAAAATAACAAGAATCATTTCACATAGAAAAACATGTTTTTTTTTTTTTTTTTAAATTCTTATTTCATTTCACTCTCATAAATGCCTCTCTTCATAAAGGTGTAAAGTGGGCTGGCCCCATGGGCAGCCCGCCCTAAAGGTGGGCCGTGTTGTGCTGGCTTACGGGTTGTCATGGGTCATGTCGTCCTCCCCGATGGAAATTTTGGGGGTCGATCCGGCACAATCCATTGCCCAGGCCCAAGCGAGCCCGTGCTGTGCTGTACTGGCACGTGGGCTTGGGTCGGGCCAGGCTACAGGTCGTGCCATGGGCTTGGACTGTTCCGGGTTGGGCAACAGGGCAGGCCTTGGGCCTAGGCCGAACTGGGCTGCATTGTTTTTTTTTTTTTTGAATATTTTGATTTCTTTTCTAAGTAAAATTGTAAAACTAAAATATTTAACTTTCATATGAAGTTTGGGAATTAGGAACTACTTAAAAAATTAAGAAATGGGAAATCTAAGTTATTTAATACATAAATGAAAACAAATACTTAACCAAATTGAAATAAGAATGACAGAATAAAAAATTGAAAGAAAAATAGGAATTTTATTTCATTTAAATTTGAATGGTGCAAATTTAGTGAACTACAAATACAATGATTGGATCATTGCATACTTGGATGAATGAAATATAAAATTGGAATAAATTAATAAAATATAAAATATAAAATATGGTTACAAATTGAAGCTACAAAATTACATTATTAAAAAATTAAAAAAAAAACATAGCAAGTAAATTAAATAAAATTAAAAAATTTTACAATAATTTGAAAAAATGAAAAATTCTATATGTAGTCAAATTCATGAATCATCTTTCATGACTTTCATCATCTTCTTCGGGTGAAATGTCTGGTGTTGTATCATGCCCTCCATTGTCTTGTAATCTATCTTTTGCATCTAGCCAATCCTTGAAGCGGATGCACATTTCTATGCTCTCATCGTTCATGCAGTTTTTTTTTTCGTCATCCAGCACCCTGGTACCTACACTAAAACAAGACTCTGATGGAACTGTAGACACCGAAGGGGTTAGTAGATCACGTGCCATGGCGGCGAGAACCGGATAATTTTTCGAGTGTTCACTCCACCAGGCTAAAATATCAAAGTTATTTGATACTTCACCTAAATTAGAAAAATTTGCTTGCAAATAAAAATTAAATTTAGTAAATGAACTTGTTGTAGAATTAGCAGATTTTTGCCTTCTACTTATTAACTAAAAAGGCTTTTCTCTTCTACTACTAGACTCAAAGTTAGAAGGAGAAGAAGAGGATGATGAACAATTTCCTACAACTTCATATTCATACAAACTGTACATTTCAAATAATAAATTATTAATTTCTTCTTTTTTATTTTCTATATGAATATTCATATTTTCATAATATATGTTTCAAGTAAAATATCTAAACCATCTTTCCTAATCCTATGGTCTAATATTGTATCTAAACGATAAAGGGAAGAATTGTTCTTCCATAATTTCAACAATACATTGAAATTGTGGATTATTTTTATATTTGGCAAAACAATCACTAATTACCATTAATTGATATGGTAAATTACAACTAGTTGGATAATAAATTCTAGATAATTCATTTGTTGCATCATAAAAATGTTTTAAAAAATCTCTTATATAGATTGCCATTTCCCAGTCTTCTTTAAATATCATATCATTAGGCATTTTTAAATTATAAAAATAAGAAAGAATTTGTTTATGAGATATACAACTTTTCAAAATAGCATAGGTAGAATTCCACCTATGCTTTACATCTAATATAAAATGTTTATATTTTAAACCATAATTTTGGCATACATTTTTAAATTATTGCTTTCTTGCCCTTGAACATTTTATATATATAATGCAATTTCTAATTTTTGAAATATGATTTGAAATAATATTCAAGGCATATTGAATACATAAATTTAAGATGTGACATGCACATCTAATATGAAATAACTTACCATTTAAGCGTGGTTTTAATTGAGATTTTTAAATATTTATTGCAGAATCATTATTGCTAATATTATCAAAATAATTCTATTCCATAAGCATCCAAAATATTTAAAATACTTGCAGCAATAGATGGACCACTATGTGGTCATTCAAGCCTAGTAAAACTTGAAATTCTTTTATTCAAAAGCCATTTTTCATCAATGAAATGACCGGTAACACAAATATAACTAATATTAAATTTGGATGTCTAAACATCCGAAGTAATTGCAACTTTAGAATTAAGATTTGCTAACAAAGAAATTAAATTTTGTTTATATGAATGAAAAAAAATTAAAGCATAAGTTCTTATAGTATTCCTATAAACTTTTTTATATTGTGGGTTTACAGAACTATACAACCATTTTCTCTAGCTTTGGATCTTCAACTAGCATAAATAGTTGTTCTGCATGTACAATATACTTAGCAAGTTCTTGTCTCATTTTTTCTTGTGAATATCTAAAAGTACCAAAACTAGTCCCTCTTCCAATTTGTGTTTGGGTTATTTCTCTCCTTTCATCTTCCTCTCGCTCATGTGTGAGCAAATGTCTGCTCAAATGACCCGTACCACCCTTGCTACAATAACTAAAGTCTTTCATACATTTTTGGAAAATGGCCGAAAATGGCCCTTTTCCCTTCCCCTCAATATCCTCTAATTTGAAAACTTTCCAAACCAGGCTATTCGGCTTAGAAGCCCTCCTTTTTCCCATACTACTACTACTACCGGGGGTGAGAGTTCCACTTCCATTGATGGCAAACACATTGGCATTAATGCTAACACTAATACTATTGTGATGCGATTGAAAGTCATCAATGGTGAACATGTTGGGGAATCGGTTTTGAAAAGGGCCAACCATTTTTTTTTTAATTCTAAAAAGATAAAAATTAATCTAATTCGACTTACTCGGATTGTCAGTTCAAAATCCCAACTTGATTTCAACGGTTAAGCCTTTCAATGTCCAAGCCTCCTAAATTGAGATACTTGAGCTGGTTGAGCAAGCCTTCTTCTTGTTGAAAGTAGAAACTTTGATAAAATTGAGACTTGAGAATTGGGGAATGCATAAACAGACAATCAGCTAATCAGGATTTCTCATAATGTAGATAATTGAGAATGTATGAGTATGAGAGAGAGAAAGAGAATTGTTGAATTGGTGTGATGAGAATGGTGGAGGATAGGGCTATTTATAGGAATTGAACATAATTCAATTATCCAAAATACCAAAAAACTATATGTTATTTAATTGTTGGGAGGGGTATTTTAGTCATTATAAAGATACTTATAAATTTACCCAAAATTCCTCCATAAACTAGTTGTTATATAGCTGTTGGGGAGGCATTTATGTCATTTTTTCAACCCCCATAAGCAAAATACAGAAATACTTATAAATTCCCAGGCGGGCCAAGCGCGGCCCATTACGAGCCTAACGAGCTGTGCCATGCTAGCCCGTGGTGGGCCGTGCTTCGTGTGGTGCCACGGGCTGGGCTGTGCTGTCACACACTTTGATAAACTCAGTCTCGAGGCTTCTCTGATATCACCTTATGATGAGGTAAGGTTGGGATCCACTTATTAGTCCAAATATGAATCTACCTTCCATCACCTACTCTCCAAATTAAACCTTTTTCCAATAATAATAATAAATATATATATATACATACATATATAATAAAATTAATATATAATAAAAATATTATAATTCTTAATTTTTTAAATATCAAATAAAAATATTATATATATAATTTTTTTTATAAAATCTTTTATTTTTTCAAATCGAGCTCGAGCCGAGCTCAAACTTTTAAATTTTTGACTCGAGCCTTATACAATTTTGGCGAGCCGAGCTCGAGCCTCGTACTATTCGGCTCGGCTCATATCCACCCTTATGTGCACATGGTGACCAGTGGGCTCACTTTGCATGAGGTGGCAAAGATGCTCTCATAGATGTTTATGTCTTGCTTCTTGGGTTTACCAAATGCACATGTTATGAATTGGTATCAAGTTGGTACGACCAGGTTGGGTCAGCTTAGCTAAGTCAACGGGCTTAGGTGATATCGGCTAGGTCAGTTAGTCTAGGTGAACTTAGTCACGTCAACTCAGCCAATTCAGTTAGCTCGACGAAGTCTTAGGTGAACTTAGTCCTTCCAAGGTGATGTGGGGATGATTAACTACTTTGCCCCCAAACTTGCGATGCTCGGTGATTTTTGAATGGTGGTTGGTTTTGGTTGTATTTATAACAAATGTTTGAAGTATTGATATGTATGACCCGTATTAGCCGATACATATCGTGCTAATGGCTCTTCAATACGTCTTTACAGGAGTTGTATCGGATCAGCCACTGTTTTAGAAAATAACCGGGCCTTAAATCGGCCGGCCCCTCTTGGCTAGTGAGAACAACTTCTAGGCTCTAGCGAAAAGCAATGGAGTTGGGATCTCCTGCCAGTAAACGATATTCCTACACCCTGTTAACATGATATTGCACTGCACATCTCAACTATGAAATTGACATGCACCATGTATGAAATGTATAATGGTAAATTATGTTAGCAGGATGTTGGAACGTGTTTTATTGGCAAGAAATCCAGACTCAAAGAGCATTTGGATCTCCTATCCACAAAAATCATACCACAACACCTACCGACAGGATACTACAGCTGCACATAAATGGCAAAGCGTCTTGATTCATTCATTACACTTTACTCAGTACTTGATAAAAAGAGAGCGAAAAAGACAAGTCGCCAACCAACTCTTTTTATAAAAACGTAATTTTTCTTCCAAACCAATCAACTGTTGATATTTAATCAAAATTGGCGTGGCTTTCTCTGACTGGTTGAAGTTTTCAGGTACCATGTCCTTTTTCAATGGCATTTGATTCTTTTGTCGTAGATATTGCGATTCTCTACCTCTGTGTGGTCGATTGCCGAAGTTTATTACTTCACTACCTTCCCTCTTGTTCTGTTAATTAATTTTTGTTCTAGCTTAGAGGTGCTAATCATGCTGTACATTTTGTTGCTAAGGATGCTAAGGAAGTGAATTTTTTATTATTTCAAACAGTTTCATCTATTTCTATATCATATAAAGCATATACTTATCTTAGGATTTACTAAGGGGTTATAAAAGTTAAATCCAAATATCATATAATTAATACTTGTTTGTATGCATGCTCTTGTACCAACTTTGTAGAATCACTAAAAGTAAACATTAAATCACTAATAATAATATATAATAACAAAGAATTATTGTGTTATTTGCTCTTTCTTATAGGATAAATATAAAATAGTATGGGATAAATTGTTTATATATGTCATGGGGTTTTTGTCAAACATGAAGACACTTGAGCCCCTCAAGTTTCCCTAATAACTCATATCCCCTTCCACCAACAAACTATACTATTCCATGGGGATTATTCCTATACATATATTTTAATGTGTATATATTTAATCATAAAATAAAAATAATGCCATATATAATATACACTTCCAGGTCTTATGCCTAAAAACTGCTTTTTGTGAGGTTCACCCAAATAACGATATCAATTAAATGATCCTAGATGTTTGAAGAAGCCATTTTAGAAGTAATTATGTAGAGGTTGAATCAATATGATAAAAAAGATATAATTAGTAGGAAGAAAATTTTCATAAGATTTTTTTTCCTGTATTTCATTATTGTAAGATAAAAACTAGAAATAGCTTAACCCCCAATATCTATATGGATATCTATACTATATATATAAATTGCATAATTGTCTTGGTTTTGGTGTAGGATAGAATAAATAATTTAGATGATATAATGCTAACTTTTATATTTATTCTTTATTATGTATAAAAAATTTTAATCTTTATTTGGACAATACTTACACCAGTTAGTATACTTAAAATAAATACAAGTGAGGCTTTGGTACAAGGTGTACCAGTCCCAAACCAATTATTAAGTGGCTTTCAATAATATGCCCAAAATTGTCTCAATTATTAATTTGGACAAGTGGATCTGACCTAATTATAGGCATCTATAATTATCTATGTTAATAACAACTTAAAAACTTCATTTTCTTATAATACTAGGAAAGACACTGTTCTTAAAAAGATGCCCATATCACGTTTAGTTACTTAATTGAATTGGTTGTATGGATGAAATTAAATGGTCCAATAATTAACTTTTTATTTAAAATTTTCAAAAAAAAAACACAAAATTCTAAAAAAGGTCGGAAAGCAATTTGAAGAATCTGATGTACACAACTGCATTTTAGAATATAAGTATATATAACCTTAATAAATCAAAATGTTTTAACCAAAATTATTTATAAAATTTACCCATTTAAACATAAAATACAGTAAAAATTACACTAGAACTATATAACCTTTATATTAACCAATCCTGACTCAATTATTAATCAGCTCGATCTGTTTTGTTTCGATCGGATAGAACCGAACATTGAAAGGGGGTAAAAAGTTAATAGGTAAATCACATGGGAGGTCAATAGTATTTGACAAAACCCAAGGGAGGTATACGTAATTTAGCGAAAAAATAAAGTTTCATCGACCAGTATCAGTGGACAAGATCACTTCCAACATCGTCGTCACTGGAGAGCACGTTTTAAAATCCACCAACAAAAAAAAATCATAAAAGCAGGGTAGCCATTGGGAATTGGCCAACAGGTCGGTGTAAGGCGCGCTCTGTGAGGGGCAAATCCGGTCTCAGCCATTGGCCAACACAACACATACACATCACACGATTATTGTTCCGTATTCTTCCTCATTATTCTTTCTTTCTTCTTCTCCATAACTCTGTTCTTCTTCACTGCTGAGATCGATCAAAGAAACAAGTAAAATGGCCTTGGAAGTGTGTGTGAAGGCTGCAGTTGGTGCTCCTAATGCCCTTGGAGATTGTAATATCCCCTTTCTCTCTTTCTCTCTCTCTCTCTCTGTTTGTCTCTGTAAGTTTCTTTGTATATATGTTCATCGAGTTCATCAACTATGTGGTATTAATCACTTTTTATTTGTTCAATTGATCGGTAATGAAAAGGCCCTTTCAGCCAAAGGGTTCTTCTAACTCTAGAGGAGAAGAAAATTTCCTACCAGATGCACTTGATCAACGTCAGCGACAAGCCTCAATGGTGAGAATCTCTTCTATCTCTTACTCGTTTTATTTCCCTCTTGTGTTATTTTATCCCCCAAAAGAATTCACACATTTCTTTTTTACAAATTTTCTTCACACCTTATTTGATGTTTGTTCCTAGAAATGAAAAGTTTGTTGCTTTAATTGCTGTTTTGATGATTGGTTTAGGTTTTTGGAGGCAAACCCAGAGGGGAAGGTTCCGGTACTTAAGTCTGACGACAAATGGATTCCCGACTCCGATGTCATCACCCATATTATCGAGGAGAAGTTTCCCGACCCTCCTTTCTCTACTCCCTCTGAATACGCCTCCGTGTAATCTCTCTCTCTCTCTCTCTCTCTCTCTCTCTCTCAGAATACAACTTACTGAACTTTTTCAATCACCATTTCCGGAACCGGAAGGCCCACATTTAGTTCTGTCTCAAAGTGTCTTATCTCTGCTTGAACCAAGTGGAGAGAATGTTTTTACTCACTCTAGCATCAATTTCCTTTGGTCTTGCAGGGGATCTAAAATATTTCCTTCCTTTGTTAAGTTCTTAAAGAGCAAGGATCCCAGTGATGGTTCGGAGCAAGAACTGCTGGATGCTCTGCGTGCGTTAGATGATCATCTTAAAGCACATGTATGTGCCCCTATCAGTGCCCATTCTGTGTGATATAGTATCCTGTTTCTTTTGGCAATGTTTTCTACTTTGACAATTTTTACTCGTCACTGACACTGCTCATCTATCTTGGGGCGACCCCAGGGCCCTTACGTCAATGGAGAGAAGATTTCTGCTGTTGATCTGAGCTTGGCACCCAAACTGTACCATCTCGAGATTGCACTTGGCCATTTTAAAAGCTGGACCATTCCAGAGGATCTGCAAAATGTCAAAGAGTACATTAAGGTATGACCATTAAATACTAGAATAATCTGGAGTTGTTTCTTGTCTTGCACGCCATGTTAATTTCCGTTGTAGTTTGATATGGTTAGATGCTTCCTCCTATTTGAAGATTATTATTTTGACAGTTAAAAAACTACTTAATATTATTTTGAATATCCAGACGGGTGGATGAAGCAGAATTTATATACCAAATTCAGATTTGAAAATGCCTTTATAAGCAAAGCCATAATGAAAGAATTCTGGAAGTTAATGCGAAGTTAAAAATTTCTATGTTATATATACCTATGCTAGATACTGTGGTCAAAATTCCAATTGCCGATCATATTTACTTCTACCTAAAACAATAGAAAAGTAAACATATTATTCAGTTGTTGGCACCATGCCTGTCCATCTGTGCTTATGTCTAGTCTGCAGAGGAAGTCAATGTTACCCTACTTTTGGGATTCGAAATGGATAAGTGGAAGCAAAATTTAAGCTGAGTCTGCTCGATATAAATAACAAGTCTTGTTATGAAGCAATGTTGTCATGAACTCATAGTAGTGTCCTGCAAGTTAATAGGGAAGGTAGAGCACTTCTTTATTGTCACTTGTATCATAGCACCATCTACTTGGATGTGTAACTGAAGCATTAACCTCAACAGAGTAAAGAACTTCCCTGCAAGTTAATAGGGAAGGTAGAGCACTTCTTTATTGTCACATGTATCATAGCACCATCTACTTGGATGTGTAACTGAAGCATTAACCTCAACAGAGTAAAGAACTTCCCCTTGAGATTCATGGTTGTGGATGCCTTGATATGTAGGAAAAATCTTATTGTCTGTGGTTGTGGAATGAAAGCCTTCTTCCTCTGTACAAGGACAACCAGCCTATTTCTTCCAAGGAGATAAATCATATTGACAATCTGAGATAACTCCTGTCAAAAAGTAGCCTAATTGGGCCAATTAGGATTCTCCCATGGACAAACCATCTTTTTCTTTCATGGGGAGGAACCTAGTGACAATCTTAGCAATCCATTAAATGTAAGACCCCCTAGATTGGGCACATGTATTATTCATTTGTAGTCTATGTTAGGAGATTTTCCTGAGTAATAGTAGCCTAATGATACACTTTTTTTGTTTTTAAATTTGAGGAAATCCCACAAAAAAGGGCTTCTTATGGAGTATGAGTGCATAGAAAGGATGGCACTGAGCCTCCTAACATCCAGGTGCCTTTATCTTTTATGAGCTAGATTTGTTGCTTTGGATATTTTTGCTCTGTCAGCTAATATAGAATATCTAAAGATATTAGGTATGGTTGTAGCGGATATCATTTTCACTTCTTTTAATTGCCTCTCTGTTTGATAAAAAAAGGTTTATCGGATCTGCCTGAACCTGCATTGCCTGACCTACAATTTTATATATATATATATTTTTGTGACTTTGAATATAAATTTAATTTTATTAGCTTATGCAGGCAAGCCTAGATGCCTGGTTTGGCTGCATAAAACCTGCCCTGGGCATGTATTATCAGGACTGAGAAGCTCAAAATGCTATTATAACCTATATAAACCCAGCCTATGATCAACCTTATCAAACAGTATGTGCTTGGATGTTTCTAATTATTTGTCTCCATGTTATTATCTTGCTTCTCTTTTGCAACATGGACTAATCAATGATATGGTTTCATTTCTTTGTCGGTGTAAACGGATGGATAACATTAAATACTATTTAGTTTCGCACCCAGTTAGATAGTTTATTAGTAATTGGAAACCTGCTTTGATCCTCAATGCACATGAAGTGAAAGAGCAAGTATTTTCTTTTTTAGCAATATCGCAACTTCACACTATAGGATAGCATTTCAACGAGATGCTTGAGATGATTTTCATTGGTGGTAGTTAGTGCTAATACTCATTGTCCAGATCACATTTCCTTTTTTCTTAGCCAAGAAGTCACTTTGTACACGTCAGAAATCTAGCCACCTGTGTAATGAATTGGTCAAGGCCTGCAACTAGTTAATTTTACTCATCGGTTTAAGGCATGTTCACAACAGTAACACACACACACACACACCTGCATGATATTAAAGTTGATTTCTTTTCATGCCATGATTATTATTTTATCATCAGAGCTGTCAGATCACCCCCTCCAAACTTTGTTACTATTCCTTTAAGCAAAAACATTATAGTATACTTGTCTGGAGTTTCCTGGTGACAATGATCTTGTGTGACATTGTGCAGTTACTTTTCTCTCGAGAGTCATTCATAAAGACCAAGGCTGCAAAGGAGTATGTAATTGCAGGGTGGGCACCAAAGGTTAATGCATGAGGGTTCTTACAAGTCCATGTATTTGAACTTGTGACATGAATGGTAGTCTATTCATCTATTCATCTTGTGTTACTTTCATGATGTTGGAACTAGAAAGGGACTTTAGGTCCCTGCTTTAATTTGCAATCTATTCATCTTCAAATCTATTTGCTATTACTAGGAATAAATTGTTTAGTCTATCATGCATCTATAGAACTTTTCTTTCTCATTCTCATTTTTTTTGAGTTTGTTCATCTTTTACATGTTAGGTAGATCGTGGATACTGCAAACACCATTATTTTGCCAATCCTGTCAAGGTTTAGCTGTTGAGTTATCTATCTAACCAACACACCATTTCTCTGATAACAATATAGTTTGGTGCCCCTGTGCGAAAATAACAATTACTGCTATGATTCTATCTTTACCGGATGGTCATCATCAATCCCAGACCAGTCCAGTCCATTCTTTTCTTTTCATTTTCTCACCCTCCATATCTCCCGAAAGTAAAAACTGTGTACATCGCATCCAGCTGCACATTGAGAATATCTACAGTACATGTATGTTAAATTCATGGGGAGATGTTCCCAATGCGCAGCTGGATGCCTGTGCTTTCAGAGTGTGTGTGTGTGTGCAGTCTTTGCTTTCAATAAGAGATCCCATCTCTCCTCTATTTGCATAGTAGATTAGGCCGTCTGGCTTAAAATGCATTTGGTCTTTTAAATTTGCTTATTCTTTGTATACACATTTCCGTATATAGGCTGGTTATATTTCCATGTTTGTTAGATGCTTAGATGTATCATTTTCTGTGAAACACATATAGGGGGCAAGGGGTCGATTTTTATTTGATCATAGCAGTGCAAACACATATAGGGGAAGGGGTGCCAACTGTCTGGCTTGGGACATGGGACCCAATCCCGCCTGCATCAGGGTTTGGGGGGTTATGGATTGGGGATGGGCTACCCCTGTTGTGTAGCCCCATAGAGCAAATAAAAAAACAAAAAAAAACAAGAGTTGATGGCTGTCTTGGACCTGATAACCACTCTCACAACCGCATTGGTTTGACTTCGAGTGGTCGAACTAGACCTATTTGGAGAAAGCCAACTGGGGTGCTTTGAAAGTTAATGTAGATGGTGCAACCAAACCTCAGTATGGGGGTGCTGGTATTGTGATCTGTGATGGGGAGGGAAATTCTGCTTTAGTAAGGCGGTGAAGAAATCTGAGTTTTGATTCTATTAATCTGGAGGGATATGCAGTACTCACTATTGTAAAGTCTGTTGAAGAACTATAATCCTCGTGGCAATTTGGGAATATTTTCGTCGAGTTCAGGGTGCTTGTGTCGAAATTCTCCCACTACTCATGCCCTGTATTCCTTGAATATGTTATTGATTATGACATGTTGTGCTCTAGCTTGAATGGTTTGCCATTTGTTTTGGCTTCAAAAAAAAAAAAAAGTTGAAGCAAGTTTTAACTAATACCTTCAAGCCTGTAACTAACTGCATTTAACGATTTACTGAACTACATCCAAACTCTTCTTAAACCTAGGTGCTTGTTCATGTTTATTCTAACCCCTGTAAGATGGTGTTTATTCTGTATGACACTTGTTGCTGCACGGGCACGGCTGTGAAGCATATAGCATAAAGTATTAACAAGATTAGAGACGAGCATGATTCGTGCGTAAAGATATTAAAAACGAATAAGGAAACCCTAAGAAAAGGAAAAGAAGAGGATCAAAGAAGAGGATCATCTCGTTCTTCCTCAAGAAATAAAGACCTCTTACCTGCAATACTAACGAAGCAGCCATGGCCTGAAGGTCCAAAAGGCCCATTGGGGGGAAATTGAGGTGAAGAGGAATAAAAGGGAAAACAAAGAGAAATGAAAGAAGAAAATCTTACCTAACCAAAACCCTTATTCCCCGCTCCTTTGCCACGAAACGGGGTCCTGCTCTGGCAATCGTAGAGACTAGCCAAGAATCGAAGAAACCCAACTTCGTTCAGCGGTTTTGGTTTCAGAGGAAAATTAGTGAGGCATCGATGTTAAGGACTCACCTTTGCCGTTGATTCACCACTGTTCACCAGTGGAAATGCTGGATGAAATACAAAGAAATTGGAGGAAAAAATAAAAAATAAAACAACTACGGAGCTAATCGAAACCTTAAGGCTGCATTTGGTTGGAGTGTAAACCTGAATCGTTGCCAATTTGTACTCCGGTTCAGATTTGCATCCTTGAGGTTAGGTTTAAAAAATGCATCGATTTTCAATGCAAATTTGTATATTTTATTAGGTTTGTATCGAAAATAGGAGAAAATATTGCTTTCTAAAAAAGAAAGAAAAATTTGCTCCTATATTAGGTCGAAGTAAATAGGGATGGTTGTATCAGGTTTGAGTTTTCTTTTCTCTAAAACCCTCGAAGAAAAAGAGAGAGAAGAACGACGAGCAACTCTCAACTGCGAGCGAAAGGTATCTGCGAGCAACTGTGTAGAAACAGAGTAGGTTTATATTTATATTTTAGTAATGGTTTTTCATAATTGATGGTTATTACCATGGTTTTTAAAATCAAACCGGTTAGGGCTCTGGTTACCGGTTCAAACGGTCTGATCGTTCGACTCGAACAACTGGCCCATGCTGACAAATAAAAAATAAAAAAATGAAAAACGATCAAAACCATTTGAATGGTTCAGACGGTTAACCGGTTGGTTCAGCAGTTTGCTGACCAAAATCAACGGTTTTGGGAAAAAAAGTGATTTTGGGGGAAAACGAAACCGGTTAAGTGACCATTCCAAGTTTTTTTGGTCTGACCGTTTGGTCCAATTTGGTCGAAAATCATGGTTATTACTACACTGCTTAAAAATGTGCTTGAAGTTATGCGATTTTTGCATCATGAATTGTCAGTGGAAAGCCTTCATGTTGTTTTCTGACATCATGTCTGATGGAAAAAGCAAAGAAACTGTATCCATTTTTCATTTCTTTCATCCTTCTCAACTTCGTTCACTTTTGGTTATGCCATTGTCTGCCAGGTGATCTTTAGAGAGTTATTTATTTATCTCTTCTTTTTCTTGGAGTGTTCTTTATTTCTGATGAATTTGCAAGCTTCATGCATTTTTGGTACAATGCAGTAGTCAATTTCAAATTAACATTAGTAACCCTATATTAAACATTTAAAAAAAGTTTTGGTCAATGGAGTTCTTTTAACCCTCTTTAGCAGTGATGGATCTCCCAATATCAATGTGAACCTACAGAAACACAACTTGCATGTTATCCTTGTAATATTTTCACTTGTTTGTTCATGAATTATTGCATCCGAGTAACTTTAAGGCATTTCTCTTGATGACATAAGAAATAACCTTCCCCTGTTTTTACATGTGTGGGCTCCCGTCCGACCGTCCCCGTATAACATTGTAATACATCTTGATAGGAGATCACAAGGAAATCCAAGCTTGCCAGGCATAAGTGGGGATTGCAGACTCCAATATGCTGAAGTTATTGCCCTCCCTATAGTTTCTCAGATAGCTGGCCAGGAAAATATTACATCTTTTTTGGTGGAAGGCAATTCAAAAGCAAATGTCGCTAGATGAGCCAAGGTTTGGTAAGGGGCCCATGATGTCTCACTTCCATTACAGCTGGTATCCAATGGACTTCAAAAGAAGTCAACATGATGGTTCAGGCAGCTAGAGCGGGGGTGGAAAGAACCAGTGAAAACTTTTTACCTACCTAATTTTTGAGATGGACTGCTCATTTGCGGAATTTTGTACACATATATACATCCTCTCATGTACACCATTTTGCCAAGCATTTGGTCTATGAAAGGTGCTTCGACATACAATAAGAGGAATTTTGTACACATATTCCAAAAGTTTGTTAGTTTAAATGATAGTTATTTTTTCCTTACAAAGTTAGCTGAATGTTCAAGATGAGAAGGTGGGACCCATTCTAATTTTTTCTCTTAACTTTCTTGCCGACCAAATAGAAGTTTCAGAAAAAAAAAATTCCTCTTCTTTTCTTTTCTTGTTGTCTTTCAGTTTTTTATAATCTTTTATTGACAACCAAACAGAGTCAAGACTTGATAGGAATAGGAAAAAAAAATGAGGCAGGAAGAAGCCATTCCATCATATTTTGTTGCACTCCATCTAACAGACATCCTGAGTAATCATGACCCACCGTCGAATAGATAGACCTTTACTTGATAAATTCTTTAATTTATTAGGGGATCATCATCATCAAGACCCATATAAATGTGAAACCGGATTCAGTCAGTGCAAAGTCTGGAACAATCATTATACCCTTGCATTGGGAATATCTCCCCATGAAATAAAAAACAGAAGTATAGAAATATTCGCCCCCGATGCAAGGCTGTAAAGGACTCTATAAATGTATTTATTAACTATCAATTATTAACTTAAATTGCTTTTTATAAATGTATTTATTAGTTTCCAAAGCTTTGGAAGGAAATGTAGTATTATGATGGGTCCAAAATGTTGAAGCCAGTTGGGTGGAAATAATATGATAAATACTATTTAATCAAGAAGCTTCACTGTTTTATGCATGGGTGCATGGGCATTCTGTTCAAGATCTATGCACCTTTATCACCCAAGAATTTCCAATTAAATTGTAGGATTCCCTTGGTTCCTCCTGAAACAAACTATTTGTTAAGCCTACAAGCCTATTAGTTGCAAAAAGAAAAGCTTCCACCATGGGTTGCATAGACCTATTACCCCTCCAACCTAGGAAGTTGTCTTTATTGTTCATTATTTCCCTCTTCTCCTGGTATCTTATTCTACTTCGTTTTTCTGTAGAGCAACCTGATTCAAACACTCACCATCTCAGAACATGACCTTGGGGGAGAAGATCTCTTCAAAGCTTCAGAACCTATCATAGAAGAACCAGAGATGGGTCTTGTTCCCATTATAGCTGCCGTTTCAGTGATTTCTTCTAGGGAAGACGTCATGTCCTACCAAATAATAAAGGACACAGACATGGAATCAATTCAAGGCGAGCACCTACTGAGTGAGGTATTATATGGGTGCAGCAATGCTCTCATGGTGAAGTCTGCCATATCATCCCCTGAAGTCTCAGATATCAAGGTTCCTTCCATGTTAATGGAGGATGCTACAATTGCAGAGAAAGATCAGTTAGTCATGGAAGGGCCAATTGAGAAAAGTTATAGCTCATAATGTTTGAGCTCAATGGAGTGGACAAATTGTGGTGCTTTCAGGTGGACTTTGATGCTGCCTATGGGATTCAAAGAGCATTCAGTGAAGGGGATATACAGGTAAGAATTCCTCATTTCACCTTGTCTTTGAGCCTTTCAATTGTGTTTTCTTTGCTATCTATAATTCCGTAAGTGAGCTAGCAAATACTCTCTAAGAGGCAGAACTTTATACCTGCTTGATTGCAACACCTATTTGTAAAAGAGATTATCCACCTGTAAACTAGGAAGTTTTAAATGAGAAAAAAGAGTATTACGAACTAACTATTAGACGTTAGCACAATCTGCTGGCATAATTTTTTAGGACAGTACATCCCTTCTAAGAGGTATGTGACTAAGCATGCACTTTTAAATATCATTGAGGACACCTGAGTAGAGAAACAATTGTACTTTGACTGATAGAACTTTCTAGTGTTGTTATCTCTGTGGCAAACCTATTTCAGACCTGAAACTGAAACATGTTGATTTCGTGGAGTCGTACCGCACATGGAATAGTTTGTTGCAAAGGATGTCTGAAAGCAAGTGACATGGTTGCACAAAATTGCAGGAGCACATTATCTTACTAAAAGAAATAAATAAACACAAAGAGGAAGTTAGTGCACTGAAGTACAAAATCTCAGATGAAGCACTTCAACAAATGCCAGCCTTTCAGGGCCGGGTATATTTTTCCATGAAATCTCTTTTTTTTGCTTTCACATGACATGGCTTCTGCTTTGTGGTATACAGGTCTAGTGTGAACTCATCTTAGAAACAGCGATATATGGTAACTGAAGTTTTTATAACATACTAATGCTTTTGCAGATTGATGTTGGCTGCAAGATGCTTATCTTGTAGTTCAGAACAAGGGACGTGTTGCATGTGAAATGAATTCTGGGGAAGAGTTGATATGCACAGAGTGTGTTTGAGAAGGGTGCAACATAGAAGGGTTTAATACGCCATCACCAGCACCTTAAGCCGACCAACTTAAGGCATTAAAGCATCTTTTCCTAAGGGGCGACCAATCCTTTTAGGTCCTTTTAACTCTTTGTCTCAAAGTGAAAGAGTCCTCAACTTCAAGGGTGCAAAAAGGAAGTTGCGAATAGCGGCAGTTGAGTTCACAACTCTGATGCCATGTCACAACACGAGAAAAAAACAAGAAAAAAAAAGGAGGGATAAAAGTAGAGAGAGGTCTTGTACAAAAGAAAGCAAAAGGGAAGAGAAAAGGGGTCTTGAGGAAAAAGAGAGAAAACAGCATCTACTGCTTTAGAAATTGTAAAGTTACAAAAATGCCCCTATTAAGTGATTCTTAACAAGGGCAATACAAGGTGATATCGAAAGACAAAAAATACCCTCATGGGAATACATTTCAACAAAGAAGAAAGGTCAATGAACAACAAAGAACGTGCAATACTATTAATGGACAACAAATTAATAAATAAATTAGGAACATGTAGAACACTTGAAAGAGGGACGACAAACAATAGAGAGATGGATCTTTGACCAACTATGAAGAGAAGGAATCATCAAGTAGTTTCACCCTTTAGAACAAAGTTGACTTATGAGTCATGTGGTTGGAAGCTTTGCAATCAATTATCCAAGGAGATTCCAAAAAATGAGAGGACACATAAAAGGCAAAAGAGGTTGAGGGAGTAGGGTTAGAATCCATCTGATGTAGTGCCCTACCATACAATTCCAAATGGTCACGAAAGGCATTGATGAAGTATTCCTTGATCAAAACTAAAGGGATGATTTTGAGGAACACCTGTTTGTTCGTAAGAGGCCATGTTTGCAAAGGTATACTCCTTTTAATTAAATTTATTATCATGTTCTGGTGCGAGTTTCCTGTTCAGTTCTTGAACCCGCAACCCTATTATAGGAGCTAGATCAACAACACCTTTAAGTGACCGACCAAACATAACCTCAAAAGGAGTCTTCTTGGTAGATCTATTAACTGAATCATTGAAAGCAAACTCAACTTGAGGTAGGATAAGATCCCATTGCTTTAAGTAATCTCCAACTAAGCTCCTCAACATATTGCCCAAGCTTCGATTAACCACTTCAATTTTTCCATCTGTTTGTGGGTGAAATGTACTCCTATGTTGTAGGGTAGTAACCATACGCTTCCATAAAGTCCTCCAAAAGTGGCTAAAAAATCTTGTATCATGATTTGATGTGATAGACCTTGGCAATCCATGCATCATAACTTCTTTAAAAAATAAGTTAGCTACATGAGAAGCATAAGAAGTCTTTTGGCAACCAATGAAGTGGGTTATTTTAGAGAAACTATCAATCACAACACAAATTCCATAGTAATATCAGTCCATACTTATATGCTTTATTTCATGAGGAAATATTCCTAATATAAGGTTGAAAAAGGCTGTAGGAATGGTGTGGGCAGAGGTTTGCCTTGACAGAAGCCGATCTCAATTGGTAGATACATTATCAAACATATGTTAGTCAACTTCTTCAGATATCAATTACCGAGTATAATCTTATTACTGAAGAGGTAGACATCTTCATTATCATTTCATTATATGATTCTTATCATGTTCTTATAATATTCTTAATTCCATTCTTTATTTACTCTCATAGGATTTATTATGTTTTGATCATTAGCATACTTTGAAGATATGGGCAAGAATGGAGTTTGATTTGGCGAAATAAGATACACCCATAGGATGAATAAGACTTTTTAGGTTAACTGCATTTTTTATCAGTGGGTTAACTACTTTTTCTTGTTTAATGGATGCATTATTCTTCATGTCATTTGGATTCTTGTTCAGTAAAACAATTCTCTGCCTTTTTCAAATAGTGTCAAGTAACAAAAGAAAGAGAGAAGAGAAGGGAAGAGGTGGGTGAATTACTGCTCACATCCAAAGAAAAGTTTATATTATCCTGAAAAAAAATCATAAATGCCCCTAATAGGGTGTCCAAATACAAAAAGAATTGAAAAAACCTTAAAGGCCCTTGTTACAATACATATTCTCAACACTCCCCCTCAAGTTGACCATATATATTTATCATGTCTGGTTTGCCAAGGTTTATATCAAATTTCGGTTTGTGGAGACCCTTGGTGAGACTATTAGAAAGTTGATCTTCAAACTTGACAAATGGCATACATATTTCTCCACTGGTTATTCTATCTCTCATCTCCCCTTTTCCCTTTAAGCCCCCATTGGTTTTTTATGGAAGTTATTTACCCGTATTCTTTTATTTCCTAAGTAAATAAGACGACCGTTTTAGTCATATAAAGCCATTATTAAAAGTGACAATTTTGTCCCCATTCAAGTGTTGTCAAATTTCTCCTAGGTGGCAAAGTTATTTATCCACTTGGAGTGTTTAGGGAATATAAATTTTCCATGGACCCCCATAAATTAAAAAAAAAAACAAAACAACACAAATATCTTAGTTAATGGGAACCAAAATCTCATTGATGAACTTTTCCCCCTTACAAAATCTAAGGTGGTGTTCATTTTTGGGATTTTGAGAGGAGGGAAAGTTGTCCAATGGGATTACAAGAAACCCATGCTCTTTTTATTTTTTTAGATTTATTTTGGGGCTAGGGAAAGTTTATTTTCTTGGGTAAGTGACAGCCATCTCCTAAGTGGGTAAATTAACTTTCCCATTTAGGGGGAAGTTGCTAACACTTGGATGGGAGAAAAATACCCCTTTTGATAATGAAATTTTTATGGTTAAAATGATCATTATATTATTTACCTATGAAATAAAAATAACATGGGTAAATACACTTAATGGGTTAGTCCATTTACCTAGGTAAATAACTTACTGAAAAACAAATAGGGCCTAAACGACAAGCCCTTATTGGAGAATTAGGCTCTATTTGGATAGACTTCTCAAAAGTACGAAAAACACATCATGTTTGGATGGCATATGTCCTACCTTGGCTTTCATACTTTTTGAAAGCACAAAACCCCCCAAAAGCACAAAGTTGACTTTTATTACTTCGTGCTTTTGGAGCCAGGCTGGATTTTTCATTAATATGTTAATTAATTATTCATTTTTAGTAATTATTTATTTAAATAATTAATTTTCAAAACTTCTCGAAATTAAATTACCAAAATCAGTAATTTTCATTAAGTGACTGTAATTTTCATTAAAACTTGTGCTTTTAAAAGCACAAACCCCCCGAAAAGCATGGAATAGACTTTTATTACTTTGTGCTTTTGGGGCCAGGCTGGGACAGATTTGGGTTGGGCTCTGTCTATGTATCAATAGAATACATTTAGGCCCAAGCCCGGCCCTCATAAAAAGCCCAAAGCTTGGGCCCGAGCTCAAGCTAGACTAGAAATTTGAAAATAGAAAATTTTTTCATTTTTTTATTCAATAAAAAAGTGTTTTATTTATATTAAAAACCTTCAAAACTCAAAAATAATAAACTTCTCACTATTACTTGAAAAAAAGAGAAGAATAACAAAGAAAAAATATTGTATATATATATTGTTAAATAAAATATAATTTTTATTATTTAATATAGAGTATCATATCGGGCTCATGCTTAGGTTGGGCTTTTTTGAGAAAGCTTGAGCTTGGCCTGAAACAAGTAGGGCTCAGTTCTTTAGGCCCAAGCCCAAGTGTGTGCCTAAAATTATGACTAAGCCCGACTAATAACGGGTCGGGCCATCGGGCTACTCGGCTCATGAAAAGGAATAGTGATCACCCTTCAGGTAAAACCCCTTGGTCGAGACTCCCCCATTTGCCTGTCATCTTCAAGCCCTAACCTCTTTGTCGCGGTGGGTCCTTGTTCCGCCGTTCCCATCTACGGCCCACCATTGCCATTGGAAATCGTCATCGGAAGCACAGTCTCAGGGTTAATCATGGGTCGGGCCCAAGCCGGGCTTTGCACTTATGATAAGGGCTAAAGCTTAGGCCCGGGCCCGGCCCGACCTGGGGTTTTGGGCCTATAATATAAGCCCTAGCCCAGGTCTACATGGGTTCGGGTCGGGCCAGGCTGGGCCTGATTCCGGGCCAATGTCTTTTATATATAAAACATTATATATCTATAATATTTTATATTAAATGACATAACATGCATATAAACTTTTATTTTATATATTATATAATATAAAATACTACATATAATATAAATTATGCATGTTATGTTATAATATTTATATATAAAATATATAATATAATGTAAAATAGCATGTTTACATATGTATACAGTAATGCATAAATTTAAATATATGTGGGCCGAGTCGGGCCAGGCTGAAATGATCACCCCTACATAGTCTTCACCGGAACTGCAGGTATGGATCCTGGTTTCATATTTTTCCCTTTCTTTTAAAGTTTTTCTCCATTACCCATGATTCATCTGATTTGTATATGTGACAAAGGCCACATTACCCATGATTAGCCACCTGTTTACACGGAAGATACACATGCCACATGTACACATCATGTATGCGTATCAACCACTTAGAATTGGCACTTGGTTTAGGAAACGAAGTGGTTTTGTATAGGTATAATATAACATTACAGCAAACAAGCTATAGAAACATTCTATTAAGCTTCAAGAATAGTTTAGGAAACGAAGAAATCAACGACATTGATTCTAATGGTGGTAAACATGCAAAAATGGTATTTTTGTTTTGAAAAGTATGTTTTCCAAAATTTTTTACCCAAACGATTTTCAAAGTAAAAATACCAAAGTAAAAACTGTATTTACACTTTATACTTCGTGTTATTAAAAGTACGAAAGTAGAATTCTACCAAACATAGCCTTAAACCCAAGTTTCAGAATAAGGGAGGTCGTGCGGGCTTGGTTCTTATTTTAGGTCCATTAATATGTTACTCTGATCTTGGTTAGATATGCAAGCCCAAAGGATATAATAGTGAAATTTTGATCGCCGGACATGAGTTTGGGTTAGGGAGGAGTTAGATGTGGGGTCGGTATGCTGTGAGTGGATAAACTTTTGTCGGCTTGAGGGTCGGTATGCCGTGAGTTAGATGTGAAATTTTGACGTCGGCTTATCTCAGCCACGTTGGCATATCTCGACTGAGCTACGCTATTACTATGGCTCCCCATCTTATCCTTTCAGCCACACATCACACAAATGAGAACAACTACGGATAAAGAGGAATAAGGAAGATGACTCCGATGGGGAATGGAACTCTATCTTGAATATCTCGGCGACTAACCTCATCCCGACAACCCCGAAAGCCCAATCCAACTAGGACATGGATATTCGGCTATAAAAAGGTACTCTATGCTCAAGGTAAGGGATCCCACTTATGACACCCATACTGCTATTCTGCTCGAACCAGCATCCCTGTAGCTCAGCCCGACCATCTATCACCTCCTACTGACTTGAGCATGGGAGTATCTATCCGGGGATAACTCCTCGGGCCTTTGACTTCTCCTTTCTTGATTGCAGGTCTTGAAGTGTGGCCTCGTCCTTGTAGCTCAGCCCCACCATGGGCTTAAGCTCTCACAGATCAACCCCTTCAGCAACAACTATGTTTACTTGTCTTTGGAGCTCCTCATGCTCCTTAGAACTCATCCTATAGTGGGGTAAGTTAGGCAATGTTGCTCCTGGCACTAAATCTATATGATGTTGCACATCTTTTAGGGGAGGAAGGCCATTAGGTAATTCCTTAGGCCTCACATCAACATATTCATGAAGTAGCTTCTTCACCATCACATCATCATATTCAATTTGTTTGGGGTGAAGAGAGTAGTGGTTGGCATTGTTTCCTTCCTTGAAAATGAATCAAGTTGCGTTGGTTTAAAAGTTATCTTCGTATTGCCTTTCAGAAAGTTGCATGTGTTCTTGTCCCCATGATGAATGGTCTTACAGTCATATTGCCATGGGCATTCCAAAAGAATATGGCATGCATCCATTAGGACAACATCACACCATACCGATTCTTTAAATGTATTACCAATAGAGAAATTAAATAAGTATTTAGAAGAAACTCTTACCTCATTTCCATTGTTGAACCATAAAATATGATATGGTTGGAGGTGTTGAACAGTTTTGAGCTGTAATCTATCCACCCTCTCTTAAGAAACAAGATTCTCACTACTTCCACTGTCAATAATCTAGTTACACAACTTCCACCAGTTGCACAATGTGTTCTAAAGATATCATTTCTCAACCAATCCCCTGGTAGTGGTTCTTTAGGTGCAACCATGGAGTGTCGTATCACTAAAACTTCACCGTCTATGTCCCCATCCAAGTTTTCTTCCTCTAAAGCATCAGCTTCAATAGTTTTAGCCACTTATTCATCCTCAACATGGCCTATACCATCTTGTTGTTCATCACATGACTTCATCAACTAGATCTGTTTGCCCTTCAATCGATCTCTTAGGACCATGGTTTTCAAAGCCGGACCAGATCAGATAGTCGGACCAGAAAAACCGGGAAACGATCACCTGACCAGTTCTATTTTCCCCAAAAATTTTGATTTTGGTTAGCAAATCGCTGAACTGACCAGTTAACCATTCGAACAACCTTGATTGTTTTCCAATTTTTTTATTTTATTTATTTTTTGTCAAAATGGGTTGGCCGTTCGAGTCGAATCGTCAGACCATTCGGGTCGAACCCCTAACCGGTTCGTTTTTAAGAACCATGCTTAGGACATTCATTGGAAGGATGTCCAACTCAATACAAGTGAAACATCTACAATAGGCTGCCCCAGATTCCTCTTGGTTGCATTTGGAGCCCCTTGGACTATAGGTCGTGTTTGGTTAATCACACAATCCTTACCAAACCCAAAACTTCAGCCTACTAATGAAGATGTACCTTGGACAACACTTAGTTTTCGCCCCAAGCTCCAACTCAATTGTGCTTCAACAATCAAAGCTAGCCGATATGCATCCTTTACTTTATATGGGCAATGTAGGCTAACTTAATCCTGTATTGGCAACCTCAAACCATTGATATATCTACTAACATTTTGATGTTCAATTTCTGTCACAATAATCCAAAGAATTAATCTATTAAATTCTGTTTGGCATCTTTAAACCATTGATTTGGCATCCTACATTTTTCTCATCTCATCCCTCTATTTTCCTCAAAACAAATAAGAGAAAAATGAATGTTTTTGGAACATTCCCTTTTTTCTCATCCCCATCCCACAAACCAAATGAAGCCTTAAACTCTTTTGCGTACTCCTTTACAATCTTTTCTTGTTGTCTTAAATTATGCACCCTTTGGTAAACAATTTGCTCATAATCTGGTGGTAAGAATTGGAATTTCAACTTCTATTTCATTCTTCCCCAAAAATTAACTTATATTTTTCCCCTTCATTTCTCTACCCCTTCGGTAATTTTTCCACCAATCCAAGGTTGTCCGATGCATCTTTACTATAACAAGCTTTGCTTTTTGTTCTTCATTCATTTTTTTCCAATTAAAATAATTTTAAATGTTGTCCAACAAGTCTAGAAACTCTTGAGGTTCCAGCTCATCATCAATCTCGTTAATATATAGTTAAACACTATGACCTTGAGTTGATTGTAAAGCTTAAACTATTTGGTTTTCCTACCCCTTGTTATTCCTTTCATGTTGATCACTTCCAAGTTGCTCAATGTCTTAACTTGACTATTCACTAATAATGTTAGTGGATTGTTCATCAACTCTAGGAGATTGTCTTCTTTTTCCTAGCCCCAAATCACCTATCATGTCACCATGATAATATAGCAAAACCCAACAACGAGATAAACTTTGAGGCAAACCCAAGGAAAGAACTTGCTCTTGTACCACTTGATATGGACAAAAATACAAATTACAAGCAACACCAATAAGCACAAGAAATACCCAACTAAAAACAGCAAAACAACTTGGACTTTTTATGGATTTTAGACTTGAACCTGATGTAAAACTCCTCTTGTAATAGTTCCATTATAGTAACAATGCAACAAGTTGGCCATACAATTCAAACAAGAGGGAAAGAACCAAACAGCCCCACCAATAACAATCCCCCTTCTCCTTTATACCCAATGGCTTGCCAGAGAAACCAATTAAAATGTTTACACATAAACCCCTAGAATGCTTCCCTCTCACAAGCAACTCCATAAGAACAAAAATAACTTCAAATGAACCCCCAAGAGACTAAAACCCAATAGATATGCACCCTACTGCCCCTGACTAGAATGTAACTTATAAAATGACAAAAAACCCCGATCGCAAACTGTCAACAAAGCTACCCAAAAACAACAATTTAGGATCATACTACAAAAACCATGCAAAACAAAATTCATTATCATTTTTTTTTCAAATTTCTTTTCTTTTTTTGCCTCATCTGTTTTCAAACCATATCCCAACAACTATCACAAGTATGTCTAGGTCACTAACAATGCCCACGTCTTATCATTCTCATACCCTTTCTTCAAGACGTACATTTCTTGAACATACAAGAGATCCCTAAATTTCTTGTAGGCCTTAACATCCTCATGGCTTTCCCATTCAATACTCAAGAAATTATCTAATTCCTTCAAGATACCTATGAGAGTATGGTAAATAGATAGAGTTTGATTGTCCCCAAATTTCACGAGTTGTACCCACCCTTGTAAAGTTTTGTTTGATTAGTGGTAACATAAGGTAAGAAGCCAAGTCATGATTAAGCAGTTTTCATATTCCCACTTATCATGCTCAACAGTCCACAGAACCAGACCGGGTCGGATAGTTGAACCAAAAAACCAGAAACCAATCAAGTGACTGGTTCCGTTTTCCCCCAAAACCGTTGATTTTGGCTAGCGAACCACTGAACCGGGCAGTTAACAGTTCGAGCGGTTTTGACCATTTTTTATTTTTTTGATTTTTTTTTGTGTCAAAAAGGACCAAGTGTTCAATTCAAACGGTCAGACCGTTTGACCCAGTAACCAGACCCCTGATCAGTTCGATCACCAGGTCGGTTTTAGTTTACTTATAGCATGCCAAGTAACTCTTACCGTCAAACATGAGTAATAGTCATTGGAAAACACATATGGGTCACACCACCATTCAATGCTCCTTGAGTAGAAGTCATCCTAGAAGCCACCCTTTTTACTTCAGTTCACATTGAGAAAAGAGGCACCACCACCGAGCACTAAACCAGCACCAACTCAATGGTCGAACTCTAAGTTACTTGAGGAAAATCAGTCCCACGCTCTTCAATGACAAACCAGACGACTCCCAAGTCGACGAAGGCTAGTCACCACCAAATCAGACCACATGGTCCTATGATACCATAAAAATGAATTCACATATGCCCCCCTCCCCACAGAACGTGTCTCAAAAACGCCCCACATGCATATCTCAACGTGTATTGAGAAACATCTCTCGTTCTTGTCATTAGAAGATGTTCCTAATACACGGTTGGGATGTGCTGTGGGAGGCTGTTAAACCTCTTCACAACATTCAGCCACCACCATCACGCACACAACCAGGAAAAGAGAGGAACAAAAACACTTGAAGGTCCTAGATCAAGTCGATTAACTGTTCTTGAGTCAATCACAGAAATCAGAGTAAAAAAGGAGGAGAAGTTCATCAATCTGTTCTCAGACACTAGAGTCCTGCTCAAATACCATATTAACAGCAAGAAAACCAGGAAAAATAAACATAAATAAGAGGAGAGAAGAAATAAGAGACAAGTTCTTGAGTCGAGAAGAGTTGGCTGGCGGTGCCTTCGGTATTATTTATAGTAGGGTGACTCAGCAGTAAAAAGTAAAAAAAATAGAAAGGCAAAACTGCTCCTGCAGCACGTAAGTGTCAAATACAGCACTCTTGAAGTGGGGTCCTATTGCATGGTTGAGTAGTTTGCATAAATAAGCTATATTGAAAAATATGGGACCCATAAAGAATTTTGGAGGTCTTTAAGGATTAAATTTAATCTCAAGTTCCGATTAAAAAATGATGCTATAGCTAAAGAGGAAAAGTAGTGGGTAATGTGAAATACAGGGCACAAAAGAATTCGACTATAATATCTTTGAACTACAACACCTACCAAAAAATATCTTCAAATTGCAACTTTTTACCAAGGCATTAAATTTCTTCTGAAAGCCAACATTGTTATCCAAATCACAAAGGTGATGGCTATAGTGGGTTACCAATGAAAGATGGTTATTGTAGAACCCAGAATAAAGAATGAATATCAGCTAATGAAACTACAAAAGTAACAAAAAGAACTCAGAATATAACAGCATTGTAGAAACTCTAAGATTGGATTTAGAAAACAGGATTTACTGCTACAAAGATCCAAGAGCTTTATGCTTATGATGTCAATAGTTGTAGTTATTATTTATTAACCATATATGTTGGTAAACATGTTATGGCATTAGGTAATTACTCTCTTTTCTTCATATGAGATGCATAAAATATTGAATGAGTTATAGATCATAGGAAAAGAGTTATAAAATTATACCAAGAAACCATTTTATAGCAGCCATCACAGACATTACATTATTGAAATCACTTTCTTGTTCATTCAGTGCTTTTTTCATTATGATTTTGAAACCACAGAACTTATAGCAGAACTTATAGGGAGGCCCTAAAACTGGTGCATTCACACACACACACACTGGTGCATTCTAAGATTATCACAATTCTCACTGAAGCAAGTTCAGGAGTTGAGAAATGTATGTGGCTCCCATGCTTCAAGACCTGGTATCATCTTGCAAATATATATGACTTTAGTCAGAGCCATTGGGATATATGCATATAAAAATAAATAGATATAATGATCATATCCACAACCTGAATAAATTTTCCAGGAAGTTTTCCACTTGTATCCTTATGTGGAATGCTAAAGTAAAATCCCTGCCTATTATTGAAGGGAATTTTCAAATTTGGCATATTGAATTCCCCCGGATATTTTTTTGGAAGGTTATGTATGGCTGTCATTTCAATGTTGATTAGAAAATACTAGTATCACAATAATTTCTTTGCAACATCCAGAAGCTCATCTATGCCATCCTTCACAGCAAAACATTGTTGTGTTCATGCAGCAAAAGAAACTCGTGAATGAAGTATATCCCCCATTAATAACATTACCAATCCTGAAAGAAATCCAGTAGCTTCTTGACGAAATTACTCAAATGTTTAAATATTTTACCTTGCTTTTTTATCTAAATAAACAACTGATCTCCAGTTATGCATAGTGTATTATATCCATGGCAGCATACAAATGATAGAAGAAAATTCAAGTCTAAACTATGACCAAGGAATGCTGAAGCCTAAGCCATAATCTTGTTACTTTTGCCAAGACATAAACGGCATTAAACAGAATGAAAGGCCATGCATGAAGTAATATCCTCATCATTTTTTCGGACACATAACAATCAACTTTATTGTAATAAAGAATGTTAGTATCTCCAAGGAATAAGTGCCAACCATCTCAATGTGTAATGCTACAATGATAACTCCCATCTCAATGTGTAATACCATTCCCATTTACACCTTTTCTTTTTATTTATAGTCTTCACCTAATTAGATTTAATTTATACTAATGTGTAATGCTACAATGATAACTCCCATTAGGGGCCCATAACACAATATAATTGAAGGACAAAAATGCCGCTTATTTTCTCAGCAATATTATCAAAATCAAGCCCTAAGTTACTATTATCATTGATAATTAAAGAGGTCAAGTATAATTAGGTCTAACCGAGTCAGACCCAATAGTCCCAATTAACAAGCAAGTTCACATCTCCGCCCCACAACATCCCACAGCACATTCCCGCCATGTATTGGGAACATCTCCCGATGATAGTACCAGAACTGATGATGTCATCATCGGAAGATGTTCCCAATACACAGCGGGGATATGTTGTAGGACGTTGTGGGGCGGAGATGTGAATTCTTAACGAGCAGCTCAGATATGGGTCTTATCTTGTTCCGATTAATAATCAGATCAGGACTGGTACTCCCTGTCCCAAACCACGCACAACCCATTGACAGCCCTAGATTGCAGGGGGTTAGACAATTGTGGACCATGGTGATAGAGTTAATTATTTGATAATGAGGTTGGGAATTTGGTGATATGTGGATATTTTCTAAGGGATATTGGGCCGGAATATTCTTATACTTTTCCCCGTCTCTTATTCTTCTTTAATGAGTTACTGTTTGCATATACACAAACATAATGTAAGAAAAAGCAAGTGTACCTTGACTTTTTTTTCTTATAAAAGCATACTTTTCATTTTCACAGATGGAGTGAGAAATGTTTCAAAGAAGAAAACACTTTGAATCCTTAAGCACCTAAATGTTTAAAACAAAGAAGTTAGTCTAGCATCTCAGGAAAGTATAGATTCTCATGGCATCATGGGTGCAAAATACATATTTATATACCTTTGCAAGTAGGGGCATATCGTCCAAAGCAATCTTAAGAAGGATAATCTTAATATCAGCACCTGACTCCTAGCGTTATCAACACCAGAGGCCACATAGGCAATTTTTTTTTTTTTGCTTGACACAGAAGTGACAGAGGACCCTATCTAGTACTTTCTGGCAATTTTAATTTGCTTCAACAAACATGTGCAGCTTTTGCAAAACTCAACTACTTTATTGAAAACTATTAGAGTTGCCAATTGGTAAGGTATAACTAAACCAAGTACCAAACCAACTGGACCGATTATGTCAGTTCTCATTCGCTGGTTTGTGTCCTGATTAATAATTGGGTCAGGAGTTATTTCTATTCAAAACCAATTATATAGTCAATAATATATAAAGGTCTCCTGGTTTTCTTGCATTTCTTTCTCCCCAGCATCCATACGATTGTAACTCTTGTACAATTCCACATTGTTCTACCCCTTTTCTTTCAGCATCTAACCACAGAGAATCAAACAATCTATCCAAGCCAACAGTAGATTAAAAACTAAAAAGTGGTATACAATCTCACCATTCAATTTGCACATGATACACCGGTTAGGAAATAAAGGCTACTAGTCTCCTTTTTTGCAACATGGAACAAGTGTTGATGCTCCCATGAAAAAATTCCCAATAAAAACCCCAATTTTTGGGGAAATAGGTGCACACTAGACTTCCTTCACAAGAAAGGACCTAGAGGGGAGAGAAGTGACCCTAACAAGCATATTTGAAAACGAAGTATAAGAAACTTACCCGCAGGGTTAGGAACTAAGAAACAATAACAAATTTAGACTCTCTTTCATAGGGGACTCCCCATGCTATCATACTCAATGTGATTAAGAAGTATGGGAAAAATATTATGGATTGCCTTCCAAGGAGAAGCAAGGATAAGCCGGATAATTTTGCATAGAATGGAACGTACTATGGATTGCCTTCTAAGGCATCTGATTTTGGGAAAATATATTGCAATGAAGTACAAATAAAATAAAACATTGTTAAGTTATCCTGAAATTGGCAATTGCATGTGTTTTTATTTTCCTGGGTGGGCAAAGCAGATTAGAGGTTAGTAGGTCAGTACATAAAAACAAGTTTCAAACCCGCTTTCCAGATATCGAGAAAGATTATTTTTTCAGACAAGATAGAAAACATGTAACCTTGAAAATAAAAAGTAAAATCTCCGCCATAAGATAAATTGTAATATGCATTTTAAACTTTTCCTTGGGATGGGTAAGTAAGCTGAATTGGGCAGTGGACCTCACTGCCAACTGATCAAGAGAAATCTTCCTTGAAACTAGGTAGCAAATAAATTATTTGATACGGATGCAGTTGACATCAGATCTGAGATAATGCATCCTACCTTTTGAAATCAAGAAAAGAATGTAGCACGCCATTTCATGAGGATTAGATCCCAAGAACTTTCATCTTAATTTCGCAAAGAAAAATCAAATGCAGTGGTACAAATTTGTCAGGACGAAAAACTACAACAAATTCATTTTCTCAGTTTAAATGAGAAGAATAAAAATTCCTTGGGAAGTTTCAAGCTTTGAAGTTAAAGATTAATGAGTGCAACAAATTTCATTTTGAAAGATAGGAAAAAAGTCAAACTAGTAAAATAGAGTAAATTTATCAATAACAAAGTTTTTTTTATTTGAAGTTAGACAGTTTTTTTTTTATCAATAACACACTTCATTAATTAATCACAAATAATTACAAAGGGGAAGATAAACTTTCTTATCTTCCAGCTGAGGCTTGAGCCCCAAAGAAAGGAAAAAGAGAGTTACAACTGAGCCCAAAGCATAAACTCCCTCTCCACCCCTTGTTTAGCTAACACATCAGCAAAAGAGTTAGCTAATCTTTTCACCCAACTGATCTTGACTTCCATCTCTTGAACCAGCCACCTAAATTTCCTCCTGTCATTGCTGTAATTCAATAACCCATTGTTGTCTTTATTCAGTCACCCTACCACCATCTCCAAGTCCCTTTCGATTATAAGTGTTCTTATATTCATCTCCTTAACTCTCTGGACTCCTTCCATAACTGCATAGGTCTCAGCTCTGAGAGAGTCACCCACTGCAATTGGGCCTGAGAACAAGGCTGAAACAATCCCCTAAACACACCCCAATCCCCAAGTGTCCAGGATTCCCTCTACTACACCCATCAAAGTTTAGTTTTAAGAAACCAGCTGAGGGAGGGGTCCAAGACACACTTATTCCAGTTCTGGTCTGGGTGCAACTAGAAATCTCATCCCACTTCCTCAACATGTCATCCACTGTGTAATCTGTGAACAACTCTGAGGATTTCAGCCACTGTACAACCCTTATATGGATCCTGAAGTTTCTTTCTTCCCATCAAGACTAGCATACCGCAACCCTCAGGCATCTCCACATGGTTATACCCTTTTTCATATGCCACCTAAAGAAAGAAGGGGAAAAAAGACTTTGCAAATTTGATGGAGGGTCATACCGCAACCCTCAGGCATCTCCACATGGTTATACCCTTTTTCATATGCCACCTAAAGAAAGAAGGGGAAAAAAGACTTTGCAAATTTGATGGAGGGTTCCATATACACCCAAAAAGGGAGAAAACCCACTCCCAAATAGACTTTGCAAATTGGCATGATACCAATAGGTGAAAACCAGTCTCCCAAGCAGCTTTACAAAGAACACACATGTGAAAGCTGTTTGGGGGTACCACATTCAGGTTGTCAAAGAAAAGAGGATTATAATGTGGAGATATACAAGAGCTACTTTGGTTTGAACAAATAGAAGGAGAGGAATGCACGAATTATCAAGGAAAAAGAAAAAAAAAACAAGGATGCTTTAATTGAAAGCATTACAGTTAGGGAGGCACATTGATTAAGAACAATGTATTGTTCTTAGATTTCATTATGCATGATGTTTACAAAAATTAGGCAGCAATTGTTGCTTCCTCAATGAAAAACGCAAGAAAACAAGGAGTAATTGGAAATCATGAAAGAATGGATGGCTGAAACTGAATAATGATGGTAATAGTAATGGTAATCCAATTGCCCTTTCGGATAGGGGGACACAAAAACTAAATTAATCAAATTTATCACTTTACAATATAAGTAATCCCATTATTTCATTTGAAGAGAATTAGGTGCAAATTATTACGATCTAACCAAAAAACAATTGCTACAAGGACCCAATGCTAAAGCAGACAATTAGGTGATGGTCTCCACTGCAATAAATTAGTCACAATATCAATTCAAACCAAGCCTTGATGTTAAAAATTAGAGAGTGCAACAAATTTCATTTCGACAGAATGCAAGAAAGTCTAATTAGTCAAATAGAGTAAATTGATAAGGAAGAGCAAGAGCAGATGGAAGAAGTTGTGAGGGAAACAGTGGGGTTAAACAAAAATTTTTTTTATTAGCAACACTAAGGAAAATTTTGTTCATTAAATTTAAAAAGGTACTACAAGAGGTTGTGCATACAAAAAAGAAGATATACTGACACCCCCAACTTTCCCACCCACATACATTTTACATTACATCAAAGCCAAAAAAGTACTTGTCAATTAAATCCTTACTTAGCCAGGCGATAAGCCAAGCCATTATTAGATATTTGAACTCATTTAATTTCAATCTACATGTCCGTTGAGAACAATTTGACAAACATTATTTCATTCCTAAACAACAAGTAACATCCACCTCCATCAAGCAGCTAACCATAAAGGAGTCAAACAATCTATCCAAGTTAACAAGAGGATCTCACTCACAACCAAAAAGAGCAAGAACCAATCTACCACGAAAGAATACCGAGCAAAAAGTACTAACTTTTGAGGGAATAAAAGCACACTAGATACCCTTCACAAGAAAGGACAGAGGGGGACAGACCTTGATAAACATATTAAAAGGGAACCACAAGAAAACTTACCCGTAGAGTTAGGAACCCAAAAGATTAGAAACAAGTAAAAATAAAAGCACTGGACACCCTTCACTCGAAACACATCTTTCATAAGGGATTCCCCATGCTAGAGATACTTCCAGAATTTAATCTTATTACCAAAAGAGATATCATACCCAATGCACTAGCCATCCAAGGAGAAGCAAGGATAGCTTTGCGTAGAACAACAGCATCCCAACCATTCTCTCGGAAAACCATAGCTCATGAATAATGGTTGGGATACTGGACTATCACATAGAGCCACTATGCCTCACTCCACGGAAATCCATCAACAATATCGACCCATTCTACCTTAATCTAATCAGGCATGACCTTTTCTTCGGCAGTAAAATCAGATTTTGGGAAGACCCTTGTGTTGGGGAGTCTCCGTTAAAAGATATTTACCCCACTCTTTACCTCTCTCTCTTAAATGTAAACTCATTTCTGAGTTTTCTATCTCCTCATCTCCTCCGGACTCTGAACAGAACTCTGGGTTTAGAAAAAAACTTATAGAGATTCTAGAATTCCTCTTGTTTCAAGGAGATTGGGCTGTCGTTTGTGGGTCCCCAGACTTACCGGACAATATTCCTGTACCTTTTTAAAATCTTTAATTTCGTCTAGTCCTTCCACTTGTCCTTCCCTATGAAGGGAAATTTGTGCGTTCTAATCCCTGCGAAAATTAGTTCCGCCTACTAGGAAGTCTACCAAAGGGCATTGATGGCTTGTAATTATTACAAATTAAGCAAGAAACCCAACAAGTATTTTTCCGGGCCCCCTTGGATGTGGGTGGTACCTCCCCACTAGTTGATTGTAGCAGCAGAACTTAAGCTATTCAGTTCAGTTCTATAGAACAAGAGTTTCAATATCGAGAGTTCCAGTTGATTCCAGCAACAGCGGCAGCCAAGCAGAAATAATATCCCTTGTAATAGGTGTCTAAACCAAGTGCAGATGGCTCCTTGGCTTCCAGACATTAAACTGCGACAGCTACAAATAAACATTTGAGAAATTCCAAAAACAGTAATCATAGCAAACAAATATAGATAACACCATTACAGTTTCCAAAGTCAAGATAAATAAGTGAAACACTAAAAAGTGAGATGCACCTCTTACAGTTTCCAAAGCCAAGCGTTGATGTTAAAGATTAAAGAGTGCAACAAATTTCATTTTGAAAGATTGCAAGAAGATTGATTAGTCAAAAAAGGAAATTAATAAGGAAGAGCGAGAGCAGTTGGAAGAAGTTGTGAGGAGGGAAACAGTAGAGTTAAACTAAGATTTTTTTTATCAAAACACAAATGAAAATTTTGTTCATTAAATTTAAAAAGGTACTACAAGAGGTTGTGACTACAAACAAGGAGATATACTGACACCCTCAACTTTCCCACCCACCCATACATTTTAAACTACATCAAAGCCAAAAAAGTAGTTGTCTATTAAATCCCTACTTATCCAGGCAATAAGCAAAGCCAATAATAGATATTTGAACCCATTTAATTTCAACCTACCTGTCCTTTGAGAACAATTTGAAGCACATTATTTCATTCCTAAAGAACCAAGCAATATACACCTCCATCAAACAGCTAACCATAGAGGAGTCAAACAATCCATCCAAGTTAACGAGAGGATCTCCTTACATCCAAAAAGAGCAATTACCAATTTAAAATACAAGCCAAAGGGCAAGAGATTTGTAAGGGGCTTGCAATCTCACCATTCAATTTTCACTTGATGCAACAATTAGGAAATATAAGCTAGCCAGCTCTCCTTTTTTGCCACATGTCACAAGTGTTAATACTACCATGAAAGAATACCCAGCAAAAAGTACTAACCTTTGAGGGAATTGAAGCACACCGGACTGGCTTCACAAGAAAGGACCTAGAGGGGGTCTGACCATGATAAACATATAAAAAAAGAAACCACGACAGAACTTACCCGTAGTGTTAGCAACCCAAACGATTAGAAACAAGAAAAAATTTAGGCTCTCTAAAATGTCTCCTAAAACCAAAATTTCAATCAAAACCAAGGGATGAAGAAACAACAAAGAACAAACTCAAGGTTTGATTTAGTCTTAAAATCAGATAATGCACAGAGAGAAGGAAACACATCTTTCATAGGAGACTCCCCATGCTAGACCCCATGCTAGAGATACTTCCAAAATTTAATCTTATTCCCAAAAGAGATATCAAACCCAATGTGATTAAGCATGGGAAAAGTATTAGCCATCCAAGGAGAAGCGAGGATAGCTTTGTGTAGAACAACAGCATCCCAAGCATTCTCTCGGAACCCATAGCTCAGTAATGGATGGGATACTGGACTATCACATAGAGACACTATGCCTCACTCCATGGAAATCCATCAACAATATCCTCCCATTCTACCTTAATCTAATCAGACATGACCTTTTCTTTGGCAACAAAATCAGATTATGGGAAGACCCTTGTGTTGGGGAGTCTCCATCAAAAGGTATTTACCCCTCACTCTTTACCTATCCTCTGTTAGATGTAAGCTCATTTCTGAGTTTGCTATCTCCTCATCTCTTCCCGGCTCTGGACAGAACTTTGGGCTTAGAAAAAACCTTATAGGGATTCTAAAATTCTTCTTGTTTCAATGAGATCGGGCCATCGTTTGTGGGTCCCTAGCCTTACCGGAGAATTTTCTCATACCTTTTTAAAATCTTTAATTTCGTCTAGTCCTTCCACTTGTCCTTTCTTATGAAAGGAAATTTGTGCGTTCTAATCCCTGCAAAAATTAGTTCCGTCCACTGGGAAGTCTACCATGGGGCATAAACGGCTTGTGATTATTACAAATTAAGCAAGAAACCCAACAAGTATTTATCCCTATTGGCATATTATGTGCAAATCTAATGACGAGACGGCTTGCAACTTACAAATCTCAAATCGGTTTGTCTATTGAATTTGGAAAAAGTTCCGGGCCCTCTTGGAAGTGGGTGGTACCTCCCTATTAGTTGATTGTAGCAGAAGAACTCAAGCTATTCAGTACAGTTCTATATAACAAGAGTTCCAATATCTAGAGTTTCAGTTGATCCTAGCAGCATCAGCATCCAAGCAGAATTAATATCGCTTGCAATAAGTGTCTAGACCAAGTGCAGATGGCTCCTTGGCTGCCAGACATTAAACTACGACAGCTATATTTAAACATTTGAGAAATTCCAAAAATAGTAAATATAGCAAAGAAATACAGATAACACCATTAGAGTTTCCAAAGTCAAGATAAATAAGTGAAACACTAAAAAGTGAGATGCACCTCTTACCATTTCCAAAGCCAAGCGTTGATGTTAAAGATTAAAGAGTGCAACAAATTTCATTTTGAAATATTGCAAGAAAGTCTTATTATCCAAATAGAGGAAATTGATATAGAAGACCGAGAGCAGCTGGAAAAAGTTGTGAGGAGGGAAACAGTGGGGTTAAACTAAGATTTTTTTTATTAGCAACACAACTGAAAATTTTGTTCATTCAATTTAAAAAGGTACAACAAGAGGTTGTGAATACAAACAAGGAGATAAACTGAAACCATCACCTTTCCGACCCACCCATACATTTTACACAACATCAAAGATAAAAAAAAAATAGTTGTGTATTAAATCCCTACTTATCCAGGCAATAAGCCGAGCCATTAATAGATATTTGAACCCATTTAATTTCAATCTAGATGTCCTTTGAGAACAATTTGAAGCACATTATTTCATTCCTAAAGCACCAAGCAACATACACCTCCATCAAGTAGCTAACCATAGAGGAATCAAACAATCTATCCAAGTTAAAAAGAGGAACTCATTTACAACCAAAAAGAGCAAGAACCAATCTAAAATACAAGCCAATGGACAAGAGATTAGTAACGGGCCTGCAATCTCACCATTCAATTTTCACATGATGCACCAATTAGGAAATATAGGCTGGCCAGGTCTCCATTTTTGTCACATGTCACAAGTGTTAATACTACCATGAAAGAATACCCAGCAAAAAGTACCAACTTTTGAGGGAATAGAAGCACATTACACTCCCTTCACAAGAAAGGACCAAGAGGGGGACTGACCTTGATAAACAAATTAAAAAAGGAACCACAAGAGAACTTACCCGTAGAGTTAGAAACCCCAAGGATTATTAACAAGAAAAAACTTGGGCTCTCTAAAATTTCTCCTAAAACCCAAATTCCAATCAAAACCAAAGTATGAATAAAGAACAAACTCAAAGTTCGGTTTAGTCTTAAGATCAGATATGCACAGAGAGAAGGAAACACATCTTTCATTGGGGACTCCCCATGCTAGAGATGCTTCCAGAATTTAATCTTATTCCCGAAAGAGATATCATACCCAATGTGATTAAGAAGCATGGGAAAAGTATTAGCCATCCAAGGAGAAGCAAGGATAGCTTTGTGTAGAACAACAGCATCCCAACCATTCTCTCGGAACCCATAGCACATGAGTAATGGATGGGATACTGGACTATCACATAGAGCTACTATGCCTCACTCCATGGAAATCCATCAACAATATCCTCCCATTCTACCTTAATCTAATCAGGCAAGACCTTTTCTTTGGCAACAAAATCAGATTTGGGAAGACCTTTTTGTTGGGGAGTCTCCGTGAAAAGATATTTACCCCTCACTCTTTACCTATCCTCTCTTAAATGTAAACTCATTTGTGAGTTTGCTATCTCCTCATCTCTTCCAAGCTCTGGACAGAACTCTGGGTTTTGAAAAAACCTTATAGGGATTCTAAAATTCCTCTTGTTTCAAAGAGATTGGGCCGTCGTTTGTGGGTCCCTAGTCTTACCGGAGAATTTTCTTGTACCTTTTTCAAATCTTGAATTTTGTCTAGTCCTTCCAGTTCTCCTTTCTTATGAAGGGAAATCTGTGTGTTCTAATCCCTGCAAAAATTAGTACCGTCTACGTGGAAGTCTGCCATGGGGTATTAATGGCTTGTGAATATTACAAATTAAGCAACAAACCCAACAAGTATTTAACTCTCAATAGGCATACTATGTGCAAATCTAATGAAGAAATGGCTTGCAACTTACTAATCTCAAATCTGTTTGTCTACTGAATTTGGAGAAACTTCCGGGCCCTCTAGAATATGGGTGGTACCTCCCTACAAGTTGAGTGTAGCAGCAGAAATCAAGCTATTCAGTTCAGTTCCATATAACAAGAGTTCCAATATCTAGAGTTCCAGTTGATTGTAGCATCAGCGGCAGCCAAGCAGAAATAATATAACTTGTAATGGGTGTCAACCTAGTGCAGATGGCTCCTTGGCAGCCAGACATTAAACTACGATAGCTACATATAAACATTTGAGAAATTCCAAAAATAGTAAACATAGCAAACAAATATTGATAACACCATTACAGTTTCCAAAGTCTAGATAAATAAGTGAAACACTAAGAAGTGAGATGCACCTCTTATAGTTTCCTAAGCCAAGCGTTGTGTTAAAGATTAAAGAGTGCAACAAATTTCATTTTGAAATATTGCAAGAAAGTCTTATTAGTCAAATAGAGGAAATTGATAATGAGAGTGAGAGCAGCTGGAAGAAGTTCTGAGGAGGGAAACAGTGGGGTTAAACTAATATTTTTTTTATTAGCAACACAACTGAAAATTTTGTTCATTAAATTTAAAATGGTACAACAAGAGGTTGTGAATACAAACAAGGAGATAAACTGAAACCATCACCTTTCCCACCCGCCATACATTTTACACTACATCAAAGACAAAAAAAATAGTTGTGTATTAAATCCCTACTTATCTAGGCAATAAGCCAAGCCATTAATAGATATTTGAACCCATTTAATTTCAATCTACATGTCCTTTGAGAACAATTTGAAGCACATTATTTCATTCCTAAAGCACCAAGCAACATACACCTCCATCAAGTAGCTAACCATAGAGGAATCAAACAATCTATCCAAGTTAAAAAGAGGAACTCACTTACAACCAAAAAGAGCAAGAACAAATCTAAAACACAAGCCAAAGGACAAGAGATTAGTAAGGGGCCTGCAATCTCACCATTCAATTTTCACATGATGCACCAATTAGGAAATATAGGCTGGCCAGGTCTCCATTTTTGCCACATGTCACAAGTGTTAATACTACCATGAAAGAATACCCAGCAAAAAGTACCAACTTTTGAGGGAATAGGGGACTCCCCATGCTAGACATACTTCCAGAATTTAATCTTATTCCCGAAAGAGATATCATAACCAATGTGATTAAGAAGCATGGAAAAAGTATTAGCTATCCAAGGAGAAGCAAGGGTAGCTTTGTGTAGAACAACAGCATCCCAACCATTGTCTCGGAAAACCAAAGGTCATGAATAATGGTTGGGATATACTAGACTATCACTTAGAGCTACTACGCCTCACTCCATGGAAATCCATCAACAATATCCTCCCATTCTACCTTAATCTAATCAGGCATGACCTTTTCTTTGGCAACAAAATCAGATTTTGGGAAGACCTCCGTGTTGGGAAGTCTCCGTTTAAAGATATTTACCCCTCACTCTTTACCTATCCTCTCTTCAATGTAAACTAATTTCTGAGTTTGCTATCTCCTCATCTCCTCTGGGCTCTGGCCAGAACTCTGGGTTTAGAAAAAACCTAAGGGATTCTAAAATTTCTCTTGTTTCAAAGAGATCGGGCCGCCGTTGTGGGTCCCTAGTCTTACCGGAGAATTTTCTTGTACCTTTTTAAAATCTTGAATTTTATCTAGTCCGTCTACTTGGAAGTCTGCCATGGGGTATTAATGGCTTGTGATTATTACAAATTAAACAACAAACCCAACAAGTATTTAACTCTCAAATGGTATACTATGTGCAAATCTAATGAAGAAATGGCTAGCAACTTATTAATCTCAAATCTGTTTATCTACTAAATTTGGAAAAACTTCCGGGCCCTCTAGGATGTGGGTGGAACCTCCCCACAAGTTGATTGTGGCAGCAGAACTCAAGCTATTCAGTTCAGTTCCATATAACAAGAGTTCCAATATCAAGAGTTCCAGTTGATTGTAGCATCATCCATGACCTTTTCTTTGGAAACAAAGTCAGATTTGGGAAGACCCTGGTGTTCGGGAGTCTCCGTTAAAAGATATCTACCCCTCACTATTTACCTATCCTCTCTTAAATGTAAACTCATTTCTGAGTTTGCTATCTCCTCATCTCCTCTGGGCTCTGGACAGAACTCTGGGTTTAGAAAAAAACCTTAGGGATTCAAAATTCCTCTTGTTTCAATGAGATCAGGCTGTCGTTTGTCAGTCCCTAGTCTTACGAGTGAATTTTCTTGTATCTTTTTAAAACCTTTAATTTTGTCTAGTCCTTCCAGTTGTCCTTGCTTATGAAGGCAAATTTGTGCGTTCTATTCCCAGCGAAAATTAGTTCCGTCTACTGGGCAGTCTACCATGGGGTAATATTGGCTTGTGATGATTAAAAATTAAAAAAACCAACAAGTATTTATCTCTCAATTGGCATATTATGTGCAAATTTAATGAACAAATGGCTTGCAACTTACTAATCTCAAATCTGTTTGTCTATGCAATTTGGAAAAAGTTCCTAGCTTGTGGTGGTACCTCCCTACTAGTCTATTATAGAAGAAGAACTCAAACTATTCAGTTCAGTTCTATATAACAAGAGTTCCAATATATAGAGTACCAGTTGATAGTAGCAGCAACGTCAGCCAAGCAGAAATAATATCGCCTGTAATAGGTGTCTAAACCAAGTGCAGATGGCTCCTTGGCTTCCAGACATTAAACTATGACAGCTACATATAAACCTTTGAGAAATTCCACAAACAGTAAACATAGCAAACAAATATAGATAACACCGTTACAGTTTCAGAAGTCAAGATAAGAAGGTGAAACACTAAAAAGTGAGATGCCCCTCTTACAGTTTCCAAAGCCAAGCGTTGATGTTAAAGATTAAAGAGTGCAACAAACTTTAATTTGAAAGACTGCAAGAAGTCTGATTAGTCAAATAGAGGAAATTGATAAGGAAGAGCAAGAGCAGTTGGAAGAAGTTGTGAGGAGGGAAACAGTGGGGTTAAACTAAGAGGTTGTGACTACAAACAATATCCTCCCATTCTACCTTAATCTAATCAGGCATGATCATTTCTTTGGCAACAAAATCAGATTTTGGGAAGACCCTTGTGTTGGGGAGTCTCCGTTAAAAGATATTAAACCCTCACTGTTTACCTATCCTCTCTAAAAAGTAAACGCATTTCTGAGTTTGCTATGTCCTCATCTCCTCCGGGCTTTGGACAGAATTCTGGGTTTAGAATAAACCTTATGGATTATAAAATTCCTCTTGATTCAATGAGATAGGGCCATCGTTTGTGGGTCCCTAGTCTTACCGGTGAATTTTCTTGTACCTTTTTAAAATGTTTAATTTCGTCTAGCCCTTCCAGTTGTCCTTTCTTATGAAGGGAAATTTGTGTGTTCTAATCCCTGCGAAAATTAGGTCCTTCTACTGGGAAGTCTACCATGGGGTATTAATGGATTGTGATTATTACAAATTAAGCAAGAAACCCAACAAGTATAAATCTCTTAATTGTTATATTATGTGCAAATCTAACGAAGAGACGGCTTGCAACTTACCGATCTCAAATCTGTTTGTCTATTGCATTTAGAAAAAGTTCCGGCCCCTCCTCCATGAGGGTGGTACCTCCATACTAGTTGATTATAGAAGAAGAACTCAAGCTATTCAGTTCAGTTCTATATAACAAGAGACCCAATATATAGAGTTCCAGTTGATTGTAGCAGCAGCGTCAGCCAACCAGATAATATCGCCTCTAATAGGTGTCTAAACCAAGTGCAGATGGCCCCTTGGCTTCCAGACATTAAACTACGACAGCTACATATAAACCTTTGAGAACTTCCAAAAACAGTAAACCTAGCAAACGAATATAGATAACACCAATACAGTTTCAGAAGTCAAGATAAGTGAAACACTAAAAAGTGAGATGCACCTCTTACAGTTTTCAAAGTCAAGCGTTGATGTTAAAGATTAAAGAGTGCAACAAATTTCCTTTTTGAAAGATTGCAAGAAAGTCTGATTAGTCAAATAGAGGAAATTGACAAGGAAGAGCAAGAGCAGTTGGAAGAAGTTGTGAGGAGGGAAACAGTGGGGTTAAACTAAGATTTTTTTATTAGCAACACAAATGAAAATTTTGTTCATTAAATTTAAAAAGGTACTACAAGAGGTTGTGACTACAAACAAGGAGATATACTGACACCCTCAACTATCCCACCCACCAATACATTTTACATTAACACACCAAATTCAAAAAAAAAAAAGGAGTTGTGTATTAAATTCCTAGTTAGCCAGGCAAAAAGCCAAGCCATTAACAGATATTTGAACCCATTTAGTTTCAATCTGCATATCATTTGAGTACAATTTCAAGCACATCATTTCATTCCTAAAGCTCCAATTAACATCCACCTCCTTCAAGCATCTAACTATAGAGGAGTCAAACAATCTATCCAAGTTAACAGGAGGATCCCACTTACATTTTGGAAATATAGGCTAGCCAGATCACCTTTTTAGCAACATGACACAACTGTTGATAACACCATGAAAGAATACCGTACAAAAACTACTAACTTTTGAGGGAATAGATGCACACTAGACTCCATTTACGAGAAAGGACCTACAGGGGGACTATCCTAGAGAAACATATTAAAAGCAGAACCACAAGAGAACTTACCCGTACAGTTAGGAACCAAAAAGATTATAAACAAGAAAAAAATTAGACTCTCTCAAATTTCTCCTAAAACCCAAATTCCAATCAAAACCAAGGGATGAAGAATAAGAAACAACAAACTCAAAATTTGGTTTAGTCTTGAGATCAGATATGCACAGAGAGAAGGAAACACATCTTTCATAGGGGGCCCACCATGCCAGAAATACTTCCAGAATTTAATCTTATTCCCAAAAGAGATTTCATACCCAGAGTGATTAAGAAGCTGGGAAAAGTATTAGCCATCCAAGGAGAAGCAAGGATAGCTTTGCGTAGAACAACAGCATCCCAACCCTTCTCTCGGAAACCATAGCTCATGAATAATGGTTGGGATACTGGACTATCACATAGAGCTACTATGCCTCACTCCATGGAAATCCATCAACAATATCCTCCCATTCTACCTTAATCTAATCAGGCATGATCATTTCTTTGGCAACAAAATCAGATTTTGGGAAGACCCTTGTGTTGGGGAGTCTCCGTTAAAAGATATTTACCCCTCACTGTTTACCCATCCTCTCTTGAAAGTAAACGCATTTCTGAGTTTGCTATGTCCTCATCTCCTCCGGGCTTTGGACAGAATTCTGGGTTTAGAAAAAAACTTGTGGATTCTAAAATTCCTCTTGTTTCAATGAGATCGGGCCGTCGTTTGTGGGTCCCTAGTCTTACCGGTGAATTTTCTTGTACCTTTTTAAAATGTTTAATTTTGTCTAGCCCTTCCTGTTGTCCTTTCTTATGAAGGGAAATTTGTGTGTTCTAATCCCTGCGAAAATTAGGTCCTTCTACTGGGAAGTCTACCAAGGGGTATTAATGGATTGTGATTATTACAAATTAAGCAAGAAACCCAACAAGTATATATCTCTAATTGTTATATTATGTGCAAATCTAATGAAGAGACGGCTTGCAACTTACTGATCTCAAATCTGTTTGTCTATTGCATTTGGAAAAAGTTCCAGCCCCTCCTCCATGAGGGTGGTACCTCCCAGTAGTTGATTATAGAAGAAGAACTCAAGCTATTCAGTTCAGTTCTATACAACAAGAGATCCAATAATATAGAGTTCCAGTTGATTGTAGCTGCAGCGTCATCCAAGCAGAAATAATATTGCCTCTAATAGGTGTCTAAACCAAGTGCAGATGGCTCCTTGGCTTCCAGACATTAAACTATGACAGCTACATATAAACATATTAAAAAAGGAACCACAAGAGAACTTACCCGTAGAGTTAGAAACCCAAAAGATTAGACTACTGGACTATCACATAGAGCTACTATGCCTCACTCCATTGAAATCCATCAACAATATCCTCCCATTCTACCTTGATATAATCAGGGATGACCCTTTCTTTGGCAACAAAATCAGATTTTTGGAAGACCCTTGTGTGGGGAGTCTCCGTTAAAAGATATTTACCCCTCACTCTTTACCTATCTTCTCTTAAAAGTAAACTCATTTCTGAGTTTGCTATCTCCTCATCCCCTCCGGGCTTTGGACAGAACTCTGGGTTTAGAAAAAACCTTAGCGATTCTAAAATTCCTCTTGTTTCAATGAGATCGGGACATAGTTTCTAGGTCCCTATCTTAGCAGTTAATTTTCTTGTACCTTTTTAAAATCTTTAATTTCGTCTAGTCCTTCCAGTTGTCCTATTTTATGATGGGAAATTTGTGTGTTCTAATCCCTGTGAAAATTAGTTTCGTCTACTAGGAAGTCTACCATGAGATATTTAATGTCTTATTATTACAAATTAAGCAAGAAACCCAACAAGTATTTATATATTAATTGCCATATTATGTGCAAATCTAATGAAGAGACGGCTTGCAACTCACTAATCTCAAATCTGTTTGTCTATTGAATTTGGCAAAAGTTCTGGGCCCTCTTGGATGTGAGTGGTACCTCCCTACTAGTTTTAAAAGTTGTTTGGTGGTTCCACACTCGGTTTGACTGTCAGAAAACGTCTCACTTGCCACTTGGGCTGAAAGTGGAGTCGCCACCCATCAATTAAGGAAATGGAGGTGATTGGACTTCCAAGAATGGCATTAAAATCGCTTTGGCTCAATAGTGACTCCAATAGCCCAAGGCACCAGCTAACCAGTCCAGGTACGTCTCAGATGGGAGAGGGAAGGGGTTAGGCACCCCTCTCCCAGGTACAATAAGTGGGCCCACATGGTGATTCCAATAAACATAATCACAAATTCATGACTAATCAAGGAAGATAAGAAAGAAAGTAAATCTAAGGATAAATAAATAACAAAGGAAAACACTATTTTTTATTTTGTTTATTTTATTATTTTGATTTTTTAGATCTAAATGCTATTTGTAACTGAAACGATTGCATACATAATCTAATTGCAGAACTTTCTAAAATAACTAGGAACAACAAATCAACGAGTCATAAAGAACAGAAAGAAAATGAACACTAATTAGCTGACAATTTACAGAGAGAACTAGCCAAAGAAGACATAAATGAATCATTCAATCTCTACTCAATTAGCAGGTTTAAAACAAATCCATTTGAAAATGATAAAACACGGGATTGGGTGAGAGTCCAGAGCTTACAGGAGCCAGTTCGGTGGAACTTCATCACCGGATCCGTAAGCTTTCCCTCTCCTCAGATGCAAAAGATATCATGATTCAAGACGATAAAACCCAGAAAATAGAAGAAGAAAATCACACAATGGGGGAGCAATGATAGAATTACCTGATTGGATTTTGGCCTTAGACTGAGATCGATTGTAGCAAATAGGAAGGATGACAAGAAGAAACAATCGTTGGACCTTGAGACGACAATAGTGATTGGAGGCGATAATTCCGATGATGTTTGGCAAAGTTCAGTGGGGAGACGTAAAGAACTGATTCTATCAACAGGGGATAGCCGACACTAGGTGAAACTTTCCTTGAAAGATGACGGTGTTGCTCGACGGCTAACCGGACTAAGACATCAAACGGGGAGTTTGTTATTCATCATCTGTCACCTTCTGCTCGATTGGCGATGGGAAATAGGGAAGGGAAGAACCGCCATCGCCGCTAATAACCACCGCCCACCATTGCGTCAAGAGAGGAAAAGAAGAGCAGGAGGTTGTTCGGTTACAGTTTGGTAGAAAATAGGGGACGGTCAGGATGAAAAAAAAGAGAGAGAACGTGAGGGAAAAAGGAGAGAATGGGCAGGAATGGAGGAGACTACCACTGGTAGTTTGGTACGCCACCGCCGCTCTCGTCATTTCTGGTTCGATGGTGACAGAGTAGTGGAGACGAAAAACGACGAAGAAAAAGAAGAGAAACAAAAAGAAAAAAGAGAGAGAATACTGAGAGAGAGATTAGAGAGGGGACGAGCAGATCTACCGCCGCTGCAACTTGCAGCGGCGGTGACGAAACGGAACGAGAGAGACAATGGGGGAAGAGGGGAAGAAGAAGGAGAAGAGAGAAGAAGAGGATCTGGGAGAGAGCGGGAGAGAGAGACCGGAGATGGGTTTAGATCCGCCGATTCTCTTCCCAGCCGCCGCTCTATTTGGTCGAGGGTGAATAGTGGGTTCCTTCGTTTACCCTTACCCGGAGATGAGTGCAGATCCGCCGCGAGATCACATCTCCGTCCCACAATGAGCCGCCCCACAGCACATCCCGACGTGTATTGTGAACATCTCCGTGGCGTTTGTGGGGCGGCTCCTTGTCGCGCGGAGATGTGAACTCGCTTCATTAACCCTAAGGTTTCAATCATTTTTGTATTGAATGCAGAGGTGCTTTCGCGATTTTTACCAAATTTACGGGTAATTTGAAATTTCGCGAACCCGGTCAGAACCGGTCTAGGAGACTGAACGGAGGGGCCTGGTTCAAGGGTGGAGATTTTTGAGTGGCAAGGAAGGGTTGAGATGGAACCGACCACTGGGAGTGGGTTTGTGTTTGTAGAGTAATAGGATTGACTGAAATGGAATATTTTTGGATTGATGGGTTAATTAATGTATTTTTGGCTGATATTTTATAGGATGGGATTTCCGGATATTCTGAATTGATTGGTGTGGTCCGATTGGCGCAAGTGGGTTCGGATCAGACAGATTTGTAATCCAGATATTTTGGTATCTTGGCATGATTGAGGGTAAATGGAGGTATTATGGGCTGAAATTTTATATGTAGGGTTTTTCTTGTATTCTGGGGTGATTGTAAAGGTTTGACTGGTTTAGATGTGTTCGGATCAAGTGAATATGGGTTGTGGGTGTGGTAATGGTTGAAATAGAATCCTTGTTTGATGGATGGATGAACGGAGGAATCTTGAGTTCAAATTTCATGGGTATGTGTTTTTGGAGGTCTTAGGTCTAATGGTTGCATCTGATTTAATGGTTGAGGTGTAAGTGAGGGTCGATTGGGGCCATCAGATATATATTAGGTAGCTTTAACGGTATATATAGGTTTCTCAGGATTAAATTCGGGTTTTTTGGGTTTTTTGGTGTTTCAAAGAAGTTGGATGAGTTTGATCGGATGTTTGGGGAAAATAAAGGTTTTAGGTGGCAAATCAAGTGCTGACACTAGCAACTATGATTTTAACAAAATGGAAGGAGAGGAATGCACAAATTATCAAGGGAAAATAAAGAAACAAAGATGATTTAATAAAAAGCATTACAGTAAGAGAGGCACATTGTTTAAGAATTAGGGGTGTAAATTGTATTCAAAAATCCGATTTCAAATTCGATATTCGATATAATCGAATTGAATTTGGACCATTCGGATATCTAATCGATCAAATTCGGATATCCTATTCTTATCAAATAATTAATCGAATTATAATTCGAATATGACCTAATTCAATTCGGTAAATATTCGAAATTAACTGATTATTTAATTTTTATACATAATATATGAAATATTTTATATAATAATTAAGTTATATAAATAATTTATATATTTATATACCTTATATCAATAAAATATTTATTTTATATATTTATTAATTATCTAAAATAATTAAGTAATCAAATTCGAATCGAATATTCGAATATTTAATCGGATTCAATTTCGTATATTAATTTTTAATATTCGTTGGATATCGAATTTTCTAATAGGATTCGAATTCAGATGTTGTATGATCCGATTTGAATTGGACCCGTTTACACCCCTGTTAATAACAATGTACTTGTTATTAGATTTCATTATCGATGATATTCACAAAAAATTAGGCTGCAATTGCTGCCTCCTCAACCAGAAGAGTAAGACAATAAGGAGCAAAAGGAAATCATAATCATGAAAGAATGGATGGCTGGAAATGGATTTTGATGGTAATAGTAATGGTAATCCAATGCCTTTTAGGATAGGTGGACACAAGAATTGCATTAATCAAAATATAAGACTCATTGTCTACTGGTAAGAAGTATATAATAGAGATTCGTTTGCTCAATTTAAATTAGAGGTAATTTCTCGTAGTTCATAGATTTCTGGATCATTAAGTTTAATCCCTTCAGTCAAGTTTCGAACCGTTAATCTTAGTCCTCTGAAGTCCGAGTTAATGGCGCTAAGAATGAAAATAAAGCAAATAACGATTTTCATTTCCAAATTTCGAAACTAAGTTACCTTTTCGGCCAATGGTTGCAGTAGGAGCACAGGTTCATACTCGATAGGCTATAGAAGGAAGAAAGACAGAGATGAGATCACAAAAGAAGAAAAAAATAGTTGCGGTTTCAAAAATCCTCAACCTTGATAAGATCACAAAAGAAGATTAAAGCGAGAAAGACAGAGATGAGATCTTGGATCAAATACGATACCTCATCTTCTTTATACTCGATCAGACTGATCACGATGCTCAACTTGTCTCCACCTCCGTCTTCCATTATCCTTTTCTCTTCGAGGGAACAATCACTTCTACCGTTCTACTAATACAAAAAAAGAAAAAAAAAAAAAGGGCACCAACTTAAAAAGCTTTGTATTTACATATACATGTGTCAATGTGTTGAGTATTTATTAAGGGATGTGGAAGACAACTCGAGCTAATAGGACGAACATCCACGGCCATGATGTAGGATTCTTAAAGTTACCCTTAGATTGGAATCTCTAGTTATTGTCTTTAGGTACATATCTAAAAAGCTTGAGCGTAAATAGATGATCCCATATTATGAGGCTTCCTCGTCAGTCGTCTGTATAGTGGGACTATTTTTACACATCCTACGATCAATAGTAGCCAAGCAAGTGGCAGACACGTGGAGGTTCTTAGTGATAAAGACCCAAAGGGAGGATTTCATTCACTTGGTTATTAGATACTTCTTCTAACAGAAACAGTACTTGCAACCCACGTTCTTTATAGCGGGAAACGAAAAGAAAAATGATTCGTCTCGCTCACCTTGACTCATCGTTGAGACTTGAGACTTTCTAGGGAATCTAAAACCCACAAAAATTGAACGTTTTAGAAAGTTAGAAAACCCCACTCTCTTCAATTCTAGAAAACCATTAACTATAAAAAGCTTGAAAGTTTTAGAAAGTTAGAAAACCCTACTCTCTTTCTTCGCATCATGTCTGCAATGTTATAACCCTAGTTTCGCTTGCATTTGATGATGGATCTGCTTATCGAACTCTGTAATGAAAGACAACCGCATCATATGAGGAGAGATATAGAAAGAGATGGGAGAGACAAAGAGACAAGGAACATGCGAGGAAGACGACAACGATGGAAATCGTTAATAATTTCTACAGAGCGCTATGGTTTCATCCTTTTATAATGTTTCTTTAATTCCTAGCTTCTAAATTCTAATTTCTTCCCTTGTGCCGTTAGCGTTAAAGATCACGTAACTGACTACTGTATCTTCCAATGGCAACAAAATCTTTTTTTTTACTGACAATGCTTATTTTATAGTTTCTAAATTCTAATTTTCCCCCATGCCGTTAGCGTTAAAGATCACGTAACTAACTAATGTATCTTCCAATGGGAACAAAATCTTCTAGTTACTAACAATGCATCTTTTATAGTTTCTGAATTCTAATTTTTCCCTTATGCCGTTAACGGTAAAAGATCACATAACTGATGGGCATATCTTCCAACGACAACAAAATCCTTCTATTACCGAGTCTCAATCTGCTCACAACTCTCCTTAGTCCTCATCCAAATAAATAAATAAGTAACCTGCTCACAACTCGCACACATGTTGGTCTTATTGCTATGGGTCACAGTCTCATGGTGAGATGTACAAATGGCGTTATAATTATGTTGTGATAGTTTTTGTTGTGAGTAAACTTGGCTTGATTAGGCCTTATAGCATCAGGTTAGGGTTAGGCATTTTAGGGTTAGGTTTGGGTTTTGATCAAGTCTTTTTGTTTTTTAATTGGATCGAATAAGTAACCATTTTATACTCCAATTGTTAGGTCAAACGGTCTAATCGTCTGGCCTGAATGAAAGGCCCACATCAACAAAAAATATTAAAAAACAAACAACCCAAAAAGGGGCCAAAAACCGTTCCTCGGCCAAACAGTTCAACGGTTCAACCGCTTGGGTCAATAATTCATTGACCAAAATCAATGGTTTTTGGCCAAATAACAATTTTAGGGTAAAACGAAACTGGCCAGGTCCAAATTAATGTTATGGGTCGAGTCCAATCAATATTGAGTTAGACCCTATAAGGTTGGGACGGGATAAAAAATTATCATTTGAGTCAAGTTAGGTTGGATTAGGGGTGAGGCAAACCCATATTGAACTCAACCCATTGACATCCCTAAACATATAAGTGATATAGCATCACGTTATTAATAGATGTTTCAAGCCATCATCATTCATGACACCACGGATGAAGACAGAGATCATTTTGTAAGCAAGTTCACTCAATTTTTTTCTATAATAGTAAAAGGAGTATGTGGAGGCTAAGGGTGCCAAATCACAAGCCTCACACTTAATCTTGCCTTCCCTCTTTCACACGTGTAAAATATTAAAAATCCTCTTATGTTGTCTCATGGAATCCTCTTATGCTATAAGTTTTATATTAAACCCTATCATTACTTCTCTCTAAAAAAATCATTTTTAATCCCCCTTCAACAGTTGTTTTTTTTGTTCAATAGTTAGTTAATGTTTGTAATATCCCCTTATATCCATTGTCAATTAGTAGATATTAGAGCAAAAAAGGCCACATCATACGGGCTCACGTTTTTCTTTTACCCCCATTTTACATTTTTACTGCTTCTCCAAGGCGCCACCTCATTATAACCCTTTTCCTTTTATTAGGAGTTTCCTTTCATAACTACTAATTTAGGAATTTTCATCAATAATTTAGATTTTATCATCTCCGAACAACTCACATATCCCTAGCATTTATTTTTTCAGTCGCTTAGGCATCTTTTTACCGCCACTATTCCAAATATTACAATAAATGTGGCAAACTTTATTTGGGTAAATTGTTAAAACCTCCCTTGCTCATGCCTAATTTACCATTTTTATTTTCATTCTCTTTTGGATCAAGATTGGATAGGATTTCAATTGAGTTCGATAAATTAAATAATACAAAGAAGAATTTGAATGCCCGCTCACCCACCCAAGAAAATGAAGAAGGGGTGAATATATGAACATTTAACCCCACTAATTGTTTTGGGTAGGTTCATTAAACATGTTATTTTCTTTTTTGGTGATTAAGATACAAGAAAATCCATCAATTCATTGTACTTCTTATATTTTTGTCTATAAAATTATTCTTATTTTGTTACACTTATCTTTATCTAATATGATGAACATACAATATTAGAGACATGCCCAAATGTTTTTTTTTTTATGTATTTTTATACTTTTGAGTGTTTTCATCATTTTTATTTCTAGTATTATTTAATTATGACATCAAGGGTTGACATATTTCACCCAAAAGGTTGAATTGTTGACTCCCCACAAAATAGGAAAACATAATTCCATTTTTTGGTTGGTTTAAATTTGTATTTTATTTATATCATCAATAAAAATTATTCTTTGTGCATTTATTTATTTTTTAATATCGTTAACTAATATAAAATATTAGTGTCCAAATGTTTTCTACATAATTTATATATATATATATATATATTATTTTTTATGTTTTTATCTTTTTAATTTGTATTGTTTAATTTTGACTTCACGGGTTGACACATTTGACTTGAAATATTGAATTATTTATTTACCACCAAATAGTAAAACAATTCCGCTTTTTGGTGTTTAAAATTTAAAATTTTATTTTTGTTCAATAAAAGGTTAAAAACAATACTCGTTTGTCATGTTTGATTTTTAATATGATTAGTATAAAAATATTAGAGATGTGTTCAAATGTTTTCTATAGAGTTTTATTGTTTTTCATAATTTTATATTTTATCTTTTTTATTTATTGTTTAATTAGGATATCAAGGGTAAACAATTGTATACATCAAATATTAAAAATCCTCTTAACAGATTGTATTAAAAACATTTGATGTAAACAATTTTATACATCAAATATTTGTTTTTCTTTTTCATAATGTTTGTATTGTTTTTATTGCATAAACTAGCATCAGTAGTAACTGCATGGGTATTTTGGGCATTTTCATGCATATTGTTAAATGATTTTTACAAATATTGTGTTAGAAAGTTTGGGAGAGGTGATTGCAATTACCAAACTTATGAGGAGGTTTAACAGCGATGAGAACTTTAGGGGAGGTTTTAACAATTCACCATTTTTATTTTCATTTTCTTCTAGATCAAAGATTGGATTGGATTTAAACTAATTTCAAGAAATTAAATAATATGAAGAATCATTTGAATGCCCTCTCACCCACCCAATAAAACGAAGAAGGGGTGAATGTTTGAACCTTCAATCCCACTAATTGTTTTGGGTAGGTTCTTTCAACATGTTCCTTTCTTTTTGGTGAATAAGATACAATCAAATCCATCGATTCGTGGTACTTTTTATGATGAAAGTGATAGTAAATAATATGTTTCTAAACTTTTTTACCTTTTGTTATATTTTTGTCTATAAAAAATATTCTTATTTGTTACACTTATTTTTGTTTAATATCATGAATATATAGTATTATACACATATATACTTTTAAGTGTTTTTATCTTTCTAATTTTCATTATTATTTAATTATGACATCAAGGGTTGACATATTTGACCTTAAAGGTTGAATTGTTAACTCACCACAAAATAGGGAAACACAACTCCATTTTTTTGTTGGTTTAAATTTGTATTTTATTTATATTATCAATAAAAAATTATTCTTTGTGACATTTACTTTTTGTTAATATGGTTAATTAATATAAAATATTATAGTGTCCAAATGTTTTCTACATAATTATATATATATGTATATATATTGCATTTTTGCATTTTTACCTTTTTAATTTGTATCATTTAATTATGACTTCATAGGCATTTGACTTGATATATCGAATTATTGATTTACCACCAAATAGGAAAAGAATTTCACTTTTTGGTGTTTTAAATTTTTTATTTTATTTTCAATATCAATAAAAGGTTAAAAACAATACTTGTTTGTCATGTTTGATTTTTAATATGATTAGTATAAAATATTAGAGATGTGTCCAAATGTTTTCCATAGAGTTATATTTTTTCATAACTTTATATTTATCTTTTTATATATTATTTAATTAGGATATCAAGGGTAAGCACATATGACCCAGAAGGTTGAACCCCTGACCTACCATTAGAAAAACAATTTCATTTTGGGTCAGTTTTAAATTTTATATTTTATTTACAAAATCAATAAAAACAACTATTATTTATCACAGATTTTTTCTAATGCAATTCATATAAAATATTAAATAAGTATCTAAATGTTTTTTTTACAAAATTTAAATATTATTATATAATTTTTTGTGCTTTTTTTTACATAATTATAATATCAAGGGTTGACACATCTGATTCCAAAAGTTGAATTGTCAGTACAATAAAAATGGCCTAGACCGGCGGTCTTAACTAATGTTAGGAAAGATTGGCAAATCCGAACAAAAAATGACCCATTTAGTAGCCGGCTGTCAAATTTTAATTAAAACAGGGATAACGTAACGCACCATGCATCCCGGCGTTTGTTATTGACAAATAAAATTAAAATTAATAAAAAATCAAGATATATTTTAGGGGTCCCGCCAAAACGGTTAAAGTTGCGCGAAGAGAGGGGGTCGTTAATACCAAACAACGAATCTCTCGCAAAAGCAAGTTCAAAATCCTTGCGTGTCCGAAACTTTAACAGGGAAAACCCCAAATTTATTTAAGAGCTTGGGGTTGGGTAGGAGATTGATAGTGGTCAGAGTGAGCGCAGAAGAGATAAGTTTGGTGCTGCCTCTTTTTCCATGTTTATGAGGTGTGGTCTCTGTGGGAGTCAACCTGGGAAAGCCTGGCGAATTCTTCGACGGCATATTCAACTGCATCCATGAGATCACTGCTGCTCTCCCTTTCACAAGGATAACCAATTCCTCAGCTTACAGAGTCGATACCACGTCCCGTCTCGCCCAATGGAGGACCGACAGCTTGGCTTCCTGCACCTACTAGAAATCCGATCCTTTCAAGATGGGCAACGGGAATTGGTGGGGGATCCGATCAATTCTTGCCTTTCCCCAATTTCAACAAACATTTCGAATGATCATTTCTTTATCTCTCAAAGATAGAAAATTGCAATTATTTCTTTTCAGTTCAATCCATTCTATTTTGTATACAAAGTTAAAAAATGAAATGACCTTTTTTTTGCGCACTCTCTCTCTCTCTCTCCATCGGTAGAGAAGAATCAGGTATTGTCCATTAAACTATACACAGAAATATCAAATTTAACAAGAGACAACCCCCCAATTGCATCCTTCATTCTAGTCGTATGTTCTTTGGGAGATCGAAAGCCACTGGTTCATCTAGGTAAGTGCACAATATTTGTTTACTTATTTTTTACTTGAGCCTAATTAGTTAAGTTCCCCTTTTTTTCTAAAACAGAATATCCATGGCAAAAAAACAGCTTCTTGCTTTCTTCGTGAACTTATTTCTTGTTACTTGGGATTGCAGGAATAACAAACAAACAGATAAAGAGTAACGACGATTTTGTTTGGGTGATTGATACTCCATTAACCGGGAAGTTCATCATTGACGTCGAGTTCCTTAATTTGAAGATCTCATTGCCAAACATATGATTCTCTCTCTCTACCATATTTTCCCTTAAGTATTACCTCTCTCTCTCTCTCTCTTTTTCCTAGTTCAATTTCTCTCTCTTTCTCTCTCAGATGTCAGAAAGCGTTAAATTAACAAAATACCCCACTAAACTTGTTCTATTTTCTTTTTCTTGCCCTTTTTCTTTTAAAACCTATTTAACATAGGAAATGGATATCTAGTCCTGCAAAGTGATTTTGTTTGTTATGATTACTGGTTATCTTCCCTTCCATGATCAAAACATCATGGCCATGTACAAGAAGATTTATAAGGGTGAGTTCTGGTGCCCTTGCTAGTTCACCGCGGAGCTTATTTAGCTGCTTTCTCTTCTTCTCCACACAAATCCCTTTACCAAAATAACAAATCCATAAATCATGGAGAATCATTGGCTCAAGAAGGGATTCAAGCACATTAGATTCTATGTAGAGAACCCAAGATTCAAGCACATTGTTTTTATTGTAGTCATTTCACCTAACTTCAATGGAGAAGACAATGATCAATATAAAAAGGGTAATTTGGACATTTAAAAAAAATAAACAGTTGAATGAATTTTTTTTTGAAGTTAGTTGACAGAATGTTAACAGAATGGGTCTTTGTCTAGCGGCTAAAGTTTAGGAGGTATTTGTCACAAAACAAAAGTACAGGGGGGACTTTGTCACTGACCCCATAGTATAAGGGGGTCTTTGTAATTTACCCTTTAAATTACGCCATCATGGATTGAGTCATTTGATATCATGTAGTGGTTCAAATTACATTAATTGTTCTCACAAATAAAGAGGGACTAAATTAAAAAAAAAAGGATATTATAGTAAAGAACATGATTTAATAATGTTAATGAGAGATAATACCTCAAATATAAGACTTAGGAAGTGTTCTATACTATAGATGAGAAATTAGGTGTTGTGTTTTCATCCACACCACCCCCCTAACAAGGTAGATGTTCTGCGTCGTGGACAAAGATGTATGGATTGAACCACACCACACCTTTGTATGCGTTCTATAAGGTATGTTGCATTTCAGTCCACACATTGTGTTATAATTCCATGCATCTCAGTTACAACATGGGTTAACACACGATATGACAGTAATGGGAAATTAGGAATGTGTATAACAAAATATACCTAATTTTACAATAGCCTGTGCATAAATTCTTACCAGTGGTGATGATAGTTGTTGTAGCGACAGATAACAGGGGTAGTGGTGCAAATCGATTATATCTTGATATGGTTTAATTCGAGATGTGATCATACTTGGTCGAATTTGGATTACCCCTGTTTGGATTTTCGAGTCGAATAATAAGATCTAATCAGAAATCGGATCGGATTTGGATCACCCCTATCTGATCTGAGAAGATTTGATCTGATATATATGTTATACATTTTTTATATAAATATATAATACATATATATGTCATTTATTTATAAATATAACATTTATATTGTATTTTTGTAAATTTGTTATATTGTTTATTTATTTATAAAAAAAATGTATGTATGTGATGGAATAATTAAAAAATACATGTATTTTTTGTTTTTTTTATTTAAATTGGTATATTTTAATTTTCTTTTAATAATTTATTATTTTTTAAAGAAGACAAATCGGATCAGGTTAGATTTGAATATTTGACTTCCCGATTGGATTTGAATTCAAATCCTTGCCTATCATATCCGATTGGATCGAATCTACAATGAATAATGTCGGGTCGGATTCAAATATACCTTGATTCAAATTCAATTTGATTCGTTTACATCCTTAACGGGCAGGAAATGTTTGAACAATGGCGAGTTTCAACCTAGCAACAGATTAGTAGCGGCAAGCTGTGTAATTACCAATAAAACCAAACGGTAAGAGGGAAACATTCCACCAAAAAATAAAAAAACAAAAGGACAGTGGAAAATAAAGATGAATCACTTACATCCAAGGTTTTTAAACCAACCCGAACAACGAACTGGTAAGGGGTCCGGTTCTCGGGTTGAACAGTCCGACCATTTTGATAAAAAATAAAAAATGGTCAAAACTGTTGAATGGTTTGAATGGTTCAACCACCTGGCCTAGTGGTTTCCTGTGGGAAATGCACAAAAAACCTTTCTCGAAAATCTTTCCTTCCTCACTGCGCAATCAAGAAGGCAATTAAGATGCCCAAGAATCTGTCCGAATGATCAACAGGCCAATCCTCATCCCAAGAATCTCGGCATCGCAGCCCTCCACATCAAGAAATTCTGCAGCCTCTAGCCGCGGTTGATCCTGTGCAGTTCCGAGCAATGCAAGAGAAGGTTGATAAGATCTTCGAGATGATGTAGTCACTAGGTTCTGTGGCACCGCCCAACTGGGTTGTCCCCCTCATGCCTCGACACGTACGAAGGATGACCCACATCCCAAGGACCCCAAAACGTGTCATTCGGAAAGGAGGGAGCGTAGTCCAAGCGTGAGAAGCAAGACACAACAAGAAGGTCTGCCTCCACGGCTTGCTCTCGCAAGTCCAACAACCACAGTAGGGCATACCGAACACACATGCACCGCGTAAGCCGCACTACACAACTGCTCTATACGACTGCGCTAAACGGCTGAGATACACGACCATGCTACAAAACCGAGCTACACAATCGCGCTACACGACCGCACCACACATGTGTAGCTCAGCACAACTCACTGACTCGGGTGACCTCTGAATGGCCCGAGCCCATAACGCATAGCTCGGAAGCGTATTGCCAACCAACTTGACTCTGCTCACCTACCGACTAACAGTCATTCAGAGCTAGCCGAGCAACGACTAGCCTTCAAAGGGCCCCAAAGGCTCTCGAGACAAGAAACTGAGCATCCCAAAGATGAGAGCTCGGAATACACTCCCGCTTTGCCAGTCGGAGGATGAAGATCTCTGCCAACTCAAACCTCGACCAAGGCAAGGCTGAGGAACCCAAAAAAAAAGAGAGAGAAAAAATGATTGCACACAAGTTTAGAACCAGAAATTTTCATTAAGTTAAATAGCCAGTACAACAGATGAAAGTTCGACATACCGAGCCATTACAGGAACAAAAAAAAAAGAGAAAGGAACCCGTAGTAGTTCAATCCGTGGAAGGGAGGTTAGTGGCCTCGTCACCATCATCATCATCATCATCGCCACCTCTGCTTCATTCGTTCCCTTTCTGCCTTCAGTTCGATAATCTCGTGCTTCAGGCCATGGACCAACTCCACTTGCTCGGCCAACCGAGTCTTCAACACAGCCACCTCCTTCTCTAGTGCAGTGGATCACTCCCCATCCGCCCGAAGCTCGGCCAATTGGGCCTTCACTTGTAGGTACTCGGTATGCTCCTTCTCGTACCATCGCCGCAACTCACGAAAATAATCAACTACGGCAATGGTCGAGCATGTGTTCTACGGACACAAGGAGCATTGTTAGTACGAAGAAACATGCTTAAAACAACAAAGGCAGGTACAAACTTACCTGAGCTGCAACTCGAATAAGTGAGCACTCTAAGGTGCTGCTCCCAGAGTAGCTACTTGGGACCTCTGGGGGTCTCTAGCCCATCCCGGCTACAGACTGTCCAGCACGACACATGAACATCAGAGCTACTGCTCCCCACCTCAATTCACGAAGGAAAGGTAGCCTGGTGAGCTTTCCTGGGATCCATGACCACAACGTCCTCATCGTCATTCCCCTACCGCCGAGCTCTTTTTTGGCGACGAGACACCCTCTTAGAAGACCTTAGAGGAGGAACTACCTCGGGACTGACCTGCGGTGGCGCGCTAGCCCGGTTCTGCCTCTGGCAATTCTCCTTCATTCGACGTACAATTTCCTCCTCACTTGCCATTTCTACACCTGCACCGCGGAAGTATGACAATAAGTACAAGATCAAAGAAGCAAACAAAGTACGAGCAAACAAAGCAACGAAAAGGACGAACCAACCACCCAACGCATCAGCCCACCAAGTATCAACATCTCTAAGCATGTATAAGTAGCTACATCTATCTCGTGAATCATGCTCAGACCCAACCTCTCCTCCCAAATAAGTGCAGACCATTGAGGTTAGGGCACTCATGTTCTCGGCTATTGTAGCGCGGCCAAGAAGGGGAGGTCCCCGAGATAATGCACAAAGAAGAAAGTTTCCTTCTAGTGCTTCACAGAAGAGGGGGCCCTGACCAGCACTCTAATATTCTTCCTAGCCAAAAAGTAGTAGTAGACCTACTGGTGATGTTTGAATGGAAGAAGGAAATTCACCATACCCAGGGTCAGCTTGATATCACGAATGGCACAATAGGACAGAAGGCCGACCAAAAACCTAAAGGAGTTTGGCATCAGCTACATCGGCAATACTCGGTACCATGCAAGTACCTCAGCAACCCCTTCATTTAGAGGAAACCTCAGCCCGACTTCCAAACTATTATCGTACACACAAATCTCGTCGAGCCAAGCATCGGTTGCCATCTCACCGTGCTTCAGGCACCTCATTCAGAATTCCTCAGGGATGTTGTACATAGCTCGGATCTGAGCCATGTCCTCGAGGGTCAAGACACAGGGTGTGGTCCCAAACCAGCAACCAGCCCGCAAGGGAAGCTTGGCTTCTACCCAAGAGGGACCAACCTCGGCGTCCTCAAAAGCCCCAACCACGGACTCATAATCGAACTCACTAGAACCAGAAGAGCTAGAAGTGGAAGAAGAATGGGAAGATGAGGAAGACATCTTTTCGAGCTTGAAGCCGAGGAATAAAAACAAAATGCCGAGCAATACTAACAACATCCCGCCGAGCTATCCAAGCAACTCCTCTCGTAAATGGCAAAGGGGAAATGCCCTAACAAAATGCCGAGCAACACTAACAACACTCCGCCGAATCAATGTCAGATCTATGGTGAGGATCAAGTGCCACCCTAACAAAGCTCGAGAAGACTAATCAACACGACTATTACCGCACGCACAAGGCCTCGGGAACCAAAACAGTGACCTTGACAAGCAACGGCCAGGGCATTAATTGCCCCGGTCCACCCTGTAGCAATGGTCCAACCAACATCATAGATGCTCAAGGTTCACCCAAGATCACTAGGTCAACTAGTCTCTATGGTTTCTTCGGAACACCCAATAGCAAATACCAACCAAAGGAAGCTTAGTTGCGCCTCAGCAGAGGACACCACCCTTCGACTTCGGAACAAGGGGAGTGGTGCTCGGATTCCAAAATTTCATGATCAAGTTCCTCAGTCGAAGAGCAATGGCCTCTGCCCCGTAGCTCGACACCTCCGAGGCCCTCAACATCAAAGCTTGGCATACCTTGGCCGAGCATTACAATGGCCTTCGCTTCGTAGCTTGGCACTTCTGAGGCCCCCAACTTCGAAGCTCGGCATACCCTGGCTGAGCTTCACAATAGCATCAGCTCCATAGCTCGACACTTCTGAGGCCCCCAACTTCGAAGCTTGGCATACCCTAGCCGAGCATCACAATGACCTTCATAGCTCAAAAACTCTAAGGTCCCCGACGTCGTAGTTTGGCGCACCATGGCCGAGCATCACAATGACTTCAAATCTGAAGTTCAGCCTCCCTCTGGTAGTAGAAAGCTTTTCCTCGACACCCGACTGAGTTAAGCCCTGACTTCAGAGCTCGGCACATCATGGTTGAGCATCATAGCGGCCTCAACTCCAAACTTCAGACCCAAGTCCGGACTCGACACACCGTGACTGAGCATCATAGTGACCACAACACCGAAGCTCAACTTTCACCAGAAATCAGAGAGCCCTTTCTCGGCCCCACCAGGAAAATGGATGTCGAAGTTCAGTTCGACACCTTGGAGCTTTGTCGAGCTACGCAACCGTGCAACACTTCGGATCGAGCACTCCCCCTCATCGGCTCTAGAACTGGGGGAGTGGTGTTCGGATTCCGGAGTTAGAGTCTTGGGAGTTTCGCAGCCGATAATGGAAAGATTCCTTGGCCACGTTCCATATTGCTCGAATCCCTAGGTCATGGCAGGCGTCGAGGAACACCAAAGGAACCAGACGCTCAACCAGACATCAACTTGGAAGTTCCTCGGCCGAGGAACGAATTGAGAACACTTCATTCCTCGACTTTAGAAATGGAGTGGTGTTCGGGTCATGGCTGAGCTAGTCCTGAGAGACACGTGGCCGCTCAGTCATTGCCCGGCCACGTCAGCCTAGCTCGAGCACATCGGCATAGCTCGACCGAACTACGCTATTACTATGACCCCCCATCTTATCCTTTCAGCCATGTCAACGACACGTCACACAGATGAGAACAACTAAGAATAAAGAGAAATAAGGAAGACGACTCTGCTGAGGAATGGGACTCTATCCCGAATACCTCAACGGCTAACCTCATACCGACAACCCCAAAAGCCCAATCTGACTAGGACACAGATCTTCGGTTATAAAAAGGTACTCCATGCTCAAGGTAAGGTATCCCACTTCTGACACCCATACTGCTATTTTGCTCAGACCAGCATCCCTGTAGCTCGGCCCAACCATCCATCACCTCCTATTGACTTGAGCGTCAGAGTATCTGCCCGGGGATAACTCCTCGGGCCTCTGACTTCTCCTTTCTTGATCGCAGGTCTTGAAGCGTGGCCCCATCCTTGTAGCTCAGCCCCGCCCTACTAGTAATGATTATCTGGTTGCTCTCTTCAGTTCGTGCACCACCTCGGATTGAGTAGCATCAGCATTCAACACAAGCACATTCTTACCACATGCACATGTGTCAACTAAAAGGCATGATAAGTGAACCAAGCTCTGACCATGTATGAGTAATATGCCCGTCCTTAATAAAACTCCTCTCTTATAAATAGGTGACACTACAAGGCTTAGGTGAGACATTGACACCCTATTAATCGAGGTTTCTAACAACTTTTCATTTTTACTATTGTTCCAAGTTTTGGCATATCCTCATGTATTTAGTGGTTGTTCTCCAAATACTTGATAGCGTGTGCCAAATATGATTGCTTTCTAAACCAAGCCGAGCTGAGTAGTATGAGGTTTGATCTTGGCTTGAGTAAAAAACTCATAAGTTTGAGTTTGGCTCGATTCAAGCTCGATTTGAAGAAAAATATTTTATAAAAAATAAAAGATTATATATAAAAAATATTTTTTAGTTGATATTTAAAAATTAAGAATAATAATATTTTTGGTATATATGTTGTTAGACAGTGTATGCCCTTAGCTCCAATCAGAATGAAGTACATTATGATATTTATTGTAAATGAATAAAGTACATATTTGATTCATGTTATTGTGGTGTGTTTCTGTGTAATACCCTTAAACTGGACACATATGAGACTCGTGTTAGTTTAGAATCTTCATAGCCGTTGGATAGATCTAGGGAGATTTATCCTGCCAAGGCTGACATTGATGTGCCGCCAAATTGGTTGGGGTGGCTTATCTTAGCTGCCAGGGTGAGACCTGAGGTACATGCAGTGTGGGTTTTCTTGAAACCCTGAACTGGACCAAAATTCCAGTATTGCCTTGGACCTTTGAGATTTATGGGCAAAACTGGAATGTTACACCTGACCCCTAGACTCAATTATGATACTGCACTAGGTGTCGGATTGGACTGACTTTTGTATGCCAATCAGTGAGATCCTTAGAGGGGGTCAAAACCTGGGTATGTTGGGACAGTCTGAGAATTCATTTGAGTGGGTGATCATAGTGACAGGATCAGCCCCTTTTACGGACAAAGTGAATGATCGGGGATGCACTCTCTGTGATGGAAACCAAAGCTTCCAGCAGTCGATTTTAACCGTTGAAATTTGTTGTGAAAATATATATATATATATATTATGGTTTCAAAATGTTTGCAAAAGGTTTTAATTCCCGGAATCCATGTGAGTAGAGAGTGCAGCACTGTACCTTGTAGTCGAGGGATAGGGCATCTCTTGTCAGGCAGTGTTTGATCATTATGGGCTGAGTTGTTAAGTGTAAGACCATTGAGGGTAATACCTGATGGGCTAATCTTGCATCTGCCCATAGTCCTTGGGTTTTTATAAGGTGGCTTGACCCAGGGATCATTTAGTATAAATGTTGGGCCCATTAAGAGCCCATGGTGATGGACTTAGGGGTTCATTGTTTCCTACATTGAATTCGGCCAGGCCTTATAACAGAGGCTGGGCTAAACCCATGTGGCTGATGTGTATATCAATGTTTGGGTCCCACGCCATACAAGGATACCCAACTGGGCAACAGTTTGGAGGATAAGTGAGTACATGGACTTAATGGGCCTAAAGCCCAAATCGAACTGGTTTAATATGATTAATTAAAGAGAGGCGGTTCTGGGATTTAGATCAGTAGATACGGTAAGGGATTGTCCCTATCCAGTCAGAGAGTCCAGATCCAAATAGAGATTTGGATCAGGAAACTCCTAATTAGATTAGGAGGGTTGATCTTTATCTGTAGATAAGATAAGGAATTATCCTTATCTCTTAAAGAGAGTTTAGATCCAAATACAAGAATTGGATTAAGAAACTCCTAATGGGATTAGGAGAATCTCTCTTTAAGGCTATAAATAGAGGAGGAGGGTGAACCCTACAAAACACCAATCAGATTACAGATTCAAGAGAGAAGACAGTTTCAGTTAGACTGATGCCATCTTCTACTCTTGCCTCCTTCTATTGCTGTCGCCATTGCCAGTTCGATCTCCACCTGTAGGAGCGATCAAGAAACATTCTTGATATCAGTTTTTTGTGAAAAACTGATCTGAAGTCATGCTCACTTACCCTTTATCGAATTCTTGCTAAAGAGTTTGGTTCTTGTTGAAGAACCACCTGTTGATTCTGCTCCACCCTACGCTATGTCATCTTTAGTGGGAGCAGTCTTTGGCATTTTCCTTGGGCGTGAACAACTTCGTTGGGAGTTACTGTTACTCCGTATCAGGTGCATCCCTCTCATACCTTTTGGTTTCAAATCTGGTCTAATTTAAGTTCAAGATTGATTTTTGAAAATACAATTTTCTAAAACATGGAATGTGATTTGCATATGGGAGAGAGAGAAATTTTTGAAATTCCGTCCTACCTACCTGTAAGGTTCGGCTATCCATAAGATGGATCTCTCATCTCTATATATATATAAGATGGATCTCTCATCCCTTCAATATATATATATATATATATATATATAATCCGAACCGAACTGAGCTTTTCACAAATCGAGCTTGAAGAGCTCGTGAAAAGCTCGGCTCATTGCCACCCTAAAATCATGAGAATGATAAATTACACCATAATTAGACAACAAATGTTCAACCGGCACAACCACAAATTATCCATGTAATTCCGATGAAGAATAAAGAAAAGAAAAAGAAATAGGCTTCCCACATATAGCCAATTTTATCATCCTGCCCTATTTTGGGAATTTGACATAACAAAAGATATGAATTAAAATAGAGTTTTTTTTTTTTGGTATCATAGCATTCTGCATGCTATGGCAATGTGGTGATAATGATTATGATACAGTAGGAGAGTCCCTATGAAATGTATGCAAGTCACAATCATGCACATGGTTTATGCAGTGAGTGGATTATAGTGGGCAGCAAGTCTTACTCATGGCAGCAATGTGTAGAGGTCCATCCAAATGTGGCAATTTAAGACAAATACATCACTTCCACGTCTCTTCTAATATTTAAATATTACAATTCCAATGGTTGTTCTTAAGAGGGAAAAGTGCTAAAACACTTTTTCATTGCTGGGATGTCGATGGACACTATTTGTAGCATGTAGGAAACAATTTCCCCGTGATTGTTTTTGTTGAGTTTTGAATTGTCTATATCAACTCTAGCTATAGTTCTATCAGCGCCCTAGACAAGTTCAGTTATAGAGCAGTCCATCAATATGAAAGCTCTAGGTCTAAGAAATAGCAACGTTTGTTATAACATTCTTAATGGTGGGCGGTGGAAGAGGTATCTTAAAGCCTGCCCTGCCCTTGGATATAGTTGAACCAGAGAATTCTTCTCATCTTCTAAAGCATCTTTGGGCTCATTCACTTCCCCAAGTGATGTGGTTGTTAAACAATAATAAATAAATATGCATTGAGTTATGTATAAAAGAATTAATCACTTCCCGATTTCTAAGACTAGTTTCAGGTGCAAACATTGTAAGTAGAAGCGATTAGGGTAACATAGAGGCCTTTAATTAGGGGTGGCAACGAGTCAAGCTTTTTACGAGTTGTTCAAGATCGGCTCGGTTTTAATCGAGTTTGAGCCCAATTCAGTGACTCAATTATTAAACGAGCCAAGCTCAAGCCTATTAGAGCTCGGCTCGTGAGCCAGCTCGAATATATATTTGATATTTAATATATAATATATAATAAAATTATAAAAAATAATATATATAATAAAAATATTATAATTCTTAATTTTTAAGTTTAAAATTAAAATTTTTTATATATAATTTTTATTTTTATAAAATATTTTTTCTCAAAATTGAGCTCGAGCTCGAGCCTTATAGAATAGTCTCGAGCCGAGCTCAAGCCTGGTACTATTCGGCTTGGCTCGGCTCGAATCCACCCCTACCTTTAATGAATGAATTCCTACTAAAATTATGACTGTATGGAAAAGGAAAATCAATTTAAACATGACCTTTTTTATATCATTTAATTTAATTTGGAACTTCAAAGAAAGTTTTCCTAATGTCTATTTTAAGGGATAATTTGCTTTGTGGGAATAGGGGTCTAGAACCCGACAATTCCAATAGTATGGTTGGGTAGAATTGGGATCCCATTCTCATTCTTGATGGAATGACATTTCCACATTTGAGGGAATCTTCAAATCCCCATTCCTCACCCTCCTTTGGAAGTAAAATCCCATTCCAACTGATTTTATTTCCCATTCTGATTCATCTGAAACAAACAGATCCATTATGGGAATATACCATTCCAATTTCAAATTCCGGTGGATTTTGATAATTATTCCGGTTCCAACTGTGAATCAAAATGGACCCAAAATGTAACAAAATCTGAGGGTTAGAACTTTCTGGACTAGCAAGTTATTTGATCAGATGATCCCTTGAGTAGGATCTGATCTGATGGTGAATTCCAAATAGATAGTTGGCAAGTTTAGGGCGCCGGATCCGCAGATGGAGCGAGGACCCCAGGGGGGCCACGCCCCTGACTCCAAAATTAAAGCCTAGTGATTTATGAGTGAGTTTAGTTTAGAAAGTCTTCAGTCCTAAAGGAGGGTTTGGTTGCAAGGTTTGTGATTTATGAGTGAGTTTGGTTTAGAAAGTAGACTATGCTTTCTGGTTGACATCGCCTCCAAGAAAAAAAAAATAGAAAGAAAATGTAGAAAGAATGAGAAGAGAAGAGGTTTTGAATCAGTGGGAGCCCAGGAGAAGAGACGACATCTGTTATATTGGAGTTTTGTGCGGGGAAGCCGGCCAAGACAAGGGAAAGAGAAAGACTCAAAGAAGACAGAGTGATAAGAGAAACCTGTCAAACAGTATTACTATAAGCAATGCCATTTAATATTCATTTATTTTCCTACTATCACACAGACACAGTATCGAAATTCCGTTCTATGCCCCACTGCACCACTTCTTTGTGATCTTTCGAATAACTCTCCAAAATTCGCATGAAACAGAAGGGAAGGGCCCAGGCCCAGCTGATGAAACAGTGGGTGGTACTGTACGTGTTCCTTTCTGGGTTCTGGCGACCCAACACGAATCTTTCTTTCTTGTACGGTTGTTCTACTCACAAGTCACAATAACAGAAGCTCGTAAAATTTCCTCCACACTTGCAACAAATGCACCACTACCACTTACATTTTTGTTCCGAAATTTCCTATTCTAACCCCAATTTACATTTCTTTTGTGAACGATACTGTCTGTAATGCATAGTTTTGCTGTAACATTTTGCTCTTGTGTTTTATTTTTAATTTTTTTTTATCTTAGACTAGAGGGGCATTATTGTAAATATATATTAAGGCCTTCTAGTGAAAATGTATTGAACCTTTGGAGAATTGGTTTATTTCTTCTATTTCGTCTTCTGTTTGTGTGCTGCAAGCTTACAGAGTTCTGATCCCTCTATGGTTAACATGTATACTCCTGTGGATGAAGCATTTTTGTCCTCGATTATGAGAAACACACAACTAGCCTGAACAGTACATTTGGGTGTATGTAATTTTTGATGAAAAGTGAAAAATGATTATGAAGAATTAGTATATTTCGAGAAATTAACACATAAAAAACCTATTCCCCATAAGATATTCTTTTGCCAAATCGACCAGAAAAAGAGCTGCAGGTTCTTACATATATAAGCTTTGTGGTTCAATATTAATGTAGTTGTCTCCTTGGGTCCGGATTTTTTAGTTTATTACTATGACTGGGATGCATTACTAAACCTGAGAGCCAAGAATAATAGAAATTAAGGGGTTGATTAATTAGAAGTGATTACGCTAGCTGCACAATCTCTATATCTAGATTAATTGGGTCGAAGGTTGACGGAAGTCGGCTAACATGGCCAGGTCTACCTTCATGATGGATGGCGGAGACGGAGAATTTGGGGTCTCTTTTCTTTCTTTTTGTTGATTTGATTTTAAGAGAAGGAGAAATAATAATAATAACAATGTCAGCGATGACTCATGAAATGTAGTTGATCCATCATCAAGAGGGCTTCAATATGGCAACGGAAGTAGTCAGTTGTCCAAAAGGTCGAGCATTATGTGGGCATTTTGCTCGGTGTAGGATACCATTAGTTTTGGACGCATATTTGGGTTCTCCTATTCTAGGCTGGAGTATTAGTCTAGTCCATAGAAATTAGGGAGAATGACCAATCAGCCCACATCAGTATTTTGTAGCTCATGCAATTGATGCCAAATTCACAGGCAAGATATGATTTATAGGAGGAGAGAGGGCTAGTGTAGGGGGGCCGGAATTCAGAATTCTGCATTGTATGTATCTGTATTTGTCCTTAGATATTATTATAGAGAATAGAGAATGGAAATGGAAAGAAGTCAAAGGCCCCGTTTAATTTTACTTTTAAAAATTATTTCTTTGAATGATTACTTCTTTTTAAGATATGAGCCCATATATTAAGTGGTTTTTAAATATTAATAAGTAGTATTTGATAAAAAAAAAGTGGGGTAAAAAAATCACTTCTTAAAAAATGTTTCTTCGAATGGGATGAACTTGCCCTTATTTTTTAATGACAAAAATATCTCCTCACGAGGTTATCATCCTCCTCATCCATTCGAAACCCTACAATATACCAAGCAGCAATGGCGTCAGTTGCAGGTCCACCAGCCAGGGTAGCTTTGATGAATGATGGTGGACATACATGACAAGGGATGAGGAAAATAAAGGAAGCAAGCACGGCCGGAGAATAGTGTTTGTCTTAAAATGGAAGGAAGGGCGGAGCCTCCAAGGTATCCCTATTTTTTTTCACCAAACAATCCAAACAACTACTTACTACAAACAAAATCAAACGTGAAAGCAAGCATACACCCGTCCTGTTCATACCAATACCATCCAAAAGCCACTGCTGTTTGTCAGAGTTCAATGTTGGGCTTCAAAACTTCAGAGAGAGAGAGATCATGACGTTGGGTCTGAACTGTGGAGCTCGGCGCGGTTAATTTGATCCGGTGCTAACGCCCAAATCCTTGTGGATGTGGACTGACTGTGGAGGAATTGGTTATGCAGTATGCAGTATGCCGTAGCCATCCCGTGAAGTTTTGAATTATGATTGGTTAGTGTAGAATACGCCTGCGGCAAGTGTAGGGGGATCGTCCCGACTTATCCAGAGAGAGGTGGTGAACTGATGACTGGTGGGGTGGGCGCGGTGCCTGAGTGCCTCTCTTCTAAATTCAATCGTCTTCGCACAGGCACAGCACGAGCCGGAGCGTGGTCTGAACTATGAACTCTGAAAGTGAAATCCGAATGGACGGGGGGGGGGGGGAGGGTTGTGGACCCCACCAGTCACGTGAAGGTGACTGGATGGCCGTTTGTAAAGCACATCTCAGCCAATTATCATCCATCTCCCACGTGGGGGGTGGGTGCTGGCCCTACTACTTCACCTCTCTTCCCTTTGTTTATTCATTTTTATTCTCTCTCTCGCTCTCTCTACAAGACCTATTTATGTTTGATTTCCTATTCTTTTCATCATATTATTATTCACTTTCTATCTGTCATTCTGTCTACAACTCAATCTCTCTCTTAGCGCTTCTTATTCCTCTCTAGTCTCTTCCTTTCAGAAGTCTCATAGAAAAAGCAGGAGCATTGCAATCATGGGGGATTCTTCTGCTTCATATATTCGCTTGGTAAATACAAAAACCTCTCTCTCTCTCTCTCTCTCTCTCTCTCTCTCTCTCTGTCTTTCTAGCTATTTATTAATACTCGATCCGTTCATTAAGGGTGCTGGTTCTGGTTGTTGGTATGGTGTTGACGTGATGATGCAGGTGCAACACCTGATAGAGAAGTGTATCCTCTTCCACATGACTAAAGAAGAGTGCGTGGAAGCACTTTCTAAACATGCAAATATCAAATCTGTTATTACTTCAACAGGTGAGCTAGATCATATCCCCTCTCTCTCTCTCTCCCTCTCTCCCTCATACAATAACACATAGATTACATAGAGTAGTTTCATGTACGAATGTAATATTTTCAGTGTGGAAGGAGTTGGAGAAAGAGAACAAGGAATTCTTCGAGGCATATACGAGGAGCAGAGAAGGCAGGATGGCCGAAATGGAGACAAGGCAAATGATCCAAAAGATGCTCTCCGATTCCTCTTCACAGGCCTAATTTTACAACGATAATATCCTCCTTGAAGGGTCTGGCCGGGAGAAGCAAAAAGGAGCAGGAGCTCTTGCTTTCTTCGCTTAGTTTACTCCCGTAAGTTCAGTTTTATTCTTGCAATTAAACTTTATATAACATGCATTATTACTTATTAGCCTCCAAAACAATCAGAGAGAGAGAGAGAGAGAGAGAGGAGGAATCGCTTTCATTTGAATAGTCCTACATTGTCACGTTCAGTTTGAATAGTCCTACATTGTCACGTTCAGTAAAACATTGGTTTGAGGTAGCTCTACCGTCTTTATCAATCGTTGGGTTGAGGATTAGTTCAGGATTCAGATGCTGTGAAAATATGTCGCTATATATTGAATTTCCAACCAATGAGTGAAGAGCCAGGGTTCACACGCTTTATTCAAAGTGATCTCTCCCACTTGATCATTTCTCTCGATTCGTCAAGAATTTTCTCTCGACTTTCTCTGTTTCTCTTTCTTAATTTCTAACGAACCAAACACAGTCTAAAAGGAAAGGGAAAGGGGATAGCAACCTACTTAACATAAAAGCGTTTAGGCATGGTTGATGGGAAAAGGTTACGTACGCATGTTGCTGGTAACGTGCACATTTAAGAGAGAGAGAGATAAAAGAGAACCTGGATTTCAGAGGGGAAAAAACACATGAACAAAATTTTGGGATGGTGGTCGTATTGATGTGAAGCCAAGGCTGTTGGCCCAAGTGTTTTCGTCCATTCATTTGGCTTACCTGAAAAGTTGTCCACTACTGCTTGGCTGCTTGGTAGGTCCCTTAATAAAACCCAGCGCAATAATAATATGGCCCATTGTGTGCTACGATGAATTTCTTCTCCTATTATTTTTTCTCTTGATGTGTTCGTATTTTTGTCATATTTATGATTATGTTCGTCTCTTGGTTAAGGTTAACACACCCAACGCCATAAGCCAGTTGCATCGTTTTTGGTACATAAGATACATGGATTCTTTTTTTTTGTTTTCTTTTTTCTTCGTTCCGTAAACTAAAGTCTTGTTTGGCGGGTCTTTTCATGCAAGCTGTCAGTTTTTTAGAAGTTTGGTAGTTGTGTTTTGGTCTTTTTGTATTTAGTTTAGAAAAGATTTAATGGCCCAAAGCCATAGTCCCAAAAAGATTTAAGAAGTTTATTTTGGATTATTTTCCGAAAGCTTCAAATAAAGTTTTTTTATCTTTTGGTTAGAAAAAGATTTAATCAATCTAATTCAATCCATTTACATCCCTAACTTATATATATTTATATTTCATTGGGAATGTTGCGACATTCTATCACCACTGCGGCTGTGTGGCAGCATACATGAATACATTGGGCTTTGCAAAAAGCATATAAACACGCAAGAAAGAGACAAGAGAATTGATTAAAAGATAAAATATGAGGTCGAGTATAAAACGTGAGACATGTCCTGTTTAATTTTCTTCAGTTCTTAAAAGATGAACAAATCCCACAGAGAAAGGGATAAGATACTCTCACACGCTCAATCGTGGTGTCTGTGGATCTGCACCATCCTATTATCCATCCCCATCATTTAGAATGGGCCAATGTCCATGTATTCTAGTGGTTTTGGTGTTATCTTTAGAAACTATAATGGCTCCTTTCTGTATGGTAAATGTGCCCCCTTGATTGCCAAAATCTACTGAATACGATGAATTTAATGCAATTTGTGACTGTTATATTTTAGCTTAAAGAGAATTGAAAGTGATTCCAAGTCTGTTATTTCACCATTGATACATGGCCTTCGTTGGAGGATCTTTTTAGTTCAAGTATTTGGAGATTGCACTTTCACTTTGTAAGTAGGAATTATTGGAAAATATATATAATAGTGAAGGGAGAATGAAACTTAACATTCTGTGCCTTCAAATCCGTAAAAAAGTATAAACACTACACCTAAGATCTGATGTTCGAAATCACCTCCAATGTTGTTTAGGATTTACAAAATAATAAACTTGAACCATCATCACTTGGTCAATTTCCTTAAAACCGCATCTATCTCTTATAATACAATAGGATTTTGCAAACTAAAAATTCACCTAAAAATTGCGGGTGTTTCCAAAAAATTCACCTAAAAATTGTGGGTGTTTCCAAAAGAAAACCAAAATGGCTAACAACATACCCTAATTAATGTATATGCCTTATCACCCTCCCTCCCTCCTTCCATGTGTTTGGGGGTTCATGTATCATGGTTGTGTGGGACTCTCATCTCACGTGACTATCACGCTTCAATGTTCAAACATCAAGCTATCAAGGTCAAGGTCAATACTAGTCCGAGGACCAATGTTTTTAAGACTTGATAGAATTAAAAATGAGAATGTTAATGGTTTCCGGTTTTACTGGTTAATCGGGCACGTTATTGTTTGTAAGCACGTTAAGTAAGTATTTTCAAATTTTTTGACCCCCGTCCCTTGAAATACCTTCAATATACCTTTAAAAAAAGATAAAAAATAACTTTTAACGGTCATCATAATGTTTATATAATACTCACTGAATATACTTCCTACTGGATCCGGTCCCGCTTGTCTGTCCAACCTGCCGAAAGACTACCAACGGTCTGGTCCTTCAACGTTCAACCTGGGCCCGAGTATTAAAGCATTCAAACTTGAACAGTCAAACTAGTCGATCGAAGTTTAATCAGTTGTAAATAGAATACAGATATTAAATATTTCATATGGCCATTGATAGAGATGGAGTGAGAAGAGAGTTGATGTGTTGAATGTCGCGGCAATAGATGGCAGTCCACCTCAGAAATCTGCAATTACAGTCCTTTCTATAAATTGCATCTTGGCCGTGGGTTTGGCATTGATCTATGGTCAGAATTCATCCCACCTATACAGTGGGCTCAGATTTTTGGGGTGTATTAAACTATAAAAACCATGGTTTTCAAAACTGGACTGGACCAGACAGTCGAACTGAAAAAACCAGGAATCGGTTAATTTTGATCAGCAAATCTCTGACCTGGGTGGTTAATCGTTCGAACCGTTTGAATGGTTTTCACCATTTTTTTATTTTTTTAATAATTTTTTTTTTATTTTTTTCAAAATGGACCGACCGTTCAGTTCAACCCAAGAACCGGACCCTTGATCAGTTCAATCTCTGAATCGGTTTTAAAAACCTTGATAAAAACCCCTAAAAGCAAAGGATATAAGCAAACCAATGGCTGTATTAATGCATGGCTTTTGGTTCAATCGGATCTCCTACCCACGCCTACAAGTAGAGGATGGAAATGTAAGTGCAATTGTGAATTGTGATGCCATGTGAGTAGATATAGGTAGGATTCTTGTGGGTGGAAGATCCGAATTGCTTTTGGCTTTTGCTTTTTATCATGTATTCATACTCCTGTAAAGAATCCAAATCTGAATCTTCTACCCACAAGAATCCTACTCAAATCTATCTACAACATACTAAAATTAAAATTATACATTAAGAATATCTTCCATCAATGATAATATATAAACATCGAACATATTTCCACTAGACAGCTGTAATATCATGTGGATATATATGGGTAAGAGATAACGAACTCAAAATATCCAATCTCATTCCCTTTTTCGGCCTTGTGACAGAACTAAATATCATATGCCAGTTCCATCTGTCGCTCTCGTGTCAAGTTGCTTGGGGCTGTAGGTTTTAGAGTTTTCAACCCAAGTTGATTGGATTTGGGACTTTGGGTTATACGCACATTTTTCTACCACTGAACTTATTGTTGGTCCAAGCTCGGGTCTTAGGCTCTATAGGGTTGATCTTAGCACAACTTGCCTAACTTGCACACCTCTTAATTTTGAATTATTTAACAATTTTATTTAAGTTAATTAAATAACGGGCATGAAAAGGATAAACTTGTGACAGTTGGAAATTTTTTGACATCTGTCCCTTAAATTATCCTCAGTCTGTTCTTGAAAAAGATTAAAACCTATTTTTAACAGTTGTCAGAATATTTATTAAATGTCACTTAACGTGCTTACTTATGTCGTGCCTATTAGATCCAGTCCTATTTCAAAGGGGGTTTATGAGAGAAGAGGGCTTGATGGAGTTCATTTTTACTATGACATAGTTTAAGTGTAAGGCTAAAAACCATGATAATACATCAAAGGCTTTGATTTCATTGTTCTAGCATGGCAAAATGGGATGAGAGAGAGAGAGAAAGAGAGAATTCAGATTTACTCCCCACACCCACCTCACAACATCTCTCCATGAATATAAAGTTATAAACATTCAAGTCAGGAGATGTTCCTGATGTGTGAAGGGCTTGAGGACCATTTTTATGAGAAGAAAATCTGATATGAGGAAGGGAAATCTGTACAAACCTTTTATAGGTTTGCCTATCTTTCCGTCCCTTTCAAACCAAACATAGCCCTAGGTAATTGGGTTGAGAATATTTAATGTAGATTTACACGAGGCATGTGTTACATTATTTTTTAGATGATACAAAATAAGAAAATTAAAATGAGGACTTTGGAGCAAAAAGTCAAATACAGGTAGGAATGGCAATGGGCGGGGATTACATTCCCCATCCTTGACCCCAACACCGACCCCCAAATCACCCCATCCCCATCCCCGATCTCCATCGGGGAAGGGAATCCTCCTCCATCCCCAATCCCGACGGGGATGAATTCTCTATCGGGGACCCAAATCCCTGAGGGTCATTGCAAAATCCAAACTCTTAGCCCTAGAACAGCTGGAGCAAATGCAAAGAATCAACGGACTCCAAAAGGTACGAATAGCCACCACAGAGCTCCAAAAGATACGAATAACCACCAACTCCTCCATTCGAAAAAAGGAAAATAGGAAAAAAAAAACAAAGAATCAACAAAAACCCAAAGCACTACCATTCGGATCTTCAGATTGTCTGTCGAGAAACCCATTCAGATCTGTCGAGATTATCTGCGGAGAAACCCATTCAGATCTGTCGAGATTATCTGCCGAAAAACCCATTCAAATCTTCTCTCCTTCTACTTCTCCTCCACTTCCTCCTCATCGAGTGGTAGACTGGTGGTCGGTGACGATAGAGGTTCGACGATGTCTAATGTTCAATAGGCGAGTGGTGATAGTGATGGCGATCAGCGAATCGACAATGAAGACAAAGGAAGAAGAAGACAGGGTTCTGGCCCTTCTAGGTTCAGAGTTCTCTCTTCATTGTAAGTTTCTCTGTTAAAGTCTCGAAGACCGAACACTTTGAGTGTTTTTTAAGTTTTAATAAAAATGAATAATAATATAATATATATTATATTATTATAATATAAATATTATATAAAATATTATAAATAATATATAGTATTATATATTATAATATATATAATATATAGATTAATATATTATATATAATATTAAGATTAATCAGGCCGAGTCGGGGCGAGGATTGCATTCCCCATCTCCGTCCCCGCCCCCAATCGGGGATTCAAGGATAGCCCCATCCCCGATTCCAACCCCGCCAAAATACCCCCCATACCCGACCCCGTCGGGTTGGGGAGCCCGGGGGAAAATTGCCCCCTCTAAATACAGGCCATATGCTCGGGCTGGTAAACGATGCCCATGTTACATCCATTTAGCCCCATATTTATTTATTTTATATTTTAAAATTAAAAACCACAGGAGTCTAAAAGGTTGGGAAGCAATATGAAGAGTCTGACGTGGATAACTACATTTTAGAATATAGTATAGATTTTTGGGTATTAACCTGTTAGTTTTCACTGGGGATAGACCAATTCTGCCTGGCCTACATTCATCCTGAGAATCTTTAGGTCAAGGCACAAATTCATTCATCTAAGCTCACCTTGTATTTATAAAACAAATATAGTATTTTATGCTTTTGAATATAAACTTGTATTTAAATTTTAAGTTTAGAAAAGAGAATAATGTTTAGGGATTATAGATTTTGGATATTATTATCAATAAAAATAATCTTTTTAATATAATTTTTAAAATAGAATAACTTTTTTTAAAAAATATCAAAAAATGATAGAAAGACTGTTTATCTCCTTCCTCCTTTAGCCTCCCCTATATTCTCTCTCATCTCACACAAACCGATAGGAAACTCTTCACTGGTCTACTACAGTCTCTCTGCGACATTCACAGATCTTGGATGCACATCCACTTCACAGGTATCGGCACCGGAGGCTAGTCGGTCTTCGGCAGATTGGCAAGCCATCATGTCACGGAGACAACATCTACCAAATTGGAAGTCGAGCCATCGTCATCAAAGTCACTATTTTGATCTACCAAAGTCACTATTTGTCCCTGAATTCCCACCCCTCGTCATCAAAATCACTATTTTCATCTACCAAATTGGAAGTCGAGTCATTTTCAATTCTGATCTGATCAACCTGACTGTACAAATTCAACGGAATCGGATCCTCTATCTTCCTCTCCAAAAAAACGAAAGAGGCAAAGCTGCTTGAGGCTTCTCCCATCGTTTCTCAGAAACAGGCGAAGCCGATTGCTTCCCATCTTCACCAAGGCTCGAGTCAGCTTCAGGGACTATTGTCGAATGATCCGACAAAAAACCGAAAGGATCAAAGGTTTTGAGTGTGAAAGCCATTATATGGATCAAATCCAAGTGAAGTTCCTACGGAATCCTGCTTCTGGGAGATATTGTCCATGAAATCCCCCCAATAGTCATCACTCTTGTGTTTTGACAGAAGCTGAGTGGTTGATCAGAGGGCGACACAAACTTGAAGTCTCCAAAACCCTCATCATCGTCGTCCTCTACCTGGTTTTCCGGCATCATTTCGTCCCTCTCTCTCTCTCTCTCTCTCTCTCTCTCTGAACAACGATGAATCAAAGACAGCTTTGATTTGTCTGGGTTGGTTTTGGATCTCCTGAATCTAATCTGCTCTGCTGTTGTTGGGTTTTCTGCAACAACGACCACCATAATTGAAGTAGAGAGAGAGAGAGAGGAGAGAGAGACTGGAGGAGAACAGTGAAGAGTGTCCGATTAGTTTGTGTGAGAGAATATAAGGACTTAGGGAGGAGATGAACAGTTTTTCTCCTCTGTTTTGATTTAAAAGAAAAGTTACCTATTTTAGAAATTATATTAAAAATATTATTTTTATTAATAATAAGATCCAAAAGTTGCCTTTATAAACTATAATCCCTAATGTTTTTTAGCCTATATGTGTACAAACTCCACATGCATAATTTGGATCGCCTAAAACTGGGCCCATGCATAAAATTATCAGGACCAAAATGCAGCTAGGCTGATCGTGATCAACTCAAAATGCTCTCATAACCACGTAAAAACCAGCCCATGATCTACTTTCAGTTCTCGTTTAATAATAAGGGTAAATTTATGATGCAAGAAAGATATGGTATGGAAGAGTTTTGACCAATCAAAATCCACCCATAAATTTTGATAAATAACACCTTGTTTACTAGCAACTATGTGATTCCACTTTATGTTTCTACATATTACCCTTTAAACTGGACACTTAAGAGACTTGTGTTAGTTTAGAATGTTCTTAGCCATTGGATAGACTTGGGGATTTATCCTAACAATGCTAACACTAGTGTGCTGCTAAGGAGTTGGAGCAGCTCGTCTCAGCTACTAAGGTTAGACCCCAAACACAACCAGTGGGTGTTTATTAGAAATATTGAACTCAAACCAATTTCCATTTATGCTTTGCACCTTGGAGAAAGATGGGCAAAACTAGAAATTTACAAATTACCCCAGACTTGATTATAGTACTACATTAGGTGATGAACTGGGTTATCTTTGATATGCCAACTAGTGAAATCCATTAAGGGTCAAATACCTGGGTATGTTGGGGCAATCTAACAATTCACCTACGTGGGTGACCATAGTGATAGGATCAGCCCCTTTGTCGAACAAAGTGGATATCAAGGCTTACGCTTACTCTAATGGAAACTTAAACTGTTGGCAATGGATTTCACATGTGTTTGAAATATGTTTTTGCAAAAGTATTTATATGTTATATATACTACTATTTTATGAAAAAAGTTTGCAAAAAGTTTTAATCTCAGGATCCATCCGAGCAGAGAGTGGCATTGCACATTGTAGCTAAAAGATAGGTCATTCCTATCGGATAGTGTTTTGATCACTATGGGATGAGATGTTAAGTGTAAAAGACCATTACGGGGCCAATTACCCGATGAGTTTTGTCTTACATGAGTCCATTATCCTTGGGTCTTCAGATGGTGGTTGAATCAAATGATCATTTAGGTGTAAATATTAGGCCCAAACTAGATCAGTGCTGATTGGGTTAGGGGTTCACTACCTTTAGCAGTGAATTCGGCCTAACATCTTTCAGAGATTACGTTGAACCCATGTGGGCTTATATGAGATCATTGTAGTGTCACATGCCATACAATATCATGCCTAAAGTGGCCATGCAACACCTTGGATCGTAAGCCTTTGAAGTAGATAGGCCTAAGGTCCATAATTAATAAGATTAAGTTGCCATGTGTTCTAAGTCGAATATGGGTTTGGTAATGGGTATAGATCACCTATCCTCCCAAGAAAATGCAGCTAGGGCTACAAATTGGGCCGAGTTAGCTCAGGTTGAGGCCAACCCTAGCCCAACCTTAACCATAACCCTAACTAAATTCCTTCAACCCTAACCCATAGTCAACTTTGAGTTGGGCCCAACCCAACCTTATTCCCATCCCTTATAATCTTGTAGAACTTCCTTAATCTCATATCTTAATTCAACTTTCACTATATGTATTAATCATATGTTTTATTAATATTTTTTCGTTGATGTTTTATTGGTTCTTTAAGCACAAAATTGAAACAAAAAAGTTTTTGAAATGACTATAATTTACTATGAGTTATGACTTATAATAGATCTTTTATGGGCAACAAGCTATGGGTGACAAACAACAAAGAGGAGATTGAGAATAAAATATTCAAAAACATAAAATATGTTATTAAGGCTCAATTTGGAAGGAGTACAAATGCAAATATGTAGAGTGCAAAACCTTATATTTTGTACTATTTTGTATGTATTTCTCCTGTACATATTTGCATTTGTATTCTTTCCATTTGTACTCCTTCCAAACTAAGCATAAGGCTTTAGTATTTCTAATTAAGATTAAGTGAAGTGATTATCTTAAAAGAAATAAATAATGGTATATGGTGGGGCTATACAACTATCATGCATATAAACAAATCAATGTATAATATATATATAATAGAGTCAAATTCAAATTGGGTCGTGTTAATCGAGGGCTTAACCTTAACCCAACCTGAAGTGAAGTCAGGTTCATAAATTCCAACCCTAACCCTAACCCGAGCATCAACCCAACTTGACTTTTTCGGGTTGGGTTCGGGCCCCGACCCAAGTTGCAGCCTTAATAAGGCTTATCTCTTAGTAGAGTCCAAATCCAAATCAGATTTGGATAATCTCCTAATTTGATTATGAGAATGGTCCATAAGGAGATAAAATAAGAAGAGGGTGAACTACACTAGAACACCTCTCTCTAATTATCTCTTATTCTTTTTGTCTCCCAAGAAACCCTAATTCGACCTAGACTTTCAAAAACTAATTTTTGATCAGTTTTTGCAAGAAAAATGTTGAGAAATATCATGCTCACTCACCCCATTTGATCCAAGCAATTTGGATAGCAGTTTTGGAGAAAACAATGTTGTTGAACCAGCTTCACCTATACATTGCGCCATTTTCAGTGGAGGCTTATTTTAGGACTGATTTGGGCATGAACTTCCACGTTGGGATCTATGATTATGGTATCTATATCAGGTAGAATCTACCTTCTTGATTTGGTTTCAAATCTGGTCCAGTTTAGTGCAAGATCAATCCAGAAAACTTAGTTTTCAAATTCACTAGAAAATCAGTTCCCGAAAGGGTTAGAAATTTTTTTGAAATTTCGTCCAGCCATCCATTTGATGGATTCTAAACCCTTCCAATAGTGGTATCAGAGAACATGGTTCAGTTCTTGAACTGGACCGAATGAGATTTGAAAAAAAGATCAAATTGGCAAGAACTAGTCTAGCTGATTTGACTTAGTCAGCATGAAAACTAAGAATTCGATTCTCAAATTTTGGGCCAATGATCTGAAAAATAATCTCTATATTTTCTGATATATTATACAATTGTTTTATTCTGAATTCTTGAATTCTTGGGCTGAAAGTGCGATGGTGATTGGAATTTTGATGGTGGCAAGATTCATGCGCACTACTTGATTACTTGATTATTTGGTCTATAATTAGTTCTTTTACTTTTCTAGAAAGAATGTATTAGGTTTTCTTCTAATGTAAGCATTAAAAATTAAAATTTTTATATTTTATTTACACTAGAGAAAGCGTCGGAGACCACGGGGAAAGAGAAAGAGAAGAAGGCCGATTTGAAGATAGCAATTCAATGGCTTTCTACATTCGTCTACATTGAATTCGAACCATCACACTATCAACCCTAGTTATTTAATTTTGATTAATTGTTGTTTATTTGCTGATATGATTGTGAATCGTAACTGAGAATTTTCATATTATAATTTATGTGGACTGATACATGTTTTGGGCACCAAACCCTAGGCCAATTTGACCTAATTTTGGTCCAACTTAAATGGGCTGAACCTATGCTTGTTTGGGGATTGTTAACAGTCCATTGGATCACTATATAAGTGATCAATTTTAGCTCTAGGCCAGGGGTTTGATGGGCCATTACATGCACCAATTCAGGCCATGCTTGTAAAACCTAAGTAGAGTTAGATTAAAGTAAGCTATGCCTATTTCAGCAAGGATAGCTATATGGGCCAAACTGCCTTTTGCAATTGGGCTCATATACCAAGATAAATATTATTTGATAATTATGTCCATTAATGGGTTGATCATGTGTTAATCTAACTGGATTTGGTTTTACAAGTTTTAAGTTGATTTTAATCAATTTTGTGTGTGATGTTCTATGTAAATATGATTCATACATGGGCTAGAAGTGCTTGGCCCATGAAAAGACTTATGTACCTCTCTATGCCCATCATGGCTAAATGCACATCATTGCCATGATGTCTATACATCATTGCATAATCTCCCTTTAATGGGCCCATTTGAATATGATTTTATAAAAGTTAGTGGGAGCCAATATAGAGATACCTAAATCTGACCTAGGGGCTAATATACTTATTCCCTCATGATTAACATAAATGCAACAAGATAAGGAATATCATAATATGATATCTCTAAAGGTCTTCCATCGTTAGCATAAAGACAGGCTAAATTCGTGGGCGGAAATGCACCATAAAATTAGGTTATCCATTTTACTGAGACTGTGGGAGGGGTCTATCCTAAAATTGAAAACTCTTTCACAGTATCTTAGGGCTTCTAATATGATGGGTCAACACTTACCAATTAGAAAGGTTTAATTTAAAATGGCAATGAACCTTGTCTTATGGAGGCCAAAGGAAAATCTCATTAGATAGGTGGATATATGATCCTTCATAAAAAGTGATGGGGTTATACAGCTAAAACAATTGACCCCATGCACCTATGTGATTTCCCACATTTTTAGAGATATTAAAAATATCTCCATCCTTAAGATAGAGGGAAAAATAAGAGATGAACAAATGGAAATTGAATGTAGATAAAAGTCCTTTCTACAGTACATAATATGAAAAAATTATTAGGTCGTAGACTAATATATTCATGCTATTTGTTAGAAATGGCATACGAATTGTTTGCTAAATTGTTAAACGACAACAAACTCAAGAGACCAAACTATGCAAACTGGTTTCGAAACCTTAACATGGTTCTTACGTCCTAGAAATTGAACAAAATTTCTACCAACTCGTCACTAGAACACCCCCTGATAGAGTCTTAGGCAACAAGAAGGGAATACCAAGAATGGGAAGAGAAAAACTCTCTTGCCTAGTATTACACCATTGCCTCACTAAAAATTTATCCATAGGTAATTTGACAAAGTAGAAAACTGCAAAGATATTCTAGATAGTTTAAAGACCAATTATGAGGAGCAAAATTGTTCTACACAGCAAAAGTCCTCAAATTGTGGATGACCACCATTATGATCGAAAACCAACTAGTTCATGACCATGTCATGAGGATGATAGGTTTTATCAATGAACTGGATGCTCTTGGTTCCAAGCTAGATGATGACACCAAGACTAACACCATCTTAAACTCTTTGTGCACATCATTTAATTAGTTTTTCATGAATTACAACATGAACAAGCTAACAACTAGCTTGCAAGAGCTCGGTAGTGTTGCAGAGAGTCAAGGAACTTGTAAAAAAGGATAAGCCAATGGACATGCTTGTTGAAGAGACAAACCTGGCAGGAAGAAATGAAAGGGCAAGAAGAGGCCATAGAAGAAGGGCAGCAAGCAAAAGAAGCAGAAAAAAGACAAGTCTTCAGATAAATGTCACTTCTACAAGGAGACCAGGTATTGGAAGAAGAATTGTCCTCAATATCTGAAATCCCTCAGGAAGAAGAAAGAAGGTAATTTCAAAACTCAAGTCATAGATACCATTATGTTGGTCACTTCTGCATCTTGGTGTATTGACTCTAGGGCTTCTACTCATGCATGTAATACATTGCAAATGTTCAAGGAAAGCAGAAGGCTGAATGATAACGAGGTTGTGCTTTACTTGGGGACATCTACAACCGTTGTAGTTGCTGCTATAATAACATTAGATTTAGTATTTAGAGAAGCAACTATTACTTTAAAAGACATTTTATGTGCCATTACTTAGAAGAAATTTGATTTCAGTTTCTAAGCTTTGTAAGGATGGTTATTCTATTTTATTTAGTAATAAGATTATAATAAAATTGAATAACAAATTTTTTACTCATGGAGAACTTAAGAATGGTCTTTATGTTATCTACCCTACTCTAGAAATAAATGTGACCGAAATAATAATAGAACACACCCCCAAGAAAAGAACACGAGAAACGATTAATCTCACATGTCTGTGGCATTACTGACTTGGCCATATAAACAAAGAATGTATCACAAGACTGGTGAAAGATGGTCCTCTAAATTTTCTCACAGTAGATCTACCAACTTGTGAACAAAAAGGTCATTTACAAGTAAGCTTGAAAAATGTACGGACACACTTGACCTTATACATACTAATCTATGTGGTCCTATGAATGTTAGGACACGAAACCATACTCTTACTTTATAACTTTCACCGATGACTATTTTTGGTATGGTTACGTGTACCTAATGAGACATAAGTTTGGGAGATTCCTAGATCAAAAAGGAAGGGTGAGAAGAAGAACGAGAGTTTGAAGAAGAAGGCCCATATGAGATGTTGAAACATTAGAAACGAGAAAAATCGTAAAAGATAACATGATAGATGCATGGATATCTTGACTAGTATGTTTATATTTTCATGAAACATCTCTCTCTTGTTGTTTTTCTCTCTAATTCTTGAAGAATTTATTTTTTCTTTTCTCCCTTTTTTCTATTCCAATTGAAATTTTGGTTGCATACAGTTGATGAGGTAGGGATTGAAGGAAGGTGGGAAATTAAAACAATAATAACAATGAAATATTATGGGCTATTATTTGCTTGATATTTTGATTAAAAAATTTTGAATTCTTTTTAAACGATGGATAGGTTCAAGTTCAGCTTGGAATTGAGAGAGAGAGAGAGAGAGAGAGAGAGAGAGAGAGAGAAGAAGAACAAGAACAAGAACAAGAACAAGAACAAGAACCAGAGCCGGGAGGGAGGAAGGTGCTTCAACCTCCAAACTCTGCGTACAACTTATAACTTGAAAGTTCAATGGGTGAAGAGTTTAGAGATTGAATCTCTGTTGTAACCAAATGATGGCAGTTTAGTTGGTAGATTGTAAGTTCTTTGGTTGTCTGTAGAGGAGACGTGAGATGAAATCCCGATGCCATCGGGGTTGGTTGTTTGGATACAATATTGAATAGCAAAGATGGAGACGATGGAGCAGAACTAATGGCCATGAAATCATGGAGGGATTTTTTCCAGAGGGTGTGCTAGCTCCGACAAGTCAAGGGAAGGCTTTGAACGCCAAGTGCTATTTGAGGTGCTCCGGCAAGTGAAGGGTATAGCAAAGCTTTCATGGTTCTTCTCCTCCTTTTCAAATGGTGGAGTTTCAGCCAGGGTTCTCTTTGAGTCAATGGAGTTTAGGGATGATGGGAGATTGAACGAGGATAAAGAAGTCAAAGGGAGGTTTTTATTGAGTTTCAAATAGGGTTATTTCTATAAATTTGTATTTAAAATCGTTTACAAAAAGGTATAATAAGTTTTTGAAATAACTGATGTATCAATATAACGTTTTCCATTTGGTTTAGTGACAAAAGGAAGGTTTTTGTTGAGATTTTTAAAATCTTAGAGGAGGTATTTGTTAAAATGAAACAAAAGGGAAGGTTTTTATGATTGTGTGAAACTTCATGGGACATTTTTGTATTATCACATTTGATACACAATGTATAGCGTTGCACTGAAACAATAAAATAAAAACCTTTGATTTATTGATGTGGTCCCACGTTGAATTAAATGAGATGAGATCTTGGTGGTGACACACTACCGCAACAATAAATCAAAGGGCTTTTTTTAGCCATGTGGTAGGACAATATAGTAGCAAAAGAGAATTTGCCTATCTGCTATTCAGAGCGCTCCCTACACCGACCTCATTATACACTTTCAATTAGGGGTGAGGAAAAAAAACCGATAAATTGAACCGATCAAAACCGAACCAATAAAAAATTGACAGTTTTGGTTCGATTTCAGTTAACCATTTAAAAAAACCAGCGATTAATCGAATCGATCGATATATATACATTAGTATATATATTTATATAACATTATATTATATTATATTATATATATATATTGAAAATCAAATTCGGTGGTCTGAGAGACTTTTAGCCTACCGACTTTTTCTTTTGAAAATCGGCAATCTTGTCTTTTCCCTAGACTGCCCCTTCTCTTTTTTCTCTCTTAGTCTCTTTTTCTCTTTTGTATCTCAGTTCTCTTTTTTCTCTCTTACTCTTCTAACTTCTTGTCTTCTTCGAGTCTTCCTTTTCCTCACTCCATACTATCACGCGGCCCGCGCCAACCATCAGCACGGAAGCACCAAGCGGCAACGCCGGTTGCTGCCTCATTGGCAAGCAAGCACAACGGTCCAACACCATCTATATCTCTCTTCTCTCTCTCACCTCTCCTCTTTGCATCTCCGCTAGGCGCCATCTCTCAAGTCTCAAGCTCTCACTTCAAGCGACACTTAACAGCAACCATTGGTACCAACCAGTTCGGCATCAACAGCAACCACCGATTGCGACAGTTTTAATTACTTTTTTATTTTAAGTGCATAAAAAAATCAAAAAACCGAACCATGGTTAACCGATTGCACCGGTTCGATTTCAGTTTATATATTTAAAAAATCGATTAGATCGGTTCGGTTTGAAAAAAATACCCCACGGTTCGGTTAACCAAACCGTGAGCACCCCTACTTTCAATCGCACATCCACAACATGTCCCCCTACTTGTATGGGATGTGCCTGTGACATCGGTTAACCAAACCGTGAGCACCCCTACTTTACCCAAAGGGAAGGTTCAAAATTTTGATGCGATATACCCAATATACCCTATATCAGGTGTATAGGTGATTTCACGATAAACGATACGCCTATGTATAAATGTTTCAAGAATTGACCTCTTTTAATGAAAAGTATAATTAAAAATAGGTTTAAAAACTAAATTTAAAAAACTAAAAAAAACATAAAAGCTTATTATAATAATCCGATATCCAAATTCGATTTGATATTCGACAGATATTGAAAATTAATATTTGAATTTGAATCCGATTAAATATTCAAATATTCGATTCAATTCGAATTTGATTAATTAATTACTTTAGATAATTAATAAATATATAAAATAAATACTTTATTGATATAAAGTATATAAATATATAAATTATTTATATAACTTAATTATTATATATAAATTATATAAAATATTTCATATATTATATATAAGAATTAAATAATCGATCGAATTCAGATATTTATCAAATCGGATCAAGTCATATCCGAATTCAAATCCGATTAACTATTTGATAAGAATAGAATATCCAAATTCGATGGATTAAATATTCGAATTATCTGAATTTGATTCAATTATATTAAATATAGAATTCGAAATCGAATTTTTTAGTACAGTTGACACCCCTAAATCCGGTGTATAGATATTTTGAATCTTGCGTAAAGCTTCAAAAATCGCTCATTGTTGTGTGATTAATTTTTTTTAAGGCGTACGTGTTGTGTGATTATTGGTACGAAAGAAAAACACATGCAAAAATAAAATGAGAATAAATATATTTGATTAATTAAAAAACAAAGCTGGAGCACTAAATGGCAATTAGTTTAAAATTCCCACTATCATGATCGATTTTCGCTTCACAAATTATATATATATATATCGCTTCACAGTTCACACTTCACACAGACAAGAGGAGCTACAAGAATTAATTGATGGCACACTTATCCTATACTAAATAGAGAGAATGAATGATTGTTAAGCTGCAGCTGGTTGAATATGGGAATTGAGAACCTGGAGATGGAGGCTTTCGTTGCTTCTAAACGTCTCCTCCGTCTGGTCATTGATCCAACCGAACTTGTCCATGAACGGATTGACAAGTGTTTTTCGAGGGTAAGTGGCGATGCATTCCTTCCACACGTTGTCACCCTCCAGATCCCTAACAACCTCCCATAAACAACTATTGCACTTGAAGCCTCCTCCAAAGCTTATCATCAGCACTCTGTCTCCTTCCCTCAGCCTCTTCTTCGCCTCCATATATGCCAGAACATACCAGAGGCTGCTCGCCGACGTGTTACCAAATCGATGTAATGTCATCCTCGCCGGCTCCACATCATGCTCCGTCAGCCCCAGACTCCTCCCCACCCCGTCGATAACCGCCTTTCCGCCTGTGTGAAGACAAAAATGGTCGACTCCGGTTTTGAAGTTGACGCCTACTATCACTCCCGCACCCTTGCCGCCGGCGGTAGAGCTACCGTCCTTCTTGCATCCTGGAAGGAAGCGTGATAGTGATACTATCACGTAACGTAGTAATTCCCTGGAGGGTAGAATCATGGGTGCTATAACTCTGAGATTTTCTACGAAGGCTCGAGTAGCGGCCCTGGGGAGGTTCTTGCTCAGGTAAAACCCCGGCCTCCCCATGGCATCTTCCTGCTGAATTGCGCACCCATAGGCATCATCGTTGGCACCGGTATGCGTCCTCACGAGGCACTTCAGTCGAAACATGGCTCTGTGTCTTAGATTGGGATTGTTGGTTAAGAGTATTGAACAACCTCCCGACCGGAATAGACAATTGGCTAGAATCATGGATTTGTCATTTCCGCTGTACCAGTGTGGGCCAATAGACTCCGATGTCACAACAACCGCGAAAGCTTTCTTGTGAGATTTGAAGATGCTCTGTACGAGATTTATGGAAATGAGGCTAGCACTGCACCCCATTCCTGATATGTTATAGACCTTGATGTCCTTCCTCAGCTTGTAGTGGTTAATAATCCTTGCTGCAAGAGAAGGCTCTGGAGCAAACATGGATACGTTGACGACAAGTATGTCGATCTCCGACGGAGACACTCCCGTCTTGGAGAAGAGATTGTCCAGACTGTCGAAGAAGAATTCCTCCATCTCCAACATCCCATCCGCAAGGGTAGGGGATTCTTCTCGGCCTTGGAGGACATTTCTGGGCCCGTAAGTCTCTTCACCGAAGCCGGAACTGACAATGGCCTTCAACAGAAACTTGTAAGCTTCCAGGCCAAGAGTCTTGTTGCGATGGATGATGTTGCCGCATAACTGGGTGTCCAGCTTTCTGTCGTCAGTGGGCTTGTAGCACTCATAATGAAGTATATAGCAGTCCTGACCTCTCCATTGATTAGCCAACCTCCAGAGGAGGAACAAGGCGTAGAACAGAGCAAGAACAGTCGCTACTACCAAGAGCTCCATATATGTGCGTCTTTGTCTGTGTTTTTGAGAGAGAGAGAGAGAGAGAGACAGATGTTGATATTGTTGATGAGCTGACTGCGGTTTATATAGGCACAATCCAGTTGGCTGTAAATGCGAATTGAAGACGCTTGAGGGTTGCCGTCTTCATCGGTCCATCTGTCTATCAACAACTCAACGCTCACCAATATGTATCTGTCAATTAACTCTAAATCATTTTCGCAGTGAGAATAAATACTTAATTGTCTCATCAGCTGAGTCCACTGGATATTCGTGTTATTTGTAACCATTAATCCAAGATTTGCTTTTGACTCAACAACCTGAGAGAAATTGCATGGTTAAAAGGAAAAAAGAGAGGGAGGGGGTTGTTTGGAGTTGGTCTAGGTGGGGCATGAAGAAATTCCAATTCCATGTGAGTGAGCAACTGTTACCCAACCATACTAAATGCATATTTGCACCAGGAAAGTGTGAGCAAGGACATAGAAAGAGAACGTCAAGGGTGGACTCTGAGCACCAATTTGGATGGAAAAGGAAACAATTAATTAAACTAAAGGAGGCTACCTAGCTTCTGTTACGGTCAATACACAGTTAATTGGCTATGTCATTTAAGAAAGAAGAGTTATATAGCTGTTTTTGAATTTTGAATTTTTGATAGTTGGCATTGCCAATTGCTAAGCTTATCCATCCCGCTTTATGTCATCAGCAATCGACTTGATGATTGAGGATGACGATGTTCCTTGACTGCAGATTTAAATTTAATTGAACCTAACCTAGCTAGTTGACCGTCGGTGATATCAAGAGACAATTTAAAGCTAACCCCGTCTTGTGAAGCCCTCTTGAAAAAAGAAAGGAGAGAGAGACACACACAATTAAACCACACACGACCACGGGGACCACTGACACCTTTCAATTCGGGCATCAAGACGGCCCACCCCATTCATCTTGGTATTCTATTGGGAATTAAGAAGATGAAGAAAAACAAGCGAGAGCAAGTAATTACATTGGAATTTCTATTTGTGAGATGTATTTGGTGCGATCCAGATGGGTGTATCATATATATATATATATAGTAGAAGTGGGGTGACTGCCATGTGAATCTTTATGTATCCATTTTACCCACCATATTCCACCTATCTAATTAGTAACAAAACTTAAATGACTCCATACCTTCTTGTTCTTTTCGGTTTGGATTGATGTCCCAAAATGCCTCCACGTGTCCATCAAATGTTAATAAATTATGTCCATCGGATCTGCTGACCCACATCCTGTGCACATCAGATTATCAATGTTTCCGATGTGGGTACTGGAGACAGAGCAGGGCGCATGTGATGAGATCTAACTGGACCAAAATGATCATGGACAGCTTGCATAGGGTGTTCATTTATATGTCTACGTAAAACTGCATTAAACCAAAGTGGTTTGGTTTGGCTGACTTTAAAATGGTTTGATTTGGCTGGACGATTTCTTAACCTTATTTTTTTTGGTTTGGTATTTTATTTTTAATTTTTGAAATTAAGACCAAACTATAAATCATATTAAACCGAATTAAATAATATATTTATTAATGTATCTAATATATATGTTTGTATGTATATATTTTTTTAACATTTTCAATTTGTAATCTATAATTTGATGTTCAAGGGATTGTTTATAATATATGAATTATATCTGTTATTGATATTGGTATTCATGTTATTTAGGATTTATAAATGGGTTAAGTTCAATAAAATGGCCCAAACCATTTTATAATGGTTCGATTTAGTCTGAAAATTTTTCAAACCTAATTTACTAATTTGGTGTAAAATCTTTTCCAAACCGGACCATGAAATGATGAACACCCTTAAACCTGCATTTCCCTAAAGTCAACCCCACGTCTCCACTTTGGGTCACGTACCATCTCAACCACCGGATGAGAAAATTTTGACTCACGCACGACGGCCTGTGCCCTTAAGCGCTTAAACAGTTAAACCCTAACCCTGGTTTTTTTTTTTTTTTTGATAGGTGGTCTGGTGATCCAGTGGTTGAGATGGTACGTGACCTAGAGTGAAGACGTGGGATCGATTTTAAGGAAAAGGAGAATGACTGATCAGCCTAGTTCATAATTTTCTAGCCCCATCGTACAGGGGATGAATCATGACCGTGAATTGATATCAAATTCACATGTAGGATGCGGTTTATATGTGGCCGCCCAATCATCGTCCAATCATCCCCTTCCACGTCAGCATGGCCCATCCAAATTAGTGGCATACACCGACTTCGCAGTCGTGGTTGTGCTACACTATTACTATAGCCCCCATCTTATCCTCTAAGTCACGTCAACTAAACGTCATGCGGATAAATACGACTACAGATAGAATGAGGAAGGAAGACAACTCCACTGGGGAATAAAACTCTATCCCAAAAACCTTGGCAGTTAACCTCATCCCGACAACCCCGGAAGCTCAACTTGACCAAGACACGGACCTTCAGTTATAAAGAAGTATCTCCCGCTCAAGGTAAGGGATTCCAACTTCCAGCACCTATTGTCACTCTATTAGGACCAACACCCATATTACTTGGCTCGACCATCCATCACCTTCTACTGAGTTGAGCATCGGAGTACCTACCCGGGGATAACTCCTTGGGCTCTTACATCTTTTCTTGATCACAAGTCTTGAAGTGTGGCTCTGTCCTACCACCTCGGCCCCTGCTCTGTTAGCAAGGACTATTTGACTACCTTTCTTGATTTGTGCACCACCTCAGATCGAGCGGCATTAGATTGGCACTATCTGTGAGAAGCGCACAAAAATCCTTTCCTGAAATATTTTCTCTCTTATCGTGCAACCAAGAAAACGATCAAGATGCCTAAGAATCAGCCTAAAAGATCGACAGGCCAATCCCCATCTCAAGAACCTCTCCGTCACAGCTCTCCACACCAAGAAATCCCGCAGCCCCTAATAGCGGTTGACCCTACGCAATTCCAAGCAATCCAAGAAAAGGTCGACAAGATCTTTGAGATGATGCAGATGATGGGTTCCGTGGCATCGCCCAACCAGGCTGTCCCACCTCACGCCTCAACATGTATGAAGGACGATCCTCACCCTGAGGACCTCAAAACATGCCGAAGCGCAACACAGGCTGCGCACGCAACACCCACTGCGCAACATAGGCCATGCAACACCCGTTGCGCAACACACGTGTAGCTCGACACACAACACTGACTCGGCTGATCTTCAAACGGCCTGAGCCCAAGATGCGTAGCTTGACAACGTATCGCCGACCAAGTAAACTACCTCGGTTGTCCATGGCCCAAGTCTAAAGTGGAGAAGAATGCCCTCACCCATCAGGGCCTAAGGGCGATCATTGAACTCTACACATCCACTGACTAACAATCCAACCAAAGCTAGCCGAGCAACGGCCAACCCTCAAAGAGCCAAAAAGCTCACGAGACCAATAACTGAGTGTCCCAAAGATGAGAGCTCGGAAGATACTCTGGCCCCACTAACTGGAGATTGAAGATCTCGGCAAACCCTAGACATCGGCCACGACAAGACCAAGGAACCCAACTAGCAAAAAAAAAAAAAAGGAGAGAGAGAAGTGGTACGCAAGTTCAGAACAAAAAGAATACATTTTCATTAAATTAACATCGTCAGTACATAATTCAAAAATCAGCACCGAACCATTACAAAAAAACAAGAGAAACAAAAGAAACCCCACGGCAACTCAATTCGACGAGGGGATCAATAGCCTCTTCTCCTTCCTCACCGTACTCGCCCCCATCACCCTCATATTAAACCAAATTATTAATAATATATTTTTAATGTATGTAATATATATATATATATATATATATATATATTTATATATATATATATATATTTATATATATAACATATATGTTTGTATGTATATATTTTTTAAACATTTCGTATATTATTATTGTTTGCTTCAATTTTTATCTTATAATTTGATGTTCAAGGAATTGTTTATAATATATGAATTATATTTGTTATTTATATTGGTATTCATGTTATTTAGGATTTATAATTAGGTTAAGTTCAATAAAATGGCCAAAACCATATTAGATATCAAATCAAACTGTAATAGAATAGTTTAACCTGGTTTGGTTTCTATATTATAATGGTTTGATTTATTCTGAAAAATTTTCAAACCTAATTTATTAATTTGGTGTAAAATCTTTTCCAAACCGGACCATGAACTGATGAACACCCTAAACCTGCATTTCCCTAAAATCAACCCCACGTCTCCACTTTGGGTCACGTACCATCTCAACAACCGGATGAGAAAATTTTGACTCACGCACGACAGCCTGGGCCCTTAAGCGCTTTAACAGTTAAACCCTAACCTGGTATTTTTTTGGATAGGTGGTGGTCGGGTGATCCAATGGTTGAGATGGTACGTGATCTAGAATGGACACGTAGAGTTGATTTTAAGGAAAAGGAGAACGACTGATCAACTCAGTTCATAATTTTTTAGCCCCATCAGAATAAATCCGGATAATGAATTAATGCCAAATCCACATGAATGAATTGATGCTAAATCTACATGTAAGATACGGTTTATAGGGCCAACCACTAATAGAATATGGGGACTGTTTAGAATTCTACAGTGAGCTGAAGAAGAATACTTTGTACTTTGCCACAAGTTGTTTAATTGATTAATCTTTTGACTCTTTCGCCTAGCCTACGCATCCCCTTAGTTGACTCTCTCAACAAGCAATGACCGATTCAATTCATGCATTAATTACCAGGTGGGGCTGATAAGCGTGAGAATACGTGTCTCGGTATTGAAAGTAGGCACTTGGAAAGAGAAAAAAAAATGGCAAAGATTAGATCCGTCTCCAATCCAGTTATCTGGTACCGACGCTGATTAATGCCATTTATACTTTTTTTTGTAAGATCACTCAGCTTTGAGTCTTTGACCATCAGATGGATTCCACTTCCACCTAACCAAAAATTTAAAACCTAGCCAAAGTCAAATCTGAATAGAAGTTTGTGGCTGTCGGTTCTCATTCTCTGGTTAGTATCATTGGGTAAAGGAGTTCTTTCTATTCAAAACCTCTCCTAGTTTTTTTGTATTTCTTTCTTCCTACATCATTTATACGATTGTAAGTCTTGTATTTTTTAGGGTTGGATCGGTTTATTGAAAATTTTCTAATTGATCCAATTTGGTCGGGTTACTTGAAACTGAAATCGAAATTGACCGTGTATTAAGCAAAATCAACCTAGTCGGTTTGGGTCGATTTTGGCTTTAAGTTCAACCATGGTAATAAATTAGTAAATTGGAGAAAGAAGACTGAAATTTGATATAAAAAATGACACCTAATTCTATTAGAGAAAGAAGACTGAAATTGGTAGGGGCGAATTAGAATAGAAGTTATCAAGAAAATAGAAAGTCAAACTGTACTAGAGAAAGAACACTGAAATTTGCATATTTCAAAAAACCTTCTAATCTAAGTAAAAATGAACACCTAATTCTAATTGTAATTGGTTGCCTATTTGGTGTAAAAGACCATAAAAACTAGGATCCTCTTACTCTATTCTTTAAACTTTTCCAAAAAAAATTCCTTGTCTATTTGTCTTACAATACTTACCATTAATGTCATTCATAACTAGAAGACTAGAAATTAAGTTAGGTTGTAACTAGGATAGAGACAACTTAGTTAAGTAGGAACTAAGTAGGTTGTAACTACTAATTAGGAACTAACTACTAACTACTAAATCGGTTCGGTTCGGGTCGATTTCGGTTTTCATGACCGGTTTTCACATATGAAAACCGAAACTGACCCGAACCAACGGTTTATGATTTTTTACAACCCAAAACTGACTAGTGCTGAAGAAAACCTGGCTGACTCGGGTTGGGTCGGTCCGGGTTGGTCGGTTGGGTCTTCTTATGAACAGCCCTAGCAATTTCACATACCTCTAGCCCTTTTCTCTGAGCATCTAACTATAGAGAATCAAACAATCTATCCAGGAGTATCCCATATCTAATATATATATTAGTAATGAAATCAAGCTAGAGTCTCTCCATGTAGCCCACCTACATTTAAACACCTGCCATTTCAAAGACTTAAACAAAATGGACACATGTCAAAATATGAATAATTGTAGTTTAAGAATAAAGCCCACTGCACATGTGTCAAATTATGATAATTGGTAGTTCAAGGAAAGAGTCCACTCACATGCAGAGTGGAGCCCACCACTATGCTTGTGAGAAGTGGGAAGCACCCACTCTCTATCAATTCCTAAAAAAAAAGGAAGTTGTGCTATTAATTAATTCCAGCTATTAATTACTAATAAAAATTACTCATTCACAATCATTAATTACTGAAAATAATTTCTAATAATAATTACTGCTATTACTTAATTGCTAATAATAATTAATTAGTGATAATATTGCACATTATTAATTCAGAAAAATAATTTCTTATAATAATTACTACTAATACTTAATTACTGATAATTTATTAATGACAATAATGATCATTATTTATTCGAAATGATAATTAATAAATAGTTTCCAAATGGTAATTAATAATTCAGAAACAATCATTTTATATTTATATTAACTCATATTAATGGTAATTATTTATATTACAATTATTATCAGAAATTTTAATTCATATATTTATATGAAATAATTAACTATATTATTATAAGTAGTTATAATTAATAATAAATATTTTCATAATGGTAATTAATAATTCAGAAATAATCATTTTATATTTATATTAACTCATATTAATTATCTTGAAAATAAATATTAAATGGAAATTATTTATATTAAAATTATTATCAAAATTTGTAATTCATACACTTATATGAAATAATTAATTATATTATTATAAGTAAATATAATTAATAATATTATATTAATGAATATAATTATATTACTATTATCAATAATTATAATTAATTATTACTAATACTAATGGTGATAATTAGTACTTCGGAATGCTAATTAATTAATGATAATTAATAAGTATTTTAATAATGTTAATTATTAATTGGGATATAATCATTTTATATTAATAGTAATTCATATTAATTATTTTATAAATATATAGTTAGTGTTACTTATTTACATTATTATTATTATTACAAGTAATTATAATTAATACTATTATTACTCTCCAATAAATATTTCATTTAGTGAAAGTTAAATTATAAAGCTTTGAATTATTCACTATTGTTAAACTTAAAGAACTATAAAAGCAAATATTATTTTATGAATTAACTAAAAATTGTAATTATAACAAATTAATTGCTTAATAAAAATAATAATAGTAGAAGTAATAATAATAATAATACTTTAATATTGCTGATTTCAAAACCAATACACACATAATAAGAATATATTATTAGTTAGTAACAACAATAATATACTTATTATTATTGATTTCACAATTATTAATATATTATTAATCTATTAATAATGCTGATTATTATTAAAAAAATGTTAATAGCAAAATTTAATTACTTAAAATTATTTGTTGAAATTACCATTTTAATTCGGACAATTATTAATTATTGATTTCTTAAAATTATTATTTACAGAATAATTTTACTTACTCTTTCATTAACGACCTTATTTTTGAGTAATTGGTTTTTAATGTTTAATAATTTTTTTATTTGCAAAAATCCAAATAACTTTTAATTTGCAATGCTAACCATTTTATTTTCCTCTTATTCAGTTTTCCAAAAGATAAAAAATAAATTAATAATATTTACCTATTTTTATCAAATTATGCACTTATAAAGTTGTTGTCATTGATGATGATGATGATGATGATGATGATGATGATGAGTCAACTTTTTGAAAGAGAGGGGTACTAATAATAATTAATGACTTCTAATTAATTAATTTCAGCTATTAATTACTAATAATAATAGCCCATTGATATTAATTAAATACTGACAATAAATTCTTATAATAATAACTGCTAATACTTAACCACAAATATTAACTAATTACTAATAATATTTCTCATTATTAATTCGGAATGATAATTAATAATGATTTTCATAATGGTAATTAATAATTCAGAAATAATAATTTTATATTTATATTAACTCATATTAATTATTTTGAAAATAAATATTGAATGTTAATTATTTATATTGGAATTATTATCAGAAATTATAATTCATACATTTATATGAAATAATTAATTATATTATTATTATTATCAGTAATTATAATTAATACTTATATTAATTAATATAATTATATTATTATTATCATCAATAATTATAATTAATATTACTAATAATAATGATTCTGATAAAAATTAATTACGAATTATAATTACTTATTGATAATTAATTCCTTAATTATAATAATAATAATTATTACATTGAAATGTTAATTAATTAATGATAATTAATAAGTATTTTAATAATGTTAATTATTAATTGGGATATAATCATTTTATATTTATATTAATTCTTATTAATTTTTTTATAAATATATAATTAGTGTTAATTATTTACATTATTATTATTATAAGTAATTATAATTAATAGTATTATTATTCTCCAATAAATATTTCATTTAGTGAAAGTTAAATTATAAACTTTCAATTATTCATTATTGTTAAACTAAAAGAATTATAACAGCAATTATTATTTCAGGAATTAACTAAAAATCATAATTATAACAAATTAATTACTTCATAATAATAATAATAATTTAATATTACTGGTTTCAAAATCAATACAGACATAATAAGAATATATTATTAGTAAATAATAGTAATAATAATATACTTATTATTATTACTGATTTCATAATTATTAATCTATATTATTCAATAAAGACATGGAATAAAAAATATTCAAATTACCATTAAATGAATGAACTAAAAATCTATGAGTATTCTAATTGACTTGAATTTGACACATCAACATGCCCAAAATTATAATTTCTACCTACATTTCCTATTTCTATCTCCCAATTCCCGTAATTCAAACATACCATTAGGTTATGTACAGGTTTCCCTATCTTTTCCTAAAGATAAATTTTAGCCAGTCTACGTGCATTTGTGGGGGGCTTAGACTAATCCATAACCATGATCGACCAAAAGAAGCATTGCCACCTAACTTGGAGGTGACTTCCATACTTAGTATGGTCCCATTATTCTCCTTTCTTTTCATGTTTCCTGGGCTTCAGAGTCCTAATTATATTATCAGTTGATTGTAGTCATACATGATGATGATTTGATTGTAGTCATATATTTTTCATCTCTCACTTTAGAGGATGGATGCATCTGCAAATGTTGTTTGGCATTGATTGTTTTTCTTAGCAGCTTTTTGAATGATCTTCTTCTTTCGTTGCCTCTTTGAATGGATATCATAAATGCTTTTTATCCATTCATATGTCCCTAAATATTATGCAGTATTGGTGATATTGTTATAAACATCCATCTAATTTTACTATTTTATTAATAGATTAAGGATTTCAAAGTTATTGATACTTTTTTGGGGGGTGGGTTGCTCATCAAGACATTGACTTTTTATTGTTAAATAGTAAATTTCAAATTAAATGATATTGTAGTTGCCTCTTACTTAGTATGGGGTCATTGTCTAGATAAAACATGGTAAGTCTCTTAAATAAAATAAATAGAATACCCTAAATATCTATTATAAATAATTAAAAAATTAAATTCAAATTAAATAAAATAATTACTTGCTGAAAATTACTAAATTAAGTAAATAATATAAACAATCAATTATTCATAAAAATAATTAATAATAATAATAACCATCAAGTACTTAATTAAGTAAATAATAAAAAACAAAATAGCAACCATCAATTATCATTAATGTTTATTCAAAGCATGCCCCATAATAATTACCGAATACAATAATTAAACCTTAAATAAGAGTCAATATTTATTAACAGTCATTAAAGTTGTTAGGCCAAATCATTAATGTTTATTCTTAAATGCAAAATATGGATTAACAAATCTATTATATAATAATTATAGTCGGTTGGAAAAATACTAAAATAAATTAATAATAATAATAATGGTTAAACTAAAGTAATAAACATTTTAAGTTGAATTTAAAACAACATGTATGGGGTCATTCACTAGTAATGAAATAAAACAACAGGTCCAAGACTGAGCAATAACCTTTCTGGCCAAAGTATTGAGTATGGCTGGGGGTGCTTAGTGCTCACGGTTCGGTCATGGCCTTTTTTATAAACTTAACCTTAACCGGTCTTCCAGTTTTTATAAACTTATCAGTAATTATAATTAATACTTATATTAATTAATATAATTGTATATTATTATTATTATTGTTATTATTATTATTATTATTATTATTATTATTATTAATTACAATTAATTATTGCTAATAAGAATGATTTCTGATAAAATTTAAATACTGATATAATTACTTACTGATAATTAATTCCATAATTATAACAATGATAATCATTACTTCGGAATGTTAATTAATTAATGATAATTAATAAGTACTATAATAATGTTAATTATTAATCGGGATAATATCATTTTATATTTTTATTAATTCATATTAATTATTTTATAAATATATAATTAGTGTTACTTATTATTATTATTATTATTATTATTATTATTATTATTATTATTATTATTATTATTAATTATAATCAATACTATTATTATTTTCCAATAAATATTTCATTGGTTAAAGTTAAATTATAAACTTTCAATTATCCATTATTGTTATACTAAAATAAATATAAAAGCAATTATTATTTCAGGAATTAACTAAAAATCATAATTATAACAAATTAATTATTTCATAATAATAATAATAATAATAATAATAATAATAATAATAATAATAATAATTTAATATTAATGGTTTCTAAATCAATACACACATAATAAGAATATATTATTAATAAATAATAGTAATGATAATATACTTATTATTATTACTGATTTCATAATTATTAATCTATATTACTCAATAAAAACATGGAATAAAAAAATATTCAAATGCTACTAAAAAAATATTCTAATTGACTTGAATTTGACACATCAACATGACCAAAATTATAATTTCTACCCGCATTTCCTATTTCTATCCTCCCAATTCTCATAATTCAAACATACCATTATGTTATGTACATGTTTCCCTACCTTTTTTCCTAAAGATAAATTCTAACCAGTCTACGTGCACTGTGGGGAGCTTAGACTTAAAATCCATAACCATGAATGACCAAAAGAAGCGTTGCCACCTAACTTGGAGGTGACTTCCATACTTAGGATGGTCCCATTATTCTCCTTTCTTTTCAGAGGATGGATGCATCTGCAAATGTTGTTTGGCATGGATTGTTTTTCTTAGCAGCTCTTTGAATGATTTTCTTCCTTCTTTGCCTCTTTGAATGGATATCATTTAAATGCATTTTATCCATTCATATGTCCCTAAATATTAAGCCGTATTGGTGATATTGTTGTAAACATCCGTTTAATTGTATTATTTTATAAATAGATTAATGATGTCAAAGTTATTGATACTTTTTTGGGGGGTGGGTTGCTCAACAGGACATTGACTTTTTATTGTGAAATAGTAAATTTCAAATTAAATGATATTGTAGTTGCCCCTTACTTAGTATGGGGTCATTGTTTAGATAAAACATGGTAAGTCTCTTAAATAAAATAAATAGAATACCCTAAATATCTATTATAAATAATTAAAAAAATGAAATAAATCAAATTAAATAAAATAATTACTTGCTGAAATTTACTGAATTAAGTAAATAATAATAACAATCAATTATTTATAAAAATAATTAATAATAATAATCATCAAGTACTTAATTAAGTAAATAATAAAAAACAAAATAGCAACCATCAATTATCATTAATGTTTATTCAAAGCATGCCCCATAATAATTACTGAATACAGTAATTAAACCTTAAATAAGAGTATTTATTAACAGTCATTAAAATTGTTAGGCCAAATCATTAATGTTTATTCTTAAATGCAAAATATGGATTAACAAATCTATTATATAATAATTATAGTCAGTTGGAAAAAATATTTTAAGTAAATATTTAAATAATTACAAATTTAGTTAATATTATTACTATATAACAATAAATTAAATTAAATACTAAAGTAAAGTAGTAGTAATAGAAGAAGAAGAAGAAGAAGAAGAATGGTTAAATTAAATTAATAAATGGTTCAAGTTGAATTTAGTGACCCATATAATTTTACGGGTTTGACATATAAGGGTAAATTTATGTAGACCCGTAGATCGTATGAATAACTTAAAAAAATGCAGTTTATAAACAATAATAAAAAATGGTAATAAAAATCACTAATATATATATATAATTAACTTCCCCATACTTAGTATGGGGTCATTCACTAGTACAACGAAAAAAAGCAAGAAATTAATTCCAAAACTGACAAACCAATGGGCAAGAAATTAAAAGGTGATATACAATCTTACCATTCAATTTGCACATGATACACCAGTTTCGGTGGTGTTGATGCTCCCATGAAAAAAAAAATCCCAATAAAAAGCGCCACCCCCTAATCAGACCCCCAATACACACCCACTATAGGTGTATATCGGAGGGATCCCGGAATGATACGTATCGACCAATACGGGTCAATACTTTGAACCTTGGGGGGACTCCCGATGCTAGAGATATTGTATTGGGGAATGATTTATGAAGGGTATCCTTTGTAAGTTCTATTAATATATAGGGTGGAGTATGAAGCTTTCTTACCAATGGAGAGTAGTACTAAAGAAGTGCCTCACCATGGACAACTTAAACAGAAGGGCAATGGGCCACCAAATACTTCTTGCATATTATGCTGTTGGGAGGTGAAAACCAATGTTTTACTTGCATACTAGCAGAAATGGCCCGTGCTGAGCACGGGCAAATGGGAAGACAAGAAAACAATTTTGAATAATTCTTTATTGAATAATTGGGAGATTAAAAATGAAGGAAAAAGTTAATATAATTTTCAACTAAAAATCTTACTTCAAAAATTTATAATTCTATGCTACCCCATTCTTTAGGATAAATAATTCAATTTATTCATACTTGTTAAAGAATGGATATAAGAGAGAACCCTTTAAAGTTTAAAATACCAATAAAATTGGAGATGGCTCAATAATAAGACCATGCAACATGTCAAATGTGCAAACAATTTTTTACAATTAAAAAAAAAAAAATCTAAAAGCATAGCTGGTTATTAGTTATCGGCCAATTCAGGATGACAAAAATTGTTTGTCTAATATGGTTTCAGGGCTCAACTCTGCGATACTTTTGGCAACATTAATTGGATACAATTTTTATGGAAAATTGAGAAGTGAGAACTATGAGCCTTGATCACTTGATCATTATTTTTACACTAAAATTAAATTGATCAACCAAAATAGAGCACGGGCAACTATTTCAAGCAAAAATAATCTAACTTATCTAGTTGTAGCCTTTATTCTTCTCTATTGTGTTCTTTTCTGGTTTTCAAATATTATTGTTTATGCTCTTTATAGTTCTTTTCGTGTTATCTAGGGTTTCACTTCCAGAAATCCTCTTTTACCATCTTTGGTTTGTGAAGCAATGGCCAATTCATTTCAGTACTTGTCGGCCAAAAACAGTTTCCATATGACGACCTTGATGCTCCCTTGTCTATGGATCTCGTTCCAGAGTTGGTTGGCTCGTCCTTATCTCTTTGCCGTCTTCAATTTTATAATCATCATCATTGCAGCTTTGTCAAACATCCAACAGAAGCTCTCGGACAAGAGAGGAAGCGAAGAAGATGAGAATCGACCCAAGAAGCAGAGGCGGAAGGTTCCACAAGGAGTTTGGTTGGAGATTAACAAAATGGAAGAAATGCAGGTGGAGACAAACAAGAAAACAGTGGTTTTCGTTGAAAATTCCGGTGTCATCGTCGGGGGGTCGACGGATGTATCATGCGTGACCGATTTTGACTGGAAATCAGGGCTGAACTCCTCGGCCTCTTCTACCATTGTAAAAACAATGGGGACGTACCGGAAAACCGCCAGATACATTGCGACGGAGGCAAAGTATGTGGGACATCCAAGGCGCGTTGTGAAGGCGAAGTGGAGAAGAAGATGAGAGGTCTAGGGAGCAAGAAAAAGCGGGAGGATAACGACACGCTGGATGCCATGTGGAAATCGATCGCAGACAGACAAAATCTCGCGACACGACAGTTGAGGAAGAGTGACACGTGGGACACACCGTGATGGTCGGAATCAATGGCGGAAGCTAAGAAGTGGGAGACGTTCACACACATATATATATTAGGTCCATTGACCAATCCAAGCCCGAACACAACTCGAATGCATTATATTACAGTGTGAATTTGGCTCGAATTGGGAAAATTAAGCTTGACCTCGGGCCCGGTCTAAGCTCAGGCCTTAAGCCTAACTTTTAGGGTCGGACCCGGGTCCAACGGCTCCTTATATCTGCTAACGGTACTTAATTAATTTAGGTATGACAGGACTGGATGGGGAATTAATGAATGTAAACAGTTCTCTTTGAATTTTTGTCTTAACTCGGCATTTTACAGATGCTTATATTTGTCCTACGAGAAACAATGTAGTAACCAAAAGCTATGAAGAAACTATGCGCAACTTTCTTTTGGAACATAATGTTAACCTTTTTTTTATGAGGATCTTTTTTTTTATGGGAACCACACGAGAGAGTGCAACATAATTCACTATATAAGTAACCAAAAATTTCTAAAGTTGTGTCCAAGAAACCCCATTATGTAATTGGGAAAATATTGATACCCAATAGTCAAATATCATCATATACAAAATATGAGTGCATAATACAACTGGTTATAGTTTAACATAAATTAACAAACCAAAAAGTGTATTATGATTCATGTGAAAAACGTTCTTTTAGTATTAATTGATGACCCACCGCCGCTGCTACGAGTACCTCCCTGTCTCCCCCTTCTCTCCGGCTCGCTCTTTCTCTCTCTCCCTAACACCGCCCTCCTCGAACTGAAAGCCATTTCACCACCGTCATTGTCACGAGATTCAGACTTAGAGAACTCTACAGCGGCTCTGGCTGCTGCTGCTGCAAAAGCTGCTGATTCAAAAGCATCTTGTGCTGCAGTGGCAACATCTCTGTACTTCCTTGATTTCATTGATCTTGGAGGGAACTGCCCATCCTTTTCTATCTCCTCTGCAAACTATGTGTCTTCTCTCTAAGCCCAGCATCATCTAAGTTAGCAGAAGGGCCCTGCTTGGGATGATTCTTCCTCTGATTCCTCTCCAATTTCTCCTGCTGAGAATATTAAAAAAAAAAAACAGTTATACATATGCCAAGATTAAACTGTACCTTTGGTTCTTTTAACACTAAGTAACACAATAATCTGCGCACCTTGGTAGCATCAGAAGAAACTTCCTCGAGATGCAGAGTGATCCCGTTCTCGGTAGCAATTTCTTTTAGTACCTCCATTACGCTCTCCGTATTTGGCGATCGTGTGGACATCTTCTGTATCATCTACAAAAACCATGGACAGACGATTTTCATCAATATACAAGAACTATGTAGTTGAAGATTTTTTGTAGAAGTGAAGAAGACAGCAACCTTGAAATGAGTACCACCACCCTACCTTGGGATTCACCTCGCAACTGTTGCGTAACTCGTGCAGCAAATTCCTTCCCAAATCGTGAAGTGAAGACGGCACGTATCTCTTGGAGCTCTGGAAACTCGCCACATCTTGAAGCAGCAAAAATCAAGCTTGATATCGCCTCCTTCAACTCATCTCAGGACATTCTCTGCAGAGAGGTGAAACAAACATATGCATCAGCAAAACGAGAGCTCTGAAGTCAAAATTAACCAAACTGCTGTACTGCTTATCTAGCAAACAACGCAGACCATCTGGTCAATACCAAATCTTAAACAATTGAAAGTGATGAGAAGAAAACTCACTTGTTGTTGTCAAAGAGGACGATCCTTTCTATCAGGAGATTGCAGTATCCCTCAATCATAACAAACACGCCCAGCATGTTCTGGTCCTTGATCACATGCTCAACCTGTTCAAAGGTGACATAAGAGAGGAGACATCAAGCAATGGCGTCATTGGCAATTGAAGAGAGCAGCGGACCAGACGCTGATTCTTGAGGAGATGGCGAGGTTCATAAGGGCTTTGATTTTGTAAGTCTTGAAGGTTCTTCCGATCAGAGTGTCCAGTCTTCTGCCCATCTTTTACTCTGAGGATTGGCTTGTGGTTGTGGATGAGTCTCAATTCTCAACTCTGATACTCCTGAGGAACCCCGAAGGCGTTCGTCCTGGACGGATAGAAAGGCAGGCAAGCAGTGGGAAAATAGAGAGTATCGAAGAAGGAAAAAAAGGCAAGCAATCGATTGAACGTATACTGTCATGCAATTAATTAATTTTTTCAGTGGGACATGTAACCTTGAAACCAATAATAATCTAGAATCAAATAAATTGTAAAGAATCATTCGACCCTAAAATACAAGTGTCGAATATAAAGGCCTTCAAAAGGATAGACGTGTCGAACATTTGGGATGACCGTACACTCCCAAATGCAGATAGATTTGTGACTGTTTCCTTAAACATATCTTGGGATAAGGGAATGAAGGAGTTCAGAAGAATATGGATAGTACTAATTGGTTTGCTTACTTGCTTTGGTTTCTTAATCAAAAATAAATAAATAAATTTTGGAATGTGTATTTGGACATTGGAGACACACGTCCGTCTGACTGTATTTTTTATGGTAATTGGGTTATTCAATGGAGTCACTTGAAGTTATTGTTATTCTTATTTTTTGGACGAACTTTAGCTGTAAGTACAAAAAGTTCCTTCTCTCAATGAATGAATTCAGTGAGCTTTAAAAGAATTGATTACATTGCATCAGCCTGTGAATGAGCATGAAATATTGTGTTGCTTGAAAAGAGCAATCTGAACACTTATTATTGGTTAACATTCTCACGAGCTATCCTTTTTTGTATTTTACAGGTACTGGTTGGCGTTAGCAGAGCATGTGGGTGAAATTTTGCAGAAAAGAGCTTTCTTTTTGAGATCAAGAAGATTGACAGTCTGAAGTTACTAAGTTGTTAATCTATAGAAAGAACAAATAAAAAAAAAAAAAGAAAAAAAATACATTTTGTGAAGAAGTTTAGATTTTACTGTCTCAGATTTTTTATTTTAATATATTTTTTTATATGTTCTGGTTTTTATATATTTTTTTATATTTCATTTGATTTGGATTGAATTGGATTGGATTCAATTCAGTCCATTTAAATTTTAATGGATTGAATTGGTTTGTATTGGATTTGGATTGGATCAGGTCCGGTTGGGTCCATTTATAAATGGACTTACATTAGACTGGATCGGGTTGGACCAAATCCAGTCCAATTGGCACCCGTACCCAGCCCATAGGCCCTATTTCATTGCATTATAAAGGTCATGGGCTTTAATCTTTAGGACATGTTTGGGAGTGCTTATGTTAAAAATAAGTGCTTATTCGAATAAACATTTATTTGCATTTGGCACCCAAAATTTTCAAGTGTTTATTTTAAAAAATAGCACTTATTTCATATAGGGCATTTTTCTCCAATATGCACTTAAATAAGCATTTGTGACTATTGTCCTTCATTTTTCTTCAAATTTTACGAAAGTACTTTCATAAATGTACTTTTAGTAATGCACTTTTATGAAGGTACATTTATAAAGCACTTTTATAAAATTATTCTATGAAAGAACTTTTCTAAAAGTACTTTTGCAAAAGCACTTTTGTAAAAACACTTTTGTGAAAATACTTTTATGAAATCACTTTCATAAAAGTACTTTTACAAAAGCATTTTTATGAAAATACTTATGAAAATACTTTTATAAAAGCACTTTTATAGAAATACTTTTTTAAATGTACTTTTACGAAAGCACTTGACGAAAGTACTTTTACAAGAGCACTTTAATAAAAGAACTTTTACAGAAGTACTTTTATAAAATTCAACTAGGGATAGTTTTATAAGTGGTATTTTAAAATTCAACTAGGGATAATTTTGGAAGAAAAAAAAAATGAATAAGTGTTTATTGTATAAACACTTAAAAAAAAGCTGGAAAATTGGGCTTAAAAAATAAGCCCTTTTTTTTAATATAAGCATTTATTTCGAACTTATTTTCAAAATACTAATAAGTGTTTAATGGTGTGGTCCTGGTCCAAATAAGCACATATTTTAAACACTCCCAAACATGGCCTTAATGTTGTAGAACAAAGTGATGCTATTAGACTAAAATCTGCATTAATTTTTTATTTTAATAAACACTAGATTCTGCACTCTCTAGCTTATCAGCCCAAGATTTTATAATTACAACCTCTAATGGATTACAAAATTAAGTAGGTGTTTAGGATCGATGTCATTTCCTCATAAAAATGGTGCCACATCATAAATCCGTTTTTGAGAAAACACTTGCCGTTTGGTTGGCCAATTTTTTGAAAAACGTTTTCTCATACCACAATTTGGAAACCAGGAAAGGTGTGGTATGAGAAAACGCCATTTTTGGTATTTTCCTGTTTTTCTATTGTAGTTAGCAATCTTGTGCTGATTTGGCATTGAAAAGTGCCTATGTGGTAGCAACAACAATGGTACCAAATAGAAAACTTGATAAAACAATGCACTTATGCAACACCGTTCTCTAAGAAAACGCTGATTAGGAAATGACATCAATCCCAAACACCACCTAAAAAAATAAGGTATTCATAAGTTAAAGCATATGAATGAGGTGTTGGCCATCATTCGTAAGTTAAGAATGAGGTGTAGGTTTCGTTAATGGGTTGCATTTTTCCTCGTTTTCTATATGGTCTAGGTCATCCATGACCCAACTTGATCATCCTCTTCACCAACATTTGTTAAAACAGGTGAGTGTGTTACTCACAGGTGCTCGCAATGCCAAAGTATAGAATTCATACACTTCATTTAACGAAAAGATATAGTTACATTAAGATCACCGAGGTTTGATGACTTATTCTACAATAGAGATGGCGTGGAAATTGGTGATTTTGCCAAGAACGAAAATATGAAAAAATCATATGAAACAACACCTAAAATAGATTAAGGCCTTGTTCGCTTTTTGGTAAATTATTTATCCGAGTAGTGATGCTACTTGATCCTAGGTGGTGCAAGAATCGATGTCGTTGTTAGATAATCCTTGTCAGCTAGGTGGTGCCAAGGTGAAAGGATGAAGCTGAGCAATGAGATCTGAAACCAAGAAAGAAGTCAGAGGCCCGAGAAGTTATCCCCGAGTAGATACTTTGATGCTCAAGTTAGTAGAAGGTGAGGAGTCGGGCCGAGCAATTAGAGAGCAGTGCTAGTCCGAGCAGAGTAACGTTATGGGATTTAACAGATGGATCCTTTACCTTGAGCGAGGGATATCTTTTATAGCCAAAGATTCGTGTCCTAATCGGATGAGGCTTACAAGGTTGTCGGAGTAAGGTTAACTGCTGAGGTCTTCGGGATAAGACATAATCCCCAACGGAGTTGTCCCCATCTGCTCTCCTATCTTGGTCGTGCTTATCCTCATCACATGGTGCTGACGTGGCTAAATGGATAAGGTGGGACCACGGAGGTGACACGGTGCTGACGTAGCCATAGAGTCGAGCTGGGCTACAAAGACAACGGGGTGCTAACATGGCTAAGAGAATACGGCGCCCACATGGCGTCCAGAGCCAAATTAACCATAACCCGAACACCACTCCCCCAGTTCCAAAGTCGATGAGTGAAGTGGTTGGCCGAGATGTAGCACAAAAGAGTACTTCGGTCGTAGGCTGAGGAACTTGAAGTTGATCCTGGTTAAGCGCATAGCTGGGTCAATGGCTTGGTTTGGACTGGTCTTCTAGGTTGGACCGATTGGTTCAATGTTGGTTCCATCCCTGAAACAGGTTGTCAAAGGCATCACTTCGCTTCCCGAGACTTTACACGTGTGAAGAGTAGTTGCGCCAATTGACCTTTCGAGCTTGTTAGAGTGGCACTTGATCTACGTCATTGATCCTGCTTTGATCTAGAGTGTTGGGAGCTCTATAAAAGCGGGTCAAGAGCATTTCCCCTTCGTCATTTGCGAGAGAAGTCACTCGGGGAGCTCAGCGAGAAGTAGTTTACGGTGCCCGATGCTTACTTTAGTTCTACAGATTTTCGTTCTTTGTGCTAGGTAAGATGTCTTCCTCGTCCTTCTGTTCTTCTATCTCTTCCTCCGATTACTCTGCTTCTTGTTCTGAGTCCAAGTTGGGGAGGTTGTCGTACTTAATGTTCCTATGGCCAAAGGTCGGGGGTCCAAGGCCGAAGACTTCGAAGGGGTACATTCTCATAGGGTTGTTGAGGCCAAGGCGAGACCGTCGTCTATAGAGGTCGAGCTTCCTGTGTGATTTGGGACACCCCTTGTTGTTTGAACCCTAGAGATATGGCTCGAATCCAAGCTTTACACTGCATTCCCGAGGAGTATGAGCTTAGGTGTCCGAGGGCTGGTGAGTGGCCCATAGATGCTCGGCCAAGCAAGCTCTGTGTGTATGAGAAGAGTCTAGAGTCTGGGCTAAGGTTCCCATTGAACGAGGGGGTAGTCAAAGTGTTTGACTAGTATCGGGGGTTGCTAGTGCAGCTGATGCCGAACTCCTTTAGGTTCCTGATCGATCTGACGTCCTATTGTTTTGTCCATGATGTCGAGCTTACCCTAGGGATGGTTTCCTACTTTCTCCAACTAAAGCACCGCCAACAAGGATTCTACTACTTCTTGGTGAGGCAACACATTAAAGTGCTCATCGGGGCCCCATCCTCACTGAATCATTGGAAGGAGGGTTTCTTCTTTATGCGTTGCCCTAGAGGTTCACCCCTTCCGACCGCACTCCAAGAGCCAAGGACTAAAGTGTCGTAGCCCACGCTTGCCCAACTTACCAAGGAGGAGAGGGCAGCCATAGACATGATTGAGGAGATAAATGTAATGTGCTACACATCCTTCTCGATGTTGATCCGCACCGAGCTGATGAACAGGGAGGCCAGTCCGTTTGGTCGCTTCAGTTCACTCATCGATCTTCTCTTTTCCGAACTTAAAACTTGTCTTGATTTAGTGCTCATTTTGGTGTAGGTGTTGATATGGCGAGCAAGGAAGAGATCCTTCATAGGGTGATGGTTGGGCAAGAGAGGTGCAACCGAGGTGTTCAGAGGGCCCAACCTCGTTCTGAAGTGGTACCACCGAGGTCCGTCGAGAGGGCTCCCCGATTGCAAAAGAGAGCCAAGCAGCAGGGTGAGGAAGAAGAGGTTGTGGTGGTTGACCTGGAGGAGGATTACTAGTCTGTTGTCCCCCCCTTCTCCACGGATGAACGTGCCTGAGGGCAGTAGCTCATCTCTTCACATGCCATAATGGAACGTTCACTCTGGGGACGGGCTTGATATGGAGGGTGTGCCTAAACAGCTTCTCCGAGGCATTTTAACACAGGCCATTCGGCATGAGGCCGCAAAGTCCACGAGCGACATCCTGGAGTGCTTGCTCCTTTGTCAAGTTGCTTCCGTGCTTATTCTCAGTTTCTTACTTATTTGGTTGAAGTTGATTGTGTTGACACTTGGTTTCTCTTGCAAAGTGCTTGTTCGGCGGTTGAAGTGGTCGACCGCCTCCGGTCAGTGTGGCGCCTCTATGAGATAGAACACACCGAGCTCGTGGGCTTGAGAGCTCGGTTGGCCAAGCTTGAGGCGGCTGGTGAGCGGACAGTCGTACTAGGAGGTGACCGAGCAGAAGCACGAGATTGATGAGCGGTCAAACACCATCCGTAATCTAAAGGGGCGAATCTCTTAGTTGAAGAAGGTGCGAGAGCAGTTGAAGAAGGAAGTCGTGGAAAGGGAGCCTCGGGCAAGTGACGAGGCGATTGCTCGGTTTTGGAAGTCGAAGGATTACTAGCATGAAATGGATGACTTTTTCACGCGTTCCTTTGAGACGAGGTCACGTAGGGTTGGGGTCCTTTTGATGATGTAGCTCTTCCCAAGGATAACACCACCACCGTGGACATACCCAATGAGAATGAAGAGGCTAACGACCACCCTGCCGAGGATTGAAGTGCTTGTCTGTTGCTACTATCGCTTGGTGATCCTATTTCTATGGGTATCATGGCTTCAACCCCATAGGCTAGTCTAAAGGACGTCTCCCCAGTAGTTGTCCATGGAGTGGTCCTATAAGCCCAGAGGATACTGAGCAGCTCCTCGACCCACCTTCCCTTGGCCTAGTCAAGTCTGGTTTCAGGCCGTGTAGTAGAGCTCGGTTTGTCACTTTGGTCTGCCCATTACTCTGAGGTCGATGTACGGCGGTAGTCCGGTGATCAATCCCTAAGTTGGCGCAGAGGGCTTCGAACTTGCGGTCAATGAACTATGCTCCATTGTCTGTGATAAGAACCCGAGGAATACCAAATCGGCAGACAATACCTTGCCTAAAGAAGTTTCGGGCTTTATGTGTGGTAATGCATGCTAGGGCTTCGACTTCCACCCATTTGGTGAACTAGTCCACTGCTACCAGGATGAACTTTTTCTATGCGACCGCGGTGGGGAAGGGGTCGAGGATATCCACTCCCACTACGCAAAGGGCCACAAGCTAGTAATTAGCTTCAAGGGGACTACTAGCTGATGATTGAGATTTGAATGCCTTTGACAACTGTCACACTTTCTGACGGTCTGGGTTGCATCCTGCTTCACGGTTGGCCAAAAGTACCCTTGTCAAAATGCCTTGTGAGCCATGGTTCAGGCGTCGGGGTGGTCTCCGCAGATAACTTCATGTATCTTCTTGAGGACAAAGTCAGCCTCAGAGGCGGGAAGACACTTCAGGTAGGGGAGAGTATGTGAGCGGCAATAGAGTTATCCCTGGATGAGGTAGTACCGGGCTTATCTGTGTAGGAATCTCTTGGCTTCTGTTCAGTGTTCTAGAAGTGTGTCATCCCAGAGGTACTACATGATGGGGTCCATCCAGGATGGGTTGTGCTGAACAGGGAGGATGAGGAGGGTTGTCGACGTAATACTCAGTTGGGCCAAGGTGTCCATCCACACTGTCAAGTCGAGGTTGGTCTGCGGTGAACTGTCTAACGTTGATAATGTGTTAGCTCGGATGTTTTCGACTCGAGGAATCTATTGAATATTGAACTACTCGAGCCATTAGATGAGCTCTTGCACCTTTTGTAAGTAGCTCACCATGGTGGGGGTCTATGTCTCGAAATGGTTGTGGATCTAGTTGACTACCATCTGGGAGTGTTGATGACCTCATCCCCGGCCGAAAGGTAAAGCAATAAATCGTCCCCTAGACTCAACTTTGTGAGGAGGGGTGGCAAGAATAGGTACCTTTTAGATCCTGAAATGATTGTTCACATTCCTCGGTCCTTTGGAAGTCCTTCACATGCTTAAGGGCCTTGAAGAAGTGCAAACACGAGTCCGTTGATTCGGACATGAATTGTTGAGGGCGGCTACTTGTCCGATGAGGTGTTGCACTTCTTTGTGGGTCTGAGGTGACTGCATGTCGAGGATGGCCTAGATTTTTTCTAGATTGGTTTTAATTCCTCTCTACGTGTCCATAAATCCTAGGAATTTGCCGGAGCCGACCGTGAAGGTGCACTTGGTCGACTTTAGCATCACTTGGTACTTCCTGGGGGTGTCGAAGACTTCCTTAAGGTCAGCCAGGTGGTGCTCGGCCTTCTTGTTTTTTACGAGCATGTCATCAACATATGCTTCAACATTATGGCCGAGTTGATCCTTGAGGACCTCGTTCACCAGCCGCTGATAAGTTGCACCGGCATTCTTAAGGCCAAAAGGCATCACCTTGTAGCAGTACAATCTGTGATCGGTGATGAAGGTGATTTTCTCTTGGTCTCCTCGGTGCATCTCAATCCGATTGTAGCCCGAGAATGCATCCTCAAATTTTGGGAGTTCATGCCCCATCATCACGTCAACGAACTGGTCGATCCTCGACAAGGGAAATTTATCCTTGGGACAGGCTCTATTTAGGTCGGTGAAGTCAATGTAGATCCTCCACTTTCCTCTGGCCTTCTTCACTATTACCACATTGGCCATCCAGTTTGGGCACTTTACTTACCAAATGAAGTAAGTATCGAGAAACTTCTGGACTTCATCAGCAAGCACTTGCCACCGTTTCGCGGCGAAGCTTCTCTTCTTCTGCCTGATAGGTCGATAGCGTGGGTCGGCGTTCAAGTGGGGGGTGATGACCTTGGGGTCGATCCCCAGCATATCCGTCGCCAACCAAGCAAACACGTCAGCATGGTCTCTCAACAGTTGTACTAACTCATCCCGAAGACAATCTCCTAGGAGAGAGCCAACTTGGACCATCTTTTCAAGGTCTTCATTAGAGAGCGGCACCTAGATGAGGTCTTCGATAGGTTTGTCACGTTGCATCTTCACGTTGTCCCACAGATCTATGCTTTCGGTTGTCGGTGTTTCTGTGGCAAGGCATGGTCCTCTACAGGAGATCAAGTAGCATTTCCGTGCAGCCCTCTGGTCTCCACGTGCCACTCCTACACCATATTGGGTTGGAAATTTCATCGCGAGGTGGAACGTGGAAATCGAGGCCCGCAAAGTGTTCAAGGTCGATCGGTTGAGGATGGCATTGTACGATACGGGCAATGGACGATGATGAAGTCGACCATGGCTGTTGCGGTGATGTCGCTGTCTCCGATCAAAAGGGTGAAAACTTTACGGGCGGGAATCCTCCCAATTGGCATAAGCGACCCCCCAGAGAAGCCCATTCGGGGAGTGTTGATAGAGACGAGGTAGTTTTTGTCGATCCGAGCTTGTCGAATGTGCCTTCGAAGAGGACATCTGCCAAGCTACCTGTGTCGACTAGGATGTGCCACACTTTGAAGTTGGCCACCTCAGTTGTAATCACTAGGGTGTTGTGATGTGGGGTTTGGACCCCCGAAGGTCATCCTCTGTAAATGTGATCGGGTCTTCGTGTCTTTTCTTTAGACCTCTGTTGTCGATCTCGAGTAGCCGCACATGCTTTTTTGCGGCTTGAGCTACTTTCTCCTCCAACAACAATCCCTCCTGATATCACGGCGATGACACTAGCTTGGGGAGCCCGAGGTAGTCGTTTGTTTCCTAAGCGTAGTTCTTCTTATGCTGGCTTTTCGTCTTTGTTGATGAACCCACTGAGGTACCTATTCCTGATCAGGTCCACGATGTGGTTGTGCATGTCGTAGCAGTTGTTCGTGTCATGGTCGTGGTCTCTATGGAACTCACAAGACTTGGCGTGTTTCCTTTTGTTGCCTTGGGTCTTCATCTTCTCGAGCCACTGGATGTAGATACAGTCGCGGATCTGCATCAGAACTTTAGATCATGGTGTGTGCAGCGGCATGAAGTTCCTATAGGTCGGTGGAGGTGTCCTTGGTCTGTTGTTGGACCGGCGACCCTGCCTCTTGTGATCCCTGTTCACCCTCTCTATCCTGCGATCCTCGGTATCCTTTCTCTTCTTGTCAAGCCTTTCTTCCTCGTCTTTTAACTGTGCCTGTGATTCTTCTGTATTGATATATTTATGGGCGTGACTCATCAGCGCGGCTATGGTTTGAGGAGGGTTCTTGGAGATGTTGAAGTTGAACGGAGAGGGTCGCAGACCGTGTTGAATGGCTGTGACAGCTACTGATTGGTTCAGGTTGCCAAGTAATCTCTAAGGGATTCTCCCTTCCTGTCACACCTGCATGAGGATGGCCAAAGTTTTCTAGTTCTTTCGGCTTGCTGTGAATTTCTCCAAAATCTAGTTCTCCAACTGCTCTCATGATGATATGGAGTGCGGGGAAGGGATGAATACCACCATGTTAGGGCTGGACCTTTGAGGGTTGCTATGAAAGCCTTGCACATCAAGCCTTCAAAGGAACCATGTAGCATCATCCGGGCTTTGAATGCCTCGACATGGTCGTCGGGGTCTGTATCCCCATCTTAATTTTTGAATTGCGGCACCCACCATCCTACATGGGAGAGCTCATTCTTAATCTCTTGGATGATGGGCTGCTCCTTGGTGGGCTGACCGCTTGGTTGCACGGGCTGAATTATGGGTGATGCCATGCTCCTCTGGGCTTGGTTGCACTCCAACTCGGTCAAGCGTTGTCGGAGTTCTCAGATTTCCACATCCTTGTCGTCTAGAGTGTTGGCATGTGTGGCTCCTTCTTGGGTCGTGTTGGGTGGCCCTTGACTAAAGTGGACATGGCAATGGAGACCAGTTGAGGTGGCATCCGTTTGTTGAGCCTTTCTTTGGATGGAATCCAAGTAGACTAGTGAGTTTTTCTGCAGTTATCATGCTCGTGGAACCGGACGGATGAGACCAATCTTCTTGAAGAATCTTCTTTTCCTTGGTCAGGTCGTGCCCCATCTTTGTCCGATTGGCACGTTTTGGGCTCCTCAGGGCAAGGATCAGCATTGATACACATCGGGCCAAGAGGGAGGACGGTCTGAGTGGGCCGTGCCGCAGACCCCAGCGGTTGCATCATCGCCAAGATTTGGTTGAACTTTTCTTGCATTGCTTAGAACTGAACGAGGTCGACCGCGGCTTGCTATTGGGATTGCTGGGTTTCGTGGCATGGAGGGTTGCAATGAGAATGGGATCCTCGAAGAGGGGGGTCAACCCGTCAATCTTTCAGAGTTGTTTCTTGGAATCTTGATCAATTCTTGACTACATGGTAAAGAAAGGGTTTCAGGAATGGCTTTTTGTGTGTTTCCCACAGACGGCGCCAATCTAATGCTGCTCGATCCTAGGTGGTGCAAGAACCGAGGTCGCAATTAGATGATCCTTGCCAATTGGGCGGTGCCAAGGTGGAAGGACGAAGTCGTGCAATGAGATCTGAAACTAAGAAATAAGTTAAAGGGTCGAGTAGTTGTCCCCAAGTAGATACTCCGATGCTCAAGTCAGTAGAAGGTGGGTAGTTAGGTCGAGCAATTAGAAAGCAGTGTTGGTCCGAACAGAGTAACGGTATGGGAGTTAAGAGATATATCCTTTACCTTGAGTGAGGGATACTTTTTATAGCCGAAGATCCATGTCCTGGTCGGATGAGGCTTTCGGGGTTGTTGGGATGAGGTTAACCGCTGAGGTATTCAGGATAAGACATAATCCTCAATGGAGTTGTCCCCATCCGCTCTCTTGTCTTAGTCGTGCTTATCCTCGTGATGTGGTGTCGACGTGACTAAAGGAATATGGTGGGACCACAGGTGTGACTCACAAGTGCTTGCAATGCCTTTTTTCCTCATTTTTTGTATGGTCTAGGTCATCCATGACCCAACATGACCATCTTTTTCACCAACATTTGTTAAAACAGGTGTGACTCACAGGTGCTTGCAATGCCAAAGTATAGAATTCATACAGTGCATTTACTAAAAAGATATACTTACATTCAGATCACCAAGGTTTGATGACTTATCCTACAATAAAGATGGGGTGGAAACTGGTGATTTTTCGAAGAACGAAAACATGAAAAAATCATATGTAACAACACCTAAAATCGATTAAATCTATACAAAAGGTTTTGATAGAGTGGGTGTTTGTGGAAGAGATGCCTAGAACCATAGAAACTAGAGTGGAGAAGAATGTTCAGGTGTAAAAGTCTCTAAGTTTGCATATTTGGGGCAGGGAAAAGTTTGCTATAGAGGCTTTCTGAAAGTTTGAGGAAGAAGCGTAAAAGGCGAGATAGAGAGGGAGAAGAAGAAGAGTGGTCAACGATGAAGAAGACTTCTATGTGGGTAGTGAGGCCTTCAAGTTAGGGGGTTACTCAGAAGTAGAAAGTTGCCAAGACTTGTAGGCTTTTACATGGATGCAGCGGAGGCCAAAAATTTGAGAGGGAAGAAGACGGTTAGGGGTAGAGGGAGAGGAGGAAGAGGTAAACCCAACTACTAGTCGTGCTTTGGGTCTAGATGGTATCTAATCCCAACTGTTTTGTTGCTAAGAGCTTTCAGGTATTGTTTTTTTGTGGTTTAAGGTTGGTTGTTCATCCGGATTGGAGTTGCTTTAGTTTATCCGGGAGGTTGCAATATGGTAGAAGGTTTGAAGAGTTTTTGTCTATTTGGATAGTTTCTTTGGGAGTTTTTTCTTGGTGCTTTCATTGTAGCACTTTTCTTGGCCACGATGCTGGCTAGCTCCGTTGTATATTCTTTCTTTTTTAAAAACAAAATTTCCTTATTATCCTTTGAAAAACTATTATTAACGTGTGAAAGAGAGTGTGAGACTTTTTTTATTAAAATACCCAAAATGTTGAATTTGTTCTTTCTCTAATTATAAGGATAGAAATGTAATTTAAACAACCACTTTCCTCTTCATCCAAATCTATCTCATTAAGGTGGTGTTTGGTGGTGTGGAAGCACCACTAGATATTGTGTTTTCAAACACGCCACCCCAAAACTATTAGTTTGGTTGCACCGTGGTGTAGATCAAACCATACTTTATCATGGATTGGTCTACACCACAAGGCAAAATATCGTTTACGGTTCTCGTGGACAATCCATTTCTCTATAGTGTGTCCTTCGATGCTTCGCACTATTCTCAACATATTATCGTTGCATTTAGGGCTCATCACTACGAAGCTCGTGTCTCTTACCTCTCTATCTCACGTCGAGCACCATTGCTACTCCAAACACCACTGCATCATTGGACCATCAGATGTAAGCATGGTTTTCAAAACTGGACCAGACTATATGGTCAAACCGAAAAATCAGGAACCGGTCAGGTGACTGGTTTTGTTTTTCCCTCAAACTGGATTTTTGCCAACAAAACATTGATTTGGTCAGCAAACCACTAGGCCAGGTGGTTGAACCATTCAAACCATTCAACAGTTTTGACCATTTTTTATTTTTTATCAAAATGGTCGGACTGTTCAACCCGAGAACCGGACCCCTTACCAGTTCGTTGTTCGGGTTGGTTTAAAAACCTTGGATGTAAGTGATTCATCTTTATTTTCCACTGTCCTTTTGTTTTTTTATTTTTTGGTGGAATGTTTCCCTCTTACCGTTTGGTTTTATTGGTAATTACACAGCTTGCCGCTACTAATCTATTGCTAGGTTGAAACTCGCCATTGTTCAAACATTTCCTGCCCGTTAAGGATGTAAACGAATCAAATTGAATTTGAATCAAGGTATATTTGAATCCGACCCGACATTATTCATTGTAGATTCGATCCAATCGGATATGATAGGCAAGGATTTGAATTCAAATCCAATCGGGAAGTCAAATATTCAAATCTAACCTGATCCGATTTGTCTTCTTTAAAAAATAATAAATTATTAAAAGAAAATTAAAATATACCAATTTAAATAAAAAAAAACAAAAAATACATGTATTTTTTAATTATTCCATCACATACATACATTTTTTTTATAAATAAATAAACAATATAACAAATTTACAAAAATACAATATAAATGTTATATTTATAAATAAATGACATATATATGTATTATATATTTATATAAAAAATGTATAACATATATATCAGATCAAATCTTCTCAGATCAGATAGGGGTGATCCAAATCCGATCCGATTTCTGATTAGATCTTATTATTCGACTCGAAAATCCAAACAGGGGTAATCCAAATTCGACCAAGTATGATCACATCTCGAATTAAACCATATCAAGATATAATCGATTTGCACCACTACCCCTGTTATCTGTCGCTACAACAACTATCATCACCACTGGTAAGAATTTATGCACAGGCTATTGTAAAATTAGGTATATTTTGTTATACACATTCCTAATTTCCCATTACTGTCATATCGTGTGTTAACCCATGTTGTAACTGAGATGCATGGAATTATAACACAATGTGTGGACTGAAATGCAACATACCTTATAGAACGCATACAAAGGTGTGGTGTGGTTCAATCCATACATCTTTGTCCACGACGCAGAACATCTACCTTGTTAGGGGGGTGGTGTGGATGAAAACACAACACCTAATTTCTCATCTATAGTATAGAACACTTCCTAAGTCTTATATTTGAGGTATTATCTCTCATTAACATTATTAAATCATGTTCTTTACTATAATATCCTTTTTTTTTTAATTTAGTCCCTCTTTATTTGTGAGAACAATTAATGTAATTTGAACCACTACATGATATCAAATGACTCAATCCATGATGGCGTAATTTAAAGGGTAAATTACAAAGACCCCCTTATACTATGGGGTCAGTGACAAAGTCCCCCCTGTACTTTTGTTTTGTGACAAATACCTCCTAAACTTTAGCCGCTAGACAAAGACCCATTCTGTTAACATTCTGTCAACTAACTTCAAAAAAAAATTCATTCAACTGTTTATTTTTTTTAAATGTCCAAATTACCCTTTTTATATTGATCATTGTCTTCTCCATTGAAGTTAGGTGAAATGACTACAATAAAAACAATGTGCTTGAATCTTGGGTTCTCTACATAGAATCTAATGTGCTTGAATCCCTTCTTGAGCCAATGATTCTCCATGATTTATGGATTTGTTATTTTGGTAAAGGGATTTGTGTGGAGAAGAAGAGAAAGCAGCTAAATAAGCTCCGCGGTGAACTAGCAAGGGCACCAGAACTCACCCTTATAAATCTTCTTGTACATGGCCATGATGTTTTGATCATGGAAGGGAAGATAACCAGTAATCATAACAAACAAAATCACTTTGCAGGACTAGATATCCATTTCCTATGTTAAATAGGTTTTAAAAGAAAAAGGGCAAGAAAAAGAAAATAGAACAAGTTTAGTGGGGTATTTTGTTAATTTAACGCTTTCTGACATCTGAGAGACAAAGAGAGAGAAATTGAACTAGGAAAAAGAGAGAGAGAGAGAGAGGTAATACTTAAGGGAAAATATGGTAGAGAGAGAGAATCATATGTTTGGCAATGAGATCTTCAAATTAAGGAACTCGACGTCAATGATGAACTTCCCGGTTAATGGAGTATCAATCACCCAAACAAAATCGTCGTTACTCTTTATCTGTTTGTTTGTTATTCCTGCAATCCCAAGTAACAAGAAATAAGTTCACGAAGAAAGCAAGAAGCTGTTTTTTTGCCATGGATATTCTGTTTTAGAAAAAAAGGGGAACTTAACTAATTAGGCTCAAGTAAAAAATAAGTAAACAAATATTGTGCACTTACCTAGATGAACCAGTGGCTTTCGATCTCCCAAAGAACATACGACTAGAATGAAGGATGCAATTGGGGGGTTGTCTCTTGTTAAATTTGATATTTCTGTGTATAGTTTAATGGACAATACCTGATTCTTCTCTACCGATGGAGAGAGAGAGAGAGAGTGCGCAAAAAAAAGGTCATTTCATTTTTTAACTTTGTATACAAAATAGAATGGATTGAACTGAAAAGAAATAATTGCAATTTTCTATCTTTGAGAGATAAAGAAATGATCATTCGAAATGTTTGTTGAAATTGGGGAAAGGCAAGAATTGATCGGATCCCCCACCAATTCCCGTTGCCCATCTTGAAAGGATCGGATTTCTAGTAGGTGCAGGAAGCCAAGCTGTCGGTCCTCCATTGGGCGAGACGGGACGTGGTATCGACTCTGTAAGCTGAGGAATTGGTTATCCTTGTGAAAGGGAGAGCAGCAGTGATCTCATGGATGCAGTTGAATATGCCGTCGAAGAATTCGCCAGGCTTTCCCAGGTTGACTCCCACAGAGACCACACCTCATAAACATGGAAAAAGAGGCAGCACCAAACTTATCTCTTCTGCGCTCACTCTGACCACTATCAATCTCCTACCCAACCCCAAGCTCTTAAATAAATTTGGGGTTTTCCCTGTTAAAGTTTCGGACACGCAAGGATTTTGAACTTGCTTTTGCGAGAGATTCGTTGTTTGGTATTAACGACCCCCTCTCTTCGCGCAACTTTAACCGTTTTGGCGGGACCCCTAAAATATATCTTGATTTTTTATTAATTTTAATTTTATTTGTCAATAACAAACGCCGGGATGCATGGTGCGTTACGTTATCCCTGTTTTAATTAAAATTTGACAGCCGGCTACTAAATGGGTCATTTTTTGTTCGGATTTGCCAATCTTTCCTAACATTAGTTAAGACCGCCGGTCTAGGCCATTTTTATTGTACTGACAATTCAACTTTTGGAATCAGATGTGTCAACCCTTGATATTATAATTATGTAAAAAAAAGCACAAAAAATTATATAATAATATTTAAATTTTGTAAAAAAAACATTTAGATACTTATTTAATATTTTATATGAATTGCATTAGAAAAAATCTGTGATAAATAATAGTTGTTTTTATTGATTTTGTAAATAAAATATAAAATTTAAAACTGACCCAAAATGAAATTGTTTTTCTAATGGTAGGTCAGGGGTTCAACCTTCTGGGTCATATGTGCTTACCCTTGATATCCTAATTAAATAATATATAAAAAGATAAATATAAAGTTATGAAAAAATATAACTCTATGGAAAACATTTGGACACATCTCTAATATTTTATACTAATCATATTAAAAATCAAACATGACAAACAAGTATTGTTTTTAACCTTTTATTGATATTGAAAATAAAATAAAAAATTTAAAACACCAAAAAGTGAAATTCTTTTCCTATTTGGTGGTAAATCAATAATTCGATATATCAAGTCAAATGCCTATGAAGTCATAATTAAATGATACAAATTAAAAAGGTAAAAATGCAAAAATGCAATATATATACATATATATATAATTATGTAGAAAACATTTGGACACTATAATATTTTATATTAATTAACCATATTAACAAAAAGTAAATGTCACAAAGAATAATTTTTTATTGATAATATAAATAAAATACAAATTTAAACCAACAAAAAAATGGAGTTGTGTTTCCCTATTTTGTGGTGAGTTAACAATTCAACCTTTAAGGTCAAATATGTCAACCCTTGATGTCATAATTAAATAATAATGAAAATTAGAAAGATAAAAACACTTAAAAGTATATATGTGTATAATACTATATATTCATGATATTAAACAAAAATAAGTGTAACAAATAAGAATATTTTTTATAGACAAAAATATAACAAAAGGTAAAAAAGTTTAGAAACATATTATTTACTATCACTTTCATCATAAAAAGTACCACGAATCGATGGATTTGATTGTATCTTATTCACCAAAAAGAAAGGAACATGTTGAAAGAACCTACCCAAAACAATTAGTGGGATTGAAGGTTCAAACATTCACCCCTTCTTCGTTTTATTGGGTGGGTGAGAGGGCATTCAAATGATTCTTCATATTATTTAATTTCTTGAAATTAGTTTAAATCCAATCCAATCTTTGATCTAGAAGAAAATGAAAATAAAAATGGTGAATTGTTAAAACCTCCCCTAAAGTTCTCATCGCTGTTAAACCTCCTCATAAGTTTGGTAATTGCAATCACCTCTCCCAAACTTTCTAACACAATATTTGTAAAAATCATTTAACAATATGCATGAAAATGCCCAAAATACCCATGCAGTTACTACTGATGCTAGTTTATGCAATAAAAACAATACAAACATTATGAAAAAGAAAAACAAATATTTGATGTATAAAATTGTTTACATCAAATGTTTTTAATACAATCTGTTAAGAGGATTTTTAATATTTGATGTATACAATTGTTTACCCTTGATATCCTAATTAAACAATAAATAAAAAAGATAAAATATAAAATTATGAAAAACAATAAAACTCTATAGAAAACATTTGAACACATCTCTAATATTTTTATACTAATCATATTAAAAATCAAACATGACAAACGAGTATTGTTTTTAACCTTTTATTGAACAAAAATAAAATTTTAAATTTTAAACACCAAAAAGCGGAATTGTTTTACTATTTGGTGGTAAATAAATAATTCAATATTTCAAGTCAAATGTGTCAACCCGTGAAGTCAAAATTAAACAATACAAATTAAAAAGATAAAAACATAAAAAATAATATATATATATATATATATAAATTATGTAGAAAACATTTGGACACTAATATTTTATATTAGTTAACGATATTAAAAAATAAATAAATGCACAAAGAATAATTTTTATTGATGATATAAATAAAATACAAATTTAAACCAACCAAAAAATGGAATTATGTTTTCCTATTTTGTGGGGAGTCAACAATTCAACCTTTTGGGTGAAATATGTCAACCCTTGATGTCATAATTAAATAATACTAGAAATAAAAATGATGAAAACACTCAAAAGTATAAAAATACATAAAAAAAAAAACATTTGGGCATGTCTCTAATATTGTATGTTCATCATATTAGATAAAGATAAGTGTAACAAAATAAGAATAATTTTATAGACAAAAATATAAGAAGTACAATGAATTGATGGATTTTCTTGTATCTTAATCACCAAAAAAGAAAATAACATGTTTAATGAACCTACCCAAAACAATTAGTGGGGTTAAATGTTCATATATTCACCCCTTCTTCATTTTCTTGGGTGGGTGAGCGGGCATTCAAATTCTTCTTTGTATTATTTAATTTATCGAACTCAATTGAAATCCTATCCAATCTTGATCCAAAAGAGAATGAAAATAAAAATGGTAAATTAGGCATGAGCAAGGGAGGTTTTAACAATTTACCCAAATAAAGTTTGCCACATTTATTGTAATATTTGGAATAGTGGCGGTAAAAAGATGCCTAAGCGACTGAAAAAATAAATGCTAGGGATATGTGAGTTGTTCGGAGATGATAAAATCTAAATTATTGATGAAAATTCCTAAATTAGTAGTTATGAAAGGAAACTCCTAATAAAAGGAAAAGGGTTATAATGAGGTGGCGCCTTGGAGAAGCAGTAAAAATGTAAAATGGGGGTAAAAGAAAAACGTGAGCCCGTATGATGTGGCCTTTTTTGCTCTAATATCTACTAATTGACAATGGATATAAGGGGATATTACAAACATTAACTAACTATTGAACAAAAAAAACAACTGTTGAAGGGGGATTAAAAATGAATTTTTTAGAGAGAAGTAATGATAGGGTTTAATATAAAACTTATAGCATAAGAGGATTCCATGAGACAACATAAGAGGATTTTTAATATTTTACACGTGTGAAAGAGGGAAGGCAAGATTAAGTGTGAGGCTTGTGATTTGGCACCCTTAGCCTCCACATACTCCTTTTACTATTATAGAAAAAAATTGAGTGAACTTGCTTACAAAATGATCTCTGTCTTCATCCGTGGTGTCATGAATGATGATGGCTTGAAACATCTATTAATAACGTGATGCTATATCACTTATATGTTTAGGGATGTCAATGGGTTGAGTTCAATATGGGTTTGCCTCACCCCTAATCCAACCTAACTTGACTCAAATGATAATTTTTTATCCCGTCCCAACCTTATAGGGTCTAACTCAATATTGATTGGACTCGACCCATAACATTAATTTGGACCTGGCCAGTTTCGTTTTACCCTAAAATTGTTATTTGGCCAAAAACCATTGATTTTGGTCAATGAATTATTGACCCAAGCGGTTGAACCGTTGAACTGTTTGGCCGAGGAACGGTTTTTGGCCCCTTTTTGGGTTGTTTGTTTTTTAATATTTTTTGTTGATGTGGGCCTTTCATTCAGGCCAGACGATTAGACCGTTTGACCTAACAATTGGAGTATAAAATGGTTACTTATTCGATCCAATTAAAAAACAAAAAAACTTGATCAAAACCCAAACCTAACCCTAAAATGCCTAACCCTAACCTGATGCTATAAGGCCTAATCAAGCCAAGTTTACTCACAACAAAAACTATCACAACATAATTATAACGCCATTTGTACATCTCACCATGAGACTGTGACCCATAGCAATAAGACCAACATGTGTGCGAGTTGTGAGCAGGTTACTTATTTATTTATTTGGATGAGGACTAAGGAGAGTTGTGAGCAGATTGAGACTCGGTAATAGAAGGATTTTGTTGTCGTTGGAAGATATGCCCATCAGTTATGTGATCTTTTACCGTTAACGGCATAAGGGAAAAATTAGAATTCAGAAACTATAAAAGATGCATTGTTAGTAACTAGAAGATTTTGTTCCCATTGGAAGATACATTAGTTAGTTACGTGATCTTTAACGCTAACGGCATGGGGGAAAATTAGAATTTAGAAACTATAAAATAAGCATTGTCAGTAAAAAAAAAGATTTTGTTGCCATTGGAAGATACAGTAGTCAGTTACGTGATCTTTAACGCTAACGGCACAAGGGAAGAAATTAGAATTTAGAAGCTAGGAATTAAAGAAACATTATAAAAGGATGAAACCATAGCGCTCTGTAGAAATTATTAACGATTTCCATCGTTGTCGTCTTCCTCGCATGTTCCTTGTCTCTTTGTCTCTCCCATCTCTTTCTATATCTCTCCTCATATGATGCGGTTGTCTTTCATTACAGAGTTCGATAAGCAGATCCATCATCAAATGCAAGCGAAACTAGGGTTATAACATTGCAGACATGATGCGAAGAAAGAGAGTAGGGTTTTCTAACTTTCTAAAACTTTCAAGCTTTTTATAGTTAATGGTTTTCTAGAATTGAAGAGAGTGGGGTTTTCTAACTTTCTAAAACGTTCAATTTTTGTGGGTTTTAGATTCCCTAGAAAGTCTCAAGTCTCAACGATGAGTCAAGGTGAGCGAGACGAATCATTTTTCTTTTCGTTTCCCGCTATAAAGAACGTGGGTTGCAAGTACTGTTTCTGTTAGAAGAAGTATCTAATAACCAAGTGAATGAAATCCTCCCTTTGGGTCTTTATCACTAAGAACCTCCACGTGTCTGCCACTTGCTTGGCTACTATTGATCGTAGGATGTGTAAAAATAGTCCCACTATACAGACGACTGACGAGGAAGCCTCATAATATGGGATCATCTATTTACGCTCAAGCTTTTTAGATATGTACCTAAAGACAATAACTAGAGATTCCAATCTAAGGGTAACTTTAAGAATCCTACATCATGGCCGTGGATGTTCGTCCTATTAGCTCGAGTTGTCTTCCACATCCCTTAATAAATACTCAACACATTGACACATGTATATGTAAATACAAAGCTTTTTAAGTTGGTGCCCTTTTTTTTTTTTTCTTTTTTTGTATTAGTAGAACGGTAGAAGTGATTGTTCCCTCGAAGAGAAAAGGATAATGGAAGACGGAGGTGGAGACAAGTTGAGCATCGTGATCAGTCTGATCGAGTATAAAGAAGATGAGGTATCGTATTTGATCCAAGATCTCATCTCTGTCTTTCTCGCTTTAATCTTCTTTTGTGATCTTATCAAGGTTGAGGATTTTTGAAACCGCAACTATTTTTTTCTTCTTTTGTGATCTCATCTCTGTCTTTCTTCCTTCTATAGCCTATCGAGTATGAACCTGTGCTCCTACTGCAACCATTGGCCGAAAAGGTAACTTAGTTTCGAAATTTGGAAATGAAAATCGTTATTTGCTTTATTTTCATTCTTAGCGCCATTAACTCGGACTTCAGAGGACTAAGATTAACGGTTCGAAACTTGACTGAAGGGATTAAACTTAATGATCCAGAAATCTATGAACTACGAGAAATTACCTCTAATTTAAATTGAGCAAACGAATCTCTATTATATACTTCTTACCAGTAGACAATGAGTCTTATATTTTGATTAATGCAATTCTTGTGTCCACCTATCCTAAAAGGCATTGGATTACCATTACTATTACCATCAAAATCCATTTCCAGCCATCCATTCTTTCATGATTATGATTTCCTTTTGCTCCTTATTGTCTTACTCTTCTGGTTGAGGAGGCAGCAATTGCAGCCTAATTTTTTGTGAATATCATCGATAATGAAATCTAATAACAAGTACATTGTTATTAACAGGGGTGTAAACGGGTCCAATTCAAATCGGATCATACAACATCTGAATCCGAATCCTATTAGAAAATTCGATATCCAACGAATATTAAAAATTAATATACGAAATTGAATCCGATTAAATATTCGAATATTCGATTCGAATTTGATTACTTAATTATTTTAGATAATTAATAAATATATAAAATAAATATTTTATTGATATAAGGTATATAAATATATAAATTATTTATATAACTTAATTATTATATAAAATATTTCATATATTATGTATAAAAATTAAATAATCAGTTAATTTCGAATATTTACCGAATTGAATTAGGTCATATTCGAATTATAATTCGATTAATTATTTGATAAGAATAGGATATCCGAATTTGATCGATTAGATATCCGAATGGTCCAAATTCAATTCGATTATATCGAATATCGAATTTGAAATCGGATTTTTGAATACAATTTACACCCCTAATTCTTAAACAATGTGCCTCTCTTACTGTAATGCTTTTTATTAAATCATCTTTGTTTCTTTATTTTCCCTTGATAATTTGTGCATTCCTCTCCTTCCATTTTGTTAAAATCATAGTTGCTAGTGTCAGCACTTGATTTGCCACCTAAAACCTTTATTTTCCCCAAACATCCGATCAAACTCATCCAACTTCTTTGAAACACCAAAAAACCCAAAAAACCCGAATTTAATCCTGAGAAACCTATATATACCGTTAAAGCTACCTAATATATATCTGATGGCCCCAATCGACCCTCACTTACACCTCAACCATTAAATCAGATGCAACCATTAGACCTAAGACCTCCAAAAACACATACCCATGAAATTTGAACTCAAGATTCCTCCGTTCATCCATCCATCAAACAAGGATTCTATTTCAACCATTACCACACCCACAACCCATATTCACTTGATCCGAACACATCTAAACCAGTCAAACCTTTACAATCACCCCAGAATACAAGAAAAACCCTACATATAAAATTTCAGCCCATAACACCTCCATTTACCCTCAATCATGCCAAGATACCAAAATATCTGGATTACAAATCTGTCTGATCCGAACCCACTTGCGCCAATCGGACCACACCAATCAATTCAGAATATCCGGAAATCCCATCCTATAAAATATCAGCCAAAAATACATTAATTAACCCATCAATCCAAAAATATTCCATTTCAGTCAATCCTATTACTCTACAAACACAAACCCACTCCCAGTGGTCGGTTCCATCTCAACCCTTCCTTGCCACTCAAAAATCTCCACCCTTGAACCAGGCCCCTCCGTTCAGTCTCCTAGACCGGTTCTGACCGGGTTCGCGAAATTTCAAATTACCCGTAAATTTGGTAAAAATCGCGAAAGCACCTCTGCATTCAATACAAAAATGATTGAAACCTTAGGGTTAATGAAGCGAGTTCACATCTCCGCGCGACAAGGAGCCGCCCCACAAACGCCACGGAGATGTTCACAATACACGTCGGGATGTGCTGTGGGGCGGCTCATTGTGGGACGGAGATGTGATCTCGCGGCGGATCTGCACTCATCTCCGGGTAAGGGTAAACGAAGGAACCCACTATTCACCCTCGACCAAATAGAGCGGCGGCTGGGAAGAGAATCGGCGGATCTAAACCCATCTCCGGTCTCTCTCTCCCGCTCTCTCCCAGATCCTCTTCTTCTCTCTTCTCCTTCTTCTTCCCCTCTTCCCCCATTGTCTCTCTCGTTCCGTTTCGTCACCGCCGCTGCAAGTTGCAGCGGCGGTAGATCTGCTCGTCCCCTCTCTAATCTCTCTCTCAGTATTCTCTCTCTTTTTTCTTTTTGTTTCTCTTCTTTTTCTTCGTCGTTTTTCGTCTCCACTACTCTGTCACCATCGAACCAGAAATGACGAGAGCGGCGGTGGCGTACCAAACTACCAGTGGTAGTCTCCTCCATTCCTGCCCATTCTCTCCTTTTTCCCTCACGTTCTCTCTCTTTTTTTTCATCCTGACCGTCCCCTATTTTCTACCAAACTGTAACCGAACAACCTCCTGCTCTTCTTTTCCTCTCTTGACGCAATGGTGGGCGGTGGTTATTAGCGGCGATGGCGGTTCTTCCCTTCCCTATTTCCCATCGCCAATCGAGCAGAAGGTGACAGATGATGAATAACAAACTCCCCGTTTGATGTCTTAGTCCGGTTAGCCGTCGAGCAACACCGTCATCTTTCAAGGAAAGTTTCACCTAGTGTCGGCTATCCCCTGTTGATAGAATCAGTTCTTTACGTCTCCCCACTGAACTTTGCCAAACATCATCGGAATTATCGCCTCCAATCACTATTGTCGTCTCAAGGTCCAACGATTGTTTCTTCTTGTCATCCTTCCTATTTGCTACAATCGATCTCAGTCTAAGGCCAAAATCCAATCAGGTAATTCTATCATTGCTCCCCCATTGTGTGATTTTCTTCTTCTATTTTCTGGGTTTTATCGTCTTGAATCATGATATCTTTTGCATCTGAGGAGAGGGAAAGCTTACGGATCCGGTGATGAAGTTCCACCGAACTGGCTCCTGTAAGCTCTGGACTCTCACCCAATCCCGTGTTTTATCATTTTCAAATGGATTTGTTTTAAACCTGCTAATTGAGTAGAGATTGAATGATTCATTTATGTCTTCTTTGGCTAGTTCTCTCTGTAAATTGTCAGCTAATTAGTGTTCATTTTCTTTCTGTTCTTTATGACTCGTTGATTTGTTGTTCCTAGTTATTTTAGAAAGTTCTGCAATTAGATTATGTATGCAATCGTTTCAGTTACAAATAGCATTTAGATCTAAAAAATCAAAATAATAAAATAAACAAAATAAAAAATAGTGTTTTCCTTTGTTATTTATTTATCCTTAGATTTACTTTCTTTCTTATCTTCCTTGATTAGTCATGAATTTGTGATTATGTTTATTGGAATCACCATGTGGGCCCACTTATTGTACCTGGGAGAGGGGTGCCTAACCCCTTCCCTCTCCCATCTGAGACGTACCTGGACTGGTTAGCTGGTGCCTTGGGCTATTGGAGTCACTATTGAGCCAAAGCGATTTTAATGCCATTCTTGGAAGTCCAATCACCTCCATTTCCTTAATTGATGGGTGGCGACTCCACTTTCAGCCCAAGTGGCAAGTGAGACGTTTTCTGACAGTCAAACCGAGTGTGGAACCACCAAACAACTTTTAAAACTAGTAGGGAGGTACCACTCACATCCAAGAGGGCCCAGAACTTTTGCCAAATTCAATAGACAAACAGATTTGAGATTAGTGAGTTGCAAGCCGTCTCTTCATTAGATTTGCACATAATATGGCAATTAATATATAAATACTTGTTGGGTTTCTTGCTTAATTTGTAATAATAAGACATTAAATATCTCATGGTAGACTTCCTAGTAGACGAAACTAATTTTCACAGGGATTAGAACACACAAATTTCCCATCATAAAATAGGACAACTGGAAGGACTAGACGAAATTAAAGATTTTAAAAAGGTACAAGAAAATTAACTGCTAAGATAGGGACCTAGAAACTATGGCCCGATCTCATTGAAACAAGAGGAATTTTAGAATCGCTAAGGTTTTTTCTAAACCCAGAGTTCTGTCCAAAGCCCGGAGGGGATGAGGAGATAGCAAACTCAGAAATGAGTTTACTTTTAAGAGAAGATAGGTAAAGAGTGAGGGGTAAATATCTTTTAACGGAGACTCCCCACACAAGGGTCTTCCAAAAATCTGATTTTGTTGCCAAAGAAAGGGTCATCCCTGATTATATCAAGGTAGAATGGGAGGATATTGTTGATGGATTTCAATGGAGTGAGGCATAGTAGCTCTATGTGATAGTCCAGTAGTCTAATCTTTTGGGTTTCTAACTCTACGGGTAAGTTCTCTTGTGGTTCCTTTTTTAATATGTTTATATGTAGCTGTCATAGTTTAATGTCTGGAAGCCAAGGAGCCATCTGCACTTGGTTTAGACACCTATTAGAGGCAATATTATTTCTGCTTGGATGACGCTGCAGCTACAATCAACTGGAACTCTATATTATTGGATCTCTTGTTGTATAGAACTGAACTGAATAGCTTGAGTTCTTCTTCTATAATCAACTACTGGGAGGTACCACCCTCATGGAGGAGGGGCTGGAACTTTTTCCAAATGCAATAGACAAACAGATTTGAGATCAGTAAGTTGCAAGCCGTCTCTTCATTAGATTTGCACATAATATAACAATTAGAGATATATACTTGTTGGGTTTCTTGCTTAATTTGTAATAATCACAATCCATTAATACCCCTTGGTAGACTTCCCAGTAGAAGGACCTAATTTTCGCAGGGATTAGAACACACAAATTTCCCTTCATAAGAAAGGACAACAGGAAGGGCTAGACAAAATTAAACATTTTAAAAAGGTACAAGAAAATTCACCGGTAAGACTAGGGACCCACAAACGATGGCCCGATCTCATTGAAACAAGAGGAATTTTAGAATCCACAAGTTTTTTTCTAAACCCAGAATTCTGTCCAAAGCCCGGAGGAGATGAGGACATAGCAAACTCAGAAATGCGTTTACTTTCAAGAGAGGATGGGTAAACAGTGAGGGGTAAATATCTTTTAACGGAGACTCCCCAACACAAGGGTCTTCCCAAAATCTGATTTTGTTGCCAAAGAAATGATCATGCCTGATTAGATTAAGGTAGAATGGGAGGATATTGTTGATGGATTTCCATGGAGTGAGGCATAGTAGCTCTATGTGATAGTCCAGTATCCCAACCATTATTCATGAGCTATGGTTTCCGAGAGAAGGGTTGGGATGCTGTTGTTCTACGCAAAGCTATCCTTGCTTCTCCTTGGATGGCTAATACTTTTCCCAGCTTCTTAATCACTCTGGGTATGAAATCTCTTTTGGGAATAAGATTAAATTCTGGAAGTATTTCTGGCATGGTGGGCCCCCTATGAAAGATGTGTTTCCTTCTCTCTGTGCATATCTGATCTCAAGACTAAACCAAATTTTGAGTTTGTTGTTTCTTATTCTTCATCCCTTGGTTTTGATTGGAATTTGGGTTTTAGGAGAAATTTGAGAGAGTCTAATTTTTTTCTTGTTTATAATCTTTTTGGTTCCTAACTGTACGGGTAAGTTCTCTTGTGGTTCTGCTTTTAATATGTTTCTCTAGGATAGTCCCCCTGTAGGTCCTTTCTCGTAAATGGAGTCTAGTGTGCATCTATTCCCTCAAAAGTTAGTAGTTTTTGTACGGTATTCTTTCATGGTGTTATCAACAGTTGTGTCATGTTGCTAAAAAGGTGATCTGGCTAGCCTATATTTCCAAAATGTAAGTGGGATCCTCCTGTTAACTTGGATAGATTGTTTGACTCCTCTATAGTTAGATGCTTGAAGGAGGTGGATGTTAATTGGAGCTTTAGGAATGAAATGATGTGCTTGAAATTGTACTCAAATGATATGCAGATTGAAACTAAATGGGTTCAAATATCTGTTAATGGCTTGGCTTTTTGCCTGGCTAACTAGGAATTTAATACACAACTCCTTTTTTTTTTTTGAATTTGGTGTGTTAATGTAAAATGTATTGGTGGGTGGGATAGTTGAGGGTGTCAGTATATCTCCTTGTTTGTAGTCACAACCTCTTGTAGTACCTTTTTAAATTTAATGAACAAAATTTTCATTTGTGTTGCTAATAAAAAAATCTTAGTTTAACCCCACTGTTTCCCTCCTCACAACTTCTTCCAACTGCTCTTGCTCTTCCTTGTCAATTTCCTCTATTTGACTAATCAGACTTTCTTGCAATCTTTCAAAAAGGAAATTTGTTGCACTCTTTAATCTTTAACATCAACGCTTGACTTTGAAAACTGTAAGAGGTGCATCTCACTTTTTAGTGTTTCACTTATCTTGACTTCTGAAACTGTATTGGTGTTATCTATATTCGTTTGCTAGGTTTACTGTTTTTGGAAGTTCTCAAAGGTTTATATGTAGCTGTCGTAGTTTAATGTCTGGAAGCCAAGGGGCCATCTGCACTTGGTTTAGACACCTATTAGAGGCGATATTATCTGGTTGGCTGACGCTGCTGCTACAATCAACTGGAACTCTATATATTGGGTCTCTTGTTATATAGAACTGAACTGAATAGCTTGAGTTCTTCTTCTATAATCAACTAGTATGGAGGTACCACCCTCATGGAGGAGGGGCCGGAACTTTTTCCAAATGCAATAGACAAACAGATTTGAGATCGGTAAGTTGCAAGCCGTCTCTTCGTTAGATTTGCACATAATATAACAATTAAGAGATTTATACTTGTTGGGTTTCTTGCTTAATTTGTAATAATCACAATCCATTAATACCCCATGGTAGACTTCCCAGTAGAAGGACCTAATTTTCGCAGGGATTGGAACACACAAATTTCCCTTCATAAGAAAGGACAACTGGAAGGGCTAGACGAAATTAAACATTTTAAAAAGGTACAAGAAAATTCACCGGTAAGACTAGGGACCCACAAACGATGGCCCTATCTCATTGAATCAAGAGGAATTTTATAATCCATAAGGTTTATTCTAAACCCAGAATTCTGTCCAAAGCCCGGAGGAGATGAGGACATAGCAAACTCAGAAATGCGTTTACTTTTTAGAGAGGATAGGTAAACAGTGAGGGTTTAATATCTTTTAACGGAGACTCCCCAACACAAGGGTCTTCCCAAAATCTGATTTTGTTGCCAAAGAAATGATCATGCCTGATTAGATTAAGGTAGAATGGGAGGATATTGTTTGTAGTCACAACCTCTTAGTTTAACCCCACTGTTTCCCTCCTCACAACTTCTTCCAACTGCTCTTGCTCTTCCTTATCAATTTCCTCTATTTGACTAATCAGACTTCTTGCAGTCTTTCAAATTAAAGTTTGTTGCACTCTTTAATCTTTAACATCAACGCTTGGCTTTGGAAACTGTAAGAGGGGCATCTCACTTTTTAGTGTTTCACCTTCTTATCTTGACTTCTGAAACTGTAACGGTGTTATCTATATTTGTTTGCTATGTTTACTGTTTGTGGAATTTCTCAAAGGTTTATATGTAGCTGTCATAGTTTAATGTCTGGAAGCCAAGGAGCCATCTGCACTTGGTTTAGACACCTATTACAGGCGATATTATTTCTGCTTGGCTGACGTTGCTGCTACTATCAACTGGTACTCTATATATTGGAACTCTTGTTATATAGAACTGAACTGAATAGTTTGAGTTCTTCTTCTATAATAGACTAGTAGGGAGGTACCACCACAAGCTAGGAACTTTTTCCAAATTGCATAGACAAACAGATTTGAGATTAGTAAGTTGCAAGCCATTTGTTCATTAAATTTGCACATAATATGCCAATTGAGAGATAAATACTTGTTGGTTTTTTTAATTTTTAATCATCACAAGCCAATATTACCCCATGGTAGACTGCCCAGTAGACGGAACTAATTTTCGCTGGGAATAGAACGCACAAATTTGCCTTCATAAGCAAGGACAACTGGAAGGACTAGACAAAATTAAAGGTTTTAAAAAGATACAAGAAAATTCACCCGTAAGACTAGGGACTGACAAACGACAGCCTGATCTCATTGAAACAAGAGGAATTTTGAATCCCTAAGGTTTTTTTCTAAACCCAGAGTTCTGTCCAGAGCCCAGAGGAGATGAGGAGATAGCAAACTCAGAAATGAGTTTACATTTAAGAGAGGATAGGTAAATAGTGAGGGGTAGATATCTTTTAACGGAGACTCCCGAACACCAGGGTCTTCCCAAATCTGACTTTGTTTCCAAAGAAAAGGTCATGGATGATGCTACAATCAACTGGAACTCTTGATATTGGAACTCTTGTTATATGGAACTGAACTGAATAGCTTGAGTTCTGCTGCCACAATCAACTTGTGGGGAGGTTCCACCCACATCCTAGAGGGCCCGGAAGTTTTTCCAAATTTAGTAGATAAACAGATTTGAGATTAATAAGTTGCTAGCCATTTCTTCATTAGATTTGCACATAGTATACCATTTGAGAGTTAAATACTTGTTGGGTTTGTTGTTTAATTTGTAATAATCACAAGCCATTAATACCCCATGGCAGACTTCCAAGTAGACGGACTAGATAAAATTCAAGATTTTAAAAAGGTACAAGAAAATTCTCCGGTAAGACTAGGGACCCACAACGGCGGCCCGATCTCTTTGAAACAAGAGAAATTTTAGAATCCCTTAGGTTTTTTCTAAACCCAGAGTTCTGGCCAGAGCCCAGAGGAGATGAGGAGATAGCAAACTCAGAAATTAGTTTACATTGAAGAGAGGATAGGTAAAGAGTGAGGGGTAAATATCTTTAAACGGAGACTTCCCAACACGGAGGTCTTCCCAAAATCTGATTTTGTTGCCAAAGAAAAGGTCATGCCTGATTAGATTAAGGTAGAATGGGAGGATATTGTTGATGGATTTCCATGGAGTGAGGCGTAGTAGCTCTAAGTGATAGTCTAGTATATCCCAACCATTATTCATGAGCTTTGGTTTTCCGAGACAATGGTTGGGATGCTGTTGTTCTACACAAAGCTACCCTTGCTTCTCCTTGGATAGCTAATACTTTTTCCATGCTTCTTAATCACATTGGTTATGATATCTCTTTCGGGAATAAGATTAAATTCTGGAAGTATGTCTAGCATGGGGAGTCCCCTATTCCCTCAAAAGTTGGTACTTTTTGCTGGGTATTCTTTCATGGTAGTATTAACACTTGTGACATGTGGCAAAAATGGAGACCTGGCCAGCCTATATTTCCTAATTGGTGCATCATGTGAAAATTGAATGGTGAGATTGCAGGCCCCTTACTAATCTCTTGTCCTTTGGCTTGTGTTTTAGATTTGTTCTTGCTCTTTTTGGTTGTAAGTGAGTTCCTCTTTTTAACTTGGATAGATTGTTTGATTCCTCTATGGTTAGCTACTTGATGGAGGTGTATGTTGCTTGGTGCTTTAGGAATGAAATAATGTGCTTCAAATTGTTCTCAAAGGACATGTAGATTGAAATTAAATGGGTTCAAATATCTATTAATGGCTTGGCTTATTGCCTAGATAAGTAGGGATTTAATACACAACTATTTTTTTTGTCTTTGATGTAGTGTAAAATGTATGGCGGGTGGGAAAGGTGATGGTTTCAGTTTATCTCCTTGTTTGTATTCACAACCTCTTGTTGTACCATTTTAAATTTAATGAACAAAATTTTCAGTTGTGTTGCTAATAAAAAAAATATTAGTTTAACCCCACTGTTTCCCTCCTCAGAACTTCTTCCAGCTGCTCTCACTCTCATTATCAATTTCCTCTATTTGACTAATAAGACTTTCTTGCAATATTTCAAAATGAAATTTGTTGCACTCTTTAATCTTTAACACAACGCTTGGCTTAGGAAACTATAAGAGGTGCATCTCACTTCTTAGTGTTTCACTTATTTATCTAGACTTTGGAAACTGTAATGGTGTTATCAATATTTGTTTGCTATGTTTACTATTTTTGGAATTTCTCAAATGTTTATATGTAGCTATCGTAGTTTAATGTCTGGCTGCCAAGGAGCCATCTGCACTAGGTTGACACCCATTACAAGTTATATTATTTCTGCTTGGCTGCCGCTGATGCTACAATCAACTGGAACTCTAGATATTGGAACTCTTGTTATATGGAACTGAACTGAATAGCTTGATTTCTGCTGCTACACTCAACTTGTAGGGAGGTACCACCCATATTCTAGAGGGCCCGGAAGTTTCTCCAAATTCAGTAGACAAACAGATTTGAGATTAGTAAGTTGCAAGCCATTTCTTCATTAGATTTGCACATAGTATGCCTATTGAGAGTTAAATACTTGTTGGGTTTGTTGCTTAATTTGTAATATTCACAAGCCATTAATACCCCATGGCAGACTTCCACGTAGACGGTACTAATTTTTGCAGGGATTAGAACACACAGATTTCCCTTCATAAGAAAGGAGAACTGGAAGGACTAGACAAAATTCAAGATTTGAAAAAGGTACAAGAAAATTCTCCGGTAAGACTAGGGACCCACAAACGACGGCCCAATCTCTTTGAAACAAGAGGAATTTTAGAATCCCTATAAGGTTTTTTCAAAACCCAGAGTTCTGTCCAGAGCTTGGAAGAGATGAGGAGATAGCAAACTCACAAATGAGTTTACATTTAAGAGAGGATAGGTAAAGAGTGAGGGGTAAATATCTTTTCACGGAGACTCCCCAACAAAAAGGTCTTCCCAAATCTGATTTTGTTGCCAAAGAAAAGGTCTTGCCTGATTAGATTAAGGTAGAATGGGAGGATATTGTTGATGGATTTCCATGGAGTGAGGCATAGTAGCTCTATGTGATAGTCCAGTATCCCATCCATTACTCATGTGCTATGGGTTCCGAGAGAATGGTTGGGATGCTGTTGTTCTACACAAAGCTATCCTTGCTTCTCCTTGGATGGCTAATACTTTTCCCATGCTTCTTAATCACATTGGGTATGATATCTCTTTCGGGAATAAGATTAAATTCTGGAAGCATCTCTAGCATGGGGAGTCCCCAATGAAAGATGTGTTTCCTTCTCTCTGTGCATATCTGATCTTAAGACTAAACCGAACTTTGAGTTTGTTCTTTATTCATACTTTGGTTTTGATTGGAATTTGGGTTTTAGGAGAAATTTTAGAGAGCCCAAGTTTTTTCTTGTTAATAATCCTTGGGGTTTCTAACTCTACGGGTAAGTTCTCTTGTGGTTCCTTTTTTAATTTGTTTATCAAGGTCAGTCCCCCTCTTGGTCCTTTCTTGTGAAGGGAGTGTAATGTGCTTCTATTCCCTCAAAAGTTGGTACTTTTTGCTGGGTATTCTTTCATGGTAGTATTAACACTTGTGACATGTGACAAAAATGGAGACCTGGCCAGCCTATATTTCCTAATTGGTGCATCATGTGAAAATTGAATGGTGAGATTGCAGGCCCGTTACTAATCTCTTGTCCATTGGCTTGTATTTTAGATTGGTTCTTGCTCTTTTTGGTTGTAAATGAGTTCCTCTTTTTAACTTGGATAGATTGTTTGATTCCTCTATGGTTAGCTACTTGATGGAGGTGTATGTTGCTTGGTGCTTTAGGAATGAAATAATGTGCTTCAAATTGTTCTCAAAGGACATCTAGATTGAAATTAAATGGGTTCAAATATCTATTAATGGCTCGGCTTATTGCCTGGATAAGTAGGGATTTAATACACAACTATTTTTTTTTTATCTTTGATGTTGTGTAAAATGTATGGGTGGGTCGGAAAGGTGATGGTTTCAGTTTATCTCCTTGTTTGTATTCACAACCTCTTGTTGTACCTTTTTAAATTGAATGAACAAAATTTTCAGTTGTGTTGCTAATAAAAAAAATCTTAGTTTAACCCCACTGTTTCCCTCCTCACAACTTTTTCCAGCTGCTCTCGGTCTTCTATATCAATTTCCTCTATTTGGATAATAAGACTTTCTTGCAATATTTCAAAATGAAATTTGTTGCACTCTTTAATCTTTAACATCAACGCTTGGCTTTGGAAATGGTAAGAGGTGCATCTCACTTTTTAGTGTTTCACTTATTTATCTTGACTTTGGAAACTCTAATGGTGTTATCTGTATTTCTTTGCTATATTTACTATTTTTGGAATTTCTCAAATGTTTAAATATAGCTGTCGTAGTTTAATGTCTGGCAGCCAAGGAGCCATCTGCACTTGGTCTAGACACTTATTGCAAGCGATATTAATTCTGCTTGGATGCTGATGCTGCTAGGATCAACTGAAACTCTAGATATTGGAACTCTTGTTATATAGAACTGTACTGAATAGCTTGAGTTCTTCTGCTACAATCAACTAATAGGGAGGTACCACCCACTTCCAAGAGGGCCCGGAACTTTTTCCAAATTCAATAGACAAACCGATTTGAGATTTGTAAGTTGCAAGCCGTCTCGTCATTAGATTTGCACATAATATGCCAATAGGGATAAATACTTGTTGGGTTTCTTGCTTAATTTGTAATAATCACAAGCCGTTTATGCCCCATGGTAGACTTCCCAGTGGACGGAACTAATTTTTGCAGGGATTAGAACGCACAAATTTCCTTTCATAAGAAAGGACAAGTGGAAGGACTAGACGAAATTAAAGATTTTAAAAAGGTATGAGAAAATTCTCCGGTAAGGCTAGGGACCCACAAACGATGGCCCGATCTCATTGAAACAAGAAGAATTTTAGAATCCCTATAAGGTTTTTTCTAAGCCCAAAGTTCTGTCCAGAGCCGGGAAGAGATGAGGAGATAGCAAACTCAGAAATGAGCTTACATCTAACAGAGGATAGGTAAAGAGTGAGGGGTAAATACCTTTTGATGGAGACTCCCCAACACAAGGGTCTTCCCATAATCTGATTTTGTTGCCAAAGAAAAGGTCATGTCTGATTAGATTAAGGTAGAATGGGAGGATATTGTTGATGGATTTCCATGGAGTGAGGCATAGTGTCTCTATGTGATAGTCCAGTATCCCATCCATTACTGAGCTATGGGTTCCGAGAGAATGCTTGGGATGCTGTTGTTCTACACAAAGCTATCCTCGCTTCTCCTTGGATGGCTAATACTTTTCCCATGCTTAATCACATTGGGTTTGATATCTCTTTTGGGAATAAGATTAAATTTTGGAAGTATCTCTAGCATGGGGTCTAGCATGGGGAGTCTCCTATGAAAGATGTGTTTCCTTCTCTCTGTGCATTATCTGATTTTAAGACTAAATCAAACCTTGAGTTTGTTCTTTGTTGTTTCTTCATCCCTTGGTTTTGATTGAAATTTTGGTTTTAGGAGACATTTTAGAGAGCCTAAATTTTTTCTTGTTTCTAATCGTTTGGGTTGCTAACACTACGGGTAAGTTCTGTCGTGGTTTCTTTTTTTATATGTTTATCATGGTCAGACCCCCTCTAGGTCCTTTCTTGTGAAGCCAGTCCGGTGTGCTTCAATTCCCTCAAAGGTTAGTACTTTTTGCTGGGTATTCTTTCATGGTAGTATTAACACTTGTGACATGTGGCAAAAAAGGAGAGCTGGCTAGCTTATATTTCCTAATTGTTGCATCAAGTGAAAATTGAATGGTGAGATTGCAAGCCCCTTACAAATCTCTTGCCCTTTGGCTTGTATTTTAAATTGGTAATTGCTCTTTTTGGATGTAAGGAGATCCTCTCGTTAACTTGGATGGATTGTTTGACTCCTCTATGGTTAGCTGTTTGATGGAGGTGTATATTGCTTGGTTCTTTAGGAATGAAATAATGTGCTTCAAATTGTTCTCAAAGGACAGGTAGGTTGAAATTAAATGGGTTCAAATATCTATTATTGGCTTTGCTTATTGCCTGGATAAGTAGGGATTTAATAGACAACTACTTTTTTGGCTTTGATGTAGTTTAAAATGTATGGGTGGGTGGGAAAGTTGAGGGTGTCAGTATATCTCCTTGTTTGTAGTCACAACCTCTTGTAGTACCTTTTTAAATTTAATGAACAAAATTTTCATTTGTGTTTTGATAAAAAAAATCTTAGTTTAACTCTACTGTTTCCCTCCTCACAACTTCTTCCAACTGCTCTCGCTCTTCCTTATTAATTTCCTTTTTTGACTAATCAATCTTCTTGCAATCTTTCAAAATGAAATTTGTTGCACTCTTTAATCTTTAACATCAACGCTTGGCTTTGGAAACTGTAAGAGGTGCATCTCACTTTTTAGTGTTTCACTTATTTATCTTGACTTTGGAAACTGTAATGGTGTTATCTATATTTGTTTGCTATGATTACTGTTTTTGGAATTTCTCAAATGTTTATTTGTAGCTGTCGCAGTTTAATGTCTGGAAGCCAAGGAGCCATCTGCACTTGGTTTAGACACCTATTACAAGGGATATTATTTCTGCTTGGCTGCCGCTGTTGCTGGAATCAACTGGAACTCTCGATATTGAAACTCTTGTTCTATAGAACTGAACTGAATAGCTTAAGTTCTGCTGCTACAATCAACTAGTGGGGAGGTACCACCCACATCCAAGAGGGCCCGGAAAAATACTTGTTGGGTTTCTTGCTTAATTTGTAATAATCACAAGCCATCAATGCCCCTTGGTAGACTTCCTAGTAGGCGGAACTAATTTTCGCAGGGATTAGAACGCACAAATTTCCCTTCATAGGGAAGGACAAGTGGACGGACTAGACGAAATTAAAGATTTTAAAAAGGTACAAGAAAATTCTCCGGTAAGTCTAGGGACCCACAAACGACAGCCCAATCTCCTTGAAACAAGAGGAATTCTAGAATCTCTATAAGTTTTTTTCTAAACCCAGAGTTCTGTTCAGAGTCCGGAGGAGATGAGGAGATAGAAAACTCAGAAATGAGTTTACATTTAAGAGAGAGAGGTAAAGAGTGGGGTAAATATCTTTAAACGGAGACTCCCCAACACAAGGGTCTTCCCAAAATCTGATTTTACTGCCGAAGAAAAGGTCATGCCTGATTAGATTAAGGTAGAATGGGTCGATATTGTTGATGGATTTCCGTGGAGTGAGGCATAGTGGCTCTATGTGATAGTCCAGTATCCCAACCATTATTCATGAGCTATGGTTTTCCGAGACAATGGTTGGGATGCTGTTGTTCTACGCAAAGCTATCCTTGCTTCTCCTTGGATGGCTAGTGCATTGGGTATGATATCTCTTTTGGTAATAAGATTAAATTCTGGAAGTATCTCTAGCATGGGGAATCCCTTATGAAAGATGTGTTTCGAGTGAAGGGTGTCCAGTGCTTTTATTTTTACTTGTTTCTAATCTTTTGGGTTCCTAACTCTACGGGTAAGTTTTCTTGTGGTTCCCTTTTAATATGTTTATCAAGGTCTGTCCCCCTCTGTCCTTTCTTGTGAAGGGTATCTAGTGTGCTTTTATTCCCTCAAAAGTTAGTACTTTTTGCTCGGTATTCTTTCGTGGTAGATTGGTTCTTGCTCTTTTTGGTTGTGAGTGAGATCCTCTTGTTAACTTGGATAGATTGTTTGACTCCTTTATGGTTAGCTGCTTGATGGAGGTGGATGTTACTTGTTGTTTAGGAATGAAATAATGTTTGTCAAATTGTTCTCAACGGACATGTAGATTGAAATTAAATGAGTTCAAATATCTAATAATGGCTTGGCTTATCGCCTGGCTAAGTAAGGATTTAATTGACAAGTACTTTTTTGGCTTTGATGTAATGTAAAATGTATGTGGGTGGGAAAGTTGGGGGTGTCAGTATATCTTCTTTTTTGTATGCACAACCTCTTGTAGTACCTTTTTAAATTTAATGAACAAAATTTTCCTTAGTGTTGCTAATAAAAAAAATTTTTGTTTAACCCCACTGTTTCCCTCACAACTTCTTCCATCTGCTCTTGCTCTTCCTTATCAATTTACTCTATTTGACTAATTAGACTTTCTTGCATTCTGTCGAAATGAAATTTGTTGCACTCTCTAATTTTTAACATCAAGGCTTGGTTTGAATTGATATTGTGACTAATTTATTGCAGTGGAGACCATCACCTAATTGTCTGCTTTAGCATTGGGTCCTTGTAGCAATTGTTTTTTGGTTAGATCGTAATAATTTGCACCTAATTCTCTTCAAATGAAATAATGGGATTACTTATATTGTAAAGTGATAAATTTGATTAATTTAGTTTTTGTGTCCCCCTATCCGAAAGGGCAATTGGATTACCATTACTATTACCATCATTATTCAGTTTCAGCCATCCATTCTTTCATGATTTCCAATTACTCCTTGTTTTCTTGCGTTTTTCATTGAGGAAGCAACAATTGCTGCCTAATTTTTGTAAACATCATGCATAATGAAATCTAAGAACAATACATTGTTCTTAATCAATGTGCCTCCCTAACTGTAATGCTTTCAATTAAAGCATCCTTGTTTTTTTTTTCTTTTTCCTTGATAATTCGTGCATTCCTCTCCTTCTATTTGTTCAAACCAAAGTAGCTCTTGTATATCTCCACATTATAATCCTCTTTTCTTTGACAACCTGAATGTGGTACCCCCAAACAGCTTTCACATGTGTGTTCTTTGTAAAGCTGCTTGGGAGACTGGTTTTCACCTATTGGTATCATGCCAATTTGCAAAGTCTATTTGGGAGTGGGTTTTCTCCCTTTTTGGGTGTATATGGAACCCTCCATCAAATTTGCAAAGTCTTTTTTCCCCTTCTTTCTTTAGGTGGCATATGAAAAAGGGTATAACCATGTGGAGATGCCTGAGGGTTGCGGTATGACCCTCCATCAAATTTGCAAAGTCTTTTTTCCCCTTCTTTCTTTAGGTGGCATATGAAAAAGGGTATAACCATGTGGAGATGCCTGAGGGTTGCGGTATGCTAGTCTTGATGGGAAGAAAGAAACTTCAGGATCCATATAAGGGTTGTACAGTGGCTGAAATCCTCAGAGTTGTTCACAGATTACACAGTGGATGACATGTTGAGGAAGTGGGATGAGATTTCTAGTTGCACCCAGACCAGAACTGGAATAAGTGTGTCTTGGACCCCTCCCTCAGCTGGTTTCTTAAAACTAAACTTTGATGGGTGTAGTAGAGGGAATCCTGGACACTTGGGGATTGGGGTGTGTTTAGGGGATTGTTTCAGCCTTGTTCTCAGGCCCAATTGCAGTGGGTGACTCTCTCAGAGCTGAGACCTATGCAGTTATGGAAGGAGTCCAGAGAGTTAAGGAGATGAATATAAGAACACTTATAATCGAAAGGGACTTGGAGATGGTGGTAGGGTGACTGAATAAAGACAACAATGGGTTATTGAATTACAGCAATGACAGGAGGAAATTTAGGTGGCTGGTTCAAGAGATGGAAGTCAAGATCAGTTGGGTGAAAAGATTAGCTAACTCTTTTGCTGATGTGTTAGCTAAACAAGGGGTGGAGAGGGAGTTTATGCTTTGGGCTCAGTTGTAACTCTCTTTTTCCTTTCTTTGGGGCTCAAGCCTCAGCTGGAAGATAAGAAAGTTTATCTTCCCCTTTGTAATTATTTGTGATTAATTAATGAAGTGTGTTATTGATAAAAAAAAACTGTCTAACTTCAAATAAAAAAAACTTTGTTATTGATAAATTTACTCTATTTTACTAGTTTGACTTTTTTCCTATCTTTCAAAATGAAATTTGTTGCACTCATTAATCTTTAACTTCAAAGCTTGAAACTTCCCAAGGAATTTTTATTCTTCTCATTTAAACTGAGAAAATGAATTTGTTGTAGTTTTTCGTCCTGACAAATTTGTACCACTGCATTTGATTTTTCTTTGCGAAATTAAGATGAAAGTTCTTGGGATCTAATCCTCATGAAATGGCGTGCTACATTCTTTTCTTGATTTCAAAAGGTAGGATGCATTATCTCAGATCTGATGTCAACTGCATCCGTATCAAATAATTTATTTGCTACCTAGTTTCAAGGAAGATTTCTCTTGATCAGTTGGCAGTGAGGTCCACTGCCCAATTCAGCTTACTTACCCATCCCAAGGAAAAGTTTAAAATGCATATTACAATTTATCTTATGGCGGAGATTTTACTTTTTATTTTCAAGGTTACATGTTTTCTATCTTGTCTGAAAAAATAATCTTTCTCGATATCTGGAAAGCGGGTTTGAAACTTGTTTTTATGTACTGACCTACTAACCTCTAATCTGCTTTGCCCACCCAGGAAAATAAAAACACATGCAATTGCCAATTTCAGGATAACTTAACAATGTTTTATTTTATTTGTACTTCATTGCAATATATTTTCCCAAAATCAGATGCCTTAGAAGGCAATCCATAGTACGTTCCATTCTATGCAAAATTATCCGGCTTATCCTTGCTTCTCCTTGGAAGGCAATCCATAATATTTTTCCCATACTTCTTAATCACATTGAGTATGATAGCATGGGGAGTCCCCTATGAAAGAGAGTCTAAATTTGTTATTGTTTCTTAGTTCCTAACCCTGCGGGTAAGTTTCTTATACTTCGTTTTCAAATATGCTTGTTAGGGTCACTTCTCTCCCCTCTAGGTCCTTTCTTGTGAAGGAAGTCTAGTGTGCACCTATTTCCCCAAAAATTGGGGTTTTTATTGGGAATTTTTTCATGGGAGCATCAACACTTGTTCCATGTTGCAAAAAAGGAGACTAGTAGCCTTTATTTCCTAACCGGTGTATCATGTGCAAATTGAATGGTGAGATTGTATACCACTTTTTAGTTTTTAATCTACTGTTGGCTTGGATAGATTGTTTGATTCTCTGTGGTTAGATGCTGAAAGAAAAGGGGTAGAACAATGTGGAATTGTACAAGAGTTACAATCGTATGGATGCTGGGGAGAAAGAAATGCAAGAAAACCAGGAGACCTTTATATATTATTGACTATATAATTGGTTTTGAATAGAAATAACTCCTGACCCAATTATTAATCAGGACACAAACCAGCGAATGAGAACTGACATAATCGGTCCAGTTGGTTTGGTACTTGGTTTAGTTATACCTTACCAATTGGCAACTCTAATAGTTTTCAATAAAGTAGTTGAGTTTTGCAAAAGCTGCACATGTTTGTTGAAGCAAATTAAAATTGCCAGAAAGTACTAGATAGGGTCCTCTGTCACTTCTGTGTCAAGCAAAAAAAAAAAAATTGCCTATGTGGCCTCTGGTGTTGATAACGCTAGGAGTCAGGTGCTGATATTAAGATTATCCTTCTTAAGATTGCTTTGGACGATATGCCCCTACTTGCAAAGGTATATAAATATGTATTTTGCACCCATGATGCCATGAGAATCTATACTTTCCTGAGATGCTAGACTAACTTCTTTGTTTTAAACATTTAGGTGCTTAAGGATTCAAAGTGTTTTCTTCTTTGAAACATTTCTCACTCCATCTGTGAAAATGAAAAGTATGCTTTTATAAGAAAAAAAAGTCAAGGTACACTTGCTTTTTCTTACATTATGTTTGTGTATATGCAAACAGTAACTCATTAAAGAAGAATAAGAGACGGGGAAAAGTATAAGAATATTCCGGCCCAATATCCCTTAGAAAATATCCACATATCACCAAATTCCCAACCTCATTATCAAATAATTAACTCTATCACCATGGTCCACAATTGTCTAACCCCCTGCAATCTAGGGCTGTCAATGGGTTGTGCGTGGTTTGGGACAGGGAGTACCAGTCCTGATCTGATTATTAATCGGAACAAGATAAGACCCATATCTGAGCTGCTCGTTAAGAATTCACATCTCCGCCCCACAACGTCCTACAACATATCCCCGCTGTGTATTGGGAACATCTTCCGATGATGACATCATCAGTTCTGGTACTATCATCGGGAGATGTTCCCAATACATGGCGGGAATGTGCTGTGGGATGTTGTGGGGCGGAGATGTGAACTTGCTTGTTAATTGGGACTATTGGGTCTGACTCGGTTAGACCTAATTATACTTGACCTCTTTAATTATCAATGATAATAGTAACTTAGGGCTTGATTTTGATAATATTGCTGAGAAAATAAGCGGCATTTTTGTCCTTCAATTATATTGTGTTATGGGCCCCTAATGGGAGTTATCATTGTAGCATTACACATTAGTATAAATTAAATCTAATTAGGTGAAGACTATAAATAAAAAGAAAAGGTGTAAATGGGAATGGTATTACACATTGAGATGGGAGTTATCATTGTAGCATTACACATTGAGATGGTTGGCACTTATTCCTTGGAGATACTAACATTCTTTATTACAATAAAGTTGATTGTTATGTGTCCGAAAAAATAATGAGGATATTACTTCATGCATGGCCTTTCATTCTGTTTAATGCCGTTTATGTCTTGGCAAAAGTAACAAGATTATGGCTTAGGCTTCAGCATTCCTTGGTCATAGTTTAGACTTGAATTTTCTTCTATCATTTGTATGCTGCCATGGATATAATACACTATGCATAACTGGAGATCAGTTGTTTATTTAGATAAAAAAGCAAGGTAAAATATTTAAACATTTGAGTAATTTCGTCAAGAAGCTACTGGATTTCTTTCAGGATTGGTAATGTTATTAATGGGGGATATACTTCATTCACGAGTTTCTTTTGCTGCATGAACACAACAATGTTTTGCTGTGAAGGATGGCATAGATGAGCTTCTGGATGTTGCAAAGAAATTATTGTGATACTAGTATTTTCTAATCAACATTGAAATGACAGCCATACATAACCTTCCAAAAAAATATCCGGGGGAATTCAATATGCCAAATTTGAAAATTCCCTTCAATAATAGGCAGGGATTTTACTTTAGCATTCCACATAAGGATACAAGTGGAAAACTTCCTGGAAAATTTATTCAGGTTGTGGATATGATCATTATATCTATTTATTTTTATATGCATATATCCCAATGGCTCTGACTAAAGTCATATATATTTGCAAGATGATACCAGGTCTTGAAGCATGGGAGCCACATACATTTCTCAACTCCTGAACTTGCTTCAGTGAGAATTGTGATAATCTTAGAATGCACCAGTGTGTGTGTGTGTGAATGCACCAGTTTTAGGGCCTCCCTATAAGTTCTGCTATAAGTTCTGTGGTTTCAAAATCATAATGAAAAAAGCACTGAATGAACAAGAAAGTGATTTCAATAATGTAATGTCTGTGATGGCTGCTATAAAATGGTTTCTTGGTATAATTTTATAACTCTTTTCCTATGATCTATAACTCATTCAATATTTTATGCATCTCATATGAAGAAAAGAGAGTAATTACCTAATGCCATAACATGTTTACCAACATATATGGTTAATAAATAATAACTACAACTATTGACATCATAAGCATAAAGCTCTTGGATCTTTGTAGCAGTAAATCCTGTTTTCTAAATCCAATCTTAGAGTTTCTACAATGCTGTTATATTCTGAGTTCTTTTTGTTACTTTTGTAGTTTCATTAGCTGATATTCATTCTTTATTCTGGGTTCTACAATAACCATCTTTCATTGGTAACCCACTATAGCCATCACCTTTGTGATTTGGATAACAATGTTGGCTTTCAGAAGAAATTTAATGCCTTGGTAAAAAGTTGCAATTTGAAGATATTTTTTGGTAGGTGTTGTAGTTCAAAGATATTATAGTCGAATTCTTTTGTGCCCTGTATTTCACATTACCCACTACTTTTCCTCTTTAGCTATAGCATCATTTTTTAATCGGAACTTGAGATTAAATTTAATCCTTAAAGACCTCCAAAATTCTTTATGGGTCCCATATTTTTCAATATAGCTTATTTATGCAAACTACTCAACCATGCAATAGGACCCCACTTCAAGAGTGCTGTATTTGACACTTACGTGCTGCAGGAGCAGTTTTGCCTTTCTATTTTTTTTACTTTTTACTGCTGAGTCACCCTACTATAAATAATACCGAAGGCACCGCCAGCCAACTCTTCTCGACTCAAGAACTTGTCTCTTATTTCTTCTCTCCTCTTATTTATGTTTATTTTTCCTGGTTTTCTTGCTGTTAATATGGTATTTGAGCAGGACTCTAGTGTCTGAGAACAGATTGATGAACTTCTCCTCCTTTTTTACTCTGATTTCTGTGATTGACTCAAGAACAGTTAATCGACTTGATCTAGGACCTTCAAGTGTTTTTGTTCCTCTCTTTTCCTGGTTGTGTGCGTGATGGTGGTGGCTGAATGTTGTGAAGAGGTTTAACAGCCTCCCACAGCACATCCCAACCGTGTATTAGGAACATCTTCTAATGACAAGAACGAGAGATGTTTCTCAATACACGTTGAGATATGCATGTGGGGCGTTTTTGAGACACGTTCTGTGGGGAGGGGGGCATATGTGAATTCATTTTTATGGTATCATAGGACCATGTGGTCTGATTTGGTGGTGACTAGCCTTCGTCGACTTGGGAGTCGTCTGGTTTGTCATTGAAGAGCGTGGGACTGATTTTCCTCAAGTAACTTAGAGTTCGACCATTGAGTTGGTGCTGGTTTAGTGCTCGGTGGTGGTGCCTCTTTTCTCAATGTGAACTGAAGTAAAAAGGGTGGCTTCTAGGATGACTTCTACTCAAGGAGCATTGAATGGTGGTGTGACCCATATGTGTTTTCCAATGACTATTACTCATGTTTGACGGTAAGAGTTACTTGGCATGCTATAAGTAAACTAAAACCGACCTGGTGATCGAACTGATCAGGGGTCTGGTTACTGGGTCAAACGGTCTGACCGTTTGAATTGAACACTTGGTCCTTTTTGACACAAAAAAAAATCAAAAAAATAAAAAATGGTCAAAACCGCTCGAACTGTTAACTGCCCGGTTCAGTGGTTCGCTAGCCAAAATCAACGGTTTTGGGGGAAAACGGAACCAGTCACTTGATTGGTTTCTGGTTTTTTGGTTCAACTATCCGACCCGGTCTGGTTCTGTGGACTGTTGAGCATGATAAGTGGGAATATGAAAACTGCTTAATCATGACTTGACTTCTTACCTTATGTTACCACTAATCAAACAAAACTTTACAAGGGTGGGTACAACTCGTGAAATTTGGGGACAATCAAACTCTATCTATTTACCATACTCTCATAGGTATCTTGAAGGAATTAGATAATTTCTTGAGTATTGAATGGGAAAGCCATGAGGATGTTAAGGCCTACAAGAAATTTAGGGATCTCTTGTATGTTCAAGAAATGTACGTCTTGAAGAAAGGGTATGAGAATGATAAGACGTGGGCATTGTTAGTGACCTAGACATACTTGTGATAGTTGTTGGGATATGGTTTGAAAACAGATGAGGCAAAAAAAGAAAAGAAATTTGAAAAAAAAATGATAATGAATTTTGTTTTGCATGGTTTTTGTAGTATGATCCTAAATTGTTGTTTTTGGGTAGCTTTGTTGACAGTTTGCGATCGGGGTTTTTTGTCATTTTATAAGTTACATTCTAGTCAGGGGCAGTAGGGTGCATATCTATTGGGTTTTAGTCTCTTGGGGGTTCATTTGAAGTTATTTTTGTTCTTATGGAGTTGCTTGTGAGAGGGAAGCATTCTAGGGGTTTATGTGTAAACATTTTAATTGGTTTCTCTGGCAAGCCATTGGGTATAAAGGAGAAGGGGGATTGTTATTGGTGGGGCTGTTTGGTTCTTTCCCTCTTGTTTGAATTGTATGGCCAACTTGTTGCATTGTTACTATAATGGAACTATTACAAGAGGAGTTTTACATCAGGTTCAAGTCTAAAATCCATAAAAAGTCCAAGTTGTTTTGCTGTTTTTAGTTGGGTATTTCTTGTGCTTATTGGTGTTGCTTGTAATTTGTATTTTTGTCCATATCAAGTGGTACAAGAGCAAGTTCTTTCCTTGGGTTTGCCTCAAAGTTTATCTCGTTGTTGGGTTTTGCTATATTATCATGGTGACATGATAGGTGATTTGGGGCTAGGAAAAAGAAGACAATCTCCTAGAGTTGATGAACAATCCACTAACATTATTAGTGAATAGTCAAGTTAAGACATTGAGCAACTTGGAAGTGATCAACATGAAAGGAATAACAAGGGGTAGGAAAACCAAATAGTTTAAGCTTTACAATCAACTCAAGGTCATAGTGTTTAACTATATATTAACGAGATTGATGATGAGCTGGAACCTCAAGAGTTTCTAGACTTGTTGGACAACATTTAAAATTATTTTAATTGGAAAAAAATGAATGAAGAACAAAAAGCAAAGCTTGTTATAGTAAAGATGCATCGGACAACCTTGGATTGGTGGAAAAATTACCGAAGGGGTAGAGAAATGAAGGGGAAAAATATAAGTTAATTTCTGGGGAAGAATGAAATAGAAGTTGAAATTCCAATTCTTACCACCAGATTATGAGCAAATTGTTTACCAAAGGGTGCATAATTTAAGACAACAAGAAAAGATTGTAAAGGAGTACGCAAAAGAGTTTAAGGCTTCATTTGGTTTGTGGGATGGGGATGAGAAAAAAGGGAATGTTCCAAAAACATTCATTTTTCTCTTATTTGTTTTGAGGAAAATAGAGGGATGAGATGAGAAAAATGTAGGATGCCAAATCAATGGTTTAAAGATGCCAAACAGAATTTAATAGATTAATTCTTTGGATTATTGTGACAGAAATTGAACATCAAAATGTTAGTAGATATATCAATGGTTTGAGGTTGCCAATACAGGATTAAGTTAGCCTACATTGCCCATATAAAGTAAAGGATGCATATCGGCTAGCTTTGATTGTTGAAGCACAATTGAGTTGGAGCTTGGGGCGAAAACTAAGTGTTGTCCAAGGTACATCTTCATTAGTAGGCTGAAGTTTTGGGTTTGGTAAGGATTGTGTGATTAACCAAACACGACCTATAGTCCAAGGGGCTCCAAATGCAACCAAGAGGAATCTGGGGCAGCCTATTGTAGATGTTTCACTTGTATTGAGTTGGACATCCTTCCAATGAATGTCCTAAGCATGGTTCTTAAAAACGAACCGGTTAGGGGTTCGACCCGAATGGTCTGACGATTCGACTCGAACGGCCAACCCATTTTGACAAAAAATAAATAAAATAAAAAAATTGGAAAACAATCAAGGTTGTTCGAATGGTTAACTGGTCAATTCAGCGATTTGCTAACCAAAATCAAAATTTTTGGGGAAAATAGAACTGGTCAGGTGATCGTTTCCCGGTTTTTCTGGTCCGACTATCTGATTTGGTCCGGCTTTGAAAACCATGGTCCTAAGAGATTGATTGAAGGGCAAACAGATCTAGTTGATGAAGTCATGTGATGAACAACAAGATGGTATAGGCCATGTTGAGGATGAATAAGTGGCTAAAACTATTGAAGCTGATGCTTTAGAGGAAGAAAACTTGGATGGGGACATAGACGGTGAAGTTTTAGTGATACGACACTCCATGGTTGCACCTAAAGAACCACTACCAGGGGATTGGTTGAGAAATGATATCTTTAGAACACATTGTGCAACTGGTGGAAGTTGTGTAACTAGATTATTGACAGTGGAAGTAGTGAGAATCTTGTTTCTTAAGAGAGGGTGGATAGATTACAGCTCAAAACTGTTCAACACCTCCAACCATATCATATTTTATGGTTCAACAATGGAAATGAGGTAAGAGTTTCTTCTAAATACTTATTTAATTTCTCTATTGGTAATACATTTAAAGAATCGGCATGGTGTGATGTTGTCCTAATGGATGCATGCCATATTCTTTTGGAATGCCCATGGCAATATGACTGTAAGACCATTCATCATGGGGACAAGAACACATGCAACTTTCTGAAAGGCAATACGAAGATAACTTTTAAACCAACGCAACTTGATTCATTTTCAAGGAAGGAAACAATGCCAACCACTACTCTCTTCACCCCAAACAAATTGAATATGATGATGTGATGGTGAAGAAGCTACTTCATGAATATGTTGATGTGAGGCCTAAGGAATTACCTAATGGCCTTCCTCCCCTAAAAGATGTGCAACATCATATAGATTTAGTGCCAGGAGCAACATTGCCTAACTTACCCCACTATAGGATGAGTTCTAAGGAGCATGAGGAGCTCCAAAGACAAGTAAACATAGTTGTTGCTGAAGGGGTTGATCTGTGAGAGCTTAAGCCCATGGTGGGGCTGAGCTACAAGGACGATGCCACACTTCAAGACCTGCAATCAAGAAAGGAGAAGTCAAAGGCCCGAGGAGTTATCCCCGGATAGATACTCCCATGCTCAAGTCAGTAGGAGGTGATAGATGGTCGGGCTGAGCTACAGGGATGCTGGTTCGAGCAGAATAGCAGTATGGGTGTCATAAGTGGGATCCCTTACCTTGAGCATAGAGTACCTTTTTTATAGCCGAATATCCATGTCATAGTTGGATTGGGCTTTCGGGGTTGTCGGGATGAGGTTAGTCGCCGAGATATTCAAGATAGAGTTCCATTCCCCATCGGAGTCATCTTCCTTATTCCTCTTTATCCGTAGTTGTTCTCATTTGTGTGATGTGTGGCTGAAAGGATAAGATGGGGAGCCATAGTAATAGCGTAGCTCAGTCGAGATATGCCAACGTGGCTGAGATAAGCCGACGTCAAAATTTCACATCTAACTCACGGCATACCGACCCTCAAGCCGACAAAAGTTTATCCACTCACAGCATACCGACCCCACATCTAACTCCTCCCTAACCCAAACTCATGTCCGGCGATCAAAATTTCACTATTATATCCTTTGGGCTTGCATATCTAACCAAGATCAGAGTAACATATTAATGGACCTAAAATAAGAACCAAGCCCGCACGACCTCCCTTATTCTGAAACTTGGGTTTAAGGCTATGTTTGGTAGAATTCTACTTTCGTACTTTTAATAACACGAAGTATAAAGTGTAAATACAGTTTTTACTTTGGTATTTTTACTTTGAAAATCGTTTGGGTAAAAAATTTTGAAAAACATACTTTTCAAAACAAAAATACCATTTTTGCATGTTTACCACCATTAGAATCAATGTCGTTGATTTCTTCGTTTCCTAAACTATTCTTGAAGCTTAATAGAATGTTTCTATAGCTTGTTTGCTGTAATGTTATATTATACCTATACAAAACCACTTCGTTTCCTAAACCAAGTGCCAATTCTAAGTGGTTGATACGCATACATGATGTGTACATGTGGCATGTGTATCTTCCGTGTAAACAGGTGGCTAATCATGGGTAATGTGGCCTTTGTCACATATACAAATCAGATGAATCATGGGTAATGGAGAAAAACTTTAAAAGAAAGGGAAAAATATGAAACCAGGATCCATACCTGCAGTTCCGGTGAAGACTATGTAGGGGTGATCATTTCAGCCTGGCCCGACTCGGCCCACATATATTTAAATTTATGCATTACTGTATACATATGTAAACATGCTATTTTACATTATATTATATATTTTATATATAAATATTATAACATAACATGCATAATTTATATTATATGTAGTATTTTATATTATATAATATATAAAATAAAAGTTTATATGCATGTTATGTCATTTAATATAAAATATTATAGATATATAATGTTTTATATATAAAAGACATTGGCCCGGAATCAGGCCCAGCCTGGCCCGACCCGAACCCATGTAGACCTGGGCTAGGGCTTATATTATAGGCCCAAAACCCCAGGTCGGGCCGGGCCCGGGCCTAAGCTTTAGCCCTTATCATAAGTGCAAAGCCCGGCTTGGGCCCGACCCATGATTAACCCTGAGACTGTGCTTCCGATGACGATTTCCAATGGCAATGGTGGGTCGTAGATGGGAACGGCGGAACAAGGACCCACCGCGACAAAGAGGTTAGGGCTTGAAGATGACAGGCAAATGGGGGAGTCTCGACCAAGGGGTTTTACCTGAAGGGTGATCACTATTCCTTTTCATGAGCCGAGTAGCCCGATGGCCCGACCCGTTATAAGTCGGGCTTGGTCATAATTTTAGGCACACACTTGGGCTTGGGCCTAAAGAACTGAGCCCTACTTGTTTCAGGCCAAGCTCAAGCTTTCTCAAAAAAGCCCAACCTAAGCATGAGCCCGATATGATACTCTATATTAAATAATAAAAATTATATTTTATTTAACAATATATATATACAATATTTTTTCTTTGTTATTCTTCTCTTTTTTTCAAGTAATAGTGAGAAGTTTATTATTTTTGAGTTTTGAAGGTTTTTAATATAAATAAAACACTTTTTTATTGAATAAAAAAATGAAAAAATTTTCTATTTTCAAATTTCTAGTCTAGCTTGAGCTCGGGCCCAAGCTTTGGGCTTTTTATGAGGGCCGGGCTTGGGCCTAAATGTATTCTATTGATACATAGACAGAGCCCAACCCAAATCTGTCCCAGCCTGGCCCCAAAAGCACAAAGTAATAAAAGTCTATTCCATGCTTTTCGGGGGGTTTGTGCTTTTAAAAGCACAAGTTTTAATGAAAATTACAGTCACTTAATGAAAATTACTGATTTTGGTAATTTAATTTCGAGAAGTTTTGAAAATTAATTATTTAAATAAATAATTACTAAAAATGAATAATTAATTAACATATTAATGAAAAATCCAGCCTGGCTCCAAAAGCACGAAGTAATAAAAGTCAACTTTGTGCTTTTGGGGGGTTTTGTGCTTTCAAAAAGTATGAAAGCCAAGGTAGGACATATGCCATCCAAACATGATGTGTTTTTCGTACTTTTGAGAAGTCTATCCAAATAGAGCCTAATTCTCCAATAAGGGCTTGTCGTTTAGGCCCTATTTGTTTTTCAGTAAGTTATTTACCTAGGTAAATGGACTAACCCATTAAGTGTATTTACCCATGTTATTTTTATTTCATAGGTAAATAATATAATGATCATTTTAACCATAAAAATTTCATTATCAAAAGGGGTATTTTTCTCCCATCCAAGTGTTAGCAACTTCCCCCTAAATGGGAAAGTTAATTTACCCACTTAGGAGATGGCTGTCACTTACCCAAGAAAATAAACTTTCCCTAGCCCCAAAATAAATCTAAAAAAATAAAAAGAGCATGGGTTTCTTGTAATCCCATTGGACAACTTTCCCTCCTCTCAAAATCCCAAAAATGAACACCACCTTAGATTTTGTAAGGGGGAAAAGTTCATCAATGAGATTTTGGTTCCCATTAACTAAGATATTTGTGTTGTTTTGTTTTTTTTTTTAATTTATGGGGGTCCATGGAAAATTTATATTCCCTAAACACTCCAAGTGGATAAATAACTTTGCCACCTAGGAGAAATTTGACAACACTTGAATGGGGACAAAATTGTCACTTTTAATAATGGCTTTATATGACTAAAACGGTCGTCTTATTTACTTAGGAAATAAAAGAATACGGGTAAATAACTTCCATAAAAAACCAATGGGGGCTTAAAGGGAAAAGGGGAGATGAGAGATAGAATAACCAGTGGAGAAATATGTATGCCATTTGTCAAGTTTGAAGATCAACTTTCTAATAGTCTCACCAAGGGTCTCCACAAACCGAAATTTGATATAAACCTTGGCAAACCAGACATGATAAATATATATGGTCAACTTGAGGGGGAGTGTTGAGAATATGTATTGTAACAAGGGCCTTTAAGGTTTTTTCAATTCTTTTTGTATTTGGACACCCTATTAGGGGCATTTATGATTTTTTTTCAGGATAATATAAACTTTTCTTTGGATGTGAGCAGTAATTCACCCACCTCTTCCCTTCTCTTCTCTCTTTCTTTTGTTACTTGACACTATTTGAAAAAGGCAGAGAATTGTTTTACTGAACAAGAATCCAAATGACATGAAGAATAATGCATCCATTAAACAAGAAAAAGTAGTTAACCCACTGATAAAAAATGCAGTTAACCTAAAAAGTCTTATTCATCCTATGGGTGTATCTTATTTCGCCAAATCAAACTCCATTCTTGCCCATATCTTCAAAGTATGCTAATGATCAAAACATAATAAATCCTATGAGAGTAAATAAAGAATGGAATTAAGAATATTATAAGAACATGATAAGAATCATATAATGAAATGATAATGAAGATGTCTACCTCTTCAGTAATAAGATTATACTCGGTAATTGATATCTGAAGAAGTTGACTAACATATGTTTGATAATGTATCTACCAATTGAGATCGGCTTCTGTCAAGGCAAACCTCTGCCCACACCATTCCTACAGCCTTTTTCAACCTTATATTAGGAATATTTCCTCATGAAATAAAGCATATAAGTATGGATATATTCTCAATGCACGATAGTAAAGGATGCTCCAATGGGCTTTGCCGTGACCAAAGCTTGAACTCCAAGCAATCAGGATGAGCATTGATAGTCTCGGTATCTTTTAAAGGTTAAAGAGGATTGGGCTTGGAGTAGTAGTCTTGGATAACAAATTCATTATAACAGCCACATTATATGGGTCTTATGTCGATATTCTTGTAATTCAAGCACCATTACTAACATTTTCTTTTTACTTGTAGTGTTGCAACAAATGCTCCATGTCATAAAAGAGTGAATGACAAACTACTCTAAATGTAGGCACATACCTGTGTGCTGACAACACTACGAGAAAAAGGCAATGCCTTCAGAAGATAGCTCAAGCGTCCTAACCAGTGTAATGGAAAACTAGAAGACTATCTACCCTAAAGTAATAATTTTCATATCCTAGGCCATATGGCTACATTATCCATAAAACGTGACTTTATATAAATATGATTTAAGGTTGTGTTTGGTTGCAATGCAAATCCATTTGTGCTTGATTTGGGTGCAAATTATGATTTATTTTTGTTTCAAGTTTTACCTCATTTTGTTTGATTGCAGTACAATTGAAATAAAAGAAGACTTGAAGCACAATAAAGCAAAACCTAATACAAAATTAAACCAGAATTTGCACTCCCATGCATTTGTACTAATGCAAATAATTGCATTGCAACCAAACACAGCCTAAATGATTTGATAAAATTTTAATAAGTCAACAAGTAGAGAGAAGATAGTTCAAGCGTCTCAACCAGTATAATGTAAAACTAGAAGGCTATCTACCCTAAAGTACTAACTTTTACATGCTAGGCCATATGCTCACATTATCCATAAAATGTGGACTTATATAAATATGATTTAAATGATTTGATAAAATTTTAATAGGTCAGAAGTAGAGAAATCATGGGTGGAAACCTCTCATGAAAGTGGGCATCTGTTTTCTTTTATATAGTAAATAGACTACAAAGTCAAATGGCTGAACCCGATGCAATAATTAAAAGGATGAATCTGCTCTTCCAAATTACAACATCCCATACATAAAGCATGATTATTTTGATGTTTTTCAGAAATTCCTTGGAATGCAAGCATTAAATAAATATATGTGGTATAAATGGAATATCCATAATTTACCCTCTCAAACAAATTCTTCCTCTTGATTTGCAAAGGAATGTTATTGTCTTGCCATGCATGGAGAACCAATCATTTAAATATGTACCAACAGATATCATCCTCACAAGAACAATCAATACCATGGTTTTGAAAACAGGACTGGACCAGATGATCGGACCAGTTGACCCAGGAACCAATCCTTTAAATCAATATGTTTCATCATCTTATAAACTAGATGACAGGGGATACTAAGTTGAAAATAATAGTTTTAATAAGTACTCCCATTCTTTTGTATCAATCCTAGAAAAGAAAATTCTAGAAAATCAAAGTGAAACTTCACCAACTTTTAAAGCATTTGATTTCAAAAAATATAGTGCAAATTTGCAATTAAGTTAAAATGAAAAAGGAACTCACAGTAATAAAATTTAAAGAAAAATATCTTAACATATCCTGAAAACAGTAGTCACTTTTATCTTTTGAATTTTCTGGATGGGCAAGCAAATTAGAGGTTAGTAGATCAGTAGATACAATCATACAAACAAGTATCAAACCCAGTTTTGGGATATTAAGAATGAAAAGTTTTACCAGATAAGCCAGATAACACGTAACTTTGAAAAATAAAAAATAAAAATCCCACCATAAGACAAATTGTAGTGTAAAATTTAAAAACTCGATGATGTTTTCGTTTTCTTAGTAAAATGGTAGGAAGATGAGAGAAGAGAGAAGAGAGAATAGGGTAAAAAAGATAGGTCGGCCCTTTGTGAAGATGTCCGCAACCTGTTCTTCAAAGCTGACAAGGAGTGCATACTTCCCCACTTACAAGTTTCTCCCTGATGAAATGTTTATCCATTTCAATGTGCTTGGTCCTATCATGTAGAACATGATTTGCAACAAAATTGATTGTTGCCTTATTGTCACAATACAATGACATAGGACTGTTAATAACAAATCCCAACTCACTCAACAAATTTTTTATCCACAACATTTCAGCAACACCAATAGGACATGGCTCTTTATTATGATTCTACACTAGATCTCACAACCACACTTCACTTCTTATTCCTCCATGTGGCAAAGTTTCCACTCACAAAAGTGTAATACCCACTGGTGGACTTCCTATCATTTACAGACCAGCCCAATCAACATTATATACACCTCCACCTTCAGATGTCCATGCTTCTTGAAGAGTAAATCAGACCCTGGATTCTTCTTGAGATAACTGAGGATCCTCTCTACAGAATCCATGTGGCCAGCTTTAAGGGCATGCATGAACTGTCTGAGGACAACTACTGCATATGCAATGTCTTTTTTCGTAGTCCTACATATACAATGTCTGGTCTAGTCATAGACAAATAGAATAGCTTTCCCACAATTCTCTGGAACTGTTTCACATCTTTTATTGTCTCCCCATCACTCAACTGGCTTCACTCCAAGTTTACTTGTGTCCTAAAGAAGATATAAGATGTATTTCCTTTGAAAAATGAAGATATCCTTCTCTGAATGAGCAATTTCAATTACAAGAAAATACCTCAAGGGGCCTAGATCTTTGATAGTGAGTACACTACAACTTATCTTTGTCGTCCATCATTTTTTGAGAATCAATCTTTTTAAAGGAACTCCCATTACTTGTATTTGCACCTGCAACCGGCTACCCCTCTAAAACAATTCAAGACATTCCTCCTGCTTTCTTCTAACTATAGTAGAGCATAAACTTCTTGCATGATGGGAGCTCTTAACTTCCCAATATCTGAACCCTAATAGATTCATACATCGAGTTCAGCCCCAAAAGGAAGACAAAAACGTATTGCTTGCAACCTCATAACATTGAGTCCACATTTTGGTAGTGGTCCAGTTCCTTCTAGATGGATGTCAAACCGGAGTAATATGTGGAAAGACTCATCTCCCCTTGCTTGCAAGTTGAAGAAATAGCTTGCAGCTGATATGTCTTCACATAATGACATTGTTCTAAGTAGATTTATCTTGCTCCCATATCTCAAAAACAGTTTCAGCCCACAACCACATGAAAGTTTTCCTCGCTTGTGGCAGCATAAACTGCAATAGCCACGACAGTATCATGTTGTTTTCTTCATCCCACCTATCATGTTCTGTACTTCCTGACCTTGGTTATTTTGTCTTACCATTGATATAATCTATTTCCCCCTTGCAATTATGTAGAGTTTAATCCCTTTGACCATTCTACATAATCAAGTCTATCGAATGGGATTATCGCCATAAGCAAATTCATGTCTAATGCCTCACTCAATCCGCTGTGACCAGAAGACCCACGAGAGACTACCGAATCTTCAGAAGACATTCATAGACAGAGCTGACAATACAACTTTGGTCACAAAACACAGCAGGAAGTAAGACAAAACTATTCACCACAGTCACAAGAATATTCTGATTCACAAGAGCAGAACTATAGGCCAATTCCTCTTCGATCAAAACAAAGAATGCACACTGCTATACTGCTGAAAAGAACTCCAGAGAAGGACCACTACACTCTATATCTGGTCTGGACAGCTCCTACAAGGACCAGAAAAGTTATATTTCTGGTCTGGACAGCTCCTACAACGACCACTACACTATTTCAAGGCCACACGAGCACTCCAAACACCACAAACAACTCATAAGACTACTGTTACAGCAGACACAGGTTGTCCAGACCAGCACAACCCAATTACAGGGTACAAAACAGGATCACACAATCCACATAGGACTGAAAACACCCTTCACAGCATGAGTTTCCCTTTTTCAGGGGGATCCTTAGCACATGACCAAGAAAGAAAAAGAAAAAAGGCACTTACAGGTCAGTCGATGTGTTTATCCACTGGCTTCAAACAGAAGAAGAAAACTGAAGAGAAAAGATGGTCCAACTGCCTTCAATCTCAGAATCGATAATACCATGTTTTCTTAGTAAAAGAGTTGAAGAACAGAAGGAAGAAGAGAGAAGAACAAAGAGAGAAGAGAAGGTTTGGAGTCAAAAAGATAGGCTGGCGGCGCCAGCACATCTATTTACATTAGGGCGACACAAAAATATAGGTAAAATGATAACAATACCCCTACGTCATAGAACAACTACTATTAACAGTTTTATACATTTAAAACTTTTACTTTATGTGGGTAAGGTGGATTGGACAGTGGACCTCACTACCAACCGACTGAGAAAAAATTTCCTTGGAACTTCGAAGCAAATGACTTATTTGATATAGAGGCAGTTGACATCAAATGTGAGATAATGCACCCTATCTCGTATAAATTGAGAAAAGAATGTAGCAAGCCATTTCATGGGGATTATAGATCCCAAAAACTTTCAGCTTGATTTGGCAAAGATCTGTTTTATTTTACTAAATAGTTATTATAAGCACAGGTTTGAAACAAGCTCTACCATTACATTTTTAATTATTCGACATTTGTTTAACATCAGAAGTTCAAAGATTACATAAGACTCATTTTTAAAGCATTTGAATAGGCTACTTCTCGTTTTCTATACTGGTTCAGCCTTCTAGCTTCTACTAGTAAGAAGTATTGTTTTTAGGTTCAAGATTTTTCTCTTAAATGTATAAACAATTTCTAGTTGGATTTCCACATGGAAACTGATGTAGCGCGATCTGACCGCTCCCTGCTGGAGGATGATCTAGCTTCCAGTCGGACGGCGAGCTAGATGAATCTGCAAGACAAAATCAGAGAACCCGAGGTGGCTAACCCGGCGAGGTCACTCCGATGCTTAAGTTAGTAATTTGATGCGAGCTGAAGAGCTTTGAGAATGTAGAGAGCTAGAGAGCTAGAGAGTAGAAAAATCACACGTACCTTGTGCCATCGGGGTTGGAGCCTTTATATAGTTGAGTAGTCGTGGGGCACATGAAAGAGTTCCGGGATATCTGGGATGTGGAGATGGAGCTCGCTCCGCTTCCGAAGGAGCAGTATACAGGTAAGGCTCATCTCGTTCCACTTCTGATTCCGGCGGAGTCAAGATAAGTCCTTATCGTGATCCCAGAAAAGTCGGGGTCTGTTAACTCATCGTGATCTCGAGGGATTTGGGATTCGTTGGAGAGACCTCTAGAGTTGGTTACACGGGAGTCAATTACGTGACGATTCAAGTTGTTGGTTCCGAACTGGTACTTCGGTATTTTAGTTCTGAACTGGATTGAATACCGAGGTGAGACTTGTGCCAAGGTGGCCCTGCTCCGAGGTGAGCCTTGAGCCGAGGCGGCCTTTGTGCCGAGGTGACTGAATACGTGAGCTCAATTGTTGCGAACTGAACATGTCAGGCTGAATTGTCATCTCTTGGTCAGGTCATGTCCACGTGTCCCCTTTTTACTAGGTCGGGCCAAATCACCCTTCATCAATTTCCCCCCACTCCCTGAGCCAGGGGTCTCGACCCGATGCGGGGAGTTCATGACGAGTCCAGGTGGATTTGGCACGAGGTCTAGGCGGCTTGTCGGGCGAATCATTGGTCGGACCTGTTCGGCCGCCTGACTCAACCAGGAATAACCCAGGTCGCGTCTAGTCTACACACAGACGTCACACCATCTATAAGCTCCGCGGACGTCAAAACACGCGCTAAACCGATTTCATCCTCAGGGGTCGCGCAACCTGTTTTCCTAGGAGTCATTGGATCACTTCGATCTCAATCGTTGATTCTCAGACACAATAGCTATAAATAGGGGCCAGAGACTCATTTGCTTCGCCACAAATTTGCTAGACTTCATTCTGAGGTTGCGATCAAGTCCTTTAGCTCGGTGTCTCTTCAGTTCGGTGTCTTTTTGAGATCGTCTTCCTCTCCTCGGTCTTTCCTTTCGTGGGTCTTCCCTAACTCTCTTTTCTGATTCCACGTCTTCCATATGTCTAGTTTCAGTTTTGATAATCTCTTAGATGGGAGCGGTGGATCCGTTGGGGCTGAGGTGGGTACCTCGACTCAGGTCGTAGATCGCCCTACTGAAGAAGTTACTTTGGGTCAAGATGCGGTCCGTGATCCTCCAGAGGTGGAATCACCCCGGGGGGAGCGAGAGGCCTCAGGTGATCTGCCTTCCACCTCTCATCGAGGTCGGAAGCCAGATAACTTTGGCCCGTCAACAATGATGGCGGACAAGCTCCTGTCCCTAGTAGCTCGGTATAGGCTTCCGAACGACTTAGTCTATAGTATTCCTCTAGGTAACTTCCCTTGGGAGCACGGTCACAACGAGATCGTGATATTCGAGGAACAGCTCATAGCTGATCTTCATCTTCCACTTCATCCCTTAATAGTCGAGGTCATAAAGCTTTTCAACATTACCATTGACCAGCTACACCCAAATTCCATTCGTAATATAGTAAAAACCATCTCCCTTTTCCACGACTATAACCTTCCTCTCGACCTTGACATCTTCTCCTCCATTCTTTCTATAAAAAAAAACTCGTCCTGTGTTATGCCCGAACATAGACGAACTAACTACCTGTCCCCACGTCCGGGTTACAAACTCTTGCACGAGCTCCCGAACAAGGTCTTGGCCTAGAAAAGGCATTACTTTGTGGTTCGCAACACTGAGGGGTGGCCTTTCCCGACCCACTGGAGGGCGGCCATCCAAGACCCCGGTGTTAGGTTGAACCTGAAGACAAGGGAAGCACTTCGATCTTGAGTAGAGCTCGGTTTGAAGTTCGTGGACTATGTGACCGAGGATAAGCTCATGCAAGCCGGTTTGAGTCCTGGTAGGTCATCATTTGTTGTATTTCCTTTGCTTTATCTTGATATTGTTTATAACAGTGCCTTGGTTGCAGCTATCATGGACATCCCCACGATCGAACTTTTTGGAAGTATGAAGAAGGGGAAGAAGAAGCGAGCTTCGAAAAGAGCTCGCATTGAGTCTCCGTAGGTTGCCGTTCTAGAGCCCGAGCAATCTTCGTCCGCCGAGCAACCTCCCGTGATTGACCTGGTCGAGGAGGAATCCAAGAAGCTCTCCCCACCCCGCACGCCCGAGGAGGCGATGTCTTCGAAGCCCATCCCTACAACTGCCGCTTCTTCAAGCAGCGATGAAGCAGGTCAGAGCATTTTGACTCTAAAATACAGCCTTCTCAAGAGCAAGAGCGTAGTGTATGCCGAGGAGGTTGCTGGCTGGGCTGAACTGCTGGTCTCTCAGCTCGGAGCCCGAGCAGCTACCCACTGCATGGTGGTAAGTTTTCTAACTTGACTTCTTCGATTTTGTACTTCTTCGACTTTGTGCTAACGCTTGTTTTCTTTTGGCAGGTGAACTCCGCTATTCACGCCTTGACTTATCAGTCCGAGGTGCATTTGAAGCGGGCTCTCACAGCTGAGTCTTCTTCCCGCGAGGCTCACACCGAGCTAAACTTGGCCCGCAATGAAGTTAACCAGATGAAGAAGGATGAACGGGCTAAAAAGGAGTTGATCGCGCTGCTGATGTCCAAGAAGGAGGACCTCGCGGAGCAGAAGACAGCGCTGAAGAGGGAAGTGGAGAACCTCGAGGCTCACGTAAAGGAGCAGACTGAGATACTCCTTCAAAAAGTGGAGGCCAAGGTCATGTCATCGAGGATTACAAGGCCTCTGAGGAGTACTGGAAAGAGATGATCTAGGTGGGAACCGCGAGTTACCGCAAAGGCTTTAAGCTCAGTAGGTGGTTGACCCGACATGAGTTCCCTCAGCTCGATCTCAGTACTATTACCACATCGAGGATTACAAAGGAAATGGTCACTGAAGCTGTTGAAGATCCGAACTATGAAGCGGAAAGCGATAGCGACCTGCTCAATGACGTCGAGGAGACCGGTGCTGATGAGAGTTGTATGAAGGACCCTCCTGCTGAAGCCTCAGACAAGGGCGAGGATCCTCGAGAAGAATAGAAGCCTCCTAATCTTCTATACTGTATACCCCGGGCCTCCGAGCTCGGTTCATAGTGGAAATTTCTCTTCTTTTTTTTTGGCTTGTACTCAAAAACTTTACATCAATGAAATACAAACATTTTGACTATCTTTGTGCAAAAATGTTCAAAGTGTAAAAAACTCCCGAGCAGGCGAACTAAACCAAGTAGGAGTAGAAATGTGTAGGTTACCTCGAACTGTCGAGCTAATGAGCTGGATTGCAAGTAGGGATAACCAAAATAAATTTTTTCCAAGTGTAGGTTACCCCGAACTATCGAGGTAACGAGCTAGACTAGGAGTAGGTGTAACTTCGCATATTGTACACCGAGGTGGGCGGACATTGTAGGGTATATACCCGACCTATCTGCGCACGGGCTACTCACTTAGGTGTCGGTTGTCCCTTAGAGCCGAGCCTTCGGGCCTGACATCAAGTGGGATCAACTTGTTGTTATAAGCCGAGGTGGGCTAGACGTTGTAGGGTTTATACCCAAATTGTTTATGCCTTGGGCATGAGGGCTGATTTGCCTATGCCGAAGAGGCAACTATGACTTGTCTGCCTATGCCGAAGAAGTGACTAGGACTTGTCTACCCATGCCGAAGAGGCGACTGGGACTTACCCGCCCATGTCGAAGAGGCGACTGGGACTTATTTGTAGTGCCAAGGTCATATGTCAGCTCGACATCATGGTCCTTAGGCTTCTGGGAGTGACTCATAGTCCTCTCTCCAATTTGGCGATCACAAGTAGTATCTTCTCAGGTTCCCGATGTTCCACGCTTGAGGTACTTGCTTCCCTTCCAAGGTCTCGAGCTCGTATGTACCTTCCCCGAATACCCGTCTTACTCGGTACGCACCTTCCCAATTCGGTCCAAGCTTACCAACACCGGGCTCAGGTACCATAACCTTTCGAAGAACCAGATCGTCAACACGAAAGTGTCGCTTTTTAGCCTGAGCATTATAGTACCGAGCTACTCTTTGTTGGTAGGCTGTAGTCCGGATGTATGCAAGGTTTCATACTTCTTCCACCAGGTCTAGGTTAGTACGGAGCTCGTCATCATTTGTCTCTTCGTCATAGGCTTCCAAGCGTAGTGTAGGCACCTCGATTTCTGCAGGGATCACCGCTTCTATGCCGTGAGGTTGAAGGGAGTCTCACCTGTGGCAGTCTTGATAGTGGTCCGGTAGGCCCATAGCACATTGGGCAATTCGTCTACCCACAATCCTTTGGCTCGAGCTAAATGAGCTTTCAGTCCACAGAGTATGGCTCTATTGGTGACTTCCGCTTGCGTGTTCGCCTGGGGGTGTGCTATCGAGGTGAAACTTTGCCGAATTCCCATCTCAGCACACCAATTCTGAAACTTGACATCCTCGAATTGCTTCCCGTTGTTGGAGATGAGTACCCGAGGTAGCCCAAAGCGACACACTATTTTCCTCCAGAAGAAGTTTTGTATGTTGTGGGTTGTGATCGTTGTTAGGGGTTCCGCTTCCACCCAGTTCGTAAAATAGTCCACTGCTACGACCAAAAATCTCCTCTATCCTGTCGTAGGCGGGAATGGGCTAAGTATGTCGATTCCCCAATGTTTGAAGGGCCATGGGCTGGTGAGGTATTTGAGGTCGGCTCTAGGTCGATGGTGGATGTTGGCGTGCCTCTAACACTTGTCGCAATTCTTGATGAGCTCGAGTGCGTCTGCTGTCATCGTGGGCCAGTAGTAACCTTGTCACAATGCCTTCTGGGCGAGAGCCCTGCCCCCCAAGTGTCTGTCGCACAAGCCTTCATGGGTATCGCGAAGAACGAGCTCGACCTCTGAGGGTCGCAAGCAGCGCAAGTAGGGGAGCGTGAAAGATCTCTTGTACAGTTGTCCGTCTACGATGACGTACTTAGCCGATTGGTACTCTACTCTTCGGGCCGCGTTGCATTCCGCAAGGAGGGTCCCATGAAGCAGTTAACTCACAAGTGGGTCAATCCAGCTCGGCTCTACTTGTGCTACGGGAGCAACCTCTCCTACCCCCCCGAGAATGCTAGGCCGAGGTAAGTCCTCTATGTACACGGTTTGCATGGTGTTGCTACTTGTGCTAGCTAACCGGGACAAGGCATCAGCCTCATTGTTCTCGGATCATAGGATCTACCCGATGAAGTAGGAGATGAAGCCACACAATATCTCCCTGACTTTGGCCAAATAAGCTGCCATGGTGGGGTTATGGGCTTCATATTCACCGTTGACTTGGTTGACCACGAGCTGGGAATCGTTGCATATGACAAGATGCTTAGCCTTCACTTCCTTTGCTAGAATGAGCCCGGAGACTAATGCTTCATACTCAGCTTCATTGTTAGATGCTGCGAACCCGAATCGAAGCGCGTATTCCAGCTTTACCCCACTTGGACCGTACATAATTATTCCTTCACCGCTTCTTTGTTGGTTGGATGAGCCGTCAACGTGGAGGATCCAGGGCTCCTCGTCCCAGGTCGGACCTGCTCTAACCGGGGTTGGTGCCGCACTGGTTGAAGCTTCCACCGTGAGATCGAGCTTGGTCAGATCGGGAGTTGCGGTACTGAACGCAGATTCTGCCACGAAATCGGCCAAGGCTTGGGCTTAATTGTCGTTCGAGGTTCATACCGGATATCATACTCGTTGAGTTCGATAGCCCACTTCGTCAATCTGCCAGACACCTCGGGCTTGAGTAGGATCTGTCTCAGAGGCTTATTGGTGAGGACGGCGATGGTGTGGGCTTGGAAGTATGAACGAAGCTTGCAAGATGCTATGACTAGCGCGTACGCCAATTTCTCGATCTTCGGATACCTAGTTTCAGCATCCTGCAAAACTTTGCTAACATAGTAGATGGGTCGTTGGACCCGATCTACCTCTTTGATCAGTACCGAGCTGACCACCTCGTCACTCGCGGAGAGGTACAACTTTAAAATATCCCCTTCCTCGGGTCAGGTCAGAACCGGGGTACTAGCTAAGTATCTTTTTAGCTCGTCGAAGGCAAGATGACACTCCGCGGTCCACTCGAAGTCTTTACTCTTCTTTATAGCCTTAAAGAAAGGTAGGCAGCGATCTGGCGACTTAGACATAAAATTGCTCAGAGCAACTATCCGGCCTTTCAACTTCTGAACCTCTTTTAATTTGTGAGGTGGTCTCATATCTAAGATGGCCTTTATTTTTTTTTTTGAGTTGGCTTCGATGCCACGTTGGTTGACTATGTAGCCCAAGAATTTACCCGAGGTGACCCCGAAGACACACTTGTTGGGATTTAATTTCATGTTATACTTTTGTAAAATTTTGAAAACATTTTGCAAATTGTTTAATAAAAATTTTGAAAATTGGGTCTTAACGACCATGTCATCTACATAACATTCAACTTTATTGTCGATTAACAGCTCAAAAATCTTGTTTACAAGTCTTTGAAAAGTTGCCCTGGCATTTTTTTAATCCGAAGGGCAAAACCTTGTAGTAGTACAATCCGAGCTCAGTTATAAAGGCCATCTTTTCTTCATCGACAGGGTCCATCCTGATTTGGTTGTACCCAGAGTATGCATCTAGAAAGCTCAACAACTCATGCCCTGAGGTTGCGTCCACTAGGCGGTCGATCTATTCAGGTCAGTATAATCGACACACATGTGCCATTTACCGTTGGCCTTTTTTACCAGAACCGGGTTAGCTACCCAGCTCCAGTAATGGACTTCCCTGATGAAGTCTGCCGCTAAGAGCTCCCAACCTCTTCATCAACTATCCTCCAGCATACCAGGGCGAGGTTGCGCTTTTTCTGTCTAACTGGCCTGACTAAGGGATCGGTGTTTAGCTTGTGAGTTAAAATTTTAGAGTCTACTCCAGGCATTTCTGTCGCGGACCAAGCAAATATATCTAAATTTTGAAACAAAAAGCTTAGCAGCTGAGAGTGAAGTGGCTCCTCGATCGAAGCGCCGATCTGGAGGGTCTTAGTTGGGTCATCGGTCGAGACCGGGATGTGAACCATCTCCTCTGTTGGTGTAGCTCGCTCCTCGGCATACTCCGTAGGTCGCTCGAGCTCGATGTCAGCCGCTAGTTTGGCTTTCCCCTTGAGGACGACGACGTAGCATTTGCGAGATTCGAGCTGGTCGCCTCGCGCAACCCCTATTCCATAGTTCGTAGGGAACTTCATTGCTAGGTAGTAGGTGGATACTACCGCACGTACAACGAGCGTAATGGGCCGACCTACTATGGCATTGTAAGGAGATGGGATCGTGACTACAAAAACGTGTGCTCGAACCTTGCTATGTTCAACCACGTGCCGACCTCCACGGGTATTGAAACTCGCCCTAGGGGTCTGACTTCCTCGCCGCTGAAGTCTACCAAGGGAGTATCCGTTGGCTTTAGGTCGCTTTCCTGGAGTTGCAGCTTGTCGAAGACGTCTTTGAACAGTATGTCGACCGAGCTACCTGAGTCCACTAGGACGCGCTTGACTTTGAAGTCGTTGAGCCTTAGCTTTATCGCCAAGATGTCATCGTGAGGATACTAGATCCTGCGTGCATCATCCTCCGTGAAAGAAATCGGCTCTTCAATTCGAGGTTGCTTCGGCGGGTTCTCCTCGGGCAGTTGCCGTGGCGACTACTCATTATGTCTGTTGTTGGACTCGAGAGCATTCCTTCTTTGGGTCTTCTGCCAGTCTGTTTGCCGATCTGCTTGGCTTCTTTCTTCTCTCTATATGAAATTCTTCAGATACCCATGACAAATGAACTCTTTGATCTTGTCGCGGAGGTTCCTACAGTTCTCCGTACTATGCCCATGGTCTTTGTGAAAGTGATAGTAGACATTCCTATTTCTGGTGGTGGGGTCCCCCCTCAACCTAGGAGGCCATTTGACAAAGGAGGAGTCTTTGATAGCCATCAAGATTTATCCTCGCTTAGCGTTGAGGAGTGTGTAGTTCATCCTTTCAACAGGTGGGGTTCTGGAGCATTGACCTGACTTGCAAGATCGGCTCCCAGACTTGTTTCCTCCCCTGGTCGGGGACTTACTCTTTCTTCTTTTATTCCCGTCATTACCTGTGTTGTCATCATCCCTTTTTCTCTTCTCTGCTGGATTGTCGGTCCTCTGATTCATCTCTTCCTTGGTTCCGATGAACTAGTTGGCGAGCTTGAGGAATTTTGTGATGTCTTTCGGTTTGTTGGCCACCACATGCCATTCGAATTGTCGGTGGGGTTCTGGAGCGCTGACCTGACTTGCGAGATCGCGAAGGAGATCGGCTCCCAGACTTGTTTCCTCCTCTGGTCGGGGACTTACTCTTTCTTCATTTATTCTTGTCATTACCTGTGTTGTCATCATCTCTTTTTCTCTTCTCTACTGGATTGTCGGTCCTCTGATTCATCTCTTCCTCGGTTCCGATGAACTGGTCGGCGAGCTTGAGGAATTTTGTGATGTCTTTCGGTTTGTTGGCCACCACATGCCATTTGAATTCCCTGTGAGTTATGCCCTTTTTTGCTGTCGTGAGTCTCACCGCTAGGTCTAGGTCGGGGATCTGCAGGCAGGTGTCATTGAAGTGCATGATGTAGCTTCTGATGGACTCCCCTTCTCTTTGAATTACATTAAGGAGACTCTCTTGGGACCTCGGACACTTCTTGGTGGTGATGAAGTGCGAGGTGAATAACTCCACAAACTGCGCCCAACTCTTGATTGATCTTGGCGCGAGGTTTTGATACCATGTGCAAGCTACTCCTTTGAATGTGGTGGAGAAAGCTACGCACATGCAGGACTCATCAACCCCAGCTAGGTGCATCTGGGTCTGGAAGGAGTCTACATGATCATTAGGATCAAAGGATCTGTCATACTTTTCGAGGTGAGGCATCTTGAAGTCCTTGGGCATCGGGGTCGCCAAGAGCTCGGGAGACAGAGGGGACAACCCGGAGAGTATAGAGGAGCGGTCTTTGTAGCTACCAAGCTCGCCTCTTCTTTACCTTTAACTTGTTCCTGTTGGTTTGGTCTCACAAGTTGCCTGTTCTGAACTGAAGTTTGACGTGCCTTGCGACGCCTTCATTACTGCTTCTTCATCGACTTTGCATTGGTACTGCCTTGAGTTCGCGGCCAGAACCCCGAACAGGTTACCTGCGAGTGATCCACCTTCTTGATGCGAACGCCGAGGAAGAATGTCTCTATTGGGATGAGTGTCCCCGGACTTGTTTCTGATGTTGCCTTGTGAGGCAGACAGGGTGATCTGTCCATCTCTCCTCCCACGAGGTGAGACTTGGCTCCCAAGAGGAAGTGGGACCTAGGAAGTCTCCTCGCCTCGGTGGGGAGATCAAGTGATGTTCTGCACGTGAGGTCGGTTCTACTGAGTTGTTGGGTGCCGGGGTGGAACTGGTTGCTTGCTTTGTGGTAGTGGAGGGAACTACTGCTAGTAGTACTGGTAGAACATATGATGTTGGTATTGTTGGAACTGCTGGACCTGCTGCATTTGGACATGGATGGCTCGCATGCAGTGTACCAAGTCGTCAAACTTGGATTGCCCGACTCTCGGGGGAACCACAGACGGTTCAGCGAAGGTTGCGCCCACCACTGGAGGGAGCGAGGCGTTCACCTGTGTAACATTTTGTGGCACGAGCAGTGTTGGGACCCTAGCTGCAGTAAGCGGTATGGTGAACTGACCAATGCATACTGAAGGAAGCTAAGGTTGCCCCCCAAAGACATTCATTTCATTGCTCTGCCCAGCATGACTGGTAGATGCCATTGATTTCAGATGAAAGCTGTTAATTTTGTGAAGAAGGCTTTTTGATCATCTTCCCACAGACGGTGCCAATTGATGTAGCGCGATTTGACTGCTCTCTGCTGAAGGATGATCTGGCTTCTAGTCAGACGACGAGCTAGATGAATATGCAAGACAAGATTAGAGAACCCGGGGTGGCTAACCCGGTGAGGTCGCTCCAATGCTTAAGTTAGTAATCTGATGCGAGCTGAAGAGCTTTGAGAATGTAGAGAGCTAGAGAGCTAGAGAGTAGAAAAATCACACGTACCTTGAGCCATCGAGGTTGGAGCCTTTATATAGTTGAGTAGTCATGGGGCACACGAAAGAGTTCCGGGATATCCGGGATGTGGAGATGGAGCTCGCTCGCTTTCGAAGGAGCAGTATACAGGTAAGGCTCATCTCGTTCAACTTCTGATTCTGACGGAGTCAAGATAAGTCCTTATCGTGATCCCGGAAAAGTTGGAGTCTGTTAACTCATTGTGATCTCAAGGGATTCAGGATTCGTTGGAGAGACCTCTGGAGTTGGTTATGTGGGAGTCTGTTACGTGGTGATTCGAGTTGCTGGTTCCTAACTGGTACTTTGGTCTTTTAGTTCCAAACTGGCTTGAATACCGAGGTGCCTCGATGCCGAGGTGAGACTTGTGCCGAGGTGGCCCTTCTCCGAGGTGAGCCTTGAGCCTAGGTGACTGAATATGTAAGCTCAATTGTTGCCAACTGAACTTGTCATGCTAAGTTGTCATCTCTTGGTCAGGTCGTGTCCACGTATCCCCTTTTTACTAGGTCGGGCCAAATCACCCTTCATCGGAAACTATAGCAAATTGGTCGTCTCAATTTAAATTAGAAGTAAATTTTCTTAGTTCATAGATACCTAGATCATTAATTTAATCCTCTCAATATCTCGTAGGTTTCTGGGTGGTTCGTCACTGTTCAGAAACTTATTGGGTCACTTCTTCCTTGCTGTCCAGCAACTAGACCTGATACACAGTTCTCTCTAGTCGTTCATAGACTGCTCTTCTTCAACTTACTCTAATAGGTTATAATTATTAGGGTCCTCTTGGTCTCTTCCCAAGGTAGAAACCCCTCTTAAACCATTCTATAAACCAGCAACGTAAGAAAGAATAGAGGGGAAGCAAATGAGAAAGAAGAAATGGAGAAGAGAAAACGAGCCTTATAGTCTTCTAATGCTTTGATACCAAGAAGACTTCTGAGCAAGAGGAGAAGCAAGAAACACAAATAGAGAAGTTTTAGAAACTTGGCGGCAGTTTCCTGTCTGTCCATCCCAAAGTGATATTTAAGCCAATGCTTAAAAAGGGGAGGTGAGGGTTCCTTTCACCACAGAACTCACATGCGCCTCCTCATACTCTACTTTCTTCCACGTGCATTAAATGAAATCACAAAAAATATATAAGAAAAAATTAAAACCCTCATGCACCTCTCTGTCTCTCCCCCTTTTCAATGGGTTAATAGTTTTTCTCTATTTTTTGTTAATTTAATGTAGATTTGTTTCATTGATTATTTTGGTTCAACAATAAAATGCAGCAAGAAAACACTTGACATGAGCTTTTGGTTATTGTCGCCAGTTTAATTTTAAAATTGTTTTTTGACATAGTTATTGATCTCATGTTTAAGCACATTAAAGCACGGGGGGTAGCCCATCCTCCAAATCCTTAACCCCCCAACCTTAATGGCAATGGGATTTGATCCCAGGTTCTCTGCTACAACTAGCCAAAGAACCTATCAACTAAACCACCATCAGTTGCTTCTCATGCTAAGCAGTTGATTTATGTACTTCTCAGGAAAAAATTATTTTTCCTACTACTTTTCCAACTGAGCAGTTGATTTATGTACTTCTCAATAACTAAAATCACCGTTACCAATTTCGTTATAGTGTAAGCAACTTAAATATTATTATAGCAGAACTAGTCCACTAAGTTCCATACTAAGGTAGTACAAACCAATTCCCTAAAATCTCAGCGCCAAAACCCACTAAAGAGATTTAGTCATGTTATTCCATCATGTACATTATAATCTCTAACCAATGTCGTAAGAACAGAGGTGAACTTGACTGCCAGAGATAATTCCATAACCTATTTCAAGCAATTATCCTGGTTCCAAAGCCTTCCTGTGTTCATCTTTGCTTCAGCTTGTTTGACTTTAAAAACCCTCGTTGTGCAAGTACTCAAAGATTCTAGTCTAGTCCTAGGAATTAGATCTCCATTTAATAAATTTCAACAATAATTTCTTCACATAGTCATCTCTCACCAACACCATTTGGTCATCACCTTTGACATATCGAGCACTCTTGGTCTTTCAATGACAATTAAAATTATAATTTCCAAGTTTGAATCTTTAACATTTCCACATTAATTTGAAAAGGCAGAGAGTAGTTTTACTGAACAAGAATCCAATTGACATAAAGACTAATACAACCATTGTACAAGAAAATAATTAATTGATATCTGACAGAAGAAGTTTCAGCGACTCGATCCAGATAAAGTAGCAGTTGGACTTTCGAAGATCTCGTCTCTGGAAAGCTCAGTACAATCTCTAGAAAGAGGCATTCAAGATCTGGTGAGACATTTTGATCTGTTGCTTCAGCAACAGGCCTATTCAGCTCCTTTGTCTATGACTGGCATTGCTCTTCCTTTAGTCGCATCGAGTTGTGCGGCTGACAAAGGGAAGAGTGCAGCTTTTCCGACGTCTTCTTCGATGTCGATGCCGGAACATACTTCTGATTCACTTCCTCGGAAGTTGGAGTTACCTATTTTTTATGGGGAAAATCCAGACAGCTGGCTTTTTCGCGCAGAGCGCTATTTTGAGATTAATGGCTTGCTTCCGGCGGAGCATCTGCAAGCAACCGTTGTCTGTTTAGAGGGTGATGCATTGGCGTGGTATTACTGGGAAGATGGTTGGCGACCTTTTTGTAGTTGAGCAGAATTCAAGGAGCTCCTCCTTGAACATTTTCGATCGACTCAGGAGGGAAGTTTACAGTTGTAGCTTTTATCGTTACATCAATCTACTACTGTTAAGGAATATCGTCGCCAATTCGAGGTGCTCTCCGCTCCCTTACGTGACTTGCCAGAATCAGTCCTTGAAGCAGCATTTGTTAATTGGGTTGCGCCAGATATCCAGGGCGAACTCCGACAGATGGAACCCGTTGGGTTGATCAAGAAAATGGTTGTGGCCCAGAAAATTGAGGAGAAGAATCAGGCCTTATGGGCCCCCAACACCCCCCTCTGGGACTCACTTTAATTCACGGGTTTTGCAAGTGACTACTTCTTCTGTCACCCGACCTGCACGTGTCGTGATTCCGCCTTCTTCTTCATCAGTCCCTATTATTAAGGCCCCAACACCTGCTTTCAAAAAAATGACTGATAAAGAGATGCAGCAAAAACGTGCGAAGGGTCTATGCTTCCGTTGCGACGAGAAATACAGTCCGGGACATCATTGTGCTCAGAAATCACTTCAGGTTCTATGGGTTCAAGATGATGTGGAGGAAATTACTTATGATGCGTCTAATTTGGACAACACTTCCGAGGACACTGAAAATGCTCCGGCTCCAGATTCAACTGTGCTTTGTGTTTCGTCTCTTGTAGGCTTGTGTGCGGCTAATTCCCTTAAGGTGCGTGGATGCATTTTGTCACGTGAGGTGGTTATATTGGTAGATTCGGGTGCATCCCACAATTTTATCTTCGAAGCTTTAGTGGAAGAATTGAAATTACCCCGCGCTCCTACACACGAGTTTGGAGTTCAGATGGGGAATGGTGATGAGGTGAGAATTTCTGGAGTTTGCCGTCAAGTTTGCCTCAACTTACCCAAATTGGATGTCATTGCTGATTTCTTTCCTTTAAAGTTGGGCTCTACGGATGTCATTCTTGGTTTTCCTTGGTTAGCATCCCTCGGGGACTCGATGATGAATTGAGGTAACATGTCTATGAAGCTCAACTTGGGAGGTGTCCGTGTGAAATTGCAGGGTGACCCTTCTCTCTGTTCTTCTTAGGTATCTTTGCATGCCATGATGCGTAACTTACAACATGAGGGACAAGTGGTTTTGTTGGAACTAAAACAATTGCAGGTGGTGGATTCTTTGTTGGACTCTGTCCTGCCTACATCCCTGCCAATTTCCGCTTTACTTGATGAGTTCAAAGATGTTTTTGATATGCCTACGGGTTTACCCCCTACTCGGACTACGGAGCATGTTATTGTCTTGCAGGAGGGCACTTCCCCTATCTCTGTTCGTCCTTACAGATACCCTCAGTTCCAGAAAGATGAAATTGAATGCCTTGTCTCTGAGATGCTGGCTGTAGGTATTATTCAGCCAAGTACAAGCCCCTACTCGAGCCCTATCCTTTTAGTCAAGAAAAAAAAGACGGAAGTTGTCATTTTTGTGTTGATTACAGAGCCCTTAACCGTGCTACGGTTCCGGATAAGTTCCCCATTCCGGTTATCGAAGAACTTCTCGATGAGCTTCATGGTGCTTCTATTTTCAGCAAAATTGATCTTAAATCGGGCTACCATCAGATTCGTGTCCGCAGTGAGGATATTCCCAAGACTGCATTTCGCACCCACGAGGGCCATTACGAATTCCTTGTAATGCCCTTCAGTCTCACCAATGCGCCATCGACCTTTCAGTCATTAATGAACACTGTCTTCCATGATTTCCTCCGTCGCTTTATGCTGGTGTTTTTTGATGATATTCTGGTTTATAGTGCTTCCGAAGCTGCCCATTTGGATCACCTTCGACAGGTCTTCTCTGTGTTGTGCGCTCACCGTCTCTTTGCTAACCCAAAGAAATGTATCTTTGCTCAGCCCAACATTGAATACCTGGGCCATATTATTAGTGTGGTCGGTGTTTCTACCGATCCTTCTAAAATCCAGGCCATGGTTGATTGGCCCCAGCCATCTTCACTTAACGCTCTTCGCGGTTTTCTGGGCTACAAGCTATTATCGTCGTTTTGTGCGTAACTATAGTAAAATAGCATGGCCATTGACACAACAACTTAAAAAGGATGCCTTCTCATGGAATGCAGAAGCTGAGAATGCCTTTCAGGTGTTGAAACGGGCTATGACGACCATGCCTGTGTTGGCCCTTCCGGATTTTTCCCAACCCTTCTTGATCAAGACAGATGCATCTGGTGTGGGTCTCGGTGCGGTATTAATGCAGAATAATCGACCAATAGCCTTTTACAGCCACAAGCTTAGTCCAATTGCACAATCAAAATCTGTTTACGAGCGTGAATTGATGGCTATTGTCTTTGCCATTAAAAAGTGGCACCCCTATCTTCTTGGACGACGCTTTATTGTTCGTACCGACCAGCGTAGTCTTAAGTATCTGCTGGAGCAACGGGTTGTCGAAGGTGAACATCATACGTGGCTCCTTAAGCTTATGAATTATGATTTTGAGATTCAATACAAATCGGGTACCGAGAATGCCGTGGCTGACACTCTCTCTAGAGTTCCTGCTGAAATGCACTTAAATTCTCTTATGGTCCCTATTTTTCTTGATTTTGATGACCTTAAGGAGAAAGTTGATGCTGATTCTTTTTTGGCCCACATTGAGAATGCCATACAGTATGATCCAGCTACCTATGTTGCCTACTCTTTAGTGGGAGATCACCTTCGTTATCATGGTAAGTTGGTTCTGCCGGCTTCTTCCCCATTTATTCCCCTCTTACTCAAAGAGTTTCATTCTGGTGTTGTGGGAGGACACGCTGGAATCCGTCGGACATATCGGCGAATAGCCGCTGAATTTTACTGGCGAGGGATAAAGCGTTCTGTCCAGGAGTTTGTGCAGGCCTGTGATGTGTGTTAACGCAGTAAATATGAACCCATGTCTCCTGCTGGCCTTTTGCAACCTTTACCCGTTCTTGAACAAATATGGGAGGATATTGCTATGGACTTTATTGAGGCTCTTCCTATGTTGAAGGGATTTGACACAATTATGGTGGTGGTCGATCATCTCTCCAAGTATGCCCCCTCTCGGTCATTTCTCAGCTCTCACGGTTGCTCAAGCTTTCTTACACAACATAGTTCGTTTACATGGCATCCCCCGATCAATTGTGTCTGATCGTGATAAAGTCTTTATGAGTTTCTTTTGGCACGAGCTTTTCACCTTGCAAGGTTCAAAATTGCGTCGTAGTTCAGCTTACCATCCTCAGATGGATGGTCAGTCGGAGGTGGTTAATCGCTATTTAGAGACTTATTTGCGATGCTTTGCGGCTGATTCTCCTTCCCGCTGGTCTTCTTGGTTATCTTGGGCAGAATAGAGCTATAATACATCTTTTCACACTGCTGTTGGCATGACACCTTTCAAGGTGGTTTATGGACGTGATCCTCCTCCATTAATCCACTATGAGCTTGGCTCTACGACTAATGCTGATGTTGAAGTTGTTCTCCTTCAGCGTGACACTATACTTGGGGAGTTGCGAGCTCATCTACACCGTGCACAACAAAAGATGAAAGACTCGACTGATGCAAACCGACGTGATGTGAATTTTGATGTCGGGGATTGGGTGTATGTGAGAGTGCGACCTTATCACCAGCAGACTCTAGCTCCTCGAGTCAATGAAAAGCTTGCCCCTCGTTTTTATGGACCATTTGCTATTGTGGAAAGAATTGGCGTTGTCGCTTATAAGCTTTAACTTCCTCCAGATGCACGGATTCACCCAGTTTTTCATGTCTCGCAACTCAAGAAGGCGATTGGCAATCATATCTCTTCTCCTATGATTCCTTCCAATCAGTCGGCTGATATAGAGATGCTTGTGGAACCCGCGGCCGTACGAGGGGTGCGTCCATCTACTATGCCTGGAGTTACTGGTTTGGAAGTGCTTATTCATTGGCAGGACCTTCCTGATTTTGAAGATTCTTGGGAGCCTTTTGACTTACTTCGAGACCAATTTCTTCATTTTAACATTGAGGACAAGGTTAGACTTTGAGCGGCGGGTAATGATAGGCCCCAATTAACCTTACATATGCCAGGAAGAGGAAAGGTCAACAATCGGCTAAGGGGGGGAAATAATTGAACACATGGGGGCAATTATAGCTATAGGGAATAAGGAGAGTCTTGAGGCATTTATAGCTATGTCAATTAGGAATAAGAAGAGGTTGGGCATTTATAACTGGGACAACTGGGCATATAGAGGGAGTCAGTTATGCTGTGAGAAGAGTATAAGAAGGGGCTTTGGGATGGGGGAGGTATGCTTTGGGATGGGACAGCTTGACCCTTCTGATGCTTCTTATCTTTCCTCAAAGCAACTGGTTTCAGATGTGGATAGAGAACCCAACAAGTCTCTTTCACAATCCTTTCTCCTCCAAAGTGGGTGCACTTCAGATGCCTCTTGTCCGAGTACTTATTCTCCTTTTGATTTGTAGAAATTTGGGCCGAATGTTCAGCAGGCTGTTCAGCTGGCTTAATGTGAGTATCAGCTTGCATATCTTTTCTTCTAACCTCTTCATTCCTCACGAGGTAATAGACATGATGTAAGTCTGGCATTTCATCCCTTCCTAGAATTTGGGACCTTATGCTCTCATATATTGGATCTAAGCCAGCCAAAAATTTAAATGCTCTGCCCTCTTCAATTTGTTTGTCATGCCTTTCCTTGTCTCTGGCATTCTCCCAATCAAGAATAAGGTGATGATCTAGTTCTTCCCATAGTCCTTCTAAGGTAGCAAAATATGTTGCAATAGTTACATCCCCTTGCCTTAAGGCATCAATGTCTTGATTCAGTCTATAAATTCTGGCATTATTTTTTCTCTACCCATAAGTTTTAGACACTTTCTCCCATATCTTGGCAGCAGTGGAGAAATGTTGAATAGTCCTAGCTACCCTTAGAGTCATTGAAGCAAGTAGCCAGGACATAACAGTATCATTCTCCTTACGCCAAACTGCATATTCCACACTACCCACTTCAGGTTCCTTCTTCAGCCCGTCCAAATAACTAGTGAGTTCTCAGGATGTGATGAAGAGCATGGCTGAAACAGACCATTCTCTAAAGTTGTACTCATCCAACAACACATTAGTGATCTGGCTGTGCAGATTTGGATTCTCCAGATGAGGAGACCTCCCACCAGTCCTAACATCTCTAGAAGACACTTCCCCGGATATAGAATACATCTTCTCCTACTTGCAAAGATCAAAGCTGTAAACACAATATACAGAAAGCTATTTCAGACTTACGGAACTTGTTGCACTGCAAACTCAGCCCTAAGAACCCGTAACAGAGCTGAAACAACAAGCACCACACGGTTGCACTGTGCAATAATCACTGCTGTCGCAAACTGTAATCTGTTGTGCTGACTTCTGCTGTGTTCTAATCACTGCTGTCGCAGACAATAATCTGCCCTATGACCAGTTCTAGGACTGCCACAATCAATCCTTCCACCTAGATCTGTTCAATACAAATCTCTCTTAGCCGAATGGCTACAATGCTGTACTGAGTCTAGTAGGGCATCAACTTCTGGGACTAACTCCCCTTGGGCCCTACAACCAAGGGAAACCCTAGATGTAGGTCCTGTTGTGTTCTATGACCAACCCTAGGGTTTCTTTGCAGCAACCAAGATAGAAAAAGAAAAAGACTAAGAGTTAGAAGAGGAGGCGGTGGCTGTAACCAGGTGAAAGATTAGAGCTCTGATACCATGTTTGCTAGAATACAGTTGCCGAAGGAGAAGAGAAGAAGAAGGAGAGGAAGATTTGAGAATGGCAGCAATGAATCTCTCGGCCGGCCCAACTCTATTATAAATAAGTGTATTACATAATGTTACATAAATAGACTAGAATGCCCCTAATTAGTGATGGGACACCTAGACAAATAAAACACTAAATAAGATTAGGCCCAACAACTAATGACTTAAAACCCAACAAAGATAAGCATACATATTAAGACAGCCGAACCAACAATATTAAAAGAGGAACCACAAGAAAAACCTACCTAAAGAATTGGGAACCCAAATTCATTTCTCACCAACTTAGTTATTAAGAACCTCCCCATCCAACAAATTCAAAAGACTAGAAATAGGAACAAATTCAAACTCACGCTTGGATTTCTACTAAAATCTAATTTCTGATCAAAACCAAGGGATGAAGAAGGTAGAACAAACTCAAAGATTGTATGGATCCCCTAACTAGAGATCTTCCTACAATTTAACCTTGTGGCCAGACAAGAGATAATGCATGATCGATTAAGAAATAGGGGAAGAATAGTATGAATTGCCTTCCAAGGACAATCAGGGGTATCTCTACGCAGAACTCCGACATCCCAACCATTCTATGAGAGCCAATGAATGCTCACCAAAACTTTATGCCAAAGATTTTCTATTTCCCATTAAGCCTCCAAAAATTTATGCCATCGTGTTGTGGTAAGTATTCATGGGCTCACAAATAAAAGTGGGGATGATGGACTATCACATAGAATTACTCTTGATTCTCTTTTGAGAGACATCCATGGTATCCTCCCAATGTTCATTAATCACATCAAATATGGCCATGTCTTGGCTAACAAAATCAAAATTTGGGAAAACCCTTGGGTTGAGAAGTCTCCGTTGAAAGATATCTTCCACTCTATCTTCATTGTTTCCTCTCTTAAAGGCAAAACAATTTGGGCTAAGAAGAAAACCTTAGGAACTCTGAAATTCCTCTTGTTTCTAGCCTTTTGCATTGGATGGGGTTTCTCTTGATCCTATTACATTGGATGGTCGTATGTGGGCCAATAGTCCTACAGGTGGTTTTTCTTGTGCCTCCTTAAAAATCTTTAATTTCCTCTACTCCCTCTCAGATGTCCTTTCTCGTAAAGGAAGTTCGATGTAAACCTATCTCTCTGAAAATTAGTGTTTTCTATTGGGAAGTCTTCCATGGGGCATTAATACTTGTGATTTAATACAAAGGAAGAGACCCAACTGGTACTAATCTCCTATTCGCAAATAATGTACAAAACGAATGGGGAGACGGCTTACCGATTCTTAATCTCCTATACAATTGTCTAGTGCATTTGGGAAAAGTTCCCTGCTCTATTTGGAATGCAAGTAGTTTGATGGTCACATGGTCAAGTCATCAAATAAAAGAGGAAGATTGATATGGAGATGTGCTACGACTTGGACTATATGGGTAGAAAGGAATGCACAAATTTTTAAAGAAAAAGAAACAATTAAAGAGGCTTTAATGGGAAACAGTATAGTTAGCTGGCACATAGGGTGAAAACAATAGATTTGTTCTTTGATTTCATAATGAATGATATTCTTATAAATTAGGCAACAATTGCAGCCTCCAACAAAAAAGCAAAATACAAGGAGGGAGTGGAAATCGCTAGAGAGTGGATGGATGTTTTAAGGTCCAATAGGATGAAAACAATTGCAGGTCCAATAGGTGAAGGAGACTCAAGTAGTTACTAGAGTATGATAAGCTAAGGAGATGGGAGTTGAATAATTGGTTATTAAAGGAGCTCCCGATGTTGCGATCAGCTGGTTACTAGAGTATGATAACCAGGGCTGTATGACCACAATCTCTTCTCGTGTTTCAGTAGTTCATTAATAAATTCTGTTTATTTAGCAGAAAAAGATTGTATTTGTTACAAATAAAAAGAGAAAAAAAAATAATACTTTTTTTTATTTTTATTTTAAGCAACACAGGAAGATTAGAACAGTAAAAGCATTCAGAAGATATCATCTACGTTACTCACATCCACACAGCAGCAACTATATAATGACAGGAAGGCACAAAACCAGTACTAATATGGTATTACCAATGCCAATTTATGTAAACAGGCATATTTAAAATGCAAGACACTATTTTAGCAATCAAAATGAACAAAGACAAAACCCAATTCTTTTTAGGGGAAAAGCATTGCCCAGTGAACTGTACAGCCATGCACCCACAATGTTGGGCCCAAGCAAGTATGACATTTAAACACAGTTCAAGATTTTTCACAAATGAGGCAAGCTTAAGAGTGATGAATTCAATAAAATCCCCCCAACTTTATTTTTCAACAAATATTCTTGCATTTCTGTCTTCCCACAATGTCCCTACAAATGCAGTAGTTGTACACATACACATCATTCCTACCCATTTTCCTTGAGCATTTGATTACGAAAGAGCCAAACAATTTATCTAAGGTAACAGAAGGATCCCACTTGCAATGAAATGGAGCAAGAAATAAATTCAAATGCAACAACCAATGACAGGAGATTAATAGGTCGTATGCAGTCTTCAAGACTACATTTGCATATGATGCACCAGCACCACTTAGGAGAAGAAGAACAACTAGGTCTCCTCTCTTTGCAAAAGGTCTCAACTGTTGATACTTCCATTGAAAACCTCCCAACAAAAAGCACCAAAATCTGAGCGAACAGGTGAACATCAGAACTCACAACACGTCACAAAACTTGAGTCAAACGGAGTAACCCTAACCAACATATTAAAAGAGGACCACAAGAAAAAAACCTACCTCAAAAGTTATCAACCCAAATTCATTTATCCCCAACTGAGCTATCAAGAAACACCCCATCCAACAAATTCAAAAGAATGGAAACAGGAACAAATTCAAACTTTCGGATTTCTACTAAAATCCAACTTCCAATCAAAACCAAGGGATGAAGAAGGTAAAACAAACTCAGAGATTCTTTTCCCTTTAAGATTAGAGATGGCATAGATACAAGGAAACACACCTCTCAATAGGAATTCCCAAGCTAGAAATCTTTCAAAATTTTAACCTTATTGGCAAAGGAGAGATCATACATGATGCAATTAGAAAATAGGGGAAGAGTACTATGAATTGCCTTTCAAGGAGAAGTAAGGGTAGCTTTGTGCAGAACTCCAGCATCCCAACCATTCCTTGAAAGCCCATGAATGCTCACCACAACTTTGGGTCAAAGATTTCCAATATCCCACGAGGCCTCCAGAACCTTATGCCATCGGGTTGTGGTAAGGTTTCATGGGCTCACAAATAAAGGTTGGGATGACCGACTATCACAAAAAAAATACTCTTGACTCTCTTTTGAGAGACATCCATAGTATCCTCCCAATGTTCATTAATCACATCAAGTATGGCCATATCTGGGCTAACAAAATCATATTTTCGGAAGATCCATGGGATGAGAATCTCCATTGAAAGATATCTTCCATTCCACCTCCCTAATCTCTTTTCTACTTGTCTAATAAATATAAGAAAAGTACCAAATCTCCTATCCAATTGTCTAGTGTATTTAGGAAAAGTTCCTTGCTCTATTTGGATGCAATGGCCTCTACTTATTAGATTGGAAAAGTTGTTTGATGGTTCCATGCTCAAGTCATCAAAGAAAAGTGGAAGATTGATACGGAGAAGTGCAAGGGATACTACGACTTGGACTATATGGGAAGAAAGGAATACACAAATTATTAAAGAAGAAGAAAGAAATGAAAATGTTTTAATGAAAAACATTATAGTTAGTTTGGCACATAGGGTGAAAACAATATATTCTCTTCACCACTCCATTAGCATATGATGCACCACTTAGGAGAATAAGGCCAACTATGTCTCCTTTCTTTGCCAAAGGTCACAAGGGTTGATATTTCCACTAAAAAATTCCCAACAAAAATCACCAACATCTAAGGGAATAGGTGCACATTAGAACTCTCAACATGTCACAAGAATGGAGTTAGGCGGGCAAGTAACCCTATCCAACATATTAAAAGAGGAACCACAAGAAAAAACCTATCGGAAGAGTTAGCAATACATAGTCATTTATCACCAACTGAGTTATCAAAAACCACCACAAACAACAAATTCAAAAGACTACAAATAGGAAGAAATTCAGACTCCTAGATTTCTACTAAAATCCAACTTCCAATTAAAGCCAAGGGATGAAGAAGGTAGAACAAACTCAGAGATTGTTTTCCCTTTAAAAGTAGATATGGCACAAATAAAAGGAAACACACCTCTCAAAAGGCACTCCGAATATAGAAATCTTTCCAAATTTTAACCTTGTTGCCAAAGGTGAGATCATTCATGATGTGATCAAGAAATAGGGGAAGATTACTATTAACTGCTTTCCAAAGAGAAGTAAGCAAGGGTAGATCTACGCAGAACTCCAGCATCCCAACCATTCTTTGAGAGCCAATGAATGCTCACCACAACCATGTGTCAACGATTTCCGATATCCCACGAAGCCTCTAAAACTGTATGCCATCGGGTTGTGCTAAATATTAATGTGCTCACAAATAAAGTTGGTATGATGGACTATCACAAAGAACTACTCTTGACTCTCTTTTGAGAGACATCCATGGTATCCGATCAATGTTTATTAATCACGTCTAATATGACCTTGTCTTGGATAACAAAATCAAATTTTGGAAAGACCCTTGGGTTTAGAAGCCCCCATTGAAAGATATATTTCGTTCCATCTTCACCATTTCCTCTCTTAAAGGAAAATTATTTCTGAGCATGCCAACCCGAAGTCTCCTTTGGTCTTTGGCTGAAAATTTGGGCTATGAAGAAAACCTTAGGAACTCTGAAATTCAACTTGTTTATAGCCTTTTCCATATCTTCGAACAAGTACACATTAGAGCTCTCAACATGTCACAAGAATGGAGCTAGACGGGGGAGTAACCCTAAGCTATCAAGAACCACCCCAAACAACAAATTCAAAAGACTACAAGTTGGAAGAAATTCAGACTCCTAAATTTCTACTAAAATCCAACTTCCAATTAAAGCCAAGGGATGAAGAAGGTAGAACAAACTCAGAGATTGTTTTCCCTTTAAAATTAGATATGGCATAGATACAAGAAAACACACCTCTCAACAAGCACTCCCAAGCTAGAAATCTTTCCAAATTTTAACCTTGTTGCCAAAGGTGAGATCATACATGATGCGGTCAAGAAATAGGGGAAGAGTACTATGAAGAGCTTTTCAAAGAGAAATAAGCAAGGGTAGATCTGTGCAGAACTCCAGCATCCCAACCATTCTTTGAGAACCAATGAATGCTCACCACAACCATGCGTCAATGATTTCCGATATACCACGAAACCTCCAAAACTGTATGCCATCGGGTTGTGGTAATTATTAATGTGCTCACAAATAAAAGTTGGGATGATGGACTATCACATATTACTACTCTTGACTCTCTTTTGAGAGACATCAATGGTATCCAGCCAATGTTTATCAATCACGTCAAATATGAACTTCTCTTCGCGAACAAAATCAAATTTTGGGAAAACCCTTAGTTAGAGAATTCCACATTGAAAGATTAATTTCATTCCATCTTCACCGTTTCCTCTCTTAAAGGAAATTTATTTCTGAGCATGCTAACCCGAAGTCTCCTTTGGTATTTGGCTGAAAACTTGGGTATGAAGAAAACCTCAAGAACTCTGAAACTCCACTTTTTTCTAGCCTTTTCCATATGATCGAACAGGTCCACATTCGAGCTCTCAACATGTCACAAGAATGGAGCTAGAAGGAAGAATAACCCTATCCAACATATTAGAAGAGGAACCACAAGAAAAAACATACCAGAAGAATTAGCAACCCAAAATCATTTATCCCCAACAGAGCTCTCAAGAACCACCCCAAACAACAATTTCAAAAGACTACAAATAGGAAGAAGTTCAGACTCCTAGATTTCTACTAAAATCCAACTTCCAATTAAAGCCAAGGGATGAAGAAGGTAGAACAAACTCAGAGATTGTTTTCCCTTTAAAATTAGATATGGCATAGATTCAAGGAAACACACCTCTCAACAGGCCCTCCCAACCAAGAAATCTTTCCAAATTTTAACCTTGTTGCCAAAGGTGAGATCATTCAAGATGTGATCAAGAAATAGGGGAAGAGTACTATGAATTGCCTTCCAAAGAGAAGTAAGCAAGGGCAGATCTGCGCAGAACTCCAGCATCCCAACCATTTTTTGAGAGCCAATGAATGCTCACCACAACCACGTGTCAACGATTTCCGATATCGCACGAAGCCTCCAAAACTGTATGCCATCGGGTTGTGATCCGGTTTTAGCCCGAATAGGCGTCCAAGAAATTGAGCAACTCATGCCTAGAGGTCACGTCCACCAGACGGTCGATTCGGGGGAGCGGGAAGCAGTCTTTTGGGCAAGCTCGGTTCAAGTCGGTGTAGTCAACGCACATGCACCACTTGCCGTTGGCCTTCTTTACCAGGACGGGGTTGGCTACCCAGCTCGGGTATTGGACTTCTCTTATGAAGTCCGCCACGAGAAGCTTCTCAACTTCCTCGTCGACTGCTTTCCACTGTTCTGGGGCTAGGTTGCGTTTCTTCTGTCTAACGGGCCTAACTACAGGATCAGTGTTTAGCTTGTGAGCTATGAGTCTGGGGTCTATACCGAGCATTTCTGCCGCGGACCATGCAAAAATATCTAAATTTTGAAGTAAAAAATTTACCAGTTCAGATTGTAGGGGCTCTGGGATGGAAGAACCGATCTGGAGCATCCGAGTTGGATCTGTTGTCGTCGTGGGGGTAATGGACCCCTCGTGCATCGTCCTCTGTGAAGAAAATCGGCTCTTTTGTTCTTGGCCGCTTTGGGGGGTTCTGCCCCTTGCGGGTGACCTCACGAACCGACGTCCAAGCTGCCGCTGAAGTGCAACCCGCAATGATTGAACCTCCCACTATCATGTGGATGGTCCCCCGAACTGGCCTCTCCTCCGGAGGCTGTCTCTGCGGTTGTTCGGCCGGCCTGTTGCTGGATTCGGGAGCGTCTCTACCCCGCTCCCCTTGCCGACCTGTTCTATTACTATTATTATTATTATTATTATTATTATTATTATTATTATTATTATTATTATTATTATTATTATTATTATTATTATTATTATTATTATTATTTTGTACAAAGTTCCTCAAATATCTACGATAGATGAGCTTCTCTATCTCATCGCGGAGGTTTTTACAACTCTCGGTATTGTGATCGTGGTCTTTATGAAAGCTGCAATACAAATTCTTATTTCTATCATTGGGATTCCCCCTCAGACGGGGTGGCCACTTCACATACGGGGCATCCTTGATTGCCATCAGAATTTCGGCCCGCTTTGTATTCAGTGGAGTGTAATCAGCCCGGTCCAGAGCAGGAGCTCGGAACAACTGACCCGGCTTTGCACCCCAAGCTGTTTCCTTTTTTCTTCGGGTGTCCTCTTGACTAGGAGGTTCTTCTCTTTTTCTTTTTTCAGGTGTGCCTTCACCCTTCTAGTTGATCTCCTCTTCGGTGGCTATGAACTTATCCGCAAGTTTCAAAAACTCGGTTATGGTCGCGGGTTGGTTGACGACCATGTGCCACTTGAACTCTTTGTGCTTCACGCCCTTCTTGGCCGCTACAAGGCGTACGGTAGGATCCAGGTGCGGTATCTACATACAAGTGCCATTGAACTGCTTGATATAACTCCTGATGGACTCTCCCTCCCTTTGTGCTATGTTGAAGATGCTTTCTTCAGTTCGCAGGCACCGCTTGCTGGTGACAAAGTGTGACGTGAAGGCTTGTGCGAACTACGCCCAACTTCTTATTGACCCGGGCGCCAAGTTCCAGTACCACGTGCGGGCTGCTCCCCTGAACGTAGTGGAGAAGGCCACGCACATGCACAACTCACTGGCTCGCGCCAGGTGCATCTATGACTGAAAGGCATCTACATGATCACTCGGGTCGAATGGCTTATCATACTTGTCAAGAGGGGGGAGCTTGAAATCCTTGGGCATCGGGACCGCCAGGAGTTCGAAAGATAGGGGGGATGGAACTGAGAGAAGGGGAGCTTTGGCTTCGGCTGAGCCTACCTCTTCTTTGCCCATAAGCTCGAGCAAATCGCAGGTGACAGATCGGCGAGCTCGGTGTTGGCGCCTCTGCTTCCTGATGGGTTCGGCGTTCGTGATGCTCACTTCCGTGATATCCAGAATAGTTTGCGCTAGGGTAGCCCGGTCTGCTGGTGATGGCTACGGGCAAAAGGGGCCTGCTTGGAGTCTACTACTAGGATTTCGAACCGATTCCCAAGGATCGGGGTTCCAAACTTTGACTACCGAGGCGATGTTGACCGACAGGGCCGGGGTCCTCCCACGACGAGATTGGGGTAGCCGATCTCTCCCGTCTGCCGTGGGGGAGGCTTGGATTTTTGGAAGACTTTGGGGGGCCTCGCCTCGGCCAGAGTGTTCGCTCTGGCGGTGAGACTTGGCTTGTTGCGAGACCTAGTGCTGAAGCTGTTGAAGCTGAGGTTGGGGCAGCTGGGGGAACTACTACTGATACTGGTACTGGGAGACCTAGTGCAGCACGTGCTGCTGATAGAGCTAAAGCTGTTGGAACTGTTGCATTTGGGCCTGCATGGCCCTCATGCACTGCACTAGGTCCTCCAGTTGGTTCGGGTTAGCCGTCGGGGGCACAACCGAAGGTTCGGTGAATGTTGTTCCGACTGTAGCAGGAAGTGGGGCGATGACATGTGCCATTGTGAGAGGCACGCTTAAGCTGGGGATTCCGTCCGCTGAGAGGGGGACTGTGAACTATTCGATACAGACAGTAGGAAGCTGGGATTGTTCCCTGGAGTTATCCATTTCCGTGCTTCGTCCGACATTGCTAGGGGAAGCCATGAATGTTGGATTGTTTCAAGGAAGAAGAAGTTTCTCCTCTACCCTGAGGGCTTTTATAGGGGCGCTCCTTGGGAGATCGGACATAACCGTCATTGGGCCCCCTGCTACAACCGTTACTTGCCAGGGCTGCGCAGGTGGCCGTTGTGATGTACTCCTTACCCGGGCAAGTGACACATCTCCAAAGTGACGGGAACGCCTCCACTTACTGAGAGACGTGGGCGCAAATTACCAAAAGGACAGGGATTGCGCTGTCAGTAGGGGATATGGCGCAATCTTATTGGTACGGCCTGTCAAATAGAAGCTTCCTGTGAAATGCTCATGCGATCCACTCGCAAGCTACTTTGTAGCGAGCACGGAATACTTCAAGGGTACCCTTAGAATTAGTCCTCGGGATGACTTGTCTGCTTGGGAGTTCGGGCGAGCTGGTTTCCTTAGCTTGTGAGCTGAAATTGCCTCGGAATATCCCTTTGGGGGTGGCTCGGGGAACCTGGAGCTTGCATCGTGGCGAGCTGCTCTAGGGGCCTGTTACTTAGATGTATCGGGCCACAATGCTGAGCTATCGCTTACGTTGGGTCAATGTCCATGTGTCGCCGTTTCATAGATCGGGTCAAATTACCCTTCATCAATATATATGATGAAGAAAAATGCCAATTAAGGTGGGTAACATAGGTGATGTAAGGTTGATACATTTGATGACGGTTGGTCAGCTCAAAAGGTTTGAGGAAGGACCCATTGAGGAAATTGAGAATTGGCCAGACTCCTAAATGGGCTACACTATGTACCCTACTACCATCTAGCGAAGGATCATGCTGTTATGAATCCTGATTTTTTATTTATTTTCTCTATCCACATTTTACACTGCGGTCACACATTTCACAATTAGACTTGTCGGTTGGGTTGGGTCAAGTTTTATAATTAGTCCCAAATCCAAGCCTGACCCTCAAGTTTTATAGTAAAATTATGATCCTGAGCTGAACCGTTACTTTCTCTTTTTTTATTCCTAACTGTTTTAGCCCTTTGAACTTGCAATACATCCTTTTTTTTTTTTCTCATTGGTGTTGTTAATGGTATTTTTATACAAATGATTAAGGCTGCATTTGTCATTCCTTATTTTATGGACTTATCTCTGTTGTACAGTTAAAAATTTAATACTCTTAGGAGCATTTTAATTGCAAAAAGGAGATTAGTCCTTAAAATAAGGAATGACATATGCAGCTTAAATCACCTTAGTCTATTTTTTCTCATTTTATTCATCTATTTGAACTAATCCTAGATTGATTCAAATGATTCATCATCCTTTCTAGCTTTTCCACCCAACCATTTCAACATATACATTTCTGTCACAATCACTTTAGGTACGTTGTTTCTTCAATGTCCAATTATATGCTCCACATAGCATAATTGGAGTTACTCTCTCTCTCTCTCTCTCTCTCTCTCTCTCTCTCTCTCTCTCTCTCTCTCTCTCTCTCTGTATATATATATATATATATATATATATATATATATATATATATATATATAATGATGCTTAGGAATTTTCTCCTTTTTTAATTCTGTCATTTTTGAAACAATCAATGAAATGCTCTCCTTTTCCATAAAAAATTACCTAAAACCTCTCTCTCTCTCTAAACAATCTTCTCTCTTAAAATTTCTCCTAAACTAATTCTCTCATTATCCCCCACTTTCTCCTAAATTATCTCTAATATCTATTTATCTTTTAAATTATTTATAATTCCTATTTATCTCCTAAATTATCTATAATTTAGTAGAGAGTTTCCCTCCTAAGTTATCTCTAATTCCTATTTATCCTCTCTTGCACTTTTTATCTATATCTATCTAAAGAAAGTTTAAATTACAAACTTTAAGAATTATTTAAATATTATAACAAAATTATATAATAACTTCAAAATATTTATTAAGAATACAAAAATTAATTCTAATAGATTTAATAATGTTCATATTATTAATAATTTTACAAAACTCATCACAAAATTATGTATTAACATATAAATTAAGATTTTCTAGATTCTTCGTTTATATGTTTATATGTTATTCAAATAATAAAAATTTAACATTAAAAAATAACACACACACACTAAAGTAGAATGATAACATGTCATGGCCTAAGTTTTCTCCATTACCCCAATGGAGAACTTTGAGCCCCTCTCATTTTAGCCTTCCTTGTCCTTGCTCCCTCATGAGGCCACCTCATCACTCCCTTCTCCCTCTCTGATAATGACACATCATCATGCTTGCCTTACCCCTCTTTCCCCCTTGTTCATCCCATTGGATATCCCTTACTAAAACTATTCCTAAAATCCCTCTCTACCAAAATCTAATCAAATCTAGCCAAGTGGCTCCACTATCCCCCATTTTCTCCTAAATTATCTATAATTCCTATTTATCGCCTAAATAATCGCTAATTCCTATTTATCATCTGCCCAACTTTTCATCTATCTATATCTATCTAAAGAAAATTTCAATTAAAACATTTAAATATTATTTAAATATTATAATGAAATTATGTTAATAACTTTAAAATATTTATTAAAGACAAAAAGAATAATTATAAAAGGTTTAATAATATTCATATTACTAATAGTTTTATATTTTTATGAAATTAGTAATGAAATTATAGTTTTATGGATTATTCAATTTAATGACTAAATAATATTTTAAAAACATAAATAAAAATTATTTAAATAAAAAAAATATTAAAATAGCTAAATAATTATGTAAAAAATATTTAAACTTACACAATAACTTTACAGAAATAAATTTTAAATAACAGAAAATATTAAATATTTTACATATTTTTTAAATATTTAAATAATGAAATATTTAACATAACTAAATTTTAAATAGTTAAAATAACAAAATTATGTAATAAATTAAAAAAAAATCTTAAAAGTAGAATAATAATTATAATAGATTTCATAACTCTTGAATTATTCATAATTTTATATTTTACAAAATTAATAACGAAATTATGTAATAATAGTATAAATTATAATTTCATGGATTATTAAATTTAATAAAAAATTAATATTTTTAAATAATGGTATAGTTTAAATAATAATTTTATATTTTACAAAAGTAATAAAGAAATTATGTAATCACAATATAAGTTATAATTTTATGGATTATTCAATTTAATAACTATATAATATTTTAAAAACATAAAAAATGTATTTAAATAATAAAATGTTAAAAATATAGAATTAATTATATAACAACATAATTAAAATTACGTAGTAACTTTAAAGAAATAAAATTATAATAACAAAAAAGATTAAATATTTTACATATTATTTAAATTTTTAACATAACTAATTTTAAATAGTTAAAATAACATAATTATGTAAAAAATTTTAAATTTTTTTCTTAAGAGTAGAATAATATAATAATTATAATAGATATCATAACTTTTGAATTAATAATACTTTTATATTTTGAAAAATTAATAACGAAATTATATAACAACAGTATAAATTATAATTTCATGATTTATTAAATTTAATAAATAATTAATATTTCAAAATTGGTATTACTTAAATAATTAAATAATATTATAAATAACTAATTTTTAAATACTTTAAATATAAAAATATTAATAACTAAATCATATCTTATATATTATTTCAAAAACAAAAATTAGATTAAATAACAAAATTATGTTATAACGTTAAAAAAATAATCAAAAGAACAAAAGTAATTGTAACTCACGGAGACTCATATGTTGCATGGAATGTGGCACCCCTCCTTGCCCCTTGCCCCTCGCCCCTGTATTCAAGACACTCTACCTCATCCTTGCTCCGTCCCTAATGGCGGGGTGGGTTGGAGGCGAGGTACCCATTCCCCATCCGGGATGGAGAATCGTCAATTTTTTCCCACCTCGAGGCAACCACCTAAAAATAATCAAATTTTTTGATATTTTACAAATAGGATTATGGGAATTTGGGGTATTTTACGAATTAGATTATGAAGATTTGGAGGTATTTTATAAATGGAATTGTCCAACACTATGATCATAAGAATACAAACAATAACTTAGAGATATTTTAAAAACCATTATTAAATTTACTGATATTTTACTAATTTACCATCGGTTTGGGAAATTATATGCAAACCCCATCACTGATTTGGAGCAAAAATATTTTCTCCATCCCTATATAAGATTCAAGAGAACTTGCCTCGTTCGGGGTGGGGCAGGGTATTATTTATGTTTTATATACTATTTTTAAATAAACCTTAGATGTTTTCAATATAAAAAATTGAATACTAAATCATATTTTAAACATTATTAGAAAAACAAAAAAAAGATTACATAACAAAATTCTATAGTAACTTTAATAAGAATATAAAATATAAATAAATGAAAAAATAAATATTATTGAAATAGTGGAAGTAGATTAATTAACTTAGAGGTATTAAAGCTTTTTATTAGTTATTTATTGTGTTTTCATTATAAATATATTTTAGCAATTGTGTATTTTCTCTATAAATTTTTAATAATTATTGGAGATTAAACTATTGTTATTTGTTAGAGGTTAAACTATTAGTTTATCTTAAATTAGGAGTGTTCACTAGGCAATTCAGTTTAGTTGGAGATTGTTTGGCTAGCCAAACTGATCCAACCGGGTTAGGGAGTTGATTACTCGAAACCGTCCAACCTTTTGTAAAAACTAACCATTGGTTAATTAATAAATGTTCAAGTTTTTAATGTTTAGCATAATTTACATTAATCATTGTAGTTTAATAAATTTTCATTAAATTTTTACAACAATTATTTATTCATAAAAGAAATTACTAATTGGTGTAATTTACTAATTTCTATAAAATCAATAATTATAGATAACAATTATCAAATAATCCAAGGAAACTCTATAACTAATAATCCATATTTTTAAAAAATAAATAATAATTAAAAATTAGGAAATTAATCTATCAAAAAATATTCTCCAAAACTATTTAAATTTCCATTATTATTACTCAATTAAATAATTATTACAAATTTTAGGAAAATTAATCTATCAAAAATTGGTTCATAGTTATTTAAACAACAACATCAATATTTTTTAATAAATAAATATGAAATAATATAGGAAAATTATTAAATCTACCCAGACTGGTCTAGACCACATGGTTGACTTCAACCATACTTGGTTTTACATTAATTAACAACAAATGATTTACTTTTAATTAAAATTAATGTAATTTAACATAATTACATCACATTGATTAATAGTAAATAATTTAGGTTTAAAAAGTAAACAATTTACATTAATTCACATTAATTTATTGTTATTATAAATAACTAATTTACTATAAATTTTTGCTAATCAACTATAATTTCAATAATTTTTGGAAATTGACATAAAATATTAGAATTTATTATTATTTAATTTACTATTAGTTAATTATTTATAAAAAATTATTAGAATTGTAGGAATGACAATTTTCCCTGTAAAACTAGGTCCCTACCCTACCCCACCCCAAATGGGGCAAGTTTTCTTGAATTTTAAATAGGGATGGGAAAGAGACAAGGTGGGGATGGGAAAAATATTTTTGCTCCAATTGAAGGATGGGGAAGGGATGAGGTTTGCATATAATTCCCCAAACCCAATGGTAACTTAGTAAAATATTAGTAGATTTAATATTGATTTTTAAAATATCTCTAAGTTTTTTTCATATTCTTATAATACTAGGATTCCACAATTCCATTTATAAAATACCCCCAAATTGTCATAATCCAATTCCTAAAATACCCCCAAATTCCCATAGTCCTATTTGTAAATTATCTACAAATTAGATTATTTTTAGGTAGTTACCTCAAGGTGGAGAAAACTTGGGGATTCCCCATCCCTAACCAATAATGGATGCCTCGCCTAGAACCTGCCCCACCACTAGGATGGGACGGGGATGGGTAGGGGTGATCATTTTAGCCCAGCCTAGAAATTATAGACTTGGGCCTGGGTTTTTTGTTCAGGCTCGACCCGGGTCTGGGCCCACGTTAGGCCCACAAATTTTAGGGCCGAGATTGGGCTTAATACGTCAAGCCCGACCCTGGCACGCATATATTTAAACGTACACCTTTTGTGTATAATGTATACATATGTATACATGTTATTTTACATTATATTATATATTCTATATATAAATATTATAATATCACATATATAATTTATATTATATGTAATATTTTATATTATATAATGTATAAAATAAGTTTATATGCATGTTGTGTCATTTAATATATAGATATGTAATGTTTTATATGTGAGTGACGTTGGCCCGGAATTAGGCCCAGCCCGGCCTGGGCTCGTATAGAATTGGACTAGGGCTTATGTTTCAGGCTCGGAACCTCGAGCTGGGTAGGCCTAGGCCTAAGCTATAGCCCTTATCATAAGTGCAAAGCCCAGCCCGGGCCTGGCCAAGCCCATGGTCACCCCTAGGGATGGGGTGGAGTGTCTTGACTACGGGGGCAAGGGACATGGAGGAGTGCCCCATCCCGTGTATCATACAGGGCCCCACTAGTATTATTTAAATATTTCAATAGCTAAATATCTTAAATAACAAATATTAAAAATAGCTAAATAATTATATAACAAAAATATTTAATATTATGTAACGGCTTTAAAACAAATAAAATTCAAATAACAAAAAAATAAATAAATATTTTACATATTATTTAAATATTTAAATAACTACATTTTTTTATAAATGTTAAATAACTACATATTTTAAATATCAAAATATTTAACATAGCTAGATTTTAAATAGTTAAAATAAAAAATATGTAATAAATTTAAAAATTTCTTAAAAGTAGAAAATTAATTATAACATAATATTAAAATTAATAATAAATTAATATTTACAAAATTAACAATGAAATTATGTATTAATAGCATAAATTATAATAGTATAAATTATGTAATAATGAAATTACGTAATAAAATAATGGATTAGTTGGTTTCGTCAGTTTGATGAACAACACTAGCTGAAATTAATTAGTGTTATTTTTGAATTGTAATAATTTATTAAAAACAATATACAAAATATAAATAATTATTAATTATTTAAAAAATAAAAAATATAAAACAATTGTTTACTCTTATGTGTTTCTATTGTTTAGCTTTCACTTAACAAATCTCATACATCGAAGGGTCCCTGCTAGTTGTTTTATAAAAATTACCTTTTAATCTAAAGACTCGGGATGCACCCCTCCATTTTGTCTATCCTAAAAATGAAATTAATATTTTCAAATTTTAAGTTATCATTAAACTATTTAGATCAATCCTAACCATTCAATTTTGCAACCTAAGCAACTAAAGAGATAAGAAAAGAAAGAAATCTCTTGACCAAAACCCAGAGAGATAAACGGGAATGGTAACCATCTTGTTGTCCGACTACTGATTGAGAACAAAAATTTGTTTTGACAAGGACCCATGGTTGGACTGCTAATTCAGGATCCTGTTCCCTTTACAGGTCAAGGAACAAGCTGAGTGACCTGAGATTAGCTATAGCATCTATGACCCATACTTGTTCATTCATATCATCGCTCCTTAGATTAGCTATAGCATCTATGATTTACCAAGATTTCACCTACAGGAATGGTAACAAACATTCTTTAAACAAGTAAAAAAGAAAGATGGAATGAGTCAAAATTTCCGATAGATTGTTACAAATCCTGTTTCATAATTTTTTGCGACAAAGTATAATAAACCATTTCCACAGTCTGCTTATAAGATAACAGAGGGTAAGAGAACATGATGAAACAAGTAAAATGAGGTTTCTTAATAGCACAAAAGCTGAAATTCAGAATTTAGTTATTCGACCCAAGGTACCTTAACCCAAATTTCTGTATGGCAAAATTGGGGATTAATTAGGCATGCCGTGAGATAAATAGATATTATACCAGTAAAACACTCCTGCCTCAACTACGCCGGGCTGCGGTTTAGTAGAAACAAAAAATGCAGAGTCCATGCTTAAAATGACAAAACAAAAGAATTGTTATGAACTGAGAAAACACCACTGAGAAAAATTGACAAGGAAAGCTTTAGTATTAAAAATTTGGCGGGGGTTCGGGTTTGGGAGGCCCACTCGAGCGAGTTCTGCAAAGTAAGCAGCGTCAGCGCCCGGCCAGCCTATAACCCCTCCATAAATTCTTGCGCATAAAAAGTTAGCGCGGCGACCGGCTCCCACCGCTCGCTTTGTTTTCCTTACTCATTAGTTTAAGGCGAGTTTTTAGGTTAGGTCATCGAGGATATATATAGTAGGCTGACAGGCGCTACGCTTTCACATCCTTTCGATGTGGGACTCGGAGCACGTTCAAAAGCACACTCGAGGTAATATCATGTCTCACACTCACTAGTCACTGGCTTTTCCTTTTTTACAGTTGTTTGAGTTGGGCCCTTTCACTAGATGACGTGCCAAGCTTTTATTTTTCGTTATAACTGGATCTAGAGCGAGCTCTGTACCTGTAGTGATGTAGCCCATCTTTTCTCACAGCATGGATGTTCACAGAGATGGCCTAAATCCTTATGATTGTCCACGTGTTTAATAATGCCTACAGATCTAATGTTGAGTCTCTCCAACTCAGCTTCAGAGGATTAAATTACTGTTTCAAAAACAAAAAACAAAAATCAGCTTGAGACTTATTAAGCAATTCCTGGGCAACCACAAGTGCACAACCATTTCGTTGTTATTCATTTGGACTTGATAAATGACGCTCCAAGTCCAATCAGAACCACATCTAACCTTTTTAAGGGCCCGTTTGGGACGAACCCAGATCTCCTGTAAGCAAAAGTTTTGCTCACAAAGTCTCACATTGAGAATAGGTGAAATTTCTGAATTCTGGTCGCAGTTTTGTGCAGATGTCTCTGTTTTATACCTTTTCCTTGTTTCATTTTTCATTTTATTTATCTATCTTTGGGAAATCTTTAAAACTCACCATGAGTTTTCAGCATTTCTCTTAAATTCACCACAACTTTTCGAAATATCTAAAACTCAACATAAGTTTTCAGCATTTCTCTAAAACTCACTACAACTTTTCACCATGTCAGCAAGCTTTTATTTTCTAAAACTTACCTTCCATTAGTGCATCGTTAATACTTCTTAACCGAGGTGTCCATGTCAGCATAAATAATTTTTATGACCAAATTACCCTTGAATGGTGAGTTAGTGGGAAAATGGTTTTTTCAGTTTTCAAATTTCTTGGTTTTTTTTTTGCATTCTTTTGTTTTGTTATAATTTCCAATGTTTTTTATAATTTCTGTTTTTTTATATTTTTCTATTTTCTACAATCTATAAAATTTCCTGTATTTTTTTGTTATTTGTTTTCAATTTCTGTGTTTTTCTATAATTTTTGATGTTTTTCTACAATTTTTGTTTACTGATTTTGTCTTTCAATTTCTATAGTTTCTATAATTTGAAAATAATTTTTTATTTTGCTTGCAATTTTTATATATATTTTTTTAATTTCTATGTTTTTATGTATTTTATATTAGAAAATACTTTTTAAACTTTTTTCTTTTTTTCATGTATAAATATTAAAATGGTAATATATTAACACCCGTTAGTCTATTTAACGTCTAGTTAGTAACATGGTGAGTTTTAGACATTTTGAAAAGTTGTGGTGAGTTTAAGAAAAATGCTGAAAACTCATGATGAATTTTAGACAATTACCCTTTATCTTTCTCATGAATTTGTTATTAACCCAAATATTCCGAACAAGGAGTGGCATGTGCAAGATAGACGACAAAGAAATAAATGGACCAAAATTTTGGGATGAACATAGCCTTTTGAACGTGAGGCCAAAAACAAAAATAATGAAGGACAAATTTAAATAGCCGACCCCGTATAGTTGTTGGGATAAGGATTGGATGATGATGTTGACGATACAGATAATGACGACCAAACCAATATCAGAAATATCCAAATGCACTCCTAAATCCTAAATCCTTCTCGACTCCGAGAAAATGTAATTTAACTAGTGAACACGTTCACCATACAGTAGAAATGTCTTGCTTTCAGGTATATCTGCACTGCACAGCCGTGTATTTGAGATGCAAATGGTAGTAAGTGAATACCCATTGCAATTCCAAGTGTTTCACTAAAAATTAGAGCTCCCGAATGCTTATAAATAATAAAGGAAGAGGGAAATCAGGACACACAACTCTGTTGATCTTGCAATTGCGCCATAGTGAGAATGGCCTTCTGCGGCCATGAGCATAAGCCCAGGCCAATCTTGAAGCTAATGCTAATTCCCTTGCTATATACAGCTATATAGTGTTTAGACAGAATCATGGTTCAGAAACAATTCGTGCAAAGCAAAACACAAAACGACGGCTTGATCATACAAGAACACAGAGACAAAATCATTTAAGAGTTAAGAGTGTGCCTGCGCATGTTCAGGCTTGTGGGTGAACTCATAGTCAAGATGAACAAAGGCACGTTCAATCTCGGGCAGGAGCTCCAGCTTTTCCTGCAACGACTCCCCAATGTCATGTGCCTCCTGCAATGGCATTTCTGATGGCAATACAATGTCGACCTCAACAAAGTAATGTGAGCCGAAGGTGTAGGCTCGCACTGTGTCGATGTGTCTTATGGCCTTGTGGTGGTTCCAGCAAAGATATGTCAATTTCTGTAGATATTCTGGTGTTGCTGACCTGCCTACTAGGGAGTTCACGTTTTCCAGCACTGTCATGGACCATGTGCGAATGGTGTACAGGGCTAACTGCAATCATACATAGAACCCCAAACATTATAATACTAAAAAAGATGGTAGATGGGCAAGTAACAGACCCTATCTATATGTTGCAAATTGCAATACATGGAAAATATGTATACATCTACTGTCTAGACCAAACGCTGATGCCTGATGGGCTCCACCTAGAAAATCTTTATAGGACTGACTCATCTAGGAAAAGCCGAGTCCCTATGTGTTAATCACTCATTTTCTGGAGAACTAAAAACTTCAAAATTTTTGCAGCCTAAACTCTCTCTTGAGACATATTTCATCATGTCTAGTTAGAAAGAAGGCATATTTGCTTGGGTGGTTGCCATTTTTTGGACAAAGGTGTCAGTAAAAGTCCCATTTAATAGGTCATCCACTGGCTGCCTCCTGTAAGTATAGTAGGGGCAGGGATATACAGTCATCCCATCATAAGGCAATTATAATTCTTCAATCACAACTAAAAAAAAGTAATTTTACTTACAATGATAGCTCCAACAGGATCCAACCAGTCATTAATGTAATTTGCAAGAAGCGCAGCAACCAGCCCAATGACATTTGTGATGACATCAAAAAAGTGATCCTGAGCGTAAGCTTTGACGATCTCGTTGGTAAAAGTGCGGCAATAGAAAACCAGAAAGAGCTTTACAAATGTTACTGAAAGCATAATGCCAATCACCCATCGTTCTTGCTCCTTGGTCAAGTAGAATCCATCCTCCTGAAGTCAGGTTGAGAAAGAAAGATAAGAATCTACTTTTTGAGCACTATCTATACAAAATGTAGCAATCAAAAAGAAATCCTCAATTGTTGTGCATGGAGCTGAGAAAATATACAAAACTTACATCAGAGAATAGTGTGCGCAATGACTCCAAGATTATCTGCAGACCTAGTGTAGCCATGACAGAAGCAAAAACAAGGATTCCCTGCATTATTTTGTCAAGCAAGAATTAAGCATATAATTCAAGCATATTGCTTGGTACCCTTGCCATCAAAATTCAGATAAGGCATGAAACATCAGGTATAGAAAATACTCCATCTTCACATCAGAATTGGCTAATCTAAGCATCTATACATCACAAATGTAAGATGCAACAATTTGTTTGGAACAGGTTATACCAAATAAGACTCGGGATCCCCTTTGCCCGTGCTGTGTCACATTCAATTTTTTTCCACTAGGATCAAAGAAATGTATCATTTTTCTCAGTAGAATTGTATCCAATATTCTTTAAAATTATATATGATTTTCAAGAGACAAATAGTCATAAAGGGATACCCAATGGTCCAATTAGAAGGAAAAGGCTGTCTTACAAGGAAATGGAGTTAATGCCAACTCATAATTTTTGTTATCTCCACCCTAGACAAGCCTATAAAGGAAGAAGTACTTGTCATGATCAGAAGCAAGTAGTAATCTTTAAGATCCTTCACTAAAATCAACTAACCCTATTTATGAAGAATGTTCCTCATCAAAAAGTAATGTTAATTAAGTGGTACAGAAGCATGAATTTCATTGATTTTTATCGGTAAAATTTTATTGAACGTAACCAGTGCTTTTCATCCAGCCATTAGAAAGGTTTACAAGGATAATTGTCTAAAAGAAAGGACCAATTTGTAAGCAACCAATTCCTATCTTCTCAGAAAGAGAGATCCCCAACAATCCCAGACATAATGCCTAATACCCAGAAGAATATAAAGCTGAATGAGCTCCTACTTATCAAATCAAGGATTCCAGGTGTCACTAACTCAACAAAGGGCAGCCCAGTGCACATGGCTCTTGCCAACGTGGGGTCTGGGGAGGCACAGATGTATGCAGCCTTACCCCTGCACATACAGAGGTTGTTTCCAAGATTTGAACCCTGGTCAACAAGGTTGTAATGGAGCAACCCAGCCATTACCAAGGCCCACCCCCATGTCACAAACACAACATATTTGGGAAAAAAACATCCTTTCAGTCAATTCATATGTACCCATTTCTTTATCAAAACCTCAACTCCACCCTGGAAAATCCACACAAGCTAAAAAGAATTCAACTTCTATGAGCATGGAAGTGGTAATTAGCCATTTTATGTGGGTTGGTTGACTTTGAAGTCAAGTATCAAACTTGATCACGTCACCATGCACTTGTAGCATAGAGGTGGTAAAACTTTGTTGTAATTTTTAAACAATAGTATGATTTGCAATACATTCATGATTTCATTTGATTCAACTTTATTTCCAGTAATCTTATCATAATCTTATGACATATTTCCTTTGTTTTTTTTTTTTAGTCTTGAGCAGCAAAACTGCTGTTCCGTCCTTCACTCCCTCTAGGTTTCTTTGCTGCTATCTCTCTCCCCCCAAGCTTCTCTCCCCCCAAATTGCCTTATTTAGTAAACTCTTTTTCAGTTCCTATTTAATTACTTTTTTTCAATCCATCCCCTTCCCTAGCCTCTATATCACCCTTTAAACCCACCTTAGAGTGGATTTTACTTTATGCATCAATCCAAAACCTATTTAACATATTTCCCCTAGCCATCCTCCATCACCTCCCTAAAGAAAAAGATAATAGTCACGTTTACAGAATAAATGCATGTGATTGCTCTTGACATTTTATCAGACCAAGTATCACATAAATAAATATTCATAGTAAATGCACATGGTAATTTGTTCACTCATTGAGATTCAAAGGGAAAATAAACCAGATTTGTTGAGTATGAGTGAAAATATGGAACAGATCTGCAAACCCAACCCATGTAGTTGTAATAATTCCCTAACTCAATTTTCTGATTCAAACAGCAAAACAGGGAAAGCAGTGGATTTCAGAATCCTTTTCCATCCTGCTTGGCCAATCCAGATACAGCCTGAATTGAACCCATAAACGGGAAATTCTGTAATAGTAGTAAATGGTAATGTTGAGGTCAAACCCCATAATTTAGACAGTGTCTAATAATGCAAGAATAGTGTATTCCAGGTGGGAACAGGAACTGGTTATCATTACATGGAAGAAGCCAAGAGAGGAGAAAGTCAGAAGACAAACAAAGCAACTCAGCAAAAACCAAACATCTTGAAATGTTAAAAATAGCATACAAGCTGAAAAAGGATAAACAATAAATTCATTGGGGAAAAGTTAATGTAAAAAAAATGCAGTATTTCAGAGCAAATAATTGCAGGAGAAACTGACCAATGGCTGCATCCGCTTCTTTCCAATTGGGTACCGGTATGGGTTTGGTGTCTGCATAGAGAATGCCGTAAACCACAGAATGAAACCTGACAAAAGATCAAGAAGCGAGTCTAACGTGGATGCTATGATCGCCAATGAACCACTCCTAATGGATGCATAAACTTTAGCAGCAAAAAGAGCCATATTTGCAATATTCGATATTCTGATGGCAAGTGTTTCACTTCTAGCCATCCTGTCCCTCTCTTCCTGAAAATCAACACGAGCAAATATTTCAGTCCTAGACATTTTCATCTGGATGATGTTCAGAAATGCTCCAAATCTAATTCTGAGATGACCACGTAAACAAATGAATGGAGATAAACCTTTGACATTCCAGGAAGAAAACCACGCTCTGCTAAGGCATCCATTGCATTGAACCCCTCTAGCATCTCTCCCTGTTGTTGGTAATATTCAGCCACAACATCTTCTGGGCCTGGACCCACCAAGTAAATCAATCAAATTTGTATTTATGCAGTACAAATATAGTTAGTTCACGTATTATTAGGACAGTAGTTTTATAGCTTGGATGTATTTCTTTTCAGCCTGTTTTTTAACTGTCAAAAGCACAAAGTAAATTCTTGCAGTAATATACAAGGTTCAAAATGTTGCAATGTGTCGGTGTATATTGATCGATACATATTGATTTTTTAACCCATCAATATGCTTTTTCTTGATAGTTTGGACCTTTTAACATGTTGAAAACATGAAATATTAATATTCAGTTTAATATTTTTCTGTAAATGTATCAAACCAGAAAAATAAAAATAAAAGAGTATCGTACAATAGAAGCTTTGGATAAGCAATTTTGTGTATCCAGCAACCAGCATATCAATACTTTGAACCTTTGTAGCATGTGTTATAATTTTCCCAAATAAATACAGGAAGATGCCAATTTTGTGGAGCTCAGTCTCTAAATAGTCATTCCAATGTTTGATACTGGCATTTGTCATGAATGAGTTACAAGTTACAACAACTCAATTAGATGATAAATTGGATGACTTAAACTATTAAAGAGGATGTGATTCCGTTGACAAATCTGCAACCATAAACTATTCAATATAATCAACATCTAAAAAATTACTAAAATACATATCTCAAAGTGGTTAATCAATCCAGGAAGTACTATGAGCATTTTGGTGCAGGCATAAAAAGCAACAACTAACAACCGGAATTAGAAGTTTTTCCTTACACAATTGAAATAACAAATTCAACCTTTCGATTGGATAACAAATTAGTATAACGTTGTTTATAGACTCCAAAATGGTTTTCCTGAATCAGATTATCAACTGCCTAATTTTCTTAAGTAAAAAATTGGATATTTTGCAAAGAAAATAAGTGATCACGATGACCAAACTGATTGAAAAGTCCAAGACAAGGATTATAGTTGGAAGCCACTGATAACAGAGTAGACAGATTCTACATACAACCCAGACGTTGCTATATGTCTTATAGCTAGGACAACAATCTGCATTTATACATATCTTCCTCTCTTTTCTCTGAGAGAAAAGTATCTCAAGCCGGAAGCCTCTTTTTCAGTTGTTAGGAAAAAAAAGAATTAAACGAAAAGAACAGAACAATTTTTTGGCTGAAAAATCCACAAATACTACATATCTATAGTCACAAGCGTCAGAATCATTAAAAGAATAACGAATTAGATTAAACCCACAACTAAAATATGGATTGACTTAAAAAGGACCACTAATCACTACGAGCTAGTTAAGGAAAACAAAGAGCAGAGTCATATATCAAATGAAGGAAAAAATCATCTACCGAATAAAGCAAAATTGCTGACAAAGCAAGAGCCAACTGAAGACACTTCCATTTAAAAATCAGAGAAGGAAATCGAGAATACTAAATATGGATTGACTTAAAAAGGACCATCTCTTTTATAGATATATAAAATAATTAGATTAGACTTTATAAAAAAATAAGAAGTGAAAGAAAATTATCACCTCGAACGCCAAGGCAGTCTTGAAGGCCACGAGACGGCTTTTCTTTGTTCTCAGGGGACAGCTGATAGCCATCGAAGTTTAAGCGCCAGGACCCCTCTTTGTTTCCAGATTCCGGCAAGAGCCGCTCGTCTGACCCGTCGGGATTACAAGTGGGAATCGCTGGATTCATCATTTTCCAGTGACAGGAACTGATAAAACCCTAAAAACTTGGAAGGGGCACCAGATGGATCTTCTTCGTACGAGGAAACCAACGAGAGAATATGGGATTAAAAAGGAAATGAATATTTTATTTATTCGGGGAAACGTTTTGGGATCTTGCTTTTGTATCTATGACTGATTCAAAAAGCAGATTTTTTTTGAAGCAGAGAGAGAGAGGGTTAGGTGAAATGACGAGAGTGGACAATAATTGTAACAGTCCCTCCTATACAACTTTTGGTTGTATGAGAAGGTGAAAAAGTAAGTGAACACTGTTGATTTCCGTCTTTCTCAAGTTTATCTTCGCTCATTCCATGCTTGAGATGGAACCTCCCGAAAGCAAAAATCGTGAACAGGGTTTAAAAAAAAAAAAAAAAAGCTTTTTGCAGAGTCAAGTTTGGTTAGGTTGTTTGGAAAAAAAAAAAAAGAAAAACTCTTTAAAATCGATTACGTTTTCAAAAGATTATCAAAAAGAGTAAATGGAAGAAATTTGTTTCACTGCATCAAATCATCGATGAGTAGTACATGTAACAGAATCCCGCCCCTAAAGATCATTGTATTCTTCTCCTTCTCGTTGTGTTACGCTCTATTTCTCCTAAATACGATACGTTGCCAAAATTAATCAGGCAAGGAACTGGATCTATACATAACGACGTACTTTTCTCTCCACAATTTTCATCGTTAATGTTCCTGCTTGATATACGTTCATTGTGACAACTGAGGAAATGAAATTTGAAATGATAAAAATATTCCATTCTTTTTTCTTCCACACACTCTTTCAGAAGGAGCGATTTGTGGTGTCCCACTGTGAACGAGCGGAGAGAAATGAATGGCGTTTATGGCATATCAACAACAGTGAAACATTCAGCTTCTTCTGCGATTCTATCAGAAGAAAACAAAAACATACATAGAGAGAGAAAGCTGAAAGAAAGATAATCAAATAATAACAGAAAATGAAAAAACAACACGGCTGGAACATCCAAATAGACAGACGGCAATAAGTGGCGGGAACTAGTGATATGGTGACCAATAAGTGGCAGGAACCATGTATGTTCCGGTCCAAATAGACAGACTCCGGATCTCCCTTCCCCAAAATCCCAAATACACCAGTCGGGCTACCAGTCACTCATCCTCAGGAAAATAAATAAATAAAATTTTGGTTATTTGTAAAAAACAGCTTGGGCAGTTTTTCGGCTTACTGCACGTGACTTTACCTAATTCGGGTCCTTGTTTGGCTACCAAAGTTTTTTCTTTGTTTTCACTGTGCAGCCGTGGAAATTGTGAGACTGTTTTGGAGGAGTTTATATAGATTAACGTAGTTCACACCTGCGCCCCACAACGTCCCCCATCACCTCTCTGCCGTGTATCGAAAATCCCGGTGATGTGTCAAAAATGATGTTATCATCATTGGGATATGTTCCCAATATATGGCGAGGATATGTTGTGAGAATTGTGAGGCGCTCCCTCTTAAGGCACATATTAACGTGGGCTCGCATCTTTTACAGTGGGGTCATTAATTTATACTGACGCAAAACCTTATTATTGGTTTGGTTTACCGTTTCTGTCGAACAGTTAAAGCCTTCGGCTAATCTGAATTAGTCATACAATAAGAGCTCTGTAAACATAGTCCGGATATTTTGTCTACGTCTATCAATATAACATTGCAGCCACGAGAACATTTCATCCTCCTATATAATATTATGCAGAGAAAGATGTTTCTAATTCAAGGGATACTGTGTTGTGAGTAAGCCTGGACAGAGTTCTCTTGAGAGATTAGGAGTCCTATAAACAGTGCAGCTACAGCAAGAATATGCAGTTAAGGGCAGGAAAAAAATTATAATCATTCCAACTCTACTTCAGTGGATATATAGCTAAGAAAAAGCCTTTTTTAGTGGGAAAAAATAAGGAAAGTTTTCCGTATGCAGATTTGTAGAAATGATAAATCAGGGTTTTTTTTCTTCTTTTTGCAGACGACAAGGTACTGAATCCGTGGCCCATGGAAGTCCCAAGTTCAAATGTCCATTTTTGCTTCACAGAATATCAAAAATGCTTTTGTAAAATCACATAATGTCTTCCATGGTATTCACAAGTAACTAGTATTAAATTGTTCAATTTCCTCAAAAAAAAAACAGTATTTATTTGAAAAAGAAGGAGAAGATAAATAATGCATATATGTATATGGACATCTCAACCAACTAGTTTTTATTTGAAGAATAAAAAGAAAAAAAAAAAGGAAGAGATAAATATTGTGAGCTAGATGCCCAGATGCAGACCACATAACCCAACCCCATTCAGCTCAGAAACTTCTAAGCGCAAATATAGTGTCGTCCTTTTCATGGACCTACATCAAGCCCACATAACACGGGGAACACGAAACACCTCTAATATTTAACAGGAATATCTTTTTACAATTTTCTACACAACACTGGATGATACCCTTAAAAAATTGATATGCTTTTATTATTGCAAAGGAAAATAACAAGAAGAAGAATGATGCAATATCTAAACCTGAAAAATCAAAACTGCCTTAAAATAATGACAGATATAAGTGATACCATCTCATCCATCTCGCATATAACAAGCGTTTCTTCCATTCAATCCCATTACCTTAAAAAAAAAAAATCTTTCGTGTACGTTTTAAAAAATAATAAAATAGTTAGAACTTCAATTATTGATTTTACAATAACAAAAGTTGTTAGTTTTATTTTTTTAAATAACAAAAAAGACCATATAATTAAACACCCTTGGCACTACTTATCTCATTTCTAAGTTTTTCTTTTTTATATTTAAAAATAAATAAAAATATGATTTGAAGCCAAGCCTCCTTCACCTTGGAGTAGAAATCATTAACAACAATGTTATCTTGGGACCCATTGATGAGGTCCATATGATTTGAAGCCAATGACTCAAATCGACCCAGTCATCAAACCAACAAACTAGGTTCACCCAAATGCCCCAACATGCTTAGATTCTGATAAGGACAACTATCAAGAAGCTTGTGGCAATTGTCTCTTAATATGATTAAAACTTTTCTATTAGCACAACACCTCCTCTATAAATAGGTGAGACACCCCTCGAAAATTTATGCATGCTATAGCACTCTTCCAACTTTTGCCTCATCCTTTTGCTCTCTTCTCCCATTAGTCTCCTTGTCTCAATTTAATGTGATGAAGGGTGATTCTGCCCGACCTAATAATAGGGGGACACATGGACATAATTTGACTAATAAATAATAGCTCAGTCTGACATGACAAGTCCGCAACAGATCGAATTCGGATAATCAAACCACCTCGGCACGGGTCACCTCGGGATGAGGTTACCTCGATACAAGGCCGCAGCAGGATCACTTCGATCCCAAGGTACTTCTGCATATACTCCAGTTCGGAACTAAAGAACATTAGCTCGGGGATACTGGCTCAGACCACTACGTGATGATCCCGGAAGTCCCTCCAACAGATTCCAAACCTCACGGGATCATGCCGCGTAACAGTTAGCCTTATCTCCTCCCCGCCAGGTTTCGGGCGGAATTGATAAGCCTTATCAGTCAACGATGTTATCCTCCAATTAAAGCGGAAACGGATCCCATCGTGACGGAGATCCCGAAACTGATCCACAAATCCCACGAGGACTCGACTATATAAAGGCTCCAACACCGAGGGCACAAGGTATGCATGATTTCTCTACTCTCTAGCACTCAATATTCTCAGCAACTTTCAGCTTGCAACAAGTTTTCTAACTTAAGCATTGGAGCAACCTCGCCGGGCTAGCCACCCCGGGTTCTCTAATCCTATTTTGCAGATCCACCTAGCTCGTCGTTCGACTGGAAGCCAGATCATCTTCTAGCAGGGATTAGTTAGATCACGCTACATCATAACGCTTATTCATTTGTTTACTAACTTATTATGTATCAAAGAGTTCTCCCCAGGGCGCACATCATGGTTCTTTGTCTTTCTTGCATGTGCCTTTGGAGTAGCTCAGGTCATTCACTCTCTCCTAAGGCCATCCCGTTTCCAACTTCCTCTCCTCTCTCATTTATTGCCCATTTTTGTAACACCCATGCTACCTTCCATGTGGAGGGAAAACTAGTGGAATAACAACACCTATGTACCTACCTTTCTATCCTCTCTCATTTATTTTCAGTCATTTTCCCTCTTTTTCATCTTTGAAAAGGATAGTCAAATTAAACCATGTTTTCTTACATTTTTTATTTTTGAATTTGAAAAATTAAGAAATGAGGTAATGGGGGCCAAGTATGCCATATAGCAAGCTCACACAAGTAAGCCCGGATTACTATGTGTGAATGACGTGCAACAATCTATATCTATATATTATAATGGAATGTGCCAAGTTAGCACTTTCTTGGTTTGTGGTTTATTCTCAAACTCACTTATCTTTTTTCTAGTTTCTTCACAAAGGCGACTCCATATCTCCTATCCACGAGAACTCTGTTTATGTCTATCCACAACACATTACCCCTGTGAATTGGGAACATCTCCCCCTGTATAATACTATGTAGGAGAATGAGATATTCTCAATGTGTAGCTGCAATATTATGTGGGTAAACGTGGGCAGGAGATACGAACTCCTCAAAGGCACTTATCTTTTTTTATTTTATTTTTATTTTTATTTTTATTTTTAAAATTGGACAAAATAACTCAAGTGACCAATCACCTTTAAGACTTTTAACATTCCCCATTAATACACCATTCTCTCTATCTCATTAACTGTTTTAATAATATCTCCTCATTAATTATATTGAAATTGAGTTATTCAATGATATATTATTTTGCTAAATATGCTACTTTCATTTAAAATTATAATTCATTTATATTCCATTTGAAAATAATAAAATTTAATTAACCATAATAAAAATAATTTAGTAAATTACTTAAACAAAATAGAAATTAATAATTCTTGTTAGTGATAAAATTATTTTTATTAATATAAGAAAACGAATTTAATTAACAAAACAATAAGATAAATTAAAAACTAATATTAATTTAAAATTAATATAAAACTATTCTAGATTATCAAACCATCATTAATTTTATAATTAAATTTTATTAATTTAAAACCAACTTAAGTTCTACTAAAAATTAAAGGTTTATATAGTTAATCAAATTTCATAAGGAATTTTAATTTAATAAAAATTAATATACTTAAATAAATTCAATTTTTAATAACTTAAAAATTAACAAATAAATATTAATTTTAAATATAGCTTCATTATTTTAAAATCAATCTAAATTCTATTTAACAATAAGAAAAATTATAAAAACCTCCTTGGGTTTTCTAACAAACATATGAAACTCCCTAATGTTTTGGCCTTAACATAAACCTACCCCCACTGTTTTGGAAAAAGGTGCAAATACCTTCATTGTCAACATTCTAAATAAAAAATGTTGATGTAATGCATTAATTTTACTTCACTTTAGCCTTTTTACCTTATTTTTTTCCAATAAGAGTAAGGAGAATTGTTCTTTCAAATCATGTATGATAATGCATTAACAATGATGAAGGTATTTTGGAAGGGAGGTATTTGCATTTTTTTTTTCTTAAAACTATAAGAAAGGCCTTTGTTAGGGTCAAAACACAAAGATGGTTTATATAATTGTTATAATTAAGAGATTTTTTTATAATTTTAAAAAATGACCCAGAATCAGAACCATTATGGCCACCGGTTTCTGGGTCGAATATTTGACCATCCGGTTTGAATGAATGGCCCATTCTGACAAAAATAATAAAAATAATCATTACAACAAAAAAATGGCCAAAACCGTTGAACGGGTTGGACAAATCAACAATTCGGCCACCTGGATGAATGGATTATTGACCGATTTAACGATTTTCAATAAAGACCAGGTTTGAGGTAAAACGACACCGATTGCCTGGATTCACAGGACGAACGGTCCGACCATCCGGATTAACGGTGGTTCGAAAACTATGAATGCTACACATCCGGTTTCCGTTAATTGCTCTATCGTGTCATAAGAAAGAACATTGTATAAGATCAATTAGATCTCCTGCAAGCGATCCACATGCTGCATTAATTACCAGCTTGTACAACACAAATTAAAGAAAAATAAATAAAATTCTTGAATAAGGAACAATAAAAGAGATCAATGGATATGAATTTTGACGTGGTTAACTGCATAAAAAAGTGAAAAGAGAAGAGAAAAAATGACATTCAGAAGGAAACAAATGTAGAATTCAGTTGCTATCAAAGGGGTAATCCGTACTGTTCAATTTGATTTTTTTATCTGTTTGTGAATTCCAAAAAAGAATATTCTTCACCCTGTACTTTGGCTCGAGATTTTGTCTTCGAAAAGATGCGACAATCCAATATCCCAATTTTAAAATGTGACAATCTAATATCCTAGTTTTCAAAATATATCAATTCAGTACTTGACGTTAACAAGTCAGTTAATCAACCATTAAGTGATATTTGAAAAGTCAAAAATGTCCTAAGAATGTCATCTAATTCTCTTTATCAATCATCCAAACATTGACAATAAAATGAGCAATCCCAAATTCTAAATTCTTCTGAACAGTTATCAACTTTTTTGAGTATAAGAGGCTAGAATTTGGGACTATTCAATTTTTTTTGTCAACATTTAGATGGTTGATAAAGAGAATTAGATGACATTTGAATGACAGTTTTGACTTTTCAAATGTCACTTAACAGTTGATTGACGGATTAGTTAATGGTAGATACTGTATTATTATATTTCGAAAATTCGGATACTTGATTGTTGCATTTTAAAATTCGAGTACCAAATTGTCACTCGAGCCAACTGTATAGTGTGAAAACGAAATGGTTCTCAAAATAAACAGACAGAAAATACATTCTTGATTACATGTATATTTTTGTTTCCAAAACTGGAAAAAAACACGTCCTTTGGAGTTTTATTTTAAGGAAAACGTTTTCATCCGGTGATTGTTATCATGTTTCAAGGAACGCAACTCCCTTCCCCACACCATAGCTACCTAGAAGCAAGAGACTGGGCTTGAACTTTGATGTACGTCCAGGGCGCCGATGGCTTTTTTTCAAGGCTATTACCTAGCCTCTTATCCTCCATGAGGTTGATCTTTGTAACTCCTCGGGGTGGTTGTATAAAAAAAAAACAAAAAAAAAAAAAAAAAAACGTGAAAGAAAACCAATTTGTAAGTTGTAACATAATTGGAGAATAGTTTTTAAAAGATAAAAATACCACCCTAAAGACAAAGTATCGTTGCCAAAATAATCTTGAACGTTACAAAAGCACAAATTAACGGTGTTCACCAAGTGCTCAAAAGAGTACTAATCACATAAAGTCAGGAACCCTAAGGACTTCCAACCCTGCATCCAATTATACATTGGGAATATCGGTATTTTAAAGTACAATTAATATTTCTGATGTACAGTAGGATGTGTATGGCCAGCAATGTGTGGTGGTCACTTGTATCGATGGACCTGCAAGTTAGGTCAGGGGGCAAAAATGGCTTATTTTGTATAATAATGGTTCCTAATTAAAATTAATAAAACTGGATTTTTGGTGCAAGTAACCCTTTATTTTTGTAAAAAAAAAAAAAAACACTTTAAACCTTAAAGAATTTAAAGGGTCATTTTTACCCTAAAACTATGTTGGAAAGGTCACTATAAGGCATAAACAGATGACATTAGAGAAACCAGCAAAGCCTACTTTAGACCTGACTACTCAAGTGGCTGAGGGGTGTCAATTGGACTGGATTTGGTCTAATCCGATCCAGTCCAATGTGAGTCCATTATAAATGAATCAAGTCCAATCCAATCCAATAAATGTTTTGGACCAATTTGGGTCGGTCCAATTCAATGTCTGGATCGTTCAATCTATTCAAATTTATTTTGATTTAGATTGGTTTCAATCCAAACCCAGTCCATTGACACATATATTCTTATCTTATATCAATGGACCAAATATTGGCTTAATTCAACCCAATCCAATATAAATTTGTTATGGACGGACCAGGTCCAATCCAATCTAATAAATATTTTGGACCAGATTGATCCAATCCAATATGTCTTGTTGTTCTGTCCAATCCATCCAAGTTGATTTTGGACTGGACAGGGTCCAATCCAAAACTGGCCCATTGACAGACTTAAGTGGGTCCCATTTAAAAAGTTTTGATTTATAATTTTACAGGTATTAATTAAAAAGAAAAAATTGAAAGACTTTACTACTAAGGTAAACATAGTGGAAAGTAGAAGAGTTTTATGTATGTCCTGTTTGTTTTCTTCCCGTCCCAATTAACTTGGACATCCTTGTCGAGTAAACTTTAAACATAGTGGAAAATGTTTTAAGGCATCAACCTATGTTATTTGTTTATTTAGTTTGAAAGCACCCCTAAAACTTCATAGCAAGCTTCTATAAATAAATAGAGTTTGATTTTCAGACCTATCAAAAAAGCTTCATAGCAAGCTTCTATAAATAAGAGAGAACAATGGCATACAAGGTTCTTTGTCGGCAATGGTTTGCCTTCCTTCAAATAGACAACAAAATTTACCAAATATAGTTGTATATTAAATTTGTTTGAATGGATGTCAATGTCAAAACTGTCATTTTCCACTTCCATTTTATGGAAGGTTAAGTAAATTAGCTAAAAATTGAAGGAGGTGTTTTAATAAAATGCAAATTATAAGATAGAATTGGCTTAGTAAATCCAAGAAACTATTAGGGATGTTTTAGTAAATGACCCTTTGACCAAACAAGAAGTCCAAATCTTTGTCTTTAGGGTTAGATGAACCAACCCCTGCAAAGCTTCAAAAAAGGTATGGACATGATTCATGAGTACTTTAATTTCAATAATAAAACTAGAGGAGAAGTACACTGCAGCCCAATGCAGAATTCTGAAATTACAACCCTCATATTCTACTAATAGCCCCCTCCCCCATAAACTGCATCCTGCTCATGGATTTGGCATCAATCCACAGTCAGGATTCATCCCCCTATACTGTGGGGTTAAAGAATTCTGAACTGGGTTGATCAATCGTTCTCCCATAAAACTAGTTAATGACCGCCCCGTACTAAGTACATGGCAATCACATCTATTGTTTTGTTTGGGAACACTACCACATACCATGTTGGAATTCTTGTTTAATTTATGCGATTAAATCAGATTTAATTTGTAATTTATAGTGAACCTTTTTTATTTGTATTAATAAATTAAACTAGAAATGTTGGTCATGATAACACCCCATTTGAAATGAATAATTTTTGGGGGAAATTTTAGATTAGTACCTTGTACTTTAGGTCTAGTATCACTTTGGTCTCTTAACTTTAAAGTGTATCAATCCAGTACCTATACTTTTCAAATATGCCAATTTAATCTATGTCACTAACCAACCATTAATTGGCATGTAAAAGGACATGAAATGCTCTTCATGTCTCATCTATTTTTTTTTTTTACCTACCACACCCACATAAACCTCACTAGTGGAAACAAATCTGCCTTTTCGTCAATGAAAAGGCTCATGACGCAAAAATAGAGAAAGATAAAACATTGTCAGATCCCGAGCAACTTCCCAGAAGAACCTTAAAGTTGTATTTGGTTTGAAGGAAAATGTAGGGAAATGAATGGAAAATAAGGAAACCTTTACAAAACTTGTATAGATTTCCCTACCTTCCCTTTACTTTCCCTACTTTTTCCCTCAAACCAAACATAGCCTAAAGGATTCATGGACGACCATATCCATACCTGGTTTCCAACGAGAACTCTCAGTGTTTGATCGAGAATCGGGATCATTGGGTCAAAGACAATGAGAGGAACATCCACAGTTTCTGGTGGGCGAGTAGTAGGGAGGATATGAGACCAGAATCTTTAACCATGAGACGAAGGCAATCACGTCTACTTGATTAGTGGGCTGCTCAACAAGCCCGAAAAATGATAACCACAATTGAGAGGCAGAGGTATGAGGTAGAACTGTTAGCTCTCTCCAATTCACACCTTGTCTCCTTCTCCATCAAATACTTCTTCCATAGATGTCCCAAATATGCGTGCTTCTTCTCTTGTTCAAATGTGGAAAGAGTTTGAGGTAGAAGCAAGATCGAGACGTAGGAACCAACGCTGTTGCATAAATTCGATCAACAGGACCAGCTCCATAATGACCAGCCATGTTGAGAATGCTTCTTCATATGCGGAAGAACCCTCTATCGTCAGCTCTGAATTTTGTGATTCTGCTGATGAACGATATGTTCATGAGGATTCATTTGCAGATTCAGACTCTAATGCTTAAAGTGGTTTACCCTCATCATCACAGGGCCACCATGTAAGAGAAAGAAAGAGGGTTAGAGTGGGGAGCATTCCAACATCATTGAGATTTCCACCACCATCTCATGAACACTCTGTGGTGTTGGAACGAAGAGAACAATTAAGATTTCCATGTGTCAGAAATCGTCCTCGGGTGAGAGGGCGCAAAGCAGATGTTGATCTGCTCATGCATATGGAGCATGAGAGGCAAGGGTGGATCTTGTCGATCTACCGGTTCTCTTCTGTATCCACCACATATGTTCTGCTCGTGCATATGGAGCATGAGAGGCAAGGTTAGATCTTGTTGATCTACCGGTTCTCTTACTTCTACATCCACCACATATGTAGTGGCCATTAAATAATCCTTATGGGATGACATCTGAAAACAAGACAAATATTGGACAGACCTTCTAATAAAATGAAGATAGAGAATCAATAAACAAGAAAAACCATACTTTCTCTAGATTTATGCCATTTCACAAATTAAAATCGTTAAAATCTTAGAGACCGTTTGGCAAGTCTCTTTGGGAAGATCTTCTGGTAGTTCTGATAGTCAAAAGAAGTATCGAGCTTTTGTATGAAGATCTGAGCAGTCCAAAGCTAGTTTGACTATCGTGCGTCCTTTATTGTCTTTCTACGCGAGAATAAAGTGAGAAAGATGTGAAAAGCTCTATTTGGAGCTTCTTGAAATTAGGCCAAAATGGGCTTCTTGTGTCTTTTCGCCGCACCGACTTTTGGCGGCTAGATCTGTTACGAACCAAACGAAAAAAGACCACAACGCAGTCTGCCCGGCTTGTAAACAATTGAAAGGCCGTGCAGAAAGACATACCAAATGGGGCCCTAAAAAATTCGATTTCTCAGCCTTGAGTCTGGTTCCTGAAATTAATCTATTACATTTCAGTATTCAAATAAAATTTTGATCCAAAAATTGAAAATTAGAAGTTTCCTAAATTTGGAAAACAATTCCCATGTTTAGGTCCCATTGTCGGACAAATCATCCATAGGAAGGTGGACCTCCAATCGCCACGCTACCATCGCCACTTCCCCTTCTTTAGGAGTACATGTGGACTGTATGAGGATGGAAAAGTGCATATCCTAGTTCAGTCTTAAGGTAAAAGACAATGAATAGTCTCTTTTATTGAAGGATGATTTTGATATTTTCAAAAGTTTTAGGTCATACATGTTATCACGTGATACAAATAACTAACAGACTACTAACGGCATGGAATAAATTGGCACATTTTAAATGTTTAGGTACTAGATTGACACATTTTAAAGTTCAGGGACCAAAGTGACACTAGGCCCAAAGTACATGGTACTAATATGGAATTTTCCCGTTTCTAGCCTTCTAGGTGGAGGGAAATACTCTTACATTTTTCCATACTTGAGGCAACCATATGTTAGGTGCTTTTATTTAAAAGAATAAACAACTAGCTAATGGGCACTCCATGTATGAAGAAACCACACCCGTTATTTTGCTTGAAATCCATTATTCTTGTGATAAAATTGGGTTTGGTTCCCTGTTTAGTTCATGAGATTAAATAAGGCTTAATTTGTAATTGATGACCCACTTTTCTTTTTTTTTTTTTTTGAAAAGAGAAGAAGTGTACTACACACAACGGGGGCAGTACATCCCAAAAAATCTGCAAAACAAATAAGGGAAGGGGGAAGGGAGTTGATACAAAAATCTAGGGAAGGGGTAAAAGAAGAAATAGTTTCATGAGCAAGCCAATTTGCTGCTTAGTTAGCTTCTCTGAAAATACGCTAGTACCGAAGACCTCCCTCGAATAGAATTCTCCTCCTTAAGCAGCAAGAGATGATACATTTCAAATTCCAAGGAACTTCCACCTTTTTGTTGAGGCATGAAATGACTAATAATGAATCACTCTTGATTATAATAGGATGCTCCCTATAGTTTGTTGCTTGAATATGTGGTTCCCAAGCAGCCCATGCTTCTGCTTGGTTGATGGTACATGTGCCAAGTTTATATGCTTTAACCGCTAGCACTCGACCAAGATGGTTATGAACAATACTAATCATATAACATTTTCCATCATTATTACGAGAGACATCAAAATTTATTTTAATAGTGCCAAATCTTGAAGCACTCTAAAAAATTGGCATCCACACTTTGTCCATTCGAACAATGACTTTATCTTTGCTCCCATTAAGAAACTCAAAAAATATATCAAGAGTCTGTTCCATATTAATTGGAATGAGAGTTGAAACATTATTGAAAGTTTTCGAGTTCCTATTTTTCCAGACAACCCAAAGAACAAAAACTAGTTGTTCCTTTACTAAAACAATGAAAGACATTAAGTAATAAATTCAAAATCTTTATGATGATTATTTTATTTGAAGTAAGTATTACAATTTTTTTTATGACAATGATGATAATAAATAATATATTTTCAAAATTTTCTACAAATTTTTATAGCCACATCCACCTTGTATTGAGAACATCTTCCATAAATAACAAGATGAGTACCGAATGTTCCACATTGTTATTCAAAGAGTGCTACTCACAAATCCAGAATCCAATGTATTGCTAAAATATATTATAGGGATAAATAGAATGTACTGAGACCAAATCAGCCCCCCACAAGATTGCCCCCCACAATGTCCCACACTGATGATAATCTCATAAATGATGATATCATCATCGGGAGATGTTCTCAATACCAACATTTTTTAACCGTCGTTGACTTGGATGTTCGGACCGTTCGGCCCAGGAATTGTCTAGGCAACTGGTTCCATTTTACCCAAAACCTAGAATATGGTAAAAAATTGTTGAAAAAATCAACAAACCGTTGACCCAGGTGGTTGAACCATTGACTTGTTGACTTGTTCAATGGTTTTGATATTTTTTATTTATTTTTAATTTTATTGTCAGAATGGGCCGTCCATTCAAACCGGACAGTCAAACCATTGATCCAAAAACCTGTGCTCAAAACAGTTCCATTTCTGAGTTATTTTTTAAAACGTTGCTCAGAGATATACTTTGGAACATTGGGGAGGACAACCTTGTCGGTGGCTGATCTGAACCCGAATATATTCCTCCTTAAAAATTTGAAATTACAACCACCTCCAAGCATACTAATAGCCCTTATAAATCGCATCCTATAAATTTGACATCAATCTAGGGTCACGATTCATTCCACCCTAAGGTGAATTAAGATTCTAGAAGTTGAAAATATTCCCGATGCGTAGCTCAACACATGCCGTGAGGACAATATCCGGACTTAGGATGGACCAACAAGCGAGAGTTGCAAATCGGAATCAGGATTTGCTCCTCTCAAATCAAAGCGCATCTCACACAGCCCCATCAACCGTGTATTAGAACAGATGCGGACTCCTCTACTTCACTGAAGAGTTTGGAGCACAGACACTTGTCAGACACACGCAAAGTCCGTATCTTTTAGAAAACTAAAAAGTAGCAGTAAAAGTAGTAAATAGTAAGCTAAACCCTACTTAATTCAACTCAACAATTTCCCAAATCCCTCGTCCCACCTTAAGCTAGTTTATGACTGGCTGACTGTGATCAAATGACACCCCCCTCCCTCCTTTTGCTCATATTCGAAGCTCATTTGGTTTTTGTCTTATTGCTTGTTCAGTTTTTTTGGTTTATGCACATCTATATTTTACACTTTGTTTAAATATTTTCTCTTTTCCTGTTGATGGTTTACGTTTTTAAGTTATTTTATTTTAGGGTAATTATAAAGACCCCCTATATTATGGGGTTTGTGACAAATACCTTCCTATACTTTATTTTACAATAAAAACATTTCTTATACTATTTAAACATTTCTTATAAAGACCTCTTTTCGTTAATTTTCCGTTAAAATTCGTTGTTACAATATTTTTTAATCTCCATACTAACTTTATAAATACTATTTAGACATAAAAAAAAAAAACATTGTTCATCTTCTACTTCCTTCACTTTTTTCTCTCCTTTTCCTTCCCCTTTCTCTCCTCCCCTTTCTTCCCATCCAGACGATTAAGAGACAAGGTTCTAGCGCTCAGTGAGCCTCCCAAGCGCTCTAGGTGGGAAGAAGAAAGGATGGCGCTCAATGAGCTTCTGTACCAACAGATGATGATTAAGAAAAGAGGAGAGGCAACGTGGCGAGAGTGGAAAAGGGGGAGGGTTAATGATGTTGGAAGTCTGCAATAGAAGAAACCGAAAGACAGAGAAAAATGAAGATAAGACACAGAAACCGAGATTCCAGGATGGAAAAGATCAAGATGACCGCCCAAGAAGTAGAAAAAGAGCAATGGAGGTCTATCACTAAAATATCTACCCGAGATCCAAAAAGAATTCGATTGCTTCGAACCCATGGTTCTGTGTAGACACATTAAAGTAGGGTTTACGTAGCGTGTTTACATGGCTTGGACTTGCTTTATTGAATTGAACGTCTTCGATTCGAAAGCTGTGATAAACAAAACAAACTGCAAATGAGCAAAAGCGGAGGAGAGAGAGAGAGAGGGAGGAGGAAGAAGAAAGGCGTCTTCTACGACTCCAAGTCGAGGGTTCTAGCGCTCAATATAACCAGAGGTCGTGGAGGCGGCGGCCGCAGCAACAACAGCAAAAGTAATTTGGAAGCTTTCTCTTGTTCCAAAGTTTCTCAGTTTCCGTTTTATGGGTTTGGAATCAGGAAGAGTTGCTCTATTGGTCGTGGAAAATTGGGGGGAAAACCCTCGCCGGTGCTTGGGAAGCTCACTGAGGTTAGGGTTTTGTCATTGCCGTTTAATGATTTCACGGGTGTGATTCTGGATGAACTCTGGGGTTTGCAGAAGTTAGAAGTGCTTGATCTCGAGGGAAATTCGCTTTCTAGAACTTTGCCTCCCAAATTTGAAGGCCTGAGGAGGTTGCGGGTCCTTAATCTCGGTTCGGCGGTTCCAATAAGCTCCTCTCTTTCCAATTCTATGGGCTTACAGATATTGAACTTAGATGCTAACGAATTGAACGGGACAATTCCTCAGTTTCTTGGCAAATGTACCGAGCTGAAAGGGCTGTACTTGTAGGAGAGAAAGAGGAAGGGAAAGAAGAGAGATGGGGAGGGAGAGAGAGAACTGTGAACGGTAGAAGGGATTATTAGAGCGGTATGGGAATTAAAAATATTGCAACAGTAGATTTTAAGGAAAGCTAACGGAAGGGGGTCTTTATAATTTACCCTTTATTTTATTATCTTTCGAACTTATTGATCTAAATTCTGAACTGAAGTCCTAAGTACGAATATTTGGAATAGTTAATGATGCCTAATATGTTAACTTCGTTCTTATGGATCTGTCTCTCTCCTTTTCTCCCCCCTCCGTGTATTCGTAAATTTTAATCAAGAATAGTTGAACTTACAAGGTTTGATGTCTCTCTCTCTCATATTTCCTTCTTATTTAATTTGTTTTTTAGGTTAAAAGTATGGAACTATGGATGGAGCTAGCAGGTATCCGTCTTAGGTCTGATTTCTTCTTCTTCCTCTGGATTTCATTTGTTTCAAACTGCAATGCCGGCAAATAGTTCATGATCGACGAAATTAGGTTTTCGGGTTTGAATTTGGTAGGGGAGGAGGATGTTGCCGGTTCTTGGGGGTAGTGATTTCTGGTGGCCTTAAAACATTATGGAGGTCTGTGTCCCGGTCTTCTAGAAAGTTGTTGCACATCTTGACAATGGCAAAGATTGTGCAAAACGGCATCCCACTGAGAACAATGGTGGACAGGTGCGGCGATTTCCTGTTCCTCATACTCCGCGAGCCCAACGTAACAGTAAGGCCCGGGCTTGCTTGTCTCCTCGCTGCCACTATCGATTGCTCGCCGCAGCTTGGACGAGTGGCGAAACGCGGGTTCTGATGATGTCGGAGAGTGGCCTCACGGCCATCACCCCCGAACCCCAAGTGGTAGAAGAGATAACAGAAGTATCAGGATCCAAGAGGGACTCTTGGGTTGAAACTCGATTTGCCCTCGTTCCAGAATTACTAGGATCCCAAGGGACTCTTGTTAAGAAAGACAGGATTGCATTATCCAAGAGGGACTCAGGCAGAATGGTATCACCCACGTTCTCAACTGCGTTGGCTTTATTTGCCCCGAATACATTAAGTCCGACCTCGAGTACAAGACATTGTGGTTGCATGATAGCCCTTCGGAGGACATCACCAGCATACTCCATGATGTATTCGATTACTTTGAGGACGTGAGGGAGCAGAGAGGGAAGGTTTTAGTCCATTGTTGTCAAGGTGTTTCTCGCTCCACGTCTTTGGTGATTGCATATCTCATCATGTGGAGGGAAGGACAGAGCTTTGATGATGCCTTTCAGTATGTCAAGGCAGCAAGGGATGCAAAAGAGGGTCCATGCTATTCCACTGAGCCCCAGTTCGGTACTGAGGATGTATAGGATGGCACCGCATTCTTCCTATGATGCTCTTCATTTCTCGTACATGTGCCTTCTGCTATCTACATCTGGATTGGTAGAAGATGTGAACCCATTATGGAAAGGGATGCAAAGGGTGCGGCTTTTCAGGTTGTTCGCTATGAGAAAGCGCAAGGCCCGATAATAACTGTTGAGGAAGGTGAAGAACCATCAGACTTGTGGGATGCCTTTTCCAATCTCCCACCTTCAGTTGGCAAGTCCAGCCACAGTCTGGAAATTGAATCAGCTAAGGAGTGAGAGAAAAGTGGACTCCTATAACGTGGATTTTGAGCTTTTCTGTAAGGCAATCACTGGGGGTGGTGTTCCTCCATTTTCGTCTTCGGGGCCTGAACAAGGAACTCACCTTCCTGCAGGAGAAAGCAATTGGAGTGTTTTAAGGCGTAAGTTTATTTTGGACAGTGTGAAAGGGTTTGTCTCAACTCCTAAGGTGTCCATGTGTAGTCGTGTAAGTCTATTCAGATTCACTATTGATGGTAGATCAGATGGTTACGTGAACAACAAAATTCCAAATTTGTTTGCCAAGTCATTACCATTATCACCATCACAATGGTCGTCTTCATCATCATCATTGCCTCCTTATCTTTCTCCAAGTTCCACCTCTTCTGATTCTAGCACTGGTTCCAGTTCTAGTTCAGAGTCGCCTCCAGCGTCTCCTTTGACCTCCAACATCTTCATGTTCTCTTGCACCAATGCCTGCTCCCTGTACATTGTCTAACTTGTCACTCCTTTCATCAAAGAAGTCTCCCATACCTAATGGCCCAGAAGGCCCTACGCTGAATTATACTTCAAATTCTTGTTCTCAGTCGACTTTATCATCTAAAAAACTTATTCTGCCCCTTGATGGAGGAGTGGTTTGTCTCCATCTTTGAAACTGCCAACTCTATCTGATGTTACCCCATTTTCGCATAGGGTGCAAAAAGCTTCCTCAACTTCTCTTGCAACTCAACAAGATAGTATTAAGGGGGAGAGTGGAGCTTGCTTTTTGGGGAAATGCAAAGAGCAAGTTTTAAAGTCCAGTGAGGTGAGTAAAATGGAAGTGGAAGACAAAACACAAGAAGGCCAACTGTAATCATGTTTAAGGGAGCTTGGTGGTGATCGCCCAAACGGTGTGGAAGGAGCATTGGGGTAAAACTATCCATTTTAAGAAAATTGGGATTTGCCCATCCTCTCCTGTGCAGCCTACTGTATGGCGGTGCCTGATTTAGAAAAAAAATTGCTACATTTGGTGCTGGCAATCTGGATCCAGAAGCTGCTTTTCTTTTCTTAGTTGAAAGTATAGGTATAGACAAGCATGATGTTAGGATTCTATATTTGTGGATAGGAAAATCTTTTCAACATGGTAGTATGCCTAGATGACCACAGAGACATAGGCGATGTAGAAACTGGAATCAAGTTGGTTCTTGCATTCTTACTAAAATTGGACTGTCAAAGGATATCTCCATTAAGGTATGGATAATGAATTATCCTTTTGTCAAATTATAAGTTTTGGCTCCTTCTTCCCAAATGTTTTAGTTTTAGATGAAGCTATTGCGGTGGTCTGCTTATTACTGGCTGAAAATTGAATGGTACCTTGTTATTATCTTATGCCTGGATGCTCTCATTTCTTGTTTCCATTGTAGATTACTTATATGCTTCCGCTTGCTGTTGATTACAGGGACTATAGATTTCAATTTTTGTCTTGCTAACTTATAGCACCTGTGTTTCCCAAATGCAGTCAAAATGATTTATTGTTGTCAAATGTGCTTGTTCTCTTTGATGTTATTATAATTTGTAGGGAGAGGGCCATGAGGGGGGGGGGGGAGAGAGTTTAGTTGGGGGCCAATTAAATTAGTAAGTTAAGATAGAGAGGGAACTGATAAAAAAAAATGTTAAGATAGAGAGGGAGAGAGGAAATTAATAGTATTATAACTAACTGTCTCCTCAAATTTTGCATTTAATTGTATTTATGGGTAATATTTGTCTCGCAAGGTTTTGAAATAATGTTGGCTCTATAATAAATATCATGTTAGTTCTAATCTATATATATCTTGTACCGTCTTCAATATCTTTGGATTTGGTGTTCCTCCTGCCATCATCTATATATAGTGGAAAGTATAAATTACAATGACTTTCTTTGAGAGTTAATTGAAGTGACATGTGATCCCTGTCCTTCATGTACCTTGCATGCGGGGCCAAAATGTGACTAAGGGCAGCCCAGTGGATGAGGTCCCCACCAAAGCGGGGTCTGGGGAGGGGCAGATGTACGCAGCCTTACCCCTGCACATACAGAGAGACTTTCCAAGATTTGAACCCTGGTTACTCAGGTCGCAATGTGGGGCCAAAACGTGACTGAAATTCATAATTCTATTCCAAATCATAGAGAAGATTGAATGGAACTGAATCATGAATCTTATGTCAAATTATTAGATTGTTGATTCCATGCGGAGTTCAGCTTATATGATTCACAATAAACAATTGCTACCCCATTTCCATCCACATCCTCCATATAAGTAACTGTTACTGCTAATTTTGCCATTTGCACACTATTAGGGAGAGATGATATAAGAAAGTTCAGAGGTCAATAAGGCCAAGCATAGTGGTTCTTTTACATTTAACCTGTAAATTAATGGAGAATAAACTCAAGACTGTCTTTAAAAAGGATTTAAACAAACTCAAAAGTATTCTACATAATCCTTAATTCAATTGCATATATTGGATAAGTTCTAAGTTTTGAATCAACCAGAGGATTCACTTATAAAAAAAAAAAAATCAATCAGAGTATTCAAACAGTAATTGATGGATTTTGTCAAAAAAGGATTCAATTATAAGATTCCTGATGGTGCTTCTGGAGTACATGGTTCAAATCATGAATCATATCATAAATTATAAATTTTGATAAGTATGGATGTGATGGCTTAAGTAGTTCCTACTTCCTAACTGAGGTGACAAAGTGGTTATTTCCTATGTGCTTATGGCTATTTGATATTATTAAAATGGGCTATACTGTGTATTCTAAATGGATAAAAATTGGTTACCAAGAACTTGATTAGGTTGTTATTATTATCGGATAGGGGTGCAAGTCAGGTACCCACCTTAAAGAATTGACACAGCATCAGGCTCAGGCCCTTGGGCTGGGCCCATTCAATTGTAACAAACTCAACCTGAGCTTCGAAAGTTGCAGCCCTATTATCAGATGCATTCTCTTATGCTCTGGTTATGAGCATAATGTGTAGTTCTTTACATGGTAGGATGAAATGAGGCAATGAGAGTGCACTTTGGCTTTGTTTGGTATAATCCTTTACCTTAACAGTGAAGTCGGTAGAATACATACAACCCTAAATCTTTTTCTCCACCTTCCTTAAACCCTTTCTAATTCAATTTCTTCAGTTGTATATCAGCACCCAAGAAAAAAAAAATCTTATTACATGTTTCTTAGGCTCAATTTGTTTGAAATGAAATTTCAGTCGCACTAGTGCAAACACATGGGAATGCAAATAAATACTGCAAATTCTTGTTCTCTTTTGCTTCGCTTTTTACTTTACTTTGCTTCAGGTTATTACTGCAACTGTATTGCAAACAAACAAGACAAAATAAAAATCTAAAACAAAAACATACCAAAATTTGATTTCCAGTCAACTCATAGACTTCCATACTCATGCACCGGTGCAAATGATTGGACTGCAAAAAAACTGGGTCTTATGGAAAAATTTCCTCGCATAAATAAATATCTAACTTTGGGATATTTGCACTAGATATTAGTGTCAAGTCCTGTTTCCCACACCTTCTACTTAGCAGTGTTTTAAAAGGTGTGGAAGGCGCACGCCTGGAGGTGCCTCCAGGTGAGGCGCCCCCCAAAATGTCCTGAGGTGTATGCCTCATATATTTTTTTCATGAGGCGTGCTAGAGGTGTATGCCTCATGCACTTCATGCACACCTTATGTAAAAAGACAGAAAAAAAGAATAAAAAGTAAAGGAAGGGAAAGGAAAAGAGAAAAAGAAATAAAAGAAATAAAGAAAAATGAGATTTTTTTCCTCATTCCCCTTCCTCTTAAGGAGGCTTACGCCTCTTATGTTCTGAACTATACCTAATGCCTCTAGGTAGTGGAATGTCTCATGTCACGCTCACGCCTCCACGTTTTAAAACATTGCTATTTAGTTTTCTTACCTTCAACCTTCAAATGTTTGACCTCATGCAATGGTTAATGTCATCATGCATAATTTTTTGTTTATTTATTCAAATAAGAAAACTAATCCCATATCCAGTAAAATGAGGGAAGAGGAGGAGCTTCAAATATATAAAATTAATAAGATATTTTACTGATAAAAAATGGAAAAATAAGATCTATGCATATTAGTGTCAATGTAAAATTCGGTGGTCAAATTTGATGTGTAAACTGAAAGAGAGAGATATATCGAACATATGCACAGGTTTGTTAATGTGTTGGGGAACATTACTAGTATGCTTGATTTTAGAACCTATAGAAATGGAAATGTTTTGATTTCTAAAACATTTATACGATAATAGATGTGTTAGAATAAATTTTATGGTTAGTAATTGAAGATTTTATTTGTATGTTACTCTTAAATAATTTTAGTGGATTCATTTACTGACCAGACCTCTGTTTCTGCATCCCACCCATTTGGATGCATCCTTTCTTGTTTGTGATGATTGATGTGATATAGTCAAGGATTAAAGCATTGACATGATATGCTTGATACAAGATGTATTGTATTGGTTTCGAAGGTCACTGATATGTAAAATCAAGGGAGTTGGGTGGTATTAATAGTTTGAGCTTTTAATATCCATTTTAACAAATGTATTTTTAAATAACAAATTGAAAAAAAAAAAAGTATTTAGCAATCAACATGCATGACACTCAATTTTTTTGGTGTCATGTGTGTTGATATTTTGAACCTTGCATAGAGTTTGGTTCTCCTTGGTCAACTGATTCCAATACCTGTCCACAGAGGCCACAATTCAGGTCTGAAAGATGCGTACGTCGTCTGGCTAGATTATCGGTATCCTTGTTCAACACTTGTCCAGCACCAGAACAAACCCAGAAAATCATATTTAGAATGGCTGATTGGATTCAAAACCTGTTTAAATGGAAAAGGAACATCATTGTTACCACTAATCTTCACAGCCAGAGGTTTGACAGAAAGTTCCATCCCCACTCCATTTCCACTTCCACTCATCCTCTTGATTGACATTCACAGCCTAGTCCTTAAGGAGCTGCAGCAACTCAAGCATCTCCTCCAGCTCTCAATCATGAAAATTTCTTCTAAACTGTGGTCTCCAGGTAGTAGTGATGTTTTCAACCAGCTGTACCTGGCTGGTTGAACCGTTTAAACTGTCATCCATAGTTTTCAACATGTCTAGGCAATTTTGGGCGACACTAGGGCGCCTAATCGCGTAGTCGCCTAGGTGATAAAAAATTTATAATATAAAAAACTAACTTTTGAATAGTTTCTTAGTTTTATATACCATTTAGCATGTATATTAATTAAAAAAATAGTAATTCTCATTAGTGAGAACATTAACTTTTATCTAAAAATGTGTCAAATCATCACATCTAAAATATAATTTTTTTTACATATATTAACTTCATTATTTTCAAAAAATAATGCTACTATAATAAGTATTTAACAAAGTAATTTCATACAGTGATTTAAAAGGCAAACGTAGGTGCACAAGCGAAGTGCATTTTGGGGTATGCGCCTCGCCCAGGTCTTGGTCCAAGGGGCGTCCTAGGTCGTGCCTCCCTCCCTTGGGATAATTTGGAGGATCGGTTCGGCACGGCCCACGTCTTGAGCCCGTATGGGCCTATGCCGTGTCGTGACATGGGCCAGGTAGTTCCATGGGCTGAGCCTTGGGTTAGGCCAGGCCACAGACCAAGCTAAGCTATAAGAGGTCAATTTTTTTAAAAATTGAAAAATATGTTTAAATTTTTATTTCATATGATTTTTTATGTATACAATTGTTTTTATATACAATTAGACCTATTCATGGGTCGGGTAGTTTGACGGTTCGGCCTGGCTTGACTTGTTATTTTTCAAGATTGGACAAAATCTCAAGCCCGTGGGCTCGAGCCTGACCCGATACTATTACATATATAAAAAAAATACTTATGTTATATATAATAAATATTATATATATGCTTCTTAAATATTAATAAATATCAATTTACTATTATGAAGTATAAATTAGTTTATTAAATTATTAAATTATTACTAAATTAATATAAAATTAGTTTATAAAAGTATATTGAAAATAAGATATTTTGTGTATAGATCGGGCTTCGGATTCGGGTTCGCGCTTCAGGATTTATATAAGGGTTGGGCTTGGGCTCAAGATCTAGAGGCTCGATAGTTGGCTCGGGCTCGGGCTCGGGCTTGCACAATTTTTGTTGATAAAGAGGCCCGTGTTAATCATAAAACTATGATTTTTTACAAATTAATTTTTTTATTTAATTCTAGTATAGTATAAAAAAATATATAACATATTATATATATATATATATATATATATATATATATATATATATATATATATATATACAATTTGTTACTTAAATATTATATAATAATATTTATCATATATGCATATAACTTCCAAGTTGAGCTTATTAGGGGTTGTTTAGCTTGGGCCCCATCCGCTAAAGCTATCATTGGACTCCAAAAGTTTGATACCCAATTAGACTTTGAATCTGATTATCCCTGATAATGTGTGGGCGTGGTGCATATCTCAGCTAGAGTTAACTCAAAAGAAAATACTTGCTTGATCATGCAAATTTATAGGTCTAATCTGGTTAGGTTAAAGTTATAAATGATTTATTACTTTTTAGTATTAATTGTTAAGATATTGTTAGCTATTAAAATATTGTAATTACTAAATTATTGTATTTAATTTCTAGAAATTATCATATTTTCATAAATATTGCTAATTTTTTGTATAAAACTAATTAAATGTAATTTTTTGGTAATTAAATGTAATTTTCTACTATTTATAGCTTAAATTATAATTACTGTTAATTATAGTTTAAAAATAATTATTGTTAATTATATTACTATTAATAACTAAAATACATTATTTTATTATCATTATTGTTATTGTTCTTATTATTCAGTATTTTTTGCAATAAAATACAAATAATTTCTTTTTTTTTATGTTTTTAGTATTTTAATTAAGATTTAGGGTTTTAAGAATTTTAATTAATTTTTGGTGCTTTTTCATTTTTTATTCGGTAATTTTTGCATATATGTATTTTTCAATAATTTTTAGTATTTTTAGCATTTATTTTTGCATATTAGTCACAAGACCGGATCTGCTCCTCACACCTGGTGCTTAACACGCACATCCTACCATGTATTGGGAACATCTCCCGTACTTATTAGTTATTATTCACAAGAGATACCCCCAATGCACGGCGATGTGCTTGTGAGGCACCCATTTGTGAGGAGCAGATCCCGCTTCATTAGTCACTACAAAATTAATTTGCATTTGCTTTCAATAAAAATAAATTAAATAACTAAATAAATACCATAGTTAATAAAAAATACAACTAATTTTCAATAACTTCTCACTTAGATATTTTTAAATATTTTTTGGTAATTTTTAATAATAAATTACTATTAATGGTAATTTTAATTATTTTTAGTAAATACCCTCATTAATATAAATGTTGTTAATTTTCAATTTTTTTAATTATTTTTAGTATTTTAATATTTTTAATAATTTTTAGTATTTCAATATTTTTTTTGTTTTTCAGAATTTTCTAGATTTTTAATTAATTGTTGGTAGTTTTTCATTATTATTTAGTAATTTTTGCATATGAGTAATTTTTGCAATAAAATACTGTTAATAAAACAAGTTTTGCATTTTAAATTTTCATTAATTTTTATCATTTTTTAATGAGTTCATTATTCACAATAAAGGTCTCAACTCATAAAAAATATTAATTAATTAAAAATGCATTAATACAAAGTTATTTAATAATATTATTAAAATGATCAATTAATATTTTTATATTTAAATGTCTTATTTATAATTAATTATTGGTATTTTTTCATTATTATTCAGTAATTTTTGTAATAAAATATTGTTAATAAAATGGGTTCTACTTTTAAATTTTCATTATTTTTTAACTTTTTTAATGAGTTCATTATGCACAATAAAGGTCTCAACTCATAAGTTATCTAATAATATTATTAAAACCATTAATTAATATTTTTATATTTAAATTTTTTATTTTTATTAGCACTTATTAAGTTTGTTTTTTAAGTGAAATTAAAACATATTTTTAATATTTATTTTTAGTGAAAGTTTAGTGGATTTTTAAATTAATAATTTTTTGATTGTTTACCTCAACCTATCTATATTATTACTAATCTCTCTCTCTCTCTCTCTCTCTCTCTTAATGCATTAAAATAAGAGGCATTGGAAAATACAAAGGTCTCTCTCTAATAGTGTGCAACTTTATTAATCTAATCAAGAGAAGCAATGATTACTATTTTATATTTTTAAAACAAAAGAAAATAAGAAAAATACAAAAAATTGAGAAAATAGATAAATAGCTTTTCTCAAAGAAGAAACATATTGACGTCGACCATCCAATTATATATTTATGTATATATAGTTTTGTTCAAAATTTTCTCTAGTAAATGCACTCTTGCTATTTCTGACACTGTTTTCAAAACCTGATCGGACCGGACGGTTGGATCGAAAAAACTGGAAACTGGTCACTTAACCGGTTCTGTTTTCCTCCAAAACCGTTTTTTCCCTCAAAACCGTTGATTTTAGTCAGCAAACCACTGAACTAGCCGATTAACCGTTCGAACGGTTTTGACTGTTTTCCAATTTTTAATTTTTTTTGTTAGAACGGGCCGGCCGTTCAGGTCGAACCGATAACCGGACCCCTGACAGGTTCGATCACCGGTTCGTTTTTAAAAACCATGATTTCTTATGAAGAATCTGGAAAGTAATGCAATGTCGAAGAAATAGCCTATGTGGCAATACACGAAAGCAATTGGCAGCTGGCAAGAGAAAGATGGCTATATGATACGACTACGTGAGTCCCCCAGTTCACCAAAATAATCAGCAGCCAGTTAACATAAAAAAATAAAAAAAAAAGATATTTAAGTGGAACCCAGAGGAAGAACTCGTTAGCTTCGACATGTGTTTCGTGAAAGAATGACATTTATGGAAGTAGCATAGTTTGCTTATTTGCTCGCTTTTTATTTTTATTTTTTACTTTTTCTTTGAACTGGTTCAGAGGTTTAGATTTAAGGCCGGTTTACCCCCTAAACTAGGCTAAACCTCGAAACACCCCTTATATTGGAAATCCGTTGATACAATACGCATTGGCCTGACATTGTGATATTTTGATCCTTGGGTATATCTGTTTATTTTCTTATAGATTAAAGGCTAGTCTAGCTAAAGTTATCAATCACTATGAACTATGTGTACCGGCATAGTTTGACCTTGGGTAGTGTGTCACATCGGTTAGCAATTCATTTTTAGGGGTGTTTACGGGTTTTTTGGTTTGGTTTCAGGTTATTTGGCCAATAGAATTGACTTGGTCAGATTAGAAAGTTAATTGAAGCAAATTGGGGAACATCAAAACTAGTCAATTCAAATTGTATTAGTTCAGGTTGGTTGGTTTAAAAAATTAAATTTAGATGTTAAAGTTAAATTTAAAGAATTGTAATAGTATTATTAAAAAGATAATTTTAAGATATAAAATTACGAAATAAAATATTTTAAAATAAGAAATATAAGATTTTTTCCACTTTTTATATTAAAAATATAAATTTAAAATATTATATGTATATATATATAATTAAATCAGCTCAATTTTAATTGGTTTACAAATGATCAAACCAAACTCGACATAAAACTTAAACCAAAACCGGTTGAAATAATTAGAAAACCAATCAACTCCAATTCGGATCCAATCGGGTCAAGTTAGTAAGTTTGATCCGTTTCATCAGGCTGATAGACAACCCTATCCATTACACACAAGATGGCGAGGAGAAGATATCGGGTGGCATAGTTAATCTATCCTTTTCTTTTTTGATTGATGCTTAGTTCACCTATTCTAGTATATATTTATTTCTCTATCCAACATGACTGAGACATGTTAACCTTCTTTGGATAAGCTTTTGCCTTTGAACTTGGTAAATAAAAATGTGACAAAAAACTGTTTTTAAAGCCTTTGTCAATTGTTTCTTTTAAAAAACGCAAATCCTAAAGTTTGTTTAATTGCCAAACTTAAAAAATAAATGATAATTGGACTGTTAGAAAACTAATTGGCCCGTCCTGATTTTCTCTGCTGCGACCACACGACTCCCTTTGAACTGCAGCAGTTGAAATAAATTCACAAGATGACAAGAACATGATCGAAGTGGTTTGTCCCTGTTTCATATGGTGGTTGGGCACACTTCAAAAAGAACCACGCGTAATAACAAAATCAAGAGTTGGGAGAGTAAATGAAGTTCGAAATCATAAAACGAGAAGTAAATTCTTGCCTTCCCTTTAAACTCCGGCTGTTGTGTGTGGTCATGACGTTCCGCACGTACATTCCTTTTGGATAATGTCGTAGACAGTCCAGATGATAGAAATACAAACAAGGCTAGGACTTTCTTTCTGTCGCTCGGATGACACAAACACAATTCTCAAAGTTAATAAGGAACTGTGAAAGAAATCTGAATTGAAGCATCGGTTCCATGGATTGCCTTTGGGTTCAGCACCTACTGTATCCTCAAATTTTCTTAAGTTCTAGGTAAAATCCTCTTTACTGCTTTTCACATGTTCGATTTATATCACAACTTCATAGAATATAACTCCCATGTCTTGATTCAGCTCCTGAAATGATACTTTTGCTTCAGATTTCATCGCTCCTTTCGCACTTCTCTGTATCCGGGCCTCAGGTTGAGCAGGACTACTGGTTTTTTCAGCTCCGGTGGTTGCTGTCAAGTTGGTGCGACTAGGATTGGAGGTGGGGAATTGTTTGGTGATGGTTCTCCGCTGGAAAATGAAAATGGGGCTCTATTTGGTGCTGTCGACGAGTCCTCTATGGCAACTTTTGGGACTGTAAATGCGGAAATCACTCCAGAAACTGCTGATTTCTTTGTCAGCGATGCCGAGGGCGACCCTGACCGCCCATCAGAGGGCTTCTCTGCTATCGACAAAGCACTCGATGCTTTACGTCAAGGAAAGGTCCATACCCTTCGTCTACATAGATAAGTGGTTATTTGAAGAAAATAACGCTGGACAGGAAGCTTTTCTCAATCCAATATTGACTAGTATCTTATTTTTTTTCCATCAAAATCTAGTTTGTTATTGCCGTAGATGATGGAAATGGGGACGTTGAAGGGAACCTCATCATGGCAGCATTTCTTGCAAGCACTCAGGCTATGGCGTTTATGGTTAAGCATGGGTCAGGAATTGTATCCGTAGGTATGAAAGAAGATGATCTTGAGAGGCTGAAGCTTCCACTGATGTCACCAGAAAGCAGAGATGAAGACTCATCTGCCCCATCTTTTACAGTCACTGTGGTATACAATTGTATTTATATTTTCTTGTTTTCCAGAGTGAAAAACGATTCAGTAACTCATGTTTGCTCCATCAGGATGCCAAAGCTGGTGTGACTACTGGAGTTTCAGCGTCCGACCGAGTAAAGACAGTTCTTGCTCTTTCATCTCCTGATTCCAATCCAGAAGATTTCGCAAGGCCAGGCCATGTGTTTCCCCTCAAGTACAGAACTGGTGGAGTTCTGAGAAGGGTTGGCCATACCGAGGCTTCTGTAGATTTGGTTACATTGGCTGGCTTACGGCCGGTCTCTGTTATTTCAGCTATCATTAACGCAGACGATGGTTCAATGGCATCATTGCCCTATTTAAGAAAGTTGGCCACGGAACATGGATTACCAATAGTCTTAATCACTGATCTGATCCGGTGAGCTTTTTCATTTGGATTGAATCCTGCAACTGCTATTATTCAACTTCGGATCAAGAAACTTCGCATTGCTTCCTGTAGAGAAGACACAACTGTAAACAAAACTACTTTCAACTATGCCATCCCAATAAGCACTCCAACTGCAGATCTCCACTTTGAAGTTTAATCCTATAAAGCTCAGAACCTCCACATCTTGTTTAATTTCCTTCTTCCTCCAAGTCAATATTAAGCTTTTCCAATGCGAAGTGACCAACTCATAGCAACACCAACAGCTCTGCCATATGATTGCAGGTACAGAAGAAAGAGGGAAAAGCTGGTGGAGAGAAGTGCAGTTTCACGTTTGCCAACCAAATGGGGCCTTTTTCAAGCTTACTGTTACCGTTCAAAGTTAGATGGAACAGAGCACATCGCAATTGTAAAGGTATACTTTCCCCATTAAAGCTGTATATTTGGTATCACAAGTAATTATAGCTTTTAATTTTCTTAAAATTGTACAATTGCCCATTGTAGCATCAAATATTCAAATTCAGGTTGCTGGCTTGCTGCTCATGCCTTTCTCATTGTATTTTTTCTAAACCAGATAAAAGGTGATCCTGCCTGTTAATCTTTTTCAAATCTCTTCCAAACTCAACAGGGAAGCATTGGAGACGGGCAAGATGTCCTTGTAAGAGTTCACTCAGAGTGTTTGACTGGGGATATATTTGGTTCTGCCCGGTGTGATTGTGGCAACCAGTTGGCTTTGGCAATGGAGTTGATCGAGCAGGCGGGTAGAGGAGTGGTGGTCTACCTTCGTGGCCACGAGGGAAGAGGAATTGGTTTAGGTCACAAACTTCAGGCTTACAATTTGCAGGATCAAGGGCATGACACAGTCGAAGCTAATCTGAAATTGGGGTTGGACATTGATGCCCGAGAGTATGGAATTGGGGCCCAGGTTAGTCTGATTTAGATGATAATCACACCTTTTTTTTTCCTTTATCTGACCTGAATTTAGTTCAACAAACAAGCTCTAGTCCCAGTTGAATGACATAATTTCCAAGCTCTCTTTCTTGTGGCTGCTAGATTTTAAGGGACATGGGAGTGCGGACCATGCGCTTGATGACGAACAATCCAGCCAAGTTCACTGGTCTAAAGGGCTATGGTTTGGCTGTTGTTGGACGGGTTCCTGTCTTGTCACCCATTACAGAAGAAAATAAGAGGTACTTGGAAACTAAACGTATCAGAATGGGGCATGTATATGGATCTGATCTGCCTGGATATCTATCCGACTCGTCCAACCCATTGTAGTAACATTGAAAACCAACAGGAACAGGCTTATCGGTGCTTGATCATTGTACATTTGATGAGGCAGCTGATTCATTATGTATCATATAGAGTTCAACCTTTTAATTCAAATACTTCTTTTTTTTGTTCTTTTTTTTTTTTATTTACTCCCAATCGTCCATTCCAGGCAATTGTATATGTATATGCTCTTGTGTTTCCACAATACAATGTATTATGTAGTGCTCATCCCTATTATATGCGATAAGGGGTAAACTGGTCCTCCAATGACAATGATACATGGCATCGCAGAATAGTTGGGTGATACCTTGGTACCACGTAAGTAGATCACTTTAGACACTTCACAACTATATCAGCGACCTTGGCACCACCCCGGTAGGCCAAATTACGAACAACTAGGCAGGACCTACTTCCACCAAACTACCCTGGCCCCGGTTAGTGACCTACCTAATGTGCTGAGTGACTTCCCCCTTAAGTGGTCAATCGCCTTTGAATTCCCTAGGATCACGATGCCACATTGGAAAAACTGGTTATCACTCCACCCATTTCGGACGGGATTGGATAGACACTACTTGATTACACGAAGTCTATCTCCAGGCCTAGAACCACCTTTGAATCGGACGGGCTGGAGATCTCAAACGTGTTTCGTGAGGCTCAGGGCAACTCGCCTATATAAGGACCTCAATTCCAACCTCATGAGGTAGGCACAATTTAACACTCTCTCTCTCTCTCTCTCTCTCTCTCTCTCTCTCTCTCTCTCTCTCTCTCGCTTTCTAGCTCTCAAAAACTCCAACTCGTTGATTTAAGCATCGGAGTGCCCACACCAAGTAAAAGTAGTCTGGGTACTCTGATCTTCTCTCTTTCTTTGCAACTCGACCAAGCGACCTACATAGTCCAACGTCTAAATTATCCTCCGATAGGGAGCTACCAGATCGTGTATCATCAATTGACACCTCCTATGGGCAACATTATACAAAAAATCATACTCTCACACCTCTCTTTCAAGTATATCTTCAATGGCATCATCCAACAACACTTCCATCAACAACCCTAACAATAACAACTCAGTTACAGGGGGGCATCACCAACCTATAGTGCACCCTAAGATCCCCTCCGTGACTATTGGGTAGTTTATCGTGCCCCTGAACTTACCAGGTGTCCCCATCATGTAAGATCCCAACTTTCCTCTACCCAACATGAATGCGCCTCTCCTCTAGTTGAGCCCTCAGCGGTTCCTATCGGTATCGATGCGTGCTAGTTCAATGAATTGATGCAGTATGTCTATGGGATAAACCTGCATATGAGGACATGGGAAAGATGCTTTGCATCCATGGTAGGGATGCAACAGCAACAACAACAACAACAGTAGCAGCAACACCAGGGAGGTCAGGTCATTTGGTAGAACGTCAGCCACAACCAGAATGCCGGCCAAAATCAGAACTAGCAGCTCGACAACCAGATTCAAAACCCAATACTTGACTTACCTCGTCACATTGATGACTAGAACCAGGTCCCGATAGAGGAATTGGTCCAAGCCACAACACAAATCGGGACTGAGGCTACCAGCTCGACTGAGGGGTCCTGGAGAAGGCGTTGCAGATGTACACACTGGGCCACAGGAAGGAGTCACCTTGCTCCAAATGACAATGAGGAGGCGGAAAAGAAACAAGAAGAAAAGAAGGAGGTGAGGGGTCCTTGTGGCCCTACAACCGAAAGACTTCAAGGCCCCTAGCCTATAATCCTTTGGAGAGACAATCGACCTGGTCGACCACCTCAACAACTTCTAGGCCCTGATGCAACTACATGGGGCCAATGACGCCAGCCTTTGCATGGCCTTCCCGACCACCTTTCAAGGCACAACTTGGATGTGGTATTTGGGGCTGGTCGCGGGCTCTATAAAGAGTTGGAACTAGTTTGTTGACCTATTTACTACGCACTTCATGACGAGCAAGCGATGCCCAAAGTTGATGACCTGTTTGTTGAATGTTGTCTAGTGACCTGATGAGAAGCTCCAGGACTACATCATATGATTCAACCTAGAGTGACTTCAAATTCCCAACCTTAATCCAACCGTCCAGCTCACCGCAATGATCAACGGCGTCCGATATCCCGGCTTGCACTGGGAGGTCGAGTTAAACCCTCCAACCTCTATGGAGGAGTTCCTCAACCAAGCAACCAAATTTATGAAGGCTGAAGAAGCGCTCAAATCCAGTTGGAGCTGAGCAGCAAGGAAAAGAGGTCAGAGGATGAGCCAAGGAGTAGCAAATAGTGTTGGAATAGTAAGTCACTGAGGCATAGCAAGTCCCCCACAACTATCGCAATAGGTTTCCACAGAGAAGAAGCAGGTCTCCGTATAGAAGCACCAAGTCCTCGAGACAACATTCTAGCACTCTCCCATCCATAACTGAAACTACACCACGCTAAACGCGAAGAGGGGGGATTAAGACAGTCGAGAACGTCAGATGGCCACCTTGGATGTGAGGAGACCCTACAACAAGAACTCCAACAAATATTGCCACTATCATTGGGACATCGGCCATGACACAAAGAACTATCGTGACCTCAAGGATGAAATTGAGGACTTAATCTGCTGAGGTTATTTAAAGAAGTTCATCAAGCAGGAGGACCGGAGCCGACCATTCAAGAGAAGTGCCACAATTGAGCAGGTCAGAAAGGAGATCAACCTCCCCGAGACCCACCACCAGCACAGTAGCCCATTTGCGGTATTATTAACATGATCATGGGAGGGTCCACAGTAGTAGGATGTAGTACCTTAGTGGGGAAAAATTCAATTCGGGAGATTGAGCATGAGGACGAGAACCCACTAAAGCACCCTCGTGTGGAGGAAGTGATTTACGTCATAAAGGATGACGCTCGTGGGATCCAATATCCACACAATGACACCCTCGTAGTCAAGTTAGTCATAAATGACTTTGAGGAAAAGCAGGTTCTAGTTGACTCTAGAAGCTCGACCGACATCATTTTCCTAGAGGCGTTTGAGTGGATAGAGCTCGAGATAAAAATGGGCAAAAAATAAAAAAATTGAACTGACCAAATTAACCGAACCGATTAGTTCAGTTTCGGTTTGGTGTTTTTAAAAAACCGAAGGTACTAGTTCAGTTTCGGTTAACTAATATAAAAAATCGGTAGTTAACCAAACTGACTGATATACATGTTTTTCTATATATTTTCTATATATTTATGTATATTATATATTTTATATATTATAAATTAATAAATAATCATTACATTTATAATATATTATATTATCTATTATTTAAAATATAATATTTTATATATATTTATAATTTTTTATATTTTTATAATATATATTATAAAAACTAAAAAACCAAAAAACTGGCAAACCAAACCGATGGTTAACCGAACCAGTTAATTGACTAGTTTCAGTTCGGTTTCGATTACTGGTTTTCTAAAAACCGGTACTACCGGTTTGGTTCAAAAAAAGACCCACAGTTCTGTGAGCACCCCTAGCTCGAGAGGAGGGATTTGTTGTCGGCCGACGCCCCCATGGTTGGCTTTAGCAGAGAAGTAGTCCAGCCCCTAGGCTGGGTGAGGGTGCTAGTAAGGGCGGGCTTAGTGCTGAACTCAGTGCGTTTCAATCACGATTTCCTAGTGGTCACGACCCCCTCGCCCTACAATGCCATTCTGGTTCGACCTATCTTGCATGCCCTCTGAGCATTAGTGTCGATCTACTACCTGTCAATGAAGTTTCTAACAAGTTATGAAGTAGGAGTGGTGCGAGGCAATCAGCTCAAGTCCCGCAAATGTTTACGTAGCCGCACTGAAGGGCAAAGGAAAGCAGGCCGTCAACATTGACCTAGAGCTGCAACCGAAGAACGGCAATGAGAGAGCTTGTCCCATGAAGGACATCGTGCCGGTGCCAATCTTAGATACCGACCCCGAGAAGATGGTGTAGATCGGAGTTCGCCTCGTGGAACCACTACACTCTGATTTGATAAGTTTTTTAATTAAAAATATAAATGTTTTTGTTTGGTCACCAAAATGCCCAATGTAGATGTGACTTCGGCTTTCTTGAATAGAAGAGGCAAGAATTTGGGATTTTTAATTTTTTGTCAACATTTGAATGGTTGATAAAGAAAGTTAGATGACACTCGAAAGACATTTGTATCTTTTTCAAACACCACTTAACAAATGGTTAACAACATGGATTGGATTGGTACCAAATAGAAAAAGTTGTTGTTGCTCCAGAAAACACCATACATGACAGCAACGATTCCAAACAAAAAAAAAAATCAAAAAATGGTATTTCCAACCACACATCAGCAGCTGCAACTGCAGCATCGATGCCAAATATGCCAAACATATACCAAATGTACGGAATACTGATTTATTTACTAATTTTGGAACTCTTACCCACAAGCTCTTTTCACATCCCTACCAACAAAACGCTACAGCCGCACATTGAAATAAAACATATCCCCGTGAATGACAGGTAGATGTTACTGATGTATAGCTGTATTAGCATGTGGGTAGGGTTCTCAGAAGAGTTTGTGGGTAAAAGATTGCATTCGTCCGTGCTTGCAATCCATTGACCTCACTATAGTCGAATTTTCACCCTTATAGATATACCTACAAGAGATCGGTGGAATATTTCCTTCTCTTGTCTACATGGGCTGTATCACTCGACATTGGTAACATGGGCTGCATGGTCTATGGCTCTATTTCACATGAAATGGACTATTCTGAGGTAAAATGCCACAGTCAAAATATATCACTGAAATAGTGACCCTTCAATTGTTTTCTTCTGTTACCCAGAAACTGTGATAACCAGTTTTGTTTTATCCTTAATCTGGTCCTTGTCTAAAAATCGTTGATTTGATTAGTGATTCATTGTTCTGAATGGTTGAATTATCAATCCATTCGACCCGGATAGTGGTTTGGAGTCATTTATTTGAACCAAATGGTCAAACCGCTGACAAAAAAACCAATGGCCAAAGCAGTTCCGATTTCAGGTAAGTTTTTAAAACCTTGTCATATACAACATGATGCGATCCCTACCATATACTTGGTTACACGATCACATATCCTTTCATATTGGTGTAAAATGCATGGGTGTGCAAAAGGGTTGAGTGTAATTCTGGTTTACTTAGCTTTGTATTTGAATTTGTCATATTTGTTTGTGAGGTAAAATGAACTCCCACTTGGATAGGAGGGTTATCTGTCTAGGGGTAAGGTATACCATACAAGATGATAACGTAGTGCCTACTTTAAATGAGAAAAAAAAAATGAGGTGGAAGGAATGTGTTGCAAATTTTGCATCAGTTTTATGGAATGCAAAATTTGCATTGCCAATAAGTGCAAAAGAGATAGAAAGTATGAATTTCGCATCATATAAGAATGCAAATCATAATTACAAATAAATGAATGTAAAACTGAACCTGGTACAAATTTTGCACCTGGTCAAGGTTTGCATTGCAACAAACACAACCTAAAGTCTAAGAAATATTGAAAATTCTGAACCAGACCAGATAATTGGATAACCCAGTCCCCGTTATAAAAAATGCAAATCTGGATATAGAGAGCCCAAATCTGTGACCATACCTGTTTTACTCTGATTGTCCATATAGCAACCCTGCATTAAATTATAGTTATTTTCCTCTTTCTGCATCATGGAGTTCTCTTTCATTCCTCTGTCTTCAGTTTCATTTGAAGACGAGCAGGACTAAAGAAACCCACTTGCTGCTTTCATACCATCACATCTCTTTCAGTTTCAGATGTTGCAATCAGTACGTATGTATATATAAAGGCAGTGTAATCATATTAAAACAAAATAGAGGCAAACAAAAAATCCTTTTATCTCCTTACACAAGCGTGTAAGACAGAACCTTATTGACTCTAAACCAAAAGCATACCCATAGGCTCATTTACTAGTTACACGAAACCGACACAGACAGCAATCAAAGCCAGTAATACTGGTAGATAACTTACTAAGGGGCTGTTTGGTAATCAAGTCTTTCTAAATAGATATATATATATTTCAAAAGCTTAGCAGATCAGAACAGCTACAGAGAGCTTAACAGAGCATTAACTAGAGATGATTCAAGGGCATTTGGGCCTGTGTCCATGGGTCTTGAGTCTGGCATAGCAGGGACAAGCTTTCTTGTTGCCATAAGTACCCGGAGGAACACACCGGCATCTCATGCAACAGGTGCCGCATGCTCGAGTACATACATTCTTTCTTGATGATTTCCTGCATCTCCTCGCACAGGCAAAATGGCAATCTGTATCTCGATAAACATGCAGTAAGACAGAACCCTTATTAGGCCTGTGAAAATTTGAAGAAACTCCTATCAATGATCAAATGGACTTACTGATCTTGGGTCGGCGATAGTATCTGTAAAGTGCAGCTAGATCACCTCCTTCAGTCATCTGCAGATGTGATGAATTGAATAGTTTTGATTTCAATTAATGATCAGAAGATTCAGAACCATTATAACGATTCATTATTCATATTCTATCTTTGTTTTGCAATAAAGAGAAGGAGAAAAGAAGAGAGAAGACCCACATTACTCGGAGAATGAACGGCATTTTCTGTTGATGCTTCTGCAAAAGCCTGCAACAATTTACATACATACATACATTAGATATAAAACAAAAGTTAGTAGGAAAATTGCTTTAGCCATGGCCAGTGGAGTTGGAATTGAAGAGTGTACCTGTAGGAGGAGAAGGAAGACAATAACCAAAGAGGAAAGAAGCTTAATTGCAGGGCTCATGGCTTTGCTGAAGGAGAGGTCACAATGAAGAAGGAAGTATGGTGAGGTGTTTTACTATCTTCTTTGATATCTCCTATTTATCTTTTCAGATTGGCATGTGAGGATGCCTCCTCCGTAGACCTTAAGGTAAGTGGAGCAGGCATCATTTACCATGACTAAAAGAACTTTTGGATGCTTCTTTTACTCCAGTGGATCGTGGTTCGTGGTGGGAGCTAGCAGAAACAATACTGATTCTTTGCTTCGAGTACTGGGTGGCGGAGAGAGAGAGAGACTGTACAAAATTAATAAATGAATGCCAGCACAAGATCATATATACATGACAAATAATGATGTGTAGGTTTATGTCGTCTTCTTCACGATTTCTCATTCATCACCAGAGATGGGGTCGCAAAACAAGTTATTTCCAGCTAATTGTGGGGACCCCTCTCTCTCTAGCACATCTGCTGCCACCATGGCTACAGCATTGCTACTTTTTTATTTCCATTGTTGGTATGGCTTAGTTTCATTAGGCTACAAATATAAATATGTAGAGTATAAATATATATACAAAATAATAGAAAATGCAAGGTTTTGCATTCTACATATTTGTATTTATATTCTTTCCAATACTGAGTATTAGGGTTAGATATCTTTCTCTTTGTCTTGTTGGTGTAGCAGATTTGGGCCCGTTGTCTATGGGTGTTGGAGGAAATACAAAAATAGATATTCTGAATATTTGGAGGGCTTCCTGTTTCTAAGACGTTTATATGTTCGAAATCATAATAAATTATTGAGAAAATTTCCGATTAATACCTTATACTTTGGGCCTAATGTCATTTGGTCTTCAAACTTTTAAAAGTCACAATTCAGCACCCGAACTTTCAAGACGTGTCAATTCAGTACGTAGTGTTAATTAGTTGTTAACTAGATGTTAAATGGCATTTGAAAAAAATCACGAATGCCCTTTAAGTGTTATCTAATTTTCTTGATCAACCATCCAAACATTGACAAAAAAATTAACAATCCCAAATCCTTGCCTCTTCTATTCAAGAAAGTTGGGATCATGTCTCAGTGGGCATTCTGGACCCCAACCTTCTTGAATAAAAGAGGCAAAGATTTAGGACCGTTAATTTTTTTGTCAATATTTAGATAGTTGATCAAGAAAATTACATGACACTGAAGGACATTTGTATCTTTTTCAAAGGCATTTAATGACTAGTTAAAAGCTGATTAACAATAAATAATGGGCTGATATGTTTGAAAGTTTTGAATACTAAATTGTCACATTTTAAATTTCACGAACCAAAATGACACTAGGCCTACAGGGTACTAATCGAGATTTTTTCCTAAATTATTATGCAAAATTCACTGATTTAGTTTAAAAGACACAAATACTACAGTAATTGTTAGTCATCAGCCAATCAATAATGCACCATATCAACCTAAGATTTACAGAATATAATTGTGGGGTCTACTGAATTGGCCCAATATTAGGTGTAGAAGCTTGACCGATTCAAACTCCCCAACTTTGAGCTAGTATGTGTTTGCCTATTTAACACACATTTGTTTCCCAGTACGTAATTGTGCTTAGTACATATTTGTTAAGAAGAAAAGAAACTTCTTTTGAGTTAGATCTGTTATATTTTTCTACCGTAAGGTTCTAGCAGGCAGTTCAGCTGCCCTACAGTCAGTCGACTACTGCTTGCAAAACTGTGGCCATAGAAGATCTAGGTAGGACATATCCTGACAAGATAAATTATTTGTGAATAGTTTTAGTGCAAATAAAAACAGCACATTCTGTCAGATTTCTTTCTCTTTTTTATTTTGGTTTTAAATAAGGAGAGTTTTGATTTGACATTTTAGCTTTTAAATCTACCATTGTTTGATCATTTTATCGCTCTACCTATTACTAAATACTAAAATAAATCGATCAAGTCACATGGAGTATTTTTGCTCCAAAATCCTTACTATAATTCTCTATCTTTTTTTTTTAACTATCAAGAAGAATGCACAGCGTGTCAATTTTAGATGAGGACAACAACGATGATGATAATTATGGTAATATATTTCTAAATTTTACAATAATATTTTATAATTATCTATGTAAAATAATTCTTATTTAATACAATTATTTTTGTTTAATGTGATAAATTATAATATTGTATATATGTTCAAATGTTTCATGCAAAGTTTTTTGTGTTTTATCTTTTTTAATTATAACATCAATGGTTGACATTTGGCCTAAAAGGTTAAATTGTTGATCCACCACTAAGCATAAAATAATTTCGGTTTTAGGTTAATTTTAAATTTTAAATTTTATTTTCATCATCAATAAAAACAATTCTTTTTTATCACACTTATTTTTTCATTAGTATGATTAATGTAAAATTTATGTATGATTAATTATATATAATTAATGAAGTACAACTCTGCAACTGGTTTTGTGGTGAAGGTAGGAAGAAAGAGATGAGAGGGGGTTTCCGAATAGGAGGTTTTAAAATTTTAAAGAAGAATGAATGACAAAATAGATATTCAATGGTTAATGACACTTGTCAGCTGTTAGAAAAGCCAAGGCTAGAGTTTGCAAATAATAGTGGTAGCGTTAGTCAAGTATTTTACTCTTAGTATAAAATATTAGGGATGTACCTAATTTTTCTTACAACTTTTGTTTTTTATATTTTATTCTATTTTTAAATTTTTATTATTATTTAATTATGGCATTATGAATTCACCTATTTAGCTTGAATAATTAATTTGATCTTGTGTTAGTTCTAAAAAAACATGGGTTTTTATATTTTACAAATATTTTTGCATAAATGATGTAAAATATACATTCAAAATTCAAATTGCAAATTTTACAATTTCAAAACACTACTAACTAAAATTTCTGATCATAGAGATTAAAATCTTCAATTTGGAGATGTGAGTGAGGAAGGTAGAGTGGTGGTGCAGTGGCTACTATATTCAAATTGGAGATGTGTTTTATCTTTTTTAATTATATTCAATTTGGAGATGTGAGTGAGGAAGATAGAGTGGGCCATGCCAGGCCGGGCCACGGGCCGTGTTGGGTTTGGGCCGTGCTGACCCGTGGGTTGCAGGCGGCACAACCCGTTCAATCGTGCCGACCCATGGGCCTAAAACCCCTGGCCTAGTATGACCCGCATAATTGTGTCGGGCCTAGCATGGCCCGTGGGCTGTCGTGTCGGCCCGATCCAAGTTCATGCCAGGGTGTGGGTGGCATGACTCGATTTACACCTCTAGACCCAATCGACCCTTACCTATTTTTTTCCTAACCTTTATGGGTCATTTGACCCATATTGAACCCTATATTCAAATGGGCAGGTCAAGTGGGTTGGGGTCAAAATTGCCAGCCCTACTCCTCATAAAATGCTCTTCCTACCAATGCTACAACATGTTTCTAGTTGCACATAAGGAATTGTATGTTATTATTCATGGGAGATGTCCCCAATACATGACAAGAAGTGGCTGTGAGGTTGGTGCAAGGAGCCAATGAAAAATGTGGCTAGATATGGAACTAGTGTTAAAATTAGGGGTGCCAATGATATTCTAAAATCCAATTTCGAGTTCGAGATTCGACATAATTGAATTGAATTAAGATAATTCAAATATTATAATTAGTCCAATTCAGATATTCTATTCATATCGTTTAAGTAATTGGATTAGATTTGAATATGACATGATTTGATTCGATAAATATCCAAATTTGATCTTTTATTTAATTCTTATATATAATATATAAAAATTAAATATTTTATATAATTTATTTATACTAATTCAATTATATAAAATAATTTATATATTTATATACTTTATACAAATGAAAATTTTATTTTATATATTTATTAATTACTTAAAATAATTAATTGATCGAATTGAACAAATATTCGAATATTTAATCGAATTCAAAAATTAATTTTCAATATCCTTGGATATCGAATCTAATATTGCGTAGTTATATTTGAATTTGATCCGTTTACAACCCATAGTTTAAAAACGTATCGGGTTGGTGGATGCCAACCCACAAACCCTCCCCCAAAATCCATACTAGACTATAGACCTTCACCTCCTAATCTGAGTCTGGATAACCTACCAACAAAATACATTCCAACAATTTGCCAATATCATCCGACACCGCACATCTCATGTATAATAGGACCCAGTTTTATAATGTGATGTGTGGTGTCAGATCAAATTAGGTAGAATGTTTGAACTTGTGTTTAGTTGGCAAGAGATCCTAATCCCAACTCCTCGATCCGGGTGAATGTGGGAGTGGGATTCACTCTCAGGACCCGGGTTGAGCCTTGACCACATCAGCATTCAATAGGCTATGTGGTATTTTGGTACTAGGGTGGTCTTGTGTGTCCATTCTTTCAAGAGATCGGATTTGCTCCTCACGTAGGGCGCCTCACACACGCCTCACACACATATCTTACCATGCATTGGAATCATCTCCCCTACTTATAAGTTATTTTTCATGAAAGATGTTTCCAATGCACAGTGGATGTGCATGTGAGGCGCTCAAGTGTGAGGAGAAGATCATGTTCCCTCTTTCAAGAGATCAGATATGCTCCTCACTCAGCACTCTTCACAATGATCATAAAGTGGGATCTCTTCTTCACAAATGGGTGCGTCATAGGAACATCTCCCATGAATAATAACTAATAAGTAGGGGAGATATTCCCAATGCATGATAGAATGTACATGTGAGGTGCTTGTAATACACCAGCCACATTATGCATTGGGAACATCTCCATGAATAATATACATTGTGGGAAATTCTGCCCCACAAAGAGGTACTCCACGTCTCACAGCACATCTACGTGGCGGGGATGTGCCGTGTGACGTTCTTGGGCGCAGATCTGAACTCCATTGTGGGATACTTGTGAGGTCAGTGTGAGCTGTGCTCTCTGAGAAGTAGATTCGGTCTCCCTCCATCCAGCTTCTTTTCTCAATAGTTCCTCGTTAAGGGTAGTTTGGTAATTTAAGCCCCTAGATCTATCATATATGTTCATCCTCGACGTCTCAAACCCTAGAAGCTCGAACCACCGCAGCAGACGCCCCCCTCTCGTCCAGGTTTCTCTCTCTATCCTTCTGATGGCATCCTTGAATTTCTATTTGCACGTTTACAGTGAAATGCTCAAATGCATTTGAAATTACATCCATGTGTGTATCTTTTTATAAGTTCTGTATAAAACCTGATTCAACATCGATGCTATTCTAGACAATTTATGTTGTTTTGGTTAGTTAGGGCTTCACTGTGTGAGTGTCCATCTAAATCTTTAATCCTTTTGCTGTTCCTTTCCCTAGTATTCATCTTAATCTTGCCTCTTGTTGCTTTCGCATCAGTATGAATGCTTGCCTCGCTCGAATTCATTGAACATTTGTCCGAAACATTTCCGAGGTTAGAATTTCAGGTGTTAAGAAAGGTAGAGTTAGTTATCGTGAAATTAGGGTAACACCGCAAACGTGACATTTCATGAAATATGTTGAAGTACGCTTAGTTCAATGGACTATGGATACATTCATTGGGCAACTAGTGTTTGAAATCACTCGTAGTACCGGTAAAGTGTCTGTATCTTTTGATTGTTCATTTTTTTTCCTGTTATAGTTTCCTATACAATTGGTCTGAGATCCCGAAAGTTATATGCATTTTTAAGTAAATAAAAAAACATGCGCCACTATATCGTTCTTTCTCTTATATGGATTTTTGAGCTTCCACCAGTTTATCACATAATGCATAGTTGAGTTTCCTTTTAGAAGTTTCATAGTTTGATACTGGCGCTGTTTTGACAGGTTTGATTAATTAGAGTGGAGAGAGTTGCTTTAGTGACCAATGGCTCCTCCCGCTAAAGGTAGGGACTTTCGTTTTTTATATTGTTGATATAATAGGATGGATGGACTAGTTGATATTTATTGTATCGTTGGTGTTGTGGTCTTCATTCATATCAGTACCTGCCTTCATTTTAGTTTTAAAAGTCGTTATGGCTTTCTGAATAGGAAACTTGGTGTTAGTTCTTAGATGCCTTTCCATCCCATCCGACTGCTTTATTCTTTTGACCATATAGTATTATCTTAACTTACCATTCTATGGATACTGCATGGAAATTATTCTCTATCTTGTATTGATATTATGTTGGTTTTTTTTTTCCTGGATCATTCATCATTTCAGTTTTCCCCTTCTTATGAACTCTAGAGAAATAATGAGGGATTTATGATAACTTCCAAATCCCATAAAATGTTTAATGTTAACTTCCAAATAATCATGACTCCGTCCCATGTGCATGGGCACACCCCTTTCTAAAGGAGCTGTGCTTGGACCTAGGTGAGGCGCAGGTCTTGAAAGGTCAAGAAATTATTTTGTCAAATTGATAATTTAAAACCTGCAATGATGTCGAATACTCGAAGTATGTGCAGAGGGGATTGGGGATTCTAAGATTTCTCTTATGGGGTAGTCTGGAGGCTCAATCCCCCAAAGACCAAAGTACCAACTGTTTTTTCCTTCTACTTTTAGGCCGACAGGGTTGAAGTATGGCCTTAGTCAAATTAAATCCTTGGGAAGGACCTGGCAATCTGCAATTATTCATCTTCTGATATGGAAATTATTCATCTTCTGATATCCTTTAATAATCATACCAAGTCAGCGCTAGCTATGCATTTTTCTCTTTTTTGCAACCTAGAGTTAAGACTTTACATCTTATACAGCTGCCACTGCCAAGAAGACTGATCCCAAGGCACAGGCCTTGAAGGCTGCCAAGGCTGTGAAATCGGGTGCTTCATCCATAAAAAAGAAGACAAAGAAGATCCGAACATCGGTTACATTTCATCGGCCGAAGACATTGAAGAAGGATAGGAGCCCTAAGTACCCTCGCATTAGTGCACCACCAAGGAACAAGCTTGACCATTATCAGATACTCAAATATCCCCTCACGACAGAGTCTGCAATGAAGAAAATTGAAGACAACAACACACTGGTTTTCATTGTTGATATCCGTGCAGATAAGAAGAAGATAAAGGCTGCAGTGAAGAAAATGTATGACATTCAGACAAAGAAAGTTAATACCTTGATCAGGTGAGCCTTCATCTTTACAATGTACTCTGTTTTTCTGCCCCCTCACTTGTAATTTTTGTATTGATGAATGTGTGCATAAACTTTAAGGCCTAGTTTGGAAAGAGCACAAATGCAAATATGTACAGTGCAAATACATATAAAATAATGCAAAATACAAGGTTTTGTACTCTACAAATTTGTATTTGTACTCCTTCCAAGGTTCAGTTTGAAAGAGTATAAATACAAATGTGTACAATACAGATATAAACAAAATAATAGAACATGCAAGGTTTTGCACTGAATTTGTATTTGTACTCCTTCCAAACTTGAGCCTATGTTGGCTTTGCTGATATTTGACATTTACAATTTTATACATGACCAATTCACTTACGACCAAATCCTTCCAACCTAATGTTTGTTTTATTCATTTTGTTATGATATGATTTTTACCGGGCACGTTCATCCAAGTATGTGTGCAAATATTTCTTAGTACAGTTGTGATATGTGGTATTTCTTTTCCCCGGCAAATTGGTGGATGTATATTCTGAACGAGATCTATTATTCTTGTGGTTTCAGGCCTGATGGGACTAAAAAGGCATACGTGAGGTTGGCACCAGATTATGATGCACTGGATGTGGCAAACAAGATCGGCATAATCTAAATATGGTCATCTTTCCTTGCCTATTTGTTGTGATTCATGAAATCCTAGCCATTTGAGAGCAGTTTTGTTGGAACCGCCTAGTATACAGATGGAATTACATTTCTATTCTACACCTCTTAGGTTTTTTTGGTAATCTCTCTTAGGTTTATTTCTTTATGTTATTACTTTGTGTCACACAATTTTTATGATCTTAGTTAGACTTGAGCAAGCCAGATACTCTTACTAGGATTTTCGGTTTGGACTTCGGTATGCCGTATGCCACAATATACCGTTTGCCAGCCCTAGGTGGGGAATTCTGTTGAAGTGGTTACTTTGATAGGTGTTCGATCCGATTTAGACTTTCAAGGCTCCAGATGTCACATGTCAGTGGTAGGTATAAACTCTATTTAACATTTCAATGTATTCAAGTAGACCATGAAAAATGGTTCAATCGGATAATTTGTAAATTTGGTACTTACTATCATAACCGTAAAAAAGGGTCATTTATTAAAACCCCCCTTATATTTGCACGTGTTTATATTTTGCAACCTATTTACTTAATTGATTATCTATGTATAAATGTATATATACAAATATTTAGAGTGTAAAGACATACGAAATAATGCAAAATACAATTATACTCTTTTTAAATTGAGCTTAAAAGTATCAGGTTTTGCACTTTACAAATTTGTATTTGTAATCCTTCTAAATTGAGTTTTTTTGCACAATTAGGACAGTTAAATAAGTTGTTTAGGCTCCATTTGGAAGGAGTACAAATACAAATACGTGAAGAGCAAAATCTTATATTTTGTATTGGTTTGTATAGATTTATACTGTAGATCAAGTTTTAAAATATCGAAATATCGATATGCTCAATATGTTGGTATGGGAGTATTGGGCGAACTGATACAGTGTTTTAGGTCATATTTTTTATTTTCTTTTGCAACTGGTTCAGGGGGGACAGTTTAGGTCCCCTATCTTCTGAACCGGTCAGACCTTAGACCACCGTGGGGGTGCTTTTTATGAAAGTATTTGTATGAAAGCACTTTTACATAATACACTTGTCAGTCTGAAAAAAAAATCATTTTTAGGAAAAAAACATTTGGTTTACAGCAATTAAGAAAGAATGATTGAATGAGAATTGAACCAGATATGGCCTAACTGAACAATTAATTCTTCATCAACGATTCCTCAATAACCTAAGTAAATTGGCAAGAGCACGTCCTCTCCTTTTTTCAAATTTCTGACAGCTTGATTACAAAATAGATAACAGCAACTTCGGTTGATTTTTTATCTACAGAACTTGCTTGGTATTAAAACTGTAATTGAAACAATGGATCATGATGCAGATCAGCCTGCAAGCAACTCCGGAAGAATAAGCTCTCATTGGAGCAAAATAGTGCTCCCAATCAGGAGGTGCGTTATTTCCGGTCTGATTTTGGAATATAACCACCATAAACATTGAAGATTTTGTAGGAATCGACAACAGTAAGCAATTTATCTTTCGATTCGTCTTTTCCCGCCTTTTGTTGGCTTCTATTGTCTAGAAGTATAATTTATCTGCGTCCCATTTTCCTAATGATAAAGAGGTCCAAAACAAAAAAAGAAAAAGAGACAAGCTAAAGTAGAAAAGAAAAGCTACTGTCAGGATTTCTTTTCTTTAATTTTTAGCAGTTCTGAGTTTGAACACAGACCAGGAAGGTCTCCATCTGCTTCTTTTATGTTTGTGAGGAGCAACACTAATTCTGTCACTTGTTCTTCATTTTGTTCGCCTGCTTCATACAGAATGATAAATTGCTCTTTGTGATTTTGTTTTTTCTTACCTCATGCATCCTGACAGGGATATAGGAGAAACTATTGTGTTCATCATTGTTGGTACTAGTGCCTTCATTCAAAACAAAACAATGAAATCAATGAAGATCAAATAAGTTTTAGTGAAGCAATTTGCAGTTCCCTTACTAGTAAGGGTGTCAACCGGAGGAGGTCTAATTTCTATGGCATGCATGAGAAAGGATAAAAAAATTATTTCCCAACTTTCTTACTATAAATTTCTCATCTCAAAAGGTATAGTACATTTAAAAAGAGATTATCGTCGTGGGGTTGGACCAGTGTTTTCAAGCTGTCGTTGATCCAGCTGGTCACCTTGCGTCTTGCCCCATTATTTATACCAGCTGGTGACCCATGACCCGGATACAAGAAATGGTTCGGTCTCGATACGGGTCAGCTTTTAAAACATTGGGTTGGACTTGATTACTATCATTAAATGTTTAAGGGCTTTATATCCATAGGCCCCAGTTGATCCCATTTAGGGCTGCAAGTTGGGTTGGTCCAAGTTAATAGTTTACATTGTTTTTCGACTGGGCTTCAGCCCATTGAAAATTTGACAAATTCTCAATCCAAATAAAAAAATGTTGCACCCTTAATCCCAATTATGCCCAGATCTAAAGTTTGTGGAACCAGACCCTATCAACCGAGGCTGCTGGCCTTCAATATGCCCGAAAGAGAAAAGGATTGACAGATTGACGCCTTGTCTAGAGCAAGGGAAGGCGGCATATTCTTTCATAGCCCAAGCTGAGACATTGTGACATTGATATCATAATGCAGAATGAGTAACTATTTAACTAAACATATGTAATTGAATTATAGAGAAATGAATGCAACGGATATTCGACTGAAAATGGAAGTGAGACTAGACCGAGAGGGAACCTGAGAAGAAGCCCTCAGAAACTATGTGCGATGGATTGGGGGTAAAGTTTTGCAGAAAAGAAAAGCGAGAACTGATGCAGGAAACGAAGACTTAGCTTTGGGGGAACTCTACAACACAACACAGCTGCAGTGTCTGGACGCTACCTTATTTTCCTTTCCAAATGACTTGTCCATTTTATCCCAAAACCAATGCATAGAACGGGCTTTTGAATGACCCACCAATCAGATAAATAGTTTTTTTCCCCTTTTTACGAGAAGAAGCAAGTGTTACCTTACATGTATAATGGTGAGTTGGGCCAGGATTTTTCATCAACACGGCCGGTTTGTTTATATCCAGATGACTCTAGTTTTGCTCAAGTGTATGGTAGCCTGCTTTTTCACTTAGCTTTGTTTGGTTTGAAGAAAAAGGTTGGGAAAGGAAGGGAAAGACGGGAAAACCTATACAATGTTTGTAAAGATTTCTCTCTATTTTCCTTCCTTTCCCTGCATTTTCCTTCAAACCAAACATAGGGTTATATTATCTCAATTTCTTTATATGTTGTGTCAACGGACTACTGGGATAGTTGCGGTACTGAAGTTCCTGCTTGTTGTGGCTAACAAGGAGATATGAAAACATTTATTGTTGAAAGCTTTTAAGTTACTTTCATATTGATAAGCTCTGTACTAACGAGTTTTGGCTATGCTGATGGACAAAATTAGATATTGATGATGTTTTTAAGGCTCAATTTGTTTGGCAGGAAGACATCAGAAGAGAATATTTTCCAGGATTTCCATTAAATCTGGTTTGACTTTGGCTAAGTCCTTAGAGTGAAGAAGAACCTGAAAACAAAACCCAAACAGGGAAATTATTTACCAAAATGCGGAAACGAGTATAACTAGAAATTAGGGTTGTGACACTTTGCCCCAAATTCCTCCATTATGACGGAGGTGTAGCACGAGTTTTGTTGAAAAAAAAGTGCCAATAAAGAATTTCCTTTTTTTTCACCCTTTAAATTTTATAGTACATACATTATACATAGAATAGAACTCAGGGGTGGGGACAGCACAAGTTTGAAAACAAACAGATGGATGTTATTATGAAGCAGCCCAAGGTGTCAATCACATGATGCCCAACTGTTCCATTCAGACTAAAGTGAGAATCTTTCACAAATCATAATATTTCTGAAGCTATCAAATGCTTTATGATAAGCATTCGGAGATGTCTGTTTCTCTCCATTGAAAAAAAAAGTCCAACTAGATCATCGATTATGCCGTTGGAAGACCGGAGTATCTAAAGGCTCCGGTCACCCAACTTAAGTAATTTCAAGGGAAAATAACGATTAGCTTGGACTGATCTGATGGAGTAATAGTCTTAATTGACCGTCCCCCTCATGACCTGATTTGAATCGTGGCTTATTAGAGTCAATGGATTATAATAAAGTTTTTAAAATCGAACCAGGAAACCAAAACAGGTTTTAGGGTGAAATGAAACCAATTATGAATTACCTAGCCGGTTCCCAGTTTTTCGGTCCGGTCCTTTTTAAAAACCATGATTTAGTATAATAAAAAAAAGGTCCCGTCCGTTGTTATAAATCTACCACCACTCCCCCAAAAAAAGGTCCCCAACCAACTTTAACCAAGCCCCTTCAACCAACACGGCCAACAGCTTAAAGTATTAAAGTATATGCAGCAAGTTAGCAACCAATTATAAAGTGACGAGGATGAAAGAGAGAACTTCCAAAAAAACAGAAACCCACCATATACCAATAGTTCCCCCTGACCCACTATGTATATCCCTTGTGTATGGATGATATATATCACACGTCATTAAATTTCATGGGTCCCACGGCCAACATAATTATTCTCATCTGATGGTTGTCAGAGTCTGTTTGGTCCCATTGAATCATATCTTCTGTCGAGCTTGAACATTCCGGGCTTATAAACAGCTTTAAAGATACCCATCTCGTCCTTTTATTACTATTCTTTTCCAAACCATGACCACCATCAAAATGAAAAACCACCCCCACATCAGGGTGTTTAGGTGAAGATATTTGAAATTTTAAATTATTGTAGGTCTGAATTTGAGTGGAGTGCAGTATACTTTATCCCAATGAAAAATGCACCCATCATACTGTGCGTGATAATGTCTGTACTCATACTTTTTTTCTCAAAATGCCCCTCTCCTATCCTTTCTCGTGCTCGCTGCCCGGTGCCTGCCCTGCCCCACATCGATTTTCATTGTAAAGTTATTGTAGGCCACCCTCAAAAAATTTCGTTGGTTGACCCATTCCTCCCCATAAATAATACACCATTTCTCCTTTCTTTCGATTTCACAGGATATCCTTCACTTTTCAAGTTATGTCTCTCTTATCCCTTACATTATTCGCTCACACGGCAGTTGGAATTTCATTCCATCTCTGGTCAACGAGGATATAAACTACTGCCCCTCTCAACTCTTCAAGTCTCTCAGAGTCTCAATACAGAATTTCTTCTTCCTCGTTGATAGCAAACGCTTTCGGTCATTCAGTGTGAATATTAAAGCTCCATTTCGTAGAACAATTAAAACCAACAAATAATTAAAGTAATCAACAAACAAACACGAATTCGTGTGAAAGAAAGGAGAGAGGAGAGAGACAGAGAGAAACAGAAGGAACAGAGAAGATGGACTGGCAAAAAAGGTAAACTGTAATGATGTCTGCGAATGAGTCATGGATAGTCTCCGAAAAAAAGGAACGCCTTCCTCTTTGCTTTTAACGCCGGCGGTGGCAAGTGACGAAGAAAGTAAAAGAGCGATGACCGGGAAAGAAAATTTGCCGGCATAACAACCGTTTACTCGCGAGTACATAAAAAGAACAGAAAAGAAAAAGGCGGAGTTTAGGAAGAAACTGAAGTTCCGTATGCGAGAGTCCTCTTCCTTTATTTCTTCTATCCATCGTGTTTGACCGACTAGGCGATTCGTGACGGATTCTTGGCCCGGATTTAATCATTACTCAATGAAGAAAAGAAGTTAGAAAACCCTAGAGTGGCACTGCGAGCGTTGGTTTTGTCTTTTATCATTTTATTTCCAAATTTAGCCCTAGATCCGCTCAATGTTGTCTGTTTTTCAGGCTTCAAGCGTTTTAGGTGTTTGATGAATTAGGGTTTAGGGTTTACGAGGTTGTGGAAAAGATGATGATATCAAGAGGTCTTTTTGGGTGGTCTCCCCCGCATATACAGCCGTTAACGCCGGTTTCGGAGGTGTCGGAGCCGCCGGAGTCGCCGTCCCCGTACTTGGATTCGAACACTGAAGCTGTGCCTGTGGAAGATGAAGTTGGAATTGAGGAGCCCGAGGAAATCGAGCCACCGCCAGCAGCTGTTCCTTTCTCAAGGTTATTTGCTTGTGCGGATAGGTTCGATTGGGTTCTGATGGTTGTTGGATCATTGGCTGCTGCTGCTCATGGGACAGCACTTGTGGTTTACTTGCATTTCTTCGGCAAGGTTATTCAGTTGCTGAGCTTGGAAGAGAGTCCCAAGGAGGTGCTGTTTCATAAGTTCACACAGGTCGGTCTTATAACCTCCATTTTGTTTCTCATTTGTTCTGCTAAAATACCATTTTCTTTTTTTCTGTGGGTATAATTTGGACCATATCTTAACTTTTTTGCAGCCCACCTGCTTAGAGTATACGCATGCTTTTTGATAGAAATGTTAAAATTGTCGCGAATGCTTTGAATTTCTTTTTGGAGCATAGGCTTCAGTTGTGTGCTTTTGGTGTTTGGAGTTGCAATTACTGTTCTATTACTTGGATCAGGAAAACGAGTTTGCTCGTTCACCTTAGAATTGTTATATGAGAACTTTAGAGGATTGATTTGGGTTTTCTCCAATATGAAATCTATTGTTTGATCCTTGAGGTTGATGCCCTTTTTATTAACGTGGTAATGCTTTTTTTTTTTCGGTCAACAACAGTGAATATCATTGACAATAAGAGGTCAAACCATACAGCACTACTCTCAAAATAACTTAAAAGAGTAGGACTTAGCTTGCAAAATGCTAGTGATCTCTTCCCGTTGCTGGGACGAGAGTTTCTAGTTACCTTGAGCTATGGTGCCAGGGGGCACGGCTGATGGAGGTCAAGAGATAGTCAGAGAGCAAATGTAGAGTAAAACAATGATAACTCAATATAACATTTTTTGATAATTGAAAGATAATTTCATTAATCAAAGAAGATAAGCTGTTACATGCTTCCCTTGGAGAGGCGCGAGGTGCGGCCTCTCCTGAACATTACACGATGATAACTCAATATTTCATTAAGAGAAATGAAATTACATTCATAGAAGACACTTGGGGTTGCTATAACAGATTCTGAAAAAGGGAATCACAGCAATGATTGCCAGTGGTTTTACAATCATGGATGAGCTGTTTCATAATGGTTGGGTGGTGCATGGCCCTACTGACGTGGTGGCCTTTTCTTGCAAGGTTATATAACTACCGTGAAAGATGGATATGTGTCCTTCATTCTCTGAGTGCTGTATCTTCCCATTCCCCTTGGAATCTGCCTCTTCCTCAAGGCTTGCATTCGGGAAATGCTTAACCAGATCTTCCCACTTCTCCCAAGTGGTGTCAGTTGGTGGGGTACCTTCCATTGAATCAACAATTCAGTGGTCACCCGGTTACCTTGTTTTTAGTGATCCATCGGCTCAATATCGCCTTTGGGTATGGATGGATGGTCCCTTCAGCTGTTAGGGTAGGTAAGGTGGGACTAGAGTAGCAGTGTTCCCCAACCTTTGCCTTAAGTCAAGATGCATGAAACAGGTGTAGTTAATGCCCATTAGGTAGTTGTACGTGATAGAATGGAGCTGACAGCTTCTATGAATGGTGAGGAGTGAACAAAGTTTGCCTGTAAGGTTGGAGATGGAGATAGACTTCATCACCCACTTGGAACTCCTATTTTATTCTCTGTTTGTCTTCATTGCGTTTCATACACTCCTTAGCCATTGCCAGATTGGATTTCAACTTTTTCTTATGACGGCTTCATGTTCCTTCAGTTCATCCTCGATTGCTTGGACCTTGGCAATTGGCATCCCCAAGATGTAAGATAGAAGTGTGGAAGGTGGGACCTTCTATACAGCTTTGAATGGATCATCGTGGCCACAAACTGGTAGGTGGTATTATATCACCATTTTTCTAGTGGGAACCGTTTGCTCCAAGAATGGGGTTTCATACTAGTGAAGCACCAGGGGTATGTTATGGGAGTTTGGTTCAGTACTTCTGTCTGGTCATTTGGTCTAGGATGGTATGTCAAACTCATGCTTAGTTGTGTCTACTGGAGGCAAAACAACTCTCACCAAAATTGATTGGCGAATACAGAATCTCAATCACTGGTAAGGGTGGTTGGCATCTTGTGGAGCTGAAAAATATCACCCATGAAGCTTGAGCAACATCTATGATGGTATAAGGATGACTCAAGGCCTGGAAATGGCCATACTTTGAGTGCCTATCAACCAATACAAGGATTGAAGACCTTCGATTAGAGGCGGGTAATCCATCGATGGAATACATGGAAATTTCTCACTAGACCTGATTAGGAGTTTGCAAGGGTTGCAGCAGGCCTGAAGTGCGATATTTTCCACTTTATTACATTGGCATACTTCACATTCTTTAATCCAATTCCAATGTTGACCTTCTCATACCCCTTCCAACAGCAAACTGTCTGGATCCTATGCATGGTGTTAATATTATAAAGAATGGCCTTCTAAAGGTGATGAGTGTAGCTCGTCAAATATCTTTTGCTGATAAACTGAATTTGGACCCAGAACAATCTGCCCCTTTAGCCGCAATAGTCCATTGTTACAAGTTTGAACTGAGTCTGTCTCTATCTGGCTTGTAGCTATTATCTTCTATAAGGAAGGGTTGTTAGCTGTCTCAGTTCACACCCCTTGTACCCATGTTAGAATCGGGCTAGAGAGGGCCATGAACTCGGATTCACCTCTTTGAGATAGGGCATCTCTGACAACGTTCTCCCTTTCTCTTTTGTATTTTACTTCAAAGTCATACCCCAACAATTTGCCGAGTAGTTTCTGTTGGATGGGAGTATTAATCTTCTGCTATAACACAAAACCTAGGCTACGGTAGTCTGTGAGGTGCTTGGTGCAAGATGATACCATAAAAAATCTGCTTTTTGTTGTGTCTAGCTGCATTGGATAAATGCTTTACAATTAATAATCTGTTAAAGAGAGGTTATACAGTGAACACTCAGGAATACAGTTTATGCAATAGTTGTAGGGAATAAAAAAACCACCTATTTCTTCACTGCAGTTTTGTTGGACTCATGGAGGCTATTATGAATTGCTCGTGATGCCCTATGGGTTCACGAACACACCAACCACCTTCCAGTCCTTGATGAACAGTCTCTTCAAAGAATATTTGCACAAAGTTTCTTTTAGTTTTCTTCTTCAACATCTTAATTTACATTCAGAATTTCCATGACCATGCTAAGCAACTGAAGACAGTACTCAAAACCTACAAGAGCACAAAACTCTAAGCAAATAAGACCAAATGTATTTTTGCAGTCCATAGAATTCAGTACTTGGGAAATATTTTTCAAAGGAGTGAGGTTTCACTGTTATTGATAAAAAAAAAAGGAAGGAGTGAGGTTGATCCTGACAATATACATAACATGATCAGTTGGCCTCAACCCCTGCCAGTCTCATCTCTAAGAGGCTTCCATGGGTTGACGGGTTACTACAGGAAATTTGTGAAAGATTATGACATAGCTCAGCCACTCACCTAACTCCTTAAGAAGGGAAGTTGGGGATGGGATGAATAAGCAGAGATGGCATTTCAATGTTTGAAGAAGGCTATGACAGAGGCCCCTACCTTGGGCCAGCCAGACTTCCACAAGCCCTTCATCATCAAGGATGATGCAGATAATATTGGAACTGGGGTCATAAAATCATAGGAGGGTAAGCCTTTAGCTTTCTATAGTTGAGCTCTACAAGAGCACCACAAGCTCTCTCCACCTACAACAAGGAGCTCCTTGCCATAGTCTCAGCATTCAGCAAGTGAAGATCACACCTCATTGGTGGAAAATTCCAAAATTTGATGGAATTATAACTTCTGTGGATGTGGGACATTGTAAACTTGATAATTGCTAAGCAGAAAGAAGAGATGGAAAGAGACACCAACATTACCATTGTTTTTGTAAAAAGGTAAAGTGAAATTTTATTAAAAAGAAGTCAAATGGTATAACAAACAGGAAAGGTTGCCGACTACTAGGCAGGCCCACCAATAGAAACTTCGAATATTCCACAACAAATGGTACACCCGATTTTGCGAATCACAACCTTAATCAGATCCTCCACGTCTTGATTTTTGGGAAAACACTCTTCTATTTCTTTTAGACCAAGTAGTCCAGATGATAGCTTCGGGGAAGTTGGCAAATAACTTTTCCTTTGGCACTGTCCCTATGTATGTTCCTTCCCACATTGAAGTCCACTGGTCACTGCTTCAGTGTACGACCAGCCGCGTGTCTCGCCCCTCTATATCCTTGGCTTATATATTTCTGTCCCTGTTATTTCACCTTTTTCTCTCCCCAGAGATTGTTTTTCAGTGTAACTTTTTCTCATTTTCAGCGTAACTTCTTTTCTCCTTAATAAACCATTTATAGTGTACAAACAGACAAAAAGTAATTTAGAAATTGATAAACAATTACATAAGTGTAAAACATAAAAACCTACAAAAAAAAACTAATGAAAAAAGACATTTAAAATAGATGCACACCTGGGATGAGGTGCAATGGAACTAGGCACATGCCTTTTGAAATGGGTTGCACCTTGGTTTAAGTTAGGTGCATAAAATGTGCCTTGCCTGTATGCTTTAAAATATTTAGTATTATCACTTGAAATGTGGGGCAAGGAGTAGATTATCCTATTTTGCCCTCAAATGGAATATGGTTTGCTAGTGTGGTCAAGCGGGTGTCATACCTTAAGATTGTTGGTCCTTTGCCTTGCATAACTTTTTTGATGGTATGAGTGTTCTTTGGCTTTTTAAGGGATTTCACCAGCTAATAGGAAACGACCATTCTAGCAAGTGAAATTTTTATATTATCTATTTCTTGTTTTCTCTCTAGGCCCTTAAAAAGTTCTGTTGTGCTTGATTTAAGGTTAGGGTGAGACATATGGTTGGTGACCTCTGTTATATCAACATGTATATCGAGATAATTCTCTCTCACAGCTGGTGGACTCAGAGCTAAATGCCTTACCTTTGATAAAAAATGAGAACAATTACTTAGGTTGGAGGTGGTGCTGAGTTTTGAGGCTTATTTGTTCTTCTATTTATTGCAAGACCTTTCTGACCAAATTTGAACTCGTGTACTAGAAGTTGCAGATGTGAATATATCTGTACTTAACATTTCTCTTGTTCATTCTACAGAATGCTCTGTACATTGTTTATATTGCTGCTGCTGTTTTTGCTGCTGGTTGGATTGGTAAGATCAAATGTAATCATTATCACTTTTTGTTGTGACACTTGCATTTCCTTTTAGTCTTCTATAGGAGACATCCTTAAGCATGTGATATTAATTCTATTTGTATGATAGAGGTCTCTTGCTGGATTCTTACTGGCGAAAGGCAGACTGCAGTCATCAGGTCAAAGTATGTCCAAGTATTACTCAACCAGGACATGAGTTTCTTTGACACATATGGAAACAATGGGGATATTGTGAGCCAAGTATTGAGTGATGTACTGCTCATTCAATCTGCTCTTAGTGAGAAGGTATTGTGATACTTAAAATGTTGCCTCTGCCATTGAAGGGTTACTATTTCACCTAAAAAACGAGAATTTATTTTCCTTAGTTCCATGCAAATATCTAGTCACATTGGATATATCTCTAATTAATGGATATCTGGTTTGACAGGTTGGAAATTACATTCATAACATGGCTACTTTTTTCAGTGGTCTTGTCATTGGATTGGCCAATTGTTGGCAGATTGCACTCATTACGCTAGCTACTGGTCCATTTATTGTTGCTGCAGGAGGAATATCTAACATATTTCTTCACAGGCTTGCTGAAAACATTCAAGATGCATATGCTGAGGCAGCAAGCATTGCTGAACAGGTCAATTTTCTTTTTATACTTTATTTACTTCTTATTATTAGTTTTCAAAGCTTCTGAGCCTGAAATTAGATGAGTTTTAACCTTGTAAATTTTCTTTTATTTGTTAGATTTTTTTTTTGTGGTTTAATTATAATCTTTTGGATGGTTATGCTAAAATAGTTAAAAGTTATACAAGAATGATTTGCCATATATAACTGTGATTTTTGCAGTAGTTATTTTGTCTTTAAGGCTGTGTTTGGTTGAAGTACAAATTTATTTACACTGATGCAAAACTATGGTAGTGCAAATGATTTGAGTGCAAATTCTGATTTATTTTTGTTTCAAATTCTACCTTGTTTTGTTTGGTTGCAGTACAAATGAAGTAAAATAAGACGGGAAGTGGAATAAAGTAAAAATCAAAACAAGGTTAAACCAGAATTTGCATTCTTTTCATTTGCACTCAAATGCATTTGTACTAGTACGGATAAATTTGCACTACAACCAAACACAGCCTAATGAATAAAATGGGGTGAAAATTTGGTTTTGTCCCCTATTTTCATTTTTTTGGTGTTCTTCATTGAGGGGTTGCATTAAGTGCAGGTCATTATACACTTTTTTAAGGGACTACACAACAGGTCATTTTTTTTGGATAAATAGCTGAAATTTTATTAAAAAATTAAAGAGGAGCACTTACAATCGAGCAAGGGGAACCCTCCCCAAGAATACAACTTATATTAAAATATTGCCTAAAAAATATTAGCTCTTCCCACCCTTCGTTTTGAAAGTGCATCTGCAGAGGAGTTTGCACCTTAATCCACTGAAGCTTAATTTCCATGTCATGAGTTAGCCTTTTATACATCTTTTTCTCATTTGAAAACTTTCAGAATCCATTCTCTTCCTTTTAAAGCCAGCCAATGACCAACATTGAGTCACCTACAATACAGCCAATCAGTATTTACTATTTAGAACAAATTTTTACAAAGTTAACCTTCTCATTAGGGTTGGATGTCACCTGCACTCCCTCTATTTTGAAGAACAGCTCTTATTTTTTTTGGTAATAAATGAAAATAAAATTTATTAATAGAAGAAGGTACAACTGAGGGTGAGGAGAGATCACCGGAACTACAAAACATTACAAAAGGTAGGAAACCAAAAAAGAAAATGGCACAACAATAGCCAAGAAAGAACAATGCTTCTAAACCAACTCAAGAATATTCCAAAAACTAGCACCAAGATCTTCTTTTGAAACCCCCTCAAACTCTGGCAGAATAAGAACCCAATCCATGATCCTTTTACCGCAAAGAAGAGTGACATGGTCCCTTGATCGAAATTCATCTTCAAAGATTCTCATATTTCTTTCTTCCTAAACACCCCAACAAACAACAAAAGGAATGCAGCTCCAAACAATCTTATACTTTGATATTTCCCCTCACAGCTGGCCACCTAGAGAATAACTCTTCTGTGGTGCAAGAGTCACTCCAACTAGCCTTGAAGAGTCCAAAGAAGAAGCCCCTGATGAATTTAGAGTAGGGGCACTCAATAAACAAATAATATACATTCTCCTCTGTATTCTCACATAAGTAACACTTGCTAGCCCAGTGGAAACCTCTGCTTTGAATATGATTTAAGGTCAGAATACTATCCAACGCCACTAGCCAAGAAAAAGGCTTCCACCCTTGGTGGAATAGGGTTCCCCAAACCCCTTTTAATTCTGAACTTTCTCCATTATTCCTTGACAGAGCTTTGTAGAAGGATTTGACCAAAAACAGTTCATTTCAAGATTCTTTCCACCACCTTGAATCCTTCCTTTCCACTTGTGCTTTGGCCGACTGTAGCTTTGCAAGTAGTTCTTCTGCACATTCCCGAATTTCCCAGTCAAAAAGAGTTCTAAATCTTGGGCACTGCACTGCTCTACCTTGAATGATCTCAAAATTCTTCGTGACAAAGCTGTTCTTCTTATCCAACTTATACAATCATGGGCAAAGGTCACACAATTTTCCAAAACCTAGCCAATCATCTTCCCAGAATTTAACTGTTGAGCCATCTCCAACTTTGAATGACATGAAGTCGAGGAAAGCCGACTGGAAGCACATAATGCCCTTCCAAACACTCATTCGATAATGCCTTCACTTCTCTGGAATCCCACCCAAACCCGATCACCCCATATTTGCATACCACCACCCTCCTCCAAAGAGCCTTCTTCTCAAAATCAAATCTCTATAGCCATTTCCCCAGAAGAGCTTTATTGAAATTCTTCAATTTTTTCTATTGAATTTATCACAGAAGTTGGGGTGATTAATTATGAGAGGGTAGTACACTGGTAGATTAGACAGAACACTCTTAATAAGAGTTATTCCCCCCCACAAGTGAAAGATACCTCTCTTTCTTGATACATGACAGTGAGCTTCAATTTTCGGTTTTCAGTATAGGAATTTCTTTTAATATGGGTAAGAATTAGCTTGAATTATTTTATGCTGATCTTCATTTGCTGGAAACTTGCATCATCATCTTCTTCTTCTTCTATGGCTTATCCCAACTATATGGGGTTGGCTACATGAATCCTGTTTCACCATTCTGTTCTGTTTAGTTCCATAATTATTGTTAAATTATGACGCTTTGTCATTTCTTACTACTTCAACCTGTGCCCCCTTTTTGTCTGCCCCTAGCCCTTCTAGCCCTTTCATCTTGCAGTAGATTGCTCCTTCTTACAGGTGCTGTAGATGGTCTTCTGTGGATGTGACCAAACCATCTTAATCTACTTTTTCCCATTTCATCACCTATTGGATCTACTCTTGGGTTCCTTCGAATGAATGACTTCATTTCTGACCCTATCCTTTTTAATTTTTCCATTCATCCATCTCAGCAATCCTTTGAATGAATGACTTCATTTCCGACCCTATACTTTCTGATTTTTCCATTCATCCGTCTCAGCATATGCATTTCTGCCACTCATTTTTTGGACACGTTTTTTGGCTGCCCAACTTTCTGCTCCATACAATACAACATTTCTTTGTGTTTTTTTTTTTTTAAGAAAAGGTAAAGCATTTTTCCTTTTAACCTGAGTGATTGCTGGAAACTTGGATAAGATGTGATTTAATGATTTGACTGTTAAGTGGCTATTATTGTGAACATAACTTTGTTAATTATGCAGGCAGTCTCCTACATTAGGACCTTATATGCATTTACAAATGAGCCATTGGCAAAGCATTCTTATGCAAATTCACTTCAAGCAACACTGAGATATGGAATATTGATAAGTCTTGTTCAAGGCCTTGGACTTGGATTTACATATGGACTTGCAATATGTTCGTGTGCTTTGCAGCTTTGGGTTGGAAGGCTGTTAGTTACACATAGAAAAGCCCATGGTGGTGAAATTATTATAGCTCTCTTTGCTGTAATTTTGAGTGGCCTGTAAGCATCTCGTTCTCATGCCCTTCCATGCTATCATTTTGATGCTTTTCTTTTGTATGATTTATCTTATCTGGGTTCTCTTGCCTTTTGTAGTGGATTGAACCAAGCAGCAACAAACTTCTACTCATTTGAGCAAGGGCGTATTGCAGCTTATAGGCTTTATGAGATGATAAGCCGCTCAACCTCTTCTGTCAATCAGGATGGAAATACCTTACTTTCTGTGCAAGGAAACATAGAATTCCGGAATGTGTATTTTAGTTACCTTTCTCGTCCTGAAATACCTATTTTAAGTGGGTTTTACCTCACTGTACCTGCTAGAAAAACTGTAGCTCTTGTTGGAAGGAATGGTTCAGGGAAAAGCAGTATAATTCCTCTCATGGAGAGGTTTTATGATCCTACATTAGGTATTTTTGACCATCAATTTTTTTTTTTTTTTTTTACCATTGCCTGTCAATCTTCTTTACCTTTTCTTTTTTTCTTTTTACTGGAACCCCTAGTGATTTCTTCTGAAGAATCTGTTTCTTTTGTTTGGCAGGAGAAGTCCTTCTGGATGGAGTGAATATTAAAAGCCTGAAGCTCGAATGGTTAAGAAGTCAAATAGGACTTGTCACCCAAGAACCTGCCTTGCTAAGTCTGAGCATTAGAGATAACATTGCTTATGGACGATCAAGTGCAACCATTGATCAAATTGAAGAAGCTGCTAAAATAGCACATGCACATGCATTTATCAGTTCACTTGAGAAAGGATATGAAACACAGGTAGAACTGTAGAAGACATGGAATATCAACTTTAGGCATTAAGTTATCATGAATAGTTTATTAACCATTTCTTTGTTCTTACAATTTTATACATTCTAGGTGGGTAGGGCTGGTTTACCATTAACAGAAGAGCAGAAGATAAAGCTTTCCATTGCCAGGGCAGTTCTTTCAAATCCATCTATTCTTCTACTTGATGAGGTTACTGGTGGCCTTGATTTTGAAGCAGAAAGGGCTGTTCAGGAGGCTCTAGATATTCTCTTGCTGGGGCGATCAACCATTATGATAGCTCGAAGGCTTGGTCTTATAAGGAATGCTGACTATATAGCTGTAATGGAGGAAGGCCAACTTGTTGAAATGGGTACACATGATGAATTAATAAATCTGGATGGGTTATATGCAGAGCTTCTTAGATGTGAAGAAGCAGCAAAGCTTCCTAAGAGGTAATAAAACTTGTGCTTTTGCTCAACATGGTGAGACATTTTATGTGGTTTTGTGGCATATTAGCTTTAGAGCTCAATGAAACATTCAAATAGAGGCTTTATATCTTACTTCCAAATAGTTTTCGTGAGAAAGGACATCTTTTATTGATGGTTTCTGTGTTTTTTTTTTTTTTGGTTTTTGGCAGGACACCAATAAGGAACTACAAGGAAACCACAACTTTACAAATTGAAAAGGACTTGACAGCAAATCACAGCTTCCAAGAATCATCTTCTCCCAAGATGGTCAAATCACATTCTCTTCAGAGAGTACATGGACTCCATGCATTCCGGCCCTCAGATGGCACTATTAATTCACAAGGATCACCAAAGGTTCAGAGCCCACCATCAGAGCAAATGGGGGAAAATGGGGTGCCCTTGGAGACAGAAGATAAGGCACCATCCATAAAAAGGCAGGATAGTTTTGAAATGAGATTACCAGAGCTGCCCAAAATTGATGTTCATAGTGCACATCGACAGACATCAAATGCTTCAGACCCTGAATCACCCATTTCACCATTATTGACATCTGATCCAAAGAATGAGCGTTCTCACTCAAAGACTTTCAGTCGTCCCCTTAGTCAATTTGATAATGTTTATTTGAAGCACAAGGAATCAAAGGACATGCAACATCAGAAACCTCCATCCTTCTGGAGGCTTGCAGAGCTCAGTTTTGCAGAATGGCTTTATGCTGTTCTGGGGAGCACCGGTGCTGCTATCTTTGGTTCTTTTAATCCACTTCTTGCATATGTTATTGCACTAATAGTGGAAGCATATTATAGAGTGGATGAAGGTCATCACCTACATCATGAAGTGGACAAATGGTGCTTGATCATTGCATGCATGGGTGTTGTAACAGTGGTTGCGAATTTTTTGCAGCATTTCTATTTTGGTATAATGGGGGAGAAAATGACTGAAAGGGTTAGGAGAATGATGTTCTCAGGTAAATAATATGTTCAAAATTCTTTAAGCATGTTCATCAGGCTTGAAGTGTTAATCTTCTTGTGCTTCTTTCATGATGTGGAAATTCATTGTGGGCTAACCCAAGCTTATTGCTCTGCAGCAATGCTGCGCAATGAAGTGGGGTGGTTTGATGATGAGGAGAACAATGCTGACACATTATCCATGAGATTGGCAAATGATGCTACGTTTGTACGTGCTGCTTTCAGCAATCGACTTTCTATTTTTATACAGGATACTACAGCTGTTGTTGTGGCTGTTCTTATTGGTATGCTGCTACAATGGCGATTAGCACTTGTGGCTTTGGCAACTCTACCAATACTAACTGTCTCTGCTATTGCGCAGGTTAGTGCTTACCCTGGATAGCATATTTTCATACCCATAGATAGCAAGGGTGCATATTATACATGTATTGTATACATCATCATCATCATCCATGCCTTATCCCAACTATATGCGGTTGGTTACATGAATCCTGTTTCGCCAATCCATTCTATTTAAAGCCATATCCATTGTTAAATTATTAGTGCTTAAATCATTTCTTACTACTATCCATGTCCTTTTTGGTTTAGCCCAAGCTCTTGTAGCCTCATCAATGTGTAACAAATCACTTCTTCTAACTGGCGTAGTTGGTGTGGTCTTCCATATACATGCCCAAACCATCTTAGTATACTCTCTCATTTTATCACCACTGAAGTTGTTCCTAGGTTCCTACAAATATTTTTTTTTGATAAATAATTTCATTTCTAATCCTATCTTTTCTAATTTTCCACTCATCCATCTTAGCATTAGCATTTCTGCCACATTCATTTTTTGGACATGTTTCTTGACTGCCCAACACTGCTCCATGCAACATAGGTGGCCTACAACTGTTTTATAGAATTTTCCTTTTAATCTAAGTGGTATTTGCCTATTACATAAAAGTCCAGCTGCAACGCTCCATTTTTTCCCATCCTACTCTAATTCTTTGGGTGACATCCTCCTTAATCTCTCCCTTGTTATGAACTATTGAACGAAGCTGCTGGGAATGGCCACATTGAGTTATCTCTTGGTTTCCTATCCTAAGTGTATCTTGATTTACACTCCTATTATTACTAAACTTACATGTCATATACTCCATTTTAGTCCTACTTATTTTGAAACCTCTTGTTTCTAAGCCATTTGTCCATAAGGTTAATTTTTCATTTAATCCTCATTAGTTTCATCAATTAAAACAATGTCATCCACAAACAACATGCACCGTGGAACTTCCTCTTGATTGCGTTTAGTCAATTCATCTACAATCAGTGCAAATGGATAAGGGCTAAGTGCTGAACCTTGGCGAAGACCCATAGTGTTTAACCTTGTTGAAGATCCATAATGCTAAGCCTTACTAATGAAAGTGTTGATGAGATGAAGAGATCTAAGAGGAAGGGTTTGGTTTGTAAGCTGGACTTAGAAAAGGCCTATGATTTGGTTGACTAGAGCTTTTTGTTGAAGGTTATGAAAAAATTTGGTTTTGGTAATAGATGGTGTAAATGGATCTTAGGATGTGTTAGGACTTGTCATTTCTCGATTTTGGTGAATGGTATTGTGGTGGATCATTTTTTAGCCATTAGGGGAATAAGGCAAGGGGATCTTCTCTCCCCATTCTTGTTTACTTTGATAGCTGATATGTTTGGGAGATTGATCTCTAGAGCTGATGCCAAAATTTTGATAAAGGGATTAGAGTTGATAGAGGGGAGATTCCTATCACCCACCTACAGTTTGTGGATGATACAATTCTTTTTTGTGATGGGGCTGACCCTAGGTGGGCGCATAACTTGAATCTGATTGTTCTCATATTTGAAAAAATGTCAAATTTGATTTATCAAAAAAAAAAAAAGAAAAAATGTCGAATTTGATGGTTAATTGGGACAAAAGTTGTTTGTGGGTGTTAACGTGGGGGAGAGAGAAGTTGAAGGGAGAGGAGAATTCTTGGAGTTCAAGGTTGCTCAATGGCCGTTGAACTATTTGGGTTACCTTTGAGGGGTAATCCTAGGAGTAGTAATTTTTGGAATCCGGTAATTGAGCTAGCAGATTGGCTTCTTGAAAGAAAAATTATCTGTCTTTTGGGGGAAGGATTGTTCTAATCAGGTCTGCCAACTTGCCAGTGTATTTTCTGTTAGCTTTTAGAATTCTATAAGGGGTTAGCAAAAAACTAGAAAAACTTATGAGGAATTTGTTGTAGGAGCCAAGGAAGGAAAAGAGGGACCATAGAGTAAGTTGGGTCATGGTTAGAAGAAGTAAGAAGTAATACAACATTGCTTGGTAAATGGCTTTGGAGATTGGCAATTGACGAGGGTAAGTTGTGGGTAAAGGTTATCACCAGTATTCATGGGCTTGCGACTAATGGTTGGGATACTAGGGTTGCTACTGGGACTTCAAGAGCTTCTCCTTGGAAGTCTATCCATGCTATTCTTTCTTCTTGCAATTGGGGCTTCAGCATCTCTTCTCCCTTCTTCTCCCTTCAAACTCCTCAAAGGCCCTTCTAGCAAATTCCTCACCCCCCCCCTAGAAAAACAAGACCAGACTTCTATCAATTGTGACCTCTCTTTCCACTGTTTTCTGAAGAGATACACATCCTGAAACGCCATCCTTATCGTCGTTACTTTGTCGCAACAAATTCACACTAGGATCAGGCCCATCATCATTCACTTTGTTGTCTTGTTGCTCCATCCCCAAATGGGAACCGACGGTTGAATCTACATTGTTGACCCCCTCTGATCAATTCCAGTTGTCACATTACCTCTTGCACCTTTTCTCTTATAAACCCATTTATAGTTTTTGTAGGGCCTGCGCTAGCCAGACACTTTAGCCTAGAAAAAATTTTTGTCACATGCACATTATAGTTTCTTGATCTACGCATTTTCATACAAATATCCCATTAGACGTCTCCTTAAATTTACTTCTTCAACCCAAGTCAACACCCAACCTTCCAACCTTCACCTCCTTAAAACAAAAATACTCATCAACATGACTCTCATCCATACCACCAACATTTCCTTTGACCACTATAGCCCTCTGTCCTCCAATCTCGTTCTCGTCCTCAAATTTAGCACCAGCATTGGAACATCCTTTCCCATCTTCTTCCTCCCCCTCTTCCAACCTCACAGATCCCGTAGAGACAGCCTCCTCAGAGATCAACAAAGCTGGAATTTTGGGATCATACCCGATTTCTTGAAATGCTGCATCTACAACCCAAGGCTCAGAAGAGACGCAAATCTCCGTAGGATCGCAAATAGCCTGAGAATAGTAACTAACATCGCCATCCATAGATGGAGCCTGTTGGTCAACAAGTTTGGTCCCTGATCCTCCAACAATCCTCTTCTTACCACTCTTATCATACTCGTCAATCACCCAGACCCACCTCTCCTCCTTTCTGTTTATAACCTCAGATGATACACACCATCCAAACATCCCACACCTTTTAAATTTTGGTCATTTAGAACCTAAAAACGTTCTCTTGTCCACTTTACCTTTCCTAAACTGATTAGTCTTCCTGTTGTCAACAAAACCATTGATCAAAGTCTGAACCACACTCAAATCTCCATTGGGCTAGAAGAAGACTTAAGTCTGGGGATCTTCATCTTCGCTGCTCCTAAATCAGCTAAATTGAGCTCTAGAAGAACACCCCCCAGAGCTTGAACAATTCTTTCAATGGAAATTTTCTTCCACAAAGTGAAAGGTAAGCTGATCAACTTTATCTCAAAAGCTCCAGCTTCTCCCTCCTCATTGCAAGAGAGCGACTGAGTTTCTAATAAAACCACCAGTTCAGTCTCCACCGCTAGAAGTTTACCGTCTTCAACCCTGTATCCAGAATAGCTCATCTGTCATCAAAAGCAAACACTGAAACTCCAGAGAATACTTGGAGTTTCCCCATTATAGCCTCTGCAATTGCCTTCTAGGAAAGCCCAATATGCCATCCTCCACCCATACCCTTCCACTTAGGCGATTAAATGCAAGCTCACAGAGAAAAGGATCTCTACTACAACTGTGAAGAAATGCATGAACCAGCAGAGAATGATAAGAGATTTGGCCCGACTCTGCTGATAAAAAAAAGGATTTGGCCTGACTCAGGAGCCTAGGAATGGGTCCAAATTGTAGAGACCCCTGATATTTCTCTCCAGGTTTTCACAGGCTTGACAACCCGGCAGACCATGAAGGTATCAGGCTACTTAGGAGGTCACCACGTGTCCATCTTCATTGACAGTAGTAGTTCCCTCAATTTCATTACATGCGTATTAGTGAAATAAATATGTTGATCAGTTTCTCCTTTAATGAATTTTCTTTTTCATTATTGAAATAAAAAACAAGGTTCAAACAATTTAGACAATTAAACATAAAAAACATCATATTTCACAGCACATGCTCCTTAGATATATGTATATGTACATGTATAATGGTTTTCTGGTCAGTGGTCACAATGTTTAGTGACTACTGACTAGTAGTCTAGTGGTAAGAAATGATTTAAGCGCCAATAATTTAACAATGGATATGGTAAAAAAAAGGCTTGGATGATGATGATGATGATGATAAATCTTCCATGTGGCAACTAAGCTTGGAGCTCAAGGTGGGTCTCTATATTATTCTCCCCACCCTTGAATGTGACCCAGCCTAGAATTGGAGTGGATTGGTTTTGGGGTTGGTGCGACAAATGCCAAAGAGGTAATCATGAGACTTGTTTCTCATGATTTCTTTACTGAGCTGCATACTGTTTAGTGGGAAGGTTCTATTTATGGTGTTACACTTTCTTCTATCCTGGTTCAAGTTGATAAAAAGCACCGTGTTTATGCAAACTTGTCCTCTGTTCCAAATTCTGAAGTGACTTTGTGCTTTTGCAGAAATTGTGGCTTGCTGGGTTCTCTAGAGGCATACAGGAGATGCACAGGAAGGCCTCCTTGGTCCTTGAAGATGCAGTTAGAAATATATACACTGTTGTTGCATTCTGTGCAGGTAACAAGGTGATGGAACTCTACAGATTTCAGCTGAGGAAAATATTTAAGCAGAGTTTCCTCCATGGAATGGCCATTGGTTTTGCCTTTGGTTTTTCACAGTTTTTGCTTTTTGCTTGTAATGCTCTCCTTCTATGGTATACTGCAATCTCTGTTAGAAATGGCTATTTGAATCTGCCAACAGCTCTCAAAGAGTACATGGTCTTCTCTTTCGCAACCTTTGCACTGGTGGAGCCATTTGGCCTGGCTCCATATATACTCAAGCGGCGCAACTCTCTGACTTCAGTATTTGAAATCATAGATCGTGTGCCTAAGATTGACCCAGACGATAATTCAGGACTGAGACCCCCTAATGTATATGGAAGCATTGAACTGAAACTTGTTGATTTCTGTTATCCAACTCGTCCGGAGGTGATGGTACTGAGCAATTTTAGTCTCAAAGTGAATGGAGGACAAACCGTGGCCATTGTGGGAGTTTCAGGTTCTGGAAAGAGCACTATAATTTCCCTAATGGAGAGATTCTATGATCCAGTTGCTGGCCAAGTTTTACTGGATGGTCGAGATTTGAAGCTGTTTAATCTGAGATGGTTGAGGAACCACCTAGGTCTTGTTCAGCAGGAACCCATAATCTTCTCAACCACTATACGGGAGAATATCATATATGCAAGGCACAATGCAACTGAGGCTGAGATGAAAGAGGCAGCAAGAATAGCTAATGCTCACCACTTCATCAGCAGTTTGCCCCATGGTTACGACACGCATGTGGGCATGAGAGGTGTGGATCTTACACCAGGACAGAAGCAGAGAATTGCCATTGCCCGGGTAGTGCTGAAGAATGCTCCAATCTTGTTATTAGATGAGGCCAGCTCTTCTATTGAATCCGAGTCAAGCCGAGTAGTGCAGGAAGCTCTAGATACACTGATAATGGGGAACAAGACGACCATTCTTATTGCCCACAGAGCAGCAATGATGAGGCATGTAGATAACATTGTAGTTCTGAATGGTGGGCAAATCGTGGAGCAAGGGACACATGATACACTGGTTGCCAAGAATGGATTATATGTCCGGTTGATGCAGCCGCACTTTGGGAAGGGTTTGCGGCAGCATCGGTTTATGTAGGCAGGGTTTTGTTTATTGATGTACTTTATGGTTGCTTCATCAGTAAAGTTCTCATTCAACCCAATTCTAATACCGGAGATGTCCAGACTTGCCAGGTTCATGGAATGATCTGTTGGTGGACCTCTACAACACTGCAACATGGGTGAAGAGAGAGGGTAGGGTTTTAACAATTCTTATTCGGGTTGGGTTGAAGCATAATTAACATTGCTCTAAGTTAGGATTGAAGACTGGGACTTGGCGATTACGGAGATGGAAGGAGAACGCTTGAGGTGTCGGGGTCGAGTTGTGGTGCATATTCTTTTGGAGGCACTCGCCTTTGGTGCGCAATGGTGCTTCCTTGGTATATTAATTTGTTAATTAATCAAAAGAGGGTTGTAATATCTTGTAATCTAATCCGGGTGTTAATTGAGAACGCTGTAATTCATTATTTTGACCCTCTCATTTGATGGGTGGCCATGGGTTTAATTCATGGAAACAGCTTCTAAGCCTTGTGCACTGGGTTGTCTTTTTTTTTTTCTTGGATCTCCTCTTCCTACGCACTTTTTTCATTAGGGAATAGGGATCTCGTGATGATCTGGACCCTCATAAGAGAGACTGAATACTATACAGGGGTGAAGGTATTCATTAGTTGGATATGCAATCAAGGTGACGGGATTCCCTCCTGCAAACAAAAACCTCAGCACATACCCTACGTCTACGGCTGATATTCTCAATGTGCGGCTAGATGCTATGCCCAGAGTATTTGTTATTACAAAACATGCTATTTTATTTTTCCACTGATCAGTTGATATCAATAGAAGTCAAAATTATCCGTAGCAAATCAAGCGCCATGAGTCCTTGTTATTTCCTCAGTCATGTTGTCCTTGCGTCCTTCAAACGCCATGAGTCCTTGCATGCTACATGTCTAGTTTGATAACACTGGAGAGGCTGAATTGAATGACGTTGCCTCGTCTTTTTGTGAATAAGTTATCAAGGAAATCGTGAGTTCCTCAATGGATGAAGTTGGAGTTTAGTTGTTATTAAGGAGATTATTACTTATCTACTGGAGACAAGCTTGTTAGACTTTCAGTTACTCCGGCCGTTATCAACTGGACTCGTACTCTTGGGTATCAATTCTTAGAAAGTTACAGTCCTTGGACAGCTGGACAGCTGGACAGCCTCCTTCATGGTTCTTAGCTAAGCTTCTAAGCTTTTATTTCTGCTCATACCTCTTGCATCCATCAAGGTTTACGTGTTGCTATATATATCCGCTGATACAGGCTTTTAAGTTTCAAATATTCCTGAGAGCTGCGCATTGTGCACCGTGGACGGATGGAATTAGCATTGGTAGATGTATCCCTATTGACATGTACCGGCCAATACTCACACATTCTCAATATACTCAAATGTGCAGATTTTAATCCAATAGATCAATTACCGGGACGGCTGGACTTAACTCTGAAAGAAGTATAAATTATATCTTTAAGCTTAAACCAAAAATCCCAAGATCAAGGTTGAGTCATGTAATCTACAACGATGTACTTTGGAACTATTCTCACTCACTTTAGGCTCAATTTAGAAGGAGTATAAATATAAATATGTAGAATGCAAAGTCTCGTATTTTGTATGTATTTGTACATACATAGAAAATATGTCCGATTTAAATTTTCTTAAAACTATCATTTTTAATATTTATTAGTCCATTTTATCTGTTTGTCTTCCCTGACGACAACAAGAATTACTCGTTTTCTCCGACAACAACGGTAATCTAAACCCTTCTTTGTTATGAATTAAATAACTGAAAAAAGGGATTACAATGACAGTGGCCTAAATCCCTCTTCTCCGGCAACAACGTCGTCTTCTCCAACAACATTTTTCCATGTCGCTTCTCTGGAGGGAAACATTAGTTCTTTGGTAGAGAGGCTAGGGCATAAAGTTAATAGTGGTGCCCAGTCGCAGTAAAATTGGATTTAAACATGACTGTTTTGTCTATTTCAAAATGATGCTTTTTCTTGTTTATTTAAAATTCAAAGGGTATTTTTGTCTTTTCATATGCTATCTAGAGTGTTTTAAAGCTTAGGTAACTAAAGTGAGACAAGCCTCAAAGTTAGAGGTGTAAATTGGGTCGGGCCGCCTATAGTCTGGCATGACCCAATACGATTTTGGACTGGCCTAGCACAAAGGCCCACGGGTTGTGCCAGGCTCGACACGAAGGTCTGTGTCGTATTGGGCTGGGGGTTTGAAGCCCATGGGCCGGCATGGCATGGCACGATAGCACGTTTCGTGCTACTCGCGGCACGGCACGAAGCACGACACAACCCGCCTGGGAATATAGCCGTTGCCCCCCAAAGGGGCCCAACGACTAGTTTCAACTTTTTTGGGGGGGTTTACAAAAATACCCCATAACAGCTATACTAGCTTAGGGGGGCATTTTGGGTAAAGCAATAAGTAACTTTACAATGACCAAAATACCCCTCCCAACAACTAAGTACCAGCTAGTTTTTTGGGTATTTTGGGCAATTGAATTATGTTCAATTCCTATAAATAGCCCTATCCTCCACCATTCTCATCACACCAATTCAACAATTCTCTTAATCTATTCTCTCTCTCTCTCTCTCTCTCTCTCTCTCTCTCATACTCATACATTCTCAATTATCTGCAACCTAAGAAATTCTCATTAGTTGAAGTTTCAACTTTCAACAAGAAGAAGGTTTGCTCAACCAGCTCAAGTATCTCAATTCGAGAGGCTTGGACGTTAAAAGGCTTCAACCGTTGAAATCAAGTTGAGATTTTGAACCGGCAATCCGAGTAAGTCAAATTAGATTAATTTTTATCTTTTTAGAATTAAAAAAAAGGTTGCCTCTTCTAGAAACAGATTCCCTAACATGTTCACCATGGATGACATTCAATCGCATCATGATAGTGTTAGTATTTATGCTATTAATGTCGATGGAAGTGGAACTTTCACCCCCGGTAGTAGTGATATTAGGGAAAAAGGAGGGCTTCTAAGGTGAGTAGCCCGGTTTGGAAAGTTTTCAAAGTAGAGGATATTGATGAGAAGGGGAAAATGGTCGTTTGCCAAAAATGTAAGAAAAACTTTAGTTATTATAGTAAGAGTGGTACGGGTAACTTGAGCAGACATCTGCTCACACATGAGTGAGAGGAAGATGAAGGGAGAGAAAGAACCCAAACGTAGATTGGAATGGAGACTAGTTTTGGTAATTTTAGATATTCACAAGAAAAAATGAGACAAAAACTTGCTAAGTATATTGTACATGCAGAACAACCATTTATATTAGCTGAAGATCCAAAGATAGAAAAATGGTTGCGTAGTTCTGTAAACCCATAGTATAAAAAGGTTTATAGGAATACTATAAGAATTGATGCTTTAAAAAAAAATTATACATATAAACAAAATTTAATTTATTTGTTAGCAAATCTTAATTCTAAAGTTGCAATTACTTCGGATGTTTGGACATCCAAATTTAATATTAGTTATATTTGTGTTACCGGCCATTTCATTGATGAAAGTTGGCTTTTGAATAAAAGAATTTTAAGTTTCACTAGACTTGAATGGCCACATAGTGGCTCAGATATTACTGCAAGTATTTTAAATATTTTGCATGCTTATGGAATAGATTGTTTTCTATTCGTTTTGATAATGCTAGCAATAATGATTCTATAATAAATATTTTAAAATTTCAATTAAAACCATGCTTAAATGGTAAATTATTTCATATTAGATGTGCATGCCATATCTTAAATTTATGTATTCAAGATGCCTTGAATATTATTTCAAATCATATTTCAAAAATTAGAAATTGTATTTTATATATGTATATATATATATACATAAGAATTGATGTGCATGTCACATCAATCCTTGATTTATCTATTGAAGTAAGGGTGTAAATTGGAGAGGTTTGGTTTGGTTAAGGGCTAATCCAAACTCAACACTAAATGACATGGACCGGTGTGTTTGGATGGGATTAGGTAAGTTGTTCAATTTTAAAACTTTTCATGCTTTTAATCTTTTATTTTAATTTTATGATGAGATTGGATATCACTAAATTGTGAAACTGAAATAAAATTGTATTCCTATTTGGTGGTAGGTCAATAATTCAACTTTTTGGGTCAAATGTGTCATGTCATAATTAAATAATAAAAATAAAGAATAAATGACAATGACCCATGTACTATAGGGTTAATGACTATCCCTTATATTTTCATTTGCGACAAAAACCCCCTTAACTTTTACAGACCCCTTCCATTAGCATTTCATTAATTAACTTTGGAAAAGATTCTCATTAGGATGTTTTAAGCTTTTTAAATCCTAAAACTACTCTTTTATTATTTTCTCAAACAATTTTATCCTTTCATTTATCCTTTATTAACCCAACAATTCCTAAAAGTATTGGTTTTCATAGGGTTAAAAATGCTAGTGTGGTATACATGTACATAGATTCTTCTTTGGCAATGGCGATAAAAATACCTTCTTATCTAGCAATTAATGCCAAAAAAAATTGCGAATGATTTTTTTTAGTATCATCAAAGATTCTTCTGTATCCGGCGATGGTGTGCTGGATAACTTTTGTTGGAGAGATAGTGTCAACAACTTTTGACGAAGATCAATGTAGGATTCTCATTAAATGGTTCTCCTACAATATGTTTTTGTAGGCCAGGTCGTTAGGGTTTAGGAGAGAATTAGAAAATAGGTGAGGATTAGACAAAGGAGGGAATGGCTTTGCCCATTTTTGTCATTTTGAAACGTTCATTTTCATGCCCCTTGAATTACAAAGGGGGAATTTTGATAATTGAGTGTCTTCCTTCCATTGACTTAACAATCAAGGGGGTCTTTGTCATAAATGAAAGTATAGGGGGTATTTGTCATTAAACCCATTGTACATGGGTCATTGTAATTTATCCATAGAATAATAAAAAGATAAAAACATGAAAAATTTATGAAAATACAAAACAATTGTAGAAAACATTTAGGCACATCTTTAATATCATATATTCATCATATTAAACAAAAATAAGTATGATATATAGGTATAATTTTATAGATATAGACATATAAAAAAGTTTATAAAGTAATGAGAAACCTATTTTCATCATCATCATCATCATCTAAAATTGCTACATGCAAAGCACATGCACATTTACTAGTATCTGGTATGTATTATCATTTATTTCACTGTTTATGCCTCGTAATTATTTTTGGTCTGTAATGTAATAATATCTCATAATTACTTAAATGCTTTAAAATCATCATTAGACAGTATTTTATGACTTTTCACTTAGAACTATTCACAAAACCTTTTTTTTTTTCTTTTTTTTTGTTTGGGTGAAATGTTGTCTATCTTTATTGCAAGTCCTGTTATGAATGTGGGGAGACTTTTAAGAATTGCATGGCTTTTTATTTACTGGAATTACTTGCACAGATATTTCAAGTCTCAATGTTTGTACCTGAATATATGAATTGGCGTTAATAATGGTCATCAAATGACCTAGTAGTTGAGATGATTATTTGGTGTCCCTCCAAATAATTTTTACATCACGGTTTAATATAAAACGTCATTAATATATTTTTACATCGATGACATTTTATACCCGTTTCAAATGCAGCCTCAAGGAAAAATGCAACACCGTAGTTCCAATTACCTCTTTTTATCAGACGAGTGCAGAGGTAATAACGGTGATCATTTCTAGGCTTAGGCCCAAATTCTGTGTTTCGGCCCAAAATTTTGTACGTTTGGACTTGGCTTACAATATATTTACTTTGCAGTTTAAATATAAGTATTTATAATTGACATATAATATTTTGTATTATATAAATTATAACTTATATTTAAGGTAATAGTCCCAAAGCCTGGACCTGCCTGGCCCGGGCCCATATCAGGCCCATATGAGGCCCGGGGTTCGGTATCATCCCCGTGGTAATAATCGAGGAAAATGACGAGTTGGTTATATTCCAAATCTACATTCAAGCACGACTCTCTCAATCGTCTGTGTCTTTGCAAGACATAGCATCAGCTCTCCGTCTACCAGTCAAGGTTGTACTACCTCAGTTCCTTGCAGAGCCTAGACAGGTAGAAGAGGCACCTGCACCACCTATAAGTCTCCCTCTCTCTCACCTTCACCACACAAATCCGTTTCTCATTTTTTCTTTCACCAAAAAATCAAGACGAATTGTAAAAAATTGCATTGACCACAGTTGCAATGGCGTCTGATTCGGACTCTTTAACCTCAACCGATGATTTCGCCTACCAAAACCCTAAAGCTAGCCCTCCTGAAACATCCCAGGATCGATTGAAATTTCTGACATTGAATGAATCTGAGAATGTCGTCGATGGTGAATTAGCTTTGAATCAACCAGTTGTTGGCGAGGGCGTAAATGGGCAATTAGTGGTTGAGCATGATAGCGGAGAAGGTGAACTTAAGACTGAAGAATCAGTTGCGGGCGAGGGTGTAAATGGACAATTAGTGGCTGATCATGATAGAGGAGAAGGTGAACCTGAGATTGAAGAACCAGTTGTGGGCGAGGGCGTAAATGGACAATTAGTGGCTGAGCATGATAGAGGAGAAGGTGAACCAGAGATCGAAGAACAAGTTGTGAGCGAGGGCGTAAATGGACAATTAGTGGCGGAGCATGATAGAGGAGAAGGTGAACATGAGATCGAAGAACCACTTGTGGGCGAGGACGTAAATGGACAGTTAGTGGCTGAGCATGCTAGAGGAGAAGGTGAACCTGAGATCGAAGAACAGTCTTCTTCAAGCGGTCCAGCGGCGATGGCTGCAGTGCCCGAAGTTGGTGAAGTGGTTCGAGAGATTTCTTCCTCTGTTGTTATCCACAGAGTCAATTCCGAGCTTGAAGTCGATGCCCCATCGAGTCCTAGCAGCAGTGGATACGCTGGAGAAAGGGGCAGCAGCAGTGCCAGCAGTGCATCTGGGATTGAGGAGGTTAATGGGGACGATATTGACGAAGCAGTAATTCCGGCAGATCATTCTGTGGATGCGGTTTCGGATTCACCTTCATGGGTTCCTGGAAAACGGCATATCAATGAGGTAAGAGGTTTTGGTGCGTTGTCTTAACTCATCTTATTACACAAACGTACCTACCTGGTTTGCGGATCGGTGAAGCGTATGCGGTTTGTAATTCTGCAGACACTTGTTTACCCATGCAAGGACAAATGCCCTAATTCTGAACATAATTCACTCAATTGGTTCACAATCTGCAGGTGTTTAGGGAATAAGGTAGCTATGTTCATTAATATGTTGCAGAAATTTAAGTTGATTTTTCTGTACTTAAATCATTTTCCGATTAGTTGTCTATACTTAATCATGGGAATATGGGATGTGAAGTGCATGGAATTATGGTAGACAGACAACATTAGAAAATTTTTGGTGGCTTCTCTCAAGCATTCCTTGGACAATAAATTATTGATTCATCCAGTTTCCAAGATTCGTTGATTTCCTGTGGAAATGTCATAGGGGCTGAAGGTCTCCATTCTACAAATCTAAGTCATTCTTTATGATATTTCAACTACTGAGATGTGCAGTATGTGGAAGTATGACCAACTCTTTGAAACCTACAACCTAATCAAACAAGCACTCATGATCCGAAGAAGACGACCACTCTTTGAAACCAATGCCTTCAATAATGCCTACACCTTCAAGCTCCTTACATTCACTTTCTTCCTCTGATTCCTCCTCTAAATCTCTTGAATCCTTTTCTTTTTCGTTCTAGTTTCCAACTCCATAAAAGCTCTTCTTGCAAACTCCTCCCCACCAGAAAAAAAGACCCAATGACTTACTGACTTGAACTGCCACCTCGGCAACCTTCTCCAACTCAATCCTCTTCTCATTAGCCAAATTAACTTGATCTACAACAGCATCTGTCTCAGCCTCTTGCTCCTCCAGAACTTCTAAACTAGATTCAACTGCATCTCCTTTATTTTTTTTTTTAATTTTTTTGATTAGTAAAAGAAATTATATTAATGTATTTCAGAGATTACATTTAGATTTGTTTTAAATCCACCCCAAAAGTACAAGATTTCACAGAATTGCTCAGAATAATTGATGTCTTAATGCCCCTTGTTTAGGTAGAGTGTCTGCCATTCCATTTGCTGTTCTTGTCACCCATTTGAAGGAGACATTTAGTTTCCTTATAAGTACTCAATCTCCCTATATTTTTGCCGGAAAGCCCAAGGGATTGGGCATTTGCTCTTGTCCAAGAAATAACCACCTGGGAGTCCCCTTCCACTTCTAGATTATGGAAGCCAAATTGTTTTGCAAGTTTTAAGCCCTGCAATAAGCTAACCATTTCTTCTGTCAGTGCATCCCTGTGTTCCAATGGTCTTGAGTACAAGACCACCACCAATTCTTCTGAGTTCCTGAAAACACCCCCTATCCCAGCCATAGCCAAACTACATCTCCCTTATTGACTTGACTTTGCCCCAATTTCTTCTTACTCATAAAAAAATTCCCCTTATTTGAACTGCTTTATTCTTTTCTTCTGCTTTGTTGGTTTTGAACATCAAGGATATGAAATTCTTTCAAACTTCACAGCTTACAAGAGTTTCTACTTTGTAAATAGCAATGCTTCTTCTTCTCCTAGTATAAAAATAGAGGCTTAGCCCCTCTATTTTCTGAAGTTTCTTTTCTTTTTTCTACCCATCGTTGAGTTGACCGGTTGAACCATTTGAACCATCACCTGACCTTGATTCCAGGTCCAGTTCTCCTAAAACCAGCCAGTCAAAAGAACCTAAGAATCTTTGAAGACAAGGAAAGAAGTAAGGAAGCTGTGATTGAGGTGATTACCTCAAGAGTAGCGCATTGTGTGAGAACCTTAAAGCTTTTTGCTGACTTTAAGGTAGAAGACTTCTTCAGATCGTGGGGAATAATTGCAGGTTCTTCGTTCAGAAGACAGATAGTACGTGAGGCCTGGTGTCCTCCATGCGTTGGGTGGAAGAAATTAAACTTTGATGGTAGCTGTATGGGCAATCCTGGACCATTGGGTATTGGTGGGGTAATTAGGGAAGAAAAATGGAAACACTATAGCTTTGGCAGCAATGGAGTAGAGAAAGCTAAAGAAATGGGGATTAAAAAGCTGATTATTAAAGGTGATTCAAAAGTAGTTGTGGTCTGGCTGAAAAAGGGGGAAGGAATCATATGGAAGTTAAGGAATGAATTCAGGAGATTCAAGCAGATTTCTAAAGACATGATGATCCAAATAAGGTGGATAAGGAGATCTGCAAACAGTTTGGCTGATGGTCTAGCAAAGCAAGGAACTCAGAGACAATCTATGTTCTGGGCAGTTCTGTAAATAGTGAATAGTTTCTGTTTGGGCTTTGTTTTTGCCCACAACTCCTTGTTGTATCTCTGTTTTTTAATCTAAAGAATCAATTTTTGTGTTGCTGATAAAAAAAAAAAACAGCCGGTCAAAACATTGACCTGGTCACTGGGTCACGGGTTGCACACACCATGTATGTACAAACTTTCAAAGGTCATAACTTTGTGCTCGGTTTTCTGATTGAGGTGATTTTTTTTTTTATTTTGGGCAACTTTTTGGGATCTGTGCATCCCAAGGCGCCAAGCCCCAGTATTTTTTGCCAAAAAAATCATTTTTTTTGACCTCATACTGCAATTTATAGCATTTTTTTACAAATAAAAATTAAAAACTGAATTAAAAATATAAATTAAACATAAAATAATACTTATATATACATATATTATATGTAAAAATAATTATAATTATTTTATGCTTGGATGGTTGAACCGGTGACCTGTGACCCAGAGGCAAAAACAGTTCAAACATCAGGTCAGTTTTTAAAACATTGGTGAAGGATGGTTGCTGCATGCTATAGAACCTAAGGAATTTCCCTAGGATTCATGGTTTTTAGTCAAAAAAGTCCCATTGCCTAGGTGACAAGGCGCCTCCCCCCCAGCCTGGATTGCCCAGCCTTGCCTTGATGCCTTGAAAACTGTGACAGTGGCAATGTTTTAAGGAGAGAATTAGAAACATGTGCATTTGTGGCAAGCTAAGTGATGAAAGCGTAGAGTGGGAGCAAAAACGTGAATGCCATAGTTGAAAAAATTTAGGATTTGAGACCATGTAGAGAGTGCTTCACACACATGTATATGGTAACTTATAAATATTTTAGTATCTTTGTAAAAGAGAGAAATATGGAGATTCCACTGGAAGAGAGGGTGCACACTGATGTTGATTGACTTTAAGTAGAAAGTTAGTGTTGCAGATATAAGCCTATTCACACTTCCAGAAAAATTCTAATATAAAACATTCTCTGATATTTGCTGATTACATTTTCGGGGCCATTTTTCTTTGATTGTGAATTGAAGGTGGGAGCAGCACCATCTTTTTGGATTTGGGGCCCAAGGGTAGCCCCGAATGGTCAGGATAAGGCTTTCTTGGGTTGACCCATGGAGAACATAAACCATCATGATGCCCTCAACACACATGAGAAGTTCCCTACCTTTTAAGGATAGCATTGTATGCTTCACATTGGAAATTTGTATTCTGTCCTTAATGAGTTGCCTATTCCCATGTCATCCTTGTAGTTTAGAACCAAAATTTGCAGACCTAAGAGGACAAGCAAGGCTTATCTACAGAAAGCAATTTTTTGAGCGCCCAAATTGCTTTTGTTTTGCTCTTTGGGAGTATTTCCCATCCAGTTGGTGGGCTAGATTGGTATCATTCATGGCCTGTCGCTATTAATAGAAAAAATGTATGATCTGTAGGGTAGTATGCAAGGACGATAAATGTCTTTTCCACTCATAATCTGTTGTGGACTTTGTAAGGGGCAAAATATTGGGGTTTTTCTGATGTCATTTGTCTTTCCTAAACAATTGTTACTTGTTCTTTTGTATGATTCAACATAAAGCATCAAGCACTGTCCCCTAATATTGTGTAATTTATAAATGAAGTACAGGACGATGCATCAATTTCTTGGCGAAAAAGGAAGAAACATTTTTTTGTATTGAGCAACTCCGGAAAACCGATATACTCCAGGTTGTTTTAACTGCTAATTATTGGAAACCTACATTTTGTATTAAGTATGATAGAGGATCTTTAGTTTTGTATTGCTTTAAACTAAGGTGTGTACATTCTAATCTTCTTCAAGGTATGGAGATGAATATAAGCTAGCGGGATTTTCAGCAACCTTGCAAGCTATCATTTCCTTTGTGGAGAATGGGTACATGACTATGAGAAACTTATATTGGTATTCCAAAGAAATTTTTCTTGAAGACATTCTAAGGAATATTTTATAATGTTTTGTCATAAATCCTTTTTCAGGGGAGATCAAGTGAAATTTGTAAGGGCTGGAAAACACCAGGTTATTCTTCTTGAATGCTCTTTGATTCTTCTTTTTCAGATGGCCAATTTTTTCAGTTTGTCTTCGTCTTTTTTTTTTTTCATTTTTTGATAAATAGTGTTATTGTATTAAAAAAGAGGGAGAGTTTCCTTCAAAGCATGTGTACATCAAGCAGAACTCAGAAGCATATAAAAAGGAGAACTACAACCCAAAACCCATATTAAACTTGGAAGTTAGTATGAAAGAAAATCTGTATCTGCTTGCTTTCTTCTTGTTACCTTCTTTTGCCCAACCATTTAAGAATTTGTTATCAACCATTTTTGCAACAAATTTTGAGGTGATGGAAGTTTTTTTTTGTTGCTACACTATTCTAGCATATGCAAATTACCATTAATGGCAAACAACAAATCATTGCATCTTTAACGGCATTTAAACTTTATTTCTTTTACTGATATAATGGGCCTGCATAATTAGCAATTAGTTCATTATAGTATTATCTTTTGGTGGGGCACTTTGTATAGTAATGCCTTGCACAATAGAACTGGAACTTATAGTGGCTTCTTTTAGGATAAGGATGAAAAGATATGAACAAAAAATGAACTCAAGATGCTTGTAAACCTTGTAGTGTGCACAAAAGGTTTATTTATTTTTTATCAGCAACACAGAAATGATTTCATTAATAAAAAGAAAGCATGGTTACAACAAGAGGTTGTGAAAAAAAGAAAGAACACAGCTTTAGTAAAGCTGATCCAACCCAAGAATTGCAAATTTACAATTGAGCCCAATGTAGATGAGTTCTTTGTACCCATTGCTTATGTAGACCATCTTCCAAGCTGTTGGCAGTTCTCATCCATTTAACTTGGATTGTCATGTCCTTAGATGGTCATTCAAATTGCCTGAATTCATTCCTCAAATGCCATGTCACCTCCTCCTCTTTCTTCAGCCATTTCACAACAGTTTTTGAGTCACCCTCAATGATCAGCCTATCAACGCCCAACTCTTTTGCCTTCTAAACCCCATATACTGCAGCCAATAGTTCTGATCTTGCCACATCACCTTGTTCAGTAGGTCCCGAGTATAAGGTTATGATGTTTCCTTCTTCGTCCCTAATGACCCCCCTATGCCTAAGGGGCCCGGATTATCCAAACAACTCCCATCAAAATTCAGTTTCTTCCAGCCACCTATTGGAGGTGACCACTTCTCAACAGATTTATGTCTTCTAGATGATGAGGCAGCAATAACACCCCAGGCCCTAAAAAAGTCTTCAACCTTAAAACTTGAAGATGGTTTCAGACTTTTTGCCCAGTGTGCCACTCTTAGAGTTATGATTTCTACCAAGGCTTCCTTGCTTTTTTTTTTGTTTTTTTTGGATAATTAACAGAATTTTATTAATGATAAAATGAAAGCATAAAGTACAATAGAAAGGAGGAAAGGGTAAAATCTCTTAACCCTCCCTGTGAATGATATTCATGTTATTCCTTGTTTCTTTCTCTTTCTTCTAATATTCTTGAGTTTCTTTTCCCCCAAACTGTCCAAAGCACCACTGCTCTGGTACACTTCCCCAAGATCCTGTTCCTCCTTTCAGTGCAGTTAAAGCCAGTAGAGCTAAACAATCCTTCCAACCTGTTAGGAGAAGATCATCTGCATCCAAAGAGGGAAGCAAACCAATTCCAAATAAAGCTAATGAAAGGACAAGAGACTAGGAGATGAAATGCAGTCTTACCATTTAACTTACACAGGACACACCAGCTGAGGGACAAACACCAAGTTGGTCTTTTTCTTTGAAGCAAGTCAAATGTATTAATACAGCCATAAAACACTTCCCAACAAAAAGCACTGATTTTTTTTTTTTTTTGGGGGGGGGTGGCTACCTAGGAATTAAAGAAAGATTTACAAGAAAACAGTCCATTAGGATTAAGGCACCAAACCCTAGAATCCAAGCCACCTCCCAGAAACGTTCAATTCAGCAAGCCTAACAACTTGGGCACACAAGGAATTTTAGATTCTCTACGGTTACTATTAAAGCCAAAGTTCCAATTCAGCCTGAAGGATGAGGGTGCTGGCCTAAGAAGTCAAAAATAGGTCTACCCTTAAACCTGGAAAGATAAAAAAGAGAACGAAATCTCTCACCCAGAGGGATATCCCCAATCCACACATCCTCCCAAAATCTAATTTTCTGACCCGAAACCAAATCATACCTGATATGATTTAGAAAGGCAGGAAGAATCTTGTGGGTGGCCTTCCAAGGAGCAGCCAAAGTATCTCTACGGAGACAACCAACACCCCATCCAATGCTTGACATGCCATGTATACTTGCAACAACTCTTTTTTTTTTTGATAAGTTGATTACTTGCAACAACTTTGTGCCATAATTTCTCGTTCTCACTATGGAACCTCCACCGCCATTTGCTAAGCAAAGCCAAATTCTTCAACTTGACTTTACCAATTCCCAATCCCCCTTCTACCTTTAATTTCACTACCTTTTCCTATCAAATCAGATGAGCCTTCTTTTTTTTTTTCCGCTGGCTCCGAGAGAAAATTCCTCATGATTTTTTCAATTTTCCTCACTATCTCTTGGGGCATCCTAAACACTGACATGTAGTACACTGGAAGGTTTGCAAGGGATGCACAAAAGATTTATTTATTTATTTTGAAAAAAATAACATTTCTATGTACTTTGGGTCATTATGAAGGAGGATTCAGTTGAAGTATTAGACTTATTTCATGACAACTAATTTTAACCTAAGAAGGTACTTGCCATGGAGTTGAAAGATTATAGATCCATTGATTTGTGGGAAGTGTCTACAAAATCATAAATAAAGTACTGACTATCTTGAGTGACACAAAAAGTGTGAGAAATGGTTCTCACCTTCACAGGGTGCCTTTGTCTATAGAAGACGGATTTTGGATGGGCTTTGGTATGAATAGATTATTATTAGCCTGGGATAATCGGGTGAGGTCTGTTATAGAAAATGTTTATGGAAAGAATGTGATCATGCTAATATGAATTTTCTGACTGTCTAAAGGCTTTGAGTTGGGAATAATGTTCCTAACGTCTACTACAGTTTATTCATGCCTTAGTGCCCAGAAAAACCTAGGAGTGACAGTTATTCATATATGATCCAAGATTCAAGTGATTCTGGAATGGGGTTGCTTTTGAAGCATGTTTCCAATTTTCTTGAATTGCATCACGTCCTCTTTGATTCTGTACTGAAGTAATAAACATGATTCACATGTTGACTTGTCATTTGTAAGAGAATATTCTGGGGAGGTACAGGGTACTAATTAGACAGGTGCACACTCTAGGTCATAGTCTGGAACGTGGATAGCTCATTCAGGTGGATACCTACATCTGCAAATTCTTTGGCCTAGCTAAAACAGAAATAATAAGGATTGTCTTGTATGGGGAATGCCTGGACTTGGGATAAGTTTGTAATATTCCTTGTTCTCGTGGGCAGCTTTGCCCCTTTCTCCATTGTTGACACAATTAGAGGATGGCAAATATTATGAATTCATTCATGGCAAGAAACATCATTTATATTGATTGGTCTCCAAAATGATAGTGGATTCATCTTGACTCTTTTTCAGGATCAGTTGGTGATTCCACTAGGGCAGAGATTCTAGCCTTACTGCATGGTGGGCAATTATCTTAACTATAGGAATTTAGTAGTAAGATTCTCTAAGGTAGCAGTGGGATGGTTAAAAAATGATAGCCTAGGGTCTTCGCAATATAGACATTTATGAGTATTATAATCCAATCTGCCATCGAATTCTGTTAGAATAGTGACTGTAGAAATAAGAGAAAGATGAGAAGAGGAAGAAGAAGAAGAGAAGAAAATAAAGGAGAGAAGTCTGGTTCGAACAAGAGAGAAAAATCAGTCTCTCTCTAGTCAGCCAGATCTATTTATATGTTTCTATTAAATCAGAAAAGGACACCTTTGCCCCTACTTAAGTGAGGGACACAAGTACTAATAGAACATTACACATCAGCCACTTAAACATAAATATAAAGACTAAAATACCCTTACACAGTCAACATTAACTCTCCCCCTCAAGCTGGTGAGTATATATCATATAGTCCTAGCTTGTTACATATGTAGTCCACTCTTCCCCGACTCAACCCTTTGATAAACAAATCTGCCCATTGGTTTCCTGTGTTAATATGCAGTATCTGTCACTCCACTCAGCACCTTCTCTCTTACAAAGTGATAGTCAACCTCTATATGCTTGGTTCTCTCATGAAACACCGGATTAGAAGAGATATAGACTGCAACTTGATTGTCACAGTAGAGCTTCATTAGAGTGTCAACAGTGTATCCCATCTCCTGTAGAAGATTTCTCAGCCACACTAATTCACAAGTAGTATGTGCCATAGCTCTATATTCTGCCTTTGCATTGCTTCTTGCCACAACGATTTGTTTCTTACTTTTCCATGTCACCAAATTACCCCCAAGGAAAGTACAATAGCCTGTACTGGGTCTCCTATCAGATATAGAGCCAGTCCAATCAACATTAGTATATTCCTCTATTTCAAGCTTTCCTCCACTTCTATATATCAAGCCACGACCAGGAGCCCCCTTTAAATACCTTACAATCCTTAGAACTGCATCCCAATGTGGAACCTGAGGTTTCTGCATGAACTGACTTACCACACTAGCCGCAAATAAAATGTCTAGCCGAGTAATGGTTAGGTAGTTTAGTTTACCTACCAACTGCCAGTACCTTCCAGGATCTTCAAACTCTTCACCCATATCACTACTCAGCTTAGTATTTGCTTCCATAGGTGTTTCAGCTGGTTTGGCACCTAACAATCCTATTTCTTCCAACAAATCAAGAACATATTTCCTTTGACACAAATTAATACCATGCTTAGACCTTGCTACTTCTATCCCCAAGAAATACTTTAGTTTACCAAGGTCCTTTGTTTGAAAGTGTTTCTACAGAAAGATGTTCAACCCATCAATTCCCACTTTGTCATTCCCAATAATAACAATATCATCTACATATACCACCAATAGGATCTTTCCAGCTTGAGAGTCATGACTGAAGACTGAGTGGTCATCCTGGCACAGTTTCATACCAAACTTCTTTACCACCTCACTGAACCTACCAAACCACGCAAGAGGAGACTGTTTAAGTCATAAATGGCCTTCTTTAGTCGGCACACCTTACCATCCTCCCCCTGAGCAACAAACCCCGGTGGTTGCTCCATATAGACCTCCTCAAGTAGATCACCATGTAAGAAAGCATTATTGATATCAATATGAAAAAGAGGCCAATCATACATGGCGGCTAGGGAAATCACAATACGAACTGAACCAATCTTAGCAACCAGGGAGAAGGTCACCATGTAGTCAATACCATATGTTTGGGAGTATCCTTTGGCAACCTGTCTAGCTTTCAACCACTCTACACTACCATCAGGTAAGTACTTAACAGTGTATATCCACTTAAAATCGACAACTTACTTATTAGGAGGAAGTGTGGTGAGGTCCCATGTATGATTATGAGTTAGAGCTGAGAGTTCTTCCATTGAATGGCGCCACCCTGGAGAGGCAAGAGCTTCCTGGACATTTGTAGGGACAATAACAGAGGATAACAAGGAGATAAACTGGCGATGGGAAGCAGAAAGGTGAGTGAGAGAAACATAATTAGAAATAGGATGAATGATGCAACTACGTTTACCTTTCCGCAAGGCATTGGGAAGATCAAGTTCAGAAACTGGGGTTGGGGCTGGTGTGGTAACAATTGCCGGATCTGTCGACGATGATGGAGCTGGAGGAGGAGCCGGTACATGTTGGCGATGTGTATACGCTTGACGAATAGGTGGCCGCTCAACAGGCGGTGGCATCGGAGGCAAAAATTTTGTCAAAGTTGGAACAAGGGGAATGGGATCCTCAACTGGAAGTGGAAGAGGAGGAGGTGGTGAGAAGGAAGGAACATCATCTGACCCCGAGAAAAACGGAATGGACTCAAAGAAAGTAACATCAGCACACACAAAGGAATGTCAACTAGGATTATAACACTTAAACCCTTTCTGGGTCCGGGAATAGCCAAGAAAAATACACTTAAAATAGATCGTGCATCTAACTTGTCCCTTCCTGGTCCCAGATTATGAACAAAACATACGCACCCAAAATCCCGAGGAGAAAGGGGAAATGGAGACAAGGTAGGAAACAAAGTGGTGAAAGGAGAATGACCATCAAGGATGGACGTGGGCAGGCATCCGGTTAATTAGGAAGCAAGAGGTAAGCACAACATCACTCCAAAAAGGTTTGGGTACATTCATATGGTGCATGAGGGATCGAACAACATCACCCCATTTTGTTGTGGGATGTAGGTACATGAAGTCTGATGGATAATGCCATGTTGTTCCAAATATTCTTGAAATGGTGTATAAAAATATTCATGGCCATTATCAGAATGAAGAGTTCTAATGTATACACCAAATTGGTTGCAAATTTCAGCATAAAATTTTTGGAAAATGGTAAACAATTCACTCATTTCTTTCATTAGATAAAGCCACATCATCCTTGAATAATCATCAACAAAAATAACAAAGTATCTATAACCATTATATGACGTTACTTTATTAGGACCTCAAACATCTGAATGAATTAAAGAAAAAGGACTTGACATACATTTATCAACCCTAGGACTAAAGGGACCACGATGATGTTTTCCCAACTGACATGACTCACAATCCAAAACAGAAAGATGTTTCAATGAAGGAACAAGAGACTTCAAAACTTTCAGTGACGGATGACCAAATTGACCATGCCATTGGAGAGGAGAAAGGGATGTCTAGAGAGCTGTTGACGTACTTCCACCACCATCAAGGTAATACAATCCACCAACTTCATGCCCTCCACCAATCTTCATCCCCGTCTTGAGATCCTAAAAAACACACGAAAAAGGGTAAAAAGTGATAGAGCAATTAAGAGACTTGGTCAACTTACTGACAGACATACGATTAAAAGGAAATTTGGGGACATACGAAACTGGGGATAAAGATAAAGGGTCTATGTTAACATTACCAACACCACAAATGGAGGATGTGAAATCATTAGCATGGGTAACAGATTGTGATGTTGGGCAGGGAGAGGGAAGAAAACACACATGGAGTTCCAGTCATGTGATCGGAGGCTCCAGAGTCAATAATCCAGGGATTGGGTGTGGATGCCAAACAAGCCACACCTGAGTGTCCAAGAGTGGCTGTATTCTGTTGAGATGTGGCCTGAACAAGCCTCTCATACTCATCACGGGGAGCACTCATCATCTCCTTCCCAAGAACATCTGTGGATGTAGGGGGCATCCGAATAGTTGAATGGCTCTCCTGTCTGAAGCTGCTATCACTGGTCATGGCATGATTGGCCCAAGTTGAAGGTGGACCATGCAAATCATAGCAATAATTGATGGTATGTCCATCCATACCACAATATGTACATCTTCTCGGACCTGAACTACATCATCTACCACAGACTCCCCCTGAATCTCGACCTCCAGTACGACCACCACCACCACTACGACCATATACTGGTCCATTGCTACCACTACAACCAGATTGAGCTCCCCAAGCTCCACCTCTAACACCACGACCCCTTGATATTGCAAAGGCTGATCTATCGGAAACACTAGAATTCTCGGTAGATCCAATAGAAATCCTCCTAAGTCGAGCAAACACCTCTTCTAAGGAAGGGAGAGTTGATCCTCATAGTATCTATGCCCACACTGGTTCATTCAAACTTAAGCCCCACCAAAAATCTGGTCACATCTAGTTGTTCTCTTTACTGTTGCTGAATTTTAACATCAGAGGTTAGGGGGTGATACACATTCAGCTCATTACGAAGGTTTCTCATGCTAGCATAGTATTCCTCAAGATTCTGATTACCCTGTTGCAGATTAAAGTATTCCAGATACAGTTGATATACTCTAGTTGTGTTGTCTTGACCCGAATACAGCTTCTTAGCATGGTCCCACACTTCATTGGCAGTATCAAGAAACATGAAATTCATATTAATCTTGGGTTCCATACTGTTCCATAACCATGTAATAATCTGTGCATCTTCTTGTTCCCAATCACCATACTCATGAGAGTCAGTAGAGGGTTTTTCCTCCCTTGTGTGTTTCACTTTTTTCTTTGCTTTAAGAAAGACTTTTACAGATTTCGCCCAAGGTACATAATTTTCTCCATTCAACTTGATAGAGGTCATCTGAACGTTCAGGTAGTCAGTTGGAACCATCACACTAGTTTTACTGTCACTGTTGTCTCCCATTGCTGAATTCTGCACACTGCACACTAAACCACACTGTTCTCATCACCTATTATTGCTGAATTCTGCACTCTCTACACCACAACCCTACTACACGACTACCTGAAAACTCACCACACTGCTCGAAGATCACTCCCCCCTTCAAACCACACTGAAATCTGCATAAACCCTAACACACAACAACCTGAATTTCCACCATACGTTCTGGAACATATTCACCATTTGGTTCACAATAAAAACTGCATAAAAAACCACTTACCTAATCACCAGAAAATCAAACTATACTCGACACCCACTGCATCACTCGAATCAGCCCTCTTCTCTTCATCGATTAGGGGATGGCTTCCTACAAACCACAGAAACAACCCATGAACTGCACGATTGGAGGCATAGAAACCTCCAAGGAAAGAGGGTGATCACTCCTTTTCAGCCCCTTCCCTTATCTCCAACTGATGGTGAAGAAAAAAGAAGAAAACCCTAGGCTGGATGCGTGAAGATCAGAATTCTGGGAAAATTCAATTTGCTCAACCTAGCTCTAATACCATATTATAATCCAATCTGCCTTCGAGTTCTGTTAGAATAGTGACTGTAGAAATACGAGAAAGATGAGAAGAGGAAGAAGAAGAAAAGAAGAAAATAAAGGACAGAAGTCTGGTTCGAACAAGAGAGAAAAATCAGTCTCTCTCTAGTCGGCCAGATCTATTTATATGTTTCTATTAAATCAGAAAGGGACACCTTTGCCCCTACTTAAGTGAGGGACACGAGTACTAATAGAACATTACACATCAGCAACTTAAACATAAACATAAAGACTAAAATACCCCTACACAGTCGACATTAACAACGAGAAAAGTAATATGGTTGCCAATCAGATGGGAACAAGATTTAATTGGATTCATAGATCTGCTAATTGTTTAGCTGGTGCTTTAGCTTTATCAAGGAGTTCAAAGAAGCCAATTGTATTGCTTGAAACTCATAGAAAGTGTAAGATAAAGGACTTATGTGTATTAGTTAGATGAAGCCAGCCTAAGGTTCTCACTAGGGGTGCTTGGCATTATTTATAGTTTTGATGAATAATTGATAAAAGTTTATTTATTAGTAAAATATACAGCATGAGTTTACAAAGATGTATAATCTCTATACACAACAATGTTAGCTAGTGTTAAACAATGAAAGAGGTGGTCGTTAGCTTGACTGGAGGAACGCTTGCTTGACTTGAGCTGTTAAACAGATGCTTGGTTGGTTGTTTTGTTAATTCTGAACCAGATGTGGAAGAAGTGTGGGCTTGGGAAGTGGCTGAGTGGATTCCAAGTAGTTCCTTTCAGGTGAGGAGACTTAGTGCAGGGTTCTTTCTTTTCATCTTCAGCAATGAGAAGGAAGCTCTTGACATTCTTGCCCGCGAGCAAGACCAATTAAGGTTTCCAGATTTGAGGTTGGGGAGATGGAGCCCTCTAGTCGGAGTGTTGAGAAACGTGAGGTCATTGAATTTTGTTTGGATAAATGTCTTTGGCATCTCCCTACATGCCTGGTGCTTCCAAACATTCAGAGATGTTGGAGATGCATGTGGAAAATTTAGGTTTGTAGATTCAATAACTATTGAGTGGAAGAACTTAGTTTGTGTGTGGATTTTAATTGAGGTGAAGGAAATTCATCTTGTTCCAGTTTCTCTGCTGCTTCATTTTGGCGGTGAACTCTTTAAGAGTGGTGGTAGAAGGAAGTTACCATGGTGGCTGGTTGGGGAGTTTTTGTTTGGGAAGGAGGGGAGAGGTTCTCAGCACTCAATTGGTTCAAAAAGCAAGCCGAATGGGCTGGTAGCAAAGGAAAGGTAGGAGGTCGAAGATGAGGGCAGTTTGGGAATAAAAAATTAAGTGGTGATGGTTGGGTTGACCCAAGGTTCAAAATATTGATACGCCTGATACGCCGGTAGAGGCCTATTGGGTAGTATCAATAGCTTTTTTTTTAGTTTTTTTTTTTTTTTTTTTTCAAATCTGGTTCAGGGGGCCTGATTTAAGGTCTGTCCACCCAGTGATTATAAAGGCGCGCCTAGGCACACAGGTGAGGTGCATTTCATGGTAGGCGCCTCGCCTAGGTCCTAGAATCAGGGTTGACCTTAGTCTTTTCAACTTTTGAGACTTTGGGAAGGTTAAGAGGGGAGAGATGGGGAAGATTTTGAAAAAGAGAGAAAGTTATGGGGTCCATTCGAGAAAAAAGATTGGGGCGGGTTACACCAAGGTTCAAAGTATCAACACGTATCGGGCCGTATTGGCCGATACGTATCGTATCGAGAGCTTCCTGATACGCCCCTACAGAGGATGTATCGGGGTTTTGATCGGTTCAGGGGGTGGGCGGACCTTAAACCAGCCTCTCTGAACCAGATTTAAAAAAAAAACTAAAAAAAATAAAAAAAAGCTATCGATACTGCCCAATACATGTAACGATATTTTGAACCTTGGGTTACATGCGTGACTCTGTATTTATGAATAATTCAGAAAGGAGAGGGAATGAGGGACACATTGCAGACCAAGAGGTAAAAGGAATTGGTTCTGACGAGGGAGTTGAAAAGTCTCTTCCGTTATGCGTAGAATGGGTTTCTTGTGAAAAGAATGGAAATGCTGCTGGGGCCCACCATCCAGAGTCTCTGTCGAAAAACAGAAAAAAGAGCTGCATCCTGCTCAGGTTTGAGATAAACAGAAAACACATAGTGAAATTTAAATGGTCAAAAAAAGTTAAGTGGGAAGGGTTTGATTAGATTAGTAATGGACAAGCTCCGAAAGAGGAGAGAGGTAGGAGAGGAACGAGATTTCATCAGTGAAGATAAGAGAAAGAAGAAGGATATTATGAGTGTAGTGAAGGTCTCTGCTTCTCGTGATGCGGAGCAAAATTCTAACAATAGTCTGGAAGATCATGTTAGCTGCGTTTGGAACAGGTGCGATCCTGTGGAGGTGTTGGATTGTTGGATGCTGTGAATCAAAAGGTGCTTGGTGGTAAGGTGCCTTCATTTTTCTAACCCCATGGTGAAGGAAGTTCTGAGTGGCGTAAATGAGTGTGTTATTGAAGCTGAGATTGGTCTGAAGAAAAAAGAAGTGGTTTTAAGAGATACCACTGTTGCTGATTTAGGAGATTGTCTTGATATTGGCGTTGAAGGAAGTGGAACTGTAGGCGAGAATCATTGTGCCTTGCCCCAATCCGAGAGTGCAGTGACTTCGAGGAGGTAGTGATTGGTAACTTAGGGGTGGATTTGGGTAGGAGGGGGGGGGGGCTAAGAACACTTCAGATGTTGCTCAGACCAAAATTTCCTGCAGAGCACCGGGAGTAAGATACTCTCACATTGTTCATGTTACAAAAATTTTCTCTCAGCTGAAAGGTGGTTTGATTGGGACTGGACCTACCAAGAAATACAAGGTCTACAAGAGAAGGGGCAGAAGTCTTTCAAAGATGACAATCGGAGATGCCGCTGGTAAGGATCTCTGGGTTGGTTCTAACCAGGACTGGCAATTGGGGACTCAACAGTGGGGGGAACCAATAGGGAACAATTCTGCTTCCACTGTAAGAGATTGTGATAAAATCTTTGGGAGGAAGGTGGTGAATTCAGGAAGTATCTCCATTGAGGAAGTGGCTAAAAAGGATGTAGAGGTTGGCAAAAGCTTGGGTCTGTTTTTCTGGGGTCGAGAGGAATTTGCTAGGAAAGCCTTTGAAGAGTTTGAGAGGAAGAAGAGAGAAGAAACCCAGAAGGAGAAGAAAAACAGAGGTGGGAGATGGAATGAAGATGGCAACAGTCAGGAGGAGGTTTTTGAAGGGGAAGACTAGGGCCTTGGTTCCGACAGGGTTGCTGATGACCGTGTTGAAGTCTTCTTTTTATTTTTAAGTCTTGTAATTGGTGGAGTTTCTGAATCAGTAGTCATGTTTTCTCTCGGGTGATATCTTATCACCTTATGTAATCTTCTTTTTATTTTAATGCAATTTTTATTTTACTTTGCAAAAAAAAATCTTTATTGGAGCTAGCCCAATACTGCTCCCACAGAATTCCAGAATGACCCTAGAGAACTCAATACTCAGATTAGGTCATCACCTAAGAGGTATTCACCCCACATCATCATCCATCTCCCCACTCCCTCATGGGCCAGAGAATGAACAAGTGATTTTGCTAGCTTTGACTTTCCTTTGTTTCAAAACACATTGTAATGCTTTTTCAGTTTGAGTGGAAAAGGAACACCTGTCTCTGATCGTAGGGGGACATTGATGCAAATTCAGCCTTCAGTTTTCCTTTCAGAGAAGGAGCAACAGGAAAACAATTTCAGTGTTGCGGGTCCCGAGTCTGATAAGAAATGTCTGCAGCAAAATAATGATGAAAAGAATGGGGATTTAGGTGAAATGAATATCCAAAAAATAGTGGAAAGAGAGGTTACTATTGGTAAAATCTTGGGTTTGTGCTTTTGGGGAGGGAAGGAGTTTGTCAAAAGGGCTGCTGAGGATTTTGAAAGAAAAAACAAGAGAAGTTGAAGAAAGACTGTCGGAAAGGAGCTAAGTCATGGGATGAGGAACTTTCAGACCAGGAAGATTCATTCATAGATGAAGACTGAAATCTTGGTTTGGCAGCGAGGAGGGGTTTTGATTCGGGTTTGTTGTTGGGTTTAGGGCCTCTGTATTCTTGGGTGTCTTTCCTTGGGGGGTTTTGCTTTGATCTTCGATTGGAATGGGTGGGGTAACCTCATGTTTGTAAAGTGTGAGGTTAGCTGTTAGTGGGTCTGTTTAAGGGTCTTGAGGTTGTTATCCTTCTTCTGGTGATGTCTTATCACCTTTCTGATGTATTTCTTTTCTTTTCTTTTCAATAATTTTTTTTTCTTGATCCTTCAAAAAACAAAACAAATAAAATTTTATTAAACTAATTAAGAAAAAGGTTACAACAAGTTGTTACATCTGAACTCCCTTTACATCAAAAGAACCCCATCATCCCATTACAATTGAGCCCAATACAAGTGATTTATATGTACTCCTTGCTTAGCTAATCCATTAGCCGGTCGTCTTACCCATCTAACTTGAATATTCAGAGCTCTTGACAACATCTTGAACCACCTGATATCATTCTTGTGTTGCCAAATCACCCCCTCTCCTTTCTTCAGCCACCTGATTAATATTTTTGAATCCCCTTCCACAATCAACCTTGTGATTCCCATTTCCCATTTCCTTGACCGTTAACTCGGTCCTAACTGAATCACCTTGTCCAATTGGCCCTGAAAGCAATCCACATATGTTCCCCCCTCATCCCAAATCACTCCTCCAATTGTAGAGGGTCCCAGATTTCCCAAACAACTTCCATCAAAGTTTAATTTCATCCATCCTTCATCTGGGGGTGACCAAACCTCATGGATTTTTTGCTTCCTAGAGGATGAGTCAGCAATTGAACCCCAACTTCTGAAGAAGTATTCTACAGTAAAATCAGAAAAAATCTTCAAGGCCTTTACCTAGTGTGCTACCCTTAGGATAACAATCTCAACAATTGTCTCCTTATTTCTCTTTCTCCCAAAAGATCGTTGAGTTCCTCTCCTCCCAAATATCCAAATTACTGTTTCCCTTGTGCATCTCCACAATATTCTGCCTCTTCTTAGTGCTCCTCAAGAAATATGGGCTAAAGAGTGTATCCAAACTAATTGGAGGGATCCACCTACAACCAAAAAGAGAGATAAACCATTACCAAATATTAGCAAACAAAGGGGCAGGAGGCTAAGAGGTGGTAAGCATTCTCACCATTCGACTTACACAAGAAGCATCCATTGGGTCTTTTCTTTTGCAACAAGTTGCACATATTGATGCAACCACGGTAAACTTCCCAACAAAAAAGCATTGAGTTTTGGGGGGATAGGGACACTCCAAACTTCTTTCATAGGAAATGAAGAAGAGGCCACCAGTCCACAAGAGAGGAAAAGAAGGATCTACATGTAAACAAGCCAAAAATATTGAGAGACCAAACCTGACTATCACTCATAGATTCATCAAAGACTAAGTTATCCGAAATATTTACCAAGCAAGAGACTGAAGACATCTCAGACTCTCTAAGATTCCTCACCAACCCCAAGTTCTAGCTTAACCCAATAGAGGAGAGAGATCCAATGAAGTCAGACACAAGTTTTTCTTTAAAGCTTGAAGAAGAGGCCACAGTCCACAAGAGAGGAAAAGAAGGATCTACAAGTAAACAATCCAAAAATATTGAGAGACCAAACCTGACTATCACTCATAGATTCATCAAAGACTAAGTTATCCGAATTATTTACCAAGCAAGAGACTGAAGACATCTCAGACTCTCTAAGATTCCTCACCAACCCCAAGTTCTAGCTTAACCCAATAGAGGAGAGAGATCCAATGAAGTCAGACACAAGTTTTTCTTTAAAGCTTGAAAGAGCCAACAAAGATGGATACACAACATTCAGAGGAAGCTCCCCGACCCAAACATCTTCCCAAAATCTAATTTTGTTACTAGAAGCCAAATCATACCTGACATGCTCAAGAAAATGGGGGAGAATACAATGCACTGCTTTCCACGGTGCAGCAAGATTAGCTCTGTGCAGAATACTAGCATCCCAACCATTCCTTGACAGCCCATGAATACTTGAGACAACTTTATGCCACAACCTTTCATTCTCCAAGGGGAAACACCACAATCACTTACCTAATAGAGCCAAAATTTTCAAGCTGATATTTCCTAAACCCAAACTGCCCTCCTCCTTCCTTTTGACCACCTTCTCCCATCTCACCAAATGCTCCTTTTTCCTATCTCCTGGTTCCCAAAGAAAATCCCTCATCAGTTTCTCCACTCTTTTCACAACTGCTTGAGGCATCCTGAAGACAAACATAAAATAAACAGGGAGGTTAGCCAGTGTGGATCTTATCAAAGTGAAAATAAAATTCTTATAATACAGTTCATTAACTAATCATATAAACTTGACCCTAATCAATGTTCTATTGTGGTCTTTGAAACCTGTGAAGTTTTATGGGACTTTAAGAGAAAATCCTAACTTATTAAAGATAAAATGAAGCTTTGATTTTTTTTTTCTTTATAAAATATTTTTATCTCCAATTTTCCTACATCATGAATCTCTTAAATTATTTTCTTGCTATGGAAAAGGGATGTATATATTTCATTTCTGGCATGACATCCACCTATAGTCATAACTCACAACTCATAGGTTTATCCTAGGCATTGGATTCCCAGCAGAATCTCTTGTTAAATATGCATGTATTATACACCGCGAGTGATAATTTATAAGTAGAGATTTGTGTTCAGTGTTGTATGAATTGTTGAGCTTTTGCAAAGGTGACTTCCTAATAACTTGTGAAGAATGAGTATATGAGTAACTGAAAAACTTTATTAATCGTGGTTGGAAGAATGAGTATATGTACAATGGAACTGCCTAGCAGTCCACAATTTCAAGTCAGCAAAGCTATATAGTACATTTTCTTGCAGCTGCCCCTAGAAGTGGTTCATCCCACTCTTGGTCAAGACATCAGCTATTCTGTTGGCTGATCTAGGTACCCAGGCTGCACTTATGATGAATCCCCTTGCTAGGTCCCACTCTTGGCCAAGGCATCAGCTATTCTGTTGGCTGATCTAGGTACCCAGGCTGCACTTATGATCAATCCCCTTGCTAGGCTTCTCAATTCCTGTGCAACATATCTAAACTACCATTCTGCTTCCACATGGCAATCTTGGAGTCACCTTTCACCAAATTTGTGTGGTTAACTGCTTTTCCAAGCCTTATTCCATGCAGCAAGTCTAAAACTTAAGCTCTGATGGTGTTCCCATGCCCTATTGCTCCATAGAAGTGAGTACATGGCTATAATAACCCCAATAATCTTTCAGATATTCCTATGTCATCACATTTATGTAATGTGCTTGGCAAATAAATATGACTATATGATTTTATTTGCATGCTTATAGACCTTTATGTATATATAGTCATTCCTATGAGTATATCACAGAATGATGTACACTTCCTGTAGCTGCTCATGTGTTCAAATAACTAGCCTATATACATCCTTGAAATTTTCTAAGTATGTTTCCGAGGATGATGGACACTTGATGTTGCTGCTGATTTGGAAAAAGCTCCTAAGACAACCGTGTTCTGTAAGCATTCTGGTAGCAGATGAGTAATGAAAAGCATAATCTTGAATATTGGTTATTTTGTATATGTGGACAAGGCCATGGATGTTAATGTTAAACAAATGACATGGTTATGAGTTGAGCAGTTTTTTTGGCCAAAAATCCTGATATGTCATGTTTAGGAACATCTCCTTGGGTTTGTCATCACCTAACTTGATTTGGTCCTAGTAGTTCAACTTATTGCTTCTCTTGTCACCTCCAGAGATGAGAATTTGCTTGACATGGCAAGGGAAAGAATTGGGATTAATTTGTTTAAAATAAAAAAGCTACTACTGAAGGGAAGAGTTGAGTGTGGAATAATTTGTTTTCATGTTTTGTAGAACATGCGATGCCTACATCATTGGCAATCTTTTTCATGGTAACTTGACAGTCGACTGTTTTATTATTCTCAGGTGGTTTTTCTTGTGAAGGGACCAATTTATCTTGTTTGCATAAGTTGTACTGAAGAATCATACGAGGCATTAAGGGGGCAGCTAGAGCTTATTTATGGTCAGGTAGCACAGGTTCTTCTCATGTTTTCTTTTGTTTGTAGTTATCATTTCTATATATGCCCACCTGTAATAACTTCTTTTTTAGAGTCTGCCTATCCAAGTGATAAAAATACTTTTTGATGTTTTGGAATGGATACTCCCCAACTAAGTGCCATGTTTCAAAGAGATCAATGTTACAGTCATTTCTGTTGGTAGTTTTACACAAACAAACTGAGGTTGTGGTTATTTTATCAAAGAAAAGGAAAAGGATATTGTTTTTGGATTAAATGACAAAGCATACCAAAAGATAATGACTTCTGTACTAAAATATTAAATCCTTATTGAAAGTGTTATTTTTTAAATTTATGAGTATTATTTAATTTATGATCATTGTGAAATGTCTTTGAAATTTAAAACCATATGGGGAACAGTTTATCATTTTTACTTGCTGATTTTGGTTATAATGTTATGGGTGCAGATGATACTTATTTTAACAAAGTCAGTAAACAGATGCTTTGAGAAGAACCCAAAGTATGATATGACACCTTTGCTTGGAGGGACAGATGTTGTCTTCTCGTCCCTGATTCATGCCTTCAGTTGGTTTGTTCTTTTCTCCTTCACTGAATATTTATTATTGAGCTAAGTTACCTAGATGCATCTAGGCACAATGTTGGATTTTTGTTTCCAGTACTGATTAAACAAAGAAATTGGGTTTACCCCTTGGAGCCAACCCAAAGGAGTCAAGCTTCTGGAACCCCATTGTGGAAAGGTTTACTAAGAAACTTGCTTATTGGAAAAAAGGGGTACTTATCACTAGGGGGAAGGATTTCACTGATTAAGTCGACCTTAGCAAACCTTCCAGTTTACTTCATGTCAGTCTTCAAGCTCCCAGAAGGTGTTGGTCAAAGGCTAGAAAAATTGATGAGAGATTTTTTATGGGAGTCGGGGGAAGAAAAAAGAGACCATAGGGTCAAATGGAAAGTAGTTAAAAGAAAAGCCTTAGGGGGCTTAGGGCTAGGGAATGCACTGAGAAGGAATTTAACTTTGTTGGTTAAGTGGCTGTGGAGGATGCCTCTAGAGAGGGACAAATTGTGGTGAAAAGTGATTATCAGCATTTGACGGGCTCTTGGACAATGGGTGGGATGCTGGAGTGTCGGCTAGGGAAACTCGAGCATCTCCTTGGGCAGCTATCAATGCAGTGTTACCTTCTTTCCTCCCTTATTTCACATATGGCCTTTGATCTGGAGATCGTATAAAATTTTGGGAACATGTTTGGGTTGGAAATTCCCCTCGCTATTTGCTTTGTTTTCTAAGCATAATCTTCCTATCTCCAACTTCTTGGCTCTTTTGAACTCTAATAATGGCTTCAGTTGGGATTTGGGTTTTAGAAGGGGCCTAAGGGATTCTGACATGCCTAATATGCTTAATTTACTTCACACCCTGGATGAAGTATTCCTGGACCCTCTTAAGGAATAATCAGTTTCCTTGAAGAATTGGAATTAATTAGGCTATCCCTATTCCCTTAGGCTGTGTTTGGTTTGAAGGAAAAGGTAGGGAAACATATACAAAGTTTGCTTTACACAAGTGACAAAGTCATCTATTAGTTTATCTATAAAAAAAAGTTGTCTGTTAGTTAAAATCATTATACTTTCTGTAGCCATCATTATGTCTGTTCTTTACTTCCAATTCTAGAGCCATAAACTTTGTTGATTCAGTATTTATTTGGAAGATATTGTGCATCCAGATCCCAGTTGAGTTGACAGTGAAAGTTTGTAAGCTTGATGCTCAACAATTGAATAGTACTGACTATACTTTTGCTCCATTTCACTTTGTTTTCCAGGAACCCTGCTACATTGCTTCATGCATACACTTGCCTCCCTCTTGCTTACCCAACAAGGCAAGCTGCAGGTGCCATATTGCAAGATGTTGCTGATTCAGGTGTCTTGTTTGCAATATTGATGTGCAGGCACAAGGTTTGTCATTATATTTCACTGTAAAATATCAATCCAATCTATGACAGATAGTTTTGCATCAATTTTTTTTTTTTTTTTTTTTAAGGTCCAAGAAGTGTGATTATTCATGTTTCTACTGTAGTTACAGTAGTACGAACCAGTAAGGAGAAGAAGAAAGAGAAGGAGAAGAAGAAGAAGAAGAGAAGAAGAAGAAGATGAAAGAACTATCGAACCTGATAGCTAAACCCTATCAGTCGACCTCTTAATAGTGACTAGGCTTCTAATTAAATGTACAAGGACTAAACTGCCCCTACTTAAGTATGAGACAGAGAATCTCTAATAAGACTGCCACATAAGCTCATAACTTAATCAAGGTGAGTTGACTAATCTACCCTTATTCGGCTAACTCTAACACTCCCCCTCAAGCTGGAGAATATATGTCATATAATCCCAACTTGTTACATATATAGTTCACTCTCTCTGAGCTTAAGGCATTTGTAAACAAATCTGCCCACTGATCACCTGAGCTTACATGTCCTGTGCTTATCTCTCTAGTAAGAACCTTCTCCCTCAAAAAGTGGCAATCAACCTCTATGTGCTTTGTTCTCTCATGAAAAACAGGGTTGGATGAGATATGGAGCGCAACTTGATTGTCACAGTACAACTTCATAGGTTTATCCATGTGGAACCCGATTTCTTGTAGGAGATTCTTCAGCCACACTAATTCACATGTAGTGTGTGCCATGGCTCTGTACTCGGCTTTAGCACTGTTTCTAGCCACAACCGTCTGCCTTTTACTCTTCCACGTCACAAGATTTTCTCCAAGAAATGTGCAGTAACCTGTAGTAGATCTTCTATCAGACACAGAGCCCGCCCAATCTGCATCCATGTACCCAACTATTTCAAGTTTTCCTCCTGGTTTATACAATAGCCCATGGCTCGGAGCTCCCTTCAAATATCTTATAATTCTAAGAACTGCATCCCAGTGAGATATACGAGGGTTCTGCATAAATTGGCTCACCACACTGACTGCAAAGGAGATGTCTGGTCTCAGGATAGTCAAATAGTTCAGCTTCCCCACTAGTCATCTATACCTTCCAGGATCTCAAATATTTCCCCTGTATCACTGCTCAACTTAATATTTGGTTCCATAGGAGTCTCAACCGGTTTTGCACCTAACAGTCCTGTTTCATCCAATAGATCGAGAACATATTTTCTTTGGCACAGGTTTACACCTTGTCTTGATCTAGCAACTTCTGTACCCAAGAAATACTTCAATGTCCCAAGGTCTTTTGTTTGAAAATGATTTTGCAGAAAGACCTTGAGTTTGTCGATCCCTAATTTGTCACTGCCAGTTATGACAATATCATCCACATAGACCACTAATAAAATCTTTCCAGCTTCTGAGTCATAGCTGAACACTGAGTGATCAACCTGGCATTGTTTCATTCCAAAATTCTTCACCACTTCACTAAACTTCCCGAACCAGGCACGAGGCGATTGTTTCAACCCATAAATTGCCTTTTTCAGTCTGCACACCTTACCAGCCTCCCCCTGAGCAACAAACCCAGGTGGTTGCTCCATATATACCTCCTCTATAAGGTCACCATGAAGGAAGACATTTTTTATGTCAAGTTGAAATAAGGGCCAATCATACATAACTGCTAGGGAAGTTAACACACGGACATAGCTAATCTTAGCCACTGGAGAGAAGGTCTCCATATAGTCCACTCCATACAACTGTGTTGGTTCGGCTGTCTTAGTTTGTATGTTTACCTTTTGTTGGGTCTTAAGTCATTAGTTAGCGGGCCTTGTTACTGGGCCTAATCTTACTTAATGTTTATTTCGACTAGGTGTCCCATCACTAATCAATTGCAGTCTTGTCCATTCATGTAACATTATGTAATGCCTTTATATATAATAGATTAGGGCTGGCCGAAGAGATTACTGCCGCCCATTTCATTTCTGCTCCTCTTCTTCTTCCTCTTCTACTCTCATTCGACAACCCTATTTCAGCAAACATGGTATCAGAGCACTGATCTTACGACTGGTTACAACAGCCGCATCTACTTCTACTCGCAGGTAACTCTCCCATTCTTCTTGTTGGTTGCTGCAAAGAAACCCTAGGGTTGGTCGTAGAATACAGCTAGACCTACATCTAGGGTTTCCCTTGGTTGTAGGGCCCAAGGGGAGTTAGACCCAGAGGCTGATGCCCTAATAGACACAGTACAACAGACTGTAGCCATTCGGCTAAGATAGATCTGTGTAGAACAGATCTAGGCGGAAGGACTGATTTCAACAGTCCTAGAACTGTTCGTGGGTGAAGTTATAACCTGCGACAGCAGTGTTTAGCACACAGTAGAAGCCAACACAGCAAGTTGCAGTGTAGTACTCGGTGACAACAGTAATTTGGGCACAGTGTGCAATGTTTCAGCTCTGTGTCTGGTTCTCAGGGCTGAGTTTACAGTGCAGCAAGTTCCGTAAGTGTGAAACAGTTCTCTATACATTGGAGTTATAGTCTTGACACTTACAAGTGAAGATGTCTTCGATATCCGGGGAAGTGTCTTCTAGAGATGTTAGGGCTTATGGGAGGTCTCCTAATCTGGAGAATCCAAATCTGCATAGCCTACAGATCACAAGTGTGTTGTTGGATGAGTACAACTTTAGGGAATGGTCTGTCTCAGCCATGCTTTTCATCACATCCCGTGAACTCACTGGTTACTTAGACGGGTAGAAGAAGGAACTAGAAGTGGGAAGTGCTGAATATGGAACTTGGCACAAAGAGAATGCTACAGTTATGTCCTGGCTACTTGCCTCAATGACTCCAAGAGTAGCCAGGACTGCTCAACATTTTTCCACGGCTGCCAAGATTTGGGAAAAAGGTTTCTAAAACCTATGGGCAGAAGAAGAATAATGCCAGAGTTTACAGATTGAATCAAGATATTGCTGCCTTGAGGCAAGGAGATATGAGTGTTGCAACATATTTTGCTACACTAGAAGGACTATGGGAAGAGTTAGATCACCACCTTATCATTGACTGGGAGAGTGCTGGAGACAAAGAAAAGCATGACAAACAAATTGAAGAGGGTAGAGCATTTAAGTTTCTTGCTGGCCTAGATCCTATATATGAGAGCATAAGATCCCAAATTCTGGGAAGGGATGAAATGCCAAACTTACATCATGTCTACTACCTTGTAAGGAATGAAGAGGTGAGAAGAAAAGAGATGCAGGTTGATACTCAAACAAAACTAGCTGAACAGCCTGTGGATCATTCGGCCCTAATCTCTACAAATCAAAGGGGAAATAGGTACTCTGACAAGAGACATCTGAAGAGCACCCACTGTGGAGGGGAAAGGCATGTGAAAGAGACCTGTTGGGTTCTCTATCTGCATCTGAAGCCAGCTGCATTGAGGAAAGATAAGAAGCATCAGAAGGGTCAATCTGCAAGTGTGAATTTGGCTATGGGTCAAAGTGATGATGGTTCAAAACACACATCTACAGTTACTTCCTCTTCCATGGGACAAACTTCTAATTCCCCTCGAACCGAGTCCTTGGGTTTTACTACTGATGAGGTAGAGGTACTTAGCCGGGCCCTAGCCCATCTAAGGACCAATTCTCTTCCATCCTCCTCCCTTGCCAGATCAGGTATTGTCTCTGCCTTTAGTGCTACTAGTTCTATTGATCCTGCCTCTTGGATTATTGGTTCTGGTGCAACTGACCACATGACACACATGTCTTCTCTATTTTCTTCCTATCATTTAATGTCTGGCCAAGATAAAATGAGGGCTGCTGATGGTTCTCTCTCTACCATCTCTGGGAAGGGAGTGGTTGACCTAAGCAAGGACCTCTCACTAAAATCTGTCTTGCATGTTCCCAATCTTTCTTCAAATCTCTTATCTGTTTCCAAGCTTACCAAAAATTTGAATTGTAGCATAACCTTTTTTCCTACTCACTGTGTCTTTCAGGACAGTTTGACGAAGAGAACGATTGGGAGCGGTCATGAGTGTGGAGGTCTCTACTACCTTAATGCAGACATCAGTTCGGCCTTGCAAACATCTGTTACGTGTAGTCAGTCCAATGTGGAGTCAATAGCTAGGTTACATCTATGGCATGCTAGGCTAGGTCATTTACCTTTTTCACCATTAGAAGTGTTGTTTCCAGAACTATTCAAAAGTGTTTCAAGTCAAGATTAGTTTGTGAAGTCTGTCAACTATCAAAGCAATGTAGAACTGTTTATTCAACTTCAAGTAATGAAATTCGAGCTTCTTTTGACTTAGTCCACTCTGATGTTTGGGGTCCTTCTCCCATTATTTCTGTTGATGGCTTTCGATATTTTATCAACTTTATTGATCGCTATTCTCGATGCACATGGATATACTTATTAAAGGCACGAGAGGAAGTGCCGCGGGTAACCATGACATTTTGCAAAATGATTGAAACACAATTTGGTACGAAGGTCAAACAATTCAGGTCAGATAATGCTGCAGAATATTTTGAAAGGTCCTTGAATCTGTTTATGGAGGATGCTAGAATGATTCATCAGTCATCTTGTGCTAGTACCCCCCAACAGAATGGGGTTGCTGAGCGCAAGAACAGGCACCTATTGGAGACTGCTCGAGCCTTACTATTTCAGCACAAAGTTCCTTAAAGCTATTGGTCTCAAGCAATCCTTACTGCATCATATCTGATAAATCAAATGCCATCCAAGGTATTGGGGATGAAAACTCCTTTCTCTGTTCTTTGCCCCCATCTTCCTGACTTTTCTCTTCCACCGAGAGTCTTTGGTTGTGTATGCTTTATACATGTCAGGGATCCGAAGAAGACCAAATTGGATCCTAGGGCTACAAAGAGAATCTTTTTGGGGTACACCCCTACTCAAAAGGGATACAAGTGTTATGATCCAGTCAACAAGAAAAAATATGTCACAAAGGATGTGGTATTTTTTGAGTCTCAATCCTATTTTCAATCTTCACAGAATCCTCTTCAGGGGGAGACTAGTGGGATGGAAGAGGATTCTTCTATTTCCCCATTCTTTGTACCTCTCTCGACCTCAGGTCTTTCATCTTCTCCTCCTGATCCACCTAGTTGTGGTATCCCGGGTGAATCTAGTGAGGCACCCATTGTACCAGCTACTACTAGTGATGTTGCAAATATTACTGAAGACTCCGGCAAGCTGCAAAGAGATATCAGAATCACCTACAACAGAAGGAAGAAGGGTCCTCTAACTCATGACAGTGACCAATTGGACTCGGATCAACCTGTCTCAGAAACTCAAGGTAATCCTATCAGTTCCTCTGACTTAGATCTTCCTATTGCCCTTCGTAAGTCTACTCGTTCTTGTACTATCAAATACCCCATTGCTGATTTTGTGTCTTACTCACAGTTGTCTCCTCGTTATTGTTCTTTTGTGTCTGCTCTATCTTCTGTGCATGTTCCTACCAGGTATACTGAGGTAGTATCTGACCCAAAATGGAAAGAGGCTATGGATGAAGAAATGAAAGCCTTAATGAAAGCAAGGACTTGGGAATTAGTGGATCTACCAGAAGGGAAAGGAACTGTTGGATGCAAGTAGGTGTTCACTGTGAAGCACAGGGAGGATGGGTCCATTGAGAGGTACAAGGCTAGACTGGTAGCAAAAGGGTTTACTCAAAAAGAAGGGATTGACTACAAAGAAACTTTTGCTCCGGTGGCAAAACTCAACACAATCCGAGTTCTATTATCTTTAGCTGCAAATTTTTCATGGGAGCTACATCAGTTGGACGTGAAGAATGCTTTCTTGAATGGCGACTTGCATGAAGAGGTGTTCATGGATCCTCCACCAGGTTATGTCTTTGGCAAGAAGGTATGTAGACTGAGAAAGGCCCTTTACGGCCTTAAGCAGTCCCCTCGAGCTTGGTTTGAGAAGCTATGTGGAGTCATGAAGAAAGGGGGTTACACTCAAAGTGGAGCAGATCACACCCTATTCATAAGGAAGAGAAATGGCAAACTTACGACACTTATTGTCTATGTGGATGATATGGTAATTACAAGGAATGATCAGGAAGAGATTAAAAGACTAAAGGAGTTTTTGGTTGCTGAATTTGAGATCAAAGATCTGGGCCAACTGAGATACTTTCTTGGGATTGAAGTTGCAAGATCCAAAGAGGGCATCTATATATGTCAGTGGAAATACATCCTTGATCTTCTTCAAGAGATAGACATGATGGGGTGTAGGCCAGCCGATACATCCTTGTACATGTTGTCAGTCAGTTCATGCACACTCCTAAGATCCCTCACATGAAAGCTATGGAAAGGATCCTCAGATATTTGAAGTCTTGCCTAGGGAAAGGGATTCTGTTCAGAAAAAACAGTAAAATTGAAGTTGAAGGATATACTGATGCAAATTGGGTTGGCTCTGTTGGGGACAGGAAGTCTACCTCTGGGTACTGTACCTTTGTTGGAGGAAATTTAGTTACACGGAGGAGTAAAAAACAGAATGTGGTTGCAAGATCTAGTGCAGAGGCTGAGTACCGAGCTATGGCTCATGGTGTTGCTGAAGGCTGAAGATCCTGCTTGGCGAACTTGGAATAAAGATTGAGTGCCCTCTCAGGTTGTACTGTGACAACAAGGCAGCCATCAACATTGCAAATAACCCAGTGCAACATGATAGAACAAAACATATTGAGATAGACCGTCACTTTGTTAGAGAAAGAATTGTCTCAGGAGAACTCTGCATTCCTTATACTCCCTCCGAGATGCAGATTGCAGATGTTCTGACTAAAGGGCTAGCTACAGTGAAATTCGTGGACTTACTTGGCAAGCTAAACATGATTGACATCCATGCTTAGCTTGAGGGGGAGTGTTGGTTCGGCTGTCTTAGTTTGTATGTTTACCTTTTGTTGGGTCTTAAGTCATTAGTTAGTGGGCCTTGTTACTGGGCCTAATCTTACTTAATGTTTATTTTGACTAGGTGTCCCATCACTAATCAGGGGCAGTCTTGTCCATTCATGTAACATTATGTAATGCCTTTATATATAATAGATTAGGGCTGGCCGAAGAGATTACTGCCGCCCATTTCATTTCTGTTCCTCTTCTTCTTCCTCTTCTACTCTCATTCGACAACCCTATTTCAGCAAACACTGTGAATACCCTTTAGCAACAAGACTGGCTTTCAGACGCTCCACACTACCATCTGGCAAGTATTTAACAGTATACAATCATTTACAACCCACAACATGCTTACCAAGAGGAAGAGTAGTGAACTCCCACGTGTGAGTATGCTGAAGAGCAGAGAGTTCCTCCTCCATTGCCTGCCTCCACCCAGGTGAACTAAGAGCCTCTTGGACGTTGTTAGGTATGGAAATAGATGACAATAATGAAACAAATTGGCGGTGTGAGGCGGAAAGGCGAGATACTAAAACAAAATTGGAAATGGAATGGAGAGTAGAACTACGTTTACCTTTCTGTAAGGCAATGGGTAGGTCAAGTCCTGAGGATTCAGCAATAGGAGCAACGACAGGATCCGCGGACAAGGTAGAAGCTGGAGGAGGGGCCGGTGTTGTTCGACGTGTATACACTTGCCGAATTGGTGGTTGTTCAGTAGGGATCTACACTGGATGAGGTGACGAGTCAACTCCAACAGGAACACTCGGAATGGGATCACTGACCGGGAGAGGAAGAAGTAAAGTTGGAGACGAAGATGCTTCAGTTCCTAAGAAGAAGGGAACAAACTAAAAAAAAGTGACATCAGGACAGACATAGCACTTCCGAGTAATGGGATTGTAACACTTGTACCCTTTTTGAGTCCGAGAGTAGCCAAGAAAGACACATTTAATGGAGCGTGCATCCAACTTGTCTATTCCAGGACTTAGATTGTGAACAAAGCACACAACCAAAGATACGGGGTGTTAATGGAAAGGGAGACAAGGTGGGGAACAAGATAGAGAAGGGAGACCGACTATGAAGAATAAAGGAGGGCATCCGATTAATGAGGAAACACGCAGTAAGTACAACATCACTCCAAAACCGTTTAGGAACACTCATATGATGAAGAATAGACCGAGCTGTTTCAAGGAGATGACGGTTCTTCCGTTCAGCCACCCCATTTTGTTGAGGAGTGGATGCACAAGAAGTTTGATGAATGATGCCATGCTGTTCTAAATACTGTTGAAAGGAGGTTAGAAAATATTCACGACCATTATCTGAACGAAGAATTTTGATTGTAACACCAAATTGTGTACGTATTTCAGCATGGAATTTTTGAAAAATGGAAAATAATTCACTCATTTCTTTCAATAAATAAATCCATGTCATTCTTGAACAATCATCAATAAAAGTGACAAAATACTTGTAACCATTATAAGACTATTTTTTGATCGGGCCCCAAACATCTGAATGAACCAAAGCAAAAGGACTCAACTTACGACTTTCAACTCTAGGACTGAAGGAAACACGACGATGTTTCCCAAACTGACACGACTCACACTGTAACATTGACAAATGACTCAAAGACGGAACTAGTATCTTGAGTGCCTTGAGAGAAGGATGTCCCGGTCGACAATGCCACTGTAGAGGAGTGAGTGAAGTCTGAAGTGCAACTGACGATCCACCACCGTCAAGGTAATACAATCCACCAGCTTCATGCCCCCCACCAATCTTCTTCCCCGTCCTGAGATCCTGAAAAACACAAGAGGAAGGGAAAAAAATAACAGAGAAGTTAAGAGTCTTGGTTAATTTACTAACAGACATAAGATTGAATGGAAAATTAGGGACATATAGAACAGATGATAAAGAAAGAGAAGCCATGTCAACATTGCCAACACCACAGATGGGAGAGGAGGAACCATTGGCAAGGGTAACAGTTTGAGATGTGGAAGTTTCAAAGAGAGAAGAGAACACACCTGGAGTCCCGGTCATGTGATCAGAGGCTCCAGAGTCAATAATCCAAGGAGAGGTTTTAGATGACAGACAAGTTATACCTGAGTGGGCAAGAGTAGCGGTAGTGTGTTGTGAAGTGGACTGAAGGAACCACTCATACTCATCACACGGTACACTCACCATCTCCCTTCCGGAAACAGATGTAGATGTGGAAGGAGTTAGGTCTGCCTGTTGATTATCACTGACATCAACCCCACCAGCAACAGCATGATTGGCCCATTTAGAGGGAGGGCGGCCATGAAGATCATGACAGAAATTTATGGAATGTCCTTCCCTGCCACAGTGGGTACACTTCCTTGTAGAGCTGCCTTTTTCTTTGCCACGGCCTCCCCTTGAGTCACGACCACCACCACGGCCAAATATGGAACCACCACGACCTCCTCGGGAGGCATGTCCTCCCCCTTTCGTACCATGCCCACCTCCTCTGGCTGTCACAAAAGCTGATTTATCAGATTGTGTGGGATTCTCTGTCTGTCCCAAAGAAATCTTGCGAAGCCGAGCAAACACTTCCTCAGGTGTAGGAAGGGTAGAGCCCCCCAATATTTGGGCCCTAACTGGTTCATACTCTGATTCCAACCCCACTAAGAACCTTGTGACATCTAGTTGTTCCCTCTGTTGTTGCTGAACCTTAACATCTGGAGTGAGAGGATGATAGACATTGAGTTCATTTCTGAGGTTCTTCATACTGGCATAGTACTCTTCTAGGGTTTTATTTCCTTGTTGCAGACCAAAGTACTCCTGATAGAGCTGATATACCCTTGTAGTATTATCTTGCCCAGAATACAGCTTCTTGGCATGTTCCCATATGTCCTTAGCTGTATCTAAGAACATGAAGTTGGCACTTATTTTGGGTTCCATACTATTCCATAGCCATGTCATGATTTGAGCATCCTCCTGTTCCCAATCATCAAACCCTAGAGAGTCAGCCGGTGGTTTATCTTCTTTCACATGCTTCACTTTTCTCTTTGCCTTGAGAAAAACTTCCACCAACTTGGCCCATGGAACATAGTTCTCACCATTCAGTTTAATTGAGGCCATCTGTACACCTAGATAGTCAGAGGAAACCACCACACTAGGTTTTTGATCACTACAACCATCTCCCATTGCTGCCATGATACTCTTTCAATGCTGCCTCTAATCTGAATTCCCAATCACCAACTAAGTGTTGCTGTCAAGAGTTTGATGTTCCAGAACCTACAGCAGTCCCTAAACACAATGATAGATACACACGCCTTTGTTCTTATCTACACCGACATTAATTCAGCACTTACTAACCACATGCAAGCTCTCTTACAACTACTCAACAGTGTTTGTGCATCACAAGCACCACCACACAGCCATAGCTGTCACACACAATACAGACCTGCTTTAACGCTTTTAAGAGGGCACCACAAGACCAACAAAAAACTCAACTAGTACCATTGCATTACACCTTGCACCATTCGGCCACCTACAGTAGCAGCCCTTACATCATTTGGTCACTGTAAACACAGCCTGTTCTTGGAATTTTTCCAAGAACCAGGGCAACAGCCAACCTAGTTCTCTAGGTTCTGATCAGTCCTCTCAAGTTCTTGAAGATTTTCAACCCAGGAATACCAACAGCACACAGAGGAGAGATAACCAACCTTCGTTTGAGAGCTTCAGCCAACCATTCACTGCTGAAGTTGTTTTCTTAGGAAAGGAGGTTCTGTGCACCAGAAAAAAGAAGAGCTGTGATGTTTCAGGGCTGGGACGAACCACTTTTCTCCATTGACAGCCCAAAGAAGAAAAGGAGAGAACTGAAGCACGAACTGAAGTTGTCACGCTCTGATACCATGTTTCTACTGTAGCTACAGTAGTCCGAACCAGTAAGGAGAAGAAGAAAGAGAAGGAGAAGAAGAAGAAGAGAAGAAGATGAAGATGAAAGAACTGTCGAACCTGATAGCTAAACCCTATCAGTCGACCTCTTAATAGTGATTAGGCTTCTAATTAAATGTACAAGGACTAAACTGCCCCTACTTAAGTATGGGACAGAGAACCTCTAATAAGACTGCCACATAAGCTCATAACTTAACCAATGTGAGTTGACTAATCTACCCTTATTCGGCTAACTCTAACAATTCAAATACAATTATTCAAATTCAAATGTGATCCCATTGAATGTGATTCGGATTTGATCCATTTATAGTTGGATCGAATATGGATCCACTCCTATCCGATCCTATATAATCTGATTTGGTTCAGTTTAAATATACATGCTAACATGTACTTAAAATTTATATTGGATCTATTAGTGAAGTGGATTTGAATGTTGTATTTTTACTTAACTTTCATAGGTTCAAGTTTCGTATAAGTAATTTTCAATTAATTTTGTTCATAAAATATGATATCAAAGTCATTTTCAGTTCATTTTATTAGTACTATATGATATTTTGATCATTTTAGTTCAATTTATTTATATTATCCAATATCTGATTGCAATCTTTCTCTTGCTTTAAAAAAAATCCAACTGCCAGCCAATTTCAATTCGGAATCCAACACAAATCTGATAGATAAGATCCAATTTGAATTCGAATATATATGTGGCATATTTGGATCTGCCTATATCAGATCTGGTTCAATCCGTTTGCAGCCCTATTGCATTTCAGCATGTAAAATATATATTTAATATAGACTCTGAAATCATTTGAGTTCCCCAGTTGACCTGTCACCTGTGTCAAACTCTTGGCATTCTTAATTTAGCACATGGTTAGTACAGGCCAAGTGAATTAGTCATCACCTTAAGAATGTTATATGCAATAGTTGTTATGGTATCTGTAAAAATAATTTCTATATGTAAGCCTATCAAAGCTAAGATCCTCCACCTTTTCCAGAATATTATCTTATTTGCATCTCTTGCATTTAATTATCTTATAGTGAAGAATGACTCCGAAGTTGTTGCTGGTACCCATCCACTCTTACCTTAAGGGGAACAAACCTGTACTGCTTTAAAAAACTACTAGACATTCTTTTCCTTTGATAATAATGTTTTTTTTTTTTTTATGTAAAATTTCTAGCTTGTTGATAATATCTTGAATGTGTTGATTTTTTTTTTTTGAAGAATTCTATGATCAATTTTGTCCCAGCACTTTTCTCAGTGATAATGGTTTTCTAATTTTTAGGTACGTTTGCTATTTAGAGCATGATGCGATTAAATTCTATGATTGCAGGTTGTCAGTCTTGTTGGTGCACAAAAGGCATCCCTTCATCCTGATGATATGCTGCTGCTTTCCAATTTTGTCCTGTCTTCTGAATCCTTTAGGTACATATATTTACATTTACTTTGAGAACTCTTTGGTCATCTTGCATTGCTTATGCTAGTGTCATAGGTTTAAGAAGAGTGACACTATAATAAGTAATCCACCTTGTCATTTTCACATCTAAGTGGTGACCTTTTGAACCAGGTGGGTTTCATATTTACATACCTTAAGAAGAGTAATATCATTCCTCATCCAATGGATGAAGATCTTATCAACTACTGAAAACATATTATGATAGGGCCCCATGTTGTTTGTTGTTATCGGCCCGCTAATAGGATCTCGTCACGGGTCGGTCCATGGGAAAAACCTCATGTTTTCCCTTGTTCCTCCCTGCTCTTGATGGACCTATCTTGGCGCCTTAATGGTGATTTGTCCAAGAGATCACCTAACTCTCCTTGCTCTCTTTCTTGACTGAAATTTTCGATGATCTTATTCAATATTCTCAGCTCCATAAATAGGACATTACAAGAGATAAGAGTCCTACTTTTAGGAAGACTCCTTGCTAATTAGGAAGACTCCCTACTAATCTATCCTACTGAACTGATAAGATAAGATAAAGATAAGACTCCCTTAATCTATCCTACTGAACTGATAAGATAAGATAAGACTCCCTACAAATCCATACTACTGATCTGATAAGATAAGAACACTGAATAGATAAGACTCCTACTAATCCCTACTACTGAAAGCAGATAAGGCAAGAATACTGAATAGATAAGATAGGATGAGAACACCAAATTGCTGCTGCTGAGAGCACTAAATTACTGCTGCTGCTGCCAGCGTCCACATCATTTGTGCAACTTATGAACCAAGTGCGACAGGAATCTACTGATAAGATGTTAAATTGCAACAATAAAGTGGCTCAATGGCCGAAGAAGATAGGTAACATCATGTGGAAGAGTGCTAGGGCGGCAATAATCTGTAGTGTGGGAAGAAAGAAATGCAAGAATTTTTAGAGAAAAGGAAACAACAAAAGAGGCCTTGATTGAATCAATACTGATTAGAGTGGCTCAATGGCTGAAATCCTTTGGAAACTTCTCACATATATCCATTGATGATATCATTAGAAACCGGAAGATAGTGGCAGACTCAAATGTCAATAAGCAGCCTGTTATTCCTATCTGGACCCCTCCTGAAAGAGGATTTATAAAGCTTAACTTTGACGGCAGTAGCATGGAAAACCCAGGAAGGTCAGGAATTGGAGGTGTATTCAGGGATGAGGAGGGTAAATTGTGTGCATTATTCTCAGGCCCAGCAGGTGAAGGAGACTCACTAAGAGCGGAAGTAATGGCAGTTATGGAAGGGGTGCAAAGGGCTAGAACCATGAATGCTAGAAAGCTAATCATTGAAGGGGATTCTAAACTGATAGTGGCTTGGCTACTGGATGAGGAAAGTAGGATGTGGAAATACAATAATGAGAAGAAAAAATTCAGACGGATCACAAAGGACATGGAACTGAGAATACAGTGGGTGAAAAGAACAGCTAGTTCAATGGCTGATGCGCTAGCCAAGCAAGGGGTTGGGAGAATTCAAACATTTTGGGCACAAATGTAATTGTAATTATAACTAAAGTTAAAGGGGAGAGATAAGAGAGCTTGTCTCACTCTCACTTTCTCTTGTACACTTTCCTTTAAATTCAATGAAGTAATCAGTTATTCATCAAAAAAACGAAAAAACAATAAAGTTCTATACAAGGATGAGTCTCATTAAAGGGGGGAATTATTAAGTAACGAAACACACCAATGTGATCATATTTACCTTTCAATTGTTGTGCACTTCGTCCTAGAGTCTCTTTTGGTACAGATGTACATTTGCCCATATAATCCTGTAATCCTGTTCTTATATCGTAGACAGAATTTCCATTCTATAGCTAAATGATAAGCATCTAGGATGATGATTTTGATAATGCAAATTTGGTCCTTCAGATTTTATCATACCGGAACTTTTTCTTTGCTTTTTTAATAAGGTGTTGACAAGACGGAATCTCCAATAGGTGCTAAGGAATTGCAATGAGAAACTACTTCAACAGGGAAATATAATCTGACTCATTGGTTAAAGTGTTTCTACTTGGACAGAAGCGTATGTAACTAACTGTATGCTTTGAAATCTTTGAGAATAAGAGACCTATGTAGCAACATCTGATAGACAGCGCATAATTAGAGGTAGTACATCGGGTAAAATCCTTGGATAGCTTCCAAATTTTCTCAGTCACTGATATATTAAGAGCTTGGACCAAAGTAGCAGCCATTGAGAGCAAAAGACAGAGTAAGAGTGGATTGGAAACTCCCAGAAGGCAACAAAGTCAAATTAAATTTTGATGGGAGCTCCAGCTCCCTTGGTAACCCGGATTTGGCAGGAATAGGACTAATCAGAAATTCTGAAAGGACGATTTTGGCATTGTTTTCAGGTCTGATTGGTATGGGAAATTCTTTGAATGCTGAACTTTCTCTGCTACAAGGTCTCTGGTTAGCAAAGCAGCTGGGATTCAGGCAGATAGAGGTGGAAGGGGACTCAAAAGTAGTCATTTCATGGGCAAGTTACGACAGGCATACTCCTTGGACTCTAAAACATGGGTTAGAAGGAGTGCAAATGGGTTAACTGATTCCCTTGCCAAACAAGGGGCTATGAGGCAGCAAATATTTTGGGCTTCTATGTAACTTGGGGTTGAAATTTGTGAATGACACTCCTGTCACCAAGTTGTACCAACTTGTTTTAATTAAATATAGTGAAATATATTTTCTGCTGATAAAAAAGAGATCTTTGAAGCAACATGGTTGAATTTATCTTTCAGTTTTGACCATGGTAGAGACCTAGTAGTTGTTGATACTATGTTTTATAGCATTTTATGTGGAAAACTGGTGCATCATTAAATAATGAGATTAGTGATGTATTCTTTATCCTTCTGTAGGGAAGTGACTTTTATTCAGTGAGAGCTTGTACTTTTTTATTATCCTATTATCTTATGATGTATTCTATTTGCTTTTCGCAGAACGTCTGAGTCATTCTCTCCAATCTGTTTACCAAGATATAATCCCATGGCATTTCTTTATGCATATGTCCATTATTTTGATGTAAGTGAGATTTTTCTTTTGGTTACTTAATGGGGTTTTGTTTTGGGCACTTGAAGGATCTTCTGCACTGATCTTTTTCTTTTATCAATAACAATATCAATAAAATTCATTTATCTGAAGGATTAGAAAAAAGTACAAGGAGAAAAAAAAACAGCCTTGCTTGGGTCTCTTCAATTTCTGGTTTATCTCCTTTTTTTTGCCTTGGCAAGACTGTTTCAACTGTGAAGTTCATGGTCTTCATTTACTTAATTCAAATGAAATTTACGCTTTTTATCTTGTAATTAGGTATACACAATATATAAATAATCATTTATCTGGTCATTGATCTCAGATGCCATATTAAGATTTTTCCTGTTTACATGGCAGGTAGATACATACTTGATGTTGCTTACAACTAGTTCTGATGCTTTCTATCATCTAAAAGACTGCAGGTAAACTATGTAGTGTTATAGGCAAAATTCTGCTGGACAGTTGATACTTGATTGGGCGTATGTCAAATATAAATTCAGATATCCACTCTCCTGCACTTCAATGCAGGATTCATGTTACTGTGCAATATATTCTGTGTTGGTACCCTTTGGAAATTTGAACCAATGTTCTATTTTGGCATCCCTTGGATGGATTACAAACCAATGTTCATACATGGGGAAAACTCCGTATGATTCTGAGGTTTTTGAATGACTAACTGTTCAAATTCATTGAGGTTATTAGGATTTGAGATACTAAAATAGAACCCAGCAAATATTCCACCACTTTAGTCCAGAAGAAGTTTTTCATGGCATGGCATATTCATGGTTGGAAAGAAATCCAAGTTGTCAAAACACCAAATAAGGCTGTGAGACCAGGGAGCATCTTGTTTCCTTGCAATTAGGTGCCCCACTCAGGTGTTGCCTGGATTTCGTTTTTTAATATAATGATCTGGGTAAGTTTAGATTGCTTCCCCGTTTCCCTAGTTTGTGTAGCAACTACAAAGCATTAAAAATGTTCCAACATGAAAGTATAGAACCTTAAAGGAATAATCAAAACATCGTTACATAAAAAGGCCATTACCAATTGTTGGTCCCAGCTACTAGGGTCTTGGGAGGGGTGGACTGGCTATGGTCCTAACCTTTGGCCTTTTTTTTTGCATAAAGTAGCTGTTCATAGACTCTAGCCTGCATTCTCATGCTTGACAGACCAAGATTTTACCATTGCTCCAAGTAATAGCCCCTAATCAAAACATCATTACATAGCCTATAAAAAATAGGGTGTGGAGCCTTATCATGTAAATGCAGAAAGGAGATGCAGAGAGAATGCTTGTTTGTACATGTTAAATCAAAGAATGGGTGGGGGGGGGGCAAATGAAGGGAATTAGGCTTTGTTATGTTGAATGTGGTAGATAGGGGTGCATGTTGGGTGGGGGTTTTAGCTCAAACCTAGTCCCAACCCTAAGAATTGGGCCGGAAGCCTGAGCCCAAGGTCAAGGTTGAACTATCCAACCCGAGCCCAGCCCACACTAAAATTCGATGCACTCAAGTTGGGCTTGGGCCTTGGCCATGCTCGGGTTGGTCAATCATCCCACACTAAAAATTGATATACATGTATGTGTATATGTATGCATGTATGCATATATGTATGGTTTAATAAAAAAATATGCATATATGCATATATATAATCAGACTGGGCCTAAGCCAATCATGAGGACTGAAAATCCAAGCCCAACCCATGTAAAATTATGGGCTGGATCGGTGCAGGCTCGGGTTAGGCCCGGCGTTGCACCCCTAGGTAGAGATATAGAGGAGAAGTGAAAAGGGAAAAATTAGGGGTGAGCATTTCTATACCAACCCAGAAATTTCTAGTGGGACCTAGGCCCAGCCCACATATTGCAAATATATAATACTGGCAAGCAAATCCATGCAAATGCATGGGGTTGAATAGAAATTTGGATAGTTTGGGTTGGGTTGGCAAATTTAGGTTTTGACATAAATTTGTTTCCAAGCCAAAGTCAATGTTCAAGGTTCGAGTTTTGGATTTGGTGACAAATGGTGTAGATGGATTTTGGGATGTATTAAGACTTGTCATTATTAAATACTGGTCAATGGGATAGTGGTAGATCATTTTCCATCCCTCAAAGGAATTAGGCAAGGAGACCCACTTTCTCCCTTTCTCTTCACATTTTTTGATGAATGATAATAAATTTATTAATTCAGAAGCAGATTTAGAGTGAGTTCATACAACATACGAAGGAGAGGCGCGAGCTGCAGCCCCTCCTTGAATCTTACAGGTAAACTAGGAAAGAAAAGCAAGAATCACAACTGAGCCCAAAACAATTCTTCCCTATTTACCCCTTGCTTAGCTAACACATCTGACAAAGAGTTTGCTGATCTCCCCACCCACTGTACAGTGACCAACATATTCCTTGTCAACCAACCAAATTTCTTCATTTCATTCTTGTAACGCCACATAGCCTCTTCAGGATTTTTCAACCAACCCACCACCACTTTGGAATCCCCCTCGATTGTTAGATGTTGTACCCTCAGCTGGTTTGCAAATTGCACCCCTTGTACAACAGCTAAAAGTTCTGCCCTGATGGAGTCCCCAATTCCCAAGGGACCTGAGTAGAGCAACAAAATCTCTCCCTTCTCATTTCTCAAAGCACCCCCCATTCTGGACAATCCTGGATTACCCATGCTACTTCCATCAAAATTAAACTTCAGTGAGCATTCGGATGGAGGAGACCAGCTTGTAATTGATTTGTCCTTTAGGGATGAACACCTCGCTACTGCTGACCAATTTCTCCGAAGGTCATTAAAGGAGAATTGATGAAAGGTTTCCGAGGTCTTCAACCGAGGTATTGCCCTATTTAACACATAGTCTTTCAATTCCTGACTGCTCCTTTTCTTTTCTTGAAAAATTCTAACATTCCTTTCTTCCCAAAGAGTCCAAATCAAGGCAGCACGAGCACATCTCCACATAATTCTCCCTATTTTTGTATGCGAATAAAAGGTAGAATGGTTGAAGAGCATGTGGACTTCTGCTGGTAGACTCCAACTACTCCCAAACAACGAAAGTAGCCAAGCCCAAAGGTCTGCAGAGAAGGGACAAGATATTAATAGGTGGTAACAATCCTCATCGTGAGCTCTACAGAGGATACACCAATTAGGAGAAATACAGAGGAAAGGTATTCTCTTTTGTAGGTTATCTAGAGTGTTTACTTTCCCATGGAATACTTCCCAACAAAATGCCATAATTTTTTGGGGAACTGGCCTGCATCAAATTTCTTTTGACGGAAAGGGTTGGTGAGAAGAAAGTTGAGAGATGGACTTGAAGAAAGAAGCACAAGTGAAGGTTCCATTGGGTCTAGGAGTCCATACCCTCTTATCTGGCTTGGAGGGATCCAAACAAACCTGATTAAGACAACCAAGCAAGACAGAAAGAGATTCAATTTCATCATCCCTAAGTCCTCTACGAAACCCAAAATCCCAAGTAGGATCTAAGGGTGTTCCCAAAGGTAAGACAATTTTTGAGACCACATCTTTTTTGTACAAAGAAACAGAAAATAGCGAAGGGAACATATCCTTTAAAGGTGTCTCCTACCCAAATATCCTCCCGGAAATGAACAGTGTTGCTAGAACAAACTTCATACCTGATAAAATTGAGGAATTGAGGAAGGGTGTTGTGAATGACCTTCTGTTAGCGTAAGGGGTATTTCTATCTTTATACTTATATTAAGGTTGCTGATCTATAATATTATTTTAGAACTAGTGCTCCTTACTTAAATAAGGGCACATATGTCTTTTCCATTTATTTTAATAAGAAAAGCACATGTCTGGCCGAATGGGAGTAAGGTTTTTTGACTTCCAATTCGAACCAGACTTTCTCCTTTCTTCTCTCTCTCTCTCTCTCTCTTTCTTCCACCTTTCTACCTCTCTCTACGTGACTGATCTCAGACAAATAGAACTCCAAGGCAGGCCGAATCATAACATGGTATCAGAGCAACTCGAATCTGCCTAGATTTCTATTCTCTGCGCACCCAATCTAGGGTTTCTCTTGATTTTCCTGCATTCAACTGGAGATAAGGGAAAGGGCTGAAAAGGAGTGATCGCCCTCTCCCCTTGGAGGTTTCTATGCCTCCAGTCGTGTCTTGTGTGGTCGATTGTTGTGGTTCCTAAGAAGCCCTCCCCTAATCGATGAAGAGAAGAGGGCCGATCTGTGTGGTGCAGTGGCTGTCTTGTGTGGACTGATTTTCTGCTCGTGTGGTTGTTCCTTCAGTGATAAGGTAAGAGATTTCTATGCATGATTTCTGTTATGGATAAAATAGGAAGTATGCTTTAGATCATATACTGGGGTTTCAGACAATAGTGTGCTAGGGTTCATGCTGTTTTTGTGTATTTCGAAGGAAGAGTTGTGATCATATAGTGGTGACACTTCAGGTAGCCGTAGGAGTAGGGTTTGTGGTGTAAAGAGTACAATTTTCAGCAACAAGTGCTGAAATCAGTGTGATGAGTATGATCTAGTCGTGTGCAGTGTGCAGAATTCAATGATAATAGAATTCAGCAAGTGTGCAGAATCGGTGATAACAGAATGGGAGATAACAGTGATTGTAAATCTAATGTGATGGTGCCTACAGACTACCTGAATGTTCAAATGACCTCCATTAAACTAAATGGAGAGAATTATGTGCCTTGGGCTAAATCCGTCGAAGTCTTTCTGAAGGCAAAGAAGAAAGTAAAACACATAAGAGAGGAGAAACCCTCCACTGACTCTCACGAGTCTGAAGACTGGGAGCAAGAGGATGCTCAGATCATCACATGGTTATGGAATAGTATGGAACCTAGGATTAGTGTAAATTTCATGTTTCTTGACACTGCCAAAGATGTGTGGGACCATGCGAAGAAATTGTATTCGGGTCAGGACAATACAACCAGAGTGTATCAGCTGTATCGGGAGCACTTTAATCTGCAATAGGGTAATCAGAGTCTTGAGGAGTACTATGCCAGTATGAGAAACATACGTAATGAGCTGAATGTCTATCACCCTCTCACTTCTGATGTCAAAATTCAGCAACAACAGAGAGAACATCTTGATGTGACTCGATTTTTGGTGGGATTGGAATCTGAATAAGAACCAGTACGGGCTCAGATACTATGCCAGGAGTACTTTAATCTGCAACAGGGTAATCAGAGTCTTGAGGAGTACTATGCCAGTATGAGAAACATACGTAATGAGCTGAATGTCTATCACCCTCTCACTTCTGATGTCAAAATTCAGCAACAACAGAGAGAACAGCTTGATGTGACTCGCTTTTTGGTGGGACTGAAATCTGAATATGAATCAGTACGGGCTCAGATACTAGGAGGATTGACTCTCCCTTCTTTAGAAGAGGTATTTGCTCGACTCCGGAGGACTTCTATCGGATCTACTGAGAACTCTAATATCTCAGATAGATCTGCCTTTGTTGTGTCGAGAGGCCGTGGTGCTAGAGGTGGAGCTCGGGGAGCTCAGTCTGGCCATGGTGGTAGTAGTGGTCCGGTGTATGGCCGAAGTGGCAATGGTGGGCCTACTTATAATCGTGGTGGTGGTTGTATTGGGGGCAGAGATTCAGGGGGAGCCTGTGGTAGAGGACGTGGCTCAGGCTCGAGGAGGTGCACTCATTGTGGTATGAATGGACATACCATTAAATATTGTTATGATATACATGGTCCATCCTCAACCTGGGCCCATCATGCTGTGACTAGTGACACCAGTTCCGACTTTAGGCAGGAGAATCGTTCATCTGATCAGATACTTCCTATATCCATAGATGGTCCTGTGAAGGAGATGGTGAGTGTTCCCCGTGATGAATATGAGAGGTTTATCCAATGTACATCACAATAGAACACGACTACTTTCGCTCACTCAGGTATGGCTTGTTTGGCATCCACACCCAATCCCTGGATCATTGACTCTGGAGCCTTCAATCACATGACTGGAACTCCAGGTGTGTTTTCTTCCCTATCTCATTGCTCAACATCACAATCTGTCACCCTTGCTAATGGTTCCACATCCTCAATTTGTGGTGTTGGTAATGTTGACCTAGACCCTGTATCCCTATCCTCAGTTTTGTATGTTCCTAAATTGCCTTTTAATCTTATGTTTGTTAGTAAGCTGACCAAATCACTTAATTGCTCCATTACTTTTTATCCTTCTATGTGTGTTTTTCAGGATCTCAAGACGGGGATGAAGATTGGTGGAGGGCATGAAGCTGGTGAACTGTATTACCTTGACGGTGGTGGAAAAACTTCAACAGCTCTTCAGTCATCCCTTTCTCCTCTCCAGTGGCACTGTCGATTTGGTCATCCGTCGCGGAAAGTTTTGAAGTCTTTGGTTCCGTCTTTGAGTCAACTTTTTGTTTTGGATTGTGAGTCGTGTCAGTTTGGGAAACACCATCATGTTCCCTTTAGTTCTAGGGTTGATAACCGTGTGTCGAGTCCTTTTTCTTTGATTCACTCCGATGTTTGGGGTCCTTGTAAAGTGATGTTATATAATGGGTATAGATATTTTGTCATTTTTGTAGATGATTTTTCAAGGATGACGTGGCTCTATCTAATGAAAGAAAGAAGTGAATTGTTTACCATTTTTTAGAAAATTTATGCTGAGATTCGTAATCAATTTGGTATTCACATTAAAATTTTCCGTTCTAATAATGGCCGTGAATATTTATCCTCATCATTTCAAGAATACCTGGACCAACACGACATTATACATCAGACCTCATGTACCTACACTCCACAACAAAATGGGGTGACTGAGAGAAAGAATCACCATCTCTTGGAAACAGCACGATCCCTCATGCATCACATGAATGTTCCCAAACCCTTCTGGAGTGATGCGGTGCTTACCTCTTGCTTTCTGATTAATCGGATGCCCACGTCCATCCTTGATGGTCATTCTCCGTTTACGATCTTGTTTCCCGCCTTGTCTCCGTTTCCTCTTACTCCTAGGGTATTTGGGTGTCTGCTTCATCCATAATCTGGGTCTCGAGAACGACAAGTTCGATGCCTGTTCTCTCAAGTGCATCTTCCTTGGCTATTCTCGGACCCAGAAAGGGTATAAGTGTTACCATCCTAGTTCTCGAGGGTCCTTTGTGTTTTCTGATGTCACCTTCTTTGAGTCTACTCCATTTTTTTTGGGGTCCGGTGATACTTTTTCCTCCTCGTCACCTCCTCCTCTTCCACATCCCGTTGCCGACCCTCTTCCATTCCCGTTGCTGACCCTCTTCCCCTTGTTCCAACCGTGACCAAATCCTTGCTTCCAGTGCCACCACCTGTTGAACGCCCACCTATCCGTCAAGTGTATACACATTGCCCACGCGCACCAGCTACTACTCCTCCGGCTACATCACCGTCGATAGATCCGGCTCCAGACCCGAACCCAGCATCTGATCTTGATCTTCCCATTGCCTTGCGGAAAGGTAAACACACTTGCACCCTTCATCCTATTTCTAATTATTGTTTCACTTCCACCTTTCCGCCTCCCATCGCCAGTTTGTCACCTTGTTATCATCAGTTGTTGTCCCTAAGGATGTCCAGGAGGCCCTTGCCTCTCTAGGGTGGTGTCGTGCGATGGAAGAAGAACTTTCAGCCCTTCATCATAATCATACTTCGGACCTCACTGTTCTTCCTCCTGGGAAGCAAGCTGTTGGTTGTAAATGGCTTTACACAGTTAAGTATCTGCCTGATGGTAGTGTTGAGCGCCTGAAAGCGCGATTGGTTGCAAAAGGGTACTCCCAAACCTATAGTATTGACTACACAGATACCTTCTCACTAGTTGCTAAGATAGGGTCAGTTCGTGTTGTGATCTCTCTTGCAGCTATGTATGATTGGCCGCTATATCAGCTTGATATCAAGAATGCCTTTTTGCATAGTGACTTACTCGAGGAGGTCTATATGGAGCAACCTCCAGGGTTTGTTGCTCAGGGGGAGGATGGTAAGGTGTGCAGACTAAGGAAGGCTATATATGGGCTTAAACAGTCTCCTCGAGCATGGTTTGGTAGGTTCATTGAGGTGGTAAAGAAGTTTGGTATGAAACAGTGCCAAGTTGATCATTCTATATTCAATCATGACTCTCTGGGAGGAAAAATACTGTTGGTGGTGTATGTAGATGATATTGTTATTACCGGGAATGATAACATGGGTATTGACAGGCTGAAGACTTATCTACAGGATCATTTTTAGACAAAGGATCTTGGTAAATTGAAATATTTTTTGGGAATAGAGGTAGTGGGATCTAAGTATGGTATTAATCTGTGCCAGAGGAAATATGTGCTTGATTTGTTGGAAGAAACTGGCTTGTTGGGTGCTAAACTAACTGAAACACCTATGGACACAAATACTAGGCTAAGCAGTGATATGGGTGAAGTGTTTGAAGACCCTGACAGATACCGACGACTTGTAGGTAAACTAAACTACCCAACCATTACTAGGCCAGACATATCATTTGCGGTTAGTGTGGTAAGTTAGTTCATGTAGAAACCTCTGATTCCTCATTGGAATGCAGTTCTGAGAATTGTGAGGTATTTAAAAGGGGCTCCGGGTCGTGGTTTGATATATGAAAGTGGCGGAAAACTTGAAGTAGAAGGGTATTCCAATGCTGACTGGGCCGGTTCCATGTCTGATAGGTGGTCTACCACAGGCTGTTGCACTTTCCTGGGGGGTAACCTGGTGAAATGTAAGAAGTAGATAGTCGTGGCAAGAAGCAGTGCAGAAGCAGAATATGGGGCTATGGCGCATACTGCTTGTGAATTAGTGTGGCTAAGGAACCTTCTACAGGAAGTAGGGTACAACATCAATACTCCAATGAAACTTTATTGTGACAATCATGCTGCAGTTCATATTTCTTCTAATCTGGTGTTTCATGAAAGAACCAAGCACATTGAGGTTGACTGTCACTTTGTGAGGGAGAAGGTGCTGAATGGAGAGCTAGACATTGCATACATTAATACAGGAAACCAGTGGGCAGACTTATTTACAAAAGGGTTGAGTCAGGGAAGAGTGGACTGCATATGTAACAAGCTGAGATTGTATGATATATACTCACCAGCTTGAGGGGGAGTGTTAGCGTAAGGGGTATTTCTATCTTTATACTTATATTAAGGTTGTTGATCTGTAATATTATGTTAGAACTAGTGCTCCTTACTTAAATAAGGGCACATATGTCTTTTCCATTTATTTTAATAATAAAAGCAAATGTTTGGCCGAATGGGAGTTAGATTTTTTGACTTCCAGTTCGAACCAGACTTTCTCCTTCTCTCTTTCTCTCTCTTTCTTCCACCTTTCTACCTCTCTCTACGTGACTGATCTCAGACATAGAACTCCAAGGCAGGCCGAATCATAACACCTTTCAAGGTGCTGCTAGGTTAGCTTGCCTTGATACACCAGCATCCCATCCATTCTCTGACCTCTCATGAATGCTTCCCACCACCTCATGCCACAATCTCTCTCTTTCCAATGGCCATCGCCACAACCATTTCCCTAACAGAGCTTGATTTTTTCTAGTTACCCTCCCAAGTCCCAAACCCCCCTCTTCTTTACTTCTACACACAATTTCCCAATTAACCAAGTGATCCTTTTTTTCTTGTCCCGGCTCCCATAAGAAATCTCTCATCAACTTCTCCAGTTTCCTAGCTTCCCTAACTGATATCCTAAAAACAGACAAAAAATAGGTAGGTAAGTTAGCCAAGGTAGCTCTTATTAGGGTAATTCTCCCTCCTAAAGAGACATAATTCCTCTTCCATGAGGCTAATCTCTTCTCAAACTTTTCTATCACTGGGGTCCAAAATCTACTCTCCCTAGGATTTGCCCCTAAAGGAAGCCCTAAGTATGACATAGGCCAAGCAGAGGTGGAACACTCAAGACACTCCGCAATAGCCTCGACCTCCCCTACCTCCAAATTTATACCCGCTATGCATCTCTTTTCCAAATTTATTCTCAAATTAGAAATACTTTCAAATCCTTTGATTAGCTCCTTTAGGTTTGTTACCTTTTCGCTAAAACCTCATTCACAAAAGATCATTAGGTCATCTGCAAATTGAAGGTGGGTGACGGGTACTTGATGTCTCCTTATTCTCCAACCCCTAATGGCATCTTCACTGTCAGCCTTAGTAATGATCCTATTAATCACATCAGCTACTAAGGTAAAAAGGAAGGGTGAGAGTGGATCCCCTTGCCTGACATCCCTGCAAGCTGGAAAAAAGTCCCTCACCATACCATTTACCAGAATAGAGTAGTGACAAGTACTAATACACCCAAAAATCCAACTACACCACTTGTCCCCAAATCCGCGGTTTCGCATAACCTCTAATAGAAACTCCCAATCCACCAAATCATAGGCCTTTTCAAGATCCAATTTACAAATGAAACCTCTCTTCCTAGACCTTTCCATTTCCTCCACACACTCATTCGCAATTAAGATCTGATTTGTTATTTGTCGCCCTTGAATGAAAGCCCCCTGGGTTTCACTAATGATAGAAGGGAGGACTGTTTTGATCCTCAACAAGAGTACTTTAGCCAGAATTTTATAGATGCTTGTCACCAGACTAATAGGCCTATAATCTTTTGGGTGGTTGTTATCATTCTTCTTAGGTATCAAGGCCAAAATTGTGGTATTAATTCCAGGGCTTATAATGTGATTGTCTGCAAAATCCTTAAAGACTTCAACTAAATCCTCTTTCAACACCTCCCAACAGTCTTGATAAAAACCCATTATAAAGCCATCTAGACCTGGAGCCTTGGATCTATCCATTAGAAAGACATCTTTCTTAATCTCTTCTTCCTCGAAATCCCTTTCCAACCACCTTGCCACTCCATCATCAATTCTTGGCCATTCCACCCCTTCCACGACTGCTCTCTCACTCAAAGGTTTTTTATAAATCGATTTGAAGTGATCCACAAATTTTCTGGCTATGTCATCCTGGTTGGTAATCACCTCCTCTCCTATCTCTAGCTTGGTCACAAGATTCTTTCTTTGTCTCCCATTTGCCAAATCATGGAAAAATCTAGTGTTCCCAACGCCTTCCTTAATCCACTTGTGTCTAGATTTTTGTCTCCAACTGATTTCTTCCCTCAGTAACACCTCTTCCAAATCCATTTTCAATTGTCTCCTTAACACTTTGTCCTCCTCGGTCAACCCATTTTGAGATTTTCGTTACATCCAAGTTTTCTATTCGAGAGATTAGGCACAATTTTTGCTCATCAATTCTACCAAAATGATCTCTATTCCACTCTTTTATTTTGGCTCTCAACCTTTTTAATTTCTTATGAAACTTGACCCCTTTCCATCTTACCCCCCTCTCCTCCTCACCCCACCATTCCTTCACTTTCTTCACAAAATTTGGATGGGTAAGCCACATATTTTCAAATCTAAAAGGTTTGGGTCCTGTAGGAAAAAACTCAGTACCTATCTAGATAGGACAGTGATCGGAGGTGACCTTGGGTAATGCTCTAGCAACCAAGTTTTCCAAACTATTCTCCCAGGCAAGGTTAAATAAGAACCTGTCCAACTTCGAACACAAAGGAGTTTCCTAAAGGTTGGACCAAGTGTAACTGGCTTGCAACAGAGGTATTTCCTTCAATTCACATTCTTCAATAAAACCATTAAATTTCCTCATGCTTGTTGTAATTACCTGTTGGGGATTACTGGTTTCATCAGAGAATCTAATGACATTAAAATCCCTGCCCAGGCACCAAGGGCCATCCCATAGCCCCTTGATTGCATATAGTTCCTCCCACATCTCATTCCTCTCTCTATAGGAATTAGGGCCATAAACATTGGTTAAAACCCATACACGCCCATCCTCTACATTCTTACACTTAATGGAAACTGAGAATCTGCCTATCAATTCTTTCACTACTTCCACCACATCCTCCCTCCACAGTGTTAAGATCCTCCTCGAGGCTCCCCAAGAAGGAGACGATCTCCAACCTAAACCTCTAGAACTCCAAAAACTCCTCACCCATCTCCCATCTAATTCCATCATTTTGGATTCTTGTAGTAGCATAATATCGGGTTTTTCCCTAACTCTTACATTCCAGCTAATAATTTTCATCGAGACAAAATAGAAAAAACACCCATGAAAAGGCCATAATCTCATCATTTTATGCCCTTCCTCCTATCCCCTCTACCATTAAATTCTAAATCTCCCTCAATGTCTGAGATTAGCCTTTCCATTTCAGATCTTTTTTTCTTCTTTGTTCCTTTCGCCCCCCACCCCCCCCCTTCCTAATACAACAATGATCCTCTTTCTTTCCTCCACCCTTTCCAGCCAATGTCTGAGGAAGAATTTTACCCTGCTCACACTTATTTTGGCTACAACATCTCTCTAAGAATCCTTCCTTTTTTTTAAGTTCCTTCCATCACCCTCTCTCCTCCTTCCACTATCACCCTCTCTCTTGCATCAGAACCTCGTAGATGGGAAGCAGGCATATCTGTTATAGGCATAGCACACAAGTCAGTACCTAAAAAAGAATTGACACCCATACCTGGTAGGACGGGGGTAGGACTAGAATCACTGGAATTTAGTTGCTGACAGGCGACAAATGGTTTTAAGGCCTTTCTCCTTTTTGGACAAAGTTGTGAAGTAGACATAGTGAAAGAATCACTTCCTGACGACCTACCCACTTGGAAATCCTTTCTCTGTGTTTCCGACACTGGAATACCCACATCCATCCTCACAGCCGATTCTTGTCCCTCTACACCAACATCCTGTAATTCATTAGACTCAAGGTCAGCTCCCTCAACGAAGGGAAGAGGAGTTTTCACAGCTTTAGGACCATTTTCTTCGCCATTTCTAGTCTTCCCGCCACCTGCCTCTTCAATCTCTTCCTCTAAAAACAACAACTCTGTACGCCAACTTTCTATTTCAAGTAAATCATTGTTGCTTTTCGGAGACAGACTTCCCAAACTTATAGTTTCATCTCTATCAGAATCGTCACTGCTGTTTTGTTCACTCATCCAATCTTCAAACCCTATTCTGTTCAAATCACTAGGCTTCAAGTATCTCGGGTTGCGCCTATCTGGTGAGAGACGGTTCGCCAGGTTGGATGGGACCCATTGTAGAGAGCCTCGAGACTGAGAGTCTTGAGATTTTGCGCCTGAACTGTTCGATCGAAAGGAGGGATTTGGGATAGAAGAAGATAGACGCTTAATCTCGTCTATCAACTCATCCCTCTTCCCACGTGACCTCTTAACAAGTCAGGCCCCCCTGTTTTAATGGTCGAACCAGCAATCCTCCCTGTCTGAGGTTGCTGGTTCAGCCCTCTCCCTTTAGACACTGGTATATTTTTTTCTATTTCCCCTGACACCACCTGTGCAAAAGATCTGCCATTTGTCATAGCCTTTTCTTGCTTTCTACAGGTTTGACCTTCCATATGCCCCAAAGCTTTTTGGCTTCCCAGAATTTGTTGGCCCTTTTTAGTGAAACATTCCTTCCCATTTGAATTAACCAATCTCACAAGTCCACGTAATGCTTCTTCTTCCTCCTCCCCTCCTACCATATGAGCCTCCTTCCACAGCCCTGCTTCAATGGAGGATGCTAGCCACAGAGGCAAAACTCCCCTCTGTTCGTACCTCTACCTTTCGTGGAATGTCTTCTGGCTTCACATCACTTAGCAGGATTGCTACTGAATAAAGATCACCCCAGAAAGCTCCTTTCAAGATTCCTCCACACAATACTGCTATAGACTCTTCTACTTCTTGTTTCCACAGATGAAATGGCAAGCCTATTACATGCACCACCACACCATCTTCGACAAATAAATCCTTGGAGTTGGATGTTGGATTCCATTTAAGGACTGAATGATCCGAAATCAGCCTGAATATTGATAGTTGATATTTCCAATTCATCTTCGACAAATAAATCCTTGGAGTTGGATGTTGCTGAGATATGCCTTCTCCTCCCTTATGGAGGCTTTTTTATCATTTGCTACTCTTTGAGCAACTAGTCAACTTCCCCCCATCCTTGGCTCTGTTTTCCTGCTGGTAGACACACCAGTTGCCTTCGTCCCTTACCAAAAAATTCAGCCAAAGCTATGAAGAAGCCTTTTCTATTCCTCTTACATTCAACAACATATCTTCTCCCTTCTAATGTACTAAAATCCTGCCAGTTTATCTGCTTACCTTTTGAACAGGCTCCAGCTATGAACTCTCTTAGCCACTCGATCACTTCTAATCCTTCCAGCAACATTGTTCCCTTTTTCGCTTCCCTTACCTTCATGCTTACCTTCCCCTTGATTCTCATCTCTTCGAACAGGGATTTTTTTGCTTCTATCTTCAAGGATCTCCTCCACTGATCTGCCTGCACGAACTCCATTCCCTTTCTCTTCACTTTGATTGCTAATTTTTTGAGACTCATAGAAAGGGCATATTCTAGAAGCCTAATAAGGGGATGGAGGATGGGGAGAGAACAAGTACTGATTACTCACCTACAATTGGTTGATGATGCTATTCTATTCTGTGAAAAGGGTGAGATTATTTGAGTTAGGAATATAAGAATGGTGGTGCAAACCTTTGAAAAATGTCCAATCTAAAAGTTAATTGGATAAAAGTTGCTTGTTGGGAGTGAATATGGAGGAAAGGGAGATAACAATAAGTGCAAATATCTTGGGTTGTACAGTTTCCCAGTGGCCTATGACCTATTTGGGTTTACCATTAGGAGATAATCCTAGAAGAAGTAATTTTTGGGACCTTGTTGTAGAACGATTCACTAAGAGGTTGGCCTCGTGGAAGAGCAATTATTTGTCCCTAAGAAGAAGAGTCACGTTAATCAAATCTACTTTGGCCAATCTACTTGTTTACTACTTGTCAGTGTTTAGGACTGGTTGGGATAAGTAGAAGCATGGCAAGTTAGGAGAAGAAGGATCACATGGTAAGTTGGGAGGTGGTGTGTAAAAGTAAGAAATATGGAGGATTGGGTCTTGGGAACTTCCAAGAGAGAAACATGACACTGTGGGGTAAGTGGTTGTGGAGATTTCCATTGGATAGAGACAAGTTGTGGGCTAAGGTGATAGTTAGTATTTATGGACTTACAGTTGATGGTTGGGACTCTGTAGCTTAGAGTAGGGCTACAAGAGCTTTTCCTTGGGAAGTCCATTTGTGATACCTTACCTCTCCTCTTACCACATGTCAGGTATAGTCCCAGATTTGGAAATCTTGTCAAATTCTAGGATCATGTTTGGGTGGGCAACCTATCGTTAAAGACACAATTCCCCTCCCTTTATGCCGTTTCCAACCATAGGGAGGAACCTATATCCAACTAGTTATAATGTTGTGTGTAATTGGGATTTGGGTTTCTGAAGAGGGCTTCATGATTTTGAAATCAATAGTGTCATAAACCTACTACAAAGCTTGGAAGGGGTTTGTTTGGATGTTGGTAAAAGGGACAAGAGAATTTGGACCCAGTCACCCTCAAGCATCTTCACATGTGGTTCCTTTTTCTTATCCCTTATTCATCTGAGCGAAAGTCAGGGATCTTCCTTCTCATTTAGAGAGATTTGGAGTAAATGTATCCTGCTTAGGGTGGGTAGTTTGTGCTGGGAAATGCATCTGGAAAGAATTAATACTTGTGGGTTACTGTAAAGAAAAAGACCTAATTGGTTTCTTTCCCCCCATTGGTGCTCCCTTTGCAAAGTTAATGGTGAGAATTTCTATCACTTATTAATCTCCTATCCTTTTTCCTATTCAATTTGGGAATGGCTCTCTTCCTTGTTTGGATGTAGGTGGAAGCCTTCTCCCAATGTGCAAAGCTTATTTTCTCCTACCTTCGTAAGTTGGTCAAAGGGGGGGAGAATATTCTGGAGGTGCACAAGGGCAGTGGTTTGTTGGACAATTTGGGAAGAGAAGAACCAGAGAATATTTCTTGAAAAGGAAAGAAGCAAAGAAGCTATCATTGAAGCTATTACCATCAAGGTGGTCCACTGGGTGAAGTCAATGGATCTTTTCAAGGATGTATATCTCTGGTGGTGAGGTGATGAGAAATTGTAGAGAGGTAGCTATTTCTTCCCCTTTTATGGGGGTGGTCACTCCTGTTTGGTCCCCACCCCCTAGAGGTTTTATTAAGCTCAACTTCAACAGTAGTAATGAAGGCAATCCGGGCCCGTCTGGCATAGGAGTGTTTAGGAATGAGGAGGGAAATGCCATTGCATTCTACTCAGGCCCAATTGGAATCAAGACTCCTTAAGGACTGAAATTATGGCTGTTCTCAAAGGGATTCAAAAGGCTGAGGAGCTGAATGTAAGGAAGCTGTTGATTGAAGGTGAATCAAAGCTTGTAATAAGTTTGGCTCCCAAAAGAAGAGGAGGCTAAATGGTGGTACTATATATATGAGAAGAGGAAAGCCATTAAACTGTTCCAAGGGATAGAGGTGAATTGCAATTGGGTCAGAAGAGACTCAAATGCCTTTGCTGATACACTAGCTAAACAAGGGGTGGGAAGGAATAGTTTATTTTGGGCTGTGTTGTAACTATATTTTATGTTGGGGAGGGCTAAGAGTGTTTTCCCCTTCCCTTTTTTTCATTTTTCATTGTACTAAACTTCTTATTTAATGAAATTATTTCTGTTATTGATAAAAAAAAAATATTCAAGGTTCATGACGTTTGTCTAGGGTTGGCCCTTAACCCCACCCAACCCACCTAATTTATGTCCATATCTTATCAGAGAGGGTCGAAAGAGTTTCAAAAACATTTAATTCGAAACAAGGGGTTTAATGGGAGGAAGGGAAACATTACAAACATTGACTATTGAAGAGAGAGGGGGAGAGAATTAAGAATAGTTTTATTAGAGAAGAGTAATGATATTTTTAATAGAGAAAATTAAGACATAAAAAGAATTTTATGAGGAGACATAAGGGGATATGTTTTGATAGGTAACAATAAGTATCATTAAAAATGCAAAACAGACAAGTACAAGGCTCCTAAACCAAGCCAAGCCTCATTAAGAAATTAGGTTAGCCCAAAATAACTATGCCCTGTACACCCCTTAGCTAAAACATCTGTCATTGAATTTGCTGACATGCTGATCCATTTAAAATTAGCCTCAAACTCACCTGCTAGCCTTCTTACTTCCCTTATTTGTTGTCTGTAGAGCCAAGGCCCGTCCCTGTTGTTGGCCAATCAACCTATCACCAATGCTGAATCACTTCGCACTTCTAAAAATCTCAAGCTCAAATGCTTTGCTAACTTTAATCCTTGCAGAGGGGCAAAGAGTTCTGCTAGTAAAGAATCTGAAACCCTGATTGGACCAGAAAAAAGTGGCACAACTGCACTCCTACCATCTCTGAGAACTCCTCCTATACCCTAAGGACTTGGGTTTCCAAAGGAGCTGCCATCAAAATTCAGCTTAAAATTGTTATTTCTAGGTGGAATCCACTACGGTTGCTTTCTGAAGAGAGGAAGCTGCTATTATTCCCTAGCCTCTAAAAATTTCCAGTGTAATCATTAAAGATTACATGTGAGGCCTGTGTGAGAGACCCATGGGCTCCATGAACTCCTGTTTCTATTATATATAGATATATTTGTCTTATTTTATATTATATAAAGCATAATATTTATTAAATACTGTTGACAGTTGTTTATGTATTCAGGTTTAGTACCATAAGGGTACTGTTGTAAGTTCTCCTCTGTTTATATTGTTTGACTGTACTAGTATAAATAATAAAATCATTCTTTTGCCCCCTATGTTCTGGAGGGCTTTCAGTCACTCGACTCACCCCTCTTCTCTCTTCTCCTCTCCTCTCTTCACTTGCTCTTGCTCAACATGGTATCAGAGCAAGTCGTCCAGGCCTGAAGGGTGGTGTCAAGCTAACTACTATTGCATCCAGTGCTGTCTCCAATCGAACTCCTGATCTGGTGAAGTCAGTTCGACCCAGAAGTTACAGTCTTTTCGTCTTCCAGCTCAGAAATTGCTCCTCCTGTCTGCTCGACTGTAGAGAGACTATTGTTTGCAGTTCGTAGAGGGTGTTCTGTCTTCAGAAAGGCTAGCATTTGAAACTAAAAGAAGTATTGCTCATCTTTTGTTTGGCTACCTATTGTTTGAGGATTCGTAGAAGGAGCTTTGGTTTATAGTCAAGGAGTTCTGGTTTACCATAAGGGAGACTATCATCTGAAACTAAAAGAGGTACTATCATCCTTGTCTGTTCGGATGCCTATTGTTTGTTGAACTGTTTGATGACTGTTCGGCTACCCTACTGTTGTCCGTTCGACTGATGAACTATTCGGTTGCCCTACTGTTAAGCGACTGTATTCCTTAACGCAGTAACTGTATTCAAAACATTTTTTGTTGGTATTGTGGACTGTTGATGGTCTGTTTTAGCCGACTAATTGTCTGCTCAACATTAATCTTATTAATTGACTGTTCAACTACCCTATTGATCTCCTTGACTGGTTAGCTATCAGCCCTACTAAGTAGGTCATTCAAACCTGTTCTTGTACTACAACAGTAGTGTGCAGACTTGTTTCAGTGAAACCGTAGGTCAGAAGGACCTGTTTCAGTATTGCAACAGAAGTGTTCAGTTTGTTGTTTGTTCTCAGTGAAACTGTAGGTCAGAAGGACCTGTTCTTGTACTGCAACAGCAGTGTTCAGTTTGTTATTTGTTCTTAGTGAAACTATAGGTTAAAAGGACATGTTCTTGTACTGCAACAGCAGTGCTCTTTCTTTTGTTCTTAGTGAAACCGGTGGTCAGAAGGACCTATCTCTGAAATAGTCTTGTACGGCTGTACCTTTTTGGTTGTTGTTTCAACTTTTTATTCAGATATCATGGGCAATGAAGATTCAGCCACATCTGGAGTTTCCTCAATGCTGAATGGAATGGGTGGGGGTGACCTATCCTTTCCCATGGCTATTGTCCCTCTTGATAGTTTAAATTACCTAGAGTGGTCAAGATGGATCAAATTAATCATCACTGCAAGGTGGAAGATAGGCTTTATTAATGGGAGGATAAAAGAACCATCCTCCGGGAGTGCTGAATATGATAGATGGAATCAGGAGAACAATATTGTTATGTCTTGGCTCTTGGTTTCCATGCAACCTCAAATCAGGAAGAATTTCATGTGGGCTGAAACAACGAATGAAATCTGGGAACAAGCAAAGTCTACATATTCAGAATTGCGACACTATGCCAAATTTTATCAACTGCAAGCAACATCTTCTACTTGTAGACAAGGGGAGGTGTTTATCGGTCTATTACTCTGACTTAACATCTGTCTGGAAGGAGTTGGATCACTACCAGAGTGTGGATTGGAAGTGTGATGAGGATGCTAAGAAGTACAAACAACTTGTCTCCCTGCAAAGGGTGTTTGCATTCTTACATGGTCTGAATCCTATGTATGAATCTATCAGGGTTCAGATTCTCAGCTCTAAGGATCTCCCTTCTGTTCAGGAAGTCTATACTCTTGTACAATCTAAAGAAAGCAGGAGAAATTTGATGAACAGCCCTGGTGGGGATGTTGTTGTGTTAGTTGCAAAAGGGGGTGTATCTACTGTTGTGGGATCTTCTTCCCAGAAAGATCTCTAGAAAAAAACAGAAGATAAGGAAAAATTGTGGTGCACTCATTGCCAGAAACCCCGACACACCAAAGATACCTGTTGGGATCTTCATGGGAAACCAAAATGGGCTCAAGATCTGACTAAGAAGCAAGGTTCAGAGGTGAATAAGAAGTACGGACAACAAAGTACAAAGAAACATCACATGGCCAACATGGCTACTCGGGAGAATCAGCCCCCCATTTCTACTGTGACTCAGACACATCTCACTGGACCTGACCCGAGGGAGGACATAATGAATTCCTTCCGTGACCATTTAGAGCTCTATGGTAGAGCAATTCATCAGATGGATACTCTTCCCTCAACCTCATTTGCATTTATGTCAGGTAACTCTGCCACTGCTTTCCATGTTGCTTCTCACACCCCTGACTCTCCATGGATCATTGATTCTGGAACATCAAAACACATGACTGGTACGTCCTCTTACTTTCAAACCCATCACCCTCTTTCTGGAAGAGACAAGTTGAGACTAGCCGATGGATCACACTCTTCCATAGCTGGTCAAAGAACTCTCTCTCTTCCTCTTGGCCTTACCCTTTCTGATGTTCTTCATGTTCCAAATTTTCCCATTAATTTGTTCTCTATTAGTAGTGTTTACTAATTCCTTGAATTGCTCAGTGACTTTTTTCCCTTCTCATTGTGTGATTCAGGATCTGGCCTCGGGGAGGACAATTGGTAGGGGTCGTATGGCTAATGGACTTTACATGTTGGAGAATAAGGCTGGTCTTCATGTTACAGATTCTATGAGTTAGTCCTGTAAGAAAAAAGTCTATTTATGGCATTGTCGTCTTGGTCATTTGTCTTTTGAGTCTTTGAAAGTCGTATTCCCAGAACTGTTTGTCAATGTCTGTTTCTAATTTTTCTTGTCAAACGTGTCAGTTGAGTAAGCATTGTAAAACTCATTTTCTTCAAAGAAATAGTAAATCTGAATCTCCGTTTCACATTGTTCATTCTGATGTGTGGGGCCCTGTTACTTTACCATCTGAGAGTGGCTACAAGTATTTCATTACCCTCATTGATGATTATTCTAGATATACTTGGGTATACCCGATGCGAACTAGGGAAGAAGTACCAAAAATCATTCAAGATTTCCAGCGGATGGTCTTCACTCAATTTCAAACTGAAATCCAAATTTTCCAATCAGACAATGCAAAAGAATTTTTTCATAGTGACCTCACGGAATTTTTTGTTTCGCATGGTTCCCTTCACCGTAGCTCTTGTCCCCGCACACCACAACAAAATGGTGTGGTCGAACGGAAGAACCGACATCTCCTTGAAGTGGCTCGAGGTTTACTACTTCATATGAACGCTCCCAAACGGTTTTGGCTTGAAGCTGTTCTTTGTTCCACTTACCTTATAAACCGTATGCCCTCTCGTCGGTTAGAGTACAAAGCTCCACATCAACTTCTTTTTCCTAAGGCTCCCCTTCTTTCTATTCCTCCTCGTGTCTTTGGTTGCCGGTGTTTTGTCCAAAATCTGTCTCCCACCCGTGGGAAATTGGATTCTCGTGCTATCCCTTGCATATTTCTTGGTTACTCCTTCACTCAAAAGGGATACCGTTGTTTTGATCCTGTTTCTCGTAAATTCTGTCTCCATGGATGTTTCTTTATTTGAAGATGAGCCTTTCTAACTTGTTTCTCCTCAGGGGGAGTGTAGGCATGAGGAGAAATTGGTTAAGCTTCCCTCTCTCCCTGAGGAGAAACTGAGGAGAAACTGGTTCAGCATGAGGAGAAACTGGTTCAGCTTCCCTCTCTCCTTGACCCTCCACCTTTTCGTGTTTTTTCTCGTCGTCGCAAAGGCCAACCAAATTCAAGAGCTGTAGAGAATCCGGAAGTTGTACCTCCAGTGCCACCAGACTCCTCGGGGGAGGATCATACTCACTCAGGTATTTTGGCTCCCAATGGTGTCCTTGAATCTATTGAAAATGATTCCTCTATTGCTAATGATCTTGATCGTCCTATTGCTCACAGGAGGGGTGTTAGATTTTGCACCACTAAACATCCCATTTCCAACTTTGTCTCCTATGAGAACATTTCATCCTCATTCCGTGCCTTACCTCTATTAACAGTGTCCCTATCCCTAAGAATGTGGCAGAAGCTCTTTCAGTTCCTAAATGGACAAATGCCATGAGGGAAGAAATTAATGCCCTTTACAAAAATGGCACATGGGAACTTGTTGATCTTCCTAAGGGAAAGGTTCCAATTGGATGCAAATGGGTGTTCACAATCAAGCATAAGGCTGATGGAACAGTGGAAAGGTATAAAGCTCGCTTAGTGGCAAAGGGATTTACTCAAGTGTCTGGAGTTGATTATGCAAAAACTTTTGCCCCCGTTGCTAAGATGAATTCCATTAGAGTCATTTTCTCTCTTGCGGCTAATCTAGATTGGGTTTTACACCAGCTAGACATCAAAAATGCATTCTTGAATGGTGACCTTGAAGAGGAAGTGTACATGATTCAACCTCCTGGTTTTCTAACCCAAGGCAATGAACAGAAAGTGTGCAAGTTGAAGAAGTCCTTATACGGGTTGAAACAATCACCAAGAGCTTGGTTTAGCAGATTCCATGTGGCAGTTCAGCAGAAAGGATACAAGCAATGTCAATCAGATCACATACTGTTTGTGAAAAAAGGAGAAGGTAAAATTGCTGCTCTAATTGTATATGTGGATGACATAATTGTTACTGGTGATTGGGAGGATGAAATTCAGAAATTGAAACTTTTTCTTGCCACTCAGTTTGAAGTGAAGGATCTAGGACCTGCCAGATACTTCCTTGGAATTGAAGTTGCCCGATCAAAGAAGGGTATATTCATTTCTCAAAGGAAATATGTCCTAGATTTACTTTAGGACACTGGAAAGATGGGGGTGAAGCCAGTTGACTCTCCCATTGACCCCAACCATAAATTAGGTGACAACTATGGTGAATCGCTCAAGGATGTGAAACAGTTTCAGAGGCTTGTAGGGAGATTGTTATACCTTTCTATAACTCGCCCAGACATTGCATATGTTGTTGGTGTCCTCAGTCAGTTCATGCATGCTCCTAGGTCTTCTCATCTTGAAGCAGCAGAGAGAATTCTCCGATATCTAAAGAAGTATTCGGGTACTGGTTTGTTATTTCAAAAGCACAGACATTTGAAAGTTGAAATTTATATAGATGCAGATTGGGCTGGATCCCAAAGTGACAGAAAGTCTACCAGTGGCTACTGCACCTTTATAGGAGGGAACCTTGTTACATGGAAGAGTAAAAAGAAAAATGTGGTAGCTAGATCCAGTGCTGAAGTTGAATATCGTGCTATGGCCCACGGGGTTGCTGAAGGCATGTGGATAAAGAATTTGTTGGGGGAGTTGGGTTTCCCAGTGACCAAACCTATAACTCTATTTTGTGAATAAGCATTGCTGCCAATCCGGTGCTTCATGATAGAACAAAGCACATCGAAGTTGACAAGCATTTTATCAGAGAGTAAGTTATCACAGGCGAAGTGTGTATCCCCTATGTCACTTCTGAGAACCAGCTTGCAGACATCTTTACAAAGGGTTTAAACCTTTCCAGACATCATGATCTTTGTGACAAGTTGAGCATGATTGATATCTATGCTCCAACTTGAGGGGGAGTGTTGACAGTTGTTTATGTATTAAGGTTTAGTACCATAAGGGTACTGTTGTAATTTCTCCTTTGTTTATATTGTTCGACTGTACTAGTATAAATAATAAAATCATTCTTTCGCCCCCTATGTTCTAGAGGGCTTTCAGTCACCCGACTCACCTCTCTTCTCTCTTCTCGTCTCCTCTCTTCACTTGCTCTTGCTCAACAAATACATATATCATATATCATATAAACGAATAGTTGTGGACTGGCTAAAGAAGGGGGAAGGAGTGTCTTGGCATCTAAGGAATGATCTCAGACGGTTCAATTGGCTTTCTAAGGACATGTCCATTCAAGTTAATTGGGTAAGAAGATCTGCTAACAGCATGGCGGATGGACTAGCTAAGCAAGGGGTTTAGAGGCAATCTATGTTTTGGGCTCAATTGTAAGTCTGGGGGATTTTGACTCTGTCGAACCTATTTGTTTATTCCACTTCTTGTTGTTCTGTTTTCTCATAATTTTAATAAATTTCTTTCTGAGTTACTGATCAAACAACATATAATACAATATTATGTATACGTAATTTAATATATTTAAAGTCATAGTCCTGGATAGGAACCAGGCCTATGATTGCCCTTATGAATAATGAAGAGGTGGAGTCCCTGTTTTGGTCTTAATTAGAAAGTTGGAGTGAATAAAATGAGTCAGAAAAAGAAAGCAAATAAACTAAGCTGATGCTTTGTTTTGCTTAAGGAAATTGAGATAGAAGTAGAAGAGGCCTCTTTTGAAGAATAAATGGTGAAGGCTATTAGTTGAAGGCTTGAAGCTCTATTGCAGTACACATTACCTTTGCATTGCTGTTGTAGTTTGTCCTAAACCCATTTAATTTCTCTCTAAATTGAAAATTGGTCTTTTGTGATGCCATTTTACCTTTTTACACATGATATGGTTTATCTGTACTAGACTTAAAATTGGTATGCATGCATAAGGTAATCCTGAAGAATTTCATTATCATATGACGATAAAAGAATGCTATACCACCTAGGTGTCGCCTAAATGCCTGCTGAGGCATTACCTTGTTGGCAAATATGAAACAATCAAGAGTTCAATATTCAGGCATAACACAAGTTTCAAACATACAAAGTTGTTTCTTTTTGCATCTCTTATTTGATGTATTAAAAAACTATTACTTAATTCTGTAGGATTCGTATAGAAATGGTCCTTTTGAAGTCAAATGTGCTTAGTGAAGTTCAGAGGTCTATGCTTGATGGTGGTCTCCGTGTTGAGGATCTGCCTGTTGATCCCTCTCCACGCCCTGGATCCTTGTCTCCTCATTTGGGGCAGGACAGACTTACAACTGAATCCCCCGAGAGATTCAAAGAGGCATGCCTAGGCATTGGTGGTCCTGCTGGTCTTTGGCATTTCATTTATAGAAGTATTTACCTGGATCAATATGTATCTTCAGAGTTCTCATCACCATTGAACAATTCCAGTCAACAGAAGAGGTAAAACTGCTTGGATCTTCATAGTAACTCTTCTTGACATTTTCTTCTTCTGATAAATGGGCTAAGCATTGTAGACTTTTTGGTTCTATGGTATTTGTAGGATGACAGAATTCTTTTGTTGCAGGTTATATAGAGCTTACCAAAAGCTCTATGTCTCCATGCATGATAAAGGAACTGGGCCCCATAAAACTCAGTTCAGAAGAGATGAAAATTATGGTATAATGTCCTTTCTTTGATATGTAAAAGATTTCTTTATATGATATGTTTCCTAGACATGATTTAACACCAAACTTTTTGACTTATTTATGTTAAAATTGATTTTTGTAATGAGGGATAAGGGTATCATGAAATATAGCATTACCTGGTTCTCTTGAACAATGGACATTGCCATTCCTAAATTTAGGATTGTTTTTTGAATCTCATGGATAGGAAAAAGTAGGGTCCTTAAACTGCTGTTCAGTATTGTGATGAGTGAATTGTTCTTTTAGCAAAAGGTACGAGGAGAATCACTAAGGAAGTTGATGAAATAGAAGTCATATGTTTTCTTCTTCTTAGATACATATAATTGATGTGATATGGTTTAGTTCTATTGGTTAATGTTTATTTCTTAGTTTCATTTGCTTATTTTGATATCTCGTCATTTCTTCAAGCTCAACTTAAATGTAGTGCTGATGATGTTGTTTTGGGTCAGTTCTGCTATGCTGGGTCACTCAGGACTTTGAACTTTATGCTGCTTTTGATCCACTTGCAGACAAGGTTTGACTCTCTCTCTCTCTCTCTCTCTCTCTCTCTCTCTCTCTCTTTCAAATTATTGTTCTTTTACATTATATCAGGTGGAGCATGTTTGGATGTGGACCAAATTGTATGAAATGACAGAACAAGATAGTTGTGTCTATGTTTCTGAGAAGTTATGTTATTTGGGTCAATAGCATATATGTAAATGTCATCTACACAGCATATGTGTTAGTCTGGGTGCCTGATTGACACCTGATACCAGCCCACCATGTGCTGGGATTGGGCTGTATTTTCAGCCAGTAGACCATGGATAGGACTAACAGGCCATAATTACTATTAGGGATTGCTAAATTTTATTTTGAATTTAAACATAATGTTGATGTAAAATTGAAACCATAATTTTGATTGAATAGTATTGCCCATAAATGGTGTTTTCATATTTTGCAACTTTAAAAAACTAAAAATGTTAATGTATTATCTTTTATGGGATGGGAGTTTGAGTTAATGCTTGAGTTGGGTCCTGGCTTTGTAAAAAATTCTAAGGCACCTGGGTTGCATTCTTTAGGCCTGTGGGATGGACCTAGGCTTAGCACAGCCTGGCCTAGTTGCACCCCTATATTTAAGGATCTTATTGAAAGAAAAGTTACTCCAATCAATAATTCCTATTCCATCTTAAATAAGCATTTTCTTTTCTTCAATGGATTCTATTCCAATTGAATGTCCTCAATATCTGTTGGATCAAGAATATATGAGCCATAATTGTGGTCCTATTTATGGGCATCCTAACACCTAAAGACCCAGATTTATGACAAACATGCCACAAGGTTCCATTAGGGTCCTTGGGAATTTTCTTACCTATCATGTATACTGTGCACAGAAATATCAGCATTTGCTGATAATGGTAAGGGTAGAACATAGGCTAATGAGTATGCAGGAATTCAAGGGTATTTTCATGGATTCCATATTTATGAGGCTGTGCTACAATGGCTAATTTTACTTACAACAAACTAGGGGCAAATTGAAACTCAATTTGATGGATGTATCCTTGAGAGATAAGGACCCTTGGAAATTGGAGGGGAAATGTTACTCAGCCACAGTGGGGCATCTGGTGAATGAAACTCTCTGAGGGCTGAAACATTAGCACTCCTATAAGGGCTCAAACTGGGCTATTTGGGATTGGGCCTAATAAGGAGGCAAATAAAACAAAAGAAGTGTCTTAAGAGATGTGATTCCCGAACAACCTATTGGAGATGCTGAGTAAGCGAGAGTCTTGATGAGGTGTTAAACTTGGAGCCTGCTGTTGTCTTGTTGGTTGTTGGGGTTTGATGTTTCTATTTCCTTTGGTTTGGTGAGTTTGTTCTTGGTGTGTGTGTGTGGTGTTGCCTTGTCAGTCTTGTGTCAATTGTTGGGGTTTGGTGTTTCTATTTCTTCCCTTTGGTTTGCACCTAGACTAGAGGTGGTAGTAGTCCAAATTCTATGGTCAGGTTGAGAGGTATCAAGAAACACCTTCCAAAGAGTTATACAAATTTAGGACACCAAGGTTTCAAACTACCCATGCCTCTCAAATTGAAATCCCAAGTTCACCCTAGATTTCAGATGGAGACATGGTAGAAACAAATTTGCCTTTGTAGGAAGAAAGTAAATACTTGGAAATGTATCCTCCAAAGGCCATTCCTCTCACCAATCTTCCCAACATCGTGTCCTATCCCCAAAAGGAACGTCATGTTTTGTGTCACAATAAGACAAGGCAGCTGAATGCCTTTCCTTGGGAAAGGCTAAAGATTCTCTAACAGCTGAAACAGCATCTCAACCGTTTGCCAACATTCCATGGATGGTTTGATCAAAGCGTGCCATGGTTTGTTTGAATCCAACAAGAATCTCCACAACCATTTTCCCAATAATGAGTTCTTACCAATTTTCCCATTCCTAGTTCACTTCCCTCTTCTTCTTCTTCTTTTTTCTGTCTTTATTTGCATCGTAAAGAAGAATTTGAAAATAGGATGTATATGTTGGAATAATAATGACCCAAACAGGATTTATGTAGCTAGCCCCTTATAGCTAGTCCCTTATAGCCCCTTAAATGATGATGATGATGATGATGTTGGATGTACAGAAAAGGTACAACTCCCCTAGTTCCTTTTAATAAAAATATATATAGGCATGTAGCTATTGTTTTGGAATAAAACTGATCCAAACATGACCTTACCTGATCATCATTGTATTCATCTCTCCTATAGATAATCTGATGTAAAGGGTCTTTGTGGATTTATCTCTCGTTAAATTAATGGGACAACCTAGACACTCCTCCAGTTATGCTCTTTTTCCATCTTTAACACGCATAGAAGGAACTGCCCAAAAAGCAGAAAATTGCACTTGTTCATTCTTCTGATTTTTATTGGAGATTGTCTGACATGTTTGAATGGAATTGAAATGCAGGCTTTGGCTATAAAGACTTGCAATCGAGTTTGTCAATGGGTGAGAGATGTGGAGAATGAGATTTTCTTGCTGGGTGCAAGCCCTTTTTCATGGTGATTTTTTATCAATAATAGTATGTACATACTGTGTATGCTAGTGCCGTCTTTCTAATAAAAGCTCCGAGTATATAATTGTCTTGCATTAAACTTTCAAATTACATATTTATTTCTTCAGTTCCTGCATCTTGATTGGTGAAATGAAAAAAAAAATGGTTACACAGAATTTATTCTTCTGTTAAAGTCAGCTGATTGAGCTTTTATCCACTTTTTGATATGGTATAACATTTTTGAAGTGTTAAAACATTTTGCAATATCTATTTTGTGGAACAAGCAACGCCTGATTTGCTGCTAGTGCTGGAGATACACGGCTGGAGACTGGAATGGAGGCACCTATCCCGCAAGCAGTTTATTTTTTTAATTATTTATTCTTCAGTTTCCTGATTTCCGGGAAATCTATTACTTTCGGATGTAGAAATGTCACACAATTCATAATTCTTATAATTTTTTAGTTTTCTGGATTTCGACGTTGACATTTCGAGGGATCCATCAGTTTTAGCAAGTAAACCCATGAAAATGCATAGGGCGAAGTTGAATAGAAATTTAGTTGGATTTGTGTTGGCAAATTTGGGTTTTGATCAGTTTGAGTCCAAGCTAGGTTCTATTAGGGTTGGGTTGGCTCTTAACCCTTGTTTTATTAAGAGTCAAAAGGTGTCAATGGAGATTTAAGGGGAAAGAAGGGTTTTAATGGGAGAGGGGAAATGTTGCAAATTTACAATCATTAACTATTGGGGGAGGGAGTTAAGAATGATTTATTAGAGAATAACGGTCGGTCTTACCAGGGTTGTTAAGAGTCAAAAGGGGTCAATGGAGATTTAAGAGGAAAGAAGGATTTAATGGGAGAGGGAAATGTTACAAACTTACAATCATTAACTATTGGGGGAGGGAGTTAAGAATGATTTATTAGAGAATAACGGTAGGTCTTATCAGGGAAAAAAAAAAAAGGTAAATTGCTGAAATCTTCCCTGAAGTTTGGTAATTGCAATCACCTTTCCTGAATTTTCTGACACAGTTGTAAGTTGATCCCCTCTTAGTATCCTCTAACAAGAGGCACAAAAAAGCCTAAAATACCTATACAGTTACTTTTGAATAAATGTTTATTTATTAAATTTTTTCTTCATATATCCCAAACCTCTCCCCATATCAATCACTCAAATGTAAAACTACAACTTCAAACTTCTTTTTTTTGTTGTTAATAAAGTTTGTATTTTCCTGTAGAAATCAGTCTCGGTAGTAATTGTATGGGTATTTTGGACATTTACCTACCTCTTATTTGAGGATTTTAGCAAAGGGGGTCTACTTGTAACATAGGGGTTTACTTGCAACTATGTCAGAAGGTTCAGGGGATGTTTCAGTAGTTTAATTAAAAAATTAAGACTTGAGAGATTTTTATTGTAGCCTATAATATAATTTAATTAAAAATAGATAACCACGTGTGAAAGATGAGAGGAGTAGGAGAGCGTAAGCTCTGTGGTTAGAGGACACCTCATCTCCCTTCCCTTGCATTTTAGAAATAGGTTTAAGATATCCCTTATCATATTTGCACAGACTTGTTTTTACATGGATTAATATTAATAAAATGCTGTTAAACTATTTTTGAAAAATTTCATAAATTAGGAAATACCATCCCATTGCAAATTTGAATTATTTGGAGACCAAAATGCCTTTCATCGTGCCTAGTCAAATGGAATAAACAACTGTATACCAATTTGAAGTATCACCTCAAATAAGAGAGAGTTGAAGGGAAAGTTCTTAAAGAATTTCCGAAATTTTGTTAAGAACTTTTCCTCAGCTTTCTGTTTCTTATTTTCTATCAAACCAAATGCAGCATTAGATAAATCTTACGTGGGTTCTAACTTCTGATTCAAATGGTTTGAGTTCTGGAGATGGTGTGGCCAAAATTCAAAGTATGGATACACCAAATGCACATGAACCCACCGTTTGGATAGATTTTTATTATTGTATTTTTAAAAAGCACAACCGTTCATGCTTCCGGTGATGGTTTCCGGTGGTTTGGCGGTCTAAGATTAGCAACAGTGGTCCAACTCCAACAGCAACGAGCAGAGGTATGACCAAGAGTTTTATTGGAGGATGTCTCACATGATCACCAGTTCACACAAAAAATGGAAGCACTATTTTGTCAAAAGCACAAAACATGAAAAGCCAATTTCGTGTTTTTGGAGGTTTTCATACTTTTAAAAAGAATGAAAGCAGAAGTATAAAGTATACAATGCAAATGTTATATTATACTTTTTACTTTTGTACTTTCAAATGTACGGAAGTACTTTACAAAAGTCAATCCAAACAGGAACATTTACTGGGTGTTCCAACAGCCTATAACTTAAATATATATATATATATATATATATGAGTTGGTCTTAGACCCATGGTTTTTAAAAACGATCCAGAGACCGAATCGGTTAGGAGTCTGGTTACCAAGTCGAATGGTCTGACCATTCGAACCGAACGAATGGCCCATTTTGACAAAAAAATAAAAAAACAAAAAACGGTCAAAACCATTCGAACGGTTAACCGCCCAAGTCAGTGGTTTGCTGACCAAAATCAACGGTTTTGGGGAAAATCAAAACCGATCACCTGACCGATTCCCGGTTTTTCTGGTCCAACGTCCAGTCCGGTTTTGAAAACCATGCTTAGACCTGCCGACATGTTTCAACAGCCTATAACTTTTTTCTAGTTTTTGTTTTTTCTTTTTTTTTTTTTCAGAAGTGGTCAGGGTGGATGGTCTTAGACCTGTCTACCCCCTTAAAAGTATTAGGGTGGATGGTCTTGAGCAGTAGGGGTGGCCATGTGGGAACTTGAGACAGGTCAAGATTAGGGATGCAATTTGGACCTAACAAATTTTAAAGTATCAAATTGGAAAATTAAAAGAATATTAGAAAGACAATTTTAAAAGCTGTATTGTGATATACTATAGAAATTTTATGCCTATGGTGGAAAAATTAAGATATGTATGGATATGTTTAGAAAAGCTCAAATAATCACAAAATATGTAACGATAACAGTTAACACCAAATATAAGTTTTAGATGATCACAAAGTAGCTATATACACATACTTTAATAGTTTATATGAAGTATGAATTATCAAGATGCACTCGGTAAACATTGAAAAATGAAGAACTAAAATATACATGTATATATCTCAGTTCTTAAAAAAAAAAAAGAGTATGTTAATATTTATAAATAATAATCTTAGTAATCAATTTTTTATTTATTGACTAATATCCATTAAGAAGAGATGTCTAAAACTTAAGATCAAGATAATCTGTAACTATGACAAGTTACTAAAGTATGTTTCGATGGTAGATTTATTGTATTTCAAACTTGAAGGTGATCAATAGCTAGGATGGTCTCTCTGAGCATGGAGGTAAAGAATCAAACCCTCATGATTGTAGTCTCCCTCTGGTAAGGTCATGGACCTTACGTGCACCCTTCTCTGTCCCAACTCGACATCCCCCCTATCATGTCATGTGTAATATTACACATGTAATACCACAAAAAAGCCTTGAATTCCTTGTACCTTTTATACCAAAAAGATATTATGGGTTAGGGAAATTTAATGGCGTGTGAGAAAGTCAATAGAAAACTTTGAATTTAATTTGTTACCTAAATAATTCCATCAGAGTATTGGCCGATGCTGTAGATTTGGGTGAAATAAAATTGAGTTTTGGTCATATATTCTCAAATACACATTGGCTTGTATTGGCGGATACATATTAATGCTTTAATCCATGGGGCCAGGTTAAGTCAGGTTGAGCTCAATCCCAATCCAATCCTAAGTTGTTTAACTTAACCTCAATCTTAATCTTAAGGTTAAGAGTTTGAAAATTATAGACGAAGGTGAAGTGAACGAACGGAAGGAAGATGATGGAATGAAATCTCATGAGCTGTCTAATGGGGATATTAACAAATATAAGCTTGCAAGCCTTGCTATGGTTGTCATTCCCCATGGACGAAACCAAAGATTAATATCCTGCAACAGAGCAAGCACTTGTGATATCCTTTAAATGTTGAATACAAGATGTCACTACCGTATAGATCTCATCGCTTTGGATATGTCTCTTGTCTCCATTAACAAAAATATGAATCTTGTTCTTGATCTCAATCCAACTACTACCAGGGACTCTCTTCATTCGTTTCTCTCTCATTTCCCTTCTGATCATGGACACACTCTCCCACCTACCAGCGGCAGAATGCGCATTTGACAGCATGACATACGACGAGACGTCTTTAGGATCCAGGGCCAGTATCTTACGAGCTGCGAGTTCAGCCAATTCTGTATTAGAGTGGGTCTGGCAACCGCCAAGCAATGCTTTCCAAAACCCAACTCCCGGGTCGAAGGGAAGTTCCTCAAGGAACCTCTCTGCCGGGCGGAAACGCCCAGAGCGGGAGAGTAGATCAACCACACAGGCATAGTGTTCTGGTCTCAGAAGGCTAGGATCTTCCATCCTTACCAAGTTGAAATACGAATAACCTTCGTCAACAAGGCCTGCGTGGTTGCATGCCAACAAAAGACACAGGAGGGTGACACTGTTGGGTTTAAACCCCGAAGCTTTCATCCTTCGGAAACAGTCTATTGCTTCTTTCCCTCTCCCATTTTGTGCATAACCACAGATCAGAGAATTCCAAGAAATAATACTTCTTCGAGCAAGTCTGTCGAAAGCTAAAAGACTATCCTCCATGCTCCCACATTTGGCGTAGAAGTTGATAAGAGAATTACCCACAAACACATCGTGCTTACCCAGAGACTTGATAGCACAGGCGTGGAAGCTCTTGCCCATCCCAAGAGCAGCGATATTGGCAGCTGCACTTAAGACACAAGGAAAAGTCGATTCATTAGGCCTCAGGCCTTCTCTAATCATCTCAACGAAAAGGTTTACGGCCTCTTCGTTGTGGCCCATCTGGCTATACCCGCCAATCACCGCATTCCATGACACCACATTTCTGTCCGGCATCTCCCGGAAATATCGGAGAGCATCCTCGAAGTTCTCATGCTTGAGGTATGCAGAGATCAAAGTTGTATAAGAAACCACATTGGGGTTGTCGATATCTTGGAAGGCTCTTTGAGCTTCTTCGATTGTAGTCAATTTGGCATAGCTGTCAAGGAGCGAACTACCCACAAAGACATCTGAATGCAGACCCACCTTTGTCGCACAAGCATGAAGCTGCTTGGCTGTAGCGATATTCCCTGTGGCAGTAGAGGAATGAATGACTGTGCCGAAAGTGAATCCATTGGGCCTGATGTTGAGGACAAGCATGCGAGAGAAAATATCAATTGCCTCCTTATGGCGATTGTGCCGAGCAAAGCAACCAATTATAGAAGTGGCTGAAATTAGGTCCCATTGATACGTTTCGTCGAACAGCTGCCGAGCATACGAAAATGCCTTGGATTCACAATATGTGGCAACGAGGCCCGACTCCACAAGGTTTGAAGTTCCTAGTTTGAGGAGACGAGCGTGAACTTGCTGGGCCTCAGCGGCAATATGGATTAAAGCTGAACTGTGGACACGCTGTCTATGTAATTTTCGAATGAAGGGCAGGATATTACTGGGCCTCGCCAAGCACATTCTGCTACTGCTTGGCGAGGGTGTGCGCAAAACGCACATTGAGCAGCTTAGCGTCAGAGACCACCACCACCCACCCACCTTTCCTCGCTTGCTAAAAGGAGCGGGGCAACATGCCACCACACCACCAGCACTGACTCCTGAGCCACAGCCTTTCTTTTCTTCGTTCTAATCTAAACCATACCACGTGGTCTATAATGAACTGGAGCGTAACGTTGTCCCCAATCTGAAGGACTATCATTATTATTGCTATTAATTTAATATAAGTATATAACCAAGTATTTTATTATTTATTTATTTAATGAGGAGCATAAAGACAACGGGGTACCCTTGTAATGACTAATGACGAAAGTAACGGTGATAAAAAAAAAAAAAAAAAAAAGGAGGTCAGTTTTGTCTTTTCAACGAAGCGACCTGCTAGGTGGTAAGGGCATGTCTGATCGGACGGTTTGGATGTCAGTGGATGTTAAAGCTCTAAAAGAACACGTAGTAAACGTACAAGCCATTGTGGGATTTGTGGTGACGTGGCCATCTGGCAGTGGGCCTGGCCGTTGTTTCTTTGGAGGGAGTGGTCGTTTTTCGTTGAGTGTTGTGACCACGCCCAGAAGGTTGCCGCCAATTTCTTTCTTTCTTTCTTTATTTATTTATTTATTTTTTTAAAGAAAAATGTGTGAAGGCATGGAGAGTAAAAATTAAATGCCAATTCTCTCTCGGTCTTAACTCTTTAAAGACTAAAAAGTAGGAATCAGCTCAGCAGAATGACCAGATCTTGGAAACTGAGAACTGGAAACATCAACACCACCACCACTACCACCATCGTTCATATCTCCAAACAGGGGAATTCTCTTTTTCGCTTTTTCAGTGTGTGGGGACTCTGTTAAAAGTCGTTTACTCTCATTCTCAGTCTCAGACACAGATAGAGTTCATCTTCTTTTCCCAACTTCAATATATCATCTCTTCTTCTCTCCCTCTCTCTCTCTGATTTCCCTTCACCTCTTTCGCCTCCTCTGAAGAGAATTTTAACTCCAGGTATGATTACTTCCCCTCTTTCACTACTTCCGTTGTTTTCATTTCAATCTTGGTGAATGACGAGATGGCTAGTTGTATTGGGTTATTTTCCTTCTGTGTTTTGAGTGTCCTTTGGGCTCGATCCGTCATAGCTTCCTTTGTCCCTGTAGACTGTTTTTTTATCGACTGTGGGGGAAATGAAACACGAAAGCTCGATGATGGTCGAACTTTTCAACCTGATTCCGGGAATTCGACCGTGGTTCTATCCCCAACTTCCCACATTGTGGCTTCAAAGAATGTAACGGGCCCATTGGGTTTATACGCTACTTGTCGGGTTTTTACAGAAACTTCCACCTATACCTTTACTGTTAAGAAAATTGGTCGCCACTGGTTACGGTTACACTTTTACCCGGTTGAGAACCCCGATTATAATTTGAAATCTGCAGTCTTCTCTGTCGTTGCAAATGGAATCACACTGCTTCACGAGTTCTCTTTCGCCGCGATATCAGGCAAACGGTCATCACTTTTTAAGGAATTCATCATTGAAGTAGGTGGTTTGAACTCGAACAAATTGGTGTTAACATTATCTCCGACCAACCGCTCAATCGCATTCCTTAATGGGATCGAGGTCATATCCCTTCCTGACAACCAGTTCCCCGAAACTGCTATCCCTATTCCAGTGGGTCCTGCGGTTGAGATCCAAACAAATGCAGCGTTTGAGACAGCTTTCAGGATAAACATGGGAGGCCCGCTCTTGACTCCTAGGAATGACACTTTATGGAGGATTTGGGAACCCGACCGGCCTTTCCTCCTCAATCTTGCTTCTGCCCGTAAGGTTTCTACAAACCCCAGTTCAGTCAAATATCCTGCTGGAGTATCGGTTGAAATTGCGCCCAATTGGGTCTATGCTACTGCAGAGGAAATGGCAGATGCAAATGTTGGTGATCAGAGATTTAACATTTCATGGGCGTTCAGAGTCGATTGTGGCTTCACATATTTCATTAGGATGCATTTTTGTGACATTGTCAGTGAAGCTTTGAATACTCTGGCCTTCAATGTCTACATTAACAATCAATCCGCTTTGAATTCTTTCGATATCTCAAGCAAGACAATGCAGCTATCATCCGCTTACTTTGTAGATTTTGTTGTGAATGTTTCAACAGGCTCAGACCAGATTTTGATTCAAATTGGTCCTTCCAATATGAGGAATCTCCCGCCCAATGCAGTCCTCAATGGTTTGGAGATCATGAAAATTAGCAACCACAATAACAGCCTCGATGGGTCTTCCTATGCAGATTTTACTGGTTTCAAGGGCCCCATGAAGATGAACTTTATTGTGCTTACCGTTTTGTCATGTCTTGCAGGAATTACACTCTTACTGATCACCATAGCAGTTGTTTTGTGCCTATATCTCCGTCACCCAAAGAAGCCAAAGCAGCACCCACTAGCCTGGTTGCCACTTCCCACCCATGTGGGGAACTCAGAAACCAAGGTTTCAATTGGTAGTTTTGCCTCAACATCGCCTTCCCTTGGTCTAGGACGTGTACTAGCTTTTTCAGAAATACGTGAGGCAACGAAAAACTTCGATGAGAGCTTGGTTCTGGGTGTAGGAGGATTTGGCAAGGTTTATAAAGGTGTGTTGGAGAATGGAGTTGTGGTTGCTGTGAAACGTGGCAACCCAAGATCCCAGCAAGGATTAGTAGAGTTCAGGACAGAAATAGAGATGCTCTCCAAGCTTCGCCATCGACACCTAGTTTCACTTATAGGCTATTGTGAGGAGCTCAACGAGATGATCCTTGTATACGAGTTCATGGCTAGCGGTTCCCTCCGGAAACATCTTTATGGTTCAGATCTTCCCCCTCTTACATGGAAACAGAGGCTTGAGATTTGCATTGGAGCTGCCAAAGGTCTACACTACCTTCACACTGGAGCTTCCGAGAGTATCATCCATCGTGATGTCAAGACAGCGAACATTCTTCTCGATGAGAACCTAACTGCGAAGGTGGCAGATTTTGGGTTGTCGAAATTAGGTCCCACTCTAGACCAGACTCATGTAAGTACAGCTGTGAAGGGGAGCTTTGGGTATCTTGATCCAGAATATTTCCGCAGGCAGCAACTAACAGAGAAATCTGATGTATATTCCTTTGGAGTGGTGTTAATGGAGGTATTGTGTGCCAGGCCAGCAATTAATCCAGCCCTGCCTAGGGAACAGGTTAACATAGCAGAGTGGGCCATGAACTGGCAAAAGAAAGGCCACCTTGAGCAGATAATTGATCCCCATCTTATGGGATCTGTTAACCTTGACTCTCTACGTAAGTTTGGTGAAACAGCACAGAAGTGCTTGGCAGACCATGGTGTTGAGAGGCCAACAATGGGAGATGTTCTATGGAATTTGGAGTATGCTCTTCAGCTTCAGGAGGCTTCTGCACAGACTGTTGCAGATGAGAGCAGCACAAATTATATTCCGGATATACCAGAATGGACTCCCCCAATTGAATCTAGTGATTGTGAAAATGCAGACATTGTCAGTAACCAAGGGTCTGATGCAGCCACTACAAGTGCAGTGTTTTCACTGCTGATGAACCCAAAGGGTAGATAGTTTTCAGGGGTTAGTTTCCCGATCTCGACGTTAACAATTTTATGAGTGGACTATATGTATGTATGAAACAGCAGCCATGACAAGTAAAATATGATTGCAAGTTTGCAACTGATGAAACCATATTCGTAGGGGGAAATTCTCAATCCCCCTGTATTGCTTGACAATACTATTGTTTATTTTCTTTTTCTGTAACGCATATGCAATAAGGCTAAGTCTATCTATTTCATTGACAGTATAGTTGCTGTGTCCATTTATATCGTTTACTTGCAGATATTTTTAATATATGTAATCTATTTCTTTAAATTTTAAGCTGCTATTGATACAGGGCACTTGTTCTCATAAGTTTTGTGTGCGTGTGTGCGTGTGTGTCATCAATCACTATCTATTCTCATGCATTGCACGGGGTTATTGCTGGCAGCATCAAAGTTAAATAAGACCTAAGAGTATTTTTAGAAAAAAAAAAAAAACCATTTATTTTTCCTCTTTGATCAAACAGGAATTTTTCTTACCTTTTTCCATTGTTTAACCACACACCAGACAAGTATCCTTCCCCTGCCTTGTTTTCTTTTGAACAAAACGCACCCTACAGATCTAGAAAGAAGAATAAGTAGTGCCGAAGTCATCAAAATCATCTCATTTAAATCCAGAAAACAAAAGAGTGTTCCATTTACACCATGGAGAGTTTAAATCTGTATACAAAAAGGGAAAAAACATTTATCAGTTTCATTGGAGTCTTTGGCGCTTGTTAGACAAGATTTTGTTGTGCAAGGAATCCCAACCAATGCCAGTGCATAGCTGCGCCTTGTTAAGACATGAACCAGAACCACTTGGAACACTCAATGTAGAGGTAGTGCAGATCTGAGCTGACACATCTATGTATGAAGAACTGAAAGAAGTTTGAACATTATAATTTGGATTGGCATCTGGAGCCCGATTAATTGTTTCAGGATCACACCCTTTAATGGAAACGGGTGGGATATTTAACGGCTGAAGAGGGGGAGGATTTCGCCACTGAGGTAGAGGACCTGCCACGATAAGTGTTTGAAGCAGTGGTCCTGCTTCTGTTACAGCCTGCAAGAGTCTCCCCTTCTGGGGAAGCTGCTTTCCCTTAACCAGATTATCAATTACCAGAGAAGCCCGATCCACCTCTGTTGAACCTTTAGACACGATACCACTATTTCCAGCAGATAAAATATCCATGAGAATTAACTTATTACATTCTTGGACAAAGGGATGATGTTGCACGCCTGTGTTACTTGAATCAGCAATATTCATGTTTGTGAGCTCAGATGATGAAATTGCATCAATGAAGGAATCAACAGGGGAGGAACCATGGGAGTGGTGATTGAATGTTTCAGAGAGACTATCAGACTCGGTAACGCTTGAATTTGCCATCTTTGGTTGCAAACGAGGACTCTCAGGCTGAACACATGGGAAAACAGTGCAGATTTCAGTTGGACCTAATGGCAAGGCATTGTTAAGTAATCTCTGCAACTGATCTTTTGCTTCATCTCTTTCCTGGCAAGCTACCTTCAGGAGATCGAGCAACTGCTTTACATACTCCTCGCTTTTTCTCATCACCTCCTGTGCATTCATCCTGGTTGATTCTAGTTCAATGGTTGTGTAGTGAAGCTTATGCTTGAGGTCATCCATACTCTGTTGGGGTGCAACGTTTTAGTAATAACATTCAAGTGTCAAATTAATTGGCAGAAAATTCATAGAAAAGGGAGGCAGTTGTTATTTGTTAATCAAACAGTGAGTGCAAACAGAGCATGCATTTACTTCCAAATGCACCAAATCAAAGAAGAAACAAAATATGGAAAGAAATTTTCGTTCACAAACCACAAAGGAACATGATGATATATCAATAGTCAGGACCATTTTTTTCTCTTCCTAGAAATACAGCTAGCAACAAAGTTCTTATAATGGGTAACTGATAGAGTCATGTTCCTACAATGAAGTTTATTATTTAAAAGGAAAACCAAAGTTGCAGAAAGTACAAGTCTTAGCAGAATTTAATAAAAAATGGAAATAAGCCTAAATGGGACCATAAACATCCAAAAAAGCATTTTCGTCAAACAATAGTTTCTATATATTCTCCAAGAAACCACGAAGACACCGAATTATCATAATTTCTCATCAATATCAACAAATTCAATCTCCAAAATTCAACTGGAACATGCGTTCTGAAGCAAGAAGTTAAACAAAATGCAATTAGTGGGCCCATATGAACGAGCTTTCTATTTTCCATTGAACGTTGAAGAAAACCTTAAGGAAGAAAAAAAATATCCTATGATCATCGACAAGCTACAACTAATTATTAGATCAGGATACTAAACCCAGCTAGGCGGAACGACAAAGCTGAGTAACAAGGAGAGACACACACTCAGCGTTTTTTGGTTCTGTTCTGCATGTATCTCAAAAGAGAACAGACGCACTAGAAGCAAGAAAACAAGGACCTTGGAGTGGAAAAAAAATTGTTACATCCAAACATTTAAATTTGCAACTTAAACTGCGAAGAACTCAAAGATTTCCATGACTACCAATGGTTAGACTTAAAGAAGGAGATGCAGTTTCGAAAAAGTCTAAAATAAAATCTTTCATTTGGAAATTAAATGGTTTGAATGCTTCTTAAATCACCATAAATTCAAGTGAATTCAATTTGAAAATTCTACATAGGACCTTTCAACTTAACATGTCAAAACTGAAAGAGGAAATAAGCAGCAGGAGAAACAAAATGAAATGAAGCAAGAACAAGGATAAGAGGGGAGCTAATAAGCAAAATGTTTCTTTGATAGATCCGTAGTGATAAACCCAGCAAAAGGCAAGACCCAAAACGATAAATGGCATGAATCATACCTCTTGATAATTCCAAACAGAGGCAATTCCTTCCATCTCTCGCTCGCTCGCTCACTGGTTGACAGCTCTCCTTTCTGTGTATAAGTAGTAATTATGGTGGAAGAAGATTTCTGAGTATATTTATTTATAGAACAAAATAGGCCTTTTTATAATGTGGGGGAGAGCTGTCGACTTGACGAATTTCCAGAAACCCAATCCACATCAGAGAAAATTAGTAATGTAAAACCTTCCAACCATACAAAATAAGAAAAATGAAGTCATTTTTATTGTCAGTAAAAAATCCTCCGCCCTTTCAGGGCGTGTGTCATTTTGAGAGAAGAAATTCTCTCTCTCTCTCTCTCTCTCTCACTGTGTGTCTCATCTGCAATCCAGTTAAGATTTTCCTTATACAGGACAAAACCGTTGGTTTCCATTTTATGTTCATACTTTCCGGCATCGTCTTGCCTTTTATGTCTTATGTGTGCATGGAAGAGGTAGACGCGTTTTGCTTAAAAAATGTGTTTCCAAAACTGCCCTTTTTCAAAAAGTTTCCACTTAACACATTTACCTCTTTAGCTGTCAATGGATCGGCTAATCGGCTCTGGTTTGGGACAGGTCGAACCAATTCTGAACCGACTATTAATCAGTTCCACCCAGATCCAGAGTTGAGTACACAAGAGGGTTGTTCGTCTCCGAATTTGTATTGGCTCCCAACTGAATGCGCCTCACAGCACTTTACAACCATATATTGTGAACATATCCCGTACTTGATGTTCTCAATGCACACTGAGATGTGTGTGTGGGGAGCCGATCTGAACTGTTCATCATCAGTTGATTAATCAGTTTCATATGACAGACCCAAAATCGTCCAATTTATTAATTAGGACAATCAGGCCTGACCCAATTATACTTGCGAATTATATTTAATTGTGATAATAACAATTTAAAACTTAGATAATGTATTCTTAATAAAAATGGTCATGTTGATAAGACAAGTGTTTTAACCAAATTATCTTACATATAATCCATTAAATTTACCTTTTAAGACCTCAATTAATTATAACAAAATTTTTAAAAAATAATTTCTAGAGGCCTTTATATATTATTAACAATGGTGTCATTTGAAGGTCTTTTTTACATAGTAGGTGTTTATATAAAGATCTTGGCAGCCCATAAATCATTTGGTTAAAGGTGCATCTTTTTACATAAAGATGAGACGAAAAAAGTAGAAAAGCTCAATTTGAAATTTCTCGAAAAATGCCTAAAATGGGTTTTTCATATCTTTTTAGGACAGAGTCTTTTGGTGGCTAAATCTTCTCCCAATCAAATAGGAAAAGACGAAAATATAAGCTATTAAGCTTTTAAGCAACCGGCAATCCACACAGAAAGATGTGCTAAACAGGGCCAATATAATTAGTTCGAATCTACATTGATGTGATTTATCATCTTTTATGTGCTCATTATTTGGTGTTTAATTAGCATGCATATGGATGTGTAAGTGGACGATAATTCATTCAACCTTTTTCTAGCCTGTTTGTTTTCTGAATGCTGAACCATTGAAGAGGGAAATGCTGAGAGCAAAGCTGGAATTAATTAGATTCTATTGTTGAAATATAATCTGGGCTGGTCCAGTTGTTGACTTAGTAGCACCTATCAAACGAGCAAGGGCACTTTGGCCAATAAGAAAGCCTAGCTAATGTTGTTCTTCTGTCCCTTTCCATTTTCATTGACCAACATGTACGAGTTAGAAAAATCTAGAATGGATTCAAAATTCAAGAGGGACTAGCGTTGCCCATGTGACTAAAGTGGAGTATAGTACGACCCATTTGCGGCCACTTTGGTGAAAGAAAACATGAAGCGAGATCAGTTCGTCACAAATGGGCGTCTCACAGGCACATCCACCATGAATTAAGAACATTTCTCATAAATAATAATTAATAAATATAGGAGATGTTCTCCATACATGGTAGGATGCGTATGTCTCAGAAATATGTATATATATCCATATCTAGACTTCTACGGTATATTTACTAATATATATTTTTCATTAGTTTATATTCACATTCAATCGATTACATCTTTTATTGTACAATGCAATAAATGCAGTATAGATGTTGTCTCATATTTATTTATATTTATATCTATATCAATACTATATAATGCCAATATTTGCCTTGATTTTCACACAAGTTAATTCAGAGTTTCACATCCTATAAGATTAAAACTTGCATTTCAGTTGATATTAATTATATATCATTTTAGGATATAATGTTAGTTTTACTTGACTTTCATCTATCTTCTCCAACATTAATTTCCCTACATTCATAACTGAACACCAACAACACATCCCAATTGTCATATAAAAAGAGGACCCATGAAGGAGGTTTTATTATTTTGCCTTGCCACTTGGGCAAAGTTGCATTTGTCTCAACCCTTTGATGGAAGAGTTGGCAGCATCAAATCAAACCACATATATGAACCCTCTACTCTGTATAGCTTATATATAAAAGCTAGCTAATATACCTAGATGACAAACAAATGGGTGAATTGATGATGGACCTAACTAAGTAATTATATTTATATGTCTAATCCCGAGAATAGGATTAGGATTAGGATTCCTTAAATTACAGAAATTAACGTAGGAGAAGTATTCCTTTCATATCATAATAATTAAATACGTCGAAATTGAGCTTGATTCTAATATTAATTGTTTTCCAGTGAACTGCCCAAGAAAACTAATTAACCAGAGACACACCACCCTTATTCCTGTAGGCTTGACCCATAATTATCTTCAATGTTACTTTCTCCATTCCTATTATTTGTAGCTAGGTTTGTAGGTGTCCTTTAAAAGGAATAATGCCGGATGAAGCCCGTGTCATTGCTCGACAAGAAAAACTGAAGAAAAAGAAATCATTCAAGTCTATGGATGCAGAAATTAAATTAAAACTAATCTGATGATGACCAAGGAAACCCAACCGAATATTTCTTTAATTGTTTATTCCCCGACAAGTGGCTTCCCCGCTCAACTGCCTCATATCATAACGTTCGTATTTCCATTTTTTTTTCCCTTAATTAACAACTAATTTATTATTTAATGATTATTAAGAAAGATTGCAAAGTTGTATGTCCCATGCATGGACGAGAAACAGACATGCAAGGTTGGTGGATATTTTTCTGCTTTTACATATTGAAACTCTAATATTAATTATTGGGTCTATATATATTCTCTCACTGCCTCTAATATTATTGCATTTGACTGTTCATTAGGACCTTAGCTGTTAGCTGACTCCTTAACACTATCATCTCTCTGTCTGATTTGACCCATTAATCATCATCAAGATTAAAAAAAAAAAAAAAGAGCAAGAAATACCGTCCACCCACAACCACAAGACAAAAATTCTACATTTTGAAATGGAGTAACCCAACCCCATTGTGTTCGCCTTTTCAAAACAGGGGAATGGTCCAGAAAAGGCGAAACTCTTCTCGATCGCTTCACTCCAAAATCCAATAGAAAGATCAAAGATCGATGTTGCTCAAAAAAAAGTTAAAATAAATTGAGTAGATACATAATACCTAATCATAAGAATAAGCATATTATTTGGATGATAAACAAATTACAGACAAAAGTAAATAAGACCATGATTAATTGATTGCTAAAAACAAATGCAGAGAAGAGAAAAAAAAATCGTAATATCTTATCATAATGAATTGTGAGTCGTCATTGGGCGGTGGGGTGGCACGAGTGCATACATCCCTCAGGGTCCCACCCAGGGAATCTAGACCAGGTCTAACAATTAAGAAAATTTATGTTATGGGATGTTTTATTTATTCATGGAGTATGAGGCGTCCCTATTGCATGAGATAAGACTTACGAGACGGAGAAGAAGCGGAGTGAGAGAGTTGAGACTTCGGTTTTAGGAAGTTTGTCGTGGTGTAGATGGGAAGGATCATCAACAGCAGCCCGGGCGGTTGTCTTATAGCGCGCATTGCACAATGCACATGGGAGTTTAGGTAGCGGTCATTCTATTACTCAGACGTCTCCACACTCCGAGTCCCAATAGTCAATCACGTTCTATGCGTGATCTTCACTATAAGACACTGTGTAGCGCGCGAACCCCGCAACATTCTGAGGCACATTACAATATTCACATTCTCTCATTTCTACCCTCACTGCTCACCTGCACTCATCAGTCCTCCGCCCAAGTCCCTCCTGTACTTGTGTTAGGGGATTTATGGGTTCAAGTGTTCAATCCACATTTCTCAATTAACAACGTTTTATAAAACGATTTGGAAATGGAACCCTTCTTGTCATTGGTTTTTGAGTTGATGGTCCCATCGTCTGATTCGAATAGATGGTTCGTTCTAACAATAAAATTAAAAAAAAATCAAAAATCATTGAATGGATCGATAGTTTAATTGCCTGGATCAACGATTTATTAACTTTTTCAATCATTTTTTACTAGATTCTGAGTTTTGAGCAAAACAGAACTGGTTGCATGAACGATTCCCGGACCAAACGGTCCAATTGTCTGAATCAACAACGATTCAAAGGCATTGGTTATGACATTGCCATAGCCCAAAATCCCCAAACAAGTAAAACCAAAGCTGGTGAATCAATTTTTTGGCTAAGTACCCCGTCATTTGGTCTGCTTCCAAGTGGCCGATGACTCAAGCCGAAGTGGACCAGGTACCGAGCTGAATTGATGAATTTCGTTGCTCTTTAGAGACCTGCAAGGAACTAAATGTCAGGGGATTCGGGGTGGCTAACCCGGTGAGATCGCTTCGATGCTTAAATTAGTACTCTCATAGTAGACTGCGAGCTAAAAATCACAAAGTATGAGAGCTAGAATTTGCTTATTTGCTTTCTTGCCTCTCCCTTTGCTTCTAGGTCGGTGCCTTTATATAGGCATTGCTTGGCTTGGGCTTCACGTACCATATCCGAGATTTCTGCGAGGTCGTCTAAGTGGGTCAAGATTTCTGGAGGTAACCGCCATGCACGTTGACCACCCTCCAGATCGTTCGGCACGTGGGCCAACTTCCAAGGATCGTGGGAGTGTTTGGATATGCATGCCGAATTTGTCAGCGAACACGTCTTGCAAGTCGCCAAGTCGGTGCATGTGCCAGGTCGTCGAGTCGCGCTTGGACCAAGCCGCCAGGTGGGACATCATCAATTTGGCTAAGGCAAGTTGTTGCCAAAGTGATTCTAGGTATCACCTATTTGTTTTGAGGTGCCATGTATCACAATATCATTGAAATGCCAAACGGTCCAACTGTCCGAATCAACAACGATTAAAAAGTATTGGTTATGACATTGCCATAGCCCAAAATCCCCAAACAAGTAAAACCAAAGCCTTTGATTTGCTGTCATGGCCCCACCTTGAATTAAATGGATCTATTTGTTGATGAGGCCACTGCAATAAATCAAAGGTCATGATTTTCTGTTTTAGCCATGCGCTGCAACAAGTTAGCTCTTATGGGTTTGGGTGTAATTTCATGAAACGAGTTAAAAGAATATATATCATTACGCGGAAATCAGATTTGGCACTTACCATCTCACAGGCCTTTGAATAATAACATATAAGTATGAAAAATATTTTTAATGCAGGGACGAAGAGAGATGTAAGAATGGTGCGAGTGCAAATCCAAGATTATGGTCTTTGTTGGCTTAACCTTAAACTCTCATTTTTTTTTCTATCGATCAAAAGAAGATGTCTATTTTTTTGGGGGGTGTGTGTAGAAGAGAGGAAAATAGAAGAGGTCGGTCTTTAAAAGGCAGAGTCAATGTGGTTGGAAAACAAAATGTAGACTTAAACTTTGATAGGCAAGGAAAAACTTAGAGTTTACAGGCTCAGTCCCTTTCCTCCTACGAAGGAGGCATGAAGGACTGGACCTACAGAATAAAGGAATTATAGGCTGTGCGGACTTACTTATGACTAATGGGCCTCATGCGTCCCCATCCCTGACCAGTGACCCCTGACCCTGAGTCCCTCTCCTCCCCGCTAATAATAGGTCTTATGTTCACCACCACATTATTGGGGGGCTTACACTCAAAACAAATGTGGTAGATTCTAGATCTCAAATATGAGTTTATATGCATGGCTTAGCTTTTGTTGTCCATATTGTAACAACTCAGATGTCAGAAGGAGCCGTTTTCTCTCCCTCCACGAAGCTACAGCCAACTTTTTTTTTTCTTTGGACTTGCATCATAAATACTCACAAATATGGCCGACATTGCTCCCTGGGCCGAAAACAGTGACAGACTATGTACCAGAATTCAGAAAGCAGTAGCTGAAATGGTTTAATAGCTCATACTATTTATTAATTATTGTTCTTAGCTGTATATGTTGGAGGTTTTTTTAACTTATCCAATAATCTTTAAATATGGCAGTTTTGCAAGGGCAGTCAATTGGATTGGGAACAATGTAGGTTGGCAAGTGTGTACAACTTGTATAGATGAATGATGCTTAGATTTATAATTATAATGACCTGATGTGTAAATGTAATTATAGAGTTTTCTTAACACTAAATTAAGTGAGTCTTCTAGCTATCTCTTGGGAACCATCTCTTTACTCAACATATATAGAGCTCCAAGTAATAATTGGGAATGTGAGTTTTCTGCTAAGAATTCTGGATCTATCTACATACATTTTGGTTATGCTTCATGCGTGTTTCTTCACTTTGTAAATCTCCTTATTAAGGTGTTCCGTTGGTCAGACATTTTCCTTGAACACCTTTATAGTGGAGGTGATAAATCGTTATTTGGATTGTTGTGGAAGTAGAGAATATTTTAATTCTTTTTTTTTTTTCCGTGGCTGCCAATCTAAGTTTTACCATGTTTGGAATGTAAGAAATTTGTTGATTTTTCAAATTAGGTCAAAGATTCCGGTTGGATGGGTCCACTCATCCTCATTGGCGTATTTACATGATGCTCGACTCGTGCAGGAACCTATCTAATCAGTTTTTTGTACATTTTCTAGTGATGGAAAAGGGGTTTGGTGCAAAGCTGCTCAACTTGCTAGCGAAAGAGGATTTAGTAAAATTTTGGTGGAATATTATTCAGCCCTGAAACATAAATCCACCTTTGGGGCAGTTTAGTATGCCCCATTTGAGAAGAGTGCAAATACGAATATTTTGGTTCAATTTAGAAAGAGTACGAAATACAAATATATACAGTATAAATACATACAAAATACAAGGTTTTATACTATATATTTGTATTTATTTTCCTTCCAAACTGAGCCTTTAGTACAAATACAAATGGTGATTATGCATGAACTGTGTACATTTGTATTTGCACTCTTTGCAAACAAAGCTCCATATGTTAAAAGGAATTACTATTAATTAATTAGGGTATTCATATGCCAGTCCAAAAGGCTTTTCTCTTTTGACTCAGTTTGGAAGGAGTACAAATGCAAATATATAGTGTGCAAAATCTTGTATTTTGTATTAGTACCCTTTCCAAATTAAGCCTTTGGGATGAAGAGTTGTGGATTAATTTGATGTGAATAATAATGAGTGATTTAATTTGATATGGCCACACCACATTTTATCTTTCTTCATGTAACATGTAACATGAAGAAAAGCACATTATTTGGGGCAGAACTGCAAAAGAATGATAGGTAAAAAAAAAAAGTCATTTTTTATCTACCAAGACTCCAAAGATATCCACATCCAAAGTTATTGGATTTTGGGCTATTAAAAACAAGGACAGCCCTACCGATCAAAGTGGTTTTATATATTCAATCCAAGCCTGGCACCATTGAGCAGGTAAAGAAGAGATTACATCTCCACCCCACAACACATCCCCACCATATATTGAAAATATCTCCTGATGATTAATTCATCAAGACTAGTACTATCATCAGGAGATGTTCCCAATAGATGGTGGAAATATACTGTAGAGAATTGTGAGGCGGAGATGTGAACTCCGTAAAGTAAATTTGGCCGTTTTTGACCTTCAAGATGTAAAATTAAATTCCTGTATCTCTTATAAGTAGTAAATACATCAAATACACCATATCTCGAATTATGAGTTAAGTGCAACCCAATTCCTTGTTGGTGGCCTAATTATCTCATTTCTTTACCAAATGGATGAAATGGATTTGACGCATTATTAGACATTACATTCACTTGGTTTGTCTATCTTATCTCATCATTTATCTGCACTTTGCAATTATATATGTTAATAAACTTGGGTTTGTTTCACCTATTGTCTCTTTTCTATTTTAAGAGATAATTCGAAGTGGGGAATAAGTTTGTCTTCATTGGTTTATCGTAACAACTGAAGGGATTAGACGATCACATACATAAACACTTTTATATAAAAAGAGGTGTGTTACAGTTTCAAATCGAACGCCAAATGAAAGGATACAAAAGAATTGAAAATCGGACGAGTTGAGGTGACTGGACGAGCCAAACTGTTTTTTAGGGAAGAGAGAGTCCCAAAGTGTGTTACCAAGGAGAATTCTCCGATGGTTAAGTGTGGGCAAAAAGTCGTCGGACCGAGCAGAGGAGGCTTGTTGTTGGTCAACAATGAAAGCAAAGGGAGCAAAGTGAAGGCAAAAAGAGGGGACGGTGCACGTGCCTTTCTCCAAACGCGTCTTATCTATTTATAAGAGGAACGTTATGTCTGTCTTATTGGGAGATGACCATCGCCGTATCGCGCTTGGCCCAAGCTTATCAGTGAACTTGTCTCGACGCATTGCTAGAGTTGTTTGGGCAAACCCACTGGTCCACTCAATCGATCAGGCTGATCCAGGTCACCGATGAATATTCATTGAGTTCTCTGTTTAGAGACACGTGTCAGCTTGAAATTGGGCCCCACAAATAGGCCTCATCACTACTTTATTCAACCAAGATCATTATCATATGATCGTAGCATGACAATCACCCAAACGACTTCAATGACATATTTAGATACATAAATCGAAATCCACTTTTGTGAATATTAATATATATAGATGAATAAAATGAGACAAAACACTAATTTAACGATGATATGTATGACAACATTTTGATAAATGACTATCACAAAATATCTACGAAATAAAACACATGCTAAAATATCACCATCTTCAAATTGCTTAGTATTCTTTGTCTACTGTGCTCACTCCCAATCCTATCTTGCTATTAATTTGTTCAGAAAAAAAAAAAAAAAAGTCCTTGTAGAAGCATCTCATTAAATGGACCTACATTATTTTTGTTGGGGAGGGAGATGCAAAAACAAGCTCCTCTTACCCTCGCTGGTAGAAATAATAAAGGTATTCCATTCATGCTGGTATATGAACTCGAGGAATTTGAGAACTTGCACTCAAATGGGCCCAAGCCATCTTTTTATCTCCAACATCATAGGAGATTGATTGTCAAAAGCCAAATCATTTTTAGTTGGGCATTTCATTTTTGGGTTTACTGTGTAGATGTAAGCTGGAATGTAAGAGCACATTGACTTGTATGCATCTGTTTGAAACTTGGAAACAAAATTGAGACCCCAGTATGAATAAGAAACTAAGTGGGTTAGGCAAGGAATCAAGACTTCGCATAAAGTGTGGATCCCATTGTAGGCCATGCATGCATACCAAAACACTGGAATGTTCATTCTTGATAAGCCAGCTGCCCAGCCCACTTTGTTTCTAGCCGGCCCATTCCATTAGAAATCCCCCAATCAAAGCTTTTGTACACTTATTAAGTGAGAAGAGTCCAGAGTCATGCCAAAAAGATGTAAGCAAGTTAACTTATATAAATAAACCTAGAGATAATACTTATAATTTATCCACGTGAGACTAGAAAAAAAAAAAAGAAAAAAACTAAGAATTATAAAGAGAAATTGGAATTTTCATAATTTTTTTTTTTTTTTTTGAAAAGGTAAGAGGCATTATCATTTCAACTGATCACAATCCGATATAGGTGTGAGGAAATCAGGAGGAGAAGACCAGGTAATAGTCCTCGAGCTATTTACAGTCAGGAAAGAGAAATAAAAGTAGAAGTCCGACTGTGTAGTCAATCAATAAAATAATAAAAACATGAAACTTCATTAATCTCCAGTGAGATATAGTCTTAATAGGGTCTAAACCTCTATAACTCGCCACCTGTTCAATGTTCTGAGCACTAATTGGTACCGACCATCCAATAGGTTAATATCATTTGGGCTAAGAATTAGGACGAATAGAAGTTTCTAAGTTGTTGATGTTTTTACACTTAATTAAATAGAGGATCCTTATTTGTCTTGAAGTTAAAAAAAAAAAATACAACTTTGCAAATAATACTAGGGCAGTTTGGGAAAAGCTGGGGCCTACAAATTTATTACTGATGTCGAATATTATTATTGGTTTTACAGCCTGTTGAACAGCCATCATGTTCACGTAATCTTAACTTGTTTGAGAGGGCTAAGTTGAAAATTCATCACCTAAATTGGTTCAGCTGCTTTGAATTGCTCCAAATAATTCGGGTAGTTAAAGAAGCTGAGTTAGCGCCCTCAAATATAGTGGTAAAAAAATATCATCATTGAATGGGATGCAAAAGTGATAATTGATTGGACGAGGCTACCTTGGAGTATTGAGAGTATCATCTAAGGATGCTTAATATTCAGTTAATTGAATCATGGGCCTATTTTTTAAATTGAATCACTACTTCCAGTTTTTCAAAAACCATAAATCGAAATCAAATTAAAGGCAATTGATTAACCAGTTGATCTCTATATTTTTTAACTAGTTGGATTTGTCAATTTTTTGGTTTGTTGATGTTTATAATATATATTATAAATAAATATACTAGATATATATATATAATATATTATATAAACACACACATATATACAAATCGGTCGGATTAACTATTAATTTTTTATTTTAATTAACCGAAACCAGATCGGCATGCACCTGAGAAGTTTTGATTCAATTTTACCAGTTCGGTTTGATTTTTCGATTTTTAATGATGATCCACATCATAGTTTCATTTGAAGCTTTGGGTAGAGCTCTCTCATTGCTTGTTTCAGAACTCCATTTTCCATTGTCCCAAGAGGACAGACAGTTAGCCTTTCAATTGAACCGATCTGGGCTCTTAAGATTTTTCACCAAACATAAATTATAAATTGTAGGTTGTCTGTGCGCTTCTCCCAAACGCAAGCGGGCACTCAACCAGATGCCTCAACTCAAATCTCACATGGATAAATTTGACCCGGCCGGGCTCCTTTACGGATATCTATCATCTACAATATATGAAATGCTAGTTAGGCTTTAGGAAGACTTAATGTGTCAATGGAGATTTGACTAATCTAGCTATAATTAAGCAAGTAGTAGGAAGTAGAGTTGTTGGTGTAAAGCATTACCAACTTTGGCCATCAATAGTTTGAATAGACGTGATAGTCCCAAGGATTGGTCGAATACCATTTGTCATCGAGGTAGGTCGAATAAACCTCGAAGAAAATTAAAACTTTTGCATGTTTGATTGATTGAGGTGTGAAAATTAAAACATCATTAAATTATTGCATAGCAAGAAGTCACAGAATGGCAGCGAATTTGAACAAGAGTTCTTCGTATGACTAAGTCTGCTGAATATAGGAACGATTTTCTCTGGACTCCACTAGATAGACCACAGAATGACTAAGTCTGATGCTGAATAAAGCATCAGACCTAATAATAGTAGTGATGGGAGAGCTGTCTCGTCTTCCAATATAATTGTAGGAAAGAAATTCTTTGGTCACCAAAAGGTCAAGCACATCTTTTCCAAACAAATCATTTGCTCATATAGTAATTACTAAGGGTGCAAGTCGGTAGTTTTCACTGTTCTGAGTTTAGATTTAGGTTGGGCTTATTAAAATTTTGACAAAAGTCGATCCTTACTTACGTATTCATTCTTTTGTTGATGTGATGCCTAATGATACATAAGTGTTAATAAATAGATTTATCGTTATTTTTTTAATTTTCTAAATAAATCAAGTACAAAACGTTAAAACGTTTAGTCAATACACATTGCGGTTTCAAATACATACTTTGTATTTTGTAAAACTTAATTTGGATTAAAAAAAAAAAAAGATTCACTTGGGAATGGAGGCATCTATCTTTGCAAAAAGCATGGCTTGAGCTCTTTACAATGGGGAGATAGGATTTGTGTAGTCACACCACAAATATTTGGAATTGTGGTTGGCTTGAGTTTGAAGTTGGTTTATTTTGAAGAAGAAAAATGAGCTTGATTTTCACTAGATTTGTCAAGTATTTCAGAGTAAAATCTCCTACAAAAATGCCATCTACACTTCGTAGAGAGTAAAAACCCTAGAAAACCATCATTGTCTCACAACTCTACATGTTGTAGTCATAGAGGCTACTAGAATGGTGATGGATGTTTTGCCTCATAAGTTCGTCAAGGCACACGCTAATCATCTCAAACGATTGAGGAAGATAGAGCTTCCTTGCTCACTAGACTAATATTGGGAAACACCATCCACCTTGTGTAATGTGGGATGGTTTGTAAATTTGTAAAACACCATCTAGTTTCCACTATACCGAATGGTCTATACACTTGTGAGAATCATATAGACCCTTGTGGTTTATTAGATTCTAAGTGCATTTGATAGTGTAACTACAACCAAATCACTTGGGGGGATAGATGTTTGTAGCTATAAATGATGTTCCAAAATTGCAAGCAAACATCCAGTATTTTCAATTTCGGATGGGTTTTAAACCTATATTTTGGTTGGGCTTATTAAAATTTTGACAAAAGTCGATCCTTATATATATAGGCACTTATTCATTGTTTTGTTGATGTGGTGCCTAATGATACCTAAGTGTTAATAAGTAGATTCATCGTTATTTTTTTATTTTCTAAATAAATCAAGTACAAAACGTTAAAACGTTTAGTCAATACACATTGTGGTTTCAAATACATACTTTGTATTTTGTAAAACTTAATTTGGATTGAAAAAAAAAGATTCACTCGGGAATGGGGGCATCTATCTTTGTAGAAAGCATGGCTTGAGCTCTTTACAATGGGGAGAGAGGATTTGTGTAGTCAAACCACAAATATTTGGAATTGTGGTTGGCTTGAGTTTGAAGTTGGTTTATTTCGGAGAAGAAAAATGAGCTTGATTTTCACTAGATTTGTCAAGTATTTAAGAGTAAAATCTCCTACAAAAATGCCATCTACACTTCTTAAGAGTAAAAACCCTAGAGATCCATCATTGTAGTCATAGAGGCTACTAGAATGGTGATAGATGTTTTGCCTCATAAGTTCGTCAAGGCGCACGCTAATCATCTTAAACGATTGAGGAAGATAGAGTTTCCTCACTCACTAGACTAATATTGGGAAACACCATCCACCTTGTGTAATGTGAGATGGTTTGTAAATTTGTAAAACACCATCCAGTTTCCACTATACCGGATGGTCTATACACTTGTGAGAATCATATAGACCATTGTGGTTTATTAGATTCTAGGTGCATTTGATAGTGTAACTACAACCAGATCATTTGGGGGATAGATGTTTGTAGCTATAAATGATGTTTCAAAATTGCAAGCAAACATCCAGTATTTTCAATTTCGGATGGGTTTTAAGCCTAGTACATTATCCAATCTTCCCCATACCAGATGGTTTGTGTACTAGTTAGAATGATATACAACCAAATGGTTTGTTTGGTTTTAAAGGAATTTAAGTGTGTTAGATCACCTATGTATCTAATTATTGTAACTATAATTAATGATTCAAAATTGTAAGCAACCATCCAGAATATGTAATGCCGGATGATTTCCAAGTCTATAAAACACCATCCGGTCTCCACTATACCGGATGGTCTGTATAGTTGTGAGAATCATATAAAACCTTGTGGTATGTTGGGTTTTAGATGAATTTGAGAGTGTAAATAATATTTTGACACCTTAGTGATAAATATTTGCAACCCAATTGATTATTCAAAACTATAAGGAACTAGCCGATCTTTGTAATACCAAATGGTTGCCAAGCCTGTAAAACACTATTCAATTTGTTTGTTGAACACCATCCAGTCTATTATATATCAGATAGTCTAGACACTTACGAGAATCATATACAATTTTGTCCATCTCATAATTTACTTCCATGGTGGAGGTTTCATCCTATTTAGTACTACAATCCTATTGTTTCATCACTCATGTGCTAATGTGGCTTTTGGTTCGGTGGCTTAGGGAAAGTGTAGCTGTGGAATTGGTTGTTGGCTTGGTGAATGGTAGTAGTAGAGTTGATTGTTGCCACTGGTGCCAAAGAGAAAAAGAAGAAGTAGAAGAAGGGTATTGTCAATGGTAAGTAGCGGAAGTTGTCGGCTTGTAGCAATGGAGAGAGAGATGTTTACCTATATGAAATAAGAGAGGAGAGAAGCTTCAAACAGGAGTTTCAAGTTTCAACCATAAGAATAAGAAGACAAAGAGTAAAAAGGGGGAGAGATCAAGAGACTGAAAGAATAAAAGAATAAAAGAAAAGAGAGATGATCATGGTCTTATTAGCGGGTTTAAATGAAGGGCAATTTGGTTCTAAAAAATAATAAACTTCTCCCGCTCACTGCTTTTGCCATTATTTTCAAAAATAACTACATCTAATTGACCAAACTTGGTCATTTAATATGCAAAAAGTCAAAACTTAAAACTTAAAATATTTATTTTATCATTTTATTATAAAATTAGATATATTATATTATATATAATATTTATATATCATAATGTTTATATAACATTCATATTTATATAAATATTTATACATTAATATATATAATAATAATAATTTTGGTTTATAGCTGATAGTTTGATTCGGTTTCTAAAATCCAATAAATCAAACCAGTTGTAAATCACATATTAGCAAAATATCAAATCAAACCAAATCCGTTTGCGTTTTGATTTGGCAGTTTTAACTATGAACACCCTTATGAGGAATGCGAATCCCATTCCGTTTTTTTTTTTTTTTGAGGGGGGTAAATTTCTTAAACTACCCTTATGGTTTAGCTAAGTGACTAAGTTTACCCTTACTGTTTGAAATTTGACTAACGCTACCCTTAGTGTTTCTAACAATTGACTAACTTTAAGGGTAACAATTGACTGTCAAAAACAGTAGGTGTAGCGTTAGTCAATTTTCAAACAGTAAGAGTACACTTGGTCAATTAGCTAACCATAAGGGTAGTTTAAGAAATTTATATATATTTTTAGAGAATGACGGTTCAGCCTAGGGTTAGAATCTTTAGGCCCAAAGTACAGTTGGGGTGGGTGCCAACTCTGATGCCAATTCACGGGCGGGCATTGGTGTATAGAGTGGGGGTTGTTGACATTTTGAATGTTTATAGCTTTGCAATGGAATTCAGAAATCTTCATTGAGTTTGTCCGTACTTTTTCATTTTTTGGGGAAAATTCCCGATTAGTACCCTGTACTTTGGGCCTAGTGCCACTTTGGTACCCAAACTTTAAAATGCGACAATTCAGTACTCAAACTTTTAGAACGTGACAATCCAGTACCTGTCGTTTACTATTAACCAGCCATTAAGTGGCATTTGAAAAAGACACAAATGCCCTTCGAGTGTCATCTAATTTTCTTTATCAACCATCCAAACGTTGACAAAAAATTAACAGTTCCAAGTCTTTGCCTCTTCCATTCAAGAAAATTATATGACAAAAAATTAACACCCCAACTTTCTTGAATGGAAAAGGCAATGATTTGGGACTGTTAATTTTTTGTCAACATTTGGATGGTTGATAGAAAATTAGATGACACTCAAAGGACATTTGTGTCTTTTTCAAATGCCACTTAACGACTTATTAACATCTAGTTAACAGTAAGTACTGGATTGTCACATTTCAAAAGTTTTGGTACTGAATTATCGCATTTTAAAGTTCAGGGACCAAAATGGCACTAAGCCCAAATTACAGGGAATTTTCCCTTTTTTTACCAAAAAAAACTGTTTGAACTTTGAACTATAGTCATAATCTTGGAAATCTTCACCATTTCACAAGCAGTCCTCCGGCAAGGTAAGACTGACCGTCAGTTGGTCATCCTCTTCTTCTTTTTCTTTTTCCCCTCTTCCTCTTCTTTCTCCTCTTTCTTTCGCTCCTTATTCTTTCTCTCCCTCTTCCTCCTCTCTGTCACCACTACCGCTGCTAATACCGCCAGTAGTCGGTATTAACAAAGCTTTGTTCTTCCTCCCCTCTCCTTCTTCTTGCTTCCCCTCTTCTTCTTCTTTATTTTTTATTTTACTTGCTGCACTAATGCCTTGTTTTGCAGATCCGCCGTTAACAACCTAACAACCTGGTACAACTCAAAGGTATGTTACTCTTGTTTATTTTGTTTCCATTTCATAGCTACTTAACCAGATTTTTTTTTTTTTTGTGGGGGGAATCATTTGTCTTCAAACTTGTTATACCATTTGTCTTGTTTACAACTAAAAATTGTAACATAATTTCTGGGTTTATTTGGTAACTAATGTTGATCCAATCCATATGGTTGCACAAAAATGGTCATGGAAAACATCTTTCCAAAAATTGGAAAGCCTTAGAAATTGGTCATCTTGGCTCATATCATGTGGCACCAATATATTTCTCAACCGTTCAAGTTTGTTTCCAAGTTAAACCAAGAAGTCATTCATTTCTTCTGCATTTTTTACACAACCAAACACAGCCTACATGTTTTCCTCTACCTCCCCACAAAAAAACACAATTGTCTGCCATCTTGAGTCTTGCCTCCCCCTTTTTTGTCCTTTACTGCCTTTTGATTTTATCCTTGGTTAGGACATTGTCCAATACCACATTACCACTAGCTATGAGAGCACCCTTAAAAGAATGGAAGTCCACCCAAGCTTCACTTCCCCACAAGTCATTGTTTTCCCTCTTATCATCTTTTCAAAGAAAGAGGCAAAGGAATATTAAGAATAAAAAAATAAAAAAGAAAGAGGCACAGAGCTCATTGAATGTTCCTTTCACAACATCCTTTCATATTTTTTGAGCTTCACTTTAAATTGAATGGTCTACTTCCCTAAGGGCTGCTTTTTCACTCCAAACCTCTTCAACTGCTATTGAAGGGGATTCAAGGAATATAATTAGGTGAGTGAATAAAGTTGAGAAAGGTATATCTTATAATCCCTCCATATCCTTTTATGTATCAAATTCCATGTTCTTCTTGGATCTTCTTGTGGTCCTTCCTTTGAAAGTCTAAAGATGGGGGAATAATTATTCTTTCCAAAAGGAACTTCCTTGTGGCTCTCAAGATTATCTTAGTACACATAACATGCATACTATCATAACAGCATATCATTTTGAGGAGGCCCCTGGGAACTAGAGCGGAATTGGAAGGTGTGACTTGGTAGAGGCTTCTAGAAGAGAGTAAAAGTTGGTTGGAAAGGAACTTTGAGGAGGAAATTAGAAATTTTGTTTTCTCAATGAACATATCTAAAGCACTAGGGTCGGATGGGCTTACTATGACCTTCTTTCAAGATTGATGGAACATAGTCAAAGAAGACTTGCTTGAGGTTTTCAAAGAATTTGAGGATAATTTAGTGATAAGTCACAGAGTCGATGCTACTTTTTTACTCTTGATTCCTAAGAAGAAAGAGATCACGCACCCAAAGGATTTTAGACCTATTAATTTGGTGACTAGTGTGTATAAGATTGTGGCTAATGTCTTATATCTGAGGATCAAAAAGGTGATTCCATGCCTTATCAGCCAAGCCCAATGTGCTTTTTGTTCAGGGGAGACATATAGTTAATCAAATTCTAATAGCAAATGAATGTGAGGAGGAGATTGGGTAATCAAGGTTTTGTCTGTAATCTAGATCTTAAAAAGGCTTATAATCTAGTGGATTGGGGTTTTTTGTTACTTGTGCTAAGGAAGTGTGGGTTCGGGGATAGATGGTGCAAATGGATAAATGGTTGTCTAATCTCTTGCCATTATTCCATCTTAGTGAATGAGATAGTTAATGATTTTTTCCCAGCTAATAGGGGCCTAAGACAAGGCGATCCCTTGTCACATTTCTTATTCACTCTAATTGTTGATGCTTTTAGTAGACTCCTATCAGAAGTGGATAGCGTTGGGCTATTAAGAGGATGGAGAATAGACAAAGTTCCAACTACCCATCTTCAATTTGTAGATGATATAATATAATCTTTTGTGAGGGTTCTGATTTGACGGAGGTGAGAAATATAAAGGATTTAACAATTCACTTTGAGAGGGCCTGAAATCTAAAAATAAATTTTGAGAAGAGCTATGTAGTTGGGATAAATCTGAATAGAGGGGAGATGGAGTCTATAGCAGCTTGTTTAGAATGCACTTGGTCACAATGGCCTTTACCCTACTTAGGACTTCCCCTAGGTGCTAATCCAAAGGAAAATAAATTTTAGAACCCTATGATGGAAAATTTTGAAAAAAGATTGGCATCTTGGAAGAGAAACTATATATCCTTGGAGTGTAGAGTAATTCTGATTAAGGCAACTCTAGCCAACTTGCCAATCTACTTCCTATCAGTCTTTAGAATTCCAAAAAGAGAGGCAAGGAGGTTGGAAAATTTGATGAGGGATTTCTTACAAGAGCCTGGAGAAGAGAAAAAAGATCACTAAATTAGGTAGGAGGTAATAAGTCGAAGCAAAAAATGAGGTCTAGGATTAGAGAATGTAGTAAGTAAGAATGAAGATCTTTTAGGTAAGTGGCTTTGGAGGTGGCCCTTGGAGAGAGAGAGAGAGAGAGAGAGAGAGAGGTTATGGCATGAAGTGGTGAAGAGTATCCATGGCTATTCTGAATCAGGTTGGGATGTTGGGGTCTCTTGAAGGGCTTTTCTCCAAATACTCTAGAATGAAATTTTTGGCATTCTCCCCAAATTCCTCAAGTTTGTAAGGTATGATGCTTGCTCTAGAAAGTTGGAAACTCAATTCTTTTTTGGGAAGATATTTGGGTGGGCACTCAACCCCTAAAAGACCATTTCCCTTCCCTCTATTCTATCTCCCTCTTTAAAAAAAAAAACACATCTCAAGCCCCCCCCCTTCGGTTCTCCCTTTGGCTTTAAACTGGGATTTTGGGTTTCAAAGAGGTTTAAGGGATGATGAATTTGCTTGTGTTTTAGAGCTCTTGTGCTTCTTTCTTTAAATCTCTTTGTACCACCCCCTCCTCTCAGGTCTTCCCTGTTAAAGAACCAATACCTCCTAAAATAATTGTGTTCTATTGGGAAGCCTTTTATGGTAAGATCAATACTATGGAAAACCTACAAAAGAAGAAACATTATATGTATTTGTCCCCAAATTGGTGCTTTATGTGTAAAGTGAAGGGTGAGGACTATAACCATTTGTTGAGTTTTAACTCAACAAAAACCTCCTTTAATGATCATCTCAGTAATTTTACATACAAAATTGTTGAAATATATATTTTTGTTGAGTTAAAATGAGATTATTTCAGTAATTTTGTATGTAAAATAATTTATAAAAGAGTAGAATGGGTATTTAGAAAAAAAAATGGTGCATCAATCTAACATTTTTCATCTAGGACGGTGACGGAAGAGAGATTTTTGTTGAGTTTCTGAAAAATTCAGGGGAGGTAATTGTTAAAATGAAACTATAGGAAAAATTTTTATGATTGTCAAAAAATTCAGGGGAAGTTTTTGTATTTTACCATAAACTTTAATTAATTTCTTGAGAGTTGAGAGGAACCAGCAAATTAAAAAATAGACGGCACGGGCAGGACATGTCAACCCCCTCTAATTTTGATCTCGCCATGCATCAAGACGCATGTCTTGAAAGCAACTCCATCGTATATGGTTGGATGCAAATTGCAAACAGAGATGAGAGATGAAAGAGAGGAGGAGAAATTTTAGACCCCCGTCTTACCTCTTGTGATGATCTTTGGCCGCTCAAGTTTTGCTATTCGGAGGAGGGACGACGTGGTCGTCAATCCATTTCACACTCTACTAATCACACTACTGATTTATTACTTAGTTCCAAAATTTTAAACAGAGTTAAATCGTACAAAACCTTGAGAAGGAGAACTTCTTTTCAAGCTTGGAAATCACATATGTTTTTTTTTCTTCGCCAAAAGGCAACCCTTCATTTACAAGAAAACAGACACAGAACAAAGAACTTAAGACTCAAACCTATAAAAGCAATCAAAACAAATCAATTCCCACTAGACACCACCAAAAACATAAAAAAAAAAAAAAAAAACAATTTGGAACAGCTGAGCACCAAGAGTGTTATCAAGCAAGACCTCTGCAAGTGGTGTCAACGAAAATTCGCTAACAAATGAAAGTCATAATCCTTCAACAGAGACCCCAGAGCTTGGAAATCACATCTGTTCGATCGGAGTATGTTGAGGATAGAAAATGATGGAGATTTGAACTAGAGGCATTCAGAAATTGCCACATGACGTGAAGGTGAGTTAATGTGGGAAACGCCTAGTTATTTCTCACGGTCACAGTCATCCTAGACTCGTAGAGAATTAACGAAGTTAATATTAGTATAGCAGTCGCGAGTCGAGTTACTAACTAATCTAAAGAGGCACATCACATCCCTAATTAATCGAGGAGAGCAAAAGGTACTCTTCTTCTTCTTTTGTAAAAGTCAGAGTTAGCCTTGAATTGAACGTTTCTCAAGACGAAGGTAGAGTTTTCAACGTTCCATGGCTCTTCCGTCTGGGTGACTGCCTGGGTCGATATGAACTTCCACTAATTTCATGGGCCCATGGGCCGCTTTTTTCTTGGGCGGATGAGTTTGAGAATGTAGGTATGGTGGTAGCTCTCGGGCCCATGTTTGGTGGTAGCCGATGTTCTGGTTGAGAAGAGTGGAAGTTCAGGGTCTGAGGGTGTCTAGTCCTGGTTTCAACAATTTGGGACAGTTTGAAAACAGCTACAGCCCCCAGACAAGCCAAATTACACTCTACCTTGGCAAGGAATCTAAGAAATCTATTTCTTGTTAAGAGGAATGCAAAAAGGGCAGGCTTGAAAATGTTATAAGAAGCACGTAGAGTGTGGTTCTTAGTGGAGTGGGTGAGGAGTTGTCCCATCTACACAATCTATTTACAGTTTAGAATAACTTTGGACTGTGGTATAGTGTGGATTGATCCCCATTACAATCTACATTCACCAATTTCTCATCCACACTATACAATACTCTCTTACCTGACGAGATCCTCCACGGCATCATCTGATTGCTCCCCATAAATTCGGCTGCAAGAACTAGCATTCTTTCTGCTAGGTGTCATCCCATATCAGTCTGGATCTGGACGCAAATTTCGGTCCCAATACTGATAATAATGAAGCCAAAGAAGAGGTAATAAGAGTGCTGTCATTAAATTTCTAGTCTTGTATTATACTGGGGTTATGGAAGCTCTAGGTCTATGTACGGGTGATGCCTCGGGTTGATCATGATCATTCTTCTTCATTCCTCATCTGAAGAAGCCAAGGAACAGCAGATCCTCTCGGCTACCATGGGACCAAATAAAGAACTACATCTCGACTTCTCCTCCAATGTTCATAGCTCCCATCCTAATAAATCCACTGATCATAGCCTTGCAGAGATGGACTTCAGTCAGTGCCAAGTCCCGTTCGAACAGCCTTTTGCATTGGGAATATCTCCGTACCTATGCACCTTATTTCATGGGGGAAGATATTCCCAATGCAAGGCCCTAAAGGCTGTTTGAACGGGCCTTGCACTGACTGAAGCCGATCGAGTTCACTTCAGCCTTGCATCTCTCAGGAGTCGGGACGCTTCACCACCTCAGATCAATTAGCCCCCTTATAACCAGGAGATTGGTCTCTAATTTGTTCTCCAATCGTCATCTTCTAGCTAGAAACCCTGGAGATTGTAAACTGCGGTGGATTGCAAAGTCTAAACATTAACGCCGATAACAGAGTTAAGCACTTGACAGTGATGGACTGTCCCGACATGATCATGTTTACACTCTGCGCACCCCATCTCCAATCGTTTCGGTACCGAGGGGTCCTCCTCCCACAGTTCCACCTGAAGGACGTTCCGAATTTGGTTGATGTGATGCTCGATTTAAGAGATGGTCCCAGTAGCTTGGATTTTGATTGCGAGGAGACTCTAGCTCTTCTTGCAGACATTACCAACGTCTAGACACTTACCGTGAGCGGCTGGCTTCTTGAGGTATATATATCTTAATTTGTCTTCCAAATTAGCTGATTGATCTTACCATTACTAACCGCACTGCTGGTCTGCTGCTACCATTTCCCAAAGTGTCTCTGCGTGGACCGACTCCATAATCAACAGAACCAAGCCGGAGTCTCTAGCCTGTTTCCTGGGAGAGGATGTTCATAGATGTAAGTTTTTTATATATCCTATACCCAACATCATAATTAACGAGATTAATCAATCACCACCAAGTGGGAGTTAATTACTTCTCATGCAATACAAGTACATTATGGTCAACAAAATTTGCAGGTCGATGGAGGACGCAATCACATCCCCTGTCCAATCTTTAACCATTGATGGATTGCCCAAGCGTAAAAGATGCTGCACTGCAATTGGATCACCTCAATACAACTGTTAAAATTGCGGGCATTACAGACACAGAGCGAGAGGATGAACTGCTATCGGTGGACCTTCTACAAAAGCAGGCAGTTTTTCTTCCGTCGACGATGGTGGTAACGTCGCCGGAGAATCAACCGTGGTGGGTTATTTCATATGAACATGCAATAGCCAATAGTGTTGAAAATATAGAAGAGCAGAGAAAAAGATAGACAATGTGTTACATAAAAATGTAAATTGTCCACACCATTAATACGTTTTGGTCCGATCCCCCTCAAAATCCTCAACAACCGTGGATACATGGCACAAGAGAGGCGTCGAGTGACATCACATTTGATATGACCACGGTCGTACGCAGCGCTGAAAACCAGAGCGATCTGTTTTTTATTCGATGGCTGATCCGCTGAAATGTCTATATATGTTTCATTAAGGGTCACAATTGCGAGCTATGACCACGGTTGTAGTACTGCTGAAAAAGAATTTGTCGTGTTGTGGAAATCAGTGGACCTTAATTGCTATGGCACATCATACATAAGGTCACAGCAAGGATAGATAATGGTGACTGGTGAGGAAGGTTGTGGCTCTGTTGTTGTTCACAATTCTGTACATATATGCAGTATTCAGCAATGGAATCCAGCCGGACACAGATCATGGTGGAACTGTTATTGGTTGGGATGGGGGAGGAGATCCCAACTCTCAGGCCTCAGCAATGAGTTTGTCCCAAGTCGCTGCTTCAAAGTTGAATACTGGTATATTCAACCAAAGTTGGATTCTTTTTTTCTTTAAGCTGTGCTTTTTTTTTTGGTGTAAAACCTCATTCATGTACAGGTTCATTGATGGAGTTTCAGATTAAACCATTTGAAATCTCGATAATCAATGTAAAACCTCACCATAACGCTGATGATTCTGAATCCATGGTGACATTTTACACCAATCTTGATTTATTCTATAAGCAAACGCCAACAAAACCAAACCAATGATAAAATTTTACAAATAAACAAGCGCAACCTTATCAAACAAATAAAGTTAATTTTGAATTTAGCAAAGAAAGGGATGGAAGTAAAATTAATAAGAAATCTAACTCCTCGCCAATTTCCATGCTGGTCGATCTATATGAAGTATGAAGACATGAAGTTTATGTAACGCATGAAATAAAAACAAGGCAAATTGTCTAAAACTCATCATGAATTTTAACATTTTTCTTAAACTCACCCCAACGTTTTAAAATGTCTAAATCAGTAAGTTTTTATTTTCCAAAACTCACCTTCCTTAGTGCACGTTAATGTTTCTTAACAGAGGTGTCCACGTCAGCATAAATAACAATTTTTATGATTAAATCACTCTTGAATGGTGAGTTAGAGGAAAAGGGTCTTTTTCATTTTTCATTTTCTTTTTTTTTTACATTTTTAGTGTTTTGTTATAATTTCTGTTTTTTTTACATTTTTCTATTTCCTACCATCTATAAAATTTCCTGTATTTTTTTTGTTATTTATTTGCAATTTCTGTTTTTTTCTATAATTTTTTGTGTTTTTTCTACAATTTTTATTTACTGGTTTTGTTTTTCAATTTCTATAGTTTCTATAATTTGAAAATAATTTTTTATTGTGTGCAATTTCTATAATTTTTTTATATTTTTTGTAATATCTATGTTTTTATATATATTTTATGTTTGAAAATATTTTTTGAACTTTTTCCATTTTTTCATGTCTAAATATTAAAATATATGTATATATTTTATATTTTTTTATGAAATTTAAAATGATAATATATTAACAACCGTTAGTCTCTTTAATATCAAATTAATAACATAATGAGTTTTAAGCATTTTAAAAAATTGTGATGAATTTAAGAAAAATGCTGAAAATTCATGATGAATTTTTGAGAATTTCCCTATGACATGACTGTATGAAATAACGTTTTACCTAGAGAATCATGGCATTGGATGTATATCTGTTGACCCACCACGATGTCACTTGGATTCAAAGTTTTAGCGCATGATACAACGTCGTAGAAAAAAGTGGTTTGGACCCGTTTAATGACTTCGAACTTCCAAGTGTAGAATGACGAATGCTAATATGTTCTATTTGACATAAAATAAGGTTTTCATTTAGAAAGCATACAATGATACTATCTAGCAACTCCTTAAAGATTAGTTAAAACCCTAATTCACTAAAGCTGAGAATTATATTCGAGATATATATTTCTGGGATACTACAGTCGATCAGGTCTAACAAGCTACTTTTAGCTCATTTAAAAAAAATGGATCTTAAAATTAGGGTATCTATGTATATAATATTTTTCTTGTAGCCCTCATATTTCTTTTCTTTTTTCCAAGGTTTTGAAAATTGAATTAGACAGGAAATCGTTATGGGTCTGGTTTTTAGGTTGAATGATCCGGTCATCGGGTCCAAACGGATGATCTGCTTTGCCAAAAAATTAAAATATGGCCAAAAACCGTTGTTCGAGTCAATAGTTTGACTGTCTGGGTCAATGATTTGCTGACTAAATCAACAATTTTTTGCCAAAAAACAGTTTTAGGGTGAAATAATTTTTTATTTTTCTGGTCTAATTCACTTTTGAAAACACTGCTTTTTCTAATATGGGTTTAGGCTATTTAAGACGTCAATCCAAATCGATCTCGAGTGTAGGCCAAATTCAAATTTTCTGTCCCAAGCCCAATTTGTAATTCCCAAAACTCAGGCCCAATTTATACAAAAAGTTGGATTAGGTTAGGTTAGGTTAGGCTCAGGTTGAACCCGTTCAAGTTCTAATTCTACACAAAAGTGATTACCAGTTTACCACCACCCTCAAAAAGATTAATGATAATTGTCTCCTCTCTCAAACAAAAATAACCGAGAAGTACGAATTTATCTAATGCAAATTTCTGATTTACACTGCAGAGATATAAACATTCTGAAGGACCACAATCCACACTCTATGCATCAATACCTCCTGTGAATAAACATCAATTCTAAGCTGGCACCTACCCCAACAGTATTTTCAGCCTATAAATTCTGACCCTGGGCTGATCGGTTATTCTCCCCAAAAATAATAATTTCTTTCTTTTTTTAGAAACCCAAAAACATTCGTTCATCTAACTTACATTTACAAAATGACAATGGGTGTTGAAAAGAAAATAGTTTAGAATAGTGACCACGTACTTACCCATGGGGTGGTCGTTATCTAGTACAGAATGAAAGATAAGCCACATGCGCTGGATTTGAGTCATTTGACCACTAAAGAACAATTCAATCCATGTGAATGTGGCAGTTATGAAGAGACATATGTGCAATATCAAAAATCTGTATTGGCCGTGTCTGTATTTTTTCATTTTTTATAAGTAAATTCCACCCCCAAAAAATTAATAAAAGAAAAAAAAAAAACTACTTAAAAATATGCCTTCCACACATTTTCTATTTTCTATGAATAAAAACATAAATACGGGAGATGTTCCGGATGCATGACTGCAGTGTTGTGAGGACTGTGTATAAACAAAATCCGATCTCAGGTGTGAATCATTAATATTTGTGATGATAAATGAATAGTTGAGTGTCGGGCTCGTGGTACCGAGATCCGTAAATGCGATAGAGTCAAGTAGCTACATTCATTCAGATATGAAGAATAGTTGCCATCAATCACCCAAATGGAAAGCAACCTTAGCTGGTTGACATGGCTGCAGTCCTTGCAGAGAGAAGTAGGCTAGGCTCTCCTTAGGCCGAAGGTAGCCTTGTATTCCAAAGAAAAGAAAGCAACCGCAGGCAGAACATATGGGAATCCAAAATCCAAAGTAGCACCTGGCAAAATTTGAAAATGAAGTAAACGGGCCCGCTGGGGCCTTGGGGCCTCACACTCTCTATCCACCCAAATTACAAATTTACAAGGCAACAAGAAAGTAAGGCCGTGTTTGGTTTCATAATAGGAAACAAATAAAAATGTTGATGGAAAACTGCGTTTTATGAGGGTGCAAATGGAAAATGGAAGCAAATTTGTTCACATTTTGGTTTTATTTGTGTTCGGTAAGAATGCATTTTCGTACTTAAATGTAAGTACATGTAAACAATTATCACAGAACCTATGGTAAAGACTAGACCTGTTCATGGGTCGGGTAGCCCAATGACCCGGCCCGACCCGCACCCCAGTCGGGCTTGGTCATGTAATTAGGCCCGCGGGCCTGACCTCGGGCCTAACATAGTAAGCCCGATTGTGTTTCGGGTCGGGCTCTGGATTTGTCAAAAAAGCCCGGCCCGAGCTCGGCCCAGCTCGACTCAGCATTATATATTTTATAAAATATATAATATGTATTTTATATATTATATAAAATATATAAATAATATAATATTTATTAAAATATATATTTATAATTTAATATATATTTTTTTTTATTCTTTTCTTTATAATTTTTCTCTCTCTCTCTTTATTCAACCGCTTCAACAGTAGTAATAGTAACAGTATAGGCTAAATTTCGGGCTCGGGCCTAGGCCCGGACTTTGGCCTTTTTATGAGGGCCGGGCTCAGGCCTTAAAAAAATCTATTAATACAGAGTGAAAGCCCGGCCTGGCCCGGCCCATGAACAGGTCTAGTAAAGACCATAATAATGCAAAACAATGTTTTTGACCCAAATGGTTAGACCATTTGGCCTAGGCACCGTCTAGGCAACCAGTTCCGTTTTACTCCAAATCTAATCCTTGGTCAAAAATTATTCAATCGGTCAACAACACATTGACCAGAGTGATCTAATTGTTGACCTATTTGACCCGTTCAACAATTTTTTGCCATTTTTTATTTTATTTTTATTTTTTAATTTTTTAATTTTTTTTTGTTTTGTTTGAACATGTCATCTATTAGAACTGAACGGTCAAACCGGTGGCCAAAATAGTTCTGTTTTTGAATTGTTTTTTAAAACATTGATGCAAAGATAAACATCACAATTGGTGCAAATCACATAACTGGGAATCGAAATAGAAAAACTACATGACTCCCAAAACTCTAGAAAACATGTGATGACACTTGTGAAATCATGTTGATCCTTTCATTAGCAATGATTGTATTCAAAACACAAGATTGCTAAAAGAGACAATGTGATAACAACAAAAAACATTATATTGCGATTAATGAATCATGTGATATCACAAAAGATATCCAATACTACATTTGTAATAGAATTCATCCGCCATCACATCCATTTCATAGCTTAATCCGACATCGCATGAAGCCATGAAGTACAACAATGCCTAATATAACACTGATATTGGTTCACTGTGATGCCATGTGTAAATACTTGGATGTTTTCCATAAGAGGTATTATCCCACATGGCCATAGGTGAGCTTCCATGAAGGATTGTAGCTACAAACATACTCATATGCGAACTCTAAAGACATGAATTCCTAACCCAAAGTGATTCTCATGGACACGTGACGAAACCCGAAGCTACTTATCTGTTTTATGTTTAACGAATTTTAACCGCCTCTTCGAGACAATAAAGTTTCCCTTTGTCATCTTCCCTGTTACCTCTTATAGCTACACCTCTCTCTCTCTCTCTCTCTCTCTCTCTCTCTCTCTCTCTCTGAACCATAGTAATTCAATCTCATGCTTCTTGTTTAGGTGGTATCCGAGCTAGCCGAGGATGCCACGTGGTGGATTTGTGGTTGTCCTCTTCAAACCACATCAACATTGTCATCCGAAAATGCATGACGGAAGAGCACAATCAAAAGGAGTGTTTCACATGAACAAGGAAGCTAACTTTGCTGAGGAAAGGGGAACCCTTCAAAGACTTTGGTGGATAACTTCAACCCGACAACCTTGGAAGCCCAATCCAACTAGGACACAGATGGTTGACTATAAATAGGTATTCTCCACTCCTTGGCTCAGAACCAGCATCACTCTGGTTTGCTCCTCTCGACCAATCCCATTACCTTACTAACTTGAGTGTCGGAGTGCCTACCCAAGAAACAACTCCTTGGGCTTTGAATCTTCTTGTGGTTGTAGATCTTGGTGTACAGCTTCATCCTTCCACCTCGATAGAATCACTTGACAGTGCCCTCAATTTGAAACACTATGGATCGGACAACATCACTTCTAGCTATAGCCCTTGCCATTATATACTCACCCAATCCTTCGATCATCATGTAAGCCTCAACTCTAGCCTTACCTCTTCTCTCATAGGAGATAAAATAAATTTGCTTGTAAATCATCTTCTACATTCAAAATGGAAGCAATTTCTTTCTCAAAATTGAACGATATAAAAAGTTTGTTTCTAGCCTTGAGATTTATGTTTGTATCCATCAAAATCAATGCAAACTGAACAAGATTTGCATCATTTTTTTTTTTTTGAAAACAAATTTACAATCACGTGAGTGTATTCACTCTCATTGAAAGCTTTCTCTCGACGTTTTATACCACACAGCCACCAAACAGACCTTTAAGATAATATTCGGGATATAGGCACTATTAGGCAGGGAAGTGTTTGTACTGATGTTGGATGGGGAGTCGGGGACCAGTCGCGGCGCGATGACGGACGGCCATATGCTACGTTTTCAGCGTGTTGACTGTCATATGGAAATTCGGGATCTGGTCCCAACGCAGGGACGAACAGTTATTGCAGCCGTGCATTGGGAACATCTCACCACCACGACCAATGCACGGCTGCAACGGCCGTTGAGATTTACTGGGACCAGCGCCTGACTCGCCAAGTCGCCATATGGCAATATGCTTTACCTTTTCGGCGATCTACTCATCCGAACACCGGGCCAGACCGGAGTGGTACTGGATGCTTCTTTCTGTCTTCTGTGGTTAAACTTTTAAAAGAGTGAGTCCCATGCGTCACGTGAAGGTGATGCTTATGTGTCCACCTATTGAAGTTCTTTCCTAATCCCTCGTCGACCAATTATCATCAATCTCCCACGTGGGACTCCTGGTCCCACGATTTCCTCAAGCAATATTTTATTTATTTTTTTATTCCAACTTTTGTTTCTTAACCCTTACTCTATGTCTCTGTCTCGAGAATATATATATATGAATAGATATAGCAATCATCGTAACACATCTCCCTGCCCCAACTGTGAATCTGTGATCTCTTCTCTCTTCTCCCTTCTCCCAATTTTCTATCCCTCCCCAGTCCGGCAGTCCCCATCTACGGCCGGTGCTTATTTCTTCTTCTATAGTCGCTGTTAAGAGAGCGAGAGCAGAAGCTACCTCCAACTGCAACCATGGCGGACTCTTCTCCTGCTTCATATATCCATATGGTGAATAAAATTTCTCTAGCTGTTTCCATCTTTCCTTGTTTGTTTTGATGTTCAGGAAAAAAAGTTAGATATGACCGAACAAATTGAATGGTATATATACTTTCATTTATGCTTCTAATTGATGGCGTTGTTATGTATTATGTGTTGGGTGACGGCGGGATGCTGTGGTAGGTGCAGCACATGATAGAAAAGTGTCTGCTATTCTACATGACCAAAGAAGAGTGCGTGGAAGCCCTCTCCAAACATGCAAATATCAAGCCTGTAATAACTTCCACAGGTGCGATTACAATCATTCCTCTGTATCAAACAACATACATAACATATATATACGCACCAATTTGATAAAATGATATATAAATGGAATAATATGGGGTGGGGTGCAGTATGGAAAGAATTGGAGAAAGAGAACAAGGAATTCTTCGAAGCATACACGAGGAGCAGGGAAGATCGGATGGCCCAAGTGGAGACAAGGCAAATGATCCAAAGGATGCTCACCGATTCCGACGGCCACAACTAGGTGCTAACTAACTAGTGAGATGCAAATATGCAATAATATCAATTAAAGTAAAAGATGATCACGACGATCTTCGTCTAATGGTGGGGGAGGACCGGAGGAGGAGAGTACTCAGTACTCTGACTGTAGGTGCCGTTCCCGTGCTGCTGATGACCGTCTGACCGACTGAAGGAGCTTTTTACATTTTTGCTCATCAGCTGCTGCCCGTTCCATATCTGATTATGTAGTTACATGTATGGTAAGTAGCATATGATGATTAAGGCAGAAGAGAGGAGACAGGGCAGATGAGAGAGGGAATTGATCATGGTTGGATTATGTGTTGTCCCCACGCTCATTACCGTGGGCTTCATCATCAAGAATAATTCATGAAGATGATGATATATTAATTAAAATTAGCAAAAGGAGGGGGAAGGGCAAAATGGTCGTATTAATGGGAATCTTAATTGCATTTGCATCTTTGGCCACGGGCCGGAAGTCGCCATCTTGTTTCTTATCAAGTGTTTGTAAACTCAAAATGGTAATTTAATTGAAGTGGGTGTTCATCGAAATTCGATCGGTCCCATCTGCCGGAAGTCGGCACGTGCCCCCTCGGTAGGCCTGTCATCGGATCGATTCAACATGCCGTTGGTTGCATTCGACTCCGATCCGAAATTCGATCAGATTATGTATAAGAATGAAGAATCTGAGTTCGAATCTCATCGATTTTTTTCGGATTTTAATCCGATTTCGATTGAAGTTGAATGGTGTAATATCATTAAAACAAAATCTATAATCAATAATTTTTATTCAAAAGTTTTGAAATAATTCTATAATCTATAAAATTTAAATTTTTATTTCAAAATTTTTGAAATAATCTATAATTATTCAAAACAAATAAAAACCTATGATCAACAAAAAAAAATGGTACATGAGAGTTCTATGGTCAAGAAGAAAACTTAGGTGAGAAAAGAACGGCAATGACGAGAGGAGAGAACGGCAGCAACTTGGCAAATGGCAAGGCAAATTAGGCAACGGCAAGAGAGAAGTGAGAAGAAAATATCGACTATTGAAGTGTTGAATGAGGGTGTAGGATTTTAGGGCTGGCCGATTGGGAGTTTGATGAACAGATTTCCTCATTTACCCCTAACAAATTTTATCTATTCCATTAATGTATAAAAGCATATAATATAAAATATATTTATATTTATAAATACATCAGAATCAGAATTTTATCAGATGGGATGGGGTGAATCTGAGTTTGATCCGATTTTTAATTAGATTCTACTTTTACCATCCGAATCCAATCCAATATGACATTTACCTCATTCAAATCCGAGATTATCAAATCGAATATCAGATTGGGCTGCAGGTTTACAGGTATCGTTGATAGGCCTACACCTAGGCCTTGGGTGATGGCAATGTTTTAAAAACCGACGTAGAGGCTGAACTGTTTTTGCCTCTAGGTTGCGGGTATATATATATTTGTGTGTGTGTATAAATATATATTTAACAATAAATAATGTATAAATATTTTTTAGATATATTATATGTATTATTTTATATTTACTTTATATTTTTTAATTTTTTTAGTTATAAAAAATATTAAAAATTATAATTTTAGGCCAAAAAGTTGATTTTTTCGTGAAAATAGCAGGGCAAGACACCTACAACTCCTTGGTACGCATAGATCTCGAAAAGTTATCCAAAGTTAAAAAAAAAAATCACCCCAGTCGAATATTGGAGTGCAAAGTTATAGCCTCTAAAAGTTTTATATGCAATGAGTGTAGAACCCGTGACTTGATCACGAGGGCAAACAAATTAATAATAAAACCGGCCAAATCGAACGGTTCTTAACCAAGTCAATAGTTTTTGACCGCATGACCAATCTTAACTTAACCAAACCCAAAATCTTAGCCGAATGATGGTTCGAACAATTCGACCAACTGCGTCAGCAGTGAGCTGGATTTCATGAAACGTTTCACACGTGGAGGTGGAATTCCCTGGCTTATGGGTGTGTCCTTACCTCCTCTCACTCTCAGGTCTCTACTCTCTAGCTAATCTCTTGATCTGTGCATATAAATATAAACTGCGTTTCCTTTTCATTTTCTCTCCCGCTTGTATGCAGTGATAAAGTTGTGCAGTTGCACTTTGGCCTAGCGGGCTGCCGGCAGCCGGCGTTGTTTGCACGGTGCACTTTCGCCGTACGTAGCCTCTAGTCTCTGTTTTGATCAAGGGATGGTGGAATAATATATATATATATATATATATATATATATATACTTCACTTAAAATTACCAACATCTAGACTGCCGTTAAGTCTGGACTCGGAAATTCATTTGGATTTCATCAACCCACCTCTCGTTCATCATTCCTCTTCCTCTTATCTTACCCTGTTCTATCTTTCTCTCTGTCGCTCCTCATTTTCCATGCCTCTCGTCACTATTGCAAATTTGCAACCAGAATGGAAAAATGGAGCCATTATCAGTGACATTAGCTCATGTGCCTGTCTTCCCAATCCCCCTATAGGGCCACATAAACTATGTGCTCAATTTCATGTCACATTCTTTAGCACTGAATACATCCATCACCGTCTCCTCCGCTTTACCAACCTCAGCTCCCGCTTCGCCCGTTGGCCTGGATTCCACTTTGCAACCATCCCATGTCTTTCTTTTGATCACCCCCCCGCTCAAGTCCACACGATGGAATTGTTGATGATGATAGAGTGGCCATAGGCCCTCGTTTAATCATCAACATGTTGAAATATCCAATGGCCATGTGATAAACCACATGTTGATAGTTGATGGTTATCTCCATACAATACTCTCACACACAATCATTCATTTTAAATAATTATCTATTTATTTTTTTTATAAAAATAAATTTATTCGATTGTTTATTTGAAAATATTTTCATGCATGGAGATACCAATGTTGTTGGACTATTCATTATCCAGTTCTTATTGAGTCAATAGATATCCATTTGACCCAGTGTAGACTGGATGACCAAGTGGTTAGATCCTTGGTCAACATAAGACACTTGTCTCAAATCTGATACATTATGAATTCTAATGCTAAGGAATATTTATCTCAATTGGTTATTCCTCTAACTGTTTGTTCCTAATGTCAAGAAATTTAACATTGGAGAAGCAACTATAATGTCAAGGAACTTCAACAACACAATGACATAAGTTCTTTATTGAGAAGGGAAAAATTTCCTCTCAAAATCAGTTCTCTCTTACACCTTGTTCAAGAGGTTGGTGTTTCAGATCCTTCAGTGCACAGCTGCTATTATTCTCTTTGCATGCAGGTTTGACACGTAGAGATCTCAGTCGTTAGCTTATGCATATACTTGGAGCATCAGTTGACTCCTTAAAAATCATGCCCATGCCTCTTTTATATATGGAACATCGAATTCAAAGTCGGATTTCAAATACGGTTGACACCCCTACATGCGCTACCGTGCAATTTTTTGGTAGATTTCTTCTCAAATGCAACCATTATCGGAGAAACTACCAATGGTTAACATTGGAACAAGCGGCGTTCTCAGAAGTTGCAGCGGAGGAACTATTGGCGAGTGATCTCCGGCAGTTGCAGCTGGGAAGAAGAAACGAATTTGAGGGAGAGGGTTGAGCGGTTGAGAGCAGCCTCCGACGGTAGGTAACAGTGGTCTCTGACGGTCAAATGCAGGGGGTGAAACCGGAGGTGACAGGGGAATGAAAGAAGACCGAGAGAGAGAAATGGTAGACATGGAATGAATTTGTTTCAAGAGCTTGGGCGGGCAAGATATGAGCAAACGAAATTTAATTTTTTTGGAAGTCCAGACTGAGTTAAAATGTGGGCTCCGTTAACTCCTGGCTTGTAGCAAACGAGGGACGTATTGACATCCTTTGGCATGAGACAGACGGAAAATTTTCTGTCCCGATGTGAGCTCTCTTTTTCAGTACACTCTATAATGGGGGCAGCGTCACATCACTTTCAGCGTTTCAGCTCTCAGGCACATGATCAGTTTTCGTCTTGGCTTTCCCTCGACAAAAACTATGGCATCTCGTGCAGTGCTATCCTAAAAATAGGATTTGGGTGACTCTACTCAAGTACTCTCCTCTAGTCTGTAGGTGTACACCCTGCGTGGCCCGTGCACGAGAATGCTGGGAATTGCGTTGTTATGCGCGTGTTAACGACTTAACGTGTGTACTGCATTTGAAAATATGTTAGTTACACATTACACGATACAAATCCATCCAAGCGTCCCAATCCACTCAGTAGCCGGAAACTTCACTACTCACTTGTAAGCTTTTTAGGAAAATTTTCGATTAATACCGTATAATTCGGTTTTAAAATTTTAAAATACAATAATTCAGTATCCAAAATTTTAAAATGTATTAATTCAATAATTGTTGGTAATTAATCCGTAATTCTTCTTATCAATCATTCAGACATTAATAAAAATGAACAGTTCCAATTTTTTATCTCTTCTGTTCATTTTTTATCAAAGTTTGAATAATTGATAAAAAAAATTAAATAACAATCAAAAGTCATTTATGTCTTTTTTAAATACAACTTAACGGCTAGTTGATGGGATGGTTAACAGCAAATACTTAGATTAATACGTTTTGAAACTTCATATACTGAATTATTGCATTTTAAAATATGAAAACCAAAATAGCACTAAATCCAAAATTTTCCCTTCTTTTTACTGCATTGCATATAGGTTGATTAACTCATTTGGCTCGTCGTTGCTTTATATTTGGTTGGCTTCTATTATTGTATTTTGAAAAAAAATTGTTTACAAAAAACAAAATCAATCATATCATCGAATATCCTGTAAATGAGCCTAAAAGTCAAGCCCAAACACAGAAAACAACCCACGCTGGCGTTGAAATAATCTATCCTGACCCCTGAAAGCTGGATGTCTCCCATGAGACTATATTGGGCCTATTATTGAAAATGTTATTCTTTCTTCTGTAACGTTATCCTAAAGGATATGTACACACAAAGCAAATCTGATTTACCTGGTGTATGCCCCTAGAGGGACCAAATGAAAATGAAAATCTATGTGAATATGGTGGGGGAGAATGTGTAATAAAAAGGAAAACAAATCCTTAAAAACTAGTTTTTGTTTTATGGGCTATTTGGAAAAATAGGAACTCCAAAATTTTTAATGATATTATTATCCCCCATTCCATTAATCTTAGAAAGAACACTTAACATGTTCTTGGAAACTATTGAGGGAGATCAAAACATTACCTCTGCCCCAACTCACAAAATTTGGAAAATATATTGTATGGTCAGCTCCAAAGTACGACTACACTAAAATAAATTTTGATGCATCATCTTATAGTGAAGGGAAGTGTTCTATGACCAATATTGTATGTGGACCATCTTGGGCATGTTAAAGCTTATAAACTTGACACCTGTTCCATTAATTAAGCTGAAGCTTGGGCCGCATGAGAAACCCATATCCATGCTACAAAATTTAGGGAATCTCCTATTATCGTTGAAGGGAATTCATCTCTTGTCTCAACATAAAAAGTGTTGTACCCTCAGAGCTGAAAGGTATTATCTCTGGCTATTTACAGAGGAGAAATCTGATCATAGAAGGTTTCAAGTATCAACGTGTTTATAGAGAGTCAAATCATCTCTAGCTATCTCATCTCTTCTCTTTACCCTTTCTCTCATTTATTTTGCTGACTTTTGGGGACGTACTACCCCATTGCGTGTGAAACACCATGTCCATGATGGGTCCAAGCCTGCCTATTTACTATTTACACCCTTGTTCGTTGTCGTTGTTTTGATTGATCCTTCCACTGTAAAACGTAGAATAATGAATTTTTTATTCCCAGACTATGAGTATCTCTGATGGAGGAGTAACGTGCCGTAGAATCCTGCCTTGATTCTAAAACGGTATGCTCCCTTGTATTAAAAAGTAAAAACAAACGCTATTATTTTATTATATATGCCACCTGCGCAGTTGGTGCACATTGTTTACAGTCAGGATCTGCATAAAACAACTCCAAGGCACCTCACTAACCTTGTGCCATCTGTCACCGATAATAGAAGTATATACTCATGCGATAATTATTTAATTCATTTTTTATTTTTCATTAACTCTATACTTATAAGAATTATTTGATTCATTTTTTATTTTTCATTAATTCTTATTAGACGATATATAAAACCATGATGTGTCTGATGTTGCCCGTTATGTAGGGATTTTTTTTGGCTCATTCGTCCTCCCACAAATTGCTATTGGTGAGCCTCAAAAGGAGGGCCACTTAAAGTCTCCCGTAAGTTTTGCCGAGTGTTAGCATTACCAGATTTTTCTTTAGAAGAATTCAAATTAAAACAAAATACAACCTTTTCCCGTGATTCTTCATCTATTCTAAGAAGGAACAACCATCGATTTGACTTTCTTTCTCTTGTTCTATTCATCTGTCAAGTTTGATTTATTCATCCATTGGTTCTTCGTCTACTTTGCTAATGCCATGTTTGTTTGTTTCTTTTTTTTTTTACCACAACATCTCATTTAATCTTTGTGTAGTTAAATTGGTACAAGTGAAATATTTATAATTACAGTTCCATTAATTAATTTAGTTAGTCAATTAATTAATTAATAAATAAAAAATAAACATTTAAAGAAAAAGAACACACAATCATATGTGAATTTTACTTTTTTTCTAGTGTTTTTAAACCGCTATTAATCCAGACGATCGGACCATTCGTCCTAAAAACCATCCAAACAAGCAATTTCATTTTACCCTAAACCCAGTCCTTGGCCAAAAATTGTTGAATTGATCAGCGACCTATTGGCCCAAGCAGCTGAAACTTCGACCATTTCAATGGATTTTGACCATTATTTACTTTTTTTTTTTTAAGTTGGAATAGGCTGTCCATTCGAACTGGACAATTGAATCTTCAACCTAGAAAGCGGTGTCCAAAATGGTTATGGTTTCATGTTGGTTTTTAAAACCTTGCTTTTTTCTCTTGTTTACTTTTGTTTGATACATAGGTTTTATTTATTTTATCTTATATGTGTGTGACTATCTTATCAATTTTTGTTATATTTTTTTTCCTTTCTATCTTTTTACAACCTACACCATATAGTCTATAGCTTCCATAGCCATACATCTCCTCCCACAATATCTAAACAACTTTTATAAGAGAAAGGTTTTTAAAATCAGACTGAACAGGAACGGTCTGACCGTCTGATCCAAATGGACAGCCTACTGTAACAAAAAAAAATTAAAAAACACAAAAATGGCCAAAAACCATTCTCGGGTCGAATGGTTCGATGGTTTGACCACCCAAATCAGCAATTCACTGACCAAATCAACGGTTTTTTGGCCAAAAAGCGATTTTGAAGTTAAACAGAACTAGTCAAGTGACCGTTTCTCAGTTTTTCTGATCCGACCATCAGTTTTGAAAACATTGCATAAGAGGATGGTCAAAGAGATGATAAGAAAATTTCATCAAATGCTTAATATAAATCAATGAAAATTAAATATGGCCAAGAAAAATGTTAACGAAATAGGGCAAAGTATGAACTGAAATGCCAGAGATAAAAAATATGGAGAAGAAAACTAAAAACAGATTAAAAGGAAATGCATATGATAAAAATCACCTGGGCATTTCTCTATTTATAGGTGATCAGGGCGGATTTTGCCCCCAATGACATTATGACACATGGCACCTCATGAGTCATGACAACTAAGTGCAGCCCGACACTTCCCAGGCAGCTAGCCACCAAGCAGCCTGATACTTCACAGGTAGCTTGCCACCAAGCAACCCGGCACTTCACAGGAAGCTCACCACTAGGCAACTTGCCACCAGGCATCCTGGCACTTTACGGGCAGCTCGCCTCCTAGTCAGACCGACCATCGCATGGTAATTTCAAGGATCTCACCATCGTACCCCGCATCTTACGGGATCATGCCTTGTAACATCTAGTATTATCTCACCCACTCCCCGGTTCAGGCAAAAATGAGCAACCTTATCAGTTGGTGGCGTTATCCCCAACTAACACGGAAATGGAACCTATCACAGCGAGGATCTAGGAACTACTCCACCAAACCCGCGAGGACTCCAGTATATAAAGGCCTCACCCCTAGGGGCGAAGGTATGCATAATCTCTGCTCTCTAGCTCTCTCACAATCTAATATCATCTTCAAGCTCGCAACTAAGTGCTAACTTAACCATCAGAGTGACCTCACCGGGTAAGCCACCCCGGGTTCTCTGATTCATCTCTTGCAGGTTCATCTAGCCCGTCGTTGCTGGTAGCCATATCATCTCCTACAAGAAGCAGCCAGATTGCACTACATCATTTGGCGTCGTATGTGGCTTCCTCCAGCAATACCGGACAAAACAACGAAGTGAATGTCTCCGGGGGCAACCTCAGATCCCATCTATCTGCATAGGTCAGTTCACCATACCACTCTCTGCGGGTGGGATCTCAACACTGACTGTGCCTCAAGCAACTGTGCCCATGAACGCCCCACTTCCCCCTGTAGTGGGTGTGACTTTCGCTGAACCCTCTGTGGTTCCCCCTGGAGTTGGACAGAGCCAACTGGATGACCTGATACACTGTGTGCGGGCTATTCAAGCCCAAATGCAGTAGGTCCAACAGTTTCAACATTACCAGCAATAGGTTTTGCACCACATCTACCAGCAACAGTTCCCACCGTTGCAGCAGAATCAGCAACCAGCACTGCCTTAGTGTCCGATTACACCAAACAAGCCTCGCCATCAGAACGATCGTCCTCCTTGCCGGGGAGAGACTTCCTAGGTATCGTCCCACAGCAGGAGGGAAAGGCAAGTTGCTCCTCCCGCCTCCCAGCGAGTGAACAGGTCGAGAGATACTCGACCCACCGGAGCCAGTCCACCCTGGTCCTCACAACCTGAAGGTTCACTTATAGGGAACCGGTTCGAGGTCCTGGCCGCGGACTCCAGACAAGGTCTTTCTGTCCGCCGTAGCCAGATCATCTCCTACAGGGAGCAGTCGGATTGTGCTACATCATTTTGCACCATCTGTGGGAATCGCTACAAAAAGCTAAGTTTTCATCTTCTGAAAGGCTAAGTCATCTTCTTACAAAAAGCTAAGTTCTCATCTTCTAAAAGGCTAAGTCCTCTTCTTTCAGAAAGCTAAGTTCTCACCTTTTAGAAACTAAAGCCCTCACTTTCTAGTTTCCATTTTTTATGAACTCAAAGACTAAGCAGGAAGTTAATGGCCAACAAACTAAGCAGCTCTGCCGACTTTATTTCAACTCGGATAAAGCCTCATCAGTCCTTTTCGCGAGGTACCCTCTACAAGATGAGCTCTTCGTGGATTCTGCAGGAGTTGGCAGCCAACGGACCGCACGGACGCCCCTGCCGGTCGAGCCTTCCAAGGCTCCCGTGTGAGCTAGTGACCTAAAGTCAGTAGTGCTGCCCCCATAGGTCGAGCTCCCAGTAGCTTCTTGTAGGGGTGAGTGACCGACATCACTAACGGGCTGATGCAGTGCAGCCGTAGCTCTAAAGTGTTGAACTGATAAAAGACCTTGACACCGCTTAAGACTCAGTCGCCTCTTCGGCATGGGCAAAATCAAGGGTAAGGAGAGTGGACTACGAGTCGCTCCCAGAGCCTAAGGGCTAAAGTGCCGAACTGATAAAAGACCTTGGCACCGCTTAAGACCCAGTCGCCTCTTCGGCATGGGCAAAATCAAGGGTAAGGAGAGTGGACTACGAGTCACTCCCAGAGCCTAAGGGCTAAAGTGTCGAACTGATAAAAAACCTCGGCACCGCTTAAGACCCAGTCGCCTCTTTGGCATGGGCAAAATCAAGGGTAAGGAGAGTGGACTACGAGTCGCTCCTAGAGCCTAAGGGCTAAAGTGCTGAACTAATAAGAGACCTCGACACCACATAAGACCCAGTCGCCTCTTCGGCATGGGCAAAATCAAAGAGAGTGGACTACGAGTCGCTCTCAGAGCCTAATGGCTAAAATACCACATAAGACACAATCGCCTCTTCGGCATGGACCAAATCAATGAGAGTGGACTATAAGTCGCTTATAGAGCCTAAGGGTAAAGTACCGAACTGGTAGAGACCTCGGCACCACATAAGACCCAGTCGCCTCTTCGGCATGGGCAAAATCTAGGAGTGGACCGCGAGTCGCTCCCAAAGCCTAAGGAATTGAATCAGCGCTTACGAGCTCATCGAATTTCAAGCCAAAAGGAAAAATCTACTCTCTTTGCCGAATTACTTTCAGCTCGGGAGTGGGGGGCAAATGATGAGGGCGGATTTGTCCCTCCAATGACATTATGACACATGGCACCTCATGACAACTAGGTACAGCCCGACACTTCCCAGGCAGCTCACCACCAAGCAGCTCGACACTTCACGGGTAGCTCGTCACTAGGCAGCTCGCAACCAAGCAGCCCGACACTTCACAGGAAACTCGCCACCAAGCGGCCTGGCACTTCGCGGAACTTACCATGGTAATTTCAAGGAACTTACCATCATACCCCGCATCTTACGGGATCATGCCTTGAAACGGCTAGTATTATCTCACCCACTCCCTGATTTAGGCGGAAATGGGCAACCTTATCGGTTGGTGGCGTTATCCTCAACTAACACGGAAACGGATCCTATCATTGCGTGGATTCAGGAACTACTCTATCAAACCCGCGATGACTCCAGTATATAAAGGCCTCACCCCCCAAGGGCGAAGGTATGTGTAATCTCTACTCTCTAATTCTCTCACAACCTAATATCATTCTCAGCTCACAACTAAGTGTTAACTTAAGCATCGGAGCGACCTCGCCGGGTTCTCTGATTCATTTCTCGCAGTTCATCGAACCCATCATTACTGATATCCATATCATCTTCTACTGAGAACAACTGGATTGCGTTAGTATTGATATCAATAGGTATGTCAAGAGTTGCGGGTTTTGCTCGGAAATAGGAGATTGCGGGTTTTGCTTGGAGATTGGGAAGTCACGAGGTGAAGTTATTACGGTGGGCAAAACTGACGGGTAAAGCCACCATTAACTTTAAGTGGCCCTTCTTCCTTTTGAGGCTCTTAATCCAAATTGGCATAATAATTAACTTGAACCAGTAAGAATTTGTGGGAAGAAGAATTCGTCATGGGCCAAGAAAAATCCGCTATTTACCCATCGAGAGTCCCATTGTTTTTCAAAAACTTTAATAATGTATTAGGGACAAGTTGGGCAGAAAACCATATAAATGTTCTCTTGTGTGTTTTTAGCTGATTTTAACTCATCAAAAACGGGATGCGTCTCAATCTCCCTTTTCTGGTTTGATATGACTCGATAGCTAGCTAGGGAATAATTAGGTTGGCCTCACAAACGTTGCCAAAAAAAAAATCCTGTTGGTACGTATATTAGCGGACTTTCGTCTATGATTTTTTTTTTCCAAAACCCAATAGAAATAGTAATTGTCTAGAGAAAAATAAAAGGTTGCAAGTTGAAGTAAGCCAGCCAAATCATCTTGATCATCTGAGTGGTCCCGTGGTTTGCAGGTCCAACTTAATTAATAAATCTTCACATGGGCATGTGTCAGCACAAAAAAAAAAAAAAAAAGAAAATCTCATGGTAATAATACTTAACTTCTATCTCTGAACACCGACAGTCTGGCACCTGAAGTAGTGAAGTGAAGGGTTTGCCTGGTGCGCCAGTAATGTGTTCACCTCCTAACAAGTAACAACTAACTACCTCTACCACTTGCTTAATGCTTTATTAAGTAACAACTAACTGCCTTGAGGGTTACTCAGTTCCATGCCTCAACTGGATCAGGATTACCATCGAGGGATTTGTAAAATCTCTTTTTTTTTTTAAGGCTTTAAATGCATAGTCCAGGTGTGTGCAGTGCACAGAATCTGTTTCTCATATCTTTCCATCATTTGGTCACAACTAGTAACTAATTAATATTAATAGAGATCGGTCTCATCTCATAAAATATCTTTTTCTTTAATTCACCTTATAATATTCCATTTGGCACATTTTTTTTGACTTTTTGACCCCTTTAATATTCCATATAAAACTTCCCCCCAGCCTGCATCAGCCAATCACCAAACTAACTACAGATACCCATGGTTTTACAATGGTTACACTCAAAACAAGCTACGGTAACACATGGTTATTTTTATTGGTACACGGTAAGCTGCCGGGAATTGGCATGGGCCCTTATTATATATATCCGGTGGCTATTGGTGAAGTCATTTCTTGCGTTCCAAGTTGATATTGCTCATCATTAACGAATTTTTATATTAGACTACTATATATATATATATATATATATATATATATTCTTTAATTTGCTTCTTTTGCCATTTATTCGATCAACTTTCGAAGCTTTCATGTGCATCATACCAGCAACACAATCACGATTCCAGACTTTTACCTCTCTTCAAACGTCAAAGGTTTGTCTCTCTCTCTGTTCGATCCCATATTTTCTTTTCCGTTTCCTCATGCTGTACATGTTTGATGAGAAATCCTTCTGAATTTGAAGCTGCAGAGAAACAATCATGGAAGAGGAAAGACTAGATCTGATCAGCAATTTACCCGACGAGATCCTGCGTCGTATCATTTGCTTTCTCCCCTTGGAATTGGCAGTAAGAACCAGTAAACTTTCTAGCGGATGGAGGAACCTTTGGCTGCCACCCCAACCTAATGATCTGGCTATGACTGGTAATAATATGTCTGAGGAACAGGTAGCCAGAATCGTCACTAATTTCTTGGCGTCCTGGAAAGAGCTCGAGTTCTGGATGCAAAGTTTCCGAATGCCCCCGACTGGAGGCAACCCGCCGTCGCCCAATATTAAGACAGAGGGTAGGCTGATCCTCTCAGCCATTATGGGGCCAGAGAAGGAACTCCGCCTCGACTTCTCTAACGGAGAAGCACAACAATTGCCAGCTGATTTCAGCTTGAATTTGGAGCTCATCAACTGTCACGGTCCCAGCCCCCAACCTACAACCACCACTGCTAAGACCTTCTATTCTCTCAAGACTCTCCACCTCAGATCGGCCAGCCATTTCACCGGAAGGTTGCTTCCCGCCCTGTTTTCCAATTGTCAGCTTCTTGAAAGCTTAAAGCTTGTAAAATGCCATGGATTACAGAGTCTGGGCATTAACGCCAACAACCGACTTAAGAACCTGATAGTTGTCGACTGCCCCAACATGGTTACTCTTACTCTAAGTACACCCAACCTCCAATCCTTAAGATATCGGGGAGCGCTTCCGCGGTTTCACCTGAAGAACGTTTCTCGCTTGGTAGACGTGATGTTTGATTTCAAAGATGGTCCAGCCTATTACGACTTCAATTGCCAGGAGCTGTTATCTCTTCTAACAAATATAGCCAACGTCCAGACTCTTACTCTGTGCGACTGGCTTCTCGAGGTACGCTTTCCGTCTACCAATCATCTCCAATTTGTGCATTAATTATTAACAATATTACGCATGAAATGAAACTACTGATCGATGCATGATCTATCCTTCTCACTGGGTGTCTTGATTTGTTATTTCCCATTAATTATATTAGTGGCTGTGCGTGGCGGGAGTGATTTTTCGATATCTAGACTTGCGATTCAACAATTTAAAGGAGTTATGGTGGATTGGCTCCTTGATTGACGGCCCCAAGCGGGATTCATTGGTTTGCTTCCTGGCTATCTGTCCTTCTCTCGAGAGGATATTTATAGATGTAAGCCTCTTAACTAAAACATGGATGCAAATTAATTAAGATTGATGGATCAGTACTAATATGTATATATACCTGTTTTGACAGTAATTTGTTTCTGTTAACTAAATTTACAGGTTGATCAAAGGCGTGGATATATACCAACTCCATTATTTTACCAATGTTGGCACGAACCCCACTTATGGATGGATTATGCATCTGTAAAGGCTGGTGCTTCGCCATTGGATCGTCTCAAAACAGTGAAGATGAGGGGCATTACAGACCAAGAGGATGAATTGCTGTTGGTGGATCTTTTACTTAAACAGGCAGCTTCCCTACAGTCGATGACTGTTACATCGCCTGAGAATGAGAATCAATCGTGGAGGGTGGTAAAGGTTCCGTGGAAGGGACAGTACTCAGAGGAACATCGTCATCGGAAACGGATAGCGATTCCATCTGCACAAGAGGAATATTATTTTGAATACATAGAAGAAGAAAGTAGCGATGCATGTCCACTACATAGCAAATTATATCTCTAGCTAGCTCCACCCTGGTCGGTCGACCTTTGCCACGTCTGATATGATGCATGTGGGTGGACAAGATATAATTGGGTAGTCACTTTTCAGATCGATTAAACTTTAGTTTTAACTCCAGTCCATTGGAACGTTGCAGAATAAAAAGACCTCCCAAAAGTGTTGTAAGTTTTTTGATCAATCAATCTATCGTTGATTGGATCATAAACTACGTTAATTGTAAAATTCCCTGTAATTAAATATCTTGTATATATCAAATTAATGTTACAACCTTTTAAGAGTATCGGCTGTTTAATTTTCGATATGAAATCTTGCAAGAGTATCACTTACTCGGCTAATTCATACCTGATGGAGCGCGATCCGGCTGGTCTTAGTTGTTCGTTGCCTTGCTTCCGAACGTGGTAGCAGGGAACCTGAAACGGAAGAGATGGGAAAGCTCCGGGGGGAACCCGGTGTAGAGGCTCCGAAGCTCAAGTTAGAATCCTTCAAAAGCAAGGTAATACCAGATAGCGCAAAGTTTGCATACCTCCGTTGTCGGGGGGCAGGGGGCTCTTATAGTCACTTCGTGTACTCGTCCCGACGCCCTTGTTAGATCGGGTATGATTACCATTGTGCTTGTCAACTCGGCCGTCGTCCTTTCTACTGAGACAGAACCGTCGCTGCCTAACCGTCTAACTGGAGGTGGCGGCGTCAGTGGCGGTGGCAGGTGGCCGTTTAGAGTGCTGCTGCCAAACGTCAGATCCCAAGTCAGTTAGGCGTTGCGCCCTCGGGCACGGACTTCCCGAGTGTCAGGAATGGTACGACTTGTTTGGCTTTGGTGCCTAGAAGATGATGCGAAGTGCTGAGCGAGGCGGTCTTGAGCTCGGAGGTATCCCGAACTGTTACAAGGTGGGTCAGTTCGGCGAAGTATATCCTGAACTGTTACAAGGTGGGTCAGTTCGGCGAAGTGTATCCCGAACTGTTACAAGGGTCAGTTCGGCGAAGTGTATCCCGAACTATTACAAGGGTCAGTTCGGTGATGTGTATCCCGAACTGTTACAAGGGTCAGTTCGGCGAAGTGTATCCCGAGCTGTTACAAGGTGAGTCAGTTCGGCGAAGTGTATCCCGAGCTGTTACAAGGTGGGTCAGTTCGGCGAAGTGTATCCTGAGCTGTTACAAGGTGGGTCAGTTCGGCGAAGTGTATCCCGAGCTGTTACAAGGTGGGTCAGTTCGGCGAAGTGTATCCCGAGCTGTTATAAGGGTCAGTTCGGCGAAGTGTATCCCGAGTTGTTACAAGGTGGGTCAGTTCGGCAAAGTGTATCCCGAGCTGTTGCAAGGCGAGTCAGTTCGGCGAAGTGTATCCCAAGCTGTTGCAAGGTGGGTCAGTTCGGCGGTGTGTCCCCTTGTTCCCGCCTAGGCTTGGCCCCTTTTGCCGAGCTGTCATTTCTGCCACGTGTCACATAATGAAGAGGTCGGGCCAAATCTTCCTTCATCAATTACCCCCCACTCCTTGCGCCGAGGGTCTTGCCATGGTGCGGGGAGTTTTCGCGAGGTAGCTGGTGGATTTGTCCCGTCCTTCAAACCCCCACTATACGAGACGCTTTTGCTAGGGTTCTTTCGGTTTCCGAGGAGGCTGGGAACGTGCTTACTCAAGAACGCTGGTGGTTGTGACCACGCGTTTTAAATTTCAAACCAACTCGCGCCGCTGGGACGTGACAGCGGGTCATTTCAAAAAGGATGCCACTGTTGTACGTGCGCGGTCAACTGTTAGGGAGACGTGCGGCGCGTCAGTTTCGAAAAGTTGCGTGTCGAAGCGACGTCGGTTTCAAAAGGACGCGCTGACGTTTCGCTTTTTTCGGAAAGACGTGCGCCAATCACGTCTCGACCTTAAAGGTTGTGCGGCCGGTAAGAACGTGGGCCGTCGGATCGTCTTCGATCTGCACGGTCGATTCTTGGTTACTGTAGCTATAAATAGTGGGGGACCCCGGTTGTTTGTCACTTCTGCGGTTTGTCTACTAAGCTCGCGTCCAACCTTTCAGCTCGCGTCAAGGCTGTTTATACAGTTCACGGTTCTTTGGTTTTTCTTCAAACTTTCCGGTGAGTACTTTCTTGAATTCGTCTTTTCCCCAATGTCTAGCTTTGATAGCTCAGATGACTCTTCGAGTAGGGCCGATGTAGGTTCCACCAACCGAGCCGTGTCCCCAGACTGCCTCAGTGATCCTGAGGTGGAGTTTGAGGACTACGAACCAGCAGGTCGAGTCGCTTCGGGCAGTTTGGCGTCTACCTCCCGCCGAGGTCGGATGCTAGACCGGTTTGGCCCTTCGACCATGACGCCTGAGGGGCTTCAATCCATACTTCTGTCTTACAATCTTCCTGGGGGGTACACATACTTCATTCCTTCAGGTAGCTTTCCTTGGGAACACGGTCCCGACGAGATCGTGATTTTTCGAGAGCAGCTTGCTGCAGGGTTGCGACTTCCTTTCCATCCCCTTCTCGTCGAAGTCATAAACCACTTTGGTGTCACCATTGGCCAGGTTCATCCGAACTCTATCCGGAACCTGGTGGGGACAATTTCCCTTTTTTGCGAGCAGAACTTTCCCTTAGACTTAGAGATATTCTCCTCTATCTTGATGCTCAAGAGACAGGCAGATTCTCTTCCAGGGGGGAGACGGGCGTATTACCTTACTCCTCGCCAGGGTTTTAAGCTTCTGCACGATCTTCCTAATAAGGTCCCGGCTTGAAAGCGGGACTACTTCGGCATGCGAAGTGCACAAGGATGGCCCTTTCAGACCGGGTGGGGTGAGGCCTCTCCCGATTTGGGCGTAACTCTTGATAAAGAGACGGTGAAGGGTCTCCGACAATGGGCACGGCAAGGCTTAAAGTGCCACCAATACTTAACGGAGGCTAAGCTTTTTGTAGCCGGCCTGAGTTCGGGTAGGTTTTTGGCTATGCTGCTTTTTTTTTTTTTTGATGTCGAACTCGTTTCTGTAGGTGTGATGGATGTAGAGAGAACTCGTGGGGAGCGTTTGTTCCAAGGTATGAAGAGGAGGAAGCGGGTCGCCAAGAGAACTCGTACCGAGCTGCCCCTGGATGAGGAGCCCCAAGCCCCAGACCATACGCCAGAGGATCTGCCCAGGGAGCCCGAAGTGACTCCACCAGTGCACGAGACTGCCGGGGCGCCTTACGCTGAAACCACTCATACGGGTGCTCCTGCGTACTCAAGTGCTCCTGCTCACTCTGGGTCTGCTCATATGCGGGCTGGGCCCTCTGGCTCGGGAGCTCAAGGGGAGTTTAGGAGCGTGTTGACGCCGAACTACGCTCTTTAGAAGAGTAGGGATGCTACTTTCCCCGAGGAGGTCGCGGCGTGGACCGATCTTCCCTTGAATCAGGTCGCTTGCCGCGTCGTAACACATGCCATGGTGGTAAGTTAGATTCTGTCTTCCTTTTTTGTTCTGTTGCTTCTGCTGTCATTTTGCTCACTTGTTTTTTTTGGTAGGTGAATTCTTCGATTCATGCCTTGGTGGCCCAAGTGGAGAGGAGCTCGCGACAGGCACGAGCTGCTGAGGCTGCCGCTCATGCGGCTGAAGAAGCCTTCCGTGCTGCAGAGGCAAATACCCGGGCTGCTGAGGCGGCTGCTTATGCTGCTGAAAAGGCTGCTCGCGTCGCGATGGCCAGACAGGCGAGGTCTCAGCGTGACGCCGAGGCCATGGGGGTAGTTGTCAAGCATATGGCGGACTTGAAGTTGGATTTGCAGCATCAAGTCGAATATCTTCAGGAGGACATTAGGGAGAGAACGCAGATTTTTTCCCAAGGCACTGAAGACGCCAAGAAGAAGGCAGTTGAAGACTACATTGCCTCCCCGCGTTTTGACAATCTGATGGTGGACTCTTACAGGAGGGGGTTCAAGTTGAGCCGGTGGATGATCCGGAATACATACCCCGACCTCGATGTAAGTGCCATAACCACTTCGCGTATAACTCAGGAGATGGCCAATGCTGCCGATGGCGAGCCGGACTCTAAAGGAGAGGCAAGGCCTTCGGGTGTTGTTGAAGTGCCTTCCGATGGCAAAAAAGTGGCTCCGGGCATGTAAATTTTTTTTTTTGCCAGTGTACTGTTTCTTGCAATGGAGTGTCTTTTTCCCCTTGCTCATCTTCCCCGAGTTGTTTCTTTGCCAGGTTTTTAAATTTTCGTGGTCTTTTATGCTGTGAACTGATTTTTTGCCTAGCTGATAATGTGTTGAAGTTCCTCGGCTTGCCTTGTGGCACATGGCCTGATTTCGTCCACTTCGCTAGGTGGTTTATAGGTAGTATCGCCTCAAGCTCACGATGTTCCACGTTCGGGGTACTCGTTTGCCTTCCAAGGTTTCGAGTTCGTATGCGCCCCCGAGCGCTGTTTTTACTTTATAGGGCCCTTCCCAATTAGGTCCAAGCTTGCCGACGCCGGGTTCGGGCACCATAATCTTACGGAGGACCAGGTCGCCGACTCGGAAGCTTCGTTGCTTTACTCTGCTATTGTAGTAGCGAGCTACCTACTGCTGGTATGCCGCTGTTCGGATGTGCGCGAGGTCCCTTACCTCGTCCGGTAGGTCGAGGTTGGTGAGTAACTCGTCTCCGTTCGTCCGATCGTCGTATGTTTCTAATCGCAACGTTGGTATTTTGATTTCCGCCGGGATCACCGCTTTAGTGTCGTAGGTGAGGTTGAAGGGGGTTTCTCCCGTGGCTGCTTTTTCGGTCGTTCGGTGAGCCCATAAGACACTTGGTAGCTCTTCGGCCCACAATCCCTTAGCTCGATCTAAACGTGCTTTCAGTCCGCGCAGGATGGCTCTGTTCATCACTTCCGCCTGACCATTTGCCTGTGGGTGCGCGACTGACGTGAAATTTTGCCGAATCCCCATGTCCTCGCACCACTCTTGGAACTTGATATCCTCGAACTGTTTGCCGTTGTCGGAGATTAGAACCCGAGGTAATCCGAACCGACATACTATGTTCTTCCAAAAGAAGTTCTGTATGTTTCGGGCCGTAACAGTTGCTAGAGGTTCGGCTTCTATCCACTTCGTAAAGTAATCTACTGCAACAACTAAGAATTTTCTTCCGCCTGTTGCTGGTGGGAATGGCCCTAGGAGGTCGATGCCCCATTGTGCAAAGGGCCACGGGCTGGCAAGGTATTTGAGGTCGGAGGCAGGTTGATGGTGGATGTTAGCGTGCTTCTGACACTTGTCGCATTTTCTGACTAGCTCGACAGCTTCTGCCTTCATTGTTGGCCAGTAGTATCCTTGTCGAAGTGCCTTTTGGGCGAGTGCTCTGCCCCCCAAGTGTCCGCCGCACAGGCCTTCATGAGTGTCACGGAGTACAAACTCGGCTTCGGTAGATCGCAGGCACCGCAAATAGGGGAGCGTGTACGACCGTCGGTATAACCGCTCGTCTATTATGACATATTTGGCCGCCTGGCGCTGCACCCTCTTGGCCGCATTGCGTTCTGCAGGGAGGGTTCCGTCTATCAGGAATCTCGCGAGTGGATCGATCTAGCTCGACTCTGCTTCTAAGATGGGAGCGACCTCCTCTGTCCTCCCGAGAATACTAGGCCGAGGTAAGTCCTCTATGTACACAGTTCTCATATTGTTGTGACTCGTGCTGGCTAACCAGGACAGGGCGTCGGCCTCAGTGTTTTCGGACCTCGGGATTTGCCTAATGATGTGTGACCGGAAGTTGAGTAGGGCTTCTTTTACTTTGGCCAAATATGCGATCATGGAGAGATCGCGTGCTTCGTATTCGCCGGTAACTTGGTTTACCACGAGCTGAGAATCGCTGCAGATGACCAAGTGTTTTGCCTTAACCTTTCGTGCTAGGTCCAGCCCGGCGATCAGTGCTTCGTACTCTGCCTCGTTGTTGGATGCCGCGAACTCAAAGCGTAGTGCGTACTCTACTTTTGTGCCGCTCAGGCCGCACAAAACTATTCCAGCTTTGCTGCCCTGCCGGTTCGAGGAACCATCCACGTGAAGGATCTAGGGCTCCTCATCCCAATTCGCTCCTCGCCTGATCAGGAGAGATGCCACACTGGGTGCTACTTCACGGGGTTCGAACTCTATGGGCTCAGGGGCTCCGGGTTCACCGCAAATGGGGACCTTGGGCTCGACCTGTGGGGCTTCGTGGCTGAAAGTGCACTCGGCGATAAAATCTGCCAAAGCTTGGGCCTTGATAGTGGTTCTCGGTTTGTACTGGAGGTCGTACTCGCTGAGTTCGATGGCCCATTTCGTCAGTCGACCGGAGACTTCGGGTTTGAGTAAAACTTGTCTAAGAGGTTTGTCAGTTAGGACGATCACGGTGTGAGCCTAGAAGTACGGGCGGAGTTTCCGAGCTGCTGTTACTAGGGCGTATGCTAGTTTTTCTATCTTCGGGTACCTTGCCTCTACTCCCTGCAAAATTTTACTAACATAATATATGGGTCGTTGGACCCGGTCTGTTTCCTTTATTAGTACCGAACTGACTGCCTCGTCGCTCGCCGAGAGGTACAGTTGTAAGACCTTGCCCACCTTGGGCCAGGCTAACGTTGGCACACTAGCGAGGTAACCTTTTAGTTCGTCGAACGCGAACTGGCAGTCCTGGGTCCATTCGAACCCTTTGCCTTTGACTGCCTTGAAGAAGGGTAGGCAGCGGTCTGCTGACTTATATAAGAAGCGGCTTAGAGCGGCTATACGGCCGTTACTTTCCGAAGTGGTTTCATATCTAGAATGGCTTTTATTTTGTCCAGGTTGGCCTCAATACCGCGCCGATTGACAATGTAGCCTAAGAACTTGCCCAAGGTGACGCCGAAGACACACTTGTTGGGATTCAACTTCATGCTAAAGTGACGCAGGATTTGGAAAACAGAATCTAAGTCTTGTATTAACTCTTGTGAAAACAGAGTCTTGACGACCATGTCGTCTACATAGCACTCTATCTTCTTATCAATCAGGGTCCGAAAATAGCTTATTTACAAGTCTTTGGAAAGTTGCCCCGGCGATTTTTAGTCTGAAGGGCATGACTTTGTAGCAATACAGGCCGAACTCGGTTATGAAGCTGGTTTTTTCCTCATCGGATGGGTCCATCCTAACTTGGTTGTAGCCCGAGTAGGCGTCCAGGAAGCTTAGCAACTCGTTTCCCGAGGTCGCGTCCACTAGGCGGTCAATTCTGGGGAGGGGGAAGCAATCTTTCGGGCAAGCTCGGTTCAAGTCGGTATAGTCGACGCACATGCGCCACATGCCGCTTGCCTTTTTCACCAACACCGGGTTGGCCACCCAGCTCGGGTAGTGGACTTCCCTTATGAAGTCTGCTGCGAGGAGCTTCTCAACCTCCTCGTCGACCGTTCTCCAGCGTTCTGGGGCTAAGTTGCGTTTCTTCTGTTTAACGGGTCTGACTACAGGGTCAGTATTAAGTTTGTGAGTTATCAGTCTGGGGCTAATGCCGGGCATGTCGGCCACGGACCAGGCAAAAATATCTAAATTTTGAAGTAAAAAACTCACCAGTTCGGCTCGTAGGGGGTCTTCGATGGAAGCTCCGATGCTTAGTGTGTGAGCTGGGTCCGTAGCTGAAGTCGGGATTGTGACTGTTTCCTCCGTGGGCGAAGCTCGCTCCTCACCTTGCTCCGCCGGCCGCTCCAGCTCGAGGTCGTCGGCCGCCTTGGTTTTTCCCTTTACGGCGGCAACGTAGCACTTGCGGGACTCGAGCTGGTCGCCCCGCGCTACCCCTATACCGAAGTTCGTAGGGAACTTCATGGCCAAATAGTAGGTGGAGACCGCCGCCCGTAGGACATGCGTGATCGGCCGCCCTATTATGGCATTGTATGGGGAGGGGGTCGCGACTACCAGGAAATCATGGTTGAGTCTGACCGCACAAGGCCATGTGCCGACTTCCACAGGGACAGTTACTTTTCCGAGGGGCCTAACTTCCTCTCCGCTGAAACCTACCCGGGGAGTGTTCGCGGGCTTCAGCTCACTCCTCTTTAACTGCAGCTGGTCAAATGCCGATTTGAAGAGGATGTCCGCTGAGCTGCCCGAATCTACGAGTACGCGCCTGACCTCGAAGTCGCTAATCCTTAGCTTAATGACAAGTGCGTCATCATGGGGGTAGTGGACTCCTCGCGCGTCGTCCTCCGTGAAAAAGATTGGTTCTTCGGTCTTTGGTCTCTTTGGGGGGTTCCTTTCTTCGAGGGCCGCTTTGCGAACTGAAGTCTGGGCTGCTGCCGAGGTACACCCCGCTACCACCGATCCTCCCACTATTACATGGATGGTTCCCCGAACTGGCCTCTCTTCCGGAGGCTGCTTCTGCAACGTTTTGGCAGGTCTGTTGCTAGACTCAGGTGCATCCTTTTCGTGCTCCCCTTGCCGACCTGCTTTATTGTTATTGTTGTGTTGTACAAAGTTTCTCAAGTATCCGCGATGGATGAGTCCCTCTATCTCGTCCTGGAGGTTATTACACTGTTCGGTGCTATGACCATGGTCTCTATGGAAAGTACAATACAAATTCTTGTTTCTATCGTTCGGATTTCCCTTCGGGCGAGGTGGCCACTTAACGTACGGAGCGTCTTTGATCGTCATTAAGATCTTTGTCCGCCTCGTGTTTAACGGCATGCAGTCCGTCCGAACTGCTAGGGGGGCCCGGAAGGACTGGTTCGGCTTCGGCTCCCGAGTCGGGTTTTTTCTATTCACCGGGTTGGAGAGCTCGCCTTCTCTCTTTCTTTTCTCGTTCCCGCCTTCAGTTCGTTGGCTGATTTCTTCCTCTGTCCTCATGAACTTATCCGCGAGTTTGAGGAATTCGGCCACGGTCGCTGGCTGGTTGGCCACCATGTGCCACTTGAACTCTTTGTGCGTCACCCCTCTTTTGGCCGCCGCGAGCTGCACTGCGGGGTCCAACCGCGGTATTTGCAAGCATGCTTCATTGAACCGCTTGATGTAGCCCCGAATGGATTCTCCTTCTCTTTGGACCACTTCGAAGATGCTTTCCTCTGTTCTGGGGCACCGTCGGCTGGTGACGAAGTGTGTGGTGAAGACTTGCACGAACTGGGCCCAGCACTTTATCGACCCGGGGGCCAGGTTCCTGTACCAAGTGCGGGCTACCCCCCTGAGGGTGGTGGTAAAGGCCACGCACATGCACGATTCGCTAGCCCTGGCGAGGTGCATTTGCGACTGAAAGGCGTCAACGTGGTCGTTGGGGTTGAAGGACCCATCGTACTTGTCCAGAGGTGGGAGCTTGAAGTCTCTGGGTAAGGGGACCGCTAGGAGTTCCGATGCGAGGGGGGAAGGAACGGAGAGAGCCGGGGTAGCCCCTACCTCGTCCGAGCTCGTGGCTTTGCCTCTGAATTCCGACAAGGCGCGGGTGGCGGTTTGGCGACTTCGTCGGCGCCTTCGCCGTTGAGCGGGCCTTGTGCTGGCGCTGCTGGCCTCCGTGTTACCGAGCTCGATGGGCCTGGAGTGCTGGTGGTCTGCCGCCAGGGCGCTGAATCGGTTTTCGGTGAGCGGGAGCTTGGGCTGGGAGCGTCGGGGTGCCGACCTTGCGGGCGAGGTTCCCGACCCGCCTGCGGGTTGCGAGGCGGGGATGACATTTTTCTCTCTTCGGCCTGGGGACGAGGCCTGGCTGTTGAGGTGGTTCTGGGGCCGGGAGGCCTTCACCTGGCGGGGACGCCCATCCTGCGGGGAGGCCTTGACTGGCCTCGGAGCGGGGTGGCGAGGTGGAAGTAGTGGTTGGTTCAGTGGCAGTTGGGGGAACTGCTGTTGATAGTGATACTGGGAGATGTTGTGCAGCACTTGGTGCTGGTGAAGCTGGTGTTGCTGGAACTGTTGCATTTGGGCTTGCATTGCCCGCATGCACTGCATCAGGTCCTCCAATCGGTCTTGGCTAGCTGCCAGGGGGACGACAGTTGGTTCAGTGAAGGTTGTCTCAATGGGGAGAGGAAAGGGGACGTTTGTGGTAGGAGGGTTTACGGGTGCCACTGCTTGTGGCATGTTCAGGATGGGGATCCCATCCGCCGAAAGGGGGATGGTGAATTGTCCAACGCACACTACGGGGGCCTGAAGTTGCTCCCTGGTGGCGTTTGTCTCCGTGCCACGTCCGGTGTTGCTGGAGGAGGCCATGAGTGTTGGGTTTTTTGAAGAAAAAAGGGGTATCGAAGTTTGGAGGGAGGCTTTTTGAAGCATTTTCCCACAGACGGCGCCAATTGATGGAGCGCGATCCGGCTGGTCTTAGCTGTCCGCTGCCTTGCTTCCGAATGTGGTAGCAGGGAACCTGAAACGGAAGAGATGGGAAAGCTCCGGGGGGAACCCGGTGTAGAGGCTCCGAAGCTCAAGTTAGAATCCTTCAAAAGCAAGGTAATACCAGATAGCGCAAAGTTTGCATACCTCCGTTGTCGGGGGGCAGGGGGCTCTTATAGTCACTTCGTGTACTCGTCCCGAGGCCCTTGTCAGATCGGGTATGATTACCCTTGTACTTGTCAACTCGGCCGTCGTCCTTTCTACTGAGACAGAACCGTCACTGCCTAACCGTCTAACTGGAGGTGGCGGCGTCAGTGGCGGTGGCAGGTGGCCGTTTAGAGTGCTGCTGCCAAACGTCAGATCCCAAGTCAGTTAGGCGTTGCGCCCTCGGGCACGGACTTCCCGAGTGTCAGGCATGGTACGACTTGTTTGGCTTTGGTGCCCAGAAGATGATGCGAAGTGTTGAGCGAGGCGGTCTTGAGCTCGGAGGTATCCCGAACTATTACAAGGTGGGTCAGTTCGGCGAAGTGTATCCCGAACTGTTACAAGGTGGGTCAGTTCGGCGAAGTGTATCCCGAACTGTTACAAGGGTCAGTTCGGCGAAGTGTATCCCGAACTGTTACAAGGGTCAGTTCGGCGACGTGTATCCCGAACTGTTACAAGGGTCAGTTCAGCAAAGTGTATCCCGAGCTGTTACAAGGTGAGTCAGTTCGGCGAAGTGTATCCCGAGCTGTTACAAGGTGGGTCAGTTCGGCGAAGTGTATCTCGAGTTGTTACAAGGTGGATCAGTTCGGCGAAGTGTATCCCGAGCTGTTACAAGGTGGGTCAGTTCGGCGAAGTGTATCCCGAGCTGTTACAAGGGTCAGTTCAGCGAAGTGTATCCCGAGCTGTTACAAGGTGGGTCAGTTCGGCGAAGTGTATCCCGAGTTGTTGCAAGGCGGGTCAGTTCGGCGAAGTGTATCCCGAGCTGTTGCAAGGTGGGTCAGTTCGGCGGTGTGTCCCCTTGTTCCCGCCTAGGCTTGGCCCCTTTTGCCGAGCTGTCGTTTCTGCCACGTGTCACATAATGAAGAGGTCGGGCCAAATCTTCCTTCATCAATACCCATCTCCTGTTTCCTAGGTGCCTAATGACTTTTTCACCTAAGGCTCAGTTTGAAAAGTGTTCAAACACAAATATGTATCGTGTAAATACATACAAAATAACAGATTTGCACTCTACATATTTGTATTTGTACTCTTTCCAAACTGAGCCTAAGGAAAGGTGCCAACACTTGAATAGAACAAAAATCCCCCTTTTAATAATAAATTTTTATGGTTAAAAAAATCATTTTACCTTGTAAATAAATGTTTCATTAAATACTAAAAGTGTAACAAAGCCCTATGGTCTGTACGTAGGGTTGTTCACAAATAAATCAAAACCGACCAAGCCGACTAACCTAGCCCAACCCAACCCGAGTTGGCTGGTTTTTCTTTACTACCGGTCGGTTTCGGGTTGCAAAGATAAACAAACCGATAATTTGGTTTGGTTTTAGTCCGAAACCGAACTAAACCAAACCAAACCGAGTTATGTAAAAAATATATATTCTGAAAAAATATCTATTAAATATAGTTATTTTAGTTTTAAATAATAAATATATATTCTGAAATATATCAGATATATATTTCCAGAAATTAAAATATATATTTTTTGATATATTTGTATATATGTTTTGGTTTTAAATATATATTTCTAGAAAATATATTTTGAAATATTATATATAATATTAGCCCTTTGACTTCATGTGCATTGTGCAAGCTTGGAGTTGGTTGAAACCCAAACCAACCCAAACCGACTTAAACCAACCAGGTCGATTTTACTTAATAGAGGGTCGGTTTCGGTTTGATCTATAGGTAACCCGACCAAGTCAAATAGGTTGAAAAAACACTAGTAAATCGACCCAACCTGACCCATAAACAGTCCTAATGGCCTGCTCATTTGCTATCTAAAGGTATAATAATTACATTAAGAGGTATATTGGTATTGGTAAACTTTTCTTTCCTCTGAACTCTGAATGTTGTTCTGATTTCTGAATTCTACGAATTATCAAATGTCCATTTTTACCCCTTATATAAGAGTTTTTGTTTGTCTTTTTGGGGGTATTATTAGAAAACAAAGAGTTGTATGATTGTGTTATAAGAACTAAGAGATAAGATGAAACAAACAGTCATTTTTCTCTTAAAGTCAAAATATTCCTCTTAAAAGGTAAGAGTTAAGAGGAAACGTGCATGCCCTTAGTGAAATATAAAGATATCTATTAGGAATACACCATCCAACAAGTATAGCATTTGAAGTGTAACAAAGAATTTAGGTTTCAGGGTTTAAATATAAAAATCAAGGGATGATGGGATGTATATCCTCTAATATTGGGGAAAGAGACAAGTATTGCTTAAGTTGAATGAAAGGAGTTTGTTTATAAGAAAAGAGAGATAGAGACGTTAGAGTTACAGGCTTTTGTAATACCAAAGATAAAAGGTAAATTAAAGACTGCCACCCTAAACTTAGGGGCTGGACAGTTAAGGCCTTTGGATTGGATTACTTATGTTACAAACTCTCTAAAATGAACTATGTTTCTTCTTTGGCAAGTGGCAAGGGTTTATTTGGAAACACAATAACACATTTCATCATTTTATGGCTTTTTTCTCCATGTCCATCGAATCTCATATGGGGAACTTCGTAACTTCACATTCATCGCTGAACCTATTATTTATTAAGCAGTTGTTTGGCATCGTTGCCGTTTCCTGGAGCAATGGTGCCACATCAGCGCCACATAGGAAAAAATGGTGCTCTAGGAAATGAGTATTTGGTTGGAACCGTTTTTTCATAAAAACAGTGTTCCAAGCCATGCCTTGGAAATCGGAAAGCCATGGCTTGGAGCAACGCCAAATTAGGCATTTTCTAAAGTTGCAACTCGTTGCTGCCAACAGGGCAGTGATGTGGCACTGGATAATGGGTACCAGTGCTGAAAACGTTTCCTGGAGCATTGGTACCAAACAAAAAAAGTTGTTGTTGCTCCAATAAACGTCCTACCCGGCAGCAACGATTCCAAACAAAAATAAAGGCAAACGGTGCTTTCAACCGCACATCAACAATGTCTGCAGCATCGATGCCAGACATACACTAACGGCAAAGTGCTGAAATCCAGAAATTCAGGGGTTTTTTTTGTCGAAAAACAAAGTTTGAGGGATTAAGTATCACAACGTCTTTAAGTACAGGGTGATAATCTATAATTTGCCAAATTCTCTAGGAAATTTCTAATTTTCTCCTCCGGCAATAACCAAACAACTCGAACAGTCGGACTTTGTAGTAAGAGTGCGGCGGCGAAGACATGGCCATGGCGGCTTCCATTTCCTTATCTGTCTCCTCGCACTCTCGCCGTTCTCTTGTATCTGTTAAACCATTTCGATCTTCTATCCAACCTACGATCTTTAAATCAGGCGGCACTCTTCGGAACCCTACATTTCGCATTTCGGCCTCTTCGATGAGCATCGAAACTCCCGAGAAGATCTCTCAAAATTCTTTCTTTGATCGAAAAGAGAGCGGATTTCTCCATTTCGTCAAGTACCATGGCCTTGGAAACGATTTTATCATGGTTTGTATCCCAGTTTCTTCTACTTCTTTATGATTGTTATCTATTTGTTCATCCTTTTCTTTCTTTCCTTTTTCCCTTGCAATATTAAGTTTTTCTTGTGAACACGAGGTTGAATAGGTTGACAACCGAGATTCTTTGGAGCCTAGAGTTACTCCTGAGCAAGCGGTGAAGCTCTGCGATCGAAATTTTGGTATTGGTGCCGACGGAGTAATATTTGCAATGCCTGGAATTAACGGAACTGATTTTTCCATGAGGATTTTCAATTCCGATGGTAGTGAACCCGAGGTATCTAAATTATATAAAATGCATGATTATTTTTATTCTAGTATTACTGAATTTTCTCCAATTGAATCACTTTAAGGTTGAACCAGTGGTCGACTGTTTGACACTAGTCAAGACACTAGTAAATATAATATTAACTCAACTACTAATAAGTTGAGTACATAGTTACTTAAAAACTCAGTTACTTCCGGATGTGTTTTTTTTTTTCGTCATCCAGATAAAAGAGAATGCGTTTATGAATAGGGAATCTAAAGTATCAACTTACCACCTCACAAAGTGAGAAGGAGAGATATAATATAACCCCAATGCTGAGGCAATATGAAAACATAAACGGATCAGATCCTGATTGCCAATGAGAGCGTGGAGAACTTAAGGAAGAGTAGGAAGAAGGGAATGGTTTGTAAATTGGATTTGGAAAAGGCTTATGACTTGGTGGAGTGGTCATTCTTAATGAAAGTTATGTCCAATTTTGGGTTTGGGACTAGATGGTGTAAATGGATCTTGGGGTGTGTTTGGAACGTTAATTATTCTATGCTAGTGAATGGGACAGTGGTGGGTTTTTTTCCAATTGTTAGGAGAATAAGACAGGGTGACCCCCTTTTTCCTTTCCTGTTCACTATGGTAGCTGATGTTCTGGGGAGGTTGATTCACAGAGCAGATTTTAGGGGACTTGTTAGAGGTTAGAGAATAGGGAGGGAGGATATTCCCCTTACCCACTTATAGTTTGCAGATGGTACGATCCTGTTTTGTGAAGGTGGGAACCTGAGTTATATCAAGAATTTGAAGTTGGCAATACAACTATTTGAACAAATGTCCAACTTAAAGGTGAATTTTGAAAAAAACTATGTTGTGGGTGTGAACTTGGAGGAGGGTGATATTAGGGAAAGTGTAGAAATTCTGGGTTGTGAAGTCTCAAGTTGGCTATTGAATTATCTAGGGATGCCTTTGGGTGATAACCCGAAGAAGGAGAGTTTTTGGAATCCGGTGGTGGAAAGATTCGAAAAGAGACTTGCCTCTTGGAAGGAGAATTATCTCTCCCTTGGCGGGAGGATTACACTGATTAAGGCCACTCTAGCTAATTTTCCCATTTACTTCCTCTCAGTGTTCAAAATTCCTACAAGGGTATCTAACAGGTTGGAGAAGATGATGAGAGATTTCCTTTGGGAGCCGGGAGAAGATAAAAGGGACTATAGAGTGAGTTGGGAGGTAGTGACCAGAAGTTAAAAGCTTGGTGGTTTGGGGATTGGGAACACTAGGAAAAGGAATATGGCTCTTTTGGGGAAATGGTTATGGAGGCCCCCAATAGAAAAGGAGAGACTATGGGCCATAATAGTGGTGAGCATACATGGGATGAAGCAAAATGGATGCAGGGATCCGAGCAAGGACCACAAGTACGCCACCGTGGAAAGCCATTCACGATTTGCTTCCTTCTATCACCCCTCTCATCAGGTATGATCTAAACTCAGGTACTTCCATAAAATTCTGGGAACAAACTTGGGTGGGGAATGCCGCTCTTAAGGATTTGTTTTCTTCTGTGTATGCCCTCTCTGATTTAAAAAATGAGTCAGTGTCTTCCTTTATTACCCCTTCGCCTTCCTCTTCTAGGTTTGGCTGGAATTTGGGTTTGAGAAGAGCTGTGAGAGATACTGACTTGGGCTGTATCTCGAGCCTTCTAAGTATCCTTGATAATGTTTTCTTGGGCCCTACTAAGTTGGATTCTAGAATTTGGACCCCTACTCCCACTGGCTCATTTTCTTGTGCCTCTTTTTTCAAAGTCTTAAGTCAGCCCCTAGTCCTGTTGGCCCTCCCTTCCCGGTTAAGGAGGTTTGGTGCAGACCTACTCCCCCTAGAGTTGGTAGTTTTTGTTGGGAAGCCTATTTGGAAAGAATCAATGCTAGTGATCTGCTCCAAAAGAAAAGACCCAAGACATGTTTATCCCCTTACTGGTGTGTTCTTTGTAAAGCGGAAGGGGAGATTGGTTTTCACCTATTGGTGATTTGCTAGTTTGCTAAGTCCGTTTGGTGGTGGGCTCTTTCCCTTTTTGGGTGTAGTTGGAATCCTCCTTCAAATTTGCAAAGCTTCTTTTCCCCTTCTTTCTTTAGGTGCCGAAGGAAAAGGGGAAGGACCATGTGGAGATGTTTGAGGGCTGTTGTTTGTTGGGCCCTATGGGAGGAAAGGAATTCTAAAATCTTTTCTGATGTAGGAAAAGGTAATGAAGAATTGAGGGATTTGATTCACATAAGGGTTGTTCAGTGGCTGAATTCGTCCGAGCTGTTTACAGATTTCACAGTGGTTGATTTGTTGAGGAAGTGGTTTGATTCACATAAGGGTTGTTCAGTGACTGGCTTCTTAAAACTGAAGTTTGATGGTAGTAGTCGGGGGAATCTTGGAGCGGGGATTGGAGGTATGTCTAGGGATGAGAATGGGCTTGTCTCAGCCATGTTCTCCGGCCCAATTGGAGTGGGTGACTCTCTCAGAGCTGAATTTTTTGTAGTTTTGGAAGGAGTTCAAAGAGCCAAGGAAGTGAATATAAGAAAACTCATCATTGAAGGGGATTCAGAGGTGGTGGTAGGGTGGCTGAATAAAGAAAACAACAGTTTATGGATGTACAGTAATGAGAGGTAGTTTAGGTGGCTGGTTCAAGAGATGGAAGTTAAGGTCAGCTGGGTGAATAGGTCAGCTAACTCCTTTGTGGATGGGTTAGCTAAGCATGGAGTCGAGAGGGAGTCAATGTTTTGGGCACAAGTGTAATTTTTTCCTTTTTGTTCCGGGAGTGTTTAGCTCCTTTTGGAAGATAAGAAAGTTTATCTTCTTCTCTGTAATTCTTTTGTGATTAAGTAATGAAATGTTATTATTGATAAAAAAAAAAATCTGAAAACATAAACTACATTACCAAAAAAAATATAAATCAATACAATCCGGGGATGCAGACAATTATTTCCATTATGGAGCTTGAAACACTGCCATTTCTTTTCTACTAACTAAGGCCAGCAGTGTAGAGAAAATAACATCTATTTGATTCACTACTATCTACAATCTTATCCTGTTGAAAAAACCTTTTTTTTTTTTTTAACTTAGATAAGCTCGGTTGAAATTACCTTTCTGCTTGCTGCTTCCATGGTTACCTACTGGTAGAAAATGTCGAGAAAGAACAATAACAACAATAACCTTCCCTGTTGATAAGACGTGTGGTAATCGAGTGCGACTTTAGGATCCTCCATTTGCTTCTTCTTTGGTTACCTACTGGTAGTAAATGATGAGAAAAAACAATAACAATAATAACCTTCCATGTTGGTAAGATATGTGGTAATTGAGTATGATGGATCTTACAATCACAATAATGTGCTGTCTGTATTAAAATAACTTTTTATACATATTTATTTAATCTAATTTATAATTGCGTGCCTGATTGATTCTTCATACATTTTCTTCCATTAAATTTCTCAACTGACTCAGATGTGTGGTAATGGAGTGCGATGTTTTGCCCGGTTCATTGCTGAGCTTGATAATTTGCAAGGAAGGCGAAGGTATTGTTACTTTTCTTTTTCAAGTCCCCCTATCTCTTTTGTTAGATCTGGTAACTAATGTAGTCTTTATTCTTTACTAGACGTTTGTGTACAAAGCCATTGTTTAAGTTGTTCCACTTGCTGCTCCCATGGTTAGCTACTGGTAGTAAATGATGAGAAGAAACAATAACAATTTCCCTGTTAAGATAGCTTATCTCCTTTCTTTTCCCCACAACCAACAACATTTATGTTAATCTGAATTCTGAATATGCAATGGTTTACTAGACTTAGGAGCATATAGATTGGAATTTCGCTAGAATTATGAAATTTTAAACTTTTTATCCTTTAAGCTTCCAATTTCATTCTTGCAATGTTCTACCAGAAAAAAAAAATCTTGCAATAGCAACATACATGCATTCATTTTCTTCTTCTGTAAGGGTTACTTATGCAAAAAAGGAACATGAAATGTTGGACTATTCATATTGATTAGTGTTAGCCACAGAACCAATTAATGTGAGTAAACCTTTTATTTAGCTATTGAACCATGCATAGGATGGAATATTTTCTATAAAAGAGAAGATTAGTCAAGGTGAGCTTTGAAATAGTTGCATTTTGCATGATTGCATCATATGGAAGACACATCTAATCTATTGGTTACAAGACTGGTGGCAATACTTTGACATGTTTTGTTCCTGTATAGAAAAGTAAAATATTCATAACTATAATGCATAGATACTCCTTGGTCTTTTATTCATTTTCATCTTCTCACCAAGATTTGAAATTTTGTATAGAAATTTCAATGCTTCAAACATGGGAAACTTAATGGACATTTTCTAAGTGGTGCATAATTTATAGTTTAGGGGGTGGACCAGATGATGGAGGAATTTATGCTTTGATGGGACTACAGGAAATGTTGGCATAGACATGGATATAATTGATACTTAGAAAGTGAAATGTTATAAAAAGATCATATATAATAAGTAACAAATATGACAAGTTTAATGAGCAAATGTACTGATCATGTAGGACTCACTGACATCCATAACAAGAGTTTTGGCTGCAGTTGAAATATGTCTTACTATAGTCGAAAAAGGTAGTCATAATGTTAGTTTCAACAATTTGTCTCAAAATTTAGATATATCAAAGTTAAAATATATTGCCAGAGGTTTGTTTTAATTATGCCTCTTTTCTTTCCTTCCTGCTTGAATAGTAGATTAGGCTGTCTTTGGTTCATTAGAGAATAAATGTGAAAGGGAAAGTTGTAAGAAATTTCATGAAATTCCTCAAATACTTCCCTACAATTTTTCCTTTCATACTAATTTTTAAGAAACCAACCAAACATGGTCTTATGAAATGTTTTTTTTTTCACTCATATTCACATTTAATGAACTCATTTGATTTTGTTGTTGCCAATTTGTAATATATATCATTGAAATTAAAAGGGAACTTTCACATATCAGCAAATATGGAGAAAATTGCAAATCATGTTCTCTACTGTATGCTTCCATGGTTTGCATCTCTATCTATAAGTTAATTAGATTCTCTACAAATCTCCTGGTACACTCAGAACTCAAAACTCATGAACAATGGTTTATATATATATATATATATATATATATTGAACTGGTACAATATTGTATTGCATTATAACATCCTGATAAGGAACACAACTCTTCTAGGTAAGTGGCTTTGGAGGTTTCCCTTTGAGAGTGATAGACTATGGCAAAAAGTGATCGAGAGCATTCATGGGGTGGATGGAAATGGCTGGGATGCAAAAATTTCCCTCCACAGTTCTTTGGCTTCTCCTTGGAAAGCAATTCATGAAATCTACCCTACTTTCCTCAATTCCATCTGGTTTGATGTGGGACAAGGTAGCAAACCCCACTTAAAGACCATTTTCCTGATCTCTTTGCGCTAACAAACCTCAAGGGGGAAGCTTGGGAACACCATGTCCAAATAGTGTCAATTGGAACTTGGGCTTCAGAAGGGGACTAAGGGAAAATGAATGTGAGTCTTTAATCCTATTGCTTGACCTTCTAGGGCAAATTCACTTGGACCCTTTGTTGGAAGATTCTAGAATCTGGGTAGGCTCTCTAGAGGGTCTCTTTTCTTAATCTTCTTTCTTCAGAGTACTTGCTTCCCCTAACCCCTAGATGGGGATTTCCTTGTGAAAGAAATTTGGTGCAAGCCTATTCCCCCGAAGATTTAAGCCTTCTGTTGGGAAATATTCCTTGGTAAGGTAAACACTTGTGATATGCTGCAGAGAAGAAGGCCATATATTTGCCTTTCTCCTCATGTGTGTTCTTTGTGTAAGGAAAGTTGTGAGACCCTATCTCATTTAATGATACCCTGTTCTTTTGTGCTTCAAATTTGGGAATTCTTTTGTACTCTCTTTGGCTGCAGGTATGCTCCCCCTCAAGATGTGGCAGGACTTTTCAACTGTGACTTCTTGAGACAATGAAAGAAGAGAGGGATGGTAATGTCGAAAGCAATAAAGGCAGAAATTTGTTGGGTGGTATGGGAAGAGAGGAATAACATGTTTTTCTTGGAAAGAAAGCAGAACAATGGAGGAAATGATTGATAGCATCAAGGTGAAAGTAGCTCATTGGGTAAAATCCTTGGATAGCTTTCATGTCTCCTCAGTCACAGGCATTCTAAGAACCTAGTTCGAAGTAGCACAATCATCGAGAGTAAGAGATAAAGTAAGGCTGGAGTGGAAACCACCAAAAGGCAATAAAGTTAAACTGAATTTTGATGGGAGCTCCTTTGGAAATTCGGGCCTTTCAGGAGTAGGAGTGTTCAGAAATTCTGAAAGAAGGATATTGGGTATGCTCTCAGGACCGATTGGCACTGGAAACTCACTGGAGGCTGAACTTTTGGCATTACTACAAGGTTTAAAGCTAGCCAAATAGTTAGGATACAGACCTGTTGAGGCGGAAGGGGACTCAAAAGTAGTATTTTCCTGGGCAGCAAACAACAACCATACCCCGTGGACGTTTAAACATGCGATTAGGTAAGTGGAGAAGATTGCAAAAGGAGGTTGAGGCTGAATTTAAATGGGTCCAAAGGAGTGCAAATGGGCTAGCTGATTGTTTAGCAAAACAAGGGGCATTGAGATGGCAATTATTTTGGGCTACACTGTAATGAGGGTTGGAATAGAGTGATTAAAGGGATCAATAGTTCCGTCACCAAGTTGTATAAACTGTTTACAATCTGAAATTTAAATAAAATACATCTTTACTGATCAAAAAACATATTGTATTGTATTATATTATCCAAAGATGTTTTCTAATGTAGGCATGCAAGCAAGGGAAGAATCTATGAGAAAGGAAATCAGTTTCCTCCCAATTCTCCATTCAATGGCGATTTCATAACTTTTGGATCATTTGTATTTTGGTTTTCTTTTACTTTTTATATTTATTTTCTAGTTTGTTTATTGCTGTAGGTGACAAAATGAGAGAAAGTAGACTAAGATGGTTTAGTCACATGCATAGAAGACCATCAACAGCACCCATAAGAAGTGATCAATTGCAAGTTGAAGGGGCTAGAAGGGCTAGGGGTTGATAAAAAAGGACTTGGGTCAAACTGTCAAAGTAGTTAGAAATGACTTAAGTTCCCATAATTTAACAATGGATATGGCATTAAATAAAACGGAATGGCGAAACAGGATTCATAAAGCCAACCCCATATAGTTGGGATAAGGCTTGGGTGATGATGATGATGATTTTCTAGTTTCTTTGTGTCTTAGGAATACAGATAGTCATGTTAAAGGGTCAATTTAGTTTATAGTCTTATTAGATAGTTTTTGAAAAGTTTGAGAACTTGAAGATACAATCATGTCATTTTTCTTTTGTCCTGTTTTTCAGGAACTAAACTTGTCAGTTGCATGATTTTGGTGCCATCAGATAGGTAATTGAGTTATCTATCCAATGAGACCAAGATTTTGTAAATTGGGTATGATCTGAATGAGTTATGGTCATTTTTGTCATGGGATGTCAGTCATTGGCGGGATTTGGGTATTTCTATTTCTTTGGGTCACCATTGGAATGATTTTGGGTTTGTTTAGTTGTAGTAGGATGAGGAAAATGATATTAAAGTTATTCCAAGAGTTGGAGTCTTTATTTGATCCCTATTTCTTACTTATTGGGTCACCTTATTTTTAAAGTAGTTAGAATCTATGCTACCAGCTACCTAGATACCTGTGCATGTTTGGTGTACTGGTATCATGCTTGATACTACTGCATGTATAGATGTACTCTATGGCATTGACACTTTTAAAATCTGTGAAGTGGTATGTTTTACTACAAAAATATATGCACATATTAGAAATTTCATTAAAATTGGCAAGACATAAGTCTTGAGAAATGTCATTTAGCTTAAAACAATGTTTTAAAAGGCGTGGGAGGCATAGAGGCGCTCCCAAAATGCCTTGAGGCGTATGCTAGAGGCACTGAACCTCTTAGAAGTACACCTCAGGTGCAAGAGGCATATGCCTCATGCGCTTTTTTATGCCTCATGCGCTTTTTTCATGAGGCGTACGCCTCATGCACATCTTATATAAAAAGATAGAAAAAAAAAAGAAAAAAGAAAAAAAGGAAAGGAAAAGAAAGGGAAGGGAAAGGAAAAGAAAGAGAAGAAAAAAAGAAAAGGAAAGAAAAGAAAAGGGAAGGGAAGGGAAGGGAAGGGAAAAAAAGATAAGGGGAAAGAAAGTGGTTTGCCCCCTACCCCTCCGCATTGACAAGACCCCCTCTTTCAACTAATGTTATGCATCTTTATCCTTCTTAATATAAAAGATTTTTATTAAAAATAAAAAAAAATGAGATCCCTCCTTCCTCTTCATCTTCCTCCTAACCCCTTCCTCTTAAGGAGGCTTACGCCTCCTTGTGTTCGGGAGGCTTACGCGTCTTGTGTTCTGAACTACGCCTCACACCTCTAGGTAGTGGAACGCCTCGCATCATGTCTCCGCATTTTAAAACATTGGTTAAAAAACTAGATATAAACACATGATGTAAGCATATTACATGAGACTCTCATATCTGTATCCATGTCCATGCTTATATCTATATTTGAGCATCATAGAAATGCTTTAAAAACTGACCCGAAAGCTGATAAGCTATACAACCATATCTAACTATAGAACTTAATGAACTTTGATGAGGGTTGATTTGGCCTGACCTACTAAACAGTGGACATGTGAATGCGACCTGCTGACTAGACTATGACTCAACATTTCCTGCCCCTTCAGTGGGCTAGGTTACCTCGGGTGTCTCGGGCATCTCGGCAAAGACTGAGGTCCGAGTAGCTCGGGATGGCCCAACCTACCGAGGTGACACATAGTGGACTCTAGAAGCAAGCTAGCTGTCTCTGAGCCCTTCGGGATCACGTTGCACGAAATCCTCATCCCGCCCAGACCGAGCGGACTCGGTAAGCCTTATCGGCTGGCACGAAGTCCTCCTTCTGGTGTGGAACGGACTCCTAACAGTGCGGGTCGAGGATCTTGGAGGTGTTTCGTGAGACCCACAACAGCTCAACTATATAAGGGCACCTACCCTCATAGCACAAGGTACACACGATTCATTGCATTCTAGCTCTCTTACTCTTAGATCTTCAGCTCGCACCAAGATACTAACTTAAGCATCGGAGCAACCACACCGGATTAGCCACCCTGGGTTCTCTGAACTTCTCTTCCTTGTAGTTCGACCGGCTAGCTAAGCAACCGAAGTCCGAGCTGCCATCCAGCTAGGAGCAACCAGATCGCGCACCATCAGACTTTAGTTAATGAAGGATGGTTAAATATTAAGTCTACAAATCCTGAATTTGAACCTTGCTTCTATGTCGCAGTTAAGTTTGTGATCAATATGGAGTCAATATGTTTATCACCCTTTTCCACATGGCAAGTTCTGGTCCTCTTTTGCATTTCACAAAAGGAGTCACCTCTCACCCATTTTACTTAAAAAATCAAAGAAAACAAAAGTATATGATTCATAAGGAGAAGGACCAGAATGTGTAACAGATAGTTCCTGGATTAACTTTCTGTGTGGCAGAAATTCATTGTTACTGCATGGTTAAAAGTTTGCATGACATAATAGAATACCTCTCGACCTCAAGGTTCACATGATTCTGCAGGCATTCTTTTGTTTCAAATTGGTATTATTGTGCATATTAGGTGTTTATAAGAAGGATTACAGTTGTTTTACTTTTAATTTCTCTATATCGTGGTTCATATTGCTTAAAACATGTATATTGGCTAATCTATGATAGTAGATAAAATATTATAACCAATGGCTGAAAGTATGAAGAATAGTTATTTCATTGTTTTGAGGGTGGACCTTGGTGCAACTGTTGGGTTGCTCCATTGCAACCTGGGTTGCCAGGGTTCAAATCTTGGAAACAATCTCTCTGTATATGCACTGGCTTTGATGTTTTCCACTTATCATTTGTCTGTCCTTTGCAGTTTTACTATCCACACTGGTGCTGGCCTGATTGTTCCTGAAATCCAAGATAATGGGAAGGTATATATATATTTTTTTAAGTGTGAAGTATGATGTGATATATTAATGATCTGAGACTATACATTTTTTTTCGGTTGGGTAGGCATATATTTTTGACAGGGATGCAAGTCAGGCAGGTTGGCCAGGTTTAAGGTCAACCCAGGCCCAGCACTGAAATTTTACATATTTGGGTTAGGCTCAAGCCAGGTCTGGGCTCAGGTTGGTCAATCAGCCCGTATTGAAATTTGACATACATGCATGTGTATATGCACATATATATGCATAAATAAATAACTTATGCCCTGCCCGAAAAATAAGAAAGCACAAAGTTTTGGGCCCAGGCCCAGCGTGATGACCAAAAATCCAAGCCCAGCCCATGTAGAATTGCAGGTTGGTTCATTCTAGGCTTGGGTTGGCCCACGCAAGTTGCATCCTTAATTTTTGTTTTTTTTTTTCTTTTTTTACTTTATAGGTTTTATTTATCTTATTCAAGTGCTTCTGGAAACCTTTCCTTGTAGTTAACTGTGTGGTTCTGGTACATGAATATGGTGGAGCTAATGGGGAAGTGATTTTTTGGAAGATTATCTGTCATAACAAAAATGGCAATTAGGATAATTATCAAAAGAAGTGACAATTAGGATCAACAACTTCAACACAATGTTATAAAAGTGTTGACTAGTTGTCCAACTAATTAGTTAAGGGCCATACTGACTGCATCACTAATTAGTCAATCGATACCTCTTATGTGGTCATCTTGGATGATGAAGCATTGTCTTGGTCAACTAATGACTAGTTGACCTTTTAAAGATTTATTTAGAATACCATCGTATATGCTTATATTTTGTTATATGCATGCCTAGTTGCCTCTAAACATTTATGACTGCAAAGGGTTGCGTGACGGTATGTTTAATAGAAATAGAGCATAACATAAAAGAAAAATAGTGGAGGATGGGTTCTTTCAGATCTTCCAATTAGCAGTATGTTGATATGGATTTGCAACAGACAAGGGGGCAGAGCAGTTGAAATAGTCAAAAGGTGCACTCTTTCTTTGAAAAATAAAGCCCATAACTCCTTATCTCAATGTATCCAGTCTTATATATGAGATTGCATTAATATCTTTAGAATAAATCTTTCTTTTGCTTTAACTAGTCAATGTCTAAATGCCATCAAGTTATTGCATCTACCAGGGAGGCCAAAAAAATCTAGTCATCACTTCACTGTATTGACCTCACTGCTTCAACAATACTTGCAAAAATTCTAGAAGAAAAGACTAAATTCTAATTGTTTTCCCAACCCATTACACACAGATATATGTATATACACATGGAGTGGAAGAATTCCAAACTCCCATTGCAAAAAGAAGGAAAGGGTCATAACTGGGGGCAGATCAAGTGCTGTTTAAGTTAATGTTAATCCCTTGAGTTCAGATGAATGGTATGTGTTGTGCAGGGTAGCATTTTGGAATGAGTTTTTAGGTAATTTGGGTGTTTGAGTGGCATTGTAGGTCAGTAGGTGTTGGGGACTATCTCCATGGGGATTTTCTGCTAGTAGGCATCCTTTTTTTCAGGACTTTTGGGTATAATTATCTGGGTTCTCTTTTTAGTTGGATATCTGAATTGAGCAGACTTTTTACGGGGGTTGGGCATGGGGAGGTTTTTAGTTTTTTCTCCTGATTTTTAATATATATATATAGTTCCTGTTGCCAATTCTATGAATTTTTAAACAAATGTCCTAATTATTAACTGATTTGACTTGAAAATTGCCTATCTATTCTTCCAACAAAGAACATTGTGGGTGACTCGAAGCTTGTAGTTTTGTGGCTCCAAGGAGAAGAGGAGGAGGGATGGTGGTCCTATTATGTTTGAAAAAAAGAAAAGTATTGAGACTGCTTCAGGGGATGGAGGTGAACTTCAAATGGGTGAGAAGGGATGCCAATGTACTTGCTGACACTCTTGCTAAACAAGGGGTGGGAAATGATAGTTTGTTGTGGGCTGTTTTGTAAAAGCTTCTTTCTTTTGGGTGGGCTAAGAGAGTTTATCTCTCCCTTGTTGTTCTTGTACCCATCCCCTTCTTGATTAATGAAATTGGTTCTGTTATTGATAAAAAAAAATCTATTCTTCCAGCAAATGCCAAGCAAATTTCTATTTTACTTTGACATGGCAAAATGCCAACTAAACCCCATGTGTATCAAGTAAAATGCCCTCATTTTGCCAATGACGTCAGATTACTCTGTCAACATGCACAAATGTACCATTTATTGCTTGTGAAGGGTCGAAGTGATTAAGTTGCCATTAATTTTCTTGGCAAAGTAAACTGAAAGAAATTGGCTGTTGGGTTGATTCTGCTGTAGCATTTCATAGTTAAATAAAAAATGATACTAGCCATCTTCCATAATGAGGAGTTATTTATCTGTTTGTTTTTCAGTGGAATTGGTTGGGTTAATTCAAGCCATTGTAGAATTGTGTCTATGTTCTTATCAGCCAATTTTTTTTTTCTTATGAGCAAATATTGTTGTAATTGGTGATGCTTTTGGCATTTTGGTTCTTTGATCTTCTGAAATTGATGTGATGCCTTTGAATTTTCTGTTATTGATCCCCCCAAAAAAAATTTGATGTGATGCCTTGGAGAATATGTTACCTTTTCTTTATGAAAATTCCTTCATAGTCCCAAGAAGAAGTTGATATTGTCACATTAGCTAGTGGTGCTATGTACTTACAGTAAATTCATTAACTTCATTTTCAGGTGAGAGTTGATATGGGTCAACCCATACTCACGGCATCAGATATTCCAACCAATTTACCAGCAAATAAGGATCAAGCTGTTGTGAGATCAGAACTGGAGGTTGATGGTGTAACCTGGAATGTGACATGTGTTAGCATGGGAAATCCTCATTGTGTAACTTTCGGTACAAAGCAAAACAAAGTATGCTTATTTTTTATTTTTTGAAAAGACTAGGATTAGTTAGTATTTATTGTTCTTATTCACAATAGGCTTCTTTTTTTCCATATTGTGTTCACTTTCATGTTAGGCAATCATTTCTATGTTCTACTTTTCTTTTTCTCTATCAAAAACAAGTCTTATTTGCATGTGTTAGTATGGGAAACCCTCATTGTGTGTACAAAGCAAAATAAGCCCCTTCGTATGTTAGTATTTTTGTTTACATTCCCAATAAGTCCCTTTACCCCAAATTGTTTTCATTTCATGTTAAGCAGTCATTTCCATATTGTTCTTCTTTTGCTCTGCAAAAAACAAGTCTTATTTGCATGTTTTAGCATGTGAAATCCTCATTGTTTAATTTTTGGTACAAAGCAAAACAAAGTTTTTTTTTTTTTTTGAATCAGACTAGGATTACTTGGCATTTATTGTTCGCATGCAAAGCTTCTTTTTTCCCCATATTGTGTTTAGTTCATGTTAGGCAGTCATTTCCATATTCTTCTCCTTTTCTTTTGCTCTATCAAAAACAACAATCTTATTCAAAGTGAAAGATGCGCAAGAAGAAACTTCATGGACTTTTTTGTAGGTTTCCTAATTTTGTGGTACTTTTTTTTATCAGCAACCACAAAGAATAGATTTATTAAATTAAAGGAAGAAGATACAACAAGGAGGTGTGAAGAATAAGCATGCCCAATACTAGGCAAACCCCCCAACCCATATTACAACAGAGCCCAATACATTAACTGTCTTTGAACCCCTTGCTTGGCTAAGTTGTCTGCCTAGCTGTTTGCAGACGTTGCTTGGCAAAGGAAGCTTTTAGGGAGGTGGAAGAAGATCTTTGTTTATTTGTGTTCACATTTATTTATTTTACTTGTTTTATTTGTGTTCTATTTTTTTTTCCTTGTTTTATTAGGTTGCTTGGATAGCAAAATAGTTCATTGTTTTACAATTGTTGAGGTATTAATTTTTCCATATGTTTTACCTTGTATTGTTAACAGACTTTACAGATTGATGACTTAAATTTGGCAGAGCTAGGCCCAAAATTTGAGCATCACATAATGTTCCCTGCCCGAACTAACACAGGTTAGTTAGTATCTTTCTTGGAGCATTTGCAGTTATGCTGATGTTTGTTTAATAAACTAAATAATATTTCTAGTCGCCAAATTTTAGAGAGAATTTTGAAGATAACTTGGATTCTTAAATATTTTTTATTTGCCACTAGCCCTTCTAGGGTATGTGCTGGTGTAAGTACATGACATTAATAAACAAATGTATATAGGGGTAAACATTATAAAAGGTCAGGTGAACTCGGTCTGGGCTTAAAGCTAACTGAAGCCTCAACCCAATCCCAATCTGTGTTTAGGTCAGGCCAGAGTTTTCAGACCTAGGCCCAGCTTGGAGCCTGAAAATCCAAGCCGAACCTGTGCTAAAGTTCAGGTTGGGCAGCCAAGTTGTAGTCCTACTTAAATGTCAGGACTAGCTCTAAAATAGATGGTAGAGCCTGTAAAAAAATATCTAAATCTATCAAACAATAGAAAAATGACTTTACATTAACTTTCAGAATCTTCACAAACCAAGAACAAAATAATTAGACTTTCAAACTATAGACATCAGTACAGTAGTGAGACACTACAAATAAATATTATATACAGATAAAGAAATCAAATTCCAAAGTCTAAACTAAGATGTCGGGATTCATGCCTTCATGGACATTTTAATTCTAAAGTTTAAAGAAATTTTAAAAACATTGGGCTTAGGAGTATGGCTTGGGACTACACAGACTAACTTTGAAGATGAGCTACGAAGGAGAACTTACAATCTTGCATGATGGTCCTATTGTTCTTTCATTGGATCACTACTGTTTAAGAATTGTCTGATAATTGACATATTGTTAGTTGTAGCACTGACTGTAGCATTCTTGTAATACTTGTTGAAGTTATAGGTTAAACTCATTGCTTGTCACTGCCATTCACTCTTGATTTCTGATGTTATGCAGATGTCTGGATCCTAAGCTGCTCTATTTTCTGTTATTGAGTGGTGTTTGATCCTCCTCTGTGATGTTTTTGCAGAATTTGTGCAAGTCCTCTCTCACTCTCACCTGAAAATGCGTGTTTGGGAGCGTGGTGCTGGTTAGTTTCTCTATCACTTACAAACTGTTCTTTGCCAGGAGATTTTCATATATTGGATAGTCCCTTCTTATGTTCAGTAGATAGAATGGGAGTCCTGTTTATCTTTCTATTTCTGGTGAAAAATATCAAATACTTGAGAGCCAGATTATTGCATTTGGATTGTGGGTGCATTCTTGAACAAAGGGTGATTGAACTGCATTCATGTTGACAAAGAAAGGAATCGGTTGGTTGTATGGGATGTGAGATCCATGATACCCGAATCCTTTAAATTAACTAGCATGGTTCTCTGCACCTTAATTACTTTGTTAAGATTTCACCAACATTTTGGTTTTCATTATGTGTGATTGAACTTGAAATGTTGTTATTTCATCCTTGAATTTTAAGACAGTTTTGAATTTTTGGCTAAAATTTTTATGTAACAGAAGCTAAAACCGTAACTTAATAAGAAATACAATATATAAATATTCTTGCATTACACATCTTCTGAGGGACTCTAAAGATAAAAGGTATTTGAGTGTTCATAGGATGTATCATGTAATAAAATAGAAATATATTGTATATAAAACTTTAAATTGTTATACCTCTAGTTTGATTGAAATGCCATAGCTTTTTTATTAATCATTTTATCCAAAGAACCTGCAAGGCCAAAAGTTTGCATGATTTTTTCTTACGAAAAGCTTGCTTTGGGCGATCACAGTTGGGCTTTTTTGATTGGTAACTTGGGCTGCTCAACTAAAACTGGTGTACAATTTACAGGAGCAACACTGGCGTGTGGAACTGGAGCTTGTGCAGTGGTGGTAGCAGCTGTTCTCGAGGGTCGGTCTGAGAGGGTAAGTAGTATATGGTATGATTTCAGGTGACTCTAGGAGATGGTTTTAACACCAAATCTCCACAGTTTTCCTCATACTTAAAACCTTTTTGCTGTTATAGAGTTGCAGTGTCGATCTTCCCGGGGGGCCATTGGAGATCGAATGGAATGAGAAAGACAATCATGTTTACATGACTGGACCTGCTGAGGTGGTCTTTTATGGATCTGTACGCATTTGATTTACGCCTTTTTGTTTATTAGTAAATTATCCGCTTTAATCGGGATGTTCATAGATTATGCGTCTGATGTAGAGTATGACATGTCATGACAACTTTTTAAACTGTGCTGTATTTTTATCCCACGATAGTGCACTGCAGAATGAACAGGGCTTCTTCTAGGGTAGGGAATAGGGACCCCACTTAGGTAAGCAGAAGAAGACACTTGCCAGAGGCACAGAGTTTCTAACAACGGATTAGGACCACAGATAATTACTATTAAATATTTAAGCAGAAAGTTTTCAAGTGTTATCCTTGTCACAATCGAATACAATAATAAAATGAATATTGGCAATTGGCTAGCGCCAAAGCCATGGTGACATGGTTATTTACCTCCAATCACCCCCTATATAGCAGTGGCTTTGCTTTGTAATTTGCACCGTTAGTTTTTGTTCTACTTCTACCCATATGAAATCTATCTGTTGAGAGTTCATATCATCCTTCACCCACGTGTTATTGTCATTTCTGCGTGCTGGAATGGCATTTAAGGACACAAAACCTGCTAACGAATGGTGGATTGGTGGGAGTTGTGGGACCTCTTAAAAACACTTGGCACTTGGGGTGGGCCGTGGGGGGCAATTCCTTGCCTCAAGAGCGCGAAGACTGCGAGGGTTGCCTGCCGGCCCTACCCATCCACATCTCCTGGTGTGGCTTTCCAAGCTCTAATAATGACATCGACTAGTCTACTCTCTGCTCTCTGGATTGATAAGCATGTCCATCCTGTAGGGCATCTAGAGGACATACAAGGGATGTTTTGGCAGCAGGAACTCGTCGAAAGATGATCGTAGAAGTGGTTTTTGTCTGTCTTTTGTTACTTTGTTTGTATAGGTGCGGATTGTGCAATCTGAAAGTAGGTCCAAGGGAAAAGGAAAAAGAAAGGTTGCAACTTGCAACTTCAACAGTTCTTGGAATGCCTCCTGAATATGTATCTACAGTCTGAAGTCCAAGTGGCGGTGCAAACAAGCTCTTCTTTTAGCAATTATTTGAATAATGAGGACTGACGGATTGGGGATGGCTTTAGTTAAAACGTAAAAGTTAGTTTATACTCTTATTTTATAGACAAAGTAGCTATAGGATATATATATATATATTAAATTTCATTAACGGTTTGGTCCGTTTATATAAATTGAAAGTTTGAAAACCTTAAATGGCATCTCCCTGGAGAAGATAACGATAGAAGTAAGAATTAGTAGACAATTTCATTTATGAATTATGATTAATTAAACTAAGAGATTAAAAAAACAGTTAATGATGTGCAAGCCAATTGGACAAAGGACGAGTGCCCATGATCAAAGTTCATTACTTGATAGTTGCCTAATTGGTAGTGTAAAATTCTAATAAAAAGATCAATGGGTACCCGCAGTTGTGGTGTGGTTTTGGTGGATTCTGCGGACCACCAATTCGCAGTGTTTATTTTGGATTTGGAGTTTGAGAGCGCACCGTCGTCAACTTCACCTTTGAGCTTGTACTAGTATGTTATTTTTCTTGGGTGCAATTACATAAAATAATAAATCATAAAAGATTATGGTGCGTAATTTATTAATTGTTGGACGCCATAACTTGGGCATTGCCTCTATCATGTTAAGTCTTGTCGTCCACTATGTAGGCCCTGTGAAATATGTACAGACGTTTACAATAATTTAAGTAATCCACGGGAAACCTACGTTAGCAATTCATAGGAGCGCCAGGTGTATACTAATTACTATGCAACTTTTTTCTTTTCCTTTAGTTTTTAAAATATTGAAGTTGGGTCTTGGGTGATGGTGCTCAACTCAACTTCCATTCCGACACCAATCAACCCCTTGATAATATATAGTGCATAAGTTGCTATCAATACAATGACGTAGGCACAGAGAGCCAAGCCGTTTGGTATAGAAACATCCTCTGATAGTCTGATGGGGGGTCCTACGGAAGCAATTAGATTGGACAAGCGTGACCATTAATTGAAATAGACTTCCTTAGTTGACTGAAAGAGCTAGATGGAGAAGTAAGCAGCATCGATCAGTTCGATGGATTTGGGCGGTTAAAGCCACTAATCAAGCCTCTCCTGTATGAAGAATAGGAAACAAGGAAAAGAGGGAGATTTTATTTATTATCTTATCAAGCAGTACTTTACATGCGTAACTTTTCATCTTTTAAGTTTTAACTGCCCGGCCCGTTACAAACTAATTACAATGCCAACCCCACAACCACCATTCTGTCAACTCAACTTTTTGATTATGAATAAGTTAAGAACATTAGATTTAATTGCCCGCACCTTCACCTTGTCCTCATCCAAAAGGCATTCTTTCGAACAAAAACAAAAAAACATGTTAAAATATTACATTAATAATAATAACAACGAAATAACTAAACCAAAGCGGTCCACCCATCTCCTTTCCAAGGTTACTTAGACTACAAGGTAGTGAGTTTATAGTCCTTCCTAGTTCTATCTTCTATCACATACAAGCTAGTATATAAGCCTTTTAGTTTCTTTGATCGATTCTGACTTTTGGTGATTACCAGCAAACAACAAAATTCTAAGTTTTGAAGTTTAGACCCGCTATGGTAATTGGAACTGATTGGATGTTAGAAGTTCCTCAGGGCAATTTGAGCGTAATTACAGCTTAATATAATTATTTACAGTGACAATTATGAAGGTGATCAGTATAATTAATTATTATTATTATTATTATTCAAGTAATGGAGTCAAATCAAGTATGCTGGATTGGGTTTTCCAGCTTAATATAATTATTAGAGAGTGCCGGTGGTATTCTTCCTTTTTTTTTTTTTTAGATTTTTTCTTAGAAGGGTCTACGCTTGGGTTACAGGTTGCTACTATATATAGAGTAATTAAGCGCTGAAGTGGGTTAATTAGTAGTTAATATATTGAACATCAATCAGTATAGATACCACAACATTATGTTTCAATTCAATCAATGTTACAAACGAAACCAGAGATCTGATCCAGGACTCCCTCTACTATGGAAGGGTTTCCCTTGTCTTACATGCACAATCATGTCAACATTTAAGTGAGGTTGTCTACTTGCAAAGAGGACACACACACAGACAAACTATGGTTTATGGTTTATGCATGGACAATTGGACATCACATGCCGAGAAAAGCCTCATGCTATATATATAACCTAGAGTGAGAGAGTTTAATTTATAGAGTCTAGTTAAGAATTTCGGAGTCACAGATACATATGGACAAAGATGGTCGTCGAAGCAAGCTTTTGGTTCTAAGTATCACTCTCTGCTGTCATGTCCATAGGTGGAAACAAAATGGTCGGCCATGGGAAGTATCATCTTGATCTCTTCTTCGTCCATCCTCCACAGTGTGTCGGAACAACAGTAGTCCCATAAAGGAGAAGCCATGGGAGGATAGGAACTGCACCCTTCGTCCTTGCGTCCCTCATAAACTGGCCCACTAATCGCCTCTTCTACTGAAGGGAACTCCTTCCATATTTGATCATCCATGGGGTACCATATCGCATCGGCTTCCTCGCTCACCTCTCCTCTCACGGCAGAAAGATCAGTAGAGCTACCACAATTGTGCAAGCTGCTTATTCCTTCTCCGTTATGGGTTTCGGGCAATGAAATTGATGAAGCCGCTGGAGGATTATTTGTGGAAGGAGAAGAACACTGAGAAGACGATGATGAAGGTGATATAGACCGCTTTCGCTCTTGTGCTTTCTTCCTCATATGCGTCCTCCAATAATTCTTTATCTCATTGTCAGTTCGGCCTGGTAATTTCCGAGCAATTCTGGACCATCTGTGAGTGACTTGGGTTAAATAAAATTTTTAAGTGGAGACAGCAAACAGGAACAGATTACAGATATGATATGTGGTATATATAAAGATTAATTGAAAGAAAAAAGACCGATTTATCGATCATGATGATCAAACCTATTGCCCCAACGAGAGTGGAGTTCGAGCACGAGCTGCTCCTCTTGAGGCGTCATCCGTCCTCGCTTGAGACCGGGATGCAGGTAATTAACCCATCGTAACCTGCAACTCTTTCCTGTTCTGTTCAAACCTACAACAAAATCAGGCGGTTAAAGGTAGCTTCCCCCACCCCCCTCCAAATAAGCCTACCTAGCAGTAGTGTCCCCCGCCACCTTCGAACCTGAAACTTTGGCTATGAAATCCCATCGCCGTTCTCCGAATAAGCCAACGAAGCACACCAGTTGGAGGTCCTCCTGCTCAGTCCACGGACCCTTACGTATTTCTTCTTGTACCATCTTCATTGCCTCCTGTCCCTCCCTGTCTTTTCCTTCTCCGATTGCCGATCGATCGGTGAACGGTGATCTAGCTAGCTCCGCTCTCCCTTTCTCATATATACCAGCCTTACCAGGCTACCAGCTACTCTCTCTCTCTCTCTCTCCACGTATGTACCTACTAATTATAAGTACTTGTGACCTTCTTTCAACCTCTGTTACTCATATTTATACACACACCCCTATGGTTGGGACTTGGGATTTGGGAAGCTTTCTAAAATATTCTACTACAGTACGTCTTAGCTAGGCCTTTGTTTATTGGTTACTCTTATTTTATTATTTTATGGTTCGAGTCTTCGCCCTACACGTGGCGATAATTGATACATGCTTTCGATTGGGACCATCCTTTGACGGCCACCTCCTTGTCTAAATTTCATGAATTGTTTATTCCGAACAAAATGGTTCCTTTCTATACAATACTGCAATTAGTCTGTAATTGTTCCTGTCCGAATACAATTAATTTGTTTTAATCGACCGGCCGTCCTGTAACCGATCGAGATTCTGAATCCAGACTCCAGAGGTTTATTAATTTGGAGCAGATGTCCGTCTGGAACTGGGGACTTGTGAAATTTAATTATTCTACTTGAATAAACATGGGGTTCATCTAATGACTAATGGGCCGTCAGAAAAATATGCATCAAATAACCTGTACAGGACCCACTGGAAACATTCAACCGGCAATCTAGAGACTTACGAAGAACATGTGCAGATAGATTATATCGGCTCATATTGTTGGTTCCTTTAATTTGCGTGGTTTAGTTGATCATGATTAATTCATGGAGAATTTTCTCTCGACACTTACGAACTAACTATATTTTGGAGCCAACCAAAAAAGGAAATCTCGATAAAGAAAAGCTTGATACAGACTTGATCAATCGGACCGAAAGAGAAATCCCTGGAGCCCTTTCTTTTCTAGTATGATGAAGGGGTTATTTTGCAAATCTTTTTAAAAGATTTTTTGGTAGTTCTAATCGTTAAAAGACTTTTTAAGATTTTGCATTAAGATTTGAGCAGCTTCAAGTCCAAAAAAAATATATAAAAAATTTTATTTGGAGCTTCATGAAAATTGCTCAATTTTGGTTTTTCACATCTTTTCCCTATATTAATTTTTAGCGGTTAAATATGCCACAAACCAAACAGGAAAAGACCAAAATGAAGATAATATCATTAGCTGACAAACAAGATAAAGCAAAAACGTGAAGAGGAAAGACAAATACTTAACAAAATAGTATTAGGTATATGAGTTGGGTTACAGGGATGTGTCTCTTTCACCAGTCGTAAGCAACTACTACTACTAGAGAAATCAACCCCACAGCGTTCACAGGTTTGAACTCTACTAGATATGGCTCATTAAGTAAATAAATTGGAATTAGGTTTTATATATACACGTTCCCTGTAGCCAGATTTAGGGCTAATCATGGGCCTATATGTTAATGTCCGCGTGATGGGTTTGTATAGAATAAGGCCCACTGCCATGTCCAGCTTCATTTGTACCCAATCTTACAAAACAAAACTTCTCTATCACCATTCTTATTTTTATAATCAATAAAATAAGCTTAAAATAAATAGAAATGAATTAAGACCACCTTGTGGGCTTTGAAGAAGCATGGCCTTCACAATCACAAATTCACAATGATGAAATGATCCAGACCCATTGATCGATGGACTGCTAAAGTAGACAATGCACTGGTCAATACAACATTTGGCCCATCAATGATTCTATAGAATAGATTGGTCCCAAAATCCAACTCAAAAGGCATAGGATAGGAACCAATTGAATGAATAAAAAAGCAAAGTCTAGTTTTAAGCTAAGCCCCCCAAGTGCATATTCAACACACTATACACTCCTCTTGGTTGTATAATATCATAATGTTTACTTGCTTCTGGAAAGATAATCTTATTTAGTGCAAGAGGGTACTTTAATATATGGGCTGAAAAATGGGTGGAGGTGAAGTCATGTGACTGGGCTACTATCATCCACATTATATTTGTGGTGGTGATGTTAGCACTGTATCCGGCATCGTACGAGTAGCCCAATAACAAAATAATTAAGCAAAGGGTGACGCGTTTGTTTTTTTTTTTTGGTGGGCCACTGGGCCGAGCCCGCGAGCGAGAGTAGCCAAAAACATGAACCAGTATGACGTGGATGCCACTCATATTTTGTGCCCACCCCACTTAAAAACTTCTTATCGCTTCTATCACTCTATTTATCAATTACAATTACAATTGCAATTATATTAAGTGAACCTTATAATATTATATTATATCCTCCATGTGTTCGACGCTATGCCACGGTTACTTTGTTTCTTTTTATTATCTACCAATACCAATAGCTAGCAACAAGGAAAGGCAGAGAGAGAGAGAGAGAGAGGTAATTAAATCATGTGTCTTGGTGTTGGTTGTTGCGGCTTGCACTTTGGAGAATGTTGTCTCTTTCTCACCTCTAAAAAGACTAAAATGCAGGCCTCTTGATTTGGGTCGGTGGAAACTGGACAGAGCCTCAACAAAGGTAGCTTACCTGTTTAAGTCATTTATTATTCTTACCAAAAAGAAAGAAGTTAGATTGCTAGTGATAGGAAGAAACGATCATGGGTGAGTGAAGTTGAAGATGATTATGATAATTGGTGCTGTTGATCATTCTATTCCTATCTATCTTTCATTCTTTCTCTAGTCTTTATATTAGTATTAATAGATGTAAAGAGACAATGGACTACTCGTTTGGCTTTCAAGCTCAACGTACGAAAGAGCACAGTTTCACTACTGGTCATGCAACCCTGTTACTTGGTTGCTTTATTTGCCATTTAAGGTACAAACTTTGAATCCCAAGCTGAGATTCCCTTTTGTTTATGGGGGACTGTTGGTGTTATACTGATGAAATTGCTTAAAGCCCACCTCTGTTTTTCTGATAAGAGAGACAATGTGTGTATGTGGCCGGGAATAATATCCATTTGGACAAAGAAACACGAGAACTTAATGATGAAAATTGGAGTGATTCACAGCATATATATATATCAGTCCACATGTGACGAGACACTGGGTTTGGGTATTTGAGAGACAAGTAGAGACTAGAGAGGGACCTCAAAGCTAGCAGCCTAGCACACAGAGACACACACACACTTGGACCTCAGAAATCAGAATCATGATTTTTATTTATTTTTCATTTTTTTTGGATGGTAAAGCAGAATCATGAGTTTTGGTGAGCCACCTCGTCCGAGTCAAAATTTTGACAGATAATTAATTGTAAAAAGTTAACGTGAGACCAGTTTCTATTACAAAAGGGGTTTAATTAATTTTAGATATTCCATTCAGATTCCTTCTCCATACTCTGAATCTGAACCAACTCTTATCTCCTATCATATCACCCTTTACATGGTGCATTCTATATTTTAAAACAAAAATTTAGTTTCTAGTGTTTTAACAACTCGATTAGACCCAAAAACTAATTACATAACATAAGACACAATACACTTGTTTTCCTCTCTCAAATACCCTTAATTTGGTCCCTCCAACTCCAACCTTCTCTTCTCCTATTAATTACAAAACTCTGAAGTGAAAAGCTACATCTAAGAACCTTGGATCGTGTAGAGTTATTATATTTATTCATTATTTTCCTTTATTCTCTTTTATCCTTTACTAGCTGAGTTGGCATTCTGTTATTGATCTGGCATATTCTTTTAGTTTTCTTTTCTGTCAAGTTTGTTAGTTAGTTAGGGATTATTCTTGTATATAAACACTGCTTTTGTAACTTTTTCGGGTGTAGAGAATATACTGGAATTCTCTCCATTTTCTTATTGCTTTTACTTTTGTTCATGGTATTAGAGCATCGAGATTTGGTGCCTGAGTTTTTCTTTCGATTGATTAAAGAAATTTCTTATTAACGCTATGGAAGAAGAGGTGGATACCTCTATTACTCGAAATGGTCAAAATACGACTGGCCCTAGAGCTGTTGCAAATATTACGAAAGAGTTAGCCTACAACTCGAACGGAGATCCTTTCTTCTTGCACAATTCGGATCATCCTGGAATGATGCTAGTTACAACACCATTAATTGGAAACAACTACCTCACCTGGAGTAGATCTATGAAGATAGCTATGAGTGCGAAGCTGAAGTTGGGTTTCATAGATGGAAGGATTGCTCAGCCAGATGAAGGAACAACAGAGTTTGAGCTATGGACAAGGGTGAACTACATGGTGACTTCCTGGATCCTTAACTCAATCTCAAAAGAAATAATAGATGCTTTTCTACATATTACTACAGTTAAGGAACTCTAAGGTGAAATTGTTAAAAGATTTGGTGGAAGTAACAGGCCTTTACTGTATCAAATCCAAAGAGATATAAGTTCAATATCTCAAGGGAATGAATAAGTAGCCAAGTGTTATACTAGACTTAAAAGGTTGTGGGATGAATTGACTTGTTTAATGCCTATTCCACCTTGTACATGTGGTTCTGCTAAAGCAGTTGCTGATTTGCATTCATTCAATAGGTTAATGCAATTTTTGATGGGTTTAAATGATTGTTATGATAATATAAGTAGTCAAATCCTTGTAATGGAACCCTCACCCTCTGTGAACTGTGCTTATTCCTTGGTTCTCAGAGTTGAGAAACAGAGAGAATTCCAGTATATTCTCTACAACCGAAAAGGTTACAAAAGTAGTGTTTATATACAAGAATAATCCCTAACTAACTAACAAACTTGACAAAAAAGAAAACTAAAAGAATATTGCCAGCTCAATAACAGAATGCCAGCTCAACTAGTAAAGGATAAAAGAGAATAAAAGAAAATAATGAATAAAGATAATAACTCTACATGTAAATTTTCCCTTTCAAAACCAATCCGTTTCTGTTGACAAAAATCCATCAATTTTTTACCACTACCCTCTCCAGATAATATTTTAGATCTTTTACCAACCTCTACATTAGATGTATCATCACCTATACCAACAGCAGATGAGCCCAATGAAACACCTGATATTTTGAATTCACCAACCTCTGAACCAGCAACAAAAACCGTTGATCCACCTTATGATTTACTTCCCGAAATTACAGAACCAGAAACTACAGTCCTAGTTAATACAAACAACCTACCCCCTATCAGACATAGTACTAGAATTAAAAAGAAACCAGCATGGCTTACAGACTATGTTACTAATTTGGCTTGCAGCAATGTTATATCTACTGACATAATCCTCAATCAGTCACAGGTTCATGCATCAACACCTCACACACCTCCAACATATCCATTTATTCAATCACCTTCACTTTCTGCATCATATTTATCCTTTTTAGCTAATGTGTCAAATATTCAAGAACCAGCTTCTTATAATCAAGCCAGTACTGATGTTGAATGGTTTAAAGCAATGAATAAGGAATTAGAAGCTTTAGAGAAAAATGAAACTTGGGAACTCACTGATTTACCAGAAGGAAAAAGAGTTATTGTTTCTAAGTGGGTGTATAAGTGAAGTTGAATCCGAATGGTAGTGTGGATAGATACAAAGCTAGGCTTGTAGCCAAAGGCTTTCACCAGGTGGAAGGGATTGACTATTTTGATAGTTTCTCTCTTGTGGCCAAAATAGTAACTATAAGAATTTTTCCTGCAATTGCAACATTCAAATCATGGTATATCCATCAACTGGATATCAACAATGCATTCTTGCATGGGTATTTGGATGAGGACGTTTATATGCAACCTCCATAAGGGTATTTTAAGACTACTAAGGGTCAGGTCTGCAAACTGAAGAGATCACTCTATGGGCTTAAACAAGCCTCAAGACAATGGAATGCTGAATTTAGTGACAAAATTAAAGCTTTTGGTTTCCATCAATCAGCTCATGATCATTGTTTATTTATTAGGCACACATCTAACTCCTTCATTGCACTGTTAGTGTATGTAGATGATGCGCTTCTAATAGGTACTTTAGAAGCATATATCATTTCAGTCAAACAGTACTTGGATAATCTATTCACTATCAAAGATCTTGGCTATGCCAAGTATTTTCTGGGTTTGGATGTTGCTAGGAGTTCTTCGGGTACTGTTCTTAACCAAAGGAAATACATTATTGACATTCTAATAGATATTGGACTCCTAGGTGCTAAACCAACTAAAACACTTTTCCCTAAGGTTCAAAAGCTTTGTGCAAATAAAGGACCTCCACTAGCTGAACCAGAAAGATATAGAAGGCTTGTTGGGCGTTTGTTGTATTTAAATATTAGCAGGCCAGACATTAGCTACTCTGTACAACAGCTAAGTCAGTTCGTGAACTCTCCATGTCAGTCACACTGGGAAACTACAATGCACTTGCTTAGATATCTAAAAAGTTATTCTTCTAAAGGTCTTTTTTATCCAGTAGACAAATCTCTTCAATTGGAAGCTTTTAGTGATGCAGACTGGGCCTCTTGTTCTGAAACCAGAAAATCCTTAATAGGGTTTTGCATTTCTTTGGGGCCAGCTCTCATTTCTTGGAAAACAAAGAAACAAACAACAATCTCAAGATCATCAGCAGAAGCAGAATATAGGAATTTAACAGCAACGGTTTGTGAACTTCAATGGATCACCTATGTTCTCAAGGATTTTGGCATTCAATTAAAACTTTCAATTCCTCTTTGGTGTGACAATCAAGTTGCTCTACACACCACTGCCAATCCAGTGTTTCATGAAAGAACAAAACACCTAGACATCGATTGCCATTTAGTTAGAGAGCAGTTCAAACAAGGCTTCATCAATCCTCAACATACTCATCACCAAGTAGCTGATGTTTTTACAAAGCCACTTTCTGGTCCTCAATTCAGCAACTTCATATCCAAATTGGGTTTTCTTGATATCCACCAAACTCCAACTTGAGGGGGGGGGATATAGAGTTATTATCTTTATTCATTATTTTCCTTTATTCTCTTTTATCATTTACTAGCTGAGCTGGCAATATTCTTTTAGTTTTCTTTTCTGTCAAGTTTGTTAGGGATTATTCTTGTATATAAACACTGCTTTTATAACATTTTCGGATGTAAAGAATATACTAGAATTCTCTCCATTTTCTTCTTATTTTTACTTTTGTTCAGACCGGTTTAAAATGATGATCTATTTCTGGGTGTCACACATCCACGCTACAGCCTACAATAAAATTAAAAGTAGGAGTGACAACCCTAGTTGGATCCACTAGGAGAAAATCTTTGTAAAGTTGGATAGGAGATGGAAGATTGGAAGTGGCAGCACAAAATGGATGCTGGATGCACTTACCAAAATATTTAAAACAAAATATCTTTCTGGAAAGACAGCAGGTGTGCTGTGAAGACAACACACCCTAATTATATTAAATATCTTTTCATTTATGTTTTATATATTAAAAAACAAAAACAGACTCGTGCTATGAACGGACGGGTATTATAAGATGCGCATGTTAGTTATTACTTTTTTCTCTTTGGTAGGAAAATAAAAAATAGGCTAGATAACAGGGGCAGCCCTCCCCCTCCCCAACATGGGAGAGATCATATTCACTCTCCTAATAAAGAGAGGAAATTAAAGTCGTTGTAGGTGAGTCCAAATACCCCATATGTTTGATTTTTATTCTTTTTAAATTAAAAAAAAATACACAAAATTTTGAGGGGTCATGAAGCAATGTGAAAAAGAGAATAAATTGACATTTGAATAACTAATAGTTAGGACTTAGGACCCATGTGATGCGGGTAAGGGTGTTAAATGGACCGGTTTTGGATTGCCGTCTAGTCCAAAATCAATTTGGATGGACCAATGAGACAAATTGGATTGGACCAATCCGGTCCAAAACATTCCTAGCTGGCTACAAAGTAGCTCGCGAATTGATCGTACGAGCATTCCGCAGGAATCTTCTATCTGACAGGCCATACCAGTCGGACTGTGCCATATCCCCTACTGACACCGTAGTCCCTGTCCTTTCGGCAGTCTGCACCCACATCTCTCAGTAGGTGGAGGCGTGCCTGTCACCTTGGAGACGTGTCACTCTCCTAGGTAAGGAGTACGTCCCAACGGCCACCTACGCAGCCCTGGCAGGTAACGGCTGTGGTTGGAGATCCGGTGGCGGTTACACGCAATCCCTCGAGGAGCACACCTATAAAAGTTCTCAGGGCAGAGGAGAAACTTCTTCTGGAAAATAGACCAAACAATCTCTTGAGTACAGGAACACTACGCGACCTACACTCTTAGCCCTCATTTTTCCTTTCATTTCTCATACACAATACTAACTTAAGCATCAGAGTATTCCCACCGGGTAAACCCCCGGGAATCCTTCCTTTCATTTTCTCAGGTCTCGCCCATTGCCAACAAGGAGCCAGTCAGCGATCAGCTAGGAGTGCCCGGATCGCGCTACATCATTTGGCGCCGTCTGTGGGAAACGCTTCAAAAGGCCTTTCTCTCTAAGCTTTTTCAGTCATTTCTTCTTCCTTGAAACAGTCCAACGCTCATGGCCTCCTCTAGCAACATAGGACGAAGCACGGAGATAGATAACTCCAGGGAACACTCCCATCTTCCTACTGTCTGTATCGGACAGTTCATCGTCCCCCTCTCAGCGGATGGAATCCCCAGCTTAAGCGTGCCTCACAATGGTACCTGTCATCGCCCCACTTCCTGCTACAGTCGGAACAACCTTCACCGAACCTTCGGTCGTGCCCCTAGCGGCCAGCACGAACTAGCTGGAGGACCTGGTGCAGTGCATGAGGTCCATGTAGGCTCAAATGCAACAGTTCCAACAACTTCAACTCTATCAACAGCACATACTGCATCAGGTCTCCCAGTATCAATACCAATAGCAGTTTCCCCAGCTGCCCCAACTTCAGCTTCAGTAGCCTCAGCTCTCGCCGCAACACCTAGCTTCGCAGCAAGCCAAATCCCGCCACCAGAACGAGCACTTCAGCCGAGGAGACGGCCCCCAAAATCTCCCAAAAAACCAGGCCTCCCCCCACAGCAGATGGGAGAGACCGGCTACCCCGATCTCGCCGCGGGCGGACAGGTCGGGAGGACCCCAGCCAGATAGGTCTACGTCACCCCGACAGTCGAAGCTTGGAACCCCGATCCTAGAGAACTGGTTTGAAATCCTAGCAGCAGACTCCAGGCAGGCTCCCTCTGTCCGCAGCCATCACCAGCGGACCGAGCTACCCCCGGCGCAAACAGTGCTGGATAGCACGGAAGTGAGTAGCACAAACACCGAGCTCGTCAGTCTGTCACCCGCGATTTTCTTGAGCTCATGGGCAAAGAAGAGGTACACTCGACCGAAGCCAAAGCTCCCCTTCTTTTAGTTCCGTCCCCCCTGTCTTCCGAACTTTTGGCAGTTCCGAAGCCCAAGGATTTCAAGCTCCCTCCTCTTGATAAGTATGACGGGTTGTTCGACCCGAATGATCACGTAGACGCCTTTCAGTCACAGATGCACCTAGTGCGAGCCAGCGAGTCGTGCATGTGTGTGGCCTTCTCCACTACTTTTAGGGGAGCAGCCCGCACGTGGTACCGGAACTTGGCGCCCGGGTCAATCAGAAGTTGGGCGCAATTCGCACAAGCCTTCACGTCGCACTTCGTCACCATCAAGTGTTGCCCGCGAACTAAAGAAAGCATCTTCAACATAGCACAAAGGGAGGGAGAGTCCATCATGAGTTATATCAAGCGGTTCAACGATGCTTGTATGCAGATATCGCGCCTGGATCCCGCTATACGCCTAGCAGTGGCCAAGAAGGGTATGAATCATAAGGAGTTCAAGTGGTATGAGGTCGTCAACCAACCCGCGACCATAACCGAGTTTCTAAAGCTTGCGGATAAATTCATAGCCACTGAAGAAGAGATCAACCAGAAGGGGGAGGGCGCACCAGAAAAAAGAAAAAGAGAAGAGCCATCCAGTCAAGCAGACACCCGAGGAAAGAAGGAAAAAGTTTGGAGTGCGAAGCCGGGCCAATTGTTCCGAGCTCCTGCACCAGACCAAGCTTATTACACCCCACTGAATGCGAAGCGGGCCGAAATCCTGATGGCAATCAAGGACGCCCCGTACGTGAAGTGGCCACCCCGTCTGAAGGGGAACCCCAATGAAAGAAATAAGAGTTTGTATTGTAGTTTTCACAAAGACCACGGTCACAACACCAAAAGCTGTAAAAAGCTCTGCGACGAGATAGAGGAGCTCATCCGTCATGGATATTTGAGAAACTTTGTACAAAATAATAATAATAGTAGAGTAGGTCGGCAAGGGGAGCACGGCAAAGACGCTCCGGAATCCAGCAGCAGGCAGCCTCCGGAGGAGAGGCCAGTTCAAGGAACCATCCACATGATAGTGGGAGGTTCAATCGTTACGGGTTGCACCTCAGCAGCAGCTCGGACGTCAGTTCGTGAGGCTGCCCGGGAATAGTAGAAACCCCCAAAGCGGCCGAAAATGGAAGACCCCATTTTCTTCACGGAAGACGACGTGTGAGGGGTCCACTACCCCCATGATGACGCACTCGTGATAAAGCCAAGGATCAACGACTTCAAGGTCAGGCGTGTACTCGTGGACTCAGGTAGCTCGGCCGACATCCTCTTTAAAGTTGCATTCGACCAGCTTCAGTTGCAGAGAAGCGATCTGAGGCCTATGGACACCCCCTTAGTGGGTTTCAGCGAAGAGGAAGTCCGCCCCCTTGGGAAGATAACAGTACCCGTAGAGATCAGCACGTAGCCTTGTGTGGTCAGATTCGAACGTAACTTCCTGGTGGTAGCGACCCCCTCTCCCTACAATGCCATAATAGGTCAACCAATCACCCATGTCCTACGGGCGGTGGTCTCCACTTACCACTTAGCTATGAAATTCCCAACATATTTCGGTGTGGGAGTAGCGCGGGGCGACCAGCTCGAGTCCCGCAAGTGCTACGTTGCCGCCCTAAAGGGAAAAACCAAGGTGGCCGATGACCTCAAACTGGAACGATCCACGGAACAAGGCGAAGAGCGAGCCGCGCCCACGGAAGAAACAGTCGCGGTCCCGACCTCAACAGCAGACCCAGCTCGGACGCTTCAGATCGACGCTTCTATCCAGGAGCCCCTATGATCTGAACTGGTAAGTTTTTTACTTCAAAGTTTAGATATTTTTGCATGGTCCACAACAGAAATGCCCGGTATAGACCCCAGACTCATAACTCACAAGCTAAAACTGATCCTGTTGTTAGGCCCATTAGACAGAAGAAACGCAACCTAGCCCCAGAACGGTGGAAAGCAGTTGATGAGGAAGTCGAGAAGCTCCTCGCGGTGGACCTCATAAGAGAAGTCCAATACCCGAGCTGGGTAGCCAACCCCGTCCTGGTATAGAAGGCCAGCGGCAAGTGGCGCATGTGTGTTGACTACTCTGACCTGAAACAGGCTTGCCCAAAAGACTGCTTCCCACTCCCCCGAATCAACCGTCTGGTGGACGCGACCTCAGGGCATGAGTTGCTCAGTTTCTTAGATGCCTATTCGGGCTATAACCAGATCAAGATGGACCCGGCAAACGAGGAAAAAACTGCCTTCATCACAGAGTTCGGCCTCTATTGTTACAAGGTTATGCCCTTCGGGTTGAAAAACGCAGGGGCAACCTTTCAGAGACTTGTAAATAAATTGTTTGCGCCATTAATCGACAGAAAAGTAGAATGCTATGTAGATGACATGGTCGTCAAAACTCAATTCTCATATGAATTAATACAAGACTTGCATTCTGTTTTTGAAATTTTGCATAAGTTTAACATGAGATTAAATTCGAACAAGTGTGTGTTCAGCGTGACCTCAGGTAAATTCCTAGGATACATCGTTAACCGGCGCGGCATTGAAGCCAACCCGGATAAGGTTAAGGTCATCTTAGACATGAGACCACCTCATAAGTTGAAGGAGGTTCAGAGGCTGAATGGCCGCATAGCCGCCCTGAGCCGCTTCATGTCCAAATCGGTGGACCGCTGTCTGCCGTTCTTTAAGGCAATTAAGAGCAAAGGGTTAGAGTGGACCCAAGACTTCCATCTCGCATTTGACGAGCTCAAGAATTACCTCTCTAGCGTGTCGATCTTAACCCGTTCCGAGGAGGGTGACATTTTAGAACTGTACCTCTCGGCGAGCGATGAAGTGGTCAGTTCGGTACTAATAAAGGAAGTAGATCGGGTCCAACGACCCATCTATTATGTTAGTAAAGTATTGCAGGGAGCAAAAACAAGATACCCGGAGATGGAGAAGCTAGCATACGCATTGATAGTTGCAGCTCGGAAGCTCCGCCCGTATTTCCAAGCTCATACTGTTATCGTCCTTACCGACAAACCTTTGAGGCAAGTCTTGCTTAAGCCGAGGTCTTTGGTCGATTGACGAAACGGGCCATTGAGCTCAGCGAGTACGACCTCTAGTACAAGCCATGAACTGCCATTAAGGCCCAAGCCTTAGCAGATTTCATAGTCGAATGCACATTCAGGTCCAAAGTTCTCAGTCCGGTTGAGCGTGAGGCTCCCACCTCGGGTGAGCCCGAAGCTCCCGGATCGGTCGAGTACGAACCCCATGAAGTAGTAGCTAGTGTGGCACTTCTCCTAGCTCGGCCGCCCACGAGCTGGGATGAGGAGCCATGGATCCTTCACGTAGATGGCTCCTCGAACCAATAGGGCAGTGGTGTCGGAATAGTGCTGCACGGCCCAAGCGGCATAAAACTAAAGTACGCGCTATGCTTCGAGTTCGAGGCATCCAACAATGAAGCAGACTCAAAGTGCTGATAGCTGGACTAACTCTAGCTAAAGAAGTAAAAGCCAATCACATCATTATCTGCAGCGACTCCCAGCTTGTGGTCAACCAAGTCACCGGCGAGTACAAAGCTCGCGAGCCAACCATGATCGCCTACTTATCCAAAGTCAGAGAGGTCCTGCTCAACTTCCAGTCACACTTCATCAGACAGATCCCTAGGTCGGAGAACGCTGAGCCCGACGCCCTGTCCAAGTTAGCCAACACTAGCGACATCACCATGAGAACCGTGTACATAGAGGACCTGTCTCGGCCTAGCATTCTCAGGGGGGCAGAGGAGGTCGCTCTCATCGTTCAAGCAAAGCCGAGCTGGATTGACCCGCTCGCGAGCTTCTTGCTGCATGGGAACCTCCCTGCAGACAGGAATGCAGCCAGAAGGGTGCAACGCCAGGCAACCAAATACGTCGTGATAGACAAACAGTTGTACAGGAGATCCTACACGCTCCCTTATCTGCGTTGCTTGCGACCTACCGAAGCCGAGTTCATACTCCGCGACATCCATGAGGGTCTATGTGGCGGACACTTGGGGGGCAGGGCCCTTGCCCAGAAAGCACTTTGGCAAGGGTATTATTGGCCAACGATGAAGACATACGCCATTGAACTCATTACAAAATGTGACAAATGTTAGAGACATGCCAATATTCACCACCAACCCGCTGCCAACCTCAAGTACCTCACCAGCCCGTGGCCCTTTGTGCAGTGGGGCATCGATCTACTCGGGTCATTCCCGCCATTAACGGGAGGAAGAAAGTTCTTAGTAGTGGCGGTGGACTATTTTACCAAGTGGGTAGAAGTCGAGCCCCTTGTGACGATCACAGCCCGAAATGTCCAAAACTTCTTTTGGAAGAGCATCGTATGTAGTTTTGGACTACCTCGGGTATTGATTTCCAACAATGGCAAACAGTTCGAGGATATCAAATTTCAAGATTGGTGCAGAAACATGGGGATCCAACAGAACTTTACTTCAGTCGCGCACCCTCAAGCAAATGGTCAGGCAAAAGTCACGAACAAAGCCATCCTCTGCGGACTAAAAGCACGGCTGGACCGAGCTAAAGGATTGTGGTAAGATGAACTACCCAGTGTCTTATGGCCTACCGAACCACGGAGAAGACTGCCATGGGAGAAACACCCTTCAATCTCACCTATGGCACTGAAGCAGTGATTCCCGCAGAGATCGAAGTACCTACGTTGCGCCTAGAAGCATACAGCGATCAAACAAACGAAGATGAGCTACGTACCAACCTCGACCTACTCGACGAAGTGAGGGACCTCGTGTACATTAGGACCGCAGCTTACCAGCAGAGAGTAGCTCGGTACTATAACGCCAGGGTCAAGAGGCGAAACCTCTGTGTTGGCGACTTGGACCTTCGTAAAGTTATGGTACCTGAGCCCGGTGCTGGCAAGCTTGGGTCCAATTGGGAAGGTCCTTACCGAGTGAAACAAATGCTCGAGGAAGGAACATATGAACTCGAGACCCTCGAAGGGAAACAAGTACCTCGAGCATGGAATATTGTCAACCTGAGGCAATATTACTTGTAAAAATCCAAGAGCGGATCATGAGTCCCTCCCAAAGCCTAAGGGCCAGAATACCGAGCTAACATGACCTCGGCACAAGAAGACCCCAGTTGCCACTTCGGCCTGGGAGAAATCCAGGAGCGGACTACGGTCCCTCCCAAAGCCTAACGGCCAAAACACCGAGCTGACAAAGACCTCGGCGTGAAACGACAATGGCAAAGGCATGAAACATTAAAAGCGTAAGTAGTTCGGGTTTAAACCTCGTGAAACATAGTTCATCCTGATACGTCAGTCAAACTGAGAAATAGCCAACCAATGCTTAGTTTGGGCATACATTGCAATCACTCCGTGATATAGCACGCGGGCATTAAACATGGCAAAGTGGGATAATGCCTATCGAAGAGCCCTACTTCAAGTATGTAATTTTAACAGTTCAAGTGATGAGATTGCTTTAGTAAAAATAAAGGAAGTCCATCATACTTAGAAGGAAGAAACATTCATTCATTCAAAAAAAAAAAATGATGAATGAATGACAAGTGCAACAACCGAGCTAAACAGCTCGGGCAAGGTTCCATCACCGTAGGGCACAACCGCCCAACTGAAAACTTGTGAAAAACCGGGTTTATGGCACCCATAAGCCACAGAAGCCCAGAGAAACACCACCTCAAGAATCTGCCTCATCGTCCTCCGGAGAATCAGGCTCCTCTTCATCCGCCTAGTCTGCTGTCTCAGGAGATAGACCCTTCATAGTGATGCCGTTGAGGTTGAGCCTGGAAAACTTCTTCCGAACCAGCCACCGGCAGAGCTTAAACCCCGAGCGGTATGAACCCGAACCATACTCCGCCTAGAGGTCATAAAATTCTTGGGAGTCTTTAAAATCCCAGACCGCTTTCTCTCGCTCAGCCTCCACCATCTAATCGAAGTTTCGGGTCCGGTTCAAAAGGGTGGACTCCAAGTCCCGCACCTGCTGCCTGAGAAGCTCCCTCTCCCCCGCCATCCTCGACGACTCCTCCCTGTAGCGCACGCTCTCTTCAGTAAGCCAAGCGATTTGAGCTTCCTGGTCATGGACGAGCAGTTCCTGAGACTCGCTCCCCTTGCGGGTGTGTTGGAGCTCGCCCCAGACCCGGTCGAGCTTGACTTGGAGCCTCTGGTTGGTAGCACGCTGGTCGAGAGCGTCAACGCGAAGGACGTGTGTCTGGAGAGCCATGGCATGAATGGCAGAATTTACCTGTTGGCAAGAAAGAAAGATCAGAAGACAGCGGGAAAGGGCAAAACAAGAGAAGAGGGAAGGTCACTTACCACCATACAGTGACAGAGGCAAACGCGGATAAATCCCCAGGCTCCATGTTTCCTCACTGAGCAATTTCATCATTGGTAACCGCTTTTCATCTCCTCCGTCGGGCTACCAGATAATCATTTACCCCCTCCCAGTTTCCCACTCGGAATCGGGGGTAAGGACGGGGCTGAAGAGGGTTGAAGGATGCCTCCCCTGAATGAGGGAGTTCGCTCCCCCCAGGGTTAGCCCCACTAGTCCCCTCAGGAGGGGCATCGGAGCCTCATGCGAAGGACAGGGAAGGACCGACTTGGCGGACCTGAATTCAGTGCTCCCCGAAGGCGGGGTTCAGTCAGGGCGCGTCCTCTTCGCTTGGCATCTATGGCTGCTCGAGAGAAGGCGACGCGAATCAGCACTAGACATGATGGCTACCACAAGACCACAAGGTATTAGTCCGATAATAGACAATGCATGTGTACACAAGTCACAAGGCACTACGCGACCTAAAAGACCGACCTACCCGGGCTCAAGCCTACCTGCACGAGCTTCTCCTCGGCTAAGTAGTCTGAGCAATAAAAGCCTACTGACGCCCAGGACAGCATCGTTTTTCGAGTCTCAGGGTCCAGCTCGGCCCCGGGGTCTTGGACAGCGCCCCTCCAAGCAATAGGAAAGGATCACCCCTCGGGGTTACGGACCACAAAATAGTCCCGCTTCCAGGTGGGAATCTTATTCGCCAGCTCGTATAAGAGCTTATAGCCGCGACGGGGGGAGAGGTAATAAAAACGCCTCTCCAGAGGAACCCCAGGAGCAGCATTCTTTATACAGAGGATAGATGCAAAAATATCAAGATCTAAAGGGAGACAATACTCGTAACACAAAGATATAGTCCCAACCATGTTTTGAATGGCGTTGGGATGAAGTTGGTCAATGGTGACGTTAAAATGATTTAGCACCTCCACTATCAAGGGGTGCAGGGGGAGATGCAAACCGGCCTCGAGCTGTTCTTGAAAAATTACTATCATTGGGACCATGCTCCCAAGGGAAGTTGCCAGTAGGGAGGCTGTAAACCAGGTCCCCAGGAAGACGAAAGTAATGGATCAGAGACTCGAGTCTCTCCGCTGTCATTAAGGAAGGGCCAAAAGTATCAGGCTCCCTTCCCCTAGAAGTAGATGCCGTATCGCCAGAGGCTTCTCGAGCCTCCGGAATACGCTCCCAAGCTATCCCCGAGCTCGAGGGAGCATCGTCATCCTGGCTATCGCCCCTGCAATAGGCATGACGTGGGTTCCCGGACATGGCTGACGGCGATTGGGACTCACTAGAGTAAGACGGAATGAAGCTGAGGAACTCGAGTAAGCTAGGCGAAGTATGCGACCTTAGAATCCAAAGGATGGCGTGGAAGAAGGTAGGGCCTGAGAGGGCCCCTACTTATAACCCCCGCCCTTTCAAACTAACAGCTTGGATCAAAGCAGATCCGACGGTCCGCAGATCTCCTGACCGCTCGCCTCCTAAAAACCGAAGGCGATTGGCGGCACATCTTCCACCATCGAGGTAGACGCAGTCGCACGACGTTCGGAATTAAAGGCCACCTCAGCCCGTTTTTAGAATCCAAAAAGTCAGGGAAGACAAAAGATTTCTTGATTCCCACAAATGCATTTAATGGGGGTAGTCAATCAAGTTTGAATTTTGGTCAAATCAGCCCATCGCACTTCATAAACTCCCCGTGCTAAGGCGATACTCTTAGCTCGAGGAGTGGGGGGCAAGTGATGAAGGGTGATTTGACCTAATCTATGAAACAGCAACACGTGGACACTGACCCGACGTAAGCGGCAGCTCAGCATCGTGGTCCGGTATAGCTAAGTAACATGCCCCTAAAGCAGCTTGCCACGACGCGAGCTCCCAGTTCCCCGAGCTATCCCCAAAGGAATATTTCAAGGCAAATTCAGCTCGCAAGCTAAGAAAACCAACTCGCCCGAACTCCCAACCAGGCAAGTCATCCCAAAGAAGTCTACTAATGGCACTCCTGAAGCATTCCTAACTCGCTACAAAGTAGCTCGCGAATGGATCGCACTAGCATTCCGCAGGAAGCTTCTATCTGACAGGCCGTACCAATCGGACTGCGCCATATCCCCTACTGACACCGTAGTCCCTGTCCTTTCGGCAGTCTGCACCCACGTCTCTCAGTAGGTGGAGGCGTGCCTGTCACCTTGGAGACGTGTCACTCGCCTAGGTAAGGAGTACGTCCCAACAGCCACCTGCGCAGCCCTGGCAGATAACGGCTGTGGCAAAAGATCCGGTGGCGGTTACACCCAATCCCCCGAGGAGCGCACCTATAAAAGCCCTCAGGGTAGAGGAGAAACTTCTTTTGGAAAATAGACAAAAAAATCTCTTGAGTACAGGAACACTACGCGACCTACACTCTTAGTTGGTGGCTCATTTTTCAAGAAATGCTTCTTTTCATTTTTCTACTAGGCATGACTCTAGTACTTAGCATGGGATCACTAATATGAACTATTTTCAATTTTCAATTTTTTAAATCATTTATATTAAAAATTTAGATTAGTTTTTCATTTGTTGTTTTGATAGATTTTTATTTGATTTAGAAAATTTACCATATTTTATCTAGTATGTGACCCCATTATGGGCAGTCACACATTTATCATTTTAGTTTTTACTCTTTTTTTGTTTTTTATAGTAATATTATTTTATTTGAATTTTTTTAGAAGATTTTATTTGAGTTTCACTATTTGTCTAATAATTATATTTATATTTGAAATTCAAATTAAACCAACTATTGAAATTGTAGACTGAAGTGGTTGTAGGCAGAAGTGGTTGTGAATAATCACTTCTACATTTCCTGCATTTTTTTTGGGAATAGATGAAAATGGGAACTCTCCACTTCTCATGTATTTCTAAAGAACTATTATTGAATGTATGACTACATCGTCTTAGAGTGCCACATGTTTGAGTTCAAAATTTTAAATGTGATTAAAAGCAATTTATGTATATGAGTGGATTTCTCTTTGAAAATGTTAACAACCAATTTCTGATATGCTTTTTCCAAAAAGTTGAGATTGCTACGTGTCTGAATGGTGGGGGGCTATGGCCTGAAGACCTTCCTTTAATATATATATATATATATATATATATTAGATTCGGTTTTCCTCATTTAAACTTTTCTTAATATACCCAGAATGCTTCAGTCGACTTTAAAACCCTCACCCCATCTTTTTTTCACTTTTCCTTTCTATTTTCAATTTTCACCACTTGCAGTTGCAGCAAGCTACAGCCTGATTCGATTTCCAGCCTTTTTTCCCTAAACAAGATTGATTAAATATTCATTCCAACCACTTCATCTCACCCCTTCTTTTTTATTTTCTTTAGTGTTGTTTAATTGAATCAAACTCCTCCAATAGTGGTTTTTGTGATGATACAGGTATGATTCCTACATTTTCTCGTGGTTTTTTATTGAAAGCCCAATACCAATTTACCATTAGCCCATTTTGAATCAAGCAATGTTGTACATGTTTTTTATATTTATACACGATGAAGGGTAATATTGTCTTGATATTGGCAAATTTTCATTTTAAACCAAGCAACTTGATTAAATAAGTACTTTTTCATTAGAAAAAACATCCAAAAAATCATCTTACCAAATACCAAAAGCACTCTAAGGTTGGAAAACCTCACAGTGCAGATATGAGTAGTGCCCATACCTAAATTTATAGTCATACACATCGTTAGTGCAGGTACCGATCTCTTCAAAGCAAAAACTGTGCAAACATCCTTAAAATAGGAAATTTGATCGTACATTTAATACATGAGATATTTCCACTGGACGCCATATTATCTGAGAGTGAGAGTGTTTGTACAGTTTTTGCTTTTCAGAAATCCCATCTCGAATAGTGCCAGATTCAGTTAACAATATCTTTGTTTTTTCTTTTTTTTTTTTTTTTTCGCACATCCAAATTTATATACAGAGAAGAGATGCATATAGCTATATGTTTTATGTTTGGGGATGCTTTGTGGGCTGGGCCTGGACACAAACATCCGCACAACCCATCTGAAAAAACTCGTAGGTTAATTCGGCTAGGATTTGTTTTCCTGGGCATTACAACATTCTGCTTCTCCTTACTACATCTTAATTTGCAACCTATCATACGCCTATATCCATATTAGTAATTTAGTGGAGATAAATTGCCTCACCCAAGTTTTTTAAAATTGGATTAGACAAGGAACCGTTCTGAAGACTGGTTTTGGGTTGAATGGTCCGATTGTTCAGTTTCAACGGATGGTCTGTTTTGACGAAAAAAAAATGTCAAAAAATATTGTCTAAGTCGACAGTTCAACAGCTCAATTGTTCAGATCAATAGATCACTGACCAAATCAACAGTTTCTGGCCAAAAAACAATTTTAGAATGAAACAGAACCGATTGCCTGACCGGTACTCAAATTTTCTGGTCCAATCTAGTCCAATTTTGAAAAGCATGGTCTCTCACCTTTAAATTTTGTCATTAGGATTGATCGAGTTTGTTTATTCTTGTTTTCATATTATCATCATCACCAACATGATCAAAAGATGTTAATGAGTTAACGACGTAAAATAGAATTATGATTGTGACTTGTGAGTGATCACGGAGGGACAAGCATGCAACTTGGGCTGTTGGGCAGGACCCACTCCGATCACTGGGCGCAACCCAAAATCCTTGTACTGTATGCGTAATACATGATGATGTATAGAAACGTAATATATATATATATATATAGTGCATTTTCATGTATGACATCATTTTTGCCCTTATTTACTCTTCACACTAAAATAAATGTCAAAGCCAAATAGAGTATTGGGCTGAGATGATGCTCACCACGGGTTGGGCCGGGCCTCAGGCTGACAAAGCCACTATACCCTACCCTCGCCAGCTGCATCTCCTTTTCAGGATGGGTAATTTCAAATAAGACGTCCTTTAGAATTATTTCAGTTCAAATCCACTTTAAACGGATAAATTTGGTGGTTCCAGTTTCAGGGCTAATGATTCGGTGATTCTACTATACGCTCTTGGAGCCGATACTCTAATTTCGCAGAAGAGGTATTGATTCCTTTGCAAAAAAGATTATGCAATTAACAATTTCAGGGCTACGCGTAGGAGGTAGGATTGGAATCCTGCCTAAGGGCATGAAATGAACGGTTTAGCTGTACTAGGCCAGGTTTTGGACTCTATACTAGTCAAAATTTTATAATTGTTTCCTCATTGGCCACTTAATGGGCCTACATTGATTTTGGAGTTTTAACGGGTCTGCTTTGTGTGTATAGAAGGTCCATTGGATCATAGCCCACAATATGAAACCAAGGGCCTCCGCTCCGCGGGAGAAGTGCACTTTATATTCCCATGGCCTCATTTGAGTATCTGCAGTGCGAAGATGCTCAAATAGTGGTAGTGGGAACACTTAAAACTCAAAGGGGTGTTCAGTAACATAATGGCTTTACTTTTCTGATCTAAATTAGAGAGAGATGGAGAGAGAGAGAATCTTCTTCATACTGGCTTTACTTTTCAAAATTAGAGAGATATTAAGGGCGACAACAAATGTGAAGGGAATTAATCACTTTAAATTGCTACAACCATTACTCTGTTGACAGAAAAGGACTATCAATCCAATCGTCCCTAATCTCATTTAGGAGATTAATTGAGAAAATGGTAATGAGATGATAGGTTTAAATTTAATGGTAGTGACGACGATGCATCGGGTGCATCCAATGTGACCGGTTTTGGCACTGCTTATCTTTTGAGTTTTGACTCCTGTGTGGGACATGGACATGAAGGCACCGCACACTTGCAGCTACAGGAATGAAATGGATGATTGATGAATGTAAGAAAGAAGAATTAACTGGACGGACAACTTCGAGGTCGAGGATAATGGATTGGTGAGGTCGATGAAGCCCAATTATCTAGGTCCATGGACCTTGAAAATAAAACATAAATTTCAGCAAATACACAAATGGCTGTATAAATATATATATATATATATATGAAAGAGCCAAATGGTCTTCCATTGTTGGTACAAGACTACAAGTGAGCACTGTGTATGGACCGTGGTTTTAGATGTCGGTGATATTTCAATTTCGGTCAAAGCCACTGACACGATCAATTGGAATGAATTTGAAAAGGGATTACTGATTAGTTTACAACAAATTTTAAAAATTTGATTCTACCTCACCCTACCAGTACCCGAGCTCCGAACTCATAGGGCTGAGCAAAGGTTTTTAAAATCGAACCAGACAATGAATCGTTAATGGGTCTGGTTTTTAGGTCGAATGGTCTGATCGCTTAAATGGTCCATTCTGACAAAAGATAAAATAAATTAAAAAAATAAAAATAAATAAAAAACAGCCAAAAATCATTGTCCGGCTCAATGGCTCAACTACCCGGGTCAATGATTCATTGATCAAATCAATTGATTATTTACCTAAAAACAATTTTGAGGTAAAACGAAACCAGTCAAATGACCGATTCTTGGTTTTTCCAGTCCAGTGTGAAAAACATTGGCTTGAGCTTCGATTCAGCTCATCCCTCTAACCACAAATTTTAATTTCAAATTAGCACATTAGAAATTGAACTAGAGCGCTAATAGTATGATTTACAAGCCTTACTTTACGTAATCATAAACCATTGAAGTTGAAGATGCCATCTGCCTTGGTTCTGTTGCTGGTTGTTGCAAAGTTTTGGGATCGAATCTCATCTTCAAGTAACCATTAATAGAATAATGGATCAAATCTGGATTGGACCCAAGTATTTATTTTCCATCTCTGCATTCAACTAGAATACGGCCGAGTGAAATGAATAACAAAAACTGGTAACCTCACGTCTAAATCCCATTTCTTACATGTGGTAATTAAACAAGGAGTTGAGGTAGTAGAGTTCAACACTACTCAAAGACGAGGTGCTCATTAATTAATCCTCAGATCTCATCTTTACCCTCAACCCACTCTTTCTTTTGTATGGCTTAATTTTTTTTTAATCTGTTCGATAGTTGCAGTTATATTAAATGCTGTGATGAGATAGCAAGGGAGAGAAGTGCAATTAGGGTTGTTGTGATCATTAAAGCCTGTGAAATTTAGGTGGGAGGTGTTCCAACTTCCAATTCCAAGTGAAAGAACCATAAATATTCAGACCATAATGGAGTGGAGGTACATACTAAAATGTTCCAATTCTTACTTGCATCATGCATTCAGTTTTTTGTATATACTAAGCAAATGTGCATGTTTTTGCACATGATAATTTTAAATGATGATGATGACAGTAATAATATATATATATATATTTTATTTTTTTTTATTTTTATGTATATAAAATAATTCCTGTTTATCATATTTATTTTTGTTTGACAAGATGAATATGTAATATCAGATATGTGCCCATATGTCTTCTACAAATTTTTATATTGTTCATAATTTTTTTGTATTTTTATCTTTTTTTAATGCTAATTATTTAATTACAACATTAACGATTAATGCATCTGACCCAACTATCACCAAACAAGAAAATAATTTCATTTTTGTGTCTATTTTAAATTTTATATTTCATTTCCATCATTAATAAAAACATTTATTGTTTATCACGCTTATTTTTCTTTAATATAAAACATTATAGGTGTGTTCAGTTTTTTTCTAAATATTTGTATTTTTGTGTTTATTTCTATCTTAAAAATTTTATTATTTAATTAATGACATCATGGATTGATGCATTTGTCTCAGATGGTTGAATTGCTTAGCCACCACTCAATGGAAGAACTATATTGTTTTTTTTTTTCAGTTTTAATAAAATATATGAATTTTATATTGTTAAAAGTATTAAATATAAATCTAATCAATAAAGTTTAGGGATAAGTAGACTGCACTCCACCTCAGAATTCTGAATTAAATTGTAGGTCTACAATAATTCAAAATTATAAGCACCTCCAACTATAACACCCATATCCGCCCGTGAATTGGCATCAATTCCGATCTGGCACCTACTTCCAACTGTATGGTGGAGTTAAGATTTTTGGGGGTGGACTGAACAGTAAAAACCCCAATAATTTATCGGTGAAAAAAATACCTTAAATATAAGATTTAATGAAAAATAATGGAAAATATGTTTTTTTATTTTTATTTTTTTTGTGGGGGTGGGGAAAATATAGATATTAGTAGGTTTGGTCGATTATAAGTGAACGATATATGGGATGGGCTGCATTGGGTTCGATATCCCTTCTTTATTCAGTTCACTCGGATTCAAGTTGAATCAAACACATAGGAAACCTGTCATGTAGAAATCCCTACCGAGATGGCTTTTTTTTTTTTTTTTGAAAAATACCAAGATGGCTAATGGTTGCCAAGCAAATAGGCTGGCTGTTAGGGAAAAAACAGCTTAAATTGTTTTGAAGCTTCATGCATAGGACATGCTACCCATTTAGTTTTTTATTTGTCTTTTTAATTAAAAGAATATTGATTGCAATTATTCTTTTACCCTCACACATGTATGCTAATGCATCATGGACATGAAGCGTAAACAAAATATAGGAGATGCACCGTTTTTGTAAATTTATCATACTACCCCTCCCTTTGAGTTTGTCATTAATGAAACCGTGTGATGATAAAATTTATCATACTACCCCTCCCTTTGAGTTTGTCATTAATGAAACCGTGTGATGATAAAATTTATTAAACTACCCCTCCATCCAATATTTGGGTGTTCATCTCCATCCAAATGGGTTTGAGACCTCTGGATTGGAGGATAAAATAAGAAATATTATTTGTTTTCTAACATGTTTTCCTTTTTAGTTTGGTCATTAGAAATAATTAATGACGTAATTGGACAATTTCTGTTAATGATCCAATGGAAGGTAAGTTATAGATAACAAAAATTCTCTAATAGGAGGGGGGGGGGGATTGGAGGTTTTGAAAAGTGAAAGGTTTACAATCAATAATCTTTTAGCCAAAAATATAAATAAGGGGACTCATTGTTTATTTGGGAGGGTTTTGGGGACGATTTTCGGGATGCATATTCTTGGCTTCTTGCCCTTCAAGCTGGCTCCTCGTTGAAACTTCAAAAGTTGTGTTTTGTGAAATCAGTGTTAAGAACACCACTTGAGAGACTAAAATATGAAGCTACTTTAAGTAGCTTAGTTGGAACACGGACGCTCAATATGAGCGGCTTTTTTGTAGCAGCTTAATCCAAATGCAAAAGTCCTTCCAAATGGGGACTCAGTAAGGAATTCAGATCGGCTAAATCAATAGTTGTATAACTAATGGTAATGCCCCACATCAGTTATGCCATCGAGTGGTTGTGGGTTTTCGGGCCATGTGCATGACTGACACGGTGTCACAGGTGACTCCTTCGTCGCGCCATCAAGCACATACAGTGAGCCATCCGAGTGCCAACCACGTGCTTTCATGGTGCCAATATGTGTGTCATGGGTGGGCTTTGCTTGTATTTTGTAAGGGAACCGCCAATGGCGTTATTGTAATTACTTAGTATGCTTTTCCATCATTTTGATGTTTCATATTGTCACTCCCCCAAAAGCTTAACGTACTCTTTGAGGGGAGGTAGGTAGTCGAGTGAGCTCATAAGCGTGTAAAGGTTAAGCACGAGATCCCCTCGACACTGTATTGTGTGCTTGTGCTTACCACTGATTAATGCAATACAAGTAGCCTTTTGCTAATTCGTGTGCCTTCTTATTGCCTTTGTGTGTGTGTTTGCTTTGTTTCATAGGCTTACTCGCCCATTTCGAGTGCCGCACGGAGCCCCAAAGATTACCCCCGTGACAGTTGGTATCAGAGCAGGCGCTCCTACAAATACTCTAGACCGTCTTCGTCCCTACATCAACCCAATGAAGAGCAATCGGGGCGTTTCCGATGACACACCACATGGGCGGATTCAAGGCCACGACACTGACGAAGCTCCACTTGACGATCCTACCAAGACACAAGCCCCAAAGGGGCGTACAACCAAAGCTAGCAAGCGCGACAAATCAGTCGACCAACTAGCTACCGTGGACATGCGCCTCCTACGCTGTGAGGTGACAGTGGGAGAAACCCGAGATCGGGTTGATGAACTACACCTCAACCTAGAGACGGTTGAGAATGCAGTGGTGGAACTAGAAGGACGTTTCAATGGCGCCTTCAGAGACATGCACACCACCATACAGAATTCGGGAGCTGGGCCTTCCCAAAGCAGCCTGCAGGGCTTGCTAGACAGATTCCAAGCGCAATTGGATGAGATGAGAGATGAGATGACCCTCCTAAAGAGGGCAGTGGCCAACACACCAAGCACTCCCTCCACCCTAGCTTCCATGAACATCAAGATCCGAGAGCCAACACCTTACTCGGGTGCTCGGGATGCTAGGGAGCTTGACAACTTCTTGTGGCAATTGGAGCAATATTTCTCTGCCACTGGCATCATTGACAACCAAACTCAGGTACGTACAACTGCTATGTATTTGACTGATATCGCAATGTTATGGTGGTGTAGGTGTTGCCAAGACATTGAACGTGGAACCCGTACCATCGACACTTGGGTTGGATTCAAGCGTGAGATAAAGCGGCAGTTCTACCCAGAAAATGTGGAGTACTTGGCGCGCCGAAGAATGAAGAATCTCAGACATCAAGAATCACTACATGACTATGTCAAGGAGTTTTCGGCCTTGACGCTGGAGATCACTGACATGTCAGACAAGGATTTTCTGTTCAATTTTATGGACGGTCTCAGACCATGGGTTGATCTCGAACTCCAGCGACACGGGGTAAGGACCTCGCCACCGCCATGGCCATAGCCGAACAGCTTGTTGATCTGAGAACACCTAAGGAAGATGTGCAAAGACCATCCAGCCCAGGTACCAAGAGTTTGAGTGGGGGAGATCCACAATCAACCCCTACAAAGGAGAAGCCAGTGCCCGCGGACAAGCCCTACACTTACCAACAAGGGAAGAAACCACAAGGAGGCCCAAGCTACCAGGGCCACCAATCCTCTAGGAGACCTCCTCCTGCGCCGTGTTACCTGTGCAACGGGAAGCATTGGACGAGTGACTGTCCAACCCGAAAGAAAATAACTTCCCTCATCGCCAAACTCAGTGATAGTGAAGAGAGCGATGAGGAGAAACCCACAGCGGCGCCCAGAGTAGGCGCCCTCCAACTCATCAATGCCATGGTCAAGAAAGAGGCCACATCAAAGCGGCCAACCAAAGCCCACAAGGGGCTGAGTTATGTAGACATCACCCTCGGCGGGAGGCCGACCCAAGCCTTGGTGGACACTGGGGCCACCCACAACTTCATTTCGCTTGCGGAGGCAAAGTGACTCGGCTTGAATACCACCAAACAAACTGGGTGGGTCAAGGCTGTCAACTCCGGGGCCAAAGCAGTAGAGGGCACGGCCCGTGGAGTAGAACTCCAAGTTGGACCATGGAAAGGACCCATCAATCTATCTGTGGTTCCCTTGGATGATTTTCAGGTGGTTCTTGGAGTGGAGTTCCTCAAGCAGGCGGAAGCAGCACTTATGCCACACATCAACAGTTTGCTTATTCTGGACGAACACTCCCCTTGCATGGTTCCTGTCTCATCAGCCTTGCAGATACTTGGGAAGCAGCTTTCAGCCTTGCAGTTGTACCAAGAAACTATCAACCATGAAAATAGCTCTGCATCAACAAAGAAGAACCCCTGTCAAGTACCTCACATCGACACTGGAACTGGTTGGGAAGTCGTCGCCAGGAAGAAGTCACCTCCAAGACAGTTCCATTTTCAGCGCCAACACCAATGTCAGCCCCCAAGTCAACACCAGCAGCAACATCAGCTTCAACGCCAACCACATCAGCAGAAGTCGACTTCGCAGCAGAAGCCGCAAGTGCCCGCAACTGGTGGGCCCAACAGAAGAAGACCCAAGGCCATGTCAAACCTTGCCCACATCTACTACCACAACCACCGGGGAGAGCGAGTGCCACCCAAGCCATCTAGGGACCACATTCACATCATCCCTAAGGCTAGTTCCCGTAGGAGCCCGGTGAGATGCCCTTGGGGAAAAATGCATGGGAACCCACACCTTAATAATCCAAAACACCATTTTGATCCTTACCTGGCCCAAACCTACCCCTTAGCCAAACAGGACCAGCCACTAACATACCTTGAGGCTGCTAGGAAAGGACTTAGCCATAGGAAACCCCAACAGAATGAGCCAACCCGACCATGCCACCAAAATATACACCTCGGCCTTGGACGACAGCCGGTTCGGGGAGCAGCAGAAGAACCCTCCTTCCGCAACAATGACTCTAAGCGACCAGCCGAAGCCGATCTCCGAGGACGTAGATCGAATTGAGTGGGGGAGAATGTCACAGGTGACTCCTTCGTTGCGCCATCAAGCACATACAGTGAGCCATCCGAGTGCCAACCACATGCTTTCATGGTGCCAACATGTGTGTCATGGGTGGGCTTTGCTTGTATTTTGTAAGGGGAACCACCAATGGCGTTATTGTAATTACTTAGTATGCTTTTCCATCATTTTGATGTTTCATATTGTCACTCCCCCAAAAGCTTAACGTACTCTTTGAGGGGAGGTAGGTAGTCGAGTGAGCTCATAAGCATGTAAAGGTTAAGCACGAGATCCACTCGACACTGTACTGTGTGCTTGTGCTTACCACTGATTAATGCAATACAAGTAGCCTTTTGCTAATTCGTGTGTCTTTTTGTTGCATTTGTGTGTGTGTTTGCTTTGTTTCGTAGGCTTACTCGCCCATTTCGAGTGCCGCACGGGGCCCCAAAGATTACCCCCGTGACAACGGGGCATTATCATTGGATCTACAAACCTGTTATATAACGAGTTCAGATCTGCTCCCACAAGTTCACATCGAGCAATATTTTTAATATACAGTTGGGATATGTTGTGGGGCATTGATGTGAATTCACTCAACACGATACTCTTTATATCATGTCCTAACATGCGCATCAGGAATATCTCCCATATTTATATCTATTTTTTATTAGGAAATGTTCTCAATACATAATAGGATGTGAGGAGCGCTCCATAAAATCCAATTCCTATATATATTCCATCTGACTGGTGTAGGTGTGTTGAGTATTATCTTTAGCTCCACATTCTGCTATACAGCCATTACGTCGTAGATTAAGCTGAACTTGACAGGTTTGTTTTTGGTTATGGGAGCAAGATTTGGCTGAACGCTTTATCTATTTAATAGACCGTTGAATCAATGATAAAATTTCACACCAATATTTAAATACATGAACCCCATATTTTCAGTGGGGTCTATAAATTTATTACGAATTTGAAATCTCATAATTTATTCACAACCGGCTGAAGAGCTAAAGCGTTGAAACTGATCCCACGGCCGAGTTCGAAATGAACCACCGGCGTTGGCTATTATGATTATGATTATCATTGATCCCACAGCCCAAACACATTTATCAAACTCAGCTAACCCGAATTCATTATTGTGGCGTGGAAGGAAGCTAGGTTCCAAGCAGCCAAAGCTCCCCAGCTGATGTGATTTCTTTGACTTACGGCCGCAGATCTCATCCGAGTAATAGTATTATTAGATCGGTGAGTTTCGGAGTGGAACCTTATACTGACACGAGAAATGAGTAGGTCCTTCTTTAGCTTAGGCACAGATAGAAGGAAGGTCCAACCGTCCAAGTGTCCCTTTCGCACACGTGGAAGTAATTACGAAGCCTCCTGGGTTTCACTTCAGTCCCCGGATTGCTCCCAAATGCACATTTCTCTATGTCCCTCTTCCCTCTCCCCTTATCTCGGATCGGGTCTCCAGTTACTTGACCGACCCTGAGAAATCAGTAATCTTCCCCCATCAATCAAACGGTGGATAAGGGTTATGACAGGCAAATATGTATTGACCACTTGATTACAAATTGGATGTGCTCAACGGGTTTGACAAGTATGAGAGATAGAAGTCTGAAGTAGAACATAGAATAGAATAGGATGGTCCGAAATGACGAAATCCGAATCCCCTCCCCCGTTTGCGTAGCGTGAGGGTGTGTAGTGGATGTATAGGAATAGGATGAGCAGCCTAGTTAATTAGATTAAATTTTAATTAATTATCCGACAGTAATTTAAATTTTAATCACTCAGCAAGCAAGCGTGGCATTCATTTAAATTTTAATTGTATTATATATAAAACAAAAACAAGGGAGTGAGTCCAAGTGGTGCATAAAATAATAGAGAACGAGAACGAGAACGAGGGGGAGTACACTGTACACCCCAACCCCCAACACATTGACCTACATCCATTGATTTGCTTTCTAATAATCTCAGCCGTTTACTTTAGCCCGTAGAGACATGATGGAAAGATCCTAAGCGTCCAAATATCGGTACCTAGCTATCTAGGAATTGGCCTATTGAGATTGGTTGTTTAGTAGGAATTAAAATCCACATTAGCAAATAGAAACAGGGTTAATTTTGTCATTTCGAAAATAGAATGATCTATCTCTCACTCGCTCCGTGTCTGTCTCTGATTGATTGATGTATTAAGTATTAACAAATTCGTATATGCCATGTATTTGCGTGCATATATATGTTTTCATCTCATCAATCTGACAACAAAAAATAGAAGCTGCATTAAAACTAACAAGGGCTCCTCATCCACCCTCCAGTCCTCTAAACAGACTAAAATAAAAAACCAAACTTTTCCTATGTTTTAACTTTTGAAGGGGAAGAGACTAGAGAGAAAAAAACTGAAGAGAGTGAGAGAGAGAGAGAGTAGTAGAGACTAGAGAAAGGAGATAGAGCCATGTCTATGTCCTTGTCTAATTGTCTATGTCCCTTCACTTGGCTACATTGTCCATAACAAACAATCGGTACGTCTAGGCCAAGATTTCGCATTTTCTCGTTCAAAAGCCTTTCAAAACTCTTGTTATTTCTCCTTCTCTGCTTCCTTCTTGCATGCTTTAAGCACCATAGACACCATCCACATGCTTGCAACTAACCATATCTACCCGTAACAGTCTTTGCAATTTGCATGTTTTGCTTCTTATTACCCTTCACTCATCCCTTCTGATCTCGAGCTTTCTTTATGTTCCTGTCGTGGTTTCTGGGTTTACGACTACTGGGTCTTTTCTGTACGAATTATCTTCTTTTTCTTTAATTCTATTTGGTCGACGTTGGTCGGTCTCTCACCTCTGAATCGATTGACTTCTCGACTTCCCATGGGACCCGTTAGAGGGCTCAAGAGAAAAAGGAAGGTGGAGAAGAAGGTCGAACGAAACTCGTCGGCCGCTCCAGCACCGTCAGAGAAAGAGCAGGAGCCTGTCGATTGGTGGCACGAGTTTTCCAAGAGGATTACTGGTATGTCTTCAATGTCTTCTTACCTTTTGGTTACTTATTTACTTCGCTTTTCTTTTTGATGCGGTATTATTTTTGTACATTGTTTTTATTTCTTCAACATACATATAAGACATAGATGCTGCTCTTGCTGCTGGGTCCAAGCAGTGTGTTAGTTATCAAGTTTCTAGTTAGGTTTTATCTGTGCTCGGTGGAATTAATTGTAGCACACGGGTTAAATCTAGTTCAGGCGATTGGATCGACTCCATTGTTTCTTACGGTTATGCTATGTTGAGAATGCATTTGAGTACTTAAGAAGAGGACCCCCAATCTTCCGATTTATGCTTCTGTTTAGTAATCTGCTTTCTGCTTGACATCGTGGGTTTATTTTAATACATTCAGAAAACTAGAAGATTCAGTGGCACATGGCATTCACTACATTTTAGTAAAGTTCCATCTTGGGGCAAGACTTTGTTCCACCTTCGAATTTGAATTCAGTAAGCAAATTGAACAGTCGAAGAACTTGTCGTTGCCTGCCTCTGCATCTAATTATTCATCTTGTGATGCTGGCAGAAGATGGAACTCGTGAACAATTTAGAATTTCATTTGTTGTCTAATGCAATTGTATAATAAAGCTATTCAAATTGGTATATAGTGTAAGGGACACAATGAAGCGTTTTATGCATGTATTTTGTAGCCATTGATTCATTAAGCTACAACACAGGGTGCAAGGGGCTTCGGGATATATTTCCTGTAGACAAGAAGCAGCATTCTTTGTCCTTTCAACATTTATTATGGTTTAGGTTTTGTTAACACTTTGAGCAAGTCCCATTATTTCCCCCTTTTTAATATGTTAAAGCGGGGGTGTTGTGTCTTCCTTTTATTCCCTCATGTTTCTAGTGATAACTTTTTCTTTTCTTTTTTTTTTTTTTTTTAATTTCAGGGCAATAGTTTTCTGTATAAAGTAAAGAAGGTAACCCAATATTGGTCCTGGCTATCCAGGGTCTTGGGACTGGTTGACTGGATACAGACCTAACCTTTGTCATCTCTTGCACGAAGTGGCTACTCTCAGACCTGAATCTGTGTTCTCATGCTTGCAGGACTCTTGCGTATAAAGTGTCTAAATCAATGTCATAATGTCTCTTTGGAGATATCTGATAAAATTATAATGATCAAGGATTAAAATTTCGCAATGCGTCAGAGACCCTTTGATACACTCATACAGTAACTTTTTCAGGTTTTGACTTGTTTCACGGGGTGGACAGGCCTTGTACTGATCCCCCTGAACAGGTTTGACAAAAAAACTAAAGAAAAAGGTAAAGCGCCTACCAATACAGACTGATATGCCCAGTGTATCTATCTATATCGATATTTAGAACCTTGATAATGATATAGAAAATATTAAGATCTAAGCATGGCCCCCTTATGTAAGAATGACAAGTTCAAACTGGGAAAATCAACTTTGTCATATATTGATACTATATTGTCCTTTTCTTGATACAATTAAATCCTTCCTATTTGTTTTTTGGTTGTTAATCAATGGCCGGGACACTTATAGCATCTGGTGTCATCCATGTTCTAGGAATCTAAGGGTGGAAAGAAAAACTACTATACGTTTTGGTTATGCTGAATCTCTTTTAAGTATTACAGCTGGTAAGAATATTTTGGTATTGAATTATAAAAGTCTCTTCATTCTTTCTTTCTGTAGATTCTTGATTGAAGGTCATCATGTTGATTTTTCGGCTTCAAAAGCTTATGATTAGGGTCCCACAGTATGGATTGGGCAAATGAACTACCTATACTAACCTTATTACCTTATTTATAAAAAAAGAAAATACTTTATTCATCTTACATGGCTACCCAGATTTTAAATCAGTTTTCAGATTTTCCTGAGAAGGGGGATTGAACTAGTTTCCCTTTGGTTTATTGGTAGTGGATGATAGGTGAAGTATATCTCATGGGACTCTCCTTTACCTTTAGTGCATTGAAGGAACTTTAAATCCTAGATATGTTGTTTGACATGCGATAAATAGGCCACCACAGATGTTGGAAATCCAAAGAAAGAATTGTTGTCCTCATGGATCATGGTTGTAACTAATTCATAGTAATGAAACACGTTTCTGGGGTATTTTAGTTCCATGGGTTATTTAGAAGCTTAAGAAGAGCCTTACAATGTGGCCTATTTAGCCTATAAAAAGATGGATGTTCTATGCTTGCCTGCTAAAATCCCCCTGTACACCCTAACAGATCTCGGTAAGATATCAAATGGATTTGAGAATTTCATTATCTAAGAATAGATAGACTGGTAGTTGTTGTAGGTAGAAATTCCTATTAGACTTTCTTCTCTTTTTATTTATCCCAGATCTCAGCTACATACTTCAATAGGGTGTTCTGCTTTCTTTCCCTGTTTGTTGCATCAAAAGAAGCCATATTGAGATTTTAGGATTGAAATTAGTAAACCAGTGTGCATTGAAAATGACACTCTCAGGTGATTTTCTTGTATCTCAAGGTCATACCTTGTTAAGTTCTAAGGTGGCATTTTTGCTAAAAACAGAGTTGACAGAATTAAGAAAATGAATTGACGAGTGAGAAAACAAATTCCTGTAAACAAAAATAATGTGCAACAATACAAGTAGTTGAATTTATGTGCATTGAAAATGACACTCTCAGGTGATTTTCTTGTATCTCAAGGTCATACCTTGTTAAGTTCTAAGGTGGCATTTTTGCTAAAAACAGAGTTGACAGAATTAAGAAAATGAATTGACGAGTGAGAAAACAAATTCCTGTAAACAAAAATAATGTGCAACAATACAAGTAGTTGAATTTACAATAAAAATTCAAACTGTTTAGTATTTCTACAGGTTCATTTGGTGATTTTGTGCTTGTATGTGACACCAGGAAAGTCAGATTATACCATTTACAAATTTGTAGTAACTGTTCTCTATCTGCTGCTCTAGAAGTGGTTATTCAATCCTTCAGTTGGACACTGAAAGGGATCTAAAGTTCAAATTATGTTTCCTTGAAGCAAATTTTTTCAAATGAACTAGATGAAGTTAAACAGACTTGGACTTACCGATTAACAGAGCGAAATGCAGTTGGACAAACAAAGACAACTCATTTTCGGTGAAGCTTGACAGGTTTTTAGTGATTATGGCATGTGAACGTTTACTGGAAATCATTCAAGAAGCTCTTCATTGACCATACAGGGCCATAGAGCTATCCTCCTTAACTGTATGGGAAATATTCAAATACTAGATCTTTTCAAATATTCAAACTTAAGCCATGTTTTTGCCAGAATCTTTGAGAACTAAAACTGAATCTCAATGAAAAAAGGCCATTACCCAATGTTGGTCCCACCTATCTGGGGCCTTGGGAGGGGTGGACTGGATATGGTCCTAACCTATAGCATTTTTTTCCACATAAAGTGGCCACTCAGGCTCCCATTACACCAAGTAATGGCCCCTAAAACTGAACCTCAATGAATGGGGCAAAAAATGTATTAAAGAACTTTAAGTAGGAAAGTTGAACTCTTGATATCCATCCATATCCAAGTTGGATAATAGAGAACAAGGACCACTTTCAGACTTCAGCTGAAGTTGGTAGTAGGAGCTTAGAAAAGCAAAATTATGATTTGATAACTTATCAATTCAGTCTTAGAGGTTGAAAGTTTGTTTACAGATTATAGTTGGACGTACATGGTTGTATTGGTTCCATTATACAAATCTTTAGTGTGGGGTTACACTTTTTGTATTTTGCGATACATATTAATGAAAGTATGCTTACCTTCCTCAAAAAAAAAAAAAATCAATAACATATCAAGAGGAGGTGAAATAAATGCAAAGTGTCAGAAGTGAGCTCATCAAACCAGTAGGGAGACAATAGTTGTTTTTTCCCATGTAGTAGCAAATGCAAAGAGAAGAGAGAACCACATAAAAAGGCTAATGATGTATGGCATAATTGTCTAGGTGTCACCTAGGCAACAAAATGCTCTTTGTGGGGCACCTTGCCTAAATGCCATGGCTTATATAAAAAAGAGATGCCCAACAGGTGACTTAATGCCCACCAAGGCAATAAAAGTAAAAGGCAGATGCCTTATTGTAAATTATTACCATAGCTACATCTTGGTACTATGTTAATACATCATATCATATATTATATATGTTGTTTATTCTTTGTTTTAAGGATCTTGTCATTAAGTCATGAAAGATCAAAATGCCTTAAAAAGAGAAAAAGGAAGAAAGAAGAGAAAGATAAAGAGCGTTCTTCTTTTAAGGATCTTGTTTTAAGAATCTCTCTCCTCTTACATTAAATAGATTATTTTTCCTTTTTGTTACTCTCTCTCTCTCTCTTAAACTTTTTACTAGTATGAAATTATAGCCTTCTTTATTTGCTAATGATTTTTTTGACATGCAATTCCTCTTTTGGATACTTATCATGTTTAGTGTCATCTTGAAATATTGAAATTAATTGACTTACAATGCTATTGTCTTTTCGATACAATAATTTACTATGTTTTGAGAGGAAAGTCAATATTTTTAGTAAAGAGAATTGTTTTGAGAGGAAAGACAATGCTATTGTCTTTTCGATACAATAATTAATTGACTTACAATGCTAATGTCTTCTCTATCATCATTAGTATCCCACTCAGTTGTTTCATAATGATTATCTCCTCCCATAATACCTGAATTGATGATTAGCACACTGAAAGTGACTTCTCCTAATGAGTATTGTTCACCTCTATTGTAAGATGATAAACTTTGGCTATATTTTGAGCTTGTGAGTAGGTCTCTCCTTTGCCTTATCCCAAGCCTTGGTTGTAGAAAGAAAAAAAGAAGTTCAGGCTACCATAAGGCTGAATAAAACTCACTGGCCACAACATTACCATTAATTTTTTTTGTTCTCATTTAGAGTACTTGGGACTTTTAACATCGATCTAATGGAAATATTTGGGGTGTCATTGTGACCAGTTCCGGACCCTTTCCTGTTCAAGCTAGCATGGTTGTTTGATTGGTTCTTTGCCTCAGAAATCCTCTCCATAATGTTACAAATACACCATAGTCACAGCAAAGGCACTGGTGGCACTGGTAGTGTCAAACAACAGCATCCTTAGACCTTAGTCCTTACAAGGAGTTGATACTAAAGCAGACCTAGAGATTTCACTATAGATATATCAAAACTTCTCAGAATCTTCTTCTTCTGATTCTATCAATCAGAAAAATGTTTTGGGTCAAACCATAGTTGCCAAACATGTTCTGCTCTGACCAAGTTTATCCGGTCAAAAAACACCATACATGATTTTTCTAGAATTTCATTAAAGGTGTCTCTCTAGGACCTCATGGCTAGGCAGAAGAAATCCAAAAACAGCCTATAAAAAATGGGCAATCCTAACTTTAGTGGAGATAATGGTTCCTTGATCCACCATATGATCCCTGATCTAGGTATCTGGCTTGCATTCCATTTGAGAGTGATAAGATCAGCAATAAACTCTATACCAACTTGTAAGTCAGAAAATATATACCAATAAAAGAATAAGAATAATCAATAAGAGAGAGGTTTTACAAGTAGAAAAAGGAGTCAATCAAACAGTGTATCAAGTGCTCTCTTTCTTTTATTTGTATATAAGTTACAATGCCAAATGAAAAGGACTGAAGTGTTCTTCACTACACATGATAAAAGGCCCAAATAACCCTATTAATAAAAGAGATGTTGATGCAGATACTAAAGCAAGGAAAGAATCCATGAAAAAACAAATCAGTTTTCCAATTTCTACAGCAATTTCAGAATTTTTCGGTGATATTGTTTTTTCATGTTTTTAAATTTATTTTCTAATTTGATGTGTTTCAAGGATAGGGTTTTTAAGTTCTCTGTCATTTCAAAGTCACTGTTTATAGTAACCTTTGAACTTACTTTTTATGGTAAGTCCTGTAATTACCATTTATAGTGAGATTGCTTTTTACTATTTTTAGTAATTTCTGGTGTCTTCATATTAAGTTAGTTTTAGTAGGATTAATAAGGTTTTACTGGACTTATTTTAGGAGTCAGAGTCCTTATTTAAGTGTCCCTATGGGGTTACATATGAATTTGTCTTAGTTTCAAAGCAATTAGAAGCTGATTTAAGTCAGTTTCCTAGTCCAAAACTCCAAATTGGAGTCTTAAGGGGACATATGAGTTCTCATGATGAGTCTATAAATAAAGTCACTGTAATTGCAATTTAGAGGATTTATTTGATGAAATATAGTTTGTCTTAATGAACTCTGGTTGTTGCCCAGGAAATTTTTTTCTCCTTTTTTTCCTCTCTATCACCTATCTCTTCTTCTTCCCTAAGAGCAAGAGCTCTTCTCTTTGTAATCTCTTGCATCTTTGGTGGACAGCAAGCTGTGTACTTTATTTTTCATCCCTATTGTCCATCCTTAATCACCCAAAGCCCCTCCTTCACCCCACAAAGCTCACCGTGAGATCTGAAATTTGTAGGACCTCCTACCCTGTCCTACATCACATGTATACCCCTCAAAGCATGACAGACCAAAAATACCCTTGGCAGAATTAAACACTCAACTTATTTGTTTCCTGCAAATATCAATTGGTTGGTTGGAAAATTAGACATTTGAAAATTCTTAAAACATTATTATTGGAAAATAGTTACTGGGATACAACAAAGAACATAACTCACTTCAGAGTTTGGAGAAGACTGGTCATGGTTAGTTGTAGCTCCAGAAATTTAGACTGGGACCCAATGAGGCACCAAACCAACTTATCTTGTGAATGTGCAGTATGCAAGGGAATTGGGAAAACTATCCATCTTTTCTGTAAAGGAAATAAATATAAAGTAGGGAATGGATCTTGTATCAGACTTGGTATGAATGCTAGTGTAAATTTTGTCCTGCTACCGTGGAGTTATTCCCATCTCTGTTACAGTTCTTGAGAATAGATTGGGATTGATTGTAGGCTACTATGAGAAAGGCCCATATGGTATTTATGTGGAACCCAAGCTTCATCTGCAACCTAATTGACTGGGAAATTTACTTTCTTGATTCTTTACTTCAAAAATTCCTAAGGAAATTCTCTGACTGTGGAGGAACTGGATATAAGCAATTGGGATTCTTCAGGGATGTTTTTCAATCTACTCCTTTAATAAAAGACTAACTTACTAGAAGAGGCATCCATATACTTCTCTAGCTCAATCAATTAGTTCCTTGATTTTTAGCATTTGAAGAATCTTACCAAAAATGGGAAGCACATGGACCATCTTGCTGTTTATGATTTTTTGGCTAGATTGGAACAAAAGAAACACTCATATATATGAAAATCCCATTTTGACACAGGAAGCAATCCTTCGAAAGGTTAGGAGCATGCTTAACTCGTGACTATCCATCTGCAAGGAATTCAAAGAATCCCCTTCCTCTTTTTTTCTGATTATGACTCTTTGTATGTTTTTATGTGATTATTTCAGATTAATACATTTGTTGTATATAGTCTCTTTTGTATGTGCAACTGGTATATTTTGCTTAATAGAATTATACTTTACCTTTCAAAAAACAAGTTGTTGGATTTTAAATTTGGGTGAGGCCCAGTTTTCCATGCTTGCTAATGAAAACTAAATATTTCCTGATCCAAGAGAATGAGCTCCTGGACTAATTATTCTAGATTCTAAATCTTCAAAATTAAATTTCTGACTTGCTTCTTTGTAGACTATTTTCCAGTTCCGTCAGTAATTGGATGTTGCCAGCAGTGTTATGATCCATGTTGCCAACAGTGTTAAGAATGTAATTAAGTGTTGACTAGTCTTTTTGACCTCTCTAGTCAATGCAATGACTAGCTAGTGCCTGGTGCTGACCAGTCGACTAGAGAAAAAGATAGGTTCTACATTTACTATATTGATGCTGTCCCATAAATAAGAAAACATGGATTGCAAATATGCAATAAAAGAGTGATATTAAAATTTTACTTTAGCACACCATTGAGTGGAAGAAAACATAAAAGAACCTCTCTTCCACTTTCATATTATGCCTTCTTTCTGTTTGATTCTCCATCAACCATGTTCCATCACTAATACATGAAACAACAGCATGCATATAACATGTAAAAGCATATACTATATTATTTTAAATAATCAGAGATAAACACAAACAAATAAAGCTTTAAAATTAACTTTGTGATCTGCTATTTGACCTATTCACTAATTGACTATTTAACCTACTTGATGATTAGTCATCCCAGGCAACTACAGTGTAGTTTGTCTGGTCCTCAACTGGATAGTTGACACTAATTGACTATTCAACCCACTATGCATACACATCTTGGAACTTAACTTCTATATCTTAGTGAGTAGCTCTCTTTTTACCAATTGACATTGCATCTTCAGATTGTCTCGCTGTGACATGCTCCCCACAACCTTATTCTGCTTGGTGCATAGGTAACTACACTAGAACCAGTTTATGGCTGATTTTATATTCTTTAGCATGGAAAAATAACTGACCAAATATTGGTCTAATAAATGAGAAAGTGACCAAAACTCATGCAGCCACATAGGCAATTCACATGATGGCAGGTCTGAGGATTTTGCCTGAACCTCCAGCAATGTGGTTGATACAATCTCCTCTGACATATCTCATTCAGGTTCAGCATAATAACTTCACATGAGTTCCAACATTGTCCTGTTCTCTCATTTAATTCATGGGAAAGACCAGGGGTTTTCCCCCTTGTTCCCCACAAGAAGTTGTTTGGTTCCAAAATGAATGCACCCCATCCCAAAAAAGACAGAATAAACATCTCTTATTCTATAATAAGAAGCCTTAAGCCACCAAGGGTTTGGGTATGTTACTAGTGTATTGTTTGATTTTCTAGAAAGATTCTTTTTCTTTTCTAAGTGTTACCCAAGATGATTAAGCTTATATAATATGTTCTTGGTTGATTGTTTTTATTTACCATTTTTCTTCTATGATTTTTGGTGTTTTGCATGTAGTTGAGGTGATTGTATGGTATCAACATATTGTACGATTTGTATCAGGGTTAGACTATGACTTTATTGGCTTCTTCTATGTTCTGAATGATTAAAGTTTTATCAAATGACTATTTGTCAGGAATATAAGGAATATAAAGGACTTATTACAGCTCTCATAAGCTGAAGAAGAATTATTGGTTTGTGTGGATTTGCTGCAGAAAATACAAATTTTAGTTTTTATTTAACATAAATTTATTAAAATAATTCATAACATATGTTTAAAATGATGGTAAAGCAAAAAATAGTGCTTAAGTAGTTCTAATATGGATTTCTCATAAATGTCAATCTAGGAACTAGGAAATTGTTTTGAATGAAGGGAGGGGCATGCTAAAAGATGCTCTTCAGTGAGAGCAGCCAGATATTGTTGTTTTACCAAGTAGAGGGTTGATAATTGATTAATTAAAGCTATTTGGGAGATCAGAAATAAAAAATGAGCTTTTCTTCCTTCTGTGGGTGGTTTGGGTGGAATAATCATAATATGAGATGAATAAGAGACATCAGGAATTATAGATATATAGTGGATTTGTCTAATTCTAGGTGTCAGTGATTTTCAGTAATCAAATAGATTGGTTCACTTGGATTTTCACTGGTGTATATGGTCCCATCACACCACATGGGAGAGTGGGCATTCTGAGGAGCTGAGCTCTAAAGATGCAGATTAATTACCATAATGTATGGAAGGTGACTTCAATGTCACCAGATTCATGCATGAGAAGCTTAATGGGGGAGAATTACTCGTAGCAAGCATAACTTCTTAGAATTTTTTTTGGGCATAGTCTCAAAGGAATTATACTTAAGAACAGAATGGGAAGGAAAATACCTGAATCTCATTTAGTGAACATTGTCAAGTTCCACATCAAAACCATGTCTGTTCTACTACAGACGGATAAAATTATTAGGGGAAGGCAGTATTGCATGGACTCTCCTAAATGGATTAAGTGTCTGTGGGATACACATCCAATTCCAACAGTATGAATTTTCAAGGACACTTCTACTAACATTTTCCTTCCTCTCCTTACTTATTTGACATAAATGAACGGCTAATGTGCAAACAATTCAATTTTTCCAGTAAAATGACTAAACCTTCTTATAGGTATATAATATTAGAATTCAAAAAAGTATGGCCTATTTTAATATTTTGTACTCTTTCTAGATGTATTTGTGAATGTTTCTTTCTCCATCCTGCTGAGTTAGACTCCTGGACATGCATTGGATTCTGATTTCCATGTCTATGTCCATGCAACACTAGGGAAAGTCCCCCTTTCAAATTTGGAAAAAAAATGTGAAAGGAGAATCACAAGTTATATGATGGAATTGAAGATTGGTGGAGAGAATGCAATGTAGAAGGATTGCCCAGATACTGATTTCTCCAGAAGTTTTAGTTTACTTAGTAGTTAAAGAGTGGAAAACTCAAGGAAATTGAAGGATTTGATGCTAAAGAAATTGCTGGCATACTTGATGATGAAAGGTGTAGGACACAAGAAGCAGAAGAAACTTTGGGGCTACCTTGCTTTTCTGTTAGGAGACGCTTGGGCATTACTCTCCTCTTGTATTCCAGTATCTTCTTTTTCTATTAATGAAGTTGCTTGATCATACCTCTATCAAAAAAGAAAGTATCTTGGGATAGTCAACATTGCTGCTTATTTCCTATCAATGTTCCAAATTCCAGCATGCATTAGGAATTGTATTGGGCATCTAAGAATCTTTTTTTTTTCTTTTTTTTTGGGATGAACGAGAAGAAAAGGACCACCTTGTAAAGTTGGGAATAGTTTATATGCCTAAGAAGGATATCTAGGATTAGTAGTTTCTAATTTTCTATATAAAATTTATTCATTCACAAACTCATAACCTGCCCTTAATTTAGCAATGCAACTTTTAGGACTTGAATTAGTTGTCCATGTTAACAAATTGGTATTGTCTTATTATGCCAGATTAGGAATTAGGGTGTCAATATTCAGGTTAACAGTTAGCCTCAAGATGGCCTACAATTTCATCAGAGCATACAGTAAAAGTTTGGTTACCACCTAGGTTGTTTTATCTATGTAAATATGGGAAATTCTCCACCAACTCTGAGGGTGATGATCCTGCTAATATGTTTCCTTTTGTTGTTTGTATAAAATTTGGAAAGCTATTACTTGACATGAGTAGAAGGCAAGAAAGGCTATGGGATTGTATAGAGGACCCATGCTCAAGTATCTTGGCTTCTCTTAGAAGTAAAAAAAGAAAAAAAAATTGTGCTACTTTTTTTCTATTTTAGTAAGCATTCATCTCTTGTCGACCTTGGGCATATTTTTTGTTTTCTTCATACTATGTTTTAGCCCTTATTCTAAATGTAATTTGGAGAAGTTCAGAATTTCTTAGTAATCTATCTTATCAGCTAGGAAAAAAATAGTAGTTTATCGTGCTTGGATCAATCTACCCATGGCACTGATGGGATTGCAAGCAGTACTGTCAACCTTCCTTTGCAAGATTTTGAAAAGAACAATGAATACTGGTTACTAAGGCTCAGTTTGCAAAGAATACAAATACAAATGTGCAGTGCAAAACCTTGCATATTGTATTGTAAACCTTTTATTTTCACTGTACATATTTGTATTTGTACTCTTCCCAAACTGGGCCTAACGCTCGGTTTGGAAGGGGTACAAATACAAATATGTAGGGTGCAAAACCTGGTATCTTGTATTATTTTGTATGTATTTGCACTGAACGTGTTTGTATTTGTACTCTTCCCAAACTGGGCCTAAATGATTAAAATTCATGAATGAGAGAACAAGATGTCACTGTCTCAGCATAACCATTTCATTTGCTCCTTTGCAGGACCCTTGTCTCTGTCAAAGGATTCAGATAAATTTGAATCCATTTTAAAAGTCTCAAGAAATACCTTCAACTACATCTGTTCACTCGTGAAGGAAGATATGATGGCAAAGCCATCAAACTTCGTGGGTACCAATGGCAAGCCTCTGTCAATAAATGATCAAGTAGCGATTGCTCTAAGAAGGTTAAGCTCTGGTGAATCACTACTAACCATTGGTGATTCATTTGGAATCAACCAATCAACAGTCTCTCAAGTAACCTGGCGGTTTGTGGAGGCTATGGAAGAGAGAGGTCTCCACCACCTACAGTGGCCTGCCACAGAAGCAGAGATGGCAGAGATGAAGTCCAAGTTTGAGAGAATCCGTGGCCTCCCAAATTGTTGTGGTGCAATTGATACCACTCACATCATGATGTGCTTGCCATCAATGGACTCCTCAAACAATGTGTGGTTTGATCGTGAGAAGAACCACAGCATGGTTTTGCAGGCAATTGTGGACCCTGAGATGAGGTTCAGGGACATAGTAACTGGATGGCCGGGGAGTATGAATGAATCCATGGTGCTCCGGAGCTCGGGCTTCTTCAAGCTTTGTGAGAAAGGAAAGAGGTTGAATGGAAAGAAAATAGAGTTGTCTGAGGGATCAGAGGTGAGAGAGTACATAATTGGGGATGTGGCATTTCCTCTTTTACCTTGGCTTGTGACACCTTACCATGGGAAAGAGCTTTCAGAGACCAGGGCTGAGTTCAACAAGAGGCACTTTGCCACCCGGATGGTCGCACAGAGGGCTTTGGCAAGGTTGAAGGAAATGTGGAGGATTGTTCAGGGGGTAATGTGGAGACCCGACAAGCATAAATTGCCAAGGATAATTCTTGTTTGTTGTTTGCTGCACAACATCGTGATTGATCTGGAGGATGAGGTACAAGATGAGATGCCGTTGTCTCACCAACATGACTCAGGTTACCGCCAGCAGACATGTGACTCAGTTGACAAGAACGCCTCAGTTCAGAGAGACAAGCTTTCTCTCTACTTATCTGGAAGGTTGCCACCTTAAAAGTGAGTTTTTCATTCAGTCATCAAGGACAATGTATTGATCAATTGAGTGAGTGGTCGAGATTCCCTAGTGTTTGAGTTTGTGGTTAAGATTCGTATAGGTTTATTTTATTCTTTATATTTCTCAAGGACTGGTTGTGACGGGGGCCTATTGTTGGCAACCATGACTCCATCTCCATGAGGAGTAATTTCTTTTAAATTCTGGCATGTACAGACTACAGTGTGTAGATGTAGGCGGTGCATTGTCATATTATATCATTCACAAGACTAAAAAAAAGGTAGTGGCTGAGGGGAACGAAAATGAGGTTTCCAGGACAAAAATTGAAGTCCTTCCCAGCATTGTGAAGCTTGTTGTTCCATTGTTTCTGCCTGCTGGGACATTTTTGATCTGCCATTTCCCTCCCTAACGTAAGGAACCTTTCATTTCATCCATTTACATCTGCTTGAATGGTTTGGAATCATGCAGGTGGATAAAGTTGGATCAGTGATGTGGACCAATTTGATGTGCCAATTAACGACAGTCCCGGTGGACTCTAATAACATCTTCCCATGAATGACAACATACAAGTATGTGAGATGTATTTGCGGCTGTGTTATCCTGGGGGTATGATTCCAAGAGACCCAGATTTGAGCATCCAGATGGACTTCATTCTATAAATTTGTGGTTGTTTCCGTTTCCCATGCCTAATGTGTAACGATTTCAGAACCCCTATTCTGGAATCTGGAGGGTAAAAAGGTTGAACTTTGGCGCCTTGGTTTACATACAGGTTGAGCTTAGGCATCCAAGTCCAGATACCATACCCCATCCCCATCTCGTTGGTTTTCATATGTAGATGTAATTTGGTATGGCCAGGGAAGGCTAATGTGTAGTGTACATCCCCCAATTCTGTAGATCAAATACATGTGTACTATTGCCCAGATTTTTTTTTTTCCTTTTCTGTAATCTCTGGCCCAATTTACTTCTAAGGAAAGTGCTGGGCTACGGATGTTTTTGGACCTTGCATTATTGCCTAAGCCTGGGCTTTGATTACTGAAAGTCTGAAACCGTCCCGCCTGCCCACTGTTAGATCTTTTGACCCCAACACAAACCAAAATGTTCCTATTCCCTTGCTTGTTGAGTGATTTGAGACGGTCGAGGGTTATGGAAGCAAAGTAGGAAAATTTTGCCATAAGTACTCTCTACTTTGGGCCTACTGTCTCTTTGATCTCCAAATTTTCAAAACGTGCGGATCCAATATCTAGTATCTACCATTAACCAGCTGTTAAGTGACATTTGAAAATACACAAATATCCTTAAGTGTCATCTAATTCTCTTTATCAACTATCCAAACGTTGGCAAAAAATGAACAGTCCAAATCTTTACATCTTCTATTCAAGAAAGTCAGGGTCACATCTCAATGGGCATTCTGGTGATCCCAACTTTCTTGAATAGAAAAGATAGGGATTTGAAACTGTTCATTTTTTTATCAATGTTTTGAATGGTTAATAAAAAAAATTAGATAACACTTGAAGGGCATTTATGCATTTAATGCCACTTAACAGTTGGTTAACAGGCTAGTTGACGGTAGGTATTAGATTGACACGTTTTGAAAGTTTGGATACTGAATTGTTGCATTTTAAAGTTCAGGGACCAAAGTGATGCTAGGCCCAAAGATGAGGAATTTTCCCTACAAAATACAAGATTTTGTGCTTTACATATTTGTATTTGTACTCCTTCCAAATGAAGCTTCAAAGAGTAATTTTCTGATACTGTAAATCCTGTAGCGTTCTTTAATTTTGGATTTGTGTGATTTACCTCTACAACTACAAGCACTATTTCATTCTAAGCATCTTAACCCATTAAATGTATCGCAGCACTTTTCTGATTATGGGCTTATCTCATCCTTGAACTTCTCTCAGCCGAGTTTGAACTTATGATACAGTAAGCTTTAAATCCATCAGAACCGTTGTAGTTTGCCATTTCTCGGTCCTTGATAAGCTTCTCATCAAAGACCGGGAATATACCTTGCTATAAATAATGCCCCGATTTATTCGATCTGTATATAATTGGATGAAATATGAATCTACCCATATCCGGTCTGATACAATCCGGTTTGATTCGATTTAAATATATATATATATGTTCATATATACTTAAAAATTATATTATATAATTTATATCTATTACTGAAATTGGTCGTAGACTGTTATATTATCATTAAAATTGTTATTATGTTCACGTTTTGTTCATAAATATAATATTAAAGACATTTTTAGCTCATCTTATTAATAATATAGAGTATTTTGATCATTTTTAGTCTAATTTATTTATATTATTATTTAATATTCAATTATAATCCAAACTCGATTTAAATCTGTTAGATACCAAATTGATTGATTTGATTCAATCCCATTTCGAAGGTAAGTAAACAAATCAAATTTGGACATGGCTATAACTGATTGGATCCGATCCGTTTGCAGCCCTAGCCCCTGATGTTCTATAGAAATTCTTCACTGGTTTCCAATAACCAGTGGCGTTTTATTCGCAAAATGGCTAGACGTGGTTTTAAGGAGGATAGAAGCCCTACATATCCTCTTCCTCTGTTAAAAGACATGTTCCATTGACAATTTGTGACCCATGTGCCAAAACAAAACTGTGCAGTCAGTAGTCTTTTCCGGTTTTCCCTAGTCCAAATCTTGCTTTAATACAAGGTTCACCAGCTTGAGTCCATCAATAAGCTTCACCAAATCACCAGAACAAGATCAATCCTTCAGTAGTTAGTTATATTTTGAACTGAACCATATGTCTAACACCTGGGCCGGCAATGTACAGCTGAGTAGCTCAACTCAACCATCTAGTTTCTGTAAGAGCCAACAAAAAAAAAATGTTACAGAATTCTACCCCTGACCTGACTCAACTTCATATCTCCAAGTACTACTACTATTGTTGCATTTATTTCTTCCCTTCTCTTTATACATACTCTTTAATGTTCAAAGAGAAGAAAACACAATTGAAGAATCTAAAATTTACAGACCACCAGCTGAACACCAACAAACCCTGTCAATGCAAGAACTAGAAAACGTCGAAAATAACCACACATTATTCCTTCATGCCCTGATTCCTGGACAACCACAACTATATTGCCTTTAACTCGTTTCCTGTACCTTACGTTCTCCACTGTCTTTGTCCTATATTTTTGCTGAGGATTCTCCACCAACCGCGTCAGAATTAAGAAATGAGCTAAAAATTTAGTCATATAGTGAAGAAGAATTAGAGAGACATAAAAAGGAACTCTAAATGTTCAGACTTCAGAGAGGGAACAGAGGAATCCCATTTTCTCCGCTAAGGCATTGCCTGCATGTTTTCTTAGAGTACGGACTACGTAGTACTTTGTTGTCAAAACTTTTGACAAAGTTGAACGTATTAGCTGACAAGGGAAAAAGTCCAGAATACAAAATGGCTCCGAGCACAGTCGCATTTCAATATCAAAATTTACAGTAAGGATGGATCAAGACAATCCCAAGAACCTTTGGCTCAGATTTTCAGAACAGAAACATGTGAAAGAACCCCCAAAAAACCCTAAAAATGATGATCTTCCAAATTTACATTTTGTACTATGTTCTTCTACCCACAAGGAGTCAAGGACCTCAGAAACAAAAACTGGACTGCAGACGGATCTACATTCTAAGAACTGGTGAACTTGGTGACAGCCTTGGTACCCTCAGATACAGCGTGCTTGGCCAATTCGCCAGGAAGAACAAGACGAACAGCGGTCTGGATCTCCCGAGAGGTGATGGTAGGCTTCTTGTTGTAGCGAGCGAGCCTGGATGCCTCCTGGGCGAGCTTCTCGAAAATGTCGTTGATAAAGCTGTTCATGATGCCCATGGCCTTGCTCGAGACCCCAATGTCAGGGTGGACTTGTTTCAGAACCTTGAATATGTAGATCTTGTACGTCTCACTGCTCCTCTTCACCTTCTTCTTCTTCTTGTCACCGGCAGAGCCTCCTTCCTTGGGCAGCTTCTTCTCCGCCTTGGGCTTCTTCTCTGCCTTTGGCCTCTTCTCAGCTGGAACTTTCTCCGCCACCTTCTCCTCCGCAGGCTTCTCTGCTGGCTTCTTCTCGGCGGGCTTCTTCTCGGCCTTGGGCGCCATTTCAAAGATAGTTACAAAGAGGGAATGAAACAAAAAGGAGATTGGGCGGGAAACTAAAAGGGGATAGAAACGAGGAAAATGCTAATGAAAAGAACCGACGAGACTGGGAAGCTTAAATAGACTTGAGGAGATGGAACCTTATTGGTTTTTGGGTTTTCACGCGGATCGCTGACTTGGCATCTCTTTCATCTGTTGGATTATTGTATACTGGGCCACTGGGGATTTCGAAACAAGAGCCTGCCACAAAGGTGTGGGACATGAATTTTTTAGTGACTGTAGTTCAAATCTCCGACCGTACACGTGGAGAGATCACCCCCAAGTAATTCATATACCCTTTTTTTTAATGGAAATTCATAAGAATGTAATCACACTCTCACAGTAAGACAGTAATACGTATATAATATGTATATTATAGTAAGATACGCAAAAATATATGGGATCTTTATGTAGTCATACATATTCATTCGATAGCCAAAACTTTAAAAATGTCATTTGGAGATACAATTTTTTTATGTTCATTTGGAGATATAATAATAAATAAGTTTATATTTTTAAAATAAAATAATTATATTAGTATTATGAATATTGATGAGGGCAGATTTGGCCCTTCAATGAAATTGCGACATGTGGCATCTCGTGACAACTAGGCAAACACCCATGCAACAACTTATCAAATTGGTATCCCACCCGGGCACCGGTCTAGCTGGCCTAGCGTGGCCTGACGCGACCTGCATGCGGCCTACAGGCGACCTGGCGCGGCCTGCGTGCGGCCTAGCGCTGCCTGCGCGCGACCTGGCCGGATCAGCTTGGCACATGATCCGACCTGGCCGACCTGGCAACCCACAAGACACCCACCGATGAACCATAATGGCATACCTCGCGAGCTCGGTAACTCACCAAGGAGCTCGCCAAGGAGCTTGGTAGCTCACCAAAGAGCTCGCCAAGGAGCTAGGCAGCTCTCCAAGGAGCTCGCCACCAAGGAGCCAGGCAGCTCGACAAAGCTCGCCACAAGCAGCTCGGCATAGCTCCCCCGGGCAGCTCACCACTTGTAGGGTAGCTCAGTACAGAATAGTAGTTTGGCGTATCGTAGGAAGATCTCCTACCTGACAACCTGGCCCAGACACCGACCCGCCTACTAACGCAGGCGCCGACCTGACAACCTGGCCCAGACACCAACCCACCGACTGACACAGGCGCCGACTTGACAACCTAGCCTAGACACCGACGCGCCGACTGACACAAGCGCCGACCTGACAACCTGGCCCAGGCGCTGACCTAGCCGCCTGACACAAGTGCCAACCTGACAACCTCAAGGAGTTCACCACCGTACCCCGGTTCTGACGGGATATGACAAGTCTTACCGTTTGAAGGCTTTTCACCCACCTAACCCCCGAGGACACCACTATATAAGGACTCCGACCCCCAAAGCCAGGGGAGAGGAAAAAAAAGGATGGTAACCCCTGCTCTCAAGCTCTCTCATTTCTCCCCAAGCTCTTTGTAATCAGAATGCTAATTTAGGCATCGGAGAGTCCCCGCCGCCTACAAAGGAGAGGAAATCACCTCACACAGAGTGTAGTCGGGTTGCGCTGCACCAAGGAGCTCCACCATCCTCTGAGTTGCAGGCCGCCTAGGAGTAGGTCAAATGACGAGTCCACTAGGGAGCTCGCCACCAGGCAGTTCGCCACCAGGCAGTTCACCACTAGGGAGTTCGCTACCAGGGAGTTCGCCACCAAGCAGTTCACCATCAAGTAGCTCTCCACTAGGGAGCTTGCCACCGGACAGTTCTCCACCAAGGAGTTCACCACCAAGCAGTTCATCACCAAGTAGCTCTCCATTAGGGAGTTCGCTACCAGGGAGTTCGCCACCAAGCAGTTCACCACCAAGTAGCTCTCCACTAGGGAGCTTGCCACCGGACAGTTCTCCACCAAGGAGTTCACCACCAAGCAGTTCACCACCAAGTAGCTCTCCACTAGGGAGCTTGCCACCGGACAGTTCTCCACCAAGGAGTTCACCACCAAGCAGTTCATCACCAAGTAGCTCTCCACTAGGGAGTTCGCCACCAAGTAGCTCATCACCAAGGCACGTCACCACCGGGTCAAATAACGAGGTACTTAGCAAAAAAATTATACATCACAAAAAATTGGTATGTGACCAGAAATGGTTACATCAAATATAAATAGCCACATAGAATCAGTCTTGAATCGATTACTTAATTGGGATCAAATCATAGTCATAGACCTCATTATATTGAAAACAATAGGCAAAATAATATTAATTTATTTTCATATTAATAAGTTAACATTTTTAATTAATATTATCTTATTTATTATTTATCAAACTTTCTATTTTAAACATGAAACATGATAAAAAATACAAGAAAGATAACAATTTTATATATTTCATAAAATGTTTGGTTTCGAACCTGAATCAATTATGGACAAGTAAAAATGAGAATCAATCCACTAATTAATCAAGGCAAAATCATGGAACCAAAACCGTTATAATTATGTTTAGTCAATTTAGCTCCATCAGGATAGACCCAACCCATTAGTTCAACCCTAGTTTTTCTTAAATAAATATTAAATAAAAGTCTATTGGGGTGGAACTACTATAGCCTATCTCAAACCAAACCCAACCCGTTGATAACACTAAATATTGGGTTCAAGGGGAGAGAATAATTTGTTAGTAAATTATTTATAAATAAATAAATACATGTTTATTGAAATAAATAATTTATTTTATTTTATTAAATAAATAAAATATTTATATAATAATAATAAAATAAATAAAAGTTGAGATGGAGAATATTTCTAAATAAATAAATAATTTAGTAAAATAAATAAATAAATGTTTATTGAAATCTATTTAATGGCATGTCTCTTTTATTTTACTAAAATAAATAATTTATTTAATTTTATTAAATAAATAAATAAATATTTGATAATAATTATGATAATAAAATAAATAAATGAACAAATAAAAGTTGAGATAGATAATAGGAGAGAGAGAGAGAGAGAGTTGAGAAAGAAGAGGAATAGCATTTTATTTATAGGATTCCATAATCATAAATAATTGTATGTGGCACTATTGTAATTTTCGAATACTATTGAGTCTATTATATAAGGAGATTTTTTTTAAAATGTGGCATTGCTGTAATTTTTTAATAATATAGAAACAATTATATAGGGAGGCTTGTCTTATATGTGGCATTCTTGTAATTTTTCAAACATACAGAGAATAAAGAATATAAAGGGGAAAGAGAGACATGTGTCAATAATTTAGAGAACAAAAACATATAAATGTCAATCCCACAATGCTGACTACTAGGGCTGTTCATAAAAAGACCCAACCTGACCAAACCGACCAAACCTGAGTTGGTCAGGTTTTCTTCAATACCGGTCGGTTTTGGGTTGTACAAAATTATAAGCCGACCCGAACCGAACCGACTTAGTAGTTAGTAGTTACCACCTACTTAGTTCCTACTTAACTAAGTTGCCTCTATTAGACTTGTTCATGGGTTGGGCGGCCCGACGAGCCGGCCCGGCCCCCAGACAGGCTTGAACAGGCTTTTTGGCCCGTGGGCTTAACCTCAAGCCAAAAAGCCTGACTCGCATAAAATTCGAGCCGGGCTCGGACTTTGCCAAAATAGCCCGGCCCGACCTATAGTTAAACCTAAGTAAAAACCCTATGTGATGTCCATTTGAATAATTTTTTTTTTTAATTTAAGAAGGTTGTTGATTCACTTGTAGGCCCATTATTCATTTAAATAGGGAAAAAACATCTGAATTAAAATATATAATGTCCATTTGAATAGGGAAAATTTTGAATTTTTTTTATTAGGTCGGGCCGGGCTCGGGCTCAGGCCTAACATTTTTCTGTTAATAAAGAGTAAAAGCCCGGCCCCACCTATGAACAGGTCTAGTCTCTATCCTAGTTACAACCTAATTTAATTTCTAATATTCTAGTTATGAGTGACATTAATGGCAAGTATTGTAAGACAATTAGACAAGGAATTTTTTTTGGAAAAGTTTAAAGAAAAAGAATCAAAGGATTCTATTTTCTATGGTCTTTTACACCAAATAGGCAACCAATTACAATTATAATTAGGTGTTATTTTTTACTTAGATTAGAAGGTTTCTTGAAATATATAAATTTCAGTCTTCTTTCTCTAATACAGTTTGACTTTCTATTTTCTTGATAACTTCTATTCTAACTTGGTCCGCCCCCCTTAGCCCCTAAACTCAAGCATAACCTCTAATACAATTTGACTCTCAAGCGTGGTTGAACTTAGAGTCAAAACTGACCCAAACTGACCTAACCCGACTCAAATTGACCAGGTAGGTTTTGCTTAACGCAAGGTCGGTTTTAGTTTCAATTTTAGGTAACCCGACCAAGTCGGGTCAGTTGGAAAAATATCAGTAAATTGACCCAACCGACCCGTGAACAGCCCTACTAACTACACCCTCCCAATGCTTTAAGTATATAGATAGATTTGGAAAAAGATTTGAACTAGAGTATATCACTAGAGTTTATAGGAAATGCACTATACACCATTCACATGCTTGTGGGGGGTTGGGGGTGCTTTTTCTCACATGTGTGTGTCGAGTTGGGACGGATTGGTGCATGGACGAGAGTGTGTGTGTGCGTGCACCACATTTTATCATTTTCTTCTTTTACCATTTGGTTTCAAACCGCTTTAACTATTTAAATTTGTTTGTCATTTTTTAGGGAAAATTCACAATTAGTACCATGTACTTTGGGCCTTGTGCCACTTTGGTGCATCAACTTTAAAAGGTGTCAATTCAATACTTTAACTTTCATTCTTTCAAAATGTGCCAATCCAATAACTATCGTTAACAAGCTATTAAGTGGCATTTGGAAAGACACAAATGTTCATCGAGTGTCATATAATTTACTTTATCAACCATCCAAATGTTAATGAATAGTTCCAAATCCTTGCCTCTTCTATTTAAGAAAGTTGGGATCACGTCTCAGTAGACATTTTGGTCACCCCAACTTTCTTGAGTAGAAGAGTCGAGGATTTGAGATTATTCATTTTTTATCAATGTTTGGATGGTTGATAAAGAAAAATAGATGACACTTGAAGGGCATTTGTGTATTTTCAAATGCCACTTAACAACTGATTAATGGCAGGTACTGGATTGGCATATCTTGAAAGTCCACTCTGTCCACTTAACAACTGATTAAGGGCATTTCCTATTTTTTAACCTTCATTTTTGGTTTGTTCTTTCTCACTCTGTGTTTGTCTCTTCGAACAGGTGCCTTGCACATTGTTTTGGAGAGACCAAGGTTTAAAGTATGGAAAATACAAAGTGTATCGGAAAGACAATTTTAAGAAACGTTTTGGGATTCACTTTGGATATGCATAGATACAGACGAAAAACTAAGATATGCATGGATATGCTATGAAGCTCAAATAAATCATAAAAAAATATAGTAAAAACAATAAAGTACAAGGTATATATGATCATAAATAAGTTATTCAAAACATAAAAACCTTAAATTAATGGTTCACATGAAGTATGAGAAATTGGGACATAATAGATAACTGTTGAGAAATGATGGAAAAACTAAAATGTGTGCATATATACTTTAGTTTTTAGAAAATCAAACTCCTTTAATTTGTTTTATTATTTGTTAACATATAAATTTTAATAATCAATTTTAGCATTTAATAACAAAGATATAGGGGTAATCATTTTGTCCTGACCCAACTTGGAAATTCCACAGTGTCATAATATATATATAATCAAAAAATTATATGCATAGCATACATTATTTAGGCGTGAGCTGACCCATAATCACTCTGATAAACACTTACTAAAAAGAAAATTAAAATCATTTAAGGATGAAAATGGATAATATTTAAGCACCAAAATGGATTTAGGCATAGTGGTAGACTCATCTGCATTGTAAATGTGTAATCAAGTTTGAATATTCTTATGGCCTGTTTTAGCTTTTACACGATTACACTTAAGATTATGTGCATTAGGCGTCAAAATGGTGTGTTTTCATTTTCCCTTCTAATTACTATTTATGGACGTGAATTTGCCATTTTACATGTCTCTCCTTTTCCCTTGGTACATTTGGTTTTGCGACTGACATGCGAAAAGGAATATTCCTATTAGATTATTATTTTGGGGTGTTTGGTTGCCGAGATGGGAAGGGAAACCGTGTGATGCCAATTTCCAAAATCAAGGATGCTGGGTCACCCCCTCCCGTTTACAACGATTGAGTCTCCGACAACGCTCTCGACGAAGAATAGCTCTCTAGTGATGTTCATCCATCCACTCATGCCGCCGGCTGTCAAGAAGGAAAACGTCAGGGTTCTCTCTATTCGCTGCAAAGAATAGCTCTCTGTATGCTGCCTTGTATTTGATTGCTAAAATCATGGCAGTAGAGGCATCAAGATATGGTGGGTCGACCGATTTCTACATGGGCAACCTGATTAGCTTGACATTGAAGAGCGAAATCCATTATGAAGGTGTTCTCTACAATATTAACACTAAAGAATCCAACATTAGATTGAGAAATTGTACCCTTCTGATTTATGGGGTTTTTGCTTTTCTCTTTATCTGTAACCACTATTGTGCGATTTTGCATCTTGGGGTTTTAATTTTCTTGGCTGCCATTGTTTTTGTTTACAGGACAACTTGTATGAATCAAATTGGATATTGGTTTTTTCACCCAATCTTAATTTGATTTGATCATTTTGCAGCTCCACACCCACTGAACAAAATTTGAGAAAAAGTTTTCAAAGATTAGGGAACCGAAGCAAATGAAGATTGTATAGCACTGTTAGGGAAGATTGCTTGTGAAATCTCTTCTTCTTGTGTATGCAAAATTTTCTCATCAATCAAACACAAGATGGCAGGAATGAGAAAATAAATTTTCCCTTTCCATCCCTTCTCATCTCATCCTTTCTTGGCAACCAAAAGGACTGTTATTTTAACAAGCACTTTCAGCTCTCATCGTTATACCATTTTCTGCATTCCAGAATTCACCTAAACAGCTCCCTCTCCCACTTTCAAATTACCAACTGAACATGCCCCTCTTAGATTACTTAGGAAACACCCCCCCGCCCCCAAAAAATTAAAAAAAACCAAACATCAAAACAGGGCGATGGCGCAACCGATGTCCAGCAAGCGTTCTATCATCTCAGAGACAACATGTACTACAGGTAAAGTAAAACATTGTTTCTTGAGTTGGTCGTCAAAACAGGGGCTCTGCCCTTCTCCTTCTATGCATCAAGCAGGGACTCCGCTCTATTGTGTTTTTAAACCATCGTCTTCTCCTCTTGTAGTTCAACCATCTTTGGATTTTAAAGTAGACTAATGCTACAACCTCCACCCCATTATAATCTGAAATATTCCCACAAAGCTCACTTGGATATCACTGTTAATAATAATAGATCTCTACCAGCAAGGGTTGACGGTTTTTTTACTTTGTTCGAGTGACCGTTTCCGGTCTGAACGGTCCGACCATCTGGGTCAATGACGATTCAAAAATATTGTTCAGATCTGCATCTGTTGCCGCCGCCTCGCAGTTGCCGCTATTGTCGCCCGTGAACATTCAATCCTCCTCCTCCTCTTCTTTCTTCTTCCATCCTCTGCTTCATTCTTTTTCTTTGTCAAGGACAACAGTTATCTTTCTTCTTTTGGCTTTTTCAGCCAATATTTCTTCTTTCTTATATGAGATTTACACATTAGAGAAAATCTCATATAAACATTTGCCCTAATATGCAAACCTTCAGAATCATTTAACTGGAACAGTTGAACCACTAACTCAAAAACCAATAACTAAAACGATTTCATTTTTGGGTCGGTTTTTAAAACTTTACTTGGATATATTGGATCAAGTTAAGGGTTTACCTAAGCCAACATTTAAGACTAAAACATTGGGCTTCGGCATAGCCAACCTGAGGTCAAGCCTGAGCTCATCAATCCATTCTCAATCGGAGCTTAACCCGCCAACAAAACTCAGACTGCTCCCAAGCGGGTGATTATGTTTAAAATATTTGTGAATATATATACATCCATCTGTCATCTGTTTGGACTTTTGAGGATGCATACATAGCTTTCCAAAGTTGTTTATTCGTAAGTTGTAAGAAAAAACCACAACTGAGTCAGTTGGGTAGTGGGTACCCGCGGATCATGACCAAGCAGGCACGATGCTTCAGAATTAATAGTTAATGCAACAATGAGACAAGTTTTGTTTTTGGATGACTCGGCAGGGATTTTTTGACTTTGACTCTGACTTGCAATGTGAAGTATTAAGTAAGTCAAGAAGGGAAATTAATTTCTTATTGTTTATAGCACACTATCTAATTAGTCATTATTCTATATAAATTGCATGTCATATCTCTTTCTGGGGTCTAATGAAAGTAGAAGAGCTACCACAGAAAGAAAGTACCAGGTGCAATTTAGCCACGTAAGCTGATACCTCAACTCAATTATCAAACCAAGTGATAATATCCAATATGAATGAAGTGTTTCGAGTCGATGAGGCTAAGGTGGAAGGACGAAGTCATGCATAGAGATTTGCAAACAGGATAAAGGTTAGAGGCCTAGGGAATTAATCCCTAGGTAGATACTCGAATGCTCAAGTCAGTTAAGCAGATAAAGAGGTTGGCAAGCCGGACAAGTTAAAGTAACGTTGGTCCTGGGTCGAAGAGATAATGCATAAGTATTCAAATAGTATTCTTCCAAAAGTCTCCTTACCTCGAGTGGGGAATACCTAGTTATAGTTGGGTGTCCATGTTCTAAATGGATAAGGCTTCCAAGGTTATTAGGACGAAGTCATCCACCGAGGTCTTTGGGAGGTTTTCTCTTCCTTGGTGGAGTCTGCTTCCTTGCTTGTATAGGACACTCCTTCTTAGTCATGCTCTTTTGGCATACGTAGTATCAACATGGCTTCAAAGAGAGAGAGCGGCTGTAGAGGTTGCCACATGGCATCCTTGGCCAACTCAACCATGACTCAAACACCACTCCCCTAGTTCCCAAGTCAAGGAGTGTAGTGTTCGACCATGATTAGTCGTGGAAGAGTTTGGCAGTCCTCGGTTGAGGAATTTATTTCTTCGATTTGACTAGCTCAGAGTGAGATCGGTTTGCTAGGCGGATCGAACAGTCCAATGCTTGTGCCGTTTTCGAGATGGGTCGATAGGTGTGTCGTTTTGTCTTCCCAAGGTTACGCACATGCGAAGTGTGGCATCTTTGATTTGGTTTGATCTAAACCGTTGACTACCTCTATAAAAAGGGGGTAGGAGAGTCATTTTCCTTTGTCATTTGAGAAGAGATTGTGCCTTGGAGTTCAACTAACGTCCCTTACTTGATATCCCTGGTGTTTCAAACTTTTTTTTTTCTTCGGTAAGATGTCTTTCGCTTCATCTTCCTTGTCTTCCCTTTTTACTAGGTATACTTTGGGGAATGAGAGTGAGGGTAGTCCTCGATGCGAGGTGATCAAGGTTAGGATGTTGGAGACCGACGCCAATGTGGCCGAGGTCGGTGATGAGGGTGGTGGCGAGGTTCGAGAGATTGGTGCCGACGAGACGGCCAAGGATGATGTGGAATCCAAAGAGTATCACATTCCCAAGGACTACGAACTGAGGTGTCCTGAGATCGAGGAGAGGGCCACTTCAGCTCATCCTAGGGAGATTTGTGTGTATATCCATAGTTTGATAGGTAGCCTTAGGTTTCCTTTAGATCCCAGGGTGGTAGTTTTCCTGAAGTGGTATCAGGTCCTGCCCGTTCAATTGATGTTGAACTCATTTCGGTACCTAGTCAGGCTGCTCTACTACTACACTTTCAAGGACATCAAGATCACCCTGCCAATGTGCTTGTGGGAGCTCCACTTGAAGAAGCACAAGCAGGGGTACTACTACTTGTCGTCCAAGTCAAACACCAAGGTGCTTGTTGGAACTCCCTTTTTCATTAAGCACTGGAAAGAGGTTTTTTTCTTTGTAAAGTGCTGAGAAGGTTGGTCGTTCTCCCTCGCCCTGTCCGTTCTAAGGACCAAGGATAAGGGTCCTTCCTAGAACAAGCTATCGAAGGAGGAGATAGCTGCTGTGAGGAAGATAGTGCGAGTGCACATCGGGGATTACACATCGTCCTCATTGTTGACCATGGCTAGGTTGATGTGCCCTTAGGCCGATCAATCCCAGTATGGTCCAAGGGTTATGCGACCTTTCTTCTCTTTTTTTTTTAGGTTGTCTAACTGTGATGAATTGTGCAGACTTAGACATGGTTGGCACTGAAGAGAGAGCTCAGTGTATGCAGGTCACAACTACGAGGGAGGTGCAAGCGGCTAGGAGTTTAGGATCATAGCTCAGGACCACAAAGCTTCAACGATGCTTGATGGAAAGCACACATTGACAAGGGAAGAGGCTGAGGTTGACGGAGGAGGTCATGGTGGTCGATTCCGAGGAGGCCACAACTCAACTTGGGCAGTTCTCATCATAGAGGGGGGATGCTCTAGAGCACACTACTGTAGAGGGTTTAGCCAATGTCTACATGTGCAGTGGTCGGTTCGGCTAGAGGACACCCTAGAGATAGAAGAGGTGGCCAAGCAACTCGCCTAGGGTGTTCCTTGGCATAAGGAGGGAATCTAGTAATCACACCAGCAACTTCCTAGAGAGTATGGCTATTCATCAAGTCATGGCAGTGAGTTCGACTTTACTTGCTGTTCCTTGCTTCTCTTCTTTTTTTATAACTATTTGATGTCTTGTAGTCGGTTTGTTTGGTCATCGGCCTTGTCGATCACTTCCGTGGGTTGCGGCGATATTACGAGTCACGAGAGATAAAGAATGCCTATCTGAAGGCAGAGTTGGCCGAGATGAAGCGCAACATCAAGGAGAGGGATGATAGCTGAAGGCGAAGTTGGTCTTCTTCGCTCCTTTGTAGCACTTGGGCTTCTTCGGTGTTTATGTACTTTTGTGCATGTTTCATGAGTGCGGTCAAGTTGGGGCGGAGGTTCTTTTTGCAATGAGAAGCTAAACATCAAGTAGAGCAGTCCACTCATGATGGCGGCCACAGTTACTGACCGGTTTAGAGCTCAGACACCGAGGGCCTCGACGTTGAAACTCACTAAGTATTCCCTCAAAGTCTCTCCTCTCCTTTGTCGCACTTGCATAAGGCTGGCCGATGTCTTCCAATGCCTTTGACTGGCGGTGAACTATGCTAGAAATTGCATCTCCAGTTACTCCTAGGACAACATGGATCATGGAGGAAGGGAGGCATACCAAGTTTTGGCGACTCCATGGAGGGTGGCGACGAAGTCCTTGCACATGAGGCCTTCAGATGAGTCATGCAACATCATTATCGTCTTGAACCCCTCAACATGGTCGTTGGGGTCTGAGGTTCCATCGTACTTCTCGAACTGAGGAGGTCATCATCTGGTTGGGGGGAGCTCGTCGACGATCTCTTAGATGAAGATAGGCTCTTTGGTGGGCTGTTGATCATGGTGCTGCTCTGTTGATAGAGCTGTCCGAGGGGGGGGGGCAGCTCTTCTTCTGCTTGGTTGTGCTCTAGTTTGGCCAAGTGCTCTCTTAGTTCTCTGATCTCGACTATTGGATGGGACCACATTTGTGGACTTCTCCCCTTTTGGGATTGCAGGCTGATCTCGAACCAAGCTAGATTCGACTATCGAGATTGGTGGTTGCTATAGACATTGGCTGAGCCGTTCTTTTATCGCTACTCAGGCAGAGTGATGGGGTCTACTGTGTGTGTGAGGTCAGGCTGGGGAGCCAGATTTTCTAGATGGTTGCAGTTGTTCGTGGTTGAATTGGGTCTTGTGCTTGTCTGCGTGGTGCCTTTTGGGGTCTTTGGTGTGAGGATCATATAGTAGGCGCTTGCACGACAAGGTGAGTAGCTTGGGGGGTGTGAGCTGATTGCCCCAATGTCTCCATCATGGGGGGTGTGAGTTGTAGGGTCGATCGTAGTCTAGTATCGGGGTTCCCGAGGTGGGGAGCTGCGAAGTAAGCAAGATCCTCGAGACGGGGAGCGAGCTCCAGAGTGGTCCGATGTGTTTGGGAAATGACTTTTTGTGCACTTCCCACAAATGGCACCAATCTGATGTTGTCTAATCCGAGGTGTTCCAAATCGAGGACACAATAAGATAATCCTGCCAACTGGACGAGGCCGAAGTGGAAGAACGAAGCTGTGCATTGAGATCTATATCGAAGAGAACGGTTAGAGGCCCAAGGAGTTAATCCCCGGGTAGGTACTCCGATGCTCAAGTTAGTTGGGCATAGAAAGAGGTGGCCTGACCGAATAGGTTAAAGTAATGCTGGCCCAGGGCGAAGAGATAGTGCAAAGGTATTCAAAGAGTCTTCTTCCAAAAGTCCCCTTACCTCAAGCGGAGAATACCTATTTATAGTTGGGTATCTGTGTTTTATATAGATAAGGCTTCTAGGGTTGTCGGGATGAAGTCATTCGTTGAGGCATGAAAGTTTTTCTCTTCCCCAATAAAATCCGCTTCCTTATCCATGCAAGACACTCCTTAGTCATGCTATTGTGCCATACATAATATCAACATCGATTTTACTAATTAATCAATCAGCCAACTGATTCGCTTGTGGGTACATATGCTTGTTGAGAGTCCGGTCTCTTTCTCTATTTGTTTGTGCGTGTGAAAATATGTTTGTTTGTTCATCCCTCTCCAAGTCGCAAATAAATAAATAAATAATGGCGAATGTAATTTTTCCAAACCTTTCCAAAATGCTTGTGGTTGTGGGCGTTGTGGCGTGTCGTTGTACGTGTACGGATGGAAGATATAGAAGGCGTGGTGACTAATAAGTATAAAGGTTTACTTGCAATAAAAATAAAATAAAAGGGATAAAAAAGGTAGCGTGTTCAAATTTCAATTGCGACTTGGCAAGTTGATGTAGCATATGCACTCTCTTAAGTTCAAAGGTTGACATAAGTTTGTATTCCCAATCTTTTATCTAATTTGTATTGTATTTGTAGGCTTCAAGGTAAGGGTTTTTGGGTCATGGGATTGGCCAATTGGCCCATGGGTGATTGGGTGGGTCACCACTCACTCCCCTTGCTCTTTCTAGACACTACACTAAGATTAATGCGTAATACATACATCTCTACTACCTAATTCTCTAATTGATGACGTTCCAGCTAATTAATCAATTGACAATTATCCTCCATGGGCCCCAACAAATTAATTAAGATGGACTAGGGTTGAACTATTTATCTTCTGTTACTGTCAAAGAAAAAAAGCTGGATGGAAAAGAAATATGAGAAGACAATGACGAATATATATATATATATAGGGCCTAGAAGTTCAGTAATTAATTAATAATTGAATTAGAATTATTGGATTTGTAGTTTATAAGTGGGTCACTATTCACTACTGATAGGTCTGCAAATGGATCGGGTCGGGTCGGATTCGGTAAGAGCATATCCTATCTGGTCCATTAAAAAATCGGATTTATCTGAATCTGATAAGGATTCGTTAGATTTTTAAAAGCATGTTTCAAATTCGATTAGAATCATATTTATATTATTTATATAATATAATAATATATAATATTTTATAATTAATGAATCGGATCAGCCAATATCCAAATCTAATCCGTTAAGTTAGCGGATCGGTTTTTGTGATCCGATCCAATTTATTAGGATAGAAAAGAATATCCAAATCTATCTCTTAACGAATCGATATCCGGTTCGAATCGAATCTGATAAGACTTATTTGCAACCCAGGGTAGGGAGTGTAAGCGGTCCAACAATCATCCAAATCCATTCTGCCATTGTTTTAATCTCCTTTTTGTAAAGTCTAAGTCTATGTAGGAGTGAGAAGATGAATGAGGAATGTGATGAAGCAATCCTCAATCCGTTGCTGTAATCTGATGGGAAACCGTTGACCTAGCTAGTTTGCTTTGCTACTATTACTTATACCTTAATTGATAAACAACATCAACCTACTACTTACTAGTCTACTACTTTTCCAAGCCAAAGTGGCGCTACGTCGTCTTCGTCCTCAAATTCATCTCTCTCAAACTTGTTACACGTATTCACACATTCATACAATTAAAGAGTGATATTATTCTTGACAGGATAAAAATTTTAATTAAGACCTTATTGGCGGATATCATTCATCTAGAACTACGACCTTTGGATGTCGAAGAATTATATCCACTGTATTCGGGTATAAAATGTATTTCCATACCCGACCGCCTTATTGCTTATTCATGCACGATGTCATACAGCCTAGCTAGGCTAGCTGTTTTTTATCAAGGATAGATTCGTTTTGATTGACGTGAAACGGGTTGTCTCGGGCGAGCTTAATGCCTTAATGGTCGTTTGTTTGGTTTGGGTTGGCGGGTCGAAATCCAATAAAATAAAATCAAGATTATTCAAGAATAGAGACTAAAGGTTGAATGATCCTGCAGGTTGAGGTTGTTGCATGGGTGGACTTGGTCTAGGTACTAGGCTACTAGCTAGGTAGCGGCCGCCGACCGCCAGCGACAGACCAGAGAGACGAACCTTTAACTTTAAAGTTTAAACTACATAGTACATATGCTCGGTGCTCCCATTACTGCATCACATACGTAATGCCTTACGATTGTCGATTCCGTGATTGCTGAATGAATCCGTTTTTGTCTCTAAAAAGTTTGGTCTACGTCTAACCAACTATATTGGTAAGTAGTACCGACTGAATGAGGCAGTTTCTTCTACTATTTTAATGCAATTCACACCAAAACTAACAAAGAAAAAGAGCACCAGGGTTTCTCTTTCTCATGTTCTTCCATCGTCATCCACACATCATATATTATAAATTTATAATAATCTTCAAACTCTACAAGCAAGAAAAGCGTGGCTACTGGCTAACATACAACCAAATCAAGTATTACTTACTTGTGATGACTTGTACTAGTATTATAATAAATTAAACAAAATATTTTAATGAATTATTATAATTTGATAATTGAACATGCTTATTCTCTTCCTCTCTCTCTCTCTCTCTCTTTACATCATACGTACGGAACTGATTCTTCCTTCCCAACTGTAGATTGTCCATTTGTCAATGCTTGCATCTTTTCCTCATCCATTATCTGCGCTAATTAATAATTAATGAACACCTACATAAAATAACACCTTGAAATTAAGCTATAGGAGCTGCTACATATTCCCCCACCCTTTTTTGCTTACTGAACTCCTCCATATATTTATGGTATATTTTAATTAACTTAATTAGGCTCCGTTTGGGAATAATATGCAAGGTCATACACATAGCCTTTGTTTGTATTCATACTATATATACCCAAAAGGAACCTTAATATAATTGAAAAGGAATAGTGGTAATAAGTCAAAGAGTTAGCCTAGGCTATAAGAATAGTGACGTCACTTCTTAGCGTTACATGGCTACACATATTATAATTTAAAAGAATAAAGTATCTATCAAGAAACCCTGACTGTTGAGCAAGTTATATGTATATATTATATGCTCCTATGTGTCTACTCGTTTTGCTTCCCATTAAGAGGTTGACCCAAACACATCCACGTTTCCATTTTGTGTACCCTATCTTTAGCTGACTTTCATCATGTGGAATACTAATTAACACGGGTGCAAATGGACTGGGTTGGATTAGATTTGAATCAGAAAATATTTGAATATGATTTGATAGCATATATTTGAGATTTAATCAGATATGAAGTTTCAATCAAATCTCATAAATGGTGATTTGAATCAGAATTCATTAAGAATGTCAGATATCTTAATCTGATCAGATCTTATTCGATTCAAATTATGAAATTTTAATAAATTATAAAAAGAAAAAAAGCATACAAACTTATAGAAAGAAAAAAAAAAAACAATAGAAGAAAAAGAAAAAAAAAACCTCACATGAAATTGATAAAAATTGGAAATTAAAATTAACTTTAACCTAGAGTTGCAAATAATATTCGATTGTCCAAATTTAAATTCAATTTTGATTTGGTTAGAAACAATTAATGTGGATTTGATCATTATTTAAATGTTATATGTTCATTTTCATTGAAGAGTGGAAGGTTGTCTTTCTCAATTTATTCATGCTATATGAAGTTAAGTTCACTTTTAGTTCATTATATTAAAAATATAATATGCTCTTTTTTGAATTTAATTTATTCTTTATGTTCGATGTTCAAGTAAAATCCAAAATTGTCCTGGATCCAATGTAAATTCAATGGATAAAATCAGAGTTTAATCCAACATTAAAGAAATAATTCAAATTTATTATCAAAGAATATCTCATTAGATCAATAGATCCAATCTGTTTGCAGCCTTGACTTAGCTGTTAGCTGTCCAAGTGGTATAGGTTTTATTTAACTACCTTACGTGTTCTAATTAATAATAATAAACCACTATTTAATTATATAGTTGCTTGATTTTAATATATAAGAAAAATATAAATTAACCCTTATCCTCTTTCCTTAAAGTCTTGTATTTTTGTATTATTATTACTATTATTATTATACTTATTCCAAATTTAGTCTAAAGAATAATCTGAAACCGTTACAGTAAGAAGGTGTGACGTTTTGTTCCCACAGATCACCTAAAAATTCATCAACTCCACAACAACCATATTGTTAATTTTTTAGTTTGTAAGAGTATGATAGGAAGCGTTCAACCTGAGACTTGGAGCAGATGGAATGTCAATAGCAGAAGTAGCATTAGAGAGCTATGGATATCTCCTCGGGCCCACCCGTCCCTTGGCCGAGGATAAGGTGGGGACGGAGGTATGTTGTTGGGTCATGCCTAATTGCACCTGAATTAATCCCTTAAGGTTGTGTTTGGTTGTAGTGCAAAACTTTTGATTTACTTTTGTTTCAAAATTTATCTTACTTTATTTGATTGTTTTAAAAATGAAGCAAAATAAGATCTAAAGCAGAATAAAATAAAATTCAAAACAAAATTAAACCAAAATTAATTTACATCTTTTTTTTTCATTTACACTCCCATACATTTGTGCTAGTGTAAATAAAATTGTACTGCAACCAAATACAGCCTAAGGTTCAGTTTAAAAGGAATATAAATACAAATATATAGTGTGAAAAACCTTATATTTTATATTATTTTGTATGCATTTGTATTGTATACATTTGTATTTATACTCTTTTCAAATTGAGCCTAATAAAAAATTACAAATACATACAAAAAAATATAAAATATAAGGATTTGCACTTTACATATTTGTATCTATACTCCTTCTAAACTGACAACACCAAGGTAGCAGTCAAAGTGAGTTTGGAAGGGTATCAGCCTTTGTCTTTTGCTTGAGTTTTGTTGACCCAATGGAGAAAGCTACAAAAATTACATTGACTGGAAAGTTTGATTTATTAATTCAATTTAGAGCTTGTCTGGGAGGGATTTTGTAATGATCGAACCACTTAAGAGAAGTTACCTGATTTAGCTTCATAGAAAAGTCAATTTTACAGTTAATCTAAACTGATTTTCAACTTGTTTGATTTTCACCAAACATGGTTTCATGGTGTAATGCTGTAAGCCGCACAAAACCTTCCCAAACGGGCACGAAGGCAAACTCTGGCTTTTTGGATTTTTCATCAATATAACTTTTTTTTTTTTTTTTTTTTCTCTCGGGGGTGGAGACAACCTAGCAAATTAAAGCCAAAAACCACTGCATGAGAACACTCCCAAATGGACACTTAATTGATTAGACAAGGGGTTTGGGCTTATAAAGTTATAATTATATTTTTTAGAAGGCCGTTTGGACAATATTTTTGAACCTTCATTGACTCAGATGGTTGGTCTGTTTGGACCAGAAACTGTCCAAGCAACTGGTTCCATCTTACCCCAATCCTGGTCTCCGACTAAAAACCATTAAGTCAATTAGTGAATCATTGATTCAGACGATCAAATCATTAATTTTTTTTTTTAAATCGAATTATCAACTCGTTCAACAATTTCTGATCATTTTTTGTTTTTTAATTTTTTTTTTATTACAATGGACTGTTTATTTGAACTGAATAATCGAATCATCGACTGAAAAACTAATGGCCATAATAGTTCCGATTCGAGGTTGGTTTTTTAAACATTGCGTTTGAGCTTATAAATAAAACACATAATATTCACAATTCACATATAGCATATGATGGTGGTCATGTTATAATATAAAAACATCAGTCGTTATCATGTAAAATGTACAAACATACTCCGCTATGGAACGTATGATGCACGTCTCATTTCATTATTTTCTTTCTTAAGCAATCTAATCCTTGTTAATTTTCTTCTTTTTTGGCTAATTAGTTTGGTCGAGCTTCTTTGCTTTCATATTTAGAACTGAATTGATCTTCTAGAATTCTAAAAGTCTGAACCTTCGCAGAAATCCTCAGTCCTTAGTCCATTGCGTTTGGATAACGTGGCTGATCACGATTCATGACTCATGAATTAAGCCGTCACGCTGACGTGGTCACTTCGACTATGATACCGACCGAAAAGGCATGGTAACCAATCAGGCGGTTGGTGGGGTCAAAGTTCATCCGGTATCATAGGCATCATTGAAATTACAGAAATGCACAATAGACACCTACTGGATTGACCAAAGGCTCATACGATGCACTTCTTCCTTGAAGCGCACGAAATAAGGAGTAGTTTGGTCTTTAGATTAAGGTAGATAACGAACGCCTATCTATCAAAGGACAAAACAAAAAACCCACTAAAGTCTAAAGTCATGGGCACCAGTACTCTACCGCTTATTTATATTATAGAATCGCCTATAAATAAATAGTAGACTCGATCCCCCCTCCCGTCGTTAAGTTGCATTGCTTGCTTCGTCGCATAAGTCGTAATAGCCATCCAGAAGCCAACGAATCTTTCATAGCAGACATGAAGAGGAGCAGAGTAGAAGGTGAGATTGATAGCATCACCATGGCCAATTGTTTGATGCTGCTCTCCCGTGGAGCAGAGAACGACTCCATGGCTTACTTTCCCAGTCGTGTCTTCGAGTGTAAAACCTGCAACCGCCAGTTCCCGTCGTTCCAAGCACTGGGAGGCCATCGAGCGAGTCACAAGAAACCCAGATTGATGATGACGGGAGAAGACACAGCAGATCATCAGGCACAGTTGCAGAGCTTACAGATGAAGCCCAAGACGCATGAGTGCTCCGTATGCGGCCTGGAGTTTGCCATCGGTCAGGCCTTGGGTGGGCACATGAGGAGGCATAGAGCCGGTTTGAGCGAAGGTTTATCGCTGCCTCCTCCACCGCCAGTGCCGGTTTTGAAGAGATCCAGCAGTAGCAGGAGGGTTTTGTGTTTGGATTTGAACTTGACTCCTTTGGAGAATGATCTGGACTTACAGCTCGGGAGAAAGATTCCTCCTGTGGTCGATTGTCTTATCTGATCCCACACCTTCTTCTAGCTAGCTATTTCCACCATTTCTTCTCCTCTCTCGTGTATTTAGAATTTTGGGGATTCTTTTTACCTTTGTATACATGTATAATCTATATGTAATTAATTAGGGTTAGGATATAGGACATTAATAGGGTTTTTGGACGCAGTTCTACATTTTGTAAAACCTGGGACGAGGTGATCAGTCCCTTCCGTGATCGTTCTGGGACATATACCACACCATTTATTCCATGAATAAATTCTATTTATCTGTTTTGTTTCATTGCTCTTCCCATAGTTAGGCTTTGGTTCTTAGCTAATTTAAGGCTACATCAGCTCAAGTATTGGGTTGCGGAGTCAGAATTCTATTTGGTGCTGTCCTTAAATTCTCTATTTATATTTGGGTAGGAGACCTCAATTGCATCCCAGTTGGGGGATCTCCATCTCTATTTGTATTTGCATGTTACCATAAAAATGGGATAGGGGAGATGTTCTCAATGTATGGCTGTGGTGTCATGTGAATAGACTTGGATAGGAGATCTGAATTGCATCAGTTTTACCTCAAAGCGATGGCTATACAGCTGGCTGTGTAACCATTGATAACGCCCCACGCGAGTCATAAATACTATGTGAGAGAATGGGTGATTGACTGGTGTAGAGCTTTATCATTGGCTCCACAGCCATTGCATTCAACTAATGAGATGGTATTACAAAATTCATATTTGATTTGCTTATAGTATTGATAAAAATTAGTAATTTCAAGATGTTTGATAACAAAAGGAACTAAATTTGAATTTGAATAAAATGAAAACAGTTTGCTAAAAATAAGACATGAAATCTGGATTAAAGCATCAAATCAGAAGTAAACACATAAGTTGAAAGTAGATATACTAACATTAGTGGGGACCCATGCGATGCACGGAAAAATATGAAAGATTGGATAAATTTATTTACTATTAATTAATTGATAAATTAATAATCAAAATTTTCTGTTAATTAACTAAAAGTATTCAAAGATATTGTTAATATTTAAAATTTTAGTAATTGTGTTTTTCATTTAATGTTGATTTACAGAAAATAATTATTATTAATTTAATATGAATGAGTATTTTTTAATAATTTTAATTTTATCAATCATTTGTAGTAATTTTAATAATGGTTATTATTTTCATTATTTTTAAATAAAATTTACATTGACTTTAAATAAATAAAAATAATCATAAAAGCTAACATTTTCATTAATTTCACTAATAACTAACAATTATATAGGAATGGAAACAAGGTGGGTTCGGGCATCCCTATCCCCGCCCTGTAGTCAAGACACTCTACACCATCCCTAGTGTGAGGCGAGTTTAGGGCAAGAAACCCACTCCCTGTTAGGGACAAGGAATCATTGAATTTCCTCACCTTGTCCCCAATGTCGGGTGAGTTCAAGGCAAGACACCCACTCCTCATCAAGGATGGGGAATCCTCAAATTTCCCCACCTCGTACCAAGTGTTGGGTAGGTTCAAGGCAAGGCACCCGCTCCCTGTCAATCCAATGTTCAATTTGATGGCAACAATGATCAAAAGGATATACTGAGTATCAACCACATGGTAAATTTCTAAAACTACACTAAATTGTCTTTAATTTTCAAAAACATAATTTTATGAAAATTTTGGAAAATTTATTACATTTGTGTAAATTTGAAAATTTATTCAAATTTATTTTTAAATTGTTATTAAATAATTTATTATCTTTCTAAATGGTTTACTTACCGAATTACACTAATTTTTCTTATATTTTTTTATATAAACAAATCAATAATTTTATGTTTCCAATATTATTCTAATTTATCTTAACAAATTGTGTAATTATTGGTTCAAATTACAATTTTTCTTTCCCATGCTCATTTGTCTTCAATAATTTACAATGGAAATCACATAAATTTTCAATAGTCTTCCCAAATCTAAATGTAATAAATTTTCCTAAAATTTCCAAAATATTCCAATAATTTTCAATAATTATTTAATACATTTTAAATGAACTTTCAAAAATTTTATATCTTTTAATTTGCAAAATGCTATTTTATGAAAGTGTAGTTTTATGATTTTTTGAAGAATTCATTACATTTATGTAATTATGGAGATTTATTGTTTTTTTTTTTCTTTTAAATTGTTATTAAATATTTATTTTTATTAGGTAGTTTACTAACAAAATTACACAAACTTATCATTTATTTGATTCCCCTACTTTAAAAAGTTATGATGAGTTAATTAATAACAATATTTATTAATTTTTGGTAATTTACTAACTATAATTATTAACTTTTGATAATAACACTATTTAATACTCATTGAATATGAGTTGGATTAAATATTAATTATATTTAACTATTTATTAATTTATATGAATATTTTAAATAAGAGAGAGTGGATATAGATTTGGGGGAGAGATTTTAAGAACTGGTTGAATATTGGGGTAATATGATAAATTCTTAATGGCTTGGAGGAGATAACTTGGGAGATCTAGAGATTTTAGAAATATTTTTAAATAATTGGATTGGGAATGGTGACATGGCTTAATGGAAATAATGAAATGGAAAAAGAAGACAATAATAGAACAAAAAGAGGTATGATGACTTAGACCGTCTTACTATACATAGATAGATTGTAAATTAGTGATGATGGTGTAATAGCCTGGTTTCCCTGATTGTTTCTAGCATATCAGGAGTGAGACTAGACACATTAATTGCATAAACATGTGATGCATGGAGTACATGTGTAGCTATTCTTAACATCCACTGTATATATGGAACCAGTACTGTTTCCATACAGCAATATTGATGATCGAGACTTTTGATTTTAAAGGGATTTATTTAAGTCAAATTACACCACCTATCGTATAAGATTACTTGTCATTGAAGGTATTTTTGTGGGCACATGATCCCAAAGTCGTTATAAAATGGAGAAGCAGACAAGAAAGTCTCGTGGATGGAATTCAGGGAAGCGAGTGACGCTGAGTGTTATCTTGGAGTCTAGTTAGTTGAAAGTGCTCTTGTACGCCTACTGTACCTATTTTTATTTGTGCTCTTAACAAATTAAGCCAGAAGCTCAGTACAAATATAAATATATTTGGAAGAGCTGGACGCCAGACTCCGGCCGGTTAGGACTTATCATACCGACAACTGTAATTAAGGGTGTCAATGGATCGGTTTTCGGTTGAAATCCAGTCCAAATCAAAATCTATTTGGATGGATTGGACAGACCAACATGACATATTGGATTAGACCTGATCCGTCCATAATGAATTTATATTGAATTGAGCCAATATCTGGTTCATTGATAGAAGATAAGAACATAGGTATCAATGGATCAGGTTTGAATTGAAATCAATCTAAATTAATAGGAATTTAAACAGATTGAACAGTCTCTGAATCGGTCCAAAATATTCATTGGACTGGATTAGACCAGGTCCATTTGCAATGGACTTACAATGGACTGGACCGGATTGGACCAAATCCAGTCCAATTGACACCCCTAACTGTAATAGACATCAAATCATCTATCACTACACGAATGACCCTGTTTTTGGTATAAGCTGACATGTAGGGAGGAGCAACTTAATTAATTCTTGTAGCTCGGTCTCATCAGTCATTACAAATAAAGTTAGCAAATTTGATACTAGGCTGTGCTTGGAAACGATGCAAATAAGTGTGAATGAAAATATGTAGAGTATAAGATGGTCCATATAAATTATAAAGTTGGGTTAGTTTTGCATTGACAAATTTATCTTCTAACCGAATAGACTTTTTCAGTTTTGAAGGAGTATAAATGCAAATTTGTAGAGTGCAAATACATACAAAATAATACAAAATACAAGGTTTTACTCTCTACATATTTGCATTTGTACTCCTTTGAAACTGAGCCTTAGCTGGAATGGATGCAAACATGAATTCCAATAAAACATATGCATTTTTTTTTATCAAAAGCCCACTTGAATGCAAATTTACTTCTTTTTTATTGATGTATTTTTACATCTTATTATCAATGTAAATATGCATTGTAAAATGTGTTTTCTGTCATTTGTCAATGCATAAATGCAAGATTCAAATTATCGATACATATTGGCCTGTATCGTGCCGATGACTTACCGATACGCCCCTCCAGGGGTTGTATTGGGTCAGCCACCAGTTCAGAGGGTAATCGTGCCTTAAACTGACCCCTCTGAACAGGTTTCAAAAAAAAAATAAATAAAACTACAAAAAAGTACTGATACGCCCTACCAGCAAATTGTCTCATGTCGATATTTAGAATAATGTTGCCAAATACAGACAAAAGTGACCAGAGTACAAATTTACCCTAAACCGGGATTTACATTCCATTTGCTTCGTTTCCAAACGCAACCTAATTTACAGGAAAAACTTAAATTATTAACTGATTAGATGAAAGGCCATTGAATAAAAAGTTGGGAAGGAATACAAATACAAAAACTTGTATTGTACTGTACAAATACATCGATGATCACGGTTCCTGGAAGCAGCTAGCAGGACTGTAATGTAATTCTGGTTTCTTTTTGATCGCTGATGGTGATGGTCATTAGAGTTTCTTCTAGAACAGCGAAGCGAGTGTCCAGACTTTGGCTTTCTTGTGGTTAGACCTGATCAAAGTGCTCCAGCCCAGGCTTGTCGACAATTTCTGGCAGGGAGGCACCTAATTTTAACTTTCAAGTTGGTGTGGAAGTGGGTTGAAGTTTCTAGTGCTTTGTCAGATTTTGAATGGGTCAAAACATAAGCCCAGCTTGGCGTAAATTGTTTCGGGCCCAAATATTCAAGAGGGAAGGAAAATGGATTTGAAACCTTAAAAGTTAAAATGGACCGAAACCGGATTAAGTATGTAAACACATGGACTATTATGGGCCACAAAGGCGCAAACTACTTTGCCAAGTGGAAGACTTAATAACTAGGCCAATCATAGTAGAATACGTTCGCAAGAGTCGTAGAGAGGTCAAATTACCCAACTCGTCAAGGCTTCAGCTTCAATGTAACGGTGGTATCGGATGGATTTTTATTGACCAAAACTATTTCGATACCATTTTTTTTTTTTAACAATACAAAAATAATAATTAATTTCAGCTAAGGTTGTTCACCAAATTGATGAAATCAACCAACCTAACCAATTTGAATTTTATTTTTTTAATAATGTCATTATAATTTTTAAATTTAAATTTAAATTTTTTAAGTTTAAATCTTTTAAACCGATAGGCTAAATCGAAAAAATGACCCAAACTGATACAACCCAAGTTGTTTGTTTTCACTAATGCTTAGTTAGATTCGGGTGACCAACTCCCCAACTTGGCTACGTTGATTTCCATGGCTAAATAGCCTACAACAAAGCATAACCAACTCATGAACACTCCTAATTTCAGTTAAATTAATAGTTTAATGCGTCTCTAATAAATAATAATAGTTTAATCCCCAATAATTATGAAAAATTTATTGTGAAAAGACACAATTATTGAAAATATATTGACAATGAAAATACAATAAATACTAAAATTATATATTAAATTATTCAATAAATAGTGTAACATCAAATAATAGTTTAATCTCTAATAAATATTACTCAATAAATTATAACAAAAATGCAATAAGTACAATAAATTAAACTTAAAAAGTCAAACAATAGTAGTTTAATCTCTAATAATTATTGAAATTTTTCTATTAAACAAAAACAAAGAATAGATTCATACATAATTATTGAAAATATATTTATTACAAAAATAATAAATAAATAATTAAAATACAATAAATATTAATTTTAGTATATATTAATATATAATAAATTTGGATTATGATTTTATCAATAAATAGTATTTTTGTATGAAAGTTATTTTCTATAATTGTTAATTAATATAAGTGAAATTAGTTATTTACAATATTATATAGTTATTTAAATAATCTCATTATTTAAATTTGAAAGCATTAATTATTTATTGAATAATTTTGTAAAATATTAAATTATTATTAATTTGAATATTATGTTATAATTAATTTTCTAGTTTTAAGAATTTTTTAAATTTATTACATAATTTCATTATTTTAACTGTTTAAAATCTAGTTATGTTATTTTTCTTTAGTTTAAATATTTAAATAATATATAAAATATTTAAAATTTTTAGTTATTTGAATTGTATTTCTGTTAAAGTTATTACATAATATTAATTATTTTGTTATATAATCATTTATCTATTTTTAATATTTTGTTATTGGAGATATTTAGTTCTTGAAATATTTAAATAATATTTTATTTTTACTGTTAAATTTTTAGTATTTGAATAACTTTCAAGTTGAATAATCCAGAAAACCCTAATTTATATTGTTAGTACATATTTTCGTGATGTATTTTGTAAAAATATAATTATTAATAATATGAATATTATTAAATCTATTAAAATTATTTTTGTGTTATTATTAAATAATTTAAAGTTATTATATAAAAAGTGGGGGATGGGATAAATAGGAATTAGAGATAATTTAGGAGAAAGTGGGGGAGGTGGTTTAGGAGAAATTTTATGAGATATATTATTTAGGTTTTTGAAAACGTGAGAGAGAGAGAGAGAGAGAGAGAGAGAGAGAGAGAGAGAGATTTTAAGTAATTTTTATGAGAAAGGAAAGCATATCATTGGTTATTTAAAAAATGGCATGAAATAAAAAAATAAAAAAAATAAAAAATAGGAGAATATATATATATATATATATATATATATATATATATATATATATATATATATATATATATATATATATATATATATATATATATAGGATAAGGGTGCTCTCTATGTGCAGGAAATGGAATCTACTCGTGTGAGTAGATTCCCACGTGAGAGCAACCCATTTCTTATTATATCTAATTATCTAATTATATAAATATATAAGTTATTATAAATATTATTAATAACTAGATATTGAAATGTTCAAACAGTTTTGACTATTTTTTATTATTTTCAATTTCTTTATTTTTTTGTTAGAACGGGCCAACCATTCAGTTCAAACGGTCAGACCGTTTGACCCAGTAATTGGACCCTTGACCGGTTCAGTCTCCGAGTCGATTTTAAAAACCATGATGTTATGTCATTCAAGTGTGTGACTCATATGACCCGAAAATGTAACCGTTGTGGCCATCGGTTTTCAGATCGACGATTCGACCGTCCAGTTCGAATGGGTTGATGGGTTGATGGTCATCGGTGACAACAAAAAAAAAAAAAAAAAAAGCCAAAAACCATTGAACGACTCAACAGGTTGATGGTTTGACTACTTGGGTCAATGGGTTGTTGATCGATTCAACAGTTTATGGATAGGGATAAGGTTGGGGTAGAACGGAATTGGTTACCTGGACGGTTCCCAATTAAAAAAAAAAAAAACGGACAACCCATTCTTACAACAAAAATTACAAGCAAAAGATTCAGTGTGTGAGGTCCATTAAGCAATACCATACGTGTTATGTCATTCGAGCATGTGACTCGTACGATTTGAAAACGGAACCATTCTGGCCACTAGTTTTCAGGTCGACGGTTCAACTGTTTAGTTCGAACAGATAGCCCGTTTTGACAACAAAATTAAAAAAAACTACAAAAAATCATTAAACGGGTCAATGGTTTGACTGCCTGGGTCAATGGGTCATTGACCAATTCAACCATTTTTGGCGAGGGACCAAGATTAAGATAAAACGGAACCGTTTACTTGAATGATTCCCAATTAAAAAAAATGGCCAAAACCATTGAACGACTCAACGGGTTGATGGTTTGACCACTCAGATCAATGAATTATTAACCGATTCAATGGTTTTTGGCCAAGAACCAATCCAACAGATCGACAATCCATTCCAGCCCCTGCGAAGCACGGCCCCTCCGGTAGTGATACATTAAACGGGATGGAGACTTGCAACCATGGATCCTTTAGCGCTTAGGTCGGCAACCTGAATAGGACAAGGTTGACATAACTCAATCCAGCCCAAAATTTGGCCTGCCATATCTAGCCCAAAAGGTTCTCCACTAAGTTTGGGCTTTGGGCTGGATAAACAGTCCCAAGTCAAGCCCTAGTGTAGCCCTGTTTAGCTCCAGGATCGGCCCTCCATGGTGGGTTCGGTAAACAGGTCCCAAATTTCAACGATGGTTTGCAGTAGCAGGCTTGTAGGACGATATAATACCTTTTTTCCTTTACCTAGTGAAGGAAAATTGAAGAAATCCAATTGAATCTCCGTGTGGATCAAATTCCCTAGCTCTTGTAAGGAGAACTAGAAGGCCACTGCTAGTCTTAGATTTCAACACCAAAGAGTAGAGACTACTTTGGGATTGTAATCTCTACAAGAGGTTATAAACTTCCTTGTGCTTCTGTTGGAAAAAAAAAAAAGGAGTAACGTTGCTGCTATCTGAGCTGGAACCTGGAACTTTAGGTTTGTTAATGTAATCACAAATGAATCCAAGTTCTGAAATCCAAATCCAGCTTAATGAAATCTCAAGTCTGAACTGAAACAATCAGGTATTATTGACAATCCTATTCAAAGATGTACGCCATTATTCCTTTTGTGGTTTTATTATTTATTTATTTTTTCACTGAACTGTGAACCATCGAACGGTTGTCCCATGTAGTACTTTGGAAGATGCACATGTGTGTCCCTCTCATGCCAGTGTAGTGAATAATTGGATCCACATTCTTCCCATGTTCCAACAACATATATTGTTCATTGAAGTGATTGTGGTCTGAAAGCAAGGAGGAAGCAAATAAAATTAACACATGGTCATTGCCGTCATGATAACGAAGTTCCTTTGGGATGATTCATCAAAGCACTAGTTTTAACTTGCTAATTCAAAAAGTAGAGCATTTTGTGAAGAAGAAGAACACAAAAGAAAGTGATATGAAATTTGACTATTTGAGTCGAGTCTGCAACAGCAATTAAATAGTTTTGATTGTCGCCAAATTATTTTTTGTAATAGTTTTCAAATCTAATCTAACTATATTCTTATAACTTATAACGACTACAACTGCTACTTCAGAATGGTTTATCTTTTTTTACACGTTGTATTTTCTATTATTTTTAATGTATTTACATTGTATATATATATATATATATATATATTTGTATTTGTACTCCTTCCAAACTTACGGCCTTAGTAGCATATATATGATTATAACTAACCGTTTAGTGGTTTTTTGTCCATGGTTATTGATGATGTACAATCCGGCCGGTCCTAGCTGTCAACGGCCTTGTCTCTGAACGGAGCTACAGGTAACTTGAAACAGAGAAAATGAGGGAACTTCGGGAGGAACCCGGTGAGATTACTTCGAAGCTCAAGTTAGTATTCTCTCAAAGGCAATATAAACCAGATGGCGCAAAGTTCACACACCTTGTTCTTGGGGGGTAGGGAGCCTTTTATAACCACTTCGCGCACTCACTCCGAGGCTTCTACCAGGTCAGGTATGATTACTTCTATGCTCTGCCAGTCCAGGTGTCATCCCCTTTGTTGGGACAGAACCGCCACTGCTCCTTGTCGGAGCTGTCTCTGTAACTGGAGATGGAAGTGGCAGGTGGCGGTGGCAGGTGGCCGTTTGAAGTGCGACTGTCAAGCGTCAAATCCCAAGTTAGTTAGGTGCGCCGCCCCTGGATACGATCTTCCTCGGTGTCAGGCATGGTACAATTGTTCAGTTCGGCGTCCTAGAGGCGAAGTGCTGGAGTGGTGAGCGATGTGAAGTCTTGAGTTCGGATAGAAGTGTGTCCCGAACTGTCATGGGGTAGGCCAATTCGGGTTATTGCCCTTTGTGTTTGGCTCGGGGCCTAAGGGAGAGTTCGGGCTCCTTGTAGGGAGTCCAGGCTCCTAGTAGGGAGTTCGGACCGCTAGTTCCTCCCTTTGGTGCTTGCACCTTAGGTGCGTTGTTGTGCCGAGCTGTTGCCTTTCCCATGTGTTACGTAATTACGAGGTCGAGCCAAATCTTCCTTCATCAGTTATCTAGCTAGAGAAAATTTCATGTTTAAAACATTGGAATATCTGTTAATATAGTGGAAAACTATTTATTTAATCAAAGGTAAAACGCCCAATATTTCTTTAGATCCCGCATTTTCATTAGTGTATTAAACTGTTTATGAAAGCTGTTTCCGTGTATAAAAACCTATTCAGCTATAAAAAGTTTTTGACATGGTATAAAGCCTGTTTGAAAGAGGTCTAGTGTTCCATTTCAGTAGAAGGTACGAGTGCGCCTGTGTTTGTCCATACTTATAGTTGGCTTTAGCTTTAGCTTGAGAGATTTGATAGAAAATAAAAACCCTTATATTCAATGAATTCACCTAACAATTTAAGCTTTTAGATTGAATGCCGAGATGGGCTTCATGGACAAACACAGCCTCACTTGTACGTTATACTAAAATTTAATTAATTATAATGGATGCAATGAAGATAAAAGCACCACACCACTTGATCAAACAGACTTTTTGATACCATATCAAAGAACTATTCAACCAAAAAACTTATGCTGTTGGCTGTTGGATGACGTCCCGAATTTTTATTGCCTAACAGTAACAGTATCTTTAAGGCAAGGCAAGAACAGAATTCATCACTATAGTTTTGTGGACTGTTATTACTTATGAGTTGAACTTATTCGAGTAATCTTGTTTACTTTGGCATTTAACAAATCAATTGTGAGGATTCATTAAACCATCAGTTTCACTTTTACCAGCAGCGTCTCTCTTTCTTTCTTTTTTCTCATAAAAATTATTTAGATCGTGAAAATAGTTGGGTCCATTGTCCAATAAGTGATGGTTTGATTGAAAGAAGGAAAACATGGCACATTTATCTTTTTCTTTTCTGTTTTTGTCAAGGTGCACTGCATAAACAAGCACATTATAAGTGTAAGGTGCATGAATAGCAGGAGTTGGGCTCCTGCCAAACTTTGACCGAGTTGGAAAGTGCTGACTAAATGACCCGACCAACAACTAAACCGGGTTGTTTAATGGGTTATTTTGTTCCAAAAGGCAAATTAAAAAAAAGTAGAGGGAGGGGGATGGTGTCAAAGTTTAACTAATGCTCAAACCCAGGACCGCTCAGATTGGACTCAGTCAGACATGGAAAAAAAAAAAAAAGAAAAAAGTGGTCATATGATGGGCTCACACTTCACTGTACCGGATCGAGAATCTTTACTGACAAATTTCTTTTCCCGACCGGTGGTGTGTAACTTTGTATGGGCAACCAACACGCAGGAGTGGTTGGACCGTCCAGATCAATGTTTCTGTTAGCCATGCTTTCAAAGACGACACTGTAATGGTCCTGTGATCAGCGGAAAAATTCGAGACACGTCACACATTTGGTTTACCATTTAATGAAATAAGTTGGATTCCTCGAGTCATCTCGTCTAAAAGATTGATATGATGGACCTGATTGATGTTAACTCCCATTCAGTTTGCAACTCTCAAGTATATATATATAGGAGGGTGTGTTCTTTCTGATTGCTGCACGGAATGCTTTGGACGCTTCAGCTAACCCACCCAACCTACCAGAAGTTAATGTAGCTACGTGCCAATTTTGTTTGTTGCCACCAGTCAAAGTATGTGACAATTATGATGCTGTATCATCATCCACTGCATACCTCGCAAATAATCATATCAAATGTGCTCCTTGTCTGTTAGTCGTCTGGTTTACATCTGAAAATCTCAGAGCTCAGGTTGAGAGTTTGTTCACCTTTGACATGGACGCGTACACAAGAAATATTCTAACTCATGATGATAAATATTTTAGTGTTCTGTCAACTAACCTCTTTTCTTTGCTACAGGAATTTCAATTTTTAGTTAACCATTAAATTGTACTATAGACATAAATAAAACTCATATAAATTAATGGCAACGCCACATAAAAATCAAAGAGCTGTGTAGGGATTTAAATGTCTCGTTCAATCACAATTTTAGGGAAGCTAATTCTAGGCCAAGTACATGAAGGAGAGAGCAGTAATCTTGGGTGGGTTTTTCTCACCTGTAATTTTATTTAAACATTTTAAGATGGCAGCCCCTTCACCTGAAACAAACAAAAACAAAAATTGCACTATTTACACTTCCACGGAGGAGAGAGAGAGAGAGAGAATGCGAACTAACTAATTATTTATGTAATCTTATTTATAAATTAATGTGGTTGTAATAGGGTTGCTTACCATTACCAAACCTTGCTAATTGCTATTGGAGGCGGAATCCGGGATGGTGGGATCCCTTCTTTAATTTGTTATTATTGTGGTCAACATGATTGGGTCGCCATCATTAACAAAACTCCAAATGAAGTAATGGCTGGATTTGGGTAGAGAAGGATCCATTTAACTTCTAGATCCTTGAATGGACCAGATTTCAAAGTAATAGCAGGCCCACATATTTCTTCCTTTTTTTTTTTTTCTACCTTTGAATTCAAGGTATTATGCACAAACCCGCAACCACTGCCAGGGTAGCAAAGCCATTGACAACGCCAATTTTTAAATTTCTTTCTCTAATTGCAAATTAACAATAAGAATCAAGTGTAAAACATTCTCTTGGTATTAATATTTTGGGAAAGTATTGTAAGACCAGCTTTTGGGTACCCCATTAATGACAGTGACTGGATATTCCCTTTCATCTCAATATTAATTACAAATAAAGTTATGCAGAACAAGAAATTTTAGTAGTCCTTCCTTCTAGAAAAGAAGGAATTCTATGTCAGAATAACAACACTGACTTTTGAAAGCAGGTCAGACGCCTCTCAATTCGAATAATATGTTTGACACCAATTGCCTCAACAAAATACCCCCCCCCCCTAATTAAAAATTTAGAATTAAATATATATATATATATATATATATATATTTATATTTGTGAATTAACGATCATTTTAATTTCTTGTAACTTGTTTTGAAGGGTACAAATTAATACTCAGTTGGTTGGCTTGATTTAAGTGAATTACAACCATTTTGCTTATAGCAATATGCAAGAAAACCAAGTTGATTGGATCCAATAAAACTCTCCAAGTTTTTTATATGGAGAATGATTCCATTAGTCAGCAGGTTAAGGTTTATCAATTTAATGGTTTGTAAATAATGAAAGGCAAACAATTCAAGTTCCTCATCATCCTGTTAGTTTCCAACTTAACTTGGGGAATAGGGACCCAATGAAGAAAAATGGAACCTGAATTATAGTGTGGCAGTTGAGCCCTCATTCAGAATTTGACTATTTGAAATCTGAATAGGGAACCATATATCACCTGGATAGGGAACCATATATAAATCCTTAACTACATCATAATCCATTTTAACCACTTGGAATTAGATGGAGTGATGTAGAAGAAGGAACACCAAGACCAAATTAATCCCCTAATCACTTGGAATATTTAGTCCTTAAATTAAGCAGCAAATGCTGAATTAGCTAGCTCGAACTAGGGTCCTAGGGTTGTAATCATCTGATGATCAAGCTAAGTTGTTGAAACAGGGAAGGGAATCCCTTAATTAATGAGGTTGGGGCAGGGTAATGTCAAGTCTCAGTTGTCGTACTTGCCATATTTTTTGCTGAATTTCCAATTCAATTCCTCTCTCTTCTCCCATCTTAATTTAATTGTGTTGTGGGTTCCCACTTCCCAGCCTCAAATTCCGCAACGTCACCGTCTTTGCTATATTTTGTCTCCCACGCCCTCCTGTCTTTATGCAACCATACGGAATGTATGCCATTGCCACGACTAAATTCCTCAAGTTTTCATTATTAGAGACTGGTATGCTCCATCATCCACCCAAACAAATTCAGTCGGGATCTCCCGCCCACGTCTACCCATAACATACCATTCCCCATAAATTGAAAAGAGGATGAGATATTCTTCATGTATGACTGCGATAAATAAACATCGTAAACTCGAAATCCAGACTAAGAAGCTGGTTCACAAGTCAAAACTCTCAACTAATATCATAAAAAACACGATGACTGACTAATATTTATCCAAGGATATAAAGAACCTTTCATGGTCTATTTTTTTTGTATGAGAATGCAAATAATCTGATCTGAATGTAAATTCTGGTTTCAACTTTCTCCTTATTTTATTTCTTTGCGGACCATTGCAGACGCAGAGACCAAGTAAAATAAAATCTTGAACTACACTACTTAAAAGTAAAACCGGAAGCAGAAGTGAACCAGAATTCCCAATCTTCTGATTTTCACTGTTATGTGTGCCTTTTATCGATTGTAATAAACAAGAATGAAGGCAAACAATCAAGTATTACTTTTCCTTGGTTCTACATCTGTCGTTTTAGATTTCTCCAGCAACCAAACTGCTTGAGAAATTTGGTGTATGACTCCGTCCTGCTTTTCTCAGAATCAAGATGTTTCTCCCCAGTCCATGAATAATTTCTTTCCAGTTTCCACCATTGTGTCTGTCAGGCCCAAAAAACGAATGATTAATTCTCAACCCAGTCGAGAGTTCCATGATTCTCCACTTCCTATATTTCATATGGGTTCGACTACGATACAGCCCCAGCCCCGGCTGTCTCTTTACACGTGTCCCATGTACGTACGGATTTGGGCTTGGGCTTCGTACCGGGCCCATTCAAATTTTTTACCAAACGCCAACCCAATTACCCAACCCTCTCCATGTGTCGATTCGTACATAGTTCCCACATCAGATTATTCAGCCCTACTCCAAAATTGATTTGGATTTTGGATATCCGCCAATTTTATATCTTATTTTTTAACGATGCTACTAACTCTTTGTTATTCTCAACTTTACTTTGAGTGCAGCCAAAGAGCTAACGGGGGATGAGTTCGCATTTGCTGATCACGAAAGGCTGCCCACAATACCTGGGTCCTGGGAATATCTCTACTACTCTATGTTCTCATTCATGTGAATATCTTCTTCCGATGTATGGCTGTAATGACCTGTGTACAGGATATGAACAGCAAATCCATAGATAATGCAGGCCAAGTGGAGTCTTACAGCTAACTGCATTATCTATGGATAAGCACACTATGGGTGTCTGACACTTGTTAACAAGTACGATTAAATCATTGCATGGTACATGGGTCATGGATGGATGGATGGATGGATGTTGCACACCGAAAGTGTACTTAACAACCCAAATGTGCCTACACTAAACTGGCAATAGTCTTTTTGGTTTGCCCCCATTTCTTAAATCACACTACAAATGTACAAATTACAATCCATAGCCCGGCCCCACAGTATACATATTATTTATATATAGCACACATTGTATATATTATGTATAGTATTTTATATTATATTAATTATATTAATTACATTTTATACATATATTATATATCTTATAAAATTTAGTTAGTAATTTAGGCACAAATCCCAGCCTGGGCCTCGGCCTGTCCTGGCCCATGACCACCCCTACCAATACATCTTTAGTATATAATGCCCATATCTTGGCTTTACATCCAGGCCTTAAATGTTAAATCAATTGCAGTAGCATATAATACCAATTTGCAGAGTGTAATTGTTCAAATATTTTAGTCTTTAAACTTAAACTATTAAATTAAAACATTTAAGTAAATATTATAAATGAATTTCAAAAATTAAGGCCCTGTTTAGAAATAATGCAAATAGAAATATATTCAATGCAAACTTTTGTATATGGTATTTTTAAACTCTGTATTTATATTATACATAATACATATACATATTTTCACTCCTCCCAATCTGAACCAAATGACTTATCATCTTTTTACCCTTTTATATTTACTTGCACATTTGTTAAAAGAAATCAATCTTTGGGTACCTACAAGGTTCAAAGTATTGATCCTATCAGCTAATACATATCATTTCGGGACCCCTCTAATATGCCACTACAGTGGGTGTATCGGGGGTCTGACCTATTCAGGGGGTGGAGGAACCCTAAACCAACCCCCTAAACTGGTAAAAAACTAGGTATCAATTTGCCAAATATACCCCTACCTGCCTATCGGACATATCAATATTTTGAACCTTAGGTACCTAAAAAAAATGTTGAATTTTCATAGAAGAGAATTTAAAAAAAAAAAATAAAAACATGATCAATACATCCATAATATCCAAATAACCTCTTCTGAATCACTTATCATGCTACTTGGAAAAGTGAACAATTTCAATTGAATCGTTTACTAATTTCACGGATTCCAGATATAAGAAAACGTCCAAGAAATTCTATAAAGCCTATAAGGCTATAACAAGGCTAAGAATCAAAAGCTAGTCAAGGCTTAAATGAATTCAGAGTTGAAATAATATTGGAATGGAACAAATCATGAGTGCTCCATCATCAACACGTGTCACGTTTGGTAATGCCATTTCTCACTAGCTTTTCCATTAATTAGGTTGCTTGAGTCTAATTAGGAGAAAAATAAGAGATTGGTTTGATTAATTAGCTGTATATATATAGTTTGGTAAAATACATGTTTGATAAAACAATGATGTATAAAGGTAAGGTTGCGTTTGGATAATCTTCAGAATTTGCATTTTTAAAGCATATACTTAATTATTCAGAAAGAAAAGGCTTAAAACACTGTTGGGTTTCATTTTTTTTGTTTCTCAAAAGCCAAAAAAAAAAAAATCCAAATGGAACCTAAGTTGTAGCTCATTTAGTTTGGTTTTAGGAAAACAAAATTTGAAAAAAAAATTTGGTCAAATGTACGTGTAGTTGATTTTTACCCCTTTAAAATAGGGGAAAAGAAAATCCTTTCAGATGTTGGATAAACACAATTTCCCATTTCAAATTGATTATATCATTATAGAACCTGATTAAACTGTGAATATTATGCCCATTAATTTCAACTTCATAGCTAGAAAAAAGTTTGTTATTATCAATTGAGCCTCCAGAATAAAGCACGCAATGACCAGATGGTTCACCCGTTATTTAAGTTGGCTATTAGCATGATTAAGCAAAGCTTTAGGTTGGATGCTTATGCATTTACCCAAAAGTTTTTGATTGCCAAAACATGCAACACAACAATTTGTTTCGTTGTTCTAGAGCCTTCATTGCAAGATGCTATTTGTTTAATTAGGAAAAAGAAATAATTATTACTTATTAGTGATTGATTCAAGCAAATCCCCATTCAACGCAGAGTTGACATTTTTGGCTGCATTTCTAGCAATACAAATGCTGAACTCAAGTGAATTTGCACTTGGTTCAGTTTTGTAAGCATTTGGTAATAATACATTTTTTTGTATTAAAAGAATATCTGAAAATGATAATAAATTTGTTTTTTCCTGATATATTTGCATTTAAATAAGAGCAAAGTTTGCTTTCCAAAAGTCGTAGCAAACTTTTGCACACAAATTTGGTTAACGTAGAAAATAACATTTGATATTGTAATTCATATTTATATCCATCATATGCAAATGCATTTGGTAATAATGCAAAACCAAACTAAGCTTACATTAATTGTATACGAGAACAAAACTTGACATTTTAGAGAAAATATATATAATAAACTAATTAACATGTTATTTTAAATGAATTTATATATATGGAACACTAAGATTAGGAATGTTTGACTAAAAATTTGTCTTAACATTAATAAATGCAGAGTTATGATTTCTTGTAAGTCAGAACTTCTGCCGCTGAAAAGAACTTGAGCTTAGTTTGAAAGATAAAAAATCGATGTATCAAATTTGCAACTTACGTTCTTAGAAAAGACATTTATATTAAAAAGACATCAGTGATTATTTAAGAAATGATGTATTTCTAACTAGAGAACTAGATAAGGTTTCAGCAATGAGGACAACCCATTCCAAAATTTTCTCAAACATGAGGCCAAAAATGAAACATGACGACATCAAATTAGCACTAATGTAGGTTGTAAATCCCTTCTCTTCGCATGCAATTGGTAAGGTGCAAATGCAAAATATATATATTTTGTATTGAAAATGAAAATAAAATTGTTCTTTCAATTGTTTTTGTATTTAAAATTAGTCATTGTAAATTAAAATCAATTTGGATGAATTGGATGAATCAATGCAATGTATCAATTGTACCAGTCTAGACTTAATGGGCCAAAATATTTATTGGATTGGATTGGACCTGGTTCATCTGTAATGTATTTATATTGGATTTGGTCAAACTGAATCAATATCTAACCCATTGATAGAAGATAAGAATACTAGTGTCAATTTGACCAGGTTTGGATTAAAACAAATTTAAATGAAAATTAATTTGAACAGATTGGACAGTCTAGGCATTAAATTGAACCTGTCCAAAATGGTCCAAAATATTTTTCGTATTGGACTGGACCTCTGGTTCAGATGAATAGGTTCAGCATTGACATTGTATCTGCACCCATCACAATTAAACAAGTGGCAGTAAATTTACGAGTGCAAAACCAAATTGTCACGGGCTAATCAACGAGGCCCCATGCGGCGCTCAATGGGGTCGAGAAATCCTACAAATGCAAGTAACAACACACAAAATGCAACAAGAAGATACACAAATTAGACAAAAGGCAACTTGTATTGCATTAATCGATGGTAAGCACAATCACACAATTCAATGTCGAGGGGATCTCGTGCTTAACCTTTACATGCTTATAACTCACTCGACTATCTACCTCCCCGCAAAGAGTACGTTAAGCTTTTGGGGAAGTGACAAAAGGGAACATCAAAAGAGTGGAAAATCATACTAAGTAATTACAATAGCGCCATTGGCAGTCCCCCTCCCCTTACAAGATACATACATAGCCCACCCATGACACACATGATGACACCATGAAGGCACGCTTGTAGGCACTCTGATGGCATGGTGGAATGTTTTTGTTGATGCGACGAAGGAGTCACTTGTAACAATCTCCCCCACTCAATTCGATCTACGTCCTCGAAGATCGGCTTTGTCTGGTTCCTTAGAGCCACTGAAGTGGAAGGAGGGTTCTTTTGCTATTCCATGAACCGACTGTTGTCCAAGGTTGAGATGTAGATTTAGATGGCATGGTTGAGTTGGCTTGTTTTGTTGGGTTTTCCTATGGCTTAGTCCTTTCTTGGTGGCTTCAAGATATGATGGTGGCTGGTTCGGCTTGGCTATAAGGAAGGTTTGGGCCAAGTAAGGGTCAAAATGGTATTTTGGATTTTTAGGGTGTTGGTTCCCATGAAATTTTCCCCAATGGTGACTCACAGGGCTACTACGTGATTCGGTCTAAGGAATGGTACGAAAGTGATCCCTAAATGGCTTGGGTGGCACTCGCTCTCCCCGGTGGTTTTCGTAGTAGGTGTGGGCAAAATTGGACACGGCATTGGGTCTTCTACTTTGCTTGACAGTTGTCGGCTCGCATGAACTCTTTTGCTGGAGTGGAGAGGATGGCTTGATGGCTTGTTGCTTCCTACTGTTGTTGAGGTTGGCTTTAGGGGTGGCTTCTTTCAACTAGTGGAGTGGGGAACTTCTCTGCTTCCTCCATGTTAGCGTCGAACACGACTTCTTCATGAAAAAGTTGTAGTGCTGAAACTTGCTTCCCATGAACCCTGGTAGAGGTCAATGATTGCTACAATACAAGGGGAGCGCTCGTCCAAGATGCATAGAGAGTTGATGTGAGGCATGAGTGCTGCTTCTACCTGTGTCAAGTAGTCCATTCCCAAGACAACTTGAAAGTCATCCATGGGCACAATTGATAAATTAGTCTTCCTTGTCTACGACTCAACTTGGAGATCAACCCCACGAGCCATGCCTTCAATCGCCTTAGCCACAGAATTCACGGCCTTGAGCCACCTTATCTCTTTCACAATGTTTAGATTGAGTCGCTTGGCCTCGGCAACCGATATGAAGTTGTGGGAGGCTCCTGTATCAACAAGGGCTTGAGTTGGCTTCCCATCAAGGAGGATGTCTACATACTTCAACCCCCTTTGGGCTTTCTTTGGCCTTTTGTCATTGGCCTCTTTCTTCACCATGGCATTGAAGAGTTGAAGGGCACCGACTCTTGGCGCCTGCACAGACTTTTTCTCGTCACTCTGTTCATCATCATTGAGTTTGGTGGCAAGGGTATTGATCTTCTTCTTGGTTGGGCAGTCGCGAACCAGGTGTTTCTCCCCACAGAGAAAGCAAGAACGTGGGGGCCCAACGGTTTTGGGCTTGTACTGATGCTGAGGGCCTTGCTCTCCTTGTGGCTTCTTCCCGTAGTTTTGTCTTGCTGGCTTGTTGAAGCTGGAGCTATCATTTGGAGGGCATGGATGACTTGCTCCCCCACTCAAATTTGGGGCACGCGGGCTTATTGGCTTAGGGGCTTCTTCATCTGATAAGCTCGTCTAATTGAGTTGCTCTACCACTACCATTGTTGTGGCGAGGTCCTGCACGTTGCGTCGTTGGAGCTCTAGTTCGGCCCATGGCTTCAGTCCGTCCATGAAGTTGAGCAGTAAATCCTTGTCGAGCATGTCTGTGATCTCCAGGGTAAGGATTGAAAACTGTTTGACATAATCGTGGAGTGAGTCCCATGCTTGAGTGCTTTCAACTTATTCCGCACTAGGTACTCCACATTCTCTAGGTAGAATTGCCGCTTTATTTCTCGTTTGAAATCAGCCCATGTCTTAATGGTGCACGTGCCCCGTTCATTGTCTTGGCATCGCTTGCGCCACCATAGCATAGCAATGTTAATCAAATACATGATCACTATACAAATCTGAGTTATGTCATCATCAGTGCTAGCGACAAGGAAATGTTGTTCCATTTGCCACAAGAAGTTGTCAAGTTCTCTAGCATCTCGGGAGCCGACATAAGGTGTGGACTCTCGAATCTTCATACGAGTAGGGGCCAGTATTGTGAAGGGGCTAGGAGTATTGGCCGCTAATCTCTTGAGGAGCATCATGTCTCCTCTTAGTTCATCTAATTGTGTTTGGAGGTCAGTAGGAGTGGCCATGGTTGCTTTCTTGGCCATCCACTCTCTTATGATGTCTTCTAATTGTGCTTGAATGGCTGAAGGTGGGGGCATGGCTCTCTTCCATGTCGACCATTCAGCTCTCATCTCGTCAACCTAATCTTTGATGTTGGATCAAGATGAACTCCCTTCTTGTCGGGATGTTATGCCAAGGACTTCCTTGAGGGTGCCATTCAAGAATGTCTTGAACCTCGTTCATGATGCCATTCAAGCAGGCTTCTAGCTCTACCATGGAGCTCTCAATTGTTTCCACGTTTAGGTAGATATCTTCTACTCAGTCACGCATCTCCCAATGATCACTTCACAGCGAAGGATGCATGTGTCGAAGGCAGCAAACTTGTCAACTGACTTGTTGCGTTTGCTCGCTTTGGATGTGCGGCCTTTCAGGGCTTTCTCTGTGACGGCTTCATCGCCTAGAGCCTCATCAGTCTCCCTAGCATGGGTAAGGCCATGCTGAATCACGTCAATGAGTTCCTTGTTGTGCTTCATTGCGCCGCCACTAGTGTTGCTATGCAAGGGTCACCATGGGGCTTAATCGGCGAGGCCCCGTGCGACACTCGATGGTGTCGAGAAAACCTATAAATGTAAGCAATAACACACAAAAGGTAATAAAAAGGCATGCAAATTAGACAAAAGACAATTTGTATTGCATTAATCGATGATAAGCAGAAGCGCATAGTTCAGTGTCGAGGAGATCTCATGCTTAACGTTTACACGCTTATAACTCACTCAACTATCTACCTTCCCTCAAACAGTACGTTAAGCTTTTGGGAGAATGACAAAAAAGTTTTATCAAAAAAGTAAAAAGTCATACTAAATAATCATAATAATGGCATTCACAATCTTCTTTCACAAGATAGATACATGATGCATGAAGGCACGCCTATGGGCGCTTGGAAGGTGCTTTCTGGCTCGGTGAAAGAGTCACTTGTAACAAAACGGTGTTTACCTTGCATCGAGTTATTAGGTTTTTGGCTTTTAGCTGATGCCAGGTTTGAGGGAGTCTCCAATCCCACTATTCATTTCTTCATTTGCTTGTGTGTCCACTCCTCACTGTGATTGGTCATTTGTCGAGTCCCGTTGCATTGTTCCATTCCGTCGAGCCAGAGGCCCCAGATCACTCTTTGTGCAGAGTCAAACTTATGTGAATGATTGATTTGACGCCCAGGGCTTGAAAGTTAAAACGCAACAAACGAGACCCTAGAAGTGGGAACCAGGTTATAAACGTAGTAGGGCGAGTAGGGACGGAACCCACGCGGCCATGCCTCAACAGCCCAACGCACCATCCCATCCTTGCAGAACTGAACCCACCACGCCTGCACTCCTCGCTCACTCGGTCGTCGTCGTCTGTGTAAGAGTGTATAATAAGGCCATAAGCCATTCGGGATTTTTTCTCTGTCCCCCTCCTTCAACTCTGTTCGAGTCCATACTCCATACTCCAGACTCAAATTCTCATCAAGGTGTAGAAAGACGAGATCCTTTTTGGGTTTTTGCTTTTCCCAGGGACATCTCCCAGCCGCTCCGCCTGTCCGTTCTGCCATTCTCTTGATCTCTTCTCCGCCACACTAACAACAAACAAGCATACAAGAAAGGGAATACCGACGCAATATTGAAAATTCTCTCACTGATGACTGAACCAAATAGAACGAGGAAAAATAGGCGCTGCTTTTATTTTTCCATGGCAGTGGCTTGGTCTCCTCTCCGCCACTAGCAAAACGCTGTTTGTACTTCTGCGACTGCTGTAAGCGTTTCTCACCCGCTTTTGCAGCCAGAAAAATCACCACTTTTTAGTTTTTACCGGATTTTGCTGTCTTTCGATTTTCTTCAGTGGATTTTCTATTATTTTTCTCGTTTTCTGAGCTTTGCAAGCAATGTTGTAATAAGTCACGGACCGCAAAATTGTGTCATTCGATTTGTTTTTTCGTTTTCTATGTAAGAGTTCCTCTTCGTTAAACGTGCTATCACTGAGATCTTGGTTCTGGTGCTTCCTTTTTCTGCTTAGATTTGGACGCTCTGTTGAACTGTTTCTTGGAATAAAGAAAACATTTGTTTTTTTGCTATTCTATTTCGTCGGTAAAATTTCTTGTCCTCTGTTTCTGTTTACATTTTGGATTTTTGGAGCCATCGAAGAAAATTACAGTACTTGAGTTTCTCTGATAGTTTCTGATCGTCTTGTTCTGTTTTTCTCGGTTGTAGAGTTTCTGGTATATTGAATGCCCAAATTAACAATCTATTGATTCTTTAACAAGCTCTCCAACATCTCCAGTAGGTTTGCAAGTTTTTCTCCCGTCCAAAACAACATGCTTTTCTATTAATTATTTATCAAATTTCTTCTTTCAATTTTCCTTAGCTACCAAAAAAAATTGCCTTGTAATTTACAGGTTATACAATAACTTTTTTCAAAAGGAAGAATCTTTCTCTTTTAATGTAACTATATCACTAGGCCGATTCTATCCACCTAAAGCTACAAAGCTCCCAAGATTTTTTTCATTTCTTCTTTCCTCCTTTATTCTTCACCTTCCAGTCTGTTGTTCCTTTATTCTTCTTTCTCTGTCTCTGGCATACGTATGTTATTATTATTAAACGAAAAGCTAATGTTTTTTCTTTTTATTTTTTAAATCCCGGCTTTGTTCTTTCCTTTTACGATTTTATGGAACTGTTTTCATTTCTCTTTCAATTTGGTATTCCTTTTTACTTAATCTGGTAGTTAGACTTCATTAAAGAAAGCTACGTAATAGTTTCTGTTCGAAGTAGCTGCAAAATTGAAATCGGTCGTTTTTTTTTCTTCTACCTCTTTTTAATATTTATAATTGTAAAACAAAAAGCAGAGAGACCTTTGTACTTCTTCAACATTAAAGGATATCGACGGCCAGTCGGCGTTGTTGTGCTGGATTCTTGCCCCTGAATGATCCAAAGGTATAGCAATGAGAACAGGGTGTCACAAGAATCACACGAAGGTGAGCAATTTAATATTCCACAATACTAGCTAACCCGGACTACTCTATTACTTTCTTTCTTTTCTTGTTTGAAATTATTATTGATTCAGAATTTGAGAACTCAAACCCAGAGGTTTCCCGCAGTCTTCTTGGCCGAAAATGGTCGTAAGAAAGTGGTTGAACATCAAGAGCAGAGCCGGCGAGTTTCATTCAGATTATGCCACAAGAGGTAATATTAATGAGCTGAATATCATATCGGGTTTCTGAATTCTGATCTCTACCTATCTATGTATGTTATTTCGTATCGGATTTAAAAATTTTTGGATGGTGTTTTCTTGGAATGCAGGGGCAGTGGGCACGAGAGAAAGAAGGAAAAGCTGCTCTGACGATGAGCGATATATTTTCCTGCCATGCGGCTTCCAAGGTAGTGTTAAACTTGTGTCCTCTGTCAGCAATCCCCGTCCACGTGAGAGCCCATGGATCAGGACCCGACCCCGGTTGATGGCCCAATTCATGGCAAAGGAGAGAGCCCCACCCTGTTTTCAATGGATGGATTGGATGGTATTAGCCGGCCCATGATCACATTTGCGGGACCAGTTAATTGGATGGTTGAGGGGTGCCGTCACATGTGGCATGTGGACGGAAGTCAAAATTGAGTGTGTATGAATCGTCATAGGAATTGGATGATTACTCACGATTTGTAGGGTGGGCGATGGAGACTGCAGAGAATCCGAAAGGGTCGAGATTCGAACCGGAAGGTCCAGTTATCGCTGATACTCTAGACCTGAGGTATCCAATCATATAAGTATACTACTATTTGACATTTTGACTTTCCTTCTTTACTGCTGCTTCTTTTTATTATTATTTTTAATTTTCTACCTTTACGGGCTTTCTGAAAAAAAAAAAATGGAAACTGAAAACATAAAAGAAAAGGAAATTTGAAGCTGTTCCAATTATTTTCCAATGGTGACTCGAATAAAGCTCATTCCCTAAAATGAGTAAAGTAGCCCATTTCAAATGACATAATTTTTAAGTGAAGGAAAATTTGGTCATATTAAAGGAAAAGTTCTGTGGTTTTATTTATTTATGAATTTCTATTTCATCTTAATTTGTGATTTTGGATGGACTAGGATGTTCGTTGGCACTTGGAACGTAGGAGGGAAATCACCAGACGAGCGCTTGAACCTAACGGACTGGCTACGGACACCTGCTCCATCTGACATATATGTACTCGGGTAATCTCCTTCACCATTCAACCTAACTCACTTTCTATATACAAACCTCCCTCCTCCTTTTTTGCTCCTCTTTGTTTTTAAATTATAAGGACGTTGGGAAAGGGTAGGGAAGAGAACCTTCCTGTTTTTGTAGGTTTTGGGCATTCGACAAATCTCAATTGATTGATGAATCTTTTTATCTTGTTTGCTTCTACCCACCGATATGTGAAATTTTCAATCTTGACTAGAGGATTAGACTAAATTTGGACCCAAAAATCCTTGAGACTTTATTGGTTTCTACATTCTAATGAGACTCGAGTCTCTGTCTCGGACTCTTCTGTGCCAGTTACCAAGTTCTAACGAAATGGCCGTTTGGTTCACACTGTTCTCGTCGCAGTGCCAACCCCTGCTACCGTTTGGCCGGCCAATGTGCTTCCAGTATTGGCATTTCCGTAATTTCTGCTAAGATGTACTGATATCTGCCGTATAAAATCAGGTTCCAGGAAATCGTCCCTTTAAATGCAGGAAATGTACTTGGTGCTGAAGACAACGGTCCCGCTACGAAGTGGCTATCGCTGATTCGTAGAGCTTTGAACGATAGCGACAAAGACCAAGAAGTTGACCGAAACAATACGGAGGACACCACTGACGCAAATTGTAAAGGGTGCTCCAATGCCCAGCTAGACTTTGACCACTTCAACGTGAAGCAAAAACCCAGAATTAGTTTCTCGGATCTTCTTTCGATGGAGGATGAACTGGATACAGAGGATTTTGAAAGGATTTGCAGTTCATTTCAAACTTCGAATTCAGGCGAGGAAGACTTGCTCTGCCTACCAGGAGGATTTTGCAGTCAAATGCGGAGCCAATACTGCTTGGCTGCAAGCAAACAGATGGTGGGTATCTTCCTGTGCGTATGGGTGCGCTCTGATCTCAGCCGATGCATTAGTAATTTGAAGGTTTCTTGCGTTGGAAGGGGCATCATGGGATATCTCGGAAATAAGGTTAGTGGACTTAACAATCTAAAATTTGGAATTAGAGTTTTCTTTTGTTCAAAAGAATTTCAGAAAACCAGAGAATGTAAATGCGATCGATCTGTCGTAATTGAAGAACCACATCTGGGTTTGCCATTCAAAACACAGACACACATATCTCGACCGGTCGACCCAGTTTGCTCGCACCCAACACCCTACCCAATTGTAGACTTTGTAGTAGGTAGGTAGGTGCCTAGGTGGCGGTGGGTGAAGGTAGCACGCAACATGGTAATATGGGTATTTGCTTATTTTACTTGTAGGGCTCCATATCTATAAGTATGACACTACACCAAACAACATTCTGTTTTGTTTGCACGCACCTGACCTCAGGCGAAAAAGAAGGGGATGAGGTGCGAAGAAATTCAGACGTTGTGGAAATACTGAAGAGAACGAGATTTCCTCAATCCAACAGAGACCGTGGTGGACGGGAGGTGTCCTCGTCATCCTCTCCTGATAACATATTAGGCCATGAGTAGGTTCTTTTTTATTCATCCTACCCCCGCTCATCAGTTCACCGTTTGACTGTCGTATATATAATCTGCTTGTGGTCGATGATGGATTGGATGGACATTTATTATTGGCTTAATTTCTAATGTGCATGCAGTAAGATTATTTGGCTTGGTGATTTAAATTATCGTCTCGCTTCGACCTGTGAGGATGACGACACATACCAGCTTTTGAAGAAGAACGACTGGCAAGCCCTCCTGGAGAAAGACCAGGTGAGATAATTTCCCCTTAATTAAAATTGATGCATTACGCAGCATATCCTAGCTACAGTCTATACTAGTTGACAACTCAGGAAGCCGGAAGGCGGGTGGGTTTTAAATTCCTACTTCTAATCAGATTAACATTTAACAGAGATTCCTTTACTTGGTTAATTAGTTTGGAGCGTGAAAGCCGAATCCGTTGCTCTGTATATTTCCGTGATTCAGTCTGTGACCAATGTGGTCTAGTTTGTTTGAGTAACACACCCTTTTCAAATAGAAACGGGAGATGTGGTCTAGTTTGTCTTATATTTTTTGTCGCTTTAATTTTTGCTCTTTGGTTGACTGATCTGTGCGTATTGGGTGGGGGTTGCAGCTGAGGATAGAGCAACGATCGGGTCGAGTGTTTAAAGGGTGGGAAGAAGGGGTGATATATTTCGCTCCGACCTACAAATACATCGCCGATTCTGACGATTACGTTCTCCACACCTCTAATTCTAAATCATCAAAACAAAAGAGGCGCACGCCTGCCTGGTATGGTTTATATATGTTTTAACCTTTAACCCCCTCCCTCTGTTTTTTGCTTGTTCCGCTCCATTTAGTTTTGTCGACCACTCATGCTTTGACATAACCTGCTGCGTTATACACACTGAATCCGATCCCTATCTTTCAGTACGAAATAACATTAATTGGTACATGACCAATTTGTGCCATAGTTATTTTTAATAATCTAATCTTATGCGTTGAAGATAAAGATAAATGGCACAAAAGTGACTGCCAAGTATATATGTAGTAGCGATCCATTAGCCATGTTTCCACCAGGTTCGGAGTGGTATATAGTTCATGTATATATTGCATTTTGGGAGAAATTTCGAATTTGGATGAGAGAAATTACAACTAAGTAATACTTTTGTTTGCATAGGTGCGACCGGATACTATGGAAAGGGGAAGGAGTGAAGCAGATGTGGTACATGAGAGGGGAATCAAGGTTCTCGGATCACAGGCCCGTTTATTCATTGTTCTCTGTGCAACGTAACGTGGCTAGCAACAACAACAACAACAGGGTCAGTACTTCAACCGGAACAGCCGTACACGCCGCAAGCCGCAGCAATATTATTTCTCCGTCGACATTGCTGGCTAGCATGTCATCATCGTGCATAAATAGGGTGCAAGCCGAAGAGCTTCTGCTATTAACGAGGGAGCACCATGCAAGCTGCTGCATAGGGACCGTCTCCAGGTCCTGATCATTCTTTTTACCCATTCATCAAAATCTGGAGCAGTCCACCTTCGCAAGTTAGGCTGACAACAGAACAATGCATTACACTTGTAGTGAGATGTGGATGTGGGGTACGTGTTAAATCAAGTTAACAGAGGGTTAGAATGTGTTTTATTGGCAGAAAATCTCAACTCCAAAGCCTTGTAATCTGTACCATACGTAGCTTAATTTGTTTTTTATCCACCCCTACCAAAATAAAAAAGAATTTTAAATCATAAGCCTGAGGATATGCAAGCCTCATACTTGATTCACACGTTGAAGATTGGGGAGTGAATGCGAATATATTGTCCCAAACCCCACTTATGGTATAATATCTTTCTCATATTTTATAATTTCTTTTATATATTATTGTTTCAAGTTGTACAAAACTTTTAAAATTTATAAAATAGAATAATCTATAAAACAAGATGCATTATATGCATTGTAACTTATGATGGGGCATTAGTTTGTGATTTTTTTTTTCTTTCAAAAGGATTTGATTGGTCAAAGCCCATCCAAAATCTTGTCATTTTGGAAGCATAGTTTTTTTTTTTTTTGCAAAAATCAATTCATGAGGAATATTCAGACTTTTATATATTTGTCTTATGAAAACAGTTTGCAAATTGCTGATTACTATTTTCTCAAATATTTAAAATATTAGGCTTCAAAATAGCATTTATAAAATACTGAATTAACAACATATATATATATATATATATATATATATATATATATATATATAATTGTAAAAGAGTTGTCCTGTTCCCTTGCAAACAACCAAATTTTCTTCAGGTAGTCAATGATCAGTAGTTGTAAGGCTTCAAAATAAAAATGAGTAGTTGAGGTGGTCATTCAAAGTCACTTCAAAGATCCATGTGATTATATCGGTCGATATAGAGTTTGATGCCATAGTCCATAGGTTCATCGCCAAGTAACTCTAGCATCTCTAGTATTTCTTCTTTTTGGCAGCCTCACTACGCTTTGGTGTGTTTAGCACAAACTTAGATGGAGTATTTTTGGGTGCAAATAAAGCTAGTTTTGACTTGGTGACCAGAGATTGGCAAGGGAAGGTGTGTCGTTGCTTGGTTTGGTCCGTGTACAGCCTTTTGGGCCATCCCAGCAGAAACTATTGTAATTCGTCAAGGACTGTTGTTAGCTAAACACTGGCTTTAGGAAGGTGATCTTGGATTCAGATTGTCATCGCCTTATCAGATGTGCAAACAACAAGATTTCAGATTTCAGATACTTTTCAAGGATATTTGTGATATTAATCTTGGCTTGGAATTCTCTTTTGTTTATACAGGCAGATTATGTAATGGTTTTGCCCAGGCCACGGTCTCCAAGAGCAGGGTTCGATTTTGTTCAACTGCCCTGGTTGGATCTTTCGGGCAGTGTTCTCAAGTTGTGTTTGATGTTTTGTCTCCGAATTGGTTGAACCTCCGTTTATATTTATATAAATGAAGTTAATTTGATCTATTCAAACCTGAAAGACTATAAGCTAAATAAATAAAAGAAAAGAATAATGTATGGTTATGGGGTTTACATAAAATCACACGACGATTGATCCTATCAATTCTTCTTCTCAAGAACCCTTTCCAATTATCTTTAGGGCAACCTACCTGGTTTTGTAATCACTTAAATATTTGAGATAGGTGTGGTTCAATACTTCGTATGTGGAACATGGAATATAGATTTTCAAACACATGCAATTAATGTTACATTTTGTTAACGATCTAGAACAATAGATTTTCAGGGTTGTTCAACTTTGCGTTGGTTCATGTTTGAAATGCTGATACATATTGTATTGTCAACTTCCCCACATTATTGTATTAGTGCATTAAATAACTGATTTCCTTGTTAACTCTCCTTTCATCATACTCACTAGGGCTGTTCATAAGAAGGTCCAACTTGACCAAACCAATCAACTTGGACCGACCCAACAAGAGTCGGTCGGGTTTTCATCAGCATCGGTCGGTTTCGGGTTGTACAAATTCATAAACCGATGGTTTGGGTCGGTTTCGGTTTTCATGAATCGAACCAACTTAGTTCCTACTTAACTAAAAACTGAAATATCTGAAAATATATATTTCAATATATTTGTATGTATATTTTTGTTTATATATATTTTCTAAAATACATATTTCAGTTTTAAATATATTTTCAGAAAACTAGGTGGCTATGGGGGGCATGGATGTACTTAGAGCCGAAACCAACCCAACCCAACTCAAACCGACTAGGTCGGTTTTGCTTAACACTGGATCGATTTTGGTTTCCATCTCAGGTAGCCCGACCAAGTCGGGTCGGTTGGAAAAACCTCAGTAAACCAACCCAACCCGACCCATGAACAGCCCTAATAATCACTCCTTCCTATTGATATGCAGAACATAGACTACCCCTGTTAAAATAACATGGGGCTTAAGTTTTTAAAGTATTGATAGAAATTTATATTGATTTCTTATTTATGTCTATTTTTTTTCTATTATTTTTCAATATATACAATATGTCCCATATTATATCATATCGATTATCAACAACTCTTTCAAACACCATTTTTTAGGCTTTTTACATAATGAATGGTTTCTAGCTTTAAACATACAAAAAAAAAAAAAAACTTAAAAAAAACACACAAGATTCCAAGTATCAATACACTCCTATTGTGGTTATGGTTATGGATTTAACCACATGGAGTAAAAATATATTAAAATCGATTCTAAATAGTATTTGCAATATTAATATTTTCAACCTTACCCACCACGTATCTCCATTGAAACTACCTTTATAAAAATTCTTTAGCATACATACATACATACTAATATAAAACCTTTGCACACATTTCATCTATATCTATACTATATATAAAATTGGGAATGCAGAGTGAAAGTTTTTTTAGACTAAAATTACCCCTTATTTCATTATTGAGAAATGATATAAAAGTCATTTTATTGTAGCTTTAATGTCAACTTTAAGGGCTACTAAAATGCTCATATTTGTCTATTTAGTCCATCTCTAATTGTAGGGTTTAAAATGTAAATTCAATTATTACATTTCACCTCATTTAATCCTCTCTCACTAAGTTTTATAACTTAAAGTATTAACTCTCATTTTCTCTTATTAAATCCTACATTAAGTTATTTTTCACTAATAAATGATACTAATTAGAGCTATGCCAATATTTTTAACAATATAAACTTGTATATTTGAAAACTAACTCGATAAAAAGCCATTATTTATCAAAGTGGTGGCTAAGAAATTCAACCATCTGAATCAAATTGATCAATCTATATAGTCATAATTAGTTAATAAAATTTGTAAAATAGAAATAAATATAAAAAATTATAAAATATAGAAAAAATTAGACACATTTAGGATATTTTTTATCAATGAAATTAAAAAATAAGTGTAATAAACAAGAATTATTTTTATTGATAATGAAAATTAAATACATAATTTAGAACTGAGCAAAAATGAAATTATTTTACTATTTGGCAAAGATCAATTATTCAACTTTTGGATCAAATTTGTTAGCATTTAATGCCATAAATAAATAAATAAATAAAAATTAATAAAACATAAAAATACAACATGAAAAAAAATACATAAAATTTTCAAAAGAACATTCGGACACATGTATAATATCATATAACTATCATATTAAACAAGAAGTAAGTGTGGCATATCAAATTTATTTTTACACATATAAATACAAAAAAGAATTATAGAAAAATTTGAACACATTTATAATTCTATATTTACAATACTATTAAAAATATGAATAATATTATGAAACATTCCTTTAACTAAAATACTCAATTTTGAATTTAGTCCATATTTAATTGTGAGGTTTAAATTGTAAATTGAACTAGTACTTAGGGGTGTCAATTGGATTGGATTTTGTCCAATCCGATCCAATCCAACATGAGCCCCTTATAATTGGACCATGTCCAATCCAATTCAATAATAATTTTGGACCAATCCATTTTAGTATTTGGATTGTCCAATCAGTCCAAATTCGTTTTAATTTATATTGGTTTCAACCCAAACATGCTCCATTGACACCTATATTCTTATCTTATATCAATGGACTAGATATTGGCTTAATCCAATCCAACCCAATCCAAAATAAATTTATTATGGACGGACCAGGTCCAATCCAATCTAATAAATATTTTGGACCGGATTGGTCCAATCCAATATGTCTTGTTGGTCCATCCAATCCGTCCAAATTGATTTTGGACTGGATAGGGTCTAGTTCAAAACCAGTCCATTAACACCCATACTACTACTTTTTCACTGTTTTGGTGACGTCTTAACTGGCCAAAACTGCCACATGATTTGCCTCTGTGGCTAGTGATTGTGAACCACGCCAACACATGTCACCACAATCGTGTCACGAAGAGGCCTCACGAGGAAGCAAAGTTTCTCACGGACAAGGGGACGTGGCTCGCCAGGGAGAGTGGGACCTTCTGATAACTTTGGTGGGTGACCTCATCCCGATAACCCCACGGACCTCATTTGACTACAACACGAGTGTTCAATCTATATAAAGGCATCTCCCCCTCAAAGTAAGCTCTTTGAGATCCAACACGCATTACTCTCCTCAGCTTGGACCAGCTCTCTACCTATTCGGCCCAACCAATCTCTCTCTCACTTCATTACTGACTCGGGTGTCAAAGTGCCTACCCAGGGATAAATTCCCCGAGCCTCTAATTTTCTCTGTGCTTGCAGACTACCGTGCACAACCTTGTCTTTTCCACTTTGACCTCGTCCAATTGGCAGGACTATCTATTGTATATTCGGCTTAACACACCTTGGATCAAATAACATCATTCATCTCATTCAACTCTCTCTATTTAAATCTTATACTTATTTGATAAATGAACAAAAAAAAAGATAAAACATTACCAAAAGAAGAATCTATCCAAATAGATAAGCCTATCAATGATACTTGAAGCTTCACAACTCAATCCAATGATATTTGGATGAGGTGTTTTATGTAATCAGATTTAAATTTTGCAATATGCATACTATTAATAATAAAACTAAAAAATAAAAAAAAGTACGTATTAATATAATTTTTTGATACATTATTACTTTCAATATCAACATCTATAATTATTATGTACAAAGCATGTGCATACTTAATTACTAGTAGTTGACATACTTTAAATCATGCACATGCAATTCATTTTTTGCTGCATCAATGAACCCCGAAGATAGAACCACTCAATACATTTGAATTAATATGGATCTACCTTTGATCCGATCTGATAATATTTAAACATTACTTATATTTATATAGAATTAATATTGTATTCGTTAATAGAGTTGATTTGAATATTTTATGGTTACAGATAGGTTAGACTCAATAATTTAGGCTCTATTTGGATTGGATTTTGAATTGTGAAAAACAAGATTGAGGTAAAAAGTGTTTCGAATGTGATAACTGATAAGAACTATTTTAGAAGCATCATAAGTCACAACACTCTTTCGGTCTTTATGCTTTTGGATTTTAGAGGCACGTACCCGAAACTTTTTTAAACACAACCTTAACCATGTCTTTTCGGCATCATTGTCGAACCCTTCCAAGTTCCAATGGATAAGATTTGAACATTCGTGAATTATATTTAGTTTTTTTTTTTTTTTTTTTTGTAAACAGGATCATTATTGGAATTTAGCTAATATCTGATTTGATCCCGTTTGTTTTACAATCTGGACGTGGGGTGTGTATACTTGTGGGTTGGAGATCCTAATTCTTTGTTTCCAGCTTTAGGGTCTCGTCGAATATACATCCTTGTATATAAAGACAAACCATATAGCCTTATTCTTTGCCACTCATTTCCAGCATGAGAATTCAACCACAGTCTAACCGTTTGATGTGTGGAATCAGCGTGATGATTGGGGTTGTTGCTTAATGTTATGTGCCATGCAAGATGTTCACGCCTAATGAATGGTCTCGATGAAGTGATATCATGTCCACGTTTACGGTGAAGATGAGAAACCGCTAATTGTTGTTGTGTGTAGGGCACTATCTTATATCTTTTCCTCAGAAGCAAAACCCACCATCCATTATTTCCATCTCGCGTCTAAAGAGAACTCACTCCGATTCAATTTTTGCCGGTGAAGAGCTGCCGGAAAAGTTCTTCAATCTCCAACCGGAGATCAACCACTCGTTCAAATTACCCGCCTTGTGTCGAAGGTACGATTCTTTGAAAATCTCTCGCCTTTGAATCTCAGTTCCCCTAGGATTAGGGTTAGGGCATCACTATTCTTTGCTATTTTATTGGGAAGAAAAACTACAAACTTATTCTCTATAATTCTTCTATGGTCTTTCTATGATCAGATAAACCTTTTGAACTCACTGTCATGAAGTTAAACAAGTTGAAACCGGATAGGGGAATTTACATTTAAGATTCGGCTTTTACAGGTGATGGAGAGACAGTAGAGAAGAAGATCGGACACTATTCGATCAATTCTCTAGTTTCGAGAGTGGTCTTAACGAGAACAACCTCCGATCTTCTTCTCGAAGATGCTTTCTGTTAAAGGTTGGAGCAGGTATCAGGCCGTGCATGCGTCATTGATGCATAATCCATACTAGAAGAAGCCCATAAACTGCTGGAACGAAGTTTGGGTTTCGCTTGGTCGTCCAGGAAAAGCGATTGTACAGACGCAAGGGTTCGTGTTTACTCATATTTCTTCCTAGGCGGGAGAAGGGAAGCACAGTGTTCAGAACTCTATTTGATCGTGCTTTAGAAAGCTTGCAGTTACACATCGAAGCAAAGGGGTGAAAATGGTATGCCTGAATTGCAGCTTTCTTGCTTAGAAATGTTGTTTTGTAGTCGTAAGTATGGTGTTTAATATGGAGCTACTAGCTTGAGGGAGTTTGTACTTAGTGGCTAAGGTTGAGATGGTGCTTTTGTTAAGGTTCATGTGATAGTCATTTCCGTTGGAAATCTTATATGAACCGCTTACTGCTGTCTCTCTTTATGTGTGGAATGCGTAATGTTTGTAGTCTAATTTTTTTTTTCTACTCCCAATTGTAATAGTATTCTAAATTGAATTGACACCTTTTTTTTCTATTCCTATTTTCTTGTTCATGACCATGAGTACGTAATTTGGATGGAACTCGTAGGGGAGGGGTAAATGTGTTATGAAGGGATGTTGGCTTCAACCGTGGCTTTAATCTGTAGGATTGCCATTACATTCTCTTAGGTGTTGCAGGCGTCTATAGATGTTGGGTTTTGTTGATCAATACACAGGCATATGTTTGAGCAATTTCCTTTTGTTGGAACCCATTTTGTTAGCTATGATACCCCAGATATGGATAGTAGCATGGAAACGGAAATGGAAAATGGGGTTACGACTCTCAATTTCCTAATAAGGTTAAGCCATATATGCCATATAATCTGCATATATCATGCTTTTATATTTAGTTTTTTTGTCATTTTTAATATATACTTTTGCCAAATATAATTAAAATCTTAACATTTAGAGTTTTTTTTTTTTATTGTATGATTTACTAAGCTATATCATTTTGCACACTAAATGTTAATTTTATTAAGTATATCTTGAAACTTCCATGCAGTATGTTTTGACACACTTCCTTACAATATCAAAAAAAGTGTCCATCAAAAGTCAGATCAGCTAAGCTACTCTTACTTTACTCGAAGCTTTTATGGGTGTACATCTTGCCGTTTTGTCCTCAAAGAATCTATGAGCACAGAGCCCCACACAAGGAATATGGTAGTTGACATCATGTGCAACTAAGAATAATTGGGTGGACTGGAGTTATTATCTTTGAGTATTCTCAATTCCATGAGTGGTTTGTTAGATCAAGATGTAATCTGTGGATTTGGGTAGCCCTTGTATTAAGAATGTTGGTTCATCAAGGGGAGATCACCATGGATTCATTCTGCACAAGGAATATATTAAATAAAGAAAAGGAGTCCTGCCAATTGTTTTTTATGTAACTTTCCATTTTTCCTACCAATCTCTCTGTTCTTGTTTGTACTCATAAGATCACTCATTTTGGTCACTTAGCTTCGTAGTGCATAAGTATAATGAGTAAAGGTTCTATTCTCTTGTTATGGTAATTGAATTCTATGGACTGCAGTTTGGAAACAGGGTTTTAACATGATGGCAAGGTCAAAGGCCAATGGAGTTAATTTTAAGTTCACTATGGATCTCATCCATGTTTTGAGTTTATTTGTTGTAAGCTTTAATGGTGCCAATACCTTTGCATGGGTTTATCCAGTAACTAGATTTTTCAACTTATTGGAAATAGGGAGAAAGTCATAATATTCATACTGAGGGATGTTTATCGTTCAGAACATTGTCAAAGAAATGGGGCATCTAATACCACCTGAAATCTCATTACTTAAGGACTTTAGGTCAGTGAAATTACTAACTGATGGAATTGGACTTAAGAGAATGTATTTTGGGGAGGAAGGGGATTTTATTTCTGTTGTGGAAGGGAGACTTTTACAACTGTACATCTTCATCCATCAAATGAGGACTGTTATATAAGTGCATTTTTACCTTTTGCCCCGTTATTTCCTTTTATTCCATCCATTTTATTGATTATTTTTTCCTTTTTCTTTCATCCATGCTTTTGACGGAACAAGAAATCAATGGGATTGTAGTTCGTGAAGGTATTTGAGTCCTATAATCTCTTTTGGTATCACGTGTTCCTGGAAGAAGTCTGGTTATGGCTCTCTTAGTTGAGTTGAATATGATTCCACAAGGATATATCTGCTTGAATATTACTTCTGCCACTGGGGCTATCAGAAGAATCTTTAGTTATGTGTGAAAGGCAGAATGGACCTTGACCGCAAAATACTATCCTCCATAGAGATGTAAATTTCTAGACATGGGTACATAGTGATGAAAGGTTGAGTTTGGTTGAATTTAAAAGTGGGATATCTTCTGAATCTCTTGCTATACTTGTAGATGGAGGCCTAATTTAATTGAATATTATCTCTGCCTCTTCAAAACATTCTCTCCCACCCCCACCCCCGGAAAAGGTAATGTCATTGTATTTATAATTTTACATTCAACTGGCAAAACCCACTGTACAACTGGTTGCTGTAAGAAAAGAAAATTAGGATGAGAATTTAAGAATGTTGGACAATGAGGAATTGAGTCTTGGAATCAGCCATATTTCTGACAACTATTTTATTAATTTAGAAGTGTCAGAGCAGCATAGATGTCAATCTTCGAAATACAAATTCTTCATTTAACTTGTGGAAGGTGTTTCTGATCCAGCCTTATATATCAGATAGCTCACAGCTGCAGGAATTCGTGCTTAATCAATTAATGCTCCAACCCTTCACACTGAGCTTTTCTCTAGGCTGGAATGATATTGAAGAATTGACTGTTTTGTTGGGTAACTTTGTTAAGTGCTTTTTCGGTCCTATAATGGTCAGGAATTTTACTGTTTTATCACAATGAGACCAATGCAAAGAGGTGAGCCTAGCCTGCAGTTGTTGCCAGTGTCCTCAGTGAAGAGGGTTTCTAATACTGCATACTGGAGTGACTCCGAAAACCAAAGTTAATGCAGATCACATTGGATTCTTTTAGGCTGCCTTATATTGTTCCCTTATTTGATTAAAAAGGGGTAAAATGGAAATTGAAAGCCAAAATGGAAAATATTTTGGATAAATGGAGAGTCGTATCCTCATTTTCCCAATCCACATATCTGTGACTTTGTCCTTGTTGGTATCTGTATCGGGGCATCATAGGAATGGCCTTTTCCTCTTGGCAGGAATTTTTATTCTCAAGGTGGTTCTTGAATCAGATGATTTGTATTCTTTCTTTGAATTTGTCATCTGGATTGTTAATTATGTTTGATTAGGTTTCAAGAAAATTATGGTTGATCTTAGCTTCTTCAATGCTTTGAGTAAGCTTTACCCTCCAGATGGATGATTGGTATTTTATCTTTATTGTTGTTTATTTACTTTGGTTGAAGGGCATGGTGGGTGGATATGAAGTCACTTTGTTATGGATTTTAATACCTGACTACATCATTATGTTTTGATCATCCTGTTTAATTTAGCCATGCTGCATGATCAAGTGGCTTATCTGTTGGGGATCTTTTCTTAACTAATATTTTGTTGCAGTCTTTCCAGAGCAAGGGATTATGGATGGCAAAAGGTCCTGTGTGTTTAAATGATGGTGAGATATCATATGACAATTCTTCCAGGATCGAACCAAAACGTGCTCATCAATGGTTTGTAGATCCTACTGAACCTGAACTGTTTCCCAACAAGAAGCAAGCAATGGACGCTTCGAACAGTAAGCCAATTTCAGGGATTTCAAATGTGAATTTCTCTCCATGGGAGAATGTTTCAAGTTTCCAGTCAGTGTCAGGCCAATTTAGTGATCGGTTATTTGGATCAGAGCCAGAGAGGACTATCAACTTTGGTGTTAACAACATTCCATCTGTGAATACGGGGCACTTGAATATGGGAAGAAAGGTTTTTGAGGACCAATTTGGAAATGATCCTTCTGTCGGTTTATCTATTTCTCATACAATGGAAGATCCTGCCTCATGCCTCAGCTATGGTGGTATTAGAAAAGTTAAAATTAATCAAGTCAAGGATTCTGATAATGGCATATCGGTGTCAATGGGACACATATACAATAGGGGAGACAACAATATGATATCAATGAGTCAAACTTATGATAAGAGGGATGGCAATATGATGCCAATGGGTCATGCATATGACAAGAGAGATGACAATACTATATCAATTGGTCATACTCAGGCCTATGATAGGAGGGATGACAATACCATATCAATGGGTCATGCCTATAATAAAGGAGACAATAATACCATATCAATGAGCCATACCTACAATAAGGGGGATGAAAATACCATATCAATGAGTCAGACCTACAATAAGGGGGATGAAAATACCATATCAATGAGTCAGACCTACAATAAAGCTGATGAAAATACCATATCAATGGGACACATCTACAACAAAGGAGCTGACAGCACCATGACAATGGGCCACATCTTCAACAAGGGGGACAGCAATATCATCTCAATGGGCCATCCGTACGGTAAGGGTGAATCCACTACAATATCTTTCACTGGCTTTCATCTGGAACCTGAGACGAACCCTTCCGGCAGGCTCATAAGTAGCTATGACTTGTTAATGGGCCAATCTTCTGTTCAAACATCAGAGCCAATTGGTGAAAAAGAATTGGTTGATGCGAGTGTGGATGTACTTGCAAATAATTCCCAAGTTGCATCTGCTGGAACTGAAGTGGTTCCTAAGAATAAGATGGAGCTAAAAATGTCAAAGAAGGTAGCTCCAAACAACTTCCCTTCAAATGTGAAAAGCTTGCTATCAACTGGGATGCTTGATGGAGTCCCTGTGAAGTATATTTCCTGGTCACGGGAGGTAACTGAGTAAATCTTAGTTCTAGTGTATATTTTGTTCACAGTAACTTGCCACTATTTTAATTTGTTTGGTTATTTCCTACACATGCCAGAAGGAGCTCCGTGGTGTTATAAAAGGCTCTGGATATTTGTGCAGCTGTCAGACATGTAACTACTCTAAGGTAAGTAATTGTGGTTTCCATTTCAAAGTGGTACAATAGGCAAGGGGTTTTTTTTTTAAGCCGCTTTGTCATGTTGAGCAGCCATGTTTTTATGGATCAAATGGTTATGCAGGTACTCAATGCTTATGAGTTTGAGCGCCATGCTGGTTGCAAAACAAAACATCCAAATAACCACATATTCTTTGATAACGGGAAGACTATTTATGGAATAGTCCAAGAACTAAGGAGCACACCACAGAATATGTTGTTTGACGCAATTCAAACTGTGACAGGCTCACCGATCAATCAAAAGTCCTTCCGTGTTTGGAAAGGTGGTGGAAATTCCTGATTAATGACATTATTAGACTAAAGGCATTTATCTTGTCATTTATTACGTAAATTGCTGTCCCCGTTAGTTATCATTATTTTGAGGCACAGGCTTAGTAATTAGTCATCTTTTTTAATTGTTCTTGTGAAGAACGTATTTATGCTTTGCTCTCACATGCTTTTTCTGTAATTTTTCCTTGCCTTCAGCATCATTTGAAGCAGCAACACGTGAACTGCAGCGCATCTTTGGAAAAGACGAAGCACAACAATCTCAAAGTGAAGTCTTTTAGTGTATGTTGTGCAAATATTTAAGGTAGGGTAATCCTATCATTTTGTAAATAGATGCATACATCATTTTGGTAGTTTTGTACAAGCAGTATGGACATTGAAATGATTTGGATAATATGATCTTCACTAGTTTACCGATCTAAAAAAGAAGAAAGAAACAGGAATCTCACTATTTTAATGCAAACATAGAATTAGCCTAACATCTTGATGTCCTCATGGTGTAAGGTTTGTTTTTCAATGAAATTAAAAAGAATTCTTGCATGATCTTGCCCCTCTTTCAAGAAATTGGAAGTATGTTATGCATAGTTTCTACTTTGGCAATGAAAATGGATTTGTTGCCTTTTCTTCCATGGATGCTTGGGTTAGTTTGTCTTGCAACACCTGTTGTTTTTTAGAACAGAAGTTGCAAGCAGGATCGGAAGATAAATTAAATAAGTAGGGTTCAAGTTAAGAACTGGAAGAGGTTTGATGGTTGAATCATTAATTTTTTTTAGCTATTCAACTTGTGTCAAGTTTTGGTCTTTAGATTGGAGGATACAAATCTTGCTAGGCTTCTCATCGGAATGTTCACCAGATTACCAGGGTAATGGGTGTTAAAACTTTCTATAATGTTTTGTTTGTATCCTTGTGGTTCTCAACCCCTTTCTTAAAGTTATTATTCGTTTTCATTAAGAAGAAACTGAACAGAACAAAGTCTTACGCATTTACCAAAGTAAATTGGGAAGATCAGCGAATCTAGATTGTCATGGACAACCACCATCTTACATGAGGAAATGACCCTGTCTACTCAAACTCAAATTATGCTGAAATTCATCAATTGGCAAGTGCCATACATTGCCGCGTATGATGTATGATGAGGCTGGTAGAGGGACATAATTGTAAATTTGTAATTGACCATGTGGTCCAGAAGATCGAGGTGTCTGAAAAGAATTTCATGACCTTATGCATAATATTGTAGTATATCAAACCTCAAGCTCCAGTTTGCATCGAGCCCTTTCAGCTTGGAGATAAGCTACAGTTGTTTAAGCAAATAAAAGAGCTCCAGTTTGCATCGAGCCCTTCCAGCTTGGAGATAAACTATATGGTTGGACAAAGAGCTTTTTATTCTAAAGGAGTTTAAGTTTTGAACTGGTAGATGCATTACGATTGCGAATGCAACCTCTCTATGGTTGGGTAAGTGTAGTAGCTAGGTATCTACTACCATTCCAAATAAAAGGTTTGTCAATTCACCATCCATGCATAAAAATTGTGAAACCATCTTGATTTCTGATGATATATATGTATATAGGTCTTAACAGTGGGTGATCATGAAATCTTTCGGTATGGAAAAGCTAGACAGGACAGCCGTTAGTTGCTAAAACTCTGTATTATCTGTTACCCACTCAGGAAATAAAATAAAAAAGAGCGCCATTACTCTCAAACAATACACCTATAATGGCGTTGTCTTGTCTCAACTACGACTACCTTTACTCGTGAAGTGGAATGTCCCAATTTAAAATATAAAGCACGAGGTGATCATCTGTGGTTAAAAAAAAAAGTGAACAATTCACACCTGGGTGTATGTGAACCTCCCGCCCCACACCACCGGCGGTAGAAATCTTCACCTATCGCGTGAACTTTTAAAGGTAAAAGTAAAACCATTGAAAGGGTGAAGCCCCCATGTTGATCTTTTAACAAAGACAACTTTTTAAACAATTAAAAAAAGAGCTAATTGGAGCTTCTACGGTCCTGCTAATCTTGAAATATTCTATGAAAATAAAATCCGATCAACAAATCTCAGATGAAGATGTTTTAATCTTAAGCTATTAGACTAATTGTAGCCAACACAACTACTGTACTGGGAAATGATGAGAGAAGCAGAGGAATAAAAAAAAAAGGAAACAGAGAAGATCGTTGTTATTGTCACCATTGCCGGTGAGAATGATCCCACCGAGGAGATTAAAATGGGGATGGAAGAAATTTTGTTTTAGGAGCTAACGGATGGACTAATTGTCCGACCCATTAACTCTCTCTCTCACACGTCACACACACACACACGAGAAAGCATGTATTGGGACACGGGTCTTCATTTGTTGTTGTTGATAGGTGGTTGGTAGAAGATCCGGACTCCTTTGACTCTCGTCTGGTAGAATGTGGTCCCAACCCAACTACTCTGTTGCCCTTAACTTGGGATATAAGCGCCTAAGGAGGTCTGTCTACTCTGGTCCTTTCGGTGGTTGAGGAGTTGGAAGTAGATATAGATCGATCCTACTGCTATCAGCTATATATGGGATGATCCCAAATCCCTCCCCCTGTCCAATAGCTTGGATATATTTTGAGAGTTTGCCATAAATTGGATGGTTGGACCATTATCTAGCATCTACTTCTACAGAGATTTCAAGCAAGAAAAGAAATTGTTTGAAGGTGTAATGCGTACATGATGAAACTTGATGGAGAGGCCAAACTTGGATTCTGCATCTCCATGACGATTTTTAGGGAAATTACAAAAGGAAAAATAATGCGTACATCATGAAACTTGATGGATGGTCTGGAACATTGGTGTAACCTGCACTGCAGAGGCTCATCTTCAGGTGTTGCCCCGCGAATGCGACCAACTCATGAGTCTTCATCACCGATGATCAGGATAGTACTAATCAATTAATCTCATGCAGCTGAAACGCCGATTGCCACAAATTCATGATGATCCGGTTTCTCATTCTCCTTATCGACGCCATCGTTGATCGAACCGGTCTTCATCTGGATCTTATCATCAACTGGTGTTACTGGTATTAGTTCGTTGTCCGCCGGGGAGGAGGGCACGTGATCCTTGCTTTTACCCCACACAACAAGGTACAGACCAACAACTATGACGATTGCTCCGATTACACTGTTTTTTATTTATTACCAATATATCCATTAATCAATTAAAAAGAAGGACGAAGGCTAAATTAATTAAAATTTAGAGTCATCATGATCATCATGTGGTGTTTGACATACAAGTAGGTACCTTCCCATAAACATCTGTTCCCCTAAGATGAAGGAGCCCAGAATGGCCACTATTATCATGCATAAGGGACTGAAAGCGGTTACGAAAACCGGACCTCTTTTCTTTATTATCACTGCTTGTATGTAATAAGAAACTCCCGAACACACTATTCCCTGCAACCACCCGGCCCACAGATTATTAATTGTTCATCGTTTGTTTTTGTATGTATAATATAATAAAGATTAGACCGAATTAATATACCGATCAAACAAATCACTGCTATCAGAGTAAGCTTTACTTTACTGCTTTAGGATCACAAGGATGATCTTCATCGTCATCATCCCATTATTATTAATTATGTATATTACTTGTTTTCTATTTCTTGTCTGAATTCTGAAATGAAGACGTGGATTGATTATTCAAAAGCATATCCATAAAGAAGGAAACCATGCAGCAGCGCTGAACCTCGTCAGTCAGTTGTGTCAGCTTATCGCAGCAACCTCCGCTACCAATGGAGAACAAAAATCTGCTGTCACCCGGACCCCCCATTGAATTGAAATACAAACACATTTCACTGGGTTCTGTATTTAAAACTTACGCTGGTGCGTCTGTATTTCATTGGGGTCGCAGCAGATGTGTTGTTTGTCTTCGGAACTCGGATTATAATTATATCATGGAGGCCTGGCGGGTGGTGGGTGATACTGATATCGTATGGGAAGATTAATTGCCTTACAAATTAATGACAAAATGTCCAATCAAATCAAGAGCGTTGGTTTGAGTTTCACTTACACCATAGAGAGCAGCTAGGAATTTGGCATCCCAGTGTATGGACCAGATGCTGCTTTTTCCCCACTGCAGCGCAAGCGCCACCACAGCACCCTCTGCAGCTCCCATGAGGCATATCAAAGCTGTGAGAGTGAGCTCCGCCGGATATTCCCTCAGTGTGATAGCCTGCATCAACAAAAAAACATGACGTAGATAAGGTATTAATGAATGAATGAATATAATCACCGTCATATGTCATAACCATATCATTTAATTACGCGTTCTGAGTGCTGAGTGGTGGCCTGAACGAAACAATGTAATTAGACTCGCCACGCTGCTTACTTGCAAAATAATGAAACAAGACCAGCAGAAGCAACCGGCTGCGATCATAAGAGAGCCTTTGATCGGATCTTGATGGATTGGAGTTGTTTGGTTTCCATGATTGTTAACTCTTCCTTTCGTCCACGGCAGGTTTATAACGGGGCCTTTGATTAATGTCATCAGCATCGCTCCTCCAACTGTCACCAAAGTTCCCACTACCTTGGCTTGGCTACGCACCTTCTTAATCTTCACCTTCTCAAGCCTGTTATTAATAAATATCCATCCCTTTGTGAATGTGAACTGAATTCACAATTTTTTCTTTAATTAATAATATATTATTTCTTTAATTCCGTCGACTCTCTAGGTGATGTCAAAGTTCTATATATAGAAATTCAAAAAGATGTCCTATTTGTATCACATGATACATGTATGTCAGGCTCAGGCCAACTTGGGCCTGTTTTACTTGGAAAAAGTGGTCAGCCCAAACCAACCCGGGTTTATATATACGGGTTGATATTGCAGTAGATGGAAATGGAATGGATATACATGTTTAATTAAATCTCTAACCAACCGAGATGCCAAGTTTAGGGTTTAGGGTTTAGAGAATTAGGGGGAGGGAGGGGATATTGGTAAGCGCGCAAATTAAGAGAATAGATAAAACCTGCAAATGAAAGCCATCAAAAAGGTTAAGGCAGGAAGAATATTGCACATAGCAGTTGTAAATGTGGCTGACGTAATTCTCATTCCTGAGTAATACAGGTTTTGATCGATCACCGGCCTGTAGAGGAGAAACAGAGTTTGTCGTTAGAACTTAGAAGGGTATATATAGCTAGCTGGTTCTGGATTAGATTCTATATATCGCCATGCATGAAACGTTAACTTGATTTTTCATTTTTGTGCTTCAGAAGCTTACTCTAATAAGCCCAGTAATGCTATCTTGGCAAAGATTGTGAACGTCATCTTGGGCCTCACTTTCCTGTTAAAATGTAAATGAAGTTAGGTGCACATTGTTTGTAGAGATAGAGAGATACAGATAGATAGATAGAGAAAAGAGAGAGAGAGAGAGAGAGAGAGAGAGAGAGAGATAGAGAGACCTCTCCAGGGTGATGGCCAAAGGGCTGATAACACAAGTGGCTATAAAGTTACGGTAAACAACAAAGGTGTAATGGTTCAGTCCCTCGTCCAAAGCAAGCTTAGCTATGATAGCCATCCCTGCAAGGCCCAACTGCAGGAAGATCACAGCCAGGAAAGGCTTTGCCTTACTGAACAGACGACTAGGAGACTGCATTGGCATTTGGTCTTTCATCTTGCACCAAAACCAAACCAACCCAGACAAGTACGTCCTGTAGATTGTAGAATTAATCTACAGAAGCTATAGCTAAGGGCCTAAGGCTTTGTGGAAACCATGTAGAAGCTTTAGTGGTGTTTATATACAAGTTGATCGATCTATTCATGCATCAAAAATCATTTCCAACACGTCAGTCATACAGTGTAGGAACTCCACTAATTCCCCCTATTAAATTAATTTTCCCATCAAAACCCCATTTCATTAAACATCTTAAAACAAGTGGCCTTGCGCATTTAACTAGTCCATATCCGCCATTATTAGCAACCACAACAAGAGCCAATGTGTCTGCATTGTTTATTTGTAACTTTTTCTGAATTGGTTAATTACGACACTTACGAGCGAGGAGAGGTCTCAGCGCCTAAGCAACCTGCATTAACGATCTAGCTTAGTGGCCAGTGGTGATTGATTACAAGAATAAAGCATTTCGTCTTCTTCAGGAAATGAATTGTTACGTGTCTCTTTCTTGCTGATGACGTACGCTCTTAATTTGTGTTTAGTTTGTCTGTATAACTAATTTAATATTACTTGTGTGCCCTGCCGTGGCCGTGGACGTTTAATTTAAAACAGTAACAGTTTGTCGAAGGTAATTAATTAGAAGATGCAATACAATACTCCATGGCCAATTTCATGTCTACAAAAAATTGCAGCTTTGTTTGTATGATTAATTAATATTTACCCGGCCCTTAGTAGTTGGTAGACCCTCCCCATTCATGTCTTTACATGGTGAATTCATTCCTCTACGACTACAACGGGAAACTCTACTCTCTGATTCATTCAGCCTTGTTAATACCAATATTTTGTTTGATGTGATTCAAGTACTCATCGTTGAATTGATTGCTCAGCTGATTGTTTTGATTCTCACGCAATGCTCTGTCTGTTTCTTTTTCTTGGGTACAGAGAGAAAGGATGAACGAGTAATATTCTTATGCTCTCTGTTGTTAGAATTAGAAGCTCGTATACTGGGCTCGGTTTTTTTATCTTTTCAACTAAAGAATTTAATGTGTCATCATCAATTCATTTCTGTTTTTGGTTTGAAAATGAAGAGTAATGGTAGATTGAGCAGCAATTGGACCAGGTGGGATAGAGACAGGATATATATAAATAACCATCAGACTGGTTGTATATATCTCCTCTCTGTATAAAGAACAAATGCGTGCTTAATTAATTACCGATTGGATAGAAATAGAGCCATCAAATTGGCGTTGGTTTGGTTCAATTGAAAATAGCATGGACCGTCAGGATCCTTCGGGTTATGACTTATGACTCTCATAAAATTGGTAGGGGTGTTCTACTATGTGAATTGTTTTTCTTGTTCTTCATTTCAAAAATAAATCAAATTAAATCAACTTTTTTGAAAATCAATTGTTTCTTGAAATAAAAATACAAGAAACATGTTTTTTGGTTTTTGTTTTCAAAACTGAAATTAACCAAAAACATGTTCTTGAACATGGTTTTGAGAAATGTGTTAGCTTGTGATTATTCAATATCATGTTTCATAAATATTCATATAATTTTTATACTAGAAAATTTAGTTTTGTTTTAAAAATCAACATTTTGTTGGTTCTAAAAAGAAGTATTATTTTTCGAAACAAAATCAACTTTAGTTTTCTCTTTGAAAACAAAAACAGAGTTCAAGAACATGTTTATATATATATATATATTTTTTTTTGTTTTTTTACTGATGTAACGATTTCAAAAACAAATAAAAATAGAAAAATTCATGCTGTAGAATGCTCCCATAATGTTATTGATTCTCATAAAATTGCACTAAATCCCTTGTTTGAAGTGTTGTTTCTCACAACAAAGGATATAAGGATAAATAAGAGACTGTTTAATTCATTTGGGTGGTGAAGAAATTAAAGATTATCAATTAATGCCAATCTGTGGATTAAACCTTAAAAAATATCATCTCTAATATAATTCAATCGCTTGGTAGAATCCATTCGGTTGTGGATCTCGAGTCTAGTAATACCGAGTCTGGATGAGCTGCAATTAGGAGAGCAGATTAGCTGGACCTGATATATAGCTGTTTCACGGGCTGTGGAACCAATAATTTTGCTCTGCACCAGCCAAAAAGTGTATATGGCCACAATTATTTAGAGGGTGTTTGGTTCTGTTTTATGTTTATTCAGTAGATTTTTTGTACTTGTGTGACCGTAAAATTTAGAAACACATTTAATGAGGGGGTTTATGATACATAGGCGCCATTAGGCACCACGTCAGCAAAATACCAATAAACATCTACCCATTTCAGGAAACTCCAAAATAAAATTTCCTGAGAGGGGAGAGACGTGGATACACACAAATACAATTAATGAGGCAGATTTGCTGATGGGGTGCTTATGTGGCACCGCCAATAAAAGTTTACTCAATAGATATAAATGAAACCAAACATATATTCAATCTCTCTAGAGCAAAATGATTAATCGCAAAGCCTGTGAAACAGCTATATATCAAGTTGAGATAATCGTTTCTACAGCAATCAAGTTCAGCTCATCCTGAATCAAACCAAAGAGGCTAATTCCTTATTCTGAGAAGATTCACCGGTGCATCCAACTGGATCAGCTCGTAGTTTACCATTGCCAATAGATGTATGATGAAGGTGGGGGAAGAAAGGAAATAGCAATGTTGAATGGATGCCATGAAATAGGGTTTACGACGTACCGGGGGGTGGGGGACATTAATTGACTGTTCTGTGCAAGAATTAAAATTGTTTTTGAGGTCGTGATCCAATGGAACTAATCAACGACATTGTTACTTCCGTGGTAGACGGCAACTGCGACTACAATGCCAAAGCTAGTTTTAATATATGGACTAATTAATGCGTACCTTCATTAGCTTTTAATAAATTAAAGTCTGAACTAGTGCCCGCTTTATTTATAATGCATTAAGGCCTACTTCTGTACCCCCTCATGTATGTCTGATGTGATCGATGATGGTGCATCTATGTATTGATTAATCAATTAATTAACAAAAATGCTTTCCATTTCAGACTTACTGTATATATATGTTGAGTGTGAGTATGTGTTACGTACGTTGGCGTTAGCGTTGGCCCGGTGTACAAGCACCAATCTCCATTTTTGTGAGTATGTCACACCACTCACCACTAATTCACCACTTTAATTATGTGGAGACTCAGAGGGAAAATCAACCAAATTTTAATAGGAGCGCGGTGTCTTCTTCGTATTCCATCTGCCTTTCTAGTTTCTAGCTTGCCCACAGTTAGGGAAGAAGTGGGGGAGTTGTGTAAACCAGAGATGGTTGGTATGTACGTGGACCACTGCAACAAATTAAATTAAGGTCGTCTACTTATGCTATATATATATATGATCTATTTCCATGCATGTATTATATATATGGGGATTGGGGAGTCTATTAATTTAATTGGGTGATCTCAACCTGTTCTAATTCAAACCTTTTTTTTTTATTTTTTGTTTTTAATCTTTTGGCCTCATCAATATATCATCGTTCCGACCATTCATTCCTTAATTACTTCTGGCTTCTGTATGTGAGTTTGTGATTAATATAAATTAATCACATTTGGCAACATAACATGAATTTAAGTGGCTGTGGCTGTGGCTAGTTTAAAGTTAAATCTATCCAACTTGATTATTGCTAGCTTCCACCTTTGAATTTGAAGTTTGATTTTTATATTAATTACATGTGGGCTCCGTTTTAAGAAGCCTACGTAGTATATATGTTCATTGTTCAATGTAGTGGAGTCCGCGACTCCTTAATTACTTGGTTCGTGTTTATGCCTCCTTTTGTAATTGAATTGAAACATGGAATTAGTTGACCACCAGCCACCAGCAATCAGTAATCTCATTTCTCATTTTTCTACGGGGAAATTGGGAACCAATTACAAAATGATTAAATGATTGATGACAGCGAAATTAAAATGAAATTCATCATTTTGCTTTGTTTTTGTTTTTTTTCTTCTTCACGGGCTAAATTACCTAACGCTGTCAATAGATCAGGTCTATCCATATAACCGAATCAATTATGTCCGTTTTGGTTCTGTTGTTGGTTTTTGTTCCGATTAATAAATGAGTCGGTACCAATTTTTATTGTTTGAAACCAATTAACACCCAAACTATTATATAGACAACCATATAAATACTTCTTGATAACAATTAAGACCCGCATTGTCCCCAATGTTAGGTGGATTCAGAGTAAGGCATTCCCTATCCATTAGTGTTGAGGAATCTTCAAATTTTTCCACCTCATCCTTTCTTAGGTAAGTTTAGGGCAAGGCATCCATTCCCTATCAGAGATGGGGAATTCTTGAATTTCCTTGTCTCGTCCTTAGTGTCGGGCAAATTCAGGACAAGGCACCCACTCCTCATCAAGGATGGAGAACCTTCAAATTTTCCCCACTCCGTCCCCAATGTTGGGTGGATTCAAGGCACGACACCCACTCGACATCAACCCAATATTCAATTTGATGGCAAAAATGATCAAATCAAAAGGACATATTGAATATCAACCATATGGTAAATTTTTAAAAGTATACTAAATTGTCTTTAATTTTTCAAAAATTTTATTACATTTGTGTACTTTTGAAAATCTATTCAAATTTATTTTTAAATTGTTATTAAATAATTTATTTTCTTTTTAAATGATTTAATTATAGAGTTACACTAATTTACTTTATATTTTCTAATATAAACGAATCAATAATATCCTTTTTCCAATATTATAGTAAATTATCTTAATAATTTGTGTAATTATTGGTTCAAATTATAGTTTTCTTTTTTCCATACTCATTTATCTTTTATAATTTTCAATAATTTATAATGAAAATTACATAATTTTTCAATAGTTTTCCAAAATCTATCAAATGTAATAAAATTTCCTAAAATTTCCAAAGTATTCCAATAATTTTCAATAATTATTTAATACATTTTAAATAAGCTTTCAAAATTTTTCCAAAAGTACAAATATTATATCTTTTAATTTCCAAAATGTTATTTTACGAAAATGTATTTTTATGAAAAAATTTTGAAAATTTTATTACATTTGTGTAATTATGGAGATTTATTGAAATTTATTTTAAATTTTTATTAAATATTTATTTTTACTAAGTAGTTTACTAGAAAAATTACACTAATTTATCTTTTATTTTCCAATATAAATTAATTAACAATTTCATTTTCCAACATTATAATATTTTCTTCCCCAATCTGCATTTGGTTATTAACTATAATAATAGCAATAACTAAAATTTTTATACTTTTTGATAATTGTTAAATATAATTCTCAATTTTATAGGAATTAGTTAAAGAGTTTTCAATTTCTATAAAATATTGTTAATTGACATGAATATAACAATGTTTACCCAAGATACTTAAAAAAGTCATGGTGAGTTAATTAATAACAATACTTATTAATTTTTTAGGGAAAATTCTCAATCAGTACCATGTACTTTGGGTACTGGATTGTCGCATTTTAAAGTTTGGGGGACCAAATTGTCAATCGAACAAAAGTATAAGGTACTGATTGGGGATTTTCCTTTTTTTTTAATTTACTAACCATATTTAATTTACTAACCAAATTGTCAATCGTACTAATAAGAATATTTAATTTTTGGTAATTTACTAGCTATATTTATTAACTTTTTGATAATAACACTATTTAATACTCATTGAATATCGGTTGGATTAAATATTAATTGTATTTAACTATTTGTTAATTAATATGAATATTTTAAATGGGGGGGGGGGGGGAGAGGTTTTAAGAATTGACTGGAGAATGGGGTAATATGATACATTCCTAATGGGTTAGAGGAGATAGCTTAGGAGAGAGATTTTAGGAATATTTTTAAGTAGTTGGATTGAGAATGGTGACATGACTTAATGGAAGTTGTGGAAAGAGGAGGGGAGAGAGAGAGTCAAAATAAATTTAGGGTGAGGATAATAAAGCAAAGACATAATGATGTAGACTGTCTTACTATATATATAGATAGATGTTTAAAAGGATGATGTAAACGTTATAAACAGTATATGATATAAATTTGGTTAAAAACACTTATTTTATCAATACTGTCTTTTTATTAAAATTATATTATCAAAAATAAAGTTTTAGGTGTTAGTATCATGTGTAACTAACTATAGATATCAAGTATCTAATTGGGTCACACCCGATTATCCCAATTAACAATTTGATTTCGGTTCTGGGTTTATCTTATGGAATCAATTGATAATCAATTAAGGATTGGTACACCCATATCAAAAACCAAACCAAACCCATTGACTGCTCTACCCATAAACCCCCAACCCTGGTGATCGTTTACAAATGAATAACGTCCGAAAAAACAACATTCAGTTATGCAAAACTTGAGTTTTGATATCATGATTCATGATCTGACTTGCACCAGTACAGAATGCAAAACTGGATTCATGTAACTGAACCAACCATCCTTATCCAGTGGTAGTGGTGTCAATCAATTGGTTTTGGATTGGATCTAATTCGATCTAAATCTTATTAAATTAGATTTAGATGGCCCATTGTAATTATTGAATTGGGCCAATCCAAAATAAATTAGTTCATATTTTTATTGGTTTGAATCAGACCTAAACAAAAATTTTAATAATTCGATCATGAGGCCAAATTCTTGTCCAATTTAAAACCAATTAAAATTGAAGCCAACATAAAATCAATTTTATGGAAGAACTTTTACAAAAGCATAAGCAACTTTACAAAAATACTTTTACGAATGCACTTTTACAGAAGCAATTTTATAGAAGAACTTTTGAGAAAGTATTTTAATAAAAACACTTTTATAAAAGTACTTTTATAAAAGCACTTTTATAAAAATACTTTGTACACAAAAGCACTTTTATAAAATCACTTTATAAAAGAACTTTTACAGTACTTTTATAAAAGCACTTTTGCGGAAGTAGTTTAATAAAAGTATTTTTACAAAAATACTTTAATAAAAGCACTTTTACAAAAGTACTTTAATAAAAGTACTTTTACAAAAACACTTCTATAAAAGTACTAAAAAAGTACTTTTTAGTGGATTGGATTGGATTTGGTTTATATTGGATTTGGACTGAATTGGGTCCAGACTCACATTGGACTGGATGTGGTTGGACCAAACCAGTCCAATTGACACCTCTAGGTCCATTGATGCTGATGCCGAGCAGGCACATGTAGCAAGGCACCGCAATCCGCAAAAGTTAATTTGGCAGTGTCGTAGTGCATCCCTACCATACGTGTAGTTACAGAACGTACATGACAAAACTACTACTACTACTGGAAAGACAAACTCGTACAAAAAACAATAATACAATGAAAATCCTCTTCCAAATTCCAATGGCATTAATTCGGTTTATTGTATTTTCACTTTCTATTGCTCTGAGGCAAATTTAAAATTCAATATGCACTTGAGCTTAGGCAGAGTACTGCAGCCTCATAATCCAACAATTGGCATCACAATATTGGTGCCCAGAAAATGGTGTGAAAAAAGAAGAGGGCGACAGTAGTATGACTATTGAACTTTGGAGTCCCAAATGCCCAGAGACATGGGCTTTATATTGGGAAATAAATATACATGCCTTTCCACAATATCATGTTTTTTCATGAATTATTATTTTCTTCCACTGTTGACTTCCAGTAACCTCTGGATGTTTTCTTCAATATGCGTACTTGATTGGTTCAGGCTGCATTGCTTTTTGTACAAGTTCAGTCTGTTCTTTCAAATGAACTTGATAGAAACCAGTGGCTGTGGCCGCAGATGGAGCACGCCCAACATATTTGATGTCCTCGATGGTACCCCTGCCCAGATCTTTCATGGCAGTACAGAGCCGAGGTGCAATGTAATTATATGCACCCATATTCATTGGCTCTTCCTGACACCACACAATCTCTGCATCTGAAACATCAAAGCAAATAAATTACATAATAAGTCAGCACCATGATCCTCAAAATCACCTAATTCCACTTCCAGTTAATGTGGAACCAATCCTAACTCTACATAATCAAGAATAACCAACATATCCAGAGGGTTCGGTGGGGGCGACTGGAACCTAGAGACAATTTCTGCTTTAGAAACGACTTGCTGGAAACATCAAAAGAAATTTTCAAACACTCAGCAAGTTCCTCATGACATTTTATGGTTTAACAATCCTTGGCAGTATTGGCATCACAAACAGATCCATCAGACTGATGACATTGATTCTTTCTTCTGCCTTAAGATTATATGGTTCAAAACACATCAGACTAGACTCTAGGGTCAGCAGCATATAAACACAACGTTCACGTCTCCAATCCTTCAGTTATACTTTTCTTTGTTTTTAAGATTTTAAGGTTTGAACAGTTTAGCATTTCAGAAATCCTTTCCATATTTCCATGCTATATATATAAAGACAAGTTAGATGAACCTACTTGGATATCTCCTTAGCTCTCGTTGGATCAGATCATAAGGGAAGGGGCAAAGCTGTTCTATCCTGCAGATTGCAATGTCACTGCCATTAATTTTCTTCCGCTCTTCGTCAAGCTCATAATAAACCTGCAAACAATATTTTTTTTGAATGTACATTAAACCAAAGAATATAATAGTTCTATCTTTGAAATTTCTTGCAAATGTAAACAGAAAGAAATAACAAACAGCAGTTACATACTTTTCCAGAGCAGAGAACTAGTCGCCTGATGCCCTCTTCAAGATTGGAGTGGTCATTCTGATCCTTTATAAGACGCTTGAAACGAGTCCCTTGTTTGTCAAAACCTGGGTGGCCTTGGACATCATCAAACTCAGATAAATTTGATTTGCATTCCTTGTGGCGTAGCAGGTTCTTAGGAGCCATTACAATGAGTGGTTTTCTGAATTCTCTGTGTATCTGAGAGATGAAACCATACACTGTTAGAGGAGAAATTCATCTAGAATATGCAAAAGGAATATTAGTATGGAAATTAGAAATATGTACCTGGCGCCGCAGAACATGGAAATAGTTAGCTGGGGTTGTAACGTTCACAACCTGCCAATTGCATTCTTGGATCTGCTTCCTAAGTGTTGGATCCATCTCAGGTATAACGTGAGGATTATCATCGCTCATCTGCATTTGGACAAGATGGGGTCATTTTTAGTTTATTTTTCTTTCTTACCCTTTTCCATTTTTTCTGTGTATGTTTTTTGTTTCTTTTCATTTCTTTCTTTTTTGGGGGTGGGGGGCTCAGGTCAAAGAATCAAGATAGAAGATAAATCAAGAGCAAAATGGTATTCTAAGTAGACAGTTTTGAGTTTGATACTATCTCTTTATTGTTTTAATCCACAGAAAAGAAGGATTTCATGCTATAGTCCAATCATAACCCAGTGTTTTAAAAGTGCAAGGCACAAAAAAAGCACAAGGGCCAATTTGCGCCTGAGGAGCAAGGCGCAAGGTGAGGCGCACGCCTATTTAAGAAAGTCGCAAAACTACAAAAAAAGGTAAAAAAATTTATAAAAAAAGTCAGAAATTTCAAAAAAATGCAAAAAATATTAAACACAATGTTAATAAAAAATAGAAACTTAAAATTTAAAATAAATGATTTAAAAAACCTATTATCTAAAATTAAAATACATAAACATAACATGTAAAGTGCATTCAAATGAAAAATTAAAAATAAAAGTAAACATATAAAGCATTTTCAAGCATGTAAAACCCACAATCTCTTTTTTTCCTTAATTGCATTGCTTCAAGTAGTTAATGTGATGTAAAACATATTGCATTCTTGATTCTATGAGTCGCCTTTGTACCATGCCCCTTGAGGCAAGCCCAAACAAGTCTATGTTAGGGTCTGAAATTCCTATTTCTCACATAAAAAATAATGATTTTATAACTTTCATTGCCTTTTAAGAAGCTTTGAGAACCCCCTATTCGCTAATGTTGTTCATTCATTCATTGCAATAAAATATCTTCTTAAAAGGCAATGAAAGTTATAAAATCATTATTTTTTATGTGAGAAATAAGAATTTCAGATCCTAACATAGACTTGTTCAGGCTTGCCTCGAGGGGCATGGTCGGGGGTCCAGGGGCGGAGCCCCCAGCCCAGTTGTTAGACTCAAAAAAAAAGCAAAAAGGCGCACGCCTGGGCTGAGGCGCAAGGCGCATCAGACGCACGCCTAGGCACACCAGGCATGCGCCTTTTGAAAGGGGTGCACCTAGGACCTAGGCAAGACACATACCCCAAAATGCGCCTCACTTGTGCACCTAGGTGCACCTTTTAAATCACTGCCATAACCCAACTAATCTGGGGAAGGATGTGGTTGAATGAATCAAATTCAAGTTTGATTTCAAGTGGAACAGCTCATTTTGGGTTTCATTACTTTTTGAATGTTCACTTCCTATGGTTGGGTTTGGATAGCCATGATGCAACTCTACAGCCCAATAAGCACTACCATATATTTTAGGCACGAGGAAAATCCAATAGTTAGACAATACCTGAAGGAATCGCTCCAGTCGTGCACTAGAATGTTCAGGACCCTGACCATCATACCCATGAGGAAGCAGCACAACGAGCCCAATTTGGCGTAGCCACTTTGATTCCCCACTACTCAAGAATTGATCAAATATCACCTGAGCACCATTTGCAAAATCACCGAACTGAGCTTCCCAGATTACCAAGGAATTTGGGTTTTCCATTGAATAACCTAACTCAAACCCAAGAACACCAAACTCTGAAAGAGAGCTGCAGATGGGGTGGGGAGAAGGGGAAAAAACAACAATAACAAATGTTTCAGTATATTAGAATCCAAATTAAGTATTAATCTTTATTACAGCTTGGAGGTATTAGAATACTGACTACAGAGTTTGAAATTTCTGAACTTTATCTCAGGGGTTATTTGAATTTATGAATAAGAAAATTTAATGGTTAACACGAGCAGGATTTAAATAGGGTCTTGGGGGGGTAAAAGAAAACTATTATAAGATATTTCTCAGATTTTTGAGTAACAGCTTTAAATAGCTGTACATTAAATCAAAATGATACAAAAAAATCAAAATGACAAAATCTTTAAAGCTCAACGCTGTATTAATACTCAGCATTAAACCAACATGATAATGCTGAAGTAAGAGTAATGGTAAACTACCCACTCCTAGGACGGAAACAAAAAATGTCCACATTTAAAATGCTCCAATTGAAACCCCTTCCTCCAGAGTCTCTGTCATCATTGCCATTGGAGAATATTTGTTCTCTGCTATGCAACCAAATTAATGCAATATAGTTGTCAAAAACTTATAATTTACGATATGATTCACACTTGTAGTCATAGATCCCAATGGTTTTGATGCCAATCTTATGTCTATAACTTTGAAAAGACTTGGGATTGTGTGAATTTTATAATTTTATTTATGATTCTACAGTTTATATATTCATGCAATTGAAATCAAATTCAATTGAGACCTAGTTCTCTACTTTGTCATTCCTTTGTTTCTTTTGTATTTTTTAAGGGGTTGGAGTAAGATTTATAGAAGATATTAAAACCTATAAACCTTATTGAGTTTGCTTTCCATATGCTAAAGAGTTATTATATCATTTTACACTTCAGCGTATGAGTGGGAAAAACTATTGTATCAAGTAAATTTATGCTAGACATGGATTAAATATGGGGCAAGATCACTTTTTTCTATTACCATATATGCTTTTAAATTCTGACAAATTTCTAAGAAACAGAAAAAAATGTTACAAATTACTATATAGTTCATAATTGAATTTGGCAATGTCTGCAATTTACAACATTATTACAATTTTTACAAGATAGTGGCAACAGTGAACTTCTACCTGTACCTTCCTCTATGGTGCAGGAAGGTTAGGTCTCACATCATCATAACAACAACAACAACAACAAATTCCTAGTCAACCGATGGATACTCTCATAATCTGGGGCACCCGGAGTTCAAGGAGGGCAGAAAGGCTTTTCCTTTTTTTGGGGGGTGGGGTGGGGATGGTGCGCTTAAAATTGTTCTTGTCTTCTCTGTTCCTACAGGAAAGGTGACTGGGGTTACCTATGAAACTTCCATCAAAATTCAATTTTACCCTTTGTTGTGTTGAAGGGATTCAGCTTTCCTGAATAAATAGGCTTTGAGGATGAAGAACCTGCTACTACACTTCCACCATTCATTATATTGTCATCTGGGAATTCTGTGCTAAATCAAGGGTTTTCAACCAATGTACTATCTTGATGGTTATGCAGTCAATAACTTCCTCCTTAAGAGTTTTCTTGCCCATGAAAAATTCTATTAACCAATGTACTACCTTGATGGCTCTCCACATTAATCTTCCCCTCTTCTTTAGTCGTCTAAAGAAGCTTGTGTCTAAGGGTGTCAACAGACCGGTTTTGGATTGGACTCTGTCCAAATCAAAATCAATTTGGACAGATTGGACAGACCAATAAGACATAATGAATTGGACCAGTCCAGACTTAATGGACCAAAGTATTTATTGGACCCAATCCATCCATAATGGATTTATATTGGATTAGGTTAGATTTAACCAATATCCGGTCCATTCATAGACGATAAGAATACAGATGTCAATGAACCAGATTTGGATTGGAACAAATATAAACTAAAACCAAATTGAATAGATTGGATGAGGTTAGATTTAACCAATATCCGGTCCATTCATAGATGATAAGAATACAGATGTCAATGAACCAGATTTGTATTGGAACAAATATAAACTAAAACCAAATTGAATAGATTGGACGGTCTAGACATTGAATTGGACTGATCCAAAATGGTCCAAAGTATTCATCAGATTGGATTGGACCTGGTCCATTTGCAATGGACTCATATTGGACCGGATCAGATTGAACCAAGTCTGGTGCAATTGACAACCCTACTTGTGTTCAGGCCCACCACATCTGAGGAAGGGGTCCACCTGCAACAAAAGCGAAAAGAGAACCAAACCCAAATAAAAGACACAAATCAACAAGAGGTTAATAGGTGTGTTGCCATTTCACCATGACCTAAGCAAAGGATACAAGTATGGGGTGAAAGGCACCAATTCGGCCTTCTTCTTTAAAGCACATCAATAGTGTTGATTCATTCGAGAATCACCTCTCAGTAGAAGGTCCATATTTTTTAATGCATAGGATTACATCGCCTCCCAGTACATTGAAGAAAGAAGAACAAGTTAAATAATTTAAGGGGAAGCCGACCAAATTCTACTATCTAAGCAAGAATAATCCAAAAACACTGTACTTAGGAAAGAAATAAATCCATCAACAGCCGCCATTTCAGTCTCCCCCAGTCCTCTCCTTAGCCCAAGTCCTAAGAATCCCCATTAACACACACAAAAGAAATAACTTTCCACTCATTTAAAAGAAAGGGAATAAATAGAGGGGAATCTATCCTTAGGAGAGGTTTTCCCAAGCCAAACATCTTCCCAAGAACACACTTTGTAACCCACACAAACATTATACCTGAAGAATAGGAAGGAAGGCAATATACCATGTATAGCTTTCTGGGGAACATTGATAACTATGACCTAATAGGCATGATTGTGATTCTTGATGCAAGGAACCAATCATAAGGAAGACATGCAGCAGCGTAGACTATGATGTCAATGTGAACTCCAATGCACCTAGAAGGTTTTATAGGATTCTACCTCAGTAGTTGAAAAGTTGATCTCCTAATAGACTACCAAAAAAAAAAGATCTCCAAATATACTATAAAAACTGATCTTCAACAGGAAGTATAATTACCACAATGGAACACATAGCAGGTCAACACTTGAAATAAACCATGCATGAAGTGCCCAAAAATGGAATAAAAAAAAACCTAGAAAGAAGATTTCAAAGAGGTAGAACTAGAAATCTTGTGGAACATCATATTTATCAATAACACAACAAACCAACCGACTTCTTTTTTTTTTTTTGATAAATAACTGAAGCTTTTCCAATAAAATAGAACCACCCAACTTCACACCAGAGTGTGCAGCAGGCCAAAAAATACAAAGCACTCAACATGTCAAAAGACATTGTGCAAAATAAGATTTCCCTATGGAACAATTGTGATTCCTACACATGATCATGCTATTGAAAAGAATAAATTCATCATATCATCCACCAGTATAGACATGAATGTACAATTTAATCCATGAAATGAAAGAAAATTCATAATTAATGACCTGCAAATCTGATGGAAGATAAAAGATCAAATGTAGAAAAGTTGTTGAATAGCACCTGTTGCTCACAGTAAACATCTCTTCATTTTGATTCATGATAACATGGTCCAAGGGACAGTACTTCTCCCCAGTTTCCTGATCATGAATTACTGAATGCCGATGACTAAATGTACCTCTTTCAACATCCTGACCACTCAGCCTAACATGATTACCTTCAGCTAGCAATGTAGCAAAAGCAAGTGCTTCACCAACAGCCCAGTCAATGCCTTCCCCTGTTTCAATCATTTGAGCACGCTGCTCAAAAATCTTCTTTACTGCTCTGTGAGGCTTGAAATTTTCTGGCACGGTGGTGATTGCTTTTCCAACATTCTTCAGTATTTCAGGTTTAACCCTGTATAACCAATCAAATAGTAACTTCAGTTAAATAGCTTCAAAGCTATCCTTGAGAAAACAGAAAATGTACCAAACATACCCAGTGTTCCGTACACGTGAAAGCTGTTCGGGTGATTTAAACCCAGACCAGTAAGCTGAAAGCCAGTCCCTTCTTTTTGGTACATAGTCTTTGCTGCTCAAAAACTCTTCATTAAGAATGGAGATAACCTTATTGTGTATATTGTCAATGTCTTCTTGTGTGACTTGCCCAGACTCAAGGAGATTCTTCTGGTAAATCTCTAAAGCAGATGGATGGTTGCGAATGATCTGTTAATGCCCAAATACATCAACAACACCAGAATTTAATTAATAAACTTTCAGTAGTATATGTATGCAATAAAAGAATGCCTTGTTTCTTCAAGAAATAATAAACAAATGTTATTATACACAAGAAGAATAGAAAACTCACTTGATACATTTTAGGTTGCGTGAAAGATGGCTCGTCAATCTCATTGTGGCCAAATCTCCGGTAACACACTATATCAACCACTACATCAGAGTGGAATGTCTGGCGCCACTCAGCTGCAAGCTCACAGACATGAACCACTGCCTCCATGTCATCACCATTTACATGGAATATAGGGGCATTCAAGGCTTTCGCAACATCAGTACAATACTGTGAAGATCTACCAGATCTTGGATCAGTTGTGAAAGCCACCTGGTTGTTCACCACAATGTGGATGGTCCCACCAGTTGTGTAGTTGGGGAGAGCACTGAGATGCAGAGTCTCATAAACAACACCCTGTCCAGCAAAGCTTCCATCCCCATGAATCAATACTGCCATATTCTTTGTCCTTTCATTATCGTTAGAATAATATTGCTTTGCTCGGGTTTTTCCAATTACAACTGGATCAACAGCTTCCAAATGACTAGGGTTAGCAACCAAAGACAGATGAATTCTCTTCCCACCCCTTGTTGGCCGATCATAAGAAGTACCCAAATGGTACTTAACATCACCAGTTCCCGTGTAAAGACCAACTTCATCAACAGGCTTTGTACCACCACTGAATTCACTGAAGATCTGAGCAAGTGGCTTTCGGACCACATTACCCAGTACATTCAGCCTTCCTCTATGTGACATGCCAATAACAATGCTCTCAACCCCAAGATCAGATGCTCGGTCAAACATCTCTTTCATACCAGGAATCAAAGTTTCTCCACCTTCAAGGCCAAACCTCTTTGCAGCTGTCCATTTTGTGGCCAAGAAGTTCTCGAACTGAGTGCTCCATATGAGCCTATCAAGAATTACTTCTCGACGCTGCTGGTAGTATTGCCTAGGGGTTGGTGTCTCGATCTTGTCCCTCAACCAATTACACTTCTCACGATCAGCAATGTGCATATACTCATAGCCAATACTTCCACAATAGGCTTGTTCAAGGCGCGTTAGTATGGCACGAAGGGTTTGCACTGGACGGTTCTCAGACAGGAAGCCCGACATCCTCCACACTCCAAGGAAGAATTCCCTATCAAGATCAGCTTCTGTGAACCCATAGAGAGCCGGGTCCAAATCATCAGGGATCTCACGTTCCTCCAGGCCCAAAGGATCCAACTTGGCTTTCATGTGGCCATTAACCTGGTATGCTCTGACGAGTAACAACAAGCGCATGCTCTCTTGGATCGTCTGGCCAGATATTCCAGGCGATGTGGCGGCCTGCCCGACGAAATTTCTGAAGAAATTGTCCCATGATTCATCCACGCTATCGGGGTCAGCTTCCCAGGCCCTCTGTAGCTCTTCTAAATAGACACTGCTCGTGCCATCAAGGAAGCTGTCTGTTAACCTCGAGAGGGGCACAGGACGAGGAACAGGCGCAACTTGTGCCTTGGGTTTAAAGACGGTGGAGTGAAAGTATCGATTCTGTGATGGAAGCAGCGCCCTTACCCTCGTCGCATAAGACCCTGCCTGAACTAAATTCCTCCTAACAGCTAATCTTGCCACACTAGAAGCAGCTCTGAACCAAGACATTATTATCAATATCAATTCCCAAGCGACTCGATTTAACTTCAACCGAAACCCACTTCTTCAATCAGCTTCAAATGCTAGCCCTGGTCACCCAATTCCTATCAAAGTCTAACTGCACAAAGACAAGAAGAAGAAAAAGAAAAAATTAACTGAGCATTTTCATATCCACCACCAATGAACACTATACTTTTTTAGGAAATGATTAAATAATGAACATCTACGAAATAGTAAACTCAAGCACATTTGCAACAGCTAACAGAGAAGAAACCCAGTGGGTTTAAGCCAACAACAAAAACAATAAAGAACAACGAAAGAAAAAAAAAAAAAAAAAGAAACTTGGCGATAAGATCGAATTGGAGAGAATGGAAAATAGAATTGGAGAATAAAAACCGTACCCAGATGCTTAGACTTTACGGGAACCCTAACTCACAGCGAACCGGTCATTCCTCTCTCAGACTCTCACCCCCAACAGCTCCTCGTGGCTATGCCAACATCTTCTCGAACCTATTCTGCTTCCTTTCCATTCTTGAATGAAAGACTTCTCCCCTTCCGTTCACCATTATTCCTTCCCATTCTAGTAGTTTTGGTGGCAATCTGGCAGATGACCCGCAGTTAGGCCATCCAAGCAAAAGCCAATAGGCAAAAGCCGCGTGTAGCACTGACTATTTTACCATTTGACTTTGTCTTGTAGGTAATAGACCGCAGCAGTTTCTTTTTGACTAGAACACATTACATCATTTTACCGAATGGTAATAATAAAAAGTTAAAACAGGATTGATAAGAACGAGATCACGGGTCACATGTACATCTCAGCGTGCATTGGAATCATCTTCCGTACGTATCATGAAAGATGTTCTCAGTATACGGTTCAGATGTACTGGGCGCCCGTGGGGCGCGCTCGGTGGGGCGCAGATTACTCGCTAAGAACACGGAACCTTGTAGGAATTACAACAAATCAACGGAGAATGACGTTGGCCATGACGTACAGGCGCACTCAGGCACCCATTCGCATTGTAGGATGTCTCGATTTGGAGGTGTTTGGTTCGAGATGGGATCTCCTGCCAACAAAGCACTTCCAACAGCCTACCAAGTACCAACTAATCGCACATCGCACATTTCACCATCATAGTGGAATCCATCATAAAAATGAAGTCACATCTGTCCTCACGTGCCTCAAAACGTTCCACAGCACATTTCATGGGTGTATTGGGAACATCTTTGAATGATAAGCACTGTTTTCAAAACCTGGTCGGACCGGATGGTCAGACCGATGATTTTGGTCAGCAAACCATTAAACCGACTCATTAATCATTCCAACCACTCAAATGGTTTTGACCATTTTCTAATTTTTTAATTTTTTTTAATTTTTTTGTTACAATGGGCTAACTGTTTGCATCGAATTGTCGGACCATTCGAATCGGTAACCGGACCCCTAACTGGTTCAATAACCAGTTCGTTTTTAAAAAACATGATGATAAATATAGAAGATATTCTCAATGCAAGCTAAGATATACATGTGGGGCGTTGTTTGAGGAGATCGGTTGAACAATCTTTACAGCCTTGCATCGTGAATATCTCCATTCTTCTATGCTTTATTTCATGGGGAGATATTCCCAATGTAAAGTTATGATGGCTGTTCGAATGGGAAAATAGGACTCACGATGTGTGGTGTCGATCATGTTGGTTGGGTGTTAGAACGTATTTTATGACAGAAAATGTTGATTTCATTGCTATTCTTGAAAATGGTGCCATGTCAGAACCATATCAGTTATTTGACAAAACCACATCTGCGCCCCACATGTTCCCAATGCATGGTTGAGATATAGTGTGGGGTGTACTCTATCTGGGCACATATGTGAATTCTTATTTCACCATTTTTTTGAAGGATAAATCTTATTTGACTTGAAGGAATTGAATCGATACTAAAAAATTGGTCTCAATTTGTAAAACATTATGTTGACGTTTTTTAACATTGGGTGACCATTGCAAGGAATTGTTCTGATTAAGCCATAAATGCATCGAATTCAAAATAAGGCACCGTTTGGCATGCCTTTTTGCATAGGCTGTCAACTTTTTAGGAACCTAGCAATTCGTTGTATGTTTGGCATCATTGTTGTTGTTCTAGAAAATGGCGACACATCAACGCCACATCGGAAAAAGGTAAAAAAAGGTCCTCATTGCAGTGATGCAGCACCCAACGTGGTCATTATTTGAATTGATATGATGCATCGCAATGCACTATATCATAAATGCTTCTCCTGTGCTTCTAATGAACCCTAACCCTCTTTTGCATTTTTTAAGTCGCTTGAGGTCGAGTGCAGCTAGTCACAGAGAATTAAACAAAACATTGGAGATTAGTTCTATTGTCTGTTTGGTTACTGGACTTTTTTTCATTCATTGGAAGTCTATGTTCTTCAAGTTCCTTTTTTCAGTCATCGTTTGTTCGGTCGCCGGAGATATTAGGTCTATATTCTTCAAGCATTCCAAGTTTTTTTTTCTATTTTTTTTGTTTTGGTCGATTAGTGTGATATTTGCTCTTTCATCACTTGCAAAAACAAATCCTTGTTTCCTTCACCATTCTATCATTCTAATTGTTGATGCTCAGATTGGCTGAGGACAACACTATCAATTTACTCCCTAAGCCCGAGTGGATCCAAGATGCTTGAGGTCTGAGGACCGATGTAATCGAGGAGCGGAGTCTGAGGTGAGCAAGGTCCGAGGTTTGAGGGCCGAGGGTCCAAGGAGGATAATATCCGAGCATCAACACTAATCACCATGTTTTTAAATAGAGGAGACTTTAATTTGCTCTTTCATCATTGTTTTTTATGTTTATTTGATTTTAGTATATATAAATTCATAATTTTTCAACAGAGGAGACTTCTTCAGTTTTTCTATTTTTTCAATTTGCTCTTCTTCACTTTTTCACTATAAGTAAAATAATTAAGAATATCTTTGAATCGACATCAGTTTTGAGAACAAATGAGACTTTAGTTTGGAATTGTTTCAAGTCGACTTGAAACAATCAAACTTAATTACAGTTTGCTTTTCATTATTTTGCCACATCTGATACTCACATTGATGGAACAATAATTGTGTTTTAGTTGTGCTTCAATTGTTTCAAATCGAACCTGATTCGGGGTTTTATTTTTTAACCATTCAGATTCATATGTGGCAAAACCTGATTTCAATCGAACCTAATTGCAGCCCCAAAACCTACATACCCCCAACTCTTACATAGATCATAATCTTCTCTATTTATTTATACTAGTAATTAAGCACGTGCATTGCACTTATGAATTCTTTTTCATATTAATTACTTTAACTATAGATATATCATAGTTAGGATAAAAATTTAAAATTAATAAAAGTAACAATATGGTTAAAAATAAACTTAAATACTTGTACTAAATGTGCACCTACAGAAACGTATGAATTCTTTTTCTTTTTCTTTTATTATTATTATTATTATTATTATTATTATTATTATTATTATTATTATTATTATTATTATTATTATTATCATTATTATTATTATTATTATTATTATTGTTATTGTTATTGTTATTGTTATTGTTATTGTTATTGTTATTGTTATTGTTACTACTACTACTACTACTACTACTACTAAATTTTGTATTCCATTTTTGTCTTAAATAAAAATAATTATTATTTTAACAATTATTTTTATTTAATATGATGAATATATAATATTAGAAAACTTACAAAGTGTCTTTGACAAAACTCTATACTTTTTATACAAAACTATATTTTATTATTATTATTATTATTATTATTATTATTATTATTATTATTATTATTATTATTATTATTATTATTATTGTTGTTGTTGTTGTTGTTGTTGTTGTTGTTGTTGTTGTTGTTATTATTATTACTATTACTATTACTACTACTACTACTACTACTAAATTTTGTATTCCATTTTTGTCTTAAATAAAAATTATTTTTATTTTAACAATTATTTTTATTTAATATGATGAATATATAATATTAGAAAAGTTAGAAATGTCTTTGACAAAACTCTATACTTTTTTATCTTTTTTGTTCTATCTTTTTTTTTTAATATTTATTATTCAATTTATGACATCATGAATTTCTTTGAAAAGTTGGATCATTGACACACTATTTAAATAAAAAAATAGATTCTGATGAGGGCGGATTTGGCCCTCCAATGATATTGTGACACATGGCACCTCAAAACAACTAGGTGACACCCGGAACCACTTAGGCAACAACTTGCCTTAGCCAAGTTGATGGTGTCTCAGTCCCACTTGGCGGCCTAGCCCAGGCGCGACCTGGCGGCCTGGCATAGGCGTCGACCTGGTGACCTGCAAGACGTGCTTGCCAACAAATTCGGCATGCATATCCTAACACTCCCACGATCCTTGGAATTTGGCCCACATGTCGAACGATCCAGAGGGTGGTCATCGTGCATGGCGATTGCCTCTAGGAATCTCAAACCACTTAGGTGACTTCTCGAAAATCTCGGATATGGTGCGTGAAGCCTACGCCAAACAATGCCTATATAAAGGCACCAACCCCAATGACATGAGGGGGGCAAATAAGCATATTCTAACTCTCATACTTTGTGATTTTTAGCTCGTAATCTATTATGAGAGTACTAACTTAAGCATCAGAGCGACCTCGCCGGGTTAGCCACCCTGGGTCCTTTGACATTGATTCTTTGCAGGTCTAGAGAACTATGAAACTCAACAATCAATCCAGCTCGACACTCTGGTCAACTCGTCACTTAACCTACCTAGCTCGGCCCAGTCAGTTCGGCACCTAACTTGCCCAGCTCGGCCCAGTTAACTCGACACCTAATCTGCCCCCAGCTCGGCATCCAAGTCCTCATCCAGGAAAAGTTCACTTTCGGCCTCTGAGTCATCGGCCACTTGGAAGCAGACCAAATGACGAGGTACTTAGCACAAAAAATTGATACATGACCAAAAATTGATTCATCAATTGGCGCCATCTGTGGGAATCGCTACAAAAAGCTAAGTTCTCATCCTCCGAAAGGCTGAGTCCTCTTCTTCTAGAAAGCTAAGTTCTCACCTTTTAGAAACTAAAAGCTCTCACTTTCTAGTTTCCATTTTTTATGAACTCAAAGACTAAGCAAGAAGTTGATGGCCAATAGACTAAGCAGCTCTACCAATTTTAAATGCCCCTGCCGGTCGAGCCTTCCAAGGCTCCCGTGCGAGTTGGTGACCTAAAGTCAGTAGTGCTGCCCCAGTAGGTCGAGCTCCTAGTAGCTTCTTATAGGAGTGGGTAACCGACGTCACTAACGAGGCTGATGCAGCGTAGCCGTAGCTCTAAGGTGTCGAGCTGATAAAAGACCTCGACACTACATAAGACCCAGTCGCCTCTTCGGCATGGCCAAAATCAAAGATCAAGGAGAGTAGACTACAAGTCGCACCTAGAGCTTAAGGGCTAAAGTGCCGAACTAGCAAGGACTTCGGCACCACATAAGACCCAGTCGCCTCTTCGACGTGGAGTGCAATTCGCTCCCAGAGCCTAAGGAATTGAATCGACACTTACGAGCTCATCGAATTAGTCATTTCAGGCCAAAAGGAGCAACCTACTCCCTTCGCCGAGTTACTTTCAGCTTGGGAGTGGGGGGCAAATGATGAGGGCGGATTTGGCCCTCCAATGATATTGTGACACATGGCACTTTGGAACAACTAGGTGACACCCGAAACCACTTAGTCAACAACTTGCCTTAGCCAAGTTGATGGTGTCCCACCTAGAGGCCTGACTCAAGCGCCGGCCTGGTGACCTGCAAAACGTGCTCGCCGACAAATTCGGCATGCATATCCTAACACTCCCACGATCCTTGGAAGTTGGCCCACGTGGCGAACGATCCAGAGGGTGGTCAACGTGCATGGCGACTGCCTCCGGGAATCTCGAACAACATAGGTGACTTCTCGGAAATCTCGGATATGGTGCATGAAGCCCATGCCAAACAATGCCTATATAAAGGCACCAACCCCAATGACATGAGGGGGGCAAGTAAGCATATTCTAGCTCTCATACTTTGTGATTTTTAGCTCGCAGTCTACTATGAGAGTACTGACTTAAGCATCGGAGTGACCTCGCCGGGTTAGCCACCCCGGGTCCTCTGACATTGATTCCTTGCAGGTCTAAAGAACTACGAAGCTCAACAATCAATCCAACTCCCCACCAGGCAGCTCGGCTCTCTGGTAAGCTCGGCACTCTAGTCAGCTCGTCACCAAACCTACCTAGCTCAGCCCAGTCAGTTCTACACCTAACCTACCCAGCTTAGCCCAGTTAACTTAGCACCTAATCTGCCCCCAGCTCGGCCTGGTCAGCTCGGCATCCAAGTCCTCATCCAGCAAAAGTTCACTTCGGCCTCTGAGTCATCGGCCACTTGGAATCAAACCAAATGACGAGATACTTAGCACAAAAAATTGATACATGACCAAAAATTGATTCATCGGCTTTGCTTTTGAATCAATTTTAAATTATATATTTCATCTACATTATATACATAATTTTTACTTATCACACATCATTTTTGTTTGACATAATCAATATATAATTTTTTATATATTCTTTTGATTACATGTACTTTTTATTATATTTTAAATATTTATTATTTAACTATTATATCATCGATTAGTCCATTTGACCCAAACCACTAACCCATGACCCAAAAGAATAATAGTTTGATTTCTAGGTTGACATTAAATTTTGTATTACATTTCCATTGTTGATAAATTATACCTTATGTATAATAATTATTTTTGTGATTCTTTGTATTTTCTATTTTTAAAAAATTTATTATTTGATTATGATATTATTTTAGTATTTCTAGGTTGATTTTAATTTTGGCATTTCATTTTCATCATTTATAAAAATACTTCTTACATTTCATACTTATTTTTGTTTAGTATAATGAATATACAATATTAATGACATGCCAGTTCATTTTATTATTCTTTTGTACTATATATTTTATTTATTTTAATTTTTTATTATTTAATTATGACATTATTTATTAACGGATTTAACCCCAAATGGTTGAACTGCTTACCCACCACCAAGAGAGAAGAAAATGGTTTTGTTTTTAAATTATTTTTTAAAATATTTATTTTTATATTATTAAAATTAATGTTGTGGGTTCAATTAATAGAATTTAATGATGAGAAAAATATATCTTAAATATAGGATTTAATAAGAGAATATGCCTTAGATATGAGATTTAATGAGAGATAATAGGAAAACAGTTTTACTTCCAATTGGTTTTAAATTTTACCTTTCATTTCCACCATTAATAAAAACATTTCTTATTTATAATCAATGTTTTTAACTTGTTGTTGACATGCCCGATTGAACCATTTGAACCATCACTCGGCCTTGATTCTAGGTTTGGTTCTGTTGAAACTCTCCATTTGGTTAAAAATCGTCTAACTTTGGGCAATTCAACTGATAAGGGGTGATTTGGCCCGAACTAATGAATGAAAGACACATGGATGCGACCTTCCAGCCAGGCTATGACTTGACACCCCTCGCCACCTCAGTAGACCGGGCCACTTCGGGCACCTCAGTCATCTCGGGCAAAACTAGAGCCAGGGGACCTCGGTAACTGCATACATCGAAGTGGGACACGGTGGATTCTAGAAGCTCGCCTACGGTCTCCGAGCTTTCCGGGATTATACCGCACAATTGTAGGGCTTATCCTCATCCCGCCCGAATCGGATGGAAGCGATAAGCCTTATGAGTTAGCACGATGGCCACCATCTAAAATGGAACGGACTTCTACCTCTCACTCTGAAGATCCCGGAGAGACCCCTTCAGACTCATGACAGCTCAACTATATAAGGTCTTTGAATCCCCTAAACAAGGTACGCATGATTATTTGCTCACTAGCTCTCTCGTACTCAAACTTTCAGCTCATAACCAAGATTACAGTACTGACTTAAGCATCGGAGCGACCCCGACAAGTTAGCCACCCCAAGCTCTCTGGTCTGTCTTCTTGTAGTTCGAACTAGCTTGCTACGTGACCAACTTCCAGATAACCCTCCAACTAGGAGCTCTCAGATCGCGCACCATCATCAACCATTAACATGTTCGACCCAGTAACCAAATCACATGTTGTGCACCTAATTATGTGCAAACTTTTAAAAGCATAACTTTATACTCCGATGTTGGACTGGCTTTTTTTTTAATTTGGAGTAACTTTTCAAGATCCATATGTCCTAAGGGCATTATGTGCCTTGCATTGCTATTCTCATGAAAAAAAACCCTTTTTTTGGTGCCAAATTGCATTTTTTATATTTTTTATAAATCAAAATTTAAAATGGAATTAAAAAAATAAATAAGTGTGACATAATACATATATTATATGTAATATATGTAAAACATAATTATACTATTTATTGATAAAATATGTATTTTTACACACACACACGCATAGTATTGATGTAGAACAGTTTGACTTGTTTGACCTTGACAGTCAAACTAGTGACTTGTGAGTCGAAGGCAAAAGCGAGTCAACCTCTAGGTCGGTTTTTAAAACATTGTTTATAATATTTATTATTATTTAATATGCCAAATATATGATGTTAAAAACGTCCCCATTTTTTAATTTTTATATAATTTTTCTTTTTATTATTTAATTGTGGCAACATGGATTGGCCCATTTGACCCAAATGGTTTAATTTCTTACCACCACCTAGATGAAAACACTATTTTTTCCAAGAAAAAATTAAAAGTATAAGTTTTTATGTTATTGATATTGTTAATTTATTATGTATGTATTTAATTATAGGATTTAATGATGAGAAGAAACAAAGAAGCCTTATCCATTGGTCTAGAATTTTTTCTATATTAATGTATGAATTTTTCTATTTTTTCCATGTAATTTTCAAAATTTTTGCCATTTTCCTCACGATTTCCTGAATTTCTTCTTTTTTTATAGTATGTTCAACAATTAGGACCATAGGATGAAATAGGTGTTTTTTTCCACTGTTGGATGTAAGATAATATATATATATATATATATATATATATATATATATATATATAGAGAGAGAGAGAGAGAGAGAGAGAGAGAGAGAGAGAGAGAGATGCACCGGATAAAAGGTACCAATGCTGGAAATGTTTCGTGGAGCATTGATACCAAATAGAAACATTGTTGTTGCTTCAGAAAACGTTCTACCTGACACCAAAGTTTCCAAACCAAAAAAAAATACATCATTTTCTTAAAAAACGGTACTGCCAACCCACACATCAACAGCACCATGTAAGAAATTGCCTTGATTTTCAATCTTTCTCGGTTTGATTGGGAGAAGATCTTTGGGTTGAAAGATTGTACCTCAAAAAGCGTGAAAAACTCAATTCGGAAGACTAGAAATTGAGCTTCTCGCATTTTCTCATATTTAATTTGGTTATGTTTGGTTTGAAAGAAATGGCGGGGAGAAGGTATGGGAAAACTATACGCTATCCCTTCCTTTAGCTACCTAAAAATTCTGTTCTGTGGGACTTCACAATAGATTCTTCATATTTAATTATCTAAAAAGACAATTGAAATAATAGTGTGGCTTCTCTCATTGACGACAAAGATTACATGAATTACGGTAATTAAGCTATACCACGTGATCCGATCCGGACATTGAAAGTCAATTCCCGAAGCATCAAGATATATACAGATTATCATTAACTTCCGGGCACTGAACATTGGATGGCCAAAGAATCCTAAAAGATGATGATATGAGCCAGCGATTAATTGAAGATATAAAGTATAGGAGATCAGAGATCTGGACCCAACCACAAGATCCCATCTGTATTTTGTCAAGTATTCGCCAACCCATCCACCGTATGGATACCTGGTAAGTATCGATTTCACTGGTAAATTTGAACTCAAAACACAATGCCTTGCATCCTCTTCTCTTCTATATAGACAGAACCCACCCACTACTCCAATTCATCAAAACCAGTAACCATGCCTTGCAACCTTTTCTCTTCTTGCTATTCCACGCTCCTCTTTTCCATCCTTCTTTTCTTTTCTCTGTCTTCTGCACAAGATCCCTCCTTGGCTCCTGTGACACCGGAAAATGCTTGTAACTCCACCCCTTATCCTGACTTCTGCAAATCCGTGCTCCCTCGCAATGGGTCTGCCAATATTTATGACTACGGCCGCTTTTCAGTTCGTCAGTCTCTCTCTGCAGCAACACAGATTTCAACTTTGATTAATCAGTATCTCGGATCCTTGTTGCCATTATCAACCACTGTCCTTGAAGTGCTCAAAGATTGCCAGCTCCTTGCAGAACTAAATGCCGATTTCTTACTAAGCTCCGCTAATAGTCTCAGTTCTACCAAGCCTCTCCTCAGCTTGCAGGTTAATGATGTCCAAACCTTTCTTAGCGCTACACTGACTAATCAACAGACTTGTTTGGATGAACTTCAGACATTCGCATCAGCTTGGAGGGCCAAGATTGGAATTTATACCCCTCTCTCCAATGGAATTAAACTGTACAGCGTCTCTCTAGCACTGTTTACTCGTGGTTGGGTTCATAAAAACGGCAAAGTTAAGGGGAGAAAGCTCATGTTCGCCGACCAGGAAATGGGTCAACATGGTCGCCTACCATTGATAATGTCAAGCCACAACCGCCACATCTACGATGTTAGCAGAAGGAAGCTTCTTCAGACAACTACGCCAGATGTCTTAGTGAGAGACATGGTAGTCGTGAGCCAAGATGGAAGTGGAAATTTCACAAGCATCAACGATGCCATCGCCGCAGCTCCCACCAACACTAAAGCAAACAAGGGTTACTTCTTGATTTATGTAGTCGCCGGAATCTACGAAGAGTACGTAACCATTGCTAAAAATAAGAAGAATTTGATGATAATAGGAGACGGTATTGACCAGACCGTGATCACAGGCGACCGAGGTGTGGTTGATGGTTGGACTACATTCAATTCTGCAACACTGGGTGAGCTTGGAAGATCAAACTAACCTTCTTTCGTCCCAATTAAGCGACTACTGTCTTACAATTTCATTAACAGCATTGACACTTGATTATCTCCTCTCCGTGCAGCTGTAGTTGGACAGGGGTTCGTCGCTGTAAATATAACGGTTCGCAACACTGCAGGAGCAATCAAGCACCAGGCAGTGGCGGTTCGGAATGGAGCAGACATGTCGACCTTCTATAGTTGCAGCTTCGAAGGCTACCAGGATACCTTATACACCCATTCCCTCAGGCAGTTCTACAGGGAATGTGATATATATGGAACTGTGGACTTCATATTCGGAAATGCTGCCGCTGTTTTCCAGGACTGCAACATATATGCTCGGCTGCCGATGCAAGGCCAGTTCAATGCTCTCACGGCCCAAGGCAGAACAGACCCAAATCAGAACACCGGAATTTCCATTCACAACTGTAAAATTATGGCAGCTCCAGACTTGGCTTCTAGCAATGGCACCACAAGATCTTATCTGGGGCGGCCATGGAAAGAATACTCCAGGACTGTGTATATGCAATCTTTCATTAATAGTTTTATAGATCCCAATGGATACTGATAAACAGGATAAGATCACATTGAGAAAATTTATTAGGTGGCTAGCTAGGGTTCCCATGGAGTAACTAGTTCAAGGGTGTTCTTATCCAATGTGTTGTCTGGATTTTTTTCATCTCAGCTCAGCTCCCACTGATGAATGTAGTCTTCGCCGGAGTCCTCATTCAATAATCACAGAGAATATAGAGGGAGGGCCCCCATGGTTACTGCAAGGAGGTTTCCTCCCTTCAGACTTCAGTCACCATGTTTAACCTGGAAGATCACCTGTTTGGAAAGTCAGATGAATAGAAAATTTTCTACCATCTGATATATGAATCGTCTTGTTACGTTTAGAACAGAACCTCTCTGATGGTAGGTCACCATCTTCTTAGAAATTTTGTAGCTTAAGAGGGTACTCTGAACATATCCAAGGAGATACTCTTTAGTGAGTGACAAATAAACAACAAGGTAAGTTGAGCTGTGCACCAGCTGTGGTGAAAGCTTCGTTACAAAAAGAGGTACAAGATCAGCACTTACCTCACTCCCTCTTAATAAATGTGACCACGGAACCAGAATATAACGCTAGGGATATATTAAGTGGCCCTCATCACAGGAAAACAAGGAATAAATTGGGTCATCTATTTGCTGTTTGTTCTCTTTATTCTTTCTCACAATGAGTTTATATATGCAACTCTTCTCAGCTTCCCTTACACACATTGTCACTGTGGGATCCATAAAAAGAAGAAGAGAAAATCGCTAAAAGACAAAAGTGGACCTCTTTTCGTGGTCCTACAATGTCTCTGCAGCTAGCGTGAAGAAATCCAAGTTGCAGAAACTTGTTACATAATCAAAAATGCAAAAGGGATAGATGTACAACATATGTAGCTTAAATTCATTGTTTACTAGTATTCATCTTAAGCATATCTTAGCTTTTAGGGAATAAAAAAAATTCAGGATCTTATAGCATTGTAGCTATAAATTAAATATGAACGTTATATTTAGGAAGCATTCCCTAGTTATAAAAGCCACTTTGAATTTTTCATAGGTTGGGATCTGCCACAAACAATACATGTACAATCCAGTAATCCAATCATGAGTAGTGAACATATTAGTTATGCTGTGCACAATTACCAGCTATATAGATTTTTGACATGTTGACTCCTGATTGGATTAACTAGTCCATTTGTACATGTTTTGTTTATAAAAGACCCTGAATCATCTCTCTCATGAAAATATATTAAAAAAAAAAAAAAGAGCCCATTGAGTCCCATGCTTTCAACCCATCGTTGACCCAAATGATTCAACTGTTCAACCCATCACCAAAAGCCAAGATGAACCAATTTGACACTGAACCTGTAAATAAACAAAAACTAGAGAATGATGACCACCCCATATTAAATGCGGGGCCAATATTCTGATAAATTTTGTTTGACACCCATCATCTATATTCTAAAATTAGGTTAATTTTTTATTTGATATTTTGTTATATATAGATTTGTTATTTAACTTATTTTATTGGAAATTATGCTAAGAGAGTATAGTAGTACAGTGAGAGGTAGGACTTTAAATATCTTGCGATTAGTATTTAAGATAGTTTATGCTTTCTGAATTTGATGTTAGGAGTTAGAACTCAAAACCAGCCTCTCTCACAGTTGAGACGATCGTTATTGGTCAGATTTTTTTTCTTTTTTTTTATGTTGGTGGTACGCCCATGTACCACATAAAGGACTGTTGTCTGTAGTGCAACACCATACCCATAACACCCCTCCCCCCAAACTTGGCGGCAAAGGGATTGGATCCTACATTTCGGCTATAACCAACTCAGGGTCATACCATTTGGGCCGTTGTTGACGAGTTTATAGCAACTGATCCTATGTTTCAACTAACCAGTAGACCTCTGGCCTGGCCTGACCTAGCCTAGCCTGTTATAACTCGGATTTGATCATAACTTTAGGTATGTGGATTCAGGCTTGGGCTTAAAGCGTTGGGTCTGAATTTTTTTTGGGTCGGGCTCAGGATTTTTCAAAAAAACCCAATTCAAGTTTAAGCTCGACTTGATAAGACCTGTCCATAAGTCGGGCTTGAGTTTAGCTTTTGTAAAAATTCTAATGGGCCGAGCCCAAAACCTGAACCCGAGATAATGTAAAGTTGGGCCCAAAGCCCGGCTTGTGAACAGGTCTACTTGATACTTTATATTAAATAAATAAAAATATATATACAATATTTTTTTTCGTTGTTCCTCTTCTCTTTTTTTCCACGTAATAGTGAGACCTAAGTAGGGCTCGGGCTTGGACTTAGGCTCGGGCTTAGGCCTGAATGTATTCTATTGAGACATATACAAAACCTGGCCCAGCCTGGCCCATGAACAGATCTACTAACCAGCTTAGAGGTCGTACCATTTGTCCCAAAGTGCCTGGAACACAAGAGGAAGGATTTAAATCCTCTCTTAACGCTTTTTACTATTTATATTATTTCTTATAAAACATGTATTTATTAGGGCTTGGCTCTGATACCAAAAGAACTTATAACCAATCAATTATTATCATAAAAGTGGTCTTTATTAAAATTTACATGCTTGGGTTTGATTTGGTCAAAGCTCATCCATTATCATATGTTTATGGCATAGAGATTTCCCCGTAATTTGGGCTTATAATCAAGTAATAGGGATGGATATCTGTGTTAAATATAATCAGGTTTGGGTATCAGGTATCTTAAAGACAAAATCCAAATCCATCCCAAATCTTATAGGGTTTTAATGTAAAATCTCAAATCACGAAATTGTCATCATGACCTAAGAATCTTTTATGTGACAAAAGCCCCATTTGAACAATCTCTTGCTTTTCTGCTTTGGGTTAGGAAAAACTACAATGAGCCAGACAAGAAAGTGCAGTAAGTGTTTGATAAGAATTACTTTTAATTAAAAACATGACAATTTAATGCCAAAATACTTAAGCCCCAAATCACAGACTAAAATTGGGGATTTGTAGTTTTGGCCTTCATAAGCACCAACAAAAAAAACATTAATTATGAGGAGGCTTATCTAAACGCAATCTCATCAGTTTGGATCTCATTGCATATTATTCTCCTTAGACTTCTATAATTAAAAATTAAAAGAAAGAATAGCTATAAACTCCGATATTTCATGTCGGTGGCTGGGCCCAAAGGGTGATATTTCGTGAAATATCGCAAATTATCATCATCTCCCATCTCTACTAGCAGGGTTATTCCTGGTATAGCCGCCTCCGCCAATGGAAGGAAATTGATTCATTGACTCGAAGAAGACCTAGGCTGTGACACAAACATTTTTGATGTCTCCCCAACCCGGAGCCTCATTTCACTGCTATCTGCAATCCTCTCGCATACATTCTTTCTCTTAAACGCGTTTTCGGGTTTGTCTACAGAAAGTTCGGCAAAATCAGAACCAAAGGCGCGTTTCACATCTTAATAAAGAGGCGAGGCGAGGCGAGGCGAGGAGAAGATAAAACACGAATGATTCAAAGATACTCTGTTTATTTGGAAATCGGATTTGATTCTCACAAAACCGTGTTTGTACAGTGCATTAGAAATTTTTTTCCCAAGAAAAGTACGAAGATAGTTTCAATGCATGGCTGTAAAAGACTGTATAAACGGTGTGAGCACTGAATCAATCTCGATTATTTTTGTGGTTCACTGACTCTTAGTTAAGGTTTTTAAAACTGGATCGGACAGAAAATCATTCTAGGAATTGCCAAATGGTCCAACTGTCTGATCCGAACAGATAGCCCACTCTGACAAAATAATAAAAAACGAATAACAAAAAAATGGTCAAAAACCATTATCCGGATTGATGGTTCAATGGTTCGACTGCCCGAATTAACAGTTTACTGACTAAATCAACGGTTTTGAGGTGAAACAGAACCTATCAGATAATCTGTTTCTATTTTTTCTGATCCAACCGTATGATCCCGTCCAATTTTAAAAACACTATTCCTAGTGTAAAACCTTAAATTTATATTATTTTATATGCATTTAATTATTCATAATTATGTTAGTATCGTAAAACTTACCTTATGAAACATTAAAATTGTTAAAATTTGAATGGGCCCGATACAGAATATATTCTTAAAATTGGATACCCAACTAGCACCCCTAGAGAAGATGATACACTGTTAAAGGTGAAGTCGTAGATGAAAAGGAAAGAAAATAAGTTAATAAGTGGAAAATGTAAAAGGTAAAAAGTAAAAGGGGTGTTTGCCACCATATGTGACTTTCGTTTTAAAAATCAAAATCATCTATATATATATATATATATTGGGCAAATCCCTTAAAAAGGTGAAATCATCTAATATAATATTGTTTTTACTGATGATTCTGGCGCGAAGGCTCTTCTATTTGATGGGACCCGTCCAAAGTTGGGTATGAGTATGACTACAGATATATGGAATCCGCCTTAACCAGTGAGAAGAAGGACGAGAAGACGAAGACTTTGGTAGCCCAAAATAGAAGGGCGTGCGTAATCGTGGGGAGCCAGTACAAGGGACCGACGCCCGAGCATATTAATAAGGCCAATACACACATGACACAGCCAACTTGTTGATTGGCACTCTTCATATTTACGTTACGTTTTCTTCTCCTTTTCTTTTGTTCTTTGTCTCTTTGTTTTATTTCCTTTGTGTTTTTATTTTTTAATCGACCCTCCCCCTTAAATTTTTGTGCCAGAGGGGCCTAACCTTCCTCCGGTTTTGTAGTTCCAATTACTCCGACAAAGAATTTCTAATTTTCTATATATTAACCCATGAATTGATAGTCCCTGAATTGTCCCATTGACCCGTTTGAGTTTTTCTGTTATTTAATCATATATCAAAGACTGCTGGCCTGAATCAGAAGATCATTCATATTGCAAATAACGTACCCCTTAGTTTGTCAAGCCCAAAATAGGTTCAAGAAATGAAGAAAATCCTTGTTTTCCCGTGCATGGTTTTTCTATGGGCTGAAATGGTCCAAAGTGCCGACCTGTTCTCAGCCAATTTCTCTCTAACATTTTGTTTGTTATTCACTGTTAAAAATAATTGAGGCCAATCAGCCCAAGAATTCTCTGCAAGTGTAGACTGCCTTTTGAGATTATTGAAAAAAGACAATTAGTAGTAGAACAGCTTAGTGGCTTCTGTATTCATGATAAAGATTGAAGCAGATTACATAGGTACACCGTTTTCTGACTTGGACTTCAAAGGGACGGTGGGACTGTTCTTACTGGGAATAGAGACAGCCAAAACAGTTCTTGGGATGCCCGCGGGTTTCTTAGAAATGTTGATTGGGTTAAGTCAACCAAATATATGTGTTGATTAATTAGTATTCTTTCAACTTGTAATACAGATTTCTTTAAGCTTATTTTGATATAAAATTGCTTTATATGATAGATTGAAACCAAATATTACTATTTCCTCTATTAGTATTCTTTTATTTTTCTTTTTATTTGAACTATCCGAGAATTAAGACGAGTTTCTGACTTCTGAGTAGTCATAAAAGTCGACTAATTAATACAAACTAACACCTCTTCGATCCCTTCTGTATTGTAGTCACACAAGTTGACCTGAAATATAAAACAAATTAAACATGCCCACATGTATGTTTCTGAGTATCAAATCAATAGTTCTCTTCTCTCTTCTATATATAGAGGCCTAGCCCACTACTGCAATTCATTAAAACCAGTGAGCCTTCTCATTACCATGGCTTCAATCTCCTTTGCTTTCTCTGCTGCCCTTCTTGTCCTCCTTTTCTTCTCCTCTTGGTCTCTTGCACAAAATCCTGCCCCGACACCTATTGAACCCGAAAATGCTTGTAACTCCACTCCTTATCCTTACTTCTGCAAATCTGTGCTCCCACAGAATCAGTCAGGTAGCATCTATGATTATGGTAGATTTTCGGTTCGCCGATCACTGTCTGTGGCAACAAAGTTTTCGGCTTTGGTTGATCGGTATCTCGGGGCCCGGCTAACACTGTCAACAACTGCAATCCGGGCGCTGGAAGATTGTCAACTTCTAGCAGAATTAAATATGGATTACTTGTCTAGCACGGTTAATACTATCAGTTCTACCGGGTCTCTGCCCAGCTTAGAGACCGATGATGTCCAGACATTGCTTAGCGCCATAATGACTAACCAACAAACTTGTTTAGATGGGCTTCAGTCTACTACCTCAGCTTGGACTGTTGTCAAGAATGGCATCTCCACCCCTCTTTCCGACGGAAACAAACTCTACAGTGTGTCTCTTGCACTGTTCACCCGCGGCTGGGTTCACAGAAAGAACAAAGCCAAGGGGAGAAAGCTCATGTTCTCCGACATGGAAGTAGGTCGACATGCAGCTGGTCGCTTACCTCTGATAATGTCGAGCCGGAATCGGGAGATGTATGAATCGGTTAGCAGAAGAAAGCTTCTTCAGACAACCGTGCCCGATGTCCTAGTGAGAGAGATGGTGGTGGTAAGCCAAGATGGAAGCGGAAATTTCACCACCATCAACGACGCTGTAGCTGCAGCTCCAAACAACACCAAAGCAAGTGATGGATACTTTGTGATTTACGTTGTTGCCGGGGTCTATGAGGAATACGTATCCATTTCTAAGAAGACCAAGTATCTGATGATGATTGGAGACGGCATTAACCAGACGATAATCACAGGCAACCGAAGCGTAGTTGATGGGTGGACTACATTCAATTCTGCAACATTGGGTACGTACGCTTGCAATCTATCAATTAAGCTCTGTCTAAACGTATCATAATTAAGATCAACCTAGTCTTGATCTGCTAATTAATTAACTAATTATCTTGATATGTATATATTCTTTTTATTGCAGCTGTGGTTGGAGAAGGTTTCGTGGCAATAAATATAACAGTCCGCAACACCGCTGGGGCAATCAAGCACCAGGCAGTGGCAGTCCGGAATGGAGCAGACTTGTCGACATTCTATAGTTGTAGCTTCGAAGGCTACCAGGATACCTTATACACCCATTCCCTCAGGCAGTTCTACAGGGAATGTGATATATATGGAACTGTGGACTTCATATTCGGAAATGCTGCCGCTGTTTTCCAAGACTGCAACATATATGCTCGGCTGCCGATGCAAGGCCAGTTCAATGCCCTCACGGCCCAAGGCAGAACAGACCCAAATCAGAACACCGGCACTAGTATTCAGAACTGTAACATTAGAGCAGCTTCCGACTTAGCATCTAGCAGTGGCACCACCAAAACCTACCTTGGGCGACCATGGAAGGAGTACTCTAGGACTGTCTATATGCAATCCTTCATTGATAGCTTGATAGATCCCGCAGGTTGGATGGCATGGTCTGGAGATTTTGCGCTGACCACGCTCTACTACGCTGAGTACAACAACACAGGACCTGGATCAGGGACTACGGATAGGGTTACGTGGCCAGGTTACCATCTCATAAATGCCACGGATGCAGCCAATTTCACTGTCTCTAATTTCCTATTAGGGGATAATTGGATACCCACCACTAAAGTTCCTTACACCAGCGGCTTGCTGTGAAAAATACACTTTGCTTATTTGCTCTCGATCTTGTTTGTCCAATAAATTTAATTATTCAGTTTGAATATACAATTATCAGAATTAATTGTCCCCATTCTCCAAGCGTGCGTGGCTAATTAAGCTTGCTTTGGGTGGGGTCATCTCCCTATAATCCTATGCATGTATTAATCATGTTTTAAAAACTGGAAACAGTGTTAATGTAAGATGTACGCAGCTAGCCCTTCAATTCGTTCCAACTTCCAAGAGACGAAGGATAGATATATTCTAAATTTTGTGGTTCCATCTTTCCATTAATTGTACTTTAAACCTCAAGTAGCAATGATTGTGATAAGTAGTGAAAAGCTCAAAAGGCTGTGGCGCGGCTGACATGAATGGCTCCGTCGACCGTCATTGGCCGAGACCCGAGCATATATCAGTGAACGATGAGGCATATATTATCAGATGGTTGGTCTGGGTTTTCTAGGTCAGCCATCGTCGAAAAAGAAAAAGCTTTACTATCGATATGCCGTCTGCAGTGAGGGAGATGACCCGAAATTAGTGATTTAAAAATTCTGGGTCCAAGTTGAAGAAACTCACCAGACGTAACTCGCAAGTTGTTGAGCTGGTTATTGGGTTTGAACACCATTAACCCTTCATAAATTAAACTAAATTTTAATGACGGTTCTGCTATATATCCATTAGTCTGTCTTTTGTTTTGTCTTTCTTTTTTTGAAGTTTCAGCTTGTTCTCTTCTTTCTTTCTTTTCTTTTCTGTTTTTTTAACAGAAACTTGGGACAAGATTTCGGAGAGGATCACGGATGTTGAATACGAGTGATGCAAGAGGTTACCGTCCCAACAGGCTAAGATGTAAGGTCAACATTTTCCGTTGATCCAGACAGGTAGGGATCAAGTAGTTAGCTAGCTATCAGCTTTAGGCGCTTAACTTGACCATATTGGTCAACAATTTGCAAACCCGTATTGCAATTTGCAAGGATGTTGATAAATGGAATTTTTATTTAATGTTTTTTAGGGAGAACACCCCATATAGTTTTCATTTACTAAAACACCTCCTCTAGTTTGCAATCTATTTATCTAATGGACGTTTTCACTAAGAAGTGTTTGCTTTTTCATCTAAAAATAGTAACATAATCACCTAAACTGAATGGAAAATGTTGAAGGCAATGAGCTCATCTCATGTCTTATTAAGGGCAAAAATGGTCTTTTATTCTTATTTTCTTTTGATTAAATTTATACAATTGGACATTAGGGTCAGAACTGTCATTTTCCAGTATCATCCAAAGAAAGGTTGATTAAGTAAATTGATTGCAATTTACAAAGTTAAGATTTAGTAAATCTATGAAACTATAAGGGGTACTTTAGTAAATGATCCTTCTTTTTAATTAACAAAAGAAAGTAAAAGTAATCATTTCAGGCAGGCCCAGAAATTCTAAGCTTGGGCCTAGATTTTGTGTTCAGGCCAAGCCAGGGCCCGCAAATTTCGGGGTCTGACTAATACTTCGAACCCATAATATGTAATAAATTTATATGCATGATATATGACATTTAATATAGGTGTAATATTTTATATACAAAAGAAATAGGCTAGGAATTACGCCCAGCCTGGGCCCAGGGTTATGTTTCAGGCCCATAACCTGGGCCGGTTCTAAGTATGATCATTTTGAATTTCCGTAGCATTCTCCTATAACGCTCTGCTTGTTTGCAGTGCAAATTTGAACCGATTAGAAATTTTTACCTGGTTAAATTTTGCATTCATTTATTTTTACCATGATTTTCATTCCTAACTGATACAAAATTTATTTTCATTTGCATGCACTGCAGTAACCACATCGTTTTACTTCCTATTTTGCATCATTTTACTCTTACCTCCCATGCATCCACACCAGTGCAAATTAATTTCACACTGCAATCAAACGCTGCTTAAACAAGCTTACACTGCCCAGTGGGCCGAGTTGGAGATCAGGTTTACCAAGGCGTCAACCTAAGCCAAATTCTACCAAAAAGAAAAGCTAAGCCTAACTTAACTTTTTAAGCTTTGATTGTTTTGGTAGTTGAGGCCCAAGCCCAGCCCATGGTTATGAACCTCGGTTGAATCTTATATTGAGCCAGTTTCAAGATGTTCTATCCCAGTAAAACACGCACTTTTAATTGGTGTTAAAATTTGATCCATCAATAGTCAATAGAAGATAATGAGAAGAACATCTGGGCTATTCCTAGCTATTTTGGACCTTAAATGATCTTTCAACGTGGAAGATTCCTTGGTCATTCAACCTTGCAAGATTTCCCATACAACTAGCAGACCTATCCATAACCCATACAAAGTTTCCCATCTTATTGCATTTGTTTGGCAATACTTGATCCATATTCTCTGTCACTGTTACCGATTTGTTCCATGATAAATTTAGGACACATAAGTGAGATCCTCCTCTCATCTCATGCCAAACCTAACAATTACTAACCAACCGAACTCAATCCTAAAGAACTAGGCCCTCATCATATCAGATGGGTTGAGTCAGTGTATCAAATTTTGTTTAAGACCTAGGTGGGTTGGGTTTGGCTCGGCGACTAAGCAAACCAACCATCCCAAGTAGCAACCCAACTCGGACTGGATTTAGTCTGGTAGTGGAGGAACTCTACCCCTACCCTCAACACTTGAGATTTTCTTCCCCCATTCCCACGCACAAAGTTACATACTTGGATACAATAATCTAACACATCTTGTTGTGGTTGGGTCTTGGATCCGGTAGAAGGAATTCTCAATCCTAATCCACATCTCTTCTCAACCTCTCAACCCTAACATAATCTGGTCTTGAATGGGGTGACGTTTTCTAACGCTAAACAATTATTCAATCCAAGCCCTCTTTCTGGACTGGGTTTTGGTTAGCTCAACAATAGTTGCATCCCTGCCTTCTATATGCAATAATGCATCAGCGAAAATCTAACTTTTATGTGCTTGAGCTAGGAGATAGACATTTTGGCCTTACAATTGGCTTTCAGGAAAACACCCTTAATTGATTGGATTCATCCAGACTTCATCTAGATGGGTTGTTTGTGGATTGATTTCTGGAAACCGCGTTGTTCTAACTATAAATCAAAAGTCAAAAAGGGGTTGCGAAAGAACATTAAAATGGAGGGTGGAAGTATAGGGGCCGGAGTCGGTGGCTGTGCTAGTGTGTATTCAACCAGAGCTTTCTTCTTTTATAATAAAATTATACTAATGTCATAATATGATTTTAGACTTTTTCTTATTGAGTGGGAATTGGGATATGATCCTCTCTGTGTTTTGGGGATTTCATGTCAATGTGACAGTCATTACTCTCTGTGTTTTCTTCTAAATAATAAATTTTATAAATTGATTGCCAGTCATTACTCATTAGATTAATTATCAACATGTCTAGGGCATCAAACTGTTTTATCTAATAATTGATATAAGTATTTTGATCATTTATTTTCAAAAAGAAAATAAATTTCAAAATTTTACAATTCTCTCAGCGTTTGTTAGGTTTAATAGGAACTTCAATTCTTCAAAAACAATTATGACAAATTTATAAAATTTAAGTTTTTAAGGGAATGTTTGTCAATGTAGAAATAAGGATTAGGATTTCCATTACCCAGTAGTTGAGATGATCACTCGGTGTCTCTCCGGAGACAAAAACATGAGATCAAATGTGTGAAACTGCAGATAGTGTTGCATGTCAGTTAGGGCTACAAGTTGGGCCGGGTTAGGTCGGGTTGATGCCAACCCTAGCTTAATCCTAAGTTCTAATCCTAACCCAACCCTAACCTTAACTAAATTCCTTCAACCCTAACCCAACCAAAGCCAAAAGGGCTGGGTTCGGGTTGGGCCCAACCCAACCTTCTTCCCATCCCTTAAAATTTTGTAGAATTTCTTAATCTTAGATCTTAACTTTCATTACATATATTGGTTCTTTTAAGTACAAAAAGTCAGAAAAAAATGTGTTTGAAATGACAGTAGTTTATTATGATGATTTATAATATGGGTGGCAAACAACAAAGAGGAGATAAAGAATAAAATATTCAAAAAACATAAAATATGTTGTCGAGGTTTTAATATTTCCAATTAGGATTAAGTGAAGTGAATATTTTAAATGAAATAAATGATAGTATGTGGTAGTGGCTATACAACTATCATGCATCTAAACAAATCAATGTATGATCATATATATAATATATATTTATATATGATATATACTATAGAGTCGAGTTCGGGTTGAGTCAGATTGCCCAAGGGGTCAACCCTAACCAACCCAAAATAAAATCGAGTTCATAAATTTCAACCTAATCCTACCCCGAACATCAACCCAACCCAATTTTTTCGGGTTGGATTGAAGTTGGGTTCAAGTTAACCCAGCCCAAGTTGCAACCATAATGTCGGTAAAGCAACAAATTTCCCCCCGTTAAACATGTTATATGCTCATTACGCAAGTCATCTAATGCTCGAAACATGAAATCCTTTGATTTCGTTTTTCTTCTATTTATCTTTATCTTTTTCAGAAGAGGAGGTTCCTGATTTTTCCGTCTTATTCACATATGAAACATTTGCACATATAAGAGGAGTAAGGAGATTATGGAGAAGTTGAAAAATATATTTAATAAAACAGTAGTGGTCCGGACGTGAGGCCAAACCACGAAAGACGAAATCACGAATCGGATAAAGATAAAACGAATAAAAGTGTGGTTTGGATATTAAAATTGCATTAAAAGACAAATTTGATGATTTGCTCCCGGGCGAAAGCGGAATCGTTAATATTGGATGAAGTGAATGGCATGGAAGCTTCGTGCCATTCTTGTATGGCTTGCATTCTCCCAAAACCCTATGCCTAGGGATGACCATGGACTGGGTCGGGCCCGGGCTGGGTTTTATAAGGTATCAACAGCATTAAGGTCTGTCCGGGCCTGGCCCAGCCCGGCTCGCACCCTGGGCCTGATATTATATGTTTGGGCCCGGTTCCAGGACAGCTGGGCCTGACATATGGGTTTCTCCATTTGAATCAAAATTAAATTTTTATTTCAAATTTATATTCATAATTACAGAGATATATTTAAAAATAGTGATGTATATATTAATATAATACTATATATATACACATTTATTACATTTATATAGATATATATATTTAATAAAATATTATACCATGTTATTATCAAAAAAATGTAAGATAGTATACGTATAATTTCTAAGTCGGGCTAGGGAAGCTGGGCCTAAGACTCACAGGCTTGGCCTGCATTGCGTGTGGGCTTGATGCGGGTCCAGGTTGGGCTGAGCTTGACAAGAATATGATTGGCTAGGGACAAAAAAATGATGGGTTAAGCTAGGCTGGATCATAAATGTTCATCTGTACCTAACCCCCTCTCCCCAACCAACCAAGGTGATCAAGGCGGGATTAGACCAAAGCCTACCCTATCAAGATCAATCCCAAGGGTTAATTGCAAATAGGTATTATATACTTTGGGGGCGGTCTAACTTTAGAGTCTGAATTTTCAAATGGGCCACTTTAGTATTAAGCTTTGAGAAATATATGTTTAACTCTGTTAAACTAAAATTATGAAAAATGCCCATGTTTTGACTCTCTTTTTTCTGCTATTTTCATTTTTTTTACTTTATCTTTTTTCTTTTAAATTTTGTATTCACTACAATAAAAAAAAAAAAAAATCTTAAAAGGACATTAATTTTGATTGGCTAGATCCTTGGGTTGATTGCATACGTCATTTGGAAAGACAGTATTAAATGAAATCTTGGTGCATTATTTAGATGGTTGGAATTGATTGAGTAATTAATCTTATTGAAGACTGTATACATTGCTTAGATGACCAATATTAATTCTTTGCTATTAGGTAAGAAGCATTTAATTAATAGCCTGAACTTTTATTAGATGGCCTAGATTAATTAAATCTTAATTAATAAATGATTTGGACGGCAGTGATTAAAGCACTAATCTTAACTGACCACTGTTCTGGCCCAAATATTTTCTTTAATTTGGTATACATTATTTACATGGCCTTTTTTTTAATTTGGAGAATTTCCTGCATTGATCACGTCATGAATTACTTGAAATCATTAATCACTTGGATTTTTAAGATGGCTGATTGATCATGAGGCACATGAATTTAATGTCTAAATCTCTAATTAAAAAAAATCATGACTAAAAATCTTAGTAACATTAAATGGCTTCACATAAAAAAATTCACCCAAAGGAGTTAATAAAAACATTTTAGGTTTGTTTAAACTCATTCTAGAATTTTAAAAATATCCAACTATGCACATGCATACACATGGCTACATAGCCTATATATACATTTGGCTCCTCTTGAGTTCAAGAGTTTTGTCATATTAATTTATTCAATGAGCTAAAAATAAGCCAGACAAACAGGTCCTTCTTCAGTCCATTCTCTGTATCCCAACCCGACCAAAACCCGTGGATGCATGGTATGTCATTGTCTAACACGGTGAAATGAATGTACAGTTTTCTACTGAAATTGATTCGCCATTTTCTTCACTTGTCAAGCTTGAAACGAGTTTGGATCACCTGTCAATAAAACACGTTCCAGCCCTCTACCAACATAATCTCACACCACGTGGTGAAATGTGTGGTGTTAGATTAAGTTGGTAGAGAGTTGGAACGTGTTCTGTTGGTAGAAGATCTCAATTCGCTTGAACCAGTCTTTTACCGGGTCTCCTTCTCCATGCCTTACCACATGTAAAATGACAGGTCGTATCTCTTAACCGCCGGGACTGAACCCAATCTCCGTCAATACAAACCCTCGTCAATTTCTGAGTTGCTTAGCATGAACCAAGCTTCTTGGTTCTTAGCCTCTTCACCACAATAACCTTCCCAAGATCCAACCGACTAGTTCTCAACTAATCCCATTCGTTTATTTTATTCTTTTATTCTTAAATAACAAGTTGGAACCCCGCCGATCAGCCGCTCAGAATTAACTGTTCGTTGTCATTGGTGTAGAACTCGGCTTTTGCGTTTGGGGACTCTTGTATCAGGATTCAGGATCAACGCGCTTTTGGGTGGCCATAGAAGTTGACCTTATACATTAAATAGTCGTAAATTCAATATTATTAATTATTATCACCTCCCTTCTTCTCTGTGCAGTGAGTTCAAAATATAAAAACAAACTAACGCAACGTTCATGTTCATCTAGATCTAGGTAGGGTGGATTCTAGCTAATTAATCAGTTTCATCTTCTACATTATTAATCTCTATATATGCACCTAAACCACTACTGCGCTTCATCAATCAAACCCAGTAGTTAAGCATTTCCCAAAACCATGGCCTCTAACCTCTCCTCCTCCGTAGCTCTCCTTCTTGTCATTCTCTTTCTCGTCTCCTCTTCCTCCTTGTCACTTGCACAGGATCCTGCATCAACTCCAGTCGCACTCGATAATGCCTGCAACTCCACTCCATATCCTTACGTCTGCAAATCAATGCTCCCTAGTAACCACTCAAACAATATCAAGGACTATGGCCGGTTCTCGGTCCGCCGGTCTCTATCAACAGCGAAGAAGTTCCTGAATTTGATTGATCGGTATCTCAAAAATCGGTCGACTTTGTCAACAACTGCTATCCAGACACTCGAAGACTGCCGTCTCCTAGCGGGATTAAACATGGATTTCTTATCAACTACTCTGCAAACTCTCAATTCTACCAAACCTCTCCTCAGCTTGGAAACTGACGACGTCCAAACTTTGCTTAGCGCCATAATGACTAACCAACAGACTTGTCTGGACGGCCTTCAGGTAACGAAATCAGCTTGGAGCGTCAAGACTGGTATTTATACCCCTCTCTCCGATGGGAACAAACTCTACAGTGTCTCTCTGGCACTGTTCACTCGTGGCTGGGTTCATAAAAAGAGCAAATTAGTAAAGCCGAGGAAGCTTATGTTCTCAGACATGGAAGCGGTTCGAGACGGTCGCTTACCTCTGCAAATGTCGAGACGAAACCTGGAGTTCTATGAGTCCGTTAGCAGAAGGAAGCTTCTACAGACAACTGTGGCCGATGTCCTAGTGAGTGACATGGTGGTGGTGAGTCAGGACGGAAGCGGAAACTTCACCACCATCAATGATGCAGTCGCTGCAGCTCCGAATAACACCAATGCCAGCGATGGCTACTTCCTGATTTACATTGCTGCTGGGATCTACGAGGAGTATGTCTCCATTGCCAAAAATAAGAAGAATCTGATGATAATCGGAGACGGCATTAACCAGACTGTGATCACCGGCAACCGAAGCGTGGTCGATGGATGGACTACATTCAATTCTGCAACCTTGGGTAAGCTAACTTAGAACGTTGAAATGAATTAATCTCTGTAAGAGAGAACGTAATCTAATTAATATTTGGTTTGCATGCATGCAGCTGTGGTTGGACAAGGGTTCGTCGCAATAAATATAACAGTTCGCAACACTGCCGGAGCAATCAAGCATCAGGCGGTGGCGGTTCGGAATGGAGCAGACTTGTCAACCTTCTACAGCTGTAGCTTCGAAAGCTACCAGGATACCCTATACGCCCATTCCCTCAGGCAGTTCTACAGGGAATGTGATATATATGGAACTGTGGACTTCATATTCGGAAATGCTGCCGCTGTTTTCCAAGACTGCAACATATATGCTCGGCTGCCGATGCAAGGCCAGTTCAATGCCCTCACGGCCCAAGGCAGAACAGACCCAAATCAGAACACCGGCACTAGTATTCAGAACTGTAATATCATGGCGACTCCAGACTTGGTTTCTAGCAATGGAACTACAAGCTCTTATCTAGGACGACCATGGAAAGAGTACTCTAGGACTGTCTATCTGCAATCTTTCATTGATAGCTTCATAGATCCAGCTGGTTGGATAGCATGGTCTGGAGACTTTGCACTGAGTACACTCTACTACGCGGAATACAACAATACAGGCGCTGGATCAGTGACAACGAACAGGGTTTCGTGGCAGGGTTACCATGTGATAAACGCTACAGATGCAGCCAATTTCACTGTCTCCAACTTTGTGTTGGGGGATGACTGGTTACCTGCCACAGGAGTGCCTTACAGCGGTGGCTTACTATGAAACTAACTATATTTTCTATATTTTTCTATTGCTTTCAAGAGATTCTTTTGATAATCTATTAGTTGCCAAGGATTTGTAATGAATAGCAATAAGAAGAGGAAGAAGAACACAGCTAACAAGCTGAAAATTAAGAGAATTAATTCATGGAAAGTGAAGGGATTGATTAATATATTTATTGTTTAACCACCTCTTTTAAAACCCAACAACAACGACTATTAGGCTACTGACTGCAGCGTGTATCGGGTGGGTAGCTTGAATGCTGATGCTGGGTTTGTGGGGTTGAATTGAATTAATATTTCATTACTGGACGGTGAGGATTCATCACCCGATGATCACTACATATTGTACGTCAAATAAGTGGATATACCTATATATAATTATATATACCGTGGAATGTCTGAGGGGGTTCGGTCCAACCCACCGACACCCACCTAAGGCCACGATTGCTTAAAAATAAAAATAATTGTTTATTAAAAATAAAATTATATCTAGTTGAATTTTAAAATACCACTTATAAAATTCTCGAATTTTATAAAAGTATTTTTATGAAAATACTTTTATGAAAGCATTTTTATAAAAGTATTTTTATGAAAATACTTTTATGAAAGTATTTTTATGAAAATACTTTTATGAAAGTATTTTTATAAAAGTATTTTTACAAAAAGTACTTTTGTGAATATACTTTTATTGTAAAAGTACTTTCATAAAAGTGCTTTCATAAAAGAACTTTTATGAAAGTGTTTTCGTAAGGATACTTTCTTAAAAGTGCTTTCATAAAAGTATTTTCATAGAAGCGTTTTTATAAAAGTACTTTCATAAAAGTATTTTTATAAAAGTAATTTAATAAAAGTGCTTTTAAAGGATATATTTTAAAATTTTAAAAGAAAATGAAAGAGAAAATTATCACAATGCTTATTTAATTGCTTATTAGAGAATAAGATTATCAAATGCCCAATATAAAATAAATACTTATCCTAAAAAAATAAACACTAGAAAAAGTTGGATATCAAATACAAATAAATGTTTATTCTAATAAACACTTATTTTTAAGCACTTATTTTAAGTTAAACACTCTCAAACATGACCTAAGTAGGAGCGGCAGGTTGTTGGCTGACTGATGAGCACCAGATGAGAGAGATGACCTCAATCAATGCTTTACAACTTCCACCAGCCACACCAGATAGGTGGGGATCGTAGAGATTTGAGATTTGGGCAATTAGGGGCCTAACTTAGCCATGTGCGTATGTTGTTTGTTCTAAATTTCTAATGATGGAAAATCCCATACTCTCCCAGACTCTCTCCCAGTGGTCTGGTTAAACAATTCTTTTCTCAATAAAGAGAGCCTCTCATCTGAATCATAAATAGCAGCCACCCGTGCCATTTTTATAGAATCAGGATCCACACCATTTTAAGGGTAAAAAGTAAAATTTGAATCTGTTAAAATCAAGTGTTTTTTAATCAACTGGTTGTAATCAACTATGATTAGAACCATCTGATGGTGGAATGCTAGAAATATGAAATAAAAAATCTATAATCCCGGAAAGACATGACAGCGGAAATCACAACTCGCGATGAATTTTAATGAAAATCTACATGATTGATTACTACTTTTATGATGCCGCGCAATCATGCTGATTGAACCCAGACCTAGCTTTTGTATTGATCAAATAAAGATAGAGATGTGACCATATATTATATGCAGAAGCAATTATAAGTGCAAACGGTGCAAATAGAGAAATACATTATGAATCGTGCATATTTGTATTTAGATTGAATATTTAGGACACCTTAAATGTCGATTAATCGTATGGTTTATTCACGTAATCACGTTTTTGGTTTCAAGGTGCAGCATCTGAATCATACAATTTGCCTTGAATCTAACGTATACTATAGATATTGGTATTTGGTGCTGCCAAATCTGGAGCAAGGGCAGAAGAGTAATTTTTTAGGCCTGAGGGTTGTGGGTCTCGCATGCTGCTAAGAATGAAAAGACAAGTTAGCCGAGGGTTCAAAGAGAATAAAAATCACCACAAGAGTGTAAGTGATAATTTAAGTATGCATGTCTATCTCTAGTTGCAATGTCTCTTTTATAATAGGAGTCGCCCAGGTGGGGAGCAATGCAAGATGTATAACCATTCCGTATATCGCAGTCATGTAGGGGGACCTGGAGAGGCATTGGCCGACCATAACCCCAATGTCGTTGGCTTAAGAGTAAATGCATCTAGAACGTGCACCCATATTAAGTGTTCCTCAATCGCTAAGGGCAGGAATTACCCATATGCCCTTATGAAACTGTCAAGGTTCAAAAAAAATTCCCATACTTTCCTTCCAGAGATTTCTTTGAATGAAAACTACATGATTAAAAAAAAAAAAGAAAAAAGAAAAAGAAAAAATCTTATTTTGGCATAGAAGGGTTTGTTATCATTTATCAATATCCAATGCCATTTGGTGCTTCCGTTAAAAATTTAAATTTCTACTCTAAACAATCACAATCAAGGTGATGTTGCTTGTAAACAACAGGAGAAGAAGATGATTGACAAAAAAAAAGTAAATGCTTAAATAAAATAACGAAGGTGATATTATTCGTTGCCAGAAATGGTTAGAGTAAGAATGCATATATAAGAAGAGAATATACTTGAGTAACAAAAAATCTAAATAAAGGTCAAAGGGCTATAGGTATAGATATATAAAAATTACATGATTAGATTTTTGCATTTGAAGTATGAATTATATAGGAATACACATCAACTGTTAGAAAATAGTGCAATTATAGGTCATCAGATGAATATATCAAAATATTAGTAGAATATTTATTTTAAATTGCTTCAAGACGTAATTAATATACTACAAGATCAAAGCAAAAAATTAATGAAAACCCAATGTAGTATATAGTAGAAGAAAAAATGGAACATAGAAAATTAGGGAATGCAACTTGGGCATGGATGAAGAATTTTGCATGGACCCAATTTGCACCCCCATAGCCAATAATACATCTGGGATGAGCCATTCCGCCTACGCCACATGTCAGCACAAGCCAAAAACAATAGTTTAAAATAATATCGGCATATTAAATCATAGTTGAGGCTGTGTTTGATCTGAAAGAAAAGTAAGGTTAACGGAAATTAAGTCAATTAAGATGTTTGTTTCCTTTCTTTTACTTTCAAACCAACACGGCATGAAGGTTTGTCATTGAGTTCTGTACTGTATATTGGAGTGCAAATGGTATCTATTTGTCACAATTTAAATCCGATCCAAACATTTGTTCCAAATACCCATTTAATCTTTATTGAATAATATTCGTATAAATACGCTCATACCTATATAAAATTAATACTTACCTGCTAACAAAGTTCAAAACAACCACTTCTGCAGCTCTGCTCCAATATAATGAAAGTACAATTTCAAATTTGTCAAACCAAAGAAGACAAGTGAAAGTTGGGCCACCGGCCACAAAATAAAGGGCAAAAGGAACGATTAAACAAGGAAATTGAAAGCTGCATCTATTCATCTTTCTACATTAAGGACAGGAACAATATCAGGGTTCTTCTATCCCAGACCAAAAAGAAAAGAAGGAAAAAATGACCGTCTGTCATTAATCAATTCCTCCAATAAGTGAAAAACTACCTTTCGCACACTAAAAACAAGTAGTAGGTGAAAGAATGATAAGGAGAAAAATACAAACATCCTCCATATGTAAAACAATTAGATTTTTCAACAATATTTTCACCGCCTGGACCAGCCCCCCCTCTCACCCTCCTCGCTTGCCATCACATCATTTTAAGAACCGCAGCAAGTTGATTTTTGGGCAGTTTGGCCAGACCCAGCAGCCTGATCCTGTTGATTAATCCTTATTGTCTGGGGCTGCATCCATTCAAAACAAAAGAAATGTCACGTAGAAGTCAAAAAGGTTTACAATGAAAACTAGACCAATAGGAGTTCATAAACCCAAAGAAAAGCATCAATTTCAAGGACACTGATCACCGAATGGTTGATCTGTGAAGCATGGCGCAATTGAATGCCCTCTACACCAGTTTTTGCCCGGAGGATTTCAAGGGGAGAAAGGCAGATAAAATTATACAAATTTATCTTATAAATCTTATACCTCAGCCCTGGAGTCAGACTCTGCAAGCCTCTGCTTGATATCCCTTGCTATGGAAAAGAAAACCTGCTCCACATTTAAATTCGTTTTTGCACTCTACAGAACATAAAGTATATTTTAGGATTTACAGAGAAAAGACCATCTATTCTGGCGTAGAGAATCAAATATCAGTAACCAAGTTCTACTTACAGTTTCAAAGAACTTGATGCCATACTCATCAGCAAGTGCTTGGCCCTTAGAGGTAGGAACAGCCTAAGAAAAAGAAAATCAATGGTTTCTTTTCTTTTAATTCAACTCATTATTGAAAGATCATGATGATGATGATGAAAGAAAGCTGATTATAAATTGTTATTATTTTTAAATAACTGAAAGAAAGGGGAAAATAACAGCAATAACAGCCTGTCCTCGTGTTTTAGACAGGAACTCAACAGCTCTACTCAAAAGCAGGAACTTGCACAGCAAGCAAGAGCTTATGGTCCCACCCTATGATACCTGGACAAGGCAAGAACAAGGCTGCACAAGGTGTTGGATAAGAAATATGCACTAAAGTTGAAGCATCTAGCACAATACTGCATCCATGTACAGGTATCATAGACCCCCGTCACCCCACAAAATACTAGAAGACAAAAATTTCTATGGGATGGACAAATTTAGCAGAATGTTACCCTTTTGCTTTCATCCATGTCAGCCTTGTTTCCCACCAGTATTTTATTGACATTATCAGAAGCATGTTGTTCAATGTTGCGGATCCAGTTCCTGATATCTTTGAACATGACGATGAACCAGATTTAGTGAAAACATGAGAAGAAAATGAAAATTAGCTAAATTCCACCTTTAATAGCAAAGCAACATCCTCCAAGTACTATTTGTGCAAAAAAAGGTAAGGGAAGAATATTCAACTCAAGAGAGCCAATGAAGTAGATGGCTGATTCTTCCTTTAGGCGGATGGAAATTTCAAAATCCTATTGCTTGTAAAATAATAGATCTATCTATTCCAGCTTCAAAAGATAAGAAAGAAGAGGCAGTTACTGTTGAATGACGACTCATCGGTAACATCATAAACCAGCAAAATACCCATGGCACCACGGTAGTAAGCTGCAAAATATCCAAGGAGACAATGAGAACTAAATTACTGGGAAGTAAATCAGTACAAGGACATTAGCAGCTGGTCTCCCAAAATCACTCTCTCTCACAAACACCAAGTATATTGAATAAGAATTAAGCATGGAATAAGGCCATGAGCCAAATGGAAAACGTATCTTAGACCAAATATCTCGATGGACTGATATCAAACTTGGGATTATTTCGTGAAGATGAGGTTAGGACCCCTCCCCCAAAAAATAAAAATAAAAAACAAAAACAAAGGGACCAAGTTTCATTCACATATATATCTACCTGTAGTAATTGTTCGGAACCGCTCTTGACCAGCTGTATCCCAGATTTGCAGCTTGATTCGTTTACCATCAAGTTCAATGGTTCTTATTTTAAAATCGATACTGCAGAAGAAACCATGATCTTGGAATCAGAAGTTAATTTCTGAAAAGGACTCTTATAGTTTATTTAACAGCCCAATACCAACAAAATAAAGGTTAGAGAGCACATACCCTATGGTAGTAATGAAACTGGTGGTGAAAGACCCATCTGAGAAACGCAATAGAAGGCAACTCTTACCCACACCTGTAAAGGAATAATACAAGGAAACCATAAGTACTGAAGGTCCATATGTAACTATGTAAGAATTAATTGAAACCAAAGAAATGATATTTTACATTACACAGAAATTATAACTAGTAAGAAAGACCTCCAGGACCCCTCATAAGTATACAAAATAAATGACAATAATGCAAAGCACTATGTTATTCAGATAGTCAATTCAGCCATTAATTATAAATCAACCCCTAAGACTCTTAAGCCTTTTAGACTAAGAGCTCAGAAAAACATTAAAAAAAACGTCTCTTGAGCTTGTTACATAAACAATGAATTTTCTAAACAAGTTATGAACTGCTTGTTTAGAGTGAGAGCTAAGACTTTTGAAACACGAGATGCGAACTGCTTCAGAATTCCTAAACAACACAGATATTCTGCTTAATAGGAGAAAATGAGAAAAACCAAGCAGCCAGAATTAATGACAAGATTTCCATAGCTTGTCCATCATACACCTAATCATAAGCAAAAGCCTTGACATCAGAATAAAGACCTGAAAAAACATAAAAGATATAAAACCTTATGCCTAAGAGAAGCAAGATTACCTCTCAGGCCATCTAAAAGAACCCCACTCCCACCCCCATCAAATCATGCTATAAACACAGCCCTTTAGTTCAATCAAGGGGTTATGAATTGGATTGGAATCACCAGGAACAGAAGAGACCGGAAACTAAGAACTGAACTTTTAGCTATGTTGAATGGACTGAGACTTAAAGCAGAAAAGGAGTGAATAGATATGTTAGTGGAATTTGATTGCCAGGTGGTGATTAGTTGGTTTTAAATCAAAGGCTCAAGGACCTGTCTACAACACCAATTACGAGTTACGGTATTGGCAGTCAATCTGATTTGCTCATTCAGCTGCTAGACACCATGTCTGCTAATAGCTTGGTGGATAGTCTAACATGGACGGGAGTGAACAGGAGAGAAGTGAAACAGGATACTCCAGGTCCAGGGGCAACAATTGTAATTTAAGGTCCCAGTATCTGATTTTGTTTTTTGTCAGCTGTTAGGTGCTTCATGTTGCCTACCTCAAATTTATTAGGAGTGATGGGTATTCATCAAGTAATAATATTAGTTTTTCTCAATCAAGGATTGGGAAAATTTCACATCTAGATCTGTATCTGCACCACTGCACCTAGCTCTGCTGTTAAGGTGGAAGAAACAAAATATGGGGCTTTGTTACTTGTGTTTTGCTGAGAAATCAAGCCTATCTACAGATGCGAGTTTTAGGCACATCTTAAATTCTGGGACCTAAATCAAATCCCCAGCTGGACAAGCAAGCAGAAGAAGCAACCTTCAATCCCTGAGTTCAATGAACCATCCCCCTCAATGGGATGATCGATATAATACCCATCCTACATTAAATTAATTAAAAAAAGATAGAAAATATCAGTATAAGAGATTTTCCTCAGAACTACAAGATTCAAACAAGTTGAACTCTATCCCTTCAATTTTTTCCCTTGACACACCATCCCCTATGAGACAAAGTATATCACATGTGAAATGAAAGGGAAAAAAAAAAAGACCAGATAAATGCAAATCTATGAATTATGGATGCAAAAGGATTTCTGTTTTTTATTGAATGGAAAGCATTGTATTTAATATAAGAACATGCGATTACCTCAGAACCCATGTACACCAAGGATTATGCGCCAGTGTATCAGAAATAAAATGTTCAGATCAAAATACAAGCTGTGGGACTCCTCTAAATGACAAATACATCCATGAAGACAAGGTGTCCCCTTATCCATGATGAATTTGTTCTCAAAGATGTATGCATTTTGTTCAGCCCAAATGCACCAAAGGATAGCAAAAGTTATCGTCTTTTTTTTCTGATCGGTTAGCAAAAGACATCATATTCCACATTGCTTTTCCTCTATTCCTTTAAGTCTTTTAGATGAGCACAATGAAAGAAAGCATTTTTTCCACTCAAAAGAGCCTAAAGTCTCGAAGATGTTCGCATTTTATTCAGCCTAAATGCACCAAAGGATAGCAAAAGTTGTCGTCTTTTTTTTCCAGCTTGCTATTCTTCTATTGCTTAAGCCTTTTAGACGCCAACAATGAAAGAAAGCACTCTTACCACCCAAAAGAGCCTAAAGACTCAAGCCCATACAAGTCTGGTAAAGTGATAACATAGGAAAAGACGAATTACAGTTTCAGCCTCCACAGAGCATAACACAGACATTACTTTCCAGAGAACCTAAATGATCCCACTTCACACCCTCCTATCTTATTGAGCCACACATGGTATCACTCTGAATTTTTTGCAGTAGTTCTGCCATGAACCCTGCTTCCCAGTCATTGAGATTTCTTATGAGGTGAGGGTTCCATATGACCACTTTTTTATTCGTTATAACATCCATTTACAAGTGCTTCCCTATTATGAGCTGCAATGAATAGAAGCCTCCACAAGTGGCCAATCATCACCCAACTTATTTTTTTTTTATGAACGAGTGGTATTTTGTTAAATAGAGATAGAAGCAGTACAAGCATGAAGCACCCTAAGAGGAGGAGTGAGGTGTTTCCTCCCCTTAAAGGTGGTTCCAAATAGCCAAAAACAGAGAATCCCTTGAAGCCCCTTGTTTAGCTAAAGAATCTGCCAAAGCATTTGCCGATCTACTAACCCACTGAAAGCTAACTGACATGGTTCTCGTAAGCCATTTGACTTTTTTTATGATGTCCCTATATCCCCAAACAACAGTTTCTGGGTCCAACATCCATCCCACCATCAGCTTAGAGTCTCCTTCAACTATCAAATTAGTCACTCCAAGTTGGTTGGAAATCTGTAGTCCTTGTACCACAGCTAATATCTCGGCCCTTGTAGAGTCTCCATAACCCACTGGACCTAAGAATAAGGACAGAATGTTGCGTCCTTATTCCTCAAGATCCCTCCTATACCCGATGGTCCAAGATTGCCTTGACTGCTCCCATCAAAGTTCAACTTTACAACTCCTTCCGAAGGGGGTAACCAACTTGCTTGTGTTCTATTTTTCTTGGATGATGTGAAGGCCACTGCTGCCCAACTCCTTCGAAGGTCATCTCCAGAGTAATCGCCAAAGAGATCTGTAATTTTTAGCCAAAGGATTGCCCTGGTAGGTATACAATCATTTATTTCAATGATGGCTTCTCTCCTTCTCCTAGAAAATTCTGGCATTTCTTTCCTCCCAAGTGGTCCATAAGAGGGCTGCCCTAATACATTACCACATTACTTTCCCTCTTTGTTTGCCAACCAAAAAAATACGGATCAAAAAGTAGATTTACTTCAGGAGGCAGGTTCCACCTATAATCAAATAGCATAACAACCAAATTCCAAATATTTATTGTAAAAAAGCAAGAAATGAATAGTTGATAAAAGTCCTCATTCTGCACTTTACATAAAATGCACCAATTGGGAGACAAGCATAAATAAGGTCCCTTTTTTTGTACATTGTCCACAGTATTAATTTTACCATATTACACTTCCCAACAAAAACCATCAATTTTAGGTGGAATTGGCCTTGACCAGACTTCTTTAATTGGGAACAACAAAGGGGAAGGAGTAAAGCATAGGGACTTAAAGAAGGAAGAACAAGAGAACGAGCCACTCGAGGTCAAAGACCAAATTCTTCTATCTAGTTTAAGAGGGTCCAAACAAATAGAATTAAGTAAAAGTAAGAGCTCAGAGGCAGAAACCAATTCCTCATCCCTCAACCCTCTACGGAACCCAAAATCCCAATTAAGACAATGGGAGAATAGGGGGAGAAAGAAACCTCAAAACAGGTTCCTTTTTATAGAGAGACCATTAGTAATTTTGTAGCTAATGCCTTTCATGAAATCGCCATAAGACTTCTCAATCCCCTTCGATACCACAAACAAACAAGACAATGTGACCCAATTTGGCCCCAATCCAAATTCATTATGTCATATTTGGAAGCAATAACTTGCCTCCATAAGGTATCCCGCTACTCATTAAAATGCCAAAATCATTTGCTCAAAAGGGCTATCATCTATGTTCAATGTCTCCAATCATTTCACACGCAAACCTCATGTGTTCTTTGGACTACAGATTTTCTTCCAATCTACCAAATGTAATTTAAGCTCTTCACCCCCTTTGTAGAAGGCCCTTCATTTTTATTTTTCCAATATCTAGAGCTGTCAATGGGTAGGGTCTGGTTTGGGACAGGCTGTACCAGTCCCAAACTGATTTTTTTTTTTCATTTTGATAAATCAGTCCCAAGTTTATTATTAATCAGCTCCATATGACAGACCCAGAACCGTCCCATTTATTAATCGGGACAATAGAGTCTGACCCGACTAGACCCAATTATACATGACACCTATAATTTCCAATGATAATAACAATTTAAAACTTTATTTTAACAATATAACCTTAAAAATTATCTTATATACAATCTATAAAGTTTACCATTTTGGAGTTTGGACATAGAATACAATAAAAATTACAAGAAAACCAGAAGGCCTTCATATATTATTAACTATATAATTGCTTTACCTTTTCTCAAAAAAACTATGAAATTGCTTCAGGTCTGAGTCGGCATGAGACAGAAAGAACCAGTCCTAACCCAATTATTAACTGGGGCAAAACCACAGAACCAGAATTAACATGATCGATTCAGTCAGTTCAGTTCTGTCAGATGGACTCAACCCATTGACAGACCTAGCAATTTCTTCACTACACTAGCCAGCAAAGGCAAGAACAATAAGAAATAGGTGGGCAAAAGAAACACCCCTAAGTTTCCCATAAGTTTTTCAGATCAAAAGCAACACCCATAAGTTTTCCAAATAATAGGGCAAGCCACATATAGTAGACAACAATCAAAAAAGCCACATATAATAGACACAAAATCAATAACCTCCATATTCACAGGACTTGTATAAAGCTTGCAATCCTCAACTTAAAATACCTATAGTATGGCATTCCAACAATCCGCAACAAAATCAACTATGGTCTCACCCAATTACAAAAATCTAAAACAGACAAGATTTTGCATTGATACCCAACAACCAAGTAAATCTAGAGAGATTTCCATATTAACAATTGACAACCAAGTAAGATCCATGCTCATTTCCTTGAAAGGCATTGTCAACAAATTGAGTGATGGCACTCAGGTTGGTTGGATATTTGGTGTGGTAACAGATCCTTAGATGAACATACCCCAGCCTCTTTAACTCTCCTATTAATAAAGACACCACAGTTGCAGAAATGTTCTCTGCTGAAGGCCCTATTGAAGTTGGGGCTCCTGTTTTCAAGATGAACCCTTTTGATTGGGGTTTTTTTTTTATTAGCAACATAGAATTTTATCAAGGCTTAATAAAGGGATTACAACAAGAGGCTGTTAGAACTAAAACCCTTTAGAACCAACATTCCACAACCCCATTAGCATTGAACCCAATACAAATGATATCTACGTACTCTTTGCTTAGCTAATCCATCTGCCAACAAGAGGTTGTTAGAACTAAAAACCCTTTAGAACAAGCATTCCACAACCCTATTAACATTGAACCCAATACAAATGATATCTATGTACTCTTTGCTTAGCCAATCCATCTGCCAAACCATTAGCACACCTTCTAATCTATCTACATGAATGTGCATCGGTCTTGACAACATCTTGAACTGCCTGAACTCATTTCTAAGGTGGCGTTCAGTAAATATGAAGTCAGAAATCTGAAAAGTTAAAAAAACTCTGAAAATATTCCATGTAAAATTTGTTTTTCTGCTTTTACAGGTATCTGAATATGGTATAGTTGTTCAGTAATCTGAATGTTCTAATATCTGAAAAAAGTACATTTTGCAAAGTTACCATCACATTATTACTTAAATAGCAATACAAGAAAATCCTTGAAATATTATAATATTAAAGAAAAGATTATAAATTAATATTTGTCCTCAAATATTAATATTATAAATTAATATTAATATAAAAATATTAATTGAATAAATATTATAGTATTTTATAAAATATTATAAAATGATATTAATTAAATAAGAGGTTGTCTTCAACCTCTCAACACTTGAAACAGAGGTGCTTAGACATTGACGCTAAAGTTGACTCCAACCACAAGATGACGCATTTGGTCGCTAGACTTTGATGCTAAGATTGTCCTCAGCCAAGACAACAGATTTGATCACTCATCAAGTACCAAAAAAGGTGCTTACAATGCTAAGGTTGGTGACAGAGAGGTTGAAACAGAGTAGGTTGTTAGAGAGCCACCGTCTGTAAGATTCTACACAAGTGAAATTTGAAAATTGTGAGAGGCTCTTGAGAGAGCAGAAGGTGCCAGACAGAGCTGTGGATAAATCTTCATTGAAGCAACTGTTGTTGCTTCCTCTTTCTTCATCTCTGGAATTGTCAGCTTCATCTGATTCTAATTCCTGAATGTGCTAGGCGATTTCTTCATTTGTAATTTCGTTTTCTTCATTTGAAAGGAACTTAAGCGCTAATTCCTGAATGTGCTAAGCGATTTCTTCGTCAGAAAATGATACATCTGAATTGGCGTTGGCAGCTCTCTTTAACATTTGGCCTCTGGTTTTTGTGTATTCGCAAGAACTTGACCTCAAGAACCTTATCGATGACGTTCAGAATAGAGACAACTGGTCGCCTCGAGGAAAATTTCAGTAGACAATAGTTCAGTCATTTTTGCTACATCTTTTCAACGAGAAACCAGTGCAGAGGCGAGCATTTGACAAGAGGAAGGAGAGTGAGGAATGATGGACTGACCAATGCAAACAAGTTGCACAGCAACCTTAATTCCAATTCCTCAACTTGGGAACCAAATTTTAGACAGAGAAACAAAACAGAAGAAACTGAAGAGCTATTAAGGATGTGGAAGCAAAAAAGGAGAAGCTTCAAAACAGAGATGATTAAAAAAGGTCAAAGTCCCGTACAGCTTGTGCAAAGGGGATTTTCTCTAGTTCAAACAAAGAACCCGTTGCTCTCTCCTTATCTTGCTTGATCACTTTCAGAATCGCTGGTCATCTGCAATGAAAGACCATCATCTTTAGTCTAATTTGTGATTTTGGTTGCAGTCCCTGGTCGCCAGTCGTCTATGGTGGAAGCTCATTGTCTTCAGTCTAGTCTATGATTTTGATTGTTAGTCGCTGGCTGCCAGTCATCTCTAATTGAAGCCCATTTTCTTTAGTCTAAATTTGCAACTTTGGTTGCCAGTCACTGGTTTAAGAGAGAAGAAGAGAGAGAAAGAAGGATCAGATGGAAATTAAGGGCATGGATGGAAAACCATTTTTGTCTGCTACCTCCAAATGCGCTCGGAGCTAGCTCAAGGTCTGAAGAGTTTGGAGCATCTTTCGATGTTCAGATGATCAGTTCAGAGGTGCTACAGAACGACCTTGAAGCACCAAAAAGCAAAAAAATTGGCATTCAGAGCTCAATTCAGCGCTGCCAAACGCCACCTAAATTGCCATAAAACCCCTTATCCACTTTTCAACCAACCAATGATTATCTTTGAGTCTCCTTCTACAATCAGCCTTGCGATTCCCATTTCCTTCACTTTTTGCATGCCAATAATAGCAGCCATGAATTCCGCTCTTACTGAATCACCCTGATCAATTGGTCCCGAAAACAGACCACAACTATTCCCACCTCCATCTTGTATCACATCTCCAATTCTAGATGGACCTAGATTGCCCACACTGCTTCCATAAAAATTAAGTTTCATCCACCCATCATTTGGGGGAGACCAACCTCAAGGAGTTTTTGTTTCCTAGAGGAGGAAAGACCCATCAACCCCCAATTTCTAAAACAGTCTTTCACTGAAATATCCGATTCTGAAAACAGTTTCAAAGTCTTCACCTATTGTGCTACTCTTACCGTAACAGTCTCAACAAATTCCCCTTATTTCTTTCCTTATCCTCAAAATTTCTTAAGTTCCTCTCCTCCCAAACTATCCACACTATGCTGCCCTTGCACACTTCCACAATATTCTACCTCTTTTCTTTGTTCCTCTAAGAAAAAACAGGCTAAAGAGCAAGACCATTCCCAAATACAACAAACAAAGGGACAGGAGATTAAGAGGTGGTAAGCAATTTCACCATTCAACTTACAGAAAATGCACCAATTGGGAGATAAAGACTAATTTGGTCTTTTCTTTTGCAACAGATCGCACGTGTTGATGCATCTATGATACACTTCCCAATAGAAAGCACTAACTTTTGGGAGGATGGGGGCACTCCATACTTCTTTCGAAGGAGAGAAAAAGGACGAAGAGGCAATCACAAGGTATATTTACAAATAAATAAACCTAACAGACTAAGGGACCACATCCATATATCACCCATAAAAACATCAAATACCAGGTTATCCAATATGTTCAACAAGCAAGACTCTAAGGAGATTTCAGACTCTCTATGGTTTCCCACTAACCCCAAACTCCATCCCACACCAAAAGAGGAGGGAGACCCAGTGAAATCAAACACAGCTTTCTCTTTAAGGCTTGAGAGAACATACAATGAAGGGAACACATTTTTCAAGGGAAGCTCCCCGACCCACACATCTTCCCATAATCTAATCCTATTACCAGAAGCTAGATCATACCTAATATACTCAAGAAATTGAGGATACCATGCACTACTTTCCACAGTGTTGCTTGGCTATCCCTTTGCAAAATAATAGCATCCCATCCATTCCTTGACAGCCCATGAACACTTGAAACCACTTTGTGCCACAACCTTTCATTCTCTAAAGTGAAGTACCACAACCACTAATTAAAAGAGCAAGGTTTATATTGCTAATGTTTCCTATACCAACCCACACTCTTCTTTCCTTTTGACTACCTTCTCCCATCTAACCAAATGATCCTTTTTTTTCTATACTCCCCATTGTAAATCACTGGTTGTACATGGGTCCTTTTTTGGTTTTAGTGAATTCATACTTTACCTCTTCTCAAAAATAAAAAATAAAAAGTCCCACATTAATTTCTCTACTATCTTCACAACCGTTTGAGGCATCCTAAAAATAGACATGAAATAAACAGGGAGATAGCCAAAGTGGGTTCTATCAAAGTGATTCTCCCCCCTAAAGAAATATAGTTCCTTTTTCCATCCATCTAATCTTTTCTCAACTCTCCTAAAGGTAATCCTAAATATTTTAAAGGTCACTCCCCTCTCTCACACCCAAAACTCTTAGCCAATGAGTTTAACTCCTCTTCTTCAACATTTATACCAACCATCACACTCTTGCCTCAATTAACTTTTAAATTAGACATTCTTTCAAAGAGACTCACCACCAATTTCAGATTTTCAACCCCATCACCAAAAAAAAGGAAACAAAATGTCATCTGCAAACTGAAGATGGATGACCACCACTCTATCTCTCCCCACCACCCAACCATTAAGAAATTGCAATTAACTAGCCCTAGAGATCAATCTACTCAAAACCTTTGCCACCAAAGTGAAGAGGAAAGGGGGAAAGGGGGTCTTCTTGTCTTAGACCTCTATACGTCTCGAAAAAATCAACCACCAATCCATTAACAATCACTAAAAAGTGGCTTGTTTGCAAGCAACCTTTTTTTATTGGAAACAATAACTTCATTAGTGAATTTTCAAAATACAACTATCAATCCCAAGTAGGGGGAGTTTTAACCACAAACATTGTATTACAACACAGCCAAAAACATATTCCCCTTAGCAGTCCCTTGTTTTGCAAACAACCTTTGATCCACTTACACCGCAATTCTCCAAATCCACAATTTCTAGTGATGTCAATTAAGAACTCCCAATCTACAAGAGCATAAGCTTTCTTCAAGGCCAACTTAATTGCCACTTCGTTTTTCTTAGATCTTTTTTGAGCCTTAACACATTCTTTTGCAATAAGAATTTGATCCACAATCTGTCTATCCTGAATCAAGGCACCTTGGGAATGAGAGATAATGTTGGGAAGAATTTTCTTAATCCTAAGAGACAACACCTTAACAATTATTTTATAAATGCTAGTAACCAAGCTAATAATTCTGAAATCCTTCGAATATCTAGCATTAGACTTTTTAGGCACCAGGGTAATAAAGTTGGAGTTCACTCCTAGATTAATTATACCCCATGTGAAACTATTTAAACACTAAGTGTAAACAAACCCAACTTGATGACCTCCCAACAATATTGATAAAAGGCCATTGTAAATCCATTTGGACCCGATGTCTTAGATCTATCCATAGCAAAAATTGTTTTCTTGGTTTCCTCTTCCTCAAACCTTTCTTCCAAAAGTTGGGTTTGTGAAGCTTCAATTGATTCCCAATTCAACCCTTCAACTGGCGCCATCATTCATTAAGTGGCTTCAAATAAATTGATTTAAAAGTGTCCACAAAGGCCTTAGCTATCTCTGCTTGATCTGTGATTTCCATGCCATCAATTTTTAAGCAAGAGATAAGGTTTTTCCTTCTTCTACGATTGGCGATTGCATGGAAGTACCTAGTACTACCATCTCCCTCCTTAATCCATTTCTCCTTCAACTTCCGTTTCCAACTTATTTCCTCCCTTAGCAAAGTATTCTCAAGTTCCTTTTTCAAATTCAACCTTAAACCTATGTCTTCCTCTCCCAGAAAACCTTCTAATTACTTTCCATCAATCTCCTCAATTTGCAAGATCAGATTAGCCTTCTTCTCCTCCAATCTTCCAAAATGCAACTTGTTCCACTCTTTTATTTATGCCTTCAACTTTTGTAATTTCATAAATTTCTACCCCTCCCATTTGGGACATTGTTGTTGTTCACTCCACCACTCCTTCACTTTTTATTTAAAGCCAGGGAGTGTAAGCTACACACTTTCAAATCTGAAAGGAATAGGACCACCAACAACTTCTTGCTAAAAACATAGATCGGCCAGTGATTAGATGTGAGTCATGTGACTCTGGGCAAATTTCCCCTAACAATCCATTCCAATGCTCTTCCCAATCAACAAAAAACAAGAATCTGTCCAGGTTGGAACAAATAGGATTTGCTTGAAGACTAGACCAAGTGAACCTTGATTGTCCTAGGGGAATATCTCTCAAATCAAATGAATCAATAAAAGCATTGAATTTTGTTATTCTCTGTCTTGCATTATTCATTTCTTCTGCAAATCTTAATACATTGAAGTCACCTCCAACACACCCACCAAGGTCCCTCCCATAGACCCCTTACATCTACTAACTCTTCCTGAATCAAGTTTCTTTCCCTACAAGAATTAGGTCCATAAACATTTGTTAAAACCCAATCAAACCCATCTTGACCATTTTTCAATTTAATCGGCATAGTAAAGTTCCCCATCAACTCTTCAATACAATGAACTACATCTTCCTTCCATGCTATTCCCCCTAAAGCATCCCAAGACAACTGACAAAGTAAAGCTCCAATTGGTTTCTCTTTCACCCCAAAAGCTTCTTATCCATCTCTTGAATTTTGGACTCCTAAATCAAAAGAATACGAGGCTTTTCCTTTCTTAGAAGTTCCTTAGCTGCTCTCCTTTTTGTTGCACTCCCTAAACCCTCACACTCCTTTTCGATTGGGAAATTGATGGGATGGAGAATCTAATGCTGCAGCTCCAGCAGTACCAGCCTATTGTCACTAAAGGAATCTAGGGAATCTAGAAGTGGGATAGTAAGCATTCATTTTTAGTAAAACCTATGATGCAGCATATCAGACCAGAATCGGAAGGCTATTCTTTCCCTTACAAAGTAGTTTGGGCACGAAAGGTACCTTCAAAAGTGACATTCTTGGTCCAGACAGCAGACTTGGGTTAAGCATCTCACAAGATAAGCTGAGGAGAAGAAGCATACTTGTCAATTCCACCACTTGTCCTCTATTCAATGTTGAGCAGTAAACAGCAGACAACCTATTCCCACACTGCTCTGTTTCTAGACTCATTTGGGCCCTTTTTTTAGGCACCCTTTATTTAAGTTGGGTCTTCCAAATACAACTCTAGGCTTTTCTAGAAGTTGGTATCTTGAAGACCTATCAAGATATGGTAAGCTAGTGCAGTGCATGCTTCCTATGGAGACTTGAATAGGAATCTCATTGATATCTTGTCTTTATCTCCAGCTGACCCTAGCTTCAATCCTTCCCCCAATCCTAGGCCAGCTACTGATTTTATTTTGAGGATTGATGACAGCAGAAATCAGGCCAATGTCTTCTAGGGGCAGCTGGCATTGGTAGCCTAATCCTCACTTCTGGGGGCAGGGTGGTCTGGGCCTTTAGTGGACCTGTAGATGCCTCTGAAGCTTAAGTCAGAGCCTTGCTGGTTGGCCTGAGGATTGCTAAGTCTATTTCAGCCAGGCCTGTTGTTATAGAAGGTGATTCTAGGAATGCTATTGGCTGGGCTTCCACTAAGTTTTTGGGCCCTTTGGGATTTTCTCACTTTCTGAATGAGACCCAGGACATTTAACCTTCCTTAAGTTGCTTGTTTAGATGGACTCTGAGGGATCTGAACTCCATGGCTGCCTTGCGATGAAATATGAAATGTTACCATTTCCCCAAAAAAAACTGATAGAGGCTTCAAAGGAAAGGTTCGTGTTGAATAAAGATATTAAATAAATTTGAAGTTGTTCTCTCATCTGGCAGCATCACTCTTGAACACAAGATAGGAATGATACAGCGGGAGAAATCATAATGGCTGATAACCATGTCAAAAATATGATCTAGACAACATACCTTAGCATAAAACACAAATATCATGAGAACTTATTGTTTTGTTAAATACACCCTTGTTAGGCAAGGAGGGTGAAATGAATCAAGTCAGAAACTACAGAGAAAAAAGGAGGAAATCAAGAGGTCATACTAAAAAACATTGCTTTGATCACCCATCATCAGGCACTTGAAAGCAACAAAAATACAGGAAAGTAACCCAAGAGCCAGAATTGGAATTATATAAAGGTGTTGTTGAGATTAGATTTTCTTCATTAAAAGATAAAAGTAGAAATCAGTTCGGAAGCACAGAGAAAAGGACGTCCAACAATGAAGGGAATGGATAGCGTCAATACTTGAAGGAAGAAATCTTTTTTAGTAGCCAGCAAAATAAAGAAGTATTGCAATACTTAAAGGAAGAGATCGTCTTATCTCTTATAGCTCTTACAAACTGGTCCAGGATTAAATTTTACAGCCATGGTGATTCCTTAAGGTATTTGAATACTTAATGAAGAACCGTAGGAAGTAAACTAGGACTAGAAAGACCGCATCTCTAATGAGACTAAGTATACACAACCAATTAAATCAGAGTTTGTCATGTGTCCATATCTGTCTAGAAGGAAGAAATGAGAGTTCGAATAAACCCAGTAAACAGGCCAAAAGATGTATCCCCGATGGAGAATGGTGTTGACTATTGAACCAACGCCTCTCCATATATGAATTAGCCAGACGCAGAGTAGATCGTGTGATCAAAACCAGAAGACGTAATATACTGCGAAACTAGGGTCCGAATCCCCAACCAAAACATAAGATCTGTAAAAGCCAAAGACGGTCGACCAAACCGAACATCGCTAATCTTAACCCCCCCCCCCCCCTTCCCCCATCCGAATAAGCATACTAGTATGAATTTAAAACAGGGATATAGACCTCTCGCCATCAATACCAGAAGATATTTGAATTTCGGATCTATATCAAGATCTGGACAAATTGGAAGAAAATCAGTTTCAAAGAAATCAAAGAGTAAGACAAATTCAGAGAACAGAACGCTTACCGCTGTCGCCGATCAGGAGAAGCTTTATCAGGTAATCGTAATCGGCTCGGGCCCTAGCAGGTGGAGCGGCCATCGAATAACAGATGCGGAGAAAAGCCTACAATATAATTTGTCTCTGCGTGTAAGAAAATAAGTAACACAAACTGAAAATCAAAATATAAAGGGAAAATAACAAGGGGAAATTAGAGATAGAGAAGGAAGAAAAAAAAGCACCAAAAACAAAGGGAGAAAGTGGAACGAGGGAAGCGTCTCTAGGACGTCAGCAGTGATCGGCCGTTGAAGATTTTGAGGAGAGAGAGAGAGAGAGAGAGAGAGAGAGAGAGAGAGAGAGATTTACCAAATAGGGGACACCTTGATCCGTTCTCCGTCGAACCCAGGCTGGAACTGGAAGCGCACCACTTTTCTTTCTTTGGGGGTTTGTGGGAGCGCTGTTCGCTAACCTGCGCACGCTAGCAGCCGTTGGCGTCGTGGAGAAGATAAAATGCGCTCCGCGCAAAATGCAACCTCCTCTCTAAGGAAAAAGCTCATTATATCATCCCATTCCGCGTATAGTTAGCGTTTGCACGCTGGTCTCGTTATTGAAGGATCAAATGCCTACATGTTTACTTGCAGCAGAAAAGTATGCATACAGGTGGCAAATTTATTACTCCAATAGAAACCCTAATTCTCTGGACCATGTGACGATATATTACTCACTGCTTGTGCTGTGTTGCATTCAAATAACAAAAGAAAATATTACAGGTTTAAAGTTTAGGCTTAGTTTGGAAGGAATACAAATAAAAATATGTAGAATGCAAAGTCTTATATTTTTACTGTATATTTATATTTATATTCTTTCCAAATTGAACCTTTAGGATAAAGTTTTACTTGTTTACAATGTAAAATTTGAACCGGTGTTAAATGTAGGGAGTGCAAATATTTTGAATGTAATTTCTTATTTATTTTTTCTTTAGGTTTAGTTTGGTTTTATTTGTTTGTGAGAAATGAAATGGGAAGTAAAATGGTGTGATTTCCATTCACATGAAAGGGAATGAAACCAGCAGCATGAGGGTTATTTATTTGGGGTCAAAATTCTCTAGAAACAAGATGTATAACACTCGGTGCACATTCCAAATGCACAGCAATTAGCATGTTTATTTTGTGATTGGACTTTGGAGGTGTATAACCTATCTTAACGCAACGTATTTTCAATAGAATTGGAGTCATTTGTTTTGGGATGAGTAAAATCATGGTTTTCAAAACTGGACTGGACCGGAAAACTCGGGAATCGGTCAGATGACCGGTTTTGGTTATTTCCAAAATCAGAATTTCTTAAAAAACCGTTGATTTTGACCAATTTTTTTTAAATGTTTTTTTGTCATAACGGGCCGACCATTCAACCCGGTAACCAGACCCCTGATCGGTTTGGTCTTTGAATCGATTTTAAAAACCATGAGTAAAATAGGATGTTATGTAGCCTCTAAGTTTACAGGGGAGAAATTTGAGGAAGAACAAAAGGTAGCAAACATTTTGGGATGCAAAATTTGTACTGTCATGGAGTGCAAGTGAGACACAAAGTTCAAATTGTGCATTAGGTATGAATGCAAATAACAGTTACAGACATATATAAACAAAATTTGCATCTGTTTCAGATTTTTCACTACAAACAACCAAAGCCCAAGCAACATATATGATATATCTTCATGAAACACTAATACTAGGAATTAGTATTCTGGATCAGGTTGGCACACATGGTGAGCACATTGAGTAAGCACTTATCAAATTTTTTGACACCTTTTGTTTTAAATACCGCAGACTACCCTTGAAAAAATTGAAAAAAAAAAACTTTTGACAGTTGTCAAAATATTTATTAAGTGCTTATTGAATGTGTTTACAATGTTGCACCTACTATCGGGAAAAGGTCCTATAACTGGTCCAAGCATGGAGATTCCATAAGAAGAATCAACTTAAGATAGATCACATACATTGAAGTTTTCTACATATGTGTAGGGATGCAAATGGTATCCAAAATCTGATTCTAATTCTAATTCAATCCTGTTAAAGGCGATCTAATTTTGATTGGTTTATAATATGGACCCACACTTATCCAATATTCCAATATGATATAATTGATCCAAATCCGATTTAAATGCATATGCTTTTAAAATTTCTATATTCTATTGGTAAAGTTGATTAGGATGTGTTTTTTTTATAAAGTCATTTGTTCAAGTTCCATAAAATTTATTTTCAATATATTTTGTTAATAACGTATAATATTTTGATATTTTTAGTTTGACTTATTAATGCTATTCAATATCTGATTGCGATCTGAATTTAACTCGAATCCAATTAAAAATCCAATGAATAAGATTCATTTAAAATCTCAATATAAACAAATTGAATTTAGATATACCTTATATCCAATTCGATCCAATCCATTTGTCACTCTACATATTGTAGAGTTTGAAACAAAAGCCATGATTTTTGATATTACATTATGCACATACGAGATCAGCTTCAGTAAGGACAAGCCCATGCTCACACCGTCCCAACATTCTCTTGCAACCTTGCATCAGAAATATCTCCTCATGAAATAAAGCACATGAGTAGGGAGATATTTCCAATGGACATTGCCTTGATGGAAGCTGAACTCTACACATTAAGGCTCAGTTTAAAAGAAATACAAATACAAATATATAGTACAAAACCTTGTATTATTTTGAATATATCTATATTTATACTCTTTCCAAGCTAAATAAGGGAATTAAAGGGCGGGGGCAGAACAGAGGTGCACTTAGGCCCACTAGCCATACTAATATGATTCCACAGGTTTTATCTTTCGCCTCGTTTTATAGATTGATGCCAAATGACCATCTCAACTTCTGGTATATTGGGAAAAAAATAAATAAAGCTGACGTTGGAGTCAGGAACAAGGAAAGTGTATACGAGTATGAGAGTATAGAGCCCCTAAGATCCCACCTGTTGCATGTGTTTTTTATTTGGCATCTGAAACCCAGCATCAAGTAGGGCTTAGACAGTCAACCAGACCAGAATTCAGGTTGTGCAGAACATTATAACCTTCTCATTTTACTCCATTTAATTAAATGGCATATCATTTAAGAAGAGCGAGACATTCACATGATGGAAGGAGGCCAGAGGAAACAGGATCTCTATTCCATCTTCCAGCAATTCCTTTAACTTAATGCATCGCTCCTCTACTCAACTAGATTAATTACCTTTATTGGCAACCTCTTCCCAAGCTCATTATAGCAATACTGTCTTCCCCACCAAACAATGTCCAAGATGATTATCCACTACATTATCTTTTGATGACAAAAGAACTATTGATTATGGTGGATGGAGGATGCCATTTTCTCAAGTATTTTGGCATGTAATAGGTTCATGGAGGATAGCTTTTCCAGGACTCCATTGTTGTTATTTTTACATTTTGGATTTGCCTAATTAAGCAATTATTTTGGCATGTAATAGTCTGCCGGTGGCAATTTCTACCTTACCCAATGGGTATCCAATCCAATAGGGCTCTTCTTGTTTTTTTTTTTCTTGAAAAACAGATTTGGGGGCACAAGGGGTTTTGGAATTTTAAGCATCATGCATGTATAGATAGGGTATAGTATTAGCCTAAACCCAACCCTCCCTGACCCATATATTGTTAGAAGATATATGAACTTATGTATTAAGTGTTTAATGTAATAATATTTTGAATTGTATAAAAAGGATAATTGATAGTTTATGTGTTTTTACATGTTTTAATCAAATTATTAGAAATTTTGGTGTTTATTCATGCTATTTTACTCGGTTATTGCTTATATATAATAGGAAATTAGATGCATGTTTTAGGACCACCCCACCCTCAAATGCGAGGAGAATAGGTTCAAATAGGGTTTTGAATTTTCATGCATGGAGAGAGTTTGGATTCTAAAAATTCTACCCGCTACAGATTTTGAGGAGAATAAGGATTGGGGGGTTTAAGGGAGGCATTTAGGATTTAAAATTTACAAAACCCTCCTTGTAACCGGCTCACTACCATACCTAATCCAAATGGGGTCCAATTATACCCCCGCACCTTTGAATAAAAATGTTTCTAACATTGCTTGTATTTGGGTTCTCCTTTACACAACCTAATCTATTTCAACCACATGAAGCAATGATGTGGCCAACCTAGATGGTCAAATAGACAAGGTGGATATAATATTACAACTTTCATGCTTTTTCACTTTCTTTGTTAATTGTTTTGGACCTACTATCAAGTTCACAACAGTAATTCAAAAATAAAAATAAAAAAAAAAAAAACAAAATAACTCATAATTTTACCATATGCGCATTCCTTTTTTACAACTTGCCACATGAACACTGAGTGCAGAGTACTTTCTTTACTACAAGAAAATTTATTTTTAGCAACAGACAAAAAACATTAAAAAAAAAACAGTTGTTAAAGCCTTTGGCAATGGTTTTATATATCATATTTAACCATATTTTTCGTTAATGGAAACCATGGCTAAAAATATTTATTGTTATAGTGTTGCAACCTCAATAAAATATGCACATAGTCTCCTTTAATTTCTTAATTATCTTGCTAACTGTTATCTCTGATCAGTAGTGTGTCAATATTTTCCTGAGGAAATGCAGGATAGTCCAAACACTAACACTCTATTGCATATGCCAATTGAACAATGGTTGCAAGTTGCAACATATATGGAGTGTAATATCAAAACATGATAAAAACATATATATATATATATATATATATATATATATATATATATATATATATATATATATATATATATGCACTCGATTGATATTGCCTTGAGGCTTGAGGCTCATCTAGGATTCAAGAAACCAAAAAAAAAAAAAGTATCAAAATGTCATGCTTGTTTGGGATACTAAGAAATGTTAAAGCGTATCTCATTATCAGTTTGAAGCAAAAGGAATGTCATCTTCTCTAAACAGCAAGACCCTTCAGCAAGATCTAATGTATAACCTATTTGTTGATTTCTCATTCTTACACTCATGTAATCAAACTGCCAGTTCGTATGTATTACTCAAAATTCATGAATTTTGAGGAAGCTATAATACTGGGCATAGTATGATATCTGAATGGCAAGCTATCATATTGGGTTTTCAGGAAGCTAAGAAGAAAAATATGTAAATAGACAGCATAATGCATTAGCTATAATCTAAATTTGCTCTTCACACACATCACAGCTTTGTATTGAGAATATCTCCCCATAAATAATGACATACAAGTATAGGTATATTTTTGATATATAACTGCCATGTGCCGTGAAGTTGATGTAAAAAGTAGATCCAGTCTCCATTAAGTCATCAATTAACTATTAAGGCTTGTAACAAGGGAACTTATTTGCTATATCTGTTATCCCTTGATGGAGCGCAATCCGGCCGGTCTTAGCTGTCAACGATTTTGCCTCTGACTGGAGCAATGGGGAGCCTGAAACGGAGAAGATGAGGGAACTCCGGGGGGAGCCCGGTGAGATAACTCTGAAGCTCAAGTTAGTATTCTCTCAAAAGCAAAGTAAAGACTAGATGGCGCAAAGTTCACATACCTTGTTGTTGAGGGTAGGGGGCCTTTTATAACCACTTCGCGCACTCACTCCGAGGCCTCTGTCAGGTCGGGTATGATTATCTCTGTTTCTGCCAGTTTAGGTGTCATCCTTTCTGTTGGGACAAAACCGCCACTGCTCCTTGTCGAAGTCGTCTTTGTAACTGGAGATGGTGGTGGCAGGTGGTCGTTTGAAGTGCGGCTGTCAAGCGTCAGATCCCAAGTCAGTCAGGTGCGCCGCCCATGGGTACAAACTTCCTCGGTGTCAGGCATGGTATGGTTTGTTCAGTTTGGCGTCTTGGAGGCGAAATGATGGAGTGGTGAGCGAGGTGAAGTCTCGAGTACGGAGGTATGTCCTGAACTGCCATAGGGCAGGCCAGTTCGGTGAGGTGTGCCTCGAACTGTTTTAAGGCAGGCCAGTTCGGTGAGGCATGTCCCGAACTACTATAAGGCAGGCCAGTTCGGTGAGGTGTGTTCCGAACTGCCATAGGGCAGGCCAGTTCGGGTTTTGCTTGGGGCCTAAGGGAGAGTTCGGATTCTCAGTAGTGAGTTTGTGCTCCTAGTAGGGAGTTCAGACCGCTGGTTGTGCTCTTGCCTTAGGCGCGCTGTTTGTGCCGAGCTGTTGCCTTTGCCACATGTTGCATAATTACGAGGTCGGGCCAAATCTTCCTTCATCAATTGCCCCCCACTCCTCTTGCCAAGGGTCCTGCCCTGGCGCAGGGAAATTCGCGAGGTGGTAGGTGGATTTGTCCCATACTTCGGATCTTGATAGCACGAGGTGCATTGTCAGGGTTCTTCGGTTTTCTCGAGTGTCCCAAAAGGCGGGAGACGCGCCTACTTGCTTACAAATGCCGACAGACGTGGCGGTGTGCGCTTATTTCAAATTTCAAAAAAGCGTGCCTTTGGGAGACGTAATAGCGGGTCTTTTGATTTTGAAAAAAGTGCATCGCTGCCGTTTGAAAGGCGAGGAGACGTGCGCTGGCAGTTATCAGTTACAGCAAGACGTGCGCGGTGCATCGTCAATTTCATAAAGACGTGTGCCAGTGCATCGCTAGTTTCAGAAAGACGTGCATCGACGTTTTGTCAATTTCAGAAAGACGTGCGCCAATCATGTCTCGGTCTCAGGGGACGTGCAATCAGCGCGAATGCGGGCCGTCATATTGGCTTTGATCTGCACTATCGATTCTCGATTACTGTGGGTATAAATAGTAAGGGAATCCTGTCAATTTGTCACTTCTGCGTTTTGCTTCTTGAGCTCGTGTCCAGGCCTTTCAGTTCGCGTCTAAGCTTGTTATTTCGCTTTCAAGGTTTTTTGCTTGTTCCAGTTTCTGGAGCCTTCAAAACTTTTTTCAGGTGAGTACTTTCCTGAATCCACCTTTTCTCCTCGATGTCTAGCTTGGATAGCTCAGACGATTCTTCAAGTAGGTCTGATGTAGGTTCTACGAACCGAGTCGCATCCCCAGATGACCTTAGTGATCCTGAGGTGGAACTTGAGGATGACTTCGAACCCGTACACCGAGCTGCTTCGGGCAATTTGGCGTCTACCTCTCGTCGAGGTCGAATGCTAGATAGGTTTGGTCCTTCGACCATGACGCCCGAGGAGCTCCAGTCTTTTATTATCTCTTACAATTTGCCTGGGGGGTACGCCTATTTCATTCCTTCAGGTAGTTTTCCTTGGGAACACGGTTCTGATGAGATCGTGATATTTCGAGAGCAGCTTGCTGCGGAGCAGCGGTTGCCTTTCCACCCCCTTCTCGTCGAGGTCATAAACCACTTCGGCGTTATCGTTGGCCAGCTTCATTCGAACTCTATTCGCAACTTGGTGGGACAATCTCCCTTTTTTGCGAGCAGGGCTTCCCTTTAGATTTGAAGATATTCTCCTCCATTTTAATGCTCAAGAAACAAGCGGGTTCTCTTCCCGGGGGTAGGCGGGCATATTACCTGTCTCCTCGCCCGGGTTTTAAGCTCTTGCACGAACTTCCTAACAAGGTCCCGGCGTGAAAGCGGGACTACTTCGGGGTGCGAAGTGCACAAGGGTGGCCTTTTCAGACCGGGTGAGGGGAGGCCTCCCCTGATTCTGGTGTCACTCTCAATAAAGAGACGGTGAAGAGACTCCGACAATGGGCACAACTAGGGCTAAAATGCCATCAGTACCTAACGAAGGCAAAGCTTATTGCGGCCAGCCTAAGTTCGGGTAGGTTCCTTGCTCAAAGGTTTCTTGTTCGCTTTGTTCTTTCATTTTTTTTTCTGACGCCGAACTCTTTTTTGTAGGTGTGATGGACTCAGAGAGGACTCCTGGCGGGCGCCTATTCTAAGGCATGAAGAGGAGGAAGCGGGTCGCCAAGCGAACTCGTACTGAGCTACCCCAGGATGAGGAGCCTCAAGTTCCAGACTATACGTCAGAGGATCCGCCCAGGGAGCCCGAGGTGGCTCCTTCAATGCAGGAAGCGGCAGGGGCCCCTTATGCCGAGACAACTCACATGGGTGCTCCCGCCTACTCTAGTGCTCCTGCTTACTCTAGGTCCGCTCATACGTGCGCTGAGCCCTCGGGCTCAGGAGCTCAAGGGGAGTTCGGGAGTGTGTTGTTGCCGAACTACACTCTTCAGAAGAGTAGAGAGGCCACTTTCCCCGAGGAGATCGCAGTGTAGACCGATCTTCCCTTGAACCAGATCGCCTATCGTGCCGCAACTCATGCTATGGTGGTGAGTCAAAATTTCTTGTCAATCCTCTTTGTTTTTATCCTTCTTGTTGTAATTCTCTTGATCACTTGTTCCTTTTGGTAGGTGAACTCTTCTATTCATGCCTTAGCGGCCTAGGTGGAGAGGAGCTCGAGGCAGGCATGAGCTGCCGAAGAGGCTTTTTGTGCCGCCGAGGCGACTACCCATGCTGCTGAGGCGGCTGCTCGCATTGCTATGGCCAGGCAGGCGAGGTCTCAGAGGGATGCCGAGGCCATGGGGGTGGTTGTGAAGCATATGATGGACCTTAGGCTGGATCTACAGCATCGGGTCAAATACCTTCAGGAGGACATAAGGGAAAAAATGCAGATCTTTTCCCAAGGCATCGAAGATGCTAAGAAGAAGGTTGTTGATGACTACATCGCCTTGTCGCGCTTTGACGACCTGATGGTGGATTCTTACAGAAGGGGATTCAAATTGAGCCGGTGGATGATCCGGAACACGTACCCCAAGCTCGATATTAGTGCAATATCCACTTCGTGTATAACTCAGGAGATGGCCAACGCTGCTGATGGCGAGCGTGATTCCGAGGGTGAGGCAGGACCTTCGAGTGTCGTTGAAGTGCCTTCTGATGAGGAAGAAATAGCTACGGGCTTGTGATTTCTTTTCTTTCTTTTTTTTTAATGTACTCTTCCTTTTCTTACAATGGAATGGACTTCTCTTTTGTTTAAGTGTTGTTCTTTCTCCCAAACTGACATAATTGTCGAACTGATAATATGCCCGATCTGTTTCTTGCCTGGGTTATCGCACTCGCATGACCTATTTTGGTGTTTAATACTTCGCTTCGCCCGCCTTTACCTATGCCGAGGTTCCTTTGTTAGCTCGGCATCCTGGCTTAGGCTTTGGTAGCGATTCCGTCCACTTTGCTTGGCGGTCTATAGGTAGTATCGCCTCAAGTTGACGATATTCTACGCTCGAGGTACTTGTTTGCCTTCCAAGGTTTCAAGCTCGTATGTCCCTTCGAGCGCTCTCTTTACTTTGTAGGGCCCTTCCCAATTTGGTCCAAGTTTGCCTACACTGGGTTCAGGCACCATAATCTTATGGAGAACCAGGTCGCCGACTTAGAAGCTTCGCTTCTTTACTCTGGCATTGTAGTACCAAGCTACTTGCTGCTGGTAGGCCGCTGTCCGAATATGCGCGAGGACTCTTACCTCATCCAGTAGGTCGAGGTTGGTACGTAGCTCGTCTCCATTTGTCTGATCGTTGTATGCTTCTAGTCGTAGTGTAGGTATTTCGACTTCCTTTGGGATTACTGCTTCAGTGCCGTAGGTGAGGTTGAATGGGGTCTCTCTCGTGGCGGTTTTTTCTGTAGTTCGGTGAGACCATAAAACACTTGGTAGCTCGTCCGCCCACAACCCTTTAGCTCGGTCTAGATGTGCTTTCAGTCCGCACAGGATGGCTCTGTTCATTACTTCTGTCTGACCGTTTGCCTATGGATGTGCGACCGATGTGAAGTTCTAACGAATTCCCATATTCTGGCACCATTCTTGGAACTTGATATCCTTAAACTGCTTGTCGTTGTCGGAGATTAGTACCTGAGGTAACCCGAAGCGACATACTATGTTCTTCCAAAAGAAGTTCTGTATGTTTCGGGTTGTAATTGTTGCCAGAGGTTCAGCTTCTATCCACTTTGTGAAGTAATCTACTGCCACCACTAGGAACTTTCTCCCACCTGTTGCTGGCGGGAATGGCCCTAGGAGGTCGATGCCCCATTGTGCAAAGGGCCATGGGCTGGCGAGGTGTTTGACGTCGGAAGCAGGCTGATGGTGGATATTGGCATGCTTCTGACACTTGTCACATTTTCTGACGAGCTCGACGGCTTCTGCCTTCATCGTTGGCCAGTAGTATCCTTGTCGGAGTGCCTTTTGGGCAAGTGCTCTGCCCCCCAGGTGTTCGCCGCACAGACTTTCATGAGTGTCACAGAGTACGAGCTCGGCTTCGACAGGTCGCAGGCAACGCAAGTAGGGGAGTGTGTAGGACCGTCGATACAATTGTTCGTCTATTATGACATATTTGGTTGCCTGGTGCTACACCCTCTTGGATGCATTGCGGTCCGCAGGGAGGGTTCCATCTAGCAAGAAGCTCACAAGTGGGTCAATCCAGCTTGGCTCTGCTTCAAGGATGGGAGCGACCTCCTCTGCCCCACCGAGAATGCTAGGCCAAGGTAAGTCCTCTATGTACACGGTTCTCATGGTGTTGTGACTCGTGCTGGCTAATCGGGATAGAGTGTTGGCCTCAGTGTTCTCTGACCTTGGGATTTGCCTGATGAAGTGTGACTGGAAGTTGAGCAGGGCCTCTTTTACTTTCGCTAAGTATGCGATCATGGAGAGCTCGCGTGCTTCGTACTCGCCCGTAACCTGGTTGACCACGAGTTGGGAATCGCTGCAGATGACTATGTGCTTTGCTCTTACCTTTTGCGCTAGATTCAGCCCGGCTATCGGTGCCTCATACTCTACCTCGTTGTTGGATGCCGCGAACTCAAAGCGTAGTGCGTATTCCAATTTTGTGCCACCTGGGCCGCATAAGACTATTCCAGCCCTGCTGCCCTGCTGGTTCGAGGAGCCATCTACGTGAAGGATCCAGGGCTCCTCATCCTAGTTCACGCTCGGCCTAACCAGGAGAGATGCCACACTGGCTGCTACTTCACGGGGTTCAGACTCTATTGGCTTGGGAGCTTCGGGTTCACCCAAACTGGGAATCTCGGGCTCAACCTGCTCAGGGGCTTCGAGGCTGAATGTGCACTCGGCGATAAAATCTGCTAAGGCTTGGGCCTTAATGGGGTCGTACTCGCTGAGCTCGATGGCCCACTTCGTCAGCCAACCGGAAACCTCGGGCTTGAGTAAGACTTGTCTCAGAGGTTTGTCAGTCAAGACGACAACGGTGTGAGCCTGGAAATACAGGCGGAGATTTTGAGCTGAAATCACTAGTGCGTACGCTAGTTTTTCTATTTGCGGGTATCTCTTCTCTGCTCCCTATAGAATTTTACTAACATAATAGACGGGCCGTTGGACCCGATCTACTTCCTTTATTAGTACTGAACTGACCACCTCGTCACTCGCCGAGAGGTACAGTTCTAAGACCTTGCCCTCCTCGGGTCTGGCTAAGGTTGGCACAGTGGCGAGGTAGGTCTTTAGCTCGTCGAATGTGAGTTGGCAATCTCGGGTCTATTCGAACCCTTTGCCTTTGATTGCCTTAAAGAAAGGCAAACAATGGTCTGTCGATTTGGACATGAAGCGGATCAGAGCGGCTATGCGGCCGTTTAGCCTCTGAACCTCTTTTACTTTTCGAGGTGCTCTCATATCTAGGATGGCCTTTATCCTGTCAGGGTTGGCCTCAATACCGCGCCGGTTGACAATGTACCCTAGAAACTTACCCGAGGTGACACCGAAGACACACTTGTTTGGGTTCATCTCATTCTATATTGACACAAAATTTGGAAGACAGAACCTAAGTCTTTTATTAATTCCTGCGAGAACTGTGTTTTGATGACCATGTCGTCTACATAACATTCTATTTTCGTGCAAATTAAGGGCAGAAAAAGGTTATTTACAAGTCTTTGGAAGGTCGCCCCAACATTCTTTAGTCCGAAGGGCATGACCTTGTAACAGTACAGGCTGAACTCGGTTATGAAGCTGGTTTTTTCCTCATCGGACTGGTCCATCTTGATTTGGTTGTAGCCTGAGTAGGCATCAAATAAGCTTAGCAGCTCATGTCCCGAGGTCGCGTCCACTAGGCGGTCAATTCGGGGTAGGGGGAAACAGTCTTTTGGGCAAGCTCGATTCAGGTCGGTGTAGTCGACGCACATGCGCCACTTGCCATTTGCTTTTTTCACCAGCACTGGGTTGGATACCCAGCTCGAGTAATGAACTTCCCTTATAAAGTCCGTTGCGAGGATCTTTTCGACTTCTTCATCGACCGCCCTCCAGCGCTCCGAGGCTAAGTTGCGTTTCTTCTGTCAAATGGGTATGACTACAAGGTCAGTGTTAAGTTTGTGAGTTATAAGGCCAAAGTCAATACCGGGCATATCGGCCGCGGACCATGCAAAAATATCTAAATTTTTAAGTAAAAAATTCACCAGTTCAGTTCGTAGAGGCTCCTTGACGGAAGCACCGATCTGTTGCGTTCGTGTTGGATCTGTAGCCGAGGTCGGGATCGCGACCGTTTCCTCAGTGGGCGAAGCTCGTTCCTCACCCTTGGTTTTTCCCTTCATGGCAGCAACATAACATTTGCGTGACTCAAGCTGGTCGCCCCACGCTACCCCCACACCGAAGTCCGTGGGGAACTTCATTGCCAGATAGTAGGTGGAGACCACTGTCCGCAGAATATGCATGATTGGCCGCCCTATTATGGCATTGTATGGGGAGGGGGTCGCGACCACTAGGAAATCGTGGTTGAGTCTTACCGCGTAAGGCCATGTGCCGACTTCCACAGGTACTGTTATCTTCCCCAAGGGCCTAACTTCCTCTCCGCTGAAGCCCACCAGAGGAGTGTTTGTGGGCTTCAACTCGCTTCTCTGCAACTGTAGTTGGTCAAACGATGATATGAAGAAGATGCCCGCTGAACTGCCTGAGTCTACAAGCACGCGCCGGACTTTGAAGTCACTGATCCTTAGTTTTATGGCGAGCGCGTCATCATGGGGATAGTGGACACCTCGCCCATCGTCTTACATGAAAAAGATCGGTTCTTCCATCTTCAGCCTCTTTGGAGGGTTCTGTTCTTCTCGGGCTGCCTCGTGAACTGACGTCCGTGCTGCTGCCGAAGTACAACCTGCTACCACCAAACCACCCACTATCACATGGATGGTTCCCCAAACTGGCCTCTCTTCCGGAGGAGGTCGCTGCAAGGCTTTGGTCGGTTTGCTGCTGGACTCGGGGGCATCCTTTCTGTGCTCCCCTTGTCGATTTGCTTTATTATTATTGTCATTTTGTACAAAACTTCTCAAGTATTCACGACGGATAAGTCCCTCTATCTCGTCCCGGAGATTATTACATTGTTCGGTACTATGACCATGATCTCTATGAAAACTACAGTATAGGTGTTTATTCCTCTCGTTTGGATTACTCTTTAGGCGAGGTGGTCACTTTACGTAGGGGGCGTCCTTGATCGTCATCAAGATCTCGGTCTGACTTTTGTTCAACAGCGTGTAATCCATCCAAACTGCTAAGGGAGCTCGGACGACTGGCTTGGCTTCGCCTCTCGGGCCTGGCTTCTTCTGTCACCAGGGTTGGAGGGCTCACCTTCTCTTTTTCTTTTCTCGACCCCGCCTTCGGTTCTTTGGTTGATTTCTTCCTCTGTTCTCATGAACTTGTCCGCGAACTTGAGGAAATCGGCCACGGTTGTTGGCTGGCTGGCCACCATGTGCCATTTGAACTCTTTGTGCGTTACCCCTCTTTTGGCCGCCGTGAGCTGTACCGCGGGGTATAGTCGCGGTATCTGCAAGCATGCTTCATTGAACCGCTTGATGTAGCTCCGGATGGATTCTCCTTCCTTCTGGATTAACCTGAAGGTACTTTCCTCGGTTCTGGGGCACCGCTTGCTGGTAACAAAGTGTGCGATGAAGATCTGCATGAACTGGGCCCAGCTTCTTATTGACCCGGGAGCTAGGTTCCGGTGCCAGGTGCGGGCCACCCCCTGAAGGTGGTGGTAAAGGCCATGCACATGCATGACTCACTGGCCCTAGTGAGGTGCATTTGTGACTAAAAAGCGTCGACGTGGTCATTGGGGTCAAAAGACCCATCATACTTGTCTAGAGATGGAAGTTTGAAGTCTTTGGGCATGGGGACTGCTAGAAGTTCTGATGCGAGGGGGGAAGGAACTGAGAGAATTGGGACAGTTTTTACCTCATCCGAGCTCGTCTCTTCCTTGCCTCTGAGCTCGGGTAGGACATGGGTAGCAGTTCGGCGACTTCGTAGGTGCCTTCGTTGAGTGGGCCAGGTGCTGCTGGCCTCCGTGTTGCCGAGCTCGATGGGTCCGGAATGTTGGTCTGCTGCTAGGGCGCTGAACCGGTTCTCCGTGAGTGGGAGCTCAGGCTTGGAGCGCCAAGGTGACTTTGTGGGCGAGGTTCCCAACCCACCTGCGAGCTGCGAGGCGTGGGTAATTTTTCTTTGCTTTCGGCCTGGGGATGAGGCCTGGCTATTGGGGGGGTTCTGGAGTTGGGAAACTTCCCCTCGGTGAGGGCGTCCACCTTGAAGGGAGGCCTTAACCGGCTTCGAAACAAGGTGTCGGGGGGGAAGCATTGACTGGTTTAGGGGTAGCTGAGGGAACTGCTGCTGATAATGGTGTTGGGAGAGGTGGTGTAGTACCCGGTGTTGCTGGAGTTGGTGCTGCTGGAATTGTTGCATTTAGGCTTGCATTACCCGCATGCATTGCATTGGATCATCCAGTTGTCGCCAATGGGACAGCAGTTGGTTCAGCGAAGGCTATTTCGATAAGGAGTGGAAGAGGGGTGTTCAACAAAGGAAGGTTTAGGGGTGCCATTACTTGTGGCACATTCAAAATGGGGATCCCATCCACTGAAAGAGGGATGGTGAACTGCCTGATGAGAGTAGAATTTATCATATTTTTATCCCCAATTATTCTGTCTTTATACTAAATTAGCATCTAATTGGACTCATATCTCTTGCATTTTGGTCCAGGGTATGAAAGAAGGCATCAAGAGCAAAGAAAGACAAATCGGATGATTTTTCACAATTTCGACATTGTTCAATGATATAGGCCTAACTCGCGTCTCCGAACTCTGAATGGGCTGATTCAAGATTCATTGGAAAGATAAGAAAAAAATCCACAACTTTCATGTTTTGTGCTTTCGCAGATTCGGCCTGTATTGAAGTCTAATCTGGGCCTGAAGTCGGGGCAATTTCATAGGAAGGCCCAATTCGCAAAGGAGGCCTATTACGAATCCAAGAACAAGAAACTAAAAAGAATCCTTCTAGATCTAAATTCTTGATGTAATCTTAGAGTGAAAAATGGATTGAGTTCAAGAGATAAAGAAATAAGGTTAGAATTAAGATAGGACTTTCTATTCTTGTAAGATAAACTTCAATAGGAAGTAGGAGACCACCCCCTCCCCTTTAATCTATATAAAGGAGGGGGCAGACCAGCTTTAGGTATCACTGGATCACTGGATCATTCAATCATTTAACTTCTGATTTGAATCAAGAAGCAATGAGCAATCAGTCAAGAAGGGTTCAAGAAAGTTTCAAGATTTCAAGAAACTTCAAGAAGAGGAGATCTCAACACCATGGGCGAATTCAAGAGTTCTTTCTTCCCCTTTTTTTGTTTTAATTCTTCTATCATGAACTAATTTGTTTCTTGCTAGGGCTATGGAAAACCTAACCATGTTGATGAATATATTTTTATTTTCTTGATTTATCCAAGATTGTGATTTCCATATAGCCTATGAATTATTGTGTTTAATGCAATTAAGAGCTTGGCCACCTCTTAATTGATTTGGGTTATGTGAATGAATTGAGAAATGAATTCACATAATTGATAGAATAATTCGTAGTGTGAATTGAATGGTATATAGAGATATATATACATGATTCATCTGAATTTAATGGTTTTCTTGGACTTAATGCACTTCCATCTTGAGAACTCTACTCGAGAGATCGAAGGGTTACCTGATGGGCATAGGTTTAGTATATCTCGAGAGAGAATATTAAATAAATTTGTGAAAACCTCAGCTTATGGGAGTAACAATTAGTCTTGGATAATTGGACCCATCAATATTCATTGCATTGGTTAGGTGGACCAAAAGTCCTAGCGATTCCATCATTTTCATATTTGATTAGTGATCACCCTTGTTTTTACTTTTCTTTGTTCCAGTTTTTATTTTTAGTAGTTCTTGTTTCCTTAAATCTAAATTTCGATTGTCCAAATAATAAGGGAAGAATGTGATTCTAATACTTATTTTGTTAAATCCCCGTGTGAACGATATTATTATACTACTTGATAACTAGTGCACTTACTAGAGTTATATATTTATAGCTATCACTGCCCAATGCACACCACAGGAACTTGGAGTTGCTCTCCGGTGGTGGTCGTTTCTGTGCCACGTCTGGCATTGTTGGAGGAAGCCATGGGTGTTGGAGTTTTATGGAAGAAGAGTAGGTAAGAGAGGTAAGAGAGATTTAGAGGGAGGCTTTTAGAAGCATTCCCACAGACGGCGCCAATTGATGGAGCGCAATCCGGCCGGTCTTAGCTGTCAACAATTTTGCCTCTGACTAGAGCAACGGGGAGCCTGAAACGGAGAAGATGAGGGAACTCTGGGGGGAACCCGGTGAGATAACTCCGAAGCTCAAGTTAGTATTCTCTCAAAGGCAAAGTAAAGACTAGATGGCACAAAGTTCACATACATTGTTGTTGGGGGTAGGGGGCCTTTTATAACAACTTCGCACTCTCACTCCGAGGCCTCTGTTAGGTCGGGTATGATTATCTCTGTTTCTGCCAGTTCGGGTGTCATCCTTTCCACCGCCACTGTTCCTTGTCAGAGTCGTCTCTGTAACTGGAGATGGCGGTGTCAGGTGGTCGTTTGAAGTGCGGCCGTCAAGCGTCAGACCCTAAGTCAGTCAGGTGTGCCGCCACTGGATACGAACTTCCTCGGTGTCAGGCATGGTATAGTTTGTTCAGTTTGGCATCCTAGAGGCAAAGTGCTGGAGTGCTGAGCGGGGTGAAGTCTCGAGTTCGGAGGTATGTCCTGAACTACCATAGGGCAGGCCAGTTCGGTGAGGTGTGTCCCGAACTGTTTTAAGGTAGGCTAGTTCGATGAGGCGTGTCCCGAACTGCTATAAGGCAGGCCAGTTCGGTGAGGTGTGTTCCGAACTGCCATAGGACAGGCCAATTCGGGTTTTGCTTGGGGCCTAAGGGAGAGTTCGGCTTCCTAGTAGTGAGTTCGGGCTCCTAGTAGGGAGTTCGGACCGCTGGTTGTGATCTTGTCTTAAGCGTGTTGTTTGTATCGAGCTATTGCCTTTGCCACATGTTGCATACTTACGAGATCGAACAAAATCTTCCTTCATCACCCCTCAATGCATTTTATGTACAATTTTAATATAAGTTCTGCTATTTTCAGGGGGAAAAAGCAAGATAATTTTAATTTGGAAAGATTTTCAATGTATCTCATCCAGAGGATTCAATTTACTTAGTCGTTTACACACTCTTTTTCTAAGGTTTGAACCTGCAGGCTTGTCAGCTGAAGACTGATGATTAAAATTAAACCAGAAACCAACGGATTGACCAGCTGACCAAGTCGCATATTGTTACCTATATGTTCTGATTTTCTACAATCAGAACACTGGTCAACGGATGTAGTTTCCACGGACACTCAGGAGTTAGGATCAAGTCCTGCTTTTCTCGCGTTCAAATCGAACCAATCAGAATAACAATAATAATAGGCCCAGCATCATCTTGTTTTCTGTTGGGGTGGCAATCTATTTGTTTTGAGAAAATCAAATCATACCAGTTTGCATTTGCTCCTCACACAGCGCGCCTCATACCAATCTCACAGTGCATGCAGCCGTATATTAATAGCATCTTCTCATAAATAATAACATTAAACCGCGGAGTTGTTTTCAATACATGATTGCGATACATCGTGAGAGTGGTGTGGGTGCCATACGTAAGGAGCAATTCGGAATTCAACTCATACATATGGGTGAAAACTGGGCGTTGATAAATGTTTTGTACGATTTTTTCTTCAAAAATCTGCTTTAAATGTTTTATAGATTTTTTATATGTCAGTACCGATATGCGCTATATAAACTAAACAGTGAAAAATCGGTATTGAAAATGAAAAACATCAGATTTAATGTTTTTTAATAAACGGTTCATACGATTTTCGAGAATCATTTATCACATAAAAGGCTCGACCAAATAACTTTTTAAACATTTTTCTGTAAACACATCAGCAATGCTAACCTGACACCGTTTCTTCCAAAAGCTACATTAATACCAAACACCAACTTAATAATGTGGAATTTAGAAGTTGATGTGCGAAAATTTTCTAATTCAGAGTTGAATACTGCAAATTGGTTCTAAATTCCCACGTTCATCCACAAATTGAAGTTAGGATTTGTTTTTCAATTTTCATTAAATGTGGATGTAATTTAATAACCGACCACGAAAAGAAAAATGAATACCCAACTACAAGTTGTTGCCAAGTATCAACTATCAACAATTGTGTTCAAATTTGTCTTTCAAGTACATACGATGCAATGTGGTCAACTATTCTTTTATTTAGAGTAAACAAGTTATCAACCAATTGAGACTTGGGGTATTGGCGCTCTCGGCACATTCAATATGAAAAATGGTAGAATGTCCTTTCGCTCTGTATAGCTGGACCCTACACCTCTTTGAAGACCATCCTATAACTCTTGAATTGACTAAACTAAGGGTCGATTTGGTTTGTAAAAAATTCTCTAGAATCAGAATCAAAATTGTCTATTTCCCTCACCTTTCACCCAAATGGAAATTGGAATTGGATTTTATAAGATATATGTATAACTCCCAAAGAAGGTTGGCATCAAAGAAAGAGAAATATGATATAAGGGATCTATAGATCACTTGTCTTGTTTTTGGTTGGTTGGAATAAAATTCTCATTCCCAAGGGATAAGGCTGTGTTTGGTTCAAAGGAAAAGGTAAGGAAAGGAAGAGAAAATTAGGAAAACTCATACAAGGTTCGTTATGTTTCTTAAATTTTTCTTTCCTTTTCCTACCTTTTCCTTGAAACTAAACACAGCCTAAGTAACAAACTCTAAAGAAAATACAGTTATATTATAAAATATTCAGGGATAAAGTAGTCATCTTACCACGCTGTTCAAAGTTCATCCCTATAACCCATAAACCCCCAACCCAGATGAAAATACTATTTATTTATGTGCATATAAACCGCCTGTCCATGAGGTGGCTTGTAAGTAGGGGTTAGCAAGAAAAATAAAAAAACCGAACTGACCGAAAAATCGATCAAAACCGAATTGAAAATTTGGTTAATTGAACTGGTCGGTTTAGTATTTAAAAAAAAACGAGGGTATTGGTTCAATTTCAGTTAACCAAAATAGAAAACCGATGATTGACTGAATCGACCGGTATACATATATTTGTATATATTTTATGTATATTATATATAATAAAAAACCAATGAACCAAACTAGTCAACCGGTTAACTGATCAACTTCAGTTCAGTTTTGATTACCGATTTTCCAAAAACTGGTAACCCCGATTCGGTTTCAAAAATGAGCCGTGAGCACCCCCCTACTTGTAAGCTATGTATATACAAGCAAAATATGTTGGAGACTGAGCGAGAATATTTTCTGATATTGGTGTCCATACAAAAGAGATAATCAAAAGAGTTGAACAAGCTCAAATGATGTCCCATAAGATATTTCGTTGGTTTGCCCCTTTAAGCTGTGTTTGGAAACGATGCAAATGGAGTGTAAATCCCGATTCAAGGTAAAAATGCACTCTAGTTCACTTTTGCCAATGTTTGGCAACAATTGATGTAACCGTTTCTGGTCACGTACCAATTTTTTGTGATGTATAATTTTTTTTTGGCTAAGTACCTCGTTATTTGACCCGGTGGTGACGTGCCTTGGTGATGAGCTACTTGGTGGCGAACTCCCTGGTGGAGAACTGCCTGGTGGCGAGCTCCCTGGTGGAGAGCTACTTGGTGATGAACTGCTTGGTGGCAAACTGCCTGGTGTCGAGCTCCCTTGTGGAGAGCTACTTGGTGACAAACTGCTTGATGGCGAACTACCTGGTGGCGAGCTCCCTGGTGGCGAAATGCCTGGTGACGAACTGCTTGGTGGTGAACTGCCTGGTTGCGAGCTCCTTGGTGGCGAACTGCCGGGTGGACTCATCATTTGACTTACTCCTAGGTGGCCTGCAACTCAAAGGATGGTGGAGCTCCCTAGTGCAGCGCAACCCGACTACCCTCTGTGTGAGGTGATTTCCTCTCCTTTGTAGGCGGTGGGAACTGAGGGACCTGCGGGAACTGAATCAGAGGACCCGGGGGTATTTTCCCGGTGGGGACTCTCCGATGCCTAAGTTAGCATTCCGAATACAGAGAGCTTAGAGAGAAATGAGAGAGCTAGAGAGCAGGGGTTACCATCCTTTTTTCCCTCCCCCTTGGCTTTGGGGATCGAAGTTCATATATAGTGGTGTCCTCACGGGTTAGGTGGGTGAAAAGCCTTCAAACGATAAGACTCGTCATATCCCATCAGAAATGGGGTACGGTGGTGAACTCCTCGAGGTTGTCAGGCTGGCGCTTGTGTCAGGCGGCTAGGTCGGTGCCTGGGCCAGATTGTCAGGTCGGCACCTGTGTCAGTCGGCAGTTCGGTGTTTGGGCCGGGTTGTTAGGTCGGCGCTTGTCTCAGTCGGCGGGTCGGTGTCTGGGCCAGGTTCTCAAGTTGGCGCCTGTGTCAATTGGCGGATCGATGTCTGGACTAGGTTGTCAGGCAAGAGATCTTCCTATGATACGCCAAACTACTCTTCTGTACCGAGCTACCCTACAAGTGGCAAGCTACCCTGGGGAGCTATGCCGAGATCCTTGGGCTATGCCGAACTGCTTGTGGCGAGCTTTGCCGAGCTGCCTGGCTCCTTGGTGGCAAGCTCCTTGGAGAGTTGCCTAGCTCCTTGGCGAGCTCTTTGGTGAGCTACTGAGCTCCTTGGTGAGCTCCTTAGTGAGCTACCGAGTTCGTGGGGTATGACGTTATGGTTCATCGGTGGGCGTCTTATGGGTTGCCAGGTTGGCCATGTCAGATCATGTGCCAGGCTGATCTGGCCAGGTCGTCCAGGCCGCATGCAAGCCACTTGTAGGTCGCATGCAAGTCGTGCCAGGCTATGCCAGGCCGGCCAGACCGGTGCCCGGGTGGGACACCAACTTGGTAAGTTGTTGCCTGGGTGTTTGCCTAGTTGTCACGAGGTGCCACGTGTCGCAATTTCATCGGAGGGCCAAATCTGCCCTCATCAATTGCCCCTCACTCCCGAGCTGAGAGTAACTCAGCGAAGGGAGTAGATTTCTTTTGGCCCGTAAGTCGATGAGCTAGTAAGTGCTGATCCAATTCCTTAGGCTTCAGGAGCTGCCTGTATGTGGCGAGCTGCCAGTAAGGCGAGGGGGTCTCTGCCAGTTCAGTAGTGTAGCCCTTAGGCTCTGGGGCAACTTATAGTTCACTTTTGCTGATTTTGCTCCTGCTGAGGAAGCGACTGGATATTTAGCAATAGTGTGGCCCGTAGGCTTTGGGAGTGACTCGTAGTCTACTCTTCTTTGACTTTTGCCCGTGCCGGAGAGGTGACTGGGTCTTTAAGCAGTAATGTGGCCCGTAGGCTTTGGGAGTGACTCGTAGCCTACTCTTTTTTGACTTTGCCCGTGTCGGAGAGGCGATCGGGTCTTAAGTAGTAATGTGGCACGTAGGCTTTGGGAGTGACTCATAGTCTACTCTTCTTTGACTTTTGCCCATGCCGGAGAGGCGACCGGGTCTTTAAGCAGTAATGTGGCCCAGAGGCTTTGGGAGTGACTCATAACCTGCTCCTAAATTCCTCCCAAGCCGAAGTGGCAACTGGGGTCTTCTTGTGCCAAGGTCATGTTAGCTAGGTATTTTGGCCCTTAGGCTTTGGGAGGGACTGTAGTCTGCTCCTGGATTTTTATAGGTAATATTGCCTCAGGTTGACAATATTCCATGCCCGAGGTACTTGTTTCCCTTCGAGGGTCTCGAGTTCATATGTTCCTTCCCCGAGCACTCATTTCACTCGGTAAGGACCTTCCTAGTTGGACCCGAGCTTACCAGCACCGGGCTCAGGCACCATAACTTTACGAAGGGCCAAGTCGCCAATATGGAGGTTTCGCCTCTTGACCCTAGCGTTATAGTACCGAGCTACTCTCTACTGGTAGGCTGCGGTCCTAATGTACACAAGGTCCCTCACCTCGTCGAGTAGGTCGAGGATGGTGCGTAGCTCATCTTCGTTTGTTTGATCGTTGTATGCTTCCAAGCATAATGTGGGTACTTCGATCTCTGCAGGAATCACTACTTCAGTACCATAGGTGAGATTGAAGGGTGTTTCTCCCATGGCGGTCTTCTCCGTGGTTTGGTAGGCCCATAAGACACTGGGTAGTTCATCTGCCCACAATCCTTTAGCTCGGTCTAGCCGTGCTTTTAGTCCGCGGAGGATGGCTCTATTCGTGACTTCTGCCTGAATGTTTTCTTGAGGGTGCACTACTGAAGTGAAGTTCTGTTGGATCCCCATGTCTCTGCACCAATCTTGAAATTTGATGTCTTCGAACTATTTGCCATTGTCGGAAATCAATACCCGAGGTAGTCCGAAATGGCATACGATGCTCTTCCAAAAGAAGTTTTGGACATTTCGGGCTGTGATCGTCACGAGAGGCTCGGCTTCTACCCACTTGGTAAAATAGTCCACCGCCACTACTAAGAACTTTCTTCCTCCCGTTGCTGGCGGGAATGGCCCGAGTATATTGATGCCCCACTGTGCGAAGGGCCACGGGCTGGTGAGATACTTGAGGTTAACAGTGGGTTGGTGGTGAATATTGGCATGTCTCTGACATTTGTCACATTTTCTAACGAGTTCAATGGTGTCTGCCTTCATTGTTGGCCAATAATACCCTTGCCGAAGCGCTTTCTAGGCAAGGGCCTTGCCCCCCAAGTGTCAGCCGCATAGACCCTCATGGATGTAGCAGAGTACGAGCTCGGCTTCGGTAGGTCGCAAGCAACGCAGATAAGGGAGCGTATAAGATCTCCTGTACCCTTCTGGTTGCATTGCGATCTGCAGGGAGGTTCCCGTGCAGCAAGAAGCTCGCGAGTGGGTCAACCCAGCTCGACTCTGCTTGAACGACGGGAGCGAACTCCTCTTCCCCCCTGAGAATGCTAGGCCGAGACAGGTCCTCTATGTACACGGTCCTCATGGTGATGTCGCTATGCTGGCTAACTTGGACAGGGCGTCGGCCTCAGCATTCTCCGACCTAGGGATCTGTCTAACGAAGTGTGACTGGAAGTTGAGCAAGACCTCTCTAACTTTGGCTAAGTAGGCTATCACGGTTGGCTCGCGAGCTTTGTACTCGTCGGTGACTTGGTTGACCACAGGCTGGGAGTCGCTACAGATAACAGTGTGCTTGACTTTTACTTCTCTGGCTAGGGTTAGTCCAGCTATCAAAATTTTGTATTATGCTTCATTGTTGGATGCCTCGAACTCGAAACATAGCGCGTACTCTAGTTTTATGCCGCTTGGGCCGTGCATCACTATTCTGGCACCGCTTCCCTGTTGGTTTGAGGAGTCATCTATGTTAAGGATCCAGGGCTCCTCATCTCAGCTCGCGGTTGACCGAGCTAGGAGAAGTGCCACACTGGCTACTATTACACGGGGTTCATACTCGACTGATCCAGGAGCTCCGGGCTCACCCAAGGGGGAACCTCGCGCTCGACCGGACTGGGAACTTCGGAGCTGAATGTGCATTTGGCTATGAAATCTGCCAAGGCTTGGGCCTTAATTGCAGTTCGCGGCTTGTACTAGAGGTCGTACTCACTGAGCTCAATGGCCCACTTTGTCAATCGGCCAGAGACCTCGGGCTTAAGCAAGACTTGTCTTAGAGGTTTTTCAGTAAGGACGATAACAATATGAGCTTGGAAGTATGGGCGGAGCTTCCGAGCTGCAATTATCAATACGTATGCTAGCTTCTCCATCTCTGGGTATCTCATTTCTACTCCTTGCAATACCTTACTAACATAATAGATGGGTCGTTGGACCAGTTCTACTTCCTTTCTCAGTACCGAACTGACCACTTCGTCGCTTGCCGAGAGGTACAGTTCTAAAATGTCGCCCTCCTCGGGCCGGGTTAAGATCAACACACTAGAGAGGTAATTCTTGAGCTCGTCAAATGCGAGCTAATAGTCTTGGGTCCACTCGAACCCTTTGCTCTTGATTGCCTTGAAGAACGACAGACAACGGTCTGCCGATTTGGACATGAAGCGGCTCAGGGCGGCTATGCGGCCATTCAGCCTCTGAACCTCCTTCAACTTGCGAGGTGGTCTCATGTCTAAGATGGCCTTAACCTTATCCGAGTTGGCTTCAATGCCGCGCCGGTTAACGATGTATCCCAGGAATTTACGTGAGGTCATGCCGAACACACACTTGTTCGGATTTAATCTCATGTTAAACTTACGCAAAATTTCAAAAACATAATGCAAGTCTTGTATTAATTCATATGAGAATTGGGTTTTGACGACCATGTCGTCTACATAGCATTCTACTTTTCTGCCGATTAACGGTGCAAACAATTTATTTACAAGTCTCTGAAAGGTTGCCCCTACGTTTTTCAACCCGAAGGGCATAACCTTGTAACAGTAGAGGCTGAACTCTGTGATGAAGGCAGTTTTTTCTTCGTTTGTCGGGTCCATCTTGATCTTGTTATAGCCTGAATAGGCATCCAAGAAACTGAGCAACTCATGCCCTGAGGTCGCGTCCACCAGACAGTGGATTCAGGGGAGTGGGAAGCAGTCTTTCGGGCAAGCCTGGTTTAGGTCGGTGTAGTTGACGCACATGTGCCACTTGCCATTGGCCTTCTTTACCAGGACGGGGTTAGCTACCTAGCTCGGGTATTGGACTTCTCTTATGAAGTCTGCCGCGAGGAGCTTCTCGACTTCCTCGTCGACCGCTTTCCACCATTCCGAGGCTAGGTTGTGTTTCTTCTATCTAATGGGCCTAACTACAGGGTCAGCGTTCAGCTTGTGAGTTATGAGTCTGGGGTCTATACCGGGCATTTCTGCCACGGACCATGCAAAAATATCTAAATTTTGAAGTAAGAAACTTACCAGTTCGGATCGTAGGAGCTCCTGGACGGAAGCACTGATCTGGAGCGTCCGAGCTGGGTCTGTTGTTGAGGTCGAGACCGCGACTGTTTCCTCCGTGGGCGCGGCTCGCTCTTCGCCTTGCTCCGTGGGTCGTTCTAGTTCAAGGTCATCGGCCACATTGGTTTTTCCCTTTAGGGCGGCAACGTAGCACTTGCGGGATTCGAGCTGGTCGCTCTTCACATTTGAGCCTGCATGGCCCCCATGCACTGCACCAGGTCCACTAGCTGGTTCGGGCTAGCCGCTGGAGGCACGACCGAAGGTTCAGTGAAGGTTGTCCCGACTGTAACAGGAAGTGGGGCGATGACAGGTGCTATTGTGAGAGGCATGCTTAAGCTGGGGATTCCGTCCGCTGAGAGGGGGACGGTGAACTGTCTGATATGGACAGTAGGAATTTGGGAGTGTTCCCTGGAGTTATCCATCTCCGTGCTTCGTCCTACATTGCTAGAGGAGGCCATGAGCGTTGGACTGTTTCAAGGAAGAAGAAAGGACTAAAAAATCTTAGAGAGAAAGGCCTTTTGAAGCGTATCCCACAGACGACGCCAAATGATGTAACCGTTTCTGGTCACGTACCAATTTTTTGTGATGCATAATTTTCTTTTTGGCTAAGTGCCTTGTTATTTGACCCGGTGGTGACATGCCTTGGTGATGAGCTACTTGGTGGCGAACTCCCTAGTGGAGAACTGCCTGGTGGCGAGCTCCCTGGTGGAGAGCTTCTTGGTGACGAATTGCTTGGTGGCGAGCTCCCTGGTGGAGAGCTACTTGGTGACGAACTACCTGGTGGTGAACTGCCTAGTGGCGAGCTCCTTGGTGGAAAACTCCGTACTGGTGAACTGCCTGGTGGCGAGCTCCTTGGTGGCGAACTCCCTAGTGGACTCGTCATTTGACCTGCTCCTAGGTGGCCTGCAACTCAAAGGATGGTGGAGCTCCCTAGTGCAACACAACCTGACTACCCTCTGCGTGAGGTGATTTCCTCTCCTTTGTAGGCGGCGGGAGTTGAGGGACCTGCGAGAACTGAATCAGAGGACCTAGGGGTATTTTCCCGGCGGGGACTCTCCGATGCCTAAGTTAGCATTCCGAATATAGAGAGCTTAGAGAGAAATGAGAGAGCTAGAGAGCAGGGGTTACCATCCTTTTTTCCCTCCCCCTTAGCTTTGGGGGTCGGAGTCCTTATATAGTGGTGTCCTCACGGGTTAGGTGGGTGAAAAGCCTTCAAATGGTAAGACTCGTCATATCCCGTCAGAACTGGGGTACGGTGGTGAACTCCTCGAGGTTTTCAGGCTGGCGCTTGTGTCAGGCGGCCAGATCGATGCTTGGGCCAGATTGTCAGGTCGGCACCTGTGTCAGTCGGTGGGTTGGTGTCTGGGCCGGGTTGTCAGGTCGGTGCCTGTGTCAGTCGGCGGGTCGGTGTCTGGGCCAGGTTGTCAGGGCGGCGCCTGTGTCAATTGGCGGGTCGGTGTCTGGGCCAGGTTGTCAGGCAAGAGATATTCCTGTGATACGCCAAACTACTCTTCTGTTCCGAGCTACCCTACAAGTGGCGAGCTGCCCGGGCGAGCTATACTGAGCTGCTAGTGGCGAGCTTTGTCGAGCTGCTTGGCTCCTTGGTGGCGAGCTCCTTGGAGAGCTGCCTAGCTCCTTGGCGAGCTCATTGGTGAGCTACCGAGCTCACGGGGTATGCCGTTATGGTTCATCAGTGGGCGTTTTATGGGTTGCCAGGTCGGCCAGGTCGTATCATGTGCCAGGTTGATCTGGCCAGGTCGCGCAGGCCGCGTGCAGGTTGCGCCAGGCCAGCTAAACCGGTGCCCGGGTGGGACACCAACTTGATAAGTTGTCGCCTGGGTGTTTGCCTAGTTGTCACGAGGTGCCACGTGTCGCAATTTCACTGGAGGACCAAATTTGTCCTCATCAATTACATTTATGCATTGATAAATGACTGACCAATGCATATTTAGACTGATAATAAGATGTAAAAGTACATCAATAAAAAATATGTAAATTTGCATTCAAGTGGGATTTTGATAAAAAAGCATATGCTTTATTGGAATTGATGTTTGCATCTGATGAGGGGTAATTTGGCCCGACCTATCAACACCCGTATATGTGGAAGCAATATGTTGATTGGATGACGATTCAGCATTCCTTGCCACCTCAGTAGGCCAAGTCAGCTCGGGTACCTCGGGCACCTCAGCCAAGACCAAGGTCCGAGCAGCTTGTGATGCCCCGACTTGTCGAGGTGACACATAACCATTTTCTAGAAGCTAGCCAGCTGTCTTCGACCTCTATGGGATCACTCCGCACATCCACAAGCCTTATCCTTATCCCACCCGGACCGGACGGACTCGATAAGCCTTATTAGCTCACACGAAGTCCACCTTTGAGTGTGGAACAAATTCCTAGTAATACGGGCCGAGGATCTCGAATGTATTTCATAAGACCTACGACAACTCACCTATATAAATGCACCAACCCCAATGTTACAAGGTACACGCAATTATTTGCTCACTAGCCTTTTAACTTATTTGCTCACTAGCCTTCTAGTTTACAAGCCTTCAGCTTGCATACAGTTACTGACTTAAGCATCAGAGCACACAGACTAGGTAAGCCACCCCAAGTCCTTTTGTGCTTTACATTTTCCATTGCAAATTTTCTGCCCATGATCATAGCATTGCACTAATTCATGGTGTTTGGTGTCGTGGTGCTTCAAGTTAAAACATTCCGGTTTGAATAGTCATGCTTTAAGCTACATTAAGAACAAAAGAGATAGACATTTTGTTTATAATTGATAGGTGTTACTAGATGCAACTAAACTTGTTTATGGTCTGGGATGGGCCGGGTTTGTGGTGGGCTGCCTCTTAGCCTGAGCCTGAGTTTAGCTTGACCATCATGCCTAGACCTTGAGTTCAAGCCCAGTCCTTATATATAGTCGAAGCTTGGTCTGAATAAGAATGCATAATTTTTATTATATATTATTAATAAAAATAATATATTAGTAAATTTAATATATGTTTTTACCATATATTACTATTTACTAATATATATATTTTTATTATATACCGGTGTGATAACATAAGTTATCCATGTATGTAAGTATTAGGGTCCGTTTCGTTCGTAATCGGAATCGGAATAGGAATCAAAACCAAAATTCTTTGGAATCGGAATCAGAATGGTCCTTTCCCATAGTCTATTTAGTTCAGATAGAAATGGGAATGGGAATTAAAACCAACAGGAATGAGATTTCATTCTCAAGGGAGGGGCAAAGAGGGGCAAAGAATGGCCATTCCTTCAAATGGGGGAATGCCATTCCAGCAGGAATAGGAATTGGATTCCAATTCCACCCAACCAAATAGTTGAAATAAAAATAGCCCATTCTCATTCCAATTACAAACCCCTATTCCTACAAACCAAACGAACCCTTAATTAACACGTATAATTAAACTTAACTTTGATGACTCGAACCACAACCAAGTCAAAATCTGTTTAATAATAATATAGATAATATTGTTGGGCTGAACATAGACTCAGACTGGGCTTATTTACAAAAGTTTGAGTCTATCCTAAAAAACAATTGGCCTTGATACTTACAAACTAAACCCGCGACCAGGTCTGGCCAAGTTACTTGACTCATGAACAAGTCTATGATGCAATATAAAAAAAGTGTAAGAAGTTTCCCCAATACTCAAGATTCAACACCCCTTTGCGTGGAAAATTGAATGCAAATTATGGTGTCTTTGCTTCAAGTCAAATATGCTCTATTAAATAGGTTTCACATGGACCTGAAACATGACTGGGTCGCGGGTTGAGTGTGTACATCACCCAAACAAGTGGCTTATGATTATGAAGCAAAGTTGGCATTTGTGAAAGTAAATAAGAGAAAACCCCATGAGTTGCAAGTAGTGAGAGACCCAGGCGGTCGGACCTTTCAGCCCGGGAGTTGTTCAGGCAGCCAGTTTTGTTTTAATTCAAACCTGGTTTTTAGCTAAAAATTATTGAATTGGTCAATAATTTGTTTGACTCGAGCAATCGAATCGTCGATTCATTCAATGATTTTAGTCATTTTTTATTTATTTGTCATAACGGGTTATTCATTTGAATCGAACAGTTGAACCGTTGATTCGAAAACCACTACCCAATACAATTCTGGTTCTGGGTCTTTTTCTAACATTGAGTTCTACATTGCATATTTAGGACTGTCAACGGGTGGGGTTTGGCCGGGACCATCAAGAACCGGAACCAACCCAAAATGAAATAGTGAGGACTGAACTAAACCGGACCCGGTAGGGTCTGTAATTTTTAGACCAGAACCAAATTGATTGGTTCTTAGGACAACTGGGTCTAACTCGATGGATCTGATTATAATAAATAAATAAATATATACATTATATATATATATATATTAAATATTATATTATATGTATTATATAAATGATTTAATATTATATATTATATGTATATAACTCGGATCAGGTTTGAATCGATTCGAAACTGAACGAAGCCGGCTCCAAACTAATAATAATCAGGACATTATATCAAAACCTGACACCGACCCATCGGTACCAATTTCTGAAACCAGAACCAATACAATCGGAGCGGATCTGTTGGGTCAGACCCGACCCATGACAGTCCTATGCATAGTCTATAAGGAAAAATTAGAATGAGAAAATTGCCAATAACACACTAGCAGTTAAAATTACATAACGAGGATTTGAATAGTATATTCAGCAAATATCCACATTCCCCAACCGTTTCTTAGCAACAGTGGATCTCAAACACTACCTGGTTACTTGGTTAGATGCGATCACTCACACACACTACTAGATCGTTGGAACCAATATATGAACTACCAAAGTCGCCAGAAAAGGTAATCTCAACTGTTTTTGACGTGCAAAGTCTCTCATGCATTGATCTCTTAAAATGATTCTCATTGTTGCCGACCATAATAAATAAAAGAAAAATGAGATGGAAGAGGAGTGGAGAACCTCTTGCTTTATTCTCCAAGCTTTAGCTTTAGATTCTTAAATCATGCAAACAAAAGCTGATGTTGAATGAATTTGTCTTCGGGCTTATAATATGTGTTACAGTGTAGAGAGAGCACTGATGAATAAAGGAAAAAAAAGCAGGGAAATAGTGCTGATGAGTTTAGGATTAACTTATTCTTTATTTTTAAATGAAAAAGTGATAAAGATAAATCTGTTTTTAGGCTCAACATACCAACAGGCAACAGCTATTGATTCTCTAACTTTATTTTTAGGTTTGAAAACATTATTTTTTTTTTGTTTTATTTTCTGGCACAACCAGTTTTTGCTATATATTTTAAAAAGACTACACTCTTTATATTTTGAGTTTATCTTTACAAACCATGGTTTCTCCATCCTTTTGTGCCCAAATCAATTCTCTACATAGGCTCCGTTTGCTTTTTGGTAAGTTACTTATTTTGGTAAATGCATTTATCTAGGTAAGTATTTTCTAAGAAAGACTTAGGGTAAGTACATTTACCCATGTTCTTTTTTTTTTCTCATGAAAACAAAACAATGACCATTTTATCCATAAAAATCCATTATTATAATGGGCATTTTTGTCCCATTAAGTGTTGGCAACTTCCCTCAAAGTGAGAAAATTATTTACTTACCAAGGAAATTGGTATCACTTACCCAAGAAAATAAGTTTTCCTTGATCTCCATATAAATCTAAAAAAAGAACATTGGATTCTTAGTCAATGGGAATCAAAATCCCATTGATCAACTTTCTCCCCTTTCAAAATCCATAAAAGAACAACCCCATAATGTAGCGATACAAGAGAAACATCAAATCAGAATAAATTCACTCTAATCAATTAATCTTTTCAGATGATTATAATATAAACGGATCATATGATTTGATCAAACACTTTTTCATGAGTATGAGTTGGTCAAACTTGTAGCACCATGCCACCATACAAATGCTTTTAAAGCTTACATCAATATTATATTGTTGGGTTGACCAATATAGTAGATCTAGCACCGAGCTCCAAATAAATTGCATTTGCTTCTTCATAAAATGGATGTATATGATTTCTCAATTTGAAACATTTTCATTATTTTTCAAGTTTTAAACAAAATTATTTTTCATTCCTAATTTGTTTTAATATAAATGACAAAAATGGTATAGACAACATCATAGATATTTCAACGCTTTTTTTTTGTTAAATAGGGTTATTAATATTAATATATATATGGTTAATCATTTATTTCTATTAGAAAATTTTGTAGGACAACTCATAAAAATGACTTTTTTTAATGCTTCCCTTGATAAAGGGCACTGTAGCAGCACGTCCTTGATTACGGAAATATCAAATCGGCCCTCTACATTTTTTTTTTGTTAGAAGCCAAAATCATCAAAATATAATATATATATATATAATTTGCTCGTTTATATGAAAACGCTAATTATTTAAGTGCCATCTAGGAGACACGATGTTCCCGATGTGCGGCTGTAGTGTCGTGGATAGGCTAGTCGGTGGTGTTTCATGTTTGTGGGTAGCAAATCTGGACGCATTATTTATTTAACGGCAAGAACAGCAAAACACGGCGATGCCAAACAAGCTCGTAGAACTTTTCTTTTCTGATAGGCTAGTTTATAGGTATCGATAGACCGTAGTAGAAGACTGGTAGGTTTTACTCTTTTATAATAATAATACAAGCGAGAAGTTTTCTCCCCCGACCCCGAGTGGTGGAGATCGGATATCATCTCAGTGGTATAACTTGTTTCGAATGTAAACGCCAGAGGAGAATTATCCCTTTATCCTCGGAATCATTCAAGCCTCCTTGTCAAGTAAAGGCAGAGCTGGCTTCCAGTCTTCCACGCTACCTCTCCTCACTCCTAGTCCCCTCTCTTCACAAGTCTTACCACACACCCGAATGGCGAATGCTGCCGTTTCGTTTAATGGAGACGTCCCACTACCTTTCGCAATTCTGCGTTTTGATTGGTTGGACCCGACTGTACCGAACTGGAACGACCGTTAGAAATGCCATCCCTGTCCATGTGGGCCCTGGAGTAATCACCAATCAATACGTTACACGTGTTGCTTTGCAATTCCCGGAAAATTGTTATAAAGTCTGGTTTCGTGACCTACAGCAACGTACATAAAAAGAACGGCAAAAGAGGAAAAGAAGCGGGAGAACGAGCTGCACGACTTCTTCCCCTCTACTTAAATGCGTCTCAGCTAGGGTTTCTCATTTCTTTAGATATTCCCTTGCCGTTCTTCTCACTTGTCCTCTGCTTTCCTCTCGAGATTTTAGATTTTGTTCTTCTTTGTTGTCATTTGATCCGATTGAAAGACCGGATTGATTCTTCCGCCTCTGCTTTCGACCTTTGATTGTTTCAGGTACGTTGCAGATTTGGTTACACTACTAAACACTGTCATTTCTAGGGTTTTGGATCTCCGGGTCCGGAGGTGATTTGTTGTATTTGATGCAAATTCATTTTGAGCTTCTGTCTCTGCTTGTGATCGTTCTTTCTGTTCATGGATCTCTATGTTCTCTTGAGTGTTAATTATATTGCATGGAGTGGTTCACATTTTCGTCTTTGTTATTGCTATGTGCTGCACTGGTGTTACTTTCTTATTCGAAATATACACGCTTTAGTCCAGCTACGTTCTTCTCTCTCTCTCCCCCGCCTTTCAATTGGCATAGATTATCAGATCATGTACTGTTGATTTGGTGGATCTGCAGCTGTTTCGCGGATTTTTTTTGTGTTCATTAATCATTGTAGCTGTTGTTCTGTCGTAGGTAAATTTTGGGTTTATCAATGTGCAGTGAGTAGGTCCTACCTCAACCATGTAGCATTCTGTATGATATATTTTAGATCATAGAACTTATCCCAGATTAGCTACCTAAATTTGTATTTGTCATGGAAGGTATACTTTGTCGTTCCTTTATAATGCTATTCGAAGATCCAGTGTCATTAACTTGTTATTTGGTAATGTGTTTCGGTTAAATCGAATTTTGTATTCTAATTCTTATATTTTCTTCAACATTTTGTAGTCAGGAGATCAATATTCTCGAGGTATTTGCATCTGTTGTTTATCAGATCTAAACACTTAATGGAAGAAACTGTTAGTATAATATTTTCCTTTTCCTTTTACATACCTAGGATTTTATTTTATTTAATTATTCTTTTTGAAACAGAGGAGATTGTTCCTAGTTCAAATTAAAAAAATTTAGGGATCCATCATCTTATGGTTCTTACATTGTAGCCACCTTACCAATAGATGCATGTGCACGTGTAAAGATAAAAATAAGATGTATTTGATAACTACATAAATGCAGAAGTGCTAGACCTTATCCCTGCTGTGCTAACAGTGATCAATACTTCTGGCTGATCCTCAACTGAAGAGGCAATTGTTCCAATGACAGTCCTTGCCTAAGCTGTTCAGTCAGATTCAGTCTTTTAAGGACAACTAGTCCTTTAAAAGGCACTTGAGCCTGTCTTAGATCTCTCACTTCTCTCCTAAAAAGATCTACTAGTCTAGCAAACTTCTGTTGTGTCACATGATGGTGGAGAGTACAGACTACGGTGTCCTCCCATCAAGAAGAGTTGGCTATTCATGAAAAGATATGATGAGTTGTTCTGTCAAAGTTAGCTGATGTATCACTTTATCTCAACTAACCAGAATCATAATAGAAAGTTAGGAAGAATCACTTTGACTAAACACAAAATGCAAAAGCAGTTCGAAAAAACTAGTCCAAAACGTTTTCAAAAGTATTGGCATTTAGTTTGGAAACAACATCATACAGAGTGGATTTACGGTGGAAGTCATGTTTACTAATTGCGTGTATAACAGCTGCAACAGTTACTGATTGGAGGATATTTGAGGTTTGAAGGATCTTGGTAAAATATGATGTAAGCAACAAGTCATGTTTACTAATTGCGTGTATAACAGCTGCAACAGTTACTGATTGGAGGATATTTGAGGTTTGAAGGATCTTGGTAAAATATGATGTAAGCAACCTTGCCCCACAGACAAGGTAACAGTTGTGCCAAATTTTGTCCTATAGTGTGTTTTTTCATTGGTCTCACTATGCATTTAGGACAAGATGTCCAAGTGTGCATAAACTCAACTTGTTGGCTCACCTGTTATGTTTTTATCAACTTGTTCAATGCCAGTTGCAAGTGATGTTCAATAGTTTCACTAAAACTTACCCTAACTCCTTAATCCCTACACCATGGGTGTTTGAATCATGCCAATGCCATGATTTGAATTTCCTTCTCTACTTCTTTTTATGGTTCTGCATCTTGCTTCCAAGTATGATATTATATCATTTCCATATTCTAGATACATGGCTCATTTTCACATAAAATTTCACCAGTGACCTTATATATCAATTTAATTTTAAAACAAGAAGCTTGTTTTTTCTGAGATAATTATAATTTGGAAGCTCTGGGCTTTGGTGTGCTTGTATGTGCGTTGTAGATTTGGTACCCTACTGCTAATGCAAGATTCCTGTATCCACACTGTTATTAAAGGCAAACTGAGGTCTTGTAGGCGCATACAACTATTGTATGCATGTTTTATGTGTTATATGCGTGTTTCAAATTTGATTGGACATAATTTGTAGATTGGATGCTTGCTAACCCAATGAAAACATTTGAGAGTTTATGTACAGTGACTACTAAGTATGCATTGCAAGTCATAACTTTAAAAGAGGAGATTTAATTTGAGACAGGATGTTCATGCAGCAAAAGCCACTGGCTAACAGTTTTTTTTTAGATGCCATGGCTATGCAATGGATGCCATTGGTTCTAACAGGTTTATTTTGAGATGCCATAGCTATGCAATGAATGCCATTGGTTTACTTGAAAGAGAGACTTATTTTGAGATGGTATGGTCATGCAACAAGGACTATCGAAAGATCAATTGAGAAAGAATCTGTTGGTTCATGTTTCTAGGAAAAAGATCAATTAAAGGGCATCCGCTTTAGAGATATGCCCTAATGGAATGAATTACAAAATATGTTTGCTATGGTTGACTGGAACAGTGTGTACTCCTTTTGAAATTATGCCAAAAAAGAAGTGGAAAGAAATATCATTTTCTAAACTTGAAAAAGAATGATTTTCTTCAAATAGGTATGGGGGTGAAGAAAGTGACAAGTTCATGGAGTTTGTTGAATTATCACATGTTTCTTCTTTAAGTATTTTCTACTATTATTTTTCCAGGCATACAGTGTGTACTCCTTTTGAAATTATGCCAAAAAAGAAGTGGAAAGAAATATCATTTTCTAAACTTGAAAAAGAATGATTTTCTTCAAATAGGTATGGGGGTGAAGAAAGTGACAAGTTCATGGAGTTTGTTGAATTATCACATGTTTCTTCTTTAAGTATTTTCTACTATTATTTTTCCAGGCATCCATTTAATTGCTAGTGGTATGGTGGCTCTTGAGGAACCCCTTGGCACAAGGAGTTGATTGGAGACTTAGCTCTTGACATAATTAGCTAGGCAGCCTGGGCAGGGGTGACCGGAGGAGCTTATTTGGAGGAACCAAGCCCAGGGGCAATTTTGTAACTTTGTTTTTAGACCTGGGCTGCTCTTGTATTGGCTCCATCATTTACAAGCTACTTGAAATGATGCTTGTTAATTCATTTTTCTGGAATTAATAAAAATTGATTACCTTTAATGATTAAAAAAGTCATCTGAATAAAACCAATAAAGGTCATATGAATAATAACAATAAATCTAATGAATAAACGATCAGAAGATTTCCATGCTTTGGATTAACTTTTCATGCCATTCTAAGAGTTATATACTCCAGTAGCACAGCATGCACAATACTGCTCTCTTTTTCTCACCTCCTAATGTATGCTATTTGGTGTCCTTCCTCATCTCTATCAGAGTTGTTGATCATTTTGGTATCAATGCTTTTTTTCGAAATCTTACTGTGTTTTACACTGGAATTTCTATATAACCAGGTTCTAATGATTTCCAAGGAACATACATAAAAAAATGGTTTCCAAAGTCAAAAGTCAGATTAAATTTGTCTGTTGAGTTAGTAATTGATATATTTGAATGTTACAAAAGAGTTCTAATGCTTTAATAATAAAACTAGCATATAGTATACCGAATGCTAAACATCATTGACTCACAATCTATTTTAAGTGCAGAATATTCAGATGTCATATAGTGAACTTTTTTATTCATCTTTTTGTGTGAATTCTAGATCAGTATACACAAATCACTGGGCATTCATTTACTTTCTTTAAGGGGAGCTTGGCATATTTGTTAGACACATTAATACAACATTATCCATACTGGGAAAGACAAAATGGAGTATAGCATATTTGTTAGACACATTAATACAACATGGAGTATAGCATCCTTGGCTTTTCCTTGGTGTTTCTTTTCACTTGGGCTATGTTTGGTTTGAAGGAAAAGGTAGGGAAAGGAAGGGAAATGTAGGGAAACCTTTACAAACCTTATATAGGTTTCCTTGCCTTTCCCTACATTTTCCTTCAAACCAAACACAACCTTAGGGTTTTTCATTATTAATATTCTAGTATTTGTACAAAATGCCCTATGAGAACCTTATTGGAGTCGTTTTTTATTATTTAAAAAACACCTTGCAAACTAATTTATAAAGCTGCAATTCTTTTCTACCTTGAGAATATGTACTGCAGAAAAAACATAACAAACTTCTGAAATGCTCATCCACAAGTATTTTCAGCTTGCAGTTATGAGTCCACCTATTGAGACTCCAAAGAAAACATCTGAATCACAGCAAAAAGCACATCCTCCTCTCAATGAAAGGATACTCTCTTCCTTGTCTAGGAGATCAGTTGCAGCACACCCATGGCATGATCTTGAGATAGGTAATTAATTTCATTGAAACATGACATCTGTTCTTGCTGCTATCAGTTCATATTTATAAATTTCCACTACTTATCTTTCTATTATTCGTGTCAGTATAAATGGCATCACCCTTATTTGTTGTATTTATGGATTCAGGACCTGGAGCTCCAACAATTTTCAACTGTGTAAGGATACTACTATTCTTGATTGATTAATCTCTGGAACCTGGCTGGCATAATGAGACATGCAAGCCATAAACCATACTTGATCCCAATGGTTTAAATATAGCACATAACAAAGGCTTTCTTCCCATGTAACAAAGGACCTGCCAATCTTTGCAGGTGGTTGAAATAGGAAAAGGGAGTAAAGTGAAGTATGAACTGGACAAGAAAACTGGCTTGATCAAGGTAACCAAGAAACCCTTTATTTGTCATTTTTCTCGATTGAACTCTCTCTTTATCCATAAGTTTTATTATGCAGGTTGATCGTGTATTGTATTCATCAGTTGTCTACCCTCATAACTATGGATTCATTCCACGCACACTTTGTGAGGATAGTGATCCAATGGATGTTTTGGTCCTGATGCAGGTATTATATGATGCAAATTTTATGTTACTCATGTCAAAGTATAATTTACATATATGAAGGTTTGTTCCACAAGGTTCAAAGGCATAAATGGGTTGCTTCTGGAGCAGATCTGGATGAATTGATATCTGCATCCAGATGGGGAAATGGGTCCTGATATCTGGACCCTTGTGTACCATTACTTGGTCAGTTGGTCCATAAGACCATAACTGGATCTCTTCTTCAAGATTTGGGTTGGGCCCAGGCCAACTAAAACCGGGTATGGGTCTGGATAGATTTAAGGCCAATCCTCTCCATTTTATGCCCCAATAGAAATAATTTACAGGATAAGCTGAATTCATGGGGTAAAAATGGTAAAAAGATAAGAGTTGGCGAAAATTATAAAAAAACTGAAATATAATAAATTGAGGTTCATATTGAATATAGAATTCATGGGGTAAAAATGGTAAAAAGATGAGAGTTGACGAAAATTATAAAAAAACTGAAATATAATAAATTGAGGTTCATATTGAATATAATTGATGCCTGATGCTTGAAGCACAATCCAGTGTCTGACATGCCTACATTTCTGAATGGGCTGTCCTTAAGTGGTTTCTCAATGATGAAACATGGTTCTCTGATTCTTTGTGGTGTTGCAAACATTTATAGGAACCAGTTCTTCCGGGATGTTTTCTTCGTGCTAAAGCCATAGGCCTCATGCCTATGATTGACCAGGCATGTATTCCAGCTAACAAATTAATCTTCATTTAGCCTCTGAAAAAGGCTACAATATAGTTTAATACAAAGTAATACAGGGTGAGAAAGATGACAAGATAATTGCGGTGTGCGCTGATGATCCTGAGTACCGACACTACAATGATATCAAGGAACTTCCACCCCATCGCTTGGCTGAGATCAGGCGCTTCTTTGAAGATTGTATCCTTATTCACTGGTTTATTGTCATGTTTATATATTATTCATTTCTTTGTTTTTTATGATAAAACCATACTGATTGACACTTTTATTGGTATTTATGAATTATGACAACACAAGTACACAACTACTACATATTTGGTTTGTTTTATCCTCTTGACAAATCCCAATCAGACAAGAAAAATGAAAACAAGGAAGTTGCAGTTAATGAGTTTCTGCCATCATCAACAGCCTATGAAGCCATCCAGCACTCCATGTAAGTTGCTATTTCTTTCTTATCTGCTTATTGTTTTCCCCTTAATGGATGGAATTCTGCAAACGTGCAATTGCCTCAAAATGGCTGAAAACCATTACTTTTACATTGCAAAAGTGTGATTGTGTTTTTGAGAAAAAAAATAACCGCCACAACAGCAAGGTACCAACTGGTTGGTTGGTAATTGCTAAGGTCTCCAGCTGGTGGTAGCGGAGATTTGGGATCGAATCCCATCTGCACCAGGGTAGCAAGGTTGGGGACCTTATGGGCCAACTCCAATGTGCAGCCCAATGCTTGCCTCGTCAGCAAAAACAATATGATTTTGCCGATGTTGCAGTTTTTGTTTTCAAAATACAAAACCATACACATTAGTAAACATCTTCAATGGCACAGAGAGAGAGAGAGAGAGTTTTGTGCTGGTGTTTGGCTAAACGATTCCACCTGCTTAGTGTTTTAATAAAGTGATTTACAATTCCTCCTGTTTGGTTTTGTTTTCTAAAACAAAAACATCTGTACTTTGTTTTAGAAAACGAACCATACACATTGGCGAACATACGCTTAATATGTCAATTGTGGAGTAGTGATTCACTTGTTTTGTTTCTTTTCGACGTGAAGGAATCTATATGCGGACTATATTGTGGAGGGCCTTCGGAGATAGGCAGACCCGTCGCAGGACATCATTATCTTCATACATAATGGCTGGCGCATATGTAGGTTTTCATTGTTAAGGAATCTCTTAAACTTTTCTTGCACGTCTGTGTCACCGTAAGTGTGCTTTTTATATTACGTCTTCTAGTGAATGGGTTTGTAAATTTGTATTTGTAATATTCTCATGACAGCTTGTTTTAATTTTCCCGCAAATAAATTTAGAATAGCGATAAGAAAAAAGAGCAATGAACCGGTATCATAAAAGTGGTTACTAATCAGATGATATTATCAAAATAGTGGTTCTGGTATTGTCTTTTCTGCAGTTTATCATTTTTTGGCTCAGTTTTGGGAAGAGTATGAATTCAAGGTTTAGAAATACGATTAGGGTTTTGCACCCTTAAAACTAATATTTTTTATTAATTTTAAAATTAGTAAAAATTGACTTTATTTATGTATATTAAGTTTTTATTAATTTTAATTTCTTCTAAAATTTAATTAACTATATAGTTTCTTTATTTTTTAGTGGAACTTAAGTTAGTTTTAAATTAATAAAGAACTAATAATTATTAGATAATTCTGTATTAGTTTTATATTAATTTTAAATTGATATTCATTTTTAGTTTATCTTATCCCTTTTATTGATTAAATTATTCTTATTATATTAATAAAAATATTTTTATCAATAACAATAATTAATAATTATTTCTATTTTATTTAACTTACTAAATTATTTTTATTATGGTTAATTAATTTTTATTATTTTCAAATGGATTATAATTTTAAATGGAAGTAGATTATTTAATACAATAATTTACTCTTGAAAATCTCAATCTCAATATAATTAGTTTTTACTGATAAGGTGATTGGTTAGTTAGTTATTTTGTTCATTAAGTCAAAAAGATCAACAAAGATAAGTGCGTTTGAGAAGAAACCAGAAAAGGGATAAGTGACTTTAAGAATAAACTATAGAGCAAGAAAGTGCTAATTTGGCGAAACAGCAAGCTAAAAATGAGGGGAAAATACTTGCGTAGATTCCACGATTGCCGCGTTTGCCTTTTTGGAAAGCGAATAAAACATATAGTATACATGACGGCAAATGGGAGAATAAAGAGTATGCAAAGCTATTTGTGCTTCGAGTATATGCCGAGAAGATCCTATGTTGCTTTACCGAACATCACCCCCCCCCCCCCCCCCGACCCTTGAGTAAAGCAAATCACAGAAGCCCGAGAGCCAATTCTCTTTATTAAACCCCGCTCACTATTCTCACTACATCTCTTTCCGCCTCTCACCTATTTTAAAGGATCAGTCCGTTTTTTCATTTGAGTCTCTTCTCATGGGGTCCGAAGCCGTGGAGGACGATGCCAACGATGAAGATGATGACGAGCAAATGCACTGGCGATGGTGGTGGCGGTGGTTAGGTCGTTATCGTAATTCTCTCCACATGGGCAACTTGAGATCCTTTGGCAATGTCTCTCTAAGCTCTAGCTGAGATGGTTATCGCTGTTTAATCATTATCAGCCTGCTTTAAGCTGTTTTGGTAATGGAGAAGATGTCTGTTTTCTTCTATTTCTTCAGCTTTTATAATAAATTATAGTAGTCTACGTTTAACTCAGTTACAATGGAAATACAACGAACTCTTTCCTTTTTTTTTTGTTTCTTTTTTTTTATGTAGATGTGTCATTGGTAACGTTGGTTGATTAAAGATCTCTAAGGGCAGCAAGCCTGCAAGTTCCAAGTTTTCCCTTTTCGAGTTGCGATCTCTATAGTCTATACAGTTGCATCAGTTGAGTTGGACAAAAATAATCGAATGCCACACGGATTAACCTTATTGATTGATGATTCCAAAAATTAAACAAAACCAGTACGACCGGCAGACTGTGAGAAGTTAAAAGTTAGAAGGTTGCCTACTTTTATCGTTGAATGAATTATATTACTTGAGAGCAAAGATTTCCTACTCACCAAACATTTTAGTCACACATAGGGAACATTTCATCTTCTTCCATGTTATTGTGCATACAGAGAAATGTTCTCTACGAGGTAGTATGGTAGTATTTTGTGAGCAGGCATGGGTAAAATTCTTGTAGACAGGAGATCTGGAGTTAACTGCAAAGTGTGCCACACCTCCCTCATTGTCTTTGGCAGATTGGCAGAACCGCAGAGTGGATCCGCCCTATCACAGAGACTAACATGAGTGAATCTTAGTTATGATTCGGCCTGCCTTGGAGTTTTGTTTGTCTGAGATCAGTCACGTAGAGAGAGGTAGAAAGGTGGAAGAAAGAAAGAGAGAGAGAGAGAGAGACAGAGAGAGAGAGAGAATAAGAAAATCCAGTTCGAACTGGAAGTCAAAGAACATAACTCCCATTCGGCCAGAAATGTGCTTTTATTATTAAAATTAATGGAAAAGACATATGTGCCCTTATTTAAGTAAGGAGCACTGGTTCCAACACAATATTACAGATCAGTAACCTTAATCTAAGTATAAAGACAAAAATACCCATACGCTAACACTCCCCCTCAAGCTGGTGAGTATATATCATACTCCTAGCTTGATACATATGTAATCCACTCTTCCCCAACTCAAGCCTTTTGTAAATAAGTCTGCCCACTAGTTTCTTATATTAAATATGCAGTGTTTAGCTCTCCATTCAGCACCTTCTCTCTCACAAAGTGATAGTCAACCTCAATGTGCTTGATTCTTTCATGAAACACCGAATTCGAAAAAATATGAACTGCAGTCTGATTGTCAAAATAGAGCTTCATTGGAGTATTAATGTTGTACCCTACTTCCTTTAAAAGATTCCTTAGCCACACTAGTTCACAAGCAGTATGTGACATAGCCCTGTATTCTGTTTTTGCACTACTTCTTGCCACGATTGTCTGCTTCTTACTTTTCCATGTCACCAGGTTACCTGTGGTAGACCGCCTATCAGACATAGAATCGGCCTAGTCAGCATCAGAATACCCTTCTATTTCAAAATTTCTGCCACTTTTGTATATCAAACCGTGACCTGGAGCCCCTTTTAATACCTCACAATTCTCAGAACTACGTTCCAATGAGGAATCAAATGTTTCTGCATGAACTGACTCACCACACTAACCGCAAATGAGATGTCTAGCCTAGTAATGGTTATGTAGTTTAGTTTACTTACAAATTGTCAGTATCTATCAGGGTCTTTAAACACCTCACCCATATCATTGTTTAGCCTATTATTTGTATTCATAGGTGTTTCAGTTGGTTTAGCACCCAACAAGTCTGTTTCTTCCAGCAAATCAAGCACATATTTCCTCTAGCACAGATTAATACCATACTTAGATCTTGCCACCTCTATCCCCAATAAATATTTCAGTTTACCAGATCCTTTGTCTGAAAATGATCTTGTAGATAAGTCTTCAGCTTGTCAATACCCATGTTACCACTCCCGGTAATAACAATATCTTCTACATACACCACCAACAGTATTTTTCCTCCCAGAGAGTCATGACTGAATACAGAATGATCAACTTGGCACTGTTTCATACCAAACTTCTTTACTACCTCACTGAACCTACCAAACCATGCTCGATGAGACTGTTTATGGATGTAGGAGTTATTTGATCGAATGAACGATTCTCCTATCTAAAGCTGGAACTGGTGTCACTAGTCACGGCATGATTGGCCCAGGTTGAGGGTGGACCATGTAGATCATAACAGTAGTTAATGGTATGTTCATCCATACCACAATTAGTGCACCTCCTCGGGCCTGAGCCACATCCTCTATCACGGACTCCCCCTGAATCTCTACCCCCAGTACAACCACCACCACAATTATAAGTAGGCCCACCATTGCCACTTCAACCATACACCGAACCACTACTACCACCACGGCCAGACTGAGCTCCCTGAGCTCCACCTCCAACACCATGGCCTCTCAACACAGCAAAGGCAGATCTATTTGAGCCCGTATTGGTTCATATTCAGATTTCAGTCCCATAAAAAATCTAGTCACATTAAGTTGTTCTCTCTATTGTTGTTGAATCTTGACATCAGAAGTGAGAGGGTGATAGACATTCAACTCATTATGTATGTTTCTCATACTGGCATAGTACTCCTCAAAACTCCGATTGCCCTGTTGCAGATTAAAGTTCCCCTAATACAGCTGATACACTCTGGTTGTATTGTCCTGACCCGAATACAATTTCTTCGCATGGTCCTACACATCTTTGGCAGTGTCAAGAAACATGAAGTTCACACTAATCATGGGTTTCATACTATTCCATAACCATGTGATGATCTGAGCATCCCCTTGCTCCTAGTCTTCATACTCGTAAGAGTTAATGGAGGGTTTCTCCTCTCTTATATGTTTTACCTTCTTCTTTGCCTTCAGAAAGACTTCGACAGATTTAGCAAAAGGCACATAATTCTCTCCATTTAGTTTAATGAAGGTCATCTAAACATTCAGGTAATCTGTAGGCACCGTCACATTAAGTTTACAATCACTGTTATCTCTCATTCTGTTATCACCGATTTTGCACACTTGTTGAATTCTATTACCACTGAATTATGCACACTGCACACGACTAGATCACACTCGTCACATTGATTGCAGCACTTGTTGTTACTGAAAAGTATATTCTTTACACCACAAACCCTACTACGGCTACCTAAAATCTAACCACCATATGATCACAACTCTTCCTTTGAAATACACAAAAACAACATAAACCCTAGTACATGATTTGAAACATACTTCCTATTTGATCCACAACAAAAATCATGCACAGAAATCTCTTACCTTAACACTGAAGGAACAACCAGACGAGCAGAAAATTAATCCACACAAGACAACCACTATACCACACAGATCGGCCCTCTTCTCTTCATCGATTAGGGGAGGGCGATCTTAGAAACCACAACAACCGACCACACAAGACACAACTCGAGTCATAGAAACCTCCAAGGGGAGAGGGCGATCACTCATTTGCAGCCCTTTCCTTTATCTCCAGTTGAATGCAGGAAAATCAAGATAAACCTTAGATAGAGTGCGCAAAGAATAGAAATCTAGGTAGACAAAAATCTAGGCAGATTCGAGTGGCTCTGATACCAAGTTATGATTCGGCCTACCTTGGAGTTCTGTTTGTCTGAGATCAGTCACGTAGAGAGAGGTAGAAAGGTGGAAGAAAGAGAGAGAGAGAGAGAGAGAGAGAGAGAGAGAGAGAGAAGAAGAAGAAAATCTGGTTCGAACTAGAAGTCAAAGAACTTAACTCCCATTCGGCTAGACATGTGCTTTTATTATTAAAATTAATGGGGAAGACATATGTGCCATTATTTAAGTTAGGAGCATTGGTTCCAACACAATATTACAGATCAACAACCTTAATCTAAGTATAAAGACAAAAATACCCCTACGCTAACACTTAGAATCGAGTTATTTGGTATAGCAGTGTTTTATTGTCGTTGCATTTTAAGTTGAGAGAGAGAGAGAGGGGGGATTTCTACCTAAAAATATTTAAAAATCTTCTGAGTTCATCAACACAAATTGTTATTTCTATCTAAAACACTCAAACACATGCATTTTCTAATTAATAGACGCCTACATATAAGGTTCAAAGTATCGGTCGGTATCGACCGATACGTATCATTCTGGGACCCCAACAATACGCCCCTATAGTGGATGTATTAAGGGTCTAACCAGTTCAGGGTGTAGAGGAAACCTAGCCCAGCCCCCCTGAACCTATTTCGAAAAATAAATAAATAAAACATAAAAAAGAATGTATCGATTCGTCCGATACGCCCATACTAACATATCGGACATATCATTATTTTGAACATTGCTTATATATAATGTGATACATATTTCTCACAAATTTGTATTAACTAAACTAAAACAAGGACAACACAACACCACTGCACCAACCACGTAACCACCCCCTTTAGTGGTATTGTAGAACGAGGATTAAAATATCAGAATGATATATCACATATTAGGAATATTATATTGATATCAATATACCCAGATATGCTTGGCTACACAGATAATCAGATTTTTTTTTTCAATCCTAAAATTTGATTAATGGAACCCTTGAATACCAATACAATAAAAATATAATATCTAACCATCTCGAGATTCACTATGATGCAAAGTTCGAAGTATCAATATCATAACTTCCTGATACACCCCTACAGGCATATCGGACATATCAATATTTTGAACCGTGCATTAATATTTTAATTCTGGCACACAGTTATTACCATACAAAAGAGCGGACTCTTTAGTTGAAGCAATTAGCATCAACGTATCGGCGTCCATCCCGTTGACTTGAGTAGTTGGGCTCTGTAAATCACTTGTCACAGTTGAAGATTAATTTAATGAGGAAACAAACCCATCCAATCCAGGCAATCAGATAAATCTCGACCTTGTACTAAAGAAGAAACAATGCGTCATCTAATTACCACCCGTGGCTGTGCTTGGCCCATACGCTTATTACTTGATATTCTATTTTAAAGTATCATGCGACTGAATGAATCATGAATCATCCACCTCTATTTTTTAACGACTTTAATTTGCCACGTCCATCACTCCACCGGAGGCTCAGACTGGTCGGCCCAGAAACCGTTTAGGCAATGAATTCCATTTTATTACAAACCTAAACTATAGCACAAACCATTAAATCAATCAGTGACCCTTTGACTCAGACGGTTGAACCATTGACTTTTCACCCTGTTCAACTGTTGGCCATTTATTATTTTTTATTTTTTGTCAAAAAGGGACATCCGTTTGAACCGAACAGTGGAACCACCAAGAAGGAAATCACTGGCCAGAAGGGTTCGTTTCCAGGTCGTTTTTTAAAACCATGGGCTGAACCATTAATCCTGTGAATAAAGATTTCACAGATTGGCCCGACTATTGAGTTAATCACAATGAGTAATTACTATTTATTATATAGGAACAAGGGCTCTGAAAGTCCCGTAACAAAGAGGCACGAACTTGTCCTGATATGCCATGCCTAGTAAGAAGAAAATATATGAACCTTAATCCTCTAAAATAGTTGCATCTAATAACCTCCAATAAAATTCAAAATATAAAAGAAAATTCGACGAGTAAATATAAAAAAAAATCAGTACAACGTTCCAAAAAGCACCAAAATAAAATCCTCAGGATGCATAAAATTCCAACTATATCCTGAGTGAAAACTCGCCTACTAGAAGAAATGACTGCTCTAACGCCTCCACACTCTTCAACCTAATAGAAGAAACCAAGTACCTTACCACCTACATTCTTTCTCCTAGCCTCTTCATGGTCCATGATACCAGCAGAAGTTGTCAGCACTATGTATCCAAACTGCAGGATTTTTCATAAAATCCATCAAAAAAAAAACTATAAATCAAAAGCATGCACGACTTGTGACTATAAACATACATAGAACAAAGCATATTATTGCCTATGATGGTTCAAAATCAATGTTTCCATTTTCAAAAAAAAAAAGGATGATATGGTTTGGCACAGAACCATCCTTTTTGAATCACGAACCAAACAATGAGGTATTAGGCTCATGGCTCAGAAAGTGATATGATTCTTGAAAAATAACAAAATCCTTTTTAACCACAAGATGTATAAGAGGTTGTTTCTGTTCATGGTTCATTTTTTGATAGATACCATCAAATAGTTATCATCAAATAGAAACATAACAGTTGAAGCCACATTAGTGTGTCAAATATCATATTCTGGTAGACACATCAAATAGAAACATTACGTTTTAAGCCATACTGGTGCGTGAAACATATCATACAATTTTAATGTCACGTGTACATAGAAAATCATGCATTCTAGTTCAGAAAGCCATAAAAAGTTAATGTTCAAAACAGTTATTTTGTTGGATTGGAACCAAAACCAGAACCAAGTGAAACAAGAATACCAACACAAAAATAACATCCTTAAGACATAGGACTAGACATACCCATCTGCAACAGGGTCAGAACCAACCATTTTGGCCACAACCGGACTCTAAGGGAAATATCACCTGATTGGATGAGGCCAGCCCATCTATACAAAGATGACATGGACTGTTGAACATGGTTGTCAAGACAACCCCTACACAACAAGGCACCCTTGAAGGGTCCCTCACCCGAACACAGTTCTTTTTGCACAAGGCAACATTTTATTTTGAAAGATTATAATATTACAAGACACCATAGCATTAGATTATTCATTTTGTGGGCTTATATAATAGCAATGCATACGATGCCAGTTATGACACAGAAAAAACTTTGATCAATCAGAACTCCCATGAATCATGAAGAAACTTGCTGACTGATTACCATACTTCCGATACTGGTTAATTGGTTATCACTTTGGGATATCATGCCTCATCATAAACTCTTTCATAACTCAAATAATAGTAGATGTTGTTTTTTTCTTTCTTATTTGTAAAAGGGTTGGTTCAACACAAAAGTCGGTATACACTGTGTAAACTTCAAAACCTGAACCTATAAGAAGATTTCCTGATAGATAAGGCTAGTAGGATACTTGGTCATTAGAACTGGAAATGTTTACAAGATTAGACAACCAATGATGGAAGTCTAGCCAGAATCCACCTAACCTCAGTGGTAGACTTTATCAATCAACACACAAGGGAAACAAAGGTTCTAATTCTGCCCCTTCCTTTTCTTTTTCGGGACAAAAACAGGGGCACTTATTTTCCACGTTTGTCCCTTCCTCTTTCGAAGAGAACCTTCTTTCATTCTTCATTTTCTTGTGAATATGTTAATTTTCTGTGTTCTTCATTGTTTTTTGATCTTCTATGTTTCAATATGAAGTTCAAAATTTTTTATGAAGATTATTGCTAAGTATTAGTGAAAGAAGCCTGATGGGTGCATTGAAATATAGGGAATTACCTCTCATATTTAGGTTTTACATTTTAAAAAGTCCAATGCATAGGTGGATTGCATAGGCGACAGCATACCCCCCATAACATTGGCAAGGCTGTCACCATGATGCCTTGACAACTGTTATCTCGAAGGAACCATCAAAAGGGTGAACACTCACTGTAAAGTCTAACATTGGCATGGCTGAAAGTATCTCTTGTTATTAAATAGTCATTGTAACCAGCAATTTTCTGGAGATGTTTTTCAAAACAGTAATAACCAGAACAATTTTTTCTATAATAGTTAAAAGCAAGACCCAAACCTGTCTTGAAGGAAGCAACCTCGCAGTCCAGTTTTCAATATCTTTAACCCCAAGATCAAAACGAGGACTAATAACCCCACACTTGTTAAGCCTTCCATTCAGTTCAACCACAAGCTTGCCAGCTCTGTGGTCATCAACATACTCAAACTCCCCAATATAACCTTCAGAGAGACCAATAGCAAGAACATAAATTTAGTGCCAAAAAAATGTAGGAAAGTAAATATTGAGGATTGGAATCCAAAATGAATAGAATAGAATATAGACATAGAGAAATTAGAGATAGGCACAAACCATGCTTCTGCATGACAAGGAGAAACTTGATAATCACTTTTGATGATGGTCTAATCATAACCTGTCGCTTCCCCCGCTTCTCTGCATTATACATGCTTTTAAGAGCATCGTTTAAGACACTAACTCTCACCATTTTCCCAACACTTGCTCCTGCTAAGAGTGAAAACCATGGTTATTGTCCTTAACAATCAGAGGTTATAAATCACAAGCCAAATGCAATCTGATTGATACTTGCTTTTTTCATGCACATTGACAATATTAACCAGGAACAGTAAAATAAAACTGTTTGAGACAAATCTTGATATTTTAGCTGCAACCAATACAGAAACAGCCAACACTAATACACTATTATGAACACGTGGATTCTTATCAACGTACCCAACATGTATGGATAGACAGAAGTTTGCTATTCAAGTAGATATCTTCGATTGAATAACAGAAACTATAAATGGACAGCTTCCAATTAAGCAAAAGAAAAATCTTCAGTGCCATGTCACAATATGTGTATTGTGGACCTCCTTAAGTCCAATGGCGATCTTGGATTCCATTGTAAAAGTGAAATCTCAATTTAGAAAGGTAAATCTCGTAGAAAAAAGGCTGTCTACAGGGCTCTCCCTGCATGACACGTTAGTCCATACAAACTACATGCTATTATTGCAACTGTAAACAGTTTCGAAGGCATAGTTGTATGAATTAACACGTCACATGCCAATAGCCTGTGGACAGCCAAAGCTTTCTCAAATCTCATTACTTGATTCGCTTCCCTAAATGCAATCTTTGACAGGTTCATATTAACAATAACAATTCAGCCTTAGATAATACCCAAGAGGCAAGAACCAAAGTGCTGAAAGAATAAGAACAATATACACCAATGACCAACCATCATGCTGGTGATGATGCTGAGAGCAGTAGTGAAAGGGGGGTAGAAACAAACATAGGTTGTGGAGTTAAGTCTCATGTGTATCTCCTGTCTCAACAGGCTGAACAGATTACAAGCAACCATTTGTTTTTGGTAACCACATGCCTACTTATTCTTGTCAAAGACGACCAACAAATTTGGATTATGAAACTTTAAGAAACCTAATGGGTTAATAATAGCGAGCATTGGTTTTCAAATATTACCAAAGTGGGCAACTACAAGGGGTCTCTTATCATGCTACTAGGCAATGCATCCAACACCATAGAACCTATGCTTCTATTTACAGCCATGCCTCGAACATAGTTCGGGTATAACATAAGCAATGTACACATTAGCAATTTAACAAACTACTCACTCCAATAGCAACGTGCATAGGAAGCCAATTCATAGTAAAGCTTCACCCCGGAGACAGACTATATGCAAATGTTAGCAAGTAAATGTGGTAGGCTTACTCTGAAAATTAGTCTAACGTCTAACAATAGAAGACATAATATGTAACCTGATATACATCAAATATGAAAAAAACTTGGGCAATCACCATGCTTGCTAATGTATGAGAATATTCCACCAAATCAAATTGTTAGAATTATTCAACCAGTAAAATATTTGGGTAAACCGCCGGTATCCGGCTCATGTCAACAGCGATCGCTAAGCTCAGAATATATGTGTACAAGTTGACATGAGAAGAAACAACTTTCTTTCTTTTTTTTTTTTTTTTTGCTATTACATTTGCATACACAAAGAAACCAAAACAATATAAAACAAGACGAGTCCTTTCTCAAACAACTTAGGCATGAAGCGATTAGATGAATACATTTGCATTTAATTCGAGTGGAGAAAAAACGAAAGGAAAAAAGGAAAGCAAGACAAAGCAAACAACGATCAAAGAAAAGCAGAACAGAGTATAACAACAAATCCATGGATGCGTATTTATCAATCCAAATAGAAACATACAGAGAAAGGTGACTGGCAGAAGATAACAATCGAACCTATGAACAAACACCGGTAGTAAAAAGAAAAGAGGGAACGAAGTAATATCCTTTGTTTCGAAGATCGAAATAGTACCTGTAAGCAGATATCTGCGGCGGCCTCTCTAAACCGTAGTGTATGAAGAGAAGGAGCTAGGGTTTTGGGCCTTCGAGGGTGAAATGAAGAAACCTCGGTAGCCTATTATACGGGGTTCTCTTATGTAATTACATAACTGCCCTCTTTTTTAGGTTTGTGAATTACGATTTTCTTTCGGTTTTTTGAAAAAAAAAATAATTAATATGAGAGGCAACATAATCATCAATTTAAGCTTGTTCACGGGTCGGGATTTGTGTTCGGCCCATCAACATTTTATACCACTTTCAAGCTCGGACGTTGGACCAGGTTCATTCAAACTTTGATAAAAGTTAAGGTCCGAACCCAGTTTATTCAAGTTAGAGCCCGATTTACTCTTTTATGGGTTCGCCTATGATATGGAAAAGATATGATATTCGGAAATCATCTGATCAATCAATTCTAATTATAAATTTAATAGCGAATTAAGTATTATTTATAAAATTTATGGATGGATTTTGATCGGTCAAAACTATTTTCATACTATATCTTTTCTGCATCATATATTTTCTCTATTTTTTTTTCTTTTTTGGACAAAATAATGTTTTAAGCCTTTGTTTCAAATTCTCCCTTCTTTATATAATTTTATAAGCGCTCTTATTTTCACATTCGATATGTTCAAAACATAAGAAGGAGAGGAGGAGGATGCCATACCATATACCGGCGCGGCGGCGCCAGAGTCCGCCGATGGACGACGGACGATGTGGTGTGCTTGCCGATGGAGGAGAAGAAAAAATGAGAGACAAGGCTCTCGGGTTCTCTTCTTACAAAGATTTGATCGGATATTTTTGTCGTGTTCTGCTCGGTTCAACCACGATGCATGTTAACGTCCGCCAAAATGTTAGGGACGACGTGGTCATCACCGATCCAATGAATGAACCCGTGGGTGTACAAAACGCGGTTTCCTTTTTCATCAATGACATCATCTGCTCAACTACACTTTGCGTTTGGAATAGGTGTAAAATCTCACCATCGGTAGGGATGTAAATGGGTTGGATTAAAATCTCGACCCGGGTTGGGTTAGGGCTAATATATTCAATTTTATGGCTGGGTTAGGGTTTTGATTCTTCAACTCAGGTTAGGTTCGGGTTTTGATTGACTCCACACCCCACACCCCACACCCAAGTCGGGTCATGATACCTTGCATATAGACAAAGTATTCATGTAACTTTTTAACTTTTAACTCTATAGTTTTAAAGTTTAAGATTTATTTACATGTTGGTTTTGTTTTTGTTTTTTGAATGGGAAGAGTGACATCATATATTATATAAAAACAATTTCCGATCTTCAAAATGTGTTAAAAATGCAATTGAAGTGCTACATGTTGAGTCGAGCCGGTATTGGGTTCGCCCCTATAATGTCGTGTTTGGTTTTGGAAACTGCATATTTTTAATATGGGTTTGATGGAGGTTGGGTTGAGGTTGAGGCACTGTAGGGTCAAGTTAGGGTTGAGGCAAACCCATGCTAAACCAATCCACTAACATCCCTAACCATCAGTTTAATATTATCTGTGTTTTATTTGGAGTGTAAATCAATATTAATGTAAAGCATTACTCTGGTTCAGATTTATAAATGTTTGGATGGAGTGGAGTTTTACATCATAAATTAATGTAAAATGTTAAGAGGTTTTACATTGATTATCAATACAAAAACTCGATGTAATACCAAATCAATCAATAAGCACGCTTTTTTTTTATGCTCAATGGTTCACTATGAAAAGTCATCGGTGGACTTTTACATCAAACGTTTTACTAGGGTTGTTCACGGGTCGGGTTGGGTCGATTTACAGGGGTTTTCCCAACCAACCCGGCCTGGCCGGGTTACATGAGGTGGAAACCGAAACCGACCCATTGATAGGCAAAACCGACCTGGTCGGTTTGAGTCGGTTTCGGTCAATTTCGGTTTTGCTCCTGTACAAAAATGATAGAGAAACTTAGAACTAGAAGGACACCTATTTCTAATTGTAATTGCCTAATGGGTTGCCTATTTGGTATAAAATACTATAAAAATTAGGATAGATACAATTTAGTTAAGTAGGAACTAGAAGATAGGGTTCTTCTAGTTCTAGTAGAAGATTAGTTAAGTATGAAACTAGGAACTACCGAACTATAAAACTAATTGGTTCGGTTTGGTTCGGGTTGGTTTCGGTTTTCACATAAAAAAACCAAAACTGACCCGATATATCGATTTATGATTTTGCCCAACTTGAAACCGACCGGTGCTGATGAAAACCCGACCGACTCGGATTGGGTCAGTTCGGGTTGATCAGTTTGGGCCTTCTTATGAACAGCCCTACGTTTTACACCGCTTTGAAACGCAGCCTAAACAAATTTTCAATCACTATGTCATTGGGCATGGGTTTGGTGCGGTTCAATGTCAAACCCCATTTTAAAAGTATTAAAACTATCACAAAAATTAAAAATGTGAAATCTAAAAGAATTTGGATTTTCTCCTCACAAATCACACCTCACACCAACCTCATTGCAGCCTTACGTTACATGGCCATGATGATAAATCCAATCTGCATAAGATTTACATCCCCTTGAATATGTTGAAGGGAGATTCAAAATTTCAATAACCTCTCATTCCTCTCTTGTATTTTTTTTAGTTTTGTCTTTTTCTCTTTCCTCTCTTATATGCATGGGAATACTCATTGTCCCACATTGCTTGACAAATGAGTTAAGGTGGAGTATATCTATACTATAGATATTCCCATGCATATGAGGAGGGAATGGAGGTGTTTTTCACACGCATGTGCTGAACTGGGTCAGGGCATGGGTGTGTATACCTGCAGGATGTTTTTGCTTTTGACCGATTTTAAACATTTGACTTTTAAATTTTATTTTTCTTTTGTTTCACGCTTACCAATGGCCTATGGATTTTTTATCTTGGCGGCCAATTTGCAATCACCCAACTGCACCGTATGGGGCAAATGTGGTTTTAAGGATAGTAACCAAATGACACTACTCATCCATCATTCTCTCTGCAAGTTTTCGGATTCATAGTTCTGCAACACTACACTCATACAAGTTTTCGTTTTGGAAAGCGATTACTGATAAGTTCAAAATACCTTATTTATTATTTTCCAACGACATGAGAATATACAATTACAGGAGATATTTCAAATGTGGGGTTGTAGGTGCTGTGAAATTGGTGTGAAACGTGCTATCTTACAACACGTTGCATGACCTATTCATAGATCGGAGTTTTTGGCTTGCATATTCTATCGGGTGCAGACTTTGAGCCAATTCCATTCAAATTTTGAGAAGAACCAAAGCCTGAATTAGATCTGTTCATGGGTTGGGTAGCCCGACAGACCGGCCCAATCAGGCCCAATTACAGTCGTGCTTGGACAATATTATTAGGCCCATGGGTTCGGACCTTATTATATAAGCTCGACTAAAATTTGGGTCGGGCTTGGGATTTCACATAAAAAACATGGCCCGGCCTGATAATATTATATATGTAATAATAATTAATAATATATGTTATAAAATATATAATAATATACATATTATTTCCTAACCCCAATTCTTGTTCTTCGATAGTCTCTCTCCCTCAACTTGTTCGAATCTACAAGAATTTGGAAGTTTCTTATCTTCCACATCAACATCGATGGTACCTATTGGATCATCTCTTTCCAAAAGCGGCATGAGCAGTGAGCAATGAGTATCATTTCTCTATCTCTTTGATTCTCCCTCGTCTTTGTCTATCTAAGAGGCGGTGTCCCTAATCCCCATTCCGCAATAGCTCCAATAACATCTACAATGACACTTGACAATCACAAACAACTCTAGGTCTCTCTCTCTTTCTCTGCCCGCAACCCTAGCCTAGCAAGACGGTATGCGGGTTGTGTCAGGCCTGACATGATGGTCTAGGCCGTGTTGGACCTGGGGTTCCAAGACTACAGGCTGGCATGGCTATGCGTGTTGTGTCACCTACGGCCCACCCCGCGACATGGCTCACGGGCCCGTAGTGGGCCACACTTAGCATGTCCGACGAACTAGTCGTTAGGTCCCTAATGACTAGTTTCAACTTTTCGGATGGGGGGGGGGCAACAGGCTATAAACAACTATATAGGAGAGGTATTCATGTATTTTGGTTTTGAGGGGGAGAATAACACAAATGCCCCTTGATAGCTATATAACAACTAGTTTGGGGGCATTTTGGATAAAGTGAACATACAAAAAATTATCCAGTTTTTGTCGCCATGACATGTGATCTACTAACCTCTCCAATGTCTACAGTTCCATCGGAGTCTTGTTATAATGCAGGAACTAGGGTGTTGGACAACAAGAGAAACTATATGAATGATGAAAGCCTAGATATGTGCATTTACTTTAAAGATTGGTTGGATTGTGAAGATAAATTACAAAACAAAAGGATGACATGACACTACGTTTCACCTTAAGAAGATGATAAAAGTTAAGAACAATAGGAGAAAACGATGAAGTCAATATTTTTTCTATACTCAATAGTTGTATAACATTTTTTTCAAATTATTGTAAAATTTGTTTTAATTTTATTTAATTTATTTGATTTTTTTAATAATGTAATTTTTATTTTCAATTTGTAACTATATTATATTTTTTTATATTTTATTAATTTTTTTCATTTTCTAATTTTTATATTTCATTGATCCAACCATTGTATGCTTTGTATCATTCAAATTTAAATGAAATAAAATTAATATTTTTTTTCAATTTGTTATTCACTTTGAGTCTTTGTTTTCTTGGATTTTTTATTTGATTAAGTATATTTTTTTCATTTTTTTTTGTTAGATTTCTTATTTTTTTCAAATAGTTCATAAAGGAAAGTTAAATATTTAAGTTTTACTTAACAAAGAAATAAAAATAAATAAAAAAAAACAGTATAATCCAGTTTTGTCCATGCCCAAGGCCTAGCATGACCTACAGCTCGCTCCACTCAGGCCCACGGCACGGCATGGTCTTGGGCCATGGGTCATGCCAAAACGATCCCCAAATTATCTCTAGAGGGCAGGACGGCCTATAGGCCGGAAGGATACGACCCGTTTTACACCTCTGTCATATCGGGCTTTGAACTTGGGCTCGTGCCTCAATAATATTGATAACAGGTGAAAGCCCGGCGGCCCATGAACAGGTCTAATATAAGCATGGGAGATATTCGAAATGTGCGGTGACGTTGGTGTGAGGCGCTTTATGTGGAGCAAATCGGATACAATCCAAAACCCCTGCTTAAACCCTTCCAGTCCAGTAACTTCCCCGTTGCTCCTCCATCAGAGACAAGACAGAAACCCAAAACAAGTGAAGATGAGTTCTTACAACGACTACAGTAGCTTCGACAGTCTCCTCCTCCAAAGCATGATGGGTAGATTGCAACTCCGATCTCCTTATCTCCATACGAACTCTTACCTCTCCCAAAGCTTGGAAGATTTATTACTCGATAACAGCTCCGTTGACGACAACTTCGACGACGAAGACAAATCCCTGATGGCCAAGGAGGAATCAAAGCTCGAGAAGGAGATCATCCGCACAATCCTTAGCGCCAAGACCGAAACCCTAAAACCCAATTCAGGACAAGCCGTCACGATTGGTGATCACCACATATGTGTTGGTTTCCATGAAGAGACGGGCTCAAATTATCGTGTTTGGGAGTGGCACGGCCATATCACGTTGTTCGATGAGGAGAATGGCTATACGCCCGAGTATATTTATGGTAATTACTTTGAGAGGTTGCCCTTGAAGCCAACTCCAGACGAAAACACGGATGGAGAGAAGGAGGAGGGAGATGAAGAAGAGGTGCGGAAAGCTGAGAATTTGGGGCTGAGAGAGTTGATCGATAGTGGAGATTCGATCACTGGCCGGATTCTTCGTCGGAATTTGTATGCGGGTTCTCCGAGGTATGGCTTCATTGGCATTTGTTTTTTCCCGGTTTCCCCGCTTTGTTTCTAGCATTTCCCGGTGCCAGTGTGCTTTGTATATTTTTGGGAGTTGAATGTGTATCTTGGACATTTTCATGTTACCTAAACTGCTGTTGAATTATGACTTCTATATATGCACCATGATTTTTCATGTTATTTATTCAGTTCACAGTTCTTTACGTTGCGTTGGTTTTGGTTCCCGCATTTTTTTGGTTGGGATGGGGCGAAGTTAGATGTTAGACATTGTTATGGTCAGTATTGTATTGCATTGCACGGTAACAGTTTATCTATCGTGGTTAGACCTGCATGGTCGTTTATTCAAACGTCAATTGATATTCTGGGAATGGGATATTATGAAGTACATTAGAGAAAAACCCATTGATGGAGGAGGTATGACAAGCTTTATGCAGATGGCTTACATATTTATACTATACCTATTGGTGATTATATTTCTGAGTATGATTGTATGAGGATAAATATTTCTCAAACTATTTCCTTCAAGTGCCCATTTGTCGATTCTCTTCATTCTGTATATATACTTCTTTTCATACAAGAACATTGGTCCACCCCTACCAAGACTCCAGAGAGCTGGGACCAACATTGGGTAGTGGTTAGTGTTATTTTTTTTGATAAGTAATGGTTAGTGTCATTGTCCATTTACTGCTTAATAAAACTTTTAAGTTACCAAGCAAGAAAATGTTCATTTATTGTTTTGTTATCAATTTGTCATGGTCTACCCTATTCACTTGGTTACTTAGGCATGACATGGAAGTATTACTATAAAAAGACCATTCTGTAATGCTGGTCCTGGGTATTGGGAGGGGTGAACTGGACATTGGCTTAATCAGAACATGTATTAGCATGAATTGTCTGCTATCAGACTTGAATCTGTGGTCTCACACAGGTTCATGAATGGGGTAGAATTTAGACAGGTAGATGAAGTAGGATTTTGAAACTTGAAAGTTGATAAGATAAAAAGGAGATAAAGAAAAGAGTAGAAAAAGAGAAAAGAAGTTGGAGTATGCATTTAAGTTTCGTGAAATTTGGAACAGATTCTGAAATTCCATTAAAATTTGTGGTAAGATTTCAGTTTTGAAGCAAGCTGGAAGTTGGGACCCAGCAAAAAACCTTACTCATTTGAATTTAAATCCTTGACTGAGTCATACATATATATGGAGAAAAGGTTTCCTTATTGGGTTAGTAGGGAGCTTTTGCATGTATTCTATTGTATTTTAGCTATTTGAGGAATCTTATGGTGAATCCAAACCATTCATCAGATAGGGAACCTTCTGGATTGGCCAATGGCCATGTGTTGAATCTTGCAGTCCATGTCAGCCCTATCTTAGATTCTCAATCTTAGATTGAACATGTTATATTGTTCCTCATTCTGGTTGTTCTCTTACTTTTCATTGTAATCATCATATATTTCTTGATATTAAGTTATTAACATGAATAACAAGAGATATGCCTTATATAAATTTAGCGTTTTCTACGTGTCCTTGTCCTCCAGTCTAAATCTCTTTCCCTGTTTGTATTAGTGGTTATGCCTGCTTATAGTTACCTTACATTTTAGCTAGTAAGGCTCGTTTTGATTTTTAAACCCAACCTCAAGTACTTGAGCGTTTTTAAGCAGATTGTTTGATAATTGCTTTTGAGTAGAAATAATATTTGGTATTTTTTTTGTTTGATTCTGGGCTTGTATTACGATAAAATATTAAAGGGTTAAAAAGGTAGTTGTCAAAAAAAGTTAGAAGGATTAAATACGCAGTTAATTTATTAGACATAATTACATATGAAGAATCGTGGCAATTGCTCTGATATTGCTGACAAAAGAATTGATCTGATGTTCAGTTTTCCCAAGGATAGCTGTTAACAATATCTTTCTCTTAAAGTCGCTTTTTGTATTTTCTTAATTAAGAAGCCCTTGGATTTAAACTTTTCAAATATCAAATGATATGTCTTTTGTAATTCTGCTACGCTGTAAACCTTATCATTATCACCCAAACACATGTAAAGTCATGGATGTTTTCAACTTTACAAGGCAATGGCTATACTTGAAAAGGTTGTCCTTATGCTTTACTTTTCCCAGTGTAATCTGGGGGTTGGAATTTTGTGGTCACAATCTAGTTCTTGAAAGGGGCCATTGTTTGGTGCAATGGTATACTTGACTGACAAGCATAAGAACACTAGTTTGAATCTGAGAGCGGCCTCTTTTTTTTTTCAAAAGATTCTAAGGGTGGCCACTTTGCGGAAGAAAATGAAGGTTAGGATAATATCATTCCCACCCCTCCCAAGACCCCTGTTAACTGTGACTGAGAACATCAGGTAAGCCATGCTGGCAACGCTAGCTTGCAGTTCTGCTATGCAATTATCTGTTTTTCCTAGGGTGGGGAGTCATTCCCGGATGTTTCTTTGTGCCTTCTATGCTCTGCAGTAAGGATAGTATCCATAATATTGAAATATAACTTGGACAATGTTTTCTTATACTAAAGTTGACCTCAGGAATCATATTCAGTGATTCCAGGCACTCTGGTACAAATTCCAGGAGTTAAATTCCTGCATATCAGAAGAGGGGTGATTATTTCTGTCCATAATATTGCTAACCTAGTTCTACAGTTGTCTTCTGTAGCCTATTTGAATCCAACATCCTCCTGCAGGCTGCCTGGTTGTTGCCTGTCTCAGGATGGTAAACAGTAAACATCATAACTGCAGGCATTCCACAAACCAAAGCCATCCCTAACCCACTTAGGGGCATCCCAAATATTAAATGTATCACGATAGCGGTGAGATGGATTTCCTGATTAGCCCGGTCCATTGACATCCCTAGGTTTCATCGTAAGTTGTTGCACACGTTTCTTTCTTTTTTTTTTTTTTTTTTTTTTAAATAGAAAAGTTGTTGCACACATTTCACCATTAAACCTGAGAGCTATGTCAGTTGATGAATCTAACCAATTAGTTATCAGAACAATCAAATTTGGGTCCTATCTGGGCTTTATTTATGTTCTCTTCCTTTCTACACACTCACAAATGCAGGCATGCAAGTTGCCAAATTGTAATGCAGAGAGTTGATTATTATAATTATGTTATTTTCCTGCCATAAAATGTTTACTTATGTATGAGCATTGCCTTTGTTTTTCCACTTTTTTGAAATTTCCAGATTTTAGTTGGGGAGACTCGTAATGCGTTGGACTGCCAAGAAGACCTGGGTCCGATCTCTGAAGAGGAGACTGTATTTGTTTATATTTTATGGTCTTTGTTATACGTTGTTTTTAGCAAAGGTTTTTAAAACCGGACCGGACATGAACCGTTCTGGGTCTTGTTCCCAGGTCAAACGGTCTGACCATCTGGTCCGAATGGATGAGCCGCTGTGACAAAAAATAAAAAAATTTAAAATTTAAAAAACCCCCCAAAACAGCCAAACACCATTCTCGGGTCAAATGGCTTGACGGTTTGACCGCCCGGATCAGCAGTTTGCTAACCAAATCAATATTTTTTGGCCAAAAAGTAATTTTGGGGAAAATGGGAAACAGTCAGGTGAATGTTCCCGGGTTTTCTGGTCCGGTCCGGTTTTGAAACCATGATTTTTGGATGTCTCTCTCTGGCATAGCTCTAGAGGTCTCTCAAGAGTATAAACTTAAGTGAGTTGTCGCAAGTGCAGAGCTATATGAGTGTGTTGTGGCCGTCTTTCATTCAGAAGGGGGAAAAGCATAAAAATATTAAAGTAAGAAGAGAACTAAAGGTATTGATCTTGGCAGCGGTGCTCTGGTATGTTTCAAATGCATGTTTATCTTAAAAATCTAAGGTGACAGTGACAGTCATTTGGTGGTTCAATTGAAAATTGAAATACAATGAGCAGCAGGGTGTTTCAATTCTTGATTCTTGATACAGAGAGGCAAATACTCAAAACACTATGCATACATCTGTCCCGTTATATAAGCATGTATGTATGTTATTTGTGGAATGTGCCTGTGTTGTTTTAGGTGTAACTTATATTTATATTTTATTTTTATTTTTTATATATTAAGGAAGCTAAAAATTAGGATTTAAGGCCAAAGAAGTTTTTTAGGCAAAAATAGTGGAAAAGAGCCTTCAGCCCCTGACCACCAAACATAGTTATGGTTTTCAAAAGTATTAATTTATACCCCCGTGACTTGTTGGTTGGTCAAATGGATCAATGGTTCAATTGTCCATGTCAATGGTTTTTTAACTAATTTAATGATTTTTAATTAATTTCAGGTTTGGAATGAATTAAAGGCTGTTAATGGACTCCAAAGGTTCAATACCTGATTCGACTTTGAATTAGGTTATCATGGATTTAGATGTTATAATTTGCATCCTATTAATAATTGAATTGAATGTGAATTTAACCCTGTTTTATACTATTAAAAAATCGAATCCAATAAAATATTATTATTTTATGTATATGTAATATATAATATATGCATAAATGTAGTTTCAATAAGCATGGATGATGATGACAGAGGGAGTGGTTAAGTTGATATGTTAACCGGTTTGCTCCATCAAGGACGTGGAATCAATTCCCACAACTATTGAATTTTGGGAGGGGGTTATTAGTGTATCACCAATATCGGAAATAAAAAAGGCATGGATAATGATGATGATGATGTAGTATGATTATATGTAGATCGTGTATAATTATATAAAGTTTGTAATTTATAAATTTATATCTTATATTTTTTGGTAAATAAATATCTTACATTTATTAATTAAAAATAATTAGGGCTTTTTATTATTTCTTTGTTTTTTTGGTCATTTTAAACACAATAAGAGCTTCAGATGCAAATACAACTGCATCTAATCCAAACCTGATCCGTTGACGTCCCTAATAGAATTGATGCTAGTTAACAATATAAACGGTTCAATCACCCATGTTTCATTAACTGCTTTTGAGGTCAAATCAGCACCACCACTATCTTATCACTCATCATCAACTTACCAATATAAGACCTATGGAAATTAGGTATTACTTATAGGGAAAAGTGATATCCATCTCAAAAGAGGGTAAATAATTTTTCCACATAGGTACCTCCAATAAAAGGTAAGTAGCTTTCCTACTAGGGGAGTTGTGACAAATTTATCCATTTTAATAATGTATTTTTTATAAATAGATGAGTAACTGTATAGTTTACCTAAGAAACAAACTTACACAACACTTGCCCCATAAAGTGATATTACCAAGGTAAAATAGCTATACTTGCTCACTTTTGTGAAAGTCAATAAAGCTATTCTTCGAATTGCAAAGGTTGTTCTATTATGTACTTGAATTGTTATATGGTAATTATCAAAAGAAAATGTTATATGGTTTCTCCTCCCTCTTTCGGTTGAACATGTAATCACATATAATAGCAATGAGATTTCCTATAAGCAAAAACTTTGCACACACTCTAAAAATATTGTTGCATGAGAATCCAATCGCACATTGGGAACATCTATTTTAGTCCCCATCAATGTTTGTTAACTATTGCCCCCTACTCCATGCTTATTAGCTTCTCATGGTTCAAAGTATCGATGTGCACTTGTGTATTAACAGGGGCGTATCGGTACTAAAAAATACCTATTCAAAGGTTTTTTTTTCAAAATTTGATTTTTAAAGATATTTTTAATGTTTTTTTATTGAAATAAACGGGGTCCCGAAACACCTATAAATAGGTGTATCAAGACCAAAAGATACAATACGATATGCCCAATACGGGGCGTATCGTATCGATACTTTGAACCTTCTCTTCCCCCCTCCCCCCTCCTCCCCCACTCCCCAAGAAAAATCGTGGCCCCACCCTTGTACAATTGGATGGATGCTATGTGCAAAGTTTTTGCTTTTAGGAGATCCAAGGTCCATAACATACCATATTGCTTTGTGATGCATGTTTTTCAACCCAAGCACGACTTTTGTATATATACACACACACACTATATGTTTATTCCTTGTTCCTCTTATCTATTTTCAAGTAATAGTGAGATCTTTATTATTTTTTGATTATGGTGTCTTTCAATCTAAACAAATAAGTTTTTTATCGAATAAAAAACTTCATTTTTTCAAATTTATGGTAGGGTTCAGGCTTAGACCTAGGCTTTAGGCTTTATATAAGGCTCTGTTTGGTTTGTGGGATGGGGATGAGAAAAATGAATCTTTTTGTTTTAAAGGAAATAGAGGGATGGGATGAGAAAAATGTGGGATGGTAGATACCAAAATCATAGAATCAGAAAAAAACTCGAGAAACCACTGTTACCATTGGACTGGCAAAGAACCACTGTTACTGGCCTTCTTCTTCACCATATGCTGGCAAGGAACCAGTGCGAGGGGTAGCGACGATTTGCGGGGTGGGGGGTGGGGGGGCAGCAGCGATTTTCACTAGGTAGTGCCTTTCCTTCCATCTTCCTCTTCTCTCTTCTCCCTTACCTCCTTTTTCTTCCTATTCTTCTCGTCTTCCTCCCTTTCTCTGATCGTCGTTGCAATCATGGAGCTCTATTCTTCATCTTACATGAATCTGGCGAAGAACTAGCTCGTAACAGTGTTTTCCTATTATTTTCCCATATATAAAACCAAGCAATGGAAGTGTAAATTTTTACACTTTCCCTTCCCATCCCATCCCACCCAAATCTTCCCACAAACTAAACGGAGCCTAAGGGCCTGTCTCAGGCTCAAGACCTAGGCCCAATGGTCGGGCCAAGTTCAGGCTTTAGGCCTAAATGTATTATGTTAATACAAAGACAAAGCCTGGTTCGAACTCGACCCGTAGGTCACGATCATGTCTATACGTAATCACTTGTGAGATGCATTATGATGATTGATGAGTGAAATGACTATTTTTTTAGGATAAGTACACTACACTCCATCTCCAAATTCTGAATTCCAAACAATTCAAAGTTTCAAACACCTCCACCTATAACACCAATGAATTCGAATTAGTTAAACACTTTAGTTGTTCAATTGGTTGTGGAACCAATGATGAGGTTCCACATCAGTAATAAATTCATGGGCCCCATAGTAAAAGATGCAAGCCCCATGTATTTAATATTGGTGTGGAACCTTATCATTGGTTATACGACCTGTTGAACAACTAAAGTGTTCAACTAAACCTTGTTCAACACCAATACCTTCCCGTGTATTGGCATCAACTATGAACTGGCACCTATCCCAACTATACGGTGGAGCTAAGATTTATTAGGGTGGATTGAACACTACCCCCAACGATTATAGCTGATAAAGGAAACTTTTGAGTCTTATTATCAATAAAAATAATGTTTTTAACATAATTTATATAATAGGGTAACTTAAGAAAAAAAATAAAAAAAGGGTAGAAATACTATTCATCTAATTCCTTCTTTAGACCATCGAACAAATCTCCCCATCTCCGATCTCTATTGTTCTCTTTCCTCTTCCTCCTTTCGATGGCCATGAAAGAGCTTCATTACCGCTTCCTAAACCCTTGGCCCCCCTTTGGATTCCATTGAAGCTTTAATCACAAGCTGGTTATTTAGGTAGAGAAATTTGTTTGTATCCATAAGAAGGTGAAGGTCTTCTATCTCTATGAGAAGCTTCCAAAAGTTGTCTTTATCAGCTATAATCCCAAAAGAAAACCCAATATATGAACAAAAGCCATGAATAACATAAGCAGAAGGCACACCTCTGTGATTTATCCTCTCACCATCAATCCTCCCTCTTCCCACTACAATATGTCTCGACACAATACAATCATTTGGCGCATCATCATCTGCGAAAACGACCCCAAGAGAGCACCAAGCATCAAGGACAACTACAACAGGAGTTGGATTCCCCATAGACATTGTCTCTGTGACATGATGGGTTTTCTTCCTATATGTGTTCCTCTGCTTCTTTTTCCTTACCTTCTTCACTTGCCAAACTGCTGAAGACCGAATAGCCTCTGGTGCTAATACCTATAAATGGATGTGCATCCAAGACCTCTGGATGCCACAAATGTAACGCTCTTCTTTTTATCCTTCAATGCCAAAAACATGTCAGAACCCTTCTTGTTGTTATTGGTGGAGGTGAATGTGGAAATGAATAGAGAAGAAATAGAGGTTTTATCATGAGGGAACTGAATCGACTAATTGGTATAAGAGATTTGTGGGGTTGGATTTGGAGCTGTAATGGGTTGTGATGGAGGAAGATTTGGCCCGACCTCTTGGCCACCCAACACATGGAAGCAACCGAGGGTGACTTGGTAGGAGCGGCAGCTAGACACGGCAGTGAGATCAAGGCACGAGCTTCGAGAGGAGGAACCAGCGGTCCGAGCTTCGAGAGGAGGAACCAGTGGTCCGAGCTCCCCAAAAGGAGCCCGAACTCTCCCTTTGACCCCGAGCCTTACGAGGAGCGCAAAGGGCAACAGCCCGAACTGGCCCACCCCAGGGTAGTTCGGGCCACACTTCTATCCGAACTCAAGACTTCACCTCGCACACCACTCCGGCACTTCGTCTTTAGGCCGCCGAACTGAACAACCGTACCTGACACCAAAGGAGTCCATATCCTGAGGCAGCACGCTTGACTGACTTAGGATCTAACGCTTGACAGCCACACTTCAATGGCCACCTGCCACCGCCACCTCCAGTTATAGAGACGGCTCCGACAAAGAGAACAGTGGCGGTTGTCTGCCCCAACAGAGGTGATGACACCCGAATTGGCAAAAGTGCAGATGTAATGATACCCGACCTGACAGGAGCTTGGGAGTGAGTGTGCGAAGTGGTTATAAAAGGCCCTCTTCCCCCCAAGAATGGAGGTACGTGATAACTTTGCGCCATCTGGTTTTATCTTGCCTTTGAGAAAAGACTAACTTGAGCTTCGGAACACTCTCACCGGGTTCCTCCCCGGAGACTACTCGCTTTCTTCCCCTTTTCAGGCACCTTTTGCTCCAGTCAGAGGCAAGATCGTTGACAGCTAGGACCGACCGGATTGTGCTCCATCAATTGGAGCCGTCTGTGGGAACGCTTCTAAAAGCCTCCCTCTAAAACTTTCGTAGCACCTTTTTTCCAAAAACCCCAACACCCATGGCTTCTTCCAGCAATGTCGGACGTAGCACGGAGATGAACACCACCGGGGAACAACTTCAAGTCCCCGTGGTGTGCATCGGACAGTTCACCATCCCCCTTCCGGTGGATGGGATCCCCAACCTGAATGCGCCATGAACAGTGGCACCCGTGAATCTTCCCGCCATGAACTTCCCCCTTCCTCCCTTTGTTGGAACCACCTTTGCTGAACCAACCATTGTTCCCCCGACAACTAGCCAGAACCAGCTTGATGACCTGGTGCATGGCATGCAGGCCATCCAAGCCCAAATGCAGTAGCTTCAACAACATCGAATCTACCAGCAGCAGATGTTGCACCATGTATCCCAATACCACTACTAGCAGCAGTTCCCCCAACTGCCTCAAAGTCAGCCGCAGCTCTCACCTCGGCACCCCGCCGTTAGACGAGCCAAGCCCCCCTTTAAGACGGGCGCCCCCACCAGGAAGCTTCCCAAGCTCGGGCCTCCCAGACTCAGAGCCCCTCTAGAAGCCAGGCTTCATCCTCCGACAGGAGAGAGAGAGCGGCTGCCCCGCCTCACCACGCGTCGGCGGACTAGGAACCCGATCCATCAAGTCAACATCACCTCGGCGCTCTCAGGACGAGCCCTTGCACACCAAAAACCGGTTCAGCGCCTTAGCCACGGACTACCTCTAGCAGTCCAGGCCCATCGAGCTTGGGAACATCGAGGCAAGCAGTGCCAACGCTGGGCCTTCCAAGCAACAGAGGTGCCACTGGCGAAGCCACCGAACTGCAACCTGTGTTCTGCCCGAGCTCCGAGGTGAAGAAGAAGCGAGCTCGGAAGAGGTAAAGGCTGCCCCTATCCTCTTAGTCTCTTCCCCTGTCATCAGAACTCCTTGTAGTTCCTATGCTCAAAGACTTCAAACTCCCCCCACTCGACAAGTATGATGGGTCCTTTGACCTCAGCGACCATGTTGATGCCTTATAGTCCCAAATGCACTTGGCTAGGGCCAGTGAGTCCTGTATGTGCATAGCTTTCACTACCACCTTCAGAGGAGTGGCTCGCTCCTAGTACAGGAACCTAGTCCCCGAGTCAATAAGGAGTTGGGCCCAGTTCATGCAGGTCTTCATCGTGCACTTCGTCACCAGTAAGCAGTGTCTCCGAACCGAGGAGAGCCTCCTCGGCATGGTCCAGAAGGAAGGGGAGTCCATCCGCAGCTACATCAAGTGGTTCAATGACGCATGCCTACAGATCCCATGCCTGAACCCTATAGTTCAGCTCACGGCAGCTAAGATGGGGGTGACACACAAGGAGTTCAAGTGGCACATAGTGGCCAACCAGCCCGCGACCATTGCCGAGTTCCTTAAGCTAGCGGACAAGTTCATGTGAATGGAGGAGGAGATCAACCAAAGGACTGGGGGCGGGTTTGAAAAAAGAAAGAGAGAAGAACTCCCCAATCAAGGAGACAACCGGAAGGATCCAACTCGAGCGCCGAAACCAAGCCAGCCGTTTCGAGCTCCCATGGCAAGTTGGACAGACTACATGCCGTTGAACACGAAGCGGGCTAAGATCTTGATGATGATTAAAGACGCCCTGTACGTAAAGTGGCCACCTCGCCTAAAAGGAACCCAAATGAGATGAACAAAAACTTGTATTGCAGTTTCCATAGAGACCATGGTCATAGTACAAAACATTGTAATAATCTCCTCGACGAGATAGAGGAACTCATCCGTCGCGGGTACTTAAGAAATTTTGTACAACATAATAATAATAATAAGATAGGTCGGCAAGGGGAGCACGGTAAGGATGCTCTCAAGTCTAGCAGTAGGCCGACCGAACAGTCACAAAGACAGCCTCCGGAAGAGGGGCCAGTTCGGGGAACCATCCACGTGATAGTGGGAGGTTCGGTAGTAGTGGGTTGTACTTTGGCAGTGGCTCGAGCGTTAGTTTGCGAAGCTGCCCGGGAAGAGCAGAACCCTCCAAAGAGGCCGAAGGCGGAGGAACCGATTTTCTTCACGGAAGACGATGTGCGAGGGGCCCACTACCCCCACGATGATGTGCTTGTCATAAAACTAATGATCAGCGACTTCGAAGTCAGGCGCGTGCTTGTTGATTCAGGCAGCTCGGCAGACATTCTCTTCAAATCGGCATTTGACCAGCTTCAGTTGCAGAGAAGCGAGTTGAAGCCCGCAAACACTCCTCTGGTGGGCTTCAGCGGAGAGGAAGTCAGGCCCATTGGGAAAGTGACAGTACTTGTGGAAGTCGGCGCCCTGTGCGATCAGACTCAACCACGATTTCCTGGTGGTCACGACCCCCTCCCCATACAATGCCATAACAGGGCGGCCAATCACTCATGTCCTACGGGCAATGGTCTCCACCTACTACTTGGCAATGAAGTTTCCTACAGACTTCGATGTGGGAGTAGCGCGGGGCAACCAACTCGAGTCCCGCAAGTGCTATGTTGCCGCCCTGAAGGGAAAAACCAAGGTAGCCAACGACCTCAAATTAGAGCAGCCTGCGGAGCAAGGCGAAGAACGAGTTGCGCCCACAGAAGAAACGGTCGCGATCCCAACTTCAGCTGTGGACCCAGCTCGGACGCTACAGATCGGTGCTTCCGTCCAGGAACCTCTACGATTCGAACTAGTAAGTTTCTTACTTCAAAATTTAGATATTTTTGCATGGTCCACGACCGATATGCCCGGTATTGACCCAATTTTATAACTCACAAACTTAATACCGACCCTGAAGATAGGCCCGTTAGACAGAAAGAACGCAACCTAGCCTCGGAGCGATGGAAAGCAGTCGACGAGTAGGTCTTGAAGCTTTTCGCAGCCGACTTCATAAGAGAAGTCCATTAACCGAGTTGGGTAGCCAACCCCGTTCTGGTAAAGAAGGCCAACAACAAGTGGTGCATGTGCGTTGACTACACTGACCTGAACCGGGTCTGCCCCAAAGACTGCTTCTCACTGCCCAGAATTGACCGCTTGGTAGACGCGACCTCGAGGCACGAGTTGCTGGGTTTCTTAGATGCCTATTCTGGCTACAACCAAATCAGAATGGATTCGGCCAATGAGGAAAAGACCTCGTTCATCACAGAGTTCGCCCTATATTGTTACAAGGTTATGCCCTTCGGATTAAAAAATGCTAGGGCAACCTTTCAAATGCTTGTGAATAAGCTGTTTCAACCCTTAATTGGCACGATGCTATGTAGATGACATGGTTGTCAAGGCACAACTCTCGCACAAATTAATACACGATTTGTGTTTTGTATTTCAAATCTTGAGACAATTCAACATGAGACTAAATCCGAACAAATGTATCTTTAGTGTCACCTCGGGCAAGTTCCTAGGGCACATCGTTAACCGGCGCGACATTGAGGCCAACCCGGACAAGATTAAGGCAATCATAGACATGAGACTGCCCCGAAAATTGAAGGAGGTCCAAAGGTGAAATGGTCGCATAGTCGCCCTGGGCTGACCGCTGCCTGCCTTTCTTTAAGGCAATTAAAGGCAAAGGGTTCGAATAGACCCGAGACTGTCAACTTGCGTTGGACAATCTAAAGAAATACCTCGCTAGTGTGCCGGTCTTAATCAGGCCCAAGGAGGGCGATGTCTTAGAACTGTACCTCCCGACAAGCGATGAGGTGGTCAGTTCGGTACTAATGAAAGAAGTAGATTAGGTCCAATGACCCATCTATTATGTTAGTCAAAATTTGCAGGGAGCAGAGACGAGATACCCATAGATAGAAAAGTTGGCATACACACTCATAATTGTAGCTTGGAAACTTCGCCTATATTTCCAGGCTCACACTGTCATCGTCTTGACTGACAAACCTCTGAGGCAAGTCTTACTCAAGCCCGAGGTTTCCGGTCGGCTGACGAAGTGGGCCATTGAGCTCAGCGAGTACGACCTCCAGTATAAGCCACGAACTACTATTAAGGCCCAAGCCTTAGCAAATTTCATCGCCGAGTGCACGTTCATCTTTGAAGTCCCCAGGCCGGTTGAGCCCAAGATCCCCAGTTTGGGTGAGCCCGGAGCTCCCAGGCTAATAGAGTTCGAACCCCATGAGGTAGCAGCCATGGTGGCATCTCTCCTAGTTAGGCCAAACATGAACTTGGATGAGGAGCCTTGGATCCTTCACATAGATGGCTCCTCGAACCAACAGGGCAGCGGGGTTGGAATAGTCCTATGCGGCCCGGGTGGCATGAAATTGGAATACGCGCTACGCTTTGAGTTCACGACATCCAACAATGAGGCGGAGTACGAGGCATTGATAGACGGGCTGGCCCTAGCGCAAGAGATAAGAGCGAAACACATAGTTATCTGCAACAATTCCCATCTTGTGGTCAACTAGGTTACAAGCGAATACGAAGCACGTGAGCTAACTATGATCGCATACTTGGCAAAGGTAAAGGAGGCTCTGCTCAAACTTCCAATCATACTTCATCAAACAAATCTTGAGGTCATAGAACGTTGAGGCCGATGCCCTGTCCCGGTTAGCCAGCACCAGTCACAACGCCATGAGAACCGTGTACATAGAGGACTTACCTTGGCCTAGCATCCTCGGGGGGGGGGGGGCAGAGGAGGTCGCTCCCGTCCTTAAAAGAAAGCCGAGCTGGATCAACCCAGTCGTGAGCTTCTTGTTAGACGAGACCCTCCCTACAGATCGCAATGTAGCCAGAAGGGTGCAATGCCAGGCAATCGAATATGTCATAATAGATGAATGGTTGTACCGACGATCCTACACGATCCCCTACTTGCGTTGCTTGCGACCTATCGAAGCCGAGCTCATACTCCGCAACACTCATGAAGGTCTGTGTGGCGAACACTTGGAGGGTAGAGCCCTCGCCTAGAAGGCACTTCGACAAGAGTACTGTTGGCCAACGATAAAGGCAAAACCCATCAAGCTCATCAGAAAATGAGACAAGTGTTAGAAGCATGCCAATATCCATCATCAGCCTGCCGCCAACCTCAAGTATCTCACTAGTCCATGGCCCTTTGCGCAATGGGGCATCGACCTTTTGGGCCATTCCCACCAGCAACAGGCGAGAGGAAGTTTCTAGTGGTGGCGGTAGATTACTTCACAAAGTGGGTAGAAGCTGAACCTCTCGCAACAGTCACAGCTCGAAACGTACAGAACTTCTTTTGAAAGAACATAGTATGTCGCTTTGGGTTACCTCGGGTACTGATCTCCGACAATGACAAGCAGTTCGAGGACATCAAATTTCAGGAATGGTGCCAAGATATGGGGATTCGGCAGAACTTCACATCAATCGCGCACCCGCAGGCAAACGGTCAAGCAGAAGTTATGAACAGAGCTATCCTCCGCAGGCTGAAAGCGCGAATAAACCGAGCTAAAGGGTTGTGGGTGGACGAGCTACCAAGTGTTCTATGGGCTCACCGAACTACGAAAAAAAACCACCATGGGAGAGACCCCCTTTAACCTTACCTACGACACTGAAGTGGTAATCCCAGCGGAGATCGTAGTACATACACTCGACTAGAAGCATACAACGATCAAACAAACGGAGACGAGCTACGTACCAACCTCGATCTACTCGATGAGGTAAGAGACGTTGCGTACATCCGGACCGTAGCTTACCAGCAAAGAGTAGCTTGGTACTACAATGCCAAAGTAAAAAAGTGGAACTTCCGCGTCGACGACCTGGTTCTCCGTAAGATCATGGCACCCGAGCCCGGCGTGGGAAAACTTGGACCGAATTGGGAAGGGCCCTACTGAGTAAAGAGAGCACTCAGGGGAGCATACGAGCTTGAAACCTTAGAGGGAAAACAAGTACCCCAAGCGTGGAATGTCGTTAACTTGAGATGATACTACCTATAAATCACCGAGTGAGGTGGACTGAGTAGCTACCAAGCTGACAAGGCAAAGCGCTAACAGCGAGCTGATAAGGACTTTGGTATCTCATCATATAGCCTTATTGTGTTAATCCGCCCTAGGCTCTAATTCCTACAGTTCGACAATATAATCAGTTCAACAAAGAAGGAGAAGACAACAACACTTAACCAAAACATTTCATTACAAAATACTCTGTTTACATTCCAAAAAAAAAAAAAAAACAACAACAGAAGCGAGCTCACAGGCCCAGAGGTACATCTTCCTCACCCTCGAAAGGCACTTCAACGATACCCGAGGGTCCAGCCTCATCCTCAGAATCTGGTTCACCGTTAGCCGCGTTGGCCATCTCTTGAGTAATGCACAAAGTGGTTATGGCGCTGATGTCGAGCTCGGGGAACGTGTTCGTGATCATCCACCGGCTTAGTTTAAAGCCCCTCATCTATGAGTTCACCATCGGGTCATTAAAGCGCGGCGAGGTGATATAGTCATCAATGGCCTTTTTCTTGGCATCCTCGATGCCCTGAGAAAATATCTCGGTCCTCTCCCTCCTGAAGGTATTCGACCTGATGCTGCAAGTCTAGCCTCAGGTCCGCCATGTGCTTCACCACCACTCCTAGGGCATCGATGTCTCTCTAAGACCTCGCCAGCATGGCCTGTGCAGCGTGAGAAGCCGCTTCAGCAGCGCGGGAAGCCTCTTCGGCAGCTCATGCCCGCCTCGAGCTCCTTTCCGCTTGGGCCGCTAAAGCATGGATGGAGGAGTTCACCTACCAAAAGGAAAAATAACGGCAATGTTAAAAGAGTAATAGCAAGAAAGGTAATGACAAGGAGCCCGACAAGAAGTCGCTAACTTACCACCATGGCATAAGAGGTAGCATGCCCGACTACGTTGTTCAAAGGAAGCTCGGCCCACGCCGCGACCTCCTCAGGGTAAACGGACTCCTTACTTTTTTGAAGAGTGTGGTTTGGTGACAACAGGCTTCTGAACTCGCCTTGGCCTCCCGAGCCTGAAGACTTAGCCAGGGTATAAGCAGCCTCGGCATAAGGGGTCCCTACTGCTTCTTGTATTGGAGCGGCCATCTCGAGCTCCCTGGGCGGATCCATTGGCGGAGAGCTCAGTGCCTCGGGCTCCGCATCTCGGGGCGGTTTGACACGAGCCCGTTTGGCAACTCGCTTCCTTCTCTTCATGACATGAAACAGGTTGCCACCGCGAGTCTTTTCTACGTCCATCGCACCTGCAAAAAGAGCTCGACATTAGAAAAATGAAAGAATGGAAAGCAAAACAAAGCCAAGCCTCTTAGCAAAGGAACCTACCCGAACTCAGGTAAGCCTGGATGAGCTTGGCCTCCGTTAGATAATGATGGTATTTTAGCCCGAGTCGTGCCCAGTCCCGGAGGCCCTTCGCTGTCTCCCTATCTAGCGTAACACCGGGGCCAGGGGCAGCCAACCCCCACCCGGTTTGGAACGGCCACCCCGTTGCACTTCGTACCATGAAGTCCCGTTTCCACGCCGGGACCTTGTTGGGAAGATCATGTAAAAGCTTGAACCCCGGGCAAAGAGACAGTAGTGCGTCCGCCTACGCCTGGGAAGGGGACCCGCTTGCTTCTTAAGCATTAGAAGAGAAGATCTCTAGGTCTAAAGGTAGAATGTGTTCACAAAAGAGGGAGATAGTCCCAACCAAATTGCGGATAGAGTTAGGGTGGAGCTGACCGACGGTGACACCAAAGTGGTTCATAACCTCGACGATAAGAGGGTGGAAAGGTAGGCGCAGCCCGGCAATGAGCTGCTCCCGGAATATCATGATCTCGTTCGGACCGTGTTCCCAAGGGGAAGTCACCCGAGGGTATAAAGTAAGTATACTCCTTGGGCAGGTTGAACTGGGTGATAAGGGAGTAAAGCCTCTCAGGCGTCATGGTTGAGGACCCAAACTTGTCTAACGTTTGACCTCGATGGGAGGAGGACGCCAAACTACCCGAGGCAACTCGGCCTATGGGTTCAAACTCTTCCTCGAGCTCTACCTCAGGCTCACTAAGGCTGTTGAAGGCTGCAGCTCGGTTCGCGGAACCTGCATCTGACCCCCTCAAGAAAGTACTGACTCACCCGGAAAAAGCTAACGGACTACGGAAGGTTGACGCGAACTAAAACTTGGACGCGAGCTCAAGCGAACACAGGAGAATGATGATGGAAAGCGACTGAGAGTCCCCCACTATTTATACTCACAGTGACCGAAAATCAATGGCTATGATCAAGGCAAATCCAACAGCTCACAATCAAGCTGACCGCATGCCTCCTAAGACCGAGACGTGACTGGCCGCACATCTTTGGAAATCGAAGTGGCGCCGATGCACGTTTCCCAGCATCGAAGGCAGTAGTGGCCCATTTTTTGAATTTGAAATAAACACCCGTCGTCACGTCTCCCAACATTTAAAGATGGATTGGCGCATTTTTTGACTTTTTGGCACTCAAGGAATCCAGAAATCTCCTGACGTAAGCACACTTCATGCCATAAGTCAACTGGTTTTAATTACGGGTTAAATCCACCCATTACCTCGCGAACTCCCCACGCTAGGGCAAGACCCTTAGCACGAGGAGTGGGGGGCAATTGATGGAGGAACACAAAATGCAACAACACGAACTAGCCCACCCCAGGGCAGTTCGAGCCACACTTTTTATCCGAACTCAAGACTTCACCTCGCACACCACTCCGACACTTTGTCTTCAGGCCGCCGAACTGAACAACCGTACTTGACACCAACGGAGTCCGTATCCTGAGGCAGCGTGCCTGACTGACTTAGGATCTGACGCTTGACAACCGCACTTCAACGGCCACCTGCCACCGCCACCTCCAGTTATAGAGACGGTTCCGACGAAGAGAGCAGTGGCGGTTGTCTACCACAGTAGAGGTGATGACACCCGAACTGGCAGAAGTGCAGAGGTAATTATACCCGACCTGACAGGAGCTTGGGAATGAGTGCGCGAAGTGGTTATAAAAGGCCCTCTTCCCCCCAAGAATGGAGGTACGTGATAACCTTGCGCCATCTAAATTTTTATCTTGCCTTTGAGAAAATACTAACTTGAGCTTCACAGCACTCTCACCGGGTTCCTCCCCGGAGACTATTCGCTTTTTCCCCGTTTCAGGCACCTTTTACTCCAGTTAGAGGCAAGATCGTTGACAGCTAGGACCGACCGGATTGCGGTCCATCAGGTTGGTTTTTGGGTCTCTTGAATCCAATATGCTCAGCCGTTATTGGGTTTTCTGCAATAACGACCACTATAATTGAAGTAGAGAGGAGAGAGACCGGAGGATAATAGTGAGGAGTATCCCATTAGTTTGTGTGAGAGAGAATATAGGGAGGCTAAAAGAGGAAGGAGATGAATAGTATTTCTACCTTTTTTGATATATATATTTTTAAAATTACCTTATTTTAGAAATTCTGTTAAATAGATTATTTTTATTGATAATAAGACCCAAAAGTTGCCTTATCGATTATAATCCTTTTTTTTTTGTTTTCGCATGTAATATTTTAAACAGTATGAGTAAATTAATTTTAGGGTTATTAACTAGAACTCCCTTCACTTTTTACCAATTATCTCACACACTTTCTTTTCAAAACCTCAAGAGGCCCAATTTTCAAAGATCAAACCTTAGGAGATGGAAGTGTTTTATTTTTTTAAATGGATTTATTACACTACCCTTACTTTGAGTTGCTATGAATGGAAATTGTACGATGATGAAATTTGTTATGCTACCTTTCCATATAAGAATTTGGTGTTTCATCCAAAGTCTTGGGGCATTTGGATTGGAAGAATATAATAAAGAGATACTTTTTAATTATTTTCTTTTTAAAACAATTATTTCATTTAATATATTATCAGGGTTAATTTAATAATTAATGACGTTATAGATAACAAAATTCTTTGATAAAGGTCTTTGGAGATTTTGAGAAGTTAAAGCCTTAAAGGTAAGTTTAAGAGAGAAATGAAAATTTTAAGGGGAGTTTTTCATAATAACCCCTAATTTTAAATAATTTGTTTGCCGCCAAAGCAGAAAAAGATGCAAAGCTCCTAGGTGATTCGGACATCACCCATAGGATTAGGAATTAAGATTAAGATAGTAGATAGTATCATAGTAGTTTATCACATCTAAGCCGTTCGTTAACAATCCTAGTACAAAAGGGGAATTCGTTGGACAGGGATCGTGCCAGGTCAGCGATCCGTGTGAAAGTTCATCCTCCAATAAAATACTTCCTCCTCTTGTATAAAGTCTTTTGTCCACCACTTTGCGTCCCTCACCGGACTACCGCGAAGCCCCTCAGTATTCCCACTTGACGTTTAAGAGTTTAGTCATCCCTCGTTTCTTATCCGCCCAATTTTCCTACGATGGCACCGAAGGCTGAGAAGAAGCCCGCCGAGAAGAAGCCGGTAGAAGAGAAGAAGACCGTAGCGGAGAAAGCCCCGGCCGAGAAGAAGCCCAAGGCGGAGAAGAGGCTGCCGAAGGATGGTGCCGCCGCTGGAGATAAGAAAAAGAAGAAGAAAACGAAGAAGAACAGTGAGACGTACAAGATCTACATATTCAAGGTGTTGAAGCAGGTGCACCCGGATATCGGGATCTCGAGTAAGGCCATGGGCATCATGAACAGTTTCATCAATGACATATTCGAGAAGCTCGCACAGGAGTCCTCGAGGCTGGCTCGTTACAACAAGAAGCCAACAATCACCTCTCGGGAGATCCAGACCGCCGTTCGTCTCGTTCTTCCCGGTGAATTGGCTAAGCATGCCGTCTCCGAGGGCACAAAGGCTGTCACCAAATTTACCAGTTCTTGAAGACAGATTTAATTTCTTCTTTCTTTTTTCCTCCCTTTTTAGTCAGATAATCGTAGGTCAAAACTCAAAACCATGTAATTGTTTACGAATTTTCTAGTGTATCAATGTAATCTGTAGTTACGGTTTACTTTTGTTCTGATTGTTCTTGATTAGCCGTTCTCCTGGATCGCTGACATCTATTTGTTACTGTAAATTTTAGGGGTAGAATCTGTTCCATCTCGTGATTTCTCCACCATTTTAGGCTCTTGATCTTCCATTTTCGTTTTGTGCAATAATACATAATAATATTTTAGTAATTACTATGCAGCGAGGTGTGCATGTGAAGTGGGGCACATATGTGTATCCTCACTTGCATACGACTTTAGCATGTGCAGTGAAGCACCTCGCAGAATAGATGAAAAAATGGGTAGGAAAATTCGGAGTCTAATTCGTTGGGTTGGTTTCTCTGGCGGCGTCCGATAAAATTCGTGGGTCACGAGTCCGGATCCAGTGGGCACTCTAGCTAAGTCCACGTCTGTCTACGAGGACAAAATTGTTCATTGCTGTTAACATTCTATCAACAAAAAATGTAAAATCGTGGGCACTTCGTAGGGTTTCGTAGGCTTGTGGTCCGGTACCCGTACTTAAAAAATTGGGACCCACGACTCTACTCTTGAGAGGGGATGAGGATCTCAGGGTGCTGGAGCCCTGGATAGTTTCGGGCACACCAAATAGACTCAGGGTCCACCTAATAGACTAATACTGGCTACTGGTATGGTATCTTCTCTCCGTGTTTCGAGTTCTACACCACTGTGGAGAACGGTCTGGGCCTTAGAGCCTAGAGGGATTTTTTGCTACTCTTCGTTGTTTATTGGAAGGCATTAACAGGTAAGAAGACCCAACAGCTTCCTTAGCCTATTGTGTCTGCTTTTTCAATACTGTTCATCGTATGAATCGAAGCTGACTCGCATCATCTAGTCGTTTTCAAGAAGGTTCTCTCTCTCCGGAGTTGAAAAGCATTTTGGGGAGAAGAGTATTCATCAGGGACAAGGCTGTTCTTAATTTCTAGTTCTCCACGATGATGGCATCCCTCTTAGTAAAGAATATGATCCCAACTCCCTGGTTTCAATGTTTCAACGTTTCAAGCAGGAAATTCAGCTCCCAGCTCTTTGTCAGCAGTATGTTCTGTATCACTTTCGAGCCCTAGTTCTTCATTTTCTATTTCTCTCTGTTCTTGCTCTCCCCTTAATTCTTTCCTTCCTGAAAACACTACTGTTTTGCACAATGAGCTTAAAATCAATTATTGCTATGTGTACGTTTACCTAAAAAAAGTTGTTATGTCCGGCATGCTCCAGCATCTTCTTTATATTTACTATATAATCTTTTCAGACTTCACCATATTCTTGGGATCTCCTTATTCTTCATTTACTCTGTCTTCTAGGATTGTCATCATACACCACGGATAAAGAATTGAAGAAGTTATTTTCATCCTTTGGTATTGTGAAAGAAGGTATCCTTTTTTTGAAAACATTTTCTTTCAAACTCTTTCTTTACCCTTTAGGTTTAGTTTAATCATGTAAAAAGTATGCTTATTATAGTAGCATTGATGACAATCATGTTTTCCCTTTTGGGTGCTTCATTGTTATTACTGTTATATTTTCCTTCATTGGTTGTTATGCAGCAAGACTGGTAAAGGATCCTAGAACTCAAAGGCCTAAAGGGTTTGGTTTTGTGACATATGAATCTGAAAATGAAGCACAGAAGGCATTGAAGGCTATGAATGGCAGGGTACTACCAATATACCATACTCTTCCTTGGTATTTTATTGACAATAAAAAATTTCTCTGTAACTTCTTCCAGGCTATTTGTTGGTTATAATGTATCACGTTTCCCTTTTCACACAATTGTTTCTGGAAGTGCTAAGAATCTGTTCTATAACTTAATGAACTACTTGAAACCAATGAATGGCCCAGGATAAGTCAGAAAGATGTCCAGACAAAATATATACAGAATTGGTATAGGCTTACCACTACATAATTTTTGTCTAGAGGTGGATCGTTGGCACCAAAAAGGACTTGGGTTGAAGTAGTAAGAAATGATTTAAGCACTCATAATTTAACTATTATTCATTGGCACCAAACAGAATGGAATGTCAAAATGTGATTCATGTAGCTGACCCCATATGGTTGGGATAGGGCTTAGATGATGAATGGGTGTTCATTGGCATCCTCTCCAAACTAGTATTAAAGGAAAAGAGACAGATAGCTGATCAGAGAATCATCAGTAGTTGATGTTGTCAGTGGCTTCCTTTTTTTTTTCTTAGTTGCAATATCATATCCTAGGGTACAAGTAACCTTCTTTAACTAGTTGTGAGAGGAAGAACCATGATAGCAGACCAAAAACAGCCACTTAAGATAATCCAAGGTTCAAAGTATCGATATGCCCCTGTGTATCGGCAGAGGCGTATCTTTACCAAAAACCTTGCGCTATTATATATTTTTTGGTGTTTTTTTTCAAAATTTGGTTTTTGGTAGGATTCGGAACCCAAAAGACATGATATGACACGCCTGATACGGGGCGTAACGTATCAAATTTTGATCCTTGAGATAATCCACTCAACTGTAAATTTCACTCCATTCCTTACCAAGCATCTGATGCAGAATTCAGTGCTGGAAGCCTGGAACCTTTCTGAACAGATTGCTCATCACGACTGCCAAGCGTCTTCCTTCCCTAACTAAATATTGAAGTATCCAAGCTTGTCTCCCTCAACCTCCACTCCCTCCATACCCCATAGGAGAGAAAATCTTTGCTCTTATGGCTGTTGCTGTGCTGCATTCTCAATAAGACTGGAATACGTGTCAATCACCTCCCTCACAGGTTATTTAAAAGCACAATAAATTCCCAATGGACCTGTGATTCCTAGGAATATCCACCATGTTGAGTTTAATCTGTGATTCCTAGGAATATCCGCCATTTTCAATAGGACTGAATATGTGTCAATCACCTCCATAAATCACCTCTATCCCTGTCTATGTTTGGAAAGCAGGGGAGGCAATAGCTTGCTACCTCTATTGATGAAATCAAGTAAAAACTTTGAGGTTTAAATAATTTCCAAGGGACATATAAGAACAATGCAATTTGATAATAAGCTGCCTAAGATCTTTCTTGAGCATTCTACTAGATGTTGTTACAATAGTTGTCATGTCATGGATGTAATTTGAATATTTGTGAGATTTTTTTATGACTAATAGTTTCAAGGTATACTATCATATAGGGGTGGATTCGAGCCGAGCCGAATAGTACGAGGCTCAAGCTCGATTTTAGAAAAAAATGTTTTATAAAAATAAAAAAAATATATAAATATTTTTTATTTGATATTTAAAAAATTAAGAATTATAATATATATATATATATTTGAGCTCGGCTCATGAGCCTCACGAGCCAATCTCTATTAGGCTCGAGCTCGGCTCGAAGCTTGGTTGAAACCAAGCCGAGCTCGAGCAGCTCATGAATAGCTTGGCTCATGGTCACCCCTACTATCATATGACCAAGTTTGAAATAATTTTCTCATGGGTAACTTGGATTTGAGACAGATCACAACCAGATTTATAAACGAAAATGAAAACAGTTACAGTTATTGACAATTCCATCTTATAACCAAGGTTAAAGATTTCGTCACGTATCGGTGGGTCACTGATACATAAAATACTAGTTTTTTGGGGTTTTGACCTATTTCAGGGGGTAGACAGGCCTAAAGACCTACCTACTGACCTATTTTTTGAAAAAAAACTAAAAAAGATGGGTGGCCACAAGGTCCAAAGTACTGATACACCCCTTGCACTGTATCAGAGTGTATCAAAATTTTGAACCTTGCTTATAACATCATCCTCAATAAGATAGGGGCCCTGGTATCTAATTACATGCAAAAGCACACCCCTTTTGCTTTTACAAAAGGAAGCCATAAAATCAGATTTTTGGTTACTTATATTCCATTCATGTCTAATATTCCACATCTCAATTCTTTGCATATCTTAAGCTACCTTGCTTTTAGAGCCTACTTTGCAGCACACGCATTCATGCATATGATGTCCAAGTAAATTTATCTGTACTTTTTTTGTACATTTCAGGATAAAATTTGTTTTATTAATAAGAAACATAGCTTTTCAAAATTTTATTTTGTATTTTCTTTTAGATTTATAACCTTCTCTAAATAAATGAAATGACTTGTTTTCTTGATTTATGTGCATTCTCTAATATTTCTTAAATATTTTTAAATAACATTTGTTCATTGTTGTTAATTTTGTTCAAATTTGTTTCACTATATTGATATTTCCTCTTTTCTTTCTTTATTAATTTTTATTCAAAGAAATATTACCATTATTTTTATTTCATGCATCAGTGGGTCCTATTTCCACATACCATGCTTGAACACGGTAGTTATATATATTTCTGATCAATAACAGAAGATTTCATTGAAGAAAATTAAGGATACAATGGGAAGAGATGATCTCTTTTATCTCCCCCGACAAGAAACAGACAAAACAGAAAAAGAATTACAATTGAGCCCAAAGCAAAGCATCCCTGTTCACCCCCTGTTTTGCTAAACCATCAACAAAAGAGTTGGCACATCTCTTAACCCAATTCACTTTTACTTCCATGTCTTTTGTCAGCCACTTAATTTTTTTCTTTTCATTGCTGTAAGTCCACAGAGCATTTTTGTCTTCTTTCAACCAGCACCCCACCAGTTTGGAGTCTCCTTCTATAATCAGCTTCATTATATTTAACTCCTTAGCCTCTTGTACAGATCTTTATACTGTTTGATACTTAATACAATACTTCACCTTTTCAAAAAAAAAACAATATTTAACTCTTTTGCTCTCCGTATACCTTCCAATGCCACCAACATCTGAGCTCTAAGGGAGTCACCTGCTTCAATTGGACCTGAGAACAAGGCAATTATTTTCCCTTCTGTCATCCCTTAAAATACTCCCAATACCCAAGGGCCCTGGGTTACCAATACTGCTTCTATCAAAATGCAGTAGTGGAAATGTTATACTCACCTGGAATGGTAGATTGGGACATGGAGTAAGAGAATGGGAGAAAAATGAGGAGATACTTTTGGGTTAAGAGAGATTTTTGAGTTCATTTCATTTTATTGATAACTAATTATAAAGCAAGATTATATAACTGAATTACTAAGTTTACTTAAACTTGGGGAAAGATTTATGTTGACATGTTTTATTATTATTATTATTATTATTTTTTCCATTTTTCAGTTGAGCAGTGCATGAGGCTCCCACCAATGCAGGGGTCTAGGGAGGGACAGATGTGTGCAGCCTTACCCCTGCCGATACCAAGAGAGGCTGTTTCCAAGATTTGAATGTTGCTCACCCAGGTCGCAATGGAGCAACCCAACTGTTGCGCCAAGGCCCATCTTCATGCCTTTAACTAGAAGCGTGAGCCTCATATAAAGTATGGAGCTATCGAGTCAAGGCAGTTTGGCCAAAACTTACATTTGGCATACACCTCATTACCTTTTTAAAACTATGCTTTATAAGTACATTTTTCTCCCATGAGACATTACCCTTAAATTTCAATTCCCACAAATTGCTGTGCTTGAGGTACTAGCGAGAAACCCATTCACCTCAAGACTGCCCTTCTTCGAAGTAATGTTCCATTCTACATTGCTCCGAATATTCTCCTTGGGAAATTAGGTGAGCATCTTGTATAAAATGATTCCACTATGGTTTTCCATTGCTTCTGAGTGACAAGTTCACCATCTGAAGAGGTGCCAATGCTAGTTGTTGAGAAAAGATAGAAACGGTATCATTTTAGTATTTTAAGGAATGAATTCATTTTAATTCCTTCTCCAAAATGTAAAGACACATTTTGAATCAGGATATTGCAGGTTCAATTGATGTTAGAACTAATATTACATTGTTTTGTTTCGCATGGCATAAAAAAGTGATCACTTATGCTATTGACTTTCAGATTGACCACCATATGGTCCATATCCCTGGTGTCTTGACTTGTAAAGCTGTTAAACTAGAGGAAGCACTAATTCTAGGGTGCAACTTGGATCAGGTTGGGTTGAGTACTTATTAAATTTTGGATGAGCCCGAACCAAACATATTGTAGTTGAAATCCTTCAAATTGTGCAACCCTATTTGTACCCCCTCTGGGTTTTCCTTGGAAGGAGGTTTCACATATTCCTTCCAAGATTGACTTTTTCATGTGGGCAGCTGTGAATGGCAAGTGCCTATCAAAGGTTCAGCTAGCAAGAAGGGGAATGTCTCTGAACTCTTTGGAGTGTGTGTCAGGGAGTGGAGTCCATTGATCATCTTTTCCTGCACTGCCATGTAGTCCTGGAAGCTGGTGTCATCCAAGGTGTTTGCTTGAGCTCTTGCAGTCCTGGAAGCTGCCAGGTTAAACCAAAGAAGGAAGATCTTATGGGGCACAACCCCCCATGCTATATGTTGGGGCCTGTGGAAGGAGAGGAATAGGACTTTTTAAAGGGAGAGTTAGGGTTTGGTCGTTTGGATAGGTGGTCCAACAGGTTATATCTTCGATTCATTCCTGGTTGTCAGTCACAGATCTCTTCAGAAGAATTCTCACTGTCAATATTTTGATAACAGCACCTATTCGTCTAGTCAGATAGGTTGATTAGTATTTTTTGTCCTGCTTTTGAGCACTTTTTGAGTTTTGAGAAGATTTTTTGGGTCTTTTGTGATTCTGATGCAATCTTGTTGTGCTACTACAATTTATTTCTCATTGATGGATGGATTTTCATTTTCCATTCTCTGTTGCAATTTCATTTGACATTTGGTATAAGCAAAAGTATTTTCTGATGGGGGATGGAAGTACATCAGGTAACCCTGGTGTAGCTGGCATTGGAAGAGCTTTGAGAAATGAAAGGGGATACAGTGGAGTGATTGGTATAGCTGATTCTACCAAGGCAGAAGTGATGGCTGCATTGAAGGCGATTCTGCAAACACTATAAAATGGTTAGGAAAGCAGGAGGCTGGACCTTGGAGACTCAGCCACTTTCTAGCAGAGGCAAGGGATTGATTGGCTTATATGAATGTAAATCTGTACTGGTTTCCAAGTTATTGCAGATAGCTTAGCAAAAGTAGGTGCTCATTTAGAGGTTTCCTACTGTGAAAGGATTCCTCCTCTGTAACCTTATGGGTCTTAAACTGTTTACTTTGTACACCTCCTTGTGTACCTCTCACTTGTTCCAATGAAATTCAGTTTACTTTTCTCAGAAAAAGGCTATTACCATTCTAATGAGCATTTGGATGAGAGAACATATTGTATTAGTTCTTAATGGGTATAAAGTTTAACAACATCGTATTGACAAGAGGAATCGTTTTGAAGGGTAATGGGCATTTTATTTTTTTTATTGGAATTAGGTATTCTATTCATTATCACCCTAAAAAAAATTGAACTTGTCTTTTTAGTGAGAGCAGTGTCATATGAGGCAAAAGAGTTTTATTCTGGTTGATGGTTTTGTTTAGGGTGTTCAATAGCTTGGTCATTAAGGTATTGATGTTTTTTTTTTCCTGTTTTCAGAAAGGATATGAGAATTGTATTAATATATGAAAATATGCAATACTCTAACGGGAAAAAAGCAGGTAAAATGCCATTGCATTGCAGAAAATGCCTTTTCTAGTTTCTGCCCCATATCCAGCTAAGCTGTCCACTGTGTTCAATATTTCGTATGTCTATGAATCCATCTAGTTTCAGTGAAAATGGAAACTTAGGTTTCTTTAATTTCTTTAAGAAAATAAAGAATACTTCCTGGTATTCTAGCCTTCTAGGCACACTTTGTCTCCCATCACTTTCCATGACATGAGATGTGATGTTAGTTTACACAGCCATTCATGAGGAGGGCAAGGACTTTGGCCTCGGTAGAATCTGTGCTTCCAATAAAGCCATTTTAGGCTCAAAACATGTTTCCATTCAATCCGAATAACAGCATTCTGATTACTGAGGGACCTGATTTGCTTTGGGGTGCCCCATAAAAAGTAACTTGATTTCACTTTGTACGGGATGGAGGATAGAGGCCCTATAAAATTAGCCATGGAGTGACTTTAAAATTTCTTCTAGGTTCTTTTTTGTATCAGCAGGAGAAATGCCACAAAGTTCTTTTAAAGCTAGAACCAACAAACTAAGGATGGATAGTATGTGCCCTACATGGAATTTTTAATTTGTAAATTGTAGTAATGAGTGGATATTTTCCCTTGTCCTTTAAATACTCTAAAATACTTCAAGTTGCTTTAAAAGATTGTAGTGTGTTAATACCTGGGAATCAATTTACATTTCTTTTAGTTCAGTACATTTTTTCTTGTCTTCTTGATGCTACATAGCTTACCATGCTTGCTTGGTTTTCTACTTGTGCACCCGATAGTAATAGCTCACTTTGCACCAGTGTTCTGCTTGGTGCTACATAACTTTTGTTTGTCTGAGGATTTCTTTGGAACCCTAAGAATATTATGGCTGATATCATCATCATCCAAGCCTTCCGAAGTATATGGGTCAGCCACATGAATCCTCTTTCACTATTCCTTTCTATTTAATGCTATCACAAAAACAGGTAAATCAGGATCCATGATCATAAGAGTTTGGCCAAAGCTTTAGTGCCAGCAGCGAACCTGATGCAACCCTCCTTAATCCGGAATCAGGACTGGCAGTGTAAGACGAGCTCACACTGGTGGAATTAACATTATGGCTGATACATGAAGTAAAAAAGTTGTTTAGTGCAAAGAATCTCTGCATTTCATTTTCAACTGTCAAAATGTTGATCAAGATGGTGATAAAAACTTGGTGCATTTAAATATTTAAGAAAATTACATATTACTCCCAAATGCTGTGAAGCTAAATAAAATGGAGGATTTATGCATTTTATTCATCTGTCTGTTTGTTATGAAAGTTTGTGTTGATATTATGACAGATGGTAGATGGCAGATTGATATTCGTGGAGGTTGCAAAGACTTCAACACATAAAGAGAAGAAGGTTACCTCCTAATGGTGACTCATATCTCATTTTGTTAAGTTGTGGTGGTAAAAGTCACTTTGTCTCCAAGATACGCTTCCCTCCATTCGTCTCTTTTGGTGGTTCATAACAGATTTCTCGTCTCCATGCATGCGTTGGTTTTATTTCGTGGTCCCAATTCCCAAACAGTAGCATATGTGGTTGGTTAATACTAACAATTCAAAATTGACAATACAAGAAAGTATGCCTTTTTTTTGTCTTAGATATAGCCATACAGGTAATTTTAATTAGTATCCCATTATCCCGTGCCTACCTGAGAGATGTGTTTTAGTTTCAAGTTTGTTGTTCTTTATGGGAATGTATGCGTGCCTATTCACTGATTGATCAATGATCATAAACTGTTTTTAATTTTTTTTTTCCTGTGGGTGGTAAAACCGTATAAATGGTGAACTAGAGGTAGAAAATGTTTTCCTTGGACTGAGGCCGCATTTTTTGTATGGCTCACTTTTGGTTGTTCAAGGCAGTCGCAACACTTTTGAGGGTAGTGTTAGAGAGGGTTGACAGCTCGCTTATTAAATTTGGGTTAAATCATTTTGGGTTAGGCAAACTGGAAAACAGAAATCGATTAGTGATTCCATTTAAAGAGGACACACCAATTTGCATCCTAACCAATCTTCGAGTCTGGTATCTGATTTGCATCCTGTCGATTACTGGGATCTTTTAAAGGAGTCCCAACACTGCATGGACTTCAAGCAACCAGAAGAGCTAGCCAGACCCAACTATGATGCGAGAAAATAAACACATACCAATTCTCGATGCTAAAAAAATTGAGAGCATGCCATTGTCATGCGTATAAACAATCCTGAGATTACTCTTATTTTTGACAACCCCTATCCCCTTAAGTTTACAAATGGGATTTGAAGGCTGCCCCTACACCAAAAATAAAAAAGTAGGAAGTGGATCGAGCCAAATACAAGATCATGAAATGTGACCAAGCTGTATCGTTACATTTTTTTAGGTTTTATTTATTTATTTTTTAAACCAGTTCAAAAAGGTTTAAGGCCCGGTTACCCTCTGAACCAGTCTGACCCAATACAGCCCCTGGAGGGGTGTATCAAGAAGCCATCGGCATGATACGTATCAGCCCATACATATCGATACTTTGAACTTTGAATGTGACCTTTTGAACTTCTTCGAACAACACAGACGATGAGTATTTTTTGGCATACAAAAATCAATGGGGATAGAAGTGATGGTATAGATATGATAGGGAAATATCACAATAACACTTCCAATTTGCATTATGAAATTTATATATCAACCTTTCAAATAACACAGCATATCATACTATTGTCTCAACTTGTGTATCTCATTCTTGTTTAGGAACCTCTACAATCTTTATCCAAATGGTCACAATTTCATCGGATGGTTCAGGTCATTAATACAAGAACTACCAAAATGGTTCTAAAAAAATTGCCTTCATGTAAGTGGATGTGATTCAGAGACCGCAATGCCTTACCCTGCTCAACACCCCTTATTTGCGTACTGGACACGAATGTTTCTGCCATCCAGTAACTGGGAGAAAGCATGAAATCAAATGGTTAATTGAAGGCTTTGAAGCAAGGTAATCGGACATATAACAGATACATAATAATTTAAATTTTTACCTGGCCATCCATCTTTTGAAGTGCTATGCTTGCTGCGGCATCTGAAGCAAAGTGCACAAATCCATACCCTTCAGATTTTGCAGTCCTATGATTGCATATGACTTTAACTGCAAAATGTGAAAATGTTTTATTTGAATACTTTCTGTGCTGATCAAGAACCTGAAGAAAACGGAGACTGTTCAGATCCTGTTCAAAATACCTTGAATGATTTCACCAAACTTCTCAAAAGCATCCTTCAGGACACTTTCATTGGTATCGTAAGAAAGGCCTGCAACTCAAGAAATAACCATAATTTACAAGAGAACTTAGATAAATAAAAACCAAAAAGATGAAATGTTGAAAAGATCAAGGAAAATTGCTTGATAAATAGAAGTACATTTTATCAAGGAAAATAACTATAATTCACTCTTAATGTATAGTCTACAAAATCTCAGTTTAGGACTAACAAAAAAGATCAAGGAAAATTGCTAACCTTTGTTAACAATAGATGCACATTTTATTAAGAAAGAAGGAAATGGAAAGTGTGAAAGGTGATATACGAAGTTGTAGTAATTATCATGGGATTTTTTAAGAGAAGGTAAAGTATAAATGTATTAACATGAACAGAAAGTACAGCAAGATGATATACTCAGGGACCCCTGTCCCCTCTGACCTTGACACCCCACCCTACTTTACAAAAAGATTGTCATGTACAAAAAACTCAAAACCTACACCCTTAAACAACCTATGACTAGCCAACCATGAAAGCATCTTTTCCATTTTTTTTGATAAATAGCATCAGCAGAACTAGACTTGTTTTTGAAGACCCTAGCTTTCCTCTCTTGCCAAAGATACCAAGATACCACTGCTGGGAGCCTTCCTCTTTTACTCAGCCCTTCCACCCTCAAACCTCATACCAACTCCTCAATTGATCCTGGGCAGCAATTTTGTACTTCAAATAAACCTGAAATGCTGCTCCAAATCCCATGAGAGAGACTGCAGTGCAGCGAGAGATGATTCACTGTTTCCAGCTGTCCTTCCCACAATACACAGCCATCTGAATCTAGCAATAAGCCTTTCCGCTGGTGAATATTCTGCCAAGGTAAGCAGTCCATACAAAGAAAGATTTTGAAGGCACATTTTTACTCCACATGATGTGAACTGGGATTGATTATCCTTCTACATTGTCCAAAACCTTATAACTGTGAAACCTCCAGTCTTGTCCCACTTCCAAACTCTTCTGTCAGACCTGTCAGCCTCCACCAGCATATTATACAACTGCTGTAGCAATGCCGGCCACCCATCCACTTCCCAATCATTTAAATTCCTCCTGAATTGTGGGGCCCAGATCACATTACCATCTTGAATTTGCAAGCAGTCAGCAACTTTGACTTCTTTATCCATTGCAACTTCAAATAAAACTAGGAAACTCTCAGCCAAAGGAACCATCTCCACACCATACATCCAAAAATTGACCTATTCTCCATTTCTTATTTTGAATCCCACTCCTTTTGCAAACATATTATATGCCTTTTCAATTCCTTTCCAAACTGAGCACCTGTAGGATTGGCTCGAAGCTCCTGGATCCCGCCCCAAATTCCTTCACCATATTTAGCCTGCACCACTCTTTTCCACAGCCCTCCTTGATTTTCCCCAAACCTCCAAAACCACTTCCCTAGCAGAGCAATGTTAACATTCTTCACCCTTTTAACACCCAGCCCCCTTGGCATTTGGGCCAGCAAATTTTGTTCTAGTTTACCAAGTGTTATTTCTTTCCCTCTTTCCAGTCTCTCTAAAGAAAATCTCTCAATTTCTTTTGGTAATTACCATGGTATTAAATTCATGAGATACACTATGAAACTTTGGGAGGGTTGCGACATGAAACAAGTATATCAGAAAACCAAATTGATCTAGAGAGAAGAGAAATCATCATATGGTTTTGCAACGACTAATATAAAACCACTTGGGGGAGAGGCATTAGAACTTCCAGTTACAATTGGACTTCACCAAGGCTCAACACTTAGCCCTTATTTGTTTACACTAGTCATGGATGAATTGATTAAACATATCTAGGAGGTCCCATGGTTTTTGTTGTTTGCAGATGACATGGATGATTGATAAACGGGTGAGGATTAAAAATTAGATTTATGAATTTACCTTACAAATAAGAGGTTTTAAAATAAGTAGGCCTAATACATTTTTTATCGGAATATATGCCACATAAATTTAATAATTATAAGAATGAAAACTAAGGACACTTAGAATTGGAGACTAAGGTGGCATTTGGTAAAACTGAACCATGATGTCTGAGAAAGCACAAAAGTTGCTTGTAGCATTGGCTCCACCAAATAAAGAGAAACCAAAGAGAGGCCATGGTGTGTGAGAAAAGTAGGGCTTTAAGTAAAAGACAAGCATTTCTATCATAGAGTGAGCTCATTTTTTTTGGAACAAAAGGTTATAAAACATTTCTTAGCTGACTAAGAGCTGGATGGCTATTTGACTACTAAGAGGCATCTTGAAAATTAAGAGTTCAGACTCAGATATTGTACCAAACGGTCTGAGACCTATGAAAATTCATCTTTCCAGATTTTGAACGCCCAATCAGTGCAAACAAATAATCCCTAAGAGATATCTTAATGTGACCTATTTTATTTTATTACCTTGGTTTGATGATCTATAATAAGGGAGACATTAAGAAGGCCGTCACTCAAGAACTTAAATGAGAAAAATGGAGTGGTGCATCTCAAGTCCTATGTGATAGGTGAATACCACTACAAATGAAAGGAAAATCTTTAAAACAGCTAAAGGCCCAACAATGTTGTATAGAGCTGAGTATTGGGCAGTTAAGAAACATGTCCAAAAAATTAGCATAGCAGAAATGCAAGTGTTGGATGGATCAATGGATCAATAGGGTTAAGAATAAACTTATTCAAAGTAACCTAGGAGTAGCTTCAATAGGTGATGAAATGAGGGAAAGTAGACATGATAATTTAGTCACATGAAGATAAGACCATCTACAGCACCAGTAAGACCAAATGATCTATTACAAGTTGAAGGGTCAGGAAGAGCTTGGGCAGATAAAAGAGGACAGGGGTAGAAGTAATAAGGAATGATTTAAGGGCCCATAACTAACAATGGGTATGGAACATTATAGAGGAATAGATAAAAGGGCTCATGTATCCAACCCCATATAGTTGGGACAAATTTTAGTTGAGTTGATTTGAAATAGAAAGGCAGGCACCCCATCCAAAGCAATTGGTGGCAGAGTTTGAAGCCTCAGAGGTAAGCAGAAGGCCACTTATAGTGAAGCCCATCGAGTTAGCTAACCATGCAATCCATGAGATTTCAACTTTCAAGGTTTGCCCCCAAGGAAACTGTTGACATTTCCCTCAAATACCACAAACCAAAAATGCTTTGGCCACACCCGGGCACATAGTTGTCAAGGCGCTTAGGCGACCACAGGGCGCCCAGGTGACTAGGTGGACGCCTAGCGATGGAGTCTGAAAGCATAAAATCTAAGGATCCCTACTTCTCCTAAGCTATTAGCAATAAAACCATTCAAATGAGTAACTAACTATAAATTTCATATAAAAACATAAAAATGCCATCATAAATACATCATTTAAATATATTAAATCAATGTTTACTAACCTGTATCAGGCAAAAAAAAAAAAGAAAAGGAAATCAGCAAGGAAAAGAGAAAAATGAGGGGGCTCTGTCTTGTTCCCAAAACAGATTTTCTTAAAAAGAATAAAAAAATAAAAATCCACGAATAAGAGGAGAACTTGGACTGGGGCAGAGACCTTGTTTCAGGCCAATAACAAGGTTGAATGCAACAAAAAAGGAGAAAAATAAGGGGACGAAGAAGAAGAGCCCCCGTCTTGTTCCCAAAAGTCTTTAAAAAAAGAACTAAAATAATAAGAGTATAGGACCATTCCAAGGAGGAGGGGTGGGGGCATCGGCAAAGCCCCTGTTTTGTTCCAACAATATTTCTTATAAAAACGTAAGAAAAAAAACATACAGGAAAACGGGACGACTTAAAAACCCTTCTCAGTCATTGGTCTTCTTTGTCTTCTCTTCTCAATCGTCAGTTGAAACAATGGAAACGGTGGTCTTCTGAGTTGCCAGTCTTTTCTCTCTCTTCTCAATCTATGTTTGGAACCCAAAAAGTGTAACATACAACAGGGTGTATGTTAATAAACTAAAACCAGCCAATAAAATGAAATAAATATATACGAGCATTCAATAAATGATATGGTAATATGAAAACCATGTAGGTGACAGGGCGAGGCAAGCCTCCATAAGGGCGCCTTGTCACCTAGGCGTCGCCTTGACAAGTATGCCTGGGCATGTCAATAGGCTTAATCCAAATCAACCAGACTTAACTCCAACCCAAACCCACCCCACCCTGTGAATAGTGGACCAGGATGGTGACAGGGCATGAGGGCCGAGCTAGGCAAAATGAAAAACGAAAAAACATTAATAAAATTGAGTATACACGAAAATTGATGGGGAATATATGATTTGAAATTTCCAGGGATGGTATACATCATTACCTGACCCAAACCCAAAGCCATTATGAGGTGTCATTCTACAACCTGAACCCTAGTCCCTAGCCCATCTTGATTAGAGGTATACCAAAACTGTCCCAATAGGGGTAGGGTGTGTAACATCACTGTTCTGAAACATCAGTGTCTAGAAAAATTGATATTATCTAAAGCATTGATGTTATAAGTGTCTGTTGGCTGGGTTCTTTTTTTTTTTCCTTTCAACTTTTGTAGGGGCTCTTCGTCTCTTAGATGAGAAAAAATGAATTTTTAAATTTCCTTGTATGATTTAAGCAGAACCCCAGGTTTTCTCAACAGAAGAAAGGAAAAGAAAAAAGAGCTAATAGGACTTTCCATAAGGTGAAGGTAGTCCAGTGAACGAAAACGTTAAATATTTAATAAATTTAGACATGGATTTAGATGAATGAGAGATTCCAGCCTTGACTCTTTTGAATAGGAGATAAATTGCTTGGTACAATGGTAAAATCTCAAAATAGGTTCAAATCTGAGAGTAGCCACTTCTTGAGAACAAAAAAGGCCAAAGATCACGTCTGTATCCATTCCACCCTCCCAAGAACCTAGATGGTCAGGACCAACTCTAGGCCAAAGAGTAAATTGACAAACTTAGGTTAAAGCATGAATTGGATGAGAAATGTCAAGTCTGGTTGAGAGATTATTTTCAAACATTTTGTGTTTGTAGTTATCAACAATCATCATTTTAGGTCAAGATTCAATTGTCATGTGTATGAAAGAGCATGCATTTGGTCAATATTATAAAAAAGGTGATTACCCCATGTTGCTCCCAGCTTCTGGTCAATAAACCTTTAGATATGCACCAGCAAACAATACATTGTATTTTTTTTATCAATAACAGAAACTTTTATAATAAAAGGAGATGGAAGAAGTTACAACAGGAAGGGGGGTAAAATCTCTTACCCCACCCTAAAAGTAAAACATCACATTACAACACATCCCAAAACATCACATCACATTACAACACATTACAACACATCCCACTGAAACTGAATTTGCATGTCTTGAGTGAGCTGGTAAATTTTCTTCTTTTTTTTTTTTTCATTCGAGAACTTCCACAAACTAATATCTTCCTTTTGCAGCCAGTTAATAGCAAAACAAACAATACATTGTATTGTGCATGTATGTACATAGATACATATAAAGATATTTTATACACATGGTCCTAATATGGCAGTAAAGCTCCAGAGATAAAGGTTGCCTCCTCGATAGGTCCCTATTTGTTCTACACAACACTCCGGTGTCAATGCCTGGGATTTGTAACCAAGAAGTTTAGGTTCCACATGACTTCAAACAAGAAAAGATTTCTACCACAGGCAATCAATCAGCTAAAAAGTATTACCAAGTGATGACATTTTATGCAGTCTGTGTTAAATGAAGGAGCTTTCATTCATATATTTACTCATTTCCCAGTCACATCTCATGCAAATCTTTCCTTTCTTTTTTTATTGTTTCATGCTTTGCAAGTAATGTCACCTGAACCAATACTTCACCCAATAAAAATGGCCTTGAACACAACAGAACCCAGTCTTGATAATTCCTTCCACATAAAGAGTATGTCCTGTTGAAGCTACAAGGTAACAAGGATATCTGCATATGGGAGAAACCCTTTACTTCAGTTGTATTGTGTAGCACACACTATTATTGAATCTTTTGCCTGGTCTTGATACTTCACCCAATAAAAATGGCCTTGAACACAACAGAACCCAATCTTGATAATTCCCTCCACATAAAGAGCATGTCCTGTTGAAGCTACAAGTTAACAAGGATATCTGCATATGGGAGAAACCCTTTACTTCAGTTGTATTGTGTAGCACACACTATTATTGAATCTTTTGCCTGGTCTTGATAGTTCCCTCTGCACAAGAAGAGTTTGTCCTACTCAAACCCCATAAGGATATCTGCAAGGGGAGGGTGTCTTCTACTTCCTGTTTAAACATACACTTGAAGTGCAAACCACTTGGTGGCTCTGAATATGGATGAAGATGTCGAGGCCTATTTCAAGAAATTCTAATGAAGTATATAACTAGTTTGTTTCATTGACAGATTTGAATGTCAAAGTATAGCATGATATGAATTGACAGGTTTGGCAAAAACATGAGGCAGAGAAATGAACTTTTAAGGCTTAAGGCACATACAAATGTCTATTGATTTCATGGTCCACATTCTGAACAAAAACAATAGCTTATTTATTGGAGACGCTGAAAGAATGTTTACTCAATAGCCTACAAACTCTTAGAGGTTAAGAAAAGGATATTGATGGTGTGCGATCTGGTAGCTCCTTGCTGGAGGACAGCTCAGGTGTTGGGCTGATGAGGTCAGTGGGCCAAATTGCAATAGAAAAGTGTCAGAGTACCCGGGGTGGGCACTCCGATGCCTAAATCAGCAATGAGTGGAAGAATACAAGAGAAAAGTGTCCTGAAAGTTCATTAATGTTTATAGCGTGATTTGAACCCGGATCAGCGCGCCTAATTAAAATTTTGAATTTGCCACGTGAGGCCTGCACGCCCAACATGACCTATCAGACTGGTTCGGGCGAGAGAATCGGGCCACTACCACCGAACCAGCTGAACCAAGTCACTTTGCGCCAGAATCTACAACATGCTACTCCCTTCACTGAACTGACTTCGACTCATGAGTGGGGGCAATTGATGAGGGGTAATTTGGCCCTCCAGTGACATCGCACCACGTGGCACTCCTGAACCATTGCATAACACCTCAGCGCCATGTAGGCAATGACGTGTACTTACCAAATTAGTTGGATTCACCTCGGAATCACCTCAAAGCCACCTTGGACACACTTTGGATGCTCAATATCACCTCGGTACCTTGGCTAGGGTCAAGGAAGGCATGGCCTCATGCGACGTACACACCTTGATGGTGTGTGCCAACAACCTCGGCGGAGCAAACCGACGACCTCGGCAAGATCAGACCAGGGACCTCAACAGGAGGGACGATCACCCACCAAGGACACTCATCGACCTGATTGAGGCACAAGGTGGCGACCTATGTGAAGTGGCGATGGATTCCATTGCATGCAACTTATCGTCTTTGAGTCTTCCAGGATCACGTCACCTGACCGATAGAGTTAACTTCTGCACCGCCCGCTTTGGAGATAATCGGATAAGTCTTATCGCTATCCACATAAACCACCTCCTAGCGTGGCGGGCCGATAAGCCACATCCTTCCAAAGATCTCGAATGCGCTAAATGAGACCCATAACTACCCATGCCTATACAAAGGCACCTCTTTCAACCACAAAAGGTATGCGCGATGTGCACTCAAACTCTCCTGCATTCTAGCTCTTTTGCTTCCTTCCACTCATCGTTGACTTAAGCATTGGAGTGCCCACTACATGAGACCCAATGACTACCCATGCCTATATAAAAAGGCACCTCCTTCAACCACAGAAAGTATGCGCGATTGTGCACCCAGACTCTCTTGCATTCTAGCTCTCTTGCTTTCTTCTACTCATCGTTGACTTAAGCATCATAGTGTCCACCCCAAGTACTTTGACACGGTTCTCTTGCAGCTCAGCCCGCCGACCTCATCAGCCCGACGTTCGAGTTGTCCTCTAGCAAGGAGCTATTAGATCGCACACCATCAGATACGATCAAACAACAAGTGCAAAATCCTTCTACGGATTTTGCATCACTGTAAAGTGATGATGGGTTCTATTGCATTGATTTTGCAAAGGATGAGTTTTCGTCTTGTTATTCCTAAAAGGAACAAAAAAGCACAAGCCATAGGTACGAGGTACCTAATAACCTCCACCTTAAAAGGGAGGGAAGTCAAGTTACGTCCTAAACTCAGATCAGGAATCAAATGCGACTGGAAGGAACTAGGAGAGCTTAAGTATTCAAAGATGAAAACAAATGGCATCATGGACTTTCAGAAGTAAATTTAGCTCGGTGTTCGACAAGTATCTAATTTTAACAATTCAACTAGCCAAAATTTGTCTCTATGCATTCGGCTTATATCATTTTAACCACCAACGACACTATGGAATATCCATTGCTGAATCACCAAAGCTGTTCTCGTTTTCCTAGCCAAATTGTCAATATCCATCAAAGCAGTCCAGTGGACGAAACATGTATAAAAGCTTACTCTGTTGTTATCATTAAAAAACTAAGAAAAGGAAAAGGAAAGAAAATTAATGAATAAGAGTATGAAATTGAGGTTTTGTGCAAAATATGCATTACCATCTTTATGTATTCAACTATATAAGCAGCATTAAATTTGGACAATGCAAATGATAAAATCAACGAGAAGCAGCACCAATGTTAATCATAGATGCTTATTAATTACATAGTGGAAATCCAAAAAAAATTATAGAACTCATTCGATAAAACGAAGACATAACATCTGCAAAGAACTGCGTAATTTAGTTCAACCGTTGATGTTGAAATAGGAAGAATGGAGCACTATACCTCCAACAAACAACTTACTACAGGAGCCTCGTGAGATCAGCCATCTATTTGCAGTATGAAAAGCCCAGGACACATGTTTGATCCTCAAGCACTGCATAATACCTTGACCTGCAATCCCCGACCTGAAACAAGATAGTCAGGCCCCGTTTGGCATCAATTCTGGAGATTCTCATTCTCATAATCCTTTCAGAAAAGAATAGATTCTAAGAATTTTCATCCTGAGAATCACCAGTCTTGTTTGGCACAATCATTTTATTCATGTTTCTCAAAAACAGAATCACGTTTGGCAGCAACCAATTTCTTGGAATCAATTATCTGACCGAATGATAGACAAAACCATGTCAAAGGAAAAATCTTTTAGTTTTAAGGAGTAGTTGAATATATCATTTAAATTAGAGATGGTGTGAAATTCACCAAAGGGAAAATGTGAAAACAATACAATTCAACGAATAGTTAATAGTGTGCTTTTTATCAATAACTGGAACTTTTTATTAATTGTTGGAAAAGAATGGTATGTACAAGAGGTAATCCAGGTATCCCATATCTCAAATTTAGGGTAGCTCTGCTACCTAACCCATTATATTTCTTTTTCAGTTTTCGGGACTTATTTAAATCCCTTGGGACAACTCCCTGGAACATCTGTGCTATATTTACCCCTTGTTTAGCCAAACTATCTGCCAAATTATTACAAGTTTGCTGAACCATGTGAAGGTGGCTTCCACTTCTCATGATATGTGCTTGATTTCTCTCACAATATGTCAATACCGCCATGGTACCGTGTTGTTTCCACAAAGCTATCCCACTATGACCTTTGAATCTCTCTACCAACAGCGGATGATAGTTTAGGTCCCTCCTTATTCTTAGAAGTTAGACCTTGCTGGATAGCCAGGAATTCTGCTCTTATTAGTATTTCCTGCTTTTGGTTCAAATCAAGTTGTTCTTTCATATGCTGGAATATCTTCAAAACTAGTTTTTTTATTGGAAATAGTTGGCTTTATTGATTTTCATAGAAAAAACAATGTACAAGATATAAGTATCTCTGTTAGGTTAGTCTACACTACTTAACACCCTTACATTTCAATCTTCTTACAAACTTCCCCCAAATGTTACACCCCAAAACATTTGTTCCCTAGGGACTCCATGCCTTGCAAGTGAGTCAGCAAATATTTGTACCATAGTTTTCTTTAAATTCCTTGATTTTGAATATGGTAGGTAAAATAGATAATAACAGCATTAGGTCTATGGTGGTAGACTGTTATTACATTTGTAAAAAGCACGTGTAAAATGAAGGACAATATTAATCTTCTTATTGTTATAGCAACCATTATCCCATTGCTTTGTCTTTCTGTATATGGTTTTAAATTAATTTAGTGATAAAATTATGAGAAAAAATGTTATGGGCCCGAGAATAGGATCTCGTCACGGGTCGGTCCATGGGGAAAACCTCCTATTTTCCCTTGTTCCTCCCTGCTCTTGATGAACCTATCTTGGCGCCCTAATGGTGATTTGTCCAAGAGATCACCTAACTCTCCTTGCTCTCTTTCTTGACTGAAATTTTCGATGCCTTTATTGAATAATATCAGCTCCTTAAATAGGAGATTACAAGAGATATGAGTCCTACTTTTAGGAAGACTCCCTACTAATTTATCCTACCGAACTGATAAGATAAGATAAGACCCCCTTAATCTATCCTACTGAACTGATAAGATAAGACTCCCTTAATCTATCCTATTGAACTAATAAGATAAGAATTGTATCTAGCTAGAATTAAATAAGATGAGAATCAACAAATCTTGCTCCCTTTACTGTTGCTGCCAGCGGTGATGTCTTCCCAATAAAGCACCCACATCATTACTCCCCTCCTGGACTACGAGCTTGTCCTCAAGCTCGAATTCAGGATGGGTGTCTTGAAACACAGTCAAAGGAATCCCGGATAGGTGGAATGATTTTGCCCTCCTGGATCGGGTTCCAATGAAGAGGGTTCATCCTCAGACAGCTGTAGTGAGATACCAAGATTTGACCATGCATAGCTGCATTCTTGCCGCGGCCAACTGCAGCCTTAAGGTACTTCTGAGATGTCAACTGTTGAGTACAAAGATTGTGAAGGCCAAGCTGGTGCCACTGAACCGCATCATCCGGATCCTCTTCTATTGCCTGCTTTAGTGTGTACAGAGCCCGCTCTTCCATTTCCGTCAAATCATTATGTCTAGTTCCAAACGTTGTTGCAATTTCATGCTGAGCCTTGTGAACCATGGCAAGTCCTGCCCATGCTATCCGAAGCTCAATTGTCGCAGAGTCCCCTTCTCTGAGTATTGAAGCCATTTCATTCGTAGACCTTTCTGCATCCTTGATACGATGAAGCGCAACAACATATCGAGTTGACATGCAATTAGGCTCCAGTTTTGCTGCCTTCTCCAAGCACTTTCCAGCACTTCTATGATCACCAGCCCAATTAGCAAGATTCACCCAGATATGTGCAGCCCTAGGATCTGATCTGACTGCAGCTAACAAACACTCTTTTGTAATATTTGCAGCTGCAACATGAGGCATACAAGCTCCTTCACCAGTACTTGCTCCAACACATGCAACAACTTGAAGATATGCAAACCCAAGATTCTACAACACCTCGGTGACACCGGATTCTTGCTTAATCGGGACATTCTGGGTGATGCTAACCTATGCTAGGGCAACGACTTGCTGCTCGCCCGACGATTCTGCCACGTTTGGTCGGCGACCGGTTGTGGTTGCAGCCCCTTTCGGGTTCCTTTCCTTGCTGGAAAAGTACGACTCCATCAAGCGCCTTAATTCTCGGACGTCGTCCTTGATCTCGCGCACCTCTGTGCTGTTTTCCACGATCTTGAGCTCTAGATCCTGAACCCTAATCTTCAACTGCTCAAAATCACCCATGACGCCTTGCTCTGATACCAAATTGTTATGGGCCCGAGAATAGGATCTCGTCACGGGTCGGTCCACGGGGAAAACCTCCTGTTTTCCCTTGTTCCTCCCTGCTCTTGATGAACCTATCTTGGCGCCCTAAAGGTGATTTGTCTAAGAGATCACCTAACTCTCCTTGCTCTCTTTCTTGACTGAAATTTTCAATGCCTTTATTGAATAATATCATCTCCTTAAATAGGAGATTACAAGAGATAAGAGTCCTACTTTTAAGAAGACTCCTTGCTAATTAGGAAGACTCCCTACTAATCTATCCTACTGAACTGATAAGATAAGATAAGACTGAATTGATAAGATAAGATAAGACTCCCTTAATCTATCCTACTGAACTGATAAGATAAGATAAGAATCCCTTGATCTATCCTACTGAACTGATAAGATAAGATAAGATAAGACTGAACTGATAAGATAAGATAAGATAAGACTCCCTTAATCTATCCTACTGAACTGATAAGATAAGAACTGTATCTAGCTAGAATTAGATAAGATGAGAATCAACAAATCTTGCTCCCTTTACTGCTGCTGCCGGCGGTGATATGTCTTCCCAATAAAGCGCCCACATCAAAAAATATATCGAGTCTTACAGAACTAAACACCCGATACTCAACTTTTATTGGCTAAATAAATGAAGTTTGTGGATATATGTAGTAGCTATAGCGGCTGGTTATTTTCTGATGCATTCTTTTTGTACAACCTCACTTAACCCCCTTTTAAACTCAATAAAGATTTAATTTACCAAAAAAATAGAAATACATGGACTAAGTATATGCCATGTAGTTGAGGCATCAGATCTATCAATGCTTTACTAATACAAAATATGCTTTTATGGTTGGGATAGCAGCTCTGGACAAACACGATACTAAAAGGAGATTCAGTAAATACAATAAATTGTCTGTTTTATATTTTATAGGCTTAAAATCCCCCCCAAAAAAAAACAAAAATACAAGGTTTTGCACTGAAATCACACAGTGCTTCCGTCCAAGTTTAGTCCATAATCCTAGCTTTAATGAGAAGAAGCTGAAAGTAATAGGACAATAGATGCATGTGTTGGGTCCTGATGTATAACCAGGTGTGAAATTTCAGCAAGGTTTATAATGTTTACCAGGATTTTGTGAGATGTATCTCAAGCAACGAACTAGAACTTTTTGAGAACAGAGCAAAGAACAACAGAGAGTTGCAGAGATTAGCTTCTTCCTGGAAGTATTTTTGAGAACAATGGCAAAAGGAAAAGAGAAAGAAAAAACCAATATCCTTTATATACCATGGCGGATGGAGACTTGGAGGGGATAGACAAATTTCAAGAGGAAGATAGCATAGCATGGGATTTCCCTTTATAGACCATTTTTACTCAATTGAAGTGCTTTAAATCAGTGCAAGTCTGGAGGTGTCACCTCTTTTATTCCAGTTTTAGTTATTTGACAGTAGTATCTTTTGCTTCACCAGAGTACTTATTGTCTGCCCATGTCTCCTTCTAATATGTCTTATTTCTGATGTTGAGATGATGAAATGCAGACATATAAATTTGTACCAGAGAGGCAAAAGGAATATAATATTTATATAGTCTTAAACATTGAAATTTCTGCTTCTCAGATTTCATTTTCTCTCCTTTTCTTTTACCTTCTAATTACACTGCACGTTTAAGGATGGATTAAGTGGTTAAAACAAGGGCTAACATCTCCATATATAACAATCAAATTTCTATATAGAATGAATGAAAATGAATGATGGCTACAGGGTTCCTGGCCTTGGAATCATTGAATCCAAACCATTCAATTGGTATCAATAGGAAAGATCATATATGGTCCAAATGTTACGGCTTTGCTTTTAGAATTTGGTCCATTTAATGGAAGTTTGGAATGAAGACAAAATCAAATACAGTGATCTGCAACCCCCCAAATAGTCTTTTTTTTTTTCATTTTTCTTTGAAGTATGGGATCTAATAGAGGTTTTCTATGGAAATCATGTCCAGAAGAAGTGATGGGATCGAGGATCAATTATGTAAGTTTCTGTTGACAGGAAAAGAAACTTTGACTGAGACACGGGATAAATTGTGGTTTGAGATTATATAGTTTATGGCTCTCCCTCAATTTCAATTTTCAAAGCCTTCCCCCTTATAGCCTTACCATCTCTGCCAATAATGACCCAAAAGTCCACACAACCTCCATGACTCCATCTTCATGAATGTATCAGTATCACTTACCAAACTTTGTCACATTTATTCAGCAAGATTTAATACTAAAGCAACTAAAGACCCAAAAGTCCACACAGTCATGGATTTGATACTGTTATTTTTCTTTATCAGAATCATAGTATTTATTTATTTATTTTTTTTTGAAATGGCATTAAACATATAATCATTGCAAATGACACTAAAGCAACTAAAGACCAACCAAAAGTCAGTTTGTAGAGAAGTAATATTTAATTTGATAAAGTTATCTTTGTTACCAATAATCATTTTAAGTTTTTACTCTTTCCTTGATCAGTAACTAAAAAACAAACTGAACTATAATGATAATGATAAAGGTGACATATAAAAATGATAATCATGAAGGAGAAAGATGCAAAAGAAAAAGTAGGTAGTGTATGGGAAAAAGATAATAGAGAAGAAAACTAGCAATATAATTTTGTAAGCCATGTGTTTGAGCTTACCTGACTTACGAGTGCTACTGATGCTGTTGAAGCTCCAGCAGGTGAGCCCTTGTTCTTTCGGCACCAAAATCAATAAGTTTAGCTTGACATTAATAAGTACGTAGTTACCAAACTAGATTTGATGAGGATTAATTTTGGACAATTTTTTGCAGAATGTAAATAATAGAATAAAAACAACAAAATTTTCCTGATCAACAAATAAAAACAATAAAATAAAAAACAAATCAACAATAGCCATGTGACCAGATAAGGAAATCAGAATGACTACTTGCTCAAGTTCTTCGTAATGTTTGCTATCAACTCAAAAACCAAACAGTAGAACATGGATATCCCATAAGAAAATCAAAGGGGGCTTGCTTAATCGATGCCCCTTTTGACCAGATAGGAAAAAAACTCCAGAATGATCTAATACACAAATACCAATAAAGAAAAAAAAAATGAAGAGACAAAGATTGATGAAATACCTTCTTCTGCTTGCTATTAATGGTTACAGGCCAAGACTGGTGGTCGACCTAGGAAAAGGGGAAAAAACATAGCAAGAAATAGATAAGAAGAAGGAGGAGGAGGAGGAGGTATCCAATTTACCTTCACCGTTAGCTTCGTGCTCGGTGCACAGAAAGAAGAAGAAGAAGACGACCAGGAAGAAAAAGAAGAAGAGGAATCGATCTTGATAAGCTTCAAAGGTTGAGATCGATCTTAGCAAATCGATTTTACCTTGTACAGAGAGAGGGGGGGACGATGGTTCAGTTGAGTACTCGAGAGTTACAAACACTTCGAACAAAAAAAATGGGCCGGTAAAATGGGGCACTAATATTTTTCGTGTCGCAAAATATGTTATGTTTTTTGCCCGAGAGAGTCCGAGACCCAAGTTTCATTCTGGGAAGAATGAGTCCTGCGGCAAGAAATGGTTATCCAAACACTTATTATATTTCATTCATTCTTGCCCATTCTCTTTCAGAATCCGTAAGAAATGAAGCCACTAACAGTGAACCAAACATGCCCTTAGACTTCCGGCAGCAAAGAATCGTTTCTATTCTGCGGTCTCTTCCTCGTCTTTAATCGATTGAGATGACAGACAGCAACGAACGGGAGACGATGAAGATCCGTCAATGGAGCAAGAGCATTTCTTGACAAATTCTTTCCATGGTCTTTCAAGCTCAGATTTTACTTTGTAATGGTAAAGGGCTAAGCTTGAGATCCAAAAAAGGTATCTTTGGATAGATTCGATATTGATTGTGGAGGGAAGTTTAAGTCTTGAAGATCTGGAAGTTAGCTTAATTTTGAAAGACAGAGAGGAGAGAGAGGAGGAGGAGGAGGAGAGACAGAGAGCGCTTAAAGTCGTGAACGGCAGCAGTGGAGAGCGGGAGAATTACAGGTACTAATTTGCAATTTATCTTTATTTACATTTCTTAAGTCATAAAACATAAAATTGTATATCCGATACGTTTTATTGATCGCAACTCGTACCTGACCTTATCATTCATGAAACCTGTAACAGAGACCGGATCTGCTCCTCACAACTGGCGTGTAACATTTTTCGTACTTATTTGGTTATTATTCAAGGAATGTTCCAATGCATGGTGATGTATCTGTAATTTGTGAGGAGCATGAGGAGCAGATCTTGTCACTCTTTAAGGTTGGTGTGACCTTGTGAGGCGTAATCCCTTAAAGCAAATCCAAATAAGTCTGAGTAAAATAAAAGGGCAAGTATCTTAAATTATACGTTTATTTTAGTTAATTGACTAATTTTACCCTTAGTCCATGTTTGGTTTGAAGGAAAAGGAAGGGAAAGACTGGGAAATCAATACAATGTTTGTAAAAGTTTCTCTTCATTTTCCTACATTTTACTTCAAACCAAACATAACATTAATGTTTGTATATTGTCTTAAAGTATCTCAAGTTTTTTGAAAATTGATATTGTCATTAAGTACTAACAAAAAAAATAAAATGTCAAATTTACCCTTTACTATTCCTCAAGATTTCAAAATAAAATCTAATTGAAACCTTTCTACTCTAAATCTCATTTTAAGCCAATTCTACAAGATAACATAACCGGTTCTACAAGATGGTTCTGAAAATTGCATAAACCTGTCTTTCTTTAACGGGCGTTCGTTAAGCACTAACAAAAACTGGGGTTCCTTTCAAATCTAAGTATCTCTCAAATCCTGAATCTGAGTTCCTTGCAAAAAGATACTCAACAAAAACTCCCTTGCCAAGTAGATGGAATTTCAAATCTGAGAGATAATCTAAAAGGAAGTTTCTGATGAGTATCTTTAAGAAACCCAAATCAAAAAAGAATTATGTGAAACACCTCAAAAAGACGAAATATTCTAATTTTTGGATGACAATTGTTGCTGCCTAGAATGGATCAAGGGCAACAATGTAATTATGCTTCCATTAGCTGAGGTCTATTGTGGTTGAAGGCTGATGTGTCTAAAGGCTGATAGAGTCGAGGGTCTATAAGTCAGACCTATGGAGGAAGAGGCATGTCAAAGGCTCCAAGTGTTATCCCAGGGGTAGAGACTCCAACGATCAAGTTAGCAAATAGAATGATAAAGTGATCAAATGAGCACTAAGTGGAGTAATTCAGACGAGGTCACCAAGAAGCTAGAGAGCTTAGAGGAGTAAATGCAAAGATGGATTACCTCATAGTGATGCCATTTATTTATAACTAAATTTGCTTGGAATTAGTTACGCGGACGGTCAGGATGCGCTCTGCCTAGTGCTACGCATCACCATCCTGGGTTTGTCCTGTGCGTCCACGCCACTGGGCCTGCCATGGCTGTAGCTTTTCTTCGACAAAGATAGAGTCTAGGATTTCTCAGTGACCTTGGCAGTATTAGCTGCTATGTTTGCAAATCATCAAAGTGGAGGATGCCAAGTTTGCAACTTTTTTTATATCTGACCCAGCCTCTCTTTAGTTTCAAATCCATGGATTAATCCTCCAATTTTTACTCCATCCATCCCCGCTGGGAGACGAAGCTGAAGAAAATACCCTTTGCAATGGTGGATTTGAAATGACTAGCGGCTATTCAAATAATGGATTTGATAAATGAAAAGAGGAAGGAGTCGGAGATAGAAATGGAATTGGAATAGGGGACAGACAGCATCGAAATAGGAATCGGAGACAGAAATGGAGTTGGAATCAAAGACGAAGACAACATTAGAGCAGGAGTCAGTTAGAAACAGAGACGAAGATTGAGATGGAGTGGAACCATAGGAGGGCATTTTGGGAATTTTAAAATATATATCAGTAACATGTGAAAAGAGTGTGATAGAAAGTTAACCATAATGAATGTTTTAGACAATTATCAAAAAAATTAAGAATACTTTAATATAATAAATAGTAAAGATAGAGTTAATCAATAACTAAACGATAAAATACTTTTAGAAATTTGCCCAATCTACAAATAGGGGCAGAGAAAACGAAATGGACCTGAACCCCAAGTCTGGCCCAAGTTTTTAGGTTACGCTTGTACGTTGGAGTTTTGGTCTGGACCTGACCTGCCTGGGTGTAAAGCCTTATATTTTGGCCTTGCTTAGGTAGTTGGGCTTGGACACTACCAAGTACTCCTTTGCTTTAGGCACACTACCATTTACCAAGCACATATCAATCCTAAACCTCGAAAAAATTCGTTCAAATTCTATCTAAAGTATGAAAGATACAAGTTACTTTAAATCACATAACAATATCTACTTATCTATGTCTATATAATAAACAAGAAATAGGAGAGGTGAAGGCTTCTCATCTCTTGGTTCTTACACGTGTGAATAATTTTTACTTAAAAACTAAAGCATAACAATATCTTTTATTTATTTTTATTAATACTTATCATAATGTTATTAAAATCATGATTTTCAAAATTAGGTCAGTTCGAATGGTTGGACCGAAAAAACTGGGAACTAATTAGGTGACCGATTCCGTTTTTCCCCAAAACTGAATTTTTATCAAAAAACATTGATTTGATCAGCACACCACTGACCCAAGCAGTTGAACCGTTCAACAGTTTTGACTTTTTTTTTTTTTATTTTTTTAAGTTCAATGTTAATTTATATTACCCCTTCCATATTTGAAGCATAAGGTATGCAATACTCTTTCAATCTTCTTCTTCTCGTTGTTTGATGTTTATTATCACAATTGTTCATTTTCTTAGTGTATTGTTGCTTGCTACTTTTATGATTTCTAACAAATCTTCCTCTTGAACCTCTAGGGATGTCTTCGTAGTCTAATTCCAATCAATTCTTTGTCATTATACGCCTTCCTTGTTCTCTCCCTAAACCCAGTATCGAGGTACGTATGTATTCATTTTTTCTGCATAAAAAAAAAAAAAAAAACTCAAATGCTAATTCTAAAAAACCCCAATATCGGTTGAATGTTATTTTCTCATTTTGTAAAGGAGATTCAACAAGGTTCCATCTTAAGCTTCAACCAGATTTTGCTACGGCGTGTGTTGATAGAAAGTTCAATTCGAAGAAGGCTTACCAACTCATATGACTTCTTTGTTAGTTATTTTGTATTCTCCATGTTTATGTTTGATACTAATGGTAAAAGGGTAAAGTTACACCCTTCAAGCTAGGGCAAGATTTACCAATTGCCATTTACACAATTGGTAGGGGTGATAATTTTTAACCCAATCTGCTGAATTCATCCAACCCGCCTATTTATTTGGAGGGTTATATGATCAACCCATCATCCAATCCATTCATTTAAATAGGTTGGGTTGTGGATAACCATTATATTAGTTCCTTAGTCTTTTTTTTTATTTTCTTCATTTGAATTAAATAATTTATAATTAATTCATTAACTTTCTATTAATAATTGACTAAATTTACTTTTGTTTTGGATCAATACACTTCACCCAACATAAATCCAAATCAAATTGACCCGAGTTTGAATCAGTTCAATGTGGTCTGATCCGATCCAGCATATACAGATCCGGGTCGACCTGAATCCGAAATAGACCCTAGGCGGGATGGTTCAGTGTCGTTTGCTTTGTCCAATTTGGGTCATCCGGTCCAACCAATATTCGCATACTCTGACCCAACCCGATACAAGTTGATCCAAGTCGACCCAAATCCGGAACGGTTTTGGATCGGATGATTCGGCCTCTACGTGCTTTGACCGATCTAGACCGTCCAACCGACAAATATTCACACGACACAACCCGAATTTGGACCAACCCGATTTAGCTACATTGACCCGCTTCTGGCCAATTGGTTTGATCTCGAACCCGTGCACAAACTTGATATGGTCCAGTCCAAGTCAATCCACCATTGACTGAACCGATCCAGTCCGGCCTGGTCCAACCAAATTGATCCAGATCTAAACAATTCAATCACCCTTGAACCTAAGTGGTTTAGGTTGGTCTGACTGGTTTGAACCTAAGTGGTTTGGTCAAACCCAAAATCCAGACATAATCAAATGGCTTTGCCGCTTGTGTAAAAATAACATGCATATAATGTGATTTAAACTTTCACCACTTGTGTAAATAATAACTACAATAACCACTAAGCTACAACCAATTTATTTGTTAAGAGAGAGAGTTTGTTTTTTAAGTCCATAAATATAAGATTAATGGGTTTGGACGGATTGGATTGGGTTAATACGAGTTTGAGTTGAAGTCAATCCATTTAATTTTATATAACTGGGTCATTAATGGATTGGCAGATTAGATAGATTAAGTTGAAACTCAATCCAAACCGACCCGCCCAATTGCCACCCCTAATTATTGGTTCTCTTAAAGAGGTTAAGGATGTTCTCCAAAATTCCCTTTATTTACTTCCCTTGAAATAAATTCTCATTTTGATTCTTTAACCTCTTTAAGATCTTTTTTTTTTTTTTGTGACCTATGAACCTCCTCAAGAGTCCCTGACTGAACAAGTTTGTAATGAATGATGAATACAAGAATTATATAGCTTCATTTTTTTTGTTTGACCCCTCCAATGGGGATTTTGATGTTTGCAATAAGGTTTTTATTAGTGGAGGGGTCCCTGCTTCCTAGGGCCTGAAATGGAATTGCAACATTATTATTTGCTACATTAAAAAAGATAATGGTTTTACAATTATAAGTATTAAAGTCTTAAAACTCATATAAAGACTTAAGAGATCATCATATGACTGTTTTTTAAATTTTGCTTCAACAAAGCACCTTATATAAAAGAATATGATCATATAGTGAGAGTTCTGAGTTCTACTTAATAGTTGTCCTTTGTTTCACATTGAGAACTCCCAGTTGACCCCGACAGTAGGACTGTTTGGCCCAAGAACCATCCAAGCAACCGGTTCCGTTTTACTCCAAACCCGGTCCTTAGCCAAAAATCGTTGAATCAGTCAATGACCCGTTGACCCATTCAACAGTTTTTGTCCATTTTTTATTTTTTAATTTTTGTTGTTAGAATGGGCCATCCATTCAAATTGGACGGTCGAACCGTCAACCTGGAGACCAGTTGCCAAAATGGTTCCGTTTCCGAGTCGCTTTTTCTAGATGTCAATAATTAGACAAAATAACTTTGTAGTCATAGTCATAAAAAGAGTGGACATTGCAAGGGATTCCAAAACCTCGAAAGATAAATCCAAAATAACCTTAAACACAGAAAAAAATTGGCGATAAATCCACTAAACTGGAAAAGCCAATGAAAAAAATCAAAAAATCGAGTCCAAATTTCCATTTTGAGACGAAGCTATACATACATGCAATCAAAGAAAGAGACAAAGAAGATCATCTTGTAAAAAAAAAAAAAACATTGCACAAGAAAACCCAAAGAAAAAACAAAATGGAAGAAATAAAATGGTGGTAAACCCTAGACCGTGGTTTTCGTAGAAGAAACCTTTGACAAAAGCATAAAAAACCATGGTTTTCGAACAGTCGTTTACCTAGACGGTCGAACATTTTGGCCCAGGAACCTTCTAAGCAACCGGTTTCATTTTACCCCAATCCTTGTCCCTGGCAAAAAACCGTTGACTTGATTTAGGCGATCGAACTGTCGACCCATTGACCCATTCAATGGTTTTGACCATTCTTTTATTTTTTTTAATTGGGAACCGCCCAGGCAACTGGTTCCATTTTATCCCAATCCCGGTCCTTGGCGAAAAACCATTGAATTGGTCAATGACCCATTGACCCAGGCAGTCAAACCATCGACTCGTTCAATGGTTTTTGGCCATTTTTTTATTTTTTAATTCTTATTGTTAAAAAGGGCCATTCGTTCAAACTGGATAGTCGAACTGTCGACCTAAAAACCGGTGGGCAGAACAATTCCGTTTTCAAGTATGAGTCACATGCTCGAATGACATAACACGTATGATATTGCTTAATGGTTCTCACACACTCAACTGTTTTATTGTAATTTTTGCAAAAGAAGACCAAACACACAAAAACAAAAACAAAAGCAGAAAATCCAAAAGCTAAAAAAGGAACATATTGCACACGCTCGAATTAAGCCAATAGTAGAAGAAACATTTGAATAGTGAAAATCCAAAAGCATAAAAAACCATGGTTTTCGAACCGCCATTGACCCAGACAGATGGACATTTCAGCCCAATAACCGTCCAGGCAACCGATTCCATTTTACCCCAATCCCGGTCCTTGGCCAAAAACCGTTAAATCGATCAATGACCCATTGACATGAGCAGTCGAACTATCAACCCGTTGAGTTGTTCAATGGTTTTGACCCGTTGATCCGTTCAATGGTTTTTGGCTTTTTTTTATTTTTGTTGTCAGAATGGGTCGCCAGTTCGAACTGGATGATCGAACCGTCAACCCGAAAACTGGTGGTCAAAACAGTTCTGTTTTCGAGTCATATGAGTAACGTGCTCGAATGGCATAACACGTATGGTACTGCTTAATGAACTTCTCACACTCAATTTTTGCCTGTAATTTTTATTGTTAGAATGGCCCGTCCTTTCGAATCGCCATTTTTTATTTTTTTTAATTGAGAACCATCCAGGCAACCAGTTCTGTTTCACCCCAATCCCGGTCCCTGGTCAAAAACCATTGAATCGGTCAACGACCCATTGACCCTAGTGGCCGAACCATCAATCCGTTGACCTGTTCAATGGTTTTTACCATTTTTTTATTTTTTTTATTTTTGTTGTCAGAATGGGCCGTCCATTCAAACTGGATGGTCGAACCATCGACCAAAAAATTGGTGGCCATAACAATTCCATTTTCGGATCGTAAGGGTCATGCACTCGAATGACATAACATGTATGGTACTGCTTAATGGACCTCACACACTCATTTTTTTTCTTATAATTTTTGTTGTTAGAACAGGCGTCCATTCTAATCGGACAGTCGAATTGTCAACCCGAAACTGGGGGTTAGAATGGTTCCATAATTTTTGCTTACAAGTTTTGTTGTCAAAATGGATCATTCGTTTGAACCGAACGGTCGAACCATCAGCCCGAAGCCGATAGTATACATATATTTTAAAGGCTGCCATTTGGCGAAAGAGGATACCACCCCTATATATATATATATATATATAAGCTAAATGACATTATTGACTGGTTGGCTTTACATAAGCAATAAGCATGGTCTGCTTTCCTTCTAAAGCAACCGTTAAACCTTTAAATCCTAATGCAAGTAAAAACAAAATATAAAAAAGGGAGAAAAGTGGTTGAAAATTTGATACGAAACACCAATTGCCTATAGAAAATCTAGAACTGAAGGTCCGTGGCCATGGCCAGCAAAAATATCTTTTCACCAAATTTTCATTAAATTTGGTGTTTAACTATTACAAAATTTCCAATGCAACTTTTGGTTTCTTTTGTTTTTTAACTTGATATTGAAGTTTGGAGTAACTTGGATATATAAACGTTGTGGATAGATGAAACTAATATGATTTTGTTGGATGCTTCCTTGCTTCTGCAAACTTCATGTGGTAGTCATTTTTTTATCTAAGTATCGGGATTACTTATAATTTAATGGTTTTAAACTTTGTTCCTTGTCTTCTCATGCTTTGCTTTCAAAATGTTAACTTCAGTAGATGTTGAATTGAACTTGAACAACTTTTAATTTTCTTAATTATAAGGTTTCTCATAAATTGTTTAATTTTCTTGACCTTTTCTGTTTTAGTTGTCTTGGAAAGAAAATCATCTAAGCTAAAATTGAGGTAGGGGTCCTTGGTTTCAATAAATTACTTTTAGTTGGTACTACCTAAAGCTTTGGTTTTGTTTCCTGCTTTCTCAATTTTAGGTTTCTACGATGAACATGTAAGTTGTTCGTGAAGAAGGTGAACGTACAAATTCATGAAAAATCAAATTGAAATCCAAACTCCAAAATCTTACATATTTCAAACTTAGATATGTTAATACATAGATTAATTGAAGAATATAATCCAATCAATTTCTTGACTAATTGGCTATTGTTAACCTTCAACACATGGTAGGAACTTAATGCATTGTTCTGTTTTGTACAGTTTGTACATAAGGTTGTGTTTGAAAACGATACAAATAAGTGTAAATGCAAATATGTAGAGTGTAAAACGGTTTATATAAATTGCAAAGTTGGGTTAGTTTTGCACTGACAAATTTACCTTCTTATCAAATAGACTTTTAGCTGTAATGGATGCTGATGAAGGAAAATTTGGCCCGACCTCTTTATTATGAGACACGTGGCAGAAACGATAGCTCGGCAAAAGGGGTTAAGCCTAGGCGGGAATAAGGGCACACTTCGCCGAACTAACCCACCTTGTAACAGCTCGGGGCAGACTTCCGAATTGCCGCCTTGTAATAGCTCGGGATAGACTTCGCCCAACTGACCGCCTTGTAACAGCTCGGGATAGACTTCGCCGAACTGCAACCTTGTAACAGCTCGGGGTAGACTTCGCCGAACTGCCACCTTGTAAAAGCTCGGGGTAGACTTCGCCGAACTGCCACCTTGTTACAGCTCGGGACACACTTCGCCGAACTGCCACCTTGTAACAGCTCGGGACACACTTCGCCGAACTGACCCACCTTGTTGTAGTTCGGGATACCTCCGAGCTCAAGACCGCCTTGCTCAGCACTTCGCATCTTCTAGGCACCAAAGCCAAACAAGTCGTACCATGCCTGGCACCAGGGAATTCCGTGCCCGAGGGCGCCACACCTAACTGACTTGGGATCTAACGTTTTGGCAGCAGCATTCTAAACGGCCACCTGCCACCGCCACTGACGCCGCCATCTCCAGTTAGACGGTTAGGCAGTGACGGTTGGGTAGTGACGGTTCTGTCTCAGCAGAAGGGACGACAGTCGAGTTGACAAGCGCAAGAGTAATCATACCCGATCTGACAAGGGCCTCGGGACGAGTACGCGAAGCGACTATAAGAGCCCCCTGCCCCCCGACAACGGAGGTATGCAAAAACTTTGCGCTATCTGGTATTACCTTGCTTTTGAAAGATTCTAACTTGAGCTTCGGAGCCTCTACACCGGGTTCCCCCCGGAGCTTTCCCATCTCTCCCGTTTCAGGATCCCTGCTACCTCGTTCGAAAGCAAGACAGCGGACAGCTAAGACCGGCCGGATCGTGCTCCATCAATTGGCGCCGTCTGTGGGAAAACGTTTCAAAAAGCCTCCCTCCAAACTTCGATACCCCCTTTCTTCTTCAAAAATCCCAACACTCATGGCCTCCTCCAGCAACACCGGATGCGGCACGGAGACAAACGCCACCGGGGAGCAACTTCAGGTCCCCGTAGTGTGCATTGGACAGTTCACCATCCCCCTTTCGGCGGGTGGGATCCCCATCCTGAACACGCCACAAGCAGTGGCACCCGTAAACCCTCCTACCACAAACGTCCCCTTTCATCTCCCCATTGAGACAACTTTCACTGAACCAACTGCCGTCCCCCTGGCAACTAGCCAAGACCGGTTGGAGGACCTGGTGCAGTGCATGCGGGCAATGCAAGTCCAAATGCAACAGTTCCAGCAACACCAGCTTCACCAGCACCAAGTGCTGCACAACATATCCCAGTATCACTACCAACAGCAGTTCCCCCAACTGCCACTGAACCAACCACTACTTCCACCTCGCCACCCCGCTCTGAGGCCGGTCAAGGCCTCCCCGCAGGATGGGCGCCCCCGCCAGGCGAAGGCCTCCCAGCCCCAAAACCACCCCAACAGCCAGGCCTCGTCCCCAGGCCGAAGAGAGAGAAATGTCATCCCCGCCTCGCAACCCGCACGTGGGTCGGGAACATCGCCCGCGAGGTCGGCACCCCGGCGCTCCAAGCTCGAGCTCCTGCTCACCGAAAATCGATTCAGCGCCCTGGCGGCGGACTACCAGCACTCCGGGCCCATCGAGGTCGGTAACACGGAGGCCAGCAGCGCCAACACAAGGCCCGCTCAACGGCGAAGGCGCCGGCGAAGCCGCCAGACCGCCACCCGCGCCTTGTCGAAAGTCAGAGGCAAAGCCACGAGCTCGGACAAGGTAGGGGCTACCTCGGCTCTCTCCGTTCCTTCCCCCCTCGCATCGGAACTCCTGGCGGTCCCCTTACCCAGAGACTTCAAACTCCCACCTCTGGACAAGTACGACGGGTCCTTCGACCCCAACGACCATGTTGACGCCTTTCAGTCGCAAATGCACTTCGCCAGGGCTAGTGAATAGTGCATGTGCGTGGCCTTTACCACCACCCTCAGGGGGGTAGCCCGCACTTGGTACAGGAACCTGGCCCCCGGGTCGATAAAGTGCTGGGCCCAATTCGTGCAAATCTTCACCACACACTTCGTCACCAGCCGACGGTGCCCCAGAACAGAGGAAAGCATCTTCGGAGTGGTCCAAAGAGAAGGAGAGTCTATTCGGGGCTACATCAAGCGGTTCAACGAGGCATGCTTGCAAATACCACGGTTGGACCCCGCAGTGCAGCTCGGGGTGGCCAAAAGAGGGGTGACGCACAAAGAGTTCAAATGGCACATGGTGGCCAGCCAGCCCGCGACCGTGGCCGAATTCCTCAAACTCGCGGATAAGTTCATGAGGACTGAGGAAAAAAATCAACCAACGAACCGAAGGCGGGAACGAGAAAAGAAAGAGAGAAGGCGAGCTCCCCAACCTGGTGAGTAGAAAAAACCCGATCCGGGAGCCGAAGCCGAACCAGTCCTTCCGGGCCCCCTTAGCAGTTCGGACGGACTACACGCCGTTGAACACGAGGTGACAGAGATCTTAATGACGATCAAAGATGCTCCGTACGTTAAGTGGCCACCTCGCCTGAAGGGAAATCCGAACGATAGAAACAAGAATTTGTATTGTAGTTTCCATAGAGACCTTGGTCATAGCACCGAACAGTGTAATAACCTCCGGGACGAGATAGAGGGACTCATCCGTCGCGGATACTTGACAAATTTTGTACAGCACAACAATAACAATAAAGCAGGTCGGCAAGGGGAGCAAGAAAAGGATGCACCCGAGTCTAGCAATAGGCCTGCCGAACCGTTGCAGAAGCAGCCTCCGGAAGAGAGGCCAGTTCGGGGAACCATCCATGTAATAGTGGGAGGATCCATAGTAGCGGGGTGTACCTCGGCAGCAGCCCGGACTTCAGTTCGCGAAGTGGCCCTCGAAGAAAGGAACCCCCCAAAGAGGCCAAAGACCGAAGAGCCAATCTTTTTCACGGAGGACGACGCGCGAGGAGTCCACTACCCCCATGATGACGCGCTTGTCATTAAGCTAAGGATTAGCGATTTCGAGGTCAGGCGCGTGCTCGTAGATTCGGGCAGCTCAGCGGACATCCTCTTCAAATCGGCATTTGACCAGCTGCAGTTAAAGAGGAGCGAGCTGAAGCCCGCGAACACTCCCCTGTTAGGTTTCAGCGGAGAGGAAGTTAGGCCCCTCGGGAAAATAACTGTCCCTGTGGAAGTCGACACATGGCCTTGTGCGGTTAGACTCAACCATGATTTCCTGGTAGTCGCGACCCCCTCTCCATACAATGCCATAATAGGCGGCCGATCGCGCATGTCCTATGGGCGGCGGCCTCCACCTACTATTTGGCCATGAAGTTCCCTATGGACTACGGTATAGGGGTAGCGCGGGGCGACCAGCTCGAGTCCCGCAAGTGCTACGTTGCCGCCCTAAAGGGAAAAACCAAGGCGGCCGACGACCTCGAGCTGGAGCGGCCGGCGGAGCAAGGTGAGGAGCGAGCTTCGCCCAAGGAGGAAACAGTCGCAATCCAGGCTTCAGCTACGGACCCAGCTCGCACACTAAGCATCGGAGCTTCCACCGAAGATCCCCTACGAGCCGAACTGGTAAGTTTTTTACTCCAAAATTTAGATATTTTTGCCTGGTCCGCGGCTGACATGCCCAGCATTAGCCCCGGACTGATAACTCACAAGCTTAATACTGACTCTATAGTCAGACCCGTTAGACAGAAGAAACGCAACTTAGCCCCAGAACGCTGGAGAGTGGTCGACGAGGAGGTTGAGAAGCTCCTCGCAGCAAACTTCTTAAGGGAAGTCCATTACCCGAGCTGGGTGGCCAACCCGGTGTTGGTTAAAAAGGCAAGCGGCAAGTGACGCATGTGTGTCGACTATACCGACCTGAATCGAGCTTGCCCAAAAGACTGCTTCCCCCACCCCAGAATTGACCGCCTAGTGGACGCGACCTCGGGAAATGAGTTGCTAAGCTTCTTGGACGCCTACTCGGGCTACAACCAAGTTAGGATGGACCCATCCGATGAGGAAAAAACCAGCTTCATTACCGAGTTCGGCCTGTATTGCTACAAAGTCATGCCCTTCGGACTAAAAAACGCCGGGGCAACTTTCCAAAGACTTGTAAATAAGCTATTTCGGCCCCTGATTGGTACGAAGATAGAGTGCTATGTAGATGACATGGTTGTCAAAACTCAGTTTTCACAAGAGTTAATACAAGACTTAGATTTTGTTTTCCAAATCCTGCGACACTTTAGCATGAAGTTGAATCCCAACAAGTGTGTCTTCGGCGTCACCTCGGGCAAGTTCCTAGGCTACATTGTCAATCTGCGCGGTATAGAGGCCAACCCGAACAAAATAAAAGCCATTCTAGATATGAAACCACCTCGGAAAGTAAAAGAGGTCCAGAGCCTAAACGGCCGCATAGCCGCTCTAAGCCGCTTCTTATCTAAGTCAGAAGACCGCTGCCTACCCTTCTTCAAGGCAGTCAAAGGCAAAGGGTTCGAATGGACCCAGGACTGCCAGTTCGCGTTCGACGAACTAAAAGGTTACCTCGCTAGTATACCAACCTTAGGCCGGCCCGAGGTGGGCGAGGTCTTACAACTGTACCTCTCGACGAGCGACGAGGCGGTCAGTTCGGTACTAATAAAGGAAACAGACCGGGTCCAGCGACCCATATATTAAGTTAGTAAAATTTTGCAGGGAGCATAGGCAAGGTACCCGAAGGTAGAAAAACTAGCATACGCCCTAGTAATAGCAGCTCGGAAACTCCGCCCGTACTTCCAGGCTCATACAGTCATCGTCCTAACTGACAAACCTCTCAGACAAGTTTTACTCAAACCCGAAGTCTTCGGTCGACTGACGAAATGGGCCATCGAACTCAACGAGTACGATCTCCAGTACAAACCGAGAACTGCTATCAAGGCCCAAGCTTTGGCAGATTTTATCGTCGAGTGCACTTTCAGCCACGAAGCCCCACAGGTCGAGCCCGAGGTCCCCATTTGCAGCGAACCCGGAGCTCCTGAACTCATAGAGTTCGAACTCCGTGAAGTAGCATCCAGTGTGGCATCTCTCCTGATCAGGCGAAGAGCGAATTGGGATGAGGAGCCCTGGATCCTTCACGTGGATGGTTCCTCGAACCGGCAGGGCAGCGGAGCTGGAATAATCTTGCGTGGACCGAGCGGCACAAAAGTAGAGTACGCGCTACGCTTTGAGTTCGCGGCATCCAACAACGAGGCAGAGTACGAAGCTCTAATCGCCGGGCTGGACCTAGCGCGAAAGTTAAAGGCAAAACACTTGGTCATCTGCAGCGATTCTCAGCTCGAGGTAAACCAAGTTACCGGCGAGTACGAAGCACGTGATCTCTCCATGGTCGCATATTTGGCCAAAGTAAAAGAAGCCCTGCTCAACTTCCGGTCACACATCCTCAGGCAAATCCCGAGGTCCGAAAACACTGAGGCCGACGTCCTGTCCCGGTTAGCCAGCACGAGTCACAACAATATGAGAACTGTGTACATAGAGGACTTACCTCGGCCTAATATTCTCGAGGGGACAGAGGAGGTCGATCCCATCTTAGAAGCAGAGCCGAGCTGGATCGATCCACTCGCGAGCTTCCTGATAGACGGAACCCTACCTGTAGAACGCAATGCCGCCAAAAGGGTGCAGCGCCAGGCGGCCAAATGACATAATAGACGAACGGTTATACCGACGGTCGTACACGCTCCCCTATTTGTGGTGCCTGCGACCTACCGAAGCCGAGTTTGTACTCTGCGACACTCATGAAGGCCTGTGCGGTGGACACTTGGGGGGCAGAGCACTCGCCCAAAAGGCACTTCGACAAGGATACTACTGGCCAACGATGAAGGCAGAAGCTGTCGAGCTCGTTAGAAAATGCGACAAGTGTCAGAAGCACGCTAACATCCACCATCAACCTGCCTCCGACCTCAAATACCTCGCCAGCCCGTGGCCCTTTGCACAATGGGGCATCGACCTCCTTGGGCCATTCCCACCAGCAACAGGCGGGAGAAAATTCTTAGTTGTTGCGGTAGATTATTTTACGAAGTGGATAGAAGCCAAACCTCTGGCAACTGTTACAGCCCGAAACATACAGAACTTCTTTTGGAAGAACATAGTATGTCGGTTCGGATTACCTCGGGTTCTAATTTCCGACAACGGCAAACAGTTCGAGGATATCAAGTTCCAAGAGTGGTGCCAGGACATGGGGATTCGGCAAAATTTCACGTCAATCGCGCACCCACAGGCAAACGGTCAGACGAAAGTAATGAACAGAGCCATCCTGCGTGGACTGAAAGCACGTCTGGATCGAGCTAAGGGATTGTGGGTCGAAGAGCTACCAAGTGTCTTATGGGCTCACCGAACGACCGAAAAAGCAGCCACGGGAGAAACCCCCTTCAACCTCACCTACGGCACTGAAGCGGTGATCCCGGCGAAAATCGAAATACCAACGTTGCGATTAGAAACATACGACGATCGGACGAACGGAGACGAGTTACGCACCAACCTCGACCTACTGGACGAGGTAAGGGACCTCGCGCACATCCGAACAGCGGCATACCAGCAGCAGGTAGCTCGCTACTACAATAGCAGAGTAAAACGACGAAGCTTCCGAGTCGGCGACCTGGTCCTCCGGAAAATTATGGTGCCCGAACCCGGCATCGGCAAGCTTGGACCTAATTGGGAAGGTCCCTATAAAGTAAAAACAGCGCTCAGGGGCGCATATGAACTCGAAACCTTGGAAGGCAAACGAGTACCCCGAACGTGGAACATCGTGAACTTGAGGCAATACTACCTATAAACCACCTAGCGAAGTGGACGAAATCAGGCCGTGCCACAAGGCAAGCCGAGGAACTTCAGCACATTATCAGCTCGGCAGAAAATTAGTTCGCGGCATAAAAGACCACGGAAATCTAAAAACCCGGCAAAGAAACAGCTCGGGGAAGATGAGCAAGGGAAAAAGACACTCCATTGCAAGAAACAGTACATTGGAAAAAAAAATTTACATGCCCGGACCCACTTCTTCGCCATCGGAAGGCACTTCAACAACACCCGAAGGCCCTGCCTCTCCTTCAGAGTCCGGCTCGACATCGGCAGCATTGGCCATCACCTGAGTTATGCGCGAAGTGGTTATGGCACTTACATCGAGGTCGGGGTATGTATTCCGGATCATCCACCGGTTCAACTTGAACCCCCTCCTGTAAGAGTCCACCATCAGATCGTCAAAACGCGGGGAGGCAATGTAGTCTTCAACTGCCTTCTTTTTGGCGTCTTCAATGCCTTGGTAGAAAATCTGTGTTCTCTCCTTAATGTCCTCCTGAAGATACTCGACTTGATGCTGCAAATCCAACTTCAAATCCGCCATGTGCTTGACAACTACCCCCATGGCCTCGGCGTCACGCTGAGACCTCGCCTGTCTGGCCATCACGACGCGAGCAGCCTTTTCAGCAGCGTAAGCAGCCGCCTCAGCAGCCCGGGTATTTGCCTCTGCAGCACGGAAGGCTTCTTCAGCAGCATGAGCAGCAGCCTTAGCAGCTCGCGCCTGTCGCGAGCTCCTCTCCACTTGGGCAGCCAAGGCATGAATTGAAGAATTCACCTACCAAAAGAAACAAGTGAGCAAATAACAGCAGAAGCAACAGAATAAAAAAGGAAGACGGAATCTCACTTACCACCATGGCATGTGTTACGGCGCGACAAGCGACCTGATTCAAGGGAAGATCGGTCCACGCCGCGACCTCCTCGGGGAAAGTAGCATCCCTACTCTTTTGAAGAGCGTAGTTCGGCATCAACACGCTCCTAAACTCCCCTTGAGCTCCCGAGCCTGAGGGCCCAGCCCGCGTATGAGCAGACCCGAAGTGAGGAGCACTTGAGTACGCAGGAGCGCCCGTATGAGTGGTTTCAACGAAAGGCGCCCCGGCAGTCTCGTTCACCGGTGGAGTCACTTCGGGCTCCCTGGGCAGATCCTCTGTCGTATGGTCTGGGGCTTGAGGCTCCTCATCCAGGGGCAGCTCGTTACGAGTTCGCTTGGCGACCCGCTTCCTCCTCTTCATACCTTGGAACAAACACCCGCCACAAGTTCTCTCCGCATCCATCACACCTGCAGAACGAGTTCGACATCAGAAAAAATGAAGGAACAGAGTAAGCAAGAAACCGCATAGCCAGAAACCTACCCGAACTCAGGCCGGCTGCAAAAAGCTTAGTCTCCATTAAGTAGTGGTGGCACTTTAAGCCTTGTCGTGCCCATTGCCGGAGACTCTTCACCGTCTCTTTGTCAAGAGTTACGCCCGAGTCGGGAGCGGCCTCACCCCACCCGGTCTGAAAGGGCCATCCTTGTGCACTTCGCACGCCGAAGTAGTCCCGCTTCCACGCCGGGACCTTGTTAGGGAGATCGTGCAAAAGCTTAAAACCCTGGCGAGGAGTAAGGTAATACGCCCATCTCCCCCCAGGAAGAGGACCCGCCTGTCTCTTGAGCATCAAGATAGAGGAGAATATCTCTAAGTCCAAGGGGAAATTCTGCTTGCAAAAAAGGGATATCGTCCCCACCAGGTTCCGAATAGAGTTCGGATGAACCTGGCCAATGGTGACACCGAAGTGGTTTATGACTTCGACGAGGAGGGGATGGAAAGGAAGTCGCAACCCTGCGGCGAGCTGCTCTCGAAAAATCACGATCTCGTCGGGACCGTGTTCCCAAGGAAAGCTACCCGAAGGAATGAAATATGTGTACCCCCCAGGAAGATTGTAGGACAGAAGTATGGATTGAAGCCCCTCAGGCGTCATGGTCGAAGGACCAAACCTGTCTAGCATCCGACCTCGGCGGGAGGTAGACGCCAAACTGCCCGAAGCAACTCGGCCCACTAGTTCATAGTCTTCAAGCTCCACCTCGGGGTCACTGGGGCAGTCTGGGGACACGGCTCGGTTGGTGGAACCTACGTCGGCCCTACTCGAAGAATCGTCTGAGCTATCAAAGCTAGACATTGGGGAAAAGATAGGTTCAAGAAAGTACTCACCGGAAAGTTTGAAAAACAAGCTAAAAAACCGTGAAGACTGTATAACCAGCCTTGACGCGAGCTGGAAGAGACTCGAACGCGAGTTGGAAGGTTGGACGCGAACTCGATAAACAACCGCAGAAGTGACAAACCAACTGGGGTCCCCCACTATTTATAGCTACAGTAACCAAGAATCGACCGTGCAGACTGAAAACGATCCAACGGCCCACGTTCTTACCAACCTTGCAACCCTTAAAGTCGAGACGTGATTGGCGCACGTCTTTCCAAAAAAAGCGAAACGTCAACACGTCCTTTTGAAACCGACGTCGCTTCGACACGTGTCTTTTCGAATCTGACGCGCCGCACGTCTCTCTAACAGTCGATGACGTACGTACAGCAGTTGCATGCCTTTTTGAAATGACCCGTTGTCACGTCCCAGCGGCGCGAGTTGGTTTAAAATTTAAAACGCACGGCCACAACCACCAGCGTTCTTGAGTAAGGCACGTTTCCAGCCTTCTCGAAAACCAAAAAAACCCTAGCAAAAGCGTCTGATACAGTGAAGGTTTGAAGGACGGGACAAATCTACAACCACCTCGTGAAAACTCCCCGCACCATGGCAAGGCCCTCGGCGCAAGGATGAAGGAAAATTTGGCCCGACCTCTTTATTATGAGACACGTGGCAGAAACGACAGCTCGGCAAAAGAGGTCAAGCCTAGGCGGGAACAAGGGCACACTTCGCCGAACTAACCCACCTTGTAACAGCTCGGGGCAGACTTTCGAATTACCGCCTTGTAACAGCTCGGGATAGACTTCGCCCAACTGACCGCGTTGTAACAGCTCGGGATAGACTTCGCCGAACTACCACCTTGTAACAGCTTGGAGTAGACTTCACCGAACTACCACCTTGTAACAGCTCGGGACACACTTCGCCGAACTGTCACCTTGTAACAGCTCGGGACACACTTCGCCGAACTGACCCACCTTGTTGCAGTTCGGGATACCTCTGAGCTCAAGACCGCCTCGCTCAGCACTTCGCATCTTCTAGGCACCAAAGCCAAACAAGTCGTACCATGCCTGGCACCAGGGAATTCCGTGCCCGAGGGCGCCACGCCTGACTGACTTGGGATCTGACATTTTGGCAGCAGCACTCTAAACGGCCACCTGCCACCGCCACTGACGCCGCCATCTCTAGTTAGACGGTTAGGCAGTGACGGTTGGGCCGTGACGGTTCTGTCTCAGCAGAAGGGACGACAGCCGAGTTGACAAGCGCAAGAGTAATCATACCCGATCTGACAAGGGCCTCGGGACGAGTACGCGAAGCGACTATAAGAGCCCCCTGCCCCCCCGACAATGGAGGTATGCAAAAACTTTGCGCTATCTGGTATTACCTTGCTTTTGAAAGATTCTAACTTGAGCTTCGGAGCCTCTACACCGGGTTCCCCCCGGAGCTTTCCCATCTCTCCCGTTTCAGGATCCCTGCTACCTCGTTCGAAAGCAAGACAGTGGACAGCTAAGACCGGCCGGATCGTGCTCCATCAGATGCAAACATGAATTTCAATAAAGCATATGCTTTTTATTTATCAAAAGTCCACTTGAATGCAAATTTAATTATTTTTTGTTGATGTACTTTTACATCTTATTATCAATGTAAATATGCATTGGTCTGTCATTTGTCAATGCATAAATGTAATGTTGCCAAATACAAGCAAAAGTGAATCAGAGAGCAAATTTATCCTGAACCGAGATTTACACTCCATTTGCATTGTTTCCAAACGCAACCTAAATGTTTTTCTCTTAATTTAGTTTCTGTTGGTATCAACTCTTACACAATGTTTTATGTATTTTTCAGGTCTATCCTACATGGTTTATGTAGGGGTTTTACATTTTCAGTTTGGACATATATTGGGCCTTATTGGCTTGCTCATGAAGCAGTTCAAAATATTTCTTTACTATTTGGGGTGCAAAGTGAAGAGGTGAGCCACCTCTTGGTTGATACATTTGAGAAAGAACTTAGAGAAAAATAAGTTGGCTAACAACTTTTTAATCCATCGAACAAACCTGGATGTATGAATCTAGAATACTCTACTATCATATAACTGTTAGGTCTCTTTATCTTGATCTTCATTGTGCAATTTAAGTTATTTGGAGATGGGGCATATAAGAAAGGTTGTATTGGCACAGGACGGAAGGTTCAAAATATCGATACGCTGGAAGGGGCATATGGGCAATATTGATACTTTTTTTTACTTTTTTTTTTTCAAAACCAATTCAAAGGACCAGTTTAAGGCTCATCCACCCCCTAAACCGGTCAGAACCCCGATACATCCTCTGTAGGGGCATATCAGGAAACTCTCGAAATGATACATATCGGCCTGTATGAATCGATACGTGTTGATACTTTAAACCTTAACAGGACCAATACAAATTTAAATAACGAATCCCATGCATTTGTAAGACTAAAAAATTTTAATTGAAGTTGCATTTGGGCACAATGTCATCCATTGTGCTTGTAGGATGTATATCCGTGCATAAATTAATTCTCCCTATCTTATAAATTAAAGACATTAAATGTATGGAAATTCTACGTTGACTTCCTTAGCAAGTAGGGTTGTTCATAAGAAGGCCCAACTCGACCAACCCGGACCAACCCAATCCGAGTCGGCCAGGTTTTCATCAGCACGGGTCGGTTTCGGATTATGCAAATTCTTAAACCGATGATTCGGGTCAGTTTTGGTTTTCTTGTGTGAAAACCAAAACCGACCCAAACCGAACCGACTTAGTTCCTTGTTCAAACATGAAGTTCCAAAGCCCATTAGGCCACCTAGTTTTTGAATAGTTGCAAGAAACTTTGGATTAGTGAATAGTGATTAATGAACAAATTTTGTGATTAACTTTTCATTTAAATTTTATCATAGGGGATGGCTGAAATTATGTTCAATTTATGATTGTTTATAAAATTAGCAAGATTTTATCACAGGGATGAACTTATAACCGAAACCGACCCAACCCGACTCAAACCGACCAGGTCGATTTTGCTTAACACTGGGTTGATTTCGGTTTCTATGCCAGGTAACCCAACCAGGTCGAATTAGTTGAAAAAACCACAGTAAACCGACCCAACCCGACCCATGAACAGCCCTATTAGCAAGTCCCCCAACGTGATTCATTTGAAACTTGAGGGATTCCTGTTCCTACCACTCCAAGTTAAGTCCAATTCCAATATGGATTCTTCTGCATTGTGATCCACCTACTTTCATGTTCAAATGTCCTTTTTTTCCCCGGCTTCATTTGCATCAAATTCCTAATTCATGAATGGTTATGAATGCTTCCTAGCTTCCTAAGGCTAAGTCATAGTAAAAAATAATCACAAATGATATGATTATTATTCCATTTTCTTTGGAAAAGTAGTGCATCTCATTAACTATCATTTTTTTTTCTCCTCCCGTGCATCAAACGGATTTTTCGCTGGCGTTTATGGAAGCTCAAATCAACTCTAATAAGAGATGAGAGTGAACACAAATAGACGAATCAAGTATGAGATGGCTGAGTTAGTGGTGATGGAAGAGGGGAAAATACTACTTCCATCGACAAAGTGAATAAGAAGAGAGTTATTGTCGATTCTACTTTTTTGATGCACATAGGGTCCATTAATCTTGATTCAGAGAGCAAATATTTATACCACTGTTTTTTTGAAATCGGACCGGACCGGAAAAACTAGTAACTGATCATTTGACCGGTTTTGTTTTCCTCTAAAACCGCTTTTTCCCCAAAAACCGTTGAACCAGCTGGTTAACCGTTTGAACGGTTTTGACTATTTTCCAATTTCTTAATTTTTTTTGTTAGAACGGGCCTGCTGTTCGAACCGGTAACCGGATCCCTAACCGGTTCGGTCACCGGTTCGTTTTTAAAAACCATGATTTATACAGTTTACTCTCATACTTCCTTACATTTTTCGGGAAATTACTTATCAGGGAAACACTTACTCACATAAATATATTTATCCATGTTCCTTTATTTTCTAGATAAAAAAGAAAATGGTTGTTTTGACCATTAAAAAAAATCATTATTAAAATTTAAAAGAGGATTTTGTCTCATCCAAGTGTTGGCAATTTACGGCCCCATGTGGGAAAGTTACTTATCCACCTAGAAGATGGTATCACTTATTGGGAAAAACAAATTTTCCATAGACTCCATCAAAAAAGAATATAGGTATCTTAATCGATGAGAATTAAAATCCAATTAACCAACTTCCTCCCTCTCAAAATCCAAAAAAAAGAACGGACCCAAGTGACCATCCAAACTAATGGATCATTGGCTAGTCTCTTATACTCCAATATTAGAACATCCATGGTGACTGCACCTTCAAGAGGTGAAGGAGCATCTTGCATTTAATTGTTGTTGCAAATTTAATTCAGCTTTGGTATATACAAGCTTGTGTGTTTCATAAATTCTTATTTTGGCCGCAGCCTACAAGTGCTTTTCCTGGTTTTCAAAATCGGATCGGATAGGACGGTCGAACCAAAAAAATCAAGAACTCGTCAGGTGACCGAATCCGTTTTACCCTAGAACTGTTATTTCACCAAAAACTGTTGATTTAGTTAGCAAACCACTAACTTGAGAAGTCGAACTCAATGTTCAAAAAATCAACACGTATCGGCCCATATTGGCCGATACATATCGTATTGAGAGCACCCCGATACGCCCCTATAGAAGGTGTATCAAGGTTCCGACTGGTTCAGGGGTTGGAGGAACCTTAAATCGGCCTCCCTAAACCGGTTTTAAAAAAACATAAGTACTGATATGCCCCTACCGGTGTATCAAGTGTATCAGTATTTAGAACCTTAATCAAACCGTTCGAACCATCCAACGGTTTTGGCTATTTTTAAATTTTTAAATTTTTTATCTTTTATTTTTTTGTCAGAACTGACCATTCATTCAATTCAAACGATTGGACCATTCGACCTAAAAACCGGACCCTTACCTGTTTGTTGTCCGATTCAATTTTAGAAACGTTGGTGTATTTCATAAATTCACCACAGATATGCGACCAATAATATAAATCGCCACTATTTATATCTGTCTTCTGTAAAATTAAGATGGTTCGAAACTTACTCTCTTCCAGTTTCATACAAATACACAACCCACCCTTCGACTTTGAGTCTTTGACCTCTACTGAAACCACCCTTTATGGATCATTCCCCTTGTTTTATATTACATATTACACTTTACAGGGGAATTGGGAATGGGGCAGGGAAAAGTCGTCATAAAATGCATAGTACCTACAACCACTCAATCTCTCACTTACCATCGGTTCTACAGCACAGATATCATATTCAGCTAATCCAAATTCTGCAAAGTGAGCATCAATTACTGATCATCACACCCCTTAGCATTGCAAGTGGTACTGATTGTCCAAATTCGGATTTAAATTTTGAATACATTAATAATGATCCGATAATTGAATCAAATACGAATCCACCCTATCCAATCCAACATATATATGCTAACATGTCTCTTTATATAAGCCTTCTTATGACTTAATTTTCTATATTAAAATTTATCATTACTTCTCTTTAATAAAATATTCTTAATCCCCCCCCCCCCTTCTCCCTCTTCAATAGTCAATATTTATAACATATTCCATCCCCCACTTAAATCTCTTATTTCCTATGAAATATCTTTGAAACGCTTTTGGCCCTCATATTTCTCCTTATGAAAGCTCTCTTATGTATTTAAGTTTTTTTATTAAAATATATAATTAGTTTTCTCAATAAAAACAGATTTAATCCACCCCCCCCCCCCAATTTCAATAGTTAATATTTGTAACACTATCCCTCTCCTCCCATTAAATCCTTAATTTTTTATTAAATTTGTTTGAAACTTTTTTTACCCACTTTTATAAAATATAGATTTAAATTAGATAAATTGGTTGGGATTAAGGGTCAACAACATCTAACACGGCATATCTTAATATAAAACTGGGCCCACCATAAAAAGTGAGACCTGCCATGTATTGAAATGTATGGTGTCAGATGTTCGTAGGGTGTTGGCAGGTGATCCTAACTCAACCCGAATTGGGATCACCTGCCAACAAAGAAAGTTCCAACATCTGACAATGCACATCTTGCTATAAAACTAGGCTCACCATAAAAGTGGAATCCACCATGTATGAAATGTATGGTATCAGATGTTGGTGGAGTGTTGAACTTATTTTGTTGGCAGGTGATCCTAACTCGGCCCAAAATCAAACTAATGTCAAAATATATCCTCAAGATACAAATACATCTCATAAAAAACCCTTTTAATTTTTTCAATTAAAATCTATCATTACTCCTCTCTAAAATCTTATCAGTTATTAAATCCCTCTATTTCCTCTTAAATATCTTTGAACCCCTTTTGACCTTCTAATAAATTTGAACCTCTAATTAAAAAAAAAAAAAAGCCAAAATTAAATGAGACTATTCTCTAATCTTATCATTTATCAAATCCCTTTTTTTTCTCTTAAATATCTTTGAACCCTTTTGGAACTTCTAATAAATTTGAACCTCTAATTTAAAAAAAAAAACGTAAAAGACATAAACCTATCTTCAGGTCTATGCTAAATACTAAGACCTCCCTTTTATTTTCAAAATGGACTAACAAAAATCCCCCTTCCATGAGCAATTTGTTAAGAATTGGTTGCACACATGTGAGCTCATGTGCCGTTTATCAAAAACCCAATATTATCCCTTTATAGCGGACTGATGGATTGGGACTTTGGGTTAGTAATGATGTTTCGACTTAAACAGGGGAGAAGAGAGAAGAATGAAGAAAGGAGAAGGAAATGAAGAGAGATATAGAGAGGTGGAAGATGGAATTACTCTGATTCTTAATCAGGAGGTTGAAGAAAGTAGATGAACAATGTTCCGTCCTGCTATGGTAATGACAACCGTCGTTGGTCAAGATTACAATGCAGCGAACAAATGGCAAAAGAACAAAAGAACCGATTAAGAAGAGTGGTGATTCAATTTACGTATTGGTAGGTGATATATGTATGTCCATTTGTCAATATAATTTCTATTTTCATTTTTTCCAGAACCTTTTTTTCTGGATAATAGTACGGAGTTCAAGTTTTCATGACTGTTCTATACTATGATGAGATTGCAGATGCTATAATAAACGACCAAAATGATTTCGAAGTTAAGATTCTAGGGTTTTAAAAATTAAACCTTTCGATGGAATGATTAATAATAGCTTTAGATCTAATTAAAACCTTGGGAAAAATTAAGAAAATATTAGTTTGAGAGATATTTTTGCAAAGTTAAATACGAAAAGCCTAAAATTTTCATTCTCTAACAGCCACCCATCTACAAAGGCTGTGATTTCACCTTTGTAATAGACGTAACTGATTTATCAACTTTGTAAATTACCCCTAGCAGCTTCCATCTCTGCAAATTCAGTGAAGAATTTGGCACACAAGATGATAATACAGGGTATCCATGTTCATAGACCGCTAACCGCTCGTAGCAAGAAAAAGAAGAGAACAAATAAGAACGATATGGTCCGAGAAGAGAACAATGAAGTAACAACCAGTTTCATTCATTTAATCGAAATAGCGATCACAAGGAGTGAAGGCGATTTGGAATTAACTAAAATCGTAGAAATGGAACCAATAAAAAGGATACAAGTCCCAAATTTACATACAAAATGCACGGTGAAAGAGAGAGAGAGAGAGAGAGAGAGAGAGAGAGAGAGATTGAAGAAAAGAAATCAAAAGCTCAGGCCTTCTTGGGAGATTTAGTAGCCTTGGTTGGAGACTTAGGCTCTTTGGTGGCCTTGTCAGTCTTCTTGGGCAAAAGAACAGGGTTGATGTTAGGGAGAACTCCTCCGTAGGCAATCGTTACACCAGCGAGAAGCTTCCCCAACTCTTCGTCGTTCCTCACTGCCAACAACACATGCCTTGGGATAATTCTGTTCTTCTTGTTGTCCCGTGCTGCGTTACCAGCCAACTCCAGCACCTAATCTCATCAAAACACAACCTTGCATTAACATCAAAATCGAAAAAATTCCCCGTGTGACTGGATTTTGAAGGGGAATTAGGAGGGAAAGGACGTAAGTGAAGCAAAAACCACCAGGATCCAAAGAAAATCCCATCAAACACATTTACGATTACAAAGAAACAAAACCAAGAGGACTACCAAGAATCCACACACAAATATGAATGGACAGAGGAATAATACCTCAGCTGCAAGATATTCAAGGACGGCAGCCAAATAAACTGGGGCACCAGTTCCGACACGCTGAGAGTACCGACCTTTCTTCAAGTAACGACCGATCCTTCCGACGGGGAACTGTAAACCAGCCTTCACAGACCGGGAGACGGGCTTCTTCTTGGGTCCACCTCCTTTCCTTCCTCCGGCACCCTTCTTGACCTTTCCCGTGTTCTCCATCTCTCAGACTTCTCGACGGCAGAAAACAAACGCTGAAGCACGCCGGATCAGTAACAGCGTCACACCAGAAATATGACGCCTATCCACACTTGTCCAAAGCGAACGTTTCGGAGGGTTGAGACCCTGTCGTCTGTTTTACAATTATATAGTCTTGATTGCCATCACTGCATTTTGGGATTGAGCACCTCAGCCGTTAGATCGTTACTTTAATCGACGGCTTTGGGTGTCTCGCGTACTGATCCGTGCATTTGTAAACAAACCAATAGAATTTGAGATTGGTTTTTCTCAGCATCTCTCCTCTTATCATCTATAAGCGGGGAGATGGAAAGGTGGAGGGAAACAAAAAAAGATGCTTCGGACGAATTAGATAGATAGTGGATAAGTCTGAATTGGGCCCCGCGTTCTACTTTAAAGATGAAAATCTCTAAAAGGTTCACCCCAAGATTAAGTGATGATTCCATGTGCACGCTCTCATTGAGTAATTAATGAGCGCTCCGATGTGTTCATCACATGCTGGTTCTGAATTTCGCAATAAAATTTGTGAAATTTCTGTTTTGTTGGCAATGAACACGTAGCTATGGATGCAAATGGATCGGATCCGATCCTAACATATATTATTCGGATGTACTTGTGTCGAGTTTTCGGATCGGATAATATGATCCGATTAAAAATTGATCGAATTTGAATCAGCCTCTTATCCTATTTAATAATAATCGATCTCAACTGATATATATATGTTATTTATTTATTTTATTTATGAATATATTCATATTGCAATTTTTTGTATTTTTTTATATTATTTATTTTTCATTAATGACTTAAATATACCCTTAGTTTTTAAAAAGGATTTATGGATTGACTCATTGGACTTAAACATACCCCGATTACTGAAACTTTATATGTAAATTCATTTAAAAAATTTAATATCCTATTTTACCCTTTTAACATATGAGAGTAATGAAATCTTATTGTTTGTTCATATATTCATTACCTACCCCATGTTTGTCGTGGGAAAAGTGAAAAAAAAAATCTTTCTTTTTATTAGATAAATCAAAATTAACTCAAATCTCAGTCCCAAATTAAAAGTTTCCCTTCCACATTGTATACATAACTATGCCCCATCATGCCAAAATTGTATTTATTTTTAACTAATATCTCTTCCCCAAAAGATCATGGCAATTGATGCTGAAGAAACCAACAGATGCGTTTTAATCATAGGATGTTGCCGCAGCCTCCATTTTTCCAAAGAAAAAAAATTAACACGTGAGTTGTCTTTTTGGTGGCATGGTGGATTAATGGGATGAATAAGCATGCAAACTGATTGGATCGGATTTGATATGGGGTATATTTGAATCTAATTTGACATTGTTCATGTTGGATTTGAAGATTCAATCCGATCTGATAGGACACAATTTGAATTGGTAAGTCAAGTCTTCATGTTGGATTTGAAGATTCAATCGGATATGGTAGGACACGATTTGAATTCAAGTCTTATTGGTAAGTCAAATCTTCGGATCAAATCTGACTTATTTTCCTTAAAAATTAATAAATTATTAAAATAAAATATAAAATATACTAATTTAAATACAATTAAAACAAAAAATACATGTATTTTTTAATTATTTTCATCATATATATACATTTTTTTATAAAAATAAATAAATAATATAACAATTTATAAAATTTATAATATAAATAATATATTTATAAATATATAAATAAATAACATATATATATTATTTATATGTAGATTTATATCTATAAATATATAATATATATTGAATCGAATAGGGGGTGATCCGAATTCGAATATGATATAATTTTATCCAACCTGAATGTCCAAAACAAAGGGGTGATCTGAATCCAATCAAATATGATCGGGTATCAGATTCCGATCCATTTGCGCCCCTAGGGATTGACATGGGAGTGGGTAGCAAGAGGACTGGGAAAGCATAGCACTGCAATCGACCTCTAAAACCTATCTTACCATATTCTGGTCAAAGGTTGGAGGGGAGAAGTGATATTCTCTTATACTTGAAATCTTATTCGGATTTGTCAATTTTTTTTGTTATTTTTTAAATTTTGAAATAAAATATAAAGGGTAAAAGAGTCACAACGTATTTTAAGTCTTTTTGAACCAGGGTTCAACTATGATGCCAGGAATATATGATATCGTAAACACTTACAAACAATCAACCGACATCATAAAAGTAATAGCCAATCAGGTGGGTTTTCATCAAATTCATAGGGGGTTGTGATTGGTCAAATGCTTTCTTTATACCAGTAATATCTTTTCCTTATCATAGACTTTCCCTTTGAACAATTCAATGTTTCAGTCACTTAATGAAAACTCAAAGTATGTTTAAGTATTTTACCCCTTTCCTTATACTAGTAAACGTGCATATGCTTTGAAAGTGGTAATTCTATACGATGATAATGATTGTAACAATGTATCCAAAAAAATCTATAAATATGTATTTTTATTTTTTGTTTTTACATGCTTCTTGTTTTTCAATATTAATCGGATGCATATTGCAAAATACAAATTTGATTGCATAAGCACATCATCTAAATATGTGGTGATCGGATTGAGTTTTGAAGTTTCAAGTATCATTGACATGTTTACATGCTTGGTTAAATTATTTCGTTCATAATATTTTTATCTTTTTGGTGTTTTTTCTATTCATTTATCAAAAAAAATGTAAGATTTAAATAGAGGGAATTGAATGATGTGAAAATTAGTAGTTCAATATACAATTTAAACTTCACAATTAAATAGAGACTAAATTAAAAAATGAGTATTTTAGTCAAAATAAAGTTCCATGGTCTTATTTATATTTTTAATAATAGTGTAAATATAGTTTATAGATATGTTCAATTTTTTATATGTTTGTTTTATATTTCTATGTAAAAATAATTATCATATGTCACATTTACTTTTTGTTTAATATGATAATTAATTAATATTATACATGTGCGTGGATTTTTTTTGCAACATTTATGTATTTTTGTTTTATTTTTGTATTTTTATATTTTATTATTTATTCATGACATTAAATGTTAATACATTTGACCCAAAAGTTGAACTATTGATCTTTGCCAAATAGTAAAATAATTTTATTTTTGGTTAGTTCTAAAGTATGTATTTCATTTTCATTATCAATAAAAATATTTTTTATTACACTTGTTTTTAATTTGATTAATAAAAGTATCATAAATGTGTCTAGTTTTTCTACATTTATGGATATTTTTAAATTTTAATTACCTAACTATGAATTTGTAGGTTTGTCAATTTGATTTGAATGGTTTAATTACTTAGTCGTCACTTGGATAAAGATTGTTTTTGTTTTCTAGCTAATTTTAAGATATATGGGTTTACATTGTAAAAAATATTGATATAGATCTAATTAGTACCATTTATTGGTGAAAATGACTTAAATATAGGATTTAATAAGATAATATGGGAGTTAATACATTTAAGTATAAGACTTAATGAAAGGGGATTAAATGAGGTGGAAAATAATAATTAAAGTTACATTTTCAACACTTACAATTAGAGATGTAATAAATAGACAAATATGGACATTTTAGTAGCTATCAAAAGTTGGCATTAAAGTTGTAATAAAAAGACTTGCATACCCTTTATCAAACAACGAAATAGAGGGTAATTTTAGTCCAAAAAAAACCCACTATGCATCGGCGCTTTTATTTATAGTATAACTCTTTTTTTTTCATTTGTTCATTTATCAGAAAAATGTAAGATTTAAATAGAGGGAATTGAATGAGGTGAAAAGTAGAAGTCCAATTTACAAAATTTAAACCTTACAATTAAGTATAGATAATTCAAAAAATGAGTATTTTAGTCAATGTTTTAAAAATCGGGCCAAACCAGATGGTTTAACCATTTTGGCCCAAGAACTAGTTAGGTTAGTGGTTTTGTTTTGGCCCTAAACGGCTATTTTACCAAAAAAAAAAAAACGTTGAAATTGTCAATGAACTGCTAATCAAGATAGTTTAACTGTTAAAATGTTTGGCACGATTAACAGTTATCGGATTGCTTTCAAACTAATTCTAAATTTTTATTTATTTTAAAAATAGAAATTATAATATAAAAAATGATAAAAGAAACTTTCATATATCAAAATATTGTTTGATTATTCCCAATGACCAATTTTAGTTATGTTTTTTAGTTATTCCATTTTGATTTAGAGTTTTCTCATTTTTGTGATTCTTTTTAAGCTGTAATAACAAAAAATTACAGCTCCAGTTAGGGGTGAGCATTCGATTTTTTCGGTTCAAAACCAAACAAAAAAAAAAGAAATTTCAAAAACCGAATTAGCTATATTACAAACCGAATCCAGAACCGAAATACTTGAAAACCGAATAAATTGAACCATTTTTTTTCCAGTTATTTCGGCTATTTCGGTTCTAACTGAAATATTTTTGTATTGTTATTTAACTTTCAAGAAGAAGAAGAAGTTAATAAATACCTGTTGGCTGTTATAAGCCTGTAAACTGGCGGTGAAGACTGAAGAATAAGAAGAACCTAAGAACTCTGCTTGAGTGTAGAGTTCCTGCCTAAACTGCGGCAGTCAGAAGCCGGATGGCGGTGAAGACTGAAAAAGAAGAAGAAGAATCAAATAACTCTGCCTGGGTGCAGAGTGCCTACCTGAACTGCGGTAGTCGGAAGTCGGAGTTGGAAGAAGAAAAAGAATCGAAGAAGACTGTAACTTGTTGTAATTGCGGCAGTCGGAAGTCTGCCTGAGTGCAGAATGCTTGGAGGTTGGAGCTATCGGGCTGGGAGTCTGGGACTTGGGATGATTCTCGATCTCTACCTCTTTGGAATCTGATATGCTCTTGCTCTAAAGTCTAGAACAGATGATGAGATGATAGACGAACAGTGAAACTGCCAAACTGGAAACTAAAATGTCTACAAACGCCGCAGTGAGGAAGACAAATAGTCTCTCTCTAATACGTTAATGCAAAATTGCCTATTTTTTGCTAATTCGGTTAATGGTTGGTCTTATCTCATCGATTTCACTCTTCCATTATAAGTGTATGTATTAATTAATTAATTTAATAAATATTAATATAAAATAATTATAAAACTAATTCATTTTTTTCGTTAACCAAATTGGGAAATATGGTAATCGAAACCGAAAACCAAAATAAACAAAAACTGAATAAAATAATCGAACCCGTCCGAAAATGAATAGACCAAACTGATTAAACCAAAACTGAAAATTTGGTTCATTTTTTCAATTTTAACCGAACTATGCTCACCCCTAGCTCGAGTGAAGAAATTGAAAAATTGATGCAAGAGATGGGACATCAAACACTGATCTTATATTAAAATATGAGATATACAAATGAATCAAATGATTTTGGATTTGATAGAAATTTAGAGATATGGGAGAGATGTAAGAAGAGGGCAAGCAATGTTATAGCGACAGTTGAATCATTAACTCGGAAACCGGAAGCCAAAGCGGTTCCGTTTTGGGGTTGGTTTTTAAAAACATTGATTTTAGTCAAAACAAAGTTCTACAATCTTGTTTATATTTTTAATAATAGTGTATATATAGAATTATAGATGTGTTCAATTTTTTCTATATTTGTTTTATATTTCTGTGTAAAAATAATTTGAATACGTCACACTTACTTTTTTTTTAATATGATAATTAATTAATATTATACATGTGCCTTAGTGTTTTTTGCAATATTATATATTTTTTTCATTTTTATATTTTTATATTTTATTAATTTTTATTATTTATTTATGTCATTAAATGTTCATACATTTGACCCAAAAGTTGAATTATTGATATTTACCAAATATTAAAATAATTTTATTTTTATTTATTCTAAAGTATGTATTTAATTTTCATTATTAAGAAAAATAATTATTTTTATTGACCATCCTTTTCTCGAAGACATGTCCGATGCCATATTATCCTCCAAAAATCGAAATCACCTAAAAATCAGAGAATCAACAAAAAATTGTGATCCCTCAAGATGAGATGATGTCAAGGATTTTATTTTTTTCGATTTCCCATAAATTGCAAAAAGCAACCAACCAAACAGATTGAAAAATCATGGATTCTTTTTTATCCCATGTGTCTCTGACGGTAACTTTGCTTGATTTTACAAGTCATTGTTTATGTATTGTGCACCCAACCACTAGTAGTCTAGTAATGTTCTCTCTCATGGAGTCCCATTAGAAATTTGAAAGCTCCAACAATTATTTGAAAAATCTAAAAGCAAAATTTATTTATCTTTTTTTTTCCAGCTCCAATTTACGTTTATAGTATATTATTTTTTACCACAAAAGGATTAAACTGAGATTTTAAAAAATCATATGGATCATGTGATTTATCACATGCGAATAGATTGTAATAGTGCACTAACGATATGAATATATTTAATTAATTGCCAAAAAATTAAAGGCAATTTAAGGGGATGTTTGGAATCATGGCTGTTTTTCAAAAAAACGGTGCCATGCCGGATCTATATAGGAGTTTCAGCAAATACCCATGTATTTCATTGTTTGGTTCAGTCAATTATTAAAAAAATTGGACATGCTTTGAAAATCGGGACCCTACCGATGCATGAAACGCCAAATTCGGTGAATTGTTTCCCTCAACGGTGCTTACCTGTCAGCACATCCATGAAAAACGGTGATGAAAATCACCTTACCAAACAGCATACTGTTGCTCATTGTCTACGTGGCAGAAGTGTTTTGTTTTTTTTTTTTTTTTTGTGAAAAATGGGTCTTGAAAGCATGAGCATTTTTTCTTGAAAATCGGTCCAAAAAAAGGCAACGCTTCCAAACACCATGTAAGTTTTTTATGAGACAATTAAGAAAATTGGCTAAGATGTTTGAATCGTAATATACATGTAAAATTTAATAGGACTCAGATCTAAGTGTTTGGGATAGATGGATCGATGTAGTTTTTTTTAGAAAATGGTGTCACATTAGTACTGTATCGAGAATCCTTGTTTTTTTTTTTTAACACCTATTATTTGGTTAGCCATTTTTTTCGAAAAACGTTTACTCAAGCCATGCCTTAGAAATCAGAAAGGTGTGGTATGAGAATATATCCTGTTTAGTATTTTTCCCTTTTTTTTCCTACTTTTGCTGAGGATAATTTCTGATGTGGTTTTCAAAAACGCCTATATATATGACAGCAACAATAATGATAACAAATAAAAAAACCTAAGAAATTATATAACACCGTTTTTATGAGCAAACGCCTATCTAGGGGTGCTCACGATAAGGTTAATCGAATCATGGGCCTATTTTTTAGATCAAATAGTAACTAAAACCGAACTGAAGCTTATCGGTTAACCGGCAGTTTGGTTCATCGGTTATATAAAATAAGGAAAATTCCACTTTAGTACCTGAATTTTGGGGGTAGTGTCAAGTTAGTACACGAACTTTCAAACGTGTCACTGCATTACCTAAACCTTCAAACAATGTCAAATTGGTCCCTGCTGTTAACCAATGTTCTAAATATCGATATAGACTGATACGCCGGTAGGGTGTATCAGCCTGTATTGATGCTTTTTTTTTTGTGTTTTATTTACTTATTTTTCAAAACTGGTTTAGAGGGATCGGTTTAATTCCCGACTACCCCCTGAACCATGGCCTGACTCGATACACCCCTTGTAGGGCATATCGGGAAAGCCCTGATACGATATGTATCGGCTGATACAGGTCGATACATAATAATATTTTGAACATTGCCATTAACCAACCATCAATTATCTGTTGAAATGTCAAAACTATCCTTCAAAAGAACATTGTTCATTAGCTTCTACCTTTACTGGTTATCTTCAAAGAAAAAGAAAGAAAAAATAAAATATGATAAAGAGAAAAAAACAACTGAAATCAAAGAAATAACTAGATAATAATATATTTCAAATCTAAAGGTAGAAGACGATAATTTCATTAGTCTAGAATCTCAAAGACCTCAATCGATTGATTACGTGTAATAAGAAAACAAACAAATAAGAGGAGAGTAGATCACCCTTCCCCTAATCGGAAGATTTGGCGACGAACTTACCAGAGCAACTATGGTGATATCAAGAGCCAAATTTCTGAAAGGTATGACGCTGATATTCAAAACATTCAAGTGGAGATATTCCATCTCACCCAGTGCTCTCACCACAACTCCTTTCTGTTTTTCGCAATGATTTCTTATGATCATGTTATTGTTCGAGACTCTCACGTCAATCTTCGGGAGCATGTCGTCATCATAGCAACATCTGCCAAAGCTCTCGTACGAGAAACACTTGTCATCTTCGACCAACATCTGAGTTCTTCTAACCAACACAACCGATTCCTCTGTTTTCTTCTCGGCCTGTGCTTCTAATGTATCGGAATGTTATCTGTATATTAGCTGTATAACAGCTTTGTATAGCAAGTATTAGTTATTTATTTTAGGTAGGAGATTGGAAGGTAGTGATTTACTTTCTTGTTTAGGCTGCTGATTTTCCTTCTTGTTTAGGATGGATTAGTTAGGGCTGTAATTTTATTTATACGTGTATGTTATTTGTGAGTAAAAAGATCAAGAAGCAAGGGTTTCATTCCTGAAATATTGTTTCTCATAATGTCCTCATTCGCTCTTACAGTTGTTTCAAATACTTGATAGCGTCTCCAAAGACAGAAGTCTTATCCAGTTGTTACAACCACAAATTATAAATTTCCAAACAAATTCTTGATTTTTTGTTACTTAACGCTATAAGTTTTTCTTAAGAATATAAAGCCTAGCTAGTCTCTGACAGAACGAATTAATATCAGTGCCTGGGAACCTTCTTGAGGCCAGGAACAATTGCTGAGAAAGCTATGAAGTGCTGGCTGAACTTCTCTTGTCGCCTCCTCTCTGCTATTACATGATCTTGCATCGGCCGCGTCGTCGCCGGGTTCACCCTCTTAGTCCCATGCCCGGGTTTGGATGCATAATTTTGATCAGAAACGTGGGAGGGGAAGAGCATGTTCGCCGGTGACATTGCCTCCTCCTTCAAGTTTACGTTACCGAGTGGATTTCCGTACGACTGATGAGCGTGATCACTCGCCGTGATGCAAGAATTTTGTTTTCCGTGGTGCAATAATTCCAACCGTTGGTCTTGAGCTACTTTTCAGGTCTCTCGAGCCTAATCTCTAGGTCACGTCCTCTGCATCGTGGTTGCACCAATGCAAATTTAACATGTCATTGGTTGGTAAGAGAGGTTGAACGCTGAAATTAATGCCCCCTTTTTTATTTTATTATTTTTACTATGTTTTGAAAAACTCACCAATAGTCTATTACTTATTTCATTTCTCTCGTCCTCCCTCCTGTTCAAGAGTTCATATCGTTTGCCCATCATTCTTTTCTCTCATCCTCCCCGTTCTACATCGACCACCGGCGACGGTTGTGTCATCGGACATCGACCGCCAGTGATGATTACTCTCTCTCTCTCTCTCTCTCTCTCCCATTTTTCATGTTTCCTCTTCTTCCCTCTTCCTTTGAATCGGAAACCTAGCACTTTGTCTAGGCCACTGCTGCAATCATCAACACTGCTGTAACCACCGGGCATCGGACAAAGCACGAACAATAGGTTACAATGTAGTGTACTTCTTTGTTTTCTAGCTGCAATTGGATAATGACTTTGTTGAAGTCCATACATACCAAGTGGGACTCTATTTGACTACTGAGTATTTAGTTCCATCAATTAATTTAATTAGTCCCATTAGATGATGAAGATTTGCAATTAGATGATCATGATGGGCAGCAATTTACCGGTGAAGGGGGCATATGAATTAGATGTCAATCTCAAGGCTGAAAAGTAACAACCTATGGATATGAGAAAAATGAGATATTCCCTTCTTTTACCTTCCTTTGTTAATTTCCACCCATTAACAAATGTTCAACCCCAGCCTGCCCAATTTGCACCTCTACTTTGTTCCTTTATTCATGAAATTTGTTTTTCTAATTTTTTGGATTTCTGAATGTAAAATTATTGTTCGAGTACATGAATGCTGCAACCTTTAAGAAATTGCTATTTTTACATTAATAAGTAATTACGAATTATTACTTAACAAAAATAATTACGTGAATTAATAAAATAAGTAATTAATTACGTAATTGACAGCAATCGATGATAGCAGTTAGAGATTTGTTTAGAAGCATTATCAAAATGCTCTTATCTCCGAATGCTTTTTATCTTTCACTTATAATGATTAATGATCCATATAGTCACAGATTCACATACACAAATATGATTCAACAACAACGAAGCTAACTAATTTGGTCAGCAATAATAAACATTCGTTAAAGAAAAGTGGGTTTTAAAGGTTCAGCTTGGAATTTAGATGCTAAATCCAGATATACACACATTTTGAAGTTCCTATCTATGTTGTTGGAATCATGTTTTCAAATTTATAGGTCAAAGTACCAAAAAAGTTATATAAAAAAAAATCAAAATCTGCTATTCTTTCTAAGCTAGTTTGTATATCACACGTTTCTTCAACGTCTTGACACAATCATCAAGGTTGTGTATTGACCAAACACAACCCAAAGGAGATATTTAATAATCTTTCATTCCCATATGTATTGATTAGAATCCCATGGCTGCATGGATGCACAGACCAATCATGATGCTTCAATATGTATTGAGATCCCTCTCCATATATATCAATACATTGCTTTGTATTCTGTATACCGAAATCAAGTACAAATTAAAAGATAAGAAAAACATAAGAAAACAAACAAATAAAAGATTATTGTTTCTATTGAATTCAACTACCTCAAATGAACTTAAAGTTGATGATATTAGAGGAGTATATAACCTATTATAAGTATGAAAAGAAAGAATAATAAACGTTTAGGTGGTTGGCCACGTTTAAGTATCTTTGCAACAAATCAACACACAGTCATCCAAGAAGTTGATAAGCTAAGAAGTATATAGATTTGGGTCATTTATGAAATGGTCAATAATTAAGGAATTTGGTAGATTAGGTATTTCACTTGACAAGTAATATTAATACTACTCTAAATTTGTATAAATATCATAAACAGTCTCGTTAAACAGGAAATATAATCAGACCAGTATTAGACTATACCAAAATTTAATGATGGATGCATTCAACCATCATTCAACCCAAACCCTAGGATGAAGTAGCCCTCCCAAACCCCAACATTCAACCAACTTTTTTGACTATAATTCTTTTAAAAAGTCACAAAGAAATATTATTGGTATCTATAACTAAGTGGGATGAGAAGGGATAAGGGTTTGATGTAATACATCAGTGGGAAGACCATTGGGATGAACATTGAACAACTAAAATCAGGTATGCATATAGTGAAGCAAAAAACTAGATACGGTTTAGATATAATGGTTCAATTGGGAGAAGCAAAAAATGTTAGAAAAAAGCAAAAATATTGATTCCTTAATTATTGCATCAAATAATTATAAAAAATATATAATATTCATAAATATATATAAAACACATATACCAGTGAGTTTGGTTAATCACCTATTTTTTATATTAACTAACTAAAATCGAATTAATATCTTTGATTTTTTAAAAATACCAAACCGAAACTTAACTGATTGATTCAACTAACCAAAATTTCTGTTCAATTTCGATTGATTTTTGGGTTCGGTTCCATTTTTCCAAATTTTCTTGCTCATCCCTACGCCCATCAGAAAACGGCATCGATCAAACAATCGGATCTGAACGGCCAACCATTACTAGTATGAAATAATCGGGTTCGGATCACAGTGGGTCTGGATGTCCATTACTGAGGCGTTGACACTTGAGAGCCCCACGAGGCCACAATAGCGAAAGGCCGAAGGATAAATAAAAGTAGACTTGACTTCGATGAAAGGTACGACAAAGCATGATTTACTGTATTAATAGACACGTGTGCGTATTGGATTGGGGCCATTAGGCTTTTCTCGGTAAACCGGTGTGAGCACGGTCTTGTGAGATCAAATCTGATTTCTACCCAAGCCGATAAACCCGTCTGTACACATAAAAGTCGCGTCATTTCTCCGTCCTTCGGTGCCCGCGAATAAGTAATATCCACTCTTTTATCTCCTTCCATGTCGATCGGAATAGACGCTGTGGGATTTTCGCAACACGTTTCCTCCTCTGAATTTAAAAGAGGGGGATGCGATTGTTCTTGTTTTCATTAAATTGATCGGAGAGGTTTGTCAATATCCTGGGTTGATTCGATTTTGTCCATTCTTTTGCAACTGCTCGTTTTGGTTAGTCTTTTAGATCTTTCAGTCAAGCGCTTCAAAGAGCATCGACCATGCCTTCGGTGCTCGGAGAGTTCTTCCACCGGCGTGAAGAGATGATTCCTTCGGTGACCTCTTTTCATGGTGGTCCATGTTCACATTGTCTGAAACAGTTTGAAAAATGGAACCGTCGTGCTAATTTCAGTTAACGTTTGGATAAGAACGGCTATCACATTATCCTCTTCCTCTTTTCTTACCGTCTGAACGAGACAAAGGAATTATAGATCATACTATAAACCGGTTATTGAATAATCTCACTCCGTTTCTTCTTTAAACCGGTTGAACCAGTATAATCCTCCAAGGGAGTTGGCAATACTTGTTAAATTGCAGTTTGAGTGGATTCAGTCATTTTTCTAAGGACGTGGATCGTGGTGCTTCTGGCTTTCGCTATAGAAGAGACCTCTTTTCTTTCAAATCTAGAGGTAATTTTTTTTTTCATTTTCTTTTTTCTTTTTTCTGTTGTCATTTAGGCTAATTGTTACGTTTTTTTTTTTGATAAATAAGCTAATTGTTACGTTACTCTGTGAATTTAAAATGCATCCTAATTTTCTTGATTTTAATAGAACCGTGTTTAATATTATTGGGCTTATCTTTGCTTTTCGTTATAATTCCGTAAAATAAATGCCGTAATTTCTGCTCGATCCTGTCGTGTATAGGATGAATTATAAACGGTGGTATGTAATTGCAAAATTATTCTGTTTTCAGTAGTGTGGTAGTGAATCATCAACGTGGCACACGTTCAGAGGGGGGAAATTGCTTTGGATATTTCTCTTCACCCAGGGCAGAAAGTTACACGAGTAAAACGTTGTTTTTTGTGTTTAGGATGAACTAGTTCTCTTCACCAAGAATAGAAAACTACTTGAATCAAAAGTTGTTTTGGCACCAAAAATACATAGAGATTAAAGAAGAAAGAAATTGTCACATATGAAAAGAATCCATACAGAAACATTTGTTAGGAGTCCCATATCTCAAATTTGTATGGTAGTTTAGAATTTTAGATAACACAATCCGGTTTTGTAAAATCTTTTCTGGAGTAAAAGAAAAGGGAAAAAAACTACTCTGATGAAAACATTTGCCTTGATAATATCCTACACCCAAAATGCTGATAAAAAAAAAATACCCTACACCCAAAAAAGAAGAGGACAAAATCTTTCTTTTATTGACTTTTTTTTTTTTCTTTTTCTTTCTTTAAGATTTTATATATTATTAGGACCTGCCCCTGATCCCATTTATTTTCAAGCAGTAGAGCAGCCCAAATAACTTATGATCATCCTTTTTAATTAAGCCTTGTGGGTCCTTCATCAATTTTAGTTTGTGAGCTCAATAATCTTACTGTTCGGGTTGTCTGGAATTCAAATTTTGGCTTTGTCAATGAGCTTACTGTTGAACTAATACAATTTTTGTTTGTTACATTGGTGATTTAAACATATTTTTTGTGCATTATTAATCTAACTACAATTACTAATTCAAATTCAACTCTGAATAGTAGTATAGTAAGTATTACTAATTCAATCTGGAGTTCAATGATAAAGCTGAGATAATTGTTAACAGTTGGGAAGAATTGCAGGGAGCAATCAACCATTTCAGAGATAAGCCAGTGGAAGATGGAATTGTCATTGAAGGAAATAAGTATGTTGAAGGGAATAGGGAGATTGGCGAGAAGCAAACACCTGAAAGAGAGGGGGACAATACTTATCAAACACAAAGAGAAGGGGATGATGTTGAAGGCATAGCAGAAGTTTATGAGATAGGTGAGGGTGGAGGAGGAAGTTATAAGAAGGGAAAGAATGAATTAGTTGAAATCAGGAAGAGGGAAACAAGGGAGAATAGCCCAACAGGCTCAGGTGTGAGGGTGTTTAAAAGGAAAAGGTAATATAGAGCGAGACCTTTGCAGGAAAAGATTGGAAGTGTTGTTGTCTGAGAACTGTGACTCAAGTGATGAATAAAGTGGCAGTAGACGAAACTCATGGAATTCAAAGATCAATTGACTTAGATGTGATTGTAAATGCAGAGGTAGAGGTAAGCAAAACTCTGGGTTTTATTAGATGACAGGAATTTGCAAGAAGACCTTTTAAAGAATTGGAAGATAAATTTAGGATGCTCATGATTGAGAATGGTCGGGAATGTACTGATGAAGTGAAAACTAAAGGGGAGAAGGATCAAGGTAATGTGAGTTCAGTTGGAATTGCAGGGACTGATAATAGTCAGATTGGAGAGACAGCTTCTGTCCATATTTTCAAGAAGAATGCAGTGCATTAGAGTTAGAGAGAATCAATGCCAATTCAAAGGATAGCTAAGTTGCCCAATGCTGTTAAATGCTTCAGAAGTAAAAAGGAATATTTACACATTCAGGTTTCAAATATCTACCTGAGATGAAAATGAGATTATTTAGTGTCGGACCTAGTAGGAAGGTGAGGAAAGCAAAGAAAGGGAAGTTGACGAGTTAGGTTGTTCCTTGTCTACAGTCTGAAGCAGTAAAAAATTCAAGCAAATTTTAGAAGATTTTAGTGGGAGTCTCTGTAGTGATGCCCCTGAAGTTGCTGTTGATATGTTGATTGGGGGGGGGGGGAGTTCAGTGATGCGAGTGTTGTGGGCCTTGTGGCAATGTTTGTAGTGTGATATGATCTATCATGGGGTGTTGTTAGTGTGTGTTTTTCTTTTTCTATTTCAGTTATAGGGGTTTTTGTCACTGTGTTCATTGTTGTCTTGTTGGGGGGTGAGGTAGATTGAAGGGGTTATAATTTTTTTACATGGGTGATATCTTATCCTCTTTGTATCCTTGTTTCTTTTTTTTTTTTTTTTTTGATAAATAATTCTTCTTTCTTTCATAATGAATTTTTCTTTTTTGTTTATTGCCAAAAAAAGTCATGCATATTTCCCAATACTTTATGACCATACACCTTATCAGAAGACTCAGTCATAAAAAAGAACAAGCTTTAAGAACAATGCAGAGATATTATCTTCAAAACTTGTGCACATTATTGCCCATGGGTTCTTAGGAATAATATGCTTATCATTATCTTATTGTTGTATATAACTAAATAATATATTTAATTTATAACAAAACAATCTGAGATATGTGCCATTATGTATGCTACTGGTCTATATATGTTAGTGGTTTGGTAATATTCATCTATTAGTTGATATTTGTGAGATTGACTTGTATGTGCCACCTGCCTTGGGTAATGGATATTTTCTAGGTAATAAGGGTTGGGAAACTAGTGGCCTCAACTGGTTAAGGATTTCTTAATATATACACATTGGGGGAAAAAGAAAAAAAATTGTCTATCTCATGCTGTGAACGGATGGAGATAATCTTACATAACAATGGCACCAAGGTGAAAGGGTTGCATCTAATCTGCCCCTTGAGCATTTGAGGCATGAACCTATTATGCAACTTATTTTCGGTCCAAGGAAGGTACATGGTTTTTTGTAAGGTTGCTCCCAAATTAATGTTCTCTGTATGGTTGCAATACCTTTTGCAGTTAGTGTGCAGCGGTCTAATTTTTCTGTTGTATAAACAGACACTCCTTTTCTTTTCAGCATTCATCTGGTGTTCTTTTAACTGCTTTACCGTGGTATTTGCCATTCAGTGGAATTCTTATCCAGTTTATTGCATACTTGTATCTAATCTTCTTGTGCAAGTCTCTTTGCAGTATAGAGACTCTTTTAACCATGTGATCATGATGCTTTGTGGCTATGGTGTAAAATAGTCTTTCATGGGTAATTTCTCTTTTAGTTGTCTATGGTATAAAGTTTATATATATATATATATATATATATATATAGTTTGTAGAATTTTTTTGCTTGTGCATGTTGATAAACTTCTCAGCTGGATTTTACCATGTCGAAGTTATTGAGTCAGGTGCATTATGGTGGGGGTAAACAATAATTATTGTTGGAGCTTAACTATTTATCAGTGAATTGCATGATTTTTGTTTTCCTAATATGAGTATTTTGGCAGTGCTATCTCTGTAGCACCTGGTATTATCAACGGACGGTCAAGTCTTAACCAGTGGCACTGTAATCGAATGGGAGATAGTTCAGTAGTAGAACTTGAAAGTGCACTTAATGAGGTCTTAGATATTCATGATGATCAAGAATTGGTATCAGGCTGTTTTCCACCTTCAGGTGGGGATGAGATATACCAATCAGATGACAAAATGTCGGGGGAGTTGAAAATTCATCAGCCTAATTCATTGGTTTCAACTACTCAGAAAGGCTTGACAAAAAGTATGACATTTCCATGTTCTGGAATAACATGTTCTGCATATATGGATGGGAGAGAGGAGATAACTGGTGCAACATTGCATGGCCATACTGAACCTTGGAATCCAGCCTGCACTCGCTCATTATCTCTGCCTGTAAGTTTGTTCATTATTAGTCTGTATGTTGAAGTTCCTCCTCAAGGTTAAAAGATAACTCCTGAATCCTGATTGTTTATGTTTATCAGCTTTATTTCATTTATTCTGGATGTGGTTCACTTCATAAGTGCTGGTATCTTTCCAAAATAAAGCATTCATGAAAATTAATAGTTTAAATGGTTACCTTACCTTTACATAAAAAAAAACGTTGTTTTATATTCTACCCTCCACACCACTATGACAACTGATGTTGAACTTAAATATGTTGAGCTTTGATTAGCAGGAACCATGTCTTCACCAATGAGATTTTCTCACCAATGACCCGTTGTTGAATTGGTTGCACAGTATCCCTTGGTAGGTGGCATGGGTTCAAACCTGCCTGTGGATTGGCAGGCTCTTCATGTTATGCTACTGGTGCCATGTGCATCCCGTCACTAACCCTTCCAACCTACTGAGTAGGTTTAGTGTATGCATCTCACCCTTGGGGACCAAAGCCGCATTAGAATACACACACACAGTATTGAAAGTTGGGGAAAGATTTATTAATAAAAAGGTTCTGTGACCTTTATATGAACTGGATTTCATATTTTATAGAAGGAACATTATTATGCAATGTTGTTCCGGGCCTTGGGAGGGGTAGACCGGGTATGAACCTTTTTTGGGGTAAATTACTGGGCATTACCTAGCCTTCGGTATGTTTTACACACAATGGCTGCTCTCAGATTCCAACCTGCTACCTTCCACTCATCAGTTGTCACTTGGCGAGTAATTTTACCATTGCTACAAGAAGTGGTTCCTAATTTCAATTTTATATTATTGACCCAAAAGTTCATAATAATGACCATATGGAGGTATCTCATTACCTGGATTATGTTGATGCCGGATTGTCTGACACTATGCAGCTATATCTGACATGGAAACAGTAGTGTCTATGAACTCTATATCTATATAATGATTAGTGATTGAGATGCCAAAGAGTTGCAAGTTAAATTTTATACAGGGCACCTTGAAAAACTAGTTGGTTTGGCTTCCTAGTTCTTATGTGAAAAATTGACTGGGTGAAAACCACCCATGATATCCATGCAGTTCTTGGCTATTTTGGAACAGACCGCCAAACTTTGCTTCCAATTCCCAAGTGGAGGTCATTAGCCCTGAGGTTTTATAGTTACTTTGATGTGTTGTTAACAATTTCTACCTTTCTACCTTTCCTTGTTTATATGCCTAGCTCTCTCAGACACCTTTGAAGCTTGTGTCTGCAATGAAAGGTAGCCGTGAAAAGCAGGGTATAGCTTTGAAGAAGTTGAATGTGACATGGGCTTCTGATGTGTTTGATCCACCTGCTACGTCCCTGTCGCGCACCACCGTGAAGAGTCACATCCACCATCATTCCAGAGGGGGGAATAACAAAAATGGAAAAGGCAAGCACAAACACAAGGGCAAATCTTCACGAGGTAGCGATGGTGAGAAGAAACAATATCGAAAAGTTGTCACGGACACGCATTGCAAGCCGCCGGTTGGTGAAAGGTTGCTCTTAGGCGGTTTTTGTCAGTCGAGTGTCGAACTTGTGGACATGGCGGTCACTGGTCAGGAATCCAAGTGCGGCAGTAGCTTCCTGAGGACGTCATTGGCTAAGCAGCATATCTCGGTTGCGGAGGCTACATAAACATAATTTCCCTTCCCTACAGTTTGCCTCACGGGCATTCAGTGTGAATGTCTGTATGTCGTACTTTCTGAGTTTCTTCTTATGGTCCGATCTTGTTGAACGGCTAAAGGGATGGACACCATTTGTCATGAGCGTTTCGGCTTAAAAAATAAAAAACCCATTTGTCAGCTCAAAAGACTGGGATTTCTAGCTGTCTGTTTTGGTGTCCTTGTACAGGAATGGAAACCACCATCCTGTATGTGTAAAGGTGGATATCCAGTCTCACCGGTCAGCTCATTGATCCATCCCTCATCTACCACCAGCATCTCCGTCTCTCATCTCTCTGTTTTGATGTCCTCATTCAGGAGGAGAAATGAGCTTCATCCCAAGTGACGGCCACGCATATAACTGAATTTTTACTAATTCAAAATATTTTAACCTGTTGTGCAGTAAAATGAACAACGAAATATCTGCTACAAGATACACGCAATTGTTAATGCACGTAGGATTCCCATATTTTCCCAATTCAATCTGAAAAAAGGTTTTATCTTCAACCCCAAGCAGGAAGAAGTAAAAACAACACTAGTAAATTCAGTGGTGCAAGGCTGCAAGCGATTCCCAATTTTTGTATGGCCACTGAATTTTTCCGAAGGATACCAACTCTAAAATAAAGACTCTAATTGCACATTTGCACCCATGAACAAAGTTTTATTTGGTTGGGACAGATCTGGAGGTTCTTTACTTCCGAAACAATCTATGGTCTCAACTATTAAGGTTAAACTACTTTCCTAATGGCAGTACATTTCAGCCAAACTCATAAGGAAAAGCTCTCATTGGTTAATCAAGGACGGATTAAGCATCTGTGTTCAATGACCCATGGCTTCCATCATTAATAATCAGTAGTCTCCCTGTGCCATCATCATCAATGGTCCTTTTTTCACATCTTTAAATGTTCTTTTGCTAGAGCAATCTGATATCGTTAAGTAATTATCTATCGCCACAACCACTTCATCTATTAAGTAATTGTCTATCCTCACTACAGTCTACAGGGTCGGTTCAGCAAGTAGGAAATTACCTTCAGGGAAAATTTGCGCCCTCATGTATCTCATTTGGCAAGCAAGTTACATTACACCATTTGTTCAGGCTACACCCCTAACCAGCAGAGGCACATTCATTTCCAGACCTGAACTGTCAAATCATGCAAAATTGTTTATTAATGGCTCTTATGACCCGCAAGCTTTTCTCATCAAATGTCCTAATAACAATAGCATTAATAAAGCACAAGAAGACCATGCTGGGCTAATGGACCCTATGATGCAGAATTAAGAGCCCTAATCTATGATATTGACGCAGCTGCTTCTACTAATATATCGCACCTCCTGGTATGTTCAGATGCTGACAAGCTACTAGATCTCATTACTAAAGGAATGATGCCTACCTACTACACTAGAACAGCTTCAATGGAATCATCTGAAGAGATTAATTGCCCCATTCCAGTCTATGCATTTTGTACATATAAAAAAACAACACAAACACCTTACTCACCTTCATGCTTTTTTTGCATGTAAATCTCAAGTATATATCTACTATAACTCAAACATTCATACTCATGTAAATATTTCTTATCAAAGAAAAAATCCTGCCCAAAATTCGGGTTCAATGAGTTGGTTTATTCCTTTCCGTTGAAATTTTCTTCGTGATCACCTACTGGGTCAGAACCTCCTCAACACCCCGATATCAGTTGCATGTTTGCTTTGTTGGTAGAGAGCTAAATAAGTTGAAATACAACTACTGGAAATGCTCAGAAAAACAAAAACAATTCACCAAAACATTAAACTTAAGCCAAAAATGAGTATATAGAAGGGTTCACAAACAAAACTCGCAGGTATTTCCAACTAAATAATCTAAGTAGTCTCTAAAACGTAAGGATTAACTATTTCTGAATGATTACCCACACCATCCAACTGTTTTATTTGTCCTGAAGCCAGTTTCTGAAGGTTCTGGTTCTGGCTGAGGTGGTGGTCTTGGCTCCCTGGGCTTTGCGGGATCAACAAAAATAACCCATCCATCCAAGAACTTGGCATTCATCCCTTCGCGAGCCTTCTCTGCATCTTCTATGGTTGCATATGTTACAAAACCAAAGCCTTTTGACCTTCCTGATACTCTATCCGCTATAACTTTTGCTGCAAAGTTGCATGTCTACATCAGAATATGATATAATATACTGAAAAGTCCAAGAAGAAGCTATATACCTTCAAGAAGATGGCCAAAAGGAGAAAATGCCTCTTTCAGTTTTTCATCTGTAGTTAATCTCGAAAGACCTGTCACAGAGGAGGCATTAGGATCAGGAGGCATGCCATATATCTCTCATCCAGTATATTCCGATGAATAGATTAGGATGCACAAACGAGATCTGTGGTTGGTTGTTGACCAATGGAAAGCATGGGAGAAAGAAAAATGCACAAATAAGGGTGGTATGCAATATGAAGCAGCCAGGCCATAAGTGTAATTTTCATTTGCCAACCATAATTTTAGGAAAAAACATTAGGGGCTGTTCAATAACATCTTAAGTGGCTGAACTGAATGTCATATTCCTTTATCTTTCAGTCTTGTGAACTCCTAAATGGCAGATGTTGGAGTTAGACTGGTTATACCTTTGAATGTTTTATTATTTAATAATTTTATCTGTTAAAAGACAAAGCAATAAATCATTCAATTCAGCCACTTCAACCGTTATGATATCGGCGTCCCTTAGGCTTCATTTGGTTGCATGTATAATGAAGGAAAATAAATAGTTTTCATGTAAAATGTAATTTTACAGTGTTTATTTGCAGGTTGATCGCTATATGAACAAAAAAAATCCAAAACAAAAGGTTGCAACTATAATTATCAGAAGACAACATTTCCTCTAATCTTGCATAAATTCCAAAAAGAGAACAAGCTTTCTTGATTAAAATTTCATGATTGATGATACAAGTAGGCACTTAACCATTCAAGTTTGTCTTCCAAAGTTAATCCAATTACCAGGAAAACTACTCATTTCCTACTAACCTTAAACACCCAATTACCACTCAAGTTTGTCTTCCTCTCGTTTACATGCAACCAAAAACAACACTATTGACTTTAACATCCATGAGCGGAAATTTCCCCTGTTCATTTTGTGGTGATAATTCCTCATAGAATTGGATATCGAACCCTAAAAGCACGACATGTCTGTTACCCAGACTCTAAACATCCATCAAATACCAACTCTGGACCATTCTCTCCTTTTTCTTCATGAATCTTCTATATGCAAAAAAGAAGAAGAAATGGAATTCACCTTCCATTGCTCTAACATCACAGTGCTTATATTACAAAAGTTTTAATTGAACTTTTACGAATAAAAATAATATTAATTGAATTCTACCAAGCTCTGGCTTTAAAATTAAAACAAGCAAGTAGAAAATCTCCATAAAAGGTGAACAAACAGGTCAAAATAAGGCCACCATGAATGAAGAATAAGTGAAAGCACAATATACATCCCAGCGAGCTTAGTTCATCATAAAAGAAAAATTATTTATTTTTAGAATCACAATTAAAGCTCAGAAAAAAACAGATACCAGCCTACCGCGAGAAGGGTTCTTTAAGAAGTTTTATGAAACCAATCCATAGTAAAGTAAGAAGAAAGAGTAAAATAAAAAGTCCAATTTATTTATCAGGGAAAAAATGAGAAAGGCCATCTAATTTCCAAAGGTACCGCTGATGAAGAGTTTCGGTGTCGTAAGCGTAGAGGTTAGACGGATCGAAGCCAATCGCCACTGAAGGAGAGACGAAGGCGTCGAATATCCACCAAGAGCGCGTCGGAAAGCAGAGACAAACGCCATTAGATAAGGAACCACAACGAAAATGAGATTCGATATAGAGAAGAAAGAAACACTTGTAAGTTATATTTGTTTTCTTTGGGTAAATTGAATCAGTCAAGTTTGAGACTTTAAGACTCGACGAATATTGATAAAAACCCTAAGCCCCGAGGCCGAAGCCGCTCCAACTCTCCTTATTGGACAAGAGACCACACGAACTCCAAAATGTAGAGAGTGAGGACTCCCAGCAGCCAGCACAGCAGTTCCCGAGTTCCGAATTTTAGCACTTGAAGAACTGACGAGGCGATGAGGTGGTCGACAGTCAACAAGGTTGTAGGGTTGATTTATCAAGTTGAAGTGCTTTGGACTGAAACACTGTTTTTACTTAGGGAAAATTATGAATTAGTACCTTGTACTTTGTCTGGTGTCATTTTGGTCCTCAACTTTTAAAATGTTACAATTCATTACTGGAATTCGGTAACTAGCTGTTAATAGCATTTGAAAAAGATAAATGTCATTTACATGTCATTTAATTTTCTTTATAAACCATTCAAACACGGACAAAAAATTAACAGTGCCAAGATAGAAGAGACAAGGAGTTGGGACCGTTGATTTTTTGTCAATGTTTGGATGGTTTACAAAGAAAATTAGATGACAATCAAAAGACATTTGTTCATTAGTATAACAACTATTTTTCTAATAGTAGATGGCAAGGTTCAAAGTATCGTATCTGCCGATACGTATCATTCTAGGACCCTCCGATATACTCCTATGGTGGGTGTATCAGAGGTCTGATCGGTTTAGGGGGGTAGCAGAGACCTAAATCGACCTCCTTGAATCGGTTGTGAAAAAAAATAAAAAAAAGGGCTTGAAAATGTGTATCGATTCGCCCGATATGCCCTTATCGGTGTATTGGGTGTATCAATATTTTGAACCTTGGTGGATGGTCAATTTCCTAAGCCTTAGGGGTACTTTAAGAAATTTTGGAAAATCTATGATGCCCAAAGGACATGGTACCAATTAAATCAAAGCCCATGAATTTATTTCATATAATGTGTATACAATTTATTTTATATATTATATAATAAAATATAGGAAAAATCTATGATGCTGAAAAGGCATGGTACCAGAAGAACTTTGATCAATAAAAGCTCACCCCTGAATTTTGATAAATATCATCTGATTGTTAATATGTTTATAATATTGGTTGATTGATTACAAGTTCTACAGATATGATGCCTTTCCGGTATATAGTCGAACCCTAATATATAATAAAATATGTATTATAAGCTTCATATGCCATATTATGGCTTTCGAAAAAATATTACAATATTTTAATATTTTATATATAAAATATAAAATAACATATATAGATAAGTATATAAAGTATATACGTATATATGTACAAGCTGCTTAGGCCTAGGCTATGCCTGAACATCAAACAAAGGCCCAAGTCCACAGAAGTTTCAAAGTGGACTGGGCCGGATTGTAAATGATGGCTCTTAGTTTTAACCTTGAGGTGAGGTAGAGCAAAACCACATTCCTTCAATGCTTTTTGACTATAAAACTCTGTTTGTAAAGAGTGTAATGAACATAATTTGTATTTGCACTTAGGAGGCATACACCCCATTTTTTTTTTATCAATAACACTTTCATTAACTCATCATTATAATACTTACAATATGAATACAAACACGCTTATCTTCCAAGAGCAACAAAGAACCTCAAGAAAAGGAAAAAAATAAAGAAAGAAAACACACTATAGTTACAGTTTAGCCCAAAACAATGAATCCCTTTCTGCCCCTTGTTTAGTTAAACCGTTAGCTAGGGAGTTAGTCGATCTTTTAACCCAACGTATCTTAACTTCCATCTCCCGCACCAGCCACTTGAATTTCCTCCTCCTATTATTATATTTCCATAAACCATTGTGATCTTTAAAACTCCTTACCTTTACGGACTCCTTCCATAACTGCAAAAATCTCAGCTCTAAGGGAGTCATCCACTCCAATTGGACCTGAGAACATGGCATAAATGATCCCATTTTCATCCCTAAAAACACCCCCAATCCCTGATTGTCCCGGATTTCCTCTGCTACACCCATCAAAGTTTAGTTTCACGAATCCACCAGGTGGAGGGGTCCAAACCACACTCATAACTGACTTAGTCTGTGTGCAACTTGCAATTTCACCCCACTCCCTCAACATGTCATCCACAATGTAATATGTGAAAAACTCCAAAGATTTCCGCCACTGTACTGCCCTAATATGAATGAAAGCCCTTAGATCTGTTGCTCATCGTTGAGCTTTTGAAAATATCTTGGAGTTTCTTTCTTCCCAAAGTGTCCAACATACTGCAGCCCTTATTCCTCTTCACATTGTCATTCCCCTTTTTATCCGCCACCTGAAAAAAGAAGGGAAAAAATGCCCTACAAGTCTAATGGGGGATTCCAGCTACATCCAAAAATGGCAAGACACCAGTAGGTGAAAACCAGTCTCCCCATCCGCTTTACAAAAAACACACCATTGAGGTGACAAACAACTATTGGGTCTCTTCTTTTGAAGTACATCACTAGTGTTGATTCTTTCCAGATAGTCTTCCCAACAAAAACTACCAACCTTAGGAGGTATTGCTTTGCACCAAACCTCATCAACAAAAAAAGGGGAGAAGGTAGGAGTGGTGGACTAACTTAAGACTTTGAAAAAAGAAGCACAAGAAAAGATGTCGTTGGGGGTAGGTGTCCAAATTCTAGAATCCACCCTAGTGGGGTCTAAGACAACATTATCAAGAAATGCTAAAAGACTCAAAATATTGTCAAACTCTGAGTCCCTCAAATCCCTTCTTAGACCCAAGTTCCACCCAATCCCAGAAGTGGAAGAGGACGGGGTGGTCAAAGACGAGATTGAATCATTTTTCAAATCAAAAAGAGCATACAAAGAAGGAAACGGATCCTTTAGAGGAGCACTCCCCACCCAAGTTTGTTCCAAAAAATTTATGGAGTTACCGGAATTCAAATCATACCTGATATTAGGGGAGAAAACTAGTAGCATGTCATGAATGGCTTTCCAAGGAGAATTGTTTGTGGTCCTAACTCTGATTCAAGAGTCCCATCCATTATGCTCTAGCCCATAGCTTTTCCTTCTCCAAAGGGAATCTCCACAACCACTTTCCCAATAGAGTCATATTCCTTCTCCTAATATTCTCAAGCCCCAAACCACCATAGGTCTTACTCCTGCAAACTATCTCCCAGCTAACTCTATGATCCCTCTTTTCCTCTCCCGGTTCCCACAGGAAACCTCTCATTATCTTCCTCAATCTATTAGCAACCTTCACTGGGAATTTAAACACCGGCAAAAAAAAAAAGATAGGTAAATTAGCAAGTGTGACCTTAATAAGTGTAATTCTCCCACTAAGAGAGAGGTAGTTCTTTTCCCATGAAACCATTCTTTTTTCAAACCTTTCCACCACCTGGTTCCAAAAGCTCTCTCATGAGATTATCACCTAAAGGCAACCCTAAGTAGTTCAAAGACCACCCCGAGACTTCACACCCCAGCACTTTAGCATTTTCCCTGATCTCTCTCTCCTCCAAATTTACCCCCGCAACACAACTTTTCCCAAAATTACTTCAAGTTGGACATTTGCTCAAACAGTTGTATCACTGACTTCAAATTCCTCATAAAACTCATATTACCGTATTCACAAAAACAAAATCGTATCGTCAGCAAACATTTGTTATATGATGCTCTCTATTGTTCAATAAAACTTCATTGGGTGAGATACAATTAAAAAAGATAATATAAATTAAGAAATTTCATATAATATCTTTTTAACACAAAAATATCTCTCAAATATAATAATTCAAATATGCTATTCAATGTCTTACCACATGTGAGAATATCATATTCATTCATATGGTGGTACACGTACACCATATGGCAATTAAATTTAGATAGCTCCTGTAAAAACCTTGGAACATATCAAAGAGATAAGGGAAGCTGTTCCATCTACGCCAAGAGTGGCTGATAAACAGTGCTGATACGTTGTTGGAGATGAAATGTTGTCCAGTGTCCTTGCTGGGTGTCTACACATCAGTGTGGGAAAAACGAAATCGAATTTGGTCGCCATGCATTTGGAAACAGCGCTGAAAGTATCAAAATTTTCCCAATGTACGTATGCCAGTGATTGAAAGATTCTACGAGGACCAAATCCGATTCAAGAAAAACGTGGAGCGGAAAAAACAAGAATACTTTGCACATTCAACATCGCATACAGGTTAAGAATTTTGGAAAGTGTAAGCGTTGGAACTTGGAACAAGGGAAACAACAAGACCCGCTAAAAACGTGGGACAAGGGAAACAACAACAAATTAAATCTCCCATTTAAACAAACAAATAATGCATTAATAGACCAACAGGGTTACGCTCTGCATGCGTCAATATTGGCCTATTACCAGGCTCATGCATTGTGCATGAGTGCATCCATCCATCTTTACACGGAACCAACATCAATAAATCTGGCTGCCCGTGGAACAAAATGGCAGCAAAAATACAATAAAAAAATTTTAAAAAATAACATACAATCTAGTTGTTGCTACAAAGAGACTGCTAGTCTATTATTTGGGACACTGCCTTCTCTAGCATTGAAGTTCCTTGGAAACCCATCAGCGGTAGATTCTTCGTATACTTCATCAGCTGTTCAAAACGTGTTATCATAGCTAGTTACTAAAAGAAAATAATGTCATACATAAAGTAATCAGTTTAAAATTGCAGAAATAATGCACTTACTCGTTCCTCTGTCATCTTCCTAAAGCCCAATTTATTCATCCAGATTGATTCGGCTTCCTCGGCAGCAGGGAGAACAAGATTTTCCACTTTCAAGGAACATAATAACCGCTCAATGCATGAAAACAATGCTTGAAAATAACCCTGCAAGAACAAGAGCACATAAATATCGTCCTTGCTATCACAACCGTGAAGATGAGTTCATTGCACTGATTTGGACATAGGAACCAAAACATTACAGCTCAACACAAAAATCCAGATAACCTGCAAAAACTAAGAAACTTCTCGCAAAATAGTCATGTAGTTGTAATTCATTTTTATATTTCATAACTACATACTTAAGTCAACCAATCAAAAACAATGGGCCAACCTCAAACTTAAAACAGGACATTGTTACAAATTGAAAGAACCACTTAGGCTCCGTTCACTTTTTGACAAGTTACCCATGTTCTTTTATTTCCCAGATATATAATCCAATGACCATTTTAGCCATAAACATGCATTATTAAAAAGGGCATTTTTGTCCCATCCAAATGTTGGCAACTTTCCCCCATGTGGGAAAGTAACCTAGAAGATTGCCCAGGAAAATAAACTTTCCCTGGTCCCCACATAAATCTGAAAAAAGAACATAGATTTCTTGATCAATGTGAATCTCATTGACCAACTTCCCCCTCTCAAAATCCAAAAAACGAACACCCCCTTAGGGTAATAGAGAACAACTTTCTCTATATTAGGAATTTGATATTTTTTTCAGAACTGATGAAGAAAGATTTAGGGCTTCCTGGTTACTACATTTCGCGAACAATTTGCTTATAATTCTTTGAATAGAACCATCATGTCTTTGTTTGTGGTTGGGCTATGATGCTTAGTTATCCAGATGAATACATTGTCTATCAACCAATTCAGTAGTGACATAGTTGCCAGGTTCCTCTCGGCACCTCAAAAGTATGAATGCTCAAAATTGAGGGCTTTCTCTGAGTTAAGAAGCAAGCAGCATACTTCAACAAGCTCGCTTAATGAATACAAGGGGAAGACATCTGTCAAGTAGGAAAATAGAAAAGGGGCAAACTCCAAAACCACATTTATACCTTTCCTTGATTTTGTCTACTTGTAGCTACCAAAGGAAGTTCTGCAACCTCCTGGCCAAAAATTCTTAAAATTCCAGCTGATACAACAACAGAACTGCAGCATAGAAAATCGAGTATAAAGCATTCATAACGTGAGACTGGAACATGAGAGTAAGACTGAAACAAAAAAGACAACAAAGAGGAACAAACTTTTATTTCAAGGGAACTTACTTCACAGACAGAACAACACAATACATTCCCCCAAATTCTTGGCCAGCTAAATTTCTCCTGCAAAATATTAACCACCAAGGAAAATTTTGTAAAACTTGTGCACAGCTGCAGAAGTGGAAGAAATGGAAGGGGGTGTTGTAGAATTAATGTGAATAGAAAATACATGCACAAGCAAGAACAGCTGTATCTCCCATAAACAGATATAGTTGGATGGATACTAGTACTCTACATCTGACTGTGATGCTAATGCTCCAATGCCCATGGTTGCAGAAATGTGTCAAATATAATGATGCTCTACCACATCTTTGTCAACATTCTATCTTGCATGCACAAATGGATAAGCACGTGTTCCACTCTAGGGATATACAAGCATAACTGCAAAGCTAAACTTGCTAGCAAATTTATTAGGAACATAGTGCTAAGATATTTTCTAGGAAATGAATCATTACTAAGCTGGAGAAAATGCATCTTAAATCCCTCTAAAAAACTTAAAATACAACTTCATTGGGATTTTATCACTAAGCTCTTTACAAGAAGATCATGAATAAAGTGTCGTGTTGAGAAACCAATTGAACTTGTCAAAAACACATAACTATGCTGAAACGTTTTTGGTAATTCCAATGGTTAAAATGCCGTGGTTCTCTACTAACCTTACATGCAACTGTATCATCATCATCCAGGCCCTATCCAAACTATATGGGGTTGGCTACATGAATCCTGTTTCATCGTTCTGTTTGTTCAATGACATATCCATTGTTAAATTCTTAGTGCCTAAATCATTTCCTAATACTTCAACCATGTCATTTTTGGTCTTACCTTTTCAACTTGCAACAGATCACTTCTTATAGGTGCAGTCAAAGGTCATATATGCATGTGACTAAACCATCTCAGTATATTTTCTCTCATTTTATCACCTATTGGAGATAATCCTAGATTCCATTGAATGACTTCACTTCTGACCCCATCCCATTCATCCATCTCAGCATATGCAATTCTGCCACCCTCATTTTTTAGATGACTTTTTTTTGACTGACCAACACTCTGCTCCATATAATCATAAAAAAAAATGAAAAAAACTCTGCTCCTAGGTTCCATAGCAACCAGCAACTACCTTTCACTAATAATTATCAATAATCTTCCTAAACTATAAACTTCATATTAAAGCATAGAAAGTCAATATATTCATGAGAATGAAAAGAAGAAAAGAAAATTCAGAAAAATATAAGAGTTGAGCCCCCTTTGTTTGTCCTAGGGAAAGAATGGATTGATTGGACAAACTTTTAAAGTCTTCCTTTGCTTATTGTTTGAGATCTTCAAGGGTTCAAGAAGCATATACCAACAAACAAGAAAAAGTAACTAATGTATAAACCCATAAAATGGATAGTTTAGCATAATAATGTATATTTTGTTATTATGACCTCAAAAAATAAAGAACGGAAAATAAAATTATAAAACCATGTACAAAATAGCTAGGTTCTATAGTGAGGCAACACTCCATGGGTGTCTTAATGCCTAGGTATCACCTAAAGAAAACCTAGATACAACCATATAGTGAGGCAATCTATCATTCAAGATGGGTAAGCCAACTTGAGTCCACAAAGCCAAATAAAGCCCATTACCCAATTTTGGTCCCAGCAATCTAGTCTTGAGAGGGGTGGATTGAATGTAGGCCTGACATTTGGCCTGTTCTCAGACTTGATTACTTGGATGCATATTCTCACTTTTGTCAGCCAAATATTTTACCATCACACCAAGCAATAACCCCTAGTTCGCGAAGCCAAATGTCAAGGCAAATATGCAATACAATATACTGGAAAAAGAATAGCAGACGAGACCATGCTAACTGGAGTGAGCAACCAGAAAGCCTGCCAACTGAAACAGGAACAGGATAGTTTAATAAATCACTAGACGAAGCAATTACCATATGCTCTAAGCAACTGGATTCGGCTTTTAGCATTGCAAGGTAGGCCTCACCTGGACAGCCTATAAGCAATGTTTGGTGAAAACTCCAGAAAGCTCAAATTTTCTGTCCTTCAGCCAAAAGAACAGCTTTCCATTGAAGCTTTTTTTGGTAGCTTCTCCAAAGAAGCTCAACCAAAGCTTCAGCCCATCCAAATGGGCCCCAAGTCAAAGTTGGCCATCGAGAAGACAACATTAAACGACACTGGTAGAGCACGGAGAATTCCAACCATCATTCAATGCAACTACCCATCTACAATGGTACAAATAAGGACTAACAAGAAGGCACCATCCATACAAACACTCCTATACAACCAACCAATTTCCAAACAAATAAAACAAAATTCTGACTGGCATGTAACCAGTAGAACCTGACAAACATTTTATCAAGCTCCCTGGCAGCAACACTAAAGAGACACATCTTGGGCCAATACATAACCAATGACAAATGTGCGGAAGCCGTTGGGAACTCAGATAAGAATCTAAGGTTCTAAACAAACACCTGAACAGCTGCATATAGCTGTTATATAATCCCCAAGCAAAAGCAAACATGCCCAATAGGCCAATTAAATTTCTAACAACATCATATAGTTGGAGAAAGCTTTGATGATGATGATGAGTTCACTGGTATCTCTAAACCATATAATAAATTTGATCATAACAAGTTGTTGATTTTGATTTATAGTTTGATGTATTAATCCATGAAAACGTAATAAATCTTATACAGCATGTAAAACCACAACCTTGAAGAAACAGCCGTTTAAGTAAAAAAACAGAACACTAGAAACTTACCCATAAACCATAGCAGGTACTAGATCGCGACCGAACAAAACTATAGGATCAAAGCATTCCTGTAAAATGACAGAAACCATAATGCTTAAGTAACCAAGAGAATAATATTAAATTAAATCACAGTTTTACACCACAAAAAAAAAGAGAGAGAGAAGACAGAAGATGAAATTTGAAAGTTGAAACCAAACACATGCAAGGCTTTCAGGTCAAATTTTCATTTAGCATTTTCTAACATATTCAAATGTACAATTATTGGCACACTTCACTTTGACAATACCTTTAACTGAATCTATCTCCCAATAAAACATATACCGCTTTCCTTGTTGCCTCACTTGTGTATTGGAACATCATACTAGCATGGAATAGTGCAGCTTATGCTATAAGTTATCAAGTTACAGCATCAGCCAAAAAGTCGAGTGTTAGATACAATACAAAAAAAAAAAGACATGACTCCAAAGGCCCATTAGGACCTCATCCAACAGAGTTCAGCCTGATGTATACCTGACCCAGAGACCCAGTGTACAGTATCAACCTAGGAGAATGACAAACAGGGATTGGAGAACTTGCATATCTTCCAGCAATGCATAGATAATTCTTCAAACCATTCCCTAGTAGCTTTTATAGAATGCCAAATCATAGGAAGCCCAAAGTTTCATAGCAAGCATTTATGAGGTTTGATTCCCATGAGTCATTTGCATTCATACAAATTTTGACTTGAAATGAATACTTGGAAGTCGCAGGCATAACCTATTTTAGATCAGTAATAGTCTAACTTTACAGATTATAAGAAAAAATTCTATACAATAACATAAGTGTAGGGGAGGCCCCTAGCACCCTTGTTATGTTTTAGGCTGATGGCAGACACCTAGCCCAAATCCCTTTACATTTTGACAGTTTGGGGGGGAAATATTTCTCTGGTATCATTGGTCTCCTTCACTCTTTGTATGGCAAAGCATCAGCTGAACTGTTTGCTTACATTTTTTTCTCAGCTAAACTGTTTGCTGACCATTGAAACCACTTAAGCATCACCTTAATCTTTCCCGTGATCCTGGTCACCTCAACCTTTCCCATTGAACCCACCACCACTTTAAAATCTTGTTCTACACTTCTACTCTTACAGTTGGAATCAGATTTAGTCTGCACAAAACCATCCTCAGCCCATTCCAGCCGTGCATTGGGAATATCTCCCTTTGAATAAAAAGATACAAGTATGGAGATGTTCCCAATCCACGGCTACAGAGGACTGAAAGGATGGTGTAGATGGTTTTGTGAGGACTGAATTTGAATTCATTACAGTTTAAGAGAACTTCCCGGTCTCAATCTTCAACAGTGCTAACAGTTCTGCCCTCATAAAGTTCCCATGGCTGATTATCTCCAAGGCTCTGTTTGGTTTGTAGGAAGAAAGATTTGGGTGGGATGAGAAAGGATGGGATGGGAAGAAAAAGTATGAAATTTTCACTTTCCATCATTTCGTTTGTGGGAAGATTATTGAGACAAAACATGTTGGAACATGTCACATAAATCTGAGATGAAAATAAAACTATTTAGCTCCAAAATCAATCATCTGTCTAAAAAGTTTCAAATCGTCATTGAATCAACCATTTTTCACATACCAACGAACCATTGTTATCCATGAGATGGCATTTCCAAAAGGCACTTTAACCCACTTTTCCCTAATCCCTACAATATCATGATTCATGAATTCTATTTTCCTTCCTGTAGTGATTTCAAGTGCACCCACAGGCTCCAAATTAGATGTTGGATCACTAATGGTGAGATGGGTTTGGATGAGATTGTTCCAAACAAAGGTGTTTGACAGGGGAATTTTGTTGAACTTAGGGTGGATGACTGCAGTTCTCCAAATTTAGAGGAGATTTAAAGGTGGTCTTGAACACTACTGGCTTGCCTATGCTGGGATTTATTTATCGGTTTCTGGGATTTGAAATAACATCGTATTTGTTACAATTGAAGGGCATCCAATTGTTCTACTGTTGAATAAAATTCTGAAAATAATAAATCATCAGAATGAGTTGAGTGCATTTGTAAATAATTTCTGAAAATCACCATTTTAATACAAGGAATATAATGGTGTTTGGAAACATTTCATGAGAATCATCAATTAGCAAATAGAAGTACCATAACAGTAAGTAATATCCAAGTAGGAGACGGAGGAGAGAACACAGAGTAAGAGATAGATAAAGAGAAGAAAGGAACTCTGTTTTTGGAGAAAAAACAGGTTATTTAATCGAAGTAAAATGGTCGAATGAAATCAAACACTATCAAATTCATCTCTAAATGCACACAATGGTTTCGAATTTTTATAATATGCATTAACCTCTTAATAGGTTGCAAATGATGGAGACTCTGGGACCTGCAAATATAGAAATCAAATAAACCCAGACAGAGAGAGAGAGAGAGAGAGAGAGAGAGAGAGAGATGATGATGTTGCAGAACAATGTGGATGTTAAAATGTACATAGATGACCACCGGAGAGGGCAGCCATGCTCGTCAGAAACCATGGCAGCCACAGATCGTGGTGGTTGCACCAGGTGTCTATTTGGGTTGGGAGCTCAAAAATTAAAAGGAACTATCAACAACTGAAAAAGTCATGAGGAGGCAATCATCTCTCTCTGAAAAAGCCACCAGAAGCTTGAAGTTGCTGTTGGGTGGAGGAAGCAGAGAAGACAACAAACTCTTCAACAGGCAAGCCCAATATTCTTTCCCTTTATTATCTCACTGGGGTCGCATATAGTGCGACCCCAAATCCCAAGGTTCGAGAAAGTGCATACCCCATTTTCACGTCCGATTTCCATGCGTCTCACAAAGCAAACATGGGAAAGTGGAATATTTTAGGAATATTCCATTTTTCTCACCCTTTTCTCACAAATAAAACAGACCCTAAGAAAACATCATGATATGAAAATATGTCTTTAGTTGTTCCTGATTCATGAAGACTCCCCCAATCTTTATTAACCAACGTTGCCCATGCTACACCCACAAAAAATGTAACTCGATAAATTTACTGTGGGGAGAGACCAGTCCATATAGCCAACACATTTTGATTTGGATGGAGTAACTCTCCTAGTGATTGCAGATATTGTCACTATTAATTACCTCTCTGTTACAGAGGAGAGAACCTCAGATTATAAAGAAAAAGAGAAAGTGATAGAAATTATATGATAGAGGTTGTCGTCGTGCAGTGCCAGTTAGTCATGCAACTGGGGTTGATGATGGGCCAGGCCAGGCCAGACCGGGCTTAGCAGCTATTATATTGTGTGCTGGGCCAAAATTTACGACACAAAAACTAGGTCCAAGCCTGGAAACTTATGGCCTGGACTTCTGGCTGGGATGGATAAGACACCTGACACATGGAGTTTCATTGTGCCAACCTACACCTTTGGCTAATACAAGGTAATAACCCAACCAAATATTGTTTCCATGAATTGCAAAGGCTTATGGAAACATTGGTATCTCATTTAAATCTTCCCAAAAATCATCCTTTTTTTGGAAGAAAGTAGTAGCTGAATGAGAGAGAAACAGAGAGAGGGGGGGGGAGAGAGAGAAAGAGGGATTTGGGAAAGTCGATGTCTTTCTTAACAAAATTCCCTCCAATGGAGCCTTTAAGTGAGCATAGGGGTGTTTTCAAACCAAGCGCTAATGTTCCTTTCAATTTAGAACAAAAGGGCTTCTTGTAAGTTCTAACTTGTAACATATTACTCAATAGGTAATATTCTAAAGTAGAAAAGCAACTCGTACCAAATAAACACTCCCAAAATGATTCCAGATTCTTAATAACTGGAGATTTGACTCTTTAAATGTATCTGCTTGTAACTTAGAAGGCACTGAGATGACTGGATCAAATGATATGAAAATCCACTTTGTACGGCATAGGACTTACACGAAAGATTGCAGCAGCCTTGGAAAGCAATGGGCGATGGTCTGAAGAGTCCATTTTCCCACTTAGAAGTTGCCATTGCACATCATTGTGAGCTTCATTTGTTAGGCCTTTTTCTACAAGCTTCTTGTTTATTATGCTCGATACTGATGGTGGAATCATCACAGTTCCACTGAGTAGCAAATTCTGTAATGTAGAATGGATCCTACTGCAATCCTCACAACAAAACCACTTCCCCTTAGGTAGTTCCTGTGATGAAGAAATTAACAAAAGTTAATTTAATGGGAATTAACTGGTTAATATATTATAAAATTTCTAGCCTTACCTTAAGATCGCATAATTCACTGGCCCTTAAACAACCAACATGGTACTCCTTCTCACACTGAAAAGGAGGTCCAGGAATAAGGACAGGAACAACCAAATAAAAATAAGAAATAAGAGATAAAACATAATATAGAAAATAAGAAATAGGTAGCAAGAACCTTACTTGGTCACAAAGAATAACAGTTCGCTCACCAAACTTTGACACACTGAAATCGTGGGCCCTAAATATTAATGTGTCAAAGATAGAAGATTAGTTAAAACTAAAACAAGGTGAACAAACAGTAAGAACGATAGGTAAATATTAAAACCTTTGCAGTAATGTATCAATTTGTTGTGCCAATCCCAGACAGTAAAGGCTCAACTCAATAATTTTAGCTTATGCAGGATTACCCTAAACAAAATATCATGATGACGGATTGGAAACATCCATCTGAGGAGTTCTTGCTAAGGCTGATAACCCAATAAAATGATATTATCCAAAACATAATAGAAGTAACCAAATGACCTGATGTTCCATGGCAGCCTACCTGCAAACAACACAACCACCAATTTCAGCTGCTGGTGCTTTAACAACTCGTGTCAACCTTATGGTAATGGGCCGTGCAGCACTTGAGGATTCACCACAACCTGTCTTTCTACCAGGCCCAAATTTATCTTTACAATATGGACAGTGCCAATCACCCTCTGGTATGCAATGTAATTCCAAACATGCTGCAACCAGAAAAAAGAATGACAAGATAACAAAGGATACAAAATTATAAAATAAATGGAACCCGCAATCAAGTGAGATACATTCTAACAAAGCATCTTCACCAAGGGAAGCATCCAAAGATTACCAAAGCAAAAGGGCATATTACATAATGCAATATGTAGGCACTGTCACAAAAATATCAAATAGGAGGAAACAAACCGATAAACAAGTTAGATCAACAATTAAAACACAAAACACATAGAAATAGAGGAAATCCTCGGGACATCTTGTTGACAATAGTTACATAAAATATATCAAGAAGCAGATTTTAATAGTTTATTTTCAGACATCTTGCTGAAGGCCTCGAAGAGGAAAGGATGGTAGTAAGAGGTGGCAATAAGCCTATAGCCAACCCACCTAGGATCTGAATGGGAGAAACTCACCCACATTATATAACTTCATAGACCAATGTGAGATCACAAGCTTCAATTAATGCTGCATTCCCCCTTGGGCCTAATGTTAAACTAAGGTGCATCTTGTATCTTGTGTTTACTCTTCAATGAAACCTTCCATAAACATCAAGGATGGATATCTTTAATGTAATCTCCTTTTTCTAACTTCTGCTTGAGTGGCTTGTACAATAATAGATTTCTTTGGTCACAGAACTTGTATGTTCTTTTCTTCTCTTCAATACAAGCATCAAACAGATGATGTTCAAACCATACCAAAAAAGAAATAATTCAAGCATACCATGTCAAATGCAATGAATCAAAATCATGGTGACATAAAATACATACCTGTATGAAAAGCCCGAGGACATCCATCACAAAGGATCAATTCCCCTCCATCTCCACATACTGTGCATATATCATCACTGTCACCAGTAGCAATATTTTGTCCGTTTGCTAATGACATGGATAAATCGTGAAGTGAAAGTCCATTAGATGTATAGATGTGACGATAGCTGTAAATGCATAAAAATGTTAGCAGGAGTGTTTATCAATTATAATGGTTGAACACAGACAAGAGTATGTCAAAGGCTACTCACGGTTGACGCCTGGTTGCCCATCCAGCATGAGCTTCAAACTGTGAGGGACTGATCTGTCCACAGTCCACACAACAACACAGTGTGAAAATTTTCTTTTAAGTTCTTGGATGAGATCAATAACATGACAACAATCTTACCTCATTGTTGCAGCAACTACACACTATACCATTTCCCTGCTTATAGCCATCAAGTAATCTCTGCAAAAAAAGGACATCTCAGCCTCGTGTGTATTAAATGCAAATAGTTCACACTGAAAACCAGTCAGCAACAAAAAATTTAGTAATTAAACACCTGTCCTTTGGAATAGTAGGCCAACTCTGCACCATCTGGAAGTCCATTTGGCAAAAAAAGCAACCGGTGTAGATCATTATCCCTGGGAACAGAATGCAGGGAACCGTTGAGTTCATTCACCAAAGATTAAATAAAAGGTTCATTATTGCATTCACAGAACTGATTATAGGAAGCAGAATGAGATACTTGCCTTTTTCTGCCTACAGTATCAGTGATACTCTTCTGTAGCGCAGCAGAGTTACAAATGTTGGAATTCATCCTAACAATATATAAGAGGTCAACAGCATAAAATAAATATAAGCTGTAAAAGGCACATAGTAACAAATAAGGATGAATGAACAATACTTTAGTCACAAAAGAAGAATCTTGACCACTACAGATTGGTTTTAAGAACCAAGAAGCAGAATCAACTATATAGTTGTCTCAGCTGAAAATGAACCATCTAGACCACCAAATCACTATCTGGAGCCTCATGCTTGCCACCACAGTGCCTTATCAAGGCAGAAGGCATTAACTAGTCAAAAGGCATAAGCCAGGCACTACACCACCAAGAGATAAAAGTGTACCTCATTCCTGTTTATAACAAATTTCAATAAACTTACAAGGTCATGGATTCAAAAACATAGCCTTAGAGAAGGGGATTTAAAGAAATCAATAATGCTTGGAATATGATGCTGTCTTTCTATTTAAAATTAGGTTCTCCCATATCTATTTCTCTTTCTTTTTGGATAAATTCCCATATCTATTTCTTCAGAGTTGTTTTTTCACGAAACGGTGCTTGGAACTATTAGCACTTCAAATTATTCAGCTTGAATGTTCTCTTTAGATTCTCCAGAAAGAAAATGCATCGATATCTTTGATACTTCCTTTTCTTACCTTAGCTTTCTTACCTTGCTCATGTAGCAGACCCCATACAGACGGCACAAGGCTATGATGATGATTTTATCTCAGTGTAAAAAGAGTAAAATTTCAGCTACCTAACTACTGCTTAGATTCACCTTTTGTAGATGCTCAGACAAAAAATGAAAGGAAAAAACAGGTAGGAAGGAAAACGACAGAATTCCAACCTTTTTGTTATTTGTTTCCGCACTTTTGCTGTTTTTTGCTTCATTGAACTCTTCTGTTTTATAGGAAACTTCTGTGGAAAGAAACCTGAAGCATGATCAAGGCTGTTTGTAATTTGTTGGCTAGTGCAGCTGAAAGTTTCAATCAAGAGAGGATATTAGCCACCAAAAAAAACCATAAGATACTCTTTGTAATTTGTACCATATGCAACCTTACAGTATAAGTCATTAAATAAAACAGAAAAGAAAGAAATGAACCAAATCCTAAGCTTCACAAATCATAGAAAAGGAGCGTTCAACTGAAGTTGATACTGCTATTTACAAAAAATTTTAACTGCTACGCCATAGACACTGGAATAGCTTAGTCCCATCCAAGCTCCAGCGAGCAATTCTCAATTATATAAATTTAATATTTCATAACAAAATTGTAGGATTAACACAAACAACTTTAAAATGTACATGACAAAATTAGACATCTTGCAATACCAAGGGCCATCACAATGTTCCCCTAAGCGGAGATAGTTAAGTTTAGCTGATGTACGCCTGAGTTAGAATCCCAAGCCCAGTGCCCCAACCTGACCAAATAGACACAACCATCTATTTTGGGCCACAAGACTTTTCTTTTGGGGCCAACCCCTCACTTAAGGCCAATGGACCTCTTGGCTGAGCCCATGTTTAAGCTCAGTCTTGGAAGACGCTAGTAAAAGCTTTTGCTGCCTTCCTTAACAGCTCGTTAATGTGGATTTGCTTAGCTGACTAACATGCTAGAGGCTTGGGAAGAGTAATCTAATATTGGGATTCAGGTGGAATATTAGGAGCATCGTATCTTTTTTTATAAGTGAAGTTAGATTTCATTAATTTTGAAAATATAATCATTACAAGCATCCCTTAGAGAGGCACGAGATGCTACCTCTCTATAAACAAAACAGAGAAATTACAAGTGAGCCCAAAACAAAGATTGTATTCACCCCTTGCTTGGCTAGAGTATCAGCTAATTCATTTGCCAGTCGCTTCACCCACTGTATCCTCAACTTCATATTCTTGGTGATCCATAAAATCCTTTTTAATTCATCCCTGTAGCACCATATCACAGATTCTGGATCCTTTAACCAACCCACCACCAATTTCGAGTCCCCTTCGATCACCAAATTGATTAGGTTCAGCTCACTTGCAATTTGTGCTCGTGTAAGGCTGCAAGCAATTCTGCCTTGAGAGAATCCCCATACCCTATTGGACCAGAAAACAATGCTAGTAATTTGCCTTCCATGTCTCTCACAACCCCCCCCCCCAAATACCAGCAGGTCCTAGATTCCCTGCTACTCCCATCAAAATTCAGTTTTGCATAGTCCTGAGGTGGGGGAAGCCATGCAACATTTATTCTTTCTTTTCTAGAAGAGCTTCTTGCAACACCTCCGCAGTTCCTGCATAAGTAGTCAGGAGAAATTTGAGAAAACAGGTCCAAAGATTTGATCCCATGCATCACACTAACCATCAGACAATCCCTTATTTCTTCCTTGCTTCTTTCCGTCTCAGAGAAGACTCGCGCATTCCTCTCATCCCAAACGGTCCAAACCAAAGCAGCTCTCTAACATACCTCCACATTATTCTTACTCTCTCTTTTGGCCATGTAAATGTAAAAGGATCAAACAGCAAGTTAACCTCCACTGGTAAGGACCACCTGCACCCAAACAACGAAAAAACCAATTCCATATATCTGCAACAAAAGAGCAAGAAATCAGTAAGTGATAGCAACTCTCGTTATCAGATCTGCACAAAACACACCTGTTTGGAGAGAGAAATAAATTAGGTCTCCTCTTTTGTAGCATTTCCAAAATATTAATTTTCCCATAAATTACCTCCCAACAAAAAACTCTTCTTTTAGGGGGAATGGGTTTGCACCAGAACTCTCACAAGGGAACCAAAGAAGAGGGCGAAGAATTACAAAAGGGACTTGAAAAAGGAAGCACAAGAAAACAGAAGCATTACTCAGTTAAAACTGAAAAACCGAACCAAAAATTTCATTTTCGGTTTTTGGTTATTTCGGTTCGGTTAATTCGGCTTTGTAAAATTTTTGTTCCGGTTTTGGTTTTCAGGTTTAGAAATTCGGTTAACCGGAAAAAAAAAAGGGAAAAAACGAATTAACCTAACTTTATTATCTATAATATATATTAACATATAATACATATATATAATATGTATAAAATATATTATATTGTATTATATTATGTATTAAAATATATAATTTATTCTATACATTGTATAATATATATTTTTTAATATATTATATATTAAAACATATATAGTGTTGAAATTCGGTTTTAACTGAAAATAACTGAAAACCAAACCAAAAATTTTGGTTTCGGTTAATTTGGTTTTTTAATATTTCGGTTTTGGTTCGATTGTTCATTTAAAATTCCGGTTTATTCGGTTCGGTTTTTAACCAAATAAACTGTTTGCTCACCCTTAGAGGAGCCCAAACACACTTGTCTGACTTATTAGGATTAAAACATACACGAGACAGTCTCTTCCTTTTTTATTCCTTCTGACTCAAACTCTGTGTTTGATTGGGATTTGGGTTTTCAGATGGGGATAAGAGATTCTGAATGAATTTTGTGTTGGAATTAATCAAACTTTTATAAGGAATCTTCTTGGACCCCTCTAAGCCGGACAGTAGATTATGGACCATTGCCCCTTTTGGTTCTTTTTCTTGTGCCGCTTTTAGGAAAGCCTTGTCTCAACCTTTCTTGTTAAAGAAGTGTGGGGAAGGCCAATCCCTCCAAGAATAGGAACCTTCTATTGGGAAGCTCTCTTGGGGAAGATCAATACCTACGACATACTTCAAACAAAGAAAAGGACCAATTTGGTTCTTGTCTCCTAACCGGTGCACTTTCTGTAAAGCCAATGGTGAGAACTACTATCACTTGCTAATATCTTGTCCTTTCGTTCTTTCTATTTGGGTTTGGTTTGCTTCTTTGTTTGGTTACAGGTGGAATTCTCCTCCAGACTTACAAAGCTTGTTCACTTCCTGGGTTTCTAGTGGGATGAAGAGAAGGGGCAGAATACTTTGGAGATGTACCAGAGATGTTATTTGCTGGACAGCTTGGGAGGAAAGGAATCAAAGGGTATTTCAGAATAAAGAAAGGAGCTTCACTGCAATTGTGGAGATGGTTACAACTAGAGTGATACATTGGGTGAAATACCAATGCTTTGAAAATCATAATCATATCGTAAATCGTAGAGAAAGTTGAATCGAATTGAATCGTGAATCATATCATAAATCATAAGATTATTTCTATTTTTTACAACTTGTCAAAAAATTAAATATAGATATATTAAAAGGTTAAATATATATAGGAAAGTAACTTACCCAATTTTTAATCTATATCTACCATATATGTACTTAAAACAATAGAATTTACCACTTGTACAATAGAATCATAAGATGATATAGTCAAGTTTGATTTGAAAATCAAACAAATCTACATAAAATGGCCCTTTAACTTACATATGATAGAAAATAAACTCAATTTTTAGTCCTGAATAGTGTAAACAAATCATTCTAGTAAGGGCTTTAAAAAACGTCTCCCATGGCAAAACTAAACATAAACAAAGAAAAACAAAAGTAGAGAACTAATTCTTAATTGAATTTATTTGAATCGTAGTGAATCGTAAAAATTGTAAGATTTATGAATCAAATCGTAGGATTTTGTTTTGATAAATGAGTAAGATTTTATTCAAGAAAGATCAATATGATAAATGATAATACAATACAGACTGGCCCAAGGAGAGGCACGAGCTGGTACCTCTCCTAAATCAAATTGTAGGATTCAAACAAAGAAAAACAAAAGTAGAGAACTAATTCTTAATTGAATTTATTTGAATCGTAGTGAATCGTAAAAATTGTAAGATTTATGAATCAAATCGTAGGATTTTGTTTTGATAAATGAGTAAGATTTTATTCAAGAAAGATCAATATGATAAATGATAATACAATACAGACTGGCCCAAGGAGAGGCACGAGCTGGTACCTCTCCTAAATCAAATTGTAGGATTCAAACAAGATTTTTGTAAAAAAGGATTCGGACATAAGATTCTAATCGAAACCCTTGGGATTCATGATTCAAATCGTGAATCATATCGTAAATCGTATGATTTTAGCAACATTGATTTCAACAGATTCACTGATTAATAATTGGGAGGAAGTGGCCAAATCAGCGCCAAGGAATGCTGCTCCTTCCCCACTGTGGTCCCCGCCAACTGAAGGGTTTACTAAACCAAATTCTGATGGAAGCAGTGAAGGTAACCCAGGACCTTCAGGTATTTGAAGTGTTTCTAGGAATGAGGAAGGACAGGTTTTGGCATTATTCTCTCAGTCAGTGGGTGGAGGTGATTCTCTCAGGGCTGAGGTCTTGGCTGTGTTGGAAGGGGTAAGGAGAGCAAAAGAACTAAATATACGAAATCTAATCATTGAAGGTGACTCCAAGGTAGTTATTGCCTGGTTGGATAAATAAGAGAATGGACTTTGGGAATACGCAAATGAAAAAAAAGGAATTTAAATGGTTGTCAAGGGGTATGATCCTAAGACTTCAATGGATTAAAAGGAGTGCTAACTCCTTTGCTGATGCCTTAGCTAAACAGGGGGTGGGAAGGGTTCATTCACTGTGGGCATGCCTGTAAATCCTTGACTGTACCCTATCTATCCTTGGGGAGGGTTAAGAGAATTTACCCCTCCCCTTGGATGATATATTCTTATTTTAATTCATTTAGTGAAATTCTGGTTATTGATTAAAAAAAAGTATTTGAAGCAAATCCATACAAGCCCCCATTTCATCACCCTTAATCCTCTACAAAAACCAAAATCCCAGTTATGATCCATTGGGTGAACAGGGGGAACAATGAATTTAGAGATACATTCATTTGTGTACAAAGAAACTGAGTATGAAGATGGGAAGACATCCTTTAGAGGATGGGACCCAATCCAGATATCCTCCCAAAATTTAATAGTATCCCCTGAAGAAGCACCATACCTAACAAACTGGAGAAGAGTGGGCAAAATGCAATGAATTGCCTTCCATAGACCACGGAGACACTAATGTAGCCCGGTTCGAAACACCTGCATCCCAACCTACCATGAATACTGGTTACCACCTTATGCCAGAGTCTATCCCGTTCCCATGGCAATCTCCATAACCATTTCCCTAGCAATGTCAAATTCTTTTTATCCACATTCCCAATTCCTAGTCCTCCTACCCCTAGACTTCTACTCATATTCTACCAATTAACCATGTGATCTTTTTTACCTTCTCCTGATTCCTACAAAAAAACCCTCATCAGTTTCCATATCTTTTTTTTTTTTCCTTTTTAGGGATCCTAAAGACCAACAAGAAGTAAATTGGCAAATTAGCAAGAATACACTTAATTAGAGTAATCCTACCAAGTGAGATGTAATTCCTTTTCCAAGTTGCTAGTCTCTTCGTACACCTCTCAAAGATTGGACTCTAAAACCTAATCTCTCTAGGATTTGCACCTAGGGGATGTCCTAGGTGCATGTGTGTTCTTTTTTCATTAGTCAGCTATATGCTATCTTTTTTTCATGGTTTTTCCTGCTATAATGCTATTAGGTTTCCTAACTAGTAGGGCTCTCTCTACATTTCATCTCTATTTAAGGCATTTGATTGTAAATTAACAAGAAAATTTGATAGAATATAACTAGATTCCACACATAGGATTATAAGCTTGTATTCAGGTGCCAACATTAGGGGTGCAAGTCAAGCAGGGATAGGCCACGTTGAGATCAAGATTAACCCAAGCCAAGCTATTGAAACCCCTAACCTAACCCTAACCCAATGACCCAATGACTTCAGGTTGAGTTAGGCTTGGGTTATCCCAATTTCTTTTTTTTTTTATCAGCAATTTCTTCATTTATTTTCTGCTAATCCTTTTATTAGAATTAAGATTAGTAGATTAAGGTTGACTCACTTTAGCATTATTATATGTACAAAAACACAATTATGGTGCTACGGGAGCACTTTATTTATGCTAATTGTTATTCTAGAAATTTTTTACCTTTCACTTTTTTGTTGCTAACATATACATAGATATATACATTCATGGATGCACATATTTATATCTATAAATGTCATATTTATATGATATTTATACATAAATATTAAAACATGTTGGATTTGGGTTGGGTCAGGTTGCCTAAATCATCAAACCTAACCCAATATGCAGTCAGGTTCATATTTTATGGGTTGGGTTCAGACTAACCCAGCCCACATTGCAGCCCTAGATGACATATTAAATCAGATTCTTCAATTTTTGCTTATATGCTCTACAATTCCTGCAGTGAGTCCCAATACATGCTATCAACCCTACAGATTAATAACTGCACCCTAATTGTTCTTCTAGTTTAAGGAGGAAAAACCTGCATTTTGACAACTTTCACAACTCTTAGGTTCAGCAGCAAGATTTTTTAAAAAGATCATTTTTTTCATAAGAAGCAATCAAACAATGTATAGAAACCAACCCAAAGCCCCCCTAACAAAAGCGTCTGGTTTGTGAACTTTAGTTCAACTTTACATTGGCATAGAAGTTTAGAATGATTAGTACATGACAAATAAGAAAGTTATCAATCTCGTGTACGGAAAAGAAAAAAAAAAGAATATTGAAAATTATATATTTATGATGTTAAGAATGCTTTAAACAATAGATAAAAAAAAAGAAAGAAAAGAAAAGGACACTTCCTAACCAAAACCCACAATTGTGAGAGTGGATGGGTACTCTTACATTTTGAGAGTTTGACCGATCAAAGGCACCCCATGAAATTTTTCGATTTTTCATCGATTAGTATATGACTTAGCATAAAAGCCTAAGTATAGGAGATCCAGAGTATTTCATTTGATACATCTTCACCCCAGGGAAGACCCACAGAAAGGAAGGAAAAGAAGAAAGGGAAAAAAATGCTATCTGGCTTTCTCCCAGACTTCCATTTTGATGACTGCACCTTGTACCTATAAACTTTCTTGGTTCAATCTTTAGTGAAAATCTCTATTAACTTTAACAAAAGAATTAGTGTTAGATCATGAAAATTGTCACCTAAACAACCAAACATGGCAGAGATCAACAGAATTAAAGGCACATGTTTTGAAACAACTAAGAAAGTTGTCACCTGGAAAAGGCAAACATGAAAACATGGAAGAGAGCTACATGTTTCTATAGGCATGTTCATTGATCCCAAATTGAAGTGACCATGAATTTTTTTTATCAATAACAGAGACCATGGAATTGATAATGACTACTCTGGAAGGAAAAGGGGGAATAAAACAAAAACAGAAACAAAGAAACCACCTAGTTTTGGTCCCAACCATCTGGGGTCTTGGAAGGGGTGAACTGGATATGGACCTAACCTAAGGCATTTTAGCATGAAGTGGCTGCTCTAAGATCAACCTACATTTTCACACTTACTAATCTATAATTTTACTAAGATTTTACCATATTTGGACAACCTATGAGGTTAATAATAATTATTATTATTGTAAGAGAGCAGAAATAGTAGTACTAGTGCAGGGTCTGAAAGTCAAGAAAGCATTGGGTATAGACAGAAATTTGGTGGGAAGGGACTCAAAAACTGTTAAGCATTGAATGTAAAGTCTAAGGCATTCTACTAGAGGAGCAAAATCTTAGGAAACCAGGTTGAACTGCAAATTTAGATGGATACCAAGACCTAGCAAAACAAATTCAAACTTGGCAGATGGTCCAATTATGAGAATTGGATATTATGCACAGATTCTGCTCTAGACTGCGGTCGGTGTTGACACTGGTTCCCCTTCTCTTGTTATGCATGCTGTAGTTAAGCTTGCAATTCTGACAATATTTAACATAAGATTAAGAAACACATTTAATGTAATATGAAGACATAACAAGAAGCAGAATTTCACACAGAATACATTAAGATCTTTATCAATAGGAAATTTCACCTAGATGTTTGTAAAGCTTGTGGGTTCTTTCCCCTGACATGGGTTCAAATCACTGTTCACCCTCTAATGACTGACAACACCTGCTTAACCACCCCAGTGTAATATAGATTATATGAAGAACTCGGACACAAGCAGATACCTTTGCATGCACATCTTTATATTCCCTGCTTGACTAGAGCAAATCAAAAAAGTAAAAAACAAAAACAAAAACAAAAAAAAAAAGTACCTTGCAGTTGAATGACTCAAGTCAAGATGCTTCAGTAGATATTGGTTCTCTTTTCCAACCTTCTCATTAATATGTTGAGCTTTTACCATTTGGAGTGATTCTGGAGAAGATAAGATAGTATGTCAGTCAAAATGAAGTGAAAATATTTTTCATAAGGCTATGTTTGGCTGTTTGGACAAAACAGCTTGGACCGTTTTGAAGGTTCCTGCACATGACATATTAGCCCATTTAGTTCTTTATTTGTCTTTTTAATTAAAAGGATATTGATTGCAATTACCACCCTTGTTAACATGTCATGCACATGAAGCTTCAAAACAGACCAGCCTGTTTTCTCTAAACGGCCAAGCTTTTCTTGAGATTTAGACAGTTGTCAGAAAGTCCTTGAGGGATTTCATGAAATGACTGAAATGCTTTAAGGACTTTCCCACAACATTCCCAGTTTCTTCTTTTTTTTTTTTTTTTTTTTGACGAAAGGTAAGGTAAAATTTTATCAAATCAGGAATAATGATACAAAAGGATCCCCCAAAAAACATCTATTGGGCAGGGATCCCATAGTTCCATAACCACTAGAGTACAGCCTAAAGAAATTAGTGGCTTGTTTCCTAAACAAATTCCAGTTTTAATAATTTCTTAGAAATCAAATGCAGACTAAAGAAATTAATGACTTTCTCCTTTCTGTCACACCCTTCTCTTTTGAAAAAGCATAACTAATGGCCTGTGCAAGAGAGAAGCCACCACTGTAAGAATTCAGATCAACAGGTAGTTAGTGCAAACAATATTGCATGGAAATACAAAGTTGGGGCTGCAAACAGTTTATGTATTCAAATTAAATCTAGTTAAGGGTGAACACCTCAAGTTGTATATCTTTCAAAAAAAATCAACTCAAGTTGTCTATAATTGGATCAAATATGGATCCACCCTTATCCTATTCAATACAATCCAACATGATCTTATTTAAATAAATATGCTTATATATAAAGTTAACATCTATATAATATCCATAATCCATTCAGACAAGAATTGTACATGGGCTTTGAAAGTCAGAAGCAAGTGTCAAAGGAGGGGTAGGTTGGTCAAAGAGTAGCAGAGTGAAGAACAAGTAAGGATGTTTCCAAAGAATCCCCCTCGGGAGGACCAAACTCCCTATTTATAGGGAGAGCTAGCCATGCAAATATGCATGGCTCTTCAATATTCCAGAACATTCCAAAGAGGTTTTTAGTTACAGCTGCAAATCCTTGGCCACCTCAGGTGAAGACACATGTAAGGAGGGGACTAGGTATTAACCTGCATGGTTTTCCCCGTCTCCTTCACGATCTCACGACATGGCACGATATGAGCCTACAATACATTGCCATCACGCTTAAAGTGCTATGTTGTTAAGACGTGGGAATCACAGAGTTGGGTTTTGGAAAATCCTCCTATGAAATACTATTTTGCGAACTCAGCAGATGAGATCTTGCGAGTCTCAGAAACTAAATACTCAGGAATCACAATACTTCAATGCAATGTTGTAACAATTGGCATACCATCCCCTTACAGTACCTATTAGTAAGGTTGGTCTGATTGTTTCATACAAGTTATTTCCAATCCCCTTGTTTTTGGTAATTAGGTTTTTTGGGGAAAAAAAGTATTGTACAAATTCATTTGAACCATGAAAAACACTACACCCACCTAAGTACACTGAAGGGTGGTACATTGGCTACACAAAATCTATATAAATAGGGTCCCAAAAGCAAAAATAAGTAAATAAATAAATAAAAATAAAATCTGAGTATGAACTCTAAACTGTTTCTAGATACACAGCCATGAATATGAAGTTCCTTTGAGATTCTTCTTTGCCACATCCATTTCATTCTGCTTGTTTTCAATGATTCTTTGGTTCCTTTCCTTCCAAACCACCCAGCTGATAATTAGGAATTTTCAATTCATTTCGTTCACGATGTACATGTCAATGCCATTTTTAGTTCATTTTATTAATAATATATAATGATTTGAATATGATATAAATCTGATGGATGAGATTCAATTAAAATCCAGATATTAACAAATCAATTTTGGATCTAGGCATCTAGCTAATATCTGGTTCAATCCAATCCATTTGCAGCCCTTGACAAAATTCCCTTGTTCATCACAAACACAGAAGTGCAGCCCTTTCTAGTAAATTAGCCTCACCTTTCCAAGCCAGGTAGGTTTTCTCATTGACTGATGAACCAGCAACTGCATGAATCACCTCTTGCAACAAGTGGAGAGGAGTGCTCTTTAACTCCTGGACAATACCATGAACAGACTTCCCATTCTCCAGGAATATGTTATCATTGGGATGTTTAGTTCTGCAACCAGCATGCTGCTCAAACTCATAAGCATTGAGAACCTGCAGAAGAAAGTCTTATCTGATAAACCAATCACGTGGCATAAGAGTTTCCTTAAGAGAGCTAGAACTAAACACGACGAACATACTTGTGTGAAATTACATAGTGGACAACCACACAAATAACCCCAGCCTCTTATAACTCCACGAAGCTCTTTCTGACAAGCATGGAAAACATTGTGACTATGAGTAAAGAGACGGATGTGACCATCAGCAAATAATATATATAGTTCAGAATACGAGCCCGGAACTTACCTTTCGAGCAAATGAAATATACTTCACAAGAGCCCCTTCTAGAATACCGGTTGAGAACAACTTTTTGACATTTGTAATGTAACTGTTAAAACCAACCTTCTTGGACATCTTTAATTCCATTTTTCTTTCGGGGTCATCATTTTCTGTTTCAAAAAAGCCCCTCCCCGAAGTACCCATGAGCATGTCCACACTCGACCCAATCAATGCCAAGGAGTTCACCTCGGGCTTCTTGCAATCGAGGAAATTGTCTACTCCCTTCCTTTCAGGCTGAGCTAGGGAAGATGGCTCTCCATTGTTGTAGTCCTCCTTTCTCTTGCTGAACTTGAATATTAGTCTTCTAACTCCGCAGGAGCCAACAGGATTTGATGCCTCCATTACAACTTGCGATATGGTAGATTCAGCAACAGGAGAAACATTGTTTCTACTACGAGGAAGCTCAAGCTCATCATCACTCATACTCTCCATGCTTGAATTGCCCATACTGGTAGACGTCTCGTCACCACATCCCAGACGGCTATCGCTGACCAACTCAACAGGTTGGCTGGAGATAGTTCGACAGCTAGACGTATTCTCTCTGGGTGAAACATTGGGATTCAGAACTTCAGAGTTAGATTCTTCGTTTGAAGTTTCTTTTGCTTGCTTCTTGCTGGGGAATGGTTCCGGTTCGGTAGCATCTACAACCGATTGATGATCACGTTTTGATTCGATTCTTGATGAACTCTCCTGCGGTATCTCGCCATCTGTCAACGCTGTTACGCAAGCATTACCTTCTCCCATTCAAAACCCCTCTCCTGAACATCAAAAATAGAAGCGAATTGTGTGCAATCGTTGAATTAACTTGATACGTAAGACTCCGTTCAAATAAAAGCAACGACAAGATGAAGGAAAGAAAGCAATTGGCAACAAATGAACAATAATTAACAACAAGATCCATCAATAGAAAGAGATACCAAAAGAAATAAAAGGAAAAAAAAAAAGGAAAGATATACTAAAATAAGGTATCTAACCTACCTGGAAGGCCTATTCGATTGAAAGCCCCTCCAGATCGAATATGGAAGTCCAGTGAGTGGAATGAATTAAAATCCCCCTTCGTTGAAAACGCGAATTTTATTGAATAACACAGTCCGATGACAAAATTAGGGTTTTCCTTCCTTCACAATAAGAAGAAGGAGAGACAGATCGAATTATGGAGAGGGTTAGGGTTTTCCTTCCCAACGACAGCACTGGAACTCACAGGGGCGGCAACAACCCAATCCAAAAGCTGGGTATACGCTCGTGGTTGGAGCCAATTGGAGGAGGGAGAAAGTGTGAGACGATGGAAAGAGAGAGAGAAGAGAGATGTGGATATATATATGAGACGTCATGACTCGCGAGTCGCGACCTTTATTGGCAAAGGAACGTAGGCAATGGGGTTCAAATTGACATTTTATATGTTTTCGTGGACCCAGGTCGCTGCTGACATGTCACATATACAGCACGGCGATCAACAAATGATGTACTGTTAATTTCTATTACTGGCGTGGCGTAATGTGAGATGGGACCTATGACCTCAAACCGTTGGATGATACTCGAGATCAATGATGTCTGCAACCATTGGATGGCTGAGCCGGAGAATCTAGATTCTTCATCCTCGCGTGGGACGCAACTCTGTCGACAGATTGGGATCCAATCATCCAATCAACACGTAAATTCTTCCGAAGCCTGAAGACTGTCAGTTTCAAAATTTCCTTTAATGCGCCCAAATGATTCAAAGTTGGTCACATTCCCGCCATTGTGCTCTCAGAACCAACATATTGATGAAAGTTTCATCATGCACCAAAAAGAAAACTATAGGAAAAAAAAACTAATTTCTTAGTTTCACAACTTACCTAACTCTGTGCCTCGAATGACTCCTCATGATACGATGTGTTTGGTTTGAAGGGAAATGTACGGAAAGATAGAAAACCTTTGCATCATACTAATGAAACAGGCTTCTCTCCTGCTAGCCCGTATTTCACATTTGATAACCAGTAAAATAAGTGATAAAAGTGAAATTTGGAAAACATTTCAAATTCAAAGATGTGCCAAAATTTCAGCAAGTACTCGGTTTTTTAGTATCACATCGTACACAATATATACGGCTGACAATGTATCGGTTCTACCCGACCGACCAAAACTAACCGAACCGATTATGCCAGTTAAATTTATCATTTGTCTAAATTTTTTTGGTAGAAATTTCATTGGCCAAAGCCAGAACAGCATCATCAAAAACAAAAAATTAACAGCACCCAAACTAAAATACTAGCATGATCCCGAATTATTAGGCCAAAAGTTGCTGTATTACTAGAAAAAAAAAGCCCCATCAACATTCATTTTCAAGCCAGCAGATTAAGGGGGTCTAGAAAACTGAGGAGCCCGCCTCTCTTTTAAAATGGGGTTGTGTTTGTGATTAAGTAAATAAGCAACTGCAATCTTATGAATTTTTTGGAGCTAAATCTAAACCCTGTATGTATACATGTATCATTAGTTTTGTTGCCGTCATCTTCATCGTTGTTGCCATCATCATCGCAGGTGAGCATTACCTCTTCATCCTCTTCCTCCTCTTTCTTCCTTCTTTTATTCTTTCCTTCCTTCATTTATTTATTTTGTTCCTTTTCTTTCTCAACTGATGATAACCTATCAACATCATCTAAGTGCTTTGTCCAAATTATATGGAATCAGCTACATGAATCCCTTTTCACTATTCAATGCTATATCCATCATTGAATTATGGACACTTAATTTTTTATTACTTCCATCCAAATCCTCAAATTGTCCTTTGCTCTTCTAGTCCCTTCTACATTAAATTGAACAACTTTTTAAACATATTTATATAAGGTTTTACATGCAAATGACCACAGCCTCTCAATAATATATCCTCTCATTTTTCTGCATTTGGAGTTAATCCTACATTCCTTCATATGTCACACCAATCAAGTGGTATTCATTAAAATTCCTTAGTGGTGTATAATCGGTTAAAATTCTTTTGGTATCATACCTTCTGGCATCATAGAGATAAATAATATATATAATATTAAAGAGACATGTTCAATTATTTTATAAAGTGACCTGACCTCGTTATATATATATATATATTTTAAATATTTTCTTAATATGGAAAGTTGGAAAATTCTCATACTTCTTAGTCTAAAATATTTTATATTATAAATTTAATTTTTTAATAATACCATTGTGATTTTTAATTTAAATTTAATTTTTAAGTTTAAATATTTTTTAACTAATGGACCAAACTGAATACTGAACCAAACTAATATAACTCGTGTCAACCAAATTTCACTAATGTTCGGTCAATTTCAAGTGACCAACTCCATAACCCGACCAGGTCAATTTGGTAGCCAAACAATCCACAAACGAACCGACCCGTGAACACTGATAATTTCATTTAAATTAATAGTCTAATACATAACAAATAACAATAGTCTAATCTCCAATTATTATTGATGATTTTCTATTAAATAACAAAATTATAATTATTTTTGTAAAATATAATTTATAATATTGTTACATAAATTTATAATTTATAATTTATACTATTGAAAATTACACAAAATGTAAAATGATTATTAATTTGAAATTTATGAAATCTAATATAATTATTTTTCTACCCATAAGAAACCTTTTAAATTTATTACATAATTTCTTTATATTAACTATTTAAAATCTAGCCTTTTAAATGTTTTATTATTTAAAATATTTAGTTATTAAAATAATATGTAAAATATTTAAATTGTATTTATTTTAAAGTTATTATGTAATATTTAATATTTTGTATATAATTATTTAGCTATTTTAGTATCTTGTTATTTAAAATATTTAGTATTTGAAATATTTAAATAATATTTTTTTATTTTTTTATTTTATTATTTGAATAACATTGAAATGATTTTGTTATTTAGTTTAAATATTAAGATGAAATGTATAAATATTTAAATTTTCATACAAATATAAACTATTAATAGTATGAACATTATTACATCAATTATAATTATTTTTTGTGTTTCTAATAAATATTTTAAAGTTATTAAATGATTTATTTATAATATTTAATTAATTCTTATATTTTTTTGGTTAAAGCTTTATTTAGATAGATGTGGATGAAAAGTGGGGAAGATGATAACTAGGAAATAGTGATAATTTAAGAGAAAATGGGCAATAGTGGTACCACATGGCTAGTGGGCGATAAGAACAAATTGGATTAAGGATTGGATTTATAAAGGACTCTTATATCTTTCCTAAAAAATAGGAAAAATAGGGATAAGGCATGTTGAGGTGGTATGCACCCCCTATAATTTAAATTTAATTTTTAAGTTTAAATATTTTTTAACTAATGGACCAAACTGAATACTGAACCAAACTAATATAACTCGTGTCAACCAAATTTCACTAATGTTCGGTCAATTTCAAGTGACCAACTCCATAACCCGACCAGGTCAATTTGGTAGCCAAACAATCCACAAACGAACCGACCCGTGAACACTGATAATTTCATTTAAATTAATAGTCTAATACATAACAAATAACAATAGTCTAATCTCCAATTATTATTGATGATTTTCTATTAAATAACAAAATTATAATTATTTTTGTAAAATATAATTTATAATATTGTTACATAAATTTATAATTTATAATTTATACTATTGAAAATTACACAAAATGTAAAATGATTATTAATTTGAAATTTATGAAATCTAATATAATTATTTTTCTACCCATAAGAAACCTTTTAAATTTATTACATAATTTCTTTATATTAACTATTTAAAATCTAGCCTTTTAAATGTTTTATTATTTAAAATATTTAGTTATTAAAATAATATGTAAAATATTTAAATTGTATTTATTTTAAAGTTATTATGTAATATTTAATATTTTGTATATAATTATTTAGCTATTTTAGTATCTTGTTATTTAAAATATTTAGTATTTGAAATATTTAAATAATATTTTTTTATTTTTTTATTTTATTATTTGAATAACATTGAAATGATTTTGTTATTTAGTTTAAATATTAAGATGAAATGTATAAATATTTAAATTTTCATACAAATATAAACTATTAATAGTATGAACATTATTACATCAATTATAATTATTTTTTGTGTTTCTAATAAATATTTTAAAGTTATTAAATGATTTATTTATAATATTTAATTAATTCTTATATTTTTTTGGTTAAAGCTTTATTTAGATAGATGTGGATGAAAAGTGGGGAAGATGATAACTAGGAAATAGTGATAATTTAAGAGAAAATGGGCAATAGTGGTACCACATGGCTAGTGGGCGATAAGAACAAATTGGATTAAGGATTGGATTTATAAAGGACTCTTATATCTTTCCTAAAAAATAGGAAAAATAGGGATAAGGCATGTTGAGGTGGTATGCACCCCCTATAGAATTGCGAGATTAGGGTAATGGAAAAATGAGAGGCAATTTGATGTGACTATCCTAATTTTAGTATTGGGTTATCTTAATTCTTCATTCTAGTTTAATCTCATTACTTCTTTAATAACCAATTGACGTGAAGAAGTTTTCAATTTTATAATCTCGTAAATTTTCTCTTTTTTTTCCCTAGGTTTTAATTTTCTATAGTTCCATTTTGCCCTTTATCCAAAAAGATTCCAAATTGACAATCATTATGAGTCATAATTCTCATAACCTGATATCTTTATCGTGATACTCCATCAAAGGCCTCAAAACCTCCATTAACTTCCCGATCAACCATCCACTCAACTTCATACCTCAAAATACCCATTTTCCCCTTATCGAAAAAGATTATAAATCGGCGGTCCTCATTAGCCACCATTCTCCTAAATGCGAGATCTTCATCGCAATACTCCATCAAAGACACCAAAACCTCCATCAAGTTCCGAATCGCCCATCCACCAAATTTAAGACCAAAAAATGACCATTTTAACCCTCATCTAGAAAGATTTCAAACCGACTATTCTTATCAGTCGCCACGGTCAAAATCTTAGATCTTTATCACGACAACTCCCCAAAGATGCTCAAATCTTTCTAAAACCTCCATCAAACCCCCGATCGACCATCTACCAAATCCCATAGCTTAAAATGACTGTTTTGCCCTTTATTTAAAAGATTCCAAATCGATAGTCCTCATTAGCCACCACTCTTTTAATCTGAGATCTTCATCGAGATACTCCATCCAAGACCTTGAGAGCTCCACCAACTTCCCGATCAACCATCCACCCAATATCAGACTTCAAAATAACCATTTTGCCCTTCATCCGCCCCAAATTCAAGATCCATCATTGCACATCACCTGACACCTCCATACCCCATCAAAAAATTCTGGCCAACATCACATTTTAGACTCTAAAATGACCATTTTACCCTTGGCTTTAAAAGATTCCAAATGAACCATCCTCATCACCCGATATGCCCCAAATTCAAGATCCATCATCACACATCATCTAATTTCTCTAAACCCCATCAAAATCTCTTGATCATCGATCCGTTAAACCTCAAGCATCAAAATTACCATTTTGCCCCTAATCTATAAAGATTCTAAATCTAGGACTCTCATTGGTTGTTACTCTCTTATTTCAAGATTTGCATTACGGTACACCCTCTAATACACATAGACCATGCCATCACCATCCTAGACACCCAGATAAGTCACCCAAAGCCCCCACTAAACCTAGAATTAATCCTAACCTTAGATTTGAGCCCCCTTGCTTCTCCACCCTAGGATCGGCCTAACCATCATTTAGCACTCCAAAACTCTAGCCATACTCCTTAGAAGTTCTTTAAACCATTTTCAATTCAAATTTGAAAACTCCCCCATTGTAAGCATTAAAGGAAAGGGGACAAGGGGGAAAAAAATCAAGGGAGGTTGTCTCCTTGCCTTAAATTTGGGCAAAATGCAAAAGAGTAATATAGGAAGTCCCAATCCCTTAAATTAGGATCGAACCGTCCTAACCGTCCATATCTTTTGAAAACCAAGCCCAAAACCCTAATATCTCACACTTAAACCTTAACCAAATCTCTCCAAATTCGGTCCAAGTTTAACCAACTCTAAACTAAACCCAATTCACTTCTAATGAAACTAAACTATCCCAGCTGAACAAAACCAAACTATGACTTTGAACCAACAAAAACCAAGAAAACTAAAAAAAAACAAAGAAGAAAAAACCATAAGACCCAAATCCGAACCTAATATGAAGGGGAACTCTCCCTCTCACGGATCCCTTCTTCCTCTCACCGAACTCTCCCTTTATCCCAAGCTCCCGTCGAACTTTCCCTCTCATCTTCTTCCTCTAACTCCATGGTCGGCCGCTGCTCAAACTCTTCTCCCTCATGCTCTCCATTACCAAACTCCCATCTCTTCCAGCCCTTCCACCATCAAAATCTTCCTCTAGTCCACTCTCTCTAGGACTCTTCTCCTCGAAGCTCTCTCATTCTCTCACACTTCTCCCTCACCACCGAACTGATCTCCTCCCTCTCATCTTCTTCTTCGTCTCCCCTCACCTCCATGGCTGGCCACTAAACCTCCTCTTTCTCACAACACCACCGAATTCCACCATTCTCCTCCATCTCCCATCTTCTTCCTCAGCCCCACTCCATCTCAGCCCTTAAAAAAATGGGAGAAGAAAACAACCCATTTTTCGTGCAAATGATAGAGGAAGAAGAAGAAGAAGAAGAAGAAGAAGGAGGCTCCTCATCCATTTATGCCAAGGGAAGAGCGAGCTAGAGAGAAAGGCATCCCACATAAGTTTATCCATCACAGCCATCTCTCACAAAATCTAGATCAAAGAAAAGCCACAAAGCAAGGTAGTTTCTCAACAAAATTTACAGATTTTTTTTCTTTCTTTTTTTTATTTGTTTTTTTTTTTTTTTTACGTTTTGACCTATAGGAAAATGTTTGGGAAATTTTCTATAATTTATGATTTATTGCATAGTTTGCTTGAGAATAGATGAGTATGGCTGATCGAAATTCAAATTCCATATGTTATTTTATTTTATTGTTTTTTATGTTCTCTCATAAGAAAATAATGCAGGCTGAATTTCTGAGTCATTTTATCTTTATCCAAGTTCTTTGTTGTTTATTTTGTTTGAGAATGAAAGAATATGACAGGTCTGAACTCAGATTTCCTAGGGTTACATAATTATCTGGGTGCTTTCTTATAGATTAATGCATGCTCGGTTTTCTCCTTGTTTTTTTCTAGGTTAAGTTTTCTTGTAGTTTGTTTACGTTCTTTTGCCTTCCTTTGACATTATAGATTATTGAACCTGATTTGAAGGAAAGTCTATGAGGAATGTGTGTTCCCTATAACTTAATCCTCTCCCTCTCTAGTAGGATTGTTGGAAGCCTTGAATAAAAAGGGGATGTGTGTTGCTTCTCTAAGAGTTTCCCACATCCACAAGGAGGGAAAAGAGGGGATTGAAGCATGGGAGTAATCATTCCATCAACGATAAAGCAAGGATTTTTTTTTTTGTTAGAATTGGCATTCACATGATAACAAAGGGAGACGATGCCTAACACATTCCCTCTCCCCCCTTTGATGCCTAGAAACAGGTCTTGCCTTCCATTGGGAGTTTTTTCTTTTTTTCTTTTTAATGTTTCTCAGAGATGCCCATCACACTTTGTTTGTTGATTGGTGGCTACTCCTCTCATATTCATCACTCCTTTGTTCAAACATCTACCCAATTGTACGGTGGAAGTGGAACAATGTTCAAAAAATTGATATGATACGCCCTGTTTGGGGGCCCCACCTTTTTTAACTACCCAAATACCAAATTTTGAAAAAAAAACTAAAAAAATTTATTTTCGTGTGTATTTAAGCACTGATATGCAGAGGTTATCGATACTTTGAACCATGATAGAACTAAAATTTCCAAGGGTGAACTAAACGGTAAAAACCCCTTATTATGCACAGTTAAGCCTGTTTGTCTTTATATTCGGGAATATGTGGATTGTAATCCACCTCAGAAGTCTGAATTGCAGCCCCCTCCTGGTCTACCAGTAGCCCCCCTATAAACTGCATCATGTGAATTTGGCATCAACCCTGGGGAGTTGACTGAACTATAAAAACACCTTATATTTATTTCCCTTAACTTTTTCTTTTTCTTTTTTCTTTTTAAATCTCTAATGACTTGTTATTAGACATGTTCATGGGTCAGGTAGCCCAACGAGTTGGCCCAATCTAAGTCGGACTTGGACAAGATTTCAGGCCCGAGGGCTTGGGCTTGGGCTTTCTCAAAAAGGTCCAGTCCAAGCCGGAGCCTGACTTGATAATGAATTATATTATAAAAATATATTTTATATAATAAAAAAGCATATATATATATATATATACATACATAACATTTTTTCTCTTTTTTCAAGTAATAATGAGGCTTTTCATTTTTTTTTAGGTTTTGAGGTCATTTAGTATAAATCAAACAAGTATTGATTGAATTAAAAAGAAAAAATCTTCTTTTTTTCCAAATTTCTAGTTAGGCTCTGGCTCAGGCCCAAGCTTCAAACTTTATAATCGGGCCAAGCTTAATCTCAGGCCAAAACATTTTCTATTAATGTAAAGACAAAGTCCAGCCCGGCCCGTAAACAGATCTATTTACCATAAAAAAAAGAGTGATAGAGAAAAACTTCAACGACCGGTACTGGTACTGGTCTGTTTATGTAATTTTCAATTCTATATGCCCAGACATTAGACACGAGAACATTTCAAGCAAAACGAATAAAATGTACCTTTCCAACTTCGTACATAGACAACGGATTGTTTGTGGAGTAGCGTGGATTTGACGCACAGCCAAAAGCTACCCGTGGACCGTCCTGGCCCCACCGCCACCCGATGTCACTATGTCACCCTCTTACGGTTAAAGATTATCCAAACAATAAAATAAAATCATCCATTGTTCTAAACAGAAATATTAATCATCAAACCAGCTTGCCTCACGTAAACAAATTACGTGAAGGAAAAAGTAGGGAAAGATTCAAATGGCTCAAACCTTCCATAGGTTTTCATAGCTTTCTCTTTCCTTTTCCAACTTTTTCCTTTAAACCAAACATAGTCTTAATGGCTCAATTTGGGAAGAGTAAAGATTCAAATGTGTATAGTCTAATCTCAGTTTGAGAAAATGCAAATATAAGATTTCAAAATACCATATACAATGTTGAGGTTTTGTATTGAATATATTTGTATTTATATTCTTCTCAAAATTGACCCTTATGCTCTGTTTAAGACTATTTGTATTTGTATTCCGATTCTAGGCTTCTATTCCCTTGAACCAAACAGACCCTGAAGTATATGGTTTAGTTAATACAAATATATTCAGTGCAAATACAAATATCATGTACAGGATTTTGCACGGTACATATTCACATTTGTACTATCGAAACAGAGCTGAACTATGTTTTGTTCATTTGTCTGTGAGAAATAAGAAAAAGGAAACTTAAGGAGGAGTTTATAGAACTATGTAAGAGTAAGGGCAAAATGGTTAAACGAATTAAAAATGCAAGTTAAGGATTTAAAAATATTTAACAAGCACATGACGGTCAGGCAAGGTTTTTAACCTTTTAAGGTCTGGTTCCCAGGTGGAACAGTCTGACCATTTGGACTGAACTGGTGACCTGTTATAACAAAAACAAAAGGGTCAAAAATTGTTGTCCGGGTCAAAGGTTTGACCACTCAAGTCAACGGTTTGCTGACCAAATCAAATGATCTTTGGTCAAAAAAATAGGTTTGGGGTGAAATGAAACCCGGTTTTTCCAATCAAACCATCCGATCCTATCCGTTTTTGAAAACACTGCAGTCAAGTATAAATTCTTTTTCAAAGCCATTTGATCCAACACTAATAAATGAAGTATAACGGCTGGCCGGTTGATATGGTTTCTTTTTTGTTGTAGCATAGATTTGGATTGAATCCCACCTACATTAGCATTGAGGTGTTTATGTGTTTGGGGGTTGGCTGCTCGCTTGTGTAGCCCCATGAAAAAAATCAATTCACATGTTTGGCCTTAAAATACAAACAACATCAATTAAGTACTCAAACACGAACCACGGCGTACAGCTAAAAAAACCACCTTTTTTTTTTTCAGGCAGGGAAAATGGAGTTGTGGTGGGGGAGGGTTGTTTGGACAGAAAGAATTGCATGTATGTAATAATGAATAATGAAATGGAAAACATGCGAGAGAGGCTGGTCGACCGTGTCAAAGCCATCACATGCACCCCAAAAGAAGAAATGTAATTGAAAGGCCACAAATGGTCCACCAGTACCTGTAAACCCAGGGTGGCACAACCCGTCTATTTTCTTTATATATATACTCCAAATATCTTTGGACGTCTCATTTTCTTTGGCTAAGCCGTTGTTGATATAGGTAACATCAAGATTTTCAACCCGTTGTTGATTCCGTCGATCGAATCGTTCGAATTATCATTTGGTGAGGATTTTGGGTTCGGTTTATTCAAGACCTATCAGATGATTTAAAATCGTTTGATTCGGCTAATTCGACCTAGTAACCGGATCATGGGTTGCACATTTAATACATATAAAACTTTCAGAAGTTATAATTTTGCACTCCAATGTTTAATCAGGAATTTTTTTTATTATTTTGGGTAATCTTTCAAAATCTATGCATCATGCCTCACTATTTTTGGAAAAACCCCATTTAGTCTCAATTTGTAATTTTTAATATTTTTATAAATAAAAAATTTAAAAGCTGAATTAAAAAATATAAATTAGATATAAATAATATATATATGCACTGACATGGCACAGTCTAAACCATTCAACCTGGTTGGTCAAACCGGTGACCCACGACCCAGAGGCAAAACAGTTCTCTTGGTCTGTTTTTAAAACATTGGGTAACACAACCAGCAGTTGAATGTAACAACCAATAGTGTTGGATCATAGAAGACTCTTTTTTCTCTTTTTACAAAATCTCAATCTCTCTTTGAGAAGAATGCAAAAATAAATATATTTACTGTACGTATTTTTTAAATATTGTATTTACACTATGCATATTTGCACTTTATTTGTATTATTCCATTCAAATCCAAAATAAATCAAAATACAAGAGGCTTTATAATCAACAATCATACATAACACGCCCAAGTGTGTTAGGATGGTTTGCATAGAATTTCTGACTAAAGTTGAAAGAATTTCCTTTCGGTAATACATTAGTTCCACCACACTGGATTTCGAGATGCAGATATTCACTAAATACAAGTGCTTTAGGAACTTGGTCGAAGCCAAAGTTTTGTTGGCAACATGAATTTTTAATTTATATTGGCAAATAACAAATCCGAGTTGGACCTAGAGATAGGTAGAGGTGGATTCAAGCCAAGCTGAGCTATTTGGGTTCGGCTCGCCAAGGTAATACAAGGCTCGAGCTCAGTTCGAGCTAGAACCTTAAGTTCGAGTTCACTTGAGAAAAATGTTTTATAAAAATAAAATATATATATTATATTTTTTATTTGATATTTAAAAAAAAAGAATTATAATAATTAGTTATTATTATATATAATAATAATATTATTATTATTATGTGTGTATTTGTTCGAACTGGCTCATGAGCCGAACTTTATTAGGTCGGGCTAAGCTTTTCACAAGCCGAGGTTGAGTAGCTCGTGAAGAGCTCGGCTTGTGGCCACCCCTAGAGATAGGCCATGAAGGTTAATAATAATGACAATAAATAAAAATAAAAACTATCGCCTATTTTAACAACTATGGTTGCGTATGATTTGTTTTTTTCAAAACATTGCATGTGTTTCTGTTTTAGAACACAAAACGATTTAGCTGAGCAAGGTTTAGTTGAGCTAGATGGGTATTTAGCAGGCTATGAAATCAATTATTAGGTTCTACGCTAGTAATAAAATAGATGGTATCTGCATTGGGTCCCATGAATTTATTAATGGCATGGAACTTGGTCATTGGTTCCACAGTTCACTGAACAACCACCTCGTTCAAGTGTTCAACTAGTCCGAATTCGTTTCAGCTACATAAATTATATCCTATCATTTAAATTTTCTTTTAAGGCCCAGTTCGCTTTCCGGTAAGTTACTTACCTGGGTAAATGCAGTTAGTTACCTGGATAAGTTTTTCCTATGAAACACTTACCCGAGTAAGTGCATTTACCCATGTTCTTTTATTTCTCATGTAAATAAGGCAATGACCATTTTTGCAATAAAAAATCCATTAATAAAATGGACATTTTTGTCCCATTCAAGTGTTGGCAACTTTCCCTCTAGGTGGGAAAGTTATTTACCCACCTTGGAGATGGGTATCATTTACCCAGGTAAGTGGTACCTAGGGAAATAAACTTTCCCTAGTCCCTACATAAATTTGAAAAAAGAACATGGGATTCTTGGTCAATGGGAACCAAAATCCCATTGACCAACCAACTTCCCCCTATCAAAATCCTAAAAAAAAAGAATGCCTCTTAAGTGCTATATCATTTGTTAAATCATTTTTAACTACTGCAAGTCATTGTCATTTCTAATTTGAATAGGTTTTCACACCTCTCCCTATTTCTTTCTTTTTTATTTCATACCAAATATAGCATTAAATCACTTATTACCCACAGTTAATAGGACCATTCTATGAGGCTATGTCTGCTTTTTGGTAAGTTACTTATCTAAGTTACCCATGTTCTTTTATTTCCCATGAAAATAATGCGATGACCATTTTAGCCATAAAAATCTATTATTAAAAGGGTATTTTTGTCCTAGAGGCAAAATTCCCCTTAGGCCTCATTCGTTTGTAACAGTGCAGTTTACCTAGGTAAGTGCACTTACCTAGTAAATGTTACCAAAGAAACATTTACATGGGCAAGTGCACTTATCCATGCTCTTTTGATTTTTAGGATTCTCGGGTAAAATGGTCCCATCAGGTTTTGTAAAAATTTCTCCCAGGTGAAATACCTAGGAAAGTAAGTGTACTTAGAAAAGTAAGTTTTATTCAGAAAAGTAATGATCATTTTATTGTAGGGCCCATTGATTCATACAAAAAGAACATAGGAAAATTGGTCAATAGGAAAAAATTACCCACTGACCAACTTTCGCATGCATATTTACCTGCAAACAAATGATGTCTAAATGGGAAAGTTATTTACCCATCTAAGTGATACCTAGAAAAATAAGCTTTCCCTGGTCTTCACTTAAATCTAAAAAAAGATCATGGGTTTCTTGGTCAATAGGAATCAAAATCCCATCGACCAATTTCCTCTCTCAAAATCTTTAAAAAAAAAGAACATCCCTTAAATGGCATGGATGAAAATCAAATAGGCTGTATTTGAATTGAAAGAAAATACAGAGAAAGCAAAAAAAGAGGTAAGGAAACCAAAACACGGCCCTTCTTTAGCCATTAGAATAGCAAATCAGATGGGTCATATTCAGTGTTGGCTGATTTCCTTTCCTTATATGAGTCAATGAGTCTATTGGGCCTTATGCCAATGGCCCATTTAAGAGTCCGATACCATTCTCTAGCCGGCGGGGAATCGCGACTGACCGACCACTACGTGGATATTGTCTCGGCTAGGGATTGTCTTGTTCCTACAACGCCAGCACAAATAGTATTGTTTAGAGCTAGAAATTCTATCGGGCATGAGTTGCCCATCCGGCAGAATTGATTTTTATATTTTGGTATTCATCCGGCAGAATTGATTAGAGTTCACGTCAGTAGTAGGATCTTCTTATAAGCGCTCTTCACATAAAAATATAGAAAATATGGAAGATGTTTCCGATGTATGACTAGACCATATTGTAAGGTCGGTGTGAGAAGACTCTTTACATCGACACTTTATTTGTTTATTGAATTGATTAATCAGGTAATTTGTTTTTATATATTTTTTACATTTTTATTATGTTACAACTTACAATGGATAATAAGGTAAATGAATTTTTCAGAGAAATTTCAATTACCCAAAAAACTGATAATACCAAAATCACTAATCCAATGTCGCCCACCTATTTACCTAAACTGGTAGGGCCCCGTGTCACCGTGTGATGCACGGGAAAATACAGAACACTTGCATCAATACTACCTAGGATTTTTTTTGGCGTTGTAAATATGGATCGATACTTCAAGCTATTTATTTGTGTTTGGATGAAGAACAAATTTACATTGAAAATGGATATAAAATTCCACTCAATAATTGATGTAAATATAATATCGATAAAATCGATGTAAATAGTTACATCAATAATCATACTTTTCACTTTATAATGATTCACAACTTTTAAATCAATCAGTGATGTTGAACTTTATCAATGCATTTTTACATCCATAAATATTTCACGATTAACTTTAGAAATTTTTTCTTATTATTAAGTGTATGATTTATTTTGTGGGCGTTTTATAATAGGTGTTTATCAAAATCGCCAGAATGTCATTACTAAATCAGCAATTTTCCATCATATTTATTCATATGCATTGATATTCTTAAAAGTGGGTTTTGATTTATGTATGCACCAACGGTTTGATAAAAATTCATTTTAACATTTCTCCTAATGATTAAGCATTTATTCACTATTCTGCTGATGTAACTCCTAATGATTAAGCATTTATTCACTATTCTGCTTATGATTATGGGTGAGCAAACGGATTATTCGGTTAGAAACTGAACCGAACAAACCAATATTTTAAATGAAAAAATGAATCGAATCAAAAATATTGAAAAACTAAACCAAACAAACCAATAACTGAAACAAAAAATTTTGGTTATTTTGGTTAAAACCAATTTCCAACACTATATATATATATATATATATATATATATATATATATATATATATATATTAATATATATTGTAGTGTATATTTTAATTTATAATATATATTATATATTATACAATGTATATAATAAATTATATATATTCTAATACATAATAGAATACAATATAATATATTTTATATGTATTATTTGTTAATATATATATATATATATATTATAGATAATAAAGTTCGACTAATTCAGTTTTTTCGATTAACCGGATTTCTAAAACTAAAAACTAAAAAAAAACTGAAATTTTATAAAACAAAAAAAACCAAGCCGATATAACAAAAAATAAAAAAATCCGAAATTGAAATTTTTGGTTTTAACCGAATAATGCTCACCCATACTCGTGACCAAGGATTTAAATATTGATACGATACGCCCGAATAATCGACTTGTATTGCATTGTATGGGCCGATAAGCACTGCATCATTTAGAAGTCACTATAAAAAATTGAAAATGAGGTGACTCAAACTTGGGTCGCCTCATGCACAATAGAATTCGTGGTATTTCCAAACTAGTAAGCCGATTTATGTTTTGTAATATAAAGTAAACTAAAATAAATTTTATTAACTTTTTCTATTCACATGCAATTTAAAAAAACACATGTACTTATATTTAATGGTAACTAAAATAAAAAAAATAATATTTAGAAATAGTATTTTATAAACTATAGAATAAATAATGTATCAAATCCACATTTATATAAAAAGATGAATTTTTATATTAAGAAATTTATACAAATATAATATTAATAATAGAATAATTATTTTAATACTTAAAATGTATAAATTTGCACATGACATTAATCTTACAATTTTTATATACTTTTATTAGTTATTAAATAATATTTTAATTTATATTAACAATATATTTATTATTTACAAAAAATAAAAATATTATATACAAAACATTGAAGAATATAATATTAATTGAACCTATCAAATCCATTAATCTACATTTATTTCAAAAAAAATAAATTTTTATTTCATAAAAATTATATAGATAAAAATATTAATAATCGAATAAATATTTTTGTAATTAAAAATTATGAATTTGTATATGATATGCATCTTATAAATTTTAACAAGTTTGATTTACTTTATGTTAAGATTATATTTTTATAAATTATTAATTGATATTTTAATTTGCACTTAAAAATTTAATATTTAGTTGAATTTTTGTTCTTAATGTTAAAAAATTAAAATAGTAAAATAAAAAATAATTGATATAATAATTAAAATATAATAGATGCATATGTTTAGTGTCTTGGACTCTTAGCTGATGCGTTATAAATAAAATTATGCATTCCGGTTCATTAATCATAATTTATTTCATCATATATATCCTTAATATTTATATATTTATATAGTTATATACTATTTTGTGATATTTTGATTTTTAATTTAGTATAATTAATATATTTATGAAATTTATATATATTTACCTCGCATATCCATGTATTTCGATACCGATACCGACACCGTGACGCCTTAAATTTTAAATGAGAAATGACAGCCAAAGAATGAAGGAATCCCAATCCAATGGTAATGTCGTAAAATCAACAGAATTTACATATATTTTGGTAATTTGCAACCGACCCAAAAAAAATCCATGAAGGCGACTCGTGCAAGGGATTGTGGGAGACTTGGAGCAGCTTCAGCCTTAATAGGGAAGCATACATCCTATTTTTCCAGCTCACCATGACGTGTCAAATTGCAATTGGCCCAAAGTACTTTCTCCTCCGGGGGCATGCATGACCACGATCACCATATTAGAGAGGAATCCACCGAAAGAAAAGGGCTTCATTTTCTGTGTAGAGCCCTTCCTTCTCTATATCTTCTCCCCTCCCTCTGCCCTAGGTTTTCTCCATCCCTCTCGTCTCATCCTCCTCGTCGATCTCCGATCATATCCCCCGAAAATGGTGAGTCAAGTTTTCTATTTTACATTTATCTTATTATCTGTTTCCTCCATTTTTTTTCTCCAGCTCTAGGGTTTATTGTTCTTCTGTACTGATTTGCAAATTTCATTCTTCTTTAGAATATTATCGATTCCACAATATGGTCCATAATCAGTTTGTTTATTGGAACTGATTTCTCCGAAACCAGAGAGATATTGATGGATTTTAATGAGATTCATAATTCGAGTTTATGTTTTCTTCAGCTCACAGAATCGATTATTCCTTTGGGTTGTTCTTAGATCTCTGGATCTCTTTTCGATTCATCTGATAGACTTTATTTTTTTTCCTATGCTGGATTTGATGAATTGAGTTTCATCCGATTCGTGATACGGGCGGGAGATTATCGGGGCCATACATGTTATTAGATCTCGTGGCAGGACAGATGGATTATGCTTATTTTGTCGATCAGGATAGATCTCTATTTATTTAGTTGTAATTCGTAATCGCTGGTTGCTTTTGTGGCCTTAGGATTTTGCACACGCTTATAATCTAGTTAAATGACTTCGGTCTACGGATTTTCTGTTGGATTTCACTTGGTTTGCATTTTTAGTTTGTTTTTGCATTGATCTGGTTTGTTTTAACTCCAGAACAATAAAAGAACTAAAAGATACGGTTTTTTTTATATGGTTGTATGCATTAGAAAACTTTTACGGACCTTTTTAAATTACTTCTGTCTTCAATGAATTTTATTTCCTATAGATCTTGGAATCTTGACTGTTACGAGAGCTGCTTGGTCTTACTAAATTCCATTCAATTGCACAGGCTAACGCAGCTTCGGGAATGGCTGTGCATGATGACTGCAAACTAAAGTTTTTGGAATTGAAGGCCAAAAGAACCTATCGGTTCATAGTTTTCAAGATAGAGGAAAAGCAAAAGCAGGTCGTTGTAGAAAAGCTCGGCGAACCCACTCAAAGCTACGAGGACTTCACTGCAAGTCTTCCTGCTGACGAGTGCCGATATGCAGTTTATGACTTCGACTTTGTGACCGAGGAGAATTGCCAGAAAAGCAGGATTTTCTTTATTGCGTGGTAATCTTCAATGTTACCAACATTTGTTCTTTTTTTTTTATTTGTCTATTTTATTCATTTTAAGTATTTTATTTGATGAAGGTCCCCTGATACGTCAAGGGTGAGAAGTAAGATGATATATGCAAGCTCCAAAGACAGATTCAAGAGGGAGCTGGATGGCATTCAGGTAGAGTTGCAAGCGACTGATCCTACTGAGGTGGGCCTTGATGTCATTAGAAGCCGTGCCAGTTGAACATGCATTGTGTCTCTTGCAGTGGAGGTTTCCTCCATTCATTCTGCTTTACTTTTGTTTATAGTTTGTGAGACGGTGAATTTGGCTAGACATGATATTGTTTTGTTGTCCAAGTTCCACCGTACAATTCATGGCTTCTAGAACAACACCAGTGATTTTGGGTATATCTTGTTACTTGTTATTTGTGGAACCTATGTGGCGTGTCTCCTTGTAGTCTAATATCTACCGACTAATGATATGTAACTGTTTATTGGGGTAGACAAAACCTGTAGTTTGTTTTTACAACTTTGAAATGGATGTTTGGCCTTTACTATCTTTAGTTGGATTGTGGAAAAGGCAAACTTTTATTTGTTTCTGAGTTCTGTTTTCGTTGGCCCCATTTAATGGATAAATTGATTATTGTATTTATCCATTCCTACCGTTGCTTAATTCAAAGTGGATTCTTCTAGAGTTCTCCCTATTTTTTGATTGTAGCGTGAAAGACGATCATTTTAATTTCTAGATTCTGCAAAGAACATTATACTGTGGGTGAAGGGTTAGGCATAACAGTTACGTTATATCTGTTAATGTTCTCTTTAATTTATGCTACAAATTGAACCTGTCATGGTTGTCTTAGGATCATAGACTTGAATCTCAAGCATTGCTTCAAAAGCATTTCTTGATGCTTTGCTTTCATTTCAACTGATCGTCCCTAGATTGAGTAATTTGGGTGATAAAATCGGTTTTTATCATTCTTGGTTAGTGTGGCTAAAGATATAGTTGTTAAATGTATAATGGTAATTGGAACATTAACCTAATATAAATATTGTGTCTCTGGAATTTGCTTGTTAGACCCATTTTACTTTGTCTACCTCTCTGAATTGGCAACGGTAAACATGAATTTGTTCCAACTAGGTTAACTCTGCAAGTTTGTACATGGAAATGGATTGAAGGTTTAATACTTTTTGAGCTTCTTAGTTGATCCGGTGAAAAGCAATTTCAGATTGTCAATAGCTCAATGTTATTTGCCAAATGGATTTTTTGGGACTAGATAATGGGGATTTGTAGATGTCAATCTTTAGTTGTGTAGAGATTTTTGGGAAGTAGGTGCATACATTAAAGAGGTAATAAGGAGACTGGAGAAGAAATTTGTCCAAGTGCTATAATAGTAATTTGTTTAAGGTTAATGCATGATCTTTTGGTGTTGTGTGTTACTGTGTTTACAAGAGACCTTCTAGAGGGTGAAGTCATATTTCGTTGGATCTTCTCAATAGGCTAAGGAGGGTATTCATTCTTTATAGGGGTGCCAATTGGACCGGATTTAGTCCAATCCAATCTGGTCCAGTATGAGTCCATTACATATGGACCACGTTCAATCCAATCTGATGAATACTTTGTACCATTTTGGACTGGTCCAATTCAATGTCTGGACTGTTCTATCTGCTCAAATTGATTTTAATTTACATTGGCTCTAACCCAATCTTGATCCATTGACATCTGTATGCTTATCTTCTATCAACAGTTTAATTTGACCCAATGCAATATAAATCCATTTTGGCTGGACCAGGTCCAATCCAATAAATACTTTGGACCACTAAGTAGTCCAATCCAATGTCTTATTGGTCTGTCCAATCTGTCCAAATTGATTTTGATTTGGATGGGATCCTAATTGTGTGTATTGAGATGGTAGGACTGTGGTGTTTTGATAGTGATACTATTGATTGTGGTATTTGGATCTTATGGATCAAATTTTGTGGTACAATATTTTGTCTAGGTCATTCTTAGGCTTTGTCCATTTTCTGTTAAAAATGGAGGGGGGATAAGTGGGTGGATCCCACGAAATTGCAATAATCCTATGTTTGACAACCACTACAATGGGGCCCATGGACTTTTTGGAGGGTATACTGCCGAAAAATCAAATCACATGGATTCTCGCACCTAACCTGGGTAACGTTTCACCCTACTGAATGCTGTGTTTGTGAGTGTACGTAGGCAACGCTTCCCCAGGAATTACTGCCTTAGGAAAACCGTTGCATGTGCAAAACTAACGAGGCCTTAGTTTTGAGTGATTGACCACATCCTATTTTGATTTCTTCTTGATGGTCTCAGAAATTCTATATTCATTCTATGTAATAGTATTTGGATCTTGTTGTTCACATCTTAATATTGGCCGGTGATTGGCCACATCAAACTAGAATATGAATATCTTGGTTGTGTGAAAACAGTTGGCCCAGAGGTCTCCACAATATGAGTCACAATGGACCAACTGATATTTCTCAGGAATGACATATAGTGGTAGTTCTAAGCAATGTTTTAAAACACGGAGGTTAGATTTGAGGCATTCCACTACTTGGAGGCATAAGGTGTTGTTTAGAACACGAGGCGGAAGCCTCCTGAATATACTTGTTCACGGTCTGGGATTGAGTCACGATTTGCTTCTTTACTAATAGAAAATGTTCAGTCTTGAGCCCTTGGAGGCATAAGGTGTAGTTCAAAACGCAAGAGACAAAAGAGCAGGCTGTGTAGAACCCACTCACAGATCAGGCTGGGCCGGGTTCGGATTGTGTTTTGCCTATTTATTAACAAAAAATGTGTAGGCCCAAGCCTGGCCCTTATATAAAGTCTGAAGCCCGAGTGAGCACAAGGAGGTCTATGTCTCCTTGAGAGGAAGAGGAAGGAGGAGTTCTTGTTTTTCTTACTTCTTTTTGATGTAAAAAAAAAAAGATGTCTTGTATTTAGAAGAATGAGGATGCATAATGCTAGCTGAAGGGGGGTCCTTTTCTTTTATTTTCTTTCCTTTTGTATGAGGCACATGAGGTGTACCAGAGGCACCTCACCTCCCATCCCTTTGAAAACATTGATGCTAAGAAAAAGCCCATCAATATCCTATAATGCAGTAATTTAAAAGGTGTGCCTTGTCCCATGGACACTTTAAGCTTTTGGCTAGATTTGTTTGTTTGATGGATCAATCTACATTCAGCCAAATCCCATCAACTTTAAAATAAGATAGGTGGAGAGGTTTGGGGTATATAAATAGGAGAAAGAGAATCGAATGTCAATCTCTCACTCCTATGACAGTCTGCTCTCCTATTTACTGTTTGGTTGTTTTGGTCTCCTTGAAACCTTTGATCCTTATCTTTATTAGCAATTCAAAATAAGATGCGTTCACAGGGATTGCATGCATATAATTTATACTGAGTTAGCAGCAAAGAACTCTGAAATAGGTTGCAAAAACCACACCAAAAAGGATCTGATTGAGGAGAAACTGGAGAAATAGCAAATGAAGGATTACAACTTCACAGAAAGAATTTGCTGTAAACTTGATTGAACCTAAGGAGTAAGGCCCATAGACTGATAAAAGCATAGGGCACTGCCTTAGGCAAAATCTGAAAACAAAGAAGTGAACCCAATGCTTACCTATCATAGAGATGTTAAGGTTTAACTGCACTTCAATGTTCTTTAAGAGTAAAAAACTTCATAAAGTATCTTCGTAAGTCAAAATAGTCTATAGTTAAAGAGAAGTAGACAGGGTACTAAGAAGCAAGTTAGGTATAGAAACGGGACAGGTCACATGGTTTTATGTTGATTGGTTTCGACTGTTTTGAAGTTCCGGGAAGGAGAACACTGATCAATAAGAAGATGGTGATGTGGGGTAGGAAGTAGATAATCCTAGTGGGATGGGCATGATGGAGAAAGAAGGAAAATTGAGGATCTATATTATGAGAGAAAGAAATTCAAATTTGAATAGATGAGAGAAGGAATGTTGTACTTGGGAAGAGAGAAAGAAGGCTACTCTTACCCACAGGTAACTTTAGAACAAACTTTTCATTCCTCTAATTCAACTCTGAAGTTCTTTTTTTTTATTTATTTATTTGGGTTTCCCTCCACAGATTCAAAAGCAACATTTTAAAGTTAAGATGGCATGGGACTCTTCCTCCTAAAGTAACTATATTAACATTTTAGTAATTCTAGTACAGCTAAACAAATAAAAACATTTCCAAGATTAATCCACAGAAATAGATGACCCAAATCGTGTGGTAGAGTGACACCTTATGACTAAAATGACCACAACTCCCTTGAACACGCCAGTTTACAGTTTACATGATTTTTGTCTTGTTGGATAGATAACTCTATTACTTGTCTGATAACACCATTCAGAAAGACAAATAATGTGATTGTAACTCCCAACTTTTTAAAATAACCATTTAAAATGGCTAACCCGATAACTGAGACACCAAGAAACTAAAAAATAAATTTGAAGACTAGAAAAATAACAATCCCAAATACTAAAATGATATTGCTATTGGATAAGAAATTGGGAGAGGGAGAAAGCTGATATATTTCTCCATGAATTATTTCCTTGCTTCCATGCCTGACTGCCTGTATCAAATGGGATTCCTAGTATGTATGACCTTGAAGCTGAAAGGAATGCCTCTTTTCCTACTCTCCATTTTTGGTGAAAAAACTCGATTAGGTAGAAATAGGTTAACCTGTTTTTTGGTAAAATAGGTGAACCTGTTGTGCAAACTGGATTGCTGATCGAAAACTGCTTTGGTGCGTGCATGCTTTCTGAGGCAAATTGGTGTTTTTTCTTCATGATATGGTCATTGATATCCCTTCTTGAAGCACACTGGCATATCGCTGCCCCTGACCAAGGGTGTTGACTCTTGAACTCCGAAACCCATGTGTCCATCATGTATAGCACCCAACAAAAAAATCCTCTAACATGATGCGAAGGCTTCAAGCGAGAAAATTTTTATTAGTTCTTGATTGGATCTTCACTACCAACAATTTTGGGTTTCAATGTCTTTTTATCCTAAATAAGCTTTATTCTCCAACTTGGTATGTTAGGGTGCTATGTTGGCTTATTTTCCTGTTCAAGCAGTTTCAGTTTCAAGGTGTTGGATTTGGTATTTCTTTTTCCCAACAGGTGCTTCAGGAGAGATTTTCCATTTTCACGTCATAGAAACAGTACCATTAGCCTGGGCCTCGTAAAAAAGGCAAATTCAGTATATTCTTTTCTTGAATCAGTGTGTTGGAGAAAGCTGCAATCTTGACTTTATTCTGTGTTGGGATTTTCACATATTTTTAGCACAGTAATGACAATCTCTTGGTCGGACATGTGATCTTCACACACTTCTCCGTTGGTTTTGTTTCTGCCACATGACATCATGGTTGTTTAGTTTGGATTATTGATTGTGTAGTATTAGGGGTTTTGAACTGTGAATATTGAAGCTGTCCAGTCAAAGATACGGAATTAGAACCATTTTGTTTTTCTTTTTTTTTTGGTAAAAACCATTTTGGTTTAAGCTTCGCGTGGAAGTATCATTAATTTGAAAGTTATTGGAATCGAAACTACAGTAAAATGAAGTTTTCAATAAGAAACTAATTAATGAAGAGCTGCTGTTTGATTTGTACGCATCGGGAGAAAAAAATAATCCATGTTCTTGTCTGGTTTTATGTTGCAAGCTCATTGCAAATGTTCATGTTCAATTGGTATCTACTATGTAGTTGTATTAACCTCAAGTGCGAAATTCTTGTTTGCTAATTCCAAGCAAAACCTTTAGGCCCGTTCTTTGGTAAGATATTTATCCGGGTAAATATAATTAACTGGGTAAGTTTTTTTTGAAAAACACTTATATGGGTAATTGCATACCCATGTTTTTTTATTTCCTAGGTGAATAAGGCAATGACCATTTTAACTATAAAAATTTATTATTAAAAGGGCCATTCTTGCCTCATTCAAGTGTTGGCAACTTTCCCGGTTCACATCTGCACCCTACAACGTCCCACAACGCATCCCTGTATTGGGAACATTTTCTGATGATAGTACCAAAATCGATGATGTCATTATTGAGAGATGTTTCCAATACACAGCGGGGATGTATTGTGGGACGTTGTGGGGCGCAGATTTGAACACCAACTTTCCCTTTATATGGGAAAATTATTTATCCACCTAGGAATCACTTATCTTGGTAAGTTATATTCGGGGAAATAAACTTTCCAAGTCTCCACATAAATATGTGGGGGTGTGGGAATAATTTGTGGGTAGGAGATACGGAGTGATTTTCCCATGGGTTGGCGGTTCAACTACTCGAGTCAATGGGTCATTGGTTGATCTAACAGTTTTTGTCTAATGACCAAATTTGGGGTAAAACAGAACCGAGTGACTCGATGGTGCCCAAGCCAAACGGTCCAAGTTTGAAAACAATATTATTCATGGGATACAATATTATAAAATGGGGTGTCCCCCAACCTTGGTAAAAGTGAGGCTTCATCTCAAATCCCCGAGAGTGCATCTGTGGCAACCTATGTCACCGCGTTATACAGTAATTTAGTTTTTATTACAGTTAATAAAAAATATCATCTTAATCAGATATCAGAGTGTAAAGTTTTACATACATAAATGTGTAATTTGTGATCCGATTGAATTGGACCTGGAATCCTGGTCGGTGATGATTTGAATAATTGACCGCCCGGGTCAATAGCGGATTGAAAACATTGTTTCATGGTGTCTAACCACATACCTTAACAAAAAGGTTAATTTTGTTTCATATTTTTTTGGATTTACCAATACAAATAGTATTTTCGATTTTGCTCTTGCGCTCGTAGAACAGAAACATAGACAGTCACTAATGCGATCAAGGAGTGTAAGGTTTAGAAATGAAATCTCCTACTATAAATCTTTACCTAAAATTTTGGATTTCACACAGGAAAAAAAAATTCGAAAAACAAAAGATGATGCCAAAAATCCATCTTCTTGACATCGTTTCTCCTAATTTGTAGAATACTATTATATTAAAAAAAGTTTGTATAATACTATTATACTAATTCGACCTACTAAATACTGACACGAGAAAAAAAGGGTATTCTCATCTTTCTTTACTGCCGAAGATGACAGATTTTGATTTGTTAAGGCTTTATTACAGTCATTTTTCATTCCTTCTTGGTAGCAACTTTTCTTCTGAGCTTGGAGGCATTCGTGCAGCAACGGCTTAGGATTCGTGGGTTTCTTCTCGTTGTAGCCAAACAGGGGAGGGGAGAGGAGATGAGAAGAAGATGGAGGAGAGAGAGAATGACGGATGACTGGTTCAGTTCTCTTCATTGTCTCTATTTTCGACCGGAGGAAGATAAACAATAACTTGGGGATTCAATTGAAGGTTGTGTGCTGCAGAAACTAAGGAAAGAAGAAGAAGGTGAAGAAGATGACTGAGAGAAGGAAAAGTAGATGGGGCAGAGCTACCACTGTTACTTTGGTTAGGTGGTGCTGCTTCACTCGTTGCCGCTAGAGGGAAAAAGATGTGCAGTGTTTATCATATCGTCAGTTCTATTAGTCGCTGGAAGGCCCAGAATGACTTTTCTAAGTAGTTTTGGGCCTTTTGGCAAAGAAGGGGATGGTAAGATGATGACTATTTTGAATAAATTAACTTCAGAAGTCTGCCTGTTAAATGCATCGTTAACTTTAAATTTTAAACAACTTTTTTGAAGTGACGTGTTCAATTTTCATTGGAAGTCGCTGGTTTATGCAGCTACCACAGCATTTGTGCTCCCCATTACAACAATCAATAAAATTTATAAGGTCGAGTGGGGAATTCTTGATTAAATCTGCATGTAATGAGGCATTTTTAACGCATGGTCATGACTTGAGATCTATGGATGAAACAAATAAAATATGGGGCATGAAAATCCCTCCAAAATACAAGTATTTCTTTTACCTACTTCTCAATAACAAACTTCCCAATAAGAATTTGCTAATTACAAGAGAGATGAATATTAATGGATCTTGTGAGATTTGTGGGGATGAAGAAGACACAGGCCATATCTTTATAAACTGCTTGGTTGCCAAACAAGTTTGGTTGGGTATTAGAAACTCAGTTAAGTTTCCTAGCGACCTGAATGGTTCTGCCCGTGATTAGTGGAACCTTGTTTCTAGCAATGAAGATGGGGGTTCAATTAGTTGCCCTTATAGAAAAGAAAATTCTATGTTGCTTCTCTAAAAACTTTGGAAAATAAAAGAAATGTGGCTCCTCCCATTATTATTAAGAGAATGCAAAATTCCTGAGTTGAGATCCAAGTTAGTGAGGAAAGGGATGTGATTGATTAGAGGAGAAGAAAAATTATTCCTATTAGATGGTCAAGTCTTAGACTAGAGGTCATTAAAGTCAACTTTGATGCCTCTGGTATTAATGGTAGTTGTTCGATAGCTTGTATAGCTAGAGACCATATGGGCTGAATATTGGACTTCAAGGCTTATAAACTAGGCATTCCTACTATCGATCTGGCAGAGGCATGGGCTGCGTGAGAAGCCCACAATATTGCTATTAATTTTCCTAATAGGTTCATTATCATTGAGGGTGCTTCTAAGCTGGTGATCGACTATCTGAAGGGTGCCCGTTCATAATAGTATACAACCACAAGAGATATTTTCTATGTGGGGATGTGATGTCATGTTATAGTGTGGGTAGGAACTCTTGTGGGTGGAAAATCCAAGGTCTTTGTAGTTTGTAATAGGGCCAAGTGGAAAGCTTCCCTAATTAGGCGATATACTCTAGTTTAGCCAATTCAGATTGTTCATCACATTAGAGACCCGATAACTTCCCAAGCCACCCTTATTCCAACATTGCACTGCATTGAATTGGAGTTTTGTTCAATTGATTACTAAACTTTTAACTTTTCTGATTAGGTATGACCCCGTACTAAGTACGGGTCTATGATCTAAATTATTTTAATTTTTTTAAATATTCTATTTTCCCTTTCTTCAAGCCTCAATCCTCTCTCTACCTCAGTAGCATCGAGTTCTTGAGTCCTTTTAATAATAGCCTCCTTTCTGTCTTCAATTCTACCAAACTCTTCTTTGTTTCAAGCTTTGATTCTGGCTTTTAGCTTTTGTAGCTTCTTATAAAATCTATACCCCTTCCATCTAAACACCACCTAATCCTCTTCCCACCATTCTCTCACTTTCTTTTGAACATTTGGATGTAATAGCCACATGTTTTCAAATCTGAAAGGGCAAGGTCCTCCTCCTAGTCTTTCTTGAGATAGTCTATCTAGACATTGATCTGACGTAGGTCTAGGTAGGGCCCTCATCACCAAACCACCCCATACTTCCTCCCAATTTGAAGAGAATAAAATCTATCTAGTTTACAACAAAGTGGTTCTTCTTGAAAATTAGACCAAGTAAAATCAGCTTGCACCAACGACAACTCCCTCAATTCAAAAAAATCCACAAAATAGTTTTCTTCCTCATACTTGAGGTGATCCTATGGTTGGAGTTATTTGTTTCAGTGGCAAACCTGATGACATTAAAATCCCCTCCCAAGCACCACGGACCCTCCCACAATCCCCTTATAGCTGCTAATTTCTCCCAAAGCTCCTCCCTTTCTCTATACGAATTTGGCACATAAACATTTGTTAAAGCCCATTCCAGTCCATCAACTCTTCTTAATTTCACTGTAACCGTATAGTTACCAATTAATTATTCTATACAGTCCAAATCCTCGGTTTTTCAAATTGTCAAAATACCCCCTGAGGCCCCCCAAGACTGTGCAAAAGCCCAACTCAGTCATCTAGCCGACCAAATACTTCTCACCCATATCCTATCCACCTCTGATAGTTTTGACTCTTGAATCAACACAACATCTGGCTTTTCTTTTCTTAGCATTTCCCTTATCACTCTTCTCTTCCTGGAACTCCCCAATCCCCTTACATTTCAACTAATAATCTCATTGAGAAACAAACTTATGAGTAACCATAGACGCCACCTTTTGCTAACCTGACTACCTTCGTTTTCTCTCAGAATACCCCTTATCATAGTCCATTTCACATCTCAATCTCTCCACTTCACTCAATTTCTTCTTCGTCCTGTGTGACTGTAGTGTAAATTGTGGATAGAGAAAATAAATAAAAAATTGGGATTCATAACAGCATGATCTTTCGCTAGATGGTAGTAGGGTACATAGTGTAGCCCATTTAGGAGTCTGGCCAATTCTCAATTTCCTCAATGGGTCCTTCCTCAAACCTTATGAGCTGACCGACTGTCATCAAACATATCGACCTTACATCACCTATGTTACCCACCTTAATTAGCATTATTCTTCATCATCATCATCATCATCATATATATATATATATATATATATATATATATATATATATGGATTTTATCTGATCTTATGTATAACCTAATCATCAAACAGTCAAAAATCACCCCGAGCCCATCTAGAATTTTATTTAGGCTCTTAGAACTTGGGTTCCATGAACAACGAATAAGCTAGATTCCGGAAGGCCGCAATGATAGTTCCTATGGCTCAAGATCCAAGAAAAGTCCTTTTCTTCTAGCTTTAACACAAGTGCCTTAACAATATCATTCTGCACCGTCCTATCCAAATGAACCACACCGGTTTTAAGGAAAAAACAAAGAGAAAGGTTGAAAGAGAAATAAATAAAGAAAAGAGAGTGCATTATAATGATCAGAATCTCAAATATTTGTCATTTTCTGGTTTGGATCAATTGAAAGTTCAGTTCCATCATAGGCTTGTAGCACGTTGCAGATGTAGCGGATTGCCATTGTTGGCAAAATGATGGAGATATCAACTCAAATAATGCATTTTTTTCTAGGTTAACAAACAAACTAACATCAGTGCAGATTCCAATCCCATGGAATTGAGCCAATAGACCTGCTTGCAGATTCTAATCGAACAACCAATAGTGCCTTCATTAATCATTATGCAATTTTTAAGTCGGGGCCACCTGCCTGCATGGTGGTGACACAAATGGGCCAATTGGCTTCCTTCCTTGCCATGACCATGAGGATATGGTAAATTACATGAATATCCCTCCACATTGTCATCTGCGTCTCAAATCTTAACGTTGATTACCAAGAACATGGAGACAAAACTTTGCGAGATATCAAAAAAATCTAGAGCATATCGTAATACTTTTTTACTGCACACATTCGCGACAATTACACAAAAGAAGGTCCCAGTAACAAGGACAAAGCGTGCCAGATTTATTCATTAGAGTTGGTGGTGGTTATCAATGGACTAAAGCAACCACCTGGCACCAACACAGGCGGAGGAAGAAAGTACCATAATGGAGATAAACTGAACATCATCAGTGCTATTCAGATTCAACATCAAATTTGTGCTTTTGCTGGAGCGGTTCAAAAAAATTTATACAGCCACTTTGGGTGGTAGAAATTAAGCTACATGATGACGCTGATTTGTGGCGAGACTCGCTCTTATCATTGGGTCTGATGATGAGCAAAAGTGGCATACCACTCATCTCTTTTTACGTAAATGTCCAGAGTCACTTTGGAACTTGATGACGACGAAGTTGGCCCTCCACTTACATCATGATACGCGGTATCTTAGAACAGTTGGATGATACCCCATCACCACATAGGCGATGATTTGCCTTAGCCAAAATGATAGAATCTCAGTTAGCAACCTACCTCCGCTGACTTGATGACCAACTTCCGCCAACCTAGCGACCTACTTTTGCCAACCTGGCGACCTACCTCTGGTGACCTCATACACAACTCGGGCAACACAACAAAGTGACTAGCAGCACCTTGTCCAAGGCTGGCTTGTAGTACCTCATTGTTACGGGTCCAAGGGATTTCAGCGTGATGAGAGACCTCCTCAAGGACTTACCGACCTGACTTAGGTCCAGGTGGCGACTTGCAAAGCATGCTCGTTGACCTCTTCCTTAAGCAAGTTATTGTTTCCAACTTCTTCGAGATCACGACGCTCGACGTTACACTCGTTTTGTCGCACCGTCCGCATCGAAATTGATTGAACATACTCTATCTCTCTCCTCCAAACATGGTGGACGTGGTTTCCCAGGAATCTCAGACATATTACAAAAAGCTATTGGTTCCTTACGCCTATATAAATGTCTCATTTCCAACCTTAGAAGGTATGCGCAATTTAGTTCTCACAGGTCCCTAGCTCTTTCACTTTTAGCTCAATCAAAAATCTCCAATTCGCTAACTTAAGCATCGGAGTGCCCACCCCGAGTAAAGCAGCCCAGACACTCTTAACACTATCTTTTTGCAGATCGCCCCAATAGATTATATAGCTCGTCATTATTCAACTTAGCATTCGAGTCACCTTCCAACAAGGAATTATCTAGCTTAGCTTTCAAGTCACCTGCTAGCAGGGAGCTGCCAGATCATGCATCATCAGAACCTAGCATGACATCGCATTGGGAAGTGTTCATCAATAGGATGGTTCATGCCACATCAAAGTACTTAAGCTAAGTTTAAGACAGTTCGGGGAGGACCAACCTGCGATGTCAGCCATCATCTCGAAGTATTTATGTAGCCCAAGCATCTGACGAGTCATCCAACCTCATGGAAACCGACTTGCATCGATCACTCGAATTGTACCTTTCAGGCCATTTAATGCCTCCGAGATATTCGAGGGGCACGCTGCCCATGTAGCGGCGATTACATGAATTTCCCCCCCTTCTTGGGGAAATGACGAGTGGTCAACTTAGTGATCGTTCTCGAGTGTTCCCTAGGATCCTGGTGGTTGAGGCTGCTACCTTTGAATATGTTGGGGACGTTTTGGCCACCCCCCGAAGCCCATATAAGGGCAGCTTCTCATCCTCAAATGGGACTCTCTCTAATAGCTCTTTAGCTCTCATTTTGCTCTCCCAGCTCTCCTAGCTCTGCACTGACTTGACAATTGGAGCCTCCTTGCCTGGGTCCACAACCTCAAGCTCTTTGACGTCGTCTCCCTCGTAAGTACATCTCGCGCAACTACGTCTGACTCACTAGTCCAGCATGGGTCCGATCAGATTGAGCAACATTAGGGTTCACCAATCCAACACCAGGTTCTCGACTTCTCATCTTCTGGTTTTGCACAACATGTAGCAAGTTATTAAGGCTCTGTTTGAAAATGGATATAAATACAAATATGTACTATGAAAATATATACAAAATATAAGGTTGTGCACTCTTCATATTTGTATTTGTACTCCTTCCAAACGGAACTTATAGGTTATGCTTTATATCGATTAGAGGGAAATTTCAGTGAAATTAGAAGTTCTAGTGGACTAGAGACCGATTCGAATAGAGTTTATGTGAATAGTAAAGCTTTTAAAGGTAAAGCCCGGATTCGAAGATGGGGATGTAAATTGGCATATTTTTCCCTTCGAGTTTCAAGAGCAATGTTGATTAGGGAAGTCTTGGGTTTACTATAGTAGTGCTTTGGGCTTATGCTTCAACTTTTAGGCCCATTTATTTGTTTTTTTATATGTAGGTTCAAAATAAACAGCACAATCAAAACAAAGTGAGCTTCAACTGATTTTTCTTTATATATAGGATTTGGGTGTTCTATTCGTACGAGTAGATTCCCGAGAGTAACCCATTTTCTATTAATTGCATAAATATATAATAGTTATTATAAATATTGTTAATAACTAGATATTGAACCATTTGAATAGTTTTGACCATTTTTTATTTTTTAATTTTTTTTTGTCAAAATGGTCCGATCGTTTGGTCTTCGAGTCAGTTTTAAAAACCATGATGTTAGGTCATTCGAGTGTGTGACTCATATGACCCGAAAATGGAACCGTTCTGGCCACCGATTTTCGTATCGATGGTCCGACCTCTCAATTTGAACGGATGGCCCATTATGACAACAAAAAATAAAATAAAATGGCCAAAAACCATTGAATGGGTTAATGGGTTGGTGGTTCGACCACTCGGGTCAATGGATCGATGGTTGAATCAACAGTTTTTGGCCAGTGACTGGGATTGGGGTAAAACGGAGCTAGTTGCCTTGACGATTTCCAATTAAAAAATAAAAAAAAAAGGATGGCCCATTCTGACAACAAAAATTATAGGCAAAAAATTGAGTGTGTGAGGTCCATTAAGCAGTGCCATACGTGTTACGTCATTTAAGCGTGTGACTCATACGACCTAAAAATGGAATCTTTCTGGCCACCAGTTTTCAAGTCGACAGTTTGATTGTTCGGTTCGAACGGATGGCCCATTCTAACAACAAAAATAAAAAAAATAAAAAAATGACAAAAAAAAAATTGAACAGGTCAATGGTTCGACCGCTCGGGTAAATGGAATCTACTCATGCAAGTAGATTCCCACGTGAGAGTAGCCCATTTCCAATTAATTATATAGATATTGTTAGATAATTAGATATATATAATTATCTAATTATATAAATATCTAATAGTTAATATATGTTGTTAATCACTAGATATCGGACTGTTCGAACAGTTTTTATTGTTTTTTTTTTATCAGAACAGGCTGACCGTTCGACCTAGTAACCAGACCCTTGACCGGTTTGGTCTCCAGGTCGATTTTAAAAACCATGATGTTATGTCATTCGAGTGTGTGACTCATATGACCCAAAAAATTGAACCGTTATGGCCACTGGTTTTTGGGTCTACGGTTCGACCGTCTGGTTCAAATGGATGGCACGTTCTGACAACAAAAGTTAAAAAAAAACAACCAAAAACCATTGAACAGGCCAATGGATCGATGGTTCGACCACTCGGGTCAATGGGTTGTTGACCGATTGAACGGTTTTTTGCCAAGGACCGGGAATGGGGTAAAACGGAACTGGTTACCTGGACGGTTCCCAATTAAAAAAATAAAAAAAATGAATGTCCCATTCTGACAAAAAAATTACAAGCAAAAAATTGAGTGTGTGAGGTCCATTAAGCAGTACCATGCATGTTATGTCATTCGAGCATGTGACTCATACAACTTGAAAACAAAATCGTTATGGCCATCGGTTTTTGGGTCGGCGGTTCGAAATGGCCCGTTTTGACAACAAAAATAAAAAATATAAAAAATACCAAAAACCATTGAACGGGTCAATGGTTCGTTGACCGATTCAACGATTTCTTTGCTAGGGACAGAGATTACGGAACCGGTTGCCTGGATGTTTCCCAATTAAAAAAAATAAAAAATAGCTAAAAACCATTTTATGGGTCAATGGATCGATGATCCGACTGCTCGGGTCAATGGGTCATTGACTAATTCGACAGTTTTTGGCCAGGAAATGGATCCTCCCAATGATAAATACGAGTGGGAAGGTAATAAGGAGAGCGCATCAAGGAGTGGTAGTGCGACCTTGTACAATAAGCTTGGGGACATGAAGGGGAGCTTGGTTGATATTGTTTATGGTACTAATTGTGGGTTCCAAGCGTTTGGAGAAGTTAGAGCGGAGGTTTTGGAATTGGTTAATCAGTTGGAATCCTTGATTTCGACCCCCTGCTCCCTTGGAGTCTACATCCCTTCTTGGTGGAAACTGGATAACTGTAAGTGAGTTTTATTGGTTTTAATTTATTTTTTTAATTTTCTTGGTGGGAGGCTAAGAAGCTACCTATAGCTGCAGGGTTGTTAACCGAAGTGGCCGGATTGAAGCTTCTTTGATGAGGAACGACTAAGGGTCTTGCGAAAGAATTTCCACCAAAAATTCTCTTGACTCCACAGTTTCTTTCCTGGGTCCTTCAGTTAGGGTTAGTTCTATTTGAAATGGGAGAAGGAGACCTGTTTGAAGATATCACCATGGGAGATGCATCCTGTTCTCTTCAAGTTCTCAAACGAAGGGAGAAGCAACGACCGATGGAGGAAGAAAGTAGCAGCCAATGCTTTCTCACTATTTTAGGGTTTTGGATTGAAAAATGGCGAGGTAATTTTGATATATTGCAAAATGGACCGAATATAATGAAGGGTAAAATAATAAATTAACCATGCCTATTAGTCAACTTACTGTTATCTCATTGACATCGTGAGTTTTGGAGTTTTTGAAAAGCTATGGTGAGTTTAAGAGAATTCATAAAAAGTGATGGTGGATTTTGAATAATTACCCTTAAAAATTATATTTATTTATTGAATAAATCTCTTAAATTACTTTTAAATTTAACAAAATTGACAAACTGTATTGTTTTAAACTACCATTAAGTTTTTTGAAAATTGTCATCATTGTTAAATCCAAACGGAAATATTGATTTTACGTTTTAAACGGAAATATTGATTTTACGTTTTTACCCTTCCGTTAAGTCTCACACAGCGAAGAGAAGAAGGGGGCGGAGGAAGAAATCACCGCCGGTCCACTTCAACGGTAATCGACTGTCGTTGTTTACTTTTTCCTCATAACTTCATGGATTGGGAAATTGGAACTGACGAGGATATACATTTGTTAAACATTGTAGGTGCAGCTTACTTTTGAAGAGCTTAGAACCGGTGTTACCATTGTTAAGCTAACCCAGATGGACTTGCCAGAGGAGGATAGGTTGGGTTGCTGCAGTTTTTTCTCTGTTATTTATATTCTTCAAGTTTTGGGGCATTTTTTAATTGTTTTTCTTTATTGATTATTATTGTTTGCAAGTTACGATGCGGATATGGCAATGCTACAGTTGTTGAAAACTTTATCACATAAATAGGTTGTTTCAGTAGAAAATTTCACAACCATTTATCTTGTTTGAAGCCTTTTTATGATTTTAACATAAAGGCTGTATGGATAGCGGAGCCATTGATTTGGTGGTTCATGTTCGTTGAAATCTTCAATGCCCCTTTAATTCGAACAAAAAAAAAAAAGAATAGTAGAGAGATAAATGGGAGAATAGAACATGGCCAATCGAACATTTTGAAGAAATGTAATCTCCTTCCCTGTCAAGTAGATCTGCCAAGATCCCGGGCTAGTCATCACCACCACTTGGTTCGCCGTCATATCTCTCTGCCAAGACAAATACGACACCACTCCGCCGACTTGGTTTCTCCTGCAACTCCCCTGCCTGCTCCGCCGTCCACTCTTCTCTCCCGTCTTCCGACATCTATGCCTGTGTATGCAGCAACTCCGCTGCCCACTCTTTTCTCCTGTCTTCCAACATTTGCACACCGTGTCTCCTGCAACTCCCCTGTCCGTCCACTCCTCTGCCCACTCCCCTTGCCCTCTTTTTTTTTTTTTGTTGGGTTTGGGTGGAAGCCATGCTGATGGAGCATGAGTTCTTCGAGTTAGGATCAATTCGATGACGACATCTATGCTTATCGAAGATTGCGTAAAGACAATCTGATCTTTCCTGTAAGGTACAAGGTAACCCGGCTCGTCGCCTGCACCGAGCAAAACAACAGCCTATGGGCAAAACAGCAGTGGACGCCGTCATTTTCGGTTACGATGGCGCCGGTGGTAATTCTTTGCTCACTGTCAATAAGATGATGAACAGAGATGAAGATGGAGGAAGGAGAAGCAGAGTAAGAAGTAGAAAGAGAAGAAGAAGAGGGGGAAAGAGAGAGGGAAGAGGAGGGAAAGGGACGTGGAAGAAGATGGAGGGGGTCGATGCCGGTTTTCCGCCGCTATGTCGAGAGTTGGAAGAGGCGATGAACAATGTTTTTCTCTCTCCCTCTTGCCCCTATTTCATCACCGCCACTTCGACTGGCCCTGTTATTCAATAGATCTGGGACTTGTTCTTTGTCGCTGAATGCATTAGAAGCAACCGACCGCGGTAGAAGTAGGTGGCCATTGTGAAGAGATAAGGGTAATTTTGGGATTAAAAAATTTTAAACTTCACATAGTTCCATATGTGTACCGATTTTAATAGAAAAATTTATGAGTAATATAAGACAATGGTTAAACGATAAGGTTACATTTTAAGAGATTTATCTTTATTTTTTTTTCTCTTTCCATCAATGACAAATACAAACTTTATATAATAAATAAACAGAATTTATTGGGGAGAATGATGGTTGAGTCCAAGATTAGAATTTTTAGGCCCAAAGTACAGTTGAGGAAAGTGTCGGGTCAGAATTGATGCCAATTCAGGAGGGGGCATTGATGTATAGAATTAGGGGGGGTTAACATTTTGAATATTTATAGTTCTGCAACAGAATTCAAAAATATGCACTGGGCCTGTCCTTACTTTTGTGAATTTATTAATGAACTACTGAAACACGACAAGAGCTTGTGGTTATACAATTTATAAGAAAATGAGAGTATAGCCTTGATTTTCACTCCCCTTATACAAATCACATTAGGCCTAAAATAATTGTTGCTTGTTCATCACTTGTTTGGACAAAGCATCGACCAAATTGTTAGGTAACTTTGGACCCATTGAATTTCCGACTACATGTCATTTGAAAACCATTTAAAGGCTTAAAGTGTTTGATTTTGTTTCTATAACTCTACAAAGCTGCTTTACTTCCTTTCGCAACATCCGTAGCCCCTTTAATTACCAATTATTCAACACCCATCTGCTTAGCTTATCATACTCTAGTAAGTACGTGAGTCTCCTTCGCTTATTGGACTTTAAAACATTGCACGTATGAGTCCACTCTCATATCTTATCACTCCCCTTACCCTAGAAGGCCTTGGATTACCATTACCACTACCGTAAAAATTCAATTCCAATAATCCATTCTCTAGTGATTTCCACTCCCTCCTTCTATTTTCCTTTTTTGTTGTCGATGCTGTAATTGTTGTCTATTTTTTAAGAATATCATTCATTATAAAATCAAAGAATAAATTTGTTGTTTTCATCTTATGTGCTTATGTTTGAACCTCCAATTCACCCCAAACATCCGATTAGACCCTTATGATCATTCCGAAACACCCAAAAACCTAAAAATCACAACTTTCAGCCCTATAGCCTTCAGATTCATCGTTAAATATACTCGATACCAATATGATGAGTCCAATCGACCCCCGCTTACATATCGACCATTAAATCAGACACCACCATCAGACCTAAGACCTCCCAAAATGCCAATTAGACATGTTCATGGGTCAGGTAGTCCGATGGCCCGGCCCGCACCCCGATCGGGCTTGGTCATGTAATTCGACCCGCGGCCTTGACCTCGAGCCTAACATAGTAAGCTCAACTGTGTTTCAAGCCAGACTTGGGATTTGTCAAAAAAGCCTGGCCCGGTCCAACTCAGCATTATATATTTTATAAAATATATAATATGTATTTTATATATTATATAAAATATATAAATAATATAATATTTATTGAAATATATATTTATAATTTAATATATACATTTTTTATTATTTTCTTTATAATTTCTCTCTCTCTCTCTCTCTCTCTCTCTCTATATATTTATATATATATATATATATTCAGCCACTTTAACGGTATGCGCTAAATTTCGGGCTTGGGCACAAATTATAGGCCCGATGGTCGGGCTGGGCTCGGGTCTTATAAAAATCTATTAATACAGAGTGAAAGATCGGCCTGTCCCGACCCATGAATAGGTCTAATGCCAATCCATAAAATTTCAGATCAAGAATCCTCAATTTACCCCTTCATCAAACAAAGATTCCGTTCCAACCCCTCTCGTTAGCCAAAACACCCAGAACCCAGATTCCTTGATCTTGACACATCCGAACCGATCAAACCACACCATTAAACTTTGGACACATTAGAACACTTGCCCATAAAGTTTCAACCCCAGATTCCCCACATTGCCCTTCCATTAAACCAAGATTCCATTCCAAAACATCTCGTTGACCTATGTTGGCCCTCATCAACCAATCATACATTACCACCAAATCCCAGATACCCCAAAACTACCCACTTGTAAAATTTAAGTCCAAAATACCATCATTTTCCTTTATATCGCTCCAAGATTCCATTTAAAGTTCCCAGATTGATCAGATCCCAAATCTGCCCAATCTGGACTCATTTGGCTCAATCTAACCTCGCCAATCACCTAAGACTACCCAAAAATCCTACATTGTGAATTTTCATCCAAAACAGACATTGTTTTCCCTTCCATCACATAAAGATTTCATTTTGGGGCCCCATATTAACCGAATCAAACCCTTTCCAGATATGCCCGATCTGGGCCCACTTGGGCCAATCCAACCTGACCAATCAAATGGAAATGTCCAAAAAGACTATTCAATCAAATTACAGTAAAAAATTCCCTTATTTATCCTTTTATCTAAAAAGATTCCGTTTCGACTAATTTCCATGCCCTACATAATACATTCGCAAAACCGTTATACCCATTTCAACTTTCCATTTTTTTTACTCGAAACCACTCACCATTCGACCAGAACCCCGGTTCACCCCTGACCCAGTTTAACCCAAATATCCAGTTCAACCTCCATTCGCCCTAATCTACTACAGTTCTCTTCTCTCCCCTATTCGAACACCGAACCACAGCGGCGGTAATCCCCAACCTCCGGCCGTTTTCTCTCCATCTCTCTTCCTTCTTCTTTCCTCTTTCCTTTTCTTTCTTCATTCTTCTTCCTCCTCTTCTCTCTGTTTCGATCACCTCCATAGAGCTCTCTCTCCCTCTCTCCTCCTCTCTCTCTTTCTTCCTTTCCCGAACCAGTTGCAGCGGTAAGCCTTCCCTCCATGGAGCCCTCTCTCAGATTCTACTTATCAATCCATCAGATCTCTCTCTCAGCGGAAAACCTCCCTTTTCTCGGTCATCCTCGCTTGGGCGGAACCACCGCTGCAACTCCTAGCAGCGGCGGTGCCCTCATTTTGAACTCTCTTTCTTTCCCTCTCTCCCTCTTTCCATAACTGTCAAGACTGAAAAATGATCAGATCCACTCTCCATCATTTTTCTCTCTCTCATCTAGATCAAACTAGCATTTGCTCATCTTTCTTGTTGAGACGGCGGCTGCGATCAGAGGTTCCAAAATCGAGTAACAGCGGCGACCTCCGGCCAGATCTCTCTATAACTCTCTCCTCCTTCTCACCGGTTCCCTGTCTTTCGGCTGAAACTGTTGATCACTTTCTACTTTTGGACATCCAGCAGAGGCGGCGGCAACCATCCCATCTACCTTCCGTTTTTACCTCTTCGAGATTCCTGATTGCAAGCACCGAACACCATGTCAGTTTGAAGCAAGAAGGTAAGAAACGACACCCCTGTTCCGGCGATCGAATTCAGGTCAAAATCCAACCAGGTAAACCTGTCATTGCTTCTCCCCTATGCGCGATCTTTCTTCTTATTTTCTGGAATTTATGCTATTGCTGCTATATGGGCCTGAGGAGAGGGAAAGGGGACAGAGCCGCTAATGAGGTGCTACCGAACCGGCTCTTGTAAGCTTCGGACTCTTACTCAAACTCGCCATTGTTTTTCTTCCTGTTGCCATTATTCTGTGGTTTTCTAAATTGTTAGTTGTTTAAATGCTGTTTTTCCTTGGATTTTTGTTCTTTTTCTCTGTCATTTGCTAACACTTGATAAGTTAGATTCTCATGAAACCTTGATTAGGTTAAAACTAATGAAACCTTTCTTCTAATTGTCTGTTATCTCCTATTTTCTCCAGTTTAATTTATTTCAGATTTGTTTTCTGTTTTCTCTAAATGCTTAGTCTGATCCCTTCAGTCCTGTTTTATTGGTTATTTAAATTTAGGCTGAGTGGTTTGTGGTTATCTAATTTAGCCCCCATTAGTGAAGTCATGCTAGAAATAAATATAATTATATAAAAATAATAATAAAATTTCAAGAAAAAATGGAAAGCTAAAAAAATCTATGATAATGAGATTTGGGATCGTTGCATTAGAATACATGAAAAGGGGAAAAAGCTACTAAAAGGGGGAATAGTAATTAAAAAAAAAACTAAAAAATAGGAAGGGGAGAAAAATAAAAAAATACAAAATACAAAAGATTCAAAAAATCAGAAAATGAAAAAGAAGAATAAAAAATAATCCCATAAGATAAACATACAAATAGGATTTTATGCGACAATAACTAAAAAATAAATAATTGGTGAAGACAATAAATGTAATAATAAGTAAAAAACAATATAAAAATAAATAAAATAAGAAAAATAAAAAATATAACGTAAAAAGGGGCAAATTAAAATAAAAAGTAATAATAATAATTATTCAAAATAAAATAAAAGTAAAATAAAAAAATATGGATAAATAAAAATTGGGAAGAGTTTTCTGGCCTTTTCTTGTGATTTGCTTTCCTTAGCCATGTCAATTGTTTTCTTTTTATGATTATGTTTGTTTAAGACCCCATGTCGGCCCCACCTATCCGACCCGGGAGAGGGGTGCCAAATCCCTTCCCACTCTCATCCAAGCCTTACCCAGATTGGTTAGCTGGTGCCACGGGCATTGGAGTCAAAATTAAAATGAAAACATTTCTGAAAATTATTCCTGGGGTCCCATCTCCTCCATTTCTTAAATTGATGGGTGGCGACTCCAAATCCAACACAAGTGGCAAATGAGCGGTTTTTCGACGTTCACAATGCCAACCTAACTATAATATTCGACGCTCACAATGCCAACCTAACTATAATATTTTCCATTAAAACCTCTTTATTTCCTTCTTTTTATTTAAAAATTAGTGCATCTTTTCATTCAATATAGTCCAAGTCGTAGTATCCTTTGCACATCTCCATAGCAATCTTCCACTTTTCATTGATGACTTAAGCATGGAAAAATCAAACAACTTGTCCAAATTAATACGTTGAGACCACTTGCATCCAAAAAGAGCAAGGAACTTTTCCTAAATACACTATACAAATGGATAGGAGATCCTGAAGTTGTAAGCCGTCTCCCCATTTGTTTTTGCACATTAGATGTGAATCAGGAGATTTGTTCCACTTGGGTCTCTTCCTTTGTATTAAATCACAAGTATTAATGTCCCGATGGAAGAGTTCCCAAAGCAAGACAACTAATTTTTGGAGGGATAGGATCACATTGAACTTCCTTCACGAGAAAGGGCATGTGTGAGGGAGTAGAGGGAATTCAAGATTTTAATGGAGGCACAAGAAAACCACTCATAGGACTAGTTGCCTATAAATGACCATCCAATATAATAGGATCAAGAGCAACCCCATCGAACATATGGAACAGGGTAGAAACAATTAGAGTTTCAGAGTTCCTATGATTTTCTTCTTAACCCAAAATTTCAGCCAAAGACCAAAGGAGAAAGGGCATGTGTGAGGGAGTAGAGGGAATTAAAGATTTTAATGGAGGCACAAGAAAACCACTCATAGGACTAGTTGCCTAGAAATGACCATCCAATATAATAGGATCAAGAGCAACCCCATTGAACATATGGAGCAGGGTAGAAACAAGTGGAATTTCAGAGTTCCTATGATTTTCTTCTTAGCTCAAATTTTCATCCAAAGACCAAAGGAGACTATGGGTTAGCATGCTCGGAAGTAATTTTCCTTTAAGAGAGGAAACGATGAAGATGGAATGAAACATATCTTTCAATGGGGACTTCTCAACCCAAGGGTCTTCCCAAAATTTGATTTTGTTAGCCAAGACAAGGTCATACTTGATGTGGTTAATAAACATTGGGAGGATACCATGGATGTCTCTCAAAAGAGAGTGAAGAGTAGTTCTATATGATAGTCCATCATCTCAACCTTCATTTGTGATCTCATTAATACTTATCACAACCCGATGGCATACAGTTATGGAGGCTTCGTGGGATATCGGAAATTGTTGACACATGGTTGTGGTGAGCATTCATTGGCTCTCAAAGAATGGTTTGGATGCTGGAGTTTTGCGTAGAGCTCCCCTTGCTTACTTCTCTTTGAAAGGCAATTCATAGTACTGCTTTGCTATTTCTTAATCGCATCATGTATGATCTCACCTTTGGCAACAGGGTAAAATTTGGAAAGATTTCTAGCTTGGGAATGCCTGTTTAGAGTTGTGTTTCTTTGTATCTATGCCATATCTGATTTTAAAGGGGAAACAATTTCTTAGTTTGTTCTACCGTCTTCCTCCCTTGGGTTTAAATGGAAGTTGGATTTTAGTAGAAATCTAGGAGTCTGAATTTCTTCCTATTTGTAGTCTTTTGAATTTGTTGTTTGGTGTGGTTCTTGATAGCTCAGTTGGGGATAAATGAATTTGGGTTGCTAACTTTTCAGGTTGGTTTTTTCTTGTGGTTCTTCTTTTAATATGTTGGATAGGGTTACTCCCCCATCCAACTCCATTCTTGTGACATGTTGAGAGTTCTGATGTGCACCTATTCCCTTAGATGTTGGTGCTTTTTGTTGGGAACTTTTCAATGGAAGTATCAACCCTTGTGACCATTTGTAAAGATAGGAGACGTATTTGGCCTTAATCTCCAAAGTGGTGCATCATATGCTAATGCAGTGGTGAAAAGCAAATCTATTGCTTTCACACTATGTGCCAAACTAACTATAATGTTTTCCATTAAAAGCTCTTTATTCCTTTCTTTTTATTTAAAAGTTTGTGCATTCATTTCTTCCAATGTAGTCTAAGTCATAGTATCCCTTGCACATCTCCATATCAATCTTCCACTTTTCTTTGATGACTTGAGCATTCAGCCACCAACTTTGTTGTCCAAACTAATAGGTTGAGACCACTTGCATCCAAATAGAGCAAGGAACTTTTTGTGAATACACTAGACAAATGGATGGGAGATCAGGAAGTGGTAAGCCGTCTCCCCATTTATTTTGCACATTAGATGAGAATCAGGAGATTTGTTCCACTTGGGTCTCTTTCTTTGTATTAGATCACAAGTATTAATGTCCCCATGGAAGACTTCCCAAGGGAAGACAACTTATTTTTGGAGGAATAGGATCACATTGAACTTCCTTTGCTAGAAAGGGCATGTGCGAGGGAGTAGAGGGAATTAAAGATTTTAAAGGAGGTGCAAGAAAACCACCCATAGGACTAGTTGCTTAGAAATGACCATCCAATGTAATAGGATCAAGAGCAACCCCATCAAACATATGGAAAAGGCTAGAAACAAGTTGAATTTCAGAGTTCCTAAGATTTTTTTCTTAGCCCAAATTTTCATCCAAAGACCAAAGGAGACTACGGGTTGGCATGCTCAGAAATAATTTTCCTTTAAGAGAGGAAACCGTGAAGATGGAATGAAACATATCTTTCAATGGGGACTTCTCAACCCAAGGGTCTTCCCAAAATTTGATTTTGTTAGCCAAGACAAGGTCATACTTGACATGATTAATAAACATTGGTAGGATACCATGGATGTCTCTCAAAAGAGAGTCAAGAGTAGTTCTATGTGATATTTCATCATCCCAACCTTTATTTGTGAGCACATTAATACTTACCACAACCCGATGGCATACAACTATGGTGGCTTCGTGGGATATCGGAAATCGTTGACACATGGTTGTGGTGAGCATTCATTGGCTCTCAAAGAATGTCTGGGATGCTGGAGTTCTGCGCAGATCTTCCCTTGCTTACTTCTCTTTTGAAGGCAATTCATAGTACTCTTCCCCTATTTGTTGATTGCATCATGTATGATCTCACCTTTGGCAACAAGGTTAAAATTTGGAAAGATTTGTAGCTTGGGAATGCCTGTTGAGAGGTGTGTTTTCTTGTATCTATGCCATATCTAATTTTAAAGGGAAAACAATCTCTTAGTTTGTTCTACCTTTTTCATCCCTTAGCTTTAATTGGAAGTTGGATTTTAGTAGAAATCTAGGAGTCTGAATTTCTTCCTATTTGTAGTCTTTTGAATTTTTTGTTTGGGGTGGTTTTTGATAGCTCAGTTGGGGATGAGGTAGGTTTTTTCTTGTGGTTCCTCTTTTAATATGTTGGATAGGGTTACTCCCGCGTCTAGCTCCATTCTTGTAACATGTTGAGAGCTCTAATGTGTACCTGTTCGAACATATGGAAAATGCTAGAAACAAGTGGAATTTCAGAGTTCCTAAGGTTTTTTTCATAGGCCAAATTTTCAGCCAAAGACCGAAGGAGACATCGGGTTTGAATGCTCAGAAATAAATTTCCTTTAAGAGAGAAAATGGTGAAGATGGAATGAAACATATATTTCAATGGGGACTTCTCAACCCAAGGGCCTTCCCAAAATTTGATTTTGTTGGCCAAGACAAGGTCATACTTGACGTGATTAATAAACATTGGTAGGATAGCATGGATGTTTCTCAAAAGAGAGTCAAGAGTAGTTATATGTGATAGTGCATCATCCCAACTTTTATTTGTGAGCACATTAATATTTACCACAACCCGATGGCATATAGTTTTGGAGGCTTCGTGGGATATCGAAAATCGTTGACACATGGTTGTGGTGAGCATTCATTGGATCTCAAAGAATGGTTGGGATGCTGGAGTTCTGTGCAGATCTACCCTTGCTTATTTCTCTTTGAAAGGCAATTCATAGTACTCTTCCCCTATTTTTTGATCACATCATGAATGATCTCACCTTCGGCAACAAGGTTAAAATTTGGAAAGATTTGTAGCTTGGGAATGCCTGTTCAGAGGTGTGTTTCCTTGTATCTATGCCATAACTAATTTTAAAGGGAAAATAATCTCTGAGTTGGTTCTACCATCTTCATCCCTTGGCTTTAATTGGAAGTTGTATTATAGTAGAAATTTAGGAGTCTGAATTTCTTCCTATTTGTAGTCTTTTGAATTTGTTATTTGGGGTGGTTCTTGATTGCACAATTGGGGATAAATGAATTTTGGTTGCTAACTCTTCAGGTAGGTTCTTTCTTTTGGTTCCTCTTTTAATATGTTGGATAGGGTTAGTCCGCCGTCTAACTCCATTCTTGTGACATGTTGAGAGCTCTAATGTGTATTTGTTCCCTTTGATGTTGGTGCTTTTTGTTGGGAAGTTTTCAATGGAAGTCTTAATATCCTAAGTGGAGCATCATATGCTATTGGAGTGGTGAAGAACAAATCTATTGTTTTCACCCTATGTGCCAAACTAACTATAATGTTTTCCATTAAAACCTCTTTATTTCTTTCTTTTTTTTTTAAGTTTGTGCATTCATTTCTTCCAATGTAGTCTAAGTCATAGTATCCCTTGCATATCTCCATATCAAATTTCCACTTTTCTTTGATGACTTGAGCATGGAACCACCAAACAACTTGTCTAAACTAATAGGTTGAGACCACTTGCATCCAAATAGAGCAAGGAACTTTTCCTAAATACACTAGACAAATTGATAGGTGATCAGGACGTGGTAAGCCGTCTCCCCATTTATTTGGGACATTAGATGCGAATTAGGAGATTTGTTCCACTTGGGTCTCTTCCTTTGTATTAAATCACAAGTGTTAATATCCCTATGGAAGACTTCCCAAGGGAAGACAACTTATTTTTGGAGGAATAGGATCACATTGAACTTCCTTTGCTAGAAAGGGCATGTGCAAGGGAGTAGAGGGAATTAAAGATTTTAAAGGTGCAAGAAAACCACCCATAGGACTAGTGGCTTAGAAATGAGCATCCAATGTAATAGGATCAAGAGCAACTCCATCAAACATATGGAAAAGGCTAGAAACAAGTGGAATTTCAGAGTTCCTAAGGTTTTCTTCATAGCCCAAATTTTCAGCCAAAAACCAAAGGAGACTTCGGGTTGGCATTCTCAAAAAAGATTTTCCTTTAAGAGAGGAAACGGTGAAGATGGAATGAAATCTATCTTTCAATGGGGACTTCTCAACCCAAGGGTCTTCCCAAAATTTGATTTTGTTAGCCAAGACAAGGTCATATTTGACGTGATTAATAAACATTGGTTGGATACCATGTATGTCTCTCAAAAGAGAGTCAAGAGTAGTTCTATGTGATAGTCCATCATCCCAACTTTTATTTGTGAGCACATTAATATTTACCACAACCCGATGGCATACAACTATGGAGGCTTCGTGGGATATTGGAAATCGTTGACACATGGTTGTGGTGAGCGTTCATTGACTCTCAAGGAATGGTTGGGATGCTGGAGTTCTGCACTGATCTACCCTTGCTTACTTCTTTTGAAAGGCAATTCATAGTACTTTTCCCCTATTTCTTGATCGCATCATGTATGATCTCACCTTTGGCAAAAATGTTAAAATTTGGAAAGATTTCTAGCTTGGGAGTGCCTGTTGAGAGGTGTGTTTCCTTGTATCTATGCCAAATCTAATTTTAAAGGGAAAAGAATCTCTGAGTTTGTTCTACCTTCTTCATCCCTTGGCTTTAATTGGAAGTTGTATTATAGTAGAAATCTAGGAGTCTGAACTTTCTCCTATTTGTAGTCTTTTGAATTTGTTGTTTGGGGAGGTTCTTGATGGATTAGTTGGGGATAAATGATTTTGGGTGCCTAACTCTTCCGGTAGGTTTTTTCTTGTGGTTCCTCTTCTAATATGTTGGATAGGGATACTCCCCCGTCTAACTCCATTCTTGGGAAACTCTAATGTGTACTTGTTTCCTTTGATGTTGGTGCTTTTTGTTCGGAAGTTTTCAATGGAAGCCTTAATATCCTTAGTGGAGCATCATATTCTAATGGAGTGGTGAAGAACAAATCTATTATTTTCACCCTATGTGCCAAACTAACTATAATGTTTTCCATTAAAACCTCTTTATTTCTTTCATTTTATTTAAAAGTTCGTGCATTCCTTTCTTCCAATAGTGTCCAACTCGTTGTATCCCTTGAACATCTCCATATCAATCTTCCACATTTCTTTGATGACTTGAGCATGAACCCATCAAACAAGTTGTCCAAACTAATAGGTTGAGACCATTTGCATCTAAATAGAGCGAGGAAATTTTCCTAAATACACTTGACAAATTTAAAGGAGATCCTGAAGTTGTAAGCCGTCTCCCCATTTGTTTTTGTACATTAGATGTGAATCTGGAGATTTGTTCCACTTGGGTCTCTTCATTTGTATTAAATCACAAGTATTAATGTCCCGATGGAAGAGTTCCCAAGGCAGGACAACTATTTTTTGGAGGGATAGGATCACATTGAACTTCCTTCACGAGAAAGGGCATGCGTGAGGGAGTAGAGGGAATTAAAGATTTTAATGGAGGCACAAGAAACCACTCATAGGATTAGTTGCCTAGAAATGACCATCCAATATAATAGGATCAAGAGCAACCCCATCGAACATATGGAACATGGTAGAAACAAGTGGAATTTCAAAGTTCCTATGGTTTTCTTCTTAGCCCAAAATTTCAGCCAAAGACCAAAGGAGACTACGGGTTAGCATGCTTAGAAGTAATTTTCCTTTAAGATAGGAAACGGTGAAGATGGAATGAAACATATCTTTCAATGGGGACTTTCAACCCAAGGGTCTTCCCAAAATTTGATTTTGTTAGCCAAGACAAGGTCATACTTGGTGTGATTAATGAACATTGGGAGGATACCATGGATACCTCTCAAAAGAGAGTCAAGAGTAGTTCTATATGATAGTCCATCATCCCAACCTTTATTTGTGATCCCATTAATTTTTACCACAACCCGATGGCATACAGTTTTGGAGGCTTCGTGGGATATCGGAAATTGTTGACACATGGTTGTGGTGAGCATTCATTGGCTCTCAAAGAATGGTTTGGATGCTAGAGTTTTGCGTAGAGCTCCCCTTGCTTACTTCTCTTTGAAAGGCAATTCATAGCCCCTATTTCTTCATCGCATCATGTATGATCTCACCTTTGGCAAAAAGGTTAAAATTTGGAAAGATTTCTAGCTTGGGAGTGCCTGTTGAGAGGTGTGTTTCCTTGTATCTATGCCATATCTAATTTTAAAGGGAAAACAATCTCTGAGTTTGTTCTACCTTCTTCATCCCTTGGCTTTAATTGGAAGTTGTATTATAGTAGAAATCTAGGAGTTTGAATTTCTTCCTATTTGTAGTCTTTTGAATTTGTTGTTTGGGGAGGTTCTTGATGGATTAGTTGGGGATAAATGATTTTGGGTTGCTAACACTTCCGGTAGGTTTTTTCTTGTGGTTCCTCTTTTATTATGTTGGATATGGTTACTGCCCGTCTAGCTCCATTATTGTGACATGTTGAGAGCTCTAATGTGAACCTGTTTGAACATATGGAAAAGGCTAAAAACAAGTGGAATTTCAGAGTTCTTAAGGTTTTCTTCATAGCCCAAATTTTCAGCCATAGGCCAAAGGAGACTTCGGGTTCGCATGCTCAGAAATAATTTTTCTTTAAGAGAGGAAACGATGAAGATGGAATGAAACATATCTTTCAATGGGGACTTATCAACCCATGGGTCTTCCCAAAATTTGATTTTGTTAGCCAATACAAGGTCATACTTGACATGATTAATAAACTCAAAAGTGAGTCAAGAGTAGTTGTATGTGATAGTCCATCATCCCAACTTTTATTTGTGAGCCCATTAATACTTACCACAACATGATGGCATACTGTTTTGGAGGATTTGTGGGATATCGGAAATCGTTGACACATGGTTGTGCTTAGCATTCATTGGCTCTCAAAGAATGGTTGGGATGCTGGACTTCTCCGCAGATCTACCCTTGCTTAATTTTTTTGGAAGGCAATTCATCGTACTCTTCCCCTATTTCTTGATCGCATCATGAATGATCTCACCAGTGGCAAGAAGGTTAAGATTTGGAAAGATTTCTAGCTTGGGAGTGCCTGTTGAGAGGTTGTTTCCTTGTATCTATGCCATATCTAATTTTAAAGGGAAAACAATCTCTGATTTTGTTCTTCCTTCTTCATCCCTTGGATTTAATTGGAAGTTGGATTTTAGTAGAAATCTTGGAGTCTGAATTTCTTTGTATTTGTAGTCTTTTGAATTTGTTGGTTGTTGTGGGTCTTGATAGCTCAGTTGGGGATACATGAATTTTGGTTGCTAACTCTTCAGGTAGGTTTTTTCTTCTGGTTCCACTTTTAATATGTTGGATAGGGTTACTCCCCCGTCTAACTCCATTCTTGTCACATGTTAAGAGTTCTGATGTGCACCTATTCCCTTAGATGTTGGTGCTTTTTGTTGGGAACTTTTCAATGGAAGTATCAACCCTTGTGCCCATTTTTAAAGATAGGAGACGTAGTTGGCCTTAATCTCCAAAGTGGTGCATCATATGCTAATGGAGTGGTGAAGAGCAAATCTATTGTTTTCACCCTATGTGCCAAACTAACTATATTGTTTTCCGTTAAAACATCTTTGTTTCTTTCTTTGATGACTTGAGCATGGAACCGACAAACAACTTGTCCAAACTAATAGGTTGAGACCACTTGCATCCAAATAGAGCAAGGAACTTTTCCTAAATACACTAGACAAATGGATAGGAGATCAGGAAGTGGTAAGCAGTCTCCCTATTTATTTTGCACATTAGATGCGAATAAGGAGATTTGTTCCACTTGGGTCTCTTCCTTTGTTTTAAATCACACATATTAATGTCCCCATGGAAAACTTCCCAAGGGAAGACAACTTATTTTTGGAGGGATAGGATCACATTGAACTTCCTTTGCTAGAAAGGGCATGTGTGAGGGAGTAGAGGGAATTAAAGATGTTAATGGAGGCGCAAGAAATCCACCCATAGGACTAGTGGCTTAGAAATGAGCATCCAATGTAATAGGATCAAGAGCAACCTCCTCAAACATATGGAAAAGGCAAGAAACAATTGGAATTTCAGAGTTCCCAAGGTTTTCTTCATAGCCAAAATTTTCAGCCAAAGGCCAAAGGATGCTTCGGGTTGGCATGCTCAGAAATAATTTTCCTTTAAGAGAGGAAACGGTGAAGATGGAATGAAATATATCTTTTTATGGGGAATTCTCAACCCAAGGGTCTTCCCAAAATTTGATTTTGTTAGCTAAGACAAGGTCATACTTAACGTGATTAATAAACATTGGTAGGATACCATGGATGTCTCTCAAAAGAGACTCAAGAGTAGTTCTTTGTGATAGTCCATCATCCCAACTTATATTTGTGAGGAAATAATACTTACCACAACCCGATGGCATACAGTTTTGGAGGTTTTGTGGGATATCGGAAATCGTTGACACATGGTTGTGGTGAGCATTCAATGGCTCTCAAATAATGGTTGGGATGCTAGAGTTTTGCGCAGTGCTACCTTTGCTTACTTTTCCTTGGAAGGCAATTCATTGTACTCTTCCCCTGTTTCTTGATCGCATTATGTATGATCTCACCTTTGGCAGCAAGGTTAAAATTTGGAAAGATTTGTAGCTTGGGAATGCCTGTTGAGAGGTGTGTTTTCTTGTATGCATGCCATATCTAATTTTAAAGCGAAAACAATCTCTGAGTTTGTTCTATCATATTCATCGCTTGGCTTTAATTGGAATTTGGATTTTAGTAGAAATCTAGGAGTCTGAATTTCTTCCTATTTGTAGTCTTTTGAATATGTTGTTTGGGGTGGTTCTTGATAGTTCTGTGGGGGATAAATGAATTTGGGTTGCTAACTCTTCAGGTTGGTTTTTTCTTGTGGTTCTTCTTTTAATATGTTGGATAGGGTTACTCCCCCCTCTAACTCCATTCTTGTGACATGTTGAGAGTTCTGATGTGCATCTATTCCCTTAGATGTTGGTGCTTTTTGTTGGGAACTTTGCAATGGAAGTATCAACCCTTGTGACCATTTTTAAAGATAGGAGACGTAGTTGGCCTTAATCTCCAAAGTGGTGCATAATATGCTAATGCAGTGGTGAAGAGGAAATCTATTGTTTTCACCCTATGCGCCAAACTAACTATAATGTTTTCTGTTAAAACATCTTTATTTCTTTCTTTTTATTTAAAAGTTTGTGCATTCATTTCTTCCAATGTAGTCTAAGTCATAGTATCTCTTGCACATCTCCATTATCAATCATCCACTTTTCTTTGATGACTGAGCATTCAACCACCAAACAATTTGTCCAAACTAATAGGTTGAGACCACTTGCATCCAAATAGAGCAAGGAACTTTTCGTAAATACACTAGACAAATGGATAGGAGATCAGGAAGTGGTAAGCCGTCTCCCCATTTATTTTGCATATTAAATGCGAATAAGGAGATTTGTTCCACTTGGGTCTCTTCCTTTGTATTAAATCACAAGTATTATTTCCCCATTGAAGACTTCCCAAGGGAAGACAACTTATTTTTGGAGGGATAGGATCACATTGAACTTCCTATGCTAGAAAGGGCATGTGTGAGGGAGTAGAGGGAATTAAAGATTTTAAAGGAGGCGCAAGAAAACCACCCATAGGTTTAGTGGCTTCGAAATGACCATCCAATCTAATAGGATCGAGAGCAACCCCATCAAACATATGGAAATGGCTAGAAACAAGTGGAATTTCAGAGTTCCTAAGGTTTTATTCATTGCCCAAATTTTCAGCCAAAGACCAAAGGAGACTTCGGGTTGGCATGCTTAGAAATAATTTTCCTTTAATTGAGGAAACAATGAAAGATGGAATGAAATATATCTTTCAATGGGGACTTCTTAACCCAAGGGTCTTCCCAAAATTTGATTTTGTTAGCCAAGACAAGGTCGTAATTGACGTGATTAATAAACATTGGTAGGATACCATGGATGTCTCTCTAAAGAGAGTCAAGAGTAGTTCTATGTGATAGTCCATCATCCCAACTTTTATTTGTGAGCACATTAATACTTACCACAACCTGATGGCGTACAGTTTTGGAGGCTTCGTGTGATATCGGAAATCGTTGACACATGGTTGTGGTGAGCATTCATTGGCTCTCAAAGAATGGTTGGGATGCTGGAGTTCTGCACAGATCTACCCTTGCTTACTTCTGTTTGGAAGGCAATTCATAGTACTCTTCCCCTATTTGTTGGTCGCATCATGTATGATCTCACCTTTGGCAACAAGGTTAAAATTTGGAAAGGTTTCTAGCTTGGGAGTGCTTGTTGAGAGGTGTGTTTCCTTGTATCTATGCCATATCTAATGTTAAAGGGAAAACAATCTCTTAGTTTGTTCTACCTCTTCATCCCGTGGCTTTAATTGGAAGTTGGATTTTAGAAGAAATCTAGGAGTTTGAATTTCTTCCTATTTGTAGTCTTTTGAATTTGTTGTTTGGGGTGGTTCTTGATAGCTCAGTTGGTGATAAATGACTATGTGTTGCTAACTCTTTTAGTAGTTTTTTTCTTGTGGTTCCTCTTTTAATATGTTGGATAGGGTTACTCCCCCGTCTAACTCCATTCTTGTGATATGTTGAGAGTTCTAATGTGCACCCATTCCCTTAGATGTTGGTGCTTTTTGATGGGAATTTTTTAGTGGAAGTATCAACCCTTGTGACCATTTTTAAAGATAGGAGACGTAGTTGGCCTTAATCTCCAAAGTGGTGCATAATATGCTAATGCAGTGGTGAAGAGGAAATCTATTGTTTTCACCCTATGTGCCAAACTAACTATAATGTTTTCCGTTAAAACATCTTTATTTCTTTCTTTTTATTTAAAAGTTTGTGCATTCATTTCTTCCAATGTAGTCTAAGTCATAGTATCCTTTGCACATCTCCAATGTAGTCTAAGTCAAAGTGGTGCATCATATGCTAATGGAGTGGTGAAGAGCAAATCTATTGTTTTCACCCTATGTGCCAAACTAACTAGAATGTTTTCCTTTAAAACCTCTTCATTTCTTTCTTCTTCTTTAATAATTTGTGTTTTCCTTTCTTCCCATATTGTCCAAGTCGTAGTACCCCTTGCACTTTTCTGTATCAATCTTCCTCTTTTCTTTGACGACTTGAGCAGGGAACCATCAAACAACTTTTCCAATTCTAATAAGTAGAGGCCATTGCATCCAAATAGAGCAAGGAACTTTTCCTAAATACACTAGACAATTGGATAGGAGATTTGGTACATTTCTTATATATATTAACCAAGTAGGAAAGAGATTAGGAAGGTGGAATGGAAGATATCTTTCAATGGAGACTTTCATCCCAGGGGTCTTCCGAAAATTTGATTTTATTAGCCCAGACAAGGTCATACTTGATGTGATTAATGAACATTGGGAGGATACTATGGATGTTTCTCAAAAGAGAGTCAAGAGTAGTTTTTTGTGATAGTCAATCGTCCCAACCTTTATTTGTGAGCCCATGAAACCTTACCACAACCCGATGGCATAAGGTTCTGGAGGCCTCGTGGGGTATTGGAAATCTTTGACCCAAAGCTGTGGTGTGCATTCATGGGCTTTCAAGGAATGGTTGGTGATGAAGGAAGATTTGGCCCGACCTCATAGTTACGCAACACGTGGCAAAGGTAACGGTTCGGCACAAAAGCATGCCTAAGGGGAGGAACCAGCGGACCAAACTCCCCTACCAGCATTCTGAACTCCCTACTAGGAGCCCGAACTCTCCCTTAGGCCCCAAGCCACTCAAAGGACAGTAACTTGAACTGGCCTACCTTATAGCAGTTCGGGACACACCTCGCCGAACTTGCCCGCCTTAAAGCAGTTCGGGACACACCTTGCCGAATTGGCCTGCCTTATAGCAGTTCGAGACTCACTTCACCGAACTAGTCTGCACTATAGCAATACAGGACATACCTCCGAACTCAAGACTTCACCTCGCTCACCACTCCAGCACTTCGCCTCCAGGGCGCCAAAATGAACAAACCGTACCATGCCTGACACCGAGGAAGTTCGTACCTAGGGGCGGCGCACTTGACTGACTTGGGATCTGACGCTTGACGGTCGCACTTCAAACGACCACCTTCCACCGCCACCTGACACCGCCATCACCAGCTACAGAGATGACTCTGACAAGGAGCAATGGCGGTTCTGTCCCAGCAGAAAGGACGACACCCGAATTGGCAGACACAGAGGTAATCATACCCGACCTGACAGAGGCCTCGGAGTGAGTACGCGAAGTGGTTATAAAAGGCCCCCTACCCCCAACAACAAGGTATGTGAACTTTGCGCCATCTGGTCTTTACTTTGCCTTTGAGAGAATACTAACTTAAGCTTCGGAGTTATCTCACCGGGTTCCCCCCGGAGTTCCCTCATCTTCTCCATTTCAGGCTCCTCGTCGCTCCAGTCAGAGGCGAAATCGTTGACAGCTAAAACAGGCCGGATTGCGCTCCATCAATTGTGGTGTCGTCTGTGGGAACGCTTCTAAAAGCCTCCCTCTAAATTTCTCTTACCTCTCTTACCTACCTTTCTTTCAAAAACTCCAACACCCATGGCCGCCTCCAACAATGCCGGACGTGGAACAGAAACGGCCACCACCGGAGAGCATCTCCAAGTTCCCGTGGTGTGCATTGGGCAGTCCACCATCCCCCTTTCGGTGGATGGGATCCCCAGTTTGAATGTGTCACAAGCAGTGGCGCCCCTGAACCCTCATTCGTTGAACACCCCTCTTCCACTCCCTATTGAAACAAACTTCGCTGAACCAACTGCTGTCCCACTGGCAACCCGCCAGAACCAGCTGGACGACCTAATGCAATGCATGCGGGCAATGCAAGCCCAAATGCAACAATTCCAGTAGCACCAACTCCAGTAACACCAGGTACTGCACCACCTCTCCCAACACCATTATCAGCAGCAGTTCCCTCAGCTACCCCTAAACTAGCCACTGTTTCCCCCCCGGCACCCTGTTTCGATGCCGGTTAAGGCCACCCCTCAAGGTGGACGACCTCACCGAGGAGAAGCTTCCCAACCCCAGAACCCCCCTAATAGCCAGGCCTCATGCCCAGACCGAAAGCAAAGAAAAATTACCCCCGCCTCGCAGCTCGCTGGTGGGTCAGGAACCTCGCTTTCAAAGTCACCTCGGCGCTCCAAGCCCGAGTTCCCACTCACGGAGAACTGGTTCAACGCCCTAGCAGCAGACCAACATTCCGGGCTCATCGAGCTCGGCAACACGGAGGCCAGTAGCGCCAACACCAGGCCCGCTCAAAGAAGGCGCCAACGAAGTCGCCGAACTGCTACCCGTGTCCTACCCGAGCTCAGAGGCAAGGAAGAGACGAGCTCGAACGAGGTAAAAACTGTCCCAATTCTCTCAGTTCCTTCCCCCCTTTCATCAAAACTTCTAGCAGTCCCCTTGCCCAAATACTTCAAACTTCCATATCTGGACAAGTATGATGGGTCCTTTGACCCCAACGACCACGTCGACGCATTCCAGTCACAAATGCACCTCGCTAGGGCCAGTGAGTTATGCATGTGTGTGGCCTTCACCACCACCTTCAAGGGGTGGCCCGCACCTGGTACCGGAACCTAGCTCCCGGGTCAATAAGAAGCTGGGTCCAGTTCGTGCAGATCTTCACCGCACACTTTGTTACCAGCAAGCGGTGCCCCAGAACCGAGGAAAGTATCTTCGGGGTAATCCAGAGGGAAGGAGAATCCATCCGGAGCTACATCAAGCGGTTCAATGAAGCATGCTTGCAGATACCACGGTTAGACCCCGCCGTACAGCTCGCAACGGCCAAAAGAGGGGTAACGCACAAAGAATTCAAATGGCACATGGTGGCCAGTCAGCTAGCAACCGTGGCCGATTTCCTCAAGATCGCGGATAAGTAAATGAGAACAGAGGAAGAAATCAACCAAAGAACCGAAGGCGGGGTCGAAAAAAGAAAAAGAGAAGGCGAGCTCTCCAACCCAGGCGACAGAAGAAGCCAGGCCTGAGAGGCAAAGCCAAGCCAGCCGTCTCGAGCTCCCTTAGCCGTTCGGACGGATTACACGCCGTTGATCACAAGGCAGACCGAGATCTTGATGACGATCAAGGACGCCCCCTACATAAAGTGGCCACCTCGCCTAAAGAATTATCCAAACGAGAGAAATAAAAATCTATACTGTAGTTTTCATAAAGATCACGGTCATAGTACCGAACAATGTAATAATCTCCGGGACGAGATAGAGAGACTCATCCGTCGCGGATACTTGAGAAATTTTATACATAATGACAATAACAATAAAGCAGGTCGGCAAGGGGAACACGAAAAGGATGCCCCCAAGTCCAGCAGCAGACCGACCGAAGCCTTGCTGCGACCTCCCTTAGAAGAGAGGCCGGTTCGGGGAACCATCCACGTGATAGAGGGCGGTTCGGTGGTAGTAGGTTGCACTTCGGCAGCAGCACGGACGTCAGTTTGCAAGGTGGCCCGGGAGGAGCAAAACCCTCAAAAGAGGCCGAAGACGGAAGAACCAATCTTTTTCACAGAAGACGACGCGCGAGGTGTTCACTATCCCCACGATGACGCACTCGTCATAAAACTAAGGATCAGCGACTACAAAGTCCGGCGCGTACTTGTGGACTCAGGCAGTTTGGCAGACATCCTCTTCAAATCGGCATTCGACCAATTACAGTTGCAGAGAAGCGAGTTGAAGCCCGCGCACACTCCTCTGGTGGGCTTCAGCGGAGAGGAAGTCAGGCCCCTGGGGAAGTCAGCACATGGCCGTGCGTGGTAAGACTCAACCACGATTTCCTGGTGGTCGCGACCCCCTCCCCATACAACGCCATAATAGGGCGGCCAATTACGCATATTCTGTGGGCAGTGGTCTCCACCTACTATCTGGCAATGAAGTTCCCCACGGACTTCAGTGTGGGGGTAGTGCGGGGCGACCAACTTGAGTCCCGCAAATGCTATGTTGCCGCCCTAAAGGGAAAATCCAAGGCAGCCGACGACCTTGAACTGGAGCGGCCTACAGAGTAGGGCGAGGAACGAGCTTTGCCCACTAAGGAAATAGTTGCGGTCCCGACCTCGGCTACAGATCCAGCGCGAGAGCTACAGTTCGGTGCTTCCGTCAAGGAGCCTCTACGAATTGAACTGGTGAGTTTCTTACTTCAAAATTTAGATATTTTTGCATGGTTTGCGACGGATATGCCCGGTATTGACCCTGGCCTTATAACTCACAAACTTAACACTGACCCTGTAGTCAAACCCATTAGACAGAAGAAACGCAACTTAGCCCCAAGGCGCTGTAGGGCGGTCGATGAAGAAGTCGAAAAGCTCCTCGTAGCGGACTTCATAAGGGATGTTAATTACCGAGCTGGGTAGCCAACCCAGTGTTGGTGAAAAAAGCAAACGACAAGTGGTTCATGTGCGTTGACTACACCGACTTGAACCGAGCTTGCCCAAAAGACTGCTTCCCCCTGCCCCAAATTGACCGCCTATTGGACGCGACCTCGGGACATGAGCTGCTAAGCTTCCTGGACGCCTACTCAGGCTACAACCAAATCAAGATGGACTAGTCCGACGAGGAAAAAACCAGCTTCATAACCGAGTTCGGCCTGTACTGTTACAAGGTCATGCCCTTCGGACTAAAGAATGCTGGGGTGACATTCCAAAGACTTGTAAATAAGCTTTTTCGACCCTTAATTGGCACGAAAATAGAATGTTTCGTAGACGACATGGGCGTCAAAACACAATTCTCACAGGAATTAATAAAAGACTTAAATTATGTCTTCCAAATTCTGCGTCAATATAGAATGAGACTGAACCCAAACAAGTGTGTTTTCAGTGTCACCTCGGGTAAGTTCCTAGGGTACATTGTCAATCGGTGCGGTATTGAGGCCAACCCGGACAAAATAAAGGCCATCCTAGATATGAGACTACCCCGAAAAGTAAAAGTGGTTCAGAGGCTAAACGGTCGCATAGCCGCTTTGAGCTGCTTCATGTCCAAATCGGCAGACCGCTGCCCGTCTTTCTTTAAGGCAATCAAAGGCAAAGGGTTCGAATGGACCCGAGATTTCCAGCTTGCGTTCGACGAGCTAAAAACCTACCTTGCCACTGTGCCAACCTTAGCCAGACCCGAGGAGGGCGAGGTCTTAGAACTATACCTCTCGGCGAGCGACGAGGTGGTCAGTTTGGTACTAATAAAGGAAGTAGATCGGGTCCAGCGGCCCGTCTATTATGTTAGTAAAATTCTGCAGGGAGTAGAGACGAGATACACGCAGATAGAAAAAATAGCGTACGCACTGGTGATTTCAGCTCGAAAACTCCCCCCGTACTTCCAAGCTCACACCGTCGTCGTCTTGACTGACAAACCTCTGAGACAAGTCACAGACCGCCATTAAGGCCCAAGCCTTAGCAGATTTTATCACCGAGTGCACATTCAGCCTCGAAGCCCCTAAGCAGGTTGAGCCCGAGATCCCCAGTTCGGGTTAACCCGGAGCTCCCAAGCCAATAGAGTCTGAACCCCGTGAATTAGCAGCCAGTGTGGCATCTCTCCTGGTCAGGCCAAGCGCGAACTGGGATGAGGAGCCCTGGATCCTTCACGTAGATGGCTCCTCAAACTATTTGGGCTGGAATAGTCTTATGCGGCCCGGGTGGCACAAAATTGGAATACACACTACGCTTTGAGTTTGCGGCATTCAAGAACGAGGCAGAGTACAAAGCACTGATAGCGGGGCTGAACCTAGCGCAAAAGGTAAGAGCAAAGCACAGTCATCTGCAGCGATTCCTAGCTCGTGGTCAACCAGGTAACGGACGAGTACGAAGCACGCGAACTGTCCATGATCGCATACTTGGCAAAAGTAAAGCATGCGAGCTCTCAACGGAGACTTCTCAACCCAAGGGTCTTCCTAAAATTTGATTTTGTTAGCCAAGACATGGTCATATTTGATGTGATTAATGAACATTGGGAGGATACCATGGATGTCTCTCAAAAGAGAGTCAAGAGTAATTCTATGTGATAGTCCATCATCCCAACTTTTATTTGTGAGCCCATGAATACTTACCACAACACGATGGCATAAATTTTTGGAGGCTTAATGGGAAATCGAAAATCTTTGGCATAAAGTTTTAGTGAGCATTCATTGGTTCTCATAGAATGGTTGGGATACCGGAGTTTTGCGTAGAGATACCCCTGCTTGTCCTTGGAAGACAATCCATACTATTCTTCCCCTATTTCTTAATCGCATCATGCATTATCTCTTGTCTGGCCACAAGGTTAAATTGTAGGAAGATCTCTAGTTGGGGGATCCCTATTGAAAGGTGTATTTCTTTGTCTCTACCATCTCTAATCTTAAAAAGAAAACAATCTTTGAGTTTGTTCTACCTTCTTCATCCCTTGGTTTTGATTGGAACTTAGATTTTAGTAGAAATCCAAGAGTGAGTTTGAATTTGTTCCTATTTCTAGTCTTTTGAATTTGTTGGATGGGGATGTTCTTAATAACTAAGTTGGTGAGAAACGAATTTGGGTTCCCAATTCTTTAGGTAGGTTTTTCTTGTGGTTCCTCTTTTAATATTGTTGGTTCGACTGTCTTAATATGCATGCTTATCTTTGTTGGGTCTTAGGTCATTAGTTGTTGGGCCTAATCTTATTTAGTGTTTTATTTGTCTAGGTGTCCCATCACTATCTAGGGGCATTCTAGTCTATTTATGTAACATTATGTAATACACTTATTTATAATAGAGTTGGCCGGTTGAGAGATTCATTGCCGCCATTCTCAAATCTTCCTCTCCTTCTTCTTCTCTTCTCCTTCGGCAACTGTATTCCAGCAAACATGGTATCAGAGCTCTAATATTTCACCTGGTTACAGCTGCCGCCTCCTCTTCTAACTCTCCGTCTTTTTCTTTTTCTATCTTGGTTGCTGCAAAGAAACCCTAGGGTTGGTCGTAGAACATAACAGGACCTACATCTAGGGTTTCCCTTGGTTGTAGGGCCCAAGGGGAGTTAGTCCCAGAAGTTGATGCCCTACTAGACTCAGTACAACATTGTAGCCATTCGGCTAAGAGAGATCTGTGTTGAACAGATCTAGGTGGAAGGACTGATTGCGGCAATCCTAGAACTGGTCATAGGGCAGATTATTGTCTGCGACAGTAGTGATTAGAACACAGCAGAAGTCAGCACACCAGATTACAGTTTGCGACAACAGTGATTAGAGCACAGTGCAGCCGTGTGGTGCTCGTGGTTTCAGCTCTGTTACGGGTTCTTAGGGCTGAGTTTGCAGTGCAACAAGTTTCATAAGTCTGAAATAGCTTTCTGTATATTGTGTTTACAGCTTTGATCTTTGCAAGTAGGAGAAGATGTATTCTATATCCGGGGAAGTGTCTTCTAGAGATGTTAGGACTGGTGGGAGGTCTCCTAATCTGGAGAATCCAAATCTGCACAACATGCAGATCACTAATGTGTTGTTGGATGAGTACAACTTCAGAGAATGGTCTGTTTCAGCCATGCTCTTCATCACATCCCGGGAGCTCACTAGTTATTTGGACGGGCTGAAGAAGGAACCTGAAGTGGGTAGTGTGGAATATGCAGTTTGGCGTAAGGAGAATGCTACTGTTATGTCCTGGCTACTTGCTTCAATGACTCCAAGGGTAGCTAGGATTGTTAAACATTTCTCCACTGCTGCCAAGATATGGGAGAAAGTGTCTAAAACTTATGGGTAGAGAAAAAATAATGCCAGAATTTATAGACTGAATCAAAACATTGCTGCCTTGAGGCAAGGGGATATGACTGTTGCAACATATTTTGCTACCTTAGAAGGACTATTGGAGGAGCTAGATCATCACCTTATTCTTGATTGGGAGAATGCCAGAGACAAGGAAAGGCATGACAAACAAACTGAATAGGGCATAGCATTTAAATTTTTGGCTGGCTTAAATCCAATATATGAGAGCATAAGGTCCCAAATTCTGGGAAGGGATGAAATGCTAGACTTACATCATGTCTATTACCTTGTGAGGAATGAAGAGGTTAGAAGAAAAGAGATGCAAGTTGATAAGTGCAGAGGCTGAATATCGAGCTATGGCTCATGGTATTGCTGAACTTTTGTGGCTTAAGATCCTTCTTGGTGAACTTGGAATAAAGATCGAGTACTCTCTCAGGTTGTACTATAACAACAAGGCTGCCATCAACATTGCAAATAACCCAGTACAACATGATAGAACGAAACATATTGAGATAGACCACCACTTTGTCAGAGAAAGAGTAGTCTCAGGAGAACTCAGCATTCCTTATATTCCCTCCGAGATGCAAATCGTAGATGTTTTAACTAAAGGGCTAGCTTCAAAAAAATTCTTGAACTTACTTGGCAAGCTAAACATAATTGATATCCATGCTTAGCTTGAGGGGGAGTGTTGGTTCGGCTGTCTTAATATGTATGCTTATCTTTGTTGGGTCTTAAGTCATTAGTTGTTGGGCCTTAGTTATTGGACCTAATCTTATTCAGTGTTTTATTTGTCTAGGTTTCCTATCACTAATCAGGGGCATTTTAGTCTATTTATGTAATATTATGTAACACTTTTTTATAATAGAGTTGGGCCGGCTGAGAGATTCATTGCCGCTATTCTCAAATCTTCCTCTCCTTCTTCTTCTCTTCTCCTTCGGCAACTGTATTCCAGCAAACAAATTTGTTGGTTAGGATCACTCCCCTCTCTAAGTCCATTCTGTATGCATGTTGACAGTTCTGGTGTGCACCTAACTATAATGTTTTCCATTAAAGCCTCCTTGTTTCTTTCTTTTTCCATAAAAATTTGTGCATTCCTTTCTTCTCATCAAGTACAAGTCATAGTAGCCCCGACACATCTCTATTAATCTCCCTCTTTTCTTTGACGATTTGAGCGTGGAAACATCAAACAACTTGTGCAAACTTTTAGGCAGAGACCACTTGCATCCAAATAGAGTTTGAATTTGTTCCTATTTCTTGTCTTTTGAATTTGTTGGATGGGGTGGTTGTTTATAGCTTAGTTGGGGATAAATGAATTTGGGTTCTTAACTCTTCAGGTAGGTTTTCCTTGTGGTTCCTATTTAAATCTGTTGGTTAGGGTTACTCCCTCCTCTAAGTCTATTCTTGTGACATGTTGAGAGTTCTGGTTTGCATCTATTCCCCCAGAAGAAAAATATCTTCTGGACTATTACTCAAAACTTCAACAAGTAGAATTCCAACTAGTCTGAAACCATAAAAAAACTAAAAATAGAACACTTGAAGTAACATTAAATTTTTGTTGTTCATTTCAATCTATTTTACTTTATTTTACTCAGTGAAGTGTTGGTTTTTAGGTTTCAACTAGTTTGATTAGTTATTTGTGCATTTGGTTTATGGGAATGCTGAATGCTTATTTTAGTTGTTTTGGTTTGGGTCTGTTTGTATATTTGGGTGGCTTTGCTTAAATGCTTTGTCAACACTCTTACATCATAGCCTGCTATTTATTTTAATTGATTTGCATTTTCATTACAATAAATATTTTACCACTTCCATCATGCTGATACAGTTCATATTCCAGAAGTGGTGCTTTCTTTTGAATATCCTCCTAGCCTCCCTTCACCACCACTATCAACATCCTTCTCGCTTCCTATGAACACTTCTGGGACCATGATGTCCCTTGGGTTTTGCTTCCTACAGGTTTGTGTGTCTCTAGTTGTCAATCTATACAAATTTTATCAAATCTTTAGTTATATTTATATAACTTCACATTTTATAGATTATGTGGGTGTATGGCCTAGTATGTGAAAACACTGGTTGAGACGCTTGAGCTATCTTCTGATGGCCATGCCTTTTTCTTGTTGTGCTGTCAGCCCACATGTCTGTGTTATGTCCCAGAAACTTCACACACAATTCTCAGACTCAGCAGAATTTACACAACCCGAACATCAACAAAAGGAACTGGTATTCATTCAGAAGAAAACAAAACATTAACAATTGGTCAGTTCTTCGAGAGACCACCTGCTCTCCCAATCACTCACAGTATTCTTCACTCCACAAAAAACATACCTCTCCCCCAATCCCAAAGCCCCTTCTTATACTCTCCCCCATACCTTTCCCCCCCTTAGCCGACTGTTGACCTTTCCTCTTCCTGGCATACGTAAGGTTAATTGGGGGCTATCAGTATGTGCCTTCATTTAGAGCAATTTATAATTCATTCTTTTATGACATGGAAAACTTGTTTTATCAATACCACTAAAAAGAAAAATTTTGTACTGATGCTTGAACTACAAGAATATCTGCATAAGACACATATAATGTGGCTGTTGTACGGAAATTCCTATCTAGGACTAGACTACTCCAAGCCCAATCCTCTTCAGACTTGAAAAGGCATCAAGGCTATCAATGTTCCTCTACATTGCCTGGTACATTATCAAACAGATGTTTTTTTGATAGGTACGTTGTCAATCATATATTGGTCAACTTCTTCTGTCAGATATCAATTAATGATTTTCTTGTACAATGGTTGTATTAGTAAAACTACTCTCTGCCTTTTCAAATTAATGTGGAAATGTTAAAGATTCAAAATTGGAAATTATAATTTTAATTGTCATTGAAAGACCAAGAGTGCTCGATATGTCAAAGGTGATGAGCAAATGGTGTTGGTGAGAGATGACTATGTGAAGAAATTATTGTTGAAATTTATTAAATGAAGATCTAATTCCTAGGACTAGACCAGAATCTTTGAGTACTTGTAGCAAAGATGAACACAGGAAGGCTTTGGAACCAGGATAATGGCTTGAAATAGGTTATGGAATTATCTCCGGCAGTCAAGTTCACCTCTGTTCTTACGACATTGGTTAGAGATTATAATGTACATGATGGAATAACATGACTAAATCTCTTTAGTGGGTTTTGGCGCTGAGATTTTAGGGAATTGGTTTGTACTACCCTAGTATGGAACTTAGTGGACTAGTTCTGCTATAATAATATTTAAGTTGCTTACACTACAACGAAATTGGTAAGCAGAATTTCTTGAAAATAGTGTAGATACAGTGTTATAGAGAAGGATGTTTATAGCTTGCTATATTCTAGAAGCTGCATACTTCTAATAGTTATAGAGGTGATGAACTGGTCCATTTATACCATTCAAGATAGGGTCCTCTGTGACTACTGTTTCAAGCCAAACAAAATTTTCAATGCAGCCTCTGGTGTTGATAATGTTAGAAGGGGACAGGTTCTGATATCAAGCATTATCCTTCTTAAGATTGCTTTTGACGCTCTGCCTGTAGTTGCAAAGGTATCATTAATATGTATTTTGTACTCATAATGCCTCGAGAATCTAAACTCTCATGAGATGCTAGACTGCTTTGTTGTGAAACATTTCCAAGTCCATCTAAGAAAATGAAAAATATGCTTCTATGGGGAAATGGCTAAGTTACACTTGCTTTTGCTTACATTATTATATGTGTTTATGTGCTATTATGTGTTATCTAGCAAATAGAAACTCGTTAAAGAAGTGTTGTGAGAATATGTATTTGGGCTGTGCTAATATGTGCTATTATGTGCCATTATGTGTTTACTGGCGGTGACCCATGTCATGCATGGACTGCTTTATAAAAATGTATTTTAAAGGGAAAAAATGAAGTAACGGTGATTTTGGTTATTGAGAAGTAAATAAATCAACTGCTTAGTAGGAAAAATAGTAAGAAAAATAATTTTTTCTTTTTTAGTTATTGAGAAGTACATAAATCAACTGCTTAGCATGAGAAGCAACTGATGGTGGCTTAGTTGATAGGTTCTTTGGCTAGTTGTAGCAGAGAACCTGGGATGAAATCCCATTGCCATTAAGATTGGGGGGGTTAAGGATTTGGAGGATGGGCTACCCCCCGTTCTTTAATATGTTTAAACATGAGATCAATAACCAAGTCAAAAAACAAATTTAAAATTGAACTGGCGACAATAACCAAAAGCTCATGTCAAGTGTTTTCTTGCTGCATTTTATTGTTGAACCAAAATAATCAATGAAACAAATCTACATTAAATTAATAAAAAATAGAGAAAAACTATTAACCCATTGAAAAGGGGAGAGAGAGAGAGAGGTGCACGAGGGTTTTAATTTTTTTCTTGTATATTTTTAATGATTTCATTTAATGCACGTGCAAGAAAGTAGAGTATGAGGAGGCGCATGTGAGTTCTGTGCTGAGAGGAACCCTTACCTCCCCCCTTTTTAAGCATTGGCTTAAATATCACTTTGGGATGGGCAGACAGGAAACTGCCGCCAAGTTTCTAGAACTTTATTTGTGTTTCTTTCTTCTCCTCTTGCTCAGAAGTCTTCTTGGTATCAAAGCATTAGAAGACTAAGGCTCGTTTTCTCTTCTCCATTTTTTCTTTCTCATTTGCTTCCCCTCTATTCTTTCTTACGTTGCTGGTTTGTAGAATGGTTTAAGAGGGGTTTCTACCTTGGGAAGAGACCTAGGAGACCCTAATAATTATAACCTATTAGAGTAAGTTGAAGAAGAGCAGTCTATGAACGACTAGAGAGAACTGTGTTTCAGGTATAGTTGCTGGGCAGCAAGGAAGAAGTGACCCAATAAGTTTCTGAACGGTGACAAACCACCCAGAAACCTACGAGATATTGAGAGGATTAAATTAATGATCTAAGTATCTATGAACTAAAAGAATTTACCTCTAATTTAAATTGAGACGACCAATTTACTATAGTTTCTGATGAAGGGTGGTTTGGCGTAACCTAGTAAAAAGGGGACACGTAGAAACAACCTGACCAAGAGATGACAATTCAGCCTGACAAGTTCAGTTAGCAACAATTGAGCTCGCATATTCAATCACCTCGGCTCAAGGCTCACCTTGAAGCAGGGCCACCTCGGCACAAGTCTCACCTCGACATCGAGGCACCTTGGTATTCAAGCCAGTTTGGAACTAAAAAACCGAAGTACCAGTTAGGAGACAATAACTTGAATCGCCATGTAACTGACTCCCGCATAACTAACTCTAGAGGTCTCTCTAACGAATCCCGAATCTCTCGAGATCACGATGAATTAACAGACCCCGACTTTTCCAGAATCACGATAAGGACTTATCCTGACTCCGTCGGAATCAGAAGATGAACAAGATTAGCTCCTTTGGAAGCGGATCGAGCTCCATCTCCACATCCCAGATATCCCAGAACTCTTTCGTGTGCCCCACGATTATTCAACTATATAAAGGCTCCAACCCCGATGGCACAAGGTACGTGTGATTTTTCTATTCTCTAGCTCTCTAGCTCTCTACATTCTCAAAGCTCTTCAACTCGCATTAGATTACTAACTTAAGCATCGAAGCGACCTCGCCGGGTTAGCCACCCCGGGTTCTCTGATCTTGTCTTGCAGATTCATCTAGCTCGCCGTTTGACTAGAAGACAGATCATCCTCCAACAGGGAGCAGTCAAATCGCGCTACATCAATTGGCGCTGTTTGTGAGAAGACGATCAAAAAGCCTTTTTCACAAAATTAACAGCTTTCATCTAAAGTCAATGGCATCTTCCTATCACGTTGGACAGAGCAATGAAATGAATGTCTCTGGGGGCAACCTTAGCTTCCTTCAGTATGCATTGGTCAGTTCACCATACCGCTTACTGCAGCTAGGGTTCCAACACTGATCGTGCCACAAAATGTTACATAGGTGAACGCCTCGCTCCTTCAGTGGTGGGCGCAACCTTCACTGAACCGTTTGTGGTTCCCCCCGGAGTCGAGCAATCCCAGTTCGATGACCTGATACACTGTGTGAGGGCCATCCAGGTCCAGTAGTTCCAGTAATACTAGCAGTATATGTTCTACCAGCACTACTAGTAGTAGTTCCCTTCACTGTCGCAAAGCAAGCAGCCAGCTCCACCCCGACACCCAGCAACTCAGCAGAATCGACATCGCATGCAGAACATCACTCATCTCCCCACTAAGGCGAGGAGACTTCCCAAGTCCCACTTCCTCTTGGGAGCCAAGTCTCACCTCGTGGGAGGAGAGGCAGATAGATCACCCCGCCTGCTTCACAAGGCAACATCAGAAACAGGTCCGGGGACACTCAGCCCAATAGAGCCATTCTTCCTCGGCGTTTGCATCAAGAAGGCGGATCGCTCGCAGGTAACCGGTTCGGGGTTCTAGCCGCGAACTCAAAGCAAGGCCCTTCCATCCACGACAGTCAACCCCAAAATCCAAGGAACCAAGAGCTACCTCGCGGTAGAACAGTACCAGACCATACAGAGGTTAGCAACACCAATGCAGAGCCGATGAAGAAGCAGAAACGAAGGCGTCGCAAGGCACGCCGAACCTCAGTTTAGAACAACAAGCTCGTGAGACCAAACCAACAGGAACAGGTTAAAGGTAAAGAAGAGGCGAGCTTGTAGCTACAAAGACCGCTCCTCTACTCACCTCGAAAAGTATGACGGATCCTTTGATCCTAATGATCATGTGGACTCCTTCCAGACCCAGATGCACTTAGCTGGGGTTGATGAGTCCTGCATGTGCATAGCTTTCTCCACCACATTCAAAGGAGTAGCTCGCACATGGTATCGGAACCTCGCGTCAGGATTAATCAAGAGTTAGGCGCAGTTCGTGGAGTTATTCACCTCGCACTTCATCACCAGCAAGAAGTGTCTACGGTCCCAAAAGAGTCCCCTTAATGTAGTTCAAAGAGAAGGGGAGTCCATAGGAAGCTACATCATGCATTTCAATGACACTTGCTTGTAGATCCCCGACCTAGACCCAATGGTGAGACTCACGATAGCAAAAAAGGGCATAACTCACAGGGAATTCAAATGGCATGTGGTGGCCAATAAACCGAAAGACATCACAAAATTCCTCAAGCTCGTCGACCAGTTCATCGGAACGAGGAAGAGATGAATCAGATGACTGACAATCCAGCAGAGAAGAGAAAAAGAAATGATGACAACATTGGTAATTACAGGAATAAAAGAAGAAAGAGTAAGTCTTCGACCAGGGGAGGAAACAAGTCTGGGAGCCAATCTCCTTCACAATATCGCAAGTCAGGTCAGCGCTCCAAAACCCCACCTGTTGAAAGGACGAACTACACACCCCTCAACGCTAAGCGAGGTGAAATCTTGATGGCTATCAAAGACTCCTCCTTTGTTAAATGGCCTCCTAGGTTGAGGGGGGATCCCGCCACCAGAAACAGGAATGTCTACTATCACTTTCACAAAGACCATGGCCACAGTACAGAGAACTGTAGGAACCTCCACGACAAGATCAAAGAGCTCATATGTCGTGGGTATTTGAAGAATTTCATACAAAGATAAGAAAGAAGCCAAGCAGATCAGCAAACAGACTGACAGAAGACCCAAAGAAGGAATGCTCCCGAGTCCAGCAACAGACAGAATGAGTAGCCGCCACGGCAACTGCCCGAGGAGAGATCAACCCGCGGAGTCATCAATATGATTACTGGCGGGTCCATCATCGCAGGGTGCACTTTGGCAATAGGTCGAACTTCAATCTGTGAACTAGAAAGTGAGGAACAGAACCCGCTAAAGCAACCTCGAATTGAAGAGCCGATTTATTTCACGGTGGATGATACACGCAGGATCCAGTATCCTCACGATGACGCCCTGGTGATAAAGCTAAGACTCAACGACTTCGAAGTCAAGTGCATCCTAGTGGACACAGGTAGCTCGGTCAACATACTGTTCAAAGACGTCTTTGACAAGATGCAGCTCCCGGAAAGTGACCTAAAGCCTATAGATACTCCCTTGGTAGGCTTCAGCGACGAGGAAGTCAAACCCTTACGGCGAGTTTCAGTACCCGTGGAGGTCGACACGTGGTCGAACATAGCGAGGTTCAAGCACACGTTTCTGGTAGTCGCGACCCCATGTCCTTACAATGCCATAGTAGGCCGACCCGTTACACATGTTGTACGCCTACTTACTACCTGGCAATGAAGTTCCCTACGAACTACGGGATAGGGGTTGCGCGAGGCGACTAGCTCGAATCTCGCAAATACTACGTTGCTATCCTCAAGGGGAAAGACAAACTAGCTGCTGACATCGAGCTCGAGCGACCTACGGAGTATGCCGAGGAGCGAGCTACACCAATAGAGGAGACGGTTCACATTTCGGTTTTGACCGATGACCCAGCTAAGACCCTCTAGATCGGCGCTTCGATCGAGGAGCCACTTCGCTCTCAGCTGGTAAGCTTTTTATTTCAAAATTTAGATATATTTGTTTGGTTCGCGGCATAAATGCCTGTAATAGACTCTAAAATTTTAACTCACAAGCTAAACACCGATCCCTTAGTCAGGCCAGTTAGACAGAAAAAGCGCAACCTCGCCCTGGTATGCTGGAGGGTAATCGATGAAGAGGTTGGGAAGCTCTTAGCGGCAGACTTCATCAGGGAAGTTCATTACCCGAGCTGGGTAGGTAACCCAGTTCTGGTAAAAAAGGCCAACGGTAAATGGCGCATGTGCGCCGATTATACCGACTTGAATAGATCGACCGCCTAGTGGACGCGACCTCAGGGCATGAGTTGCTAAGCTTTCTAGATGCATACTCTGGTTACAATCAGATCAGGATGGACCATGTCGATGAAGAAAAGACGACCTTTATAACTGAGCTCAGATTGTACTGCTATAAGGTCCCTTCGGATTAAAAAAATGCCGGGACAACTTTTCAAAGACTTGTAAACAAGATTTTTGAGCCGTTAATCGGCAATAAAGTTGAATGTTATGTAGATGACATGGTCGTTAAGACCTAATTTTCAAAATTTTTATTAAACAATTTACAAAATGTTTTTGAAAGTATAACATGAAATTAAATCCCAACAAGTGTGTCTTTGGGGTCACCTCGGGTAAATTCTTGGGCTACATAGTCAACTGACGTGGCGTCGAAGCCAACTTGGAAAAAATAAAGGCCATCTTAGATATGAGACCACCTCGCAAATTAAAAGGGGTTCAGAGGTTGAATGACCAGATAGTCGCTTTGAGCCGTTTTATGTCTAAGTCGGCAGATCGCTGCTTACCTTTCTTTAAGGCTATAAAGAAGAGTAAAGACTTCGAGTGGACCGCGGAGTGTCAGCTTGCCTTCGACGAGCTAAAAAGATACTTAGCTAGTACCCCAGTTCTGACCCGACCCGAGCAAGGTGTTGTAGGATGTTGAAATCAGGTATCCGAAGATCGAGAAATTGGCGTACGCGCTAGTCATAGCAGCTTGCAAGTTTCGTCCGTACTTCCAAGCCCACACCATCATCGTCCTCACCAACAAGCCTCTGAGACAGATCCTGCTCAAGCCCGAGGTGTCTGGCTAATTGACGAAGTGGGCTATCGAACTTAGTGAGTATGATATCTGGTACGAACCTTGGACGGCAATTTAGCCCAAGCCTTGGCCGATTTCGTGGCAGAATCTACGTTCAGTACCGTAACTCTCGATCTGGCCGAGCTTGAGCATACGGTGGAAGCTTCAACTAGTGCGGCACCAATCTTTGCTACAGCAGGTCCGACGTAGGACGAGAAGTCCTGGATCCTCCACGTTGACGGCTCGTCCAACCAACAAGGAAGCGGTGAAGGAATAATTCTGTACGGTTTAAGCGGGGTAAAGTTGGAATACGCGCTCCGATTCGGGTTCGCAACATCGAACAACGAAGCTGAGTATGAAGCATTGGTCGCCGAGCTCATTCTAGCAAAGGAAGTGAAGGCTAAGCATCTTATATGCAGCGATTCCCAGCTCATGGTCAACCAAGTCAACGGTGAATATGAAGCCCATGACCCCACCATGGCAGCTTATTTGGCCAAAGTTAGGGAGATATTGTGCGGCTTCATCTCCTACTTCTTTGGGTAGATCCCGTGATTCGAGAACAATGAGGCCGACGCCTTGTCACGGTTAGCTAGCACAAGCAGCAACACCATGCGGACCGTGTACATAAAGGACCTATCTCGGCCTATATTCTCGGAGGAGTAGGAGAGGTTGCTCCCGTAGCACAAGCAGAGCCGAGATGGATTGACCCGCTTGTGAGTTAACTACTTCATGGGACCCTCTCTGCGGAACGCAACGCGACCCGAAGTGTAGAGTACCGGTCGGCTAAGTACGTCATCGTAGACGGACAACTATACAGGAGATCTTTCACGCTCCCCTACTTGCGCTGCTTGCGACCCTCAGAGGTCGAGCTCGTTCTCCGCGATACCCATGAAGGCTTGTGCAGCAGACACTTGGGGGGCAGGGCTCTCGCCTAGAAGGCATTGCGACAAGGTTACTATTGGCCCACGATGACAACAGACGCACTTGAGCTCATCAAGAAGTGCGACAAATGTTAGAGGCACGCCAACATCCACCACTGACTTGCTGCCGGCCTCAAATACCTCACCAGCCCATGGCCCTTCGCATAGTGGGGAATCGACATACTTGGCCCATTCCTGCCTGCGAGAACAAAGGAGATTTCTGGTCATAGTAGTGGACTATTTTACGAAGTGGGTGGAAGTGGAACCCCTAACAACGATCACAACCCGCAACATACAAAACTTCTTCTAGAGGAGCATAATTTGTTGCTTCGGGCTACCTCGGGTACTCATCTCCAACAATGAGAATCAATTCAATGATGCCAAGTTTCAGAATTGGTGTGCTGAGATGGGAATTCAGCAAAGTTTCACCTCGGTAGCACACCCCCAGGCAAACGGGCAAGCAAAAGTCACCAACAGAGCCATACTCTATGGAATGAAAGCTCGCTTAGCTCGAGCCAAAGGATTGTGGGCTGACGAACTGCCCAGTGTGCTGTGGGCCTACCGGACCACCATCAAGACTGCCACAGGTGAGACTCCCTTCAACCTCACTTACGGCATAAAAGCGGTGATCCCTGCAGAAATTGAGGTGCATACACTACACTTGGAGGCCTACGACGAAGAGATAAATGATGACGAGCTCTGTACTAACCTAGACCAGGTGGAAGATGTACGAGACCTTGCATACATCTGGACTGCGGCTTACCAACAAAGAGTAGCTCGGTACTATAACGCCTGGGTTAAAAAGCGACACTTCCATGTCGGCGACCTGGTTCTTCGGAATGTTATGGTACCTGAGCCCGGTGTTGGTAAACTCGGACCGAATTGGGAAGGTCTATACCAAGTAAGACGGGTATTCGGGGAACGTACGTATGAGCTCAAGACCTTGAAAGGGAAGCAAGTACCTCGAGCGTGGAACGTTGGGAACCTAAGAAGATACTACTTGTGATTGCCGAATTAGAGAGAGGACTGTGGTCACTCCCAAAAGCCTAAGGACCATGATGTCGAGCTGACATATGACCTCGACACAACAAATAAGTCCAGTCGCCTCTTCAGCATGGGCAGATAAGTCCCAGCCTCCTCTTTAGCATGGGTAGACACGTCCTACTTGCCTCTTCGGCATAGGTAGACAAGTCCTAGTCGCCTCTTCGGCATAGGCAAATCAGCCATCATGCCCAAGGCATAGACAGTTCGGGTATAAACCCTACGATGTCTAGCCCACCTTGCCATTAACAACAGGTTGATCCCACTTGAAGTCAGGCCCGACGACTCAACTCTAAGGGACAACTGACACCTAAGCGAGTAGCCTGTGCGTAGACAGTTGGGTATATACCCTACAATGTCCGCCCACCTCGGCGTACAATATGCGAAGTTACCCCTACTCCTAGTCTAGTTGTTAGCTCGACAGCTCGGGGTAACCTACACTTGGAAAAATTTTATTTTGGTTATCTCTACTTGCAATCCAGCTCGTTAGCTCGACAGTTCAGGGTAACCTACACATTTCTACTCCTACTTGGTTTAGTTCGCCAGTTCAGGAGTTATTTACACTTATAACTTTTTTGCACAAAGATAGTCAAAATGTTTGTATTTCATTTATGTAAAGTTTTTGAATACAAGCCAAAAAAAGAAGAGAAATTTCCACTATGAACCGAGCTCGGAGGCCCGAGGTATATAGTATAGAAATTTCCAGATCTTCAACAACTTTGGTGACCATTTCCTTCATAATCCTCGAGTGGTAATGGCGCTGAGATCGAGCTGAGGGAACTCATGTCGGGTCAACCACCTACTGAGCTTGAAGCCTTTGCGGTAACTCGCGGTTTCCACCTCGATCATCTCTTTCTGGTACTCCTCAGAGGCCTTGTATTCCTCGATGACATGACCTTGGCCTCCTCCACTTTTTGACGGAGTATCTCAGTCTGCACCTTTACGTGAGCCTTGAGGTTCTCCACCTCCCTCTTCAGTGTTGCCTTCTGCGCCGCGAGGTCCTCCTTCTCGGACATCAACAACGTGGTCAACTTCTTTTTAGCCCGTTCATCCTTCTTCAGCTGGTTAACTTCATTGCGGGCCAAGTTTAGATCGGTATGAGCCTCGTAAGAAGAAGACTCAATTGCGAGAGACCGCTTCAAATGCACCTCGAACTAATAAGTCAAGGCGTGAATAGCAGAGTTCACCTGCCAAAAGAAAACAAGCGTTAGCATAAGGTCGAAGAAGTACAAAATCAAAGAAGTCAAATCAGAAAACTTACCACCATGTAGTGGGTAGCCACAGCCGCTCGGGCTCCGAGTTGAGAGACCGGCAGTTCGGCCCAGCCAGCCACCTCCTCGGCGTACACTGTGCTCTTGCTCTTGAGAAGGCAATATTTCAAAGTCAGAATGCTCTGACCTGCTTCATTGCTGCTTGAAGAAGTGGCAGCTGCAGGGGTGGGCTCCAAAGACATCGCCTCCTCGAGCGTGTGGGGCAGGGAGAGCTTCCCAGATTTCTCCTCGACTAGGTCAATCACGAGAGGTTGCTCAGATGACGATGGCTGCTCGGGCTCTAGAACGACAGCCTACGGAGACTCAATGCGAGCTCTTTTCAACGCTCGTTTCTTCTTCCCATTCTTCATACTTTCGAAAAGTTCGGTCGTGGGGATGTGCATGATAGCTGCAACCAAAGCACAGTTAGAAACAATATCAAGATAAAGCAAGGAAATACAACAAATGATGACCTAACAGGACTCAGACTGGCTTGCACGAGCTTATCCTTGGTCACATAGTCCACGAACTTCAAACCGAGCTCCGCCCAAGATCGGAGTGCTTCCCTTGTCTTCAGGTCCAACCTGACACCGGGGTCTTGGATGATCGCCCTCCAGTGGGTTGGGAAAGGCCACCCCTCATTGTTGCGGACCACAAAGTAACGCATTTTCTAGGCCGAGACCTTGTTTGGGAGCTTGTACAAGAGTTTGTAGCTCGGACGTGGGGACAGGTAGTTAATTCGTTTGTGTTCGGGCAGAGCATAGGACGGGTTCCTTTTTATAGAAAGAATGGAGGAGAAGATATCAAGGTCGAGAGGAATGGTTATAGTCGTGGAAAAGGGAGATGGTTTTTACTATATTACGAATGGAGTTCAGGTGCAGTTGGTCAATGGTAATGTTGAAAAGCTTTATGACCTCGACTATTAAGGGGTGAAGTGGAAGATGAAGACCAACTACGAGTTGTTCCTCGAAGATCACGATCTCGTCGTGACCGTGCTCCCAAGGGAAGTTACCTAGAGGAATACTGTAGACTAAGTTGTTCGGAAGCCTATACTGAGCTACTAGGGACAGGAGCCTAAGTCAAGGTACCCACCTCGGCCCCAATGTTGTTTGGCTGTCGACCTCGATGAGAGGTGGAAGGCAGATCACCTGAGGCCTCTCACTCCCCCCGGGGTGATTCCACCTCAAGAGGATCGCAGACCGCATCTTGACCCGAAGTAACTTCTTCAGTAGGGCGATCTACGACCTAAGTCAAGGTACCCACCTCGGCCCCAATGGATCCATCGCTCCCATCTAAGAGATTATCAAAACTGAAACTAGACATATGGAAGACGCAGAATCAAAAGAGAGCTAGGGAAGACCCACGAAAGGAAAGATCGAGGAGAGGAAGACGATCTCAAAAAGACACCAAACTGAAGAGACAGTGAGCTAAAGGACTTGAGTGTGACCTCAGACCAAAGTCTAGCGAATTTGTGGCAAAGCAAATGAGTCACGGGCCCCTATTTATAGCCATTGTGTCTGAGAATCAACGGTTGAGATTGAAGTGATCCGACGACTCCTAGGAAAATAGGTTGCGCGACCCCTGAGGTTGAAATTGGTTTAGCGCGTGTTTTGACGTCCGCGAAGCTTATAGATAGTGTGACGTCTACGCATAGACTAGATGCGATTTGGGTTATTCTTGGTTGAGCCAGGCGGCCGAACAGGTCCGACCAACGATTCGCTCGACAAGCCTCCTAGACCTCGTGCCAAATCCACCTGGACTCGTCATGAACTCCCCGCATCGGGTCAAAACCCCTGGCTTGGGGAGTGGGGGCCAATTGATGAAGGGTGATTTGGCCCGACCTAGTAAAAAGGGGACACGTGGACATGACCTGACCAAGAGATGACAACTCATCCTGACATGTTCAGTTTGCAACAATTGAGCTCGCGTATTCAATCACTTCGGCACAAAGGCTGCCTCAGCTCAAGGCTCACCTCGATATTCAAGCTAGTTCAGAACTAAAAGACCGAAGTACCAGTTCGGAACCAACAACTCGAATCGCCATGTAACTGACTCCCGCGTAACAGACCCTGACTTTTCCGGGATCACGATAAGGACTTATCCTGACTCCGTCGGAATCGGAAGTGGAACGAGATGAGCCTTACCTGTATACTGCTCCTTCGGAAGCGAAGCGAGCTTCATCTCCACATCTCGGATATCCCGAAACTCTTTCGGTGCCCCACGACTACTCAACTATATAAAGGCTCTAACCCCGATGGCACAAGGTACGTGTGATTTTTCTACTCTCTAGCTCTCTACATTCTCAAATCTCTTCAGCTCGCATCAGATTACTAACTTAAGCATCAGAGCGATCTCGCCGGATTAGCCACCCCGGGTTCTCTGATATTGTCTTGCAGATTCATCTAGCTCGTCGTCCGACTGGAAACCAGATCATCCTCCAGCAGGGAGCAATCAGATCGCACTTCCATGTGGAAATCCAACTAGAAATTGTTTATACATTTAAGAGAAAAATCTTGAACCTAAAAACAATACTTCTTACTAGTAGAAGCTAGAAGGCTGAACCAGTATAGAAAACGAGAAGTAGCCTATTCAAATGCTTTAAAAATGAGTCTTATGTAATCGTTGAACTTCTGATGTTAAACAAATGTCGAATAATTAAAAATGTAATGGTAGAGCTTGTTTCAAACCTGTGCTTATAATAACTATTTAGTAAAATAAAACAGATCTTTGCCAAACCAAGCTGAAATTTCTTGGGATCTATAATCCCCATGAAATGGCTTGTTACATTCTTTTCTCAATCCTAATTCACGTATGTAGTGTTTTGTGCGTAGGACGAAGAGGTTTTTACAATTTTACTGGTATAACCAGCATTTACCACCATTGCTGCTTGGACCATCTCCTATCAGCTTGAGGCTTGCCTTTTATTTATTTATTTATTTTTTGTTTCGGTTTTCACTGAAAGAGAAATAGTTGAGGCCCTAAAACCAATGACCAGACTTTCCAAATCAGAACAGCAGCAGTTAAAACTTAAAACACAACAGCTAATTAATTAATTTAATTTTACTTATACGATTATCTAGTTTTTGCTTTAAAAAAAAGGTAGAGCATCTAGAAATCCTCCACGTGGGTTAGTCTGGACTCGCCCTTAATTATCTTATTCTTCATTTCTTGACTCAGTGAGTCTGGACTCTACAGGTGCTTAACGACGAGACGTTCGCAATCCTAGTCCTCATGGCAATCTTCACTACCTTCATAACCACCCCGGTCGTTGTCGCCATCTACAATCCCGCACGCGGCGTCTCTCCCCACACACCGCGCAAGCTTCAACAGGAATCGTCCTCCACTAGCACCAAGATCGAGCTTCGGATCCTCGGATACGTCCACGGACCTGGCTGTTGAAAAAATGGGGTCATTCTAACATTAGAGGAAAAGTTTTGAGGTGCGCTTGAAGACATTGTTTTTAGGATGTTATTTGTCTTCACTTAGTTTTACTGAGTTTGTTGTTAGATTACAGATAAATCCGTTTTTAGGATACAATAGAGTTTTGGGCGAGAATCTGCAACCAATAAAGTTAAAGAATATCCGGAGAAACTTTGTATGAGATTGTAACAGACCGGACTGAGAGAGAGAAAGAGGATTTTGAAAATTTGTGTTTTTAGAATCTGATTCATGCTCCTTAAATAGTTTATGAAGATATATGAAGAAAATGTAGGTTCTAATTTAGAGAATGCATATTGAACAACCACAATTTAAAATATTATGACTGTTTAAAAAGTAGTTAACAGTTAATGACTGTTAAATTTGAATTGTGACTCTTAATCACACCTGATCGAATCGTGATCATTGATCTCATCAACAGTGATCAACGGTCAGCATTACACCAAGACCAAAGATGTCCATGAGCAAAATGCGCCTCTAAAGTGCACGTGCGTTTCGCAGTATCAAACTCCCGTACTCGCCTCTGCTATTTCTAAGGTGTAAATCAGCTCTAAACAAAGTTTATAATTTTCCAAATATGGGACAAGTTCAAAACTGAGTTTTATAAGAAATAAATTAATTTTTTAATTAAGTGTGCAGATACAATTTCTCATGTAATTGATCAATCAAATCCATTGAATTTAATCTTTTATGAGATTAAAATCCAACACTAGCAACATTTCCTCCCTCATCAATCTCATTGAGTCGACTCTGGGCACCAAAAAATCCCTCAAGCTCTATATCATGCACCTCGTCGAGCTCACTGAGCGTTCCTCCTCATTATCATGGCAAGGCGCTTTCGCAAGAACGGTGTCCCGTTCGGCAATCCTCTGCGTAGAGGAGAGTTCCATGATCAAGTGGTAGTCGCGTTCGAGACGTACGCTCAACTCGGACGAGTCAGGGTAAGACCGATTACGGCGATATCGGCCTTGACTACCATGCACGAGGACGTGTACCACGTGGCGGAAGAAAAGAGGGTGAACCTGGTGATATCGGTCTTGACTACCAGTCGCGTTCGAGACGTACGCTCAACTCGGACGAGTCAGGGCAAGACCGATGACGGCGATATCGGCCTTGACTACCATACACGAGTACCACGTGGAAATGGAGAACGTAGGACCCGGTTGGAGAGGCGTGAAGCAGAGGATACCGATGAATGCACCTTGCTCGGTGGCGGTGCTTGTGGACAGTGGTTTCGGTGAACAGAGTGTACGGTACATTGAGAGACAAGACGACGAACATGTCTGCATGCATTTGAAAGATTTGAGCTGTATATATAGGACAATTCAATTATATTATTATTATTATTATTATTATTATTATAAAGAAAAGATAACTGTATATATTATTTTATTTAAAAGGGATAATTTTGTTTTATATAAGGAGATTTTAGCTTTTTGGATTTTGAAAGAAAAAATTGATAAATTTATTTATTGGGATAAGTGATATTCATCTCTAAATGAATAAATAACTTTTTTATTTTGATAAAATTGTCAATACTTAGATAAAATAAAAATACCTTTTTAATAATAGATTTTTATAACTAAATTAATAGATTTAATTGCATAAATATACGCCCTTCTCAAAATCTAAAAAAAAAAACAGTTGCAAAGATTGATTAACTGATGGGAATTGTAAATCTAACTACTTTGTTTTGTTTTGTTTTGATTAAAAACAACGTAACAGGAGTTGGATGAGGCGGCTGAATCGGGGTTCAAGATGAGATGGGATGGATTGGCAGAATATCAAGAGAAGGCGAAAGGAAACTTTGTGGAGGAGGTTCTAAAAATGGGACGAAGCGGAGAGTATGAGAGCTTATTGTAGTAGGGAAGGGTCGTCCCCCTTCGGCTCCAAGTATGATGGCACAGCTGTTGAAATGGGACCAGTTGGTGGCATCTTGGCTTCATCGGAATATGGCGTCAGGGGTGTCAATGGACCGGTTTCGGGGTGGACTCCGTTCGATCGGAAGTGTTATGGATGGATTTGGACGGTCCTAAAATTGATATGGACTCGGATCGGTCCGAAAATGATTCATCCATTCATAGAATGGACAGAAATTGGACAATTGGACAACGCTAAAAGTTTCAGACGAGCCCACTGGTCTATTTATTTTCATTTGAAGTTTGAACATTGAAGGTTTGAAGCGTGGAAACTTTCGAAGGCTAGTTCGGCACCTCTGTCGTTCCATCTCAAAGTCTCATTAGCGGTATTTCGTTTGAAGTTTCGAACGAACTCCTGTCACGGGGGTAATTCTACAGCGGAAGAAACCCGTGCGGCGTCCTAGCCAAGGTAGGCCAGGACAAGCCTTTATAACGCATAGAGGCTAGGAGTTGCCCGATAGGATGGCTCCACCAAAGTCAGTAGCACTGGATCATGACCTCAAGTCCAATGGCCGGGCACTCTCCTGGCTCAGACCGATCCATGGGAGGCGCCGCTTACGTGCTAAAGGGGGACAACCATAATGGAAGGCGACCATGCGCCGATGAGGTGACTTGGCACCGATATGATGGGTCTCCTGTAAGCCGATGATGACAGGCACCTGTGTGCCCTGATGGTAGGCAACCGCTTGGGACGGAACACACCCGTGCGCCAAGGGCAACGGGGTAGCTCACTCAGCTTGGGCAAGGGACTGGCGAGGTGAAAGGACATGCTTGAGCCAGGCCCGCATGCCAAGCCTCCCTTGAGTATCGGTAGCGCAGTGCCGGTCCAACACTGTCCCCATGAGCAAGTGTGCGCCCATGAGGAACCCTGGTAGCCATGCTAGCCGTTAACCAGGGCCACCCCGCAAGGGGATGAAGGTCTAGGAGTGCCAAGGTTAGGCACCCAAGGAGGTCGACCACCCCTCCTCAAAGAGTACGTTAAGCTTTTGGTGGTCTGCCTGAAGATGACATCAGTTCTCCCAAAAATCTTACAGGCGAAAATGATGGTGATGTCCCTAACGTAAGCCTGCCAAGCGTAGGCAAGGCTAAGCCTACTTTGAACCGTAACAGGCTCCCCCACTCAATCCATTGTCGTCATCGACAATGGGTCTTCCTCGTGAATGGGTGTCTGTGTCCCGCGCCATCCACTTCCTTGCCAGTTCCAGGGCTCGTCTGGCTAGCCCGGGTCTTGCCTATATTGGTGTCCATTTATGGGGACAGAACCATTTCACTATGCCGGCCTGCATGGACTTCACCCCCAGTGTCGAGGTTACTCAAACCGCGCAATGGCTATGCCGTTGAACTGTGAAAGAAGGGCCCTCGAAGAAATGTGTGTGGTGCTTCGCGGAGGTCTGCCCCATGTATCATCTTACCTCAAGGCTCAACCGTTTTCTTGGTAGCTTTTCAGTGATGCTACCGAACATGTTGATAGGTCTACTCCTCATGTTGGCGATGACATGGGTACCCTTTCACCATGCTGGCCTGTAGACTTCACCTCGCCGATTCGGGTTACTCAAACCTAGCCATGGCTTATGCTCTCTGGGCCCTCGAAACTACGCTTCGCCTCGCCGACTCGGGCTACATCTTCACTCCGAGGGGGCCCCACTGCTGCTGCCTCAAGGAGACCTGACCGCTTCAAACGCGAGTGTGGCAACTTTTACCCATGAGTTGCCGAACATGCACTCGCCTTGTGATGAGCTTCTGCTGCTGCAAGTGTTCAACCTGGAAACTGAGCATGTCCACCTGAAACTTTGCCGGTGTAGGGCCGCCATGCTCCAACGGCTAGCGTAACCACATTCCTAACAAGGCCCACGCGTCTGCCTCTGCATGAGGACAACAACCAATGCGTCTGCACCCGCAAGGGAAGCTGTTTTAGGGTCATTGGAATGGGAACGCGAACATTGAATGGCCTCTTGATAGGCTTGATAAACAATCTGCTCGGGCAGTGTACTCACAATCCTATCAAGGCTCACACGTCTGCCACCGCATGAGGACAACAACCAAAGCGTCTGCAACCGCAAGGGAAGCTGTTTTAGTGTCATTGGAATGGGGACACGAACAATGAAATGGCCTCTTGCCAGGCCTGATATGAAATCTGCTCGATCCTGGGTGGAGGTGACTAGGGACCACACCCCACAAAATGCTGCTTTTCGAAACGACCGCTTCAACTGGCTCTGGGCTAATCTGCTGAAAACCAACTGCTGTTGCAATTAGCCAACTGGCTCTGATACCAACTGTCACGGGGGTAATTCTACAGCGGAAGAAACCCGTGCGGCATCCTGGCCAAGGCAGGCCAGGACAAGCCTTTATAACGCATAGAGGCTCGGAGTTGCCCGATGGGATGGCTCCACCAAAGTCAGTAGCACTGGATCATGACCTCAAGTCCAATGGCCGGGGCACTCTCCTGGCTCAGACCGATCCATGGGAGGCGCCGCTTACGTGCTAAAGGGGGACAACCATAATGGAAGGCGACCATGCGTCGATGAGGTGACTTGGCACCGATATGATGGGTCTCCTGTAAGCCGATGATGACAGGCACCTGTTTGCCCTGATGGTAGGCAACCGCTTGGGACGGAACACACCCGTGCGCCAAGGGCAACGGAATAGCTCACTCAGCTTGGGCAAGGGTCTGGCGAGGTGAAAGGACATGCTTGAGCCAGGCCCGCATGCCAAGCCTCCCTTGAGTATCGGTAGCGCAGTGCCGGTCCAACACTGTCCCCATGAGCAAGTGTGCACCCATGAGGAACCCTGGTAGCCATGCTAGCTGTTAACCAGGGCCGCCCCGCAAGGGGATGAAGGTCTAGGAGTGCCAAGGTTAGGCACCCAAGGAGGTCGACCACCCCTCCTCAAAGAGTACGTTAAGCTTTTGGTGGTCTGCCTGAAGATGACATCAGTTCTCCCAAAAATCTTACAGGCGAAAATGACGGGCATGTCCCTAACGTAAGCCTGCCAAGCGTAGGCAAGGCTAAGCCTGCTTTGAACCGTAACACTCCGGCGGTATTTCCCCCTCTCCGGCTATCTTCCTCTCGCTTTTAACCTGCACACCTCCCACTTCTCCATCTCTGCACTCCACCATCGCCGTCTCCGCCACAAGTGCCTGACACGCCACCGTTAGGCCGGCCTCCATCTCTCTTCTGACCACCGGCCCTTGTTTCTGAAATCTGGCCTATATCTCTCTTTCAATCATAAGCGTCGATAAACTCATTACCGTAGTAGGTTGATCATCTGACTCTTTCACTCTTCCTGGTTTATGATGATGCTATCACAAACAGGGCACCGATTTGATATCGAGAGAAGAGAAAGTGGCTTTGCTTTGAAGGGACGGACGGCATGTCATACAATTAATTAAGTACATCGGCTCTTAACATGCTACGTGGCAACTGGCGAGTGGCAAGTGATGCCACCGCTACGACTGAGATTTCTCCAAATTTGTAGGGACGGACAGAAGCATATTATCGGGGGAGGGGGCGAAGTTTCTAGCCTTTCAGGGTCCGTACGCGGTAAAGGTATAAATCAGGCCGTGTCGCCTGCGGCTCGATACGGCACACCCACGGTAGATATGTTCATGGGTCGGGCCGGACCGGGTTCAGGTCGGGCTTTCATTCTGTATTAACAGATTTTTTTAAGACTCAAGTCCTATCCGACCATTGGACCTACAATTTGGGCCTAAGCTCGACCCTCATAAAAAGCCCAAAGCCTGGGCCTGGGCCCGAGTGCGAAATTTAGTCCATACTGTTACTATTACTACTACCGAAGCGGCTAAATTGAGAGAGAGAAATTATAAAGAAAATAATAAAAAGTATATATATATATATATATTAATATTAAATTATAAATATATATTTTAATAAATATTATATTATTTATATATTTTATAAAATATATAATACTGAGTCGGGCTGGGCTTTTTTGACAAATCCCAAGCCCGGCCCGAAACACAATCGGGCTTACTGTGTTAGGCACGAGGTTAGACCCGCGGGCCTAATTACATGACCAAGCCCGACCGAGGTGCAGACCGGGCCGGGCTGGGCCATCGAGCTACCCGGCCCATGAACAGGTCTACACATAGGCCGTGTCAGGCTCAGCACGATGGTCCATGTTGTACTAGGCCTGGGGTTTGAAGTCCACGGGGAGGGCGGCATGGCCCGTGATAGTCTACAAGCCAACACAGTACGGCCCGCACTTTGTGGAGGCTGCCTGTGGGCCTTGCCATGCCGGTCCTACACAACCCACTTTATACCTCTAATATGCGGCTTGGAAGGAATGCTGCTTTACCAAAACTCTCGACTAATGAAAAAAACGACACATACGTGTTGAGAGGCTGATGTATGTTGAATGTCGTTATTTCAACGTTGTGGACTCTTACCGACTGTGAATAAGGAAAATATTTTTTAAGTAAAACATTTAATTTGGACCAGATTGAATCCAATCCAAACCATTTTCATTTCAATTGGATTGGACTGGATCCGGTTTGTATGAGGTTTGAACTGAATATGATCCAATCCATTTGTAAATAGACTAATGTTGGATTGGACCGGATTGTACCAAATCCAGTTCAATTGACAGCCCTACATGACGTGGTATCGTCGGTTCTGGTTATCCAACAACACGACCCAATAAATGCAAGCGAAGCTCTTGGATCCAAGGCTGTTGACGGCCAGGACGTGGTTGAGAGACAGAGTACCTCTCCTCCCATCACCACTGCGTCTTCTTTAGTGTAATGGGAAAACGACAAGAGATTAATATTCTCACTAATGATCTTACACGTGTACTTAATTGTAAGATGGTTTAGTTACCAGAAGTAAGCTAAAACACTCCCCATATATATTATATATAATCATAATAATGTGTTTGATCATGTTTTTGTGGTTGAGCTTTATTCTTGTGTCTTTTTCTCGTGGTATTAGCTAGATTTTCGAATGGTGGTGTAGACGTGAATCAAAGCAAGTATTATCATTATAAAGTTGTGGGTATATAGGTTTACTAGGCTAGTCGAACCACGAATCTTCATATCAATGTGGTCGAAGGCCCAAAGTTTTCTTCGGTTCGCCTACATGGGACCGATTCACCTTAAAAATTAATTATTTGCGCCATTGTTGGTAGGGTAGGTCTTTGTAATGCATGGCATCGGATAATCAATCAGATACCGTTTGAATCACTAATTTTTCTCTCCAAAATGAAGAAAAAATAGAAGAATTAACGTTTCGGGTTACAAAAAATAAAAATGTGGTCCCAATTTATAAGACGTGATTGTCACGTGATAATTCCTCTCTTTGGACTTTAATCTTTAGACCCTCTGGCTCACGATCGCCCCGTGTCCTCCTGGCTGTTCCTCTTTCAAAGTAAGCACAGGGAGAAGCTAAGGCGTGTGATTACTTTAAAATGCTTTTTCATTCCATTAATTGGAGGCCTCCGGTTTGGCTTCACGGGAGTTTCTTCTTCTAGGTTTTGACGGCTCTTAGCTTTTATCCATCACTTTATTTATTATTATTTCAATCCATTATTTCCGACAAGAATGGGCCGATTTTTAATGATTTTTTAACACTTCCAATTTTGGAAATCACTGAAATCAACCCATTCACATCTGAGAAATTAGAATCCCATCTAAGTGGTACAAGTCAAATTAGTTATTGACTTGGTCATGTTGTATGTTCGTATTTATCATAATTAATTATTCATTTGAGCTATGCTTAGTTGGTGTTTTGTATGGTTTTAGTTGATTTGGTAAACGATGTTATGTCATCGTTTATTTCATCATCTTGATTTGTATATATAGGCATTACAAAAGTAGGTCTTTAATTTATGCGTGTCATCGTTGGGCAAAACTTCAGTGATTAAGCATTTATTCAGTGCTACGTTAATGTGATGCTAGTTGTCAATAAATTATTTATCAAATATTTTTCTTGATTTTAAAAACAAATCAAATACAATATTTAATTAATTAATAAACAGAAATTATATCAAATACATAAAGTTACTAAAGACAACTGAGTTTCAACAGTTGTCACTATTACACAGTTAAAAATTTTCAACACTGTGATTAAGTTTCAGTTTGGAAGGAGTATAAATGTAAATATATAGAATGTAAAGTTTTATATTTTATATTATTTTGTATGTATTTATATTGTACTCTTTGGAAACTGAGCCACCGTACGAACAAAACAGACGACCATTGGACTGGTTGGGGTGTTGTCATCAGAAAGCCAATATGAAGTTGAGTCGTCAGCTCAGCTGTGCATCTCGGACCGAGTCAAAGTCTTTAATAAAGTAAATGCTAGAGGCTACTCCAGTCTCCTGGTTAGTAGTTCTGACGATCAAGGTAGTAAATAGAGAAGGGATAAAACTGAACCGTCCGAGGCAGTCTCTCGACTCTCTTCCATTATCTGGTTGGTTATGCGTAAGGGTCTCATTTACAAATGTCGTAATTCATCTTCGTCCTTTAAGCATTTTCATTAGGTGGCAATGGTTGACACGTGTCTTCAGTCCAACTCAAGTTCAGTATCTAATAAGCAACATGCCACAACCAAGAGTAATAATCAATTTGGACATGTCTTTTGACTCCTGAATTTGGACTTTGAACGGTATATACATCCACGCTTATTTTATTCTATTTTACTATATATTATTGATTTTGAAGTACTTCCCGTGGAACTCAGTTTCACTTTTATCAAGTTTTTTCTAGAGAAAAAGTAAAGCAATTTAATTGAACTTCCTACTTACATCCATGTCCAAAGAAAAATGAAAGAAAAAGAAGTTGAAAAAGGAGTAAAATCAAGTAGGAACTCATGAATTGGAAGGTTATTTATCAAAGAGTGCTTTTTGGGAAACAGGCTTTTTGAATTTTCTTGTTGGGTTCGGTCGCCTGGGCATGAAGTTTCAATTTCGGTGCGTCTTTTGTCCAGATTCAGAAACCCCCGTGGAAGGAGCTTTTTTATTTTTATTACAGGACGGGCTGGGCCGGATTCGGGCCAGGCATTGTATATATAAAGCCTGAAACTCAGGCCCGAGTTCGAACTCGGCCAGAAATTTAAAAATAGATTTTTTTTTATTCAATAAAAATGTGTTTTATTTATATTAAAAGTAAAAACCTTCAAAGCTTAAAAATAATAAATATCTTACTATTACTTGAAAATAAAAAGTGAAAAACAAAAAATATTGTATATACGAACCAGCCTATTGAGCTACCCGGCTATTGAACAGGTCTAATCGTGAGCAAAATCTGTTATCTACTGAACTTAATTACGCCAAAGAAGGGTGATAGGATTATTTATTTATCTTTTTCAAAATGTAATTTGGAAATAGATCACTCAACTCGAGTTCTCTCAGTAAAAGTCATTCCACTGATCATCGTCATCCATCCATTTGTGAAAACACTTTTTAGAAAAGATGACAGGAAACGTGAACACTTATTTATTGAGGCTATCTTTGATTATTTATTGGAAAAATGCCACTACATTAACACTACTTAGGTGTGGCTGTTTTGTGCATTTAACCCTTGGTTTTAACGTTTATTAAACAGACATTAAAGAAACAAATATACTTAGATTAGATTTATGTGCATGAATCAGTTTGGGAAATTTTCAAATTCTGATTTCTCGACATAATACAAGGTTTACTGAAATACAATGCTGACCTAGCTCACTATAAACTGAGGTGGAAGATACGTTTCTCGATAAAGCATTCATCTAATAAATACTCCTATAAATACCCACATAACCAATCACATACTTAAGTGCCTTCCCTCCTTTTAGTATCAGCAATAAATTTATCTCAATGGCTCAATCTCAATCCCCATGATCTAGGAAAAACTCAATCTCATGGCTTTTAACTCTCGTGTTGGAAACTAATATTTCGTCAAATAAAAAGAGAAATAAAAACATACAACTCGTTTATTCAAGAATCCACATCCATTTGTTGGGATTTGACTGTACTTTCAATTAACTATGGGTGCATGCAAAGTGGAGAAAATAGAGAGTTTTCATGCAGTAGATTGAAGTAAAAATACATAGCAAGAGAAGGGCTGAAATCACTTCATACATATTTTAGTTTCTCTTGGGTAGCACGACGGGCAGACTCGGCCCCCAGATGGGTTTGAACACACATTTGAGCCCGTGGACTTGACCTCAGGCCTAAAAGCCCAAGCCCGCAGACTTCACCGGTGCAATCAGTAAACTCCAGTAGACCTGCATGAGTCCTCTCTCTCTCTCTCTCTCTCTCACGTTCATCTTCTCAGTTCTCACTTCTTCTCTTACAAATTTCAGATGCGAACTCAGTTACCAGTGAGGCGACGAACACAAGCACCAGCGAGGCAGCGAACATAGGCACTTGCGGCAGCGGCGAGTCCTTTCTCTCTCTCTCTCTCGTTCCTCTTCTCACTTCTTCTCTATCAAAATCTCATTTCTTCTATTAGGTCGGGCTTTGGGCTTTTTATTAGGGCCAAGCTCGGGCCCATGTTGTAGGCCCATTGGTTGGGCCGAGCTCGGGCTTGAGCCTAACAAAATCCTGTTTATGAAGAGTAAATGCCCAGCCCAGCCTGGCCCGACCCATGAATAGGTCTACTCCTTGGTTAGAGTTGTACAAGAATGGCTTCTTGAGCAAAGCCAAATAAGAAGCTTCTTCAAATACACTTTTCAACTAACCCAGATTCTACAAAAAGTAGAAAATGGCTCAACTAAAGATACTTTTTACCTACTACATGAAAAGACAAAATAAATATATAAAATATTTTAACTTCTTAGCACATTAGTTGTAACATTCTCCCCCTTAATGTGTTGTTGTTGGACTCCCAATGCTTCTCTTAATTCTTCAAACTTCTTTCTTACCAATGGCTTGGTGAAAATATTAGCCAATTGCTCTTGGGTCCTGCAATATACTAGTTCAATTTCTCTATCTTCAATAGCATCTCGAATGAAGTGATGTTTAAGAGCAATGTGCTTGGTTCTACTATGATAACATGGGTTTTTTGACATAGCAATGGCAGATTTTTTGTCACAATGAAACACTATAACATCCTCTTGCTTCTTATTAACATCTTCCATTATTCTCCTAAGCCAAATTGTTTGAGATGTTGCCATTGATGCTGAAACATACTCTACTTCTGCTGAAGATTGAGCTATTGATTTTTGCTTCTTTGAGCACCTAGAAAATACACCACTACCAAAGGAAAAACAATAACTATATGTGCTCTTTATGTCATCAGCACATCCTCTCCAATCAATGTCACAAAAAGCAATCAGTTTTACTTCATTTCCTCTGTCATATTTGAGTCCATAATCCATAGTGCCTTACACATACCTTAGCACTCTTTTTTCAGCCCCAAAGTGAATGTGACCGGGACTGTTCATAAATCTAGATAGTAAACTTGGAGCAAACATGATGTGCCTTGTAGCAGTAATATAAAACAAGTTTCCAACCAAGCTTCTATACAATGTTTCATTCACCTTCTTACCACCATCTTCTTTCATTAATTTCCTCATTAACAACCAGTAGAGTAGCTACAAGTTTGCATCCAAGCATTCTAAATTTTTTGACAACCTTTTCAGCATACTTGCTTTGACAAATGAATACTCCATCATCACCTTGATAAATTTCAATACCAAGAAAATGATGTAACAGTCCCATGTCGTTCATTTCATATTTTTTCACCATTTCATTTTTGAAATCTTCAATCATTTTCATATTGTTTCCGGTAAAAACCAAGTCATCAACATAAAGAGCAACAATGAAAACATCATCCATACCTTATTTCTTCACATACAAAGTAGGCTCATTTTTGCTTTTCATGAACCTTTTCTTAGCAAAGTATGAATCAATTTGGCTATACCATATAAAGTCTTCTTTAACTTGTACATGTTTTCTTATTTGCCTTGAATCACAAAGCCTTGTGGTTGTTCTACATACACCTCTTCTTTCAATTCTCCATTCAAGAAAGCTTATTTAACATCAAGTTTCCATAACAACCAACCTTTGTGGGCAGCGAGTGCAATGAGAGTTCTAACAATATCCAACCATGCTAACAGAGAAAATGTTTCAAAATAATCAACACTGGGATGTTGTGCATAGTCCTTAGCAACTAGTCTTGCTTTGTTTCTTTGCACAGAACCATCAGAATTGTGCTTCACTTTGTAAATCCATTTAACACCAATCACTTCTTTGTTGTTGGATTTATCAACCAACTCCAAGTTTTATTCTTTTCTATGATTGCAACTTCCTCTTCCATTGCATTTTTCCAAGCTTCTTCCTTAATAGCTTCTTCAAAGCTTTCCAGTTCTATAACACAGAAATTGCACCTTGCATAAACATCACTCAAACTCCTCATTTTTCTTGAAGTTGAACTAGATGAAGATGAGCTTAAACTTGGAGATGATTGATAACATATTCTTCTTCAAATTTTTCTTGCTCCCAATTCCAAACAGCTTTCTCACCAAACAAGACATCTCTACTAATAACCATCTTATTTGTTTTCAAACTGTACAATTATAACCCTTTGACATAGAGTTATAGCTAACAAAAAAAACACTTCTCACTTGTTTCATCAAGCTTTGATTTCTTCTCTTTTGGAACTTAGGCATAGCACACACTACCAAACACTTTTACGTGTCTAACCGATGGTTTCCTTCCACTCCAAACTTCCAATGGAGTCATTCCTTTAATAGCAACAGTGGGACATCAGTTCATCAAATGCACAACTGTGTTTACAGCTTCAGCCCAAAAAAATTTAGGAAATTTCTTCTCATGTAGCATGGATTTTTCCATCTCCATCACAGTTTGGTTCCTCTTTTCCGATACTCCATTTTGTTGAGGCGTATAATAGACTGTAAGTTGCCCTTCCGTGCCTTCATCTTCACAAAATTTATCAAACTCTTTTGAAGTATACTCCTTGCCACGATCACTTCTTAATTTTTTAATATAACAACCACTTTGTTTCTCAACAAGACATTTAAATTTCTTGAAAATAGTAAACACATTAGATTTTTCTCTTATAAAATAAACCCAAGTCATACGAATAAAATCATCAATAAAAATAATTAAATACCTATTTTGGGAATGAGAGGGTGTCATCATGGGTCCACACACATCAGTATGAACTAATTCTAGCAATTTGTTGGCTCTCCATGCAACTCCTTTTGGAAATGGTTGTCGATGATGCTTTCCAAGTGCATAACATTCACAAACTTTATGTTTTTCTTCAATGTTTGGAGGCCCTTGAACCATCTCCTTTTGTGATAACAATTTTAGCCCCTTGAAATTTAGGTGGCCAAATCTTCTATGCCATAGCCAAGATTCATCAATCTCCTTAGCATTCATAGCAACATTTTTTTGTATAGTTAAACACTAATGGAAGTTTCTATTTGTTTTCAATTTCACATTTTTCACCACATGTTTCTCATGGTCATAAATGGTACAACCAAGATCTTCAAAATGGAGTGAATAACCATGCTCTAAAAACTGTCCAACACTGAGAAGATTCTCATTCAACTCAGGTACAAATAACACATCATGTATAAATTTTCTTTCGTTCTTTGTTTCAACACCAATTGCGCATTTACCTTTTACTTCAACAATTTTTCCATTTCACAACTTCACTTTTGAGCTAAATGATGTTTCCATGTCAAAAAAAATATTTGGGTGCCCTGTATGATTGCTACACCCGCTGTCCAAGAACCACACATCGTTGTTTTCCTCCGTGGCACTTTGACATGCATAAAACAAATTTCCTTCATATTCTTTTTCTTCTATAAAATTTGTTTGTTGATTGTTTTTCAATCTACAATCCTTTTGTAAATGCCCAAACTTCTTACAAAAATGACATTGTGGCTTTCCTTTAAACCAACAATCCTTATCAACATGTCTACTTCTTTTACAAATAGAACACCGCTGTGATGACCCTTAATTTAATTATTAGACTTTCTGTCAAAATTACTTTTGCCTTTCCCTCTTTGGTTTCTACCTCTTCCTCTTCCTCTTGCATATCTACCTCCTCTATAGGAGTTTCTTTTTCAATGCTCATGAGTTGAGGATGTTCCATCATGGCTTTTGGAACTGACATTAAGCTTGGATTGGAATGCACTCTCTATTGATTTTTCAGAGTGGCGTGCCAATATTTGCTCATATGATTTTAGTGATGCCATTAACTCTTAAACAATTAATTCAGTGAGATCCTTTGTTTCTTCAATGACAACCATAACAGGATCAAAATTTTCAGGTAAACTAATTAAAATTTTCTCAACAATCCTCCTATCATCAAATTTTTCACCATGCGCTTTCATCTGATTTATCAGTTCTATAAATCTACTAAAATAATCATTTAAACTTTCATTTTCCTTCACTTTCATATTTTCGAAATCTCTTCTAAGAGATTGAAGTTTAATAGCCTTTACCTTTTTGTCTCCATGAAACTTTTGTTGAAATGTTTTTCAGGCTTCTTTTGCCTTTTCAGCACTCATTATCCTTGAAAAATATATTTACTAACTCCTCTCTGTATTATTGAAAGTGCTCATGCATTCTTATTTCTCTTGTCCTTCAGTTCCTTTTGTTGTGTTGTTGTAAGATTTGCTACACTTTCTAGTTCTTCATATCCAAGGACAACAATGTCCCATAAAATAAACAGCATTAGTGTTGGTCATGATTTTCTCTTCACAATCAAATTTTCTTCAAACTTTTCTTGCACCCAAACTTGTTCCAACAAACCTAGCAACTCTTTGTTGAGATTTAACTTAGTTTCATCTAACTATGGGTGCATGCAAAGTGAAGAAAACTGAGAGTTTTCGTGCTTCAGATTGAAGTAAAAATAGAGAGGCAAGAGAAGGACTGAAATCACTTCATACGTATTCTGGTTTGTCCTTGGTTAGAGTCATACAAAAATGACTTATTGAGCAAACCAAATAAAAAGCTTCTTTCAAGTACACTTTTCAATTAACCTAGATTTTACAAAAATTAGAATTTACCTTTTACCTACTATATAAAAAAACAAAATAAATATAAAATATTTTGAACTTTCTATCACTTTTAACACCATTCACTTTCGAAAGTGGTTCGCAGGTTTCACGACATTTAAGTAATTATAACTCGAAACCAGTACACATTATCGTCAATACAAATAAGATGCAACTTTCATGAATTTTGACCAATCAAAACCCACCCAATTTTGATAAATAACCCCTATCTATTAGCTACCACCACCACGGCAGGCGGCAGTCGTCACCGCCACAACCATTACCTTCGTCTTCTTCTATAAAAACCTTATTTTCTTTCTATGATGAAACAATTATCTGCTAAGACAAAATAATCCCTTTCTCAAGACGACGATAGACAGAGAAAGGCGCTGTCCAGGAGGCACGATTCAGTAGTAACAATGGCGGTCAACATTACCGCAATTAAAACATCGTCGGACGGTGCATGGCAAGGCGAAAATCCCTTGAACTACGCCTTCCCTCTCTTGATAGTTCAGACAACCTTAGTCATCGTTATCAGCCGCTGTCTCGCCTTTCTCCTCAAGTCTCTCCGACAACCCAAAGTCATCGCCGAAATAGTCGTACGTGCATCGTCTCCTGGCTTTTCTGTTTTCTCCATTTTTCTTTTTGATATTTATTGTGTTTTGAGTATGCGGTATGCGTGTTGCAGGGTGGGATTATTTTGGGGCCATCAGTTCTCGGCCGAAACAAAACCTACTTGCACCGAATCTTTCCGTCATGGAGCACTCCGATACTCGAATCTGTAGCAAGTATCGGACTTCTGTTCTTTCTATTTCTCGTGGGCCTTGAGCTTGATTTAAACTCCATACGCCGGAGTGGACGAAGAGCTCTAGGCATCGCTGCAGCCGGAATATCCCTCCCTTTCGTCTCTGGTATCGGTGTTGCCTTTGTACTTCGAAAAACAATCGATGGAGCTGATGAAGTCGGATACAGCCAATTCTTCGTCTTCATGGGAGTAGCTCTTTCCATAACGGCCTTCCCCGTCCTCGCTCGTATCCTTGCCGAGCTTAAACTGCTAACAACCCAAGTGGGCGAGACCGCCATGGCCGCAGCAGCGTTTAACGATGTTGCGGCGTGGGTGTTGTTGGCTCTAGCAGTGGCTCTTGCGGGTAATGGTACCGGCGGGGAACACAAGAGTCCGTTGGTGTCCGTGTGGGTGCTTCTGTCTGGTGTGGCGTTTGTTGTATTTATGGTGGTTGTGATTCGGCCGGCGATGAGATGGGTGGCACGGCGGTGTTCTCCGGAGCATGAAGCAGTGGACGAGGCGTATATTTGCTTAACTTTAGCAGGGGTAATGGTGTCCGGGTTTATGACAGACCTTATCGGGATACATTCGATATTCGGGGCGTTTGTTTTCGGATTGATGATACCGAAGGAAGGGGAGTTTGCTGAGAGACTAATAGAGAGGATAGAAGATTTTGTGTCGTGTCTGCTCTTGCCCCTGTACTTCGCATCGAGTGGATTGAAGACGGATGTTGCTACAATACGCGGGGCACAGTCGTGGGGGCTGTTGGCGCTAGTAATTAGCACGGCTTGTGCAGGGAAGATCCTCGGGACGTTCTTGGTGGCGATGTTGAACAAGATGCCGGCGAGGGAGTCGTTGACGCTTGGAGTATTGATGAATACGAAAGGCTTGGTGGAGCTCATCGTTCTCAACATAGGCAAGGAAAAGAAGGTAAGTACCAGGCCCCATCTCATGCATCAGCACTTTTGCTTGGTTTAATTTTCTGCTAATTTAAATTTAACGTTTAACATGGCTTGTTGATGCATGGTGTGGGTCACCTGTGACCTGTCTGTCTGTGTTTCGTCTCATAATCGAGGTTGAAAAGGCCAGAACAGTACATTAATGGAGTTCAACACCGACGGAGAGGTTTATATCATTTTTGTTGTAAATTTAACACTGAAAATATAGACCAGAAGTATAGTTTTACTCTAATCCGTATTTACACCTAAAATAAAGACAGAGTCACAGACAAATACAAACTGGTGATGAAGTTGTATGTCAAAGTCTCACTTACACCACAAACAAAGTCGAACACATGAAAAAGGTCAACATTTTACATCTCATATGGATACTTTGTGTGCCCAAATTAGTGAATCACCTCCCCCCCCCCCAAAAAAAAAAATGAATAGAAAATCAAATCTTTGGATTTGTCGGACAAATTTTTTTGGATTAGTCTCAGTTGTAAGTTTCCAAGAAAAATAAATAACCGGGCCGGGCCCGTTTCCATCGCAAACATCATAATTTGACTCTTTATGAACATTTATTTATGTTTTTCTTTGCATTACAACTGATGGGGGGTTTAAGGGATTTGCTTGCAGTTCTATAGGTAAAGATGTGGGCCTCGAACAAAGACTTTATATGATTGGTCTTCTTTGTAAACTTTTCCTACGTTATCATCATAATCTGACTCTTTTGGATTATTGTCATTTTCCCCTAATTTCCACTTTAGATCTACGTCGTGGTATCACGGAAACAATGCCACTTGTTCCATGTTTTCAATTTTTAATCTTTTTTTTTATGATGATATGGGGTGATGTGGCTTTAATATCTTCCGTGAACTTACCAAAACAACTTCCTTATTTGGAAGGGTTATCTAAATTCCAAACTGACTGTTGAATATTAGGAGTTGAAAATTTCTTATTATTACTCTATATTTTGGGCTTAGTGTTACTTTGGTCCTTTAACTTCAAAATATCATAATTCAATATTTAAACTTTTAAAATATAATAATTAAAGAAGTAAGGATTTTAAATTGTTAATTTTTTATTAATATTTAAATAATTGATAAAAAAATAGATGACACTTGATGAATCAATTAACAGCTAGTTAACGGCAGATAAACATATTAATATTTGAGAACCAAAGTGCAGGATAATAATCGTAAGATTTCGCTATTAGGGGACATGAGTGGTTTGATAGTAATGCACTAATGGTCATTATATTTGTCGGAATCAGACGTTAAATAACTAGAGTCTGACCAAGGTTTCGTGAAATGATTGATCTGATCGAGCAGGTGCTGAACGACGAGACATTTGCCATCTTAGTGCTGATGGCACTCTTGACCACCTTCGTTACCACTCCAATTGTAATGGCCATCTACAAGCCAGCGCGTCGAAGCTCCCTTCGCATACCGCGAAAGCTACAACGTGACTACTCTCCGTCCGGTGCCAGTGCCACCAAAGGAGGCGACGAGCTCCGAATCCTCGCTTGCGTCCACGGACCGGCCAACGTCCCCTCCCTCATCAATCTCATCGAGTCCACTCGGGGTCCCAAGAAATCCCCTCTCAAGCTCTACATCATGCATCTTGTGGAGCTCACCGAGCGCTCCTCCTCCATCGTCTTGGCTCGACGCGCCCGCATGAATGGCCTTCCCTTCGGCGGTGGCCACCATCTCCGCAACAGGGGCGGCGAATTCCACGACCGAGTCGCCGTCGCGTTTGAGGCGTACGGACAACTCGGACGAGTCAAGGTCCGTCCCATGACGGCCATCTCTGCCATGCCCACCATGCACGAGGACGTTTGTAATGTGGCAGAAGACAAGGGGGTGAGCATGATTATCCTGCCTTTCCACAAACACGGGAGAGGTGATGCAGCGATGGACAACGTGGGGTCTGGTTGGAGAGGGGTCAATCAGAGGGTGCTAAGAAACGCACCGTGTTCGGTGGCGGTGCTTGTGGACCGTGGATTAGGTGGCCAGGCTCAGCAGACGCCGGTGCCAAGTGCCACCGTGGCGCAGGGTGTATGCGTGGTGTTCTTTGGTGGGCCTGATGATCGCGAGGCGCTGGAGTTGGGAGGGAGGATGGCGGAGCATCCGGGGGTTAAAGTAACGGTTTTACGACTTATTGAGAATAATGGAGCGGAGAGCAACGGCGTTCTGTTACGACCAACACCGGAGAAAAGTTCAGAGAAGAACTATAGCTTCTCAACTGCTGTTATGGACCGCGAAAGAGAAAAGGAAATGGATGAGAGCGCGGTGGCTCAGTTTCGAAGGAGGTGGGATGGGTTGGCAGAATACACAGAGAGAGTAGCGAGCAACATCGTGGAAGGGGTATTGGCGATAGGGCGGAGCGGAGAGTTCGAGCTGATTGTAGTGGGGAGAGGACGGTTCCCATCAAAAATGGTGGCAGAGCTGGCTGAGAGAACGGCGGATCATGCCGAATTAGGACCAATTGGCGACATTTTGGCTTCACCAGGTCACGGAGTAGTGTCATCGGTGCTTGTGATCCAACAGCACGACGTAGCCCACATGGATGAAGCCCCGGTTTCCAAGATAGCTGACGGTAACGATGCAGTCGGGAGAACATCTACCACCATCACCAATACTTCTCCTGTTTGAAAGGAAATTGCGAGGCGTTGCCGTTATATGTATGTATATGTATAATTATTGGCTGCTTTAATTCTTTCTCTAAAGCCTCTAATTAAAATTCGGTATTTTGTAGCCAAGCCTATGTTTAATGTGTCTTCCCCTGTGATTTGTGGAGGGAAATTTGAAATATATATCTGGTTCTTTCCTTATGAGAAGGTTCAACGGTCCTTCAATTGGTTTACTTTTTTTTTTTTTCCTTTTCATTAGAAGAATATAATCCAAGCAATTGTCTTATGAAAAAATGAGCACATGACTTATGTTATGGCATCATGATGTTTGCACACTCAATTTGTGGTTTCATACTTAGCACCTTCTACCTTTTTTATGATTCTTGGCCATGGTTTTTAAAATCGAACCGGTCAGGGTCCGGTTTTGGGTCAAACAGTTAGATCATTTGAATGAATAGATGGTCCATTCTGACAAAAAATAATTAAATTGTTGGACAATTCAAACGGTTCGACCACCTGGGTCAGCAGTTTACTGACCAACTCAAAAGTTTTTGACGAATTAACCATTCAAGGGTAAACTGGTCACCTAACCAGTTCCTAATTTTTCCAATCCGACCATCAACTGCTCAGATTCGGTTTTAAAAACCATGAATGAAACAGCCCAAAGGTGGCACGTGCTCACAAAATATTGGATGGACAACTTTGGCCATATCACCTTCTACCTTCTAGAATATCTACCCATCATTCTTTCTTAAAAAAAGGGATAAAGCATATTAAGAGGAATCAATTCAACAAAAACCAAACAAAGATAGAGCCAAATAAAAGATAACTATCTACAAAAGTATAGCCAGAAACAAGCGAATATCTAACATAACATAGCAATGCTCCAACTAATACAATCGATACAGTATCGATCTAACGGTCCATTTGGTTTGTAGGATTAGGGGTTTGGAATCAGAATTGGAATGAGCTATTTTGATTCCAACTGTTTGATGAGCAGAGTCAGAATCCCATTTCCATTCCAGCTGAAATGACATTCTCCCATTTGAGTGAATGATCATTCCCTATCCCTCCTTTTGGAATGAAATTCTTTTCTTATTGATTTTAATTTCCATTCCCATTTTTGTCTGAATCAAACAGTGGGAATGGACCATTCTGATTCCAATTATGAACCAAATGGACCCTAAGTCACTCTTCCAAAATCAATTAAGTAACCCCAAACAATGCAAATGATGCAAAAAATGCAACTAAGTTTAGTTGAACAAATGATTTTGCCAGAATATCAACAAAAAAAATCTAGGTTATAGGGGCTCCATTTGGAAAGAATACAAATATAAGGGTCTATTTGATTCAAGGGAATAGGAACCTGGAATCGAATCGGAATGACCCATTCCCATTTCAAGTGTTTGGTTGATCGGAATGGGAATCCCTCATATTGGGGAATGGCCATTCCCGACCCCTCCCCAAGGAATTGTCGTCGAACAGAGGTTCCGAGTAGAACTCCAAGCCATCTTCCATCGCCAAACAGAGAGCTGTACCAGTCTGGAGATGAACATGCAAATGACACTCCTATAAATGCTGAGGCCACAAAGACAAGTGAAGATGCTAAAGCACCAGAGAAAATGGAAGGAACAGGTTCTAGTTCAGAACATAAATCTTCTACCTCTGAATCTGTCAAGAGGAGAGGAGGAGAGCAACTAAACGCACTGCATTTTTTGATTCAGATGATGAAAAGGAGCCCTCTTTTGATGATTTGGTAAAACTTGTTGACGAGAAGGAAGAACAGTTGAAGGTGATTGAGAAAATGCAAAATAAAGTTCCCCGTACTTATGCAGAAATGGAAAATGTAATGGATAAAATAAAACGTGAAGAAGAGAACTCTAAAAAAATTGCTATTCAGGTTGGTGGCTTCTTTTCACCTCTACATGGCCAATGATCTTTCAAACGGCACTATGGATTTCTCTATCAAAATATTTGGCTATGTGCCTATGTCTATGTGGTATATTTAAGCTGTGATGGTGGTCTTTATATGAAATGTACTGCAGAACTTTGCAAAGAGCCTTTTACATGTTGCAGACAACCTTGGAAGGGCTTCCTTAGTCGTCAAAGATAGCTTCTCAAATATTGGTGCATCCAAAGACACTATTGGAGCTGTACCATTTCTGAAAACACTTCTGGAAGGTGTTGAGATGATTGATAAGCAGCTTGTAGAGGTAAGATATTTATTCTGTCAAAATCCATTTCTGCATTTCTTTCCCCCTTTCTCTTCCGGGCCCTTTATCCCCTTATTATCTCAAGTAAACGTGATCCAATTTTGAGTTTGCAAGCTTTGTATGGTGTACTACTAGTTTGGTGGAATCTTAACTAGAAGACCTAGGAGTAGGACAGTTGTCTGGAATAGGCTTCCCCACTGAATGAGGCTTTTAGTCTACCTTGGCAAAACAAGGGGTGAATAGGGACCAATTGCAATGGGGTGTTGAAAGTTAGTAAGGAATGTTATATTTTTCACTGTTACCCACCCAAAGTACAGTGTAGGTATCATATACAACATGAATCAATCACCTTAAGGCATCACAGCATTTTTTATGGTTTAATGGTAATGGTTCGCTGGAGAACAAGACCTTAGATCACCAAATGGACAACATGAATAATTTTGCAGCATTTGAACTATTGCTTTCTCCTTGGTCAATTGTGCTTATGATAACCCGACTCCTCACTTGTCCATAAATAATTCTGCAGCATTTGAACTATTGCTTTCTCTTTGGTCAGTTGTGCTTATGATAACCTGACTCCTCACTTTACTTACCTGACGTGATACGTGGAATATGTAATGAATCCCCAAACTTGTGCCTTTTTTTTGGTTTTTGTTTTCATTGCCAGAGTTTGATGGATTTGGATTTTGTTCTACTTAATGGGACACAAATTAAACATAAATTATTAACTGATGCATTACACTTTTATAATGCCCAAGCAAGAATGCCTCTTAGACCTCATAAAAAGTAGATTTCCTATACATCATTATGCTTTTGCATTTAGTTATTATGTTGCAAGCTGATTTGTTTGCTTTGTTTTATCCTTAATATTTCCCTTTTTGGATATGCATTTATTTGCATTTAGCTAAGTCCTTGTATTCCAAGATTTTGGGGTCAGATGGATGATGGATCTGACTCCTGGGAATATACCTGCACTAGAATCCATGCAACATCTTGCATTATGAATTTATGTTATCTATCATGATAGAACCCAACCATGAGTGGACAGACACAACTGCCGGTAACCTCATACTTATCTCCTCTGTATGGACTGATTCTGTTTAACAATCAAGGTTACTTCATTCATACACATGTATTACTATTAGTCAATTCTTGTCCTAGTAAAGGATTTGGATGTAGCCTGAATTTGTTTACATTGATCCTGTTTTACTGTCATTCATCACAAGTTTTTAAATAATTTTTTCACTACTTTGATCTTGGCATATTTTAGCTTAACATTCTTTTGGAGTGTTTGGTGAAACTCCTAACTGGTACTATTAATACCCTTTGTTGCAATCAATAATTAGTTTTGCCGATATAATTTTCTTGTCTAAAATGTATTCTTTCATTATTTAAACATATTAATGCAATCAATATTTAAATGGATTTGTTTTGCTCATATAAACAACTACAATTTTCAGAATATAAATTTTAAGTCATTAATAGTGTGAAATTTATAAAAAATTAGTTTTTGTTTGGTGTTAATGATTAAAAACTCTGTAGTCAGTGATTGTAATTTGTAGGGACTGGTTTCTCATATTATGTTTTTACTCCTTTTTCTTTTAGGTAAAGGTAGAAATAGATTGTTGCTTTTCTGTTGCCTTCTCCATTCATGTATGTTTTTGGAAGAACTTAAAAAAGATATAATATCTGGTAGGTGTTTCTCATCGTACACTTTTAATATTTTGATATGCAAACGTAAACATGCTGGCATTCTGGATGTTCAATTCTGTGAATGCTATTCCTCTTGAGAATCTCTTATTACAACCATGACCATAACAGAATGAAGCAAACTTTCCCTAAGCCCATAAATTTCTGTGTCATCTGTGGCATCTTGGGCCGTAGTTGAATTATCATACTATAGAGAATGGTGAAGGACCTGGTGTAGCAATTCATGAGGGAACTTCCCTATATTGACCCATATCCTAGAATTGAACTATATGGAACTTCCCTGTATGGACCCATATCCAGAATGGTCAAGGATAGGGACCATAGGACCTTTAGAAGGGCCAATATTATGAAATTTGCAATCCCCTACTCAAAAGGATAGACCCATTATTGAATGAGTCCAACCATGGATATTAGTCAGACCAAATATCAGCTTGAAACAGGTTCAAGTCCCATGTGACTTTAGATGCCCATAGGTACCCAAGTGTCAAATTCTAGGTTTTCTCTGTGGACATAGAAGAACTCAGATTCATGTATGGTTCTGCCCAATGTCACTTCCTATGTACAGGGCAAAATGCTTAAATGCATGAGGTCCATGGGTTTTGGGCCCAACCCACAAAATTATTAGTATCCTTTTACTTTAGTTATATCTAAACATTTGTTGCTAACCTATAGTTTATAACCCCCCCCCCCCCCCCAAGAAAAAAAAAATGTGGACTCTTCATCAACCTGGAAAGTTGGCTGGATGGCAAGTTTGGTGGTTCAATTAAAGGTCCCCCCAGAATAGGAGATTATGTCAACTTCCTTGGCTGTGGGAATTTCAATTAAAGGGACTTTGAAAATGACTTCACAAATGCACTTCTCAACGGGACAACTGAAAAGCATGCAGAAGGAAATAGGAAATCTCCATATGGAAGTGCTATTCTTCTCCAACTAATTATGTTCTCTTAGCTTAACCCACTGTTTGCAGTTATGATCAAGAAACCCCTTGAACAAGATGAGATTCCTGATGTTAACATTAAGGCTCTGCAGGATTCCTTTCTCATTCTTTTGATGGCAGCCTAGATTGTGTCAAGGAGTCTACTATTTGAAGTTTGAATTTCTAATGAGTCTACTATCTATTCTTTTCTACCTAATGCTTCCAAAAGTGTTGCTAAACTCTATATTGTAACTACTATTGATATAAAAATAGATGTGAAAACAAGGTATTTTGGGTCATAGATTTTGTATGAACTGATACAAGTTGATTTTGTTCCATAGGTTACACATTCAACTTGTATGGCTCATGGTTTTCTTGGTTTTCAACCTGAGGGGGACAACAGTGATGAGATATATCATATGTATGCATGGACACAAGCGTATAGTTTTTTCTTTTTTGTTCTTTCATTATGCTGGAAGAGAGGATAAATGAACACCTTTGACACCACTTTACTGTATCGCATGAATTGTGGCAGCAATGCAATGTTATTTTTTCTATGCAACTCTGCATGGATGGGTTTTGGTGAAGGGTCATCCATTTTTCTACAAATTTTGAAGGGTAAACTTTTTGTAGATGGGTTTTGTGAGAAATTGTTGTACATTTTTATGGTGGAGAATGATTTTCTTTTGTGATTTTTGTTTGTTTATGTGTTTTTCTTTTTTTTTTCATATTTTCTCCATATATGCATAGTAGCAGGTGGCCAATGTGTGTATATGTTGAAAATATATAGTGATGTTTTTGAGGTTCTTTTAACAGGGGCAGAATTGAAAACTTTGGCTGATTCTGATTCCAGTTTCTAGTTGAACCAAACAGCAACAATCAGAATCTGATTCCGATTCCTGACTGAACCAAACGGGTGTTAGGAATAAATGATTCCGATTTCGATTCCTGGGGATTCCAATTCCAGTCCTATCTGCAAACCAAACGCACCCTAAATATGTTAAACTCAAATATATATGTTAAAGTAAGGTTCCCCTATCTTTTCTTTCAAACAAAACATAGCTAAAGGGTAAATTATGGAGACCCCCTATACTATGGGGTTAGTAAAACTTGCCCCCTTAAACTTTCATTTGGGACAAAAACCTTATTGGAGTTTCACTCTGTGACAAAAAACTCCATTCATTAGGGTTCCATTAGTTAACTTCCAAAAATGATTCTCATTCAACAATTTAAAGTTTTTTCAGGTTTTCAAACTACCTTTTTCTTATTTATTTGGATGATATTCATCTATTATCAATTTATCATTGCAAAATGTTCAAAGGTTGCATTATTTTAGTGACCTAGTCCCTCTTTTAGTCAATCATTGCAAGAGAGATTTTTCTCATTAAAGGTACAACCAATGAGAGTGAGTTGACAAAAGTATTTTTTGTCAATGAAGGCACAACAATGGAGGTATTTTTGAGTTATATGGTGTTTGGAAGCATAGGCGCTTTTTGGGACCGATTTTTAAGAAAAATAGCCCATGCTTCCAAGACCCGTTTTTTACAAAAAAAAAAAACGCTTCTGCCACATAGGCAGTAAGCAACACTATGTTGTTTGGTAAGGTGATTTTCATCAATGTTTTTCATCTATGTGCTGACAGGTAAGCACCACATAGGATACACAACAATCAACCATTGGGGGAAATGGGTCACCAAATTGGCGCTTCATGCATCTATAGGGGCCCAATTTTCGAGACATGCCCAATTTTTTAATAATCGGCTGAACCAAACAATGAGATACATGGACGTTTGTTAAAACACCTATGTGGATCCAACATGGCACAGTTTTTTTGAAAAACGGTCATGGTTCCAAACATCCCCTTAGTTAGAGTTTAAGAAAAAAGGACAAATAAGAGAAAATAAAGAAATCTAAGGCCATTTTGATAATTTAATGCTTTTCCGTCATCCAATCTTAATGATCAAAGGGGTATTTGGCAATGTTTGAAACCAATGTTGTTTCTCGAGAGGTGTTTTTTCAGAAAATGGTGTTGCATTGATATGTGGCTTCTTCAATAAATATTTTTAGGACGGTTGTTGTTACTGCCACATAAGTGTAACAACAATGTGTTACACCATTCCTTGATGTTTTTAGGACCATTTTCTCAATAAATATTTTTAGGACCGTTATTTCTCGTTTCCAAGGTTTGGTATGAAAAAGTGCATTTTCAAAAAAATATATAACGAAATTTAGACGTAATCTTAAAAAACAGATTTCAAATGTGACATAAATATGATGCCATTTTTTGTGACAAAGTAAAAGTTCAGGAATTTTTGTTGAAAGTCTAGGGGAATAATTGTTACTGGCCCAATAGTATCGGGAGCTTCAAGCACTGAGATTTCTAAAACAATTTTAGTAGTACAGAAAACAAGCAAAAGATGTAGACCTTCCAAGTTGCATCATAAGATCAATCAATTAATTTTTACCATCCAAATCATGTACCAATAAGGGTGAGAGAAAAAATAAATAAAAATTAAATCAATCGAAAAAAAAAACCAAAACTGAATCGAAAAATCGATTAATCAAATTAGTCAGTTTCGATTTTGGTTAATCAATATAAAAAACTTACAATTAACCGAACTGACCAGTATACATATACTTATATATATATATATATATATTTATAATTTTTATTATATATTTTTATAATATATTATATAAATAAAAACCGAAAAAATCAACAAACTAAAAATCGATAATAAGAATTCAGCTAACGAACCGTAAGCACCCCTAATTTCACATATCTACACTAACTAAATGATGTCCCAAATCAACATAAAAATCGAAACCAATGGTGGATTAATTTCACACTTCTAAGTGATGTACGTGTACCAAATCGAATCAACGATCTGCGCATAGATGCCGTTGTTTTTGTTTTGTCAAACATTGTTAACTGTTTTACAGCAATAAAGGGCTGCGTTCAGGTCACGTGCGCTGATCGTGGACATAAACATAAACCCTTATTCTCAAAACCCCTGCCTCTGTGTTGTGCCTGTGCGTGAGATTGCAGAGTCTTCCGCGCGCGAAAGAGAGACGGAAAACGCGAGGGTACTTAGTACTTGCCATTTCCAGAAGCCTAGATCGCGAGCGCTATATTTCTCTTCTATTTATACTCACATTGGAGCTTGTAGTTCATTTCTACTTCCATATTTTTTTGCCATTTACCAGTTCTAGGGTTTTCTCTGTTTATATAATATTATTCTGTCGCTAGAGGAGGTCAGGATGAAGAACCTGAAGCTTTATTCAGAGCTTACATTCGATCTCCAACTGCAGTCGACGGAAGAAGTTCTGTTGTTCTCTGCTTTCGATATTGAACGAAATCGCCTGTTCTTTGCTTCATCAGCAAACGTTATATACACTACTCAGATTCCTATATCTCAGGTCAGTTACCCTTTTATTTCAACTTATTTTCACAAGAGACGGAAAATTATTGCAGTTAGATTAATACTCTTTTTGCTTGAGGCAGCGTTTCTTTCCATGTAGAGGAGGCGCAAAAACAAAGTTTGGGCCATAAAAGGGCCAGAAATACAACGGAAACTTTACACACTGAAAAGTTTTCCGTCCCTTTCATGGCGAAACAAAGAGAACCAATGCACGTTTGAAGTGAAACTGTAACCTATAGAAATTAGCCATGGAGGCGGCATTTGATATAGTTTACTCGTACATTGGTATTCAAATGGAAAGCGAATCATTTTCCTAATTCTACCTGGTGCTTGGTTTGACTTGGAATATAGACCTGAATGGTTGACCCAGGAAAGATAAGAAGGAATGCCATTTTCCTATTACTAATACTCGTTTTCTGGAAAGCGTATATGTTTCAAGGTCAAATTGCGTAATACCCCATAAAATACTGTTTCCAATGGAAACCATTCATTTTTCTCATGTTCAGTGAGTTCGTTAAATTGTAACAATATGTAAAGTGGAAGAAGTGGAGGGAGAACCATCTTGTAAGGATCATTTACAAGTTGCAATGTTAATATTCCTGTCCTGCTGATGTGGCTTCCGATGCTTATCTATTTTCAATGCACTCGTTTTACTTTTTAATAAATACAACTAGCTACATTATATTGGCAGGGAAAACAATGGAGGAAGACCACAATAGCCTTGGAAGATGAACTTGTGGATTTAGAACCTGGGGACTGCACTACCGCTTTAGACTATCTCATGGAGAAGGAAGCACTGATAGTGGGAACTACTGATGGTTATCTATTATTGCACACTGGTGATGGGAAGACAACAGAAGTTGTTGGCAGAGTGGAGGGTGGTGTAAAGAGTATCACTCCTAGTCCAGATGGAGCCCTTCTTGCTGTTATTACTGGCTTTGGGCGGTTACTAGTTATGACTCACGATTGGGAGCTTCTATATGAAACTACGCTTGAGGAGCCTCCTGAAGATATTGACGTAAGTAAGGACTTCTTTCCTGATTCCTAGATATTACCCTTTTAAGAATGCTACATGCAGGAAGAAGCCACACTCCTTGTGCAGTAATGATTGACGTCTTTATGACTCCTAGGGAGTCAGTGAGATATCCTGGGCTAAGGCTTATCAGCACGAAATCACATTATCATCATATTTAGGGAGAATTAGCTTTAAATGCCTCTTTAAGGCTGTTTCCTCATCATTGCCTCAAGAGGTGCCTCATTTTTTAATGTTTCACATTAATTAAAGCACTCTCTAGATGTTTCATTAAAAGATGAAGATATATTTACTCAAACACATTAGAATGATGGTTTCACTGTTTCAGTGCTGTTATTTTATGGCACTCAACTGGGGCAATCAGACGGCCACAAATGGCGCAAGCATAATTGGTCAGTGTTTGAATACACATGATAGAAAAGTTTTCATTGTAGGGCCTCTAGTTAGCCTTGAAGAGGGTGTCCTAGTCTTCTAAAGCCAACACCTAAATGGTGTCTTAATTAATAACAGAAGTTCAAAATTAAGACAGTTCTTGGCCATTATGAAACATGGAAGCTGTATGCAGGAAACAACTTTAAAAGGAGTCCATTTGATGTAATATTCAGTCTAGGAAAGCCTACAGGTTGGTTACTTATGTTTGTCTGGTCACACATGTAAACAACTTTGGGATGGCTTCTTCCTGTCTTGGATATTTTAATAAGTATTTTTTTATTGGATTCTTTTAACAAGTATTTCTTCTTTGTTTATGTAATGGTCTGATCAATCTTTTTACTGGAGTATGATTTTCAGGTGAAGCAACTGGAGATTATACATTTGAAAGTACCCTTTCTTGGCGAGGTGATGGGAAATATCTTGCTACTTCAAGTAAAGAGCACAACTCTTCCTTGCATAGAAAACTTAAAATTTGGGAACGGGATTCTGGGTCACTGCATGCAGCTTCAGAATTAAAGCCTTTCATGGGAGTAGCCTTGGATTGGATGCCAAGTGGCTCCAAAATAGCTGCAGCATATGACAGGAAAGCTGAAAAAAAGTGCCCTCTGGTTGTTTTCTTTGAGAGGAATGGGTTAGAAAGAAGCTCATTTAGCATTGATGAGCCAATGGGTACAATAATTGAAGTCCTGAAGTGGAATTGCACCTCAGATCTTCTTGCAGCCATTGCCAGATGTGAAAGGCATGATGCTGTTAAGATTTGGTCCTTCAGTAACAACCATTGGTACTTGAAACACGAAATAAGATACTCGAAGAAGGATGGAGTGAAATTCATGTGGGATCCAACAAAGGCATTGCGCTTGATTTGTTGTACACTTGGTGGAAAGATCACAACCTACAACTTTGTTTGGGTAACAGCTGTGATGGAGAATTCAACAGCTTTGGTGATAGATAATTCCAACATACTAATATCACCTCTTGCTTTATCTTTAATGCCACCTCCCTTGTATTTATTCAACCTGAAATTCTCTGCTGCTGTTCAAGATATGGCCTTTTTCCCCCAAAACTCCAAAAGCCTTTTGGCTGTGTGCTTATCAAGTGGTAGTTTGTGTATTGTAGAGCTTCCTGCCACTGAAACTTGGGAAGAGTTGGAGGGCAAAGAATTCAACATTGTACATATCTGTTCTGAAGTGGAGTTTGGGTCCTTGAGGCATCTAGCTTGGTTGGATTCACATATTCTTCTTGGCATTTCTTACAATGGTTCTGCTAATACTGATCAATGTTTGGGAACATCGTCCACAGAATACAAGTTTTCTCATCATCACGGGGTGGATCACTTCTATGGGTATACTTTGTTGGAGATTGAGCTGGTGTGCCGTGAGGATCACATCCCCAGATTGGTGACCTCATCAGGTTGGGATGCAAAGATTACCAATCGACTATGTCTTGAAGGACCTGTGATTGGAGTATCTACTAACCCTGTCAAAAGAGGATCAGCCTTTATTCAGTATGATGGAGGAAAACTTATTGAATATACTTCAAAATTGGGAATTTCAAGGGCACGTGCAGAGTTGAACTTCCAGAAAGTAGATAGTGATATTGGATTTTCATCATCCTGCCCTTGGATGAGTGTTGTCTCTATTTCTGAGAAAGGGATGTTAAAGCCCTTGCCTTTCGGGCTTGATGATAATAGCAGGTTACATGCCGATGGGAGGATATTATGTAACAATTGCAGTAGCTTTTCATTTTACTCTAACTCTGCTGATCAAATAATGACACACTTGATTCTCACAACCAAGCAAGACTTGCTATTTATTGTTGATGTTGATGACATTTTATATGGCAATGTGGAAGTTAAATATCAAAGTTTCATTCGGATTAGTAATAAAAACAATGAAGAAAATAAAGACTCCATATTCATATGGGAAAAGGGTGCAAAATTAGTTGGTGTACTTAATGGAGATGAAGCTGCTGTTATTTTACAAACAACTCGGGGGAACCTAGAATGCATCTATCCTAGAAAATTGGTTTTGGCATCTATAGTTAATGCTTTGGTCCAAGGGCGCTTCAGAGATGCACTTTTCATGGTAAGAAGACACCGAATAGATTACAATGTCCTTGTTGACTGCTTTGGTTGGCAAGCCTTTCTTCAATGTGCTATTGAATTTGTCAGGCAAGTTAACAATTTGAGCTATATCACCGACTTTGTCTGTTCCATAAAGAATGAAAATGTTCTGGAGACACTGTACAAGAACACTATATCCCTTCCTTACATGAAAGTCAGTGAAGGTATACAAACAGGAAATTTGAAGGGTTTTGATACAAAGAGCAAGGTCTCTTCTGTGCTGCAGGCAATACGCAAGGCTCTTGAGGAACAGGTATCAGAAAGTCCTGCAAGGGAGCTTTGCATATTAACCACCTTAGCCCGTAGCGAACCTCCAGCACTTGAGGAATCCCTTAAGCGGATAAAAATGATTCGCGAAATAGAACTGTCAGGGGTTAATGACCACAGGAGACATTCTTATCCTTCAACAGAAGAAGCTCTGAAGCATCTCCTCTGGTTATCTGATTCCGATGCTGTTTATGAATCTGCTTTAGGCCTTTATGATCTGAACCTTGCAGCGATTGTGGCACTGAACTCCCAAAGGGATCCAAAAGAGTTTCTTCCTTTCCTGAAGGGACTGGAGAGTATGCCACCTGCTATTTTGCAGTATACAGTTGATATTAGACTGCACAGGTATGAAAGTGCTCTTAAGCATGTTGTATCAGCTGGAGATGCTTATTATGAAGATGCGATGAACCTTATGAGAAATAACCCGGAACTTTTTCCATTGGGTCTTCAACTGTTCACTGATCCTTCAAAGAGGACTGAAATTCTTGAGGCTTGGGGAGACCATCTCCATGGTCAAAAATGCTTTGAGGATGCTGCTACAACTTATTTGTGTTGTTCTTCCTTAGGAAAAGCTCTGAAAGCTTATCGTGCTTGTGGTCATTGGAAAGGGGTGCTCACAGTGGCCGGTTTGCTCAAATTGGGAAAGGAAGAGATTCTGCAACTTGCTAATGAACTCTGTGAAGAACTTCAAGCACTTGGAAAGCCAGCAGAAGCTGCCATAATTGCTCTAGAGTACTGTGGTGATGTCCCTGGAGGAATTGGTTTTCTTGTCAGTGCAAGGGAATGGGAAGAGGCTCTGAGGATTGGTCTTATGCACAAGAGAGAGGACTTGATTTTGGATGTGAAAAATGCAGCTGTAGAATGTTCCGGAGTATTGATAGCTGAATACAAGGAAGGATTGGAGAAGATAGGGAAGTACTTGACACGGTATTTAGCAGTTAGACAAAGAAGATTACTTCTCACAGCAAAGCTTCAATCAGAGGAGAGATCAATAAATGACATTGATGATGAGACTGCTTCAGAAACTAGCAGTACTTTCAGTGGAATGAGTGCTTACACTACTGGGTAAGTTTATCTTTCTTCTTAGTTGGATGACTTTTGCTATACATAAATTTGCTTTTTTTTCTGTTTTTGTTGGTTCCTATATATTCTTTTACCAAATTTTCCTCTTTAGGAGAGATTTTTAGTCTTTTACAGTGGGCTATTGCTGTAAATTCTGCTTCTGCAAATATTTATGAAATCCATTATTGCTTTGTTATAACCCCAAATGTAATAGTGATGTCGATGATGATGTCATCCCACCTTGATAAATTAAGTTGTTTGCCTTCTGAGTTTGAAGCTTGTTCATAAGTTGTGGCCCTTGGAACTTGGTTTATGTTGTTTAATCAAATCATTCTCAAGGCTATCAATATTTCTAGAATCTTGTTGCCTATTTTGCAGATGAATGTGATACTGGTACCTCCTATCTGTCTTAAGCTAAGGACTTTCTTGTGGTAGGTAATTTGCTACGTGAAATTCATGAGATCCCTACAAAAAGGAGGGTTTTATGCCTATCTACCATGTTTGCATGATATAGCTGAACGACATGGAATATATTCTTAATCATGTAATCTATAAAAAAAAAAAAAAAGAAAAATCTTGATCATTTAAAAACTATCTTGAATAGGACTATCAATGTGCTGAATTGAATCAAGTTTTGACCAACTTGGTTTAGGGCTCAGTTTAGTTGACTTTCTGGCCTACTTATGGATGTGAGCAAGTCACATCCTGAAGTTGCAGATATATGAAGCTGCAATTGTAAACATCTGAATCATGCACTGGAGTTTTTTTTTTTCATCTATATCATGTTTCTTTCGTCTTGTCCTTTGAGAACTAGGGATTTTATTGGAATATCAAAATCATAGCATGGCACCTCTTGCACATGTTTAATCAGTTCATTCATGATTAGGAAGTACCACAACCATGGCTGTTCCGTGATAGAAGGTCATGCAAATGAAAACAAATATAGGGTAATGTAGAGCTGGTTGATAGAAGGCAAAATCAATGAGCACAAAATAGGCTATGAATCTAGTGGAAAATCTAGAGAATAGTTGTTGGTTTATAGTAGTTGAGAAACACCATAAAACAATAAAGAGAAAAAGAAATGGCATGTTTCTCCAGCTCCTGGATAATTCTTTATTTACTCGTGTATTTCCTTGCTTCGGGTTCTCTTGACTGTTGTTGCATCTTGAAGCTATTAATTGCAGTGTTTTCCAATTTTTTGCCAAGCATCTACTGACATTTCAGTGCCCTCTATCAGGACAAGAAAAGGCTCTGGAGCTTCTATTTGCTCAAGCTTAGGCAGCAAGACACGAGAAATGAGACGACAGAAGAATAAAGGAGGCAAGATCCGAGCTGGCAGGTAGTTACGACTGTTCAATTATAACTTTTAGGTTTTCCTTCTGCTTCTATCATTTGGAGCATTTTGGTGGTTGTTACTCTTAGATCACATTGCGTTATTGATTAAGCATTTCAGCCCTGGTGAAGAGATGGCTCTAGTGGAACACTTGAAGGGCATGTCTCTAACCTTAGTTGCACAGCATGAGCTTAAATCCCTACTTGGTGCCCTTGTGATGATTGGCAAGGAAGAAACAGCTAGGAAACTGCAACGGGCGGCAGATAATTTTCAAATGTCTCAATTGGCAGCAGTCATTCTTGCTGAAGAAACTACCTGTAGTGATAACATAGACGAGACAGGGCATACCTTGGAGCATTACATACAGAAGGTGAAGAGTGAACTGCCCAAGTCAGAGGCTTTCTCATGGCAGTCTAAGGTTCTACTTCCTCCTTAACAGGTACCTCTTGAGTAATTACAGCGAACTAGTTCGACATAACTAATGTGAGGCTTGTGAGCTTAACTGCTTAAGCACATAAATAAATACACAAGCTATTATTTATCAAAACCGTGCAAGAGAGGACTTCTGTTGGAACCTTTTCTTTTTGAACCAGTGCTGTTAGATTCCATCGGACATGTTTCTTCTATTGGTTCTTCCCTACTTGAACTTGAATACCTTACATTGTCAATATTTTGATAAATCAGGTCTCAAGGTGTTAGTGTCTGTCTGATATTCTTGGCTTGAACTTGAATATCAACATGATGTTTGTTTGTTGGCTGTGGCTGCAGAAGCAGTTATGATTCTTGACGAGGAAATGGAGAAGCAAAGGTGGAACTAAATTGAACTGTAAAATTATCTCCTCTTACTCAAACTATTTCAGTTAAATTTTGTACCAACTGCTTGAATGATAAATTGCTTTTCCGTATGCATGCGACTTTTTTTTTTTCTTTTTTCAACATGACGCATTGTTTTCATGATGATTGTTATTTTCTCAATGGTTGCGAAGAAGGGTACATGCCATTCTCTGCAGCACGAATTGAGTCAAGTTTTGACCATTGTTGATCTTGCTTCAGCGAAACTCCAACCCCCCCGGTCCCCATTTGCCGAAAGCGAATCCTCACAAAACCGTCCTCCCAAGTCCCAGCCATCGAAATATCTCCCATGAATAATAGGGAATGCTCCCAATGCACGCTGCAAAAGGATGTGAGCACAGATAGGGGTGGCAATTTCCAACCCAACCTGTTGAACCCACCCATTTATTAACGGGTTAGGTTGTATCTTTTTATGTTGGGTCAGCAGCGGGTTGTTTCACTAAATAAAATGAGAATTAATAGATTGAGTGGATTGGGTCATAGGTATCCAGCGGGTATCCATTAAGAGATTAAGAATTTTCATTTTTTTATGTTCTTCTTTCCTTCTTTTTCTGTTCACCTCTCCCCTCTCTCTCTCTCTCCTCTTGGAACCCTATTCCATGGTTGAAGATCTCAGCGAGTGATTTTCCAACCCTACCTTCCTCTCTCTCTCTCTCTCTCTCTCTCTCTCTCTCTCCCCCTAAAACCAAACCCTAACTGATACTTAGTAGTGGCGATCCCTCCATACGTGAACCAAAGCTGCTACAATGATGACGTTGAGTTCATTCATTTATTTCTGTTATGCTCTGTTTCACATTTTATAGCTTTCTTCAGTTGCAACAATATGGACAAGGGAGTGCATACTTCGCTGCACTTTATCAAAAGCAAAAGGGGTCCCCAAACAGAGTGTGATGTGCTTCTGACATACGGAAGCTGCTACATTTTAACCAATTAATTTTACAAGGTAGTCATGAACTCACAAAAGTACCTGTAGGGCATCCTTCTATGAATCTGGAGTTATTTCTTCAAGTTCACCGGCAAAATCAAAGGTGGTGTCACGGCATTAGTCGGCGCTAGTAAAAAAAGTCATTTCCAATGGTGCTAATAAAATCCAGATGACCAGAGCCCATCGTTTCTCTATGCATATCTCATAGTCCCTTTCTAAATGTAACAAAAGTTCTACCTTTATATAATTTCTGTTATATTTTAATAATGTTTATACTTTCTTATAATTTTGTTTTTTTTGTAATTTTTATATTTTCTGAAATTTATATACATATTTTTGTAATTTCCTTTTTTTTTTCTTTGTTTTTCTGTAATTTTTGTTATATTTTCTTTTGCAACTTTTGTTATTTGTTGCGTTGAAATGTTTTGCAGTAAATTTTGTTATTTTCCACATTTCTGTATTTTATCTATAATTTTGTTATTTTTTCTTTTTGCAATTTATGTTATTTTAGTGGGTTTCTATATTTTCTGTAATTTTTATTATTTTCTTCATTTTTCATGTTTCTACAATTTATGTTTTCTGGCTTTTCTTTGTTTTTTTGGTAATTTATATTGATTTTCTTCACTTTTTTGTGTTTTTTGTAACTCTGGCTATATTTTTGCAATTTTAATTATCTTCCATATTTATATTCTCCTGATTTTTCGCATGTTCTGTTTTTTAATTTCTGTATTTTCTACAAGTTATGCTTATGTTTAATAAGTAAAAGATTCTTGGGTTGGGTCGGTTGGGTTAGGTTAAGGCGAGTTTGGATTCAACCCAATTCATTGAGTTTTACACAAATGGGTCATTAATGGGTTGGTGGATTAGATGGGTTGGGTTGAAGCTTGACTAATTGCCACCCCTAAGTACAGTGTAAGAACAGTTTTGTTAGAACTAAATCAAAATTTGGGATGGTGTCGACTCTGCACTGCAGTGCCCGCCAATAAAATAATGACAACTGTATCTGGATTCATGTATTGGTTTGGTCCGTGTGGATACTACTAAGAACACATTCCACCCAACCTCTCTCTCCCACACACAAACATTCTCAACCGCTCCAAAGCCTGCTGTTTCCTCCCAAAATCCATTAGCATCTCCTTTGATATAAAGATATATGCCGATGGGAGTGTTTAGAGTTGAGATTTGCTAAGGAAAACGTTAGATGTCAATTATATTAGGAGGCTAATAAGCTCTACTTTGAATTGTCTTTAGACATGAACAAACGCAACGGGAAATTGTGAAGAGCCACCCCAAATCCTATAAACCATTCATTACAAAATTCTAATTAAAATTTTTCTCCTAAGTCACCATTAACCAATGAAAAGAGAGTGTGTGGGAGGGCACTGGAGGAAACTTCCCTTATCATTTTTTCTGTTCTATCGATGTAGCTATCTTCTCTTTAAGATATCAAAAAACAAAGATGTGAAGTTTGCATGCCTACAGAAATGAATACATAACAATTGACATACAATTAACTTTCTAGTAATGGACCAACCAAAAATACAACACATGCTATATCTATTTTTACAAACTACTACATGTAAAGAGTCACTGATTTGTTGTTATTTATTTAATTAAATTATTAATTAATAAGTATAGAAATATATAATTATCCTAAAAATATATTAGATCCAAAAACAAAATATGTATTTTTTTTACCTAAAAAACAAATATGTAGAATTTTTTATATGATATTTAACAGTTAAAATGACACATCAGGATTTAAGTTATAAAACATTAGGCTATGTTTGGTTTGAAGGAAAAGGTAGGGAAAGGAAGGAAAAAATAGAGAGACCTATACAAGATTGTAAAAGTTTCTCTACCTTTCCCTTCTTTTCCCTACTTTTTCCTTCAAACCAAAACAGCCTTAAGGTAAACAAAGTTCTATGTATTAACGTATTGATGACCTTGAGGTACTTTGAACCTTGGCTTAAAATACAACGTGATGCTAATGATATGGACTAGTACCCAAGGAATGAATGGACGCCAACCCCATTCCTTATATCAAGCATATCACGTCCATATTTTAAACCTTGATGTTGATAAAAGAAATAATCCCAACCAGATAAAGCATACTATTGGATTAGTGTCTTTGCTCAATAAATCAAACAAATGCTAAGGTGGAGTTGGGAGTGCTTATTCTAATCTCTCATGAATGTTTGGTGAAAAAACACTTGTCTCTAACAGGGGTAGTATAGATATTTTAAAAATGACATGGTGGGCCAAGATATGCCAGGAAGGAAATAAGCACTCAAAGATAAGCCCAAAATTTGGGCTTCTCAAATAAGCACTTAAAAATAGGCCCAAAATTTGGGCATCTCAAATAAGCACTTATTCGGACTTGTTTCCCAAATACAAATAAGTGCTTATTGGTAGTCTCAGTTCAAAATAAGTACTTCGAATAAGCGTTTATTTTCAAGCACTCCCATAGTGATATGAGACCATCTATATTGTTCAATAAAATAGGAATAGAGGTCTGGAATCAGAATCGGAATGGTCCAGCCATTTGGTTGGGCAGAATGGGCTTCTGATTCCCATTCTTGGTGGAGTAACATTCCCCATTCAGAGGGAATGGCCATTCTAGTCTCCACCCTTGGGAATGAGAGTCTCATACCAGCCAGAAAAAAGTTAAAAAGACAAGATTTAAAAACTCTCCAAATCCTATTTTTCTTTATCAACCCCTATGGGAGTTGTATATATCTGATAGAATCTAATTCCATTGAATCCATTCCCATCTGATCCAAACAAATGGACCCTGAAGTGTGTTTTATATTTAGATTGAGTTAATAACATTATGCCATATATATGCGCTATATATACATGTGAATACTGAGGCATATACTATATAAAAAAAGTAAATTCTAATATAACTAATGATAATCTGTCATCAGTTATTAGGGAATATTAGTCATAAACTGTGAAACTAAATAGTTCCTTAAGATCTTGTTAGATTGTAAGCATCATTTTTGTTTGTACAATATTATTTTCAAGGGACCTGCTCTACTTGAAATTCCCCCCACCCACTTTTGGGTAGAGAACACCTGACCCTAATAAACTGGTTAAAATTGGTTAAAATTGGTTAAAATTGACCCTTTTGGGTGAACAGAACACCATTCTTGAAAGGTGAAATTGAAAGGTGAAAATTTAACTGTTGAATGGTATTGACATCTGAGGCCCATAGGCCAAAATTACTTGTCTCATGTTTGCAGAATCAGGATTCAGGGGGCACATAGTAAATCAATTTGGATCAAGAATGAATACAAAGAGAACCATATAATCATCTGATTTTATTCGATTTAATTGGACGCGTAGAGAAAAGCTCCTCTTCAAAATGAAGTCCGAATCATATGGCTAAAAGGCTTTTGGCTGAGTTTTGGCTTGAACAATGTCGTGGTTGGGTCCGTTGGGACCATGCAATGGTGGGCCACATTTTCAATCACGTCCATGTGGCAAGTTATCACGGCCCTACCCCCCCCCCCCCCAATACAGTTTCTTTATCCCCAGACATAAGGTATTTCTCCCTCCCTCTTATACACAGATATTTTGTATATTAGACTCTAAAGGCTTTTCAACGGTAGGAACAGCATCTCTCTTTATATGTAGTCAGATATCAGACTAATCCAACGGTGATAGAGACACAGCTATTAACCAACCGTACATCGTATTTTTGTACCCTATTTAAATTTCCTAGAAGAAAACGACTGAGTCTGTGACACATCTACGGTTTGACCGAACCAAGAACCACGAATCTCATGACTCATGAGTCTCAACCGGTGGTCTCATCTAGTTCCCATAAACTCAGGGCTCGAACCACACAAGCGGAGCAAGCGACAACAACGGCGGCGAAGATCGGAGGAACGAAGAAATCCATCTTAGACCTTTTGAAGAAACCAGTCGGCAAGCATAACACCTCCCCCGGAAAATCTAGAGGAACCCGAACGGAGCCCTGCTGCGAATCGCACGCCCGAGAGAAAGAAGAAGAAGGAGATATCGCGGACACAAAGGCGACCTCCGGGGAGAAAGAAGCCACCGCAACTGTAACTGTCAAGAGCACAGTCCAAGTGACGGCGTAGAGTAGCAGCGGACGCCGCGCGGCGATCTGCCGGAGGATCGACTGTAGGAGGAAGGGAAGAGTCATGTCTCTCCGATGGGTTTTGCGCTTGCACTTGGTGCCTCTGCTTAGGGTTTTGGTTTTCCCCTTCTATTTATTGGGTTGACAATTGACATATGACGTATATGAGGGGAGAGGTAACGGGAGGGTTGGGAGTACGTGGAGAGGAGCAGAGGAACCTAATCTCAACTACTTGAATGAATTTGGTGATTTGATATTACAGTTGGAGTTGGGCGGTTGGTGATCGAAGACGAAGAAACAGTAGAAGTAGAAGGAGGAACCATTAGTTTAGTTCCACCACCAACTCCTTTCCGGTCTCCTCTCGTCAAATTCAAACACGCATTATTTATTCCATTCTGTTAAATGACAAAAGCGACCCTGCATTTGCGTTTTGAGCATCGCTGCACGCCCGGCTGTATCAAATCACAAACATTTATTTTGTTTTTGGTTTAGGTTGATGAAAAAAAAAAGTAGGGATGGTCAAATTAAAATCATAAAATAAAATAAAGAAGATCATGAATCTTATCAAGTATGATTACATGTTTAGACTTTGAAAACCAGTTCCCTAGCTACTAGAAAAAAAAAAAAAGAAGGAAAATAAAGCCCCTGCATGTAGGGTTTCACAAAGGCATTTTTCCAAGATCTGTTTGTTCACAATGCACCTTCATTTGTAATGGTATAAATGGATGGGAATATTGGGGCAGTACAAAAACAAAATCAGAACAAAAGGCGAAACAAACAAGACGAATAACCTTCACTGAATATTTAAGAAAAATCAACCAAAAATTCCCCTAATTTTGCCTTAGCTACTCTTTATACAGACTTACACGCTTATGCCTCCTAGTAGGGCAGAGCTTGGAGGGACCTAGGGGAGTCATACCCCCCACCCCCTATGGTTTAGAAATTCCCCATTGAAAAATAGCTTTCCATGTAAATTTTCTCTTCTCTCCACTCTCCATCTCAATGGTTGCCCTCCCCCCTATGGGTCTATCCATACTTCATTTATGTTTTGGCCTCCTTTATAACAATTTCCTAGCTCTGCACTTGAAAGAAGTTCATAATCTAATAAAACATTTTTTATTATAATCATACTAAATCTCTTCAAAAAAAGTCTTAATTGAATACAAGTTCAAAAACCACGTTGTAATGCTAACTTGGTAAAAATGAACTAAGATAAAAATCTTGTAATGGCACTAATTTGGTAAAAACAAACTAAGATAGAAATTTTGCAATGATGTTATCTCGTTAATATTTACTATATTGGGTCAGTGCCATCACCTCTGCTTTTAACATGTCTTGTAGTGGTTCCAACTTGCTAAAACTTTTTAACTTACTTTTGTATTGTATCATCCTCCCCCTATAAGCACTAAGATGGGTTTTCGAAAATCAACTTTGTAAATATTTACTTAATTGATGCAAATTTCGTATTGCACCATCATCCCTGAGTTGGAGAGAATTTAACATCGGATTCATGTTACCATTTAAGAGGTCGCCAACATATATTGTTGCACTTCCGTCATACTTCTTTGTTTCTAACCCTTTGATAAATAATTGGTGATGTAAACCAGCAATACAAATTGAAATTTCTTCATTTCATATCTTAAATTTTGAAGTATATTTCTTGCACTTCATAGAACCCAAATCTTCTTTTATTGACCCTTTTGAGCATTGCAACAATGATTGCCAATAAGGATCTTCATAGACATGCATCTATACAATGTGATCATAATCCCCAAGATGATAAGTATAATGAATTTTGGCATATTCCTCCTTAGTAATTGGTTCTTCATCATAGATTGGAGATTTATTCCAATTAACAAATTTCTCTTCAAGAGATATTGTTGAGGAGAATGGCCACACAAGATTTTCGTTACAATCCTCGACAATATTAAAACAATCAATAAAGAAATAAAATTTGATTTATCTTTAGACTTTAAAACTGATAACGCTTCCATGGAACTCCATTCCATGAAATTGATTTAAACTTGAGGTATGTTTCCCCTTCCTTTTGTTCACCACTTGCAACTACAACCAGTTTGGTTGCTTGCCAAGTAGAGAAACATACATGAAACTTTGGGATCTCAATATTGAAACCCGTTTACCACTATTTCTGATCATCACCTATAACTACAGTTGACCTAGATGTTTGCCTTGATGATGAAAAGGAACGAGCGGAAACACTTGCATCGGAGTCGTCCCTTTGCAGCGATTTCAGCACTTGAGCAAGTGCATCAACTTGTCTTCTCACCTCTAACACCTCTTCTTGTGTTTTGTTGTTAGAATTCCTCTTCCATGATTTGAGACACTCCATAATCCAAATAAGAATCAAACATGAGTTTTGATACCAAAGGGCATAGTACATAAACAAAACCACATTCAAAAAAGCTTCAAAGAAAAGAACAAAAGCCGAAATAAACAAAAAGAACAACTCTCCATTGAATATTTATGAGAAAATCAAACAAAAACTCCCCTAGTTTTTCCCTAGCTACTCTATAGACTTACACCCTTATGCTTCCTACATAGAAGTTTTCTAATCTAATAAAACACTCATTATAATCCTATTAAATCTCTTCAAAAAAGAAAGTTCTAATTGATACAAATTCAAAAATTTCACTATAAAGCTAATTTAGTAAAGGCAAACTAAAATAGAAATCCTATGATGACGCTAACCTAGTAAAAAACAAAATAAGATAGAAATTCGAAGATAATACTATTTCAATAAATATTTACTAAGTTGGATTGGTATCGTCACCTCCACTTCTTACATGTCTTGTAGTGGTCCCAACTTACATATAAGTTATTAGCTTTCTTCTATACTATATCATTATGCGTACTAAGAAGGATCTTTTGAAAACCAATTTTATAAATGTTTATTCAGTTTATATGAATCTCGTACTGCATCAAGTACATATGAGAATTTTGCAAATTTTGGTTTGTTTTTACATTTTTCTGCTTTCTTTTTTAGTTTATTTATCTACACTGCAAATAGACATAATAAAGTAAAACATCTAACAAAACTAAACCAGAATTGGACTGTTAACTCATTTAGACTTCCATAGCACCAATACAAATGAAATTGCACTGGAAACAAACAAGGGCAAACGATTTCAAGGAAAGGCCGACACCCAATGGAAATCCTGGTTAGGACAGCATTCTGCGAAACACAGACTTGAACCTGCTTTCTCACGCTTGACAGCCCAAGGTTTTATTGTCACTGCATCAAGCAATGGCCCCTTCCCAGATGACTAGAGGAAAGAATTGCGAACGTGATATTGCACAATGGAGAGGGCAAAAATAGATCCACTTTAAAGGTTTGGACCATACCCATGGACCCCGAGACATAGAGACCAGCATTTGGGTAATTTCCTAGAGAGGGACAAAAAAATGGACACTATAGATCCACAAACACTTGTTGAAGGGAGTCAGATCATAAAAGAACGTCTGGTTACCCAGTACTTTGTGTACTGTTGGTATAGTATAGAGAAGACTTGAAAGGAAAATGAAAGAAACGTGTGATCATGCATCATCTGCAGGACGAGCATATATTACCATTTTAACCTTCATACAAAAATAATATATATATATATTTATATATATATATATATACATGAAAAACAGAAAAGTTCAAAAAAATATTTTCACATATAAAATACATAAAACACAGAAATTTCAAAAAATATAAAAAATTTATAGAAAATGCAAACAAAATTAAAAATTATTTTCAAAATATAGAAACTAAAAAAATTGAAAAACAAAATTAGAAAATAAAAATTATAGAAAAACCACCAAAAATTATAGAAAAACACAGAATTGCAAATAAATAACAAAAAAAAATATAGGAAAATTATAGATTGTAGAAAATACAAAAATGTAAAAAAACAGAAATTATAAAAATATTAGAAATTATAACAAAACACTAAAAATGCAAAAAAAAAAAACATGAAAATTGAAAACTGAAAAAAAGACGATTTTCCTCTAACTCGCCATCCAAGGGTAATTTCGTCATGAAAATTGTTATTTATGCTGATGTGAACACCTCTGTTAAGAAGCATTATCAGCGCACAAACAGAAGGTAAGTTTTGGAAAATAAAAACTTACTAACATGGTGAGTTTAAGAGATGCTAAAAATTCATGGTGAATTTTAGACAATTTCGCTTCCAATATTGATGGTTTTATGTGACACTTGTGCAGCTTCAAAACCTTTATTATGTATGGTTGTATAAATAGTAGGGAGTAGAGAATGCCCACCATAAAAAGGGCAAAAAGAGGCCACAATCCAATGTGATGCCAGCTATACAGGATCCTTGAGAGGGGTGGACTGATACGAACATCACCCTTTGGCATTTTCTTGCACAAATTGGCTGCATTCAGACTCGAATTCAAAACCCCGTGCTTGTTAGCCCAAGATTTTACCATAGCACCAAAAGAATGACCCGTATAGAACCAACCATTCACCATCCTAAACATGCAAGCTAGGAGGTGCCTAATAGTACAGAACATAAAGGGGCTCCCCACTGCAAGAAGGATGACAATTTCACTTGGGAAACTTATGATTCAGAATGACTGGTAGAGAGATCAGAAAAGAGATGTACATCTAGGAATAAACATGCATCTAAAAATTGGAAAAGCCACATTAATTCAAAGCACTCTGCACACCATCTAGTCAAGAATTGCTACACATCTTTCTTCAGTCTTAAAAGTTCAGTTGCATCCAGAGTAGACCAGATCAGGCAGGACTTACTATGTAAAAGCATGAAGAACAAGAAGAATATCGCATCATATATACAAGCTCAACAAGAGGTCCCATGCTTCCTTTAAAGTTTGATAGATTAGTTGCATCACGGAAAATTTTTCAAAGATTCAAAAAAGAACTTGATAATCTATTGAGGGTTAATTTGCAAACAAGGTGAAGAAGCCAGGGTTGGGGTAGCAATAAATAGATCTGACTAACACAGGGAAGGCCTGTGAAAAGGCCATTTGAGACCTACAATAACCTTAAAAAGAAATATGATATTAAATAGACAAATAAGAGAGAGATGCAACTTTTGCAAGAATGGTTGGTTTAAGAAACTCCTTTCTAGTAATTTTCTAAATTTATAACCGGTAGAAGAACAGCTTACTCCTAGCCACAGTTGCTGAAGGTTAGCATCTCCATACATGTCACAATATGTCCTACTACATACGGACAGTTAGACAAAAATTTTCATTAGAATACTTTCTACAGATTGAAATGTCACAATCTCTGTAAGCTTTACAATGGAATTATCAACGCATAGGGGATCCATCAAAGCCTGTTAAAAGATCATCTCCTTGGTTCTCAAAGACGGTCTAAAGTTATTCCCCTCCCAAACAGCTCTGTTTACGACGTTCAGCCAAAACAATTGAAATACAACCAATTTGGAAGTGATTTTCAGATCCAACAACTTCATATAACATCCTAAATTTAAGGTTGAACTATACTAGGAAGCTTTACATTTGAAAGGCACTTTATCACTCACATAAATGGAATGAGACGATAAAGAATTGAACGGAAAACAGAAATATCCAGCACAGAAACTTAATTTGAAGCATCCCCATGCCTAATTCTTTATTATATTCTTTACTTTCTTCAGATTATAGATTCACTGAAATAAACAAAAAGAAATGTCCCCAGGGGCAGAGGTCCAGACTCTTCAAGAACCATGGTTGCTTTTCATCCAGCTCATTCTTTCAATAGGGTGGATTGGTGGAAAACTCCAGAGAAGTTGAAACTTGTTCTACACTTCAAATTTTCATTGAATCTTTTTTTATGTTGAATTTTCATCCAATCTTCTAATGAACTTTTTTAGTTACTAATGGTAAAATTCCCTTTTTCTGATAAATGGTGTAGATTAGTATTGTATTGATAATCTTAGGGTAAAACATTTTATATTTTCATGTGAAACTTCTTTTTCAATCCTCAAACAGGTACATATAATAACACTGGGGGCTGGTCTACAACTTGGTTGTAGTTTTTATTTTATCAAAAATAACTCTTGCAAGCTTTTGAATGTCATTTGGTGTAGATTTACTATCCCAAGACCAAATGTAACTTTGTAATAATGTATACAAACTACAATGTATGTCTAAGGTGTAGGTGTGTGGTTTACTTACTATAATTCTTCCTTTCTCTATCAAATGGTTACTTTTCATTATATCATACTTCTTCAATGTGTTTATCCATGCTTCGTTTCCCATTTATTAATGCATCTATAAACTTTTTGTATAATTCTCATGTTATCCCCTTATATTTTCATGATACTTAGTTTAAAACCTCGAACAAACAGGGATGAGTGCCAAATGGGAACAAGATTTTATGGTAAAATAAGAACGAATTGGAAGTTCATTTCATGGAGAATTTGCTATATAGTTCAATGAAGTTAAGCTGCCTACTCTGGGTAGGAATCCAGAATTGGTGTGGAGGTAAGATACTAAAGGCTCTTTTCACAGCACTGGTTGGTTACCTGCTCTCTCAATTCAGGAGCATTCTTCATTCAAATTGCAGCACAAGGGGAATCTCTTACAATTAAAAATCTCATAAATTGGAAGATATTTTCCAAAATGTTGTATGTCTAAAACAGATGTCAGAATCATTAGCCATCTTTTATTTGCATAGATTCACTATAAGGATGTGATTTTGTTTTATTTGTGTGTTCAATGGGTTGCCCAGAAACTATGTTTTGGCTTGGCAAGTTTAATCATGTTACAGCCTTACAGGAACTAAAGTAGTTTATCGTTATTTCCCATAACTTCAAGCTAAAGAATGCTAGAAATTATAAGTCTCTAGTCTAAAATATTACTGTATCATGCTTAAAAAGCATTCTACCCCAAGCAAAGCCTTTGAATACCCTATCTTCAATAACCAAAGCTCCATGAGAAAGTGGGTATAGAGAAGCAATCATTCCAGCAGTTAACCTACATTGCAATAGAATAAACACGGAGTACCTTAAGATGATAACAGCCCCAACTTGGACTTCATGACAGAAAAAACTTAAATCCTACAAGCCTGGCATATTACAGGATTTACTTCCTAAGGAATATCAAAGCAAAATAACCATGATTTTTTCAAGACTATCATCATCTAACCCTGTCCTATATATATGGCATTGGCTACATGAGTCCTGTTATGCCATTCCATTCTGTTCAATACCACATCTATTTTTTCAAGATTATAACACTGAAAATTGTCAAAATCAGGATAGCATTGCTCGGACCACACAAACCTCAGATTAGACGACAAAGTTACTTAAAGAAAACAAAAACAACAATAGCCGTAGAAGCAGCAAAAGTATTCAAGGAGACCACCCAACATCACGTGAGAAACATTCCAGCACTGGCTGACTGTCCCCCACTAGCCTTATGGTTCTTCATTTTTTTTGGGTGGGTGGGGGGAGCAAAGGTGCAAATGTTTCTGTTTTGACCTTCAAGAACTGCAAGCACCATTGTCGAAACAGGCCTAATCTCAGATAATCTTTGGCCCAATGTTTTTCACTCCAATCGCCACTCAGATTCATAATTGACAAAGAAATATCAAGGAACTTCTAATATACAGGCTCCAAAGATAATTTCCAATGATAAAATATACCATAGACCTAAAAAGTTGGTATATCGCCACCAGAATGTTAGTTGAATGATGGTAATATTAATTCCGCCATGTGGAGGGATCCCTGATTGGGTCAAGTAAGGACCTTCCCCACATGACCTAGCTTAATTCCGCCATGTGGAGGGATCATATGGTTGATCCAAACTGTCCATTGGGTAGGGATTCTATAGAGTGACCACACGTTTAATATCACTATCCACATTAACATGGCAATTCCATCTTGTATAAACACAAGTAAAGGGTAAAGAGAAGAACATGTGGGATCCTTTGGGCGTCAAAACATGCTGCCATCCACATACAGAATTCTTGACTCCTTTTTGAGTTTCCTATATAAAAAAAATAAAAAAACTCAACTAGCAAACATGCTCCCATATGTACCAATTATAAAAGACATCACTGGGTTAAAGATGAATATATTACCACCTCATCGCAAAACATAGTTCAGGGCAATGTTATCAAGGTGCAACAAGTCAACCAACTAACCAATTGAGGGTCACACCAGTTGCATCACTAACTAGTTGGTTGGTACCCAGTAAGACTAAGCATCAACTACGTCAACTAATAACTAGTTATCTTATTAAACAACAACGTTTTTTTTTTTTTTTTTTTTTTGGGGGGGGGGGGGGGGTATTATCACGAATTATTTAAAATAACATTATACATATGGTTACCATTCTAGCATCTTAAACAACATCAATTCCCCAAGAGATTGAAGGATTACTAGATAAATTTGACCAAGGTACAACTTGGGCCAGGCTAAACCGAACCCAGCCTGAATTTGGTTCGATAGTGCAGAAGTTTTGGCTAGACTTGAAAAATATGAACCCAACTTAACTTTGGGCAACCCAAAATAAAAGCAAAAGTTCTCTATAATAACGTAAATATAGAACTCTTAAAACAAATAACTTCGTTCTTGTACCCCTAAGCACGATGAACCATTACAGCCAAAGGCTAGAATCAAGCAGTCAGCATGCACCTTTCTATCTCTGAAGAGAAATGAAATTAGAATGCCTACTAAATGAAAACTTGAAATTTTAATATTTACATATTAGGGACCACTATCTCCTTGGCGTTGGGTCCTCACTGAAATAGTTAAGGTGAACCCAGTAACTGGCAAACACTCCCCAGATTTCTCTATCGAAACGTTGAATGACTCTTTATGTTGTGTAAAACGCAAACTTTGGCATGCTTCATGAATGGGAGTGATATAAGTTCCAAGATGGCCATGAATGAATTTATTGGTGTCAAATGCTTTGAAAATAAAGAATCAGTAGACACTTTAAGCATCTTAATGTCCACCTGCCAACCCAGATAACTGAAGCAGAAAAAGCAAAGATATATAGCATGCGGCACACAACATAGAAGTTGAAACACCAGATAGATAGCATGGCAAGCTACCATTGTGTAAAATATAAAAATTCAAGGAGAGATTCTTAGAAACGGAAACATGAAGTAGCTTTACGTTATCCAGATGATAATATTTCCTTTTTTAGCCCTTTTTGATCAGGAATTCATTTTCTTAGTTAAATGTTAAATCTACTTTTTGGTAAAGACAGTACCTGTAGATTGTAGTTAAGTCTCTTACAAGTGGCAGTAAGCACCCATGAGCACGACATCAAGGAGAAAATAGTGAAGCAGAGATGAAGTAACAAAGCAAAGTAAATCAAGCTCCTGAAGCAGTAAAATCAAACGGCCGGATCAACTACATCATTGCATACGGAGGAAAACTAGGAATGTCAATTACTGGAGTCTGGAGATGGAAACGCACCGTAGCGGGAAATATCAACAGAAAGCAGAACCCGAACTTAACTCCGTAATGGCTTGTAAGAGATTTTCGACTAACGAATTCCCCGCAACGGCAACAACTCACCCCCTATTAAAACTCCCAAAAGTGCAAAACATTTCAGTCCCTCTGGAGAAAAACATGCTGGCCAGATTTTTTTATTTTTTTTTTGAAATCAGGTTCCCCAATTCAAAGATGACTTCAACACTGAAAACAACTTAACTGTCGATTTCAACACCTGAATTTTGCATCAAGGGATCATAGGTGCGCTCCATTTGGCATCTTTCAATCACAAAAGCAGAGTTCAAATTCAATGACGCCGAAAACGTTAGAGCCGAAGGGGAAAAATCAAGGAATACAAGGGGAACCAACAAGACAACGTAATTACAACCACCAAACAGCATTCCTCAAACGCTTGATAGCGAGCTACACCCATGATCCAAGCCGCCCAAACCATATAAAGCGCAAAATAGAAAGAGAATATAGAGAAATTTTAGAAGATAATGTAACAAATTCTACATGGAAACATATCTAAGATACAAAACGTATCTATTACTCAAACAGAGATTAGTATGTTACATCAGAAAGACATAAAATTTAAAAAGATTAAAAAAGGAAGACGACCTTTAACAAGACCACAAACCCTAAACCTAATTTTGATTTTTCCATTCAAATAACCACGCCAATCCACCACCGTTCAAGAGCTGGTAAATTTAGTAACGGCTTTAGTGCCTTCAGATACCGCGTGCTTGGCCAATTCACCGGGAAGAACAAGCCGCACCGAAGTCTGAATCTCCCGAGACGTGATCGTGGGCTTCTTGTTATACCGTGCAAGTCTGGAAGCCTCCTGGGCAAGCTTCTCAAAGATATCATTGATGAAGCTGTTCATGATGCCCATGGCCTTGCTAGAGATCCCGATGTCGGGATGGACCTGCTTCAGAACCTTGAAGATGTAGATCTTGTACGTTTCACTGCTCTTCTTCGTTCTCTTCTTCTTCTTGTCACCAGCAGACGCACCACCCTCCTTCGGCAGCTTCTTCCCGGCCTTCGGCTGCTTTTCAGCCTTTGGTTTTTTCTCAGCCGGTGCTTTCTCGGCCACCTTCTCCTTCTCTTCGGCCGGCTTCTCAGCTGCCGGCTTCTTCTCCGCGGGCTTCTTCTCCGCCTTTGGCGCCATCAGAATTTCTTTATAACACGAACGAAAAAGAAGCAAAGGAAAAACCAGGCCAACTGTGAAAGAACGAAGATTTATGTTCGAGTTTTGATGAGAGTCAAGGAACCACTTTGTAACTTATAGAGGTGGCAGACGGAATTTAATTGGTAAATTGAGAGAGGCACGGATCGATGTCTAGTAGAATCTCAGCCGTTGTTCCTGAGCGAATAATCGACGGTTGAAAAAGATGCGGGAACTTGAATTCTTTCGCTACGTGGCATAATATTATTGGTTTAACTTCTTTAACACGGATCGAGATGGTTTGGCATAAAATTGGGTCTCACACTCACGTGGGTACGTAGGTAGGGGCCATAGAAGAATAGTCTACTGGTACTAGAGGATTGATTGGTCATCTTTTACGGCCGGCATGCAAGGTTTTGCTTTAAGTTTGGGGGAGTTACCCGTTAAAGCCCTGGCTTATGCAAAAGTCAGCTGTCCATTAGTACGGCTTTCCACTTAGAGTTTTGTGTCGTGATTTACAGCCCAGAAAACCTAAATATATTAGAGTTAAATAAATAAAAATTACTTTAATATTATAGCCCCGTTTGGTTCACAGGAATAAGGGTTTGGAAATCGAGTTCCAATCACCCCCCACCCCCACAACGTTCCACGGAACATCTCCGCCATGTATTAGTAGTATATTCCCATGATGACAACATCATTTTTGATATTATCATAGAAGATGTTCTCAATACACGGGGGAATGTGTAGGAGGCAGTCTTGTGGGGGTCTGATTTGATCTCTTGGAAATCATGGATTATTCGAGTCCAACTGTTTGGTTGAGCAGAATTAAAATCTCATTCTTGTTCCTACTAGAATAACAATCCCCTTTTGAGAACTATGGGAATATACCATTTTGACTCCAATTCTAAATGCGAACCAAATGGATACTATATATTATGAAATAAATTACCTTAAAATGAATCGTGTGCGACATGAACCTCAATTAGATTGTTGATGAAATCCAAGGGCTAGTCGGCTAGATTCTGTGTCGTTTGTGTATTTGACTTTATTTTGCATAATATAAGTACACAACTACACATGAAAAATAATTAAGCATAAATTAAAGCGATGTTTGGTAAATCTTTATGCACATTTTAGGTCTCAGCAAGCTTGAAAGATGAAAAGATGCATGCACGAAAAGACCTAAAAAGACTAAACACGTCGAATTTTGGGAAGCTTCAAATAAATTTTTGGCCCTCTACATGATATATAGCTTCCAAATGCATTTTTAAAAATCTAATAGACCAAGCCGCTTACCAAACAGTCTTTGTCTTTAAAGACAATACCCCTAAAGCTCATTATGTCTTTTGATCATCAGTGTTATTGGAATATGTTTCTAAAAAGACTTGCTAAACAACACCTAAAATAGCAAATTTTAAAATTGCAATAACAAATCGATGAAAGAGATTATTTGGTGTAGAGAGTGGATCTTTTGGGTATCAAAAGCAAAGAATTGAGATTCTGTAAATATCCTTTAATTAATTAATTGGATATCACCAAAATTGTTAGGATTTACTTTGATATATCAAAAAAAGAAAAATAATCACATGCTTACTCTAGTTTTTTTGGAACGGGATTTGCTCCTCACATGCACATCCATTGTGCATTGAGAACATCTCCCATGAATAATTACGTATAAGTACGAGAGATGTTCCCAATGAATGATACGATGTGCATGTGAGGCAACCTATGTGAGGAGCAGATCCGGTCTCAGTTTTTTTCAAGGCTAACACTATATATGATGCTGAACAAAATGTATTAATACTCATTGCCCTTTGTAAAACATCTCCTTATGAATAAAAACATGTAAGTACAAAGATGTTCCTTTCATTAAAAAAAAAAGTATAGAGATATTCTTAATATGTGGCATGCAATGTCGTGAGGACCAATTTCCTGAAGAGGAAATCCAAACTCACAATATATATCTATTTTTAGAAAGGCCAATACATCATGCATCTTTTTTTTTACTTTTGGAATTTAGCCATACCCTTGAATCCTCGATAAGGGTCATAATTATTTTCTTTTATTTTTCCTGTTTTGAAATTTTACATTGCGAAAACCTTATTTAGTCCTACGTTATAGTAGAGAAGAAGGAGAAGAAGAAGAAGGGTTCGGCCAGTAAAGGAAAAATCAATCATCTCTCTAGTCGACCCACTTGTATTTATTTCCAATAACATAGTTACAAAAAATACCATATTGTACCTCATAAGTGATGGGACACATAACTTAAACTTAAATAAAACAGACATTTCACTATCAAATAGTTAAACCCAAATAACAAAAATACCCATGTTTTGTGTACTCTAACACTCCCCTTCAAGCTGGGGAGTATATGTCATATAGTCCTAGCTTGCTACAAATATAATCTACTCTGCCCTGAGACAATTCCTTTGTAAAAAGATTTATCCACTGATTTCTTGAGCTCACATGAGATGTGGTTATCACTCCATTTACCACTTTCTTTTCTCACAAAATGACAATCAACCTCAATATGCTTTGTTCTCTCATGGAATACTGGGTTGGAAGATACGTGAACAGCAATTTGGTTATCACAGTATAATCTCATGGGTTTGTCAACCGAAAACCCCATCTCTTGTAACAAGTTCTTCAACCATACTAGTTCACATATGGTATGAGACAAAGCTCAGTACTCAGCTTTTGCACTACTCCTTGTCACCATTGTTTGTTTCTTGCTCTTCCAAGTTATAAGATTGCCACCAAGAAAGGTACAATACCCTGTAGTTGGTATCCTATTTGATATAGAACCAGCCCAATCATCATTTGTATACCTAACAATCCTTAGAACTACTTCCCAGTGAGGAATCCGAGGATGTTGCATAAACAACTCACCATACTCACAGCAAATGATATATCTAGTCAGGAAATAGTCAGATAGTTCAACTTTCCCACCAACCTCCTGTATCTTCCAGGATCATCAAACTCTTCACCTGCATCAACACTCAACTTGACATTAAATTCCTTAGGAGTCTCTGCTGGTTTAGCACCTAACAGTCTTGTTTCTTCAAATAGGTCAAGAACATATTTTCTTTGACACAAGTTAATTCCATGCCTTGACCTTGCAACTTCTATTCCCATAAAGTACTTCAGTTTACCCAAATCATTCGTATTGAAGTGGTCCTATAGGAATTTTTTCAACCTGTCAATTCCATTACCGTCACTCCCAATTATGACAATATCATCCACATACACCACTAGCAAGATTTTTTTCATCTTTTAAGTTATGGTTGAACACAACATGGTCTACCTGACACTGTTTCATCCCAAAGTCTTTCACTACTTCACTTAACCTGCCAAACCATGCGCATGGAGATTGTTTCAATCCATAAATTGCCTTTTTTAGTCTACAAACCTTACCATCCTCCCCCTGAGTAACAAACCCTTGTGGTTGCTCCATATACACTTCCTCAATGAGATCACCATGTAGGAAAGCATTTTTATGTCAAGTTGCACAAGGGGCCAATCATACATAGCAGCTAATGAAATCAACACCCGAATTGAACCAATTTTAGCCACAGGATAAACTGTTTCCTTATAGTCCATACCATATAGCTGAGAATAGCCCTTGGCCACTAACTTGGCCCTCAATCGCTCCACACTGCCATATGGAAGATATTTCACTATGTAGACCCACTTACACCCAACAACATGCTTACCAGGAGGAAGAGCAGTGAGTTCCCACGTGTGATTGTGTTGTAGAGCAAAGAGTTCATCTTCCATGGCTTGCCTCCACCCTAAGGAGGTAAGGCTTCCTAGATAGTCTTGGGAATGGAAACAAATGATAGCAATGATATAAAGTTGCGATTAGAAGCATAAAGGTGAGCAATTGAAACATAATGTAAAATAGGATGAGAAGTACAAGTGTGTTTACCTTTCCGCAAGACAATAGGAAGAACCGAGTCCAAGGGAGAAGAAACAATGATAGGATCTGTTGACGAGGGCTGAATTGGAGGAGGGGTTGATGCTCTTCAGTGAGTATACACTTGTCTAATTTGTGGCCTCTCAGTAGTAACTGACATGGGAGGTAAATCTACAACTGGAATGGGAACCATGGAAAGGGGATCCACAACAGGGACGGGAAGAGAAACTACGGGGGAAGGAGAATAAACCATAGTATTAGAGAAAAAATGAACCGATTCAAAGAATGTGACATCGGAGCACACAAATGACTTATGGAAGTAAGGGTCATAGCATTTATACCCTTTTTGAGTCCTTGAGTAGACAATGAAGATACACTTAATAGCTCGTGCATCTAACTTGTCTAAACCAGGCCCCAAGTTTTGAACAAAATAAGCACATCCAAAGACTCTTGGGGTGAGAGGAAATGAAGACAGGTGGGAAACAACACTGAGAAGGGGGATTGACTTCCAATGATGGTCATGGGCATCTGATTGATGAGAAAACAGGATGTGAGCACAACATCATTCCAAAAATGCTTTGGGACATTCATATTAAGCATCAAAGACTGAGCAGTTTCAAGGAGATGTCAATTTTTCCGTTTAATTACACTGTTTTGTTGTGGGGTGTAGGCACAAGAAGTTTGATGAATTATCCCATGGTGCTCTAAGTATTGCTGAAATGGTATTGAAGTGTAATCTTTGGCATTATCAAAGCGAAGAATTTTAATATGAACATCAAATTAGGTATGTATTTCAATATAATTTTTTTGAAAAATAGAGAACAATTCACTGCGATCTTTCATAAATTAAATCCATGTCATCCTTTAAAAGTCATCAACAAAAATTACAAAATACTTATAGTCATTGTATAACATCACTTTGATCGGACCCCAGACATCAAAATGAATTAAAGAAAAAGGACTCGAGACACGATTATAAACTCTTGGACTAAAAGAGACTCTATGATGTTTCCCAAGCTGACATGACTCACAATCCAAAGATGAAAGATGACTCAATGAAGGAACCAGCAATTTCAAAGCCTTGAGAGAAAGATGACCAAGTCTGTAGTGCCATTGAAGAGAAGTAAGAGACGACTGAAAAAGCTACTGGAGGGCCACCACCATCAAGGTAATACAATCCACCTGCCTCATGCCCTCCACCAATCTTCATCCCCATCTTGAGATCCCGAAACACACAAGAAGAATATTAAAAGATTATGAAATACTTAAGTGATTTAGTTAATCTACTAACAGATATAAGGTTAAAGGGGAACTTGGGGACATAAAACAGATGATAAAGACAATGAGGAGAGATCATTACCAACACTACAGATGGGAGATGTAGAACCATTAGCAAGAGTAACTGTTTGAGATATAGAGGACTGAGAAAGAGAAAAAATACATTAGGAGTCCCAGACATATGGTCCGAGGCTTCAAAGTCAATGATCCAATGTGAAGGCTTGGAAGCCAAGCAAGCCATACCTGAATGGGCAAGGGTAGTTGTGTTTTGCTGAAAAGTTGCTTGAAGGAACTGCTCATATACTGCATGGGGTACACTCACCATCTCCTTCCCAGAAACACTAGTAGATGTGGAGGGGATTGGGTAAGTTTGCAAACTTTCAGTAGCTGTACCACTACCCTTAGCCACAGCATGGTTAGCCCAAGTGTTGGGTGGACCATGTAAATCATAGCAGAAATTAACTGTGTGCCCCTCTAGTGCATAGTCTGTACACTTCGTAGGGGCATTATTTCTTCCTTTACCGCGACCTCCCCCTCTAGTCACCACAAAACCATATCTGTTTGAGAGAGAATAATGCTCTATAGACTCAATAGGTCCTCCTAAGAGTAGACCCCCCTAATATTTGTGCTTGGACAGGCTCATATTCAACCTTCAAACCCACCAGAAACCTTGTCACATCAAGTTGCTCACGCTATTTGTTGCTAAATCTGAACATCCTATGTTAGAGGACGATACACATTGAGCTCATTTTGGATATTCCTTAGACTTGCATAGTATTCCTCAGAGCTTTGACTGCCTTGCTTCAGATTAAAATACTCTTGGTACAACTGATACACCCTAGTTGTATTGTCTTGCCCAGAATACAGTTTCTTAGCATGATCCTAGATTTCTTTAGTTGTATTTAGGAACATAAAGTTCACGCTAATTTTTTGTTCCATTCTATTCCACAGCCATGTCATTATTTGTGCATCTTGTTGTTCCCACTCACTAAACCCTAGAGAATCAAATGAGCGTTTCTCCTCTCTCACATGTTTTACTTTTTATTGGCTTTTAAAAACACCTCCACAGATTTTGCCCACAATACATAATTCTCACCATTCAACTTAATAGATGTCATTTGAACATTTAAGTAATATGGAGAAATCATAATACTTGTTTTATTGTCATTCCCATCTCCAATCGATGTCATCTTAACTAATTCACCTTACCTCACAAAGAAATCATTGTTATATGTAGAGTATTCACATTCAAATATTCAACACAACCTCATGCACTTCCACAAAACTTATCTCACTTTCAGCACCACGAACTTCTTCAAATACACATTACACATCAAATACAAAAACTGAAATTACTTAGTCATTAAATCAAACACCTGTATTGCACACTGCAGAACCACTCACAGACCAAATACAAGGGCTGAAATCACTCAGCCATTAAACTAAACACTTACATTGCACTCTGTAGAACCAACTTGTACCCAGTTGAACACTGTTCACCCGAACCTGCTCACTTCATACCATCGAATAGAGAGCTTCTACCAATCACCACAAACTGGAGGCATGAAGGCATCCTACAGAGAAAAATGACCACTCCTTTTCAACATTTCCCTTAATCTCCCAGTGGTTCTTGAGAAACCTGCAAAACCCTATAGAGGAGGGCGATAAAAAAAACCTAGGTAAACCAGAACAAAAGAGCAAGACGAGTATATCTGAACTCATTACATGCGCTCTGATACCATGCTAAAACCTTATTTAGTCCTAGGTTACAGTAGAGAAGGAGAAGAAGAAGAAGAAGGGTTCGACCAGTAGAGGAAAAACCACTCATCTCTCTAGTCGACTCACTTGTATTTATCTCCAATAATATAGTTACAAGAAAGACCATATTATCCCTCATAAGTGATGGGATACATAACTTAAACTTAAATAAAACAGACATTTCACTCTCAAATAGATAAATCAAAATGACCAAAATACCCCTATTTTGTGTACTCCAACATACATCAACCCACTACTAACTTTCCTCTAAAGTCAATGATAACATGACTCAAATTCGCATCTCGACCGGAAAAATACAACTAACCTACTAAGTGAACCACCCCTCAATCAAATACACCATACATCAAATACTAAGAATTAAGAAAGTATATATGTTAAAATAAGGTTAATGTCACTACATCATTAGGGTTAAAATAAGATTAGTGTCACTATTTCATTAGGCGATATATATTATTAAAGTAGTCCACCATGTAATGAAAGATTATCAAAGCTTTAACACACAAATCAAATGTTATGTCATGATGCAATTACCAACGAGATTTAATATTTTGTCACGATGGACTTTGGTGTTGTAATGGACTTTGCACAAGAGACTTTAGTGCCACAGGGGGACTTTGAAACACATATGGTTATCGTGATCAAACAATGATGTTTATGAGTTTTTTACTCGAGCCGAGCTAGAGCCTTGTACTACCATGGCGAGCCAAGCTTGAGCCTCGTACTATTCGGTTCGGCTCAACTCGAATCCACCCCCAAATTTTAAAGAGCATGATATGATTAACCGAAAAAACAATTCTTCATATGATAAATGACTTTCAAATGAAAATTTTAACTAATCAATCAATCGAAAAAACACAATGCATATTACTTTTCTTGTAAAATGTGAAGTGTGATTAGAAACACAAATACAACAGAGACAATATGTAAAATTCCACATTCAACTTATTCAAAGTAATGGATACTCAAAGATAGAGTTCAATTGGGGCTTTTTTCCAGACTCGAATATGAGATAAAAGTAGCCACCTCCTCATTGGAAATTAATGATCAACATATTTCAAATCTCAAAGACACATACATTGAATATGCAAAAAATGCTAATAAAGGATTCACCTCAAGAAATATCCATCGGTAAAAGGGGGGTTGCCCCGATTTGGATCAATTAAGATGAACCACTCACAAAAAGGATAATTGCTCACCTTTGCACAAAGAAGGTGGGTGTTTATCACAAGTTTCAAGAATTTGCTCAAATTGGATTCAGTGGTCATTTTGTCATTCTCCCAATAATTGGTTACTTCACTGTCTTTAATATATAATTCCCCGATGCATGGTGTTTTTTTAACACTTTTGGACCCTTTTGCCCTTGGTTTTAGAGCACTATGAAAGTTGATTTATTCTCTTCTCTTTCCTCTCTTTTCTTCTTTTTTTTTTTATCAATTCCTTCATCAGTAGACCATTAAAGTTTGTCTAGTGTTATTTACCAATGTACTAGGGATCGAGGACTTCCGACTATGATGAAACATGGCATAGGACAAGGGTTCTTAAACAAATGATAAAAGGCTCATGAAACTTAAACTACAATGGGTATCAGATGCTTAAATCAATTTATAGGGCTTTACTAAAAACCATTCTCTTATACTTTTACTTTCCTTTAATTAAACACTCTCACAGTCATAAATGAAAGAATGTGCTTTTCATGTCTTTAAATACTATGAGTTATGCACCAGGATGATCAAGGATGGCTTTATTGTAGGACTATATGTAAATAGGTAAGGCAAAAATGAAGACGAATGTTACTTCTAGAGAACAATTTATCACTTTGACTACCACGTTTGCCTCAATTTTTCGTGCTTACTCTTCAGTTCACTCTTTGTAGCAATTACCTACCCAGATCTTTCTTTAATACTTCATTTTCATTTTCTTTTTTTTTTCTTTTCAATTTTTCTAACTTGTGCATTTGCCCCAATTTTCATATTCATTTATTTCATTTTGTTTCTTCCCAATTGATTAAAGTTCACATGCAAAATTGGACATCTAACATCAACCTCTTAAAAGGGTTTATTTTAATGAATAGTTACTGCAAAGGTTCAAAGGGATAACTAGTGAATTGATTAATAAAGAGGGTTTGATGAAAATGGATAAAGCAAATGGCCCAAAGAGAGCCTCCCATCATTTATTCATTAAATGCATAACATATAGGGAAGAAATATATGTCAAGCACAACTCCCTTTTAACTAACTAAAGGATATTTATGTCATCTGGCAACTTCCACACTTGGAAATTTTGAAGTTACTCGAATGAGAGTGATCCCCCCCCCCTTTTCTTTTTTTTCTTTTTTCTTTTTCTCATTTTCTCATTTTTTTTATTTTTTTCTAGCCTTTGGAAATAATCATCTTGAAAATTTGCTTAGTTTAACAAAGAAGAAGGTCCAATGAAATCAACTCTAAGAGCTAACTAACGATGTTATCAATGATCGGGACATCTAGGAATAAACGATCAATAATGGCCTCTAGTCATTTCCTATATTCATCAGCAAAGCACTAGGTAAATATGACGCCTGCATTCTATGTTGGCTTAGGAAAAAAATCAAAATGAGTGCCTACTCCATCATAATGACTTCAATCTTATGACTACCCCAGTTTGGGCTATCAATGATGGATTTATTTGTGGATATAGATCCATGGTTGGGAATGGATATTACTATTTTGAACTAATGGGATCCCCCCCTCCTTAGACATTTTTATCAATAGACCTTCAATCAACAACAAATTTTCACAATGTTATGCTCTTGAGGCTTACTCATGCATTCCTCTAAAGGGAAGTGGCAGTTTTATCTCTTTCAAAGTTTGAGGAGTCTCATTCTTATTAAAACTTATTGTTTTATTGGAAGCACAAAAACCAAAACAACAAAATGAAATAATTAAGATAAAATTTTCATTAATTCAAAAGATGAATCTTCCAATGACCATACTCGCTTCCAAACTATAAAAAAGTAAAAGCAAGATGTAAAGGAATAATTGAAGAGCGGTCCTAATATAGAAAAAACAAAGGCGATGAGATTTTCTAGTGAATCAACTTCTTAGGCATCAATGGTGCCATGTTTGGAACTTCCTTGGTGGGATCAAATACACCCCTGCCAATGAGATATTGAATAGCAAACTTCAATGGCCAATAATGATCAGTTGTATGCCCAAGCCCCTTGTGATAAGCACAAAATGCATTTTCATTGTACTTCCTCAACTTTGGTTATGGGGTGGTTTCCATTTCAATGGCCTAAGATATCCCTTTAAAATAAAGAAGGGTAGCAATTGAGAATGAGAGCATGGTAAATGGGTAAGGACCCTTCTTGTAATGGTTGGCCATTTTGAGGCATTTGGGTTGGAGCAAAGGATAATGCATATGATGCTGGCCAGGAAGGTGATGCATAGATTGGAATTATATCAGGTGGGGTTGAAATGACAAGAGGTTTCTTATCAAGTAAACCAGATGAACATCCATGAAATGGTGGTTGGTGGGATGGGAATATTGGTTGAGGTGGTGGTCTAAAGATAATGGGAGCGGGTGCAGATGTCACGAGGGCCGGTAGTGAGAAAGGTGAGTCCAATAAGGGTATATGAAGTGGCTTGCCCTGATTTGAGATAGTAGCCAATCCATATTGGAATCAAAGGCAACCATTCTTTGCTTAAGCTCATCAAACTCTTTGTGGATTACAAATCGATCATTAATAGGAGCAAACATTTTTTTTAACAAAACACTTGACCAAAGAAGTTGAACTTATTATGCAAAATGCAAAATTGATGAAAACCAGAGACAATAATAGATGATTTCATAATGAACCTTTCATTAAGCAAAACTGATCAATTCAAGAATTATGTCACTTCTGCTATTTTCATTAGAGAGCATCGGCAGCATGTCCAAAACCTTCAACTTAACCTCATTCGGATATTTCCTTTCTTACATTCCCCTAAAGAGTATCGGACCTCGAAGAATAGATACCACATGAATTAAATAGTATGAAGGGAAAACATGTGTATATGTGTGTGTGCTATAGGTGGAGTGAATGGAATCCAAGAAAACATGCTTTGACTGACATTTTTGAATTAAGGTATGACCTATTATGAAAGCAACCTAGGGTTGTTTAGCAAGTATGAAGAATTTTAGACCTAAAGGATTAGATTATAAAATTTCAAATGATTATGAAACTTTCATTTTTATTTTATTATATAGTTCGAACCTAAGCGCCACTACTTAGTTTGCCTATGCCTTGTGAGGTATAAAACCGAGCATAGTTCGGGTGGATAAACTGGTAAACAAGGGTATTTTTTACTGGGATTTGGTAGGGTGGGGGTTTTGGATGTTTCGAGTTGATTGGTGACGTCAAATTTGGCTAATAGGTCCCAGATTGAGCATATCTGAAGGGCATTTGATTCAATCAATCCAGAGCCTCAAAACATAATCTTTATATGATAAAAGGGCAAACAAGGGTATTTTGGGCTGAAATTTCATAGGTGGGTATTTTAGGGTATCGGGGACCTAGTGGTAAAGTTTGATTGGTTCAGGAGTGTCGAGATCATGGGAGTTTGGGTTAATGATAGGATCGGAAACAAAATCTTGGTTTGACGAAAGGATAAATGGGGGAATTTGGGGTTGAAACTTTATGAGCAGGTGTCTTGGCATGTTAGTGGCTCAATCATATGCTCTGATTGGCTCGGGTGTGTTAAGGTCAAGGGAATCTGGGTTTCGAGTGTTTAGGCTAATGATAGGTGTCAAAATGAAATTTTATTTGATGGGAGGGTAAACAGAGGAATTTTGAGTTTAAATTTGTTGTGTAGGTATTTTAGGATGTGGGGTCTAATGGTAATGTCTGATATGAGGTTCAAAGTGCAGAGGAGGGTTGATCGGGGCCATTGGATGGAAAATTTAACATTGGGTTTCTTTGGTTGTTGGGTGTTTTGGAGAGATTGGAAGGGTTCTAATTGGTCATTTAAGGTAAATTAAAGGTTTCGGCTGCGGATCAAGCAAAAATTGGGTATTAACAGTGGTGAAGTTATACATCGATGAGGTTTTACACTGTAAACAAACCCAACCTATGGGATTTATGAATAAAATTCCAATGCATCAATAAAATTAAATTCAATTAAGTACAACTGAATGGGATTTTTTGGCATTTAAAAGAAGGAATTTTTGGAATAAAAAAAATACCAATTCCAGTTCCCGCATGTGACAAAAACGCAATCTGAAAGAGTTCATTTTAAATAGTGAAACTATGCTTCTAGAGCGCCCCCACCCCGACCCTTTTATACTGAATCCAACAATTAGAAAGCATGGGTCAAATAGACCCTTTCATTTTTGATAAAAAAAGGACTCTATGGATACCATCACGTGGTCGGTTGCACCACCTTTTCTACACACTTATTTGCATATGATTCTCCTTAAAATCAAGGGTTAAGTACTTTGCAACCCAATGCAGAATTCTGAATGACAGCCCCCTATAGTCTATTTGTAGCCCCCTATAAACCGCATCTCATGAATTTGGCATCAATTCACGGTTAGGATTCATCCCTTGGACGATGGGGCTACAAAATTTTGACCTGAACTGATTAGTCATTCTCCCTAAAATCAATCAATGGCGACCTCTCTCCTTAAAATAAAATAAAAAATTGTATTATACCACCTAAAACATTTTATAGAAGTAGCACTAATACCAAACAGCACCTTATAAGTTCTCTCTTTTTTTTTTTGATAGAACTAGAAGGGGCTACACAGAACGTGGGGTAGCATGTGCCCAAAAATCAACACAGAAAATAGCAGTTAAACCCCTAGGAGTGGAACTATTACAGACTTCATTAGAATGCGCATGATTAGCAAGCCAATCTGCAGCCATATTCCCCTCTCTTAAGACATGACGATAATCCACCATTCTACCAAACCTCTCAAACAACACCTTGCAGCCTTTAGTAATCAACTTCACTCTCCATGGGAACATGACTAAAGCAAAACAACTATGGCATTCAAGTAAAAAATCCCAGAAACACCGATAATGAATATGCTAAAAGTTATTATATTTTGCAAACTTTTATGGAGAGATACATAACAATATACTCATTGACAATGAAAAATATGTCTACATGAGAGGATGCATGGGATACAACAGAAAGACAATAACCCTATAATTCATAAACAAAAACCTTAAGTATGCAAAGCTAATTAGGATAAAGGCCAACTTCAGTTTAGGTTCCACACCACCCACTTCCATGAATATTACTGTGTATGCTCATAGAGGCTAGGACCACAGGTTCCAGGCAGAACAAAGCATTCTCCTGGACTCTGATATCAATAAATGCTTTAGCAAATTTGCTGAATGAAAGGTAGTAGATAGGGAACCATTGTTACAGAAATTTCAAGTCAAACTAACAGTTAGAAAGCATCGCTGTAATACTATACTTGCACTCTTCTGTCTTTTATTTCACAAAAAAAAAAAGGAGTTCACCTTAGACATATGGAACATGCCTTTCTCTCAGAACAGACTTTCCTATCAGAATCACTTTACAGAATGACATAAAGAAAACAAGGTTTTCAAAGAATACATACACACAAACCATTAACTGGTATTCCAGAAATTCTGGGAACCCAGGGTTTTCAAAGGCAATGACCGGTAATTCTCACACTTGCAAACTAAAATAAAACCTGTATTCCTCTTATTCCAACATTGATCGCATTGACCAGTAATCACTCACTATTTTATAAACTAGGAAAATCGGCAAGATCTTAATTAATGACCTAAATCAGCCAGCCAACGTGTCAACAGCAAATAAGAATACATTTTTATTTATATCAAATATAATATAAACAAGAAAACAAGAATTGACTACCTCGCTGATATCATCCACATCTTCAGAATGTTTCTTTGCAAGCTCATAAATTTGTTTATATAATTCAACCCAGGTTGATATTCCTCCATAATATAACAACTGAAAATTTTCCACTATGAGAGAAGACCATGATAGAGCGCCAAGTGTTTATATTGGGAAGGTTTCGACCTGACTGCCTTCCTTTAATATGAGTTCAAATCAGCCCCCCACCCCACCCCCCCAGATTGTTCTCTATAATGTCTCATGATGGAGCGCGATCCGGCTGGTCTTAGCTGTCCGCTGCCTTGCTTTCGAACGGGGTAGCAGGGATCCTGAAACGGGAGAAATGGGAAAGCTCCGGGGGGAACCCGGTGTAGAGGCTCCGAAGCTCAAGTTAGAATCTTTCAAAAGCAAGGTAATACCATATAGCGCAAAGTTTTTGCATACCTCCGTTGTCAAGGGGGCAGGGGGCTCTTATAGTCGCTTCGCGTACTCGTCCCGAGGCCCTTGTTAGATCGGGTATGATTACTCTTGCGCTTGTCAACTCGGCTGTCGTCCCTTCTGCTGAGACAGAACCGTCACTGCCTAACCGTCTAACTGGAGAGGGCGGCGTCAGTGGCGGTGGCAGGTGGCCGTTTAGAGTGCTGCTGCCAAAATGTCAGATCCCAAGTCAGTCAGGCGTGGCGCCCTCGGGCACGGAATTCCCTGGTGCCAGGCATGGTACGACTTGTTTGGCTTTGGTGCCTAGAAGATGCGAAGTGCTGAGCGAGGCGGTCTTGAGCTCGGAGGTATCCCGAACTGCAACAAGGTGGGTCAGTTCGGCGAAGTGTGTCCCGAGCTGTTACAAGGTGGCAGTTCGGCGAAGTCTATCCCGAGCTGTTACAAGGTGGCAGTTCGGCGAAGTCTACCCCGAGCTGTTACAAGGTGGCAGTTCGGCGAAGTCTACCCCAAGCTGTTACAAGGTGGTAGTTCGGCGAAGTCTATCCCGAGCTGTTACAAGGTAGCAGTTCGGCGAAGTCTACCCCGAGCTGTTACAAGGTGGTAGTTCGGCGAAGTCTATCCCGAGCTGTTACAAGGCGGTTTAGTTCGGCGAAGTGTGCCCTTGTTCCCGCCTAGGCTTGACACCTTTTGCCGAGCTGTCGTTTTTGCCACGTGTCTCATAATAAAGAGGTCGGGCCAAATTTTCCTTCATCAATTGCCCCCCACTCCTTGCGCCGAGGGCCTTGCCATGGTGCGGGGAGTTTTCACGAGGTGGTTGTAGATTTGTCCCGTCCTTCAAACCTTCACTGTATGAGACGCTTTTGCTAGGGTTTTTTCGGTTTTCGAGAAGGCTGGAAACGTGCCTTACTCAAGAACGCTGGTGGTTGTGACCGTGCGTTTTAAATTTCAAAGCAACTCGCGCCGCTGGGACGTGACAACGGGTCATTTCAAAAAGGCACGCCACTGCTGTACGTACACTGTTGACTGTCAGGGAGACGTGCGGCGCGTCAGATTCAAAAAGACGCGTGTCGAAGCGACGTCGGTTTCAAAAAGACGTGCTGACGTTTCACTTTTTTTGGAAAGACGTGCGCCAATCACGTCTCGACTTTAAGGGTTGCAAGGTTGGTAAGAACGTGGGCCGTCGGATCGTCTTCAGTCTGCACGGTCGATTCTTGGTTACTGTAGCTATAAATAGTGGGGGACCCTGGTTGGTTTGTCACTTCTGCGGTTGTCTATCGAGTTCGCGTCCAACCTTTCAACTCGCGTCCGAGTCTCTTCCAGCTCGCGTCAAGGCTGGTTATACAGTCTTCACGATTCTTTAGCTTGTTCTTCAAACTTTCCGGTGAGTACTTTCTTGAATCTATCTTTTCCCCAATGTCTAGCTTTGATAGCTCAGACGATTCTTCGAGTAGGACCGACGTAGGTTCCACCAACCGAGCCGTGTCCCCAGACTGCCTCAATGACCCCGAGGTGGAGCTTGAAGACTATGAACTAGTGGGCCGAGTTGCTTCGGGCAGTTTGGCGTCTACCTCCCGCCGAGGTCGAATGCTAGACAGGTTTGGTCCTTCGACCATGACGCCTGAGGGGCTTCAATCCATACTTTTGTCCTACAATCTTCCTGAGGGTACACATATTTCATTCCTTCGGGTAGCTTTCCTTGGGAACACGGTCCCGACGAGATCGTGATTTTTCGAGAGCAGCTCGCCGCAGGGTTGCGACTTCCTTTCCAACCCCTCCTCGTCGAAGTCATAAATCACTTCGGTGTCACCATTGGCCAGCGTCATCCGAACTCTATTCGGAACCTGGTGGGGACGATATCCCTTTTTTGCGAGCAGAATTTCCCCTTGGACTTAGAGATATTCTCTTCTATCTTGATGCTCAAGAGACAGGCGGGTCCTCTTCCTGGGGGGAGACGGGCGTATTACTTTACTCCTCGCCAGGGTTTTAAGCTTCTGCACGCTCCCTAACAAGGTCCCGGCGTGGAAGCGGGACTACTTCAGCGTGCGAAGTGCACAAGGATGGCCCTTTCAGACCGGGTGGGGTGAGGCTGCTCCCGACTCGGGCGTAACTCTAGATAAAGAGACGGTGAAGGGTCTCCGGCAGTGGGCACAGCAAGGCTTAAAATGCCACCACTACTTAACGGAGGCTAAGCTTTTTGCAGCCGGCCTGAGTTCGGGTAGGTTTCTGGCTATGCGGTTTCTTGCTTACTCTGTTCCTTCATTTTTTCTGATGTCGAACTCGTTCTGCAGGTGTGATGGATGCGGAGAGAACTCGCGGCGGGCGTTTGTTCCAAGGTATGAAGAGGAGGAAGCGGGTCGCCAAGCGAACTCATAACGAGCTGCCCCTGGATGAGGAGCCCCAAGCCCCAGACCATACAACAGAGGATCTGCCCGGGAAGCCCGAAGTGACTCCACCGGTGCACGAGACTGCCGAGGCGCCTTTCGCTGAAACCACTCATACGGGCGCTCCTGCGTACTCAAGTGCTCCTCACTCCGGGTCTGCTCATACGCGGGTTGGGCCCTCAGGCTCGGGAGCTCAAGGGGAGTTTAGGAGCGTGTTGATGCCGAACTACGCTCTTCAAAAGAGTAGGGATGCTACTTTCCCCGAGGAGGTCGCGGCGTGGACCGATCTTCCCTTGAATCAGGTCGCTTGCCGCGCCGTAACACATGCCATGGTGGTAAGTGAGATTCCGTCTTCCTTTTTTATTCTGTTGCTTCTGCTGTTATTTGCTCACTTGTTTCTTTTGGTAGGTGAATTCTTCAATTCATGCCTTGGCTGCCCAAGTGGAGAGGAGCTCGCGACAGGCGCGAGCTGCTGAGGCTGCTGCTCATGCTGCTGAAGAAGCCTTCCGTGCTGCAGAGGCAAAAACCCGGGCTGCTGAGGCAGCTGCTTACGCTGCTGAAAAGGCTGCTCGCATCGCGATGGCCAGACAGGCGAGGTCTCAGCGTGACGCCGAGGCCATGGGGGTCGTTGTCAAGCACATGGCGGACTTGAAGTTGGATTTGCAGCATCAAGTCGAGTATCTTCAGGAGGACATTAGGGAGAGAACACAGATTTTCTCCCAAGGCATTGAAGAGGCGGTTCAAGTTGAGCCGGTGGATGATCCGGAATACATACCCCGACCTCAATGTAAGTGCCATAACCACTTCGCGCATAACTCAGGAGATGGCCAATGCTGCCGATGGCGAGCCGGACTTTGAAGGAGAGGCGGGGCCTTCGGGTGTTGTTGAAGTGCCTTTCGATGGCGAAGAAGTGGCTCCGGGCATGTAATTTTTTTTTTGCCGATGTACTGTTTCTTGCAATGGAGTCTTTTCCCTTGCTCATCTTCCCCGAGCTGTTTTTTTGCCGAGTTGATAATGTGCTGAAGTTCCTCGGCTTGCCTTGTGGCATGGCCTGATTTCGTCCACTTTGCTAGGTGGTTTATAGGTAATATCGCCTCAAGTTCACGATGTTCCACGTTCAGGGTACTCGTTTGCCTTCCAAGGTTTCGAGTTCATATGCGCCCCCGAGCGCTGTTTTTACTTTATAGGGACCTTCCCAATTAGGTCCAAGCTTGCCGACATCGGGTTCGGGCACCATAATTTTCCGGAGGACCAGGTCGCCGACTCGGAAGCTTCGTCGCTTTACTCTGCTATTGTAGTAGCAAGCTACCTGCTGCTTGTATGTTGCTGTTCGGATGTGCGCGAGGTCCCTTACCTCGTCCAGTATGTCGAGGTTGGTGCATAACTCGTCTCCGTTCGTCCGATTGTCGTATGTTTCTAATCGCAACGTTGGTATTTCGATTTCCGTCGGGATCATCGCTTCAGTGCCGTAGGTGAGGTTGAAGGGGGTTTCTCCCGTGGCTGCTTTTTCGGTCGTTCGGTGAGCCCATAAGACACTTGGTAGCTCTTCGGCCCACAATCCCTTAGCTCGATCTAGACGTGCTTTCAGTCCGCGCAGGATGGCTCTATTCATTACTTCCGTCTGACCGTTTGCCTGTGGGTGCGCGACTGACGTGAAATTTTTCCGAATCCCCATGTCCTGGCGCCACTCTTGGAACTTAATATCCTCGAACTGTTTGCCGTTGTCGGAAATTTGAACCCGAGGTAATCCAAACCGACATACTATGTTCTTCCAAAAGAAGTTCTGTATGTTTCGGGCCGTAACAGTTGCCAGAGGTTCGACTTCTATCCACTTCGTAAAATAATCTACCGCAACAACTAAGAATTTTCTCCCGCCTGTTGCTGGTGGGAATGGCCCAAAGAGGTCAATGCCCCATTGTGCAAAGGGCCACGGGCTGGCGAGGTATTTGAGGTCGGAGGCAGGTTGATGGTGGATGTTAGCGTGCTTCTGACACTTGTCGCATTTTCTGACGAGCTCGACAGCTTCTGCCTTCATCGTTGGCCAGTAGTATCCTTGTCGAAGTGCCTTTTGGGTGAGTGCTTTGCCCCCCAAGTGTCCGCCGTACAGGCCTTCATGAGTGTCGCGGAGTACAAACTCGGCTTCGGTAGGTCGCAGGCACCGCAAATAGGGGAGCGTGTACGACCGTCGGTATAACCGTTCGTCTATTATGACATATTTGGCCGCCTGGCGCTGCACCCTTTTGGCGGCATTGCGTTCTACAGGGAGGGTTCCATCTATCAGGAAGCTCGCGAGTGGATCGATCCAGCTCGGCTCTACTTCTAAGATGGGAGCGACCTCCTCTGTCCCCCCGAGAATACTAGGCCGAGGTAAGTCCTCTAGGTACACAGTTATCATATTGTTGTGACTCGTGCTGGCTAACCGGGACAGGGCATCGGCCTCAGTGTTTTCGGACCTCGGGATTTGCCTGATGATGTGTGACCGGAAGTTGAGCAGGGCTTCTTTTACTTTGGCCAAATATGCGATCATGGAGAGGTCGCGTGCTTCGTACTCGCCAGTAACTTGGTTTACCACGAGCTGAGAATCGCTGCAGATGACCAAGTGTTTTGCCTTAACCTTTCGCGCTAGGTCCAGCCCGGCAATTAGCGCTTCGTACTCTGCCTCGTTGTTGGATGCCGCGAACTCAAAGCGTAGCGCGTACTCTACTTTTGTGCCGCTCGGGCCACACAAGACTATTCCAGCTCCGTTGCCCTACCGGTTCGAGGAACCATCCACGTGAAGGATCCAGGGCTCCTCATCCCAATTCACTCTTCGCCTGATCAGGAGAGATGCCACACTGGATGCTACTTCACGGAGTTCGAACTCTACGGGTTCAAGAGCTCCTGGTTCACCGCAAATGGGTACCTCGGGCTCGACCTATGGGGCTTCGTGGCTGAAAGTGCACTCGGCGATAAAATCTGCCAAAGCTTGGGCCTTGATAGCAGTTCTCGGTTTGTACTGGAGATCGTACTCGCTGAGTTCAATGGCCCATTTCGTCAGTCGACCGGAGACTTCGGGTTTGAGTAAAACTTGTCTGAGAGGTTTGTCAGTTAGGATGATGACTATATGAGCCTGGAAGTACGGGCGGAGTTTCCGAGCTGCTATTACTAGGGCGTATGCTAGTTTTGAAGCGTTTTCCCACAGACGGCGCCAATTGATGGAGCGCGATCCGGCTGGTCTTAGCTGTCCGCTGCCTTGCTTTCGAACGGGGAAGCAGGGATCCTGAAACGGGAGAGATGGGAAAGCTCCGGGTGGAACCTGGTGTAGAGGCTCCGAAGCTCAAGTTAGAATCTTTCAAAAGCAAGGTAATACCATATAGCGCAAAGTTTTTGCATACCTCCGTTGTCGGGGGGGCAGGGGGCTCTTATAGTCGCTTCGCGTACTCATCCCGAGGCCCTTGTCAGATCGGGTATGATTACTCTTGCGCTTGTCAACTCGGCTGTCGTCCCTTTTGCTGAGACAGAACCGTCACTGCCTAACCGTCTAACTGGAGAGGGCGGCGTCAGTGGCGGTGGCAGGTGGCCGTTTAGAGTGCTGCTGCCAAAACGTCAGATCCCAAGTCAGTCAGGCGTGGCGCCCTCGGGCACGGAATTCCCTGGTGCTAGGCATGGTACGACTTGTTTGGCTTTGGTGCCTAGAAGATGCGAAGTGCTGAGCGAGGCGGTCTTGAGCTCGGAGGTATCCCGAACTGCAACAAGGTGGGTCAGTTCGGCGAAGTGTGTCCTGAGCTGTTACAAGGTGGCAGTTCGGCGAAGTCTACCCCGAGCTGTTACAGGGTGGTAGTTCGGCGAAGTCTACCCCGAGCTGTTACAAGGTGGTAGTTTGGCGAAGTCTATCCCAAGCTGTTACATGGTGGTAGTTCGGCGAAGTCTACCCCGAGCTGTTACAAGGTGGTAGTTCGGCGAAGTCTATCCTTAGCTGTTACAAGGCGGTTTAGTTCGGCGAAGTCTACCCCGAGCTGTTACAAGGTGGTAGTTCGGCGAAGTCTATCCTTAGCTGTTACAAGGCGGTTTAGTTCGGCGAAGTGTGCCCTTGTTCCCGCCTAGGCTTGACACCTTTTGCCGAGCTGTCGTTTTTGCCACGTACCTCATAATAAAGAGGTCGGGCCAAATTTTCCTTCATCATCTCACAATACATTTCCGTGTACTACACATTAAAATGAGGCCACTCCCACAGTACACATCATCTCTATACCCCATATTTTATCAGAATTTTGCCTCTGTTGTAATTACTTAGATTTTTAATATTTTATTTCAAATTAGCCATGTAGAGGCCAGGTTTAATTTGAAGAAATATGCAGTAACCTAAGCAACCTGTTTAGCAGAAACACCTCCTATCATAAGAATATTATGCATGAAAATGCAATGAATTGGTTAGAAATTGGAATTGTTCTCTCCTGCAGCCTAACTGGAGAAGGTTTTGGTTAGTAGCATGCATACTATATGGCTTTTACCAACATTGAAAATATACAAAGTAAAGGTATGAAAATTGAAATCATTATAAAAGAATTAAGGCTATGTTTGGTTTGAAGGAAAATGTAGGAAAAAACAGGGAAACCAATACAAGGTTTATAAAGGTTTCTCTACATTTTTCTTCCTTTCCTTACATTTTCCTTCAAACCAAACATAGCCTAAAGGACCAGAGTGAAAATGTCACAATTCCATATAAACATTTGAAAATTGAAATGATATGTTTGTAATAAGAACTTGAATATATGTTATAGAATAAAAAATTATTCAAGGACCTCACTTATCGGTACGAGTTTCTCTTGTGATTTCCCTTTTGTTTATAATTTTTTATTTTATCTTAAAAAAAAAAAGAAAAGAAAAGGATTTTTAGGTTATATGGTCCCTTGAGTTGGTATCGAAGTCTATTTAACCAAATAGCCTAATATTCGATCCCGTTGCCCCATTAAAGTTAATTAAATAATAAGTATGAAACGAAGTTTAAATGGGCCTATGCTAGTCTATGCTTATATATATATATATATGAATTGCGCAAGATATGGCCTTCTTTATTCCTCTTCTCCGGGGAGCTATGGTCTATATTTAAGTTTGAGTAAAGACGTATAAGGAGTTAAAGTGGCCTAGTCCGCTGTTGTGTAAAAAGGCCCATATTTCTTCTTAAAAAATTATAAAGGAGAAGCACCAAAATCAGCACGATACTCCTGCTTTCGTGGTTAAAATTTGTTATCACCTTCCAATTGCATGGGGTTTCTTACTAACACCTCCCTTGAGCTTTGCACATTTACTGGTACCACCTTGCCTTTTACCAAATACCAGCACTACTGCTTATTCTGCATGCCTTCTCTCCAGCTTTCCTCCCTCAAATCAAGAGTCTATGGTGGAAAGAATTCAGGGTCCACTTGGTTCACACTTCACAGTTGAAATCAGAATCAAAATTTGTTGGACTTGGAATCGGAGTGGTCTATTTCCATAATCTGCTTGATTCAAACAAGAATCAAAATGGAAATTAGAATCGATTGCAGTGGAATGAAAGTTCAGTCCCTCAAATGGGAGAATATTATTCTACTAGAAATGGGATGTCTGAATGACTCATTTAGATTTTAATTTTAGACCCCTATTCCTATGAACCAAACAGGCCTTCAAAATCAATTATCTGTCCCCCTCTAACCAGTCCGGATCTAAGTAGGCACAAGCACGTTCAATGAGCTGAGTATGAGTGTGGGAGAATCATAGACTGATCAATGTAACTAGGGGTGCTCACAGTTCGGGTAACCAAATTATGGGCCTTTTTTATGAATCGAACCGGTAGTACTAGTTTTTAGAAAACTGGTAACCGAAAATGAACTAAAACCAATCGATTAAGTAGTTGACCGGTTCAATTTGTCGGTTGTTTAGTTTTTGACTTTATAATATTATTATAAAAATTTATATAAATATATATGATATTATATTTTAAATAATATATAATATATTATAAATATGTATTTATTAATTTATAATATATATAATATACATAAATATATAAAAAATATTTAGAAAAACATGTATACCGACCGATTCGGTTAACCGCCGGTTTTTTAAATTGGTTAATCGAAACCAAACCGATACCTTTGATTTTTTAAAAACACCGAATCGAAACTGAACAGACTGGTTCAATTAAACAATTTTCGGTTCGATTTTGATCGATTTTATTTTCTCACCCCTAAATGTGAGTGGACAGGACGAATAACTAAATAGCTAAATAGCTATATATATTGAAGTACAAATATGGAGTGACTCAGACTCACCTTCTTCTCCTTGCCAATGTTCAGAACGATAAGCTCCACCAATCCTTTAGTGCTTGCTCATCAACACCCCGAGCGTCAACGACTCCCTCACTGGTATGCGATTCAACATTGCAACAAAAAACGTGCCCGCAATCTTCCCGGCGCAGGCTATGCTAATAACGAGCGCCAACAGACCCCACGACTCTCCGCCTCGTATTTTTACGACGTCCGTCTTCAATCCACTCGACGCAAAGCAGAGCGGCAGCAACAAACTCGACACGAAGTCTTCTATCCTATCTATCAATCTTCTTGCAAATTCTCCTTCGTTCGGTATTGTTAACCCGAAAACGAACGCACCGAATATCGCATGTATCCCGATGAAGTCTGTCATGAACCCCGACACCATTACCCCCGCCAAGGTTAAGCAGATGTATGCCTCGTCCACCGCTGCGTGATCCGGCGAGCACAGCCGCGCCACTCTGTGCATCACGGGCCGAACCACAACCATCATGAAGGCAACAAATGCAAGGCCAGAAACCAGAACCCATATGAACACTAAGGAACTCTTGTTCTCGCCAGCCGTGGTGCCATTACCGGCGACAGCAATGGCCAGAGCCAACAGCACCCACGCCGCAATATTATTAAAGGCAGCGGCTGCCATGGCTGTCTCGCCCACTTGGGTCGTCAGTAACTTAAGCTCGGCTAAGATGCGGGGGAGGACGGGGAAAGCCGTTACGGAAAGAGCTACTCCAGTGAAAAGGAGAAATTGGCCGTAGCCGACTTTGCTTTCACCGTCCACTGTTTTTCGAAGGACAAAAGCCACCCCGGCACCGCAAAGGAAAAGGAGGGAAAATCCAGTGGCGTGAGTGCTCTTCGCCCACTCCGGCTAGACCTGTTCATGGGCCGGGTAGCCCGATGGCCCAGCCCGCACCCCGGTCGGGCTTGGTCATGTAGGGCTCGGAATTTGTCAAAAAAACCCGACCCCACTCAGCATTCTATATTTTTTAAAATATATAATATGTATTTTATATATTATATAAAATATATAAATAATATAGTATCTATTAAAATATATATTTATAATTTAATATATACGTTTTTTATTCTTTTCTTTATAATCTCTCTCTCTATTCAGCCGCTAACTGTATGGGCTAAATTTCAGACTCGGGCCCAAGCCCGGGCTTCAGGCTTTTTATGAGGGTCGAGCTCGGGCCCAAGTTGTAGGCCCGATGGTCGGGCCGGGCTCAGGCCTTAGAAAATTCTGTTAATACAGAGTGAAAGCCCGGCCTGGCCCATGAACAGGTCTAATTCCGGCATATCGAGCTTAAATCAAGTTCGAGGCCCACGAGAAATAAAAAGAATAAGAGCGCGATACTCGCCACTGATTCGAGTATCAAAGAGCTCCATGACGGGAAAACTCGGTGCAAGTAGTCTTTGTTTCGTCCAAGAGTCGATGGTCCCATAAGAATTCCGCCCTATATAACAGATTGGATTGAGTAGGCACAAGAAAGTAAGCACCGCACTAGATAAATAAATATTTTGACAAATGTTAAAAGTGGGTATTAACTTTTTTCAAGGGTAGGCGGGGGTATTCTAAGGGACAGGTGTCAAAATAATTTTTAAGGGCCCGTTCATTTGCTCTGAAATCTGACAAGGTGTCAAAATATTTTCTAAGGTCATGTTCATTTGCTCTGAAGTCTGTCATCTAAACGTGCAATAATTACATTAAGAAGTATATTAGTATTGGTGAACTTTTCTTTCCTCTGAACTCTAAATGTAGAGAATGTTGTTCTGAATTATGAAGATTATCAAATATCCATTTTGACCCCATATATGAGACTTTTGTTTGTCTTTTTGGGGTATCATTGGAAAACAAAAAGTTGTATGATTGCACTTTAAGAGATAAGAGATAAGAGGAAATGAACAATCATTTTTCTCTTAAAGTTAAAAGATTTCTCTTAAGAGATAAGAGTTAAGAGGAAACAAACAAGCCCTAAGTCTTGTTTAAATGCCTATGTCATCCGAACTGGTTGGAAATAATGACTATCATTTTCTAGGAAAAATGAATGATGATTATCTATTCTTTTTAATTTGCTCAGTCAGTCCATATATTTTGATAAAAAATTATATCTTCTTGCCACTAAAATGAAAGCCTTGATTCCTACACTAGAATTGAGTTGTCAGTATGGAATTTCTCACAATAAAAAAAGAATGTGATTCTTAGAAAAAGTCTTGGAATATTCAAGATTTTAGGTCTCGCAGTCCCAGTACCACCCACAAATAGAGTCAATATATAATGTGGTAAAATATTGGAAAAAAAAACATGCTTCTCTTTTGGGGTGCAAATGGGTCGGATCTGATCCGATTCTATTTGGTCGAATTCTGATCACTCCTATCCAATATATATATATATATATATATATCATAAACATATGAATGTTTGAAACAAATTCTATTTAGTTGAAAGCTTTAGTTGTTCAACAATGTGGAACCAATTATGAGGTTCCACACCAGTAATAAATTCATGGGCCCCACTGCCCATGTATTTATAGTTGATAAGGGCAATTTTTGGGTTTTATTATCAATAAAAATATTTTTTTAACATAATTTCTAGAATAGAGTAACTTTTTTTAAAAAAATATCATAAAAAGGTAGAAATAATGTTCATCTCCTTCCTCTTCCGACCACTGAATCCACCTTCGGTTTCTATCTTTATCTTTCCTCCTCCTCTTCCCTCCACAAAGCAAAATAAATTTTGTAAATTCCAAGTATCGATCTTCTTTTAATAAAAAACAAAAAATTTGGAATGGGAAGCAAATCTCCATTACCCATGGATTAGGCATGAATCTTTTTCAAGTGATAGCAATGCGTGGAATTTGTCTTACAAGTTTCCCTAATTTCACTGATTATTTGGGTTGTGTTTGGTTATAGAAAATAAGAGAGAAATAGAAGGTTGATGGTGTTCTCAACTCTCAAAATTCAATAATCTACTACTAAATTTATGAAATAGAGGCTCCTACCCATCCTCATCGACTCCCAAAACCCATAACTCTCAGAATGGTGGTGAATATTGTGAATCGTTTGATGAGTACTACAGGCAGTAGGGTATTAGACACCGGAAGACGCCCCCTAAGACTCTTCAACTTAATGGCCTGGCAGAGAGAATGAACAGGACATTGATAAAGAGAGTTAGATGTTTGCTTTCAGAAGCAAAGTTGCTTTGATCTTTTTGGGGTGAGGCTTTATGTATTGTTGCGCATGTTATTAATTTATCTCTTGTTGTTGCTTTGCAGGCTGATGTTCCTAACAATGTGTGATACGGAAAAGATGTGTCCTATGACCACTTACGTGTCTTTGGCTGCAAAGCATTTGTGCATGTGCCAAAAGATGAAAGGTCCAAGTTAGATGTCAAGACAAGACAATGTATCTCCATTGGCTATGATCATGATGAATTTAACTATAGATTGTACGATCCAGTTGAAAATAAGCTTGTAAGAAGTCATGATGTTATTTTTATGAAGGATCAGACCATTGAGGATATTGATAAGGCCGAGAAATCAGTCTTCGAGTACTGATGGGTTAGTTGATCTTAATCCAGTTCTTGAGACACATATGCGCAGTGTAGTTGAGTTCGGTAATTGTGATGATGGTCAAAATCATATTCATGATGATTTGGTTGAGGATAATGATGATGATGTTGCTGATGATATTGATGCTTTTGCTAATGGCGCTATTGGTGAACCTGTTGCCCCACTTAGAAGGTCTTCTAGACAACATATTCCCTATACTCGCTATTCGTTTAATGAATGTATGCTTCTCACTGATGGGGGAGAACCTGAATGCTACAAAGTGGCTATAGAGTTTGAGTACAAGAAAGAATGGGTTGCCGCTATGAATGATGAGATGAAATATCTAGTTGAGAACCATACTTTTGAGCTGGTCAAGTTGCCTAAGGACAGGAAAGCTTTGCAAAACTGATAGGTTTACAAGTTAAAGACTGAGGATAATACTTATAATCCACGATACAAAGCTAGATTAGTTGTCAAAGGCTACCGTCAGAAAAAGGGAATTGACTTTGAGGAGATTTTCTCGCATCTTGTCAAAATGTCTTCTATCCGAGTTGTTCTTGGTTTGGCAGCCAGTCATGATTTAGAGGTTGAGCAGATGGATGTAAAAACTGATTTCCTTTAATGGTGATTTGGAGGAAGAAATCTACATGAAGCAACCAGAAGGTTTCGTGGTGAAGGGTAAAGAAGACTATGTCTGCAGATTGAAGAAAAGTCTATATGGGTTGAAACAAGCCCCGAGGCAATGGTACAAGAAGTTTGAGATTGTTATAATCTAGTAGGGATTCAAGAAGACTACCTCTGACCATTGTGTTTTTGTGCAGAAGTTTTATGATAACGACTTCATCATTTTATTGCTCTATGTTGATGAAATGTTGATTGTTGGTCATAATTGTTCTAGAATTGACAAGTTGAAAAATGAGCTTAGTAAGTCTTTTGCAATGAAAGACTTGGGGCCAGCAAGGCATATACTTGGCATGCAGATTACTCGTGATATAAATGCTAAGAAGTTGTGGTTATCTCAAGAGAAGTATATTGAGAAAATACTTCAGCGGTTTCACATGGATAAAGATAAAGTGGTAAGTACACCTCTTGCTTTACACTTTAAGCTTAGCACTAGACAAGTTCCTTTTAATGATAAAGAAAAAGAAGACATGCAATGTATTCCTTATGCATCTGCAGTAGGAAATTTAATGTATGCAATGGTTTGCACAAGGCTTGATATAGCTCATGCAGTTGGTGTTGTTAGTCGTTTTCTATCAAATCCAGGTAAAGAGCATTGGACTGCTGTGAAGTGGATATTGAGATATCTCCAGGGTACTTCTAGTTTAAAACTCTGCTTTAGAATTGGGAAACCTACTCTTTGCAATTATACAAATTCAGACATGGATAGGGATGCCAATTCTAAAAAGTCTACCTCTGGCTATTTGATTACTTTTGCAGGGGGAGCTATGGCCTGACAGTCTAGGTGGCAAAAGTATGTTGCACTGTCTACGACTGAGGCTGGGTTTATTGCTATTACTGAAGTATGTAAAGAGTTGCTTTGGATGAAAAAGTTTGTGCATGAACTTGGTTTCACTCAACAGAGGTATGTCTTATATTGTGATAGTCAGAGTGCTATCCATATTGGCAAGAATCCTACTTTTCACGGTAGATCTAAACATATTGATGTGCGGTATCATTAGATACTAGATGTTCTGGACTCTAAGTTGATAGAACTTGAAAAGATTTATATAGATGATAATAGTTCAGACATGTTGACAAAGACTCTACCGAGAGGAAAGTTTGAAGCTTGTCGTTTGATTGCCGGTTTGGCATTTGCCTCCACTTGAGTTAGAGGGGGAGTTTGTTGTGGGTCCTCCTAAAGTGGGGGCCCACAACCCTTTAATATATAAAAAAACCTATCCCATGAAACCTTTTTTCTTCTTATTCTTTCATCATGCGTGCCACGTCTTTATCAAATTGGGTGGTCCTTTGTGCTCTGTTTTTTATGATTTTTCAGTATATTATTCCTGACATCGTGGGATTTAATCTGTACGGTCAGATTTTCGTTTCTTCGTCCCTTTTGGTTGGGTTGTTTGTACCCTATTATGAGTTATTTGGATTATTTTTTTTTGTGATTTCCACTAGTTGATTGTGAGTAGGGGCTTGTGGTGAATCCTTTTTGTCTGGAGACACTTTGCTGCACTTATTATATCTTTATAGTGGAGATTTTACTGGACTAGGTCCCGTGATTTTTACTCCTCACATTAAAGAGGCTTTCCACGTTAAAAATTGTGTGTTCCCTTGCCTATTTATTTTTGATGTCTTCATAGCATTACCTATTATCAGGATATTTGGTTTACCATATATTTTTACTCCTCAAGGTTAATTCAAGCGAGAAAGGTTTATTGTGTTTATTACATTGTGTTGTTGCTTCCATTCTGCGAACACCTTCCCTTTCCCAACACTCAACACAGGTTACTTTGCTAGTTCAATGTTAAACAAAGAAAAGGGGATTAAGGTTTTACAAATGCCATTAAATTTTGCCATGGGATAATCTTCACGTTAAGGCTATGTTTGATTTGAAGGAAAATGTAAAAAAACGAAGGAAAATATAGAAAAACCCTTACAAACCTAGTATGAGTTTTCTTATCTTTTCCTTCCTTTCCCTACCTTTTCTTTCAAACCAAATATGCCCTAAAGTTTTAACTTTTCCTTTTATTTTTTTAAGTATTAAAAAGCAAAACTAACGTATTTAAACTGGCCGTTTAAATGATTTTCATATCTGAGTTAGAGTTCTATACAAATTCTGACGTGTCTTAATTTGATTGGGAACGCACCCCTGCACACAAGAGTGCACGTGGCAATTTTTGTTTTAACACGGTCGTTTTTTGTTTTTTAACACGTGGCAATTTTTTCTGATTTGCCTGCGGTGAATCCCGTCTCGAATTGGCGTGGATTTCGAATAAACGCATGGCAGATTGGGATAGTATTTTTCCGATGGACGGTTAGGATTAGCAAGAGCATTTGTCCAAGTGGGTAAAATACGTAGGGTCGTATATTAGCTACCTTCTTGACCCGGAATATAGGAGCCCTTTCTCAAGTTTACACTTTACTACCCATTTGTTAGGGTTTCTTATGGTCACTTTTATTCGGGTAATCACCCCTGTGATTCATTTTGTATTTTCGCTCCCTCGCTCGGAGTCTGGACTCCTCGTAGGTCGTAGCACAGAGCAATTCGCAAGGTCGGTGCTTCCTGATTTCTGTTTCTCATCGTGTCTTCTATACAATCGTCTCACCCGGAGAGGTCTGGAGATCGGTTTCGTCGTGAGCTCTCGTTCATAGCGAAATTTCGATTTCTCACCTTGTCAATGGTTGAACGCATTGCTAAGTTATACTCAATATTCCGTTTCTTTACATGGATTTTTAGACGCGGTAGATGGAAAAGTTTTGATGTTTTACATTTAATGGTCGATGCGAGACCTCGGGTAAAATGGAGGCCGAAGCGACAGTTATTTGTATCGGCTCTTTTTGGATATTAGGGTTTTGGATTTTCGTTGTTGTTGGTGAAGTGCGTTTTGTTTAAATTTCTAGCGTTCTCTGGAATCTGGAGGTATTAGTTTGGGTTTCAGAGTTTGCTGGAGGCTTGCCTTTATTCTCCTCTTCCTCACACATTTGCTTTTATATTTCCTTCCACGAGATTTCACATCTATGTTTATGTTCATTTTAACTAAAATAATTTCCAACTACAATTCAACTAGTTGATATTCAGGATTAAGATCGTTTTTTTAAACATTTTATTGCCGCTCTTGCTAGGGATTTTGGCTTCTGGCTCCTTTTTTTTCCCCTAATATTTTTTTTTTGTTTTAATTTCTTATTAATCTAGTGTTCTTAACGGATGGGGGTGCCGGGGGGGGGGGGGTGTTGTGCTCTTAACTTCAGGTTTCCGCTGGCGTGCAGCTGATTCTTTGTAAGCTATGGTAACGTCGAAGGAGGGAAAAAGTAGTTTCTTTTGTTTCCCCTCCCCCTCTCAAATTTCTACACTTCCTTCCATTTGTTGGGTTTGGGGCTTCTGTTTTATTAAACTATATACGGCGGGTTAAAGTTTGAGTTAGGGATTTGGAGCCAACTGGAGATGGACTTGAATTTATATAGGTGGTTTGGTTTGTGGTGATTTGGACAGGAAGGAGCTATTGGTGGTTTTGATCGGTGGTTTCCAGAGTTGTTGTAGTTTTGGATCTCTATAACTGAAGAATTTAATTGGAATATTTTGTATTTCCTCGATATGAGTCCAGACAGCAGCAGGAGTCCTCCACGAGCTAGGCGGTTCCGCAGTGGCGAGCGTGCATCTTACCGCGATGCTCCCTATCGAAGGGATCGCCGTAGTTACAGGTCCGTAAATCTTATCAATGTCTTTCTAACCTTTATTGCTATTTTTCCCTTTGTGATAATGTGATATTGTTGCACGGGTTCCCCTTGCTAGACTCTGATTATTGGGTCTTATCATTTGGTCCTTTTCTTCCCCGTTCTGGCTTGCTTTCGCTTGGTTAAGTGATGAATGATAAGAAACCATTAGTTGTTTACACCTGGATCATGAGGTCAAGTGAGATTGAAATTCATTTTCAATCATGATATTTATTTATGTTGATTTTTTCAACTGCTGTTTCTTAGAGTATTTATCTTCTTAATCAAGATAATAATTCATTTTCAGTGAATACTTGTATTGAATTTAGACAATGTCCATTATTTGAAATTGCACCAAATAAATGCTTTAGTTTATCGTTAAAAGCACAGCAAAATTATAAGGTTCACATTATTTCACCTGAAACAAAATGTTTGATAAGTGTTTTTAGAACATTATTGTATCATTTCCTTGGTTTTGGACTGGCATTTCAGTAAACTGGATTGGATTTTAAATCTTTATCTTGTTTCCATATATTTCGCAAGAGTACAGAATGGTGCTTAGTCTACTAAGACCTATCCTTTATTTACTATAGTTATTCAATTCCTTTGTTGAATACTAGTCCATTGAATCACATTTTTTTCTTAATTTCAAGTTCTCTTTTCTCTCTTCTTACATGTTCAATTTTTCTCCTTAACTTTGTCATTTTTCTTTTTACTTTTCTGCTATTTTTTCTTTCTTTCCCTTTGCATTTTTTAATACCAAATTTCTGCAATCCTTTCTAACTAGTAAAATAGTCATCCTCACTGGCTTTTTCTATTTACTTAAGACACCATTAATTTCTATTTGAGCTCTTCTTCATCCATTTATAAATTCTTTTTTGTACTTGTTTTTATTTGATTATTTAATCTCTTTATGTTCTGCCCAGCTTGCTCTGTTGGGAAAACCAAAGGCAGATTTCAAACTAATAAATTGAGGGCTTTGTGGCCTGTTTCTAGCTTGTTTAGAGCCCATTTCAGCCACTTCATTATCTATTCTTTGGGTGGTCTTACATCTCTTCTTGAGGTGTTCATGCTTTAATAATTGATTTCTAATGACCTTTACGGAAGTGGCAAGTCATATTTCCTTTGAATGAAAGAAAGGGCCATAGTATTGAAGACATGTCAGCCAATCTCTCTGTCTCTGTCTCTCTCTCTCTCTCTCTCTCTCTCTCTCTCCAGCTAAAAGGTACCCCCTAACACTAAGATGTCTTTTTTGTGGAAACATATATTTATATGCTTCTGGAGTTAACAATTATACTTTAGTTTTTTAATGACATTTGAGTATCTCATTTTTTTTTTCAAATCAATATTTAATGCCTATAGAAGCAGCCCATTCTTAAAACACACTATTTTGACTAGCATGTGCAGAATCTATTGGCATTCAAGAGGTTCATTATTTGTCCTTTGGAAACTGTGGAAACTTAAGTATTATTGCTCCACCTAATATTTTTAAATGTTGTGAGATTATAGAGATGTTGCAGGCTGCATTTAGTTTTAGACTGTTTCCAGAACATTATGTGAAGTTTCACATGCCTCAGTGGAAGAATGCATCTATGTCTAACCATAGGAAGTGCAAATATTTCAACTGTTCCACATTCACAACTGTTCTTCATTCAAGGTTCTAATACTAATTATTACATACTTCAACAATATGCCTTATTTCCTATAACCATTGGAACTTGGAAGGTGTTTAAGTTTTTGGACCATAATGAAGAAGTAAATTTCAAAAGTGAAGTGAAACCCGAAGTGTTAGTAGGGGTGCAACTTGGGCGGGCTCATGTTGGGGTATTGTAAATATTTGAATGGGCCTGGCCTGGAATCACAGGCCCAATGCAGTGTAGAATCTTCAAATCGGGTATCTGATTTGCACCCTATGTGTTAGTCACTTATTCATTGGTCATGTTGCTTCTATTTGCTTCCCTGGATTCACCAGTCTTTCAATTCTATTGGTGTTAAAATATTACAGAATATATATTAAAGTGAGGTGAAAAATCATGTGCTTGTCTCATATAGGAGACACCTGGTTCATTGCTTACATATTTGTTAGTGTTAAACATGGAATGGAGGTAACTGAGTCCTATAGCCATAGTAATTATTAATGTAGAAGTAGGTGGGTGAGAAATGCACATGAGGTTGCCTCTCCCAAGTGCCTTTTTTTCCTGTAAAAGGTGCTGTATAATATTCTTTATTTTTTATTTTGTGAGTTTGCAATGGTATAATGGACATTGTTATATTAATAGTTGCTTTCTATTGTTTTCTTGTTTGTCATGGTTTGATCAACAAACAAGTCAGCTAATGCTATCTTCTGCTCTTGGAGACTTAAGATTGTACTTCTTATTGTGAATATGTTGATTGTCTATGTTTTCATATCAAGTTCACACTTGATGAAGGTTACTGTTCTTTATTTGTAAAAGATGATTTCTGTTTACTACAGAAACTAGGGGATTAGCTTAGGGTTTATTATTTTCACATAAAAAAAATCCATTGCCTTGGTGGCATAGTTGTCAAGGCGGTTGCCTAGGCGACAAGGTGTCCTTTGAGGCTCGCCTCGCCTAATCGCCAATCAGTTTTTTACTTCTTACTATAAAATACTTTTTGGTTCATTCTTTTTTGAGATTATAATTATAAAATACACATTACTAAACTAAAATAATCATTTTGTGTGTTTATATTACTAATTTTCTTTTATTGTTTTCTTATTTATTAGGGTTTAATCAACACAAACATTGCTAAATGCTGTATTGAACCCTCAAAGACTTCAAAACCTGAACCAATAAGAAAGAGAGAACTTAAAATTTTATCTAGTCAGCACATTTTATTCTTCCATATATTCTTCTACTTCTTCTTCTTCTTCTTCTTCATATAGTCAGCACATTTTGTTCTTCTTTTCCTATAACAAAAATAAGGGTTCATCCCCTATATTTTTTTTAATTTTATTTTCAACATAAAGAATCCATTGCCTAGACGACAAGGCACCCCATGTCGCCTAGCCTTGCCTTGGTGCCTTGAAAACTATTCTTGGTGGGTCGCTAGGTGCTTTTCTGTAGTTTAGTGCTTTGACAAATATGCTTGTATCAAAAAGGGGTGGCTGGTGGTCTTCTTCTTCTTTTTTGAGAGAAGATAGACGAACAAATTGCCTACTCTTCTAACCACTTAATAGTATTCTGTATTCTCAAAGTCTCCTTCAATGATTAAATTCAAAATGCCTAGGTCTTTAGCAATGTGGATAACAGTGAGTGCAACCAAAACCTCTGCCTTAGTATAGTACTACAGCCAGCAGTCCCAGTTGTCCCACTGAAGTCCCAACAAATATTACCATTCTTTTCTCTGATCACGTCTCCAATTCCATCTATTCCTGGATTACCTTGGGGCATTTCTATCAAAATTAAAGTCATCACCCCTTCCTTTTGTGCATTTGGTCCCAGAGGGATGGTTAGGAGTGTGGTGGAGGAGAATAAAAAAATTAATCACATTCCTATGCAGATCATTTACAGAAATACCTTTAAAGAGCTGAAGCTGGTGCTCCACAAGTTACAACCGTTAGTAATGCGGGAGAATAAGTCTTACTGAGATCTGGCATTGTTGTCAAAGATGTGATTATTTATCACTTCCCAAATGCCCCACATCACCATTTGAATAACTCTTTGCTAATAGATCTTACCTCTCCTGTTAATACCTCTACCATGCCACTGCCAGGGTAGGTCCACAATATGCTCCAGAGCAACCCAACTGTAACATGTAATGTTGAGAAAATGGTGTCAGATTTTTTTTTGTTTTTTGACAATGGAGAAGAATATGATCAGAAGATTCGTCATTGTGGAGGCATTAAATGCAAGTCAAAGTTCAAAGTATCTTTACACCTTGATATGGAACAAAGGGGTGTATTGGTACATTGAACCTTGTGCCCACCTCTTTTTTTTTTTTTTTCAAAAATAGGTCATGGGGATGGGGTAGGTCTTAGGCCCATCGACCCCCTCAAATAGGTCAAATACCAAAAGCATTTTTATATATCATATTGGTGACCCAACAATATGATGAATCGGCCGATACATAACCAGTGATTTAAAAGGTGCGCCTAGGCGCACAGGTGAGGTGCATTTTAGGGTATGCGCCTTGCCTAGGTCCTAGGCGCAGCCCTTTCAAAAGGCACACACCTGGTGCGCCTAATGCACTTTGCGCCTCAGGCGTGGCACAAAGGCGACTCATTAAAATTATAAATTTTTTCTTAAATAACAATTAAACTTATAAATTCATTATTTTTTTTTTGTGTGAGAACTAAGATTTAACACCTAACGTGGACTTCTTTGGGCTTGTCTTGAGGGGCATGGCACAAAGGCGGCTCGTAGAATCAGGAATGTAATATGTTTTACATTACATTAGCTACTTGAAGTATGCAATTGAGTGAAAAAAGAGATTAGAGGTTTTACATGCTTGAAAATGTTTTATATGTTTGATTTTAATTTTTAAATTCTCATTTGAATATGCTTTACATCTAATGTTTATTTATTAATATTATGTTTAATATTTTTTGTTTCTTTGATTTTTTTGGCATTTTTTAATTTTCTGACAATTTTCTTGTTTTTTTAGCATTTTTTTTAGTTTTTGCACCTTGCTTCAAAAAGGCGTGTGCCTCACTTTGCGCCTTGTGCCTCGGGTGCAAATTGACCTCTGCACCTTGCGCTTTTAAAACACTGTACATAACAAAATTTCGAACCTTGATGCAAGTCTAAATGGAGAGACAATTTGCCAATGTTCTTCTGGAGAAGGTCACAAGTATTTATTCTCTTCAAGCAGGCTTCAAAAAAACTATGGGAGAAATGTGGGATTACCATATATTCTTAGAATGAAAGGAGGTATTTTGCTCACCTGCAATCAAAGCCTTGAAAAGATATGGATGGGAACATACCAGCAGGTGGACTTGAATGAGGGGCTAATGGCCTCTCTTAAACTCTTTGCTGGAAAAGAAAGGTTTATAAATTGCAATCCTCCTCCCCTTTCATGTGAGGGGAAACCTTTTGGTCAGACTGGAAACTGCTTTTACACCAAAAATACCAACTTGTGTTAGTATATGTTCCATTTGGCATATCTGTTGTGGCCCATCCCTTGCTCTTCTAGATACCCTATAACAGGTCATTTCTATTTATTGGGGCTGTAGATGATGGTGTTTTCTGCACTTGACTAAACTATCTTAGTCTACTTTTCCTCACTTTGTCACTTATCGGGGGTACTCCTAGTTTCTTATCTAATTTCTATCTTTTTTTTTGTTTTCCTATTTATCCATCTGAACATTTCCAGTTTTGTCATTCTCATTTTTTGACATATGACATTACAATTGGCTGCATATGATATTACAATTACTGGCCTTGTAGCTGCTTTTTAAAACTTTCTTTCTAGCTTAAGTATTATTTTCCCATCACATAGGACTTTGGATGCCTCCCTGCATTTTTGCTTTAAGTGTTGCACGTCTAATCCATGGCTAGAAAATCATCAGGGTTTGAGTTGTTGCTGTGATTGAAAAGGCATGTCTTGGCGCACAGGCGTTGCACTTTTCAAGGCTTGCACCACACCTAGCTTTAGAAAGGCACACCCTTGGTTCACTTTGCTAATGTTGTCCGTTTCAGTCTTCCTAATAGAAGACAATTTTTTGTTAAAATAAGGAACTAAGTAAATTATAAAACCAAATTTTTAAGTAGGGACTAAGGCATAGTTTTCAAGGCGCCAAGGCGAGGCTAGGCGACCATGGGGTACTCAGGCGCCTAGCCACATAGCCCTCGCCTAGGCGATGGAATTTAAAACTAAGGTTTCCGATGAATTTCTACCCTTTTGAACTAATTTCTTTTTTTTTTTTTTGGATTTATGTATTCTGCACTTACTTTTGTGCATGGAACTTGAAAGAACTGAAGGGCCAGAGCCCCTATTTTAGATCAACAAGGAACAAATACTAAAATAAAAGAAGAAAATGGAAAAGAAAAGTAGGGGCCGGAGCCCCTGTTCTAGACCCAGAAAATCTGGTGAAAAAATATTAAAATAAAAGAAGAAAAAAAGGGACGGAGCCCCTGTCTCAGAAACCAATAATGAGAACAAACAAAAGCTGAAAAAATGAAGAAATTAAGAAAAAAAGAAGAGGGCGGAGCCCCTGTTTTAGACCCAGAAAAGCTAGTGAAGAAAAATTTTAAATAAAAGAAGGGGTGGAGCCCCTGTTTCAGACACCAATAATGAGAAAAAAAAAGCTGAAAACATGCAGGAAAATTTAAGAACAAAAGAAGGGGGCAGAGCCCCTGTTTTAGTCCAATAAAATGATTCAAAAAACTTGGAGAAAAGATACAAAAAGGAAGAGGAGAAAATGGGGCGTGACCACTGTTTTAAACCAGGAAACAGAGAACAAAACTAAGAAGAAGAAGAAGGAGAAGGATTAACTCACCTTGACTTTCGAGGACCGTGGGAACGATGGAGGCTGTTGTTCTCTCATCTTCGTCAGTTCGATATTTCAGTTCTATTGTCAATGTGAAACCCTCGAAGATTAACTTTGTTTTTACTTTCCTCAATACAAAAGCATGATAACATGCAATAGGTTCTATTATAATTAACTAAAAACAACCAATAAAATATTATATATTTTTATTTTTTATTTAATAAATATTTATATAAGCATGCACCTAACATAATTGGCGTTTGGGCAAGGCGTTCTTTGAAAAGTGCCTAGTCGCCTAGGCGGGCCTTGACAACTATGGACTAGGGATTAAGAATTTAAGACCCTAATATGGACTTGTTTGGGCTTGCCTCAAGGGGCTTCGTAAAAAGTGGTTCGTAAATTAGAGCAATGCATTTACGGAGTAAATAAAGAGCTTGAAATTCCGCATGCTTAAATTGTTGAATGCTTGAATATCTTTGTATGTGATATTTGGTATTGTTTTTACGCTTTCACTATGCATATGATTTATGTTATATTTTTGCATTACAATTATGTATTTTTATGTATGTTTATGTGTTTTTACATTAGGTATGTGTTATGTTTAAGTATGTATTTTTTAATTAGTAATATTTATATTTTTTTTTCATTTTGGCTTTTTCCTATTTTAATTAATATTATTTTTAAACTCCAATATTCATAATGTTCTTTTTTCCCAATTGCTCACTTCCTGAGTGAGCAATATTTTACTAAGACCACATTGGTTCTCAATGGGTGCTGTTATTGTGATTTTTAATTTAGATTTATCAGTAGCTTTTGAGTTTTACTTCTTGATCAGTGACCCTATCAATTTTCTTTTATAACTGATGTGTATAAATTGAAAATTGTCTAAAGATTATTATTTTTATTTATTTCCTTATGTATCCAACACTAGAACATTGCCATTTTGGCTGTGTTATTTAAGTATGATGGGAATCTTTCGGTGGCTACTTCATCTTTGAGTTTTAGGTAGGCTGATGCCATTATTTTTCTCATCAGGCAAGATTATCTATGCAAGAACTGTAAACGACCTGGACATTATGCCAGAGATTGTCCTAACGTGGCTGTCTGCAACAATTGTGGACTTCCTGGGTAAGATGGGCTTCTTTACTGGTATTTAAGATAATGCTGATTTATGAAGTTGACAAAATTTTACTACCATTTAAAAGGTGTTTTAGCAGTTGGCATTGATCATAGAATATGTCCCGTAGATACAATGCATTTGCATTTTTTGACAATAAAGTTCATCTGTTTATGCCTCGTCTTTTTCTCACAAAAAGTTTGAGAAAAGGTAATAGTATTAAAGATAAAATTACCCCCACCCCACTCTGCACGGCTAGAAACTGTGGATACACTATATCCATGCATCTCTTTTTTGAATTCCACTTATTTTCTCACGGAAAAAATAAATAACTCAATTTTCTTCTCTCCAGCTGAATAGAGCATATAATTTTTATTACAAAAAACTGTTTTCCCCAGCGTCTGAGCAATTTGCAACCAAAATTTTTGGTTGATTCACGTTTTTGTCTCATCCCTTGTAAAAAAAATACTAAGAGCCTAGATGGATTGATTCATGTTTCCGTTTTTGAAGCCTACACTTACTGGCCATACCATATTTCCTTTGAGAAAATTCTGTGGCATTTGATACTTTGCATAAGCATGGAGTGCATTATAACTGCACATTCCATAGTATCGTCTCTTTCATTGCTCCGAAGTACAGTTAGATCAGCATAATGGACGATGCAGTGCATTGAAAAAACTTGTATTTTGACTATTAAGCATACCATCTATTGGGTGTTATACAACATTTGATTAGTAATTTCTACCTTAATAAGATTACCCTTGCTTTCCATAGATTGGCTAATCCAGCTGCTGCATATTTTCTTTTTCCACTTCCAATGCAAAGTGTGCTAAATTTCATGGTGACAATTCGTTAACTTAGTACGACAAACATCGATCTATGCCTTTCTCTGCAGAAGTAAACTAACGTGTATTTTTTGTTGAATGCCTTCTCTTATTAGTCACATTGCCTCTGACTGTAACTCAGCAACCATGTGTTGGAACTGCAAGGAGCCTGGACATGTTGCAAGCCAGTGCAACAACGATCCAATCTGTCATGTGTGTGGCAAAACAGGTCACCTGGCTCGTGAGTGCTCTGGTTCAGGCTTACCTCCTTATGACCCAAGACTCTGCAACAATTGCTACAAGCCAGGCCATATTGCTGCTGACTGCACCAATGAGAAGGCCTGCAACAACTGTCGCAAGACTGGTCACCTGGCCCGTGAATGCCCTAATGAACCTGTCTGCAATATCTGCAATGTGTCGGGTCATGTTGCCCGTCAGTGTCCCAAGTCTGGCCTAGCATCGGAGATAGCTGGTGGACCTTTCCGTGACATATTCTGCCGCAACTGCGGCCAACCAGGTCACATTAGTCGTGATTGTGTCTCGATTGTCATCTGCCAGAATTGTGGTGGCCGCGGTCACCATGCATTCGAGTGCCCCTCGGGTCGAATGGGACTACGCAGATACTGAGAGGGGAATATATTGCAGGTAGTAGGTGGAGTTATTCATTGGAAGTTTTTGGTATGTTGCAATTCTGGAAGGTACTTGTTCTCATTTGAATATGACGTGCATTAGAAAGTTTTTTGCCATTTTTTTTCTTTGTACTTGGATTCTCTTCAACTCTTCACAGCCTGAGATCTTTCTGTTAGTGTTTTCTTGATAGCAATCTAGAATCGCATCCTTTTCCTTGGGGGCTGTGGCTCGCCAACTTATCGTTTAATAGCAGTGGATGAGTTTCATGTGGCGAGTGCTTTGAATGCATGAAAAAATAGCATGCCCAAGACTGGCAGTTCTCATTCTTGGATGAGTGGTGAACTAGGAAAGTTTAGGTTACCACTTAGAACTTGGAACTGAAGGCCATAACATTACATTATGGAGAAAGGCCATTCTCATCTTGACCGATCCACGTCCTACCATAGTGCCCGGAGAACCAGGCTGGCTTAACTTACTAAGCTAAGCGCGAAGGAATTTTTCGTTGATTGCACGAGCTAGCCAGCATGCGAATAAACAAGCGGGAAAAGTACAGGCATACCAGTATAATGGAAAACGTGAGCAGCAAGAAAGCCGGATGCAAGAAGCGAAAAAACTACAATGTGCTAACATTCACTCCGGCTTTCGAGCCTACTTGATTGAGCGTTAGCGCGGTGTGGTCGCGCAGCCGTTCGTTAGCGCCGTGCTAGCGTTCAATCCGTTGCTTGTTGCTAGCGCGCTAATCGAGCAGTGCCGCTACAAGCTCCGGCAGCAAGTTCAGGCACCTCAGCGCTCAGTCCGTTGCTTGTTTCGAGATTTGACTTACGCCCTTTATTACTATTAGTAAGCTTGTTTGTTTTATAACATATCAATAAAGGCGAAAGGTTGACTGGAGCAAGGGGTGAGCGATTTTATATCAAATCAATAAAGGCTTTTCTTTGTTTGATTGATCGTTTGTAATAAGTGTTCTCTCTGCCGCGCCCAACTGCCATTCATCATGCTTATAACAGCCACTCTAGTGTCAATGGGTGGGCTATGCATGTATTTTTGTATGGGAGATTGTCAATGACATTATTGTAATATTGTAGTATGTTTTTTTTATATTTTTGATGTTTTTTAATGTCACTCCTCCAAAAGTTTAACGTACTCTTTGATGGGGGGTAGGTAGTCGAATGAGTTCATAAGCGTGTAAAGGTTAAGCACGAGATCCCCTCGACACTGTATTGTGTGTTTGTGCTTACCATTGATTAATGTAATACAAGTTACATTTTGTTTAATCCGTGTGCATTTTTGTTGCCTTTTGTGTGTTGTTGCTTGTATTCATAGGCTTTCTTGACCCCATCGAGTGCCGCATTGGGCCTCGTTGATTAACCCCATGACAGTTGGTATCAGAGCAGGAGCTCCTACACACACTCTGGACCTTGTCTTCATCCCTACATCAACACAATGAAAAGCAACCGTGGCATTGCCGATGACACACCACATGGGCGGCTTCAAGCCCACGACACTGATGAAGCTCCACTTGACAAACCTACCAAGACACAAGCTCCAAAGGGCCGTACAACTAAAGCTAGCAAGCACGACAAATCAGTTGACCAACTAGCTACCGTGGACATGCGCCTCCTACGTTGCGATGTGACAGTGGGAGAAACCCGAGATCGGGTTGATGAACTCCACTTCAACCTAAAGACGATTGAGAATGCAGTGGTGGAACTAGAAGGACGTTTCAATGGCGCCTTCAGAGACATGCACACCACCATACAGAATTCGGGAGCTGGGCCTTCCCAAAGCAACCTACAGGGCTTGCTAGACAGATTTCAAGTGCAATTGGATGAGATGAGAGATGAGATGACTCTCCTAAAGAGGGTGGTGGCCAACACACCTAGCACTCCCTCCACCCTAGCTTCCATGAACATCAAGATCCAAGAGCCAACACCTTACTCGGGTGCTCGGGATGCTAGGGAGCTTGACAACTTCTTGTGGCAATTGGAGCAACATTTCTCCGCCACTGGCATCATCGACAACCAAACTCAGGTACATACAACTGCTATGTATTTGACTGGTATCACAATGCTATGGTGGCGTAGGTGTTACCAAGACATTGAACGTGAAACCCGCACCATCAACACTTGGGTAGGATTCAAGCGTGAGATCAAGCGTCAGTTCTACCTAGAAAATGTGGAGTACGTGATGCGCTGAAGAATGAAGAATCTCAGACATCAAGAATTACTACATGACTATGTCAAGGAGTTTTCGGCCTTGACGCTGGAGATCTCTGACATGTTGGACAAGGATCTCCTGTTCAATTTCATGGACGGTCTCAAGCCATGGGTTGAGCTCAAACTGCAGCGATGTGGGGTTGAGGACCCCGCCACTGCCATGGCCGTAGCTGAGCAGCTTGTTGATCTGAGAACACCTAAGGAAGATGGGCAAAGACCATCTAGCACGTACCACGACTTTGAGTGGGGGAGATCAACAATCAACCTCTACAAATGAGAAGCTAGTGCCTGCGGACAAGCCCTACAATTACCAATGAGGGAAGAAGCCACAAGGAGGCCCAAGCCATCAAGGCCACCAAGCCACTAGGAGACCTCCTCCTGCACCTTGTTACCTTTGCAATGGGAAGCATTGGACGAGTGACAGTCCAACCCGAAAGAAAATAACTGCCCTCATCGCCAAACTCAGCGATAGTGAAGAGAGCGATGAGGAGAAACCCACAGCGGCGCCAAGAGTAGGCGCCCTCCAACTCATCAACGCCATGGTAAAAAAAGAGGCCACATCCAAGCGACCCACCAAAGCCCACAAGGGGCTGAATTATGTAGACATCACCCTTGGCGGGAGGCCGACCCAAGCCTTGGTGGACACTGGGGCCACCCACAACTTCATTTCGCTTGCGGAAGCAAAGCGACTCGGCTTGACCACCACCAAACAAATTGGGTGGGTCAAGGCGGTCAACTCCGGGGCCAAAGCAATAGAGGGCATGGCTTGTGGAGTAGAACTCCAAGTTGGACCATGGAAATGACCATCAATCTATATGTGGTTCCCTTGGATGATTTTCAGATTGTTCTTGGAGTGGAGTTCCTCAAGCAGGCGGAAGCAGCACTTATGCCACACATCAACAGCTTGTTTATTCTGGACGAACACTCCCCTTGCATGGTTCCTGTCTCATTAGCCTTGCAGATACTTGGGAAGCAGCTTTCGGCCTTACAGTTGTACCAAGAAACTAGCAACCATGAAGACAACGCCGCGTCAACAAGGAAGAACCCCTGTCAAGTACCTCACATCAACACTGGAACTGGTTGGGAAGTCATCACTAGGAAGAAGTCACCCCCAAGACAATTCCATTTCCAGTGCCAACGCCAATGCCAACGCCCATGTTAGCACTAACATCGGCATCAGCATCAGCTTCAACACCAACCACATCAGTGGAAGTCAACTTCACAGCAGAAGCCGCAAGCGCCTGCAACTGATGGGCCCAACAAAAAACCCAAGGCCGTGTCAAACCTTGCCCACATCTACTACCACAACCAACGGGGAGAGCGAGTGTCACCCAAGCCATTTAGGGACCACCTTTACATCATCCCTCAGGCTAAATCCAGTAGTAGCCTTGTGAGTCAACCTTGGGGAAAAATAAATGGGAACCAACACACTAACAATCCAAAATATCATTTTGACCTAGCCCTGGCCACAAACCTTCCAAACACCAAGATAGAGCAACCAAAATCCTACCTTGAAGTAGCCGGGCAAGGACTTACCATAGAGACTAGCCATAGGTTTTCCCGCCATCCATAACACATTGAAGACTTCCACCCATCATCATGCCTGGGCCTTGGAAGAGATAAACTTCTTGGAGCAGCTGAAGAACCTTCCTTCATGAACAACAGATCGGAGCCTCAAGCAAAAGCTAGTCTTCGAGGACGAAGACTGAATTGAGTGGGGGAGACTGTAACAAGTGTTCTCTCTGCTGCGCCCAAGTGTCATCCATCATGCCTATAACAACCACTCCAGTGTCCAAGTGTGTGCCATGGGTGGGCTATGCATGTACTTTTGTATGGGAGATTGCCAATGACACTATTGTAATATTGTAGTATGCTTTTTCACATTTTTGATGTTTCTTAATGTCACTCCCCCAAAAGCTTAACGTAGTCTTTGAGGGAGGTAGATAGTCGAGTGAGTTCATAAGCGTGTAAAGGTTAAGCACGAGATCCCCTCAACACTGTACTGTGTGCTTGTGCTTACCATTGATTAATGCAATACAAGTTACCTTTTGTCTAATCTGTGTGCATTCTTGTTGCCTTTTGTGTGTTGTTGCTTGCATTCGTAGGCTTTCTCGACCCGATTGAGCACCGCACGGGGCCTCATCGATCAACCCCGTGACACGTTGGCGCTTTAGTTTGATTGCAGGAGCGAGAAAGGGCAAGGCATCACAATGACACCTGTGCCCTCAACAACCCACTTAATGACTCTCATCTTGTCTTTCAGTTCGTCCAGCCGTCTTTTAGCTTCGACCAAAACCTTCTTCGGGTCCGCCTGAGGCGGCCTGGCCTCTTTTGCTAATTGGTTTGCTTCTTTATTGAGCTTTCGCGAGAGGAGCTGCCCCTATCTCTATCTAGACCTGTTCATGGGCCGGGTGGCCCGATGGGCCGGCCCATCCCAGCCCAGCCCGGCCCCCTGACGGGCTTGAATATGTTTATAGGCCCGCGGGCTTAAACTCGGGTCAAAAAGCTCGGTCCACAATAAATTCGAGTCGGGCTCGGGTTTTGTCAAAATAGCCCGGCCCAACCCGACTTAAAATTAGACTTTAAATGGGTTATGTGATTATGTCCATTTGAATATTTTTTTTGAAAAAAAACCCATTTGTAGGCCCATTGTTCATTTAAATAGGAAAAAAAAATCATTTGAATTTTTAATTCTAATTTGAATAGGGAAAATTGTAATTTTTTTTATTAGGTCGGGCTTCGAACTCGGGCTCGGGCTTTTTATCAGGGCTGGGCTCGGTCTCGGGCCTAACGTATTTCCATTAACGATGAGTAAAAATCCGACCCGAGCCCGGCCCGGCCCAGCCCATGAACAGGTCTATCTCTATCTAAAGGGGGCCCAGTCTGTTTCGATTCCTTTTTGAGAAATCTTCGGATGTCTTTTTGATTAGATTGAGGAGCCTTCTTTCTGCCCTGCCGTGTATCCTATGTCATCCAATGGAGTTCCTTATTCATGCGGACTCTTTCAATCTACAAGAGTAGCCCGGGAGAGATGGCTTGTTTACATATAGAAAACCGGCTACAACACCCATAAGCTAGAAGTGGCTAGAACTAGGGGCAGACCAAAAATAAGACTTGGGAGTAACTGTGGTAGTTGCAAGAGATGATTTTGGTGTTCATATTTTGACAATGGATTCCAACAGAACTTAAATGAAGAGGGTATATTGGGTGGAAGTAATAAAAAATTATTTAAGCATCCAGATCCCATGTGGGTTGACCGCATTGAACTAAAATATACCCTCTAGGCCTGTACAAGTTTGGTAACCTGTTGTGAATGACATATGATCATGAGTATGGGTAAAACAGTATTTACATTCAACATTTTTTTTAATTGAAAAGAGTGGAATTAAAATGGTAACCTGCAGTGTCTCCCAAAACAGCCCAGGCAAACAGCCAAAGCGACCTCATTAAAATGGTAAGAACGGTTGAGTTATGATTTCATAGGCTCGTAGCTGGAGTTGGTAAATAAAACCCAAAAGCTTAATTATTCCCTGTTCTTTTGCCCCTTGTACCCTGGCCATAGCATACCTTGTGTAAAGTGTGAACCAAAACTGGGTTGGAAGAAAACAGGTGATCCTTACCTGTTTGATAAAACGTTTGAATGTGGTCAGTTGATAAATCCCCTCCCTTTGCCTGGCTTAGTGGCGTTTCTTGGGCATCACTTCCGTAATCTCTTGTAAAGCTTGATGAGGTGTTGATGGGTTGTTACGCACACGCATGCTATGACACGACCCAAGACTTGGTCCTCACTTTCCATCCCTGGGAGTTATTTTCACATGATAAACAAGGAATCTAGATTGCGAAGATTTCCTTATCTTTAACTAGAGTTCCCTTTTCAACAAATTACCACCATGTTTAGTTTCCTTCTTTATGCATTCTTTGATCTGGATTAGAAAATCTTTTATCTGTAACGAGTTCATATCGACCACGGTGAGAGATTCTATACTTTTTACAAACCACGGATGAGTAAGCTGAGCATCATTTGAACTTGTTGGTTTTTATGTAGCAATCTGTTACGAACGAGAGATGATAGGAACCGACCAAATGAATGAATGGTTGCCGTTGTCTCTTGCCTTGCACCGCCATCTACAGTTTTTGCTCTGGACCTCCTCTACAAGCTCTGGAGATGCCAAATTTCTGTCAAGTCATCGTCTTGGAGAATTTAGATAAAAGTTTACGAGCAAAGCAAATGCGATCCATCTTCTATCTTTGAATATTCTCTTCTTAGTTATTTCGTGGCTGTGGCTTCATTCTTTAAAATTTTAAATTGGGATTTACAGGGTCGGTGTCCATGGTAAATGATCACCCTGTTTCTTCAGATATTTTCTTCTTAGTTCTTTAGTAGCTGTGACTTCATTCTTTAAAATTTTAAATTAGGATTTGCAGGGTTGGTGTCTCAAAGTAAAAGATGCCCCTGTTTCACGTTTTTACAAAGGGGGGTATAAGTGTTTTTTCATTCAAACTGTTTAAAATATTTGTAAGAAGGTATATTTAAATCTATTTGAAAAACTCATAATACTTTGAAGTTAAATTATTAAGGCCAAGTTTAGGATTTTTTATTTAAATCTATTTGAGAAACTCATAATACTTTGACATCCAATTTTTCAAGTGTTTATTAAGAAAACACTTATTTAATATTGGATATTTAACGGTTTTTTTTTAATAAGCAATTATTTCTTATTGGACATTTAAAAAGAAGAATAAATTGGCGTTCATGAAAAAAAAAATGAGTACCAGAGTTGGAGCCATGTTCGTTGTTCGGTTGAAGAAGAGAAAAAAAAAAAAAAAATAGAAGGGCTTCTAACCGATAGAGGCAACTTTTTGTCTTAAATATCAATAAAAATAATATTTTGTATATAATAATTAAAAATAAAATAACTTTTTTTTTTTAAATATCGGATAATGACATTGTTGCTCGTCTTCTTCCTCTATCTCTACATCTGTATTCATGCAAACTAAAGTTGAAGAGGCTGACGTTTCCATGTTTTAATGGGGTCGCAAGGAAAAATTAATGCTTGTAAACAACGACTGATGCAACTCTTATCAGGTGGGATCCATGTTTCCAACTTTGTCTTTTAGCTTGTTGCATGGTTTGCAATACTTGATGTTTTACCGGCATTTTTTCTTTTTTCCTGAGTGAGGACGTCAATGGTTGGACTTAGCTAAAATCCACTCATTATATGTTTGCCAAATTGACAAACGGCACGATTGATGAAGAGAAAAGTTGTTATGCGAAGATCGAGAGTCGAGACTTACTGGAACTGCTGTCTCTAGCGCTGGATGGAGTAGAGGCGGTCACTGCCGATGCAGAATTGGCAACATCTGAAATCATTACTTTTATCCGAAATGCTATCAATGCGTCCATCTGTTTCTTCAACATGTTCATTTCCTTCATCACCTCCTCCACCTTATCCCAGTTGAAGACATTCACCTTGTTGATTTGTCATCCAGTCTTCTGAAGTAGACGAGCAACAGTGGGAATTCGTCATCCCTCCCCTTATCCCTGTAGAAGGTATTCATCATATCCCTGTAGAAGATACTAGAACACCACGAATCAACGTTTTAAAAAACGATTTGGAATTGTTCTGAGCACCAGTTTCTATGTCAATGGCTTGATCGTTCGGTTTGAATTGATAACCCGTTCTGATAGCAAAATAAAAAATGAAATAGTCAAAACTGTTGAACGGGGTTATAGGTTGACGGTTCAATCCCCTGGGTCAAGGTTTGTTGATTTTTTTAATGGTTTTCAACAAGATTCTAGGTTTTGGATAAAACAAAACTGATTGCTTGAATGATTCCTGAGCCCAACGGTCCAACTGTCCGGATCAATGATGGTTCAAAAATGTTGCTATGAATTAGATCATTAAATTCTTCTTTGCACAGGGAATCGTTTCTTTGTTAGTGGAGGAAGACGAGCATAAGTGTGGAGTGCCCTTATTTGATATTAAAAAAAAGTTATCATATTCTAATTATTATATAAAAATTGTTATTTTTAATGATATTAAGAGCAAAAAGTTGTCCTTGTCGGTTAGAGATTACCTCAATGCACAAGCTTCTAGTTTGAACTTGGAGTAGTGCTGCCACTACTATAAAGTCTAAAAAGAAAAGTAGAGAAGAAATCTTCACCAACAGGGGAAGCCTTATGTTCTTTGAGTAAAGTAAGGGACAATTTGGGCATTTTGAAATAAAACCAGGGAGTGTTTTGGAAGTAAAATTTCGAACAAGTGCTTATTGTATAAGGACTTAATTTGAGCTAATTTCCCAAATGCCAATATGTGCTTATTGGTGTGGTTCCGGTTCAAAATAAATGCTTTCAAATAAGCACTTTTTAACATGGTTGTCAAAACCAGACTGGACTGGATGGTGGGACCAGAAAAACCAGGAACCGGTCATCCATTTTTCCCCAAAACCATTGTTTTTGGTCAGCAAACCGCTAAACCATCCGATTAACCATTCGAACCGTTCAAACAATTTTGACCATTTTTCAGTTTTTTTAATTTTTTTGTCAGAACAGACTGGCCGTTTGGATCAAACAGTCAGACCGTTCGAACCAGTAACCGGACCCCTGACCATTTCGGTTTTAAAAACCATGCTTTTTAAACATTCCCAAACTTGACTTAAACCTCAGGATATGTTTCTAGTCTTTTGTCCTTTTCCAAACTTTGTTCTGATTCTTCGAGCGATGCAAGCTCTAACGAATTCAAGCATGCTTCTGGCAACTCTGTATTACTTGCTACATAACTAATCACAGGTGAATACACTAATGTTCCATTATCACATAACCAATCACAAGTGAATATACTGATGTTCCATATACTGGTATGTTCACTTGTGATTGGTTTCGTAGCAAGTGATACACCAGTGCTAGCAACCGATTCCGAACCCATTATTTGTTCTTAATTTCTAACCTTCTCTCGATGGAGAATTATGATACTTCAATGGACATTTTTGTCAATACAGCTATGAGAAGGAAAATGCACCAAGAACGCTTAGTAGTAGAAAATCAGATTTGTTCTTCAGGAGATTGCCGCCACAAATTGGAAACATCACTCCATAAATGACAACAAAAGATTGCAAAATCGAAAGTAACTTGAGGGAATTAGAATATCTTATTAATAAAACAAGTTCCAACACTCTTATCAAATATGATCTGACATCGCACATCTCACTATAATATTGGGATTCATCATAAAAGGAATCCGGATCTCCTGTCCACACAAACTCTGTCTACATTTATTACAGTCACAAATGGAGAACATCTCATCCTCTACATAGTATTATGCAAGAGAGATGTTCCCAAGATGGACTCCTTCTGGGCGCACTCTCAAAGTTAACACAGAAGGCAGTTTCTCTAACGGCAAAAGTGGTTTTGGTTTTTTTGGTCTTTTCTTTTGGGTAGCTGTGCTTTGTGTAAAGTTGTTATCCCTCTTTTAGATGAACTCTTAGCCATTAAACAGTATTGTTTGGCAGCTGTTAGGCGCTGAGTTTTCAGAACTTAATTGTAGAGAGTGATAATCAGACAGTGGTTAAAGTTTTACAATCAAGGTCTTTTGGACAACACCCCCAAATTCGGAGTTTGCTTACTGATATTTACGGTCTTCTTCCAGCTGGTACTCTCTTCAGCTTTATACGCAGAGAAGCTAATGCATCAGAGCTTCAGTAGATCATCCCCTTATGCTGCGTTTGGAAATGATGCAAATAGAGTGTAAATTTCAGTTTAGTATAAATTTGTATTATGGTTTATTTTTGCCTGTGTTTGGTAACATTATTTATATTTTGACAAATGGCATATTAATGCATATTTACATTGATAATAAGATATAAAAGTATATCAATAAGAAAATGTAAATTTGCATTCAAAGGTTTTAGATAAAAAAAATATATATATGCTTTATTGAAATTCATATTTGCATTCATTACCGCTAAAAGCCTGTTTGATAGAAAGTAAATTTGTCGATGCAAATTTAACCTGATTTTACAATTTATATGAACCATTTTAGACTCTATATATTTACATTCACACTTATTTGCATCACTTTCAAACACATACTTAGGATGTTCTCTTTCTGTTAGTTTTGCTGTTATTTGTTTCTTTGTTTTCTGTTATTTGTTTGATTTAAAAAAATAAATAAATAAATCATGTAGGGTGTTTGAATGTGTTTTATTGGCAGGAGATTTAGTGTGAGGAGCGCTTAGTGAGCAGCAGAGATCCGGGGACGGCGATGGATGCATTATTGAGTGGTCAAATGGACGGTAGCACCGTGTGTCCACTTTCTTCAGGATAGGTATTTTTGTCATTTCAACCATAACCAAGTTCACTTTATCCAAAATGCATTAACACGTGTTAATTTTGTTCCACCTGTCTTTGGCATCCAAAAAGCATTAATAACACGTCTCCCTCCCTACTCTTTCAGCTTTCCTCATGAAATTTGAAGCCTCCCAGGAGAATCAATTCATGCTCTTTGAGGACACCATCAAATACAGCTCTGCTCGGTCGATTTTTTTTTTTTTTTTTTCTTTTGTTGTCTTGTATAACTAAAGCAGGAAAGCGGAGATCTCAAACGCTTTTAGGGTTTTGGATTTCTTGACTTTCCTTGCAAAGTTTGCCTAGGGCCTCTGAATTTCGCCTGCGGGAGCTTATGAGAAGGGACATGGACATGGCTATCTCTCCCGCCTGTCTGAGTAGAATCTAAGATTAAATTCAGAAGTCTAATTTTGTTTTCAAATGTTTTTCTCTTAGTGGTTCCACAAGAATGTCACAAGCTTCCGAGGCTCGGAGCTCCGCTTATCAAACTGCACTCGCCCAAGAAATCGAGAAAAAACTCCAACGGGTGACGCCTCCATTCATTTTGCAATAAATCGTATGTGTGTCACAGTAATCAGGAAGTCAGTTATGTCCATGATTCATTAATTGATTTGTTTTCGTGTGAATTCATTACTGTTAAACAGTTTTGATGACACTTCGCAATCTATGTGTTGATTATGTGTTTATATTTCATGGATTTGAGTTAATTCGGGATTTAGAAAGGCGCACTCTAGTGAATTAGAACGGCAGGAGGTAGATTAATGTTCCATTAAATCTTTGCAGGCACTAGCTTCTCAATCCCAGAGACTTAATTTGTTGCAGGAACTGTTTGCTGACATAGCTTTAGAAGTCGACATCCGTGCCCGAGGTGAGTGTTCATTGTGGAATGTCATTCTTCTGTCTGTTATTGTATGGACCTCTTTTATTTTATTTTATTTTATTTTTTGGGAAATTTGCACTTCTGTTTGCCCAACTTTTTTTAGTTAAAAAAACTGTTTTTTTAGTTGTTTTCCATGAGCGTCAGGTTGTATGGCTATTATTTAGCGTGATATATTACTTCTTTTAGGCAGTGTGATATACTACCGACTGTGCCATAGTTGTCAATGCGACGCCAATGCGATGATAAGGCACTTCTTTAAGGGCCCCTATGTGCCTCGACTTACTGCTTATACAGGCGGTATATTAATTCTAGGTGTAACGCAACTTATCCATATCATTTATATTGCATAAATAAAGATAAAAGGGTATTGAACAACATTAAAAAACAAAATTTAAAGGGGTAAAATGAGTGTAGAATCCCCTACCATTATTAAATTTCTGATATGAACTGATTTACATTACATTACCTGAGTCCTCAAAGTACTGCAACCTTTGTGCCTCTAATGCAGATCTCACAGAACTTCTATGATCTGATACGGGTAGAAGCCCTAGTTGCCTGCAGTTATAACATCTATTCTGAGATGCAATAGTGATGAGTCTCTTGCATGTGTATCACACATGTAATGGACTCAAATTGTTAAACAATGAAATTGGTAAAAGAGAACTGTACTCCTATTTGTATTATTCCTAATTATGTATTACAAAAAGAACCCAACTGCGTTTAAATAGATGATTATTTGGGCCGTAAACCAAAAGAAATATGGAAACTACAACTAACCACATATCTCATTCATTTTATTACAATGTGTAGCATCCTATAAGATAAATTCATATAATTTATATGCTTATAGCCACTGGTGATTTTTTCTCCACCATCTTAACTTGTAATTCATACTACAATTTAAATCTAGATTTTAGAGTTCATGGATGGTTAGGGCTATGTTTCAATGGTATGTTTTTCTCCACCATATTAATTTGTAATTCATACTACAATTTAAATCTAGATTTTAGAGCTCATGGATAGTTAGGGTTATGTTTCAACGGTAGATTCTAATAACATGTTAGAGTCACCTCTATTCTGTATAGGCTTTAATTTTGATGTTCTGCTTTCTAAAACAGATATAATTATAAGCAAAGATGATGATGGAGTTTCTTCAGCAGAGGATGTTAACCATCTTTGCTTTTACAATGTTCTCGCTGATCATTATGTTATAGTGCCTGAGAATGGAAAACCCATCCTTGATTTGATTGTCCAGCTGTGGAGCCAGTCTTTTGCGTCTAATATCTTTGCCCTCCTTTTCCACAAGTGGGTATGTATTCTTAATTTTATTGAAAAATTTATATACATATTTTCACTAGTGAACCCTTCTTCCATAATGTATGTTCTGATATTTATAATACATATACTCTCTATAGTGTCTATATTTCTTAACTGACATTGACTAATGTAGACATGTGTCCCTTTGAAAAGTCAGTGTGTGGTAAGATGGACAGTTTGAATTACTCACATAGATGAGTTACTGCTGGTTTGAAGAGTAACACAAGTAAGACATGTTGTCCTGGCATATGAGAGATTGACATTCCATGTAACACTACATAAGATGTTTATTGTTATTACTATTTATATGAGCCGACTCCGTGGCAATGAAAATCTACATATAATCCTTCTATTCTATTTTAAGCTTAGAATCCATTGTGGCATTTCAACAAATTGAGAAGTTTAAAGGCCACTCTGTTTTGCAGTTATTTGAGGTTCAACCTGAAAATTCAGAAGTTCTCCTCCGTTATTCATCAGCCCTTGTTCAAGGTGCTACAAATGTATTCTAGTATGGAGATTAGAGATATGGGTATCAATTGTTGAATAACCACTAATAAATGTGAAGGTTTCTGGTTTCTTCAAATATAAATTCTGAAGTATTAGGAATAATTATTCATGTGCTTCTTTGTTGTTGTTTTTATTTATTTATTTATTTATTTTTTGGTGCTCTGTATGTTGCTGAAGGGTGTATGCTTACCAGTCCAAATTTTCTTGTTTTCTTTTTTGGACACATTTCTGCAATGTCACTTGTTCATAAACCTGAAAATGTTCCATATATAACTAAATGTTCATTGGCAGGATTGACATCCAAACAAATACAAGGCGTTTCTTGTCTTTGTTTCATGTAAAACATCTTGTACCATAAATTTCATTGCTCAAGCTTTATTTCTTTCTGTCTTTCTATGATTCAAGTGCATCATGACCAAATATATAATTGTCTGCAATCTCTTCCTTCTTTACTACCCAGTATCTTCTTGAGGAGGTTGCATTGGTACCGGCACGCTTGAATAAAATCGCCTTGCAGGTAAAACACAGTTGTGTCATGCAGAGCTTTCTTGCAATAATAATTTGATATTTGTGGTGTCTGAGATTCCATTGTTTGCTAACCCAATTTGTTTTGAAGCCTTGTTTTGTCGAAATTGCCTATTTGTTTTTTAGTGCTACAAGTGCATTGAAGTGCTCATTTTCACTTACTTTCAGGCCCAGAGAGACTTGTATCTTCTGCTTTCCAGATTCATATTCTTTTACAATTTAGGTGTGTCCTTATGAGTTAACAATAGTGTTTACTGATCTAATTTATCTACCTCATTAATTGTCTTGTCTTCTTGTGGCACGTAGTTGACAAGCTCGAAACTTTGTTAAAGCAATTTCCTGTTTTTCCAAATGCTTTTTTGGTTGGCGGTCCTGCAGACATTTTTGTTATTTAGTTAACAGATTAGGTAATACCTAAAATAATATCTTGAAAATGTGGCCCATTTAATCATTTTGTGAAACCAATTAATATAGTCAACTAATTTTCTTGTGTTCTATGTTGTTATGTTTTTTATTTTTTTTCCATGTTCAAAAGTTGAAAGTTGAACCAGTACTGCTTCATTACCTCTCTCACATGAAAGCCCTCGAAGGTATATTATTGTTTTCACTTCAGTCGCTCACTCGTGCATGTTGTGAAGTTATAAGATGTTTAAGATTGCCTGCATTTTATGTTTGGGTAGACTATTAGTTGGTTGGTTAATTTCTCTAGGTTTGGAGCTGAGGATGACAAGAAGTACAAGATTGAAAGCCTGCCTGTATAGTTTCACATCCCCTGGTGGTCCAATGTATCCCAACAAGAGCTGTTCGTCATGCAGCATGGGATACACTTGATTTGCTTTTCCCTGTAAGTAACTATTTTATCAATTCTGCTTAGCAGATTAGAGAATAGTAGAAAGATAAATATCTATACAATTTATTTTAGAATGAAATACAAGACTCAAGAGATGGGATCGTCTGCTTACTTCCCAGAGGCCACCACATGTTTTTTCAGTCATGGAAATTGTTTTCATATGTAAATGTGGATCCCTATATATCAGGCATTATCAGTTCCTGGCAAAAAAATTTCTGGCATATCCACCATCACATGCCTCTCACCAAGGTCTCATATTTTATTAGGGCTGTTAACGGGTATGTTGGTTCTCATTCTGTGAGTTTATCCCGATTAATAATTGGATCACTTCTGGTTCTTGCCTGTTCTGAACCAATTATCCAGTTAATAATATAAAGGTTTCCTAATTTTCTTGTAATTTTTATTATATTTTATGTCTAAAAGGGTCAATTTGATTGAGAATATATAAGATAACTTTGGTCAAAGATATTTGATTTATTTACATATAAATAATCTACTATTTTACTGTCATTTTTATTAAAGCTATATTATCAAAAATGGAAGTTTTAAGTTGTTATTAACAAAGACAATTATGGATGTCAGTATTGTTAGTATAATTGGGACAGTTCTAGGTCTATGATTTTTTCCTGATTAACAATCAAGACTGGTAAACATGGTTTTTAAAACCGACCCGGAGACCGAATCGGTTAGGGGTCCGGTTACCGGGTCGAACGGTCCGAATGATCGGCCCGTTCTGACAAAAAAATAAAAAATGGTTAAAACCGTTCAAACGGTTAACTGCCCGGGTCAGCAGTTTGCTGATCAAAATCAACGGTTTTTTGAGAAATCCCGGTTTTGGGGAAGAACGGAACCGGTCACCTGACAGGTTCCCGGTTTTTCCCGGTCCAGTCCAGTTTGAAAACCTTGCTGGTAAACATTGTCCTGAACCAGACTCGACCTGTTGACAGCTCCATCTTAGGCTATGTTTGGTTTGAAGGAAAATGTAGGGAAAGGTAGGGAAACCTTTACAACCCTTGTATTGGTTTCCCTGTGTTTCCCTTCCTTTCCCTACCTTTTCCTTCAAACCAAACATAGCCTTATTGGTCACTTGCAGGAAAGTCATATTTCCATTTTTCATACTTTGGGAAGTTGTAAGAACCAGATTAGTGGCTTTTCCATCTGAGATTTCCTTCAAGCTGTTGGCACTCGTGGTTGCAGGTTGGACGATATCCTCGGCATCTGATAAGTCTGTTCTTCCGGCTGCTATATCCATGGTACTGGCCCTCTTCATGTTGGAGTTTTATAGTGTCTTGCATCAGGGCAGTGATAAACTCTATCCTGAGAATATTCTTTTCAAGTTGGAAGAATCTGAGAAAACCTAAACATCCCTAAATGTAGAGAATAGATCGGGTTTCAGCAATCTCCGAATTTAGGATGGCACTCCTTACAGAGTTCACTTGTCTTTTTACTTTCCTGTGAGAAGGTTACAACTGAAATCACTTACAAGTTACGAAAACATATTTTGGGTTGATTCATTGCCCTCAGTTGAGCTGCTTTAAATCACTTACATGTTGAGAATATTAACGAGCACAAAGCTCACTTAATGGCCATACTTGATTATTATCTTCTTTCGAGTCTCAAACTAGAAATTGTAGCTTGGTTTCGTCCTGGATCCGACATACTTGATGATATTCTCGATTTCTTTGGTTCGTATGAATCATTTGCCGTGGCTGAGGAGTTGGTAAATCAATGTTTTACATTGAACTGTGAAAGTGACTTGCTTTTTAAAAAACATGATGGGTGGAAGAGCTTAAAGTTTTTACATTGAAAATTTTATGCTTGATGATGTTTTACATTGATTATAGATGTAAAACTTCATTCCATTTAAACGAATGCATAATTGAACCATACAGCAGATTGATAGTGTGTGGAGCCATGGAGCTAATTGAGGAGCAAAACTGATAATGAGCATCTACATAACATTGATCAATGGAGTTTTTTTGTGTGTGCGATGCAACAGGCTAGGCCGTTGTTAAAAGATGTGATTACATTCATATTTTCATAACATAAACTATAAAGGACACGGAACTGGTTAAATAGCGCAATGTACGATTATTTTTTGAAGAAAATTTTCAAAACACAAAATTCAAGGGATTGGGAAATGGCAGGCACTTTTGGCCAATCAACACATTTGTGAGAAATATGTTGCAACATATGATTCTCATTTATAAATATCAAATTTGATATTTTAAATAAAATCAAAACTTTGTATTGATCAACTCAAAACAGTTTTAAAACATTAAATAGAAAAATCTCACGCAAATTTATACTGATCAACTCATCAACTGAAAACACAAGACAACACCTTACCAAAAACCTCTTTAGTTCAGGACTAGTGCTGGGTCAATCAATGCCAGTCATGTCATTTAAGTTACTCATGATAAATACGAGGACAACTAACACATGACACATCTAAAAGCACCAAATCACCAGCTCGAGTGGTGTAATTGCAAGTAGAACAATGAATACATGTTTGTTGGTAAGTTGTTCGGGTGAAGGGAGCTCCAACTTGATTTACATGAAGTCGACCAATATCACCTTTTACAGGATAATATAGTTTTCACCGAAAGAACCAAATCAAGAGTTGATTCATTGGCGTGCTAGCGAATTATCCTCCAATAAATTTTTTAGCTTTTAAGTTTTACCCTTTAGACACGGGGTAATCTACAAGGCTACAAACCTACAACTAAGATATAAGATACAAGTCCAGATCTGCACCGCACAGCAATCTCACAACACATCTAAACCACACATCGGGTACATCTACATACTCGTGTTATTATGGGAAGATGTTCCAAATACACGGGATGTGAATTCAAGATGAGATCACATCAGTAACCCCACAAATGCCCCCGCATTGGAGCATCTCCCTAAGTTGCCAGTGGGAGATGTTCCCAATACACGATTGGGATATGCTGTGGGGCGTTTGTGGGGAACGGATATGAATTGCTGTCAGATCGGTGTGGCAAATCCCGATTCCTAATATTAGGAGAATAAGTATTGAATTGTTTACCAAAAAGAGGAGCATCAGTAATTCAGACGACGTTCAAATCTCGTTATACTAAGTTCTAGGCTTATTTTTACCCTCAATCTTCAGTCGGTGTAAAGCAAGTCTAAGCAAGGTGTGACGTTGACAATGCCCGACCAAATTCCACTCCAGTGTACCTCCAAGACTCCAATAAAATTTAGCTCAATCTTAAACTGTGCTTCCATGCCAAGACACGCCATTGTGTTTAAGGTTAAAAGACTAATAGTCTAATACCACCCATATAATTTCAGGAATCAAGATCTAGCATTTCCCAAACCAATTAAAACAAAGAAACTACATTATTTACAGTGCATAAAAAAAATGCCAAATGGAACCTTTGAACAATGTTTCAGATATATAGAAATTTTCACCAAAAACTGATGGGCAGTAAAAAGAAATTGAAATAAAATATAACTACCTTCAACTGGCATCCCACCTGCGTAACAGCGCATGATGATGAAATGCCAAAGCTCCGCTACAACTCAATATGATGACCTTTTTTCTCCAAAAAAATGATAGGGAGAAAAAAGAAATTGACAAAAAAAACTACCTTCAACTGACATCCCACCTGCTTAACAACGCACGATTTAGTGTTGAAGTGTTAAAGCCCCGTTACAATTCAATTTGTTGACATTCTTTTCTCCATTGTTTCTATCACCTGAAGGGGAAAAATTTCCCTGGCACCGCTTGTGTAAACAAATAAAATGTTTTGAAGAAAAACAGCTAATAAGACAAAAGGAGAGATCACAGAAACAGTCTGCAGCTGTCTATTAACGCAAGTACCATGTCAAATTCAAACGAGCAATAAAAGGCCCTGGCTCCATAAACCAGACACAACAATCTCACTGTATTTTCCTCCTTGTAAGAGTAGCATGTTGGTAAAAGTATACAACCTTGAGCAACGACGTATTTATAATGTTATAGCAGAACTATGAAGCCAAAAAAGTTCACCTTCAATTTATTTGCATTGCTTCTGAATGGTACTTCTCTAAATCAGCATCAAGATCTTCTGCAGATATCTGCTCACCATGGTCTCTTCTCCGCCCACGGCCCCTTCCAAATCCACGACCACCACCACCTCGAGACCGTCCCATGGCTCCACTTCTTCCTTGTCCACTGTTGCATTATCATATGAAATTAAGAACTTGTACAAAAAGATTCTACCAGATATAACTACATCACAAGCACAAAAGACAGAAAAGATGGACTTGACCAAATTTAGCATGCAAGAACTTTTTCTTTGGTACTAATCCCCTAACCATATGCAAAGAAAAATGACAACGGAAAAAGAGAGATGAGTGCTCGAGGGCAGTATCTTTTAACTCCCATAACTGGAAGGATGGTCCAACAATCAAAAGCACTTTATAAATTTAAGTAGATGAGAAAACCCCTACACCCTAAGGGTATTTACTGTAGCAAATCAGCATAAAGCTTAAAACAGACACATTAGAACAGAATAACAAATTTTACAAGCAGAGATACTTTTTAAATCAGGAAGAAAATCATGAACAATTAATTCATGATACAACTAGTTTAAACTAAAAGCCTGGAACAGTACGGTTGTAATACAAATAGAGGTATATATTAGTAAAGAAAAAAGAAGTGCATCCATGCATCCACCAGTAGAAAGCTAAATATTATTATTAAGTTGATGTGCTAGAGTTAAGCTTAAAATAAACAATTGCATGCATATCATAGGACGGAAAATATACAAAGTACCAACTACCAAGCATCAAGCCCTGTTAGATATTTATTGGTAATTTGATACTTTCAAAGGTGCTTGCAAAATATAAGGAGAATAGTATTTACAAGGAAATCTAAATGCAGGAAGCAAATTTGAGAGTTATTAGGATGAAAAAGAAAAATGTCCGAACTCCAGCTATTTATCAAAAAAAATGTCGCTGAGATAAAAGAGCATACCTTCTGGGAACACCATTTGGATTTCCAAAGCCGCCATTTGCAGCTGGTAGAACAGCAACAGGCGTCGCAATATTTGTCCCTACAACCTCAATTTTCATTGGCTTCCCATCAAGCTGAACATTGTTATACCTCTTCACAGCAGCTAGAGCATCTGCCCGGCGTGAAAAGACAACTTCTGCCGTCCCCTAAGATAAGGAATCCCTTTTATCTATGGCTAAACACAAAGAATGCTCAAAGAGCTAGACAATGACAGATGTTGGCAGGTACCTTCGATCTTCCGCTCCTGTCATAATGGACTGTATATCGTTTCAGGTCACCAACCTCTGAAAAGAGCTCCTGCCCAGAGTTCCAAAGTACAAATTTAATAAAGCTTCACTATAACCATTCATATTTTTTGGAAATCACTAAAAACTTTAAGAGAGAATTACCCAACTAATTTAAAATGCTTGGAAAATGTAACATCTTCAAGATATTAATTTTATAGATAAATGAACTGGTAGATAAGACAAGAATGCACTGTATTGCATTTTCAACCACCTAAAATTGGATAAATAGCATAGAAAAAATTTAGAAAGGCATGCTTACAATACCAAAGTTCAGCATATCCATTTTAAGGCATACAAAACAATTAATTCCAACTTTGACCACCACAAGAATTTTCCAAAGAAGAATGTAAAATGAGGTGGCAACAATCAAGAGAATAATTAAAGGAAATACATGACCACACAAAGGTGCAGAACGCACAGTACATGCATGGAGAGGGGGAATAGGCAATGGCCCTATATCCAATATTTACATGATTTTTTAACAGTAATGAGAAAAATAGTCAAAGAAAAAATGGTAGGTGAAGCCCTTTGAAAACAAGAATAGCTCAATCAATGTCACCCAATAATAGAAAAGTAATAACCCAAAAAATATGATTCCAAAATAAACACAACTCCAAAGGTATGATCAATTGTTATAAAAGTGTGAAGCAAAAAGATATTCCAAGAGACTGATGCGCAAGGTGCAATGTGAGGCATGCACATGAATGAGGTGATACTCCACCTTATGCAAGAGTATGCAAATCTAGAGTCTGAAAGAAATAACAATGTTTCAATGAAAAGAAATCTAGCTCAACTGATTAGATCATCAGGTTATTAATACAAATGTACATTCAAGTCCTACGTATGGCTAAACTATTTCACTCTTAAACATCATAGCACAGCCTACAGTATGATAAACCACGCAATCAATATCAAATTCAAGGATAATTCATCAAAACACATACACAAGCCAGGTGAAGTGCACCTCAGTTTAGGCAAGAAAAAAAAAAGTCATTACCAAATATCAATCCCAGCCATGCGGAATTCAGGCAAGAAACACCTCACAAAATGAAACTCACCTATGAACCTAGGGATAACTCAGGCATGCCTTTTAAAACACTTGACTGCTCAACAATATAACTCCAACCTATCAATTGAGTCTCAAGCAAAAAAAAAAATCAGCTAGACATCAATCAAAAAAGATCGGCTATAGAAAATCCAATCTTTGAACCTTTTTTTTTATCAATGACACTTTCATTAAATCATTAGTAGAAGATTTACAGGAGGAAGACAAACACAACTATCTTCCAAGAGCCATAAAGCGCCTCATAAAAGGAAAAAAAGAAGAAAAAATGACGACACTAAAGTTACAGCTTAGCCCAAAACAGCGAATCCCTTTCTGCCCCTTGTTTAGCTAAACCGTCAGCTAGGGAATTAGCCGATCTTTTAACCCAACATGTCTTAACTTCCATCTCCCGCACCAGCCACATGAATCTCCTCCTCTCATTGTTGTACTTCCATAAATCATTTTGATCTTTAGTCAGCCACCCTATCACCACCTCTGAATCCCCTTCAATTGTGAGTTTCTTGATGTTCAGCTCCTCAGCTTTCCGGACTCCTTCCATAACTGCAAAGATCTCAGCTCTAAGGGAGTCACCCACTCCAATTGGGCCTGAGAACATGGCAGATATGACCCCATTTTCGTCCCTAAAAACACCTCCAATCCCCGATTGCCCCGGATTTCCCCTACTGCATCCATCAAAGTTTAACTTCAAGAATCCACTAGGTGGGGGAGTCCAAGCCACATTCATTATTGCATTGGTCTGTGTGCAATTTGCAATTTCACCCCACTTCCTCAACATGTCATCCACGGTGTTATCTGTGAATAGCTCCAAATATTTCAACCACTATACCGCCCTAATATGTATGATAGCCCTCAGATCTGTTGCTCCTCTTTGGGTTTCTGAGAATATCCTGGAGTTTCTTTCCTCCCACAATGTCCAACATACTGCAGCCTTTAGTCCTCTCCACATTATCCTTCCCCTTTTTATTCACCACCTGAAAAAGGTAGGGAAGAAAAGGCCTTACCAGTCTAATGGGGGATTCCAACTGCGTCCAAATAAGGAAGAAGCCCAATCCCAAATTGACCTCGCAAAGTGGCAAGACTCTAGCAGGTGAAAACCAGTCTCCCCATCCGCTTTACATAAAACACACCAATGAGGTGACAAGCAAGTATTGGGTCTCTTTTTTTGGAGTAGATCACCAATGTTGATTCTTTCCAGATAGGTTTCCCAACAAAAACTACAAAACCCTAGGAGGTATTGCTATGCACCAAACCTCACCAACAGGGAAAGGGGGGAAGGTAGGACCGGTGGACTGACTTAAGACTTTGAAGAACGAAGCACGAGAGAAGATGCCATTGGGGGTAGGTGTCCAAATTCTAGAATCTGCCCTAGTGGGGTCTAAGACAACGTTATCAAGAAGTACAATAAAGCTCGAAATATTGTCAAGCTTTGAGTCCCTCAATCCCTTCTTAGACCCAAGTTCCACCCAATCCCAAAAGTGGAAGAGGACGGGGTGATGAAAGATGAGATCGGCTCATTTTTCAAATTAGAAAGAGCATACAAAGAAAGAAATTGATCCTTTAAAGGGGCGCTCCCCATCCAGGTTTGTTCCCAAAATTTTATGGAGTTATCGGAATTCAAGTCATACCTGATATTAGGGGAAAAAACCGGTAGCAGGTCATGAATGGCTTTCTAAGGAGAATTGCCTGTGGTCCTAGCTCTGATTCTAGCGTCCCATCCATTGTGCTCCAGCCCATGTATACTTGCCACTATTCTAGCCCGTAGCTTCTCCTTCTCCATAGGGAACCTCCACAACCACTTCCCCAACAGAGTCATACTCCTTCTCCTGATACTCCCAAGCCCTACGCCACCACAAGACTTACTCCTACATACTATCTCCCAACTAACTCTGTGATCCCTCTTCTCCTCTCCTAGCTCCCACAGGAAATCTCTCATAAGCTTCTCTAATATGTTAGCAACCTTCACTAGGATTTTAAACACCGATAGGAAAAAGATGGGTAAGTTAGGAAGCATGGCCTTAATTAGTGTAATTCTCCCAGCGAGAGAGAGGTGGTTCTTTTTCCAGGATACCAGTCTTTTTTCAAACCTTTCCACCACCGGGTTCCAAAAGCTCTCTCTCATGGGATTATCACCTAATGGCAACCCTAAGTAATTCAAAGGCCACCCCGAACCTTCACACCCCAACACTTCAGCACTCTCCCTGAGCTCTCCCTCCTCCAAGTTCACCCCACTATACAACTTTTCCCAAGGTTAACCTTCAAGTTAGACATTTGCTCAAACAGTTGTATTACCAACTTCAAGTTCCTGATAAAGCTCACATTACCGCCTTCACAAAATAGGATCGTGTCATCAGCAAACTGTAAGTGAGTGAGGGGAGGGGGGTTTCCACCCTCCCAACTCTCCAGCCTCTAATAAACCCCCTAGAATCTGCTCTGTGAATCAATTTCCCCAAAACCTTCGCAATTAGAATGAACAAGAAACGGGACAGGAGGTCTCCTTGTCTTATACCCCTACTGGCTGGAAAGAAATCTACCACTAGCACTGAATAATGACAACTCCTGGCACAACCCATGATCCACTTGCACCATCTAGCCCCAAACCCAAACTTAGTCAAAACTCTCCTCAAGAAATCCCAGTCCACCAAGTCATAAGCCTTTTCCAAGTCCAACTTACAAACCACTCACTTCTTCTTATCCCTCTTAAAGTTCTCCACACTCTCATTAGCAATTAAAATCTTATCAGTAATTTGTCCTCCAATCTTTGAACCATCCAAACCAGATGTTCACCCTGACCTCCCAAGATCTAGTCTCTTGAATGTGATGTCTAGGAAAAAGTAGGAACTCACTATGAATATTGTTGTGCACAGTTGGAAAAGTCACCAGGAGTGCTAACTTGGGAGGGCTGAGGTTAAGCTTTTGTCACATTATCCATGGGCCCAGCCCCTAGCCCAATGCAGTGTAAAACCTTCAATTTGGGTATCAAAGTGGCAACCTTAAAAGCCACAACAATATAGTACCACCCTATCAATTGATTCAATTCAAGCTCTAGCAAAACAATCAGCTAGAGATCTATTAAAAAAAGGTATCAGCTATAGAATGTCTGACCTTTGGACCATCCAAACAAGATGTTAACTCTGACCTCCTAAGCTCTAGTCTCCTGAATGTAACGTCTAGTAATAAATAAGAACTTGTTATGAATAACTAGACTCAAGTCATATCAGAGCTCCAATCCATCCTACAATGTGCACAGTTATAAAAAGTCACCAGGAGTGCAACTTGGGATGGATCAAGTTGAAAGTTTTGTTAAATTTTGAATAGGCCCAGCCCCTAAATGCAGTGCAGAATCTTCAACTTGGGAATCTGAATTGCACCCCTAAAGGTCACAACAAAGCCAATCAATGGAAGCATCAACAAAAACATTTCCAAGAATAAAATGCAAGAATCCATTATGAAGAACCAAGTTTAGTGCAGAATCCACTCCGGCTCACCTGCCTCCACTTCAACAAGGCCCCCCCTTTCAACTAGTGCTATGCATCTTTGTTCTTCTTAGTATAAAAGATTTTTATTAAAAATAATCTTAAACGAGATCCATTGTGAAGAGATGATTGCACTTTCTGAAAATGAAACAATGCAGTCCTAGCGAAGCCCACACAAAATGAGCAAACAAGGACATTCAGAACCATAATCCTCGGACAACACTAATTACAATCATTTTATATATTCAGGTCCAGCGGGATTTAAAGGATAAAAAAATCCTGAAAGTACAGAGACAATAATGAGGGTAAGGGAAATGAAATCAGCTTATTCGTGAAATTATGACCAGTGTTACAAAAAATATATATAAAAAACAAAGATACTCACAAAGCTATCGACCTTCAAAATACCTTTCACTGATCATAAACTAACCTTGATGTCCTCGTTCGAGACGCCATACTCTAAGTTGGAGATGTAAAGCTTGGTGCCAGTTTCTATTGCAGAAGTTCGAGCCGCCTGCGCCGGATAAGCCGCCGCCTGATCTGTGAACATATCGTGCTGCCATGCTGAATCGGGAGCTTGAACCGGCTGCGTATACAACGATGAATACAAATCAAAACAGCTAAACGAGATCCAAAAGAAGACAGGCATGGAACCAAAACCCTAACCTTGTCCTCGACCACGGGAATCCAACAAACAAAAAAGACATGGAACAAATATGAAATACCCTAACTAACCTTTCCCGTCGAATAAGGCGCCGTTCGATTAGCACCGCGATTCGGGAATCGACGAGCTGGACCGGGGCCTGAACCTCTGCCTCTGCCTCTGAAATTACCCCCTCCAGATTTCTTGTTGTTTTTTATCAGATCCTCAAGAGTCATGTCCAAAGCACTGGACATCTTTGAAAAAACTTAAATTGGATGAACAGAGATGGAAACGAATAACCAGAGACGCACGGTGAAAAGAATTGAGCGTTTTGTTGATGATAAATGAGATCAACTTCTGAATAACGTTAGGGTTTTGGGGACAGGGGAGAGGAGGTAATTAGGGTTTTTGCATGGAGGGACAGGCAAGGAGGGTGCAGAAAAATATTTGGGGGAAAAACAGATCCAAAGAGCAGAAATAAATCCTAGGGATATTTATATATCATATAAATAGAAATAGATATCCACTTTTCAACAAATCGGGTGTCGTGGTGTAGTTGGTTATCACGTCAGTCTAACACACTGAAGGTCTCCGGTTCGAGTCCGAGCGATGCCAGTATTGATTCTGTTCATATTTTTCATTCATATACACTTTTTCTTTTTAAGAGGTTTTGTCTTGTTTTCCTACTCTTCTCTTATTAACTGTTTGTTCCGTGTGAAAAAATAAATGGAGTAACATTATATAACCTAAGAAAAGAAATGAAAAAGAAAAATAGAATAAGGTTTTGTTACTTTGGAATTGACAAAACATTTGGCTTTCAGTTTGACCTATCACATAATTAATGTGGCAAAGAATGTCCCCCACTTAATGAAAATTCTTATTTCTTTGAGCCAAAAAAAAAATAAAAATGAATTATTGATTGTCCTAACCTTGGAAAACTCATAGGATTTATTTTTTTAAATAAAAAGGAAAAAATAATCTGGGTAAGATAATGGAAATGGAAAAGGTTCTTGATGCTGGACGATCTCGGCACTCCTAGTTGGTCGGGACTTGGTTCCTAGCTGTGATGGACGGCACCTGAGAGGAAGAGGAAAGTGAAGGGTTCCCAAGGAGCTTTCCCGGCGGGAACACTCCGATAACTAAGTTAGAAATCTGAGGAAAACTCAAGGAAAACACAGAGAGTTAAGAATGCTGAAAATGCTAGCTTCAATACCTTTGCTTCGTGAGGGTCGGGGTCCTCTTATACCAGAGCTCAGTCATATCAGGCGTAACCGCCACTGCCTTTGTCGTTACTGCCAGGACTGAGGTGGCAGGCACAAGCTGTTGCTGCAGGGTACGGACCCGTCAGGCGTGCCATGCTTTTCAGAGACGACAGGCATGACACCGCCTGGCAAGAGATGTGGGCGCTGCCACCAAATCCGGCAGGTATGGATGTCAGGCGCATCTTCCCTGCAAGCTATCGAGCTACTTTGCACCGAACTGCCTGGGTTGGGTTGCCTTGTAACGAAGTGCCGAGGTATGCCGAGGTGCTCGCGCTAGGGGCGAGCCTTAAGCAAGTACGGACAGGAGTCTCGATGGTGCTGTCCCAAGGTGTTTCTCCCTCGGGGCACTTAGCCAAAAGCTGGGGTGCTCCCTTCTTAGGAAGGGAGAGCTTGAAGCCCCTTAGGAGGAGCTCGGGTCCCTTTGCATGGAGGGAGCTCGGGGTGCTCCACCCTCAAGCTTGGGGCGAGCTAGGCCTTGCCTCTCGACGAGTTGTCATACCCATCGAGTCATTTGGTCGGGCCTCAGTGAGCTTGCTACACCGAGTTGTGGCCAGGCTATCGCGCTGAGTTGTCACTTATGCCAGGTCATGTCCACGTGTCCCCGTGCTACGAGGTCAGGCCAAATCACCCTACATCAATTGCCCCCCACTCCCCGTGCTAGGGGTTCTGACCTAGCGTTGGGAGTCTGCGGTATGCCGGGTGGATTTGGCTTGGGGCCTAAGATTTCTTGTCCACCAGCTCATCAGTTGGACCGGTTCTCTGCTCAGCTCTACCAGGAGAAGCCCGGGTCACATACGGTCTACGCGCGGACGTCACACGACTTATGGACTTCGCGGACGTCAAAAAATGCGCTAAACCGATTTCACCTCGAAGGTCGCGCAGCTAGTTTTCATGAGGACCGTCAGATTGTTTCGATCTCAACCATTGATGCCCGCGTATAGTGGCTATAAATAGTGGGGGTCCTGACCATTTTCCTTTGCCACAAATCCTCAACCGTAGTCTTGAGATCGCGTCCAAAGCCTCCAGCTCAGGTCAGTTCTTCCCAGTCCGGTTCATCTTTCCTTAGTGAGTCACCCTAGCCCCTCTTCAGTTCCATTAGCTATGCCTTCCTTTGATAGTCAGCTAGATGAGCCCGAGGTGGGTACCTCGGCTCAGGGTGACCCTACTAGAGTCCAGTCCCCCGAGGCGCAAGAGGCTTCGGGTAACTTGGCGTCCACCTCTCACCGAGGTCGGATGCCGGACAGGTTCAGGCCCTCCACCATGACCCTGGAGAGGCTCTGCTACCTTATTCAGCAGTACAACCTGCCCGGGGAGTACACCTACAGTTTACCTGCGGGTAACTTCCCATGGGAGCACAACCCTGATGAGGTTGTAATCTTCCGGGAGCAGCTCATAACCGGGCTCCGCCTTCCCTTCCATATACTCATAGTGGAGGTCCTGAACCACTTTAATGTTACGATTGACCAACTTCACCCGAACTCGATCCATACCGTGGTCGGGACCATTTCCCTTTGCTACGAGTATGTCCTCCCCCTTGACTTGGACATATTCTTCTCCATCCTCACAATCAAGAAGAGCGCTTCATGTGTTATCCCCGAGCACAGGAGGGCCTATTACTTGTCCCCTCGCCCGGGCTTCAAGTTAATGCATAAGCTTCCAAGCAAGATCCCAGCCTAGAAGCAGGACTACTTCGTAGTCCGGAACCCTGTAGGGTGGCCCTTCCCTACTCACTAGAGGGCGGCCATCCAAGACCCCGGCGTCATCCTTGACAAGAAGACAAGGGAGACATTCCATTCGTGGGCTGAGATCGGGTGTAGTTACAAGGATTACATCACCGAGAGCAAGCTCATCCAGGTCGGCTTGAGCCTGGTTATGTAGTTAGTACCTTAGTTGTTCGGCTTGCACCTTCCTTTTCTTTTACTCGAGTACTAATGTCGAGCTCTGCTGCAGGTCCTATGGAGGCGGATAAGCTTAAGGGAGATAGACTCTTCAGGCACATGAAGGGGAGGAAGAAGCAGGCTGCTAAGAGAGCTCAGGTCGAGTCACCGCCAGCCCCCACTCCCGAGCCCAAGCTTCCACCAGCTCCATCTTCCGAGCCCGAGCTCCCTGGCGCTCCTCCGATCATTGACCTGGAGGAGTCCATACCACCTCGGGAGTCCGAGACCTTGACCGAGCCCGCTACGAGGCTAGTAGCTGAGCCCGAGGTTGCCACTAGGGCTGCTGACATAGCCGCTGAGGTCTCTGTCGAGCCCATTTGTACAACCGAGATGGCGGTCTCCAGCTTGGGGAGCCCGAATGGGGGCCGAAGTATCTTGGTCCTCCAGTGCGGCCTTTGGAAAAACAAAGGGGTCGTTTACTCCGAGGAAATTTCGGTATGGGCTGATATGCTCATCCCTGCTCAGCTCAAAGCTCGAGCTGCTACCCACACTATGGTGGTAAGTTCTCCTTTCTTTCTCCCTTTCTTTTATATGCATGTTTCTTCGGTACTAACCAACTTTCTTTATCAGGCGAAATCCACTGTGCACACCCTAGCTCTTCAATCCAAGAGGAACCTGAAGCGGGCTCTGACTGCCGAGGACTCGTCCCATGCAGCTCATACCGATCTGAGGGCAGTTCGCAAGCAGATCTACCAGTTGGAGAGCGGCGCCAGAGCCTAGAGGGACGTTATTGCGGCGCTAACAGCGGAGAAGGACGAACTAGCATGCGAGAAGGACGTGCTAAGGGGCGAGGTGGAGGCCCTCAAGGCGGAGTTGGCACGCGAGAATAGTGCATTGAGGGAAGAGATGGACACCCTCAGGGCAGAGGCGGAAGGCCTTAAGGAGAATAAGAAGGCCCTCCTGAACGAGGTGGAGTTCCTCAAGGCTGACATCGAGGAGAAGACTGAGATATTTACTCAAGCCATAGAGGAGACGAAGATCAAGAATGTTGCGGAGTATATCCAGTCTGACAAATTCAATGTCGTTCTTGGGGAGGCCTACCGCAAGGGGTTCAAGCACAGCAGGTGGCTGATAAGGCACACGTACCCCGAGCTTGACACGAGCCCCATCACCACCTCGTGAATCACAAATGAGATAGCTCATCAAGCCACATAGGATCCAAATTCAGAGGAGGAGGACGATGACGAAGAAGCGGATACCCCTGATCAGCATGAAGCTCCTGAGGAGGTCTCGCGCGGAGATGAAGAGTCCCCGAAGTGATTGTCTTTGTATTCTGAGCCTACGAGCTCAGTCTTTGTTGTTTTTTTTTTTTGTCTAGCTCATTGTACAAAAGTTACTTGTTAATGAAATTGTTCTTTCTTTTCCAAGTGTTGTTTTATCCGAGCTATCATGGTTGAGTGTGCGGAGTGATTGTCATAGCAAGGCATATGACCAAACTGTCTTGTGGCGTACATCTAGGTGATTGACATAGTAAGGCATATGCCTGAACTACCTTTTGGTTGTATGCTGAGGTGAGCTAAGCGTTACAAAATCTACTGGTCTGCTTACGCCCTTGATACATTATGTACTATGGCGCTGAGCTCCTTGGTCAGATCGGTGTTTTAGCCCCTTGGCCAGGGAGGAGTGGCTTCAGCCACCCTTAGAATTCGTTTGTCACGGGGGCGGCTAGGTTATTATGTCGGAGTCTGTTAGTTCGGCATTTTGGCCCTTAAGCCCTGAGAGTGACTCGTGGTATGCTCTTGGAATTCGCCCATGGCATAGAGGCGACTGGGTTTTATTGCGCTGAGGTTTTTGTTAGCTCGGCATTTTGGCCCTTGAGCCCTGAGAGCGACACGTGGTCTACTCAGTTATTTATAGGTAATACTGCCTTAGGTTGATAATATTCCATGCCCGAGGTACTTGTTTCCCTTCCAAAGTTTTGAGCTCGTATGTTCCTTCCCCGACTACTCGCTTTACTCGGTAGGGTCCTTCCTAATTTAGACCGAGCTTACCAACACCAGGCTCAGGCACCATAACCTTACGGAGAACCATGTCGCAAATGCAGAGAGTCCGCTTTTTGACCCTGGTGTTATAGTACCGAGCTACCCTCTGCTGGTAGGTCGCGGTCCTGATGTATGCGAAGTCCCGTACTTTGTCAAGTAAGTCGAGGTTGGTACATAGCTCATCTTCATTTGCCTTGTCATCATACGCTTCTAGTCTCAGCGAGGGAACTCCAATCTCGGCTAGAATGACTGCTTTGGTGCCGTAGGTGAGGTTAAAGGGGGTTTCTCCTGTGGCAGCCTTTTTCGTGGTACGATAGGCCCATAATAAACTGGGCAGCTCGTCTGCCCATATCCCTTAGCTAGGTCCAAGCGCGCCTTTAGTCCATGGAGAATAGCTCGGTTCGTGACTTTTGTCTAACCATTTGCCTGAGGGTGCACCACTGAGGTGAAGTTCTGCTGAATTCCCATGTCTTGGCACCAGTTTTGAAATTTGATGTTTTCAAACTATTTGCCATTGTCGGAGATCAGTACCCGAGGTAATCCGAAATGACACACTATGTTCTTCCAAAAAAAGTTCTGCACATTTCTGGGTTGTGATTGTTGCGAGGGGTTCAGCCTCGACCCACTTCGTGAAATAGTCAACTGCCACCACTAGGAACCTCCTTTGCCCTGTCGCTGGTGGGAATGGCCCGAGTAAGTCAATCCTCTATTGTGTAAATGGCCACGGGATAGTGAGGTATTTTAGGTCAGCGACAGGCCGGTGGTGGATGTTGGCGTGCTTCTGACACTTGTCGCATTTTTTGACGAGCTTGGTTACATCTGCCTTCATCGTTGGCCAATAATACCCCTGTCATAGTGCTTTCTGAGCGAGGGCTCTGCCCCCCAAGTGTCCACTGCACAGGCTCTCATGAGTATCACGGAGGATGAGCTCGGCTTCAGAGGGTCGCAAACAGCTCAGGTAGGGGAGCGTGTAGGATATTCGGTACAACCGTCAGTCTATCATGTCGTATTTGGCTGCCTAACGCTCTCCCCTCCTGGCAACATTACAATCTGCGGGGAGGGTCCCATGTAGTAGGAATCTCGTGAGCGGATCAATCCAGCTCGACTCTGCTTGAACAACGAGAGCGACCTCCTCTGCCCCCTTGAGAATGCTAGGCCGAGGCAAATTCTCTATATACACAGTCCTCATAGTGTTATCACCAGTGTTGGCTAACTGGGATAGGGCATTGGCCCCTGCGTTCTCTGATATCAGGATTTGCTAGATGAAGTGTAACCAGAAGTTGAGCAGAACCCCTCTTACTTTGGATAAGTATGCTACCATGGTTGGCTCGCGAGCTTCGTACTCACCCATAACTTGATTGACCACGAGCTAGGAATCGCTGCATACAACAATGTGTTTGGCTTTCACTTCCTTTGCCAGATCTAGCCTGGCTAGTAGCGCCTCGTACTCTGCTTCGTTGTTGGATGTTGCGAACTCAAAGCGTAGTGCGTACTCCAGTTTCACACCACTTGGCCCGTACAGAACGATCCTAGCTCCGATGCCCTACCGGTTTGACGAGCCATCTACGTGAAGGATCCAGGGTTCCTCGTCCCAGTTCGCGCTTGGCCTAACTAGGAGAGAGGTCGCACTGGTTGCTACTTCATGGCGCTCGAGCTCAACTAGCCCAGGAACCCCGGGCTCACCCGCACTGGGGGCCTCATGTTCCATTGGCCTGGGGACTTCGGAGCTAAAGGTGCATTCTACGGCGAAATCTGCTAAGGCTTGGGCCTTGATAGCAGTTCATGGCTTATACTAGAGTTCGTATTCGCTGAGCTCGATGGCCCACTTTGTCAGCCTTCCCGAGACATCGGGCTTGAGCAATACTTGCCTCAGAGGTTTGTCTCTGCTCCCTGCAACACTTTACTAACATAATAGACGGTTCGCTGGACCCAATCTACTTCTCTTATTAGTACCGAGCTGACCACCTCGTCACTTGCCGAGAGGTATAGCTCTAAAACATCACCCTCTTCGGGTCAGGTTAAGACTGGGACGTTGGCGAGGTGCCTTTTGAGCTCGTCGAACGCGAGCTGACACTCTTCAGTCCATAGTAGTTCACTATTATGATGGTAATCTCATGCAACTATGATGGAAATAACAAATGAGAACCAAATAATATATCAAACAAAGTAAAAAAAAACAAAAACAAAACAAAGAATTGGACAGATTTCTCATGGATGATCGAATATGGCTCTAGGGCTCGCAACATCACACCAATAAAATCCACTGTTGTCAAAGGCCTGCAAGGAGAATATTATGATGGCCAGCTAATACATAATCATAAAATCTGGAGGAAATGATGAATCGATTCTCATGTTTCAACAACTAAGTAACAAACAACAGAGACAATATATATAATCTAAAAACTGTTTGGTAGTTTTCATATCTAACATTTCAACCTGTTTCATAATTCTACAAGAAGTTCCACAAGGCTCAAACATGTTTGGCAATATAATAACAACTAATTTGTTCTTATAACTTGGTTGGAATGGAATTTGAAACCATCATTATACAAGTTTCTTGAATCTCTAGGGGCCAAGGTTTTTAATTATATGTAACTGAATTCAGAAATGTATGAAATTTAAGAATTGAAATGGGTAGTGGTCGGAATGTGTAAAGTGAACAAAGTTGGGAAATGGGCGGAATGTGTAAAGCTGGAATTACTTTGATTACTGGATGTTGATCAAATACAAAAGCCCGCCATTGCTAATATATGTTAAAGGTCAACCAGTGCAGGACCAGAGATGGAAACTTCGCAATTCTTTGTCATTTTCATTGAGCTTGAGACCAAAAGAACGCCAGTTTACATGATATGCAACAGGTGCAACTCTTTGAAATGCTGATGGGTACTCACCTAGTCATCTTGTCCCTACAGTGTGGTATTCAAGAATTGCAGATAGGCGAGCCCTCAAATAACTGAATAAGAATCAGATCTTAGCTTATAGTTCTTTGCATGGAAAAAAAGTAAGGGGAATAAGAAGACTTACTGTGGACTTAGTAGAATCCTCTTCCAAGAATCGCAAAAAATTGATTTAGCATACTGATTTGCGATTTGAAAACTGTAAAGGTATGGGGTTCTCTCCACGAATCCACTTCATTTAATGCTGTGTTTGGTTTGAAGGAAAAAGCAGGGAAAGGAAGGGAAAGGTAGGAAAACCTATGTAAAGATTGTAAACGTTTCTTTATCTTTCCCTTCCTTTCCCTACTTTTTCCTTCAAACCAAACACATCCTTAGTGTATGCTTATCCCATTTGAAGTTTGAAGTTTTGTTTGTCAGAAAAAAAAGTTTCTTCTTCTTGTTATCAATTATATTGTTGATCTTGTAAAAAAAAATATTAATCCTGTGTAGGATGTGATGTTTGGTGGCACCGGACCGTCACATTGGCAATCGAGTGGGCCATGGTGGATGATGAAGGAAGATTTGGCCCGACCTCACAGTTATTCGACACATGGCAGAAACAACAGCTCGACAAAAGGGCCAAGCCTAGGCGTGAACAAGGGGACACCAGCGGACCGAACTCCCTACGGGGGGCCCGTACTCACCCTTGGCCCAAAACCAGAGTAATCCGAACTGGCCAACCTTATAACAGCTCGGGATATACCTCGCTGAAACCTTGTAACAGCTCGGGATATACCTCGCCGAGCTGGCCAACCTTGTAACAGTTCGGGATTCACCTCGCCGAACTGACAAACCTTGTAACAGCTCGGGATATACCTCGCCGAGCTGGCCAACCTTCTAACAGTTCGGGATTCACCTCGCCGAACTGGCCAACCTTGTAACAGCTCGGGATATTCCTCACCGAGCTGGCCAACCTTGTAACAGTTCGGGATTCACCTCGCTGAACTGACTTGCCCTATAGATACCTCCGAACTCAAGACTTCGCCGCGCTCACCACTCCGCATCACCTTCTGGGCACCAAAACCAAACAAGTCGTACCATGCCTGACACTAAGGAAGTCTGTGCCTGAGGGCACCGCACCTGACTGACTTGGGATCTGACGCTTGGCGGCCGCACTTTAAACGGCTACCTGCCACCGCCACTGACACTGCCATCTCCAGTTAGAGAGACGGTTAGGCAGTGACGGTTCTGTCCCAGCAGAAAGGACGACGGCCGAATTGACAAGCGCAAGGGTAATCGTACCCGACCTGACAAGGGCCTCGGAACGAGTACGCGAAGTGATTATAAGAGCCCCCTGCCCCCCAACAAAGAAAGTATGCAAACTTTGCGCTATCTGGTATTATCTTGCTTTTGAAGGATTCAAACTTGAGCTTCGGAGCCGCTACACCGGGTTCCCCCCCAGAGCTTCCTCATCTCCTCCGTTTCAAGTTCCCTGCTACCCAGTTCAGAAGCAAGGTCGTTGACAGCTAAGACCGGCCGGATCGCGCTCCATCAATTGGCGCCGTCTGTGGGAAAGCTTCAAAAAGCCTCCCTCCAAATTTCGATAACCCCTTTTCTTCAAAAAACCCAACACTCATGGCCTCCTCCAGCAACGCCGGACATGGCACGGAGACAAACACCACCGGGGAACAACTTCAAGTCCCCGTGATGTGCATTGGACAGTTCACCATCCCCCTTTCGGTGGATGGGATCCCCATCTTGAATGCACCACAAGCAGTGGCGCCCGTAAACCTTCCTAACACAAGCATCCCCTTTCCTCTCCCCATTGAGACAACCTTTACTGAACCGACTGCCATCCCCCTGTCAGCCAGCCAAAACTGGTTGGACGACCTGATGCAGTGCATGTGGGCAATGCAAGCCCAAATGCAACAATTCCAGCAGCACCAGCTTCACCAGCACCAAGTACTGCACAACATCTCCCAGTATCACTATCAACAGCAATTCCCCCCACTGCCACTGAACCAACCACTACTTCCACCTCGCCACCCCGCTTTGAGGCCGATCAAGGCCTCCCCGCAGGATGGACGCCCCCATCAGGCGAAGGCCTCCCGGCCCTAGAACCCCACTAACAGCCAGGCCTCGTCCCCAGGCCGAAGAGAGAAAAATATCATCCCCGCCTCGCAACCCGCAGGCGGGTCGGGAACCTCGCCCGCGAGGTCGGCACCCCGACGCTCCAAGCCCGAGTTCCCGCTCATGGAAAACCGATTCGGCACCCTAGCGGCAAACTACCAGCATTCCGGGCCCATCGAGCTCGTTAACATGGAGGCCAGCAGCGCCAGTACAAGGCCCACTCAACAACGAAGGCGCCGGCGAAGTCGTCGAACCGCCACCCGTGCCTTGTCAGAACTCAGAGGCAAAGAGACGAGCTTGGACGAGGTAGGAGCTGCCCCGATTCTCTCGGTTCCTTCCCCCCTCGCATCAGAACTCCTGGCGGTCCCCTTACCTAGAAATTTCAAGCTCCCACCTCTGGACAAGTACGACGGGTCCTTCGACCCCAATGACCACGTTGACACCTTTCAGCCCCAAATGCACCTTGCTAGGGCTAGCGAATCGTGCATGTGCGTGGCCTTTACCACCACCCTCAGGGGGGTAGCCTGCACTTGGTACAGGAACCTGGCCCCGGGTCGATAAAGTGCTGGGCCTAGTTCGTGCAGGTCTTCATCGCACACTTTGTCACCAGCCAACGGTGCCCAAAACAGAGGAAAGCATCTTCGAAATAGTCCAAAAAGAAGGAGAATCCATCTGGGGCTACATCAAGCGATTCAACGAAGCATGCTTGCAGATACCGCAGTTGGACCCCGCAATGCAGCTCACGGCGGCCAAAAGAGGGGTGACGCACAAAGAATTCAAATGGCACATGGTGGTTAACCAGCCCGCAACCGTGGCCGAATTCCTCAAGCTCGTGGATAAGTTCATGAGGACAGAGGAAGAAATCAACCAACGAACCGAATGCAGGAACGAGAAAAGAAAGAGGGAAGGCGAGCTCTCCAACCCGGTCGACAGAAAAAACCCGGCCCAGGAGCCGAAGCCGAACCAGTCGTTCTGAGCTCCCCTAGCAGTTCGGACGGACTACACGCCGTTAAACACAAGGCGGACCGAGATCTTAATGACGATCAAAGACACCCCGTACGTGAAGTGGCCACCTCGCCTAAAGGGAAATCCGAACGAGAGAAATAAGAATTTGTATTGTAGTTTCCATAGAGACCATGGTCATAGTACCGAGCAGTGTAATAACCTCCGGGACGAGATAGAGGGGCTCATCCGTCGCGGATACTTGAGAAACTTTGTACAGCACAACAATAATAACAACAAGGCAGGTCAGCAAGGGGAGCACGAAAAGGATGCCCCCGAGTCTAGCAGCAGACCTGCCGAACCATTGCTACGACAGCCTCCGGAAGAGAGGCCAGTTCGAGGAACCATCCATGTAATTGTGGGAGGTTCGGTGGTAGCAGGGTGTACCTCGGCAGCGGTCGGACTTTAGTTCGCGAAGCGGCCCTCGAAGAACGGAACCCCCCAAAGAGACCAAAGACCGAAGAACCAATCTTCTTCACGGAGGACGACGCGCGAGGGATCCGCTACCCCCATGATGACGCGCTTGTCATTAAGCTAAGGATCAACGACTTCGAGGTCAGACACGTACTCGTAGATTCGGGTAGCTCAGCAGACATCCTCTTTAAATCAGCATTTGACCAGCTACAGCTACAGAGGAGTGAGTTGAAGTCCGCGAGCACTCCCCTGGTGGGTTTCAGCGGAGAGGAAGTCAGGCCCCTTGGAAAAATAACAGTACCTGTGGAAGTCGGCACATGGCCTTGTGCGGTCAGACTCAACCATGATTTCTTGGTGGTCGCGCCCCCTTCCCCATACAATGCCATAATAGGGCGGCCGATCACGCATATCCTACGAGTGGTGGTCTCCACCTACTATTTGGCCATGAAGTTCCCTACGGACTTCGGTGTGGGAGTAGCGCGGGGTGACCAGCTCGAGTCCCGCAAGTGTTATGTTGCCGCCCTAAAGGGAAAAACCAAGGCGGACGACGACCTCAAACTGGAGCGGCATGCGGAGCAAGGTGAGGAACGAACTTCGCCCATGGAGGAAACAGTCGCAATCCCGACTTTGACTACGGACCCAGCTCGCACACTTCAGATCGGAGCTTCCGTCGAGGAACCCCTACGAACAGAACTGGTGGGTTTTTTACTTCAAAATTTAGATATTTTCGCCTGGTCTGTGGCCGACATGATAACTCACAAACTTAATACTGACCCTGTAGTCAGACCCGTTAGACAGAAGAAACGCAACTTAGCCCCAGAACGCTGGAGGTCGGTCGATGAGGAGGTCGAGAAGCTCCTCGCAGCAAACTTCATAAGGGAAGTCCATTACCCGAACTGGGTGACCAACTTGGTGTTGGTAAAAAAGGCAAACGACAAGTGGCGCATGTGCGTCGACTACATCGACCTGAACCGAGCTTGTCCGAAAGATTGCTTCCCCCTCTCCAGAATTGGCCGCCTAGTGGATGCGACCTCAGGAAATGAGTTGCTAAGCTTCCTGGACACCTACTCGAGCTACAACCAAATCCGGATGGACCCATCCGATGAGGAAAAAACCAGCTTCATAACCGAGTTCGGCCTATATTGCTATAAGGTCATGCCCTTCGGACTAAAAAATGCCGGGGCGACTTTCCAAAGACTTGTAAATAGGCTGTTTCGATGCCTGATTGGCACGAAGATAGAGTGCTATGTAGACGACATGGTCGTCAAGACTCAGTTTTCACAATAATTAATACAAGACTTAGATTCTGTCTTCCAAATCCTGCGTCAGTTTAGCATGAAATTGAACCCCAACAAATGTGTCTTCGGCGTCACCTCGGGCAAATTCCTAGGGTACATTGTCAATCGGCGCGGTATTGAGGCCAACCCGGACAAGATAAAAGCCATTCTAGATATGAGACCACATCGGAAAGTAAAAGAAGTTCAGAGGCTAAACGGCTGCATAGCTGCTCTAAGCCGCTTCATGTCCAAATCGGCAGACCGCTGCCTACCTTTCTTCAAAGCAATCAAAGGCAAAGGGTTCGAGTGGACCCAGGACTGCCAGCTCGCGTTTGACGAGCTAAAAGGTTACCTCGCTTGTGTGCCAACCTTAGCTCGGCCCGAGGAGTGCGAGGTCTTAGAACTGTACCTCTCGACAAGCGACGAGGTGGTCAGTTCGGTACTAATAAAAGAAACAGACCGGGTCCAGCGTCCCATCTATTATGTTAGTAAAATTTTGCAGGGAGCAGAGACAAAGTACCTGCAGATAGAAAAGCTAGCATACGCACTAGTGACAGCAACTCGGAAACTCCGCCCATACTTCCAGGCTCACTCCGTCATCCTCCTGACTGACAAACCTCTGAGACAAGTTTTACTCAAACCCGAGGTTTCCGGTCGACTGAAGAAATGGGCCATCGAACTCAGCGAGTATGACCTCCAGTACAAGCCAAGAATCGCTATTAAGGCCCAATCTTTGGCAGATTTTATCGCCGAGTGCACTTTCAGCCATGAAGCCCCACAGGTCGAGCCCAAGGTCCCCAGTTCGGGCGAACCCAGAGCTCCCAAGCCAATAGAGTCTAAACCCCGCGAAGTAGCAGCCAGTGTGGCATCTCTCCTGGTCAGGCGAAACGCGAACTAGGATGAGGAGCCCTGGATCCTTCACGTAGTTGGTTCCTCGAACCGGCAAGGCAGCGGAGCTGGAATAGTCTTATAAGGCCCGGGCCGCACAAAATTAGAATACGCACTACGCTTTGAGTTCGCAGCATCCAACAACGAGGCAGAGTACGAAGCACTGATAGCTGGGCTGGACCTAGTGCGAAAGGTAAAGGCAAAACACTTGGTCATCTTCAGCGATTCCCAGCTCGTGGTCAACCAAGTTGCGGGCGAGTATGAAGCACGCGAGCTCTCCATGATCGCATATTTGGCCAAAGTAAAAGAAGCCCTGCTCAACTTCCAGTCACATTTCATTAGGCAAATCCCGAGGTCAGAGAACATTGAGGCCGATGCTCTGTCCCGGTTAGCCAGCACAAGTCACAACGACATGAGATCTGTTTACATATTGGACTTACCTCGGCATAGTATTCTCGGGGGGACAGAGGAGCTCGCTCCCATCTTGGAAGCAGAGCCGAGCAGGATCGGCCCACTCACGAGCTTCTTGATAGATGGAACCCTCCCTGCAGAACGCAATGCGGCCAAGAGGGTGCAGCGCTAGGCAGCCAAATACGTCATAATAGACGAACGGTTATACCAACGGTCCTACACGCTCCCCTACTTGCGTTGCCTGCGACCTGCTGAAGCCGAGTTCGTACTCCGCAACACTCATGAAGGCCTGTGCGGCAGACACTTGGGGGGCAGAGCACTCGCCCAAAAAGCACTTCGACAAGGATACTACTGGCCAACGATGAAGACAGAAGCTGTCGAGCTTGTCAGAAAATGCGACAAGTGTCAGAAGCACGCCAATATCTACCATCAACCTGCCTCCGACCTCAAATACCTCGCCAGCCCGTGGCCCTTTGCACAATGGGGCATCGACCTCCTGGGGTCATTCCCATCAGCAACAGGTGGAAGAAAATTCCTAGTTGTTGTAGTAGATTACTTTACGAAGTGGATAGAAGCCGAACCTCTGGCAAATGTCATGGCCCGAAACATACAGAACTTCTTTTTGGAAGAACATAGTATGTCGCTTCGGGTTACCTCGGGTACTAATCTCCGACAACGACAAGTAGTTTGAGGATATCAAGTTTCAAGAGTGGTGCCAGAACATGGGGATTCGGCAAAATTTCACATCAGTCGGGCACCCACAGGCAAACGGGCAGACGGAAGTAATGAACAGAGCCATCCTGCGCGGACTGAAAGCACGTATGCATCGAGCTAAGGGATTGTGGGCCGAAGAGCTACCAAGTGTCTTATGGGCTCACCAAACTACAAAAAAAACCCGCCACGGGAGAAACCCCCTTCAACCTCACCTACGGCACTGAAGTAGTGATCCCGGCGGAAATCGAAGTACCAACATTGCGACTAGGAACATACGACGACCGGACGAACGAAGACGAGTTACGTACCAACCTTGACCTATTGGATGAGGTAAGGAACCTCATGCACATCTGAACAGCGGCATACCAGCAGCAGGTAGCTCGCTACTACAACACCAGAGTAAAGCAACGAAGCTTCTGAGTCGGCGACCTGGTCCTTCGTAAGATTATGGTGCCCGAACCCAGCGTAGGCAAACTTGGACCAAACTGGGAAGGGCCCTATAAAGTAAAAAGAGCACTTGGAGGGGCATACGAACTCGAAACCTTCGAAGGCAAACAAGTACCTCGAGCGTGGAACATCGTGAACTTAAGACAATACTACCTATAAACCGCCAAGCGAAGTGGACAAAATCAGGTCCTATTTGCCACGATGCAAAGCCAAGAAGAACCTCAGTGTAAACAAGCAAAGAAGAGCATATTATCAGCTCGACAAAAAATTAGTTCGCTGCAAAAAGCCTTCGCGGCAAAACAAGTCGCGGAAGTATAATAACCTGGGCAAGAAAGTGGCATATTCAGTTCGACAAAGAATCAGTTAGGGGAAAAGGAACACTTGGGCAAAAAGATTATCTATTCCGTTGCAAGAAACAGGAGTACATTGGCCATTAGAAGGGGCTAAAAAGAAAAATTGTTACATGCCCGGAGCTACTTCTTCGCCATCAGAAGGCACTTCAACAACACCCGAAGGCCCTGCCTCTCCTTCAGAGTCCGGCTCGCCATCGGTAGCATTGGTCATCTTCTGAGTTATACGCGAAGTGGATATGGCACTAACGTCGAGGTCGGGGTACGTATTCCGGATCATCCACCTGTTTAGTTTGAACCCCCTCCTGTAAGAATCCACCATCAGATTGTCAAAACGCGGAGAGGCAATGTAGTCTTCAACGGCCATCTTCTTGGTGTCTTCAATGCCTTGGAAAAAAATCTTGTTCTCTCCCTGATGTCCTCTTGAAGATATTCGACTTGATGTTGCAAATCCAACTTCAAGTCCGCCATATGCTTGACAACTACCCCCATGGCCTCGGCGTCACGCTGAGACCTTGCCTGCCTAGCCATCGTGACGCGAGTAGCCTCTTCGGCAGCATAAGCAGCCGCCTCAGCAGCCCAGGTATTCGCCTCTGCCGCGCGGAAAGCTTCTTCAGCAGCATGAGCGGCAGCCTCAGCAGCTCGCGCCTGTCACGAGCTCCTCTCCACTTGGGCCGCTAAGGCATGAATTGAAGAATTCACCTACCAAAAGAAACAAGTGAGTAATAACAGCAAAAGCGACAGGAAATGAAAAATGCAGACGAAATCTAACTTACCACCATAGCATGTGTCACGGCGCGGCAAGCGACCTGATTCAAAGGAATATTGGTCCACGCCACGATCTCCTCAGGGAAAGTAGCCTCCCTATTCTTCTGAAGAGCGTAGTTCGATGTCAACACGCTCTTGAACTCCCCTTGAGCTCCCGAACCCGAGGGCCCAGCCCGCGTATGAGCGGACCCAGAGTGTGCAGGAGCACTTGAGTATGCCAGAGCGCCCGTATGAGTGGTCTCAGCGTAAGGCGCCCCGGTAGTTTCGTGCATCGGTGGAGTCACCTCGGGCTCCCTGGGCAGATCCTCCAGCGTGTGGTCTTGAACTTGGGGCTCCTCGTCCAGGGGCAGCTCGGTACGAGTTCGCTTGGTGACCCGCTTCCTCCTCTTCATACCTTGGAACAGACGCCCCCCATGAGTTCTCTCCGCATCCATCACACCTGCAGAAACGAGTTCGACATCAAAAAAATGAAAGAACAAAGCAAGCAAGAAACCGCATAGCTAGAAACCTACCCGAACTCAGGGCGGCCGCAATAAGCTTGGCCTCCGTTAAGTAGTGATGACACTTTAAACCCTGCCGTGCCCATTGCCGGAGGCCCTTCACCGTCTCTTTATTGAGAGTAACACCTGAATCGAGAGAGGCCTCACCCCACCCAGTCCGAAAGGGTCATCCTTGTGCACTTCGCACACTGAAGTAGTCTCGCTTCCACGCTGGGACCTTATTAGGAAGATCGTGCAGAAGCTTAAAACCCTGGCGAGGAGAAATGTAATACGCCCGTCTTCCCCCAGGAAGAGAATCCGCCTGTCTCTTGAGCATCAAGATGGAGGAGAATATATCTAAGTCCAAGGGGAAGTTTTGCTCGCCAAAAAGGGAAACTGTCCCCACTAGGTTTCGAATAGAGTTTGGATGAAGTTGGCCAATGGTGACACCGAAATGGTTTATGACTTCAACGAGAAGGGGGTGGAAAGGAAGTCGCAACCCCGCAGCGAGCTGCTCTTGAAAAATCACGATCTCATCAGGACCGTGTTCCCAAGGAAAACTACCCGAAGGAATAAAATATGTATACCCCCCGTAAAGGTTGTAAGACATAAGTATGGATTGAAGCCCCTCAGGCGTCATGGTCGAGGGACCAAACCTGTCTAGCATCCGACCTCGGTGGGAGGTAGACGCCAAACTGCCCGAGGCGGCTCGGCCTACTGGTTCATAGTCCTCGAGTTCCACCTCAAGATCACTGAGGCAGTCGGGGAACACGGCTTGGTTGGTAGAACCTACGTCGGCCCTACTTGAAGAGTCGTCTGAGCTATCAAAGCTAGACATTGAGGAAAAGGTGGATTCAGGAAGGTACTCACCGAAAGAAAGTTTTGAAGGCTCCGGAGATGGGAACAAGCCAAAGAACCTTGAAGGCTATGTAACCAGCCTTGATGCAAGATAGGAAAAACTTGGACGCGAGCTGAAAAATTGGACGCTAGCTCAGTAGACACCACAGAAGTGACAAATCGACTGGGGTCCCCCACTATTTATAGCTACAGTAACCAAGGATCAACCGTGCAGATCAAAGACGATCCGACGACCCACGTTTTTGCTGACCGCACGTCCCATAAAGTCGAGATGTGATTGGTGCACGTCTTTCCGAAAAGAGCGAAACGTCAGCGCACGCCTTTTTGAAACTGACGTCGCGCTGACACGCGTCTTTCCGAAACTGACCGCGCCGCACGTCTCTCTGATAGCCGCCCGCGCACGTACAGTAGTGGTGCGCCTTTTTGAATGACCCGCTGTCACGTCCCAGTGGCGCAAATTTTTGAAATTAAAAAACGCGCGCTGTCGCAACCATCATCATTTATGAGTAGGCACATTTCCATCCTTCACGGAAACTCCCCGCACCAGGGGAAGACCCTTGGCGCGAGGAGTGGGGGGCAATTGATGAAGGAAGATTTGGCCCGACCTCACAGTTATGCGACACATGGCAGAAACGACATCTCGGCAAAAGGGCCAAGCCTAGGCGTGAACAAGGGGACACCAGCGGACCGAACTCCCTACGGGGGGCCCAAACTCACCCTTGGCCCAAAACCAGAGTAATCTGAACTGGCCAACCTTATAACAGCTCGGGATATACCTCGCTGAGCTGGCCAACCTTGTAACAGTTCGGGATTCACCTCGCCGAACTGACAAACCTTGTAACAGCTCGGGATATACCTCACCGAGCTGGCCAACCTTGTAACAGTTCGGGATTCACCTCACCGAATTGACCTGCCCTATAGATACCTTCGAACTCAAGACTTCGCTGCACTCACCACTCTGAATCACCTTCTGGGCACCAAAACCAAACAAATCGTACCATGCCTGACACTGAGGAAGTCCGTGCCCGAGGGCGCCGCACCTGACTGACTTGGGATCTGACGCTTGGCGGCCGCACTTTAAACGACCACCTGCCACCGCCACTGACACCGCCATCTCCAGTTAGAGAGACGGTTAGGCAGTGACGGTTCTGTCCTAGCAGAAAGGACGACGACCGAATTGACAAGCGCAAGGGTAATCGTACCCGACCTGACAAGGGCCTCGGAACGAGTGCGCGAAGTGATTATAAGAGCCCCCTGCCCCCCAACAAAGAAGGTATGCAAACTTTGCGCTATCTGGTATTATCTTGCTTTTGAAGGATTCAAACTTGAGCTTCGGAGCCGCTACACCGGGTTCCCCCCGGAGCTTCCTCATCTCCTCCGTTTCAAGTTCCCTGCTACCCCGTTCAGAAGCAAGGTCGTTGACAGCTAAGACCGGCTGGATCGCGCTCCATCAATGGAGATGATGAGAAGTCCAGAGGGCCCGAATAGAGTGCAATGGAAACTAATGGATGTGGTGGGCCTGGAATGAAGAATTTAGGAGAGGAACCGAATAAGCTCTAGGGTGAATCAGCAAGGCACCGGAACTTGGCCTCGTGAATCAGCAAGGCACCGGAAGCAAACAAAATCATTTGTTAAGACTCGATATCGACTATATACGTATTTACATAAGTTTGGTTTTATAGGCATTTGAAAAGTGGGTATAATTATTATTCACGCAAAACTCCACTCCGATTTAATCTTATGTACGTTTAAATGGAATGGAATTTTACGTCCATAATCGATGTAAAATCTCATCAGCTCTAAAGCATTACACTCTTCCACCCATCGGTATTTTTATACCAATGACGTTTTGTACCGATTCCAAACGCAGCCTTAATACCTCCTGAAATTTGATTTAGCGGTATTTGTCTAACGGCTAAAGTCCACGAGTCTTTGTAAAAAAAAAAAAGAGGGGACTTTGTCACTGACCCCATAATAGAGGGGGTGTTTCTAAGTTACCCAGAACATGGAAAAGAGCGTCGACGCCCATTTTCCATTTTGCCGCCGCTCCGCTCCACTTTCACCAATGGCTAATTTTCCTTTCGTGTTCTAACCGTCATTCCATAGGAAAGTCGTAGGAAGGGAAAGGAGGAAGTGTGTGAAGGGAACGAGAGAAAGGTAATGGAGGAGATAGAGGAGCTCAGGGCAAAAGTTATCGCATCAATGTCTACACATTCAAACCCTAACCCGAAGCCGAGGGAGAACCCCATTGGGACCAGAGAAGAAGGCGAGCTTTCTTCATCTGATAGCGATGTAATTTCTTTCTTAACCTTGATTTTTTCTATCATTCATCTGTTGTTCCATCTTTGTTTCTCGATGAATTGATGATTCTGCAATAGATCAATTTTCCCAATTTTCATTTTATTTTATTTTTTCTATTTTGAATTTCTGCTTGTACATCTTATCTTATCCCATGGTTCCGAGATTTAGGTTCTTTTAACTTTATATTATATCATTTCGACGACTTGCTCCTTCTAAATTTGCATCTTGTCACTGATCTCTAGTTGCTATCCTTCGTATGCTCTCTTGTAGTTTAGATTCATTCACCAACTCATTTACAAATTCAGGTTCCAATTGTACGCTTTGGCATTTTTGTTCTTCTTCTCTTCCCCCTATTGGTAACAACTCGCTTGTTCTTGAGTATGTTCTACTTCATTTTGATTGGATGGAAATTTCGCAATTATTTGGATGTTTCTGGCCCTTTCCCCGGTAAATCTAATATATTCTTCGCCGAAGACTACTGGAGATTTTTGTTAGTCCTTGCGTTTTTATCATTTTTGTCATTTTCTTTGTTCAGGAAATGCATGCATGTTCTCCTGCACAACCCACCAATAATACTGCGCCTTCAATTGGGCGTAGTAATGCTGCTCCTCCGAACAAACATAGTGGAACCTCTAATGTTGGTAAGTCACGTTCACTGTGTTTGACCATTTGTTTGTTTCATCATCTAATCGCACTTGCAATTCGGAAACTTTGTTCTCTTACTTTTGTTGAGTGTTCATTCAACTGTTTCAGATTCCATTTGCAGTTTTTCCTTTAGTTTCCTTTTTATTTCATACTTCACGCTTTACAATCAGTTGGAGAGGTACTAGAAGGACTTAAAATGATCCGGTACTATTCTGGTTCTACTGCAGAAGCTATTCCTATTGCTGTTCAGCTGTTGCTGCTGCTATTCTAATGAGTAATAGTGGATAATTGGGTAGACAATAGAAAAAGTCATTAACATGTGAGAAGATGGAGCTATAATTGATCCATGGTCCAATAAATGAAGTGTGCAAACCTTTTAAGGGAAAAAACTGGTCTTCAATACTGAAAGTAGACTATCGAGTGTATTATTTAGTAATTAAAAAAATAGATAGACGAAACTATCAAAAGAGACAGAATAATAGTTCAATCTTGAAATACTCCTTTGTTGATTTTCATTTACCAATCTTGTATCTTGTCCGTTTATCCATCATCCTTTCACTAGTTGTCATCTTGAGCTCAAAAGGTAATAATGTGAGTCCTAGGTGATTATGTATGTAATAAATCAGTTAGTTTCAACTTAGGGGTATTAATGTTATATGTAATAAATCTAAACAACTTGTTCTTATCGGTATCAAAGTAAATCTAAACAACTTTAGTTTCAAATTAGTTTAAAGTCAGTATGGTAAGGTCAATAAATTTAATAAATTTCAGTATTTTGGTGTTTGAATAGTGAGAACCTTGTTATTTTGTAGTATTTATGGAAGAAAATAAAGGGAAAGCCAAATTTAGGTTATCATTTCTGAAAGTGCCAAGGCCCATCCTCAGTGAAATGTCTTAGTGTGCAGTCCTAAAATTTGGGGATGCTGTTTATGGATGACTTTGTAACCTTAATTAAATATGACTAATAAAGAATATGCTAATGCTCTTTTTGTTCTTGAGGAAAGATTAACCAAATTTCACTAAAGCAAGAAAAGTATATGAGAAGATTTACATGGCAGGGGTAGAACCCCAAAGCTTACAGAGGAGGAATTCTATCACTATACAGTTCTTCCATAAATACACCCCATTTGGCTAAACCATCTGCTATGTGATTTAGTTCCCTAGGAATCCAAGTTAGTCTTGCATTTAGGTAGTTCAGGGAGTTCCTAGCCTCTGTCAAGTAATGTTTCAGTCTCCAAGGTCCTCCCTCCTTTTCCTTTAACCATTTTATGGTATCTGCTGAGTCTCCTGCAATTATTTTGTTCTGGATTCCCAGATTTTTCACTATTCTGATTCCTATAAGAGCCGCTATTACCTCAGCTTTTATAGAGTCAGCCAAGCCAATTGGACCACTGAAAGTCCAGCAAGTATTACCCCTTCATCCCTTAAAGGGGTAAGGCGCATGCCTTTCGCCTTCCGCCTCGTGCTTTATAACTTATGAGGCACACACTAGTTGCCCCTGCAAAATGGAAAATCAATGGAATTAAGAAATGCATTTATTGTTGAGCTACAATCCAAGAGAGAAATCATGATTCTTGAGAACAAAAACATATTTTTTATAAAAGAGAACAAACATTTGTTCTTCATGAATGGCCGGTGAAGATATCTCTTTTCTTCTTCTTCATGCTCTTGTTTGTTGAAGATTTACCCATAGAATTGAGTAAAAAAGTGAGAACATGAGACCAAACCTTTTTACCAGAAAAGATTGAAGATTGCTCTATTTATTTGGAAACCCATCGGCCATACTCTGCGTTGGAATTCGGAAATCCATCCACCGCTCAATCCATGATAAACCGAAGCAGTACTTTTTAGGTTTTGATTTTACGGTTGTACTTCTGTGGAGATTTTTTAGGTTAAACTATTATGCTAAGCTTTAAAACTTGTCTTTTAAGTTCTGAAATTTTTAGGTTGATTGTACTTTTATGATTTTTTTTTTTGTGGATGAAAAATTGGCTGTTAAGTATTTCTATTTTATGTTTTTAGCTAGGTGACAAATGGTTGATATGGTTTGTACTTTGTTAGTAAGCAAGTATGAATTAATTAATACAAATAATACCAACACTTCAAAATCCAATGGTCTAATGGGTTTTCTAGAGGGTATTTTTGTTAACAGCCATCATATTCTTTAAATTTTTTGGTAAATAAAATAAATTACCTTTCTTTGATAAAAAGCCTATGCTTTAAAATTTAAAATCGAAACAAACAAATTACTTTTTTGAGTATTCTAATGAAACTTTGTCCACAACATGTATTCTAATGGTGAACCTTAATTCTTTTTCTTTTTAGTTTTTACAGTGGTTTTTCAGGAATTATAAATTGGGTAGTAATTTAGGGTTTGTTTGGTTTACATGAATAGAGGTCTAGAATTGGAATCGGAATGGTCCATTCCAAGTTTTTTCATGCAGTAGCAAGTGGAAGAAGGAGAAGGAATTATATCTCGAGTCTGGAGATTGAAGGGGCAATAATTTCCAATCAAAGAGAAATTGTAGGGGCCTTTGTAGATCATTTTAGGTCTATTTTTAGAAGACCCCTAAACAATAGGGTGTGGCTTGATGGATTGGATTGGCCAACACTGAAACTGGAGGATAGGGAATGATTGGAAAGGAAATTTGAATTGGAAGAGATAAAGGAAGTTGTGTTTTCTATGGACAGATCAAAGGCACCAGGACATGATGGTTATACGATGGCTTTTTATCAGGATTGTTGGGAGATACTAAAAGAGGACCTAAGGCTAGTGTTTGATGAATTTTATTCTAGAGGAATGATAAACCCGGGGCTAAATTCCACATTCATTGCCTTAGTTCCCAAGAAAAGGAATGCAAATCACCCGAGGGACTATAGGTCGATCATCCTAGTTAATAACCTCTATAAGATCATCACTAAGGTGCTGTCCATTAGAATTAGGAAAGTGCTCTCAACAATCATAGCAGACAACCAAGGAGCTTTTGTGAAAGGGAGGCAAATAACAAATCAAATACTTATAGCAAATGAGAGTTTGGAGGAGTTCAATAGATCCAATAAAAAAGGGGAGGTATGCAAGTTGGATTTGGAAAAGGCTTATGACATGGTGGATTGGTCTTTACTGATGGAGGTGATGGTCAACTTTGGGTTCGGAGACATGTGGTGTAAGTGGGTGATGGGCTGCATCAGAAAATGCCATTACTCCATATTAGCAAATGGGACAGTGCTAGGTTTTTTTCCAGCTTTGGGAGGGATAAGACAAGGAGATCCCCTTTCCCCTTTTTTATTCACAAAGGCTGTAGTAGTTTTGGGGAGACTAATTTCTAGAGTAGACTCCAGGGACTTAATAAGAGGTTGGAGAGTTGGAAGGGAGAATGTGCCACTCACACATTTGCAATTTGTAGATGGCACAATACCTTTTTGTGAAGGAGGGGACCTTAATAGGTAAGAAACCTGAAGCTCACTATACAACTCTTTGAGCAAATGTCAAACCTTAAGGTGCATTTTGAGAAGAGTTGTTTAGTTGGGGTCAATATGGGGGAGGGGGAGACATCGGAGTGTGCAGTTTCTAATTGGCCCTTAAACTACCTCGGTTTGCCTTTGGGAGATAACCCTCAGAAAGATGAGTTTTGTGTTCCGGTTGTGGAGAGGTTTGAAAAGAGACTAGCAACTTGGAAGAAGAATTATTTGTCTCTTGGTGGGAGAATCACTTTAATCAGGTCTACATTAGCTAACCTTCTTGCCTACTTTTTATCAGTCTTTAAGATTCCAGTTAGGGTGGCTAGCAGACTAGAGGATGGTTTGTAGGAGCAAGAGGGAGGGAGGATTGGTTATTGGGAACATAAGGAATAGGAATTTGGCACTACTAGGGAAGTGGCTGTGGAGATTTTCTTTGGAGAAGGATAAACTGTGGGTGAAGATAGTGGGCAATATTCATGGGGTAGCAAACAATGGATGGTATTCTGGGATTCTGGCAAGGACTACAAGGGCAACACCTTGGAAAGCTATTCAAGCCATTTTTCCATTGTTCTCTCCATTGATCAGGTATGACTTGCACTCATGCTATCTCATCAATTTTTGGGAACATATCTGGATTGGGGATTCTCCCTTAAAAGACCAATTCCCGAGTCTTTTCACTCTTTCCACATTTAAAAATGAACCAGTTTCCTCCTTCCTTGTTCCTTCTAACTCAGCTTCTGGATTCAACTGGAACTTGGGCTTTAGAAGGGAAATTAGGGACACAGAGTTTGATTGTATTTTATCCTTGTTATCCATTCTTGAAGGGGTCTTCCTAGAGACAACAAAGGCAGACAGTAGAATTTGGACACTTACACCCTCGGGTTCTTTCACATGTGCTTCTTTCTTTAAAGCCCTAACACAACCTTCTTCTTTGGGTTTGTCCTTCCCTGTTAAAGAGGTGTGGTGTCTTCTTATACCTCCAAAGGTTGAGAGTTTCTGTTGGGAAGCCTTTTTGGAAAGAGTTAATATGGGTGATTTACTTCAAAGAAAAAGACCCAATAGTTGTCTGTATCCTCATTGGTGTGCTTTCTGTAAAGCTGATGGTGAGTCTGAATACCATTTACTAATTTCTTGTCAATTTACTAAAGTCATTTGGGAATGGTGTACTTCTTTGTTTGGGTGCAGGTGGACCCCCTTTGAATGTGCAAAGTTTATTCAGTTCCATGCCTGAGTTGGCCAACAAAAAGGGCCAAGATTATGTGGAGATGTATGAGGGCTGCAGTTTGTTGGACTGTTTGGGAGGAGAGAAACTCATGGATCTTCTCAAAAAAGGAGAGAAGCTTGGAAGTAATATTGGAGGTCATCCATATTAGGGTGATACATTGGCTGAAAACTTTGGCATTGTTTGCAGAATTCTTAGTAGATGAGATGCTAAAAAACTGGAAGGAGATTGCAGAATTAGCTTTAGCTAAGAAGGCATCAAACTCTGGTTGGATTCCTCCACCTCATGGCTTTATTAAACTGAATTTTGATGGCAGCAGTATGGGTAATCCAGGGCCATCTGGAATAGGAGGAGCAATAAGAGATGAACATGGGAATCTGTTAGTTATGTTTTCTGGACCAATAGGGGAGGGAGATTCCTTGAGGGCTGAGATACTTGCAGCTCTTGAAGGGGTACAAAGCGTCAAGGAGATGCAGTTTAGCAAGCTGATCATAGAAGGAGACTCTGAATCTGTTAGTTATGTTTTCTGGACCAATAGGGGAGGGAGATTCCTTGAGGGCTGAGATACTTGCAGCTCTTGAAGGGGTACAAAGCGTCAAGGAGATGCAGTTTAGCAAGCTGATCATAGAAGGAGACTCTGAATTTGTGGTGAACTGGTTAAAAGAGGATAACTCTAGGATATGGAATTACAACAATGAAAAAGAAGTGCAAACTCATTGGCAGATGGTCTAGCTAGGAAGGGGTGAACAGAAACTCTATATTTTGGGCCGTATTGTAATTGTATTTTGGTGTTCAATGATTGTTCTAGGGAGATAAGATTGTTTAGCCCCCTTGCTTTGTAATTTTTCTTAATCTTAATTAATACATTTCACAGTTATTGATAAAAAAAAATACAACTGGTTTGTTGGGCAGAATTGGAATCCCATCTAAACCAATCAGAATGGTCCATTCCATTTAGACCATTCTAATTCCCAATGGGTGGTTGGATGCACATGCTTGTAGTGTGTATAAGGTTTTTTGCTTTTAGGAGATCCTGTTATGGTCATTGGACCATTAATAGATTAGATGAACCAAACAAAATCACACAAAACTCCAATTCCATGTTTTTTAATGCCTTTATTGTTTATTGACTATATCTATAATTTTTATCTTTTTTACATTGAGGCTTACGCCTCACCTCTCTAAGAACCAACTGTCCCGCCTCCGCCTTTAGCCTTTTAAGACCTTGGGTAGAACTAGACATTTCTTTTAAGGAGAGGGATCGGCTGAGGGATGGCGTGAACACCACGTTTCTTCACCTTAATCCTAGTGAAGCTCAAATCAGAAGGGTTTGACAGTCGATGGTCTATTTCTTCAAGGCCTCCATAGAGATCTCCTATTAGTGAGAAAATCTCCTTCGTCCAAAGGTGGAATGGTAGTCCTCTCACTTTTATCCAACTGTTGAAGTTTAACAGTTCTGGGACTGCATTTATATTTGGCCACCATTGTTCTATAGTAACCCAGTTACTGAACACATGGAAAGAATTTTGTTTAATCCAGGCTAAAACCAGATCTTCGATGGAGCAAAACCCACTGCTCTGTTTTCTTCAAGAGGAATCAGTTTCAATAGAAATTCAGAGTGAAGGTTTGCCAACAATCCTAGCTCTACTTCTCTCCAGTTTAGGCTTTGAGCAAACAAAAGCAATACCGAACGATTTGTCCTAGTGGATGATGGAGATGAACACTGAGCCCCGTCTTGATGATCCTACTCCTGGATTCGAGCAGAGGAAAGAAAGACCTTCAGGACAAGGGTTCGCTTTGGGGATACAGAAGAACTTCAACAACTGGACTAAAATGTTCCAACCGCCTTTGACTGGCTCTTCTGGAATGCAGATGCTTCTTACCTTGTCTGATTTTTCCCAACAACTGACTTGGACATATCTGCCCCAACCTGTTTTCTTTAAGTTGCAAGCAGAGGATTTTTCCTTTGGATACCCTCTTGTGATCAACGATGAATGATCATTGATTTTCCATTGCTTCCTGAATGAAACCCCTGATCCAGAGAATATCCTCCTCAAACAGGAAGATCCGTGTCCATTCTCCCGTACCTCTTTCTGTTATTGTGAAGTCTTCTTCTTGGTTGACACTCCTTTGTTCTATTTCAAAATTTTTTGAGCCGACTACTGCAAGCTTCTTGATTAATCTTCCTTCCTTAAAATTTGACATCGATTAGTGCGAGCTTTTCTCTGATTAAGAGTAAGGGCCTGTTTGTTTCCTCCTAACTCTTATCTCTTAAGAGGAATCTTTTTACTTTAAAAGAAAAATGGGTGTTTGTTTCCTCTTATCTCTTATTTCTTAAAGTGCAATCAGCCAATCATACAACTTTGTGCTTTCCAATGATACCCGCAAAAAGACAAACAAAAACTCTCATATATAGGGTCAAACTGGATATTTGATAATTTTCAGAATTCAGAACAACATTCTCTACATTCAGAGTTCAGAGGAAAGAAAAGTTCACCAATACCAGTATACTTCTTGTAGAGAACACTGAAGTGGGCCCCATAGCTACGGTCCCACTGTGTTCGTAGGGTAGAAGATATTCTAGTCTGCCTAGGGTTAGCTATTGGTCATTTAGTTGTTTCAGTTGTTATTTATTTCAGTCTTTGTTTTACTCTATTTGTTATGTAAAGACTAAGGGCAGATCTGTCCTTTCCATGTAATGAGCATAACCTATAAATATTAATTAAAGTGGCGGCGGTAGAATATGAAGCTTCTGCTCATCCTTTCAACCCTTGTGTTCTACTGCTTCTTCTCCCTCTTTCTCTTCTCTCCTCTTTCTTTCTGCTTATCTTCGATCCTGAGATTCATTAGGGTTCAAGACTGATAACAGTCCTGAACTTCTAGTTGGTATCAAAGCTAAGTTCTCTCATGTGAGCCTAGTCCAGCCGACCACATGAGAACTATCTAAGGCTGGAAGACTGAGAAAGCAGAGTTCGTTGACTAGTTCTTGGAGATCTCCAGAGGATTAGCAGCTGTCTGAAGAAGTATCACAGTTGTAGCAAGTTGGTGATCAGGAAGAATCAAAGAAGGATAGGGTTCGGGTAACCTTGGTAGGCAGCGAACTGCATTCTACTGTAAGTTTTTTACTTTTTGAGAGAAGTAACATCAGAAAAGATAGGTTGGACCTATCCAGTAAGGGTGGCCGAACTACTCTAGGGTTTTATCTCTCTATTCTCTAGGGTTTCTCTAGGGTTTTGTCCTATCCCTACGGCAAACCCTAGTATTAGGCCGAAACTTGTGATCTTATTCCTGCGGCACCCCCAGAATTCTCCTCAACATTGATCAGTTTTAGGGTTTCATATTAACCCTAATACAAACCTTATCCGTAAGGCTCTTAGGACTAATTAAAACCTCGAATTTGCTTCAGCATATCAGATTGCCCTTCAAACTGTGTTTCAGTCTTTTTTTGGGGTTTCAAACACTTTTGAAGGGGTGAAAACAGTTCGGACTGTTGCTGTTGTGTGGGGTTATTGATTTCAGATCAGTCTTATATATATTTCATGCACATCTATCGTGAGTACATATTGGTTCTCTACTGATTTTGTGACTGTTGTTGGGATTTCTAGTGCTGGTTTTGACTGTAGTAACCATAATCTTTGATACTTCTGGTTCTTGACTGAAATGGAGCTTAAGAATCAGGCAGAAGACAGTTTTGGGAACAACAGTTATGGTGGTGGTTTTGAGACAGGTTTTCAGATTACAACCGTAAAGTTTGATGGATCAAACTACTTGGAATGGGCCCAATCAGCCATGATGGCTATTGGGGGAAGGGGCAAAGTAGGGTATCTCTTGGGAGATGTAGCAGAACCTTCCAAGGGAGACCCTACGTATACCAAGTGGGTCCAAGAAAACTACTTGGTTATGACATGGCTCTGTAATTCAATGCAGCCCCATATCATCCGAAATTACTTATGGGCAAAGACAGCCAAGGAGATATGGAATGTGATGAAAGAGACTTACTCCCAACCCCTTAATGTTGCCAGAGCATATGAGTTGAAATGTGAGGTGAATGCCCTTAAACAAGGAGAGAAACCAGTGTCGGTCTATTTCTCTAACTTGCAGTCCCTGTGGCATGAGATTGATCACTTAGAGACTCTTGAGTGGGAGAGTCCCAAAGATGCTCAAATACATAGAAAGCACATTGAGACAAACAGAGTGTTTGAGTTTCTGGCAGGACTGAATTCAGAATATGAGATTGTGAGGCAGCAAATCTTGACCAGAGATAGTGTGACCCTCTCTCAGGCATACTCCTTAGTGCACAGTGAAGAGACCAGGAGGAAAGTCATGATGCAACCTCAGCCGCTTACACCTGCCTTGGTAGCTGTCAAACCCAAAACAGAGGGTGATTCAGAGAGGGACAGAAAGAAGGAAGATAAAAGGGATGTAGTGTGTGAGCATTGCAAGAAACCTAAACACACAAAAGAAACATGTTAGAAGCTGCATCCACATTTGGTCCCGGCAAAGTCGAGAAATAAAAGGAGTAATGCTCATGTGGCTACGACTACTGATTCAGCATCCTCATCTGGCACGAGAGGCACACCATTAGAGACCTTAGCTACAGTTCGGGCAGCTCTAATACAATTGGAGAAGGAAGTTGGCAGTTCAGCTCAGTTACCGCAGTCATCATCAGCTCCAGCTACATCGGCCTTTGCACACTCAGGTACTCGAGCCTCAGCCTACCATGCCTCCGCTCCAGGTACTACTGAACCGTGTTGGGTAATAGATTCAGGTGCATCTGACCATATGACCAACTTGCCCTCTTTGTTTACTACTTATCACTTATCTTCTGTTAGGGATAAAGTATCTATAGCTGATGGCTCTCTTGTCCCTATTTCTGGCAAGGGTGACATCAAACTGTCAGATACTATATCCTTGTCCTCTGTCTTGCATGTTCCTAAACTGGATACTAACCTCCTTTCCGTCAGTAGCATTACCAAACATTTGAACTGCTCAGTAACTTTCTTTCCTGACCGATGTGTTTTTCAGGACATGGAGACGAAGAAGGTGATTGGGACTGGCTGTGAGACGAATGGGATCTATCTGCTCGGGGAGAGTTCTCGTCGGGAAGAGTCAGTGGATAAGAAGTTACTGGTTTCTCAAGTTGTGAGTCCGGTTATGTTGTGGCATAACCGATTGGGTCATTTATCTTTTCGGTCCTTGAAGAGTCTGTTTCCTACTTTGTTTGAGTCTGTTGAGTTATCTCAATTGAAGTGTGAAAGTTGTGAGTTGGTTAAACATTGTAGAAACTCTTATTCATTGAGTAATAAAAGGAGTAATAGTTCTTTTGATATTGTGCATACTGATGTTTGGGGGCCATATCACATTCCTTCTATGGGGGGGGTACAGGTATTTTTTACTATTTGTTGATGACCACACCCGTTTTTCATGGGTTTATCTTATGCGATCACGAGATGAGGTGCCTGTCCTGACCCAAAACTTCCACCAAATGATCCTAACACAATTTGATGCCAAGATAAAAGTACTTAGATCTGATAATGCAAATGAATACTTTGCTAAGCCATTGGCATTGTACCTCCTTAATCATGGGGTTATCCACCAAAGCACGTGTCCTCATACACCTCAGCAGAATGGGGTTGCAGAGAGGAAGAATAGGCACATCTTGGAGGTGGCTAGAAGTATTATGTTTACCTCCAATGTCCCTATTCGCTTCTGGGGTGATGCTATCCTTACGGCGGTATATCTTATTAATTGGATTCCTTCTCGGGTTCTTGATATGAAACCTCCTTTTTCCCTTCTATACCCCAATGAGGAGTTGTTCACTATTCCCCTCAAGACATTTGGTTGTACCTGTTTTGTTCCGCTTTCAACCCAAGGCCTCCAAATGCATCTTTCTTGGTTATGCACAAACTCAAAAGGGTTATTGTTGTTATGATCCTGTCTCAGGGAAGAAGTTTGTATCCATGGATGTCACTTTCTTTGAGGAGACACCCTACTATTCTCGGGTCTCTCCTCAAGGGGAGAGTAGTGAGCGTGGAGATTTGGGTCTTTTTCTTCAGGGGGAGGAGTGCAGTGAGGACAGGGTTAATACCTTTGGGGTTGTTCCCTTACCTATTCCAGTTGATGATGAGTGTTGTAGTAGCGAGGGTGGTCAAAGGGATCGGGAGTTGAGAGTCTATCATAGGCGATGCAGGCAGATTGATCCTGGTCATCAGCAGTCTCAGCCAGCTACAATCTCTTCTACGGCTCCAAGTCCAGATATTACAGTCCCAGGGCCCACAGAGACTCCTTCCATTGTTGCTACCTCACCCTCTGCAGATGACCTTGACCTTCCCATTGCCCTCCGTAAAGGAAAACGGCATTGCACCACATCTATAGCCCACTGCATCTCCCAGTTTTTGTCCTATGATCGCCTATCTCCCTCTTACAGGTCCTTTCTCACCTCTGTTGCTGATGTCCCTATTCCGAGAACAGTGCAAGAAGCCCTATCAGTCCCAGAGTGGAGAGGTGCAATGCAAGTTGAAATGGATGCCCTGTTGAAAAATAATACCTGGGAGCTAGTTGACTTGCCCAAAGAAAAGAAACCAGTTGGATGCAGGTGGGTATTTACTGTGAAGCATAATGCGGATGGTTCCATTGAGAGGTACAAAGCTCGGCTAGTTGCAAAGGGGTTCACTCAAACTTATGGTATAGATTACTTGGAGACATTTGCCCCGGTAGCCAAGATGACCACCATTCGGGTTCTATTATCTCTTGCAGCAAGCTACACTTGGCCTTTGTACCAAATGGATTTTAAGAATGCTTTCCTGAACGGGGACTTGCAGGAAGAGGTCTACATGCAGTTGCCTCCTGGATTCTATGATATAGAGGCAGGTAAGAAAGTTTGTCGGCTCAATAAGACTTTGTATGGTTTGAAGCAGTCACCTAGAGCTTGGTTCGACAGATTCAAACTAGCCATTGAGAAGTTCGGTTATGTACAGGCCCAGTCAGATCATACATTATTCATCAAGAGGGTGGAGCCGTCACTGACACTACTTGCAGTTTATGTCGATGATATTGTGGTCACAGGAAACGACAACCATGAGATTGAGTCCCTCAAACAACTTCTTCATCAAGAGTTTGAGGTGAAAGATCTGGGTACACCACGGTATTTTTTGGGTATTGAGGTTGCTAGATCTAAGCAGGGGATCTTTGTCTCTCAGAGGAAATATGTGTTAGATCTCTTGGCTGAAACTGGAAAGCTAGGTGTCAAACCTGCAGATACACCTATTGAACAGAACCACAGGATTAATGCAGAGAGTGGGGAGCTGCTTGAAGACAAAGTTATGTTCCAGCGGTTTGTGGGAAAGCTCCTATATCTATGCCTTACCCGACCAGACATCAGTTATGCCGTTAGTGTTATCAGTCATTACATGCATTCTCCTAGAACCACACACCTTCTAGCAGCAGAAAGAATACTAGCATATTTGAAGAGATGCCCGGGTAGAGGTATACTGTTCAAGAACAATGACCACATGAAGGTGGAAGTCTATACAGATGCCGATTGGGCTGGGAGTGTTGATGACAGAAGGTCTACCTCTGGATATTGTGCTCTTGTGGGAGGTAACCTGGTTTCTTGGCGGAGTAAGAAACAAAGTGTTGTCTCTCGATCCAGTGCTGAAGCTGAGTATAGGTCAATGGCTAATGGAGTGGCTGAAATTCTTTGGCTGAGATCACTACTTGAGGAGTTGGGCGTTGAGTATGAGAAGCCCCTGATGCTGTATTGTGATAATCAAGCGGCTATTAATATAGCACACAACCCAGTGCAGCATGACAGGACTAAACATATTGAAGTTGATCGACACTTTGTACGAGAGAGGGTTTCATCACAAGAAGTATGTCTCCCATACACCACCTCCAATATGCAACTGGCAGATATCCTCACTAAAGCTGTATCACGGAAGAAGCTAGAGGCAGATCTATCCAAGTTGGGAATGATAAACATTTATTCCCAACTTGAGGGGGAGTGTAGAGAACATTGAAGTGGGCCCCATAGCTACGGTCCCACTGTGTTCGTAGGGTAGAAGATATTCTAGTCTGCCTAGGGTTAGCTATTGGTCATTTAGTTGTTTCAGTTGTTATTTATTTCAGTCTTTGTTTTACTCTATTTGTTATGTAAAGACTAAGGGCAGATCTGTCCTTTCCATGTAATGAGCATAACCTATAAATATTAATTAAAGTGGCGGCGGCAGAATATGAAGCTTCTGCTCCTCCTTTCAACCCTTGTGTTCTACTGCTTCTTCTCCCTCTTTCTCTTCTCTCCTCTTTCTTTCTGCTTATCTTCGATCCTGAGATTCATTAGGGTTTAAGACTGATAATAGTCCTGAACTTCTAGTCCTCTTAATGTAATTATTGCACTTTTAGATGTCAGACTTCAGAGCAAACGAGCAGGCCCTAAAACTTCAACTTAGTACCTCCTATTTGTCTTCATTGACGTCACTATGATCAGTTGGTCTTTCTGCACACCTGCTACTGTAACTGGATAGTCAGAGCACCCAGACATTTTTAGTGTCTCCACTCAAGAAGATCAAAAAATGTTTTGCAAAACTTCTTAGAAAGGGATATTCTCATGAGTACCAACCAAGTTATTTCAAAACTGAAAATCTGGTTCACTTAGCAGATAATGCCTCCGGTCTCGGTCCCAAAAAAGATAAACAAGCTGACACAAGCAAGGCATTAAGTTCCGCCTTAGTAACACGACCATCTATAATGGGGCAATCCACCTCAAGACCGCCATTTTCTGAGATTAGGCATGGAAGCCATCCTTCCTGATCTTTGAGATTGAGCATTTTTCAAAATCTTATACTAATTTCTTAGATGTTGACATACACATGGAAACAATTTTATTTATGCTTTTCTTCTTCTTGGTTAATCTTATTCTAACAGCTATATTTTCATTGTCTAATATGCACCCTGTTTTCTGTTTAACATCCATCTTTAGTTTATTACTAGTCACTGCATATTTTGGTTTATATTACCTGTCCTTTTTTTATTGTGGCTGACTCCATATAGTTGGGATAAGGCATGGGTGATAATGATGATCGCCTGTCCTTTTTTATTGTTTACATTAATGTGTGGAAAATAATGGATTACAATACAAAGTGTGACAAGCATCATTCTTTAATGATGGCAAGTTCCAGTTACCTAACTCCATTTTCAAATATTCAACTTGCATATGACCTTCATAGTGGATGACTCCTCAATACAATTCTAAGCCCTCTCATTAGGGGTTGAGTATGATCATTGTTTGGTTCTTTCCTCAGATGAGGTGTAATTTAAATATTCTTTATTGTGGTAGGCATGCCTGTTATTTCGGAATTGTGTTAGAACCAGGATGTTTACCCCCCCCCCCCCCCTTTTGGGAGCAATTGATACATATATTCAATACTTGCTCAATCAGATACACATACACATACACACACATTTTGGAAATATCAATACAGCTATATTTTATTTTTAAAGAATCCTCTAGTAAAACTCCCAAGTACCTAATCTAACTAACAGAATCTTTATTGGTAGATGGTCCTGTAAGCTCTGGTCGCACTCAACTTTTATCTGTGAAACAAAACCATCGTAAGTACTTGGAGACTAGTCCAGCACCATCCAGACCGGGTAATCATCAAAATTCTTCCAGTTGGTATCTTCCTTCTGGGACAAATAATAATCTTGTGATAAGATTCTCAGATGATGACAGTGGAAGTGACTCTGAAGAGTATAAACCAGAAAAATCTTTGGAAAGGAATGTCAGCTCTATTGCAGTAGATGCATCTAAACGACAACTTTTTCAGTCAAAAGCAGATATGTTGCAACGAACTTCAAATAACCAAGTGAGAACAGTGCCAAAGAAACTCCCATTGAGTCGCACTTTTATCACTTCGATGACCAAAATCAATGGAGCCACTTCCAGGGGATCAAGACCTTCACTTGAACAGGCATCTCGTGTGCGAAATTTAGATTCTGTCAGTAAGATGTTGGCAAGTTGTGACCGAGTGCATAACCAAGGTATGAATTTGAACAATAACAATCTTGAGAGCTTACGCCAACAAATTGCCATACGAGAAAATGAACTGAGGCTTCAATATAAGTCTGCCCAGAAAAACAAGGAAACTACTTCAAGTTCACGTAAGGGTTACAGTGGTGGAAAGATCACCAACAATGCTGTTGGAAAGGGTAGACCAGCTTCTGCTAATACCATACAGCCATCTCCTAATGAACGGGAGAACAAGCGTTTGAAACTTGATGAAACTTGCCAAAATAAGCTCAAATCAGTTTGTCAGCAGCAGAAGTTGAGACCAGCCTCTAAATCTGTATCAGAACCAAAAATGTCGTCAATGAACAACACTCTTACAGACAGAGAGTTGGTGGTTTACAGCCAATACTCCAAAGAAATTCCTGAGGGAACCAAAAGTCCAAGCACAGATGAACGGCAAGTAGCAGGCGATGAACAGAATCCTGTTCCATCAAGCAATTTACTAACTGAGGTGAAAGATGGTAAATCTTCAGTCCCATTGAAACCATATTTAATGCACTGAACTTTGAGTTGCTTAATAAGCAGGGTCCTTGCAAATTATCAGGTGGTGGTGTCTCTGTGAATTGCAATCAGTCTGAGAAGAGCGCTAAGCTGATGGGTTCTCATACTTCATTAAATCAAAGCTCACTATTAATGCAGATGACATCAAGAGTAGATGATGGACCTGCTTGCCAGCTCAGGGTGCATTCCCCAAAGGAACAAGTAAATGTATACTATGTTTTATTTATCTTACTTGAGTTCTCACAACTTAATACTGACCTTTTTCTATGCCATCCTTTGCTTTTCTGTCCTTTTTTTCCCAATCAATATTTAACATTTTTTGTGACATAAATTTCTGAATTGATGAATTTCATCCATGATCAGATATGTGTTGTAAAGCTTATTCCATGTGAGAAATCTAAAGCTACCGAATCATTGTCTTGTTTAACATTCAAGATTTCTACCCATTTGAATGCATCTTGAGCTGATTTGTGGATATATATTTTTGGATCAATAACTGATTTTTGAAGATGTACCTGATATAATATTACTTTGGTGGTTGCCAGTGTTGTTGGTTTTCATGAGTGGTTTTCCAGGAATGTGGGCCCAACATTGTGGAACTATATTGACATTTTCCATGAAATAAAAAATTTATTAACCATTCTTGGCTACTATGGATTTTTCATTTTTTCAGTTGGGTCCCACACATTTATATCGATCTTACAGAAGCTTATAAGACTCAAAGCAGGTCATATAAAGAGACTTAAAAGGTGACCGACTTTCAAGTTTCAGTACTAGTTATGAAGTTATCTGCCATTTCCAATATTGTTGAATGGCATGGCCTGGGGCTAAGGTAACTACAGTGGGAGAGCTGGGTTATGGGTGACCTTATTGCACGGATCACTTGTGTATGTGATGCAAGTGAATGTTTACAAAAATTCTGTTGCAAAGTTTCATTGTTCGTTCCATCATTAGCCCTATCCATGTTTTTACAGAAGCTTATAAGAATTTATTAACCCTATCCAACGTTGTGAAACTATATTGACATTTTCCATGAAATAAAAAAATTTATTAACCATTCTTGGCTACTGTGGATTTTTCATTTTCTCAGTTGGGTCCCACACATTACATCGATCTTACAGAAGGTTATAAGACTCAAAGCAGGCTGTATAAAGAGACTCAAAAGGTGACCGGCTTTCAAGTTTCAGTACTAGTTATGAAGTTAGCTGCCATTTTCCAATATTGTTGATTGGCATGACCTGGGGCTAAGGTAACTACAGTGGGAGAGCTGTGTTATGGGTGACCTTATTGCACGGATCACTTGTGTATGCGATGCAAGTGAACGTTTACAAAAATGCTGTTGCAAAGTTTCATTGTTCGTTCCATCATTAACTTTATCCATGTTTCTACAGTGGCTCAAGAACACATTCATTCTTCTTTGTAGCTTTTCAAAGCATGGAATAAATATTTCATGGTCTTAAAAACGTTCAGTTTTAAAAATTTCAAATAGAAAAACATGTATTTATGCTTGATTTTAATTGTTAGGAATGACAAAAATGACAACAACAAAATCCACTACATTGGTGAATATTTACAAATACATTACACTTTGTTTCTTTGTTTCTTGGAAAAAGTCACTAATTATAAGTTTTATTATCTTCACTATAATTTAGCTATAATTACATAGTATTATAATGTTTATCCATTGCATGTAGGAAAGTATTATAAAGCCTACCCATTGCATGTAGGAAGATATAACTGTTCAAGTGTTCTTCTCTATGTTACCTTTATGCAGTTGGATATGGTCTTAACCACTTCTTGTTCTCACAATGTGGATGGTTTAATGAAATATTTCCCTATTTCATATTCGTTTTAATTTTTATGTCTGAGATGGTTTGCACCAAAGTGTCTTTGAGTTTGTAGCGTGATTAACCTCAATAATGTGGTCAAACTTACTGTTGCTTTTAATTAAATTTGTACATAACCACATCCAGATGATTTTGAGGTTGCTCAATTGCCTACTGTTTCCTTTTTATCATTTTAATCTTCTACTTTTGCAGAACACTGACATGGTAAAATTTCCCAGTAGACTTGGGGGGATTCGTTCATCCATGTTTCAGAACAAGTCAGCTTCTGAACACTTAGTGAGAGGCAGTGAGTATAACGAAATTTCATCTGGTGATAGGACACTTAAGCCCATATCTGATAGTACATGCCATAAGTGTTCCCTCCATGTTCTGGAAAGCAATATGAGAACCTCTGATGTAAGTTCAAGTTCTTTAGGAATGTAGAGCTTGTATATTACATTTTCCTTGGCTACTTTGTTTCCAGTGTGGTAAATTTATTTTTTTGGTTAATGCTAGGCATTTCCGAATACCACATGCTTGTTAAATTGTTCTGGTCAGCTAAATCTCTTGGGACATGATAGCATGGATATTGAATCTTTAGCAAAAATTGAGGATTTGCAAGATAAAGAGTTGGAGGAGGCACAAGAGCACAGACGTCATTGTGAACTTGAAGAAAGAAAAGCACTTAAAGCTTATCGTAAAGCCCAAAGAGCTTTGGTTGAGGCTAATGCCAGATGTACTCTTCTTTATCGGAGAAGAGAGCTGTTTTCAGCTCAGCTTCGAGCTTTTACGATGGAGGGTTCCAATTCTTTGTGGAGTTCTGGGTGGAATATTGTTCCTGAAGCTAACCTGGACCAATCGCCCACTTTAGGCCATCAAATGCAGGCTGAACTGGAAGAATTGAATCAGCTGGCCAGTGATTCAAATATTCAATGTAGAGATGGTACTGTTTGTAATGCACCTTACCAGCCCATGAGTGGGCAAAATTTAGGTTCTGAACCATGTAGTGAACCTGATGCCAGTACATCAGAACCATTACATCACAAGGACAACAATGCTGTGAATGGAGTATGCACTCCTTCAAACCACCCAGACGTGCCAGCAGATGAAGACGAAGAGACATTTCCTTTTGACAACAAATCTGTTCAGTGCAGGTTACAGTGTGATAGCAAGCAGGAAAATTTAGAGAAGGAAATGGGCTTTCCTGCCAGGTTGGAAAGAAAGTATTCAATTGATAGTATCCGGGATCCTGCCCTTCTTGAAGCTTCCTTGAGGTCTGAACTGTTTGCACGTTTAGGAACTAACATTTTGTCGAAAGAAAGTGGTATAGGCTTGAAGAGGGGGTGCACTATTGAAAAAGGAACAGGAAGTGATTTTGGAAATAAGACAGCTGATCGGATTATGGGCAACCAAACAGTTCTGGAAGTGGAACAAAACCAAGTTTCTTCTACTGGAGGTATTTTCTGTTCACTAGTTTTTCAGAAGTGTGTTTTTTAGTGTTACACTATCGGGATTCTTTATCTGTTAATATTCTATCAAAAGCTCAAGTTTCCTTTAAGTTCAAAATTCTGGTTCTTCTGGGTTTTAACTTTGGTGATAAATCTGCCATCAGAATTTTGTGTTCCAGTTCAATATATAACTACATCTAAGTTTGTAAATGGTTGTATTTTTGGTACTTCATCCTCATGGTTGTACAAGATTTAGAAGCTATTAGAATTTAGAAAAGGTGAAAAGCATATAGTTTGCAGTTTATGATGATTTCTGATCCATGTTTTTAAATCCTTTGTCATATAGGCCTGACTTCCTACTTTTGTTTTTTGAAAAAGAATTGTCATAACATCTTATGCCTATATAAATTATAAATAAGGACAGTTTTGAATTTGATGATGCTTATCCTAGAATCTGTGGAATTCCTTGAATATTGTTGTATATATTTTGGCTGAACCTTGATATGAGGTAGGAAGCTTGTACTTTTTAGAGCTTAAGGGCTATTTGGATAACATTCTACAATTTGGCTTCTGTCCAGAATTGGATTTCAGTAAGAATCTGAGGTATCTAGTCTTTGATTCTACGTCCATTTCTTTTACCAGACCTACAACCTGACTTGATTCTAGATTTCATCTGTCACCTAATATAGGTTGTGTATTTTGGCAGTAATCAAATCATATGGGATTTTGTTTGATTGATTTGGTAACTTTATATTTCTTTTTTCGTTCAGTGAGAGGTGCTTCTAAGCTTTCTTTGCAAATCACAGACAAGAGCTGTGGTGATAAGAGTTCTTTTGGCGGTGAATTTAACGGTACTGTCAATTCCAATGAGGACAAGTCCTATTTGAAAGAAAGTCATAGTTCAATTACATCTGTATCTGTCTTACCTTCTTCAGATGTGAGGTGCGCATTTGGTTATGTGAAATTTAAACCTATAATCAGCATAAGCCGATCCCAGACTGCTAATCATCAGAAGTGCCTAGATGAGATTTCACATGAAGAGCACACTGGTGTTGGGTATAATGAGATTATGCTTGATGTTTTGAGGACAACAGAAACTTCAAGAGGTGGAAGCATGGGAGAAATGGGGTCTTATACTTGTGACCTTTCAATTGATCCTCTTTGGCCTCTCTGTATGTTTGAGCTCCGAGGTAAATGTAACAACGAAGAATGTTCTTGGCAGCATTTTAGGGACTACTCTCAGAGAAATATGAAGCAGATTGATGATTCTGAAAGTTCTGGTATCAACTAAATCTTTACAAATTTTCCAAGCCTTGATGCAATCTTTCTTTTAATCTAAAAAATGATTTTCTTATGCAGATTGCCATGCTAAACCATCATCACCTCTTGAAAAACCTAATAGAGCATGCATACCTCCTCAATGTCTTAATTATCATCCAATGCCAGCTCCAGTGACATATCTAGTTGGCACAGATCTTCTTAAAGCTGACTTGCATTCTTGTGAATCGATACTGGCTCGGAGTATTGGACAATGCTGGCAAAGGGGTTTCAGCACTTCTTTGTCTCTTCCTTTCTGCTTGCAGAGAAACATTCCTTCAGATGCATCTCTGTTGCGTCACAGTGACAGTTGGACCAGGCAATCTTTATATTTCCATAGTCAAGATGAAGCAATGGTTTGTTGATATGTTCTTCTTCATCTTTTAAATTCTATAGTTCAATGCATTATATTGTCAAGGTATCTTGCATTTCTACTTTTGTTGTGAATGGTTATGTTTGAAGTTGCTAGAAATATTTTGTTTGAGACTCAATTGACAGACCTTTTGCTTTCTCCAAATTGTGCATGTTACAACTGAAACAAAATTTCTATTGTTGATCAAACAACTGTTTATAGTGTTAAATTGTATGTAGGTGTGCCAATGGATCAGAGTTGGGTTGGACCCCATCTGAATCAAAATCAATTTTGAACAGATTGGGCGAACCAATAAGACATTGAATTGGACCAGTCCAGAATTAATGGTCCAAAGTATTTATTGAATTGGATTGGACCTGATCCATTTGTAATGGATTTATATTAGACTGGGTTGGGTTGAACCAATATCTGGTCCATTGACATAAGAGTATGGGTGCCAATGAACCATGTTTGGGTTGGATCCAATCTAAATTTAAACCAATTTGAACAGTTTGGACAGCCTAGACATTGAATCGGACTAGTCCAGGATGGTCCAAAGTATTCATCGGATTGGATTAGACTTGGTCCATGTCCATCTGTAAAGGACTCATACTGGACCGGATCAGATTGGACCAATATCTGGTCCATTGACAGTCCTAATTGTATCTATCTTATTAAAGATGATCAGAACGAGAACGTATAGCAAGTATGGTAAATACCTCAGATTTTTTACCATTGGGATCATTCTTTAATTTATACAAACTAAGCTCTATTTTCACCTTTAGTATTATTTCATTTCAAGATTGGAACCATTATTTTTGAATAAACTATTAGTTATTTTGCTTATAAAAAAGCTATTAGTTATTTATTTTTTTTGTTTTTCATGTATTCTTTGTTTGGATGCAATATCTAGTCGTGTACAACATATGTGCTACTTGTATCTTCTTCCTTGCAAGTTGGTAGAAATATCAGTTGTTAAGTTTTTTGTCACGTGGAGTGCAGTGCTTTGGAAAATTTGTGTTTTTTCCAAGTTTCTCTTCTAATCCTTAGAGTTGTCCAGTCATGCTATCTGAGCCATGTTCCAGAACTATTCTAACTCCTTATGTGTCTCCTTCAGAGGCAAGTCATCCATGGTTCAGCTGATCCTGAGCAAGTCTTGGAAATGGCTTTTATTTTTCTCAATCAGGAGGTCAACAAAGTAGATGGGAAGAAAAAGGTGATGCATCTGGCTTGTTCTTAAAAATATTAACAACTACAAACATGTTTTTGAAATTTATTTGTGTTCTGTGACCTAAATTGGACTGGAAGTTAAACTATTGGGACTGTCATCTGACCCCAGAAATAAATGTGGTTGATAGGTAGTCCAGCATGCAGTTGACTTGGTCAAATTTCCATGTCATGTGAATGTATTTATATATATCTGTGCATGCCATATAAAACTGAAATTTGTTTCATTTTTTGATTATTTAAAACATTTATATCCATGCTTGATCCTGTCTAAGTATAATTCAAAACCTGGTCATTATTGTCTTTTATGTTTCTTACAATTACATTGCAGGCACTGTCTGTTTTGTCACGATCTCTTGAGACTGATCCAACATCTGTGGTCCTCTGGATTGTTTATCTGCATATTTACTATAGGGATGAAAAGGCTATTGGAACTGATGACATGTTTTTTCATGCGGTATGTTTCTCTTTTTGCTTTTTTTGACTTGTAAGGTAAATGGGCTTTGGGACTCCTAACATTATTCATCTCTAAAATCAAATACCTTATCTTCTTGAACTACAAATTGAATGTTGATTTATTATTTCTCTCTGCCATTATTGTTTTTCCAACCATTATTTTTTGACAATTCATTGATTTATTTGCTGATTTTTTCTCAAGGAACAATGATACTATTTATCTATTCTAACCTATGAATGTAAATCAGATATATAGATTATAGATGTTTGGTCATGATTGTGTGTAAACTTAGTTCATCCAGCCAGTGTACAATGTTCACTCATTTATTTATTTTCATCATATTGTCATCAAGTTTATTGTAGCCATCCTTGAGTGGATATGATTTGATATTAAAATTATTATTTTCTAAATGTTCTTCAAGTTTTGGATATGTGGAACTCTAATTTTCTTATAAGTTGAAACTATATAATGCTGTATGACTTTCTTATTGTCATCATCCTCCAAGCCTTATCCCGACACGAAATACAGATGATTGAGCGGATCTTAACTTCTATTTGAATGGCATGTAAAGTTGGCAATTGGGTTGGATCAAGACACTTCGGCTTGAATTTCGGGTTGGGTTAGCAAATGCCCCTAACCCTAAATGTTTGGGTTAGGGTTGACCCATGGGTCAATCCTAAAAATAACTGGAGTTTTAAAATATAAAGAAAAAACACATGAAAAACATTAAAATTAAAGGAATTAACCTTAAAATTCCAAACATAAAATAAAAAACTTAAAAATTTTCAAAAATTCAAATATTAAAGAATAAATAGTAAAGATTAGTGATTTAAAAGGCACGCTTGAGGCGTGCCTAGGTCCTAGGTGCATTCCTTTCAAAAGGCGCATGCCTGATGCGCCTTGCACCTCAGCCCAGGCATGCACCTTTTTTAAAATTCTGCGCTTTTTGCTTTTTTGGGCCTAACTACTGGGCCGGGGGCTCTGCTCCTAGACCCACGACCACACCCCTCGAGGCAAGCCCAGACAAGTTCATGTTAGGGTCTTAAATTCTTATATGTAAGAAATAAGAATTTAAGACCCTAACATGAACTTGTTCAGGCTTTCCTCGAGGGGCGTGGTACAAAGGTGACTCATAGAATCAAGAATGCAATATGTTTTACATCACATTAGCTACTTGAAGTAATGCAATCGAAGAAAAAAAGAGATTGTGGGTTTTTTGAAACATTTATTTTAAAATTTAAGTTTATATTTTTTATCAACATTATGTATAATATTTTTTTGATTTTTTTTTTTGCATTTTAATAAAATTTTTGGTTTTTTTTTGAATTTTCTGACATTTTTTTAAATTCTTATCATTTTTTTTTGTAATTTTGCGCCTTGCTTCAAAAGGCTGTGCACCTCAGGCGCAAATTGGCCCTTGTGCTTTTAAAACACTGGTAAAAATTAAAGAATGAGAATTTCTAACCATACATACATAGTCCTAATTTGGTTGGGCCGGCTTAGGTCATTCTGAAATTAAGGTAGCTAGATATGAGACCCCCTGTCTCTTTCGGGTTGGGTTGGGTCGGGTTCACAGGTTGGGTCAACTTTTTGCCAGGTCATAGAGTGCAGCCACATCTGAATCCGGAATAATAAAATTGATGTTGGATCAGGTTTTGGACTTTCGGAGTCCATTGACAGCTCTAAATGGCAGTGCATCATGTGGATGTTCAGCAACTGTTGGAAAGTTGCAATGAGTTAGCCTACTCATGCTGAGAACACCAAATAATTTCAATGAGACTCTGGATAGCTAGTGTTGTTTATAGCGGCAAATGAAAAAGGAAACTCAAAAGACATGGAGAATTGAAAATTCACTAGGGTTGGAACCTGTAGTTGATACCACTGCATTAAAATCTCAATTAACCACCAAGAAAAAAAGTAGTCAAATTCAAATCCTGAAGACATTACTTGATGGATAGGGAGGAAAGTTAGAAGCAATACAGAGAATATTTTTTTTTTCGATAAATAGCAATACAGAGAATATTACAAACCAACTTAAACCTCATTGACCTTTCTGAGCATCTATCATCCCAACCTCAACCGAAACCATGTGAAATTAGAACTAAAAAAATTGAAGATGAAAGTATGTATGTTTTGTGGACCTTTTCCAACTAAGTGCATGAAAAAAGCATTTCTTTTGGGGGCCAAGTTAAACAAGAAAGTGAAATAGGGAATAGAAGAAGTAGGGTTTTGAGTTCTGTTATCGATAAAAAAAAGTAAGGTTTTGAGAGAAATGGGACGGGAAGGTTTGGATCTATTACAGATTTTTTAAAGAAAAAATAAACCTTCTTTTTTCAATTTTGGGAGTTGGAGGAGCACTAGAGAGTGATCCTTGACATCTCAGTTTCAAGTTTTTTTTTTTTTTTGGGGGGGGGGGTTGGGGGCGCACAACCCCCACCAATATACTTGGCTCTGCCCCTGGTCATTACCCAATGTTGCTCCAAGCTATCTGGGGTCTTCGGAAGGGTGAGCTGGATATGGACCTAACCTTTGGTATTTTTGTGCATGAAGTTGCTTCTCTCAAACTCAAACCCACATTTTCAAGCTTGTCAGCCTGGGATTTAACTACTGCACCAAGCAATGGCTCCTCAAACATGACTTGATGAGTAGAGAGATTTTGTGGAATTGATGAGTCCTGAGATATCAGAAGGTCATGTAGTTGGTTTCTTCAAGCAACCCAATTAGGTGTACTCTGTTGCATTCTGAGGTTCATAGTTCATTTCCAGTTTAGATAAAGATATGCGGCATCACACATGAAAAATGGAGGATTTAGAAATAACTAAAGAAAAAGGACGCATATAGCAATATCAAAGCATTAAGTGATTTTACCATCTTAGCTGTGCATTGGGAACTTTTCCTTGTGCACATCTTGCATTTGACCATTATTGTTTGGGTAGTTTTCTTATGATGCAGAGAATTCATCTATTCATTTACATCGTTTAATTTTTTTTCCTTGGAGAACTGAAATGCAAATTATGTCAACATCATATCTTGTTCACCAGGTCCACCATAATGAAGGTTCTTATGAGCTCTGGCTTATGTACATCAACAGTCGCTTACAACTTGATGATCAGTTGCTTGCATATGATAATGCATTGTTGGCACTTTTCCGCAATGCATCTTCTCCTGATAGGGATATAAAACATGCTAGTGCATGCATCTTGGACTTGTTTTTACAGATGATGGATTTATTGTGCATGTCTGGGGATGTGGGGAAGGCCATCCAAAGAATACAGACACTCTTACTGACTGTGAAAGATTGTAGCAGCACCCATTCTTTGTTGCTCTCAGATATCCTGGTATGTTTAACGGTATCTGACAAATGTATCTTCTGGGTTTGTTGTCTGTACTTGGTGATCTACAAAAAGATGCCTGATGCAGTAGTAAGGCAGTTTGAGTTCGAGAAAGAGTTCCATACGACGATAGAATGGCCTTCAGTTCAGTTAACACCTGGTGAGAAACAACTGGTTGTACAACTGATGGAAATGGCTGTGGGGTCAGTTGCTTCCAGCTCAGATACAAGGGAAGCCGCTCTCAGATCGGCACACCTGTTAGCTGTGAGTCATGTTAGATGTATGGCAGCACTTGAAGGCTTAGACTACAGTAAGAATTTGTTGGGCAAATACCTTAAAAAATATCCTACTTGCCTAGAACTCTTTCTGTTATCAGCTCGACTGAATGATCATGAATTTGAGGGTTTGGGTTTTGAAGGATTTGAAGAGGCTTTGAGTGGCTGGCCGAGTGATACCCCTGGAGTTCAGTGCATATGGAATCAATATGCCGAGTATGCTTTGGAGAATGGAAAAGTTAATTTAGCGAAAGAACTGATGGTTAGATGGTTTCAATCTGTTTGGAAGGCTCAGTGTCCTCAAAATGAGAGGACAAATAGTGTCATGGATAATGAATTACTCTTACTGGAATTACCTTTATCTGTGAATCAAGAAGACTCTTCTGCTTTGTCTAATACAAGAGATGCATTGTTTGGGTTACTTAATCTTTCTCTCCATAGATTGTTGCAAAAAGATTTAACCGAAGCTCGTAGGACAATTGATAGGGCATTGAAAGTAGCCTCTCCCAAGGATTATGAGTACTGTGTTAGAGAGCATGCCAGGTTTTTGCTTGCTGATTGTTCAGAACCAATGGAGGATACTCGTGCCAGTGAAATAGTGAGCTTTTTGAGTAGGTACTTGGTTGATGACCGGTCTTTTCCTAGTTCCCAGCCATTGTCTAGAAAATTCATTGAAAATATCAAGAAGCCAAGATTACGGCAGCTGATCAATAACATTCTTGGTCCAGTTTCTTTTGATTGCTCTCTAATAAACTCTGTTCTTGAAGCATGGCATGGGCCGTCACTTTTGCCTGAAAAATTCGGTCAACTTAAGGATTTTGTGGATCTTGTTGAGGCTATAATGGAGATTTCACCGGCAAACTATCAGTTGTCTTTGTCGATTTGCAAGTTGATGATTAATGTTTCAAACTCTGGTGCAATTACTTCTCATAGTGTTGTGTTTTGGGCAAGCTCTCTCCTGGTCAATTCCATCTTTCAGACGGTCCCAGTGGCACCAGAACCTATATGGGTTGAAGCAGCAGGCATTTTGGGTAATCTAGAGGTAACCCAATCCATTTCTGAGAGGTTTCATCAGAGGGCCTTATCGGTGTATCCCTTTTCCATTAGCCTATGGAAATCCTTTTTCAAATTGTCTAGCACAATAGGAAACATAACTGCGGTTGTAGAAGCAGCCAGAGAAAGGGGTATCAGACTGGACTGACCTTATTTTCTTTCCATCTTTTAGTGGTTTTGAAGGAAACTTAGATGCGTTAGACTTGGCCCAGTAACTGCTTTTGAAAAATTTTGGGCCTCTGTGGATGTATTCAAGATATAAGCAGGAGGTCGAAGTTCAATCTGACAACAGATACAACCAAATTACTGATTAAAAAAATGGACAACCAAATTGCTTATATAAGAATGAGATACAGGATGTCATGGCAAGCAGTTTCACAAGCTGAAGGTTTATGAAATGTCGTTATCAATTGGAAGAACTCGAATATACAAGATAACAAGCTAACATGATGGACAATCTAACCATTGGCTGTAAAACAGAGAAGAAACTTTCTTTATTTTTTGTTTGTGTATAGCCATGAAAGGATGTTCTTTTTTCTTGATTTCTACTCATTGATGATGCTATAAGATCTGAGAAATTTGTACGCACAGGGAAAATATTGAAATGGAAAGATTAATTCATTTTTACAGATATCATTCAACTCACAATCTTGATCTTGGTGAAATAGGTATCTGTTGAGCTTAAGTATGTGCTATTACCTGGACACCATGATGCACTATGCTATGGCCAGATTCATTGTCAATTGTGATTAGTGAGTGCTCATTGCCCTGATGTATGAAGGCCCATCATACAACGAACAACCTCCCTTCTATAATGTTATTATGTCCAACACTGGGGAATAAATGCTGTCTTGTACACCGACCTAAGTGAACATCTGTCTGCGTTCAACAATCAGTGCATGCACTTCTGAGCAAGGACAAGATAAACAACTTCTTGAGAAATCTGGGCTATATTGGTATAGCCTAGTGCAGTGTTTTGATCTGGACTGTTGGAACATTCGGCCTGGGAACCATCCAGGCAACTTTTTCAATTTTACCCTAAACCTAGTCTTTGGCCAAAAACTGTTGAAATGGTCAGTAATTCACTGACCTGGGTGGTCAGACTGTTGATCCAGTCGATTCAATCCGTTCAAGTTTTTGGTTATTTTTTTTATTTTATTTCTTTTTTTTTTAAATTGGAATGGGCCATCCATTCAAACCATACGACCCAGAAGTTGGTGGCCAGAATGATTCTGGTTTTGGGTCGATTTTTAAAACCTTAGTCTAGTGGAGTTGAACCTTCGAGTCCCGCACTCCCATCGCCACCATCACTCACTACTCACCAATAAACCCACCAAGCTATTGTTTACCGAAGTGTGTCTTGTGTTTCTTCATTTTTTTTACAGTGCATTGACGGAAATGCCCAAACAAGCGGCTCTACTTGAATTTCCTTGAATACTTGGTATTTTCGTAGTTATATTTGCAACTACCTTGCAAGCTCAAAGATGGCTAATCAGCTACCATCATTTAGGGTTGTTTACATTAAATGTGAAATTGACCAAACCGGCCCAACCCAACTCGAGTTGGTCGGTTTTTCAAAATCATTAGCCGGTTTTGGTTTGTATGAAAAAATAAACCGACAACTTGGTTTTACTTAAAATATATAAAAATCAATTAAATCGACTAAATCGATAAATCAACCCAAACCGACCCTTCATGTTTGGGTCGATTTTGCTTCAGGGTCAATCGGTTTCGGTTTTGTCAATGAGTAAACCGACTAGGTCGGGTCAGTTGAAAAAAATAACTCAAACCGACCCAACTCAACCTGTGAACATCCCTACCATCATTCCATAATAAAAAAAAAGGTGAAACTTGGGAGCAAAAGGAACACTATAGAAAATTATGTTATATCTCACATCACAATTTTTTGTATGTTTGTTTGTTTATTTTATTTTATTTTCCAAAACTCCCACTTGTACATACCTCCTTTGTATTAAACAAATGCCTACTTTGTGTTGCAACTAAGGGAGTGTTATGGAGTGTGGATGAAAAATTGGTGGGTAGATTGGTCTACATCACACCCTATGGTAGGGACCAATCCACATTCCACAGTCCAGAGTTGTTCTAAATTGTGGATGGCAGTCCACACTATACTTTTTGATTCCATGTATCTCATGTACATTTTATGGGAAATCTACACAGTTGATCATAAATGTCTAATTTTTGCATTTTATATGGTAAATAAATTGAAAAAAGGCATCATTATATAGACAATAATTGCAATTTTTAATTACTTAAAAAATATTATTTTAAATATTAAGAAATAATATTTTAAATATTATTTTATTGATAAAATATTAAAAAATAATATTTAAATAGTGAAAAAAGAGTTGAAAGGGAGAACCGTCGAACTTGTGCTAGAATTAACATTAAAATTTATTATTTTATTGATAAAATGTTAAAACTTATTAAAAGATTAAATAAAATGAGAGTGATTGGACCAATGTAACGTAGTTGCGTTACACTAAAACCTTCTCACAAATTGTCCACACCATAATGTGGACCATCCATGAGAAAATACTATGGATGATAAATTGGGGTGTGGCCTGTCCCTGTCCACGCTATTTTGTGCCACATCATGGTTTTCAGAATTAGATTGGACCGGATAGTCGAACCAGAAAAATTGGGAACCGGTCAAGTGACTGGTTTCAGTTTTCCCTAAAACCAGATTTTCTTAAAAAACCATTGATTTTAATCAGCAAACCTCTGACTTGGGCGGTTAACTGTTCAAACAGTTTTGACCGTTTTTAATTTTATTATTTTTTTGTCAAAATGAGCCAACCATTTGATCCGATAACTGGACCCTTGACCGGTTTGATCTTTGAATCAGTTTTAAAACCATGATCCACATATAATAAAACACCATATCTTACTATGAACGGGACCAATCCACAATATATGCATACTACCGAACGCCACTTAAATAACTAAAGGCGCTACAACTCAAAAAAGGTCCGTTGCATGTGTGTGTTTGTGTTTTTGGGTTTTTATGATTCACTCTACCTCGCAACTTCATCATACAGTTTGGATCGTAATTATATTGGGGAAAATAGTTTCCCTATTCTGAGGTGGATTGAACCGTAAAAATCCTCTTTTTTTTTGTGGTGTCCTTTATATAGTAACCATTTTAGAATTTAGAGTACTGTATTGCTGGGAAAGAAAAGGGGAGAGGATCAAAGAAAGACACTTACGTCCAATTTTTTAAAAAATCAAGTATTGTTGCATTACTTGACTTTGGTTAAACAATCACTAAAAAGAGGGGTTTTGAAGACATTAGACAAACGTCACCAAAATTACAACAAACGGCGCTGCAAATTTTCGTCAACGTTTGCACAAATGTCGCTAAAACCAATTTATTTGTTAATGGGACATAGTTTTGCCAACGTTTATAAACGTTACCAAAATTGTGCCTTTTTTCGACGTTTATAATTGTCACCAAAACTATGTTTTTTGGCGGTGTTATAAACGTCGCTCAAACTGCACTTTTTTAACGACATTTATAAACATCATTGTTGCTGGTCATAATAGACTGAGGGCAATACTGTAATTCTGATTCTGAGCTGAGGGCTGATTGAGGAGTCCGATGTCTATTGCGGCCAAGGACTGGTAGGTTGGGCCTGTGGAGAGAGAAAAAGTTAGAGGCCCTGAGTGCTAACCCGAGGTGAAGACTCTGACAATCAAGTTATTATGGGTGCAACACCAGGTGGGCAAGGCCTGAGATGAAAACACTCAAACAAGGCCATGAAGTAAACCAAGAATTCTTAGAAATCTTGACTCTAGGTTCCGGATGTTTACTTTGAGAGGGTTGCCCCCTATTTATACTTGGGACCGCTTTGAAGTAGGTGGACTCGAACAGTCAGGATGTGGTCCGGCCTTGAGGGGGACGATCATTTGGGTTCATCGTGTGCAACCGTGCCATTGGTTCCAGGTTGCAATAATCATTGAACTACTTAATTAACAATATAAATATATCTATTAAAATATTCTAATTTGCCACTTGGCTACTCAATCATTATTGACATGGATGTGATGTTGCACACTCTGAATACACGTATGCAAAAACTTAACATTGAACTAGTACTTCTTGGTCTCCTTTTGCCATACGAGTTCTCAGATTTGTTTTCTAGGAATTCTTAAAAAATTTAGAAAAAAACTAATGGATATTTAATCTTTTTAATGTGACTACCGGTTACAACCGAGATATGGCGTAATACTGAGGTCAATGGGCGGGTATAAAAGATAACAAGATGGATGAAATGACAAGTTTAATTATACGCGAAAAGGTATTTCCAATATCTTTCCCAGAGGCGTTATCTTGTTAACATGTACGCCCTGGATTGTTTACAAGAAGCGCCTTATCCGGCACATGACCTTCGTTCCTAACGCAAAAGCTCGGGGCGTAGGCAAGACTTCAACGGAAACTACTCAAAGCTACCAGTTTTTATATTTTTTTCCCATTTCCTTCTTTTTCCTGCAACTTTAATCTAATCCGGTGGATCTACATTTCATTTCACCAACTTATGACCGTCTCTCACTCTCTCTTCCTTTTTCTGCTTCAGTTTGTCTCGACGGAAGTTTACCTGAGTATCATCTTCACAGAGGATTTGAGGTAAAAGGCATTAGTATTAAAAATATAGTTTTCCATCGTGAAGGCGCATTGTTCTGTAACAACCGGACAGGAAATCAACAGACGCCCACCTCTGGCTCTCGCACTAGAACAATCACATGGACGAAAGTGATTCTTGGGTTCGCACCTATGGGAGTTCAAATCAGCCTCCACCAGATTGCCCCCCACAACGTCCCACAGTATATCCCCGCTGTATATTATGAATCGGGAGATATTCTCAATACACGGCTTGAATGTGCTGTGGGACGTTGAGTGTGTGTGGGGGGGGCTGATTTGCTCTCCACCCATGGGTGCACAGAACGCGAGCTCAGCTATGGGTATTATGATATGAGAGAGAGAGTCCCTCATATGATTGATTACATGTGATGGTAAATGCCTCTTGTTAAGCACAAAAATATACATTTTAAAATGTAAACCAATGAAATATAAGCTAATTAAATTTGGCTGCACATCAGTGTTACAAAATTTTCCCTAATTTATCAATTCTTAATAGAGTTCAACTAGGGTGCATTCCCTAGTGTTGACGGGGAAAATTTTGTAATACCTTAGTTGAACTCTTTAAGGTCAGGCGGGTTTCTATATGACTATGAATTTTAGGATGCATAGTAGATCTGGCAGGGCCAATATAAACCAAGCTTGGAACCAATGTTTTAAAAACTGACCCAGTGGCCGAATCATTTTTTACTTCAGGTTGTGAGTCACTGTTTTAATCAGCCATGTCGGTGTATATATGTATATGTATATGCATATGTGTGTTTGTATACACATATATACACATATGCACTATTAATTAAGCACGTGTTGCAGTGAGAATTTTTTTTTCATATTAATTACTTGAATTTTAAATATATCATAGTTAAGATAGAAATTAAAAATTAACAAAAGTAATTAACAATATGAAAATAAACTTAAATATTTATTATTCAATTATGACATCATGGGCATTTTTGAATGGTTGGATCAGCGACTCATCATCTAGATAAGAAAATAGCTTTGCTTTTGGATTAGTTTTAAATTAAGGAAAATTATAGTTGGAGTCGACTGTACATTTAAAATTAAGCTACAAGTTGGTTCATAAACCAACACAACTCTAACAATCGGCTCTACATTTCAAATTATAAAAACCCTCGCCATGTCATTAAAGGCTTATGTGGCTATTGCCAATATGGAACTCTTAATCCATGTTGGACACAACAAAAAGCTTGTACTGAAATTGCCCTTTAATGTTGGGTGATTGGAAAAAAAAGGGTTTTTAGTTTACCTCTCTCTCCCCCTCAAACTCTATCACTCACAGTCATGTTTATGTTCAACAACTATGTGATTTGAAAATAAATAAAAATGAGTTTTGCTTTATGTATTTATGTTCTCTATATCATTTTCTCTCATTCTCTCTCTACTTATCGTTTTCCTTCAATCTCTCTCATTCTCCTTTAATTTCTATCAGCCTTTCTCAGTTTCTCTCATGCTCCCTCTCTCGTTTTTTTTTAATTGTCTTACACACTTATATGGTATTAATCGGATTGTATAAAAGAGCATGAAACCAACTTGTTATGATTAAAAAATTATTACACTAATTTAATAAAAATTCACAAGAAGCTCTTGGCTATGAAATTTACACAAACTGGAGAACAATAGAGATTGAGGGAGGAGATATTGACTGAGAGGGAGAGTGAGGGAGAAGAATGAAAAAGATTGAGGGAGAACAATAGAGAGAGAGAGGTTTTGATTTGGTTATAGATCGAAGCTGAGAGAGCGGGAGAGACAAAGGGAGCGGGAGATCGAGAGATGACTGAGAGAGTGCGAGAAAACGAAGGGAGATTGAGAGACAGAGGGAGTGAGAAAGAAACTGAAAACCTATTTTCGGTATAGGTCTTTTGTTGTGTCCAACATGGACTAAGAGTCCCATGTTGGCAATAGCACATAAGCCTCCGATTACATGGCGGGGTTTTTATAATTTGAAATGTAGAGTCGGTTGTCATAGTTTTGTTGGTTTTTGGACCAACTTGCAACCTAATTTTTAAATGTACATCTGACTTTGACAATAATTTTCGCTTTAAATTATATATTTAATTTATATTATATAAAACCTTTTTTACTTATCACACTTAATTTTTGTTTGTCTATGCTATCATTTGACTCAAACCTCTAACCCACCATCTAAAAGTAAAAGTTGTTTGATTTCTAGGTTAACATAATTAAACTTTGTATTACATTTACATCATTGATAAAATTATTTCTTATGTATAAAACTTATTTTTGTTCAATATAATGAATGCACAATATTAGAGATGTACCCGATATTTTATTTTTTATAAACATATAACATTAGATATGTGCCCAAAATTTTCTCTATCTTTTTTTATTATTTTTATGATTCTTTGTATTTTCTATTATTAAAAATTTTATTATTTGACTATGGCATCATTTCATTTCTAGGTAGATTTTGAATTTGACATTCCATTTTCATCATTAATAAAAAGACTTCTTACATTTCATAGTTATTTATTTTAAATTTTTATTATTTAATTATGACATTATTTATTAATCCATTTGATTGGAAATGGTCAAATTGCTTATCCACCACTGGGAAGGAAGAAAATGGTTTTGTTTTTAAATTACTTTTCAAAATATTTATTTTTATACTATCAAAATTAATATTGTGGATTTAATTATAAGAGTTAATGATGAGAAAAATATATCTTAAATATAGGATTTAATTAGAGAGAATAAATGATTTAATTTCTTACCACCACCTAGATGGAAACACTATTTTTGCTAGGTAGATTTTAAAAGTATAAGATTTTATGTTATTGAAATTATTAATTTATTAAATACGGATTTAATTAATAGAACTTAATGATGAGAAGAAACAAAAAATAACTTAAATATATGGTTCAATGAACATGAATGCAAGTTAATGACTTAAATGTTGAATTTAATGAGAAAGAATTGAATGCATTGAATATCTTTAAATTACCTCTTTTCAACTCATTTAATATCAAGAATCGATTGCCCTATTTGCCCTCATTTTTTATCAATAAATTTAAATATAGAGGGACAAATTTTGTCCTTAGATAATTACAGAAATATTCTTTAGGCCATTTGTGCTTTTTAAAGTGGTATAGATGTGTGTGTACAAATATATACTTTAACATATATATATGTTAAATTACCCGAAATCCTAACTGGGTGACGGTTCAAACAATTTGATTGATTAAGTCAACAATGGGTTAAAAACATTCCTTGGACCAGCAATGTTGGCATAAAATAAAACCTAATCCTGTCCTCAATGCCTCAATGGGTCCAATACTATTGAGACGACCCAAAATTACAAGCCGGTCTGAACCTATTAATCAGAGGATGGAGTCAAATAAAAAGTAACTTTTATTGGGCCTTCTTTTTAAACCCGATCTCATATGGGCAGCTTGGCCAGTGATGCACCCCATAACCGGGTATAGATGCTTTGTATAAAGCAAGCATACTTCGTAATGCTATGAGCAGCCCTATTAAAATCGGGACCAGATATAGTAGGCACGTTCGGTGAGCATTTAATAAAATTTTCCAATTGATCATGCTTAGCAACCTGTATCCTTGACAAACCAACATATGCTAATTCATTTGGTATTTTATTTTTTATACAAGAGTATAAATCAGTGAAAAAAAGGTAGAATTTGAAATAGTTTTTAGCTAAATTTCATGTTTCATACATAATTTTTTTTTATAACATTACATTATAATTTAATGAGAAAATTAACAAGTGGGTATTCGGCAATGTATATGATTTTAATTTTGAAAAAAAAAAAAAACAATTGCCACATCAACAAAACAATGGGCTTGAATATTTGGGTTCTCACCGGGCCCAAGGCCTTAATACTTGGGCTTGGATTAAAACCTTAGTCAGTCATAAACTGGACCGAGCCCCATCCGATCTTTCCCAATCTGTTAATCTTTGTTTACTTTTTAAACTAAAGAAATTAGGGTTCGACTATGATATGAAAAAGATATGATATCCGAAAAATAATTGACCAATAAACTAAAATTATAAACATGAAAGCGAATCAGGTGTTATTTATCAAAATTCATGGGTGGATTTTGATTGCTCAAAACTCTTTCCATATCATATCTTTTCCATATCATAGATTTTTCCCAGAAATTTTGAACAGGTTCATCACCTAAATACTGTTTCTCAACAGAAATAAGATTTCCATGTGCTTGGTTTGTTTGCACTTTGTAGTGTAATTTCATTTGCACTGGTGCAAAGTACAAATTATTTGAGTTCAAAATTCTGATTTTTTTTTTCAGTTTTTCTTTATTTTCTTTGTTAGTATTGCATATGATATAAAACAAAGTAGCCTAAACAAAGTAAAATTCAAAAATAAACTGAACTATAAATTGTATCCTTCCCATTTGCAATCTAGTATAAATGCACTAATGCAAATGAAATTATACCGGAAACATTACTCTTACAATATTAATAATCTGAAATTTACTAAGTTTCTCTAAACCTATGTTTGGTTTGAAGAAAAAAAGTAGGGAAAGGAAAGGAAAATTAGGAAAGTCATCACAAATCTTGTATAAATTTTTCTGTCTTTCCTTTATTTTCCCTAATTTTTCCTTCCAACCAAGCCTAAATTTCTAAAGAAGTATCAATTAATTCTCTATACATGCATACAATACATGTCGGTCCACACCTGCTGGGCTTGAACATAAAATTGTAGGCACAGATCTGCAGTTGGGCCCTCCGGGCCAGGCTATGAACGATCACATCATTATGACCAATTCTAAGATGAAGTGGTCCACTGTCCAGACTACCAACCAACAGATAAGCATGAATTTATTGCTGAAGCTTCAGCCAAAATAAAAGAGCCCCACAGATGAAATATTATGGTTCACTGAGTGAGCATCTCTAGGGCATTTTGGTAATTGACGTTTGTGGGTTTGTTTTGATTCAAATGCCCAAAGACACTCGATTGTCCAATTAGCATGCTTGAGCCTTCTGAGTAGGGTTATTAAATTTTGAATAAGGGAGTGAGCATGGAGTATAAACAAACGATATAGCCAAAATTATTCATCCAATCCCTACTATATACGTGGCATACTTGGAGGGCAATTTCGTCACTTCATAGGTCTTGGGGGGGCATTCCTGGTATTTTCCCCCTGGCCTTAATGACACTCTCATACTCATTTAATACTAGAGCAACGCCCGATCATGTGGTTATCATCTTAATGAGTTTGGTCAATGATGCAACCTAGCGTGCAAAACCATTAGGCCTATTACAAGTAACCCATAACGCAACCATGAAAGAGACTATTTGGCCTATAAATAGGGACGAAGAGCCACAAGTACTTTCCTTACATTCTCTGATTCTTTTTCTTGTCCTCACCTCTACACTTTGACTAGCATAACCGAGCCTCCAGCGTCATTTTATGCTTATATATCCGTAATTGCATCGTCTTTGCTACACCTCTTCTTATCCATGAAGCATACATTTCCATTTTAAAAGCAAAACATGCTAAACGGGATTTCCTACACTCACTGAACACTATGCGAGAAAGATGACTTGAGACCCAAACTCCTGGATCCGTATGTAGCAACCCTAGGTGAGCCGACCTGACCTAATTTCCGATCAGTCATACCTTACAAATCTGTTAGGGCCGTTAATGGGTTGGTTGGGGTTATATATAGGAAGAATGACAGTTCAGTCCAAGGTCAGAATTTGTAGGTTTAAAGTACTGTCGGGGTAGGTACCAGCTCCGAATTGATACTAATTCACAAGCAGACGTTGATATATAGAATGTGAGTTATTGACCTTTTGAATATTTATAGCTTTACAGTGAAAATCAGAAATTTACATTGGATAAATTCATACTTCTCGGTATATACATAATTTTCAGTAGAGTTATTATAATTGAATCTATTGAGACAGACCCGATTGTCTCGGGAACCAATCAGTTGGTTTTGGGTCTAAAATTACATGCTCTATAGGTCTGATTTGATTTTGAATCCTCAATATTTCTTGTCGAATCGATCCACCCTTTGACAGCCCTACTGCGTATCACTCCCTTTTTTTTCAAATCATACATTCAATTCATGATTGATTTAGACAATTGAACCATTCAAACTAGATGAATAAACCTATATTTTTAGTAAAAAAAATCATTGTCTTTGTAAAAGAACTTTTGACCCATGCATTTGAACTAAGGACCTGTTCGACCTATGTCTCTAACCCTAAACTTGACCGACCCAAATCAATCTGAAATTGTCCTGATCCTATTGTCAGGCTTAGTTGAGCACTTTGCATCTCCTACCCACAGAATCACACGATACAACAACTGCTGTATATAAAAACATCTAATAACATGTAAATATGGGAGATTAATGTGCGGTGGTAAGAGGTCTGAACACGTAGTTGAAAGCATGATTGCGACTTAGTGGCAGAATCGCCTCTATTATCCTTGCAAGACCAATCAGAGCGCTTCTCATCTCTCAGGAATCAAGATTCAAGATAGTGTCCTTTGGATTTTGACTATAGTTTAACGAGGGCCCAATGGACCATAAACAATTCTTCTTCTCTAATCCGTATGGTAGCTTCTCTATCACCACCTTCTTCAAATTTTGTCTTTTAGCTACTTTTCCCTATTAAGACAATGTCTTCTACCGTATATGCCCATGGTTTGCAATCGTAATATGAGAATGGGGGCCCATATGATAATGAAGGTACTTTGCCAACACGGGTTTGCCAACCTTTGCCAACGGCACAGGTCACATGGCCGTGGGGCCTGTTTCTCTGCTCTTTATTTACACACTTATTATTAACATCTCTGAGATAGAGCCAAGTAACTGAAATTATGTCTATACACGTGGTAACCACTTACCTTCACTTGAACCGACCCGCTAATCTGCTCTGAAATTATGTCTATACACGCGGTAACCACTTACCATCACTTGAACCGACCCGCTAATCTGCTCTGAAATTATGTCCATACACGTGGTAGCCACTTACCATCACTTGAACCGACCCGCTAATCTGCTCCTTTTTTTTTGGAAAGGTTGGCAATCTCATGTTGGGATGGGTTATGAAGAATTATCCGATACACCTGGTTCATATGCCATGTTACGAAGAGTTCAATCTCTTGCCCACGAGAATCCTGTCTACGTCTACCTACAACACACTATCCCAATAAATTAGGAATATCTCTTCTGTATAATACTATTCCGAGAATGAAATATTCTTCATGTATGATTGTGATGTTATATAGGTAGAGGTGGGTAGGAGATCCAGACTCATTTATGTGTTAATTTGATGGATGTCCTGAACTGCAAATGGATCCAATCCGATAGGATATAGATAAATTCATCAGGTTGGGGGTTATGGGGCTTGAAGGATGCATTGAACTCAGATTTCTTATTCACTTTCTTTATTTACGCTTTACCCGCAATACACTGCAATCGCACATCTCAATATAAAATGTGATGTGTGGCTGCAATTCACGGTGAATAGAGTGTGGGTAGAAAATTCGATTTGGGATGAACTGTCCCTGTTGTGTAGTCCCATCGAAGAAAAAAAATTGAAGGACTTTAATATCATATTTTATAAATAAAATGAATTGAAAATTATTTATATGAAACTTAAACTTATGATAATTTAGGAGAAATATTATATATATATAGAGAGAGAGGTGGATTTATATGAATTAGATAAGATAGAGATGGATTTGTAGTCAATCCAATTATAAAATGATTGAATTTTGATCACCCTTAATGAGATTGAATTAGAAGATTAGATAACAGCCTTACAGTTCCCTATCTGTGGAATATCTTCCAAGAGTGATAGATGAAAATTTTTACTGATCAAAGAATCCTGACCATCCATATAATAAATAATTGTGGGCCATATAAATAACTTTGCTGGTCATATTGATGCTATTACTTTGGGGCACAATGACCTTATAAAATTACTCTAGTTGGCCCCTAGTTATTAATTTTCAACATCCGTGACAAAGTAAATTATCCTATCTGTAGGAGAGAGAGAGAGAACAGATTACCTGAATTTGATGCATAATTCAAACAACATACCATTAATATATAATGGATAACACAAAAAATATCAACAATAACTTCTGGTTAAATAATTCATTTCTTTTTTATAGTACCTAAGAAAATAATTTGTTTCTGCTTTATGATGGTATGCCCATTTTCTTTTAACTTTTTTTTTATAATAAAAAAAAAACATGGAAATCATTAAATGCAACTAATTGAGTGAATATAGATATGGGTTTCATTTGGACTCCATTTGGTTTATGATAAAATTACTGAAATTCAGAAAATTGTGCATAAGTCCTTAAGGCCATACCCCCCCAAGGACTTACCCACATCTTTCTCAATTTCAGTAATATTGCCAAAAAAAAAAAAACCAAACGCAACCTAGGCTATGGTGGAAAAAGAGCGTTGGTTCATCCATTCATGCAGTTTTAACAATGTGGCCTGTTTTACATTGTTTAGCAAAGCAAACTCCTGAAATGGATATTCCATTAAGTAAACAATAGCAATACACACATCACACTGTGTACATTTTAAGGCCACAGAATTCATGGGCTTAAAATGCACTAGTCTAACCCTATTATTTGGTCCATAAGATCTCGTAGAATCAGGAGTGTTCAAATTCGGACACCGAACCAAAAACCAAACCAAATAAGTTGGTTCGGTTTGATTTATATAGTATTTGGTTTGGTTTGGTTTGACAAAAATTTTCAATCAATTTGAATTGAATAAACCGATAAATAGATAGATAGATATGTATGTATGTATGTATGTATTATTAATGAGCCCGAATAAAATTGAACACTAAAATATCTAAATCAAAACATTAATTAGGTTCTAAATTTGAACTGAGCCGGCGGAATCAATACCCTTACTGGGAACGTTGATGTTGGAATATATATTACTATGAGTTACTTTCTCCTGTTCATCACTTTTGGGCAATGTTTTTAAAACCGGATCGAACAAGGAACTGTTATGGGGTCTGGTTCCCGGGTCAAACAGTCTGATTATCCGGTTCGAACGAACTATCCACTCTGACCAAAAAATTAAACAAAATGTCAAAAACCGTTGTCTGGGTTGATGATTTCAGTGGTTTGGCTGCTAGGGTCAGTAATTAGCTGACCAAACCAACAGTTTTTTATTTAAAAAAAAATCGGTTTTGAGATAAAATGGAACCGATTCCTAGTTTATCTGATCCAACCATCAGGTCCGGTCTGGTATTGAAAATACTACTTTTGGGTGATTAAACCAACATATGTCATTTTAATTATATGTCGTTTGTCATATTTACAAGGAAAATGCTGAGGGTGTCGTGGATAAAGGTAAGGTCATGGAAAACTTTTAGGGGCGTTCTATTTTTTGGATTTGGGGAGGGGGGAAAGTTGTTAATGGGATTATGGTTCTTGATGGAGCGCGATCCGACTGGTCTTAGCTGTCCGCTGCCTTGCTTCCGAACGAGGTAGCAGGGAACCTGAAACGGAGGAGATGGGAAAGCTCTGGGGGGAACCCAGTGTAGAGGCTCCGAAGCTCAAGTTAGAATCCTTCAAAAGCAAGGTAATACCAGATAGCGCAAAGTTTGCATACCTCCGTTGTCGGGGGGCAGAGGGCTCTTATAGTCACCTCGTGCACTCGTCCTGGGGCCCTTGTTAGGTCAAGTATGATTACCCTTGTGCTTGTCAATTCGGCCGTCGTCCTTCCTGCTGAGATAGAACCGTCGCTGCCTGACCGTCATCTAACTGGAGATGGCGGTGTCAGTGGCGGTGGCAGGTGGCCGTTTAGGGTGCTGCCGCCAAACGTCAGATCCCAAGTCAGTCAGGCGCGGCGCCCTTGGGCACGAACTTCCTTAGTGTCAGGCATGGTACGACTTGTTTGGTTTTGGTGCCAAGTGATGCGAAGTGTTGAGCGAGGCGGTCTTGAGCTCAGAGGTATCTATAGGGCAGGTCAGTTCGGCGAAGTGTGTCCCGAGCTGTTACAAGGGTCAGTTCGGCGAAGTGCATCCCGAGTTGTTACAAGGGTCAGTTCGGCGAAGTGTATCCCGAGCTGTTACAAGGGTCAGTTCGGTGAAGTGTATCCCGAGCTGTTACAAGGTGGGTCAGTTCGGCGAAGTGTATCCCGAGTTGTTACAAGGGTTAGTTCGGCGAAGTGTATCCCGAGCTGTTACAAGGTGGGTTAGTTCGGCGAAGTGTATCCCGAGCTGTCACAAAGGGTGAGTTCGGGCCCCCGGTAGGGAGTTCAGTCCGCTCGTGTCCCCTTGTTCCCGCCTTGGCCCCTTTTTCCGAGCTGTTGTTTTTGCCACGTGTCACGTAATAGAGAGGTCGGGCCAAATCTTCCTTCATCAATTGCCCCCCACTCCTTGCGCCTGGGGTCTTGCCATGGTGCGGGGAGTTTCGCGAGGTAGCAGGTGGATTTGTCCCATCCTTCGAATCTTCACTGCACGAGTTGCTTTTGCTAGGGTTCTTTTGGTTTCCGAGAAGGCTGGGAACGTGCTTACTCAAGAATGCTGGTGGTTGTGACAGCACGCGTTTTAAATTTCAAACCAATTCGCGCCGCTGGGACATGACAGCGGGTCATTTCAAAAAGGCGCGCCACTACTGTACGTGCGCGGGCGACTGTCAGGGAGACGTGCGACGCGTCAGTTTCGGAAAGACGCGTGTCGAAGCGACGTCAGTTTCAAAAAGACGTGCATTGACGTTTCGCTTTTTTTGGAAAGACGTGCGCCAATCACGTCTCAACCTTAGGGGTCGTGCGGTCAGTAAGAACGTGGGCCGTCGGATCGTCTTCGATCTACACGGTTGATTCTTGGTTACTGTAGCTATAAATAGTGGGGGACCCCAGTCGGTTTGTCACTTCTGCGGTTTGTCTATTGAGTTCGTATCCAACCTTTCAGCTCGCGTCCAAGTCTTTTCCAGCTCGCGTCAAGGCTGGTTATACAGTCTTCACGGTTCTTTGGCTTTGTTCTCAAACTTTCTGGTGAGTACTTTCTTGAATCCATATTTTCCCCAATGTCTAGCTTCGATAGCTCAGACGACTCTTCGAGTAGGGCCGACGTAGGTTCCACCAACCGAGCCGTGTCCCCAGACTGCCTCAGTGATCCTAAGGTGGAGCTTGAGGACTATGAACTAGTGGGCCGAGTCGCTTCGGGCAGTTTGGCGTCTACCTCCCGCCGAGGTCAGATGCTAGACAGGTTTGGTCCTTCGACCATGACGCCTGAGGGGCTTCAATCCATACTTCTGTCTTACAATCTTCCTGGGGGCTACACATATTTTATTCCTTCGGGTAGCTTTCCTTGGGAACACGGTCCCGACGAGATCGTGATTTTTCGAGAGCAGCTCGCTGTAGGGTTGCGACTTCCTTTCCATCCCCTTCTCGTCGAAGTCATAAACCACTTCGGTGTCACCATTGGCCAGCTCCATCCGAACTCTATTCGAAACCTGGTGGGGACAGTTTCCCTTTTTTGCGAGCAGAACTCCCCCTTAGACTTAGAGATATTCTCCTCTATCTTGATGCTCAAGAGACATGCGGGTTCTCTTCCTGGGGGGAGACGAGCGTATTACCTTTCTCCTCGCCAGGGTTTTAATCTTATGCACGATCTTCCTAATAAGGTCCCGGCTTGGAAGCGGGACTACTTCGGCGTGCGAAGTGCACAAGGATGGCCCTTTCAGACCGGGTGGGGTGAGGCCGCTCTCGATTTGGGCGTAACTCTTGATAAAGAGACGGTGAAGGGTCTCCGGCAATGGGCACGACAAGGCTTAAAGTGCCACCACTACTTAACGGAGGCCAAGCTTATTGCAACCGGCCTGAGTTCGGGTAGGTTTCTAGCTATGCGGTTTCTTGCTTGCTTTGTTCTTTCATTTTTTTCTGATGTCGAACTCATTTCTGTAGGTGTGATGGACGCGGAGAGAACTCGTGGGGGGCGTTTGTTCCAAGGTATGAAGAGGAGGAAGCGGGTTGCCAAGCGAACTTGTACCGAGCTGCCCCTGGATGAGGAGCCCCAAGCCCCAGACCATACGCCAGAGGATCTGCCCAGGGAGCCCGAAGTGACTCCACCGGTGCACTAGACTGCCGGGGTGCCTTACGCTGAAACCACTCATACGGGCGCTCCTACGTACTCAAGTGCTCCTGCTCACTCCGGGTCTGCTCATACGCGGGCTGGGCCCTCAGGCTCGGGAGCTCAAGGGGAGTTCAGGAGCGTGTTGACGCCGAACTACGCTCTTCAGAAGAGTAGGGACGCTACTTTCCCCGAGGAGGTCGTGGCGTGGACCGATCTTCCCTTGAATCAGGTCGCTTGCCGCGCCGTAACACATGCCATGGTGGTAAGTTAGATTCTGTCTTCCTTTTTTTTTCTGTTGCTTCTGCTGTCATTTGCTCACTTGTTTCTTTTGGTAGGTGAATTCTTCGATTCATGCCTTGGCGGCCCAAGTGGAGAGGAGCTCGCGACAGGCGCGAGCTGCTGAGGCTGCCGCTCATGCTACTGAAGAAGCCTTCCGTGCTACAGAGGCAAATACCCGGGCTGCTGAGGCGGCTGCTTATGCTGCTGAAGAGGCTGCTTGCGTCGCGATGGCCAGACAGGCGAGGTCTCAGCGTGACGCCGAGGCCATGGGGGTAGTTGTCAAGCATATGGCGTAGTTGAAGTTGGATTTGCAGCATCAAGTCGAATATCTTCAGGAGGACATCAGGGAGAGAACACATATTTTTTCCCAAGGCATTGAAGACGCCAAGAAGAAGGCAGTTGAAGACTACATTGCCTCTCCACGTTTTGACGATCTGATGGTGGACTCTTACAGGAGGGGGTTCAAGTTGAGCCGGTGGATGATCCGGAATACGTACCCGACCTCGATGTAAGTGCCATAACCACTTCGCGTATAATTCAAGAGATGGCCAATGCTGCCGATGGCGAGCCGGACTCTGAAGGAGAGGCAGGGCCTTCGGGTGTTGTTGAAGTGCCTTCCGATGGCGAAGAAGTGGGTCCGGGCATGTAAATTTTTTTTTTTGCCAATGTACTGTTTCTTGCAATGGAGTGTCTTTTTCCCCTTGCTCATCTTCCCCGAGCTGTTTCTTTGCCGGGTTTTTAAATTTCTGCGGTCTTTTATGACGCGAACTGATTTTTTGCCGAGCTGATAATGTGTTGTCTACGCCGAAGTTCCTCGGCTTGCCTTGTGGCACATAGGGCCTGATTTCGTCCACTTTGCTAGGTGGTTTATAGGTAGTATCGCCTTAAGTTCACGATGTTCCACGTTCGAGGTACTCGTTTGCCTTCCAAGGTTTCGAGTTCATATGCGCCCCCGAGCGCTGTTTTTACTTTATAGGGCCCTTCCCAATTAGGTCCAAGCTTGCCGATGTCGGGTTCAGGCACCATAATCTTACGGAGGACCAGGTCGCCGACTCGGAAGCTTCGTTGCTTTACTCTGCTATTGTACTAGCGAGCTACCTGCTGCTGGTATGCCGCTGTTCGGATGTGCGTGAGGTCCCTTACCTCGTCCAGTAGGTCGAGGTTGGTGCGTAACTCGTCTCCGTTCGTCCGATCGTCGTATGTTTCTAATCGCAACGTTGGTATTTCGATTTCTGCCGGGATCACTGCTTCAGTGCCGTAGGTGAGGTTGAAGGGGGTTTCTCCCGTGGCTACTTTTTCGGTCGTTCGGTGAGCCCATAAGACACTTGGTAGCTCTTCGGCCCACAATCCCTTAGCTCGATCCAGACGTGCTTTCAGTCCGCGCAGGATGGCTCTGTTCATTACTTTCGTCTGACCGTTTGCCTGCGGGTGCGCGACTAACGTGAAATTTTGCCGAATCCCCATGTTCTGGCACCACTCTTGGAACTTGATATCCTCGAACTGTTTGCCATTGTCGGAGATTAGAACCCGAGGTAACCCGAACCGAAATACTATGTTCTTCCAAAAGAAGTTCTGTATGTTTCGAGTCGTAACAGTTGCTAGAGGTTCGACTTCTATCCACTTCGTAAAGTAATCTACCGCAACAACTAAGAATTTTCTTCCGCCTGTTGCTGGTGGGAATGGCCCTAGGAGGTCGATGCCCCATTGTGCAAAGAGCCACGGGCTGGCAAGATATTTGAGGTCGGAGGCAGGTTGATGGTGGATGTTAGCGTGCTTCCGACACTTGTCGCATTTTCTGACGAGCTCCACAGATTCTGCCTTCATCCTTGGCCAGTAGTATCCTTGTCGAAGTGCCTTTTGGGCGAGTGCTCTGCCCCCCAAGTGTCCGCCGCACAGGCCTTCATGAGTGTCGCGGAGTACGAACTCGGCTTCGGTAGGTCGCAGGCAACGCAAATAGGGGAGCGTGTACGACCGTCTGTATAACCGTTCGTCTATTATGACGTATTTGGCCGCCTGGCGCTGCACCCTCTTGGCCACATTGCGTTCTGCAGGGAGGGTTCCGTCTATAAGGAAGCTCGCGAGTGGATCGATCCAGCTCGGCTCTGCTTCTAAGACGGGAGCGACCTCCTCTGTCCCCCCGAGAATACTAGGCCGAGGTAAGTCCTCTATGTACACAGTTCTCATATTGTTGTGACTCGTACTGGCTAACCGGGACAGGGCGTCGGCCTCAGTGTTTTCTGACCTCGGGATTTGCCTGATGATGTGTGACCGGAAGTTGAGCAGGGCTTCTTTTACTTTGGCCAAATATGCGATCATGGAGAGATCGCGTGCTTCGTACTCGCCGGTAACTTGGTTTACCACGAGCTGAGAATCGCTGCAGATGACCAAGTGTTTTGCCTTTACCTTTCGTGCTAGGTCCAGCCTAGCGATCAGTGCTTCGTACTTTGCCTCGTTGTTGGATGCCGCGAACTCAAAGCGTAGTGCGTATTCTAATTTTGTGCCGCCCGGGCCGCACAAGACTTTTCCAGCTCCGATGCCTTGCCGGTTCGAGGAACCGTCCACGTGAAGGATCCAGGGCTCCTCATCCCAGTTCGCGCTTCGCCTGACTAGGAGAGATGCCACACTGGCTGCTACTTCACGGGGTTTGGACTCTATGGGCTCAGGAGCTCCGGGTTCGCTCGAACTGGGGACCTTGGGCTCGACCTGTGGGGCTTCGTGACTGAAAGTGCACTCGACGATAAAATCTGCCAAAGCTTGGGCCTTGATAGCGGTTCTCGGTTTGTTCTGGAGGTCGTACTCGTTGAGTTCGATGGCCCATTTCGTCAGTCGACCGGAGACCTCGGGTTTGAGTAGAACTTGTCTAAGAGGTTTGTCAGTTAGGACGATGACGGTGTGAGCTTGGAAGTATGGGCGGAGTTTTCAAGCTGCTATTATTAGGGCGTATGCTAGTTTTTCTATCTTCGGGTACCTTGCCTCTGTTCCCTGCAAAATTTTACGAACATAATAGATGGGTCGTTGGACCCGGTCTGTTTCTTTTATCAGTACCGAACTGGCCGCCTTGTCGTTCGCCGAGAGGTACAGTTATAAGACCTCGCCCACCTCGGGCCGGGCTAAGGTTGGCATACTAGCGAGGTAAACTTTTAGTTCGTCAAATGCAAACTGGTAGTCCTGGGTCCACTCGAACCCTTTGCCTTTGACTGCCTTGAAGAAGGGTAGGCAGCGGTCTGTTGACTTAGACAAGAAGCGGCTATGCGGCCGTTTAGCCTCTAAACCTCTTTTACTTTTCGAGGTGGTTTCATATCTAGAATGGCTTTTACTTTGTCCGGGTTGGCCTCAATACCGCGCCGATTGACAATGTAGCCTAGGAACTTGCCCGAGGAGACACCGAAGACACACTTGTTGGGGTTCAACTTCATGCTAAACTGACGCTGGATTTGGAAAACAGAATCTAAGTCTTGTATTAATTCTTGTGAAAACTGAGTCTTGACGACCATGTCGTCTACATAGCACTCTATCTTCGTACCAATCAGGGGCCGAAATAGCCTATTTACAAGTCTTTGGAAAGTCGCTTCGACATTTTTTAGTCCGAAGGGCATGACTTTGTAACAATACAGGCCGAACTCGGTTATGAAGCTGGTTTTTTCCTCATCGGATGGGTCCATCCTAACTTGGTTGTAGCCCGAGTAGGCGTCCAGGAAGCTTTGTAACTCGTTTCCCGAGGTCGCGTCCACTAGGCGGTCGATTCTGAGGAGGGGGAAGCAATCTTTCGGGCAAGCTCGGTTCAGGTCGGTATAGTCGACGCACATGCGCCACTTGCCACTTGCCTTTTTCACCAACACCGGGTTGGCCACCCAGCTCAGGTAATGGACTTCCCTTATGAAGTTTGTTGCAAGGAGCTTCTCGACCTCCTCGTCGACCGCTCTCCAGCGTTCTGGGGCTAAGTTGCGTTTCTTCTGTCTAACGGGTCTGACTACAGGGTCAGTATTAAGTTTGTGAGTTATCAGGCCGGGGCTAATGCCGGGCATGTCGGCCGCGGACCAGGCAAAAATATCTAAATTTTGAAGTAAAAAGCTCACCAGTTCGGCTCGTAGGGGGTCTTCGATGGAATCTCCGATGCTTAATGTGCGAGTTGGGTCCGTAGCTGAAGTCGGGATTGCGACAGTTTCCTCCGTGGGCGAAACTCGCTCATCACCTTGCTCCGCAGGCCGCTCCAGTTCGAGGTCATCGACCGCCTTGGTTTTTCCCTTCAGGGCAGCAACGTAGCACTTGCGGGACTCGAGCTGGTCGCCCCGCGCTACCCCTATACCGAAGTTCGTAGGGAATTTCATGGCCAAATAGTAGGTGGAGACCACCGCCCGTAGGATATGCATGATCCGCCGACCTATAATGGCATTGTATGGGGAGGGGGTCGCGGCTACCAGGAAATTGTGGTTGAGTCTGACCGCACAAGGCCATGTGTTGACTTCCACAGGGATAGTTACTTTTCCGGGGGGCCTGACTTCCTCTCCGCTGAAACCCACCAGGGGAGTGTTCGCGGGCTTCAATTCGCTCCTCTGTAACTGCAGCTGGTCAAATGCTGATTAGAAGAGGATGTCCGCTGAACTGCCCGAATCTACGAGTACGCGCCTGACCTCGAAGTCGCTGATCCTTAGCTTAATGACAAGCACGTCATCATGGGGGTAGTGGACTCCTCGCGCGTCGTCCTCCGTGAAAAAGATTGGTTCTTCGGTCTTTGGTCTCTTTGGGGGGTTCCGTTCTTCGAGGCCCGGAATGACTGGTTCGGCTTCGGCTCCCAGATCGGGTTTTTTCTATTCACCGGGTTGGAGAGTTCGCCTTCTCTCTTTCTTTTCTCGTTCCCGCCTTTGGTTCATTGGTTGATTTCTTCATCTGTCCTCATGAACTTATCCGCGAGTTTGAGGAATTCGGCCACGGTTGCGGGCTGGTTGGCCACCATGTGCCATTTGAATTCTTTGTGCGTCACCCCTCTTTTGGCCGCAGCGAGCTGCACTGCGGGGTCCAACCGCGGTATCTGCAAGCATGCTTCGTTGAATCGCTTGATGTAGCCCCGAATGGATTCTCCTTTTCTTTGGACTACTCCGAAGATGCTTTCCTTTGTTATGGGGCACCGTTGGCTGGTGACGAAGTGTGCGGTGAAGATCTGCACGAACTGGGCCCAGCACTTTATCGACCCGGGGGCCAGGTTCCTGTACCAAGTGCGGGCTACCCCCCTGAGGGTAGTGGTAAAGGCCACGCACATGCACGATTCGCTGGCCCTGGCGAGGTGCATTTGGGACTGAAAGGCGTCAACGTGGTCGTTGGGGTCGAAGGACCCGTCGTACTTGTCCAGAGGTGGGAGTTTGAAGTCTCTGGGTAAGGGGACCGCCAGGAGTTCCGATGCGAAGGGGGAAGGAACCGAGAGAACCGGGGCGGCCCCTACCTCGTCCGAGCTCGTGTCTTTGCCTCTGAATTCCGACAAGGCATGGGTGGCGGTTCGGCGACTTCACCGGCGCCTTCGCCGTTGAGCGGGCCTTGTACTGGCACTGCTGGCCTCCGTGTTACCAAGCTCGATGGGCCCGGAAAGCTAGTAGTTCGCCACCAGTGTGCTGAATCAGTTTTCGGTGAGCGGGAGCTCGGGCTTGGAGCGCCGGGGTGCCAACCTCGCGGGTGAGGTTCCCGACCCGCCCGTGTGTTGTGAGGCAGGGATGACACTTTTCTCTCTTCGGCCTGGGGACGAGGCCTAGCTGTTAGGGTGGTTCTGGGGCCGGGAGGCCTTCGCCTGGTGGGGGCGTCCATCCTGCGGGGAGGCCTTAACCGGCCTCGGAGCGGGGTGGCGAGGTGGAAGTAGTGGTTGGTTCAGTGGCAGTTGGGGGTACTGCTGTTGATAGTGATACTGGGAGATGTTGTGCAGCACTTGGTGCTGGTGAAGCTGGTGTTGCTGGAACTGTTGCATTTGGGCTTGCATTGCCCGCATGCACTGCATCAGGTCCTCCAACCGGTTTTGGCTAGTTGCCAGGGGGACGGCAGTTGGTTCAGTGAAGGTTGTCTCAATGGGGGGAGGAAAGGGGATGCTTGTGGTAGGAGGGTTTACGGGTGCCGCTGCTTGTGGCGCGCTCAAGATGGGGATCCCATCCGCCGAAAGGGGGATGGTGAACTGTCCAACGCACACTACGGGGACCTGAAGTTGCTCCCTGGTGGCGTTTGTCTCCGTGCCACGTCCGGTGTTGCTGGAGGAGGCCATGAGTGTTGGGTTTTTTGAAGAAAAGGGGTTATCGAAGTTTGAAGGGAGGCTTTTTGAAGTGGATTCCCACAGACAGCGCCAATTGATGGAGCACGATCCGGCTGGTCTTAGCTGTCCGCTGCTTTGCTTCCGAACGGGGTAGCAGGGAACCTGAAACGGATGAGATGGGAAAGCTCCGGGGGGAACTCGGTGTAGAGGCTCCGAAGCTCAAGTTAGAATCCTTCAATAGCAAGGTAATACCAGATAGCGCAAAGTTTGCATACCTCCGTTGTCGGGGGGCAGAGGGCTCTTATAGTCACCTCGTGCACTCATCCCGGGGCCCTTGTCAGGTCAAGTATGATTACCCTTGTGCTTGTCAATTCGACCGTCGTCCTTTCTTCTGAGACAGAACTGCCGCTGCCTGACCATCATCTAACTGGAGATGGCGGTGTCAATGGCGGTGGCAGGTGGCCGTTAGGGTGCTGCCGCCAAACGTCAGATCCCAAGTCAGTCAGGCGCGACGCCCTTGGGCACGAACTTCCTTAGTGTTAGGCGTGGTACGACTTGTTTGGTTTTGGTGCCAAGTGATGCGAAGTGCTGAGCGAGGCGGTCTTGAGCTCGGAGGTATCTATAGGGCAAGTCAGTTCGGCGAAGTGTGTCCCGAGCTGTTACAAGGGTCAGTTCGGCAAAGTGCATCCCGAGTTGTTACAAGGGGTCAGTTCGGCGAAGTGTATCCCGAGCTGTTACAAGGGTCAGTTCGGAGAAGTGTATCCCAAGCTGTTACAAGGGTCAGTTCGACGAAGTGTATCCCGAGCTGTTACAAGGTGGGTCTGTTCGGCGAAGTGTATCCCGAGCTGTTACAAGGGTCAGTTCGGCGAAGTGTATCCCGAGCTGTCACAAAGGGTGAATTCGGGCCCCCGATAGGGAGTTCAGTCCGCTCGTGTCCCCTTGTTCCCGCCTTGGCCCCTTTTGCCGAGCTGTTGTTTTTGCCACGTGTCACGTAATAGAGAGGTCGAGCCAAATCTTCTTTCATCAGTTCCTATTGACCAAGAATTCAATGTTCTTTTTTCAATTTATAGTGGGGACCAGGGAAAGTTTATTTTCCTGGGTACCACTTATCTAGGAATGTGATACCCATCTCCTAGGTGGGTAAATAACTTTCCCACATAAGGGAAAAGTTGCCAATACATGAATGGGACAAAGATGCCCCTTTTAATAATGGATTTCTTTGGCTAAAATGGTCATTACTTTATTTACCTAAAAAATAAAAAAATATGAGTAAATACACTTATCTAGATAAGTGTTTCACAGGAAAAACTTGCCTAGGTAATTGCATTTACCCGGATAAATAACTTACCAAAAAACAAACGGGGCCTAAGGTATTTTACGAAATTCATTGATGATTTTATAACAACTTTTCCATTGATCCCATAACTGTATTTGGTTGATGGAAAAAGTTAGAACTGTGAAAATGAATTTTATAAAATTCTTTTAATAATTTCTTTCAACTTTTCCTTTATCACTGTTATTTTATGAAGAACCAAATACAGCCAAAGATACTCTACTTGAGATTACCACAATTAGGAAGACACATCAGTATACCTAATGAATAGAGAATTCATGAAAAATCCTTTTAGGCATTTAAGGGAAAAACAGACTTGCCTTATAAAGGGTTCGGATTAATGTACGTTAGAGTAAGAGCACATATGTATAGGAAAAATAAGTTAAATGATTTAATTTTATGACTTTGATGGAAATCGAAATAACTTGAATCATCAAATTATTTAGGCTATGTTTGATTTTCAGGAATAGGGGTTTGGAATCGGAATCTGATATTTCACTTCTAACTGTTTGATTGAGTAGAATCATAATCTCATTTCCATTCCTGCTGGAATGGCATTTCCCCAAATGGTCATTTTTTGCCACTTCTTTGGGAATGAAATCTCATTCCTACTGATTCTAATTCTCATTCTCATTTCTGTCTTAATTAAACAGATTTTAGGAATAGGCCATTCTGATTCCGATTCCAAAAAATTTTGGTTCCAATTCTGACTAATCAAACGGATCCTTAGCACTCTAATGAAAGAGAAATTCCAACAAGCAGTTCTTTTATTCTCTGTGTATCATATGCATGTCTACACCAGATGTAGTATGTCTTTATGGCGCAGTCACAAAGATTGAATACGGATTTGCTCCTCACAGCTCCATCCCACTGTGTACTGGGAGCATTTTCCCATGAATAACAATACAAAGTATGGTAGTATTTCTGATGTACAGTTTGGACATGGTCCGAGGTTGGTATAAGGAGTGCCCGATGAGGAGGAGATCCAAACTCGCAGAGATCAAAGCTTTTTATGTTTGGTTTATTAAATTGTGAAAGTTATGAAGAAGGCATTTCCAGATATTTATCCCACAACTTTTCCTTTTTCACTACTTTCTCAAGAACCAAGCACAATACAGAATAGGTCCTAAAAAACGATTCCCCTATTGTGTAATGTGTTCTTGAGCGTGACTCGAAGGAAGAAGACAAACCAATTCCCAATAAAGGATAATTTTCAGAAATTGAGGTTACATTTATTCAATCATTCTTTTTAAATGTGCAACGAAGTGTGAAATTAGAGTATCGAATCAACAAAGACCAAGAAACTATGAGGTTTGTTTTGAAAATCAAAGAGTCCATGAATTGGTAGTTATAGCCGAAAAGGTCTCTTTTGACTTACAAGGACTCTACCCATACATACCCACAAAACACTATCACCGTGAATTGGAAATATCTTTCCGTGCATAATAACATAAATCAAACGAGATATTCCTTATGCGTGAATGTGATGTCATGTGGGTACGTATGGGTAGGAAATCCAAGCACCCCCTTAGTTGGTTCTTAGTAGAGTCTCTTCCCAAGCCCAAATTCACCACAAAAACAAAACCATTTGTCTCTTTACCAAAATATCCTCAATAGTTTTTTAATATTTTATTTTCTGCCCGGCCTCAAAGAGAAGAGATAACTCTATCTATTCTACCAGTCGGAGAAGAGAGAGTCAGGCTAACAACAAACAAAGAGCTTCTTTTGTTTGTCGTTTTACTTGGAATTAATCCTTTCTCCCTCAAGTATTCTTTCTAACACGCACTACGCACACATTTGGAAGCCTTTGTCAGGTGAGAGAGTCAGGGAGTACTGTGACTTACTGATCGGGACTCCGCCATTCAAACGTGCGCGAGCGCAACGATACTCCTACTCACCACATCTTCGCTCCCACGCCACCGATTTCCAGTCTGTAAATTCCTCAGAGATCTCTCTCTTGTTAAATTTAAAAAGATAGAGAGATCAGGTGGAGAGGAGAGAAGAAACAGAAGGATATTTTCTATTTAGTTTCTGTTCCACGTTCTCATGGCCCTCCGAGCAATGTGCATAGCCGTGTGACAGAGATGGAGAACATCGTTTTCTGTAACCATTCTCTGACTATTGCTCATTTTTTTCGCCTTAAAAATTTAAAATCGTTCCTTCTTCATCTTCTCGTCCTCGCTCTCAGATTTTGAGCTTACATGGTCTCGGCGGATTGTTCTTCAAACATCGAAGCAAAGAGATACATCAGCCGCAACAGCTAGCTAGCGCTTCAATTCAGGTACGTACGTACTTGTCTGTCATTCTCCTTTTCCTTCACACATACTTGAAAAACCAGGAACTGCTTATTTTGAGAATTCCTGGGTATCCTTCTAATTTCACAGTATGACTTGAAAGTTGTAATGTTATAATACTTCATGAATTTTCTTCTCCACATCTCTTCCTCCTGGTGTTGCCTTTTGGTACATTCATCTCAGAGAATTTCTGGATTCATTTCCTTTTTCTTCTTGTTTTGGGGATAAACCATTAAATCTCAAGCTCAGCCAGATCCTTGGACATGGATCTTCTTCAAGTGTTCTCGAGGGTTAAACCGCTTCAAGTATAAACAAACTCTCTAAACCTTCCTATTTGTTTCCATGGGAACTGAACATAGATTTTGTCTCTAGTTCTTCAGTTCTACTCTTCTGTTTCTTTTTCTCAATTTTGCCCAATTTAATAATTAATTATTTCGCAGGAAGGTAGAAATCTTATCAACTCAATCTAATTAGTTACTCTTTGTTCTCGTTCTACTCAAGTCAAACATGTAAGTAAAACTAAAGAAAATCTGCAGTTCTGCACAGTCGAGTATCCAGTATCCAGACATTAATTGAATTAAATTAATTAATATAAAATGGTGTTAGCATGGTCTTAATCTCCATGGTGATTAGTGCTAAAGCAGTGAAGCTCATGTCTTTTCTTTGATAAAAAACCATGGTAATTCCATCACTCTACTGACACAACATTCCTCCCATCCATTTTTATTTCTGACTTGGGTTCGGGATCTGCTATTTATTGCTACTGTACAGCCAGCTCAAATGATGGTACGGTGCTCCACAGTCGACTACTGTCTCCGAGCACTTAATATATTCATTCATCTGGTTCTAAATAAGTAATAACCCCAATTAGAGGGTTTGATTATCTTTAAACTAAAGTGGATATTTCAATCACATCCCAAAATGTCCTCGTAATTGATGTATTACAACCCCCCACACGCTTTTGAGGATTTGTCTTCTTTTATTTCATTCAGACAAACTTTCATGCAGATTGCGGAAAGGAAATGGATCCACCTGCTGAACAACCTCCCTTGTCAACCTTCTCCCGAGGCTACCGTCTTGACTCGCTCGAAGTTTTCAACCCATCCAGCCATGCTTCCAGGCCAACCCATCCCGTCTTCCGCCCACAATCGACGTGGCAAAATTGGGATGATTCACGAGACAATTCCATGCCGGAGGAACCCGATCCCCTCCTCTCCGGTAGACCTGCAGACGAGCCCATCACGTCATGGATGGCCATCAAGGAACCAACCCCATCACCACTCAAAGACGCAGAGCGGCCCAGCTCCTTAATCTTCGAGGAGAACCAACAAGACGGTGATACCAACAGAAAGGTCGAAAAACCAACGGGCGAAGCAGATACCGCCGCACAGAGAGCGGCGGAGTGGGGGCTAGTACTGAAGACCAACTCGGAGACGGGGAAGCCGCAAATGGTCACAGTGAGGACATCCGGAGGCGACGACGCGAATAACAGGGAAAGTGGGACGTACCAGAGGGACTCAGGCACCTCGATGCGAACCTCGGACGAGCTATCCGACGACGGGGCGGGAAAAGAGAGAGGGCTCCCGAGAGTATCCGAGGACCTGAAAGATGCTCTGTCCACCTTTCAGCAAACGTTTGTCGTGTCCGACGCGACCAAGCCCGATCATCCCATCATGTATGCAAGTGCTGGTTTCTTCAAGATGACCGGTTACACCTCCAAAGAAGTCATAGGCCGGAACTGGTACCACATCATCTACTTTCTCACCTTGTTTTCATTAACCCTCGTTTTTTTACTGTTTTCAACTGCGTTTATTAATTTATTGTGAAATGTGAAACTGGTCCACAGTTCACTGTCGATCGTTTTCATTAAACTTCAACTAATCAAAAGCTTGGTTTTGTCTGAATTGGGTGGGAGTGCAGCCGGTTTCTTCAAGGAGCGGATACTGATCCTGAAGAAATATCGAAGATCAGAGAAGCATTGAAGGAGGGGACGAATTACTGTGGACGGTTACTGAATTACAAGAAGGATGGAACCCCCTTCTGGAACCTCCTCACCATTGCTCCCATCAAAGATGAAACCGGGAAGATTCTGAAATTCATCGGGTGAGTTTAAATTCTGATCGACTCCTTTGAGTTTTAACCTTCTTAACTCACTGGATAAGTGAACCAGAACCAACCCATGATTCCCATCTTCAATTATTTAATGAAGTGACGGGAACTGGCCTCCATTGCCTCCTGCTGATCAAGATCTCAGCAGCTACCTTCAGACCTTCTTCTCCTAATTCCATCAATCAAATATATCGTCCTGTCTTTTAGCATTCAGTACCTTTTCCTTACCATCGATCATGTATGTATTCACTATTGACAAATACGGCATGAAATGGAGCGGATCAATCCATGACCCGACCTTGTTCCACACCTCTATTTAGCGGGTTTTGAGCCTCACAATCCAAAGCACAAAACTAAAATTATCGAGACACTGTATATGCATTTCTTCCAAGACTCAAAGCAAATGCATAAACGGATCGGGTGTGAATCCACCATACGAGATCAAATGATGATTCAAACCTGCATCTGAACCCTTTTTCCCGATCCATTATTGGATCTGGATTTGGCTGGATCTGTTCTAGATCTGACCCCTTCTATGACCTATGAATGCTTAAGGGTATCCGAGAGTGGCTGCCCACTCATGGGTATTTCTGTCAATACACTTGTAAACGGACAACATAGCTAGGCCAATTTGGTCTTTAAGGTTCCTTCTGTTTTGTCTTGTGTTCTCTCAGGCATTATTGTGTTAGCTCCAATTGGTAGCAATTCATGGCATTTCACTTTGATGGAAATGAATTTGCTTGTCGGGACACATCCCATTCAATGAATAAACGCTGACTGTTAGAAACGGTCTGGGCATAAACGAGAGTTCACATTTGTGCCCCACAATATCCCACAATATATTCCCGCATCTACTGATGATAGTATCAGTCTTGATGATGTCATCATTGAGAGATGTTCTCAATACATGGAGGGGATGTGCTGTGGAACACTGTGGGGCGCATCCTTGTGGGGCACAGATCTGAACTCTATAAATGATATCTTATCATGAGTGTGAGTCGGGTAACCATAATTGTATTTTTTGTTTTTTATTTATACTGATATATTTTAAAATTTTTAAATAATTTATTAATTCTTTTGAAAAATTAAATCTAATTAAATCAGATCTGAATATCCAATTCCTTATTAGATTCCAATTCAAATCAATGTTTGCAAGATTCGATCTGATCTATTATTCATAATAATGAATCAAATTCAGATACTTTCATTCAAATGCAATCCAATCCATTATGCCTACGACATATCCCAGTCGTGCATTGGGAACATTTCCCCATGACGAATTAAATGAGATGTTTCCAATGCACCCCAAGATGTATATGTCAGGCACGTGTGGGATGCGTCATGTGGGCAACCTGGCCCCCATTATTCAAAATTTCTTCTTTATTTTGGATGGGTGGATCCAGTGGATCTCCCACCTAATGGACATGTTGGCTTGGGCACATGATTCCTTCCTTCATGTAGCCAAAATAAGTTGCATAAAAAGCTCCCCATTTTAATAGAATAATAATTGGGCCATTGGAATTAGTTACCCATGGTCTAACGTAATCAAATGCATAATCTCTGACAGATCAGAACCGTTGATATTTGATAAGCATGTGGGTAGGGATGCAAACGGTCAGATCGGATTCAAATCAGGATAAATCCGAATCTGACCCGAGTTGAAGATGTGATTGGATCTCACAAATAGTGATTTGAATCTGAATTTGTTTCGATCCGATTTAAATTATGAAAATTTTAATAAATTATTAACAAAATATATAAATTTTTATATAAAGAAAAACAAAAATTTTAAATATGTTTTTTTCAATTATTTTTATCATATATATTAATATATACATGTTTTTTTTTATAAAAAGTTTACAAAAAATGCAATACAATAAAAACATATTTATAAATAAATATATTGATAAGCATTAATATATACATCTTTTTATAAGTATATATATTGAATCGGATCGGATATGGGTGATCCGAATTGTGATTATCACAGGATTATTCGGATCCAACAAAAATAGCATCAGATTCGGATTGAGGTGGGTCGAATTGGAGATGTGCACATCATTCAGAAGTTCACAAGCATGGTCTTACAAAATTTTTATTGATAGAATTTATTGGGTGGATCAAGTCTAACAGGATGGATGGGTGGAGTTTTAGGCCTTTTCAGTCTATGGGCTCCAATCTGCCATGCAGCCATTAATTTGACCACAAAGGGCCATACCCATGAATGATGGTTAGTTAATGTGAGGCCATGTGATAAAAGAATTTGAGAAGTGACATGAGTTCCTAAAACCGAACAAATTGAAATTGTGAATAAGACAGTGACCTAAAATCTAGGGACAGGAAAGAAAATGATAGAGGGTAATGGACATTGGTGCAGAGGGGTTAGGTTTCTCTATCTCGTTCTTTTTGCTCTTCTTTTTCTTATTCTCTCTTTTGTTGTTGTATGATTCTATGTGGCGTGTTACAGGATGCAAGTGGAGGTTAGCAAGCACACAGAGGGGCTTAAGGATAAGATGCTCCGACCAAATGGATTGCCAGAATCACTGATTCGATATGATGGTATGTGTATCCACATCTTATTCTCCTCTCTCCCAACCATCTCATGTTCATGTTGGACACAGCATCTCCGACACTAGTGCGGAATCCAAATATGCTGCTCAAGGCTGTGTATGATCGGGTACGTATCAATTCATTGAAAAAAACGACTACCATCCAATCACATCAATCGCAAATGAGTATGTATGTCATTGTTTCCCATAATAAGGTGTGGGTTTGTTTAATTGTGTATCATTCATAATTGGTTTGGATTCATAGCCAATTATACACAGCCTTGTTAGCAACAGACCTTTACATCGCGCATACTGATCATTAATTTGTTGGTGCCCTTACTCAACTACCTTTCCTCTAATGATTCAATAATTAAAAGACATGGGGTTATGACGTAGGAATTAGGATGTAAACATCACGTTCACGCCGTATATCTGGAATTTCTACTTCATGAATGACAGCATACAAGAAAGGGAGTGTGTGGCTGTAGCCTGTAGTGTCCTATGGGTACGTGTGGGCATGTGGGTATCGCTCGTGGTTAGGAGATCTTAAATCTTGGTGAGGGGCCACTGCTCTAGGTGTTATCACCGCACCCTTGTTGCGTGGTGTAGACTTCGGATGGATGGCTCCCCACAGGCGCCCCACAGTCCATTCGCCTCGTGCATTGGGAACATCTTCTGTCCTTATCATAGGAGATGTTCCCAATTCACGGGAGTAATAGGGTATAAGGCATGCTCTGTAGGGAATTCATCCCGTCTTCACGGGAGGAATGGAGCGTGGGGCATTCTCTGTAGGGAGCCCATCCCGTCTCCATCGTCAATACAACATTGGGCCATATAAATTGGGTCGGGTGGATTATATGTGTTTAGTCTTTCAATAGACACGAACCTATCTGAATTAGCGTCTACAGTATGCCACACCCATTATTAACTCCGGCATGTGAAGTCCATTTAATCAGATTGACGTGGTATATTATAAAGTTTCAATTACCATAGCTCCAGGTATCCTCTGCTTCATCGGAGAGTGGGAGATCAGATTTTGTATTCACAAAATCGGTACAATATCTTTATACTTGTAGAATTGAGATCTACTCCTCAGAGTGTTCCTCACACCTGTATTCTCCTCATACAATACAAATATATACAAAATGTAAGGTTTTGTATTCTATATATTTGTATATTTATTAGGGGTGCAATTTGGGTGGGTCCAGTCTGAGCTCAAATTAGTCCAATCCAGAATTTTATACAGGTTGGGCTTGGATTTTCAATCCTTGGGCTGGGTTTGGGCCCAAGATTTTTTTTTTTTAATTTTTTGGTCTGGGCTTGAACCTAGCCCTTAAGTAGCCCGGTCCAATTATATACATTTATACATATATATGTGTTATATATATTTACGTAAACACATTTATATATGTAAGAGTGGGTTCATTGCCCAACCCAAGCCCGGCCCGGGCCCAAGCCCAACCCGAGTGCATCAAATTATAGGGCGGGTTGGGCTTGGGTTGGAAAAACCAGGCTTGACCTCGGGCTCAGGCCTTAAGCCCAAATTTTAGGGTTGGGCTTGGGTTGACCATAAACCCGACCTAACCCCCCCGACTTACACCCCTAATTTTTACTCCTTTCAAACTAAGCCTAAAAATCAAATTAGATAGTTATAAATGTTGTTGAGTTTAATATAGTAGTGTATGCTAATTTATGTTTTTAACATTAAGAATTATAAATGTGGCATAATTACATAAGTTCAATTTAGAAAGAATACAAATACAAATATGTACAGTGAAAATACAAGTTTAGAAATACAAAGTACAAGAGGCTTTGCATTGTACATATTTATATTTTCACTTTTTCCAAACAGAACCATAATCACAAATTGCATTATTGATAATGTTACTATCAATATATATTATTGATTAGAAATCACAATGATAAAGTGCTTAAACCACAACAACAACAACAGATGGTTCAATTATCATTAAAATTTATATTTCCTAAATATTATCTTTTACATTACTTATTATACACATTCAAATATCAATTTGAGAAAAATTATCCATTTACTTAAGCAACTTAATGGTCAAGTAAGGCAACAATCTTTGTAAACTTGAGTGCTTGAATTTAAATATTCACATCTTCAAAAGTATTTTTGGATTTTTTTTAAGGAAAATTCAATTCCAAGGCCAGCTCCATCAAGGCCAATCAAAATTGTCTCTTCAAGTTGGTTTGGGTGATGATACCCTAAACTCTAGAACAGGCCTAAGTGGAAAATTGGTTTGAAGAATTTAGAATTAAACCCTACCCGGTAATAGATTGAATAGGATCAGTTCAAGGTTGATTCCATTCAATTCTAGTTAGAACTTAGAATGGAACCTATCCATTTGCTCCCTAGAACTGGCCTGAGTGGGGAATTAGTTTGAAGAATTTGGAACTGGACCCTACCCGATAATAGATTGAAATAAGATCAGTTTGATTCGATTTAATTCTAGTTATAACTTACAACCTATCCATTTGCTCACCTCAATACAACCTACATGTAATTTACCCAAAAAAATAAAAGCTGAAAATATATGATGTAGAAATGACATGATACCAACAAAGATTTGACCAACCCAAACATGATACCAGCAATTGAACAAATTGGATTTGGATGCTAACCTATTAATGATCTATAGGTTGGATTCAACTCAAATTTGTCTTGACCCAACCCACTTAAGCCATTAATATTTTAATAATTTTAGCTTAAAATTAAAATCAACGTATTCTTAATACTCTAATGATAAAAAATGATTGCCTTTCTAACTCAAAGCCCATCAAGACATCTTAGTGTGGGTTGTATTAATTGAGACCTGAGATGGTCAATTGGCTTCCCTCCCAAATAAGAAGGGCGGGATCAAACCCACGTTACAAGCTCTCTATAATAATATGGCTAATGGGCCTCATCTGTCCCCACCCATGATTCCCTTGTATTATATTATATAATATTCAGAAAAAATTAAATAAATATAGGCCATAACTGTTAATGCATCTTCAAGTTACAAGCTGTGCACGTGTATGAAATCCACAATTTTGTCAACTCCTTTCATTGCACCATAATGCATAGCATCAGGCAAGGTCCATTGGTAAATATGGATAAAATCACATCTCTCTTTACCCTTGGGAAGCACTCAAGCACAGGTTGGTGTGGCAGATTGTAGAGGAAATTTTCTATACCAAGGGTATAGAGGATGTGGACTCTACAGCCATGAATGGGTATTTATGACTACAACTGTATAATTAATCTTCCAAGTTCCAAGTATTGTGTTTTCAATTTAAAAGAATGAAGAAAACCCCCGGCCCACGGTTTCTTTTCCCATGCAACTCTCGACGGACGGTGTGTGTTATGTGTGCGTCAGTGCGTGTGATGATCAATCACTGTAAGTTGAACTACAATAAAAATTATTTTTACAGCAAGACAAAAGGAGATGGCCGCCGGTTCAGTATCTGAGCTTGTACTAGCAGTAAAGGAACCACTTGCGCTCTCAGAATCAACAAATCGCCCATTAATGAGGAAATCAGAAGGTGGTGTAGAACGACCAAAGCTACCAGCAGGGCCACAAAGGAGATACTCTGAAAATATGGCTCCTCTTAGACGGAATTCCAATAGCAAACTGAGAAGCTCGATGGAACGAATTAGCGAGTTACCTGAAAAGCAACCGACAAAAACCGGCCGACGACGTTCTTTCATGGGGTATAAGAATTTACATATTGTCAGTGTTAATGAGATGCATTGGTCTTCTTGACAATGGAAAACTAATGGTGTAGTTATAAAATTTTCTCTACTCATGGTGTAGTTATATATTTTTCTCTACTCACGTTTATTAGGAGTCCTTTTCCAAGTTTCTTCTTCTGTTCTTGCTGTTATTACTATATAGAGCTCAGTCAAGACCTGCTTTCTTTCTTGTACATCCAGGTTCCTACGTAAGAGTCAAACAAATGTGGAAGAAGATCAGGAGACAGAAGTTGCAGTGGAGGACAGCGAAAGCGATGATGATCAAAGGCCAGACAGCCTTGATGTTGATGACAAAGCAAGAAAGAAGGAAATGAGAAAGGGTATTGATCTAGCTACTACGCTGGAACGCATTGAGAAGAACTTCGTCATCACTGATCCGAGATTGCCTGATAACCCCATCGTAAGATTTCAATCCCTTTTCCCTAAACTTGTAAAATTGTACTGTACGTAGTCGAAGTACTGAACGTAACTCATTTTCTGGTAAGTGAATTTCTAATTCCTGCCAATCCTGTTTTCCCAATTCTGACCGTTCAAATTCGCAGATATTTGCATCGGACAGCTTCTTGGAACTCACCGAATATAGCCGTGAAGAGATCTTGGGAAAAAATTGCAGGTAATTCTGGCCTTCAATGTCTACATTATCTTTTTAATGAGTTCAAGTTCATGTGTTCAACAATAGAATTTGAAAGATGATGTCGCGGGACTCGGGAGGCGCATTGGCATTGCGAATCCCAGGAAGTAGAGGATATCATTGTAATTTTACTCCTGTTTGGTACCCGAGTTCAATAGTGCCTGCGTGTTCTATGACCTCGGAAATTAGGACGTGTTCGTTTTTTGAAAAGTTATTTATCCGGGTAAATGTATTTATCTCGGTAAATATTTAGAGAAAACAATTATTTAGGTAAATGTATTTATTCGTATTATTTTATTTTTAGGTAAATAAAACAATGATCATTTTTAGTTATAAAATTTATTATTAAAATGGGCAGTTTTATCTTATTCAAGTGTTAGCAATTTCCCCTCAAGTGGAAAAATTAAGAATTTTAAAATCGAACCAGACAATGAACTGTTCAGGGTGGTCCGGTTCCTAAGTTGAATGGTCTGATCGTTCAAACCAAATAGATAGCCCATTCTGATAAAAGAAATTAAAAAATTTAAAAATTTAAAAACAGCCAAAAACCGTTGAACGGTTCAAATGGTTTGAACGATTCGACCGTCCAAGTTAGTGGTTTACTGACCAAATCAATGATTTTTTGCCAAAAAGATGATTCTGGCCTTCTGGGGTAAAATGGAACCAATCAAATAACCGGTTCCTGGTTTTTTCGGTCCAACCATCATGTCCTGTCTGATTTTGAAAACTATGGAGAAAATTAATTATCCACATAAGAATAAGTTTTCTAAAAAAAATATATAGATACCTTGGTTAAAAACCAAAATTTCATTAACTAAATTTCTACTTCTCAAAATCCAAAAAAAAACCAACAGGCCTTAAAACTACGCCATAACTGTTAGGTTAGAAAACTTGAAGATGCAGTATACAGTAGGAGTAGTAGTGTATACTAATGAAGCCCATCCCCCCTTAACCCAAATCTTGGGAGTGGGATTTGATCCCAGGTCTATGCTAAGTTGGGTGCTAACTGTTACAAGGAGTCAAGATCCTACCAACTGAGCCACCACATGGTGCAGTACAGTAGTGTCTAATTTGGTACACGTGAGACTCGTACCCTCTCCTGTTCATTCACTGGGCCCTTTGTTGGTTGCTCTTTGAAATATGGCGTTGGGCTGGAAAAGGAAAACAAGGTAGTTGCAACTTGCAAGAAGCAGTCCCCATTCACTGTACATCCGGTCCAAGATTAGCGTTTCTTGGACTATAGAGCTCTAGAAGATTTCACCTTAAAAGCTTCTTGAACCATCTAACTAGATTGGTAAAGTCTCTTTCTTTATTTATTTCCTCTAAGTTTATTTGTTCTTATGCATACTTGGAACTCCTTGTTTTCGCTTCCAAATGTTCTCTCTGGAATCATGCAGGTTTCTCCAAGGCCCTGAGACTGATCCGGCAACGGTCAGAAAAATAAGAGAAGCGATTGATAATCAAACAGATGTTACTGTGCAGCTCATAAACTACACAAAAAGTGGTACACACAAATTTCTACTGAGCACAGTCTTTCTTCCCTTTGCCTGAGATCCATATGGATGGCCAGCTTTAGTTTTCACATTGTGTGTTTTTTTAACCAACAAAATAATATCACTCTTGATTATTACCAGAGCAAGACCAAAGCATCATAAAGTTCTATCTCATTGCAAAAATGGTCTAAGTTGTCTCATTATTTCGTTACCTTATTAGAGAGCAATTGCTCATAACTCATAAGAGTCAATAGTAAATCCTGTTTATAAATTTTGCTAATTTATTAAATGAAATTAACTTAAGGGTTCATGTATCTAGTTATTCCGTCTATATGAATACGTTTGAAAATTTATTTACCTTGTAACATAATTAGTTCAGTAAAACTTGAGGCTAATTAAACTGGAAACAAGAGCAAGAAGAGGTCGAAGCAAATCAATTGTTCATTATGTAGAAAATGGAAGATCTAGTGTGCACCACTACCTCTTAAAAATATGAATTAACCATTAAGTAATATTTCAATTTCGAGTTTAACTCTCTGTTCACAACATATTGATAACAGCAATCATATCTTTTGTAATAAAACATGCAATATGCTTCTTGTTTTAAAATGCATTCTCTTTATAAGTGACTTGAGCTGTTTGAGTTCATGCAGGCAAAAAATTCTGGAATCTGTTCCATCTACAGCCCATGCGTGATCAGAAGGTAAAACTCCTTTTTTGGCCTCTGATGCTTCCTTATTGTTAGGATTTCTCTTAGATACGATGTGTAATTCTTAGTAGTTTTGTCAACAGGGAGAAGTACAGTATTTTATTGGTGTGCAACTTGATGGCAGTGAGCATGTTGAGCCACTTCAGAACTGTATTACAGAAAATACTGCTGAAGAGGGTGCTAAGTTGGTAACTCTCTTTGCATGCTTTGTTCATTAAGTTGCTTTGCTTCTTTGGGTAGTTTTTATGAATGTCAAGCTTCCATTGGCTCATATAGTATTCATTGCAACTGATTGTAGTAACAATTGGAATCCATATTCAGGTGAAGGAAACAGCAGAAAATGTCGATGAAGCAGTGAGAGAACTTCCAGATGCTAATTTGGTAAGCAACACTTTTATCCACAACTTTATTTAAGACATCAAGATATAGCAGTAGTGAAATTTACTGATGCCCTGCAGAAACCTGATGATCTATGGGTGAATCATTCTAAGAAAGTTTTCCCAAAGCCTCATAGAAGGGACAGCTCATCATGGAGAGCTATTCAAAAGGTATATATCTCCTCTCTATTCATGTCTGAGTGTGTATAATGGACTACTTCAAAATTTGAGGGATTACTGCTGGAAATATAGTGTATATACTACCAGTGGTATCTACTGTGTGCTTATTTGATTTATTCTATTGATGCATCTTGAATAAATTTGTTCTATGATTTGTCTGTTTATCTATAATTAAATGGATATCAACTAAACATTCTTCCTTTGTCAAAAAAAAAAAAAAACTGCTTTGTATTTTGAAGAATGCAATTAATGCTGTCATGCAGGGGCCATTACTTGGTTTAATGGTAAAATCTCAGGCTAGCAAGCCTAAGAACACTTGTTTGAATCTGAGGGTGGCCACTTTGTGCAAAAAATGCCAAAGGTTAGGACCATACCCACTCTACCCCCCCCCCCCCCCCCCCCCAGACCCCAGATAGTTGGGACCAACATTGGGTAATGAACTCTATGGTCTTTTATTAATGCTGCCATGCATAGAGTAGTAGGTCATAACAGCAGTATGATCAATATCTCTGATATGGCATTTACCTCAAGTTACTCTCCTGATTGATTTGTGGAAATTTTGAATTTTTTGATACTTTATTGAACAAAAAGAAACTTTTTTCTTGATATCTCATTAACTTCCCAATATATTATGATTTCCAGATTTTAGAGAGTGGAGAACAGATAGGATTAAAACATTTCAGGCCAGTAAAACCCCTGGGATCTGGTGACACTGGCAGGTTTGTGTTTCTATTTTCCTCAATTATGTGCTAGTAGCCTAGTAGGCCATTACTGTTGATAATATTTTGGAACCATACAACTTACGTACCAGTCACCTTATTCAAATTCACTCACTAAACATCTCACTGGTTTATCATAAAGATTAATAGTGTCTGAGTGATTTAGTTTTCAACCTTCTAAGCAACTTCTGTGTTGCTTTTGGTAAATCAGAAGCATTTAATCATTTAAAAATATTGGGTTATTGTTGTTGAAATTTAACCTTCCAACTAACCTTTGTGTTGCATCCAAGTTTCACATTCTTGGATAAGGTTGTTGTTAAAACTTCAATGCTTTTCAGCCATACTGTGTAGATCATAGAAGAACCTGTTGGTCGTCTATCCTGCATCATGTTGCTAGTAATTGTTGTTAGTTCCTATGTAACATAAACTGCATGATGAACAATGGCTGGCAGATGCATTGCATATGAATTTTTTCTCAAAGGATTTTTCAGGTATTGAATTATCCATTGGACAATGGACATGCAGCATTTTGAATTCTTGATGAACTTTCACCCGAGTTTTTGGCAATTGATATAATGTAGTTTCGTAAATTTCAGTATACTCTGAAACTATGAATTTTCACTGCAATCCAGAAAGTCTAACTGCTATTGTCAAATTTATGCCAGTGTACATTTAGTGGAATTGTGTGGAACTGGAGAATATTTTGCAATGAAGGCTATGGACAAGGCTCTTATGCTCAATCGCAACAAGGTATTTAGATCCAAGTTCTGCATCTATATTCTTTGCATTTCATCATACATTAGACAATATGAAAAGTTATAACTATTTACATCTAATCACAATGACTTGGTTGTTACTGTAGAAATATCAACCATATGCTACACAAGGAAAAAAAAAAGACTCTCTTTTTTATTATGCTCCAACTGAGAATATTCTGTAGGATCTCTAGAAATGGACAGAAAGAAAGATCAAAACAAAAGAAAACATATCTAACTCTGGAAATTTCTTCCCCAGACCCCACATTGGTGGGAGCCTTCATGCACTGGGCTGCCCTTTTTTTCTTTTCCATTAGGTGTATGAGTTATCAACAATGGATGTCAAGTGAAATTTTTGGCACATTCTATGAAGTGACCTGGCATTAGAAGTAACAAAATATTTCAAGTAGTTTAGTGTCAATCACTATTTACTCTTTCTTTTAGTACAAGGGAAGACCTTCAGTCTTTTACCTATTAGATTGTGATTGTTGCATATCCATAGAGAAGCTAAGATGGGCAGATTTAACAGTTTTTTTTTTTTGTTCAAGTGTTGCATCAGAGATATCATATGCATATGTTAACCCTTTCCAGATCTCCAACAGCTATCTCTAGGGTACTAGTAAGGCTATTGTTTGTGCTGTTGACTGTATTTTTTAGGGCGAATTTAGTCATTTTTTTAAATTAATTCATATAATAAAGAAATAATGATAGATATCTTTGCTCTATGGCTGAGTTAGGTCCCATGGCACTGACAAGGTTATATAAGACCAGTGTAAATAGATTATTGAAATGGCAATGAAGATTTTCCATCCATGCTTTTAGTTCCCTGTATACCTTAGCCTGCTTGAATGACACCTTTAGGGAGTATGGTATTTATCCTTTTTTATCTATAACAAACCTAGGAAATAGTGGTAAATAAATTTCTTTGTACAGTTTTATATACCATTCTCACTGCATAGCAGAAAGTGAGTTCCCTTGGGAGGTGGGATCTTTGTTCTTATTGGTGGGGTCTTTCTGTCCTTTGTTACAGGTGCATAGAGCTTGTGCAGAAAGAGAAATTCTTGACATGTTGGACCACCCTTTTCTTCCTGCATTGTATGCCTCTTTTCAGGTTTGTCACTTGAAGATATACACATTATAACTGCACTTGAACTGTTATAAGTTGCATAAGTTACAGATTTTAACTGTTTGATGTGCTTAACTTACATGGTTGTATTTCAACATTTTTTTTTGATAAATGGATATCTCATACCTAAATGCCATAATAACCTGGATTTCCAAGTTGGTTTTCACCACAGTTTTAAGATGAGATTTAGTGCTTACAGGTTTCAGAAGAAAAATGTGAACAAACTATAAATGTGGAATTGCATCTATCATCTTTTACATAGTGTAACGGCGAAACAGAATTCATGAAACCGACCCCATATAGTTGGGATAAGGATATGATGGTGATGATTATCTTTTACATATCGTTCTTTCACCTGTTGCATGTCCCCCCAATTCCAGATTAGGCAGAAAACGTTTATGGATCCATAGATGTTTACATATGTTTACTTACCTTCATGTGGATTAGATGGAATCTTATGCTTAATATATTTTGCAGACAAAAACTCATATTTGTCTGGTAACTGATTACTGCCCTGGTGGAGAGCTATTTTTGCTTTTGGACAGGCAACCAATGAAGGTGCTCAAGGAAGACGCAATGAGGTATTGGTTATCATTATTATTAGTTTTAAAGTGATATTTAGCATGTGCTGATAAATTTGATTGGTGCATGATGGCAACATATCATTGTTTAAATATTCAGTCAATTTTATTCTCTGTGTTGTCCCTATCTTATAAAGGGATTGCACATTTAATAATTACTTGTGAATCACATAAAGCATCTTCAAGAAATTTTTCTTTAGGGAAAAGAGAATGAAAACCAGAAAAGACAAACAGAAAACTAAGAAAAACAAGAAAAAAAAAACTCTTGGAAAGGATTACCTTTGTTGTCCTTATAGCCTCTATCTTTGAATAAATTTGTCCTACCCATACTGAAAGCCTTGTCAACTGATTTTTTTTTTTTTTTTGTAATTTGTCGGCCTGAAGTGAAAATATTTTGTGAAATTTTCAGTTTGCTATATAAAGATACTGCACTTGAGTGTCTGAACCAAAACATTAAGGACACTATGACCCACATGGTTTTCTGGTCACTATCATAGAATAGGATTCATTGTTGTAATGTTCTCACTGTGCTGAAATATGGAGGCTTGGAGTTGACACAAATCTGTTCTTTTAATTGTTTACTTCTTGTTCATATGCTTGGTAATGCCTTTTTGTTCAATAACCCTAACTCCCTGAGAAATTTTATCAATTGAGAGATAATGGATGTTTTAATCTTCATTATCTAGACATGTTAAAATCTTTATTTTATTGTGAGATAAGAATTGCAAGCCAATGTAATGAACTTGACATAAAAAAAAAAGAAAAAAGTCTTCCAGTTTAAGGTAAAGGTTTCTTTGAAGATGATTTCTTGCCGAAATTTTCATGGTTGATTCAATGAACGAAAGTGACAAAATTGTTGGTGACTGCAGATTCTATGCTGCAGAAGTGGTAGTTGTGCTGGAGTACCTTCACTGTCAAGGTAAAGAATATATTGTTTTCACCTTATTCCATCAGGAAGAAATTATTCAAGTATAACTATCATATTAGCAAATTGTTATGCAAACCTCCATTTATTTTAATTTGGATTAATATTTAATCATCCAACTAGATTATGATCCATTTATTTAACAAGATTTCTTATACCATTGCACATATGTTTCCTTATTCTCCATTTATTGACATGTTCAAGAGTTCCTTGTAATTGAGTACAATACTTCTCATTATTTTTTTTTTCCTTCAACATGATGTTCATCAATTTTCACATTAATATTCAAGGTTAATGATAAAAAAATATTCACCAACCACTGCAAGGATCATCCATAACCATGTATTGATTTAATGAAATATACACTTTTGTTAAACCGAGAGAGTGAAATTAGAGAAAAAATGAAGCATAATGAAGTTTTGCATCTCACTTTCCTCACTTAATGCCCACCTTATTGACAGGCTTCTTGAAGATAATCAGATGGTGAAATTATTTTGTTCTCTACAGGTATAATTTACAGGGATTTGAAACCCGAAAATATCCTACTGCAGAGCAATGGGCATGTAACTTTGACAGATTTTGATCTGTCATGTTTGACATCTTGCAAACCTCAGGTGTTTTAACCATTAACTGATTTTATATTTCAAGACTATTTTTTACACTGCAACTATTTATATGCTTGTTTTGCATATTTTTCCACAAAACTAATAGGCCCAGTATGTCATCTGTAGCTTTTGATTCCAGATACCCAGGATAAGAAAAAGAAACAGAAAGGACATCAACTGCTTCCAATCTTTATGGCTGAACCAATGCGAGCATCAAATTCATTTGTTGGAACTGAGGAATACATAGCGCCAGTATGTTGTTCTCTCAACCAGCAATTTGGTTTCCAAAGAAAATAGTAGGATTATAATTCAACTGTTCTTCTTCCTCACTTTAACCTTGGTCAAAGAAAGTACAGGCATAAACTAACAAGAAGAAATAAAGATATCGAGGATGTTTCACCAAAAATTCAAGCGTTAGTTTCATTTAGGGGTGTTCACGGGTCGGGTTGGGTCGGTTTATTGGGGTTTTCCCAACCGACCCGACCTGGTCGGGTTACCTGAGATGGAAACCGAAACCGACCCACTGATAGGCCAAACTGACCTGGTCGGTTTGAGTCGGGTTGGGTCGGTTTGGGTTGGTTTCAGTTTTGCTCTTGTACAAAAGGATACCTAATTGAATTCTAATTGTTCTTGCCTAATGGGTTGCCTATATGGTGTAAAAGATTATAGAAAGTTAGAAACTAGGATAGATTGCCTATTCTAATTGTAATTGCCTAATGGGCCTTCTAGTTCTAGTAGAAGACTAGTTATAGTTAAGTAGGAAACTACTCAAACTCGGAACTACCGAACTAGTAGAAGACTAGTTCGGTTCGGGATGGGTTGGTTTCGATTTTCACACAAGAAAACCGAAACCGACCCGATATATCGGTTTATAGATTTTCCCAACCCGAAACCGACTGGTACTGATGAAAACCCGTCCGACTCGGGTTGGGTCGGTCCGGGTTGGTCGGTTTGGTCAGGTTGGGCATTCTTATGAACAGCCCTAGTTTCATTGATAATACACATCAGTACACACATTTACTAATACAACTACTATTTGTTTGCTTTTACATATTTGGAGCAGTTTGTCAGAAACTCAGACGTACCCGACTGATGGTCAGACTGTCAGAACCGGGAAACCAGCAGCCAAAATGGTTTTTAGGCCACTTGGTTCTTAGAAATGTTGGCTTAGTTAAACCTACCTTAATTGCATGTACAAATAAATTTTCTAACTTATAATGTTTATTATTTCAAGTTTATTTTAATATAAAATGCTTTAAAATGTAATCTTTAAACCATTTGCTTTTTTTTTTTATTTTTTCTTTTTCTTGAATTTTCAATTCATAATCATCATCATCATCTATGCCTTATCGCAACTACATGGGGTCAGCTACATGAATCCTGTTTTTCCAATCCATTCTTAGAAAATGTTGGCTTAGTTAAACCTACCTTAATTGCATGTACAAATAAATTTTCTAACTTATAATGTTTATTATTTCAAGTTTATTTTAATATAAAATGCTTTAAAATGTAATCTTTAAACCATTTGCTTTTTTTTTTTTATTTTTTCTTTTTCTTGAATTTTCAATTCATAATCATCATCATCATAATTTATGCCTTATCGCAACTACATGGGGTCAGCTACATGAATCCTGTTTTTCCAATCCATTCTTAGAAAATGTTGGCTTAGTCAAACCTACCTTAAATGCATGTACAAATAAAATTTCTAGCTTATAATGTTTATTATTTCAAGTTTATTTTACATAAAATGCTTTAAAATACAATAAAGCCTGTTGGTTCATGGGGTGAGCTACATGAATCCTGTTTTGCCAATCCATTCTATTTAAATCCATATCCACTGTTAAATTATTAGTGCTTAAATCATTTCTTACTACTTCTATTCACGTCCTTTTTGGTCTACGCATAGCTCTTCTAGGGGTCAAACCACTCAACCCGTGACGCAGTGACAAAAACTGGTCTGAGTCTGAAAACACTGATTTGGAGTTCATCCAGTGTTCCCCTGGTTAGTATTGTCCTGCAAGTTTATGTCTATCCTTATCCATTCATGACTTTTTTGAGGCATCCAGGCAGCTTAACTGGTTGATAACATGTTAGACTGGTAGCATTTGTCTATTGGCTAAATTTTTACATTAGCCACACAGTATAGCCAGTTGATTCCAACAAAAATGAAAGAATTGAAAAAGAAGCTACCACTTCCACAAAGAACGGACTTGCTTCTTTATGTCATATCCCTTGAATGTAGAACCATTGCATCTGATAATAACTTAATTTTGAACCAAAATGAAAGCTTAGTGTAGGTCAATAAACAACTTGAAGTGAGACAAACCTTGCTCAGATCATCTCAGGCCATACGAAGCCTTAGATGGTTAGCCCAAGCTTGGATTGCAAAGAATTTGCTAATCTCAGGCTAGGTGAGATCAGATCATTGAACTGAAGTTTTTTATATTATTTCCTCTCAATCCAAAATGCATAACCCACTATTTGAGACTAACAGTTGATGTATATTAATTGGAAAGAACAAATATGAATTTATTTTACAATATGAAATATATTAATTATATATAGTATATAAACAAGCCGAGCGCACCAAAGTTTGGCTCAGGTCAAATAAGCTTAAATTAGGGTTTGGTTTTAGCTTCATGAACAAAGTGAGCTAGCTGCGCCCATATCCATCCTTAATTTAGTCAAATCTTTCTTGAACTCTCCGAATGGCGATATGTGTCATGGGATGAAGTTAAATGATATATCAGAAATTAGATTTAAATCCCACATTATGGAATCCCTATTTATCAAGATTTAAATTGTTTTTTTCTTTTTCAGGAAATTATCACTGGGGATGGTCATACAAGTGCAGTTGATTGGTGGGCTCTTGGTAATTCTTTATTATTTTAGTGATTTTTGAACACTATTACCTACTTACCTTAGAGTCAATGCACCACTAAAGAAACCTATACTCTTTGATGCATCTTCTTTCTCAAAAGGATTTTTTTTTTTTTTTTTGTGAAAATGAAAAGTTGCAAAATGTAATAAATTTTAATGTTAGAATAACAATGTGGTATCCAATAATAACTGTGTAAACAGATCATTAATTCAAGCTATGTTCATCCCAAATATCCATTCTATTTCCCTGTTTATCGAATAAATATCCATCCATGTTAAGTTTCCTTCTCTTGGTATCTTATTGAACAATAAGCCACAGCTAAAAGTTATGCTCTGATTAGTAAGACTTATAAACCAGGACCTGTTCACAAGATGTGTTTATTAAATACTCTATTATTTAGCAACAAGGAGTGCACCTTTAAAGATAAGGGCCAGATGATGGACCTTGATATGGTATGTGTTTGGTTCCGTGGGCGTTTATGGACAGGGCGTTAATTTGCACTTTTTCACTTTAAACGTTTTTTACTTCAAACATTTCCTGTTTTTGTTGTTTGGTTGAACTTCACTTTAAACGTTTTTTACTCTCCACCTCAGATTAATACCCATTAAAGTGTGCCACATCAGCATTTGGTTTCAAGAAACGCTGGGGTGTTGGGGGAAACAAGAATTTGACATTTCCCCAAATGCCCCATGCACAAAAATCAAAGCGTTTCAGTTTTCTACCATTTATTTGATAAATGGTGAAACCAAACAATTGTTTCATTTTGCTTCATCTGCAATAAACGCCAATGCCTATGTGGCGCTGATGTGGTGGCGTTTTTTCAATAAACACCAAGGGAACCAAACATCCCCATGGTGATATACATATGTAACTTATTTTTCTGAACTCAATATTGGAACCATTCAATTTGAAATTCTTTTATTGAGATCTATTCATGGAATGAATTAGGGAGTTTTACGAGAGAGATTGATATTATCAGTGTCTGTGAAAATATATACATTTACCAGCATTTATTCAATCTTCTTAACCTTCTGATATAGATCTTCGTTTTGTGAAAGGATGTATTATTTCAATCTCCTTTGGAGGTTTTTGACACATTTTACTTGTATTTTAGTTAAATCTTGTGTGCTTGCTTAGATAAAATTTATTGAAAAATATCTAGCTTTTGTACTTTCTGTATTTCAAAGTTATGACTTAAACTTCCTCACTATGGAAAGTTTATTATTCACATCTAATACAATTCAAGTATCCCTCTCTGATCATAGAATCTATTTCAGATAAGGTCCTTGTCAGGAAAATTGTTGCAAACATTTAAAACATAAGTTTTCTACCCAGGGGAAGGAGTTGACAAATTCTTATATCTTAAGAAACAGAACTTTCATGACTAAAGATTAAAGTGAAGGAAGATGATTGGTTCTGGTGCTAATTGATGCATCATAAACCCATAAAGAAAAGACCTGACAGTTCTCTGTATGTTAAATCTTCTGGTTAAGAAGCTATAATATAATTAGGAACAATGAGAAATACCAAGGGCCACCCATGAACAAACAGATATTATCATTTATGTATTTATTCCTAACTTAATTCACCAACCATTCTGAAACATAGTTATTTCAAAATATTGCTGGTAGACAACACTGTAATGGAATAATAAGTCAAAACAGTGGTGGTGTTTTGGAGGCATCTCATTTTCAATGAAATGGGCAGATCCCTAGTGAAAAGACAAGAAACCATTGTCAGCAATAATAAGTCAAAACAGTGCTGGTGTTTCTGCCTTTTATAAAGGGGTTTGCCCCTTTTAAAAATGGGGTGTTCCCAAATTACTCCCCATAGTAGAAAACCTATTTAAAATGTTTCTTGACATCTACTTAGTGGGAAAAAAACACACCTTAATACTTAAGAATCAATCTGAACCATTTCTTTAAGTAAAATTCTGAGAACAACCATTACCCCTAGAACAAAAAATTCCATAGCATGCAACATTGGTTTCGTTGGATGGATAATTAAAAAAAAAAAAAAAGCTTTCTAACAGTACTGAAACCAAAGCATCTGCACATGTTTTCACATAGTAAATGAAGGTTCAGAGAAAAATTAACAGGATTATGTCTCATAGGGCATCATTTTTTATTCCATGCTTCATTTTCTGTCATTACAAAGAGTCATTCCACATCTTCACACTTTGCATCTATATCAGTGAGTTAAAACCAGCAATGTTAAATGGAAATAATTAAATCAGATGATACTATGCTGTTTCTTGCATTCATGAAAACAGTTAGAATATGTTTCTTCTTACCAAAAAGACCAAAAACTTGGTGTTAATCTCTCTCCGATGCATTTAGAAGGTTTTCTTGCTAGCATTTAATCTTATGGTTGCACATACGTTGTCTGCATAAAAATGACTGAGATATGATATTGGATATGTTATCCAGAAAGTTTATTTGTTGCTTCATGTTCTGTAATTCAGTTCATTACTTCCAATGTCTAGAATATTCCCAAAAGAGATGGCATACTTCAGTTGCATTAATGTAAAACATCTTTAAGAGATTTTTTTATTGTTCTGCCTCTTAATTTTTTACCATCTTAACTTGTGGACTTGGCTCAATAACCACTCTCAGGAATTCTTCTCTATGAGATGCTTTATGGATATACACCGTTTAGAGGAAAGACAAGGCAAAGAACGTTTGCAAACATTCTTCACAAGAATCTTAAGTTTCCAAGAAATATTTCAGTAAGTCCCATGAACTTATTGTTTAATATTGAAAATCTCCATACAATTGCTCCACGTCTTATATTATGTCTATGTATGAAGCTGATGTGAAATGTGTATTTTCTTGATTTGTATTTGTATTTATATAAGAACATTGTACACAAAATAGAACAGGGGATTTGAACAAAAAAAAGGTTTTAAAGCTTAAATTCCAGCTAAAACAATGGGTTTTAGGGATGAAATAGTATTCAGAATGATGGCATCAATAGAATGGCTTTAGTGAGGATTAAATCTGGAAGCTTTGACAAAGAAAATAATCTTTTAAGGGATTGGTTGTGATTAATCAGTCACCCCAATCTGTTTGTCCTGAAAATTTGACACTTTTTTTCTTTTTTGAAAAAAGGAAATTTTGATAAAAATATCACTATCAAATGACAAATGAGGGCATGGAATGTAGGACATACTGAATCCTCAATTCCGTTAATTTGAACGTACTATAATTTACAAGCTTTGAAACTGTATGTAAAATACATAGACAGTAGATGCAGTATGAAAAGGTTATTTGGTTCTTACAAAGACTTAAACAACCTCTTTCATAATATGAAGTGCTTTTATTGCATAGCTTATGGGGTATAGCAAAATTTTGTTACTTAAATTATAATGGCAACGTTGCTGCTGACAAAATTTATCTTTGAGCAGGTAAGTCTCAATGCAAAGCAACTAATGTACCAACTGCTGCAGAAGGATCCCAAACATCGATTGGGTTCACATGAAGGAGCGAATGAGATTAAGCAACATCCATTCTTTTGCAGTGTAAATTGGGCGCTGGTTCGCTGCATGGTCAGAAAATCATAAACTTTATTGGAAAAGTAAAGTTGAACTATATAGATGCATTTGCAAGTCTACACACAAACTTTTGTGCTTTTAACCAGAAAAAAAGACATTTTGACAAAATTAAAATTGCATCTGAGAAGTCATTGGCCACCGTATGTCCCATGTGCATGGTGCAGATGAATAGTGGTAGATCCTCACAAATCAAATTATTCAGGCTATTTCCAAGACTATAAATTGGATAGGTGCCATTTTTCTAGAGGAATATATACTTTTTGGATGCATGCAATGTTTTCTTCTAACTGTAAAGAAAATAAGAAAAGCAGAAAGGGAGATTGGGTGGCTTATAGACAAATAGAGGGTAGATAATTTGGTTAAGTTCACTATTGAAAACAAGGAAACTGATAAGATATTAATGAGATACACCCATATTAATAATATTATAACAAGTCTCCTAGCCTTTGCAGTTTTTTTTCCCCTCCTGGAAGGCACATTGTCACCATAATGGGTGACTTCTAATTGCAAATTTATGGTGTTCAGGCCAAGCACCACCTTCAACACGCATTGTCAACTAGGAAATGCCTTGATAACCATGTCATGACATTGTACCAACCATAACTCCCAACACTTGGGTAGAATAAGATAAAAGAGTAACAAACTATCAATAAATATATATTTCAAGTATCAAATTTGGGTATCTACATATGTTTCTGGTTAAACTAGTAATTACAAGATATGCTAACTGTACTTGGTAATCTTGATGGATGTTGAAAACCATTTTATTCTTGGTTTTATTCATTTTTTGTATTATCATCAGAGACTTTGAATATTCCTATTGTATGCAGAACCCTCCAAAACTTGACGCTCCCCTCTTTGAGGCAACTGATGCTGAAACTGAAGTTAAAGTTATGGATCCTGAACTCCTAGATCTACAGACTAATGTCTTCTAGGAGGTATATTCCATCTCTGCTCTTTTAATCATTTGGGAAACTGATCTTTAAAAGACAAGCCATGCTCCGTGAATAGAATCTTAATGGTTGTATGCCCAATGAATTAGCCACCACTGGTTGGGTCCATCTGAGAGTCCTGAGTTTTACCAATCAAATAGGAGGTCCTAAATGTGATCTTTGTACCATAATTTCTAGTTTTCTACTACATTAATCTTCTGCTAGTGGTCATTGTGGTAACTGTAGAATGGTTCTGACTATTATTGTCTAATTTAATTTAATTTACTGAGATTAATTTATTTTCCTTCTGCAGATTCAAGCATCTAAACTGCAGCTCCTGCTTCAGAAGTCATAATGAGAGTTTGGAAATAATGCTTCAATATGCCCAATCTTTTCTCTTACGAAGTTGAGTTGAAGAGCAACTAGAGGGAGAAATCTGGCACCTTGATTGTTTTCCTACTTTATTGTATACGTGCATAGTGGCTTTTGTTTTGCAGTATGTTGATGGAACTGGGAAGTTAAATAAAGAATTTATTCAAGTGGCCAAAATCGTCCAATTGGTAAAGCTTTGCATTAGGTTCTCCCTGAGTGGGATAACCTGGTGGGCATCATTCTGTTGCAAAATCATAAAAAAAATATGCAAATCCAATAAAATGAAACAAAAATTCATAAACCTTTGGCAGTGCACCGAGTACAAGGAATTCAAAGGAAAGCGGTTGTAGGCATTTTACTTTGGATACTTGATTCTTGTTTTTTCACATTTTTAATTTGGACAGGTTGAGCAGTTGGGTTGCGCCCAAATCAGATTATTCTACCATAGCACGCAGCTTCAGTGTCCAGTCCGTTTCAGTCACGTACCAATTGGCTGCTTCCTTCCAGTGAGGTAGTAAACAATGGGAACATGCAACTCTTGGAACTTCGACACATGCACATGGTGGGACCTTGGAAAGGACACAAGACGAATTTTAATGGGGCCCCATTTGTCTGTAGGGAGAAGAAATTCAGAAGTTGCAGGAATTCGTTGTTTATTAGCGTTTCCACTGGAATATCCATGTGATAGTTGTTACTTGGTGGTGTCAGAAATTTTACCCTTTCGATCGGCTACCAAAACTCAAAATTCCAACAACTTCCAAAGCCACCAAAATGAGAAAGAACCAATCTCAATATAAAGCATTCTTTATCCCAACTTTCTTTCTTTTTTTAATTTTTGCTGTCGAATTGAATTAATCAAATCAATTCATATCTTTTTTTCTCCAATTACCCTTCATTGCTTTTTTTTTTCCTGTTTACTTTTTTTGTAGATTTCTAGCTAACCTTTATATAACCCTCAATCTGTTATCATCTTCTTCCACCTATGGGTGTCAATTGAACTGGATTTGGTCCAATCCAATCTGGTCCAACTGAATGAATCCATTACAGATGAACCAAGTTCAATCCAATCCGATGAATGTTTTGGACCATTTTGGACCAGCCAAATTTAATGTCTGGGCCATACAATCTGTGCAAATCGATTTTAATCTAGATTGGTTCTAATCCAAACCTGGTCCGTTGACACATATATTCTTATCCGGATATTGGTTTAATCCAACTTAATCCAATATAAATTTATTATGCATGGACCAGGTCCAATCCAATTCAATAAATACTTTAGACCATTAAGTCTGGATTGGCCCAATTCAGTATCTCATTGGTCCCTCCAATCCATCCAAATTGATTTTGATGTGAATGAATCCAATTTAAAACTGATCCATTAACACCCCTACTTTCACTAGAGAGAAGTCTGCGATTATCTTCACAAAATCATTTAACCAATATTGCCTAGCAAAATACACCAGTGCTGTAAAAATCAGACTGTTGGACTGAATGGTTGAACGATTAGCTGGATCCTGGATGATCCTGTGACATTTTGGGTCCCAGTTTTCGCAGTAACAACAGACTAATTAGTAGTCACCAAGTTAACTGGTAAAATGTAAGCCAGTGAACATACCAGTTTTATGTCTCATCTGAGTATTACAACATTATTGTGAAATATATATATATATACTATTAAAAATTTAAAATGGATTCCAATCTTTGTGGGATCAAACCTGTGTGTAAGTGCATACTCTCTCTGCAGTAGGCCTCACGTGCACCCTGCTCTGTCCCATTCTTTAATCTGTATGGTAAATTCATGTCGACCTTTTAGGTTAAAGTTTTTTCAGGTATCATATAAATTGTCTATTAAAAATAATAATCTATTAATCAAAACTCAAAAAAAAAAAAAACAAAATCAAAATCATGCAAAACCCGGGAAGCTGACGGTGGAGAGGGATGGAATCAAAAAGAAAAACTAGCCAGTTGTAAGGTGCCAACTGGCTATTTGGTAAGGTCTTCAGCTAGTTGTAAGTTTGTAATGGAGATGTATAGAATTCCTGCACCAGGGTTGAGGGGTTATGGATTTGACTGATGGGTTATCCTGTTGTGGAGCCCCATGGAGAAATAATACATAAATAAATAAAAAGAAAAAATACTATGCTGCCAGAATGTATAAAAAAAAGTATACATATAAAAATATTTTTTTATTTTACATAAAAAATTAAATTATAAAAATTATTTATTATATATTTATATGTATATGTATATGTATGTATGTATATAATAATAAATTATTTATTTATTATACTAGCCTCGGAGCCTCATGAGCCGAATTTCATTGGGCTCGACTTGGCTCGATTAGCAAATGAGCCTATATATTAGGCTCGAGCTCGGCTCGAACCTCAGTTTAAACCAAGCCGAGCCGAGCTCAAATAGCTCATGAGAAGTTCAGCTCGTGGCCACTTCTACTAATTAGTTAATTGCTTTTATGATACCGGTTGATTGATTATGAATTAACTAATATGATAGTCGGACTCAAAGATCAGCTTTTAAATTTGGGCAAAATGTCAGACTCAACTCCCTCGCCATTATTTTGAGCTTACAGAAATTGACAAAATTATCAAAATATCCAACTTTGGCGATTTGAATGGTAAATTGGCTTCTAAATTTGCCCATTATGTTGCATCTTCAATTCTGATCTTTTAGTTGAAATATAATTTTGAGAAAATATATAATTTTTTATGTTTTTTATTTTGGATTTCTTTATATATATATAAAAAAATTTTATCAGTTTTTTGTGTTTTAAGAAAAAATATTGAGTGTGGTGGGTATACAAATCAAAGTGATTAGGTTGAGGTGGGTGGGTTCTAAGTTCTAACCTACTATTTAAGCAAGATATAAATGATTCGTTCTAGAGTATTCTGGTTAGTATAAAACCACATGTTTCCATCTAAAGGCAATATGATATTTAAAAATGTTGAAACAATGACATCACCAATTTCGATTAACATTCTAACATTGAATTAATGGAGGGAGTGTAGATGCAACAATTTAACATTGCTATTAGTATATAGTAAGGTACTGAACCGCAAAATATAGGGAAGGTTTCAGCAATTTACCCTTAGGCTGTGTTTGGTTTGAATGAAAATGTAGGGAAAGGTAGGGAAACCTTTACAAATCTTGTATAGGTTTCTTTGTCTTTTCCTTCTTTTCCCTACATTTTCCTTCAAACCAAACATAGCCTTAACGTTTTAAGTTTTACTTTGATGTAAAAATTTGAAAGAAAATGGGAAAATAAGAAAAAAAAAGGGGGGAAGAAATTCAATTTCGTGGATCCAAGATTCCAAGAACAAGATAGAAGATGGTTGGTTATATCATAAATGATTTTATCAAGCAACTATTAAAAGTTAAGAAATTAATAAAAATTAGTATTAATTTGTACTTAGGGATGACCATTTATAAGAGTTAGTATAATTAATATTAATAGGATAATTAGAATTAATAATAAAAAATAAAAATTATAAAAAAAATAAAATAATCATTTATTAAAAATATAAAATAATAATTATATTTGTATTTACAAAAATCAGCATAGGTATTTATCTATTTTCTCCTTTTTGTATTTTTCTTATTTTCTTTTGTTTTAAAATATAAAATAATAATTATTGTCACTAACAAAATTGTATATCATTAATATTACAAAAGAGAGACAACTAAAAGAGAGTTAATGAGAAAGAAAGGGATATCATTTATATTATTAAAGAGAGACAGGGGATGATGTAAGGACGTTTGGGTATTTTAGGCCCCCCTTAAGGACTAAAGAACTAATGATGCAAAGCCCCCCAAAACCCTAATATTAATAAAGTAATAAAATATTATTAAATTAATAATAAGACAATGATAAAATAATAGTACTATAATAAAATATTACCAAAATAATAATAGCAAACAATGATATTAATTATTAAGTATAATAATAATAATAATGTATAAATAAAATATTAATACAATATATTTTGGAGTAGCAAAAATAATAATTATAATAATATTACTCCTAACTAAGTAATAAATAAATAATAAAATAAAAATGTTAATATTAATAATTAAAAATAAAACATTAATGTAAAATATTCATTATAAATACTAAGATATTAATTATTAAAGACTAATAAAATAATAATAAAAAGTACTAGTAAAATAATAAAATTGTTAGTTGATTCCAATTCCAACTCCAAACGAACCAACCAATATCAATTAGAATCCAATAATTATGTATACATATATATTATGTATAACTATATAAAGTTTATAATTGATAAATTTAATATTTAATATTTATATATATTTATTATACATATATGCTTTAAAAATAATTGATTTTTTAATTTTTTTTTCATTTTAAACACAATAAAATTGTTGTAGATTAAATGCAAAGATGGTCCAAAACCCAACATAATAATTAGATGCAAAATGTGGATCTAAATTTCATAATCGAATATGGATGTGGACACAGTTGGTTCAAATTTGAATTCAAACCATTTACAATCCTACTGTTTACATTGTATGGGGTTGGTGTAGATCTGAGCTAGACCTAGCTCAGAAAAAAATAGTTGCTTGAGCCCAAAAATTTGTTGGTTTAGCTAGGTTTAGGCTAAGTTATAAATAATCATCCCTAAGTAGGAGTTTTAAGACATTTATAATTAGGTCTTTATTATTTTATAAATTTTAAATGAACTACAAGTGGTTTATTTTATTATTTTTAATATTTTCTTTTACTTTTTATTATTATTTTATGAATTACTAATTTTTATGAATTTCTTAATTTTTAATAATTGCTCGATAAAATTTTGCTAAATTAAATTTTATTTATCAGGTTTTACAATTAACCAGTTAAAAGGATTTGAATGTCAATCCCCATCCCAACTAAGGATGGATATTATTTTTATTAAAAATTATTAATACATTTAACCTTAAATTATTAAATTAATTTTATAACAAATTATTAAAATTATAAATATAATTATCATTTTCCATTATTTCATTTTTCCTTCACAAATCCCGTGCATCACACGGTCCCCGCCAGTTGCTATTAGTATATAGTAAGGTAATGAACCGCAAAATATGGGGAAGGTTTCAGGCTTTCAGCAATTTACCAAACGGGAAAATAAGAAAAAAAAGGGGAAGAAATTCAATTTCGTGGACCCAAGATTCCAAGAATAAGAGAGAAGATGATTGGTTATATCATAAATGATTGGAATGATGTTCTGTGAAGTACTCCGCACCATACGGCGTCAGAAGACAGAGACGTACACGTTCATCACCATCCGTCCATTTGGGTGGCCCCACACCACCAGATGATCAAGATGTATCAGCATTGATCACCCACGTTGAGAACGAGTGTTCAGACAATAATTCCTCCTACTCCTTCATTTAAAACAGTCGTTTTTATGGTTTTCTGATTTCTGATGCGTCTGTTATTAGACTAATGTTTTTATTACAGATCAAAAGCAGAAACAACTCATCTGATTCCGTTTGTTTCTTCTTCTTCATTCACTCCCCATACAGCTCACCACACACAGTACCCCTCTCCCACTCTCTATATGCCCTCTTTTTGAGCTCTGATCTCAGAGCTCTAATGGCGGCCGACAATGTATTAAAATCCCGAGAGGTATCAGCAATGATAAAACAAGGTTTCATATCCGACCCAACTCTCTGTTTTTCTCCTTCAAGGATGATATCTAGGGTTTCTCCGTCTTCTTCTCCCTCCAAGAGTAGTCCTCCCCCTGCATTCTCCGACAAGATGCGGTCTAGCCCGACCCTCTTCGAAATGATGTCCGAAGAGCAACAGCGAGAAGCCAAGCGTTCCGAGGACAAGCGTCATAAGTTGCAGGAAAGGATTTCGAGGATCTTGGCTGAAGCGCCATTTCAGAACCCCAATTGGGGGAGTGCTGGAGATGTTAAGCTCACGGTTACTTCAAGAGATGGGTTTAGGGTTTCGATGAATGTCCATCGGAGTGTCCTCGCCGATCGGAGCCGGTTCTTTGCGGAGAAGCTGAGGCCAGATGGGGCGGTTACACATTCGGTAGAGATATGCGATTGTGATGATGTCGAAGTTTATGTTGAGACTGTGGTCTTGATGTATTCCGAGGATTTGAAGAAGAGATTGATGAAGGAGGAGGTGGGGAAGGTGTTGGGGTTGCTGAAAGTATGTCTCTTTTCTTCTCTCTTGCAACTTCTTTTTTTCCTGTTGTTCTTCTAACTTTCTTGGACCATAGAAAGATCATATTTCATTGTTTTGGTGAAATTACTTATTTTTTCCCTGTAATGGAGGTGGTTTCCAACTATTTGTTTTTACTTGTTAAATTCTCGTATTTAGATTTTTCGTTCTTCTTTGAAGGAATTTTCCACTTTTGTTCTGAAAGTAATTGATGACTAGGGTTACTATGACTAATTTTTGGAGCTCAACTGAAGTTATCTCTCCTCTGGAGGTAATCTGACCCGAACAACTAGTAAAAGAATTGTTATTACCAATAAAGTCTGAAATAAAACCATAATAGTAGTTTTAGTCCTGTAAAGTTGTGAACCCAGAGATCCTTAAGAGAAACTTGATGGTGAATATCTTACTGAATGATGAAAATAAGAAGTCATGTTCTTTTCTTTTTTTTTTTTTTTTTTTTTTTGTCTGTTACAACTGCATCATTACACAGTGAGCATTGTATTGCAGGTATCTGCAGCTATCATGTTTGATGCTGGTATAGCGTCATGCCTGGAATATTTGGATGGAGTTCCCTGGTCCGAGGATGAAGAAGAGAAGGTCATCTCTCATCTCGGTCAACTTCAACTTCATAATTCGGTACCAGATGTGCTGAAGCGAATTTCAGTAGATCCATCTACTTCTGCTAGAGCTGATGATATCTTCTTGCGACTGCTGACAGGGGTTCTACAAGCTAAGGATGATAAAGCCAGGCGAGAAATGAAAACTTTGATATCTGGGTTGCTCAGAGAAAACACAAACCACCTTGGTCATAACGTTGACCGACTTGATGTCTCCAAGGAAACTCTTTACCATCTTTGCCACAGATGTCTCAGTTCTCTTATCCTTTGCTTATCTGAGGCAGCAAGCTTGGATGAGAGCAGGCGGGATCGGGGTGTCCTAATGGCTGAGATAGCTAGAGAAGCTGACAATATGCAGTGGATTGTCGAAATTCTGATTGACAAAAAGATGGGTGACGAGTTTGTAAACTTGTGGGCAGATCAGAAGGAGCTTGCTATCCTGCACTCGAAGATTCCTTCCATGTTCCGGTATGAGATCAGCAGGATAACTGCCCAACTCTGCATTGCAGTGGGGAGGGGACAAATATTGGTATCAAAAGAAGCAAGATTTTCTCTGTTGTCAACATGGTTAGAAGCTCTCTATGAAGATTTTGGATGGATGAGGAGGGCTTGCAGGTCTGTTGATAAGAAATTGGTGGAGGATGGACTGAGTCAGACAATCCTCACATTGCCATTGGCACAGCAGCAGGCCATCTTATTGAATTGGTTTGACCGATTTTTAAGCAAAGGAGATGATTGCCCCAATATGCAGAGAGCATTTGAAGTCTGGTGGAGAAGAGCTTTTATCAGGCAATATATGGCTGATCAGGATCAGTCGCAGCTGCAGATTACTGTCTGTGATTACCCCACCTGAAGGTATGTGATCTATTCTTCATTTAGCCTTAAGACTTCTTTACCATTTACTCTCTCCAAATCACTTGTTGGAGAGAAGTCAAACAAAGAGAGGAGATTTTTGGCAATGACTATAACTTTGGCACTAAAGAAGGCTATATCAATATCCTGCGTTTTTCTCCGTGCATTCATGTATCATTTATTTTAACATTTCTAGGTGGGTAGGTGGCATTGATAACTCTAACTGTATAGCTAACTTAACTTCATCCAACAGAAATATCAATCTTGACTGGCTACGGAGATGAGCTCCTTCAACTAGAAAGAGTGAGGCTTCCTTCCCCATACTGAAACAGAAGTCTCCAATGTAAATGGGCCTAGGTTCAATTGGAAACAAGTAAAGCTTTGCCAACCCAGTGGAGGGAAACAAAAAAAAGGACACCAATTTGCTGTTAAAGGTGCAAATATATCACGTTCGGATGCAGCTTCAGACCTTCATTTCTGTTACTCTTCAAAGCCTTAGAGGATTATCTATTTTCTACAATGACAAAAGGATGTGATTCAAGATGAGAAGAGGGATTGATGTGGCATTTTTTTTTTCACATTAATTCTGGAAGAGCTGATACCAACAACTTTGTCATCATCAGTAATGAATTATGGATGGAGGGATACAAATACCAGGGCCTTCGGCCTTGTAGAATCAGATGGATGGTCTAATGGTTGAGATTCACCCTGTTTTTTACTTTTTACTACTGGAGTGTGGCATTTAACTTTAACCAAACTTCTTTTTGTAGTAAAGATTCAGTACTTGAATTGTTGTTGATGGGAAATATCATGCGAGTACGCCCATTTGTTTTCACTATATTAGATGTTAATGTTTGTTTAGAGATGAGTGTTTGTGAATGGTGGCTGAACTTAGACTGGACGCCACCTACCTTCATCAAGTACAGTCCATACTGATTACTGTCTATACAAATGCCAAAGTTTGGCTTTGAGGTCCGGTATACAAAGAGATGCATTTGGCTTTGACTCCTTTTTAGTTTTAGGGAGAAGTCCCCAACTTAAGTGGATTGTGGACCACTGATGGTGGTGTTGGAGTAGAACAAGTGGGTTTGATTGATGGTGCCTGATGGAGTGTAGAACAACCGACAAACAAGGCTTCATGGGGATATGCATTGGGCATATTCCCTTTCAGAGACCAACAAATGGGTTTGTTGGGGTCTGATAGAACAAAGAACCAACAAGACCCATGGTTTCATGGGATATGCATTATTGGGCATATTCCCTTTCAGAGGTCTGATAGAACAAAGAACCAACAAGACCCATGGTTTCATGGGATATGCATTATTGGGCATACCAACAAATGGCTTTGATGGTGTCTGATGGAGTAGTGTAGAACCAACAACATCCAAGGCTTCATGAGGATATATGCCTTGTTGGGCATGTTACCTTTTAACCCGTTGGCTTTTTGGTAAGTTATTTATTCATGTATATGCAGTTATTTGGGTAAGTTTTTCCCGGGAAACACTTACCCAGTTAAGTGCATTTATCTATATTTTTTTATTTCAAATGTAAATAAGGCGATGACCATTTTAGTTATGAAACTCCATTATTAAAAGGGGTATTTTTGTCTTATTTAAGTATTGGCAACTATCCCCTTAGGTGGAAAAATTATTTACCAACATAGGAGATGGGTATCGCATACCCGATACCCGGGAAAAAATTTTTTTGTCTCATTTAAGTATTGGCAACTATCCCCTTAGGTGGAAAAATTATTTACCAACATAGGAAATGGGTATCGCATATCCGATACCCGGGAAAAAAAACTTTCTCTGATCCCCGTATAAATATGAAAAAAGAACATGAGATTCTTGGTCAATAAAAACCAAAATCTAATTAACCAATTTTCTCCCTTCTCAAAATCTGAGAAAAGAATGCCCCCTTAATTTCTCTTCATTTTGCCCTACAAAAATGCTGTTTTATGGAAGATTAAAACCTCATTTAACCAACTCTACTGTTCAAATAACATAGGCTCGGTTTGAAAGGACTATAAATACAAATATGTAGCCGACAGCACCCCAACCGTAGTTGGTAAGAAATTGTTGAAGACTGGGTCCACTGGAGAATTTATATCTGCGCTCCACAGCACATCTCAACCAAATAGTAGCACTATTGTTACGTTCTCAATACACGGTTGGGATATGCTATGGAGCACTTGTGGGTTGCTCTCAGTGGAGTGTGAATTCGCCCACTGGACCGGTCTTGTGAATGGAACGGAATCTGCTCAACACACAGGTGCCTCACAGGCACATTCATCATGCATCGGAAACATCTCCCGTAAATAATGATTCATAATTACGGGAGATGTTCCCAATGCATGATGGAATATACTTGTAAAATCGGTGTGAGGCGCCATGTGTGAAGAGCAGGTCCGGTCTCTTGTTGAACACTCCTTACCGTTACATCGACCCGTCTTATTCTTACGTGGTTAAAAACTTGATCAGATCCGATGGTTGAACAGAGCCCACTGGACCACCTTTTAATGTTTAATCTGTGGGTTGCAGCCACCATCACAGCTTGAGAATCGAGACAGCCTAATTGACATGACATGTGAGCAAGGAACAAAGTATCGATACTGATTGGTATTGGTTTTTTGAGCTGAAATCCCGAGAAATTGGGAAAAAATCGCATTTCCAAAGCATAATATTCTTCTCTGAGGTGCTTTTTGGAATAATTTGACAGAAATAACATCAAGAATCAGGGTAAAGTAATGCTTCGAATAATTCCATTCCATATATTATTTTTAAGATATGGAGTGTATTGATACTTTAAATCTCACTTGAGAATTCTTATAAGTGCTTAAATTAAACATTCCTTCACCTAACTCCACCATAGGCTGATATAGAGCATTAAAGGGATTGAGACAGAGCCGCTGAACAGGTCCGCTTACATTATCAAAAAGAACCTGCAGTAACATGGGTTTGATTAATTTGGATTACTTGAACGATAATAATGTCTCACGCTAAGGGTGTCAAACGACCTGTTTTGGATTGGACCTCGTTCAATTTAAAATCAATTTGGATAGATTTGATGGATCAATCAATAAGATATATTGGATTGGATCAATCCTGTCCAAAATATTTATTAGATTAGATTGAACTTGGTCTATCCATAATAAATTTATATTGGATTGGGTTGGATTAAACAAATAGTTGGTTCATTGATATAAGATAAGAATATAAGTGTCCATGGACTAGATTTGGGTTGAAACCAATCTAAACCAAAACGTTTTTGAACAGATTGGATGGTTCAAACATTGAATTAGACTAGCCCAAAATGATCCAAAATATTCATTGGATTGGATTGGACCTGGTCCATTTATAATGGACTCACATTAGACTGAATCAGATCGGACAAAATCCAATCCATTTAACACCCCTACCCCGTGCTAATGATAAAATACATGGCTCTACAATGAAAAATTAAATGGTTGTGAGTCTCATATATTTTGTTTTATTATTAGCATGGAAAGTTATTATTAGTTTCACAGCCCGTTGAATCCTTACTTGGGTTTCGTCTTGACCATCTCAGCTGCTTGGTCATGGCATCAAAGAGATCAGAATGCGTGTCCCTACTATATCACTCCAAAAACTAATCTTATTAGCCACATATCATCCTATCCCTTTAAAATTTCTTTAAGATAGATGCTAAACTTTGGATTGTATGCCAACTTCTAAGAATCTCATGTTCTTTTTTCAGATTTATATGGTGACCAGGGAAAATTTATTTTCTTAGTACCTATCTCCTAGGTTAATAAATAACTTTCCCACCTAGGGGGAAAGTTGCCAATACTTGAATGGGATAAAAATGTCTTTTTTAATAATAGACTTTTATGGCTAAAATGGTCATTGCCTTATTTACATGAGAAATAAATGAATATGGGTAAATGCACTTACTCGGGTAAGTATTTTCCAAGAAAAACTTACCCAAGTAACTGCATTTACCCCGGTAAGTAACTTACCGAAAAGTGAACAAGGCCTAAATTCTAATTGGGTTTAAATTTTACAGGTACCATATTCATAGGATGAGTTTCAACACAAATATATATTTTTTTAATTTGCCATGAAGTCATAAATTTGGCCAAATAAAAAATTAGATGATTCACCCGCAAGTATGGCATCTTTTGCTTCAAACATTCAATACCCCATATTGATATTTCTCCTATTTTCCTGAGATCATTCAATAGAGTATGTTTAATAAGGATCAGGATAAAACTAAGGAGAGGTTTTAGTATTTGTCAAACACCTGAGAAGACAATTTATGGAGTTTCCCTTAGATTAAATTATGGCTACTGTGCATATAAATGGCAAAAGCACAGTACTGAAGCTTGTGTCCAATTGTGATTCAACAAATGTGCAATATAGGCTCAGTTTGGAAGGAGTATAAATACAAATATGTAGAGTGCAAAATCTTATGTTTTGTATTATTTTGTATATATTTACATTGTATATGTTTACATTTGTACTCTTTTCAAATTGAGGCATAAGGAATGATCAAATGTAAGTAGTACAGATAAACCAGCCCCATAATAAAGAGATCATTTTAGGCAAAACTCTGATATAGCAAAAGCAAAATATATTGGCAAAACCTTGTACAGATAAACCAGCCCCATACATCTTCTTGTAACCTCCTTTGAGCGAGTTCGGATCTGCTCTTCACAGTGCACCTCACACCGATCTCACATTATGTTTCAGCTGTGCATCTGGAATATTTTCCTATGAATAAAGATTTACAATATAATTATGGAGATGATCCACATGCACAGCTGAAATGTTTTGTGAGGTCGGTGTGAGGTGCAATTTATGAGGAACAGATCCCATCTCCCATCTATCAAAAAATATAAAAATACAGCCTAAGGTGAAATCGAAACAACCCCCCACAAGACTGTCCCCCACAACGTCTCCGTTGTGTTTTGGGAACATCTCCCAATGATAATATCAGAACTCAGAAGTGATGATGTCATCATCATCAGGAGATGTTCCCAATTCGCGGCGGGAATATGCTGTGGAACGTTGTGGTGGCTGATTTGAACTCGCCTAAGGTATCCTGTCTTGTGACTTGAAGTAGATGTTGAGTCAAATCGGGTCAGGAGTCACCCTTGGGTCCTCTATTTTCAAATCAACAATCCAAACAATTAAACCATTCAAGCCATTTGACTTCGACCATTCGACGTTAAACTACTTGTAAGAAATTGTAACCTTCAATTGACTTGAAGGTTGAACCATTGACCCATGGGTCAAACTTAACCTAAATATTTAAGACTAGGGTTTAGCCTTTGCAAGTCCAACCCAAAAATCTATCTGACTTGAACTCAACCCGATTGCCAACTCTACTATTTGGAAGTTATTTTAATCACGTTTTTAAGGGAAAGAAAATCAAGTAGCTAGCCGATTACTTAGGCAAATTTAGGTCACTAAAGCTATGTTCAGTTTTTACTTTTTATGGTAAAACAATATAAAAATAGAAAGCCCAAGGTAAAATTTAAAACTTCTATCACATATTGGGAATGAGATCACATCTCCGCCCCACAACGCGGCGGGGATGTGCTGTGGGGCGGAGATGTGAACTCATTGGGGAGTATCAAGCACATTGTACCATATTGGCCATGCCTTCTTACATGAAATACGAAGTTGTTTAAAATTTTAAAATTTGCAAGGGTATGCCTTGTTAAGATAGGAATAAGAAATAGTTGAACGCAGTAACAGTAACTATTCAACACGTTGTGGGCCCACAACCATTTAATGGGTCTTATGCATTTTATCAATGGCGTGGGGCATTATCATTGGTTTCACATAAGGGTGCAATGGAGCCAAGTGGAGCTCAATTTTGACATGTCTTGGCTCAATTAGACTAAAATATATACTAGGTTTGAATTTGAGTTCGAGCTCGATTGAAATTATATTTTCTAGTTTCAATTCAATTTGATTAAAAAGCTCAGATTCAGCTCAAGAGTTAAAAATTGAATATATTTTATATTATATATAATATATTTTTGTAATTTGTAGTATATATATATATATATTGAACCAAATTTGTGAACTTTCCATCTAAAATTTTTATTGGTCAAGCTTGAATTCAAATAACTAATTCAATTAGTATCAAACTCGAATACAACCTAACTGAACTTGAGCCCAAACTATTTAATTAAAACTCGATTAAATTACAGCCTTGGTTCCACATCACATTGAACATCCATTGCCTTCAGCTAATCTGAGTTATGTTAGAACCCTAAAAAATCAGAAAAGATAGCATGTTGTTAAAAACTTTTAGAAACCCAAAATTGCCCCTTCGCGTTCCTTTGACCATGACTAACGATAGAAAACTATATGGGAGTACTCCAATTATGCTTGATTTCCAGGTTTTTCAAGAATGATCAAGTAGCTGTTTTATGCCATAAAAGAAGAAAGGGGAAGTAATAGTAGCTCGATCACTTTGGAAGTTTCTCACACGAGGAAACTCACAAGTAAGGTCTGCAGACCTCGAAATGGTGTTCCCAACATGGCTATCGGTTCTTGCATCTTTAGGGCAACAGAGTAATCGCTTAAAAGGCTCATCAACAAGATTTCCGTATCAAAATACGATTCATAGATGGCTTTTTAAAAACTTGATGAGTGTAGTTTTTAATCTGGGTTTTTATTCCTCTTCTAAGCCTTTAACATGTTGCTTCATAGTCTACAACAAGCAATAAAAAAAAGGATAGACTAAGGGTCCGAGATGAAACGAAGTTTTCAAAATGGTGACTACCTACCTATGTAAGGCATTGTTTGATGCCATATGTTGATTTACAGGTCAATACAGGTTCAAAACCAACCTGATACAACTTTCGTTTGCATGTTTTAGCTTTGTCATAAGGTTCGATCTGCACTTGATCAGATCTAAACCTAATTTAATATGCAATGGTGGTTGATGGTGCATGATCTGGTTGTTTCTAGCTGGATGGAAGTTTGGACATCAGTTTGCTTAGGTGGTCAATCGAATTGCAAGAGAGCAAGATCAGAGAACCCGGGGTGGCTTACCTGATGTGGGCACTCCGATGCCTAAGTAATTGTAGTGTGCAACCTGAAGAGCTTTATAAGCAAGAAAGCTAGTGAGCTATAATCTCGCGTACCTTGTAGCCAAGATTCAAAGTATCGGAAATGCAAGTTGTATTGGAAATGTAATTTTAAAAAACGTATCAAGATACGCTTTGGAAACATATAGATACAGACGAAAAATCAAGATACGCATGTATACACTAGAAAATCCAAAAAAAATCCTTAAAAATATGAACAATAATAAAAATGAGTTTTATGTGAGTATAACTAATTTATTTAAATATAACAACCATTCTTTAATGATTTATATAAAGTATCAGGATATAATTAGTAAGCATTGAAAAATAATAGAAGAACTAAAATGTTTGTATATATATACTAATATTTATTAGTTAATATTTATTTTGAAATCATTTATTAGTTAATATTTATTATGTATATAAGTTAATATATACCTTAATTTTTAATAAATCAATATAACTTGTATTCATCTTATTATTATATAATTACTAATAATCAAATTTATAGCATTTGTCAGGAAACATCCACTAAGGCAAGAAAGCTTACTTTAAGTATAAAAAAATATGTCTTTCTAATAAGTAATTAATGTTGGCATAATGGTTAATTAATTATTGTTATAAGCAAATGACTTGGGTTTGAAACTTGTTATATTTGGTTTATCTATTTTTAACAAATTATTTCACTTAGATAATATTTAATGACATTATTAAATGTTGTAATCAAAGGTAACTTAAATGAGCATTTAATTAAATTATATTAGCATTTAGTGACGTCCCAAACTTTAAAACTTAATTAAAATTGATATTAATGAGAGAGAAGAGATAAATTAAATTTAAATTTGATATTAATGAGAGAGAGAAGAGATAACTTAAATTTAAATTTAAAAAGAAGAGAGAAATTAAACATGTTCCGTGTATCGGAACTCTTCCAAAACAATGATACATATCGACCAATACGTTGCGAAATTTAAAACCTTGCTTGTAGTGTTGGGGTTGAAGTCCTTATATAGGCGAGCTACCATAGGTCTTATGAAACACCTTTGAGATCCCCGACCCGTGTTACTAGGAGTCCATTCTACATCCGGAGATGGATTTCGTGCGTCATGATCCCGAAAATGTCAGAGACAACTGGCTAGCTTCTAGAAATTGGCTCATATCACCTCGACAAATCGGGCCATCACAAGCTGCTCGGACCTCGGTCTTGGCTGGAGTGCTTGAGGTATTCGAGCTGACTTGGCTGGCTAAGGTGGCCAAATTACCCCTGGTTTTCTTTGCATTATGAGATTGTGAAGTTAAGCTTAGAACTCGATTTGGATGTACTTGATGCAATTCCAATATTTTGAAATTTTGAACAATTAGAAAGGGTATACGAGACTTTTTAATGATTCCGTTAGATTTAACTTTGAGAGGGGAGGTCGTAATCCCCTCTCAAATGGGAGGTTTTAGTATTTAAGGGAAATATGAAGGGAAGTTTGTCTTTTATCCTATTTTTAACAACATATTTTCGACTTTCCGTTTTTTATTTGTTTTGTTTAGCTTAACGTTTCACAGCTCATGTAACGCCACGAAGTTGATGTGTGAAAGCCCTCCAAAAGGCGAGACCGGATCTGCATTTCACATCTGGCGCCTCACACACATTCTATGGAAACATCTCCCGTACTTTATTATTATTCACCGGAGATGTTGTCAATGCAGAGTGGATGTGCATGTGAGACGCCCATTTGTGAGTAGCAGATCCCATCACCCAAAAGGCATTAGGAATATTATGGGAAATGTTTCCCATAGGCTGAAGCCTCGAACCATTGCTTTAATCCTCCCAAACAAGTCCTTAAAATTATGAAATTCCTTAAATTTGTAGAGCATAAAACCTTAAATTTTATATTATTTTGTATGCATTTGTATTTTTACTCATTCCAAACCGACACTTAACACCAAACACGGTCTTACGAAATAATGTCACGTATTCACGAGATTTTTACTTGGGACCGTAACGACTAGACAAGCAAACCATTATTTCACGATATTGACCGTCTGATCACGTTGCTTTCAGTGTGGACGGTATAGATGTGCGTCAACGAAGGCGTCAACATTTCTACCAATGTAAGCGGGGAATACGAGAGCATGGAAATATGGAATGGAATCGGTTTTTGAGATATATGGGGATGGGGTTATGTTATGGGAATAGCAGCGCGCGCCCAAGAAGAACAAAAGCAAAAATTTCTTGTCACTCTCCTAAGTCCAAACTCCAAACATCAAAAGTTGAAGCTCAAGGCAAGACAGCACGCAGCACGCAGCACGCTGCACGCTGCTTCGACCACCAGCACTAGCGTCGGGTTCTTTAATGGCGACGACCGAGATGCCGAAACCCCAGGAGAAAGAAGAACTTCCTAAGCAAACCCTAGAGACACTTCCTGACAAGACTCCGCCCCTCTCAGAACGTCTCGACGAGCCTCCTGATTATTTATCTGGACCTTCTCATCCAGTAACAGATGCTTCCAAAATCGAAGAAAAAGAGCCCAAAGAAAACACCGAAGCTCCAATTTGTTCTCCAATGGCTGCCTCCGCTCCAGTTTCTGATCTTCAGAAGAAGATTCGCCGTGCTGAGCGTTTTGCGATGCCCGTTCAGTTATCAGAGGAAGAAAAACGAAGTTCCCGGGCTGAAAGGTGCATTCCTTTGTCTATTTCCTTTTTTCCACTTGTGGCTCTCTTCTGTATGTGATAGGGTTCTCTAAGTCATTTTGCTGGAGTTTTTTTTTTCTTCTCCCCACCCTAACCAAAGATATCCAAACCATTTCAACTTGCTTTTTGGTGAGAATAATTTGTTTGCTAATGACTATGCTGTTCTGTTATTCTGTTATTGGTATCCGGCACGGTTATTCTTCCAGTCATTTCTTTAAATTATTGAAATATTAGCTGTTCCAGTTTGCTCGAACTACACAAACGCATTTCTGTATTAGGGTAGGGCATGGCCTAGAAAGGACACACGGTCGAGATGGTACATGGAAAAAGATTACTGGTGGAAAGTGTTGGCATCACGTGTTTTCAACACGTTTGGGAGAGTAGATTCAGAGGCTAGTTGATCAACTAGTTGAGTACTTAACTACATGCTGAATAACAGTCTATTGAAGGAAATGAAAAGTTAATATTCAACAGGGATTTCTTAATGGAGTCTAATGAATTAAGTGGTAATAAACAAAAAAATATTGGTCTACTATTGAACAAGGATTTCTTAATGGAAAAAATGTGAAAGGGTGAATTAAATCTGAGTTTCTGAAGTGAAAGTTTTTTGTTTTATTGTTCTTTGAAGCGTTGGTATCCTAAATTAGGTTGCAATTGACGTGACTTTTTACTGTTTTTTTATTTTATGCCTTGAATGGGTTGGCAAGGTCAACTAGTTATTAGTCATCTAGTCAATGCTTGTCCCAAGCAACTGCATCAGGTATCAACTGACTAGTCAATCATGCTGTTAGTATGAACTTCAGCTGCGTAGTTGACATTTCGATAATATTAGGTCCTTGTCATCCACAGTCGACCCCTTTAATTTGATGCTGACTTATTACGGCCTTCTCATACACTCTGTAAATGCAAAGAACTCTCCAGCTGATAGTGCTGAACCTCAATATAATTTACTTCTACCTATTCCCCTACTCCACTTCTGGCCAAAGATTTGGCTAGTTCATTAATTGATTTGCTAATCAAATGGAATCAGATGATCCCTTTGGTTGCTGTTGATCTAGTCTCTTTGATACAAGGGCAATACACTCATGGATGATTTCTGTCTTTTAACCAACCTACCAGGTCACCACTACTTGTAAATCCCCTTGGCTTTCACAGCATTCATGAAAGGTAGTCCCCTCAAGTGTGATATCAGTTTTTCCCAAATAAAATTTTGTCTTCTCACTGGTCCAGAATAAACCTGAAGAGCCTCTTCTTGATTCTTAAGTACACTTCCAATGCTTGAAAGCCCTGGGGAACCCAATGAGCAGAAATCTAAGTTGATTTTGATGGATTGTTGATGGGGAGGAACCTAGAGATGATGAGTCTCTGTAGATAAAGAAGAAGCAACATTGGCCCCCAGCCTATCACTACACCATCAGTACTTCAGTAGTGAGTTAGTGATGCCCCTAAACTCCTCTTTGGTAGCACCAAATGGGCCATTTTCATAGCAACAAACTCTATTAAGATCTGTTTTGTTCCTTTTAATATCCTTTTATTCATTATGTCATTCTAATAAATATTCATTGCCATTTTTTTATGTCATCATTATCATTTATCAATAGCTTAACCTTCTCCACATATTTGGGTTTGGTCTAGTGAATCTTGTTTTGTCTTTCCATTCCCTTTAAGGTCATATCTTCTGAGGTATAATTGTTTAAGTCTCTCTTCATTGCTGCTAGTCATGGTTTTCACCTTGCTCATTAGAGCTTTCACTTGAATCTAATCATAATTTGTCCCCATTTTACATGTATCAATCTATTCATTTGTCTATCTTGAATCTAGTGTTTTAAAAGACATATAAGGCTTCTTGCCTCAGGATGAGGCTTATGAAAAATGTTCAAGGCCCAACCTTGACTTTCTTGCCTAACAGTATTAGGCAACCTCGAGATGGCTTGTCTTGAGAATACGTGTTTCTTGTTGCAAGACCAATTCTAGGTTTCCTATGTGTGTTTTTGGTAATTTGTTTAAATCTCTAGCCTATTGCAACACATTCTGAGATCCTTTTACTTGTTAAGAGATTTCTAACAGGCTTGAAGGATTTGTAAGAATGCATTTGGTTTTATTACAACTCTTAGCACTTCATGATCCTTTTTTATGATGACAATTCATATTGAAATATAGTCCTTTTGTTCATAGCTTTATACTTCTTGATGTAAACATGTTTTTCTTTGAAAGAATGAGATATCATGAGCAAGGTTCAAAGTATCGACACGTATCGGACCGTATCGGCCGATATGTATTGTTTTGGGACCCCTTCGATACACCCCTATAGTAGGTGTATCGGGGGTCTGACCGGTTCAGGGTGTGGAGGAGACCTAAATTGCCCCCCTTGAACTTGTTTTGAAAAAAAATAAAATAAACGTAAAAAAAAGGGTACCGATTCGCCCGATATGCCCATACCGGCGTATCAGGCGTATCGATATTTTGAACCTTGATTATGAGTCTTAAGATTCATGAATTGAGGCTTACGATTACATCTCGCACATTGGAAGATCCTGGTGCCTAGCTTGACACCTCTACCTTTTAAAACAATGCTTGTATGTGCCCTTGCTTTCATCTTGAACTAGTATTTTTTTGGGGTATTCGGTGCCATGAAGTTTTTAAAAGCACAAGGCGCAGGGTCAATTTGCGCTTGAGGCACAGGGTGCAAAAATACAAAAAAAATGCTAAAAAATAAAAAAGTCAGAAAATTAAAAAAATGCCAAAAATTCAAAAAAAAAAAATTAAACATAATATTAATAAAAAAATATAAACTTAAAATTTAAAATAATGTTTTAAAAAACCTATTATCTAAAATTAAAATACATAAACATAAGATGTAAAGCATATTCAAATGAGAATTTAAAAATAAAACCAAACATATAAAACATTTTCGACCATGTAAAACCTCTATTCTCTTTTTTCATTCAATTGCATTACATCAAGTAGCTAATGTGATGTAAAACATATTACATTCCTAATTCTACGAGCTGTCTTTGTGCTACGCCCCTCGAGGCAAGCCCAAACAAGTCCACGTTAGGTATTAAATTCTTAGTTTTTACACACAAAATAATGATTTTATAGTTTTAATTGCTTTTGAAGAAGACATTTTATTAGGATGAATGAATGAACAACATTACCAAATTGGGGGTAATGCGATTTAGAAGGTGCACGCTTGGGCCGAGGCGCAAGGCACATCAGGCGCACCAGGCGTGCACCTTTTGAAAGGGCTGCGCCTAGGACCTGGGCGAGGCACATACCCTGAAACACACCTTGCCTGTGCGCCTAGGCGTGCCTGAGGTGCGCCTTTTAAATCACTGGTGCCATGCACCATTAATAACTTCCCCCTTGACCCCTTTTTCCCCCAAAGTGCTGGTTGTGGGATTCAAATTGAAGATGTTTGAATTAACCAAGATGCTTACTACCTTGTCTTCTTAGGATGACATTTGCAGATTTGTACAAAAATTCAAATTGATCTTATCCATGTAATTATGTTGCAATTCTTGTTGCCGATTCATCAATGTGAATGACATAAAGTGAACTATTATTGCATTGAAGACCTATTCACTAGTAGATGGAAGTCAACTTGCATTGGACTAGAGATGATCATTCGTAGCTCAGCTCAGTCTGTCCTGGAAATATTTATATATAAAAATATTATACACACACACGATGCCTAGAAGCCCAGCTTGGCCTAGCCTGACCTACCATAGCCCATGGTAAATTGGTAATCTCTGCATTGAATTGAATGCATCAAAATTCAAGTCTGACCTCATTATTGATATGAGTAAGACAAATTATGGATATTTTAATGGGGTTGACTCTAAAAGTGGAGTACTCGTATGCCAATACACAATTAAGGGATCCATTTGCAGGTTTGTTGTATTTGTTTCTTCTTGCTAACAGAGAGCTTTATATTATGAATGGATTGGGGATTGTCTATAAACCTGCCATTATTCGATCATTGTTAATGGGGTGTTTAAAGATTTCTTCCCAGCAACCAAAGATTTAAGACAGGGAGACCCTCTTTCACCATTTCTCTTTACCTTGGTGGCAAACACTTTTAGTAGGCTATTGATGGAAGCAGATGGTGTGGAACATTTTAGAGGTTGGAGAATTGGTAGGAATAACATTTTAGTTACTCACCTTCAATTTGCTAATGATACAATAGTTTTTTTTTGTGAAGGAGAGGCCCCTCACAAGGCAAGATAAGGGTAATGAAGTTGTTTGAAGGGATTTCTAAGCTAAAGATAAATTTTGAAAAAGAGTTGTGTGGTTGGAATACATTTAAGTGAGGAAGAACCGAGTGTAGTAGCTGAGTCCGTAGGTTGCTCCTCCTTTGAGTGGCTGATGAAATACTTCGGTATGCCTTTAGGAGACAACCCTTGAGAAAGTAGGTTTTGGGCACCCATAGTAGAAAGATGTGCTAAGAGGCTAGCAACATGGAAAAGGAATTATATTTCTCTAGGAGGTAGGAAAACCTTGATAAAATCCACCTTAGCAAACTTGCCAGTCTACTACCTTTTAGCTTTTAGGATGCCACAAAGGGAGGCTGTGAAATTAGAGAAGGCTATGAGGGATTTTTTGTGGGAACCGGGTGGAAGGTATGAGGAATCATTTGATAAATTGGAAAACTGTGTTCAAAGGTAAAGAACAAGGAGGATTGGGATTAGGTAATATAGGAAAGACCAAAAGAAGAATTTGGCACTGTTGGGTAAGTGGTGTGGAGATGGCCAATGTAGAGAGAGAGAGAGAGAGAGAGCAGCGTTATCTTCACCATCCATTCATCACATTTTTCCTCAGTTTTTAAGCCTTAGTAGAATGTTTTATATAATGAATATGTGCCAGGATCATGCATCTTGTGTGTCTGTCTTTGGAGTCCAATTTAATGAGTTGAGCATCCCATCATATGTTTGATTTGCTCCATAAAACCAAACAGTTCAAATAAGTTGAAGAAAAAGAAAAGATGTACTCATTTGAGCTGTCAGTATGGGAGATAAGAAGATGGAGAAGACTGAAAGTGAAAGAACAGGAAAGAAAGAGGAGAAATGAGGAAAAAGGAAAAAGGAAAAAGAAGTGGATGGCATTTCTAGAAGTGAGCTCAGAGATATTACTTGGTGATGATAAATAGGACATTAATGACATTTGGATGTTAAACTACATACTGAAACTTGTGCAATCTGATTGCTTTGGATGGATAATGAACCACATATCTAAGATGGTGAGGTAATGTTTCTTAGGAGCAAGCGATGATGGTGAACCGATCTGTAACAGGCTTCTTGAAGGTCTAGAGGGACAAACCTTTTGGAGGGGATGAAGAATAGAGAGATATTGGGCAGCTTCAAGATCTCTGAAGTCTGAACTTGAGATAGATGAAGTTTAGTGCTGGCTTGATGGGTGGAGAGATTTGGGCTTCCTTGGTGTAAAATGATTGGTCTTTGGGATTTATAAAAAATCAATTGGTGTTTGGGCATTTTCTCTTTAATTCCAATCCAAAATTGAAGCACACTATATCTTGAATTCTGGCCGGAGAAAATATCTTGGGCATGTGAACCCTGCTAGTGGATCTTGGAATGGCAAACATAGGTGAGTTGAAGTAGAACGGTTGCCATCTTTGGCGTCTTCTTGCACCCTTAAGTTGAGTGGCATTTGTTGTGAATTGGTGAAGCTTGTGGGAGTTTTGTCAATGTAGACAATCAGTTCTTATCTTTCAACAACGTAGATCATGTGCTGCTAGTTTGGAGCAAAAACTCAGTAGAAATTCCAAAGCTGTTTTGGTCTCACTGGATGGGGGTTTGTGGAGGATGACTTCAAATCTATCTAGAGTCCATTCCATAAGGAACTCAGCTTCTGAAGGTGTGAACTCTGGGTGCTTATTTTTTTTATAGCTCGTATTCCTGTCCAGGGTTAATTAAATGCCCTAGAATCTATAAAGAAAGATGGCAGGAGGAAGTGGAGTGGATGGCCCAGAGTATGAGAAACAAGAATCTCGAGGGTGCATCTTCTGAGGTTAAGTTTGATTATGAATTCCATTAGGATTTCAATCCACAGACAAATGGGTGTGGGCTGATCATGTGGTTTATCTGATTCCTAAGGGACTTAGGTGGCTGGAATTGGATGGAGAGTGGACAGGGAGCTGTTGGTTGAGATGGTAATTGGTCTTGCTATCTTAATTTGAAAGCTGATCTGAGAAGCGAGACTTGAATTTTTGGGCATATGAAGCTTTTGAATCTGGAATATTCCAGAGTTGGACATGTTGGGTCCTCTATGGGTTAACTGTTTCAAATGCTTTTAAAGGGATTGGCAATCTGAGCTCTGTTTTGATTGGTGTTTTGGATGAATTTCAATGTATTTGTTTATTTGTTTGTTGCCACTAATAGAATTCAACACTCCAAGAATGGTTATGAATCTTGAAGCTGAGGGTGATATTTGATGGTTGACCTGCAAACCTCTTATTTTGGTCTATATACTTTTCTATTCTTTTAGCAAAGAGAACTTATGAAAGCAAGCTGAGGATTTCATATCTGGCTTGATGTGATTGCTCAAGGGTGAAAGTTGGGAATCCAACTTGAAGAGTTTTACACAGCATTGGGCACTCAGGCTGGGCCTATTCAGGTTTTAACAAATCCCCAACCTGAGCAGCCCAAGTTGCACTCCTAGCTCAGTCCAGACTGGAAAGGTCATTTTTTTCTCTGATTAGTAACAGTTTATAATTTTCTTGATATCCGTATAAAATGATGAAAGACAATATATGTGTCAGGCATCCCTCTTTGGGTAGCTTGTCTCAGCCACCATTTTTTCCTCTTACACATGTTCCCCCTTGGGGAATTAAATCCACTTCATCTTTTTTTTTCCCTTCCCCTGTGGTGGGTTAGTGGGTTGTAGTTCTGTTAACCCCTTGTTTTGCCTGTTCATCAGCAATGCTATCGTCTGGTGTTCATTTGTAACTTGTTCTCTCCATAACTAGCATTTTAATCTCCATAAAAGTGTTTCTATGTCCCTATAAACCAATATAGCCTCTTTTTAATTTGATCATGTGCGAGTCCCCCTTGATCATAATGTCTTAAATTTATGGACTTTGCAATCCTCAAGCTATGAAGTACTGCCCAATATTCTGCTCAGATTGAGTTTGAGTTGCCAAACCCAATTGGCCCAGAGTAGACAGCTAGAAAGTTTCCTTACCAGTTTCTAGAACCTTGATCCATACAAAACACTTGTGTGACATGAAGAAATACACATTTATAAGGTTCAGCCGTTCAGGGTGAATGCTGAGGGATGGTGTGAGTTTTGGTCAGTTTGGAGTATGCAAATTTCTTGAGGAAATGTTGCATTTTGATGATTGCAGTAGTGGGAAATTAATGAGGTCAAGTTAGGTTTAGTTATATCCAATATGGCATATTGGTTTTTATCATCTAAGCTTCTGTCGTGTTGCAATGGGTGAACACTTAGCCTCAAACTTGATTTAAGGGGCTTTGCCAATGCTATCATAAAATGGTAAATAGAAAAGATTGTTAGTGTGCTGTTCTTCTGTCTATTCTCTATATGGCTAATTTTGGCACTTTCTCGTATACACTCTCGTGCCTTCTGTTTTCTTTTAATCTTCACTATTTACTTGAAAAGGAAGTAATTGTTCTTTCTATCTTCTTTGTGGTTCTGCTTTTCTGCTATAAGCCTAATAGACTGGTTTAGTTTTGTACCCAGGTTCTTTTGGGGCCATTGCAGGTGCTTAGCGCACTGCTAACCTTGATGTTGGCTCAGTTCATCATCATCATCATTATCATCATCACCCAAGCCTTATCCCAACTATATGGGGTCAGCTACATGAATCCTGTTTCACATTCTTCTGCTAAATGTCATATCCATTGTTAAATTATGAGTGCTTAAATCATTTCTTACCACTTCAGCCCGTGTCCTTTTTGGTCTACCCCTAGCCTTTCTTGCCCCTTCAACTTGCAACAGATCACTTCTTCATACAGGCAAAAAAAAAGATTCAGGATCCATGATCATTAGAGTTTGGTGAAAGTTTTAAATGCCAGCTGCCAATCTGATATAGCCCTCCTTTATCTGGCTTGGAACTGGCAGTGTAAGACAAGCTCACATCGGCAGAGTTCTTCCTTTCACTTTGATGACTTTAGATATTATCTGTCACTGGTTATTTATGAAAAGCCAGTTTTCCTAATTCCTAATCCTATAGCTGGCAAGATTTTTGGTTAGTTTAAATCTCAGTGCACTAAAAATCTAAAATATATTGTGCAATGCATAATATGAATAGGGAATTGATTGGTTTTGTTATCAAGTTTGCTGTGGGGCAGTTTTTGTTTTGAAAAACAAAATCAGACATGTTAGCAAACACCCCCTAAGTGTTGGTTTTTCTGAAACTATAAATTTAAGAACATCCTTATTTGTACTTGCTGATTGAACCAGTTAAATATGGAACAATGAAATTGGCAGGTTTGGCACGGGTTCTACCTTGCTTGGATCAGATGAACTGAAGAAGTCAGAGGAACAGAAGAGAAAGGCGAGGGCAGAGAGGTTTTTATATTGTCTTCTTTCTTCACCATTCAATTGTATTACTGCCAGAAGTTGAATTTATTAACCACTAACGGGCGTCTGTCTTATGCGCAGATTGTTGATAGTCGTACTAGACAGACTTTGAGCTCTTTATGTTGTTTCTCAGGTTTGGCCTTCCAGCACAGTCCGTCACTGATGAGGAGGCAAAGAAGAAAGCTCGTCTAGCCAGATTTGCACCAGTTTCCAAGACAGAATCTTTGGAAGAAGATAAAAAGAAGGCCAGGGCAATCAGGTTAGCATCATCCAAACCTTTTATGATTTTGTAAGTTATTATGCTTTAAGCTTTATAGCTACATGCTTTTTGTGTTCTCAGGTTTGCTGAACCTCCATCTGGTACTCCATCGCAAATGAATGGAACAGCCAACACTGAGCAGGTAGGCTCCAAATGTTGGGACATTTTTGTTGGACAGAAGTGATTATATATAATAGTTAAGCTTATACTGGTTTTGTGTTTATTAATATCACGAAGACGGTTACTACGGGTAAGGCCCATGGAGGAACCTGAACATCATTGCCTTCCTTAAACAGTAAGTCGGTTCCCAAGTTTGCAATGGAATTTTGCTTGAATGATTATTTGTTCTTTTTTCCTCTCTAGCATCCATTTTTATTTTGTTATTTCTTTTATATAATCCCACTACTTAATTATCTTAGCCTTGCCGTTGGGCAGATCTTATCCTCCTAATATTTTCTGCTTAACCCAGATGATTTCTTAGCTCATGTTTACCTTTTGCTCATGTAAATGAATACTCCCGGATGACTGAAGGTTGCAGCGTTGCCTGTTTTCAGAGGCCTTCCCACAATGTTCACAGCACGGTCTGTTTTGTTGCATGGAGATGCTTTGCTTCTTTTGAGATGCATTTGAGAAATGTATTTGTAACGGGACATGAAAAAATGAAGTTGCAACTCTACCCGTACTGTTTATATATTGTCTTAAAGTACTTCCAAGTTTTCTGACAATTGACTAAGGCTGTATTTAGTTGCAATGCAAATTTATTTGCACTGATGCAAAGGTAGATAGCCAAATGATTTTAATGCAAATTATGGTTTACTTTTATTTTAAAATTTACCGTATTTTGTTTAATTACAATACACATGAAGTAAAATAAAACCTGAAACAGAATAAAATAAAAAACTAAAACAAAATTAAACCAAAATTTACATTATTTTTGCATTCTCAAGCATTTGTACTAATGCAAATAAAATTGCACTGCAACCAAACACAGTCTAAATGTTAACGGGAAAAATGAAATGTCGAGTTTGCCTTTTATTATTTCTTAAAATTTTAAAATAAAATCCATTTGATGAAAATTTTCAAATTTGGGTGTAGGTTGTTTTTCAAGCAACAAAACCCAACTGATGAAATTTAGAGAATCAATTTGAATGGGCCAGGGCTGAGTGGTTGCCGCGTAAACTGATTTGAATGGCACAATTTGCCAGATTTTTCATTTTTCTTTTAAATGGAATCCATTTGAATGGGCTGAGGCTAAGTGGTTGCCATTTGGATTGATTTGAATGGCACAATTTGCTAGATTTTTCTTTTTCCTTTTAAATGGATTTTATTTAAGATCTGCAGAAGCTTTTCCTGTGTAGAATGCAGTAAGCTGACAAATCTACGGCTCAACCTTAACTTCCCACAAGCACAATCTCCAAGCAATTGTTTGGAGAATCAACAAGAAGTTGAAGGAAGCTAATTAGACTAGAGAACAGAAAGGGCTGTAAAAATTGGGTTTGAATCATCAGCCTCTCGAGCTGCAAGTGTTGTAAGAGTAGAATCGGGACCACCAGCTTGGATTGTTGAAACATTGGTTTTAAATAGCTTACCACCAATATTTAGCTTGATCTGTTTGTTTATCTGGTCCAATTTCTGGTGCCACTAACACCGCAACTTTCCTTAACAACCTTCTCTAAATCAAACTGTAGGTCAAGAACCCTCTCCCTATTTCCAATCGGCTTCTGTGATTCAAGTTCTTTCGCCATTACAAGTTCTGTATTATGTATTTCGGTGGTGGACAGTGTGAACTAGGAGATGCACAAGGCATCATAATCTATCAAATACTCAAAGGCGTCAGGGCTTTGGGAGGCAAGGATATAACTTAGGCAGCAGCAAGTGATGAGATTCCAATAACAGAAATTTCAGTGACCAAGAAGCAGGTTAAGAAGCCTAAGGAGAAGAGTCAAACGGATTGGCTGGACAACTCGAGATTCCCTCGACCTTCCCATCTTCCTTTCTTTTCCAATAAAATCTATCCCCATCTCCACCGTGTTGGAGGACCAAATCAGAGAACTTTACACTGTTTGGTTTGAAGGAAAAAGTAGGGAAAACTTCACAAACCTTGTATAGGTTTCCCTACCTTTCCCTATCTTTTCCTTCAAACCAAACATAGCCTTAAGGTTTTGCCCATTTTCCACTCAAAAAACCCTAACTCCTGACCAAAATGCAAATTAAACAGACATGGAAGTGATGCAAATACAAAGATGGCCAAAGAGGAAAAGGACAAAAAAGACTTATTCTCCTTTCTCTATAGCTTTGTTCTACAAGTTCATCTAATGGGGGGAGATGCGGTGGAACAACAGTAGTTTGAGTTTCGTCTGGTTTTTTCCAAATGGGTTTCGTGCCTGATCTCTGTATGGGAAAAAGATTAGATTAGAAAGCAGAAAGCCATTGTCTTGTACTGGTAAAAATGGTAATGGATGGACAAAGCGAAGGAAAGTGTGCGTATGTTAAGCTGTCCGACTTACAAAATAAAGATGAAGTGTAATATTGGGTTTTAAAAATATTTTATAGGTGGTGTCACATGGGTACGAATTGTAAATTTCCTAAATCATAGGGTATTTTAAGAAATTTGCCCTTGATTATTACATTTGTAGATGTTCAACTTCCTAGAATATATATATATATATATATATATATATATATATATATATATATATATATATATACCAAAGAGAAAATAGAATCTATTAACAGTACAACTTTTTCCGACCCATGTTCTTTCCCTTGGATCAAACCAAATGTTGGTAGCTTGGTTAAAGTGTCAACCGGCAAGTACCATCCGGAGGGAAGTTGTCAACACTTGGATGGGATAAATCGAGAAAAACCCGGAAAGCTTCATTTAGATCTTCCCAGAATCAGCCCAAAATGAGTTTCTCATATCTTTTCAGTCACCGACTTTTGGCGGTTAAATCTGTTAACGAACCAAATGAAAAAATACTACAGTCTGCCTGACTTGTAAACAGCCGAAAGACCATGCAGAAAAATATGACAAACGGAGCTTAGTAAAAAGGATCTTATATTTGTATGGTCTGCGAATTGGGTTTATGAAATTACTTAAAATTAAATTATCGGACCACATTTTGTTTTCTAAGAAGGAACCCATCAAATCATGTTTAAGATGGAATTAACCACCTACGTTCTAATTTCCACATGCGAATTTGCAGATAGAGAGGCTGCTGTTAGTCACATCTTTTTCTTATAGTGAAAAGCAGGAGTAAAGAAGCTCATCTGCTTTATTCACTGATGGTTAGACTAATTAAGCTAGTTTGGAATACAAAGATCATTCTCATTGATGTTCCATTTAGGCTCAGTTTGGAAAGAGTACAAATACAAATATCTACAGTGTAAATATATACAAAATACAAGGTTTTGTATTCTACATATGTACTCCTTCCAAATTGAGCTTTAAGAAAAATGAAAATTTCCGAGGGCCTATAGACCTTAGAAACAAAAAAAGAAAGATGCAAAAAATTGAAGAAAGACTCCTGTTTCTCTCTCATTTTCTAACCAAACATGCCCTACAAATTAAAAGCCTAAAACCAGCCAGCCCTAGCTATTTTCCTTAAGATTTATTTCTATTAAGGCTTAGGGCCTGTTTAGGAGGGTCCTGTGTTGATTGAGTTGCATTTATTAAGCCTAAAATGGCTTAACTGGAAAGTTGATTTTTGGCTTATGTAAACCTATTTTCAGACTTTTCACTTTTTCACCAAACATGGCTTCATAATTTTTTCAGGTTTTTTTAACTCATGTAGCGCCATAAGCCAAGCCCTCCCAAACAGACAATTTTTTCTTTTTCTATTTTTAATTCATCCTTCAAGGAGCAAAGATAAACTTGGGCAACTCCCTTGGTCTCAGTTGCACCATTCTTTCTTACATGCTAAATTCTTCCTCACCTGTATTTACTTGTGTATTTCTTGAGCTAATAAAGTCCCATAACAGCATCGAGGATCATGACATCTTGGGTTCCTAAGGCCAATGGTTGGAGTCCTACTTTCATGTTATTAACCCTGTTCAAGTAAAGTACAAGTACAGCATAAAAAAACTGTCAATCTTGCAATGCACAAGCATCTTTCACTTGCAACACAAATTGGGCCTCTCTCTTGTGTTTTTATCATTTAGTAGCCATATTCTAGTGCAATTAGGGCATGGTTTCACAAATCACAAAACAACACTCCTTGTCTCTTGATACGTGTTGATCCTGATCATATTTCCTGGGTTTGAGTCTTTTATCCAAACTAGAGTTGTTGAATTGATTTTTTTTTTTCTTTTTGGGTTCAAGTTTGCCAGTTTGTTGGGCAGCTTTTACAAATAAAAAGCACAACTTTTCTTCCCAAGGCAATTCCCAACTCCATCTTCTCTTTGTAAAAGTCTGATGAAGAAATGTTTGGGGGAACTTCAACTTCAAATAACACTTTTCCCCTTATTTTCTGATATAAATGAGGGTGACAGAGGTTTGCTAGGCCTATATCTGGTCTGGAACCTCTTGGACCAGGAGTAGAAGTTAGACTCCCCCAGCTCCCTTAATCGAAAGAGGTGGACCACGGCTGGAGTTCCTACTGATTAGATGGTGGTCTAGAAACAGTACTATGACTGTGATATCATCATGAAAATGTCTCCTCACCCCTCGTTCAATCTTTTTCAGGTCTGAGTACCTCATCTCTCTCTTTTTTGCAGCTTCGTGGAGTGCAATTTTGATTAATCTTTTTGCAATTCCCTGCACAATTTTGCAAAAATGAATCAATGTCAACAGCCTTCTAGGTCACCATCTAATTTCCTGCAAATGGAAGGCAAAAGCTGAAAACACAGCAATGGAGAAATGGGGATGGAAATCTTACATTGCGTGGATAATTGTGGACAATGTCAACAGCTTCTTCATTGCTGAGGTGCTCCCACAAACCGTCAGATGCAAATATGAGAAACTGGTCTTCTGGGTAGAGTTTCTGCTCCAGTATTGATGGCTCAGCACTCAGGATAGGTTTGTAGAATGGCTTGGGCAGTCTAAATCTAGCCAACAGAGGTTCTTTATTGAACTCTGCCTTCTTGAGATAGGCATCACCAATGGATCTAGAAACCTGCAACACCAAGAAGTGAGCTCCTTCATTCATCAACAATATTAATCCTAAACAGCAGTTTTCAGTTCTGGGTATTAATTAATACTTATCTAGAACTGGAATGCAGAGAAAAAAAAAACCTGAATGAGACCCTTGACACGCCAAACATTGTGTTTTCGAACCACAATCTGTGTATCATCGGGATGCATTGAACGCAGCTCTTCCCTCACAGACGGATAACTGGCGTTGTGCTCTGTAGACAATTGAATGGCTGTGACCTCTCCGATGGACTTCTCTGATCTCCCTAACACAGCCCTGGAATCTCCAGCATTTGCAATAAACACTACTCCACTACAGATGATCCCCACCAAACAACATGACCCAACTGACGCAATCTGTGGCTTGTTCAGCCATTGCTTCTTCACCAGAGACAGGAATTCCTCTTCTGTCGCCGAGAATGCTTTTCTGATAACATCAGCTGATATACTCCGACTATCCGATGCAAAGTCTGCACCATACATAGCCGTCAAGTCAGCAATTTTAGCTATTAGCTATCTGACTAAAGCATACAAGGAATTAAAGAATATTTGAACAAAAACAAGAAAGAACGAGAACAAGAGATTCCCTGATAGAAAAAAAAATCTGGGGATGGAGCAATTTGACACGATTGCCATGATAGAACAATCACCAGAGAATGCAAATGGAGGAAATCTGTAATATATTTTCATTGAATTAGCTGAAGAACAACATACTCTTGAGATTGTTGAACAGACGGTCGTTTATGAACCTAGACGTCTCAGGACCGCCATGGCCATCGTAAATTCCGACAAAAGTCCCTTGAGGGCCTGAATCAATTGAACTCAAAGGTCCCGATTCAAGTTGGCTCTGATCTTCCAACAAATTGTTGGCTTGAATCACCGCCATAGAGAATTCCCCATTAACATGGTGCCCTGAATTTTTATACCACAACAAGCCCTTGGCTCGTCCGCTTGCATCATCATCCTCAAGAGAAGGCTTCCAACAGGGTGAGACGAACTTCAATAACCCAGATGACACCATACTTCACATGTCTCATCCAAACCATCCGGCAATTGAAACATTCGTCAGTTCTAGATCCAAAACCAGAACCAAACCCAGTTTCAATTCCAGTTTCTGCTGATGTTCCAAGCTCAGAAGCCAATTCCCAGAAGCTACACACACCCTTCCCGGAACCCAGACACCGTTAACATGTATAGATCTCCAAGAGCAAGAAGAAAGAAATGGGTCTGGGCAGAAGTTATAGCAGATGAGTCTGGGACCAAAAAACACACGAATTTTTTAGTAAAGTTCAGAGAAATTAGAAGGATGTGGGTCTTTCATAATTCATACCTTGAATCTGGTTGTCGGGTTTTGACAGCCCATGTGTACGATATTTCAGCAGCGGTCTTAGCTGGAAAATCCCATCTGGAGTAATGGTGACAGCTTCTGATCGGATATCAGAAAATTGGAAATGGATAAGAAAGAGAGCGAGTGGGATTTGGAATTTTTTGACGGTGAAAACTTTAGTTGCTTTATCGTCTGGGTTCAGAAGATCTGGAGTCGGAAATGGGCGAGATTAGAAAAAGTACTGTTTCCTTATTCTCAAAAAAGGTGGGGCTCAGAGAGACAAAGTTATTTTAGACATCTCTCATTTTTTTCCTCTCTCTCTCTCTCACTAATCTTTCGTTTATTTCCCAACGTTGGTTCTCTGATTTATATTGGCTGAGGTTTTGACCATGACGAACAACAACCCACCTTTCCAGGCAACATTTGCTCATATCTTCTAATTCTTGTTTGTGGTTTGAGGCCTCCACCGATCACATAATCTCTCTCCCTCTCCCTCTCCCTCTTTCTCTCTCTAAATTTAAACTCTTGTTGTTTGATTAATTTTCTGGTTTCTTTTATAAAGTAATTCTTTACTTGATGAAGCTTTTTGAGACCAAATCCAAAACTGACTTATCTGCCAAAGAAAGAAGACCGAAACTGACTTCAAGTATTGCTCACCCAGTCAAGATGAAGAATCTCCCTTTCTTTGGTGTCCTGTCGTTCTACTTTTTCTTTTAACTTCTCATCCAAACAAACCCTTGATACCGTATTATGGCTCATTTGTCATGGATGCAGATCCACGTGAAAATCACGTGTTTTCATAGATCGAGATCCGACCCTTTCTGGCCTGGTCCATGTCCAAACTCCAGGACTGACCCGGTTTCAACTGTTGGGTTCGTGTCTGGCTGAACCGGGCAGATTGGGCCCCGGCCCTATTTTCTGCTGAATTTGTTATCGTGACTCGTGACTGAAATTAAAATTAATTCGTATATTCATGAAATAATCGAGTCATCCAGTGATCCAGTATTGGAGTCTATTTACCCACCCACCGGTTCGGATAATTCTGTGGACAGGACAGTGGGAAATGGGAATTTCCTGGGAAGCATCAGAGATTCAGAATGTACTTTGGCTTTGGGCCCGGCTCCGGTAGCCTTGGGCTGGTGGCTCTCCAGCACCGACGGCGACATGAATATGTGGATTTAACGATCATAGATGAATTCGGATATGCTTCCCACAAAGCGTGCCCCACACCAATCTCACTCCGGTGGCTATCCGTATTCGAAAATATTTATTCATAAGAGATGTTTTCAGTGCATGGTTGAGATGAGATGGCATCTGCTCCTCATACCTGGCACCTCCCAGGCACATCTTACTGTGCACTGGGAATAGATGTGCCTAGGAGGCGCCCATTTGTGAGGAGCAAATCCCATCACAGGTTCAAACATGCTGTCAGGTCAGTGTGAATTGTGCTTTATATTTCGGGTTGGGTGCTTTGCAACCATCCAACAAGGAAAGAACCAAGAGGGGCCCACGAAATAAAATTTGTTTAGCAGGTCCCTGCAAAAGAACGTTCCCCTTTATCTCAATAAGCTGTTCTTGTTGCATTTGTTTTTGGTTAAACTATTATATACATCCATAGAGTTTACACAGATTGATTTGAAATGAGTGAACATTGAAATTTTTTAGTTGACATTTTGAATGCTTATAGTTCTGCAATGAAAATCAGAAATCTGTATTAGGCCTATTTGTATTTTTTTGGAAATTTTTGAAGTGTGATAATCAATTTTATTGATGTAGTACTTCCAAAACTCAATCGTGCATATAATTTACATTGATTTTCAATGTAAAACTTACACTCCATCCATCCAAACACATGAAAATACTAATTTGAAGTACAATTTGGTATGGAATACCACGATTTAAACCCCATAAAAAAAATTAAAAACTCAGATTTGAGTTGGGTATGATTGAAGTTTAAGTTAAGGTTAGGATTCAAAAATATTTTAACTCGGTTTAACTTTGGATTGGGTTGAGGTTAGGGTTAACTTTAGGTTGCGTTTGTTTTAGATGTAAATTCAGTTTTACACCGATAAAAAAAATGTAAAACCGGTTTAGTGATCGATGGAAAATGGAATGGAGGTGTATTGTAATTTTTCTCTCTTGTCGTTTGGTTGTTACGGTGTAAAAGTGAAAGGTTTTCTACTCATTCTACTCTAGAACTCTCCCGTCGAACCCAATTGGATTCAAAAGATAATATGGTGCTGGTCTTTGGAACCTAACATCAAAGAGAGATGGTGGTTGCAAAGATTGACATCAACTTCAACCTCTCCTTGATCTAACCGGGCTCTAATGCCAGAACACACCACGGCGTGGGCAATGGAAGGCGGATGAAATCAGGAAACATGGCTGGAGGAGCTAGGATTGCAGTGGTGGTCGGCCTAGAAAATGGGAAATTTACAACTGGTCTACATCGAAGAAGGGGTAGCGAGGGTGGTGCCTGAAGGGAGCAAGAGGTTCATGCAAGTCATGAAAGGAGACATGGTTCGAGGCTGATCATCGGCCAATCCGACAGAATGTCTGATTCAGCCTCGGCTACGACGTATTCAAGGATTAGCATTGAGATGCCTTCCGTGAGAGCCTGAAGAGCGCAAATGGGGTCTATCTCGGTGACGATCACACAGGCAGCGACTTGCTTAGTGGTGGCAGCACAGCCCTTGCTGACATCTTTGTACCCGCAGATAACTGCTACTTTGCCGACAGTCATCACGGAACAGAGCAGTTAGATAGGGGAAGAACTAAAGTTAATTGTGCCTTTCTCAGAATCAGAACAATTAACCACGAATTTGGATTATCAAAAGCAATCTTTTATAGTTGTTATGATTTGAAATTAAAACTAGAAATTAAGATCTAGAAAATTTTGGAATTGCCATATCTTAGAACTCAGGTCACCAATTTAAACAGACAGATCTTGGAGATTCTTCAATTGAAATGAACCCTGTTCTTATAGACAGGAGCATTGCAGGACAGAGAGGAGATGTTGGACGGGGGAGACGTTGCAGGACATAGAGGAGCGAAGCTTGTTCTTTTGGTTGTTGGATGGAGAAGGCGCTGCAGGACTAAGAAGGACAAAGCTTGTTATTCTGGCTGTTTGATGGAGGAGACGTTGCGGGATAGAGAGGAGAGAAGCTTGTACTTACAAAGAGGAGAACATTGGATGGAGAAGAAGGTAAACTTTCCATTGATTTTTGATCGAAATATTGATATGAATAAAATTTTACATCGATTTAAGAGGTGGGGTTTACCTCGGTTGTCATCTACACCTTAAACAAATGCAATCTTAGGTTTTTTTTTTTATTTTTTATTTTATGATATTACTAGTATTGTAGGGTAAAGAGTGATATCACTTATCAATATTATATTCTCAAGCGCTAGGTACCGAATTCAACCACAAAAAATATATGTGGAAGAGATATTGAGTTGTGGACGGGCCGGTCCACAATATATTATGAACCAGTCCCATCTTGTGGTCATCCTATGGCGTGGATCAAAATGGGTCATCCATGAAATGAAGAACTTAAATGTTAAGGATTATTTTCTAATGCTCCTCCAATTCCCAAATTAAAAATTTGTATTTATTTTTTCTTTAAAAAAATATGTAATAGATTCAAACCTTTCTACCCCAATTTTCTTAAAACCCTACTTCTACTCCCTATTCTATTTTCTTGTTTAATTTGGTTTTTCCAAAAGAAAATCCCTAGCTTTGCCATTGATTGGAAAAAACTTCTTTTATTTTATATATATCTCTCCGGATTTGCTCTTGGGCACGCCTAACACCTACTCTGGATTCTAAAACAAAGGCATGATAAGGGATTCAATGGGTCCGGATGGATTGAAAATTTGGACCGAGTGATAAGTCCATCTTGAATTCTTTAAGATTGGATAAGCTTTAATTGGGTTTTGGGTCAAATTTGGGCTGGGGTTAGCCTGCGTTAAACCCAACTCGATAACGAATTGAAACTTTTTGAACAGTCTTGGTTGAGTATGAGATGGGTCGGATCGGGTGTGCAATCGAGTAGGTGTGGTTTTAGGCCATTGACATCCCTCTCCCCGGGAGAGAAAGAATGGAATTCAATTCCACACCTCGCTGTCTTCCACTTCCTTTTTTCAGAGAAATTATTTCAAGAACTCCGTTTCTTAAGAGTGCAAATAGAAATGAGTTCGGCTTCAATCAACGCCAAGCTCATTCGAGCAGCCTTTACAGTCATGCATCGAGAATATCTCCCTACTTATGTGTTTTATTTCTTGGAGAGATATTCCCAATGTAAGGGTGAAAAAGGTGGTACGAACAGTGTGGGCACAGACTTGCCCAATAGAAGCCAATCTCAATAGAAATATGTAAGGTTATTTGCATTTTCCCAAATGAACCTTAGGCTTAATTTGAAAAGAACACAACTACAAATATGCATAAAGTTGTGTTTGGTTGCAATGCAAATAAATTTGCACTGATGCAAAGTCATGGCAATGCAAATGATTTGAGTGTAAATGTACTGTTATATTGTAGGGTTAACCACTAGTCTCACCCTTTAGAATAAAGTTGACTTAACAGCCATGTGGTTGGAAGCTTTGAGATCAATTATCCAAAGAGATTCCAAAGAATGAGAGGACACATAAAAGGCAAAAGTTGTATTACCTAATTTAAACACAAAAGAGGTTGAGGGAGTATGGTTAGAATCCATGTGATTAGAACTAATGAAGTTTTCCATGAGATTAGAACTAGAGGGATGATTTTGAGGTGTACTTAAGGTAGAAGCACCTGTTTGTTCCTAAGAGGTCATGTTCACAAAGGTATGCTTCTAATTAGGGTGGTGTTCAACACCACATTCATCTTGTGGATGAGACCGCTTTTGGGCCACGTGATGAAAACCCATTCAATTGGGTGTGGATGGGACCGGTCTTGTCACCACACCCCAATATAGTGTGGACCGGTCCCATCCACACTCTAATATATCGTCAATGGTAAAAGCTCGTGGATACGTCCCCTCCATGGTTTTTTTTATTCCATGCTTTAAGGAGCAGGTGTTAGAGGTTGTGTGATCTAAGATAGACTGTAGATACATAGAAATACACATTCGTTTTTATCTCTGAAATTCCTATAGTTGCATTTCGGTTGTATGATAAAAAATATTAATTATTTTATTTAATTTTTTAATTTTTATAAATTTCTAAAGTTTTTATCAATAAAATAATATTTTTAAAAATAAAAAATATATTTTTAATTATTTTACTATTGTTTTATAAAAATAATATTTATTGATTAATATTAATTCATTTATGCATTTTTTAAAATATTAATCATATAAAATGCAAAATATAGATATTTATGATTAAATGTGTATATCATTCATAAAATGTATATGAGATACATGGAATCAAAAAAGTATGGTGTGGACTGGTCCACACCATGCTATAGAAGACCACTGTGGGTGTGGATTGGTTCAGTCCACAGTTTAGAATAACTGTGGACTGTGGTATGGTGTGGATTGGTCCCTGCCAAAGGGTGTGATGTGGACCAGTCCAAACCCCCTAGATTTTTTATTATGTTTTGGTGTTGGTTTCCTACTCAACTCTTGAACCCACTTTAGTTTTTGATATGGACAGAAAAACAAATTACAAGCAACACTTCAAGTATACAACAATAAGCACAATAAATACCAAGATAAAAACAACAAAACAAGTTGGATTTTTAGGGATTTTAGACTTGAACTTGAAGTAAAACTCCTCTTGGAGCAGTTACGCTACAGTAACAATGGCAACAAGCTAGCCTCCTATGCGGACACATAACGATGGAGGGATTGGAAGGTGCCAAAATGGGTCGATTCCTCAAAATCCAAGCTCCCAATACTTGAAAACCCTAGCTGGGGCTGAGCTATAGCTTAAACAAGAGAGAAAGAACCAAAAGACCCCTCTAGTAACAACCCCCTTCTCCTTTATAAGACCCAATGACTTGCTGGAGAATTCAATTAAAATATTCATACATAAACCCCTAGAATGTTTCCATCTCACAAACAACTCCTTAAGAACAAAACTAACTTCAAATGAACCCCCAAAAGATAAATTTTGTTACAAAAAGACGCAAGAGACCAAAACCCAACAAATATACACCCAACTGCCCCCGACTAGAATCTGACTTATAAAATGACAAAAATACCCCTGGTCCCAAATTGTCAACAAAGCTACCCAAAAACAATAATTTTGGATCATACTACAAAAAACATGCAAAACAAAATACATTCACATTTTTTTATTTTTTTCTTTTTTTGCTTCATAATTCTCGCCGGGTTAAAAACAACTTGACCCCATGTGAGTAGCAATTTTAGTAGCCTTGCACATGTCTCCATCTAGCCTCATAAACTCCTCTTCACTAATCCAAGAGTTCTCAATTGATGGCTTCCCTTTCACTTGACCAAGAACCTAAAATAGGCCCCATTTCGATTGTTGGTGACTCGAACATCTTCTATACACTCTACTTGTTCAAACTCATCAAAATTACTGGCCCTTTGTGCTTGTCCTTGCTCAACCTTGGTTGTTGGTTCTAGATCTCCATGGTAATCAAAGAGGTATACTACATTAAAAATGAGTGAAATGGACATATTAGCTAGTAGTTCAATTTCATATGCATTGTCACCAAACCGTTTCAACACTTGACATGGTCCAATCTTTTTCTGCTTCAACTTATAGTAAGTCCTTACAAAAAACCTCTCAGGCCACAAATAAACCATGACTAGACCACCCTCATGAAATTCTTTCATCCGACGATGCTTATCCTTAGTTTTTTTATACCTTTGGTTGCTTTATTTCGGCTTCTGTTGTACATTCTCTTGAATCTCTCGAATGGATTCAGCTAAGGCCTCAGCATCATCACTCACTTATCGCAACCCTATTATAGGAGCCAGATCAACAACACCTTTAGGCGATTGACCATACACAACCTCAAAAGGAGTATTCTCAATATATCTATTAACTGAATCATTGAAGGCAAACTCAGCTTGTGGTAGGATAAGATCACATTGCTTTAAGTAATCTCCAACTAAGCTCCTCAACAAGTTGCCCAAGCTTCGGTTAACCGATTCGGTTTGTCCATCTGTTTATGGGTGAAATGTACTACTATATTGTAGGGTAGAAACTATACGCTTCCATAAAGTCCTCTAGAAGTGGCTAAAAAATCTTATATCATGATCTGGTGTGATAGGCCTTGGCAATCCATGCAATTGAACAACTTCTTTAAAAAACAAGTTAGTTACATGAGAACCATCAGAAGTCTTTTGGCAACTAATGAAATGGGTCGTTTTAGAGAAACAATCAACCACAAAAAAAATAGAATCATTACCTCTAGTTGTTCTTGGCAACCCCAACACAAAATCCATAGTAATATCAGTTCATGGTGCTTCTAGTATGAGTAAGGGAAGATACAAGCCTATATTTTGATGCCACCCCTTAGATGTTTGGCACTTGTGACATCTATCAACATAGCAGAACACATCCTTTTGTAACCTTGGCAAAAAGTATCTTTTGACCATTTCAAGTGTCTTCTTGAGACCAATGTGAAACTAGATGAATACAATTAAGTGGTTGCAAGAAGACACTTGAAATGGTCTCTAAAAGGTACTTTTGGCCAATGCTATAAAAGGATGTGCTCTGTTATATTAATGGATGTCACAAGTGCCAAACATCTAAGGGGCAATACCAAAATATAGATAAATTTGTATCTTCCCTTACCCATACTAGAAGCACCATGGACTGATATTAATATGGATTTTGTGTTGGGGTTGCCAAGAACAACTAGGGGTAATGGTTCTATTTTCGTTGTGGTTGATCATTTCTCTAAAATGACCCACTTCATTGATTACCAAAAGACTTCTGATGCTTCTCATATAACTAATTTGTTTTTTAAAGAAGTTGTTTGGTTTTATGGATTGCCAAGGTCTATCACATCAGATTGTGATACAAGATTTCTTAGCCACTTCTAGAGGATTTTATGGAAGCGTATGGTTTCTACTTACAATATAGCAGTACATTTCACCTATAAACAGATGAACAAACTGAAGTGGTTAATCGAAGTTTGCACTCTACAAATATAAAATACTGTACATACAAAGTTTTGCACTCTACAAATTTGTATTTATACTCCTTCCAAATCGAGCCTTTTAATGCATGCTTGTAAATATTAAAACAGTGGGGCTTCAATTCAAATTTCACCTGTAGACCCTGGTCTACAAATGGGGCAGCAATGAGCAAAGAAATAGTGTCTAGGCCTTGCTGAATTCTTATGAGCTCAAAGAAGACCTAGGTCAGTTTTAATTTACTTGGTAAAGCAGCCAAGGTTCTATTGGTGGATCCTAACTTACATCGAAATAAGCTTAATAGAATATATACTTTTGTATTAGAACTAGTAAAAAGCCCACGCAAGGAATAGGGGGCGGAGACAGAGCAGCTAAACAGGGCAGGGTATACACCTAAAGTCCACTGGTGTTACCAGTGATGGCCAGCAATTTTACAGGCCATAAGAACGTCGAGTGACCATCTCAGCTACTGGGTTCATTGGCTGAGTGAGTTGGACTTGATTCAATTGATTGTCTATATTAGACAGCAACAGAGCCCTCTTCCCATGACAGATAGTTCACACCGAATCCTTGTAAACAGTATCTGAACTCAGAAGGATAACAATCCAAGAACAATTAAGATGTCCAAACTGTTTCTAGGATTGGCATTGAGCTGGGTCTGGCCCGACCTAGCCTGAGTCCCACCCTATTTAAATTTTTTAAAACCTTGTTTTGCCCTACAAATTTGATGAGAGAGAGAGAGATAAATGGCTGTTCTTCATTGCATCTCTAGTGTAGTATGGCTATTCTTTGTAAGCCTAGAAAGTTTTTCATCACTTCTTGCTTAGCTACGGCGTGATCAGTGATCGTTTGCTTTATTCTTTTTTTAGATTTATGCGAAATTCATGAAAATTTTATTTTCTCAGTTATCACTTATCTAGATAGGTGAAAATCGAAGAAGGCCTTATTTCTTGTTGATATTATCCCATTAAATAAATAATTGGTAAAACTTTTCAAAGTCAAGCTACAGTTGAATTAGACTTTCTTTGTTTCTTTCAATTTGAATACAGTGGGAATCTTCTGTCTTCAATGGAGCTTTGTAAGCCCATACCAAATAATTTTAAGCTAATGATGCTTCTTCTAGTTCTATGTAGGAAATCATTAGCTTTTTCATAATTTCTTCAAATCATGTTAGTTTTTTCCTCTCTGCCTTTGATTTGATATTATTATTTTAAGCTTCGAAGGAGATTCTCTATCTGGTTGGTGGCTAGAAAAAGGGTCTGTTAGCTTTGACTTGGAAGGTTACAAGATGCCATATCCAAAAATTTCACTAATACATCGATGGTGACTCATAAAATGTTCAGCAGGTTTTAGTCATATCCCATAATTAATAATTTTGCCGTGCAACTTGTATTTTTTATATTGTCATGTTCCGGTAGGTTACTGAGTTTGTAGATTCTATATCTGTTTTTAGGGACAGTAGGGTTTGCAAGACAACTCTTTCGGGCCTGTTTGCTTTTTGGTAAGTTATTTATCCAGGTAAATATAGTTACTTCGATAAAATTTTTCTGAAAAATATTTATTTGGGTAAGTATATTTATCTATATTAATTTATTTCTTATGTAAATAAAGCAATGATCATTTTATCAATAAAAATCCATTATTAAAAGGGGTATTTTTGTCTCATTCAAGTATTGACAACTTTCCCCTTCGGTAGGAAAGTTATTTATCCACCCAGGAGATGTGATACCGAGAAAATAAATTTTCCCTATTCTCTACATAAATCTGAAAAAAGAACATGGGATTCTTGGTCAATGGGAACCAAAATCCCTTTGACCAACTTTCTCCCTCTCAAAATCTAAAAAAAAGAATGCCCCCTCAGTGTCCTAACAGTTAAGAAAGTATGTTTAAATAAATTTATGAAAACTTTAAATTTTTAACTTATTGAACATTTTATTTTTTCTGTCTTTTTAACTAAAATAATATTAATTGCAAATACTTTTTACCCCATACTCATGATAACATGTTATGCACAATAAACTGCCAAACAGCCAAAACTTTCCTATAATTATTAAATATTAGACGATATATAGATAGAGGATCAGAATGTAAATAGATCATCATTCAACTTTAGCTTGACTTAAAATTAGCAGAATTTTTGTGAGAAAAAGCATGGTTTTCCGGGAAAGTTTCTCATCTTATTTAGACTTAGATGGGATGAGAGGAATTCTCAATTGTTTGATTAAGAAAAAAATGGACCCATCCCCATGACTATTATGAGTAGAATCTTGTGCACTCTTAGTCAAAGCCTTCATCTCAAGTTGATTAGGAGCACTCTATCCATTCACCCATTTCCATGATCAAAGCAATTTTTCTTTTCTTTGAAGTGTGGGTAGGGGTTTAGGGGATACAGGAGGAAGAAATGCAACCAACTAAACACTTCTCAAGGTTGCCCTGCCCAAAAAGTCCCCCAACCAGTCAACAGCCCGGTCACAAGTAACCTTCTCTCCAGGTGTGATAATGTCAATTACCAAAAAAAAAAAAACAGGTGTGAGAATGTCATTTCTCTAACTCTTGAGCATCCTTTGGCAGTTTTCAAAGAGAGTTTAATAGACCTATGGCATCAAGTTCGGATCCTCTACCAACAATATGCTGCCAATATGTCTCAATTGGCGTCTGGCCACTACAACAACACATTTATAGAATTGGGATTTCATGCCAACAAAACATGTTCCAATGAGTTTACATCCCCGCCCCACAACGTCCCGCTCCACAACGCCTCACATCACATCCCTGCCTGTCTGCTGTATATTGGGAATATCTCTCTACTTTCAATATATGGCGGGAATGTATTGTGGGGCGGAGATGTGAACTCTATTCCAATATTCTATTAACTTGATTTAACACCACACATCTCATTATAAAATTAGAGTTTATCATAAAAGTGAGACCCATCATGTATGAAAGTATCACATGATATTGATAGGGTGTTGGAGCATATTTTATTGACAAGTGATCCAGGCCCACATTAAGAATATCTCCCCGTGAGTGACAATGAATTGAGATCACTTACCAGCAATATACATATTCCAACATCCTTTCAACATAATCTAACACCACACAACTTACTACACAACTTACTATTAGACTGACATACATCATAAAATTTGGACCCACCACGTTAGTAGGCCGTTGGGACATTGTTAATTGCGCTGTATTCGGTATTCCACGACATCACTCCGTTTTCAATAGAGACCACATCTCCACCCTACAACACATCCCCACCGTGTATTAAAAGCATCTCTCGATCATATACCAGAGCGGATGATGTCATTATCGAAACATGCTTTCAATACAGTGTGGGGATGTGTTGTGGGGCGGAGGTGTGAACTCTTTTCCAATGAGCCTTACGTATGAATAATTTTGAATTTTTCACTTAATGTCGTGTGGGTAGGGATATGGGAGCAGCGACAAGGTCCGAATCCGACTGAAGGATGGTGGATGTTCTGATAACGCGCACGCGGCACGCCGAACCCACGCGAACCCGTGAAACCCGTTTGCGAAACGGAAAGTTACATCTGCCCCCAACGAAATGCCCCCAAAAAACGTCCCACAGCACCTTCAACTGTGTATTGGGACCAATGACAAGTACGAAAGATGTTCTTAATGCACGCTGAGATGTGCATGTGGGCTAACGGCGGGTTGGGTTGATCGACCGATCGAGAAATGCCGCCATCAACTTGTCCGCAACAGTCAAAACTCAATGCTCCGAGAAATGGCAGTTGCTCTACTCCCAATCCAAAACACCACACTAGTAGTTCCTCGTCGTCCGATTTCGATCCGCATATTAGCCTGCGAAAGCTCCATTTCCATGGCGAAGACCAACACAGTGAAAGTGGCCGCCGCTCAGATGACTTCCATCAACGACCTATCTGCTAATTTTAACACCTGCGCCCGCCTTGTCAAGGTATTCTATGGCTGTACCCCCCCTGTATTTTAATTTTTAGGGTATCATTAGCGGAATACCAAGTGTTATGACTTATTCTTTCCGGAGTGATTCCACGATTGCTGGCGCCTCTTAGTTATGGAATATCAATCCCTAAACTAATTGACGCATTACAGAGTGCCTCAGCTCCCTTTCGCTTTATTTTTTTATTGATTGAGGTCGTGAAATGGCTTAAACTGATCAATGTCCGTGATACTTAAGGTATTACCTACTAGATTCATCCTTATGCCCTTGAAGCAATTCATGTCTCTAGTGCCTTACTTATCTTAAAGCAATGCATCTTATAGACCCACTGAGACTTGCTTATTGTCTGTAATTCCTTCTTTTTAATATATTTTGGATGGTTTTCACATTCTAACTTAGAGAATTTATGGAACTGACTCGCCGAAGGAAGCGGTTGCTGCAGGGGCAAAATTGATTTGTTTCCCCGAAAACTTCTCTTACATGGGCGCCAGGGAAGGGGAAAGTCTTAAGATCGCGGAAAATTTGGATGGACCAATCATGCAAGGATACTGTTCTCTTGCAAGGTAAAAGAAAAACAACGATATTACTCATCCTTTTTTTTTTATATTTATTTCTCTTCTTTTTTTCTTCTTTTCTTTTTGCACATTTTCAACTTGCTGCTTCTATAAGTGGCATCCACCCTTTGACCACACTATTTGTTCATATATGATGCCGCTTGCAGAAAAGCATGCTCCTTCCACCCCCCTTCTTTCCTTTTAAATTCTCAGTAGGAGAGATGCATTTGCCTCACTTGTGTCTTTATTTAAACAAAGGCTAAGCCCAATTTTCCTTTTTAACTTTGGTAACTGCCAGTTCGTTCTCTATTTTATCTATTCCATTGCCCCTCCGTTTTTCTCCTTTATTTTCTCTTCTCCTCCCTCTTATTAACATTCATACTAGTTATCAGTGCTGACACATTATAAAGTTCCTATGCTTGTACACGGCTATCTCCACGGTTTTCACTGATCTATTTGCATATTTGAATCCTAGAGAATCCAACATTTGGTTGTCCCTTGGAGGCTTTCAAGAGAAAGGACCTGATGATTCGCACTTGTATAATACACATGTTTTAATTGATGAAACCGGGAACATCAGAAGCACATATCGGAAGATACACTTGTAAGAAGTTTCGACTTCATCTTAGAATTGAGCCTTTTTGCTCTTTATTGTCAATATTAATTGAAACCCTACTATCAATTTATCATGTGGGCTTCTTCTTGATATGCTTATAGTTTGCACCTTCCATTCGTAATCATGTTGGCTTTTAATTTAATGTTATCCATTGATGTTGGTGTATAAGTTGTGCTATTTTTAACTGTTTTTTGTGTATTTTCAGCCAACTACTTTATTAATTGTAGTTTCCCTTCATCTTTGTTATAATTTTTCTTTTAGTTTACATGTAATTCTCCACTACTGCTTGATGCCTTTTAGGTTTTTCCACTTCAATGATCCATTTGGTGGTATTCTTAATTATGTTTAGCTAGGCTGAATTCTTCATATTTAATCTCAGGTAAGATTAGGGATAGTATTATTCAGAAGTTTGGGGGTAACTGGGTGCATTTAAAAATTCGTAAGAGGAAATTGTCTTTGTTTATTCAGGATCTATTGTTAATGGGACTTCAATAATACCAGAAATTTGTGTTACTTCATAGGTTAAGTGCACTTCACTCTTTGGATGCCTCTTGTGATAGAGGATTCAAGGTAGTAACCAGTTGGATGATATGTACAATTGAAGGGCCTTGGCTTCTGCCTTGCCATATTCGTGATGCTAGATCCCTGGTGTCCAGGGGGAACACCTAATCACCAAATCATGCAATTTCTGAGTGTCAGCCCTTTCGCTAGGATTGGGTATCCATCTTGGCTAGCTGTGGTTTGTTGATTAGTCTAGGTCTGCATGATTTGAGAGGCTTGATTTTGTTTGAGGATATTTTATTATTTGAACGGCCATTGCTTGATGTAATGGTAAAATCTTGGGCTGACGAGTATGACACCACATGTTCAAGCCTGAGAGTGTCCACTTAGGTTATTACCTTTATATCTGTTTCTTGATTCATTTAAATAAGATTTCTTCTGTTCCCAATAAAAACTACTATGCTGAAGAGCTGGAGATGGTGGCAAAGAAGCTGGAAATGAAGAAAATAGAGAAGAAAGAGTTAGCACTGGCACATTTGAGTGCTGATGACAAGTGAAATTTGTTTATCACATAGAGTTGCACTTGTTTGTCTTTTTATTTTATTTTTCTGGTGGATAAAAAACACTAGAAAAGTAATCATTGTCATGGACACTATATTAAGATGGATCTGGTACCTCTTATTCAATGGCATGTTTCGGTTTTGTTACTAGATAGAATGACCAAGGAAGAGAGTGGGAGAGAAGGTAATCAATGCACAGAGAAGGTAGTTTTTTTGATTTAGTGGAAGTGTTTAGTTTACAAACATATTACTTTATTCCCTCAAGTTCAAGTAATTTGGATTTATAAACTCTCTTTATGCTATGTAGGTGCATTTTGTCATTGCAATTGCAAGCTTTTATCATTAGAGTATAGATGGCTTCATTGACATAATAAACTCTAAGCAATATCTTTCTTTTTACTTGAAGGTTTGATGTGGATGTTCCAGGTGGAATGGTATACAAAGAGAGTAGTTTTGCTAAAGCAGGTATTCAATAATTAACCTTGTAGTAATTAATTTTTTTATCCTTTAGCTTTGGTATCTACTTATTTATCAAATATTAGCAGTTGTTGGTTAATTCTTTTTTGATCTATGTTGTTCTGGTTTGTAAACAACTCTTATTCACAGTTGACAATTTTGTCTGTACATTTGCGCCTGTGACATAAACATGAATTGATCAGGATCAGTAGTCCATTGCTCTTGCTTAGATCTCTGGAATAAAGGAAAAAAAAGTAAAGGGGGGGGGCATCTGATGGTTATATTCTTCTGCTGTGGCAAGTTAAATTTTCTGAATTGGTTACTGTGGAATTGTGGGTTCTGCACACCTTGATTGTGAGCCATGTCTAAACAGCTGAGCATGTATTTCTGTCTGTGTTCTTTCTCGTTTTTATATTGACAATTAAATTCTGATGTTCCCTAATCATGTTTCACCATGTAAGCTTGTGCTTTGGCATTAATAAGGGGCGTATGATTTTTGAGAGTTGGACTTTTAACATGGTGCAGTTTTCAGGGAAAGACATTGTTGCTGCAGACAGCCCCATTGGACGTTTAGGTCTGACAGTTTGCTATGATTTGAGATTCCCAGATCTCTATCAGCAGTTGCGGTTTCAACATAAAGCACAGGTCGAAATGGGTTTTCTTTAGCTTTACAGTGGTGCTGTCCTACATTGTCCTTTGTATCTGCTTACACTATATTTATCTTGATTTAATTTGAAAATCTTCAGTACTCTAACATTTGCCTTGTGAAACCTTCTCTGCAGGTTCTGTTAGTGCCTTCAGCTTTTACAAAGGTGACTGGAGAAGCCCATTGGGAGATTCTCCTTCGTGCTCGTGCAATTGAGACTCAATGCTATGTATGCAGTTCCTTTTAAACTTCTTCTGTTGTTTCATGATGCAATGTAGGATTTCTTACAATAACAAATGACATATGTCTATTTTTCTTGATTCTTGTTTCCAACAACTGCAAGTGCATCATATGGTAAGGCTGTAACAAGTTTATTTCATATCTTAATTTGCATATGATATTTTTTTTATCAGCAAAGGAGATTCATTATATCAATGAGAAATTTTAGTACAATTGTTGGAATAATTCAGTCCCAAAGTTCACAAGTTGGCCCAGAATAGATTTGGTCTATTAACTCCTTGTTTAGCTAGAACATCAGCAAACCCATTTGCTGTTCTTCTCACCCAACTGAAATTTGAATTTAATTGCTTTGCAATGACCTCAATTTCCCTAAAAGCATGTCTGTATTTCTAAGGTGCTGCTTTGAGTTGTTTTGCCCATTGAATTACTAGTTGAGTCACCTTCAATTTCCAAGCCCCTGAGACCTAGTTATGCTAATCTCAATCCTTGTAACAATGCCAAGATTTCTGCCTTGACAGAGTCTCCTAATTCCACTGGACCCGAATACATCATAAATGCGAGACCTTGATGATCTCTAAACACTCCCCCAATGCCTACCCTTCCCAGGTGCCCATAGAGCTACCACCAAAATTCAGTTTCAACTTATTTAACAGTCAGGAGCTTCCAATCCAACTGCACCTTTTAAATGTGTCTATCCACTTGTTTGCACTATTTCAGACCAAGATCTAATAATGTCATTGACTGAAAACACTCTGAAAATCTCCAAAGCTTTTACCCAATGTGCAGCTCTAACTAAAATAACTGCAATTAGTACCTCCTTTGTGTGTGTGGGGGGGGGGGGTCCATCTGCAACCAAAAAGAGAGCAGACACATTCCCAAATGCAAAACACAAGAAGACAAGAGATTAGTAAGTGAAGTATAGTTTCTCCACTAGCCTTAAACAAAACACACACATGAGGAGAGAGGCAAGTGTTGGGGCTCCTTTCCTACAACATATCACAGGTTTTGGTCTTACCAAGGAACACTTCCCAACATAGAGCTTGCACTTTAGGAGGCATAGGTTTACACCAGATTTCCTTTACTGGAAAAACCACCCCCTCCCCCCTAATTAGACTGAACTAAAAGATTAAAGAAGGAAGCACAAGAGAACAAACCATTAGGGGACATGATCCATACCCTTGCATCAGGTGTATTTTGGTCCAAAAAAATGGTCTCCGAAGAGGAAATCAAAGAGATGAGTGACTCATTTTATTTCCCAATTCCTAACCAACCCTGCTCCTTAGATTTCCAAACTTGTTTCCATTTTATCAAGTGATCCTTCCTTTCATCCCCTGGTTCCCACAAAATATCCTCATAATCTTTTCTAGCTAAGCTATCTAGCTACTTTGACAAAGATACAATAGTAGATAGGAAAATTTGCTATTGTGGACTTAATTAATGTTATTCCTCCTCCCAAAGAAATGTCATTCCTTTGCCACATTGCCAGTTTTTTTCCAAACCTTTTTAGGACAAGCTTCCAAAAACTTTATGCTCTTGGGTTCCCCCCCACCCAGTGGTTGTCCAAGGCAATGATCAAAATTTCGTCACATATTGGCCTGTATCGGCTGATACGTATCATATCGGAGCCTTCCCGATACGCCCCTACAGGGGGTGTTTCGGGTAGGCAAGTGGTTCAGAGGGTAGACCGGCCTTAAACCAGCCCCTCTGAACCAGTGTTGAAAAAAAAAATATAATAAACAGTATTGATACAGGCCGATACCGGTAGGGCGTATCGGCCTGTATCGATATTTTGAACCTTGGTCCTAGGGGCCAATCTATCACCTCACAACCTAGAGTTTTTTTTTTTTTTTTTTTTTTTAACAGTAAAGGAGAATTTTATTTAAAATATGTTTAAGACAAAGTTTTACAACATGTTGATGGGAATGTTGTTCCCAATTTAGTACATATTTCTGTCCTACTTTACAGCGTAGCCCAAAACAATTGTTGCCTCAATGCCCCTTGTTTGGCAAGAGAATCATTTAGCCCGTTTGCACTCCTTCTGACCCATTTGAAATCAGCCTCTACCTCCTTTGCAATCTTTCCACTTCCCTAATCACATGTTTGAAGGTCCACGAAGTACGTCTATTGTTTGTAGCCCAAGAGATGACCACTCTTGAGTCCCCCCTCCACCTCAATATGCCTAAGTCCTAGCTGCTTATCTAGCTTCAGCCCCTTGTATTAGTGCCAATAACTCAGCTTTTAGTGAATTGCCAGTGCCAATCGATCCTGAGAACAAAGCCAATGTCCTCCTTTCAGAATTTCTGATTGTTCCTCCTATACCTGATAGTCCCGGATTTCCAAGGGAGCTCCCATCAAAATTCAGCTTAATCCTATTGCCTTCTGGAGGTTTCCACTCCATCCTTACTTTCTCTTTCACTCTTGAAGACTATGCTTACTTCTGTCCAGGTTCTTAGAATGTTTGTGATTGAAAAATCTTGAAAGCTATGCAAATTTTACCCATGAGCTACTTTGACCTTTATAGTGTTTATCACTTCCTCCACTGTTCTACTTTTCTCCAAGAAAGTTCTGTTATTCCTTTCTTCCCATACCAACCAGCAAATTGCTGCATTCATAGCTTTCCACATTACCGTCCTTCTTTACTTTGGTTGGCTCAAGAAATCACAGTTGAAAAGGCCTGCCACATCTTGAGGGGGAATCCACCTGCAACCAAAGAGAACACAAAAGAAGCTCCCAAATGTGGTGCGCAAAAGAACAAGATATTAATAAATGTGAAAGGGTCTCACCACTTTCCTTACAAAGGGAGCACATGTGAGGAAAAAGGCAAGCAAAAGGTCTTCTTCTCTGCAGCATACCTCACAACCTAGAGTTCCAGCCAATGACTGAATGCTTCCCTCATCCAAATTAATTGCTACCACACAGCTCTTATCCCAGTTCACTTTCAAACTTGAAATCCTTTGAAATTCATTGACCTAGTCCCTTAGATTTCCTATTCTCTCCTCATTTCAGTCTTCACAAAAAATTATTATGTCATCTGCAAACTGTAGATGAGAGACAATCACATTATTCCTCCCTACCCTTCAACCCCTAATCAAATTGTCCAAGCCATCTTTGGTGATCATTCTACTTAGGACTTGAGCTATAAGAGTGAACAACAAAGGGGACAATGGGTCTCCTTGTCTTAACCCTCTTTGCTGGAAAAAAAAATCTCTAGCAATCCCATCGGTCATGATCGAGAAATGTACTGAGCTTATACAACCTCTGATCCATTTTCTCCATCTCTCCCCCAACCCTATCTTTTATAAAAAAACCTAGAAGGAAATCCCAATCTACCATGTCATAGGATTTTTTTAGGTCTAACTTACAGATCAACCCTTTTCCTTCTTTTCTCTCTTCCTCTAAACACTCATTTGCCACCAGAATTTGGTTCACTATTTTCCTCCCATCAACAAAAGCTCTTTGAAATTGAGATACCACTAGGGGTAAGCAAGTCTTCAATCTTCCCACTAGGACTTCAGCAATAATTTTATACAGGCTTCCTACAGGCTTGATGGGACTAAAATCCTTTGGGGTTTCTGCTTTTATAGGTTTTTGGAAGTTAACTTTTATAGGTTTCATCAGGTTATTGCTGCTGCGCAAGCTGGATGGCATAATGATAAAAGAGAAAGTTATGGTGACACCTTAATAATTGATCCATGGGGAAAAGTTGTCAGTCGGCTGCCAGGTGAGAACTAGTTCCAGTTATAGCTTGTTGGTCTTTGCCCTTTGGTCTTCTTTTATTTAGTGGTAAATATGGAAAAAGTGATTTCTCTGATAAGTATACCTGCATACTGTAAAGGTCTGTGTTTTGTGCTTTTTCCTCTACTTCTCATATTATCTTTTCTATTTAAGAACATTTCTTATTAATTATACTGATAAACAATCTAAATATCAATTAATAAAATTGAAAATCATGGACAAAGTGGTTATGTAACCATAATTGTTACCATGATGTTAGGTTTCATTTATTGTTCTACTCATCACTGATCATTTTATAAATGTTATTTCAGATCGATCATCAACGGGCGTTGCTGTAGCTGACATTGATTTTTCATTGATTGATTCAGTGAGGACTAGGATGCCAATATCTGAGGTAAGTTACTTAAGTTGTACCTTATGACATTTCATTGTCTGAAGAGTAGGAAAGCTTATGATCCATTAGAAAAGACAGAATAATAGAGAAGCTAAAAGGAGTGGAATGCTTGAAATTAAATGCTTCAGTGCACCCTGTGCATGTTTATAACAAATGCATGGAGGCAGAGTGCATGGTAGTTTTCCAATCCTTCTCCCTTTGCTTGGATTTCCTCTCTTTCAAGAATCAAGATATTTTTATTAATTTAAACTACCCCTGGAAGAGTGTGGAAAGGGAAGAAATAAACCTTTTGTTCTCACTAAAGGAATAAATTGTTAAGAACCGTTTTTCCATACTGTTGAAACTTGTTATTGCTCTGATGCAATTTTCTGTTTCAGCACCGGAAACCCTTCGATTTTTGGAAATGTGCTTCTCAATGATTTTTGAAAGGTAATGTTCCTTCAGCTGCACATTTCACCAGTATGTGTGCAAAATTGGGAACCATTTTTTTATGGGAGAAATAATCATCCAACTGTGTCTATAATTATATTATGATTCCGTTTTTTTATTGTTGTTGAGGAAACCATCAATCTGGCCCCTTCTGTAGGTTTTTGTAACCCTCAATAACATGAAATAATTCTTGTTTGTATTTTAGAAGACACATTATTCTTCAGCTTAGGAATGTTATTTTCAGCACAAAATGTTTGTGAATCCATATGGGAATCTTAAAAGTTATGGTTATTGTATGGAATAATGACTATCCAAACTCAATTGGGATGAGTGGCATAATGGTTAAATGCCAGGGATGTGCTCACAGAAATGACAAGGGGGGATTGGTTTCTCAGGTCCAAGGGGTTGATGAAGCATTTGTTCTATTACATTCGATTAACATCATTGATGCCATCGACAGCACGTGTTAGGAAAAGTGATTTGTTAGTTGTTACAAGTGGAAGGAGTTAGAAGAGTTGGGGCAGACTGAAAAGGACTTGGGTGCAAGTGATAAGAATGATTTTAAGTGCCCATAATTTAATGATAGAAATGGCACCGAACCGAATGGAATGGCTGAACAGGATTCATGTAGCCAACCCAACCCCATATAGTTGGGACAAAGCTTAGACAATGATGATATGAACAACATTGATGAGTTTTATATATAAGGTCAGTTCCTTCGTCTTAAGGTACACACCATCTTTGAGGTCTGCGACCCTGCGCATTGTTGGATGGTTGAAATAATGCTGACGGACGAGATGCTTTTGAAAGGAAAAAGTGACCTGATCATTCTTTGCTTCCAAGTATCTTTAACAGGGTAGCCCTTCTACCGTTCTACGTTACCTAATATGTACTGTTTTTTGGGTACGTGTAGGCTGTGTTAGCTGCAATTAGGTGCTGTAGCCATAATTGGATATAAGGTGAGGGACTCTGGACTTGTTATCTTGGGCATTTGTTCAATGGAAGTCATATCTTGAAACTTGGTCACCAAATTTATGGTTTCTTTCCATCTTGCGTTGTGGGATGGGGATCCTCTCTTGCAGTGAACCTGCGAAAAGTGATCTGGAGAGATCAGGAAACCTTCTGTTCCTTACTTTTTGCTACTCACCTTTTATCCCTGATCTAACCAACATTTCTTTAACAAACTATGAATATGGAAGGGTTTTTTCAGCTTCGAAATCAGGAAGTGGGAAATGTCTGTATTCATTGACCTTACCAGCTGAGCCAATTGTCTAACCTCACCAACAAGTAGGACAAAAAATGTTAGGGCTGCAAATGGAATGATATTTTTTCTTTGTTACTACACATTAGTGGAAAATCAGGAGATGGTGACAGAGCAAGACAAGGTTTAAAATATCGTCATGTATTGGCTGATACATATCGTATTGGAGACTTCTCGATATGTCCCTATAGGGGTTGTTTTGGGTCGGCGAGTGGTTGAGGGGGTAGATCAGCCTTAGACCGGCCCCTCTGAACCAGATTCGAAAAATAAATAAAAAAAAAGAACAGTACTGATGCAAGCTGATACAGTCTACCGTGTATCGCCCTGTATTGATATTTTTAACCTTGGAATAAGATGCATGCAAGCCTCACTGACCATGTCACGAAAAGCCTGCAATTTCACAGTTTTGATTTGGTGATTTGGCGTGATTCTCAATTACTTGGTCATTGACCAACCAGGTTGAATTAAATGATCTTTTTTAAATTTGATTCGTTAATGTTTAAAATTTTTTTCCGTCTTCACCTGGTTTAGATCAGACTTAATCAGCTTCGGATATTTAATACTATCAACAAATTAGTACAATATCAAGATATTATGTGTGACTGTGTGTTCCTCTGTAATTGGGAAAATAAGGCTTATATGAAGATGATGATCGAAGTATAATATCTTATTAATAAGACCAAAAAAACCGGTGTTGTATATCAGGAATAAGCATCAAAATTCTCAAACATCTCTCTAGTTTTACCCAAATTCTTTTATATTCCCGATCAAAAGATTGTCTCTGATTTCCATTTCCATTTCTGCTCTAATCCAAGTGCCAAGCTCCTAAAACAATCTTATCACGTAAATCGTTGCCATTGTTGATGGTTAATTTATGGATGATGTATTGTTATTCCATACACATTCCCTAAACCATATTACCCTGTATCGTCCAGAAGTACTTTTCAACATCAATTCCAAAGAAAGGTGGTAAGAAGATCCTTAGGTTGCGACTCAAACCCAGTGGTGGACTGGTGGGATGCCTTAAAGGCAATTGCATAAATGTTTGATCTCCTGCACGTTTTTATTGCACTTTTATTCATTATGTGACAGCCTGACAGGCGACTCATTACATACTTTCTCTCACATTTATGAGTATTTACAGACGTGTAATGAGAAACCTGCCATAGACTGAATGGGATGGAAATGCAGGAGACCCAGACTCATTGCAAAATCCCTTTGTTTCACAACATGAATGAACGTTTTTGTTTTCATTCGTTTTTTTAAATTACCACATCAACAAAACAACAAAAGCATGAATGAATGTTTTTGTTTTCATTTGTTTTTTAAATTGCCACATCAATAAAAATATAAAAGCATGAATGAATGCTTGTTTTCATCTTTTTTTTAAATTGCCACATCAATAAGACACCAAAAGCATGGAGTCCGGATCTGCTGACCACGCTTGTATGACCACATAGCTGACCACCGCATGAGAAGATAACACCTGTTCATACACACGCAAACACTTTGACATGTGTGGGGAATTAACGGAGGGGTGTTAAGCCCCACCATTGGCTCCCAAAAAAAAATTCAAACTCAATTCCAGAAATAGTTCTCTTCTTCGTCCTTGAACCCCGTCTTTGTCTCCAAATATGTTCATCTCTGAAATGTCAATCACCATCTCCTCATTTCTCCTTCATTCTTGTTTGAACCTCATTCTCTCTCTACATCTCTGAACTTTTCTCTCTTTATCTTCCCAACTTGGGGGTTTCGTATTGATTTCATCCAACCTTTTCTCTCTGCTCACCGTTTAAAAATTTGAAACCATAATCACTTCTCTGAACCTTATCTTCCCAACTTGTAATCCGATTTTCAACTTATTGGAATCCGATTATCCCCGGTATTTGTAACTACCATCATTCTACTCTCGTTGGTTCTGTTACATGTAAGCCTTTCAAAACTTCTTTAAGTTCTCCGTTTAATTTATACTTTTACCTTATTCCCCCTATTTGTTTCTAGTTGAGAGGCATAGGGTACTAGTAAGCCAATTTCCCTAAGTTTCTTTGTTGGATTTTAGACGTCTCTTGTTGTTATTTCTTTAATGGATAACACTCATTTCGCTTATTTCTTCTTTTTTAATTCTGAATGGAAATGCTAGACTGGTTAATTGGATGGCTCACAAACCGACCAACACCAATATCTGCATTGAAACATATGCCCAAGATTTACATTAATCTCAACCCAGAGAACAACAGATCCTCTAGTTAGGTGTATATTTCCAAACGATTGAGAGCTCTCATACAATGGCTTTATTTACCCAAGTGCTTTGAGAAACATTGCTCTAGAAAAGAAGATAGGGACTTTTAATCATAGTGCTCTAAGAAACATTTGCTTCCTATCCATCCGACATCATGTTCAGAAAGTTTTGTGCCAAGAAGAAAATAATGTATGAGTATATAATATAGGCAAAACTATTGTTTATTAGTTACTAGATCTGTTAGTATACCCATGGTTGCTTTATCTAATCCAACTAAAACTTGAACAAATTGAATTGGAAATAAACAACAATGCATATGCTAGTTTTATATTTGGCATTTGTAGAAGATATTCATATTTAAAATTTAAGTTGTATCTTATTCTTTTTTATTTTGCATAACAGGTAAGAATATTTGCTAAGTGGTGCTTACAAGTCAGATTTCTTCAAGTTCTAAAGCATGTGTGCTGAAATATGTGAACCATCATTGCAAATGTCCACACAAGCCAAATGTTACACCAAAGATATCCAGTCAAGATGATAATAAAAGACAAGATGTACTGCATCTATGCAAGTAGAAAATATAACTATTTTGGATGGGGTATTCCTTACGATTTTGATGGGGTGTTTGAATTGACACATGCAACAAATAGATGGATAAATGAACCCAGTATGAGAAAGTGGATTGAAGAGAGAGGTTCTAGAACAATTTGAGAATGAAATATTAGTATTAGAGGACATATTTATGAAAGCGGTTTGGGAAGCATATAGTTTTTGTCATAATGGTAGTGGTTTTAAAGTAGTAGATTTTCAAATGCATGCTCATAAAGTATGGCAGTTAATTTATGTTACCAATGTAGTTAAGGTGACTTTAGATCACTAAGTTGGAATGGAATCATATTGACTATCCATTTTGTGAGCTTTGATTGATATTAGTTTTGGTTGTTAAAGTATACTTATTACAAGTTGCTTTAATTATGAAAAAACTCCAAAGTTGTGCTAGAAACAAACTACTAGCATGGTTTTATTACTCCAATGGAATGAATGTTTTGAGTGGTTGTTCTTTTTCAACATTAACACGTTCACCAAGCTACCACTCCAAATTCATCCTAATATACTTTCTCAATGAGAATAGGTTTTATACCAATTTCTAAATCTAAATTGAGATCCTCATTCCTTAGGCTCCATTTGGAAGGAGTACAAATACAAATATGTAGAGTGCAAAATCTTGTATTTTGTATGATTTTTTATGTATTTGTATGGTGCATATTTGCATTTGTACTCTTTCCAAATTGAGCCTTAGATATAATAATGGTTTCAAAATTTTAAACTAACCATTATGAGAGCACATGGAAAGTTGATTCATTCATCGCCCTAGGCTAACCCACTATGTGACTAATTGTGCAAAGTAACATACTATACTGTTTGTTCCAAAATTATGTAATTTCTCATAGAATTAATCAAGTTTCTACTTGTTCAAAATTCCAAAAAAATGACTATAATGCTACTAAAAATAATAAATCAAAGTAGGAGCTAGAACACTTCTTAACATTAATCCATAAATTAGAATTACTGCATTACCACAATTTAAATACAAAAGTGAATCAACTAATTTGAGAAACAACTTTTTATTTTGATAATAAAAATTAAAGGATTATATTTTGGGATTCAAGGTACAAAATATGGTATAAGGTTCCAATATAATCTTGGCATCTTTAATATCAAATCATTATAAGCAAAATGCTACTCAATAGCGATTTTAAAAAGTGTAAAAACTAACTTTTCTCTTTAATCATTCACTTTAGTATTCAAAATACTGCTATCTCTTGAGTTTATAAGCCAAAATGCATCAGATGCTTAAAGTGATTCAATTACTATGGCTTTGTTGGTAAACAAAAAACCCCCAAAGTCCAAGTTTGCTTGGAAAAAAAAAAGAAAGAAATGTGAGAAGAAGCCAATAAAAACTATGAAAAAGACATAAAGAAAATATATCAAACAAGGATATTGACATAGTTGAAAATATACACCTGTAAATTTGTCACTCATTTTTTATCTTGTTCTTCTAAACTGTAATGGCACATGGGTATCTGTTGGTATGGTTCAATCCCTGATAAGCCCCATAAAAAATAATTATATCATTTTAACCAATATATAAAAGAAAATTTGTCAGGTAATTCTTTCAATATAAAATTATCATTTGACTCATATGAGATCCACTAGAAATGGTTAAATCCGACATGAATGTGCCAATATTTTACTTGAAAATGACCTACCTTCAATTCACTTATGATAGTTTCATTATTTTCCCCAAGCCTTGATTCCTGTAGAAAAAGAATTTTAATACCAAAAACATCAAGTTCTAATAGAAGATATAACCAAACCTTAATACCTGTGTATATGAGAGAGGTTGGTTAAATTCTTGTGTCCTTATCTTCTTCATATTCCCCTTAGACACATGATCCAGATTCCCCCCATCTCCAAATTCCTAAATTATAAAAACTTGATTAAAACTTCGTATAAATTGATTACATAAATTGAGAAAAAAAAAAAAAAAACCTATGTACATTGCTTGATGATAGAGCATTCTTTGATCGATTGGTTCTTCTTCCGCTTTGCCTTCTTTACTATTGCTTTTTCTAAAGCACTTTTTTGCCTCTTTGAAAAGTGTACAATGGTCACTTTGTGTTTAAATCCTTTCACTTGTTTTTGCATTCCACCTTCTATAGAGCTAGCATTGGTGCTAGCAACATCTTTGCATGTGCTATCAAGGTTTATGCAAGGAGAGCCAACATTATCATTTTTAATTTCCATACTCTCAAATGCAATAGATAATTGACCAAATGCCATACGCTTTACACACCTTGTCACATCTTTCAATGCCTTTTCTCCAAACTTCATAACAATCTTATAAGCATCCTCAACAGGTGTAGCTTTATTTACTAATTGAGTAAGCAAATGAAACATCTCTTTTCTGCGCGTTGCAGTTTTTGTGATCTGATCAGAATGTGAAATAGAGCTATGAGATGTTCTAGTTATGGTCACTTTTGCATCAATAGTCCATCTTTTCAATATATATTGTGAGGGTATCATCTTTATCCGCCTACAATCAAGTACCTTTAGAGCATGTCCACATAAAACCCCAACAAATTCAAATTTTTTGCAACTACAACTTACTAAATCATTTGTTGAGTCAAAAGTAACTTTGTGTTGATGACTCACTCCAAGCATGCTAACTATATACCTTGTTGTTGTTTTAGACACAACTTGATGTTCTTCAATGGTGCAGTTCAATTGTTGCAATACTTCTTTATGAAACATAGAAAAAATTGGAAGGGTATAGACATTAGCAACATAATTCAATATTCCCAATTGTGTTGGCAAGGATGGGGTGTTTTGTGTTGCTGCAAATTCAACTTTCAATTCTTCATAGCGCCTATCAATAACCACTCTCTCAAAGTGTCGAAGGAATCTTGACAAATCATACTTAATATTAAGATATCTTTTGAGACAACTTTTCATGCTCTCACTTCTTTGTGTTGTGCTCATGCCACTAGAAAATGTTTGGCGTCCAAATACTAAAACCCATTTATGCCTTTTGTTGTACAACTTTTTTAACCAATCATTTTCTTGGAGTCTATACTTATTGATCATGCTCTCCCATGCATTTTCAAATTCATCCACATCCTCACAATCATAGACACAATTACTGAAATCCTTAGAAAATGTTATGAACTTTTCAAATGCATTACTAAGGTGCTTTGCACCATTTTGGAACATATGCCAAACACATATCCGATGGTGTGATTTTAGCAACACCAAATTGATTGCTTTTGCCATTGCTGCATCATCATGTTACAATTGTTTTTGGTTTTTTTTCTCCCATTGTTTTGATAAACACCTTAAACAACCACTCAAATGTCTCTACAGATTCATCATATAATAATTCAGTACTAAAAATGATTGTTTGCTTATAATTATTTAACCCGACAAATAATGAAAATGGTTAATTTTCCTTGTTTGTTGTATATGTTGTATCAAAGCATATCACATCACCAAAATGGCCATAATCCACTATCATTTGTGCATCTTCCCAAAATAGATTTGTAACTAATTCAGCTTGGTCCAATTGTATTGCGTAGACAAAAGATGGGTCTTCTGACTATTTATTTTCAAAATATTGTAGAACACCTCCCGCCTCTCCCTTCTCCATTTTTCTAGTTTGATATGAACGTAAATAATTCTTTAAATCTACAGAAGTGAAACCAATATTTTCATGACCACCAGCTTCAATGCCAGCTTCAATGGCCATCAATTCAATTGATGCTTTTGGAGTTATTCCCGAATCATCTGCATTTCTAACTTGAATAGCTTATGGCTCAGTCATCTTTCTTTGTGATACCAACATGTGCTTCTTCTTGGGAGTTGCAATTATATGATTGTGAGTCTTGATGGAGCGCAATCCGGCCGGTCTTAGCTGTCAACGAATTCGCCTCTGAGCTGGAGCGTCGAGGAGCCTGAAACGAGAAAGATGAGAGAACTCCGGGGGGAACCCGGTGTGATAACGCTGAAGCTCAAGTCAGTAATCTCTCAAAGGCAAAGTGTAGACCAGATAGCGCAAAGTTCACATACCTTGTTTGTTGGGGGTAGGGGGTCTTTTATAACCACTTCGCGCACTCGCTCCGAGGCCCTTGTCAGGTCGGGTATGATTACCCTTGCATCTGTCAATTTGGCCATCGTCCTTTCTGCTGGGACAGAACCGCCACTGCCTAACCGTCTCTCTAACGGGAGATGGCGGTGCCAGGAGGTGGTGGCAGGTGGCCGTTTAGAGTGCGTCCGTCAAGCGTCAGATCCCAAGTCAATCAGGTGCGGCGCCCTCGGGTACGGACTTCCTCAGTGTCAGGCATAGTACGGTTTGTTTGGTTTTGGTGCCCTAAAGGTGATGTGGTGGAGTGGTGAGTGAGGCGAAGTCTTGAGTTCGGAGGTATGTATAGGGCCGGTCAGTTCGGCGAGGGGTATCCCGAACTGTTACAAGGCAGGCCAGTTCGGCAAGGTGTATCCCGAACTGTTACAAGGCATGCCAGTTTGGCAAGGTGTATCCCGAACTGTTACAAGGCAGGCCAGTTCGGCGAGGTGTATCCCGAACTATTGCAAGGCGGGCCAGTTCGGCGGAGTATGTCTCGAACTGTTGCAAGGCGGACCAGTTCGGATTACTTTCTGGTTTGGGGCCAAGGGTGAGTTCGGGCCCCTAGTAAGGAGTTCGGACCGCTGGTTTCTCCCCTTGGTGCTCGCGCCTTAGGCCAGCTTTTGTGTCGAGCTGTTGCTTTTGCCACGTGTCGCATAACTGTGAGGTCGGGCCAAATCTTCCTTCGTCAACTCTCATTAAAGGAAATCACATAATAGCAACCATCTTTGCGAGGACTAATTTTCATATTTTCCATACAACCACATCTTGTCTCTACTCGATGTTGCTTGACATTGGTCCTACGTTTATCCTCAACATGTTTTCCTTCTTTACAACTATAAAACTTTCTAAACCTCACTTCCCGAGTCTTAGGGCATCGTAGGCTATTAGCTTTCCGCACACTAAATCCCACATGTCCCACATATCTATTACAAAATTCATAAGCTTCTTCTTCTTCTTTAAATACCATGCCAACCTTTGAGATCCATTCTTTAGGAAGGAGGGCTTTTTTTTTTTTGAATTTATCATGAATATTTGCATCTAATCTAACCGTTTTCGGCCACGTACCAATGTTTTGTGATGTAAAATTTTTTGGCAAAGTACCTCGTTATTCAACCCGGTGGTGGCGTACCTTAGTGACGAGCTACTTGGTGACGAACTGCCTGGTGGCGAACTACCTGGGGGCGAACTGCCTTGGTGGCGAACTGCCTGGGGGTGAACTGCCTGGTGGCGAACTCCCTGGTGGCGAACTGCCTTGGGGCGAACTGCCTGGGGGCGAACTGCCTGGGGGCAAACTGCCTGGGGGTGAACTCCCTGGTGGCGAACTGCCTGGGGGCGAACTGCCTTGGAGGCTAACTCCCTGGTGGCAAACTGCCTGGGGGCGAACTGCCTTGGTGGCGAACTGCCTGGGGGCGAACTCCCTACTAGGCGGTCGATGCCTTAGAGAATGTTGGAGCTCCCTGGTGCGGCGCAATCCGACTGCCCTCAGCATGAGGCGGTCTTCTTTCCTTTGTAGGCTGCGGGAGATGAGGGACCTGCGAGAACTTCATCTTTTCCTCCTCTTTGTAGGTGGCGGGAGCTGAGAGACCTGCGAGAACTCCATCTTTTCCTCCTCTTTGTAGGTGGCGGGAGCTGAGGGACCTGCGAGAACTCCATCTTTTCCTCCTCCTTGTAGGTGGCGGGAGCTGAGGGACCTCCGAGAACTCCATCTTTTCCTCCTCCTTGTAGGTGGCGGGAGTTGAGGGACCTCCGAGAACTCCATTCCTCCTCCTCCTTGTAGGTGGGGGGAGCTGAGGGACTTCCGAGAACTGCATCTTTTCCTCCTCTTCGTAGGCGGCGGGAGCTGAAGGACCTGCGAGAACTGAATCAGAGGTCCCGGGGGTACTTTCCCGGTGGGGGCTCTCCGATGCTTAAGTTAGCACTCTTATTGTAGAGAGCTTTGAAGATAATATGAGAGAGCTAGAGAGCAGGGTTACTTCCCTTTCTTTTCCATCCCCTTCCCCTTTGGGGGGTGAGGTCTTTATATACCGGAGTCTTCGCGGGTTAGGTGGGTGAAAAGCCTCCAAACGGTAAGACTCGTCGCATCCGGTCAAAACCGGGGTATGGTGGTGAACTCCTCGAGGTCGTCAGGCTGGCGCTTGTGTCAGGCGGCCAGGTCGGCGCCTAGGCCGAGTTGTCAGAGGGGTGCCTGCGTCAGTCGGCGGGTCAGTGTTTAGGCCAGGTCGTCAAGTCGGCGCCTGTGTCAGTCGGCGGGACAGTGCCTAGATCAGGTCGTCAAGCTGGCGCCTGTGTCAGTCGGCGGGTCAGTGTCTAGATCAGGTCGTCAAGCTGGCGCCTTGGCCGGATCATACGCTAGGCTGGTCCAGGTCGGCCAGGTCGTGCAGGTCGTGCACAGTTCGCGCAGGCCGTGCGCAGTTCGTGCGGCCGGCCAGACAGGTGCCTGGGTGGGTCACCAACTTCGTAAGTTTGTTGGCTGGGTGCTTTCCTAGTTGTTACGAGGTGTCACGTGTCACAATTTTACTGGAGGGCCAAATCTGCTCTCATCATCATCAAAATCCTTTTGTTCAAATTTCGATAAATCATCAACAAAAGCCTTTTCTTTATCTAACTCAATAGGCATAGCTAATTCATTTATGGCATGTAAATCATTTACCTCAAGTGCATCACTAGTTACGTCAACATGTTGTTTTACTTCTCCATCTACTTCAAAAACCAACCTTCGCATGGAGTGTGGCCCAATCTCCATTCTCCCTTTGACTACCCTGTTATTAATGAAAAAAATAATGACACATTTAAGCATCTAAAAATATAAATATAAAAAAGATTAACAAAGTAATGCAATCTTATAATCAAAGTAACAATTAGGGAAAAAGTGATCTTCGCTCCTACTAAGGGGGTCATTATGGTGAAAGGGTAAAGGAAAAGCTTGAAAAGTTTGGGCTCATTCAAATTTTGGAAGGGGGAAGACTCCAAATAGTAGACAGGTGGTCCAAACGTTTGATAGTAAAAAAAGCTTGAAAAGCAGTGAAAATAGAACATTCCAAAATGTAGAGTTAGAGAGCAGTTCGATGAAATCAATATGAAACCATCAAGTGATATAAAATATTAACTTCAAAAATAGAATACTTTTTTAGAGAACAAAAAATCTTTTTCATTAAAAGACTCACCTGTAGTAGCTTCAATGAGAGCTGTGAATGCTGGAAATAATCGGATTACAAGTTGGGAAGATAAGGTTCAGAGAAGTGATTAGGGTTTTAAATTTTTAAACAGTGAATAGTGTTCATAGATAAAGAGAGAGAAGTTCAAAGACGTAGAGAGAGAATGAGGTTCAAACAAGAATGAAGGAGAAATGAGGAGATGGTGATTGACATTTCAGAGATGAACATATTTGGAGACAAAGACGGGGTTCAAGGACGAAGAAGAGAGAAAACTATTTCTTGAATTGAGTTTGAAAATTTTTTGGGAGCCAACGGTGGGGCTTAACACCCCTCCGTTAGTTCCCCACACATGTCAAAGTGTTTTGTGTGTGCATGAACAGGTGTTATCTTCTCATGTGGTGGTTAGCTATGTGGTCATACAAGTGTGATCAGCAGATCCAGACTCAAAAGCATGCTCCTGAATTGTGTTTTCCTTTTGAAAATTAAAAATATGGAAAATTTCCCATTAGTACCCTCTACTTTGGGCCTAGTGTCATTTTAGTCCCCAAACTTTAAAATGTGACAATTCAGTATTTAAACTTTCAAAACATGCCAATCTAGTACTTGCCTTTAACCAACCATTAGGTGTCATTTGAAAAGATAAAAATACCCTTTGATTGTCATCTAATTCTCTTTATCAACCATCCAAACGTTGACAAAAAATTGAACAGACCCAAATCCTTGCTTCTTCTATTCAAGAAAGTTGAGGTCACTAGGCATTTGTGTCTTTTCAAATGCCACTTAACGGTTGGTTAATGGTAGGTACTAGATTGACACGTTTTGAAAGTTCAAGCATTGAATTGTTGAATTTTAAAGTTCGATGACCAAAGTGGCACTAAGCCTAAAATATAAGATACTAATTGGGAATTTATCCTTAAAAATAAGTTGATGGGAAAATTTCTTAAACTACTCTTATGGTTTAGTTAACTGACTAATTATACCCCTACTATTGTTTAACTATTATCTTACACTACCTCTACTATTTTGGACAATTACCGTGATTGTCAAATCATAATCGAAGAGATGAAAATGTTTGTTTTGCCCTTAAGTCATTCTCTCTTCCTCACCGCATCAAGTTGAAACGATCCCACACTGGGTGGAGAGCAACCACACTAGTTTTGCAAGTAACACTCACCAGAGTTTGTTCACAAACCTCGCACATCCAGACTTTGTTCCTTAAAATGATCACTTGGAGTCAACGAAGATATGAATGGGGAACTGCAACAGAACACCAAAGTTTCCCCTAAAACCTTCAATGAAGAGATGAGAAAGTGTGCTTTCTTTCATCCCACCGGGAAACCACACCAGAAAACCACCAAGCCAAGAAAGTTAAGTTGCATGTTAGGCATTTTTCAGCTGGTCTGCAAATACCAACAGCATTGGAAGTTCCTCACCTCCGATATCCCAACTGGTCTGAAAACCCCACTCCTCCAAACTCAGAAATGATTTTCTGATCATAGAAATTAAACAGGTTAAGCTGGATTGGATATTCCAAAACCCATAGAGAGGAAATAATAGATTTGCCACGAATTTAGGAGAGCAATCTAAAAGTCATAGCTTGAATCGACTCTTATCCAAGAATCATAGAGAATGAAAATTGCCTTGGGTATACGTGAGATAAAGAAAAGTGGACTTATGGATGACAAGAGCCAAAGATATGGGTCTGAAACACACAAAATCATCAATCAAAGAAGAAAAGCCTTGAATGTTGTCCTTAGACATAGAAACACACAAAATCATCAATCAAAGAAGAAAAGCCTTGAATGTTGTCCTCAAGGTTTTCTGAGGCAAGCAAAAAGCAATATGTTTTTACTTTTTTCTCTCTTTATTTATTTGTGTATTCATTTCAAAATCTAATATATTCTTCCATTATTGTAGCAGAACCTAGCCATGAGCTCAAAACCCTCTGCCCCTCTTGGAAAATCATGGAATATGACTCATAGATTTAGAAAATAATTTGCTTAATCTACCCGTGAATGATGAAATAATTTTCTGCATGTACCTGGGTGAACGAATGGGAACCTCCAATGATTTTTCACGATTTCCCGTTTTTTCTACAACTTGATGAAACAAGGGAAAGAGGGAGAGAGAACGAAGGGGGAGAGAGAGGCTAGATGTGGAGGGGTCCACTGGTAGTGTCGTTGGTGCTGGAGATGGATAGGTGATAGCCAGGATAGCGCTTCCATATCACTCTGGCCAATGTTTATTTTCTCAATAGTTCTTTCTATCAATTTTAAGTTTTTTACATCTTGATAGGTTGCACTGGCTTCTTCATCCCGTTTTAAATGATTATAACTTTTTGGTTTTGCATTTTGTATACATTAGAAAAAAAAGGAATGAGATCAGAGAATTTCCAGATCGGAAATGCAATGGCAATCGGGAACTTTCAGATGAGACGGAGTCAAGTCGAAGACGGACATGGAATTGGAGACGATGATGAGACAGAGATGGGTTTAGAGTTGGAGTTGGAGTCGGAGACAGACACGGAATCAAAGCTAGAGATGGCGACGCACAGAATAGAAGTGGATTTTCATTGTGAACGAGTGTGATGGTTTTCAAAAGGATATTATAGGGATTCTCAAAAATATACCACTCATGTGATGTCATATGTGAATGGAGTGTAACGGAAAATTAATGGCAAAAGAGGTTTTAGACAATTGTCAAAAATCTTAGAGGTACTTTAATTAATATGTAAACAGCATGGGTATAATTAATCAATTAATTAACTAAACAGTAGAGATAATTTAAGAAATTTGCTCTAAATTAGTTCTATTTCAAAAAAATAATAATGCATGTTTCTGAAATCATCAAAATAATGTTTTTTGAAACAAAAATAAACTTCTCAGTATGGAAAATATGCTAATACATGATATTAACTACATTTTTTGTCAAAATAAAAAATACATACATAACCAAGAAAGTATTCTGTCTTTGTTTTAAGAACCAATGTGTTTTGAAACCAGCTGAGTTTGTTTTCTTTTGTTTTGGGAATTAGCAACAAGAAAAACACATATCGAAGATTCTCATATTTTTATGCAAGTAAATCAAAGCTGACAGCGTGCTTGCCAAGTTGCCAAACGCGATGAAGTAGAGGAGAACATAACCAGGAATGAGATGAATTTAACACTAAGCCTGTAGCATACATAAACCAATTCCATTCAACCATAACCATTAGAGTTTTCTTGACAATGGCTTAGCGCCTTAAAATCTTGGTACCACCTTTGTCTATTCTTGGTAGCAACCTGAACAAATAGTTCGTCTAGTCTTCGTCTTTAGTGGACCATTGGCTCTATTGAAGGAAGAAAAGGACAAACCAGTTCTAGGTATTTTCATTTTCTTCGGTTCGAGTTATTGACGCCACGTTTTGTTAAATTCTTATTCTTATTCTGAGATGAAATTCTAAAATGGATAAAAATTGATTAGAATGAGAAAATACTGCTATAAAACAAAACTAGGTCTCGATGTTTACTGGTGGATCGCTGGTGGTAAATGTTTATGACCGCCCGCATAAAATTTCTTTAAACAACGAGAGCAAACCAGGCGGGACATGATTATATTTTTAATGTGCACGTTACGTCAATTTGTATACTTCGAAACGAACTGATTTTTCATTTAAAAAAGAATGAAGCGCATAAGAAGAATTTCGTAAAAAAAAAATGAGGCGGATTTTCCCATCTCTTCCTGTAGAGCCACTAAGAATTACCAATGATAACCACATTTCTCATACTCTTCTACACAGATCAACGGAACGAGAATGAATTGAGTTCTCAAGTTGTTCTCTGGCATGTCTTAGAGCAGCAAGCACATCGCGGACATTATGGTCGTTAATGATCTTCGGTTCAGAGGTTTGTGAGGCTGGCCATGAACTAACTGGGACTAATGCAAGCGTGTTATCCACGTCCTCCAGTACTGGATTGTTTTCTCCATTCGATTCCCTTTCACCTGGTGTTGGAGCTTCTCTGCTTGAAAGATGTCACACACAGTCATCAGTAAATTTCAGTCCTAATTTGTCTGTCCGATTCCTAGAACAGAGTAATGGGTTTGAATACTTTGCATTTAGATACCTGAGATCATCTGTCACTGGCTCGTCAGAACTTCTGTCTTCGATTTGGCTCGGTTGTTCTGAGGAAGGACCTTCATCAATGCTGCTGCTACTCGGTTGTTCTGAGGGATGAGCATTACCCACTGAATTAGAATTTCCACCATGACACGGTTTGGTCACATTGGATTCTGGGTCGCCATTTCTGGGATTTCCTGAAGTTGTTGATCTCTCTTCTTCTATGCCACATTTCACCGACTCTGGCTCCTTGAGTCCTGAGGAGGCCTTGGATGAACCGCCCGAATCTTCACCAGTTTCTGATGAACTGCACTGATCTAGAAAAACATGCGAAAGTTTCAGGGATTCCACCTTCTTCACGAGGAATTTCAGCTTCTTTTCGGCTCTATTCCTGGATTTGATCTCTATCCGTATTTTTCTTTCCATCTCTATCACCTGTTGCAGCAGAAAAAGAAAATTTTAAAATGAAAAAGAGAACATAGAGATAAATAAAAAGAAACCAAAATCGATCAAAATTTCGACGTATTGAACATCTATTAAAGGCAAACAGATACCCCATTTTGTCCTTTAATGCAACAAAGCGAGCAGTTAAAAAAAAAAAAAAACCCAAGAATTGCAGAAATAATATAAGGGGAAAAAAAAGAAATTTAAAAAGAAAACAAAGAAAGAAGAACAGACCTTGTTCCCCATGAGCTCTGCATCTTCCTTTGCTACTCTTGAAGCTACTCTCTCGGCAAGTAATCTTCCCCTTAAACACTCTACAGTCTTCAAACCATCTTCTCCTTCCATCATCTTTTCTCTGAGACAGAAAGAACCCGTGAAACAGATGTGAAAATTAAGGCGACAGAGCCTTAAAAGAACGGGAAAAGGAATCGATCATTAGGAACCCCACCTCCATTTATCATCTGCGTTACCAAAACCCAGCGTTTTCTTATGTTGTGCTTCCTCGTTTCTCCTCGGAACCTAGTCAAAGTCCCTCTGCAACCTGAACCTGATCCACAACCAACAATCAGGTTACCATAGTTGACCAAAAAAACTTGTTTAGTAAGTGAAAAAATTCCCTTCTCAACTAACATTTTTCCAATTTCCTCCAGATCAGAGTTTCCTCATCAATGTGAGTGAGAAAGAACTGAAAAAGTTAATAATAAGAGAAACACTTGTCTGCGCCTGCAAACAGAGATTCTGCAGCATCTGCTAGATGACCAATGCCCGGATTTCACCTCTCTGCCCCTAATAACGTGGCCAAATCATTTCATCCATAAACGATACAGACGGGTAGAAACTTCACCTTATTTATTTTTGACAGTTGACACAATTCACACAACCAAAAAAAAAACAAAAAACAAAAAAAGAAAAGAAAATCGAATTGTAGAGACATACCAATCGCCAGATGGGATGATCACAACCCTTGGATCATTATAATAGCTTGCTGTGCATATCATTTCACCACCCATCTTGATCAGTTCAAATTTATATGGGTTACAGCCTACAGAATAGCTGATGGTCACTTCACCTATAACGATTTTCAAGTATTGAGCTGGGATCAACTATTCTGATTATTTTCCTTCCTTGGTCATCTTGAATTCTTGATGAATCAAATTTTCTTTATTCAATTTTGGGTTTTGGTGAGTCCAACTCATTGTAAGCAGATACTCCATTAACAACCCAGCGACCATTACATTACAGACTACAGACTTACGGTTGGAAAAGGAAAAAAAAAAAAAGGTTTGAAGCAAGTCTTAAATAGGGTTATCTAATTTGGGGACTAGTTTGTTTTATCTTTTATTAGCTACTGTGACACCAGTAATTGCTGTTTTACCAATTACCAGCGCTGCATTAAATTTAACAAGAAAGCAAGCCCGGGTTTTTAAAAATTTCAGAACGAATGCGTGGTGTATGATTGAGTCACGAGATTTCCTTGTTTTGTGCTACCGCTAGCACGTTTCTCTCTGAAGTCTGATCTATTATTTCATGGACATTGTCGAAATTGCCCCTACTTTAAAGGGAAGCACGGGATATTCTGGTCATGGTCTTCGAATCGCCGTTGATTCGATCGGTCGTAACGTTCAATTTGAAAACCGTCCAAGCAATCGATTTTGTTTTACCTCAAATCTAGTAAAAACTAAAAATCATTGAATTCGTTAACAATTCATTGACTTGGATGGTTGAATCATCAACCTGTTTAACAGTTTTGGTCGTTTTTATTTTAATTATTTTTTTTATGTTTTATTAGAACAGGTATATTCAGACCAGATGGTTGAACTATTAACTCAGAAACTGGTGGCTAGAACAATTTCGGTTCCAGGTCATTTATTAAAACATTGATTCTGATCGTTGGACCTTGAATCGGAAATTGGAACCAGTTCGCATTTAAGTTTCGGTATTTTTTTTGTCAGCCAAAGTTTCGGTATTTGGGTAATGCACTTATTCAGACAAACTGATTCTAAGGCAAGAGTTAGTTATTCATGGTTTTTAAAATCGGACCGGAAAAACCAGGAACCGGTCAAATGACCATTCCATTTTACTCCAAAACCATTAATTTGGTCAGCAAACTAATGACTTTAACATCAAACCATTTGAATCATCCAACAGTTTTGACTGTTTATTTTTTATTTTTTTTGTCAAAATGGACTATTCGTTCAGTTTGAAGGATCGAATCCTTGAATCCAAAAACTGGACTCCGATTTGATTTTAAAAACCTTGGAGTTATCTCGATTAATTATAGTTGGTTACGCAGAAAATAACTTTTTTCATGAGACATTGAAACCCAGACAATTGGACCGAATACTGGCAATTGGACCGTTTGGCCTGAGAATCGTCTATGCAACCATTCCAACAGTTGGAACGGACCATCAATTTGATTTAAACGATCAAACTATTGACCAAAAACCGGTGATTAAAGCGATTGCAGTTTCGGCCGGATCGGTTTTTAAAACCTTAAATTTAATACAAGAAAATTAGTCAATTATCCGATTGATCCACATTCATCTCTTAAGAGACAAATGAGGCGTTTAGGGTAACATTTTCCTTTCTTTAGTGTCTGCTTTTTTCCGTATGGGTAGTGGATGAGAGTTTTTGATGTTGGCGTGACTTGCAATGCAAGGGTTTAGTGTGAGGAGTGAGTCACCTCCAACTCCGAGTGCATCTTTATTCACCCATATGCCTTATTTGAGTGAAGACTGAGGATGGAATGGACCCATGTATGTAAAAAAGGCTCATCGATTAAAGAAAAAGGTTCCATCATGAAGATTTAAATGGACCAACCCATCTAATAAATGCTCTTTCAGGTGGGGCTACATTTAGGTTATGTTTGGTTTGAAAGAAAAGGTAAGAAAAGTTAAGGAAATCTATATAAATCTATTGCATTAATTAAATTTGTCCAACATCCCGAACAACGATTAATTAAGGAGACACATCTGCTTTCGATTATGGTTGGTTTAGTTTTTAAAAGTTATATTGTTTTTGCTTATGTGGTAGTTATTTGCATGGTTTTTTAAACTGATTCGGTGACCGAATCGGTTAGGGGTTTGGTTATCGGTTTGACTCAAATAGTTGACCTGTTCTGACAAAAAAATTAAAAACGATTAAAATCGTTCAAATGGTTGATTGGCCGGTTCAGCGGTTTACTAACCAAAATCAATGGTTTTGGGGAAAAAATGCGATTTTGGAGAAACGGAACCGATCAAGTGACCAATTCCCAGTTTTTCTGGTTCGACTGTCTGGTGCGGTCCGGTTTTGAAAACCATGATTATTTGTTCAGGTCAATCATGTTGCCAAACACTCCCTAACAATACAAGATTTTTCAAGACAAATCCTACAATAAAAGTTTAAAGCCAGCCACTTTGAACCACACATTTAGAGGTAATATATGTAATTTATACATTAATAATGTATAAATGTGCATATATGTTATTTTATGTTATATTGTATATTTTATATAAATATTATGATAAGATAGTTATAATTCATATATTATATTATATACAAAATAAATTTAATGTACATTTTATATGACATAAATATATAAAATATATGTAATGTTTAATTGTTTTCTGTAGCTTTGATTTTATGGTCAATTTGGAAATGGAGAATGAGATGTGTTTTAATTTTTTTTTGCCCCCATAGGGGCAGTATTTCTTTTATACTTAGTATAATATCACATTTTTGGCAACAATTACAATTCTTCTCAAAGGTATGGTGGTGGGAGGATATGGTAGGACTCGAAACCGCATCGCTTAGGACTATATAGTCTACACACCAACCGAGCCACCACTCGGTTGGTTTAATGATTCTAACCCTATCTTGAGTTTTGTTTTCTCTTCAATTTATATATGTGTCTTTGTGATTGGATTGAATGATGATTTTAGAGCAAAACCCAAGCATATTATGGCCGGAGACTTTAGGGTGTCTAAAGTTAAACCATCCCACAATGAATTGAATGATTATCAGAAACATTAGAACCTCTCCCCATTGATGGAGTCACTGAAAAGAAAACGATTCCTCTTTTGGTGTAGATATTGGATATTCTGATGGCAAATATGTAGCATTTAAATGTAGCAGTATGTCAGCCTTTCAGGTAGAAGCTTATATGGTTTTAGAAATTGGAAGGGATCTATTTTGTGAAATCTTTTGATTTTAAATATACTCTGTTGGAGTCGGATTGTCTTCACTTCGTGATTCATGTTAACTGGGAGTTGTATTTTGTTTTTTGTTTTTCGTGATTCATGATTCCTCCTTTTAGTGAAGATTGTTGTTTGTTTGTCTGGTTAATTCCATGAGCTCTCTGCTTCCTGGTTGCCACTTGCAGACTTGCAGCCCCAACCAAACACCTTTGTTATGTACCGTCGGCTGCCTCGTGGACGAAACCACCCTCCAGTTTTATCAAAGTTAATGTGGACCATGATTTTCAAAACCGGACCGGACCGGATGGTAGGATTGGAAAAACTGGAAATCAATCACCTGATCGGTTATGTTTTCCTCTAAAACCATTTTTTCCTCAAAAACTGTTGATTTTGGTCAGTAAATCGCTGAACCGGCCGGTTAACTGTTCGAACGGTTTTGACCGTTTTCTATTTTTTTTATTTTTTTATTTTTTGTTAGAACGGGCCGACCGTTCAGGTCGAATGGTCAGACTGCTCGAACCGATAACCGGACCCCTGACCGGTTCGATCACCGGTTTGTTTTTAAAAGCCATGATGTGGACGGTTCTATCTCCTCTAGCCAGGCCCCTGCTACTGTCATGCTTAGAAGAGACCAATCTAGGCTATGTTTGGTTGTGTGGGCCATTATTGAAAAAACCACTGCTTGGTTTCACATTTATCAAATAAACACTTGAGGCTCCGTTTGGTTTATAGGATGGGGATGAGAAAAAGGGAATATTCCAAAAATATTCTCTTTTCTCTTATTTGGTTTGAGAGAAAAAGAAGGATGGGATGGGAAAGACGTGGGATGGCAGATCCCAAAATCATGGAATCGGGATTGCATCAAAACAATGCGACCCCGATGGAAAAAGTGATTTAATCACTGTTACCACTTACCATTACGATGAACAAAGGAGGGAAAGCCAAGAAAAGCGAACCAACGACAACGAAGAGGAAGGAGAGAAATAGTGCGACTCCGTCTTCCTCCCTTTCTCCCTTTCTAAGTGACGACGAATAGACGGTAGTCCCATCTTTGTCCCTGGGTTCGTCTTCCTCTTCTCTTTGTCCCTGTCTCCCTTTCTCAATGCGACTTCGTCTTCCTCTTCTCTCTTCTCCCTCACCGTCTTCTCTCTTCTTCCTCTTCAAACTATGATGGGCTCAATGGGAGTCGCCTATGTTCGTGAAGTTCCTGGCGAATCGTCTTCATCGTCCGCAAATCTCCTAGTGAGAGTCGCCTCTGTTCGTGAAGTTCCTGAAGCCGAGCCTTTGTTCATGAAGTTCCTAAAGTTGTGCCTCTATTCGTGAAGTTCCTAAGGAATGATGGACGAAAGAAGAAGGTGAACAGTACTTTCCCATCCCATCCCATCCCAATAAAACCAAACACAGAAAAGTTAAATTTTTATACTTTCCCATCCCACTCAAATCTTCCCACAAACCAAACGAAGCCTAAAAGTTTAAATGCTTTGATAGTTTGAGTTATGTGCATATATAGGGCATTTGGAGAAAAGTCAAATTCTCTTTTCCCCCAACATTGGGGCATTTCTTGAAATGAAAAGTTGAAGTGGTGCACTTTTAGTTGATGTGGAAAGCAACTTTATGGGGTGTTATTTGAAACGCCCAACCAAATAGAAAAGGCAAAAAAAAAAAGTTTTAAAGCAGTGTTTTTCAGATAAATGTTTATTTGATAAAAACTCCCTCAATAAACGCTCATGGAACCAAACACATACCTAGTCTCTTCATCTATAGTTGGGTCACTTTACATCATGTGAGTTTCTCCTCTAGAGAAAGATTGAGGTTATGTTTGGTTCTGTGGGCATTTATTGGAAAAACATCACCACATCAGCGTCACTTAGGCATTGGTGCTTATTGTGCATGGAACCATTGTTCGGTTTCAACGTTTACCAAATAAACTTTAAAAAACAGAAATGTTTGGATTTATGTACATGAGGCATGAGGGGAACTTCAAATTCTGGATTCTCCTAACGCCCCAATGTTTATTGAAATGTAATGCATGCCTAGAGTGTTGTAAGCTAAGGTGGAAGATAGCTTTATGGGGTATTACTTGAATGGCCAACCAAACAACAAAAACAGTAAATGTTTAAGGTGATATTTGGCATTGATGCCGTTTTCTGAGAATACAGCACCACGTAAGTGCCACATCAAAGAAAGCAATGCTTTAGAAAACACCCTCTTGCTTGATACCATTTTCTTTTTTTTTTTTTTTTTGGAAAAACGTTTCTCTAGACAACGCCTTAGAAATCGGGAAAGTATGGTCTGAAGCAACACCAAATTCAATGTTTTCTGAGAAAATGGCACATTGCTGCCAGCGGTGCAATTATGTGGCATCACCTTGAACGTTGGATAATATAGACCAATGCTGAAAACAATTATATGGCACTAGTACCAAACAAAACCTTTGCTATTTTCTGAAAAAACGGCATACATAACAGCACCAGTTCCAAACAAAAAATAAGCACCGTTTTCTCATGCCCAACACCATTTTTATGAGAAAATATTGATACAATATTCCTAACATCGATGCCAAACACCTTATAAATAATTTTTTTTAATTAAACATTTATCCAAAAAATACCCATCTATAAACGCCCACATAACCAAACACTTACCGAAACGTTAGCTCTTCAGGTAGAGCTTATCCTTTGCTTTAAACGTTGGAGGTTTTCTCTTCGGTTACTCGTGTCAAACGAGAAGAGAACAAAGTTGCCCAAGCATGGTCTCTCTCTCTTGGTGTACTGCTCCTCGTCTTATTTCTTGTATAAACTCTATGTTACTAAGGCTTATTACTGCCTTCCAAAAAATAAAAAAGAAATACACAAATATCTACACTTATATACACCTTTAAGAATATATGTTTAGTTATTTACAATATATAGATGGTTAATCTAAACTTAAACACATATATATTGTGCAATTTATTTATATAAAACATCCCTTTTTAATTATTTATCCATGTATAAATGTATAAAGTGGAGATCAAATTCCCTAACACTTGAATAAGTCAATATACTTTTAAAAAAATCCAATATAAATATAATATTTCATGTTAGAAAAAGAAAAAAAAAAACTAACATAGGGCAACTAATTCACTAATCCCTTTATAGGAGGAAAATGAATTAAGGAAAAATAAAAATAAAAATAAAAAATAGGCAATTGGTTCATGTCTACGAATTGGGATCTATTAACAATAAAATACTTTTTCAACACATTCCAACATGATTTGTGTCTGCACATCTCACCATGGTGGGTCTTAATGTTATGGTAAGATGTGAGCAGATTTGCGCCCATATGTACAACATAAATACATATAAAATAATATAAAATATAAGGTTTGTATTATTTTCAAGCTGAATATTAGCAAAAATCTTCGGCTATTGAACAAGGTTCAAAATATTGATACGCCCAATATTCCGGTATGGGCGTATCGGGTGAATCGATACAGCTTTTGGCACTTTTATTTTTATTTTTTTCGCAACTGGTTCAGATGAGCTAATTTAGGCCTCCTCCACACCCTGAACAGGTCAGACCCCCAAAACCCCACTGTAGGGGCATATCGGAGGGGTCCTGGAACGATACGTATCAGCCGATACAGGCCAATACATGTCGATACTTTGAACCTTACTGTTGAAAATATTTTTGGGCATGACATATTGAGATGTTGTATGGATCAGGTAAAATTGCAAGAGTACTTGCCCTCCATTTTCTTTTTTGACCCAAACTGAAGTTGAGATCTGATCCTCCCAAAAAAACTATCCCAACACTCTTTAACGTGATTTTTGTGAATTTGCATCTACAAATCTCACCGTAAGATTGAGACCCACCATGTATGAGATGTGATGAGATGTGCAAACACCACAGACTTGGTGTAACATGATTTATGCCCACACATCTCATGCATGATGGCTCTTAGTCGTATGAAATAAGCTGACATCTATAGGGGTGTCAATGGGCCGGTTTTGGGTTGGACTCCGTCTAAATCAAAATCCATTTGGATGGATTGGATGGACTGGGCAGACCAATATGACATATTGGATTGGACCTTGTCCATCCATAATGAATTTATATTGGGTTGAGCCAATATCTAGTCCATTGATAGAAGATAAGAACATAGGTGTCAATGAACCAGGTTTGAGTTGAAACCAATCTAAATTAACAGGTATTTGAACAGATTGGACAGTCTCTAGACTGGTCCAAAATATTCATTGGAGTGGATTAGAGCAGGTCCATTTGTAATGGACTCACATTGGACTGGATCGGATTGGACCAAACCCAGTCCAATTGACACTCCTAGACATCCAGATGCAGATCATGTTGAAAGAGTGTGGGAGGAAATCCCAGCTCTCAACAACCAAACATGTTCTTGGTGCAAGGTTGGGATGCGTGGGGTGCACTCTATGGAGAGTCAATCTAAACTTGTAAACCATCTTTCTATATTGTAAATTTTGGTGATACTTTATCTGTCACATTCGTAAGGTATGAGCTAGGGGTGCAAATTGGGTGATTTGGGCCGGTTTTTAACTCAACCCAAGCCTAATTCTAAGAATTGGGCCTAAAACCAAAACTCGTCACAAGTTTGAGGGCAAGCCCAAGCTATCCAACCTGACTCAACCCTTACTAAAATTTAAATTTAATGCACCTAGGTTGGATTTGGTAGGGAATGAGCTAGGGGATAGGCCTGTTCATGGGCCGGGTGGCCTGATGGACCGGCCCGGCCTGGCTCAGCTTTCGGACGGGCTTGAACAAGATTTTTGGCCCGTGGACTTAACCTCGGGCCAAAAAGCCCAGCCCGCATAAAATTCGAGCCGGGCTCGGGCTTTGCCAAAATAGCCTGGCCCGAGCCCGGCCCGGTCCGACCTAATATTAAACTTAAAATGAGTTATGTGATTATATCCATTTGAATAAATTTTTTTATTTAATAATGTAAAATTGTGTTTTAAAATATAAAAGAAAGGGAAAAAATACCATCTTGTAGGCCCATTGTTCATTTAAATAGAAAAAAAATACTATCTGAATTTTTAATTCTAATTTGAATAAGAAAAATTATTTTTTTTTTCAATTAGGTCGGGCTCGGGCTTCGAGCTTTTTATCAGGGCCGGGCTCGGGCCCAAGTTATAGGCCCATTGGTCGGGTCGGGCTCGGGCTCGGGCCTAGTATATTTTCATTAGTGACAAGTGAAAGCCCGGCCTGAGCCCGGCCCATGAACAGGTCTACCAGGGGAGCCTTCCACCACCCCCCCCCCCCCGGGTTGGGGCAGGTTCACGCTACCTTACTTTTGCACCGTTTTATACTCGGTAAATTGAGATGAACCTGGACCGCTTTACATTGTATTATTTGCATTCACACTTATTTGCATCGCTTCCAATCGCAGCCTATAAGTACAAATCCAAATAAAAATAAATAAAAAACCCAAAGTTTTGAAGTTAAAATCTAAGGCTGAGAATAAAAAACGCAAGCCCAATTCGTATAAAATTGCGGGTTGGATCGACCCGACCCGCACAGGTACCAACCGTAGGATGACAGTGAATCAGTGATTCAGTCAATAATCGTAAATAAATATTTAGCAGTGCCCATATCCGTAATTTTAATTTAAAATGGTCAGAGTATCGGGTCTACAAAACTAATGGTTTGGATTTACGGTCGCGATGGGATTTGAGTTTTGACTCAGATGATTTGCGTGGGACCCACTAAGAAGGCAAGAAGCAAGAAACCCTTCTCTCCCTCCCATTTTCAATTCTTTTCAGCGGTTTTGGCCACTTCCGCAGTTCCGCTCTTTAGGACGCCTTCGCCGTGCCATGAACAGCAGTACCTCGTGGAAACCCTAAAACTTCATCTCTTCCACCCGATCAAGGGGAAGTTAAAAAAAGGAGGGACATTGATAGAAATAGGGAGAGTTGCAGGAAACCCTACATAGCCAGAGCTCAGCGTCATCCGTTAAGAACCCTAGAAATTGGTCTGCCTTAGCAAGGTTCAAGTTGAGGATCCCCGCTGAGCTAACCGTCGTTCGCTTCATCTTGTTTTCTCCTTTAGCTTCTTAGTTCTATCTAGGTGACAACTGACAATGAAGACGGTTTCTGGGTCGTTAGTCTCTTCCAAGCCGATCTCCCTCTCAAAAGCAGCTTCAGTTTTGTCCTCTTTTGTCTCAGCCGAGACCGGAGCTTCGCAAGCTATTTCCGCGTACCTGAGGCGCGCCTCTGATGCCTTCAACGAGCTGGTTCAGTTCCATGGAGAACTTAAAGCTGGACGATCCGAACGAAAACGCAAGAAAGAACGTCTGGAGATAGCAAATAACGGAAACCTAACTGACGCTGAAATAAATCTCAGAGAGAATGGACCTACCGTTGAGCGAGGTCGAATTCTTAATTTGGGCGAAGAGCAGAGTCACAGGTATCGCGGGAATTCTGAAGGAGGGAGTTTCGATGGTGAGGAAAGGGGAAAACGGGTAAAGAATAAGAAGATAAGTGATTCCATTGACTATTGTCCTGAAGTCGAGGATAGAGAAGGAAGAGATGACGTACAAATTGCTGAGGAAAAAAGAAAGGAGAAAAAGAAGAGGAAAAAGGCCGAGGTCGAAGATGATGGACGAGTAGATAATTCAGAAGAGCGGCATATCAGGATAAAAAGGAAGAAGAGGAAGCACGAAACTGAGGAATAGTTGCGGATAAATGATGTTGTTGTTTCTCTGCTGTGAGTTGGGAGTTGGGATCAGGGCGGAAGCTATGCTATTTGGAAACAATCTATTCTCGAAGTGTTTTGGGTACTTTTCGAGGGCTTCACCTAAAATTTTCCGATTGTAATTCTTAGCAAATTTCTTCCTTGTTTTTGGTTTAACCTGTCATTACGGGATATTTTGTCACTTAAGTTACAAATTGGAGTATGATTTTCTTTTCTCTCGGCGTTTATCATATATTTCATAACCAATTCTTTTCTTACCAAAAAAGTCCAAATTCTTTTATAATCTGACTATAATTTGTATATGTATTCAGGAATTTAGCTTAACTTTATAGATGTAATCCGGCATTCTCTAGCTGATTCAATAAATGGCAGTATCGTTTTCTCCTCCTTTACATAGATTGGATTGAATTGGCAATCAAAAAACTGGTGCTGTTAGTGCTAGATGAATTTAAATTGTTGGACATCCATTTGTGAATGCTTTTCGTGCAGTACCATAAGGATGGATCTTATTGTGGAGGGCGTTATCTAAACTCCAAAATAGTTATGCTAAATCAAATATAGAATGCAAAACTGCATTTTTTTTTCTGTTGATATTCTTTGGTCATTTACTATTTTACTTTTTTTTTTTCTTTTGAAAAGCCCTTGGGCCGATTTCATTCATCATTAATCAATACAGACTTTGAGTCCAGATCCAAAGTTTAATCAATGCACTGGGAATGGCCAGCCCAAACCTGGCTTGAGGCTAAATGAACAGAAAACCTCGCCAGGCAATGACCAAAACCATTGTTTGCCCTATTGGCGTTTACAACACAGATGTTGGGATTGTTTGATTGACAAACTTTACAGCTCTCTATTATGACAGACAACTTCCAATAAGGAGTCACCTTCCGATTTGTGAGCCATGAGACTGTTGTTGTTGAGTCACCTTCCACCACCACTTTATTTGCTCTCAAGTCTAGGCCAGTCTTAATCCCTTCCTGAAGTGCCAAGACTTCAACTTCATTAGCTGAGCAAGCTTTGACTGTTGTGGGCTTATGGCTTTTATTAGCAAGTGTTTTCCCTCTGGATCACACACCATGATTCCAATTGTGCCACCCTGCTTCCAAAGGTTCCATCCACATTTATTTAATGGAACCTAGATCAGGCTTCCACCAACCACAGTCAGAATCTCTGCTTGTCTCTGATACCTCAGCGGGACTTACATTGCTTGAGAATGAACTTCTTACTTCTGAGGTAAAGGCTTGGGTTGCTAGGAAAGTTGACTGGGGATTGATCTGGGCTTTATTAAAGATAACCCTGTTCCAGTGTTTTCAGATACACCAGGCCATAATGACACCATCTACGAACAGGGACCAGTCAATTGTTAGCCCTGGTTCTGGCTTTGCTCTCCAGTCCAACAGCTATTCCTTGCGACTCTTTTTCTCTTTCACCCTCAGGTTCAAGTAAGAGCAGTCCATGCTCTCTGTGCTATTTCACAGTCAAACATCACATGATGAATAGTTTCTTCTTTCAAACAGAGCTGCCAGATCTTATCTACATGCTTGATTCTTTTAGCCATCAGACTCTGAACAAGAATGGCTTCACTTAAACTATTTTGCTATTCGGTGCTATAGTTTCCTATTGGGATACTTATGTTAAATCTGATGGTATTTGTGAGGACTTTTTATGCCTGGTTTCTTATTTATTTCAATTTTGTTGGTGGATGTCTGTGTGCATCTTATTTATCAAAAAAAAAAAAAAAACAAAAGATGTCTGTGTGCATCTCATCAACATTACTGAGAATTGAAAGCAGGTGCTTGTTAGTGATCCTTCTCTTCGTAGGAACTAAGTCAAGCTCTCAGAAAGCAGGTGCTTGTTAGGAGAGAGAGAGAGAGAAAAGAACCATTTTTCATAATACAGTAGAAACATTACTAAAATAAAATGAACATAATAGAGGTGAATGTGGTGTTGCCATGTTGAGTTGACACCAAAAGGCAAAAATGCAAAGCATATCCAGTGTTTAGTCCATGCATGCTCTAGTTTTCTTACTAGGATGGTGTTTGGCAACGATGGTGTTTTTTAGAGCAATGATGCCGGCTCAGTGCCATGTAGGCATTCAACAGAAAAATGCCGAATTTATTGTTTGGTTGAACCGTTTATCAGATAAATGTTTCTCTTGATTTACATGAGAGCTGTTTATCAGAAAAACACCAAAAATTACCATTTTCATTTTCAGTGGTGTCTTTTTACTGTTCAGCACATGTGGTGCCTAATGGCATCTAATGGCACCTAGTGGCGCAGAGCTGTTGAACAACATAAAGCAGATTTTATCCTGATTTTCGAGACAAAATTGTACAAAACATTTATCAAACAATGTCATTGATACCAAACATCCCTTAGATTTATTAGATGCTGAGTTTATGTTTTGCATTTGATGTCAAGTGGAACCTGTTTAATAGTTGTGTTCCTCTGCCTGGATGCTGGCATGCAATGGTATATAATGTCAGGACCATCCTTTACATGGCAAGTTTAGGTTTCTGGACGACTTGCTAATGATAGGTAATTTGGGGTTGGACAAAAAAAAAAAAAAAAGATAGGTAATTTAGGGTTAACATTTTTTTCACAGCTGTCTGGTGAGAAGCTGAGTTGGAAACAACATCTTGGAATATTTCTATCATGCTTGACATTTCCATCTTTATAGAGGAGTAATTTTCTTGCATTCCACTATGAGCAGTTTTGCATCCCAAATTCTAATACCAATCTGTAACTTTTTAGGACAGATGGATTAAAAGTCATTTATTTTGGGATTTTATGGGCACTATCAGTTGGGTGATTAAAATGCTGTGGTTAACTTCTCCATTCTATAGCACAATGGAAAGACAGTTAGTGTAGCTGGCCCCAAGTAGTTGTGATTAAGGCTGACTTGAGTTGACCTTTGGTTAACTTATCCATTCTGACTAAGCTAAAGTAACTTAACTTTTGATACTTAAATTCTGAATTAGTTATGCTGTCTCTTATTGTTAGAAAGGCTGAAATTTGCATAGGAGAGTTGATTTAAATTTATGCATTGGGATTGTGATCTGTTGTCCTATAATTTATGATTTTATCCATTCATTGATTGAAAATTTCCTTGTTATACTTAAAGTATAAAATTTTGTAGCATATGTTTTCTTTTAGTGGTGAGACCACTGAACCCAAACAATAACCTGCTTCTGAGAAAAAAAACTTTGTTTGCTGCTTGGAAATCAATTTGGTTAATCCTCTTTACTGGCACATTGGCATTTCCATGTAGTCACATGAGTGAAATTTGAGGAGCTCAGCTTCTTCACATAAATAACACCACAGAAAAGTAGAAAAAACAAGCTGGAAGCAGTACTGAAAGTCCCTGGGAGTAGATTACGTGGATTAAAAAAGAACTATTTTTACCACATAACAGTTAAAAAAAGGGGCAGCCCAGTGCATGAGGTTCCCACCAATGCGGGGTCTGGGAAGGGACAGATGTACACAGTCTTACCTCTGCAGTTACAGAGAGACTGGTCACTCAAAGTCACAATGGGGCAAACCAACCATTGCGCCAAGGCCCACCCTCTTTTACCACATTACAGCTAAATACTCTAAATCCATAAAGCACAACTTAATCTGTTTTTGCTCATATACAAGGAGAGTGCAATTCAGCCCTAGCTTACTAGGTTGTCTGTTAATTTATTTATTTTGCATTTCTGTACATTCTTGAATTGATTGACTCCCATATCACTTGCTGATATTATCATGTGATCCAGAATTAATTTGCTCCATAATACTCTAAATCTTTAAACTAGAATTTGTTTGCTGCCTTCCTCGTGCCCTCCCTCCTGTATTATCAACTGGTGATTCCTCTGGATTCAGCCATCAGGTAGTCAGCCTCCTCAAATTTCAAGTTGATCTTCTGAAGTTTTATTTCCAGGAGATGGTTTTCTTCTTGGTATTTCAAACGTAAAGCCTTTTGGGTCTTCACTTTTCACTATGTTTCCTCTGCTTTCCTTCATCATAGGACAGTCTATTTAGGGTGAAGACATCTCCCATCAACACTGAAGTGATTTATAACTTTACTAATTGATTAGTTGCAAAGGTTTGTAAAGAAATAGTTTTAAGATTGTTAAATGCATCAGAACTTTAGAATAATGTTGATGAAGGTGATAATTTTTTTACCCCGGTATATGGGAGGCACCTTTAGATGACTGCTGATGTACTTAGTCTTGATATTTACTAATATTGAATCTGAAACCTTTTCCATGAATTCATTCGAAGTTTTTTTTTTTTTTATGGAATCTCTGTTCAAAGCTAATATTTATTTCAATTCATAAAGCCTTTTCCAAATTTTATTGGTCGAATTTGATTTAATTAAGTTGTATCCAGAGTTACCTATAGGAAAGTGTGAACTATGAGTGGTAGAATTATTACCAAAAGTCGTTACAAGAGCACCGACCATCCCTGAAGTGATGGAATCGGTTGCAATCTCTAAGAACAATTTCCCGACCATAAACTTGGGACATGAGTTTTATGGCTAAGTGGCAGTCTCTGCACACTCGGAGATTTTTAACCACTCGAATTGGTTTGTTTGCACTCAACTTGAGGAGCCCAAAAGCAATGGCTAACCTCTCACTGTGGACTAAAAGATTTTGAGCTTTCTCCTCCTCATCCAGATCAAACAATACAACAGAAGCATCTGGCACATAACCAGCTGACTCCAGTTTCTGATAAATCTCATCTAGTTTTTCATAAACGTCTTGGGTTTGTGAGTGTGTCTTGTCACCTACAATGAACTCGTGGACTGTGTTGTCAATCTCTATTGAACTGCAACCGGGAATCTTCTCAATTCCTCTGGACTTCATCCACTCCCGAATTCTGTTCACATCCTTCCATTGTCGGGCTGAGGCATAAATGTTTGATAGCAATACATAGTAGCCGGGGTTTAGAGGCTCTAATTCTACAAGTTTCTTCAATACCTTCTCTCCTAGACATAAATTATTGCAGTTTCTGCAAGCACTAAGCAATGAACCCAGGATAACTGCATTGGGTTCAATAGACATTTGATTTATGAGATTTAGAGCTTCATCCAAGTGGCAAGCACGCCCTAGAACATCGATCATGCATCCATACTGTTCGATTTTGGGCTCTATACCATAAATCTTTTGCATCCTCTGAAAGTAAACCCATGCTTTGTCAACGACTCCAGCATGTGCAAAAGCATTCAATAGTCCCACAAAAGTAATCTCATCAGGCATTACTCCTTCACTCTCCATCTTGGTAAACAGCTCAATGGCTTCCTCCGCCCGTCCATGGATTGCCAACCCGGAGATCATCGTGTTCCAAGACACCACATTTCGCTTCTTCATCCCCTTGAACATGGCAGTTGCTTTGTCAATGCAACCACACTTGGAGTACATGTCTATAATCGCATTGCATACCGATATATTGTTGTCGAGTCTGTTTCTTTCCACATAAAGGTGGATCCACTCACCAGATTCCAAAGCGCCCAATTGAGCACATGCCGGAAGCACGCTAACCACCGTAACCTCATTGGGCCTTACACAAGCGAGCTGCATTTGATGGAAGATGGCCAATGCTTCAGCAGGCTTTGAAGCTCTCACACAACCTGCAATCATTGAGTTCCAAGTCGGAAGAGTCTTGACAGGTGCTGAAGCAAACAGTCTACCTACATCACCAAACTTGCTTCTCTGGAAGTACTGCTCCTCGTTATCGGGCATTTTGTCAAATAGCTCCTTGGCAGCCTCGATATCCCCCTGTCTTGCGTACCCAGCAATCATAGCATTCCATGTTGCAGTTGTCCTGTGTTTCATCCTATCAAACAAACTCCTGGCAGCTGCAATATCCCCATCTACGGTACTGGAATACATATTAACCAAGGAGGTGTAAAGATGTATATCTGAATTTGGAATTCCGAACACAATGCTCTGGGCATGGAAAGCACGGCCGATTGAGCTAAACAAACACGAGTCAGTTGTGCAAGCCTTGACGAGGAAGGTGAAGGTGTAGTTATTGGGTTCCACGCATCGGTCCCTCATCCGAATGTAGAATGATAAAGCTCGCAAGGGGTCTTCGTTTCTGGCGTGGCTCCTGATCATGGTATTCCACATGAAAATGGTTGGCTCCTGTTGGAGCTGTACAAATACAAGGGTGGCATAGTCCAAAGCACAGCCTGGAAGAGGTGGAGAAGATGAAGTGCAGAAAAGCAATAGTTTGGCGTAGAGATATTGGGGCAAATTATTCCGGAGAATGCAGGCATGGATTTGCTTTGCTTGTTTGAGAGAGCTACAACTTCGCAAGAAAGACGTTATAGTCTGGGTGAAATCCGCCTGAGAAGGTGAGCTGAGCAAAGCTGCCATTGTCATGCTTTCCGGTGAAACAGAGATTCTCCAAACATTATCCAGGGATAAAGTTGCTAAAAATAAAAAGATTTTTTGGTTTCAAGTGGGTCTGTGGGTGTGGGTCACTTTCGTGACCTGTTCATGGGCCGGGGTCGGGCTTGGATTTTGCCAAATTTTGAATGGGGCCCGGCCTAAAGCCCGAGCCTGACAGTGTAAGTCAGGCCCAAAGCCCGACCTGTGAACAGGTTTCGAGTCCGAATCTAGTGACCATAATACATTGCTGGCCACGCACATCTAACTGTACATCAGGAATATTGGTGATGTAAAGTACAACCTATGTTTCCAATGTGCCATAGGATGCATGTGGCCAGTAATGTGTCTTGGTCAGCAGATCCGAATTCGTTACTTTATACCTTCAATTTGGTCTAAGAAACGAAACCAGGCCCGGACCATATACATGTCAAAGTAATTGACTAATTGTCCTGAGGCCTTGGTGCACCCTGGGCTATTCTAAGCCTCAACCCAAGCCCAACCAGGCTGCGAAGCCTCAAAGCCTAAGCCCAAGAGGTGTAAAATCTCAGGTTTGGCGCACCCAATTTGGTGGAGAGGGAGGGACCGGAGGTGTTAAGAGAGTTTGGGAGAAGCGGATGGGGGAGCACGTTATACATAAACGCACATCAATAAACCCATTTCTGCTGGTAAAGTAATTTAAAAGACACATGACCAACACTAAGGGTGTCAATGGACCGGTTTTGGATTGGATCCCATCCGGTCCAAAATCAATTTAGACGGATTGGACGGACCAACAATGACATGTTAGATTGCACCAATCCAGTCTAAAATATTTATTAGATTGGATTGGACCTGGTCCGTACGTAACAAATTTATATTTGGATTGGATTGGATTGGATTAAGCTAATATCTGGTCCATTGATATAAGAATATGTGTCAATGGACCAGATTTGGGTTGAAAACAATCTAAATCAAAATGAATTTGAACAGACTGGACAGTCCAGACATTAAATTGGACCGGTCCAAATTAGTCCAAAACATACATTGGATCGGATTGGACCAAATCCAGTCCAATTGCCAACCCTAAGTCCAACACGTTATGCCACGTTTAGAGCCATCAATATCAATGTGTTTGGTCGGATCTCGTTTGGGTCAGATCCTAATTTGTCATTATTTGTTCCATTTTATTTTAATATGCTTTGTTCATTAGTAGCTTGTGGTTTTCCTGCACAATTAGAGAACTTACCACATAATAAAGTGATCCATTCTAGGTCAGTGAAATATTGGAATGACATCAATTGAGGTTTTATTGAAAATGAAGTCATTCAAGGATGTAGAAATCACCATATACTCTAGAAATTGAGGTGGGAAATATTGTGTAGATGTCTAGTATTTTTTCCAAGGGTACAAAGCACAAACTTGCGTAGAAGAGGAATGTATTCTGCTAGACATTAATTGAAAATTCTTCCACCTTACACTCCGCTGCCTAATAAAGTTGTATGCATTTATATAATTGAAAATAATGATAGATGGGGAAAATTATTACAATTAAAGGGGGTCTGTAACATAGGTGGGGGTTTGGAACAATACATTCCGAAAACCAATGAAATTTTCTGAGGGGAGCTAACCATAAATTTCCATTATATTATGAAAACAACACCCTGATAAAAGAATACCAATTTTAACATTACCAAAAAAAGACTGGTAATAAAATCATGAAGAGACAACCAATCTCTAAGTTGTTGCAGCAATTTGTGTAATGGCCCTACCAACTTATGTCATGCCATTCATGCAAAAGCAAAATGATTTGTACCCAAGGTCTGAGACTGAATGTCTGGAAATTTTTCATATGATTTAGGCCGTTCCCACACACGTGTGCATGTGTGTGTGTGTGTGTGTGAGAGAGAGAGAGAGAGAGAGAGAGAGAGAGAGAAGAGGAGAGAGTTCCCTCTTTAAAATCAATTGCAAGAACTTTAGAAACTGCATTTCATTTAGTAACTGTAATAAAATATCTTCTAAGTGATAATCTAAAAGCCTGTTCAAACATTTCTAGTTTACATGTTTATATTCCCATTTCCAAATACAGTTTCAATAAATGCTTCATATATAACCAAATTTGCCAGCATCAAAAGCATTTCCACACTTAAAAGTCCAGCAGCAGATACAAGGCTGCCTTCATTGAAGTTCCTAGAGACCAATCAAATCAGTTTTCAAATCGACCACCAATTAAAGAGTCATGCAAAGATAAAAAAAGATAGGTCAGGCATCTCGCTGTCATCCCTAATCATTGCTTGCCAACAAATAAATATAAAGCAACCTTAATAAGAACTGCTTTCTCCATCCAAGAAAATTTCAAATGAAACTAATCTGAAACTTCGGGTGCCATCAGAAAGCAAGTTCCCCTTCAGCTAACCATACCGAAGTCCAACTTCCATAATTTGGCTGGATTAATCAGCAAATGGGGACATTAAAAGAAATCAAATAAGGAACCTACATCCCAAATGTTTTCCATCACAAACCCCAAAGAAATTTCCCTCTTGCCACCAAAATAGAAGCCAGAGAATTATAACAAGCCAACTACTTCAGCAATATTCTCCATATTTTGCTCATGTACACAACCAATGAGCAGATGGTGAGACCAGCTGAGACATAAAGCAAAACAATACCAAAGGAAACTAAAATGCCTGACCCTGATAGACTGTACAATTCACAAACAGAAAAGAGAAGAAAGATTAAAGAACTTCCAACATTATTCTGGAATAAATTTGATCTTTCCTTTTTCTAATTAGGATGTAAGAAAGAGCTATGGCTACTTGCAATAACTGAGATCACAAACCTGCTATCTCGTGTAGCCAAGAGGATAGTTAATGCAGTCATCTGTGTGGCCGTTTTCCACTTTCCCAAATTATTTACAGCAACAGCCTAATGACAATAACATTTGCCATCATAATGTAGTCAGTATACATGAAGCACTCTGATCTCTTTGAAGTTCAAAACAAGATCGGAAGCAAGTAGTGGAAGAGTATATGTGGGAAAAGGAACCTCAAGAACTCTATTATTCTGAGATGCAGCCCATTCTCTAACTGCTGACATTGTTATCTGCAGAAAAAAGGTTGTGAGTCATTTAAAATATCAATAAAATAATATCCATAGTAAAAGTATAAAAAAAAATATGAAAATGTCTCACAAACACAAGAATATAACATCAATTTCTATGGCTATTAGTGCTAAATATGCACTATATATGTTCCCTAGGTCCAGGGTATAAAATTTCCTGATTTTAAAGAATAACCTCTACAGTTCTAACTTAATGAGGGACAAAATTGTTTTTGTACTTTGCATTGTCTCTATTTTTCTTCTCTCTTCTCTTCTCCTTCTTTCTTTCTTATTTCAGACCTATAACTGAACCAGTGCTAATCTAACCATTAACAATCATCAACAAATGGCATAAACCACAAGACTTCCTCTTTAAATTCTATATTCATCAAACAAAGATTTCTACACACTCAAAATCTAATTTAGGTGGATCACAAAAATTAGCTAGTTCATAGGCTCTTAGTCTTGCTACGGAATGGTTTAAAGGTAAATTATATTGGGGGTCAACTCTTCTTGGAGTTTCTAATCAATTGAGAGGTTTTTCGAGTTTAGTGTCTAAATGAAATTTCTTCATTTCCTTTTTTTTTCTTATTGTCATCCATGGGTGCCTCATGCGTAGAATATTCATAATGACTACTTCTATTAAATGACAATTTTCAAAACCATTGTGCTTCTTCCTTCCCCCCCACTCCCACATGATCTAGAAAATAGCAGTGGGAAGCACAACTAGAAGAACAACATATATAAAAAGAATTAAGAAGGGATTATAGGAAAAGTTCATCTTGTACTATGCATCACCCAAAAATAAAATAAAAACAACTTCAATAGTTAGAGATGCATGAACATTGATTATTGCTTAGGGAATCACCTCTCTACCAATTATAACAATTGAAGGCACCGTCAATAGCCATGGCAGATCGCCAAACACAGCAACACCCAAAGGTCTGTTACACAATAAGACCAATGTCGCAGCAACCATAAGCTGCACTCAAGGAGCATAAAGCATAAGAATCAAAGAAATGTTATAAATAGTTGATTTTTTTTTTTGAGAAAAGATAACGTGTTGTATTACTATGAAAGAAAAGAGACCCGTGTACAACAAGGGACTGTACATTGGGAATTTATAAAATGCCAAAAGGAAGAAAAATCTTTTGTTATAAATGGTTGAAAGAAAAATCATTCTTCCTCTTTTTTTAACATTCAGATGCTATAGCCTCTAAGATTGATACAGCTCAAGAAAGAAAAAACTAACTGAAATTTATAGAAGAATAAGCAAACCTTATCAGCCACAGGATCCAAAAATGCACCAAATGCTGTACCCAGTCGCATCTGACACACAAAATAGCAATTTGTCCAACAGAATAGAATGTTATCAAATGGAAGACAGAATATATGTGTGTGTATGTGTAGTCCTTCATTATATGCCTTCATAAAAGAGATCAGAAAATTGCTTACCTTTCGAGCAATGTACCCATCAAGCCAGTCTGTAATTGCTGCAACAATGAAAATACTTGTTGTAGCTGTTGTCCCCCACCAACCATTCATGTAAAAAGCTAGCAAAAAGAGAAAAAAAAAGTTAGCCTCATCATATTGGAACTTAACACAATTGTATATAATAAATAGCCAACAGAAGAGACAGGTAGGGAAAAAATTGCATGAATCGACCCCTTTCTCGTCTCTCTGCATGCTTCTGATTTAGTAATGATCACAACAAGTTGAAACTAACACGTTCAGACTTATAACATTCAAGGCAAAACACATATGAGTTTATTAACTTCCAGCTCCTTTTTTCATTTTTTTTTCTTTCATCAATGTGAAGAATGAAGAACTAGTCAAGAGAAACAAATCAATTGGGTAATCAATTATGGATTAGGAAGAGGTTGAGCTTTCATATAGTATTATCATCAAGGCCAGTCAATAACAAATCGACAGTGATTTTCAACAAGCAAATACTGTGAAGGTTAATAATTTGCTATTACGTAGAGTTTACATGTAGGAATAGATTTTCAATAACGTAGCCATGTACTTTTAAATCAGTCAATTTATCAGCAAAGCCAGATAACTTTCTTTTTGGTAATTGCTGATAGAACTTAAATGTATGAAAAAAACTGTTTACTTTAATTGCGAATTCTAATATTGGGTTGGATCAAGGAGTTTGAACACAACCGCACAAGGATAGCTATAAGCTTGTTAAATAACTTCCGTAAGTTCTCTACCTCCAGATTAAGCCACAAGTACCAGGTCAAGCTTCTGGAGATTGGACTACCATGGGCTCCTGACTCAACCCCAAGATCATGATTGATTAGATTAACTATACTATTGCTCTTGTGAAAGTATTCAGAACTGGAAAGAACACACTTACCTAATATAAAAGAAGGTCATTACCTAACGTTGATCCCAGATATCTGGGGTTTTGGGAGGGGTGGACAGGATATAGACCTAACCTTTTGTACAAAATGGCTACTCTCAGGACCGAACACGCTTGTCAGCCTAAGATTTTTATCATAAGACACTTACATAATCCCATACATGATTAGAACACAATAACAAAAGGTTAATAAAGAACGCAATAACAACTGCAGGTAAATGCAATGGATATTATCATTAAATGGCCCTCCTTTTGCGGTCACCTGTATTTATGATTCAGATGTTCTTCACCTGGGTTTGGAGAAATCTGAAATGGTTCCCTCTCTTCGACAACCAGAGAGGTAATTGTAATTGAATTGTAAGACCAAAGCATGCAACGAAGTTGGCAAGGTCGAACTTTTTTACTGGCACCATGTTGAGATAAAAAACAAGCAAATCCATTTTTTCAATGCCAATGGTGAAACGATTTCCTTATTAGCATTCGATCGTTATGAATCCCACAATTAAACACCCCCCCCAGCCAAATTGAAAAACACGAAGATATTACCTCAATGTAAAAATACAAAACCTATTCCCGATCCCTAGATTTCAAAACAACTCTTGGAAAAGAAAACCAGAAACCAAAACCCATCCCAGTTTTTGAGATCTAAATAACAAATGAATATGAAAATTCATTGGAAAACATTGGCAATGTCAAGCACGGAATAAAACTAATAACGAAACAGATCTTAAAACAATAAATAAATAAAAAAAATCCATACTGCAAATTAGAAGTGGCACCGCTACAACGCGACCCAGCGTCAGGATCGTAGGCAAGGTAAGCCATCTCGAAGGCTGCAATTGTTGTGGTTGATGAATGTGGTGGAGGGGCTGGTTCTGCGACAAGGGTGGCGACCGGTCCATATCATCCCGGTCCACCTTATTCTGAGAGCACATGCTGGTGGCCACAGGACGACGTACTTTGGATTCAAAAGAAGCAGAAAAGAAGAAGGCTTTTTGACCGCGAGACCCCAATTTTCTAAACAAGCCTCTCCGAGGCGCAGCCCCGAATTGTGCGCACGATATCAACCTCCACCCAACCGATTTTCGCTCTCCGTTGTTACCAGGTAGATTCACCGAAGTCATCGTTCTAGCGGCCATCGTTTCGACAGCGACAGGGGCAGCTGCAGCCCTCCAAATCGATCCATAACTCGTCTCCCGCACCCATCTATCGACCGTGTAAGCCCTATTGCCTGAAATAGAAGGCACCATTGCCACTTTTACTCCCGCCATGGGGGTAACAAAAGGGAGGAAAAACAATACTTACTGGTGCTCAGCTCCGCGATTTTAGGGAATCGAATCCCGTAAACTACGCCATTACGGAATAGAAGACGTTGCAGAAATGGAGGACGTAGATTTTTTCTCTGTAGAGCATAGAATCGTGATACTGGAAGAGGGTTGATGGTGACGTGACGTCTGTCCTCCGCGAGTTAAAGCCGTTGGGATTGGATTGATTGACAGTTACGGTTTCTGCTCTTAATGGAATTGCATATTCCCGCCAATTCGTTAGGAGGACGCTATCAGAACCCTGCATCATCACAACCAACACCCCGATTCCTAGGAATGACTAGGATCAGCCTTACGCTCTACTGTGCGTCTCGCGTGAATGCTGGTTTTTAGAGATCATATTTGCGCCCCACGGCACATTCTAACCGTGTATTGGAAACATCTTCGCATGATAAGTATGGGAAATACTTCTGATGCACGCTAGGATGTGCATGTGAGGCGTTGAGTTGGGCGCTCGGTTAGTTATTCGCTAACGGATCAAACTCCACTCGAATCGGAAATGTCAATGTTTTGGATTTAATGTTTTGGATTTGGACCAACTCGACTCGAGACAAATTAAAAATTTAAAACTATACGCTTTTTCTGCTCATAACTCTCTTAACAAAACTCGTACATGACATGAGACCAAGGACCCTACTAGTATATTACAATGTTTTAAAAATCGATTCGGGCCATTGCTTTTAGGTCAACGATTCAATCTTTCCGTTTAAATGGACGATCCATTTTAAAATAAAAATAAAAATAATAATTAAAATAAAACAGTTAAAAATCATTTTTTGAGTCAAATGAGTTGAGGGTTCAGTTGTTCGAATTAATGGGTTGTTGATTTAATCAACGTTTTTTGACCATAAAATGGATTAATGAGTGAAATAAAACCAATTATCTGAACAGTTCTTGTTGGAGAATAATGGGGTTAGTGTAATTTTGGAGGAGAAGCTCTGAGTCGCGTTTGAAGACATTGTCTTTAGAACGTTATTTGCCCTCACTCAATTTTACTAAGTTTGTTGTTGGGTTACAAGCAAATTCGTTCCTAAGATACAACAAAGCCTTGGACGAGAATCTGCAACCAGTAAAGTTGAAGAGTCTCCAAATAAACCTTCAGTGAGACTGTAGCAGACAGGACTGGGAGAGAGAGAGAGAGTGAATTCCGAAATTGTGTGTTTTGGAGTCTGATTCATGCTTCTTAAATAATTTGTGAAGAGGTATGAAGAAAAGGTAGGTGCTGGTTTAGAGAAGGCACCTTGAACAGTCACAATTTCAAACATTGTGACTGTTTAAAAAGTAGTTAACAGTTGGTGACTGTTACCTTTGAATTGTGCCTCTTGATCACACCCGATTGAATCATGACCGTTAATCTCATCAACGGTCATCAACGCACCAAAACCAGAGTCGTCCATCGCGAGCCACGCGGGTGCGAGCAAAGTGCGCCTCTAAAGCGCCTCATTGCGTCGCACACACGCGCGCGTGTTGCGTGGTATCGAATCCCCATACTCTCCTCTCCTAATTCTAAGTAGTGTAAATCAGCTCTTATTGAAAAACTGAAAACAAAACTTATAAATTTCCAATGTGGGACAAGTTCAAAACTGGGTTTTGTAAGAAAAAAAAACTGATTTTTCAACCAAGTGTGCAGGTGCAATTTCTCATGTAATTGACCAATCAAACCCATTGAATTTAATCTCTTATGAGATTAAAATCCAACAATCCCCCACATTGATTGATCAATTACATAGTTCACTCTCAATCCAAACTACTATGACACAGTTATGCATACAAAATGTGTTTATCAACTTAAACCTCTTGTTAGTATAGTTATCTTAGAGCCTTGTCAAAATTATTGGTGGTAAGACTTTAAACCAATTACTCTCAAGACAGACCGAAGACACTTATACACACAAAAATGTCCAGTCTCTGCAAGAGTTTCAAATTTTGCTGCACTATTATGGCCATGTGCTTATTTCCTAATTTCATGAACAATCTCGAGAGCAAACCCAAACCCTCATGAGAAGCGGCACCACTTCTATGTTCACATAGGTGAAGTTCCACTATGTGCTCCGTTATTTGACAACATTGTTTATGTTGTGATGGGAAATTTCTCAATGTCAGTGCTAACAGTCACATTGCTGTAACTTGTTGTTACCCATTAAACTCAATACTTATGGTTTTTCAGTTCAGGTTGGGTTACCATTACAGGTGACTGAGTAAAGGGTTTTAATCCCATCTCTTTGGTTATCATTCTTACCAATTCTCTGGCTAAACCCTTGGTAAGAGAATCAACTAAGTTTTTACTTGACCTCACATAGGTTATAGTGATGACTCCGTCTTGAATCAGTTGCCTAACAAATTCATGTCACAGACTTATATGTCTGGACTTACCATTGTAGGTACCACTGTAGGCCCTTGACAGAGTTGCTTCACTATCACAGTAAATGGAAATTTGAGGCATAGGACTAGGCCAAAGTTTTATACCCAATAATAAATTCCTAATCCATTCAGCCTCTTTTCCACCAGCCGCTAAGGCTATGAATTTGGATTCCATGATCGAATGAGATATACAAGTTTGTCTCTTGGATGCCCAAGAGATCGCACCCCCACCAAGGACAAAAATCCATCCAGATGTGGACTTGTTATCTCCATTACCGGTAATCCAACTTGCATCAGTGTACCATTCTAATACAACTGGATAATCACAATAAAACAAGCCAAGTTCTAAGGTTCTCTTGAGATACCCAAGAACTCTCCCAATTGCCTTCCAATGCTCTACACCAGGATTATTTGTAAACCGACTGAGTTTAATTACGGCAAATGCAATATCAAGTCTGGTACAAAGCATAGTATACATTAAGCTCCCTACTGCACTAGCATACTCAAGTTGAGCAATTGCTCTATCAATATTTTCTACTAGCTTTATACTAGAATCATATGGTGTGCTATATTCTTTAAACCCTAAATGCTTAAATTTCTCAAATACTTTCTCAATATAATGTGATTGGCTTAATGCATAGCCACTACTATACATTTTAACTTTTATCCCCAATATGGTATCTATTTCTCCTAAATCTTCCATCTTGAAGACAGATGATAAGTAGTTTTTAGTTTCATTTATGGCAACCATATTTGTACCCACAATAAGCATATCATCAACATAAAGACACACAATTACTCCATAATTTCAGTGAATTTTGAGTAGATGCATATATCAACACTATTATGTTTAAAACCAAAAGCTATGATGCAATAATCAAATTTCTCATGCCACTATTTAGGTGCTTGTTTTAATCCATTTATCAGCACTATTATGTTTAGGTGCTTGTTTTAATCCATTTATCAGCACTATTATGTTCTAAAAGGCAGCATCTCTAGAGGTCATGGCCTCACTGTAGGTTTTTTTATCATTTTCAATGTTTAGGACAATAAGTATCTTATTTAAAATCTTCTCTCTATCAGCCTCAACCAAAAATATAATTGACTGAGTAGAGATAAAATCTAAACCTAAGTGTTTCTCTGTTCTTTGTCTTTGACTTCTTCTAAGTCCTATTGTAGTTGTTACAGTTGTGGCATTTCTTCTTTCAGTCTCATTATTATCAACAGGTATTGAGATATGAGTTTCTCTGTCATTTTCTGTAGGTTCAGAACACAGTTTATTTTCAAAGAATTCAACATATCTAGTTTTAATTATTATATTAGACTCTAAATCTAAAAGCATATAGGCCTTGCTATGTTCTGCATATCCAACAAACATACTTTTCTTAACTCTCAGTCCTAATTTGACTCTTTTAAGATCTGAAACTCTATAATATGCTAAACACCCCCACACTTTTAGATATGCTAAATTAGACTTTCTTCCTGTTCATAATTCATATGGACATTTGTTATTAACTCTATAAACAATTCTGTTATGTAAATGGCAAATTGTTAGGAGTGTTTCCCCCCACAGGTTTAAGGGTGCAATAGCTTTTAACAACATGCGGTTTATCATTTTTGTAAGTGTTCTATTTTTCCTTTCAATCAGACCATTCTGTTAAGGGGTATAGGGAGTAGAACATTGATGTATTATTCCAAATTCTTCATAGAAAGAATTAAACTCATTTTTAAAGTATTCAGCACCCCTATCACTTCTAAGGATTTTAATTTTATTTTCAAGTTGATTTTTAACTTCAGTTTTATACAGCTTAAACATGTCAAAGGCTTTATCTTTAGTTCTCATAAAGTAGACATAGGTGTACCTAGAAAAATCATCTATAAATGTTATAAAGTATCTCTTACCTTCTCTAGTTAATACACCATTGAGTTCACATATGTCATAATAGATTAGTTCTAGAAGTTGAGAATTTCTCTCAACACTGGGGAAATGTTTCTTAGCCATTTTAGATTTTACACATATTTCACATTTTTTAGTTGATTCATTACTGTAAGCAATTATACCAAGTTCGATCAAGTTCTTTATGGATTTAAAATTCAAGTGTGCTAATCTATCATGCCATAAAGAGAAAGAATCAACAATATAAGCATAAAATTTTCCTTCATTAATACTTAATTTGAACATACCATTACAACCATATCCCTTTTCCAACAAACATCACATTCTTGGATAGGATTAGTTTGTCGCATTCAAAGACAACTTTGAATTCCTTCTTACAAACAAGATTTACTGAGACCAAGTTCTTTCTAATGTCAGGAACATGGAGAACATTCAGGAGAGTCAATGTCTTTCCAGATGTGAAGTTCAACTCTGCGCTGCCTCTTCCAGTAACTTTGGCACATGTTTGGTTTCTCATCTGTACCTCCTGGCCATCAGTCACTTCTTTATATGTCTTGAACAAGGACTTGTCCTTGCAAACATGGACTATGGCGCCTGAATCAAACTACCATCCAAAAGATGATTCTGCCATGTTGACTTCAGTAATCATGGCCACGAGATTGTCTTATACCATGTTTCCAGACTTGGTTTCGCCTTTCCGATGTCGGCAGACTTGGGCATAATGCCCATTCTTTCCACAAACATAGCAAGATCATTTTTTATTGTTGCTCTTTTTGAAGTTCCCATCCTTTTCTTTACTTGTAATGCAGGGTTAGTCTTCTTCGATCCGTTTTCCACAAAATTTATCTTAGAGTTCAACATACCGGTCAGGGTCTTATCTCTACTGTCTCTAATTCGAGACTCTTCTTCAATACGAAGGTGTTGTTGAATTTACTCCAAGGTAAATTCTTCAGCATTGTGCAGAAGCTTCTTCCTGTAATCCTTCCAAGAGGGTGGAAGTTTGGCAATGATTGCTCCCACTTGGAAAGATTCAGGAATGATGATGTTAAGGGATCGAACTTTGTTAATTATCACATGTAGTTCATGAACTTGCTCCAGTATGGTTTTATGGTCATTCATGGTGAAGTCAAAGTATTCTGCAATAAGATACTTATTTGTACCTACTTCTTGCACTTTGTATTTGAATTCTAGGGCCTTTCATATTTCTTTTGGAGATGTAAGTTCCTTGTAGAAGTTGTAGAGCCGGTCTGATAAAGCATTCCGTATGTGTCATCGACATAGAAGTGAGTCATCTTCTCGTTTTGCTCTTTCCTTATTTAGTTTCTCTGAGTCTTTGTCAGTGGGTTCAGGAAGTGATTGCAGATTCGGGTTCAACAGATAGTATAGCTTCAGTGTGGTCAGAAAGAAGATCATCTTGTCTTGCCATCGACTGAAATTTGCTCCATCGAACTGGTCTAGTCGAACAAGATCTTGGTTCATCATCTTGGTCGAAGTCATGCTTACTTCCGCCTCCATTGCAGAATAGCGTTCTAAAATTGTTGGAGAATAATGTGGTCATTGTAACTTTGGAAGAGAAGCTCTAAGGTGCGTCTAAAGACACTGTCTTTAGAACATTATTTGCCCCCACTCAGTTTTACTAAGTTTGTTGTTGGGTTACAGGCAAATTCGTTCCCAAGATACAACAAAGCCTTGGGCGAGAATCTGCAACCAGCAAAGTTGAAGAGTCTCCAAAGAAACCTTCTGTGAGACTGTAGTAGACAGGACTGTGTGTGTGTGTGAGAGAGAGAGAAAGAAAGAGTGTGTGTGTGTGAATTTTGAAATTATGTGTTTTGGAGTCTGATTCATGCTCCTTAAATAATTTGTGAAGATGTATGAAGAAAAGGTAGGTGCTGGTTTAGAGAAGTCACAGTTGGTGACTATTGATTTTGAATTGTGCCTCTTGATCACACCCGATCGAATCGCGACTGTTGATCTCATCAACAGTGATCAACACACCAAAACCAAAGCCGTCCATCGCGAGCAAAGTGTGCCTCTAAAGCACTTCATTGCGCCACACACACACGCGCGCGTTGCGCGGTATCGAATCCCCATACTCTCCTCTCCTAATTCTAAAGAGTGTAAATCAGCTTCTATAGAAAAACTGAAAACAAAACTTATAATTTTCCAATGTAGGACAAATTCAAAACTGGGTTTTTGTAAGAGAAAAACTGATTTTTCAACCAAGTGTCCAGGTGCAATTTCTCATGTAATTGACCAATCAAACCCATTGGATTTAATCTCTTATGAGATTAAAATCCAACAGTTCTTAGGCCGAATAGTCTGATTATCTAAGCAAACAACGGTTCAAAAATACTGGTATATACTAATATTATACATTATATAGTTTTAAACCTGACTTTTTCCTTCCAATTTAATGGGTTGCAGTTCAACTGTTCGGGTCAGTGGGTCAACGTATAATGTCATTATCATAAATTTTTAAGATTTAAATTATAAAAAATAGGGAACCTATTGAGCAGGTCATTCTGTTCAACGGTTTAATCATGTGTGAATGGTTCATTAACTGAACCAACATTTTTTTCAATATAGTGATTGCAAGGGGTGATCATGGACTAGGATGGATTGGCACTTCATATACCCAAGCTTGGAATTTCTAGATTGGGCTGAAAATTGGTCACCCTTAATGACTATTAATTTAATTTATTAATGCACATCCAATTGCAATTTGAATTTGACTATGAATCTACCTTATATCCGATTCAGTCCATTTACAATCCTATCAACGAATGTTGAAAATCTATTCAAAATAAAATGTTTCTTGTTTCTTCTTTTAATAAATAAAATCTCATTGAAATCTTTTTGAGATCATATCATAATATATATATATATATATATTAAAATAAAGCGGTCAGGAATTTTCTTCTTTTTTTGAATTTTTTGTTTTTTTTATTCCATGTCATTTTTGAAACAACCAATGAGATTCACTTTACCAATAATCTAAATAGAACTTTATCCTAAAATTTATCATAAACCACTTCCCCCACTTTCTACAGAATTATCTCTAATTCCTTTTTATCTTCTAAATTATCTCTAATTCCTATTTATCTCCACAATTATCTCTATTTTAGTAGAGAGTTTATCTCCTAAATTATCTATCATTCCTATTTATCCTCTCCACTACTTTTTATCTATATCAATCTAAAGAAAGTTTGGATTAAAAAAATTAAGAATTATTTAAATATTCTAACAAAATTATATAGTAACTTTAAAATATTTATTAAAAATACAAAAAATAATTTTTTATTTTTACAAAATATATCACGAAATTATGTACTAATAATTTAAATTATTTTTTTTGGATTATCAATTTAAATGCTTTTCAAATATTTAATAATATGTAATACTTTAAATAAATGAAATTCAATTAACAAAAAAATTTAAATATTTTATAGATTAATTAAATATGTAAATAATTAAATATTTATCATAACTATATTTTAAATAGTTAAAATAACAAAATTATCTAATAAATAATTTTATATTTTTATAAAATATATCACAAAATTATGTACTAACAGTTTAAATTATGCTTTTCGGGATCATCAATTTAAATGTTTTTCAAATATTTAATAATATGTAATAGCTTTAAATACAAAATTTAATATTTTATAGATTATTTAAATATTTAAATAGCTAGACTTTAAATAGTTAAAATAACGAAATTATGTAATAAATTAAAAAAAAATTCTTTAAATCAGAAAAATAATTATAACATAATATTGAAAATAATAATAATTTAATATATTACAAAATTAATAATGAAATTATGCAATAATAGTATAAATTATGATTTTATGGATAATTAAATTCCATAAATAACTAATATTTTAAAATTTAAATACTTTACATATTATTTAAGTATTTAAATAACCAAATACTTTAAATAACAAAATATTTAACATAACTAGATTTTAAACAGTTAAAATAAATAAATTAAAGAAAACCCTGAAAAGTAAAAAAAAATAATTATAACATAATATTGAAATTAATAATAATTTAATATTTTTACATAATATTGTAAATAACTAATTTCACTTATATCAAGTAAGAATTCAAGAAAATTAATATTTATTGTATTTCGTTGATTATTTATTATTTTTGTGATAAATGTATTTTCAACAATTATGTATAAATTTATTTTGTTTTGTTATTTAATAGAAAACTTTCAATAAATATTGAAGATTAAACTACTATTAGTGAATTTTTAAATTTAATTTATTGTACTTATTGTATTTATTGTATTTTTGTAATAACTTATTGACTAATATTTATTAGAGATTAAACTATTGTTTGAGATTATACTATTTATTGACTAAGTTAATATATTTTTCGTACTTAATGTACTTTTTGTAATTATTGTATCATTTCATTATCAATATATTTTCAATAATTATGTATTTTTGCTATAAATTTTCAATAACTATTGGAGATTAAACTATTGTTATTTATCATAGATGAAACTATTAATTTAGTTGAAATTATGAGTGTTCATGAGTTGGTTTGGTTCAATCATAGGCTATTTGGCCAACCAAATTGACTTGGTCAGGTTGGGGTGTTAATCAGTTGAAATCGATTGACCTTTTGTGAAAACCGACCCACTCAAGTTGTATCGGTTTGGGTCAATTTTTTGGTTTGGTCATTAAGTTCAAAAGATTTAAACTTAAAATTAAATTAAATTTTAAAATTTATAGTGCAATTATTAAAAATAAATTTAAAAATAGATTTATGGTATAAAACATTTTAGACTAAAAATATGAGAAATTTACCACTTTTTCATATTAAAAATTATATTTAAAATATAAAATATTAATATATATCCATGGTAAGGTCATTCAATTTTGGTTGGTTTACAAATGGCCAAAGTGAAATTGATCCAAGTTGGTTGAATTGGGAAATTTTTTAACCAAAGCCAACCTAAAATACTAGAAAATTGATAAACTTGGGTCGAGTTGATCGGGTTGGTTGGTTTCATCAGTTTGATGAATAAACCTAACCGAAATTAATTATTATTATTACTTTTGTATTATAAAAATTATTAAAAGTAGTATATAAAATATAAATAATTATTAATTATTTAAAAGGTTGAAAATATAAAACAATTGTACACTCTTATATGATTCTATTAGGGTCATTTACTAGAACACATCTTATAGTTTTACATATTTACTTAAGCCTACCTTATAGTTTTCATTTTATTAAAACATCCCATATATTTTATAACTTATTTACTTAATCAACCTTTCATTAATGAACGTTTGTTTTGCCATTAGGCCTGTGATTTGTTATTCCAAAAATACCCTTAACACTTTTTTGTACAGAAAATAAAATTAACCAAATATAGTCAATAGAGTGATTGCCCATGTCTTATAAAGGGCAAAAATGGTATTTTAATTTTTATTTTCTTTTGATTAAATTTATTTAAATGAACATTAGGGTCAACACTGTCATCTAATGGAAGATTGATTAAATGCATTGCAAATTATAAGTGGTGTTGTAGTAAAATTTTAACTATAGGGTAAAATTTAGTAAATCCATGAAACTATAAGGGGTATTTTAGTAAATAACCATTTATATTATTTAGCTTTCACTTAATAAATCCCGTGAGTCCCCGCTAATATATTTTTTATATTGTGATTCTCAGAAAACGAATTTACAAACTTATGGATAATCCAGTTTTGAAAGACTCCGAATCTCCTGCCCATGTTGATTCTGTCCATGTCTACCCACAACACACTACTCCTATGTATTGTGAACATCTTCCCATTTATAATACTATGTAGGAGGATGAAATATTCTCCATATGTAGCTGTGATGATATGTGGGTAGACGTGAACAATGTTATTGTGGACAGGGGATTCATACTCGTTATGAAACCCATCCCTATGGATAACTCAATCCTAAATTGGTATGTTAGAATTCAAAATGATATTTAGTGGAGAGAGATAAAAGTTTCATCTTTGAAGACTGGAAAAATAGGAACCAAAAATTATTTAGAAATACTGAAATAGTTTCCTCCCACCCCTGGTTTTCTTCGAAAAAGTTAGATGGGAGTCCGTTGAATTTAAAACTTTCAATGAGAAAATAAAAAAGAATGATGAAAATATTAAAATAAGTATATGGGTAAAATGGGACCCTCCCGAAAGCATCCTACACCAAATTTTGATGCTTCTACAGAAATTGATGGGTCATGGGCCATTGGTTTTGTTGCAAGGGTCGTGTTCTTAGCTTAAGCAGCAAGTCGTTGAGGTCTTTGCTATATTGATGTCAGTGGCTGGGGCTTGAGCAGCTATTGAGGCCCATAATTTGGGCTTTTCTTTTGCTAGAAGCAACGCTGTGATTGAAGGGAATCCGGATCTCCTACTCACAACCACAATAATCCTACCCACACCTATCCATAGGACACTATAGCTGTACATTCGGAATATCTCTCCATCAATGTTAATATGCAAACATGAAAGATGCTTTTAATGTACAACTGTAGTGCCCCATGGGTAGGAGATCCAAGCTCGATTGAAGGAGATTTGAAACTTGTTGACTGTTTGAACGTGAATGGCAAGGGGTATTCAGCTTCCCAACCCCATTGGGAATGGAAATTGTCTTGGTAGAGATGGAGAGTGGATTCCTCGCCTCACTCTGACTCCGATTATATCTTCAAATAGGGGTATCAATGGTATTTAAAAGTTCGATTTCGAATTTGAGATTTCACATAATCAAATCGAATAAGATAATTCAAATATTTAATCGGTTGAATTCGGATATCTTATGCATACCAAATAACTAATCGGTTTCGAATTCAGTCGATTTGATAAATATTCAAACTTGATCGGTTATTTAATTCTTATATAATATATAAAATATTTAATTATTTATATAAATAAAATATCTATTAATTACCTAAAATAATTAATTAGTCAAGTCTTTCTAATTGAATCCAAATTTGAATATTGCTGATCCGATTCGAATTTGGTCCATTTACACCCCTATCTATAAATATATATCAAAATATATTTAAAATGTTAAGGTCACTTTTATCCCCCACGGGGATCGGGATTTTTTTCAAAGTCCATATTGAGTATGGGAACTACAATCCCCACCCATTGTCATTATTAATTAGTTCCACATTGGCATACTAATGTGGTATACTAATTTTGATCATGTTATGGGTTCTATCGGGTCTTTGAGTTCAAATGGATTTTTTTGGAAGGGCAAATTCTATCCTATTTTGTGCATTTAGCTCTGTTGGCGAATTTTTTGCTTTTTTATAAAATCTTGTATTATTTTCTATCATTAATATACTAGATATATCGGTACTCTTTCCAAACTATTTTGTATTATTTGCACTAAAGGGATATAAATATAAATACATAGAGTGCAAAACCTTGTATTTTATATGAATTTTTTGTAATCTTTGATCTTTTCAAACTAAGTCTTAAGCTGTATTTAATTACAATGCAAATAAATTTACACTGATACAAAACCAGGGCAATACAAATTCTGACCTATTTCTCTTTATATCTACATTTATTTTCATTTCTATTCCTATGCATTTATACTAGTCCAAATAAAATCGTAGTACAACCAAGTACGTAGTGTAAATAATACAAAGTTTTGCACAATACATATTTATATTTATATTCTTACCTGAGGTCGACATTGTATATACATACGTGAATCACACAATCCTTGGTGGCATATTTGTCCAAACATAAAACGACGAATAGACCTTTGTATTACCTAATATAATTAATAATTGTCTTTTAATCATGTTCATATTTCATAGTTCATAGTTCATACCACCTTCTTTTAAAGCACGAAGTCACGAACCGAACACGACCTTAGTATTCTCTATAAGATTTCACGTTCAAAGATTCAGATGTCTCTCCCAAGGTCTCATACTTACTTAGACTGCGACTGGGCGAGAGAAGAAGTAAGCTGTTTCTAATGAATAATGGGGTACGAAATCAAAAGGAAAAGACCTTGTACGCGAGGAAGCTCGAGCAAGCGAATCAGTAGAAGAATTCAGTTGCAGAAATCAAGGAACTCAAAAAATCTTTCTAACTGAAAACTCGCATTGCGCACCACATCGATCTGTCGAGCCACCGAAGATGATGGGGAAGGGCTTGAATCCTCTCATCACTTTCGAGCACGAGAGGTAACCAAACTTTAACTTTTCTCTATCTCCCTACCTCTACACGCGTCCTTGTATCCCTGAAATGATGAAGATCTCATTTATGTATCAAATTCTAGTTTTCTTTGTTTCTTTTCTTTCAATCGTCCAAGCCCCGTTTGATAGAAATAATTCACGTCGATTTACTGACGATGGGCGTAATGTGCTCTGTAATTCTCCCGATCAAGTCGATCGGTTTTCTGCTGTCGAACTTTCGATATTTGAGGCCATACAATGAAATCAATCTCAGATAGTTGCTTTGGTTTATTTGCTATTTCCTTGGGAAATTTTCTTCCACAATGGAGATAAATGTAGTTAATGCCAATTAATAAGGGGAGGTTTTGTTCTCTTCTCATTGATGCAGCTTCTGAATTCTATTTGGCTGGTTATGGATTTAGGATTTTGGGCTACTTAATGTGACTAGTTGGTCTCTATTTCAATATGAAGTGTGTAAGAAGGGTTAAGGTTTAGCTACTCAGTTTGGATGAAGCCAATGTCGAGCGCTATGGGTAATAGCATTGTAATTCTGTGTGGAATATGCTGTTGTCCTTATTGAATAGGCGCTCTTTGGACGCAGAGTCCAGGTAAATTAAGTGGACTATTGCTTTGTATTATGTAGAAGTTTTATTTTTTATCTCCTTGAATTACCAGAATTATATAGTATTTTGACAGCGTTCTTAACTCCATACCATTGTTAACTTTTGATTCTTCAACAACTTTATTTTGTAATATCTAGGCGGAAGACTACTAATGTAACAAAGGGATTATACGATTTTGAGAACTGAATTAGCTTTTATCTATAACAGGGACGCCTATGGATTCGCAATCAGGCCCCAGCTTTTGCAGAGGTACAGAGAGTACGCTAACATCTACAAGGTATTTGCTAATAAGATTCTCTCTTCTCCTTTATAGTCAAACAAATGGGAAAAAAATTGTAGGCCCGAGAGTATGCTAATATCTACAACCTATTTGCTATTTAAGATTCTCTCTTCTCCTTTATACTCAAGTAACTGAAAAAGAAAATAATTGAAGGTGCCTCCCCTATTTTTGGGCTTTTCTTTATTCATGCGTCCAGGAGGAGGAAGAGGAGAGGTCAGGCAGATGGAAGATCTTCTTGGAGAGGCAAGCGGAATCTGCCCAATTGACTCTAAGTGGCTTACCTGAAGAGAGACAGATTACAATATCACAAGCTGAAAGCACTACACTTGAAGCAAAGTTTGTTTCTGAGGAGGGTTCTGAACAGGATGGTTCAACTGTAAGTGAAACCTCTGTCGCCAAGGATTCAGCTGAATACGTTCCAGAAAAAGAGTTGTCTGTAGTAAAGGAAGAAAAAACCTGTAAAATCCAAATCTGGGTTCAGATTAGACCATCCCTTGGAACCATTGAACATATGATGAGTTTTCGTGTTAAGAAGAGGACGAATTTATTGAAGGTTGATAAAAGAAGTGAAAATGGGCATCTAGCTCCAATTGAAGAAGCAAGACCTCCCAAAGGATCTTCAGAAGAGCGCTCTGAGGATGAATGTCATGATCTGGAGAGATCGGATCCAATTCATGACAATTCTTTGTCTGACACTGTGAATTCTTGTGGCTCAGAAAATGCTGCTGGTGATGCAACCTCCACAGAACATTTATTTCATTGGAAAGAGGAGCTGGAGTGCCTTGTCCAAGGGGGAGTTCCGATGACTCTTAGGGGGGAGGTGCAGTTGTCATTTGTTAGTTTGTTTCTTCTTCAAATTATAAATTAGAGTGCAAATAAATAAGCTTAAAATTGTCAATTTTTTTTAATTGATTCTTGGAATTACAGTTATGGCAAGCTTTTGCGGGTGTTAGGACACGTCGCATAGAGAAATATTACCAAGGTCTACTGGATCCAGAAGCTAATGCTGCTAGTGACAATAATTTTGGTAGTTCAAATTCTAACAACACCAGTAAGGGGTCAAATAATGATCGGAGTTGTGCTGAGAAATGGAAGGGGCAGATTGAGAAGGTCATTAGAAGCATCAATTCTGAACTTCAAAGTTCGATATTGTCAATTTGTAGGTTTTGCCTTGGTTAACATGGTAGTGTCATCAACGTTACCATGAACATGATTTGCAAATTTGTTTGCAGGATTTGCCTCGAACATTTCCAGGTCACCCTGCTCTGGATGAAGATGGTAGAAATGCTCTGAGACGTTTACTCACAGCATATGCTCGGCACAACCCTGCTGTTGGGTACTGCCAGGTACCTATGTTTGAAAGAAGTGTCTATTGCTAATGATGGAAATTCTACCTGTCAGGAAAAAAAATCAAGGATGAATAAAAAAAGAGAAGAAGGGATGAACATATAATTATTATGCATGCCTTAGAATATGAATGAAGAGTAGATTACCCAGTTCTGTCTGGGGAATGGCTTATCTTATAATTCTTATGTATAACCTTGTAAAATCAAGGGACTACCAAACTACTTTTTTTATAGAGCTGGCAAGTTTGTTTTTTAATTGTCAATGCGCATATCTCAAGCTGGCTGATGCAATTGAGCATAGTTTGTGGTGTAACCGAATGAGCTTAAAACTAAGTTTCTTGTTGAACTTCTTGGCTCAAGATTTTATGGCTGTGTAGAAATTACCCTCAACTCATTGCCATCTAGAAAACATGTGATCACCGCTCATGCTGAGAATTTGTACTAGTAGATCTCCACCATGCATTAAGGTGCTCCCGTGTGCTATCATCAATCCTGATCATCCCATCTCTCCTCCTCCTTGAATCCACCCCTCTCTCTATCACAATCTGAGGACAGTATCTGCAGCCTGTAGACATGAGGATAAAGGAAGGTGGAAGAGAGAACTTGTAGGTAATGCTTCATAGCATCCAAATGATGTTAGAAAACTATTATTCCCCAAAACTTTTAAGTGATACTATTAATCGTTGTGGTTGAGACATCGTAGATTAGGTTTTCAGGTTAGTGGAATCAAGAATAGGGATGAGCATAAAATGACCAAGCGCTTTACTAATATTATTGTAACATTAATGCACTTGCAATGGTATACATGGATAACAATGAAAATGTTTCCATCAGGATCACCTCAGAAAAGCTTACTAATATTATTCAAACACCTTTTTCAAATGAACGGGTTAATTGACACAGTAAGGAGGTCACTGGATGATTGGACCCTTATGGAATTTATTCCAGGAAGCTGGAATTGTTGCCTTGCTTGTCATTTGGAAAAAAGTTTTTTTTAGGTCATCTCAGAGCAGGATAAGCAAGGTACTTTAAAATAAACCCCTTACTGAGATGACCTAATAAAAACTCATTTTACTGCTAAAAAATAGACCTTTTGTATGTGTCTGTATTTTCAGAATTCCTTTTCACTTAAAAAAGGTGGCATTTTGAAGTGTTCTGGCCCAGATTTTGACACTTCTAAAAGGTTTATTTTTTAGAATTACTTTCACTTCTGAAGTGACATAAAAGGTGTTCAATTAGCATGTTACTTATCAAAAAGAAAATTCACATTTCCAAGAAGACCTTTTAGAAGTGTTTGAATTTAGGTCAAAGCATGGTGAAACTTGTAAAGAGTGTCTTTTCCAAGTTTGCTAGAATTACTGGAATTGCAGGTGACCTTTACCATGACAGCGGGGAGATGGTAGCATCCCACTTCATGGACTTGCCTAACTAGCATATGAGCATATCAGACATGAGTTAGGTGAATGTTCATCTTCAAATATGATAGATAACTTTGAATGGTAGCTGGTGTTTGTGGAGATTCTCCAAAAGAACTTGCAAGCTTGAGTGCTTGACTACTTTACAAACTCAAATAAGTCTAAAGTTCATGTGAGTAATTTGAAATCTTCAGGGAGCACTTTGAATAGAAGCTGGTGGTTGGCAGACATTTTTCAAGTGAAACAACAACAGGACTGTGGCTTCAATGAATTTTAATGGCACATTAACAAGATTGTTGAAGAGTTTTTTCCCTCTTTTTTTGATATGGTTAGGAATGCAAATGATGTGGTTACATTCTTTTCAAAAGCAGTTTATGCAAAGAATCAAACTTTATTTTCTATATGCGTGCAATACATTTTCAATGTAACTTCGTTATTTTTTTTGAAGAGAACTATTGGTTTTCATGTTTCTAAGCAAACTTTCTCATTTTTCTCCTTTTTTTTTTCTCTCTTACTACCACTTCAGGAACGCCATATGCCTAGAGAACTTGAAGGGCAGGCTTCGTGTACAAAAACCAGTTTTGCCATGTGACTAGGTTTCCTATGAAAGATCTCTAGAAAAAAAATCCTTCAGTCCTCACCTCCAATCGAGATGGTGATTCACAAGGAACCTTTTCCGCAAGAGATATGGATAAGGTTGGATGGAACCTCTCTGAACAATCTTAGCCTTCTGGGATGGGAGGATCCATTGCAATAAGGGAGGGACAGATTATCTGGGCTGTAGTGATCCTATTGGTGAAGTTGAATCTACTGAGGCAGGGGTAATAGCTTTCTTGTTGGCTTTAAAGTTCCTACATCATGAAGATTGTCTTCTATCTTCACTCAGCAAATGCCACAAGATGGGAATGGGTTTTGAGACGTCCATGGAGACTTCCTGATTATCTGAGTGAGGTTAGAAATCTTGTAGGTTTTTGCACAACTGTATTGAGATGGATTCTAGGGATCTAAACGCACTATAGATGGCTTAGCAAGGTTGGAGTTGATAGGGAATGGATGTACAGTGGATCCTAATTTCCATATCTAGATGCGTAGTACATATTTGGATGACACATTTATTGGTATCTGTTTATAATATGTATTGTCTTTTCTTAGTATAATCATTTTGCTCCTCCACCCAAAACTGGCTCTACAAAGTAAGGCAAGGGCAAAAGGCCAAAAGAGAAAAGGAAAAACATAATGCCTTCTGACTATGGAAAAATGGACAAACAATCTAAAAGATGTACCTATAGAAAAAATATCCACTCTAAAAGATGTAGGACCCATATCAATCTCTGAAATTCAATTTCCTAATTCAAATGAAAGACTCATTATAAAAACTTTTAAGTTACAAGTTAGACATGATTTAATTATTTAAATTTAATAAGGAATTCAAATTAGATATAATTACCAGATAAACAGTGAATCTCAAACAAAATGATATTATTACCATAAAAAAAAAAACAAAATGATATATAAGTGTAGTTGCCCCATACTTAGTACAGGGTCATTCTCTAGTACTGATAAAAAAGAGACAACCACTTTTACAAAGAGAATTTTCTTCTGAATCACTTAGTACAATGATCCTGTACTTGTTAAGGTATTACTGGAAACATTTATTTATTAGATTGAGATTCTATATTTTACTTTTAAGATGTTCTATTTTAATCTAGGTGACCTAAAGCTCTTTTTCATTCTATGTGCATGTATACCTATATTGTGACTTTTGGTATTTGTGCAAAAAAAGAAAAAAAGAAAAAAGGACTGTATATTTGTTGTCAAAGGAAAAAAATCTAGTTGACTAGAAGATTTTTTTTTTTTCTGTGAATCATTATATATTTTTTATTTTGTAGAAAGCATATATATTGAGGCCCTTGCTTGTATCTTAGTTTGATCTGTTTGTTTCAATATTCCATTATCTTTTGCTTCTAGAACTATTATTAGTTTTCCAGTTTCTATATTGTCTTTTGCAGTTTTTAATTTGAATTTGATTAATTGGTTATGCCTTCTCTTGGGTTCTGTGTACACGCAGGCTATGAATTTCTTTGCTGGATTGCTATTATTGATTATGCCCGAGGAAAATGCTTTTTGGTAGGTTCAATCCCCTGCACTCCTCTTCCCTAATTTTTTGACTTCAGTAGGTTGTTTTTTGAATTGCTTTTTGGGAGAGCTGTTATGGCTTACGAGGCTTCTCAACACAACATCTCCACTATGATGTAAAGTTAACATTCTCTTTTCAACTAACGTGGTTAATTCTGTATTCATTGAATTATTTTATTGAAGAATGATTATATATCACTCTGATATTCTCTCTCTATTAACATCTTGTTAGTATTCTGATCCTAGTTTCTAATTTTTTACTTTCAGGACTTTGGTGGGTATTATTGATGATTATTTTGATGGCTATTTTTCAGAGGAAATGATAGAACCTCAGGTATTCTTTTTTTGTTTCTTTTTCAATTCTAGCCGATAATGAAATGCTTTGTCTTCTATTGGATATGGCTTCTAAAAGTTAAGGAATCTGTGAAAGATAAGATGACAGAGATACTGTTTTTTGAACTGATCACGAAAGGTCTACTGTTTATTCAGGTAGACCAACTTGTTTTAGAGGAAATAGTTCGCGAGAGATTTCCGAAATTGGGTTTGTATTTTACTATGTTTTTTTCATTGTTTCTATTAAGTATGTTGAGGAATTCCTTATTTTATTTATTCTGCTGGTGCAGTCAATCATCTTGATTACCTTGGAGTGCAGGTTGCATGGGTTACTGGACCCTGGTTCCTTTCCATTTTCATGAACATGCTCCCCTGGGAAAGTGGTCGGTTTCTATTTTTTATGGGATTGGAATTCCACTTGAAAGTAGCTGTAATTTTTCTGATATTCATCCATTTAACTTGTAACATTTTGATTTAACAATGATGATATCTGAGACATATACCTTCTAATGGATTTTTTCTGCCTTCAGTTCTTCGAGTTTGGGATGTGCTTCTGTTTGAAGGAAGTCGTGTTATGCTATTCCGAACAGCACTTGCTTTAATGGATTTATATGGTACTGGGTAAATTACATCTTGGGTTTATGATTGGTATAATATGTTTTAATGGCAATTTAGAGGATCATTTCTTCATCTTGTATATTTGTGAAATATTAAATTGAATTGATTTCTTGCAGGCCCAGAATTGGTTAGAACAAAGGATGCTGGAGATGCTGTTACCTTGATGCAGTCCCTTGCTGGCTCTACATTTGACAGTAGTCAACTTGTCTTCACTGCTTGCATGGGCTATCAAGTTGTAAATGAAGCTAGATTGCAAGAATTGAGAGAAAAACACCGACCAGCAGTAATAGCTGCCATTGAGGAGCGGTCCAAAGGGCTTGGTGTTTGGAAGGATTCCCGAGGTCTTGCATCCAAGCTATACAGTTTCAAACACGAACCTGGACCCTTGAATTCAGAGACAAATGTAAAAGAAGGTTTAGGTGATCTACGAACCAATGGAGATGTATTTCTAGTGGAGTCTGGATCTTCCAATCTAGATGGAGTTCTTGGCAGTTTAACTGTGGATTCAGATGCTGACTCCCTTCAGGAACAGGTGATTCCATGCTGCTTCTTCTTGAATGTGAGATAAGCTTCCTTTTGCAATGTGCCTGCTGTCTTCTAAAGTCCTCCAAATGGAGCCTTTGTTGACCAGTATCCCTATGTTTCAGGAAATTCAGGTAAAAAGGGAAAAGACAAATGGTATGTAGGCCAAAATGTATGGTTTTGTTTTTTAAAACAAAAAATCACAGACAAATCATCAAAACAATATTGTTTCTGCTGATGTGGCAGTTATTTTTATTTTGAAAAGCAAAAATACACATTTGCCAACACCCCCTAAATGTATACCCTATCTTCCAAATGATAAAATATCTCTGATTTCCAAGAAATTAAGAAAACAAAGAGAATGTATCAGAGAAGGACTTCTAATCAATTGGAGCTTTCTTTGTTGAGCTCAAGGGTGTGCCCTATTTGTAGGGTTGAAACTTGGGCAGGGTTAACCTAAACACAACATGAACAAAAAGAAGTGAATAAACATAAAATTGGGTCCAACTCAACCCAATTAGCCTTTATTGGCTAATCCCAAGTCTAAGAAGTGAGAACATTTTCTGTCTAAACAAAAATAAGTTATTACTTCGGGCCAACCCAAGCCGAACTCGATCTGATGTCACTGGGTTGGTTTAGGGTTATGGTTGGAGGTTCAACAACTTGGGTTGGGCTAGGGTTGACTTCAACCTGACCTTAGCTGGCCTTGCACAACTACCTATTTGATCAGGCTTTACAAATTTTTAATGAATTGCAAAAGAATAAGTGTAATAAAAGAAAAATAAAAGTGGAGAAGGAGGAGTGGACTATCTTGCTGTGGTTTTTGAATGCCAAACAGGTGATCTACGTTTCTTATATTTAGGACTTCCGGTAGGATCCAGAACTAACGAAGCAGGGATTTGGAGGCCAGTGATTGAACGAGTAGAGAAAAGGCTGGAGAGATGGAAAGCCAGATACCTATCTCTGGGGGGCGGAATTACACTGGTGGGAAGTGTTCTGTCAAGTCTGCCGACTTATCATCTATCTCTTATGAAGGTTCCAGCAAAGGTGGCGGAAAAAAATTGAAAAGATTCAGAGGGACTTTATGTGGGAAGGAGTTGATGGTGCAAGGAAGTTTCATTTGGTGAAATGGATAAGGTGTGTAGGCCAAAAAAGCATGGCGGCTTGGGTATTAGAAGAGTTAAAACTTTCAATAAGGCCTTTCTGGGAAAGTGGTTGTGGAGGATTGGGTTGGAAAAGGAGAGGGAGTCCCTTTGGAGAAGGGTTGTAGTAGGAAAATATGGGCTGGTGAGGTTTGGGTGGGAGTCAAGGGAGGTCTCCAATTCTTATGAAGTGAGTGTTTGGAAGGAGATCATGTTGTTCAATCAAGAGTTTAAAGATGTAGTCAGATTTGTATGGTGTCCCAAATTCAGAAGACCCTTGCTAGACCAGGAAATAGAAGAATGCGTTCAGTTGTTGAACTTGCTTCAGAAAGTGGAGGTATCCACTTCCTCGAGGGATGGTTTGTGGTGGAAAGAGTGCAAGAATGGGGTTTTCTCAGTGAAATCTTTCTACATAGCTATGTTAAAGGACCAGCAGGGATCAGATTATAAGGGCGGGATCTGGGGGAACCCCATTCCACCTAGAGTGGAAGCTTTTGCTTGGCTGGTTGCCATGGACAGCATCTTAACATCTGATCATCTGAAGAGTAGAGGGTTTCATATGGTAAACTCTTGTGTCATGTGTAGTGCAGATGAAGAATCTGTTCTGCACTTGTTTTCTACCTGCAAGACTGCAAGAATAATTTGGAGTTATTACACTTCTTTATTTGGGAAAAGTGCGATTCAGCCAAGATCTGCAGCAGAAATTTTCTCCACCTGGTCAAGAATTGGGGGAGGTAGGAAAGCAGGGATAGTTTGGAGCTGCATCCCATTTGCTGTGTGCTGGACACTATGGAACGAAAAGAACAAAAGGATTTCTGAAGACAAACTCAAGAACACAGAAGTTCTGGTGGCTCTAGTTGGGAAGTTAATTGCAGATTGGGTTTGGGTGTTACCAGATTTTGATCAAGTAAACAGATCAGATTTGGGGGAAAATTTCTGGTGTTTGCTTGAGATTCAATGATGTATCTGTACCAGTCGTAGTGTTGGACTGTACCTAGTTCAGTTTTGCTCCGTTTTGTTAGTTAGGTGAAATCTTGTCACCTACTACATGTAACTGATCTTTTTATTTTAATAAAATTTCTATTTTACTCTTCAAAAATAAAAAGGAAAAGAAAAATAATAGGTATGCAAGAGGTTTATGGGTAACTATAGAGATCTCTCAACCAATTTTGAAAGGTGCTTCAGTGTTTAATTTTTTATAGGTTTCTAAATAAGCTGATAAATATAGGTGGTAGAAGTGAAAAATTACTAATTGAATTAATCTAAGTAATTACTTAGATTGAAGGGCAAGAACTTTGTTGAGTGATCAATTTTGGTGTCTTGGCTCAGTTATCTATGACTAAGAAGAGATGAGTATATAAAATTAGCTATGCTTTAAGGAACTAAATGTTGAGTTTTTTTTTTGCAAGTTGGACTTTGATGAGTCGTCGTCGTCGTCATCATCATCATCATCATCATCCATGCCTTATCTCAACTATATGGGGTCAGCTACATGAATCCTGTTTTGCCAATCCATTCTATTTAAAGCCATATCCACTGTTAAATTATTAGTGCTTAAATCATTTCTTACTACTTCTATCCAGTCCATTTTGGCCTACCCCCAACTCTTCTAGTCCCTTCTACTTGTAACGGATCACTTCTTCTAACTGGAGCTGTTGGTGGTATTCTATGCACATGACAAACCATCTTAGTCTTGATGTACTTTCTTTTTGCTTACTATTATAAATCAATACAATACTTTACCTTCCTAAATAAAAGAAAACAAATTTTGAGTTAGATTGGGCATGCTTAATGAATCTAGAATCACCACAAAAGGCCACATGTTTGCAAAAACCTCAGTATGTAAAAATGAGCAAAATAGATGAACTCACCACCATAACTTTGAGATAAGAACAAGGACCTTCCATGAAATAGAACTAGGTGCACATAACCACAAAACACTAGCAAAAAACCCTCAGCCTCTTTCAACACTCAAGTAAACCACAGTATCACCAAACTAATACTGCATCTACATCCTTTCCCCCAATGTCTTCAACCTGCAGCATCTTAGCGCATTCATTTCCTACCTATACCCATGCTATGCGTACCTCTAATCGTCTCTCCTATTCCTCTCAAGATTTATTTAGAAATGAAACTTGCCCATCTTTCAGTCTCCAGAGAATTTTTCTCTTCCAACTGCTTAAAGATAGAATGAGAAAACATAATTGGACCAAGAATAAGACACAAAACTTTGATGTTTGTTTGTTTGCTCTTTTTTTTTTTTCATTATATAATTTGTACGAGTTGGTGAGATTCAGCAATTTCTACAGTTTTATAAGGAAATGACTCATGTGCAGGTGGTAAGGTTAAAGGTTGAACTGTGCAGATTGCTGGAGGAGAAAAGATCTGCTGTCCTCAGGTTGATACTTTTGTTAACGTTTCCAGATTTGGTATCTTCTCAAGGTTGGCTGAACATTTCTAATATAATTCATTTCACTGGAAAAAATCATGATAGGACTGAAATAAAAACTTGAGTTTTTCCTGATATCAGTACACTAGGAAATGTTGCAATGAGCTGTACTTTAGTAGTTAGAGTTTACTTTGCAGCAGTGTTGCGTTGCTTAGGAAATGCCTAGCTTTGCTAGCAAAGGTTCTGGGACCCTAGCACCTACCCTTGGATACAAACTAGCATAAAATATTAATCTTAGTTTCAAGACAACCTTTGTAATCTAAATGCTAAAGAGCCCGTAGAAGGTAAAAGAAGTAACAAGTCCTCGCCCTCAAAATAAATAAACAAGTAAATGATTAGGATAGGAACTTCTATCTGGCCAACTAAGCATTGCCCAATTGTAGAGGTAACTTAGGAACTCATATACCTTAAGAACCTTTGGTTACACATTTCTTCAGTCTATGCATTTGAGTGCTGAAAACAGAACTATGAAGTTCCTTTTGTAAACCTGAAAACCATTTGCTAGCAATTGAGCTCTTTTGTTTTCATCTTCATCATTTGCAAAAACCCTGGACAACTAAGGTTGGAGTCTGCTTGCCAATTGCAATTCATATTTTGCTTGCTATTGAAACTAATTACAACTTTACACTTACAATGTTTCTTTGTCATTTTTCATAATGTGATGAATTTGGAAGCGGAACTAGAAATCAACCATCATTCTTTGCGTCTGAATTGTTTTTGGTAACTTATATGCGTTCTTGCACCAGTGGCTATTGCAAGTGCACTAAAAATTTTCAGTTTATCTTTGACATTATGTTAGGTTCTGTCTCAAATACATTTCTTAAACCAGCATATAGCATTGAAGTTCCTTGTTATTTCTGTTCTTTGTCAGAACTGAAGAGCTGGAAACAGCATTCATGGAGATAGTCAAGAAGGATACCCGTCGGCAATTGAGTTTAAGGGTATATCTGAAGCATATTTTACAAGATTGTTTCTGTGATGTTATGTGTCTGTTATGTCAGTTTCTTTGTTAAATTTAAAAGAAACACATGTTAAGAACTGAAGAGACAATTGTTTAATCTAGTTGTCTGATTCATTCCACTTAACTCTCTTTTGCATCCATATTATCTTGACTTGCTGCATTGCTTGTTTATCACTTTTCCAAGTCTTTTTGCATATGGTTTAATCTTCTTCCCAATGAATGCCATAATTTATGACCCTTCCTGATATACAAAGGAACCTTCTCCCAAGCTTTGCATAAGTCTGGCATTCTTCTTTTTTCTTTGTTGACAGATGAAAAACTTCTTAGTACTAATATTTCGCTTGTACATTACATTATTCTGTATTGATAATTCATTGCTTAATGGGAAAAAAAACACTTACGTTGACTGGTTCAAAGTTCAAATATCTAAGTATGAAAAGTGATTGAGCAAGTTATTAAGTAGATTTAGCTGGTATCTATAATAAGAAAAAGAAATAAATCAGGGAGGTGAAATGCATGTAAAAAAGACAAATCTAATTGATGTTGATGGTGGAAAGTAATCTAAGCATTAATAGAAGTAAACCTTAAATCATACTATGTATAATCAGTCATGGAATAATCAAGAGAGGAAGGAAGAAGGAATGAAATAGAAGATGTTGAATCAGGTTAGTGGCGGCACCCACTTCACCCTAATATGTTAACAATAATAACAATAACTACAGAGCAGTCCCTTGAAAGAAGAGAAAATACAGAAAACCCCCTAGCGCCATAAACATATAAAAATCACCCCTGAAAACACTATGATCAGCTTTTCCCAGTAAAAAATATATAGGTTCAGAAATTTCAAATTATTAGAAACCAGAAAAAAATAAATGTTTCTATATAGATACCTACTAGGGAGATCATCTCACTCAAATGTTCAGCTCCAGGATGTGGTTGTTTGGGTTTTGGTGAGTTTGATCTGTGGAAACTAAGTAATAATGATGATGAGAACCCAAGAAAAATATTGCATCTTCCAGCACCCAAGGGTCTTACTTTTATATGCTAACAAAGAGAACAAGGGCCTTCTCCTCCATCCCTTATCCATCCAATCACAACCTGTGAGTCACTCTCTACTTCTATTCTTATAATTGAGGGCATGCTAGCCATAGTCCTTAATCAAAATACCTTAAAAGCACCTTCTACCAAGATCTAGGGCTTTTTCTCAGATATGGGTAGTGGCTGTACCACTGCTGATGTCATCTGGATGGCCATGAACAAGTGATTGAACAGCCCCTTTAGTATGTTCTCATACAAACTAGAACAAGAAGGGAATGATGGAAATTGCATGTAAAGAAGAATAGGGTGCATAAAAACTGAGGATGCATTTGGTTATCCAGAAAATGAAAGGAATTAAAAAAAAATCTTGCTTCATGAATACTGCTTGGTTGGCAAGAGAATAAAAAGGACTAAAAAATGAATATGGGTAGTTATACCCAGCCCACAAGTTTCGTAACTGTTTTATGTTGTAAAGTTAAAAAAAAAACTGAGGTCCACCATCTTTCTTGGATTTTTAAGAGTTTTGAATTGGAAGGTTTAATTGTCATAACTCCGAAAATTTGATGGAATCAAGGAAGCTTGGATGGGGCGACAAAAATTCAGGGATTTAAGTTCAACCAAAGACATCTGGCTCAGAATTAGTTTCCTGGATCCCTTCTTTTCTCTTTTCTGGGAAGCTAAATAAAATATATTACTTACAAATTATTCCAAAGAAAGAGGAATTGTTCTACAATCCACAGATTACGCTTAAAGAACTCACTGGAAAGAGTACGGCATCTACGGCATCTATAAGATACACTTCAAGCATGAATGGATAATATAGATAAACTAATTGCGGATCTGTATTCTATAATATCCAAGGGAAAAGATTTTACTACCAGCCTTTATGTAAGGATGTGTGCACTTTTCTCCTTGATTTGTTTTTGGGTCCACAAGGATTTGATGGGATGAACCTCTTGCCTCTTTTGAGAATGAGCTTTTTGTGTGCACTGGAGATCGTTAACAATACTGTACAGGGTATTTTTTTCTTGTGAATTGTTCATAATGTGTAATCAGTTAATCACTTGTATTACTCATAAAATCTTAAGATTTTCTTTTGATGTACAGGTGGAACAGCTGGAGCAAGAGGTAGCAGAGCTAAAGCAGGCTCTAAAAGATAAGAGCAAAAAAGAGAAAGCTGTGTATGAGGTTTTAGTTCTACTTTATATTATATCTATGATCTATTTGGTTAAGTTGGTTTGTAGTTACAGGAAACACATACAAATGAATCCTCAGAACTCCAACCATTGTTCATGCCTGATGCTTCTTATTTTATTTTAGTTTTTATGTCTGCTTCTTGTTTCTTGGATCAATTGAGAGAACATGCTGAACTTTCCCCTTTGTCATTTCTTTTGAAATTTCCCGACTCCTTCCTGGTGATGAAGTTGGGAAGCTCTCATGGTGATGAAGTTGCTTTGAAATGTCTGCCTTATTTTTCTTTTGAAAATTCAGTTGTCTGTGTTTAGATGTTTCCACAGATGGCTACTTTCTGACATTAATTTCCCCAAGGTTCAAAGCATTGAAAACACAGAATATCAGAAAAACAACTTTAAGTGACTTATCACAGTATGCTTTGGATATTCATGGATACAATAGAAAAATTAAGATACACATGGATATGCTAGGAAACTTAAGTAAATCCTAAAAATAGATTAATAACAATAAATATGAGTTTTATATGACTATAAATAAGTTATTTACTGATAAAATACATACTTCAATGGTTTATATGAAGTCTGAGTTATTGGGAGTTTGGGACACAATTGGTAATTGTTGAAAAATGATGGAAGAACTAAAATATGTATTTATATGCCTCAATTCTCAAGAAATCAACAGAATTTGTGTTAATATTTGTAAATATACAAGTTTTAATGCTTACAAACTTCCACTAAGAAGAAAAAATTTAAAGCTAAGATTCAACATGCATGCATTTATGACAAGCAATTAGAGTATGGTGTAGTGGTGGACTATGGTCTTTTAAACCCATAACCGAGTTTCAAATCTTCTTACTTGTAGTTTTTGTACTGTTGAGATTGTTTAGGTGCAAGAGTATTCTTGTCTTTTTTTTTTCTTTTGTATTTGGGCGCCCATATGAGGGCTTACTTGTAATTTGTCTCAATAATATAAAATCTCAAGTATGAGAGAGTGAACAATAACTCTCTTCTTCTTCTACTTTTCTTTCTCAATAAAACCCTACATATTACAACTTGGTATCAGAACAACTAGAAGGTCATGGAAGAGTCTTTCTCTGCTGTTTTCTGCTCAAAGGGTGAGCTGCTGACATCAGACTGCCACAGGATGACATCAGCAGTCCGTATAGGTGGCGGCTACAATCTCTAAAAATTGTATGGTTTGATTTGCCCTGATTTCAGATGAAGTTTGGTATATGTCTCATTGTGGTGGTTTGATGCTTCTATGATTTGTTGTGGATTTTTCAAGTAGAGAATTGCAGAAATTCTAGATCTGATTTAGAGGTTTGCTTCTCTTGTTTGATGGTTTTTTATTCTGCAAGACCTGGTTCTTCTAAGCCATTTTATATTTTGGGAATGACGATAAGTGGTCCCATGTTTTTCTGAACCTTAAAAAATTTTCGGAAGATTTTCTTCTCCCTCTATTTTACCGCCAGCCTGCTTTTTGGCTCCTTTTCTAGCCTTTAACCAAGTTTAATCCTTTCTTTTGGGTTTGTTTGTATTTTGGTTGGGTGTTGGGGTGCTCCTTGGTTGCTGAGATAGTTGTTTGTGAGGTATGAAATCACCAAAAGATGTACAAATGGGTTCTAGTGTGTTTCCTGGAAGTGTTGTTGTTTCTAGTGGTATGATAACCACTGTAAAACTTGATGGAACCAACTTTTTTGAGTGGTCCCAATTGGCTAAACTTATTATCATAGGGAGAGGTAAGTTGGGATTCATTACAGGCAAGGAAGCGAAGCCAAAAATTGAAGACCCTAAGTTTGCAAAGTGGGAATAGGATAACTCACTGGTAATGTCTTGGCTAGTCTATTCAAAGCAACAGCACATTTGCTCATAATTACATGTTCCTTTCAATTGCTAAAGATATTTGCCTATTTGGGATGGGGTTATCACCACTTACTAAGAGGTTAACAATACTGATAGAGTATATTAGCTTAGGAGAGAAGCTTGTAGTATGTGTTAGGGGGAGAGGATAGTGGTAATGTATTTCTCCTCTCTACAATCTCTTTGGGAAGAAATGGACCATTTAAAAACTTTTGAGTGGAAGGATCGTATAGATGTTGAGTAGTACAGGAAGTACATTAAGGAGAATAGCCAATAGGGTCTTTGACTTTTTGGTTGTCTTGAAGCCAGAGTTTGATTTCATTAGGCAACATATTCTGAGTGCAGGTATTGTCTCTCTGGCTACTACTTACTCAGTTACTCTCTTGTGCAAGGGGACAAAAGTAGAAGGGCATCCATGATGCAAAACTCTATGATTGAGCACTCTGCCTTTATGTCCTCTAAACCTAGGCCAAGTGGCAATAAACATACTACTACTAAGAAGTTTGATGATGTCATCTATGAATATTGCAAGAAGCTGAGGCATACTAAGGAAAGATGTTGGAAACTCATTCCTCACTTGAAACCAGGCAAGTTTAAAACTGGAAGGAAAGGCAATGCTCATTTGGTCACGGTTGGTAACGAGGGTCAATCTTCTGATGTGACCATTCCCTCTCATGACTCCTCTAACATGATGGATAAACTTCAAAGTCTTCTATTGCAATTGGAAAAGAGTGGGGCATCCTCATTATTTGGTTTTGGTAACCCATCCAGTGCATATGCTAACACAAGTACTACACTTGTTTGTTCCACCTCTAGCCCGTAGATTATTGACTTTGGGGCTAGTGCCCATATGATTGATATGCCTTCGAGCTTTACTTCATATAAGTTAACCCTTGGGAAGGGCAAGCTTACTAATGCAGATGGATCTTAGATCCCATCTTGGGTCAAGGAGAAGTCAAACTTACTCATAACCTTTCCCTTGGACTTGTTCTTCATATTCCTCAAATACATAAAATTTATTATATGTTAGTTAACCCTTGGGAAAGGCAAGCTTACTTCATATGAGTTAACCCTTGGGAAGGGCAAGCTTACTGATGCAGATGGATCTTAGACCCCATTTTGGGTCAAGGAGAAGTCAAACTTACTCATAACCTTTCCCTTGGATTTGTTCTTCATATTCCTCAAATGCATAAAATTTATTATATGTTAGTTCTCTTACCGTGTCCCATAATTGTTATGTAACCATTTTTTCTACCCATTTTGTTTTTCAAGATCTAAGCATGGGGAAGATGATTGGAAGTGGACATGAAATCGATGGAGTCTACCTTTTTGTTGATGCTTTAGAATATGGATTTTTGAGCTAAGATGAGTCTTGTTCTAGCGAGAAATTGAGTCTTTTGCAATTGTGGCATTTTCATCTTGGTCATATATCCTACAAGTCTGTAAAACTTTTGTTTCCAAATTTGTCCAGTTTAGTGTCCAACTTGAATCCTCAATGTGAAGTTTGTCATTTATCCAAACAATGTAGATCACATATTTTGTGAGTCATAGAAGTAATGTTGCTTTCCATTTGATTCATATTATGTTTGGAGCCCATATACCATCCCGTGCATGTGTGGGTATAGATACTTCATTCTCTTTATTGATGACTACACTCGATATACATGGCTCTACTTGATGAAACAGTGTGGTGAAGTTCCTGTGATTGAGAAAAGAATTAAGATAATAAGATTTGGTAATGCAAATGAGTACTTTGAAAACCACATTTGTGTGTTTCTTGAAGAACGGGGCACTATTCACTATAGCTCATGTAGTCATACTCCACAACAAAATGGTGTTCCTGAGAGGAAGAATAGACATGTGGTTGAAGTTGCTCATGGGTTACTATTTTAAACTCACATTTCTACTCATTTCTAGGGAGATGTTGTTGAGATTGCCATTTATCTTATTAACTGACTACCATTAAGGGTGATAAATCTTCAGTCCCCTCACTAGCTTCTACATCCTAATGAACCCACCCTCAATTTACCTCTCAAGGTCTTCGGATGTGTCTGTTTTGCTCATGACATGAGTCCTTCGAGACATAAGTTTGATTCTAAGTCTATTAAATATGTCTTCCTTGGTTATTGTCTTGTTCAGAAAGGTTATATATGTTTTGATCCTTAGTCTGCTCAGAGGTATGTTTCAATGGATGTTACCTTCCTTGGCTACTCTCCTGTTCAAGGGGAGATTACTAGTGAAGATCGGACTCCATCCTGCCTTCTTGTTTCTATATTTGTCTACTAGTTCTTTTTCTTCCTCTCATCTTTGTAATGAGGGCATTCCTTCCACTCCTCCACCTCCTGTGTATTGACCTGGGTCTTGGCAGTGATTCTTCATTAGGCATAGTAAGAAGGTGGCTTCTAAAGTTGAATGCCCACCACAATCAAATCCCTTGGACTCAGGTAATCTTGAACCTCCTAGTACTTCTATTGTTGGCCCTTCGGAAGGGAAAGAGAACATGTATCAAGTATTCCATTACTAATTATGTGTCGTATGATGCTCTCTCACCCTCCTATTATGCCTATATTTCCACCATCTCCCTTGTCTCTATTCCTCGCAGTGTTACAAAAGCAGTGCGATTTCCTCACTAGAAGGAAGCTATGAACCAAGAGATGGAGGCCTGGATAAAAAACCAAACTTGGGAGATTGTGCCACGTTCCAGGGATAAGGATCTGGTTGGGTGTAAACTATTAAGCACAAAGTTGATGGTTCAATTGAAAGGTATAAAGCTCACCCTGTGGTCAAAGGATATACCCAAACCTATGGCATTGACTATCTAGAAACCTTTGCTCCTGTTGTTAAGATGAATTCTATTCATGTGATTATGTCACTTGCTACCCATTTTTCTTGGCCTTTATATTAGATGGATGTGAAGAATGTATTTCTTAGTGGGGATCTACAAGAAGTGTATATGGACTTACCTCCTGGAGTAAGCTTCCCTAATAGTGAAGGGAAAATTTGTCGTCTAAAGAAAGCTTTGTATGGTTTCAAGCAATCCCCTAGAGCTTTGGTTTGAAAAATTTAGAAATGTTGTTTTGAAGGTTGGATTCTCTCAGTCTCCAGCTGATCACACCTTGTTCATAAGGAAGTTCGATGGCTAATTGACTATATTGATAGTATATGTTGATGACATTGCTGCGACTGGGGATGACATCTTTGGTATCTCTAAGTTAAAGTCCTTTCTTGCTTCAGAATTTGAGATTAAGGATTTTGGTGATCTGAAGTACTTTCTTCGAATTGAAGTTGCAAGATCCAAGAAAGGAATCTACATCTCTCAAAGAAAGTATGTTCTTGATTTTCTCCATGAAATTGAAAAATTAGGACTCAAGTCTACAAAAACTCCAATTGATCTCAATCACAAGTTGAGTACTACTGAAGGAGATGTTCTTCTAGACAAAGGGATCTTTCAGAGAGTGATTGGCCACCTTCTTTATCTCTATTTGACTAGACCTGGTACATCATATGTAGTCGGGGTGGTCAGCGAATATATGCATGAGCCTAAAACCTCTCACATGAAGGATGTTAATAGAATCCTAGCCTATTTGAAGGGATGTCTTGGTAAAGGGATGTTGTACTCCAACCATGGGCATCTAAAGGTTGAGGCCTACATAGATCCTAACTGGGCAAGCTCTATTGATGATAGAAGTTCTACATCCGGTTACTGTGCCTTAGTTGGAGGTAATGTTGTTTCATGGTGAAGCAAGAAACAATCAACCGTTGCTTGATCTAGTGTTGAGGTAGAATATAGGGCAATGGTCCATGGAGTGTCTGAATTACTCTGGTTGAAGACCTTACTGACTGAGATAGGCATCCAAGCTGATACTCCAATGAGACTATTGCAACAATCACATAGCCATAAACAATGCCCACACTCCTGTGCAACATAACCGTACAAAACAGATCGAAGTGGATAGACATTTTATCAGAGAGAGGATAGCAAGTGGAGAGATTTGCCTACCCTTTGTAAGGTTAGAAGTCAAACTAGCTGGTTGTCTCACTAAAGGCCTTCATCACCCAAAGTTTTCCAAGAACCTAGACAAACTGGGCATGATTGACATATATGCTCAGCTTGAGAGGGAGTGTTGAGATTGTTTAGGTGCAAGGGTATTCATGTCTTTTTCTCTTTTGTATTTGGGCACCCATATGAGGGCTTACTTGTAATTTCTTTCAATTATATAAAATCTCAAGTTTGCAAGAGTGAACAATAACTCTCTCTTCTCCATTCAAAATTTCCTGTCTCTCTTCTCTTTTCTTTTTTTTCTTCTCTTCTCTTCTTGTTTTCTTTCTCAATAAAACCCTAGATATTACCAGTGTTTTAAAAGTGCAAGGCATAGAGGTCAGTTGCGCCTGAGGCGCAAGGCACAAGGTGAAGCGTGCGCCTTTTTGAAGCAAGATGCAAAGCATATTCAAATGAGAATTTAAAAATAAAATCAAACATATAAAACATTTTCAAGCATGTAAAACCTCTAATCTCTTTTTTCACTCAATTGCATTACTTAAAGTAGCTAATGTAATGTAAAACATATTATATTCCTGATTCTACGAGCTGCGTTTGTGCCACGCCCCTCGAGGCAAGCCTAAACAAGTCCATGTTAGGTGTTAAATTCTTAGTTCTCACACAAAAAAAAATAATGAATTTATAATTTTAATTGCTTTTTAAGAAAATATTTTCTAATAATGAATGAATAAACAACATTAGCAAAAGGCACATGCCTGGGCTGAGGCGCAAGGTGCACCAGGCGCATGCCCTAGTGCGCTTGTTGAAAGGGCTACACCTAGGACCTAGGCAAGGCACATACCCTAAAATGCCCTCACCTGTGCGCTAGGTGCGCCTTTTAAATCACTGGATATTACAACTTATACCAAAATTTATAGGTTATAATAATCACTAATTAACAACATTTAATGATGTGTCAAAACATTCAAAAAGTCAAGTGGACAAATTCAAATTTCAATATTACCTTAATAATGTTAATTTGAATTTGAAAAGTTGCCTTAAATATAGGAGTTAATGAGAGTGAAAGAGTAATTATGGGGGTTATCTTAAAAAAAATGTTATGTCTTGGCTGATACACTTATAGTATTGGTTCATATTAGCCGATATGGACACAATACAAACTGATATAATGAGAATATGGTAGATACTGTTGATACAGATGGAAAAGGCTTGAGTTTCAGTCATTCCACCCATGCCACATACCCATGGATTCAAATACTGGTACATGTTGATATTTTAAACCTAGAAATTACCCTCCTGTTTTCCTGTCTTGCACTATAATTAACTTGTATAATGTTCTTAGGTCTTACTTCATGTTTATTCATGGATTGAATCCAATATTTCCATAGGTTCTAATGCGGGTGGAACAACAAAAAAGGGTAACAGAGGATGCCCGTAGACTTGCTGAACAAGATATGGCTGCTCAGAGATATGCTGCTAATGTGCTTCAGGTTCTTTCTTATCTCCAATGTACTGTGGATCATAGATGTGCTAATTTGTTTCCTATGTGAAGTACTTTGCTTGGAGAATTTCCTAACTTTGATAGAAAGTGGACGGATTTTTTCTGTTCATTTTGAGGGTGGTTTAGGTTTTGCTATAGCATCCAGCTCCATCTATGCCCATCTCGAAACAATGGTTGAGGTTCCTAGATAGTTCTTTTCTTTATCTCATTAAGCATGAGCGTAAACCACCAAAGGCATCTCTCAAAACCATTGTCCTATTCAATGGCATTAGTGGAATATTCCTTGATATGAGCAACAATAGACTCCTGGAAAATGGCTCCTGCAAGATCATACAATATTTATTACACCCTTCACCATCACAGAATATCACCTTCCAAATCTAATATATGCCCAGATCAGGCCCGGGTCTTGGCACTCAAAAATACTCTTACTACCCTGTAAAAAACCAGCCTATTCTGGCCAATGATCATCTCTACCCAAAGGGCTGCCTTCAAACCTTAGTGGTCTACCCCCAGAAAGCAATGCTTTCAACTTGTGGTTAAACCAGATAGTTGGGCCAGTTAACTTGTTTCCTTCTTAGATTTTTTAGTCCATTTCACCCCCGAACCACTTGAAAAAAATGTTGACTCGGCCAACAACATGGTGACATGGAGGATTGAACCACTGAACTGTTTGACCAGCTGGTGGGTCATTGGCTAAACATTAGTTATCTTTTTGTATTTTATCCATTGCTGTCATTAATAACAATAGTTGTCACTTAAAACACATTATTGTTTAATTTGATGAATATACAGTACCTAATTTTTTTTGCACATTTTCTGAAAGTTTCTGTATTTTTTTCTATTATTTATCTATTTATCTATTTTATTATTTAATTTATGAAATTTTGGGTTGACCCATTGGACCTCGATAGTTGAAACACTGACCCACCACTTGGACAGAAGAACTATTCTCTTTCTGGATCAGTTTTTTAAACACCACCACAAAGTGTTTGGTCAAATCTCATCACAGCTGATACCATAGTACCGAGGTCAAAGAAGAAACCACAAATAGAACATTTAGAACTGTAGAGATAGCTGATAGACTATTAGTGTGTGTGGGATTCCAGCCCCAAACTTTATTTTTTACTGTTTATTTATTAACTTTTCGGCTATGATAGTTGGGCCGGTTGGGTCTTGTTTGTTTTTCTTTTATTTTTAAGTGAGGGTATTAGAGTAATTACAGTCCTTGCAAAATCGCAAATATAAATAAGATTCAGTGGGTGGCTAGTAATTAATTCTGCCGCACCCCTTCTTCTCTTCTCTTCTCTCTCTTCTTCTATTCGCGACCTTTCTTTCTCCTCTTTTCTACTGAATTTGTATCAGAAAACAACTATTTTCTGATTTAATTTTATTCGAGTTGGTATCAGAGCCAAAACTAGGACAGGTTAGGGCTCTCATGTGAGCCTAATCCAGTCGGCAGCATGAGAACTTACTAAGACTGGAAGTTTTGCATCATCGCCTGATTCTTGGAGGATAACTAGAGTCTTGAGTTGTGCCCAAGGGATTGCATGACCTTTGGAGAGTGTTCGGTGACCAGGAAGGATCAGAGAAATCAGTAAGTTAAAGTTTAGGGTTTAAACTGGAGATTGAAGGTGGCGATCAACCTTTTTTTTTTTTTTGAGAAAGAACTCATCTTTATTAAGACCGACCTTTAAAAAGAACAGTTTAAACCTCTCTAGAAGCAGCGGTTAACAGATTTCTGTCAAAAACCCTAAAGAAACAAGCAAGGGAGACAGATCTCTGTTTTCCCTGTTATTTTCTCTATGGTTTTTTGAAACCCCATGGTCAGTTCTTGCTCCCAGAATTGTTCTGTGATTGGTTGATTCTTGGACAACTATAGTAATCTGAAAATGGTTTCTAGGTGATTATTCTCGACTGAGGAGTGTTTTTGGTGCTGATTCTGAATGAAAAGTCCTCACTGTGAGTGATTTCTGAGTGGCTGTTTTTCAATCAGCCGAGTTCTTTTTGCACAAAAGGAAGTTCCTTTTGCATAAAAGGAGTTTAAGCCTTTTTTGTTTGAAGTAGTGACTGTTAACATCTCATATAAAATGGAGAAGGCTGGAAGTGAACTAAAGATTCAAGGGGAAGGTCTTTTGGGGACTGGAAGCATGACCAAAAGTTCTTTTCAGATAACTACTGTTAGGTTCGATGGAACAGATTACTTGGAGTGGGCCCAATCAGCCATGATGGCTATTGGAGGTAGAGGCAAATTAGGCTATGTGACTGGGGATATAAAGAAACTAGCCAAGGAAGACACATCACATGTCAAATGGGTTCAAGAGAACTATTTGGTGATGACATGGCCGTGTAATTCAATGCAGCCTCACACTAGCCAGAATTATTTATGGGCAAAAACAGCAAGGAAATTTGGGATTATATGAAAGAGACCTACTCCCAACCCCTTAATGTTGCTAGGATGAACTGAGTGTAAAGTGAATAATCTCAAGCAAGGGGAGAAGCCAATCTCCGTTTACTTTGCTGCTTTGAAATCTTTGTGGCATGAAATTGACCATTTGGAAACAATTGAGTGGGAGAGTCAAAGAGATGCAACTACTTATAGCAAGCTGATTGAAACAAACAGAGTTTTTGAGTTCCTAGCCAGTTTGAATTCAGAATTTGACATTGTAAGACAGCAACTACTTACCAGGGAGAGTGTGACATTGTCTCAGGCCTATTCACTAGTGCACAGTGAAGAGAGTAGGAGAAAGGTGATATTACAGTTTCAGCCCATGGAATCAGCCCTAGCAGCAACAAAACTAAAATTTTGGAGAGATAAGGAAAAGGAAATGAAGCTGGAAATAAAGAAGGAAGATAAAAGGGAGATATTTTGTTATCATTGTAAGAAGCCGAAACATACTAGGGGCACTTGTTGGAAGTTGCACCCTCATCTTGTTCTAGTTAGACTTAGAAATAAGAGGGGAAATGCTAATGTGGCAGTCACCACTGGTAGTGCATCATCTTCCAATACAAGAACCACATCTCTAGATGCCTTAGCTGCTGTCTGTGCCACCTTGACACAATTAGAGAATGAAGCTGGTATTTCTAGATCATCATCTCAGCCTTCAATTGCTACTTCTGCTAATCTTACTTCAGCCTTTGCTTCCTCAGGTACAAGATCTACAACATATCATACTTCAGCCCTAGGTAACATTGGACCCTTCTGGGTAATAGATTCAAGTGCTTTTGACCATATGACCAGTTTATCCACCTTGTTTACCACCTATTGTTTATCCTCTGGCAGAAACAAAGTATCTATTGTTGATGGCTCTCTTGTACCTATTTCTGGTAAGGGAGACATCAGACTATCTGATGCCATCTCCCTATCCTCATTTTTGCATGTCCCTAAGCTTAATACCAACTTGCTTTTAGATCAAAACTGTTCAATAACATTTTTTCTTAATCGTTGTGTTTTTTAGGATCTGGAAACGAGGAAGGTGATTGGGATTGGCTGTGAGAGGAATGAAGTTTACCTGCTTGAGCATCCACAGGGGATGGAGAATCAAGTTGGGAGATTGTTTGTTTCTCAGTCTTTGGGTCAGATTATGCTTTGGCATAACATATTAGGTCATTTGTCTTTTGGGTCTTTGAAGAGTCTGTTTCCAAATTTGTTTGAGTCAGTCCAAGTGTCTAGTTTGAGGTGTGAAAGTTGTGAACTTTCTCACTTGAAGAGATACCTAGGGAGAGGCATACTTTTTAGGAATAGTGGTCACATGAAGATAGAGGTATATACAAATGTTGATTGGGTTGGATCCATTGATGACAAAAGATCTACCTTTGGGTATTGTGCATTTGTAGGGGGGAACCTTGTTTCCTGGAAAAGCAAGAAAAAAAATGTTGTGGCTCTCTCTAGTGCTGAAGCTGAATACAAGTCCATGGCCAATGGTGTTGCAGAAGTATTATGGTTGAAATCTTTGCTTGATGAATTGGGAATTGACTATGAGAAACCTCTGATGCTGTATTTGATAATCAAGCAACAATTAACATTGCCCACAACTCAATATAGCATGACAAGACTAAACATATCAAAGTGGACAAGCATTTTATCCGAGAGCGAGTTGGATCTCAAGAAGTGCGTCTTCCCTATATTGCCTCTGACATGCAACTAGCTGATCTCTTTACTAAAGCAGTCACAAAAATCATGCTGGAGACAGATTTACGCAAGTTGGGAATGACGAATATCTACTCCCAACTTGAGGGGGAGTGTAGAGATAGCTGATAGACTATTAGTGTGTGTGGGGTTCCATCCCCACTATTTTTTACAGTTTATTTATTTACTTTTCAGTTATGGTAGTTGGGCCGCTTGGGCCTTGTTTGTTTTTCTTTTATTTTTAAGTAAGGGTATTAGAGTAACTATTGTCCTTGTAAAATCACAAATATAAATAAGATTCAGTGGGCGGGCAGTAATTAATTCTGCCACACCCCTTCTTCTCTTCTTCTCTCCTCCTCCTTTTTCTGATATAAATTCAGTAGAAAAGAGGAGAAAGAAAGGTCATGAATAGAAGAAGAGAAGAAGGGGTGCGGCAGAATTAATTACTAGCCACCCACTGAGTCTTATTTATATTTGTGATTTTACAAGGACTGTAGTTACTCTAATACCCTTACTTAAAAATAAAAGAAAAACAAATAAGGCCCAACCGGCCCAACTACCATAACTGAAAAGTAAATAGATAAACAGTAAAAAATAAAGTATGGGGATGGAACCCCACACAAAAAATAATCTATCAGCTATCTCTACAAGAACTCTTTCAATGTCAGGAGGGGCAGAATATTGAAACACCCAATTTTCTTGTTTCAAGGAATTCCAACAAGGCACACATGAAACCTAAATGAGGTTTTGTATGCTTTTTGTCTTTTATGCCTAGGGGGTTCTTAGCTTATGTGCTAGCGTTTTCCTTCCATCATTTTTTCTTTGACTGAAAATCCATTTCCCTCTATAGAAGATAGATTAATATTTTTTTTCATTTTTCACACATCTAAGAGAATAGCTTCTTCTTCCAATTTATTATAAATATGTATACCTTGCCATTACCAAATAAAGGTTCCTGCCATCTGGGGTCTTGGAAGGGGGTAGAGTGGATATGGCCTATTCTTTCACATTTCTTTTGCACAAAGTGGTTGCTCTCAGACTCAGACCTGTAATTCTCATGTTGGCCTGTGCATGGTTTTTCCGTTGCACCAAGCAATGGCTCCTAGTTATACGTGTACGTATCTGTGATGCTTTATTCTTTTTCTCTAAGTTCATAGGTAGTGCCTTCTTATGGCTCAATTGGTTCTTTGTACCTCTCCTTCCTCTTGCTTTACCAATTTGAGATATTAGGACCTTGCGTTTTTTCTCTATTTAATTTTTTATGCTCTCTCTCTCTCTCTCTCTCTCTCTCTCTCACTCTCATCAGACCACATACAAGCAGGATAAATATATTTTTTTAGTAAAAGGAAAAATTTTATTAAAGAAAAAAGGAAAACTGAAAACAACCACATCCAGTGATAAGATAGCACCACCACCAAATACAAACAAGCAGAATCCTACTAAACAAAAAGAAAGAAACAGGGCAGACCAAAAACAGCAAGAGGCCCTTCTTTTCAACAACTCGGAGATCGCCCTCAAAGAAATCACCTGAGCAAACAAGCTCAGACCTCATCATCAAAATAATTTTCCTGCCCTCCTTCCTCATTCCAAATTTCTCCCCCTTCCTCAACTCTGGACTTCTTAAGAATCTCATCCTTCCTCTTCTTGTACTCCTCAAAAGCTCTTCTAGCAAAAGCCTCACCTCCCAAGAAGAATAAACCCAGTGGCTTGCCAACCTCCACCTCCCTACCAACAAGCACCTTTAAATCTACTCTTCCTTGTTGCAGCAACTCCTCCCTTTCTATCATCATCTCCCCCTCCACCTTCTTATCTTCCTTCCTGTTTTCCTCCAAATCTCCACTTTGATTTGAACCCCCCACCCCCCAAAGATTAGTCAATGGAAGATTCAAACTCCTGTCAAAAGCTTGCATGTCCTGACATTCTTTAGTTGGACATCAAGTCTTGGACCTTTGGATTTAATCCCTCTTCTTTTGCACAACTTTTTAAATTTGTTGGTTGGACCTGCCTCGACAACACCATCTTTTGAATGCGAAAAAACTTTAGTAACATGCACAATATTGGTTTCGTTTGAAGCTCTTGATTTTTTCAAGTCAACCACTGAAGCACCAGACTCGGATTTATCAAAATCCTTCCTCCTACGCCCCAAATCTACACCCAGCTTTCCAATTACCACTTCAGCAACCAGAGACTTATCACTATTTTCATCCAATGAAGCCTTCTCCAGAGTATGCTTGACACAAACAGAATCCACAGAACAAACCTTAATTACTGTCTACAACCCATCAGCCCCTTCCTCATCTTCTTCTTCCTTACCCTTCTTATCTTTCTCCTCCACTTCCATGACTAAGACCACCCCATTTCCAAGACTATCACAACTCCCTTCTCTGCCCCTTGAAAGCAACCAACGCTCTAAACCCACCGGCTTCAACCCTACTCTCCCAAACTGGCACACCAGGAGAAGAAACAAAACAAGGATGGGGATCTAACTCCTAAGGAAACTTCAACTCCCTCCACCTGTGGCTCACCATTGTAAAGCCCAATGGAACTTACCACTGACTGGTCGAAATCAGGAGATCGAACATGAGAAACTCAGCAAGATCCTTAGCAACCTTTGAGATATCATTCCTTTGACTCAAGCTCACGTACTTCAAGACCACCCAAATCTATTCTCATTCTCTCTTTCAAGTGTTACATGCGTCTTTTCCCCTCCTTGAGACTCTTTTTTTTCCTTAAACCCAAAAGAGACTTAACCCCAATATCTTTTTTCTTAGAACCATTTAGCTGCTTGAAACCACACCTAGAAACTAAAAATTTCTCTTTAATAAGTTGGTATGCATTCGACCTTTTAACTCCTTAGAAAACTGGGAAAATCTTTTCACCTTCCTGTCTCAAATGACCCCCTTTAGCCTCTTCGACTTCTCCCCTCTTCTCAAAGTTCCCATCCACATGTCTGTCATTAAATAAAATAACCTCACTGTAGAGAACACTGATGTGGACCCCACTGCTGTGGTCCCCACTGTGTTAGCATGGCAGCATAGCATATCTTTTGTTAGTTATGTCAGTGCTAGTTGGTAGTTATTGGTAGTTATTTCAGTTTGTTGTTACAGGTTGTTATTTCGGCTTTATTATTAGTTTATTTTCCATGTAAGCAATAAGGGCAATTCAACCCTTTTACAATTAGTCAACATATATAAATATTAAGAGTGGGTCGGCAGATCGATTGATCAACCCTCTCTCTTTTCTAAATCCCTTCATGTGCTTCTTTTTTTCTCCCTCTCTTCTTCTTTTCTTTTGAAATTTCTCCTTTTTTCTTTTGAATTCAAGACTGAATGTAGTCTTGATCGACTACTTGGTATTAGAGCAAAGATTAGGGCTTCTCATGTGAGTCTGATCCATCCAACCACATGAGAGTTTCCTAGGGCTGGAAGATTAAGAGGATCCTTTTTCGGCTGATTCTTGGAGGTTATCAAAGACTGTAGCAGCTGCCCAAAGAGTGGATTGTGTTCTTGATAGTCAGGAAGAATCAAAGGAAGATAAAGAGTCCAAGATCAGTTTCTTTATCAAGACTGAAGGTGGCGATTAGAATTTCTGTTCAAAACCTAAAACTGGTTGCAGAGGAGGAGGTCTTATGTTAGTCTAATTAGATTGGCTACATGAGAATTTCCTAGGTTTAGAAGTTTTTCAACAAAGAAAGAGGGTCGGCTGATTCTTGGAGGCTACTGGTAGTGTGCGGCTACTACTAAGAAGATTGTAGAAGGCTGGGAGAGTTCCAATAGTCAGGAAGAATTAGAAAAGGCTTCGGATCCCCAATATTAGGGTTCTGCGTTAGATAGAAGGTGGTGGCCAGAGATTTTCTTTCATAAAGTAAGCTTTTTTTTTTTTTTTTTTGCTTGAGAATAATCTTGAAAGAATCATCTTGTCTATTCTGAAAGGTGCGGCTGGAAAATCTTTTTTTCCTTCTAGGGTTTTGAGAGAAAACTATAAAATTCAGAACTGTTGTTGGTTTCAGATCAGATTTTGAACTGGTTTCATACAGAATTCTGTTTTCTTTATTCTTTGGACGACCTAGGCCGGCTGTTATCAGTTGTTTAGGTGTTGTTTTCTATTATAGTAGTTTCAAAAGTTTTTTATTGTTAATTCTTGACCAAGAATGGAGTTCAAGAATCAGGGGGAAGGTGTTTTTAGGACTAGCAATTCTGGTAGCATGTCTGAGAATGCCTTTCAGATTACAACTGTGAAGTTTGATGGATCCAACTACTTAGAATGGGCTCAATCTGCCATGATGGCCATTGGGGGTAGAGGAAAACTCAACTACTTGTTGGGAGATGTGAAAGAACCAACTAAGGAGGATCAAACGTATACCAAATGGGTTCAGGAGAACTATTTGGTTATGACATGGTTGTGCATCTTTATGCAGCCACATATCAGCTGGAACTATTTGTGGGCAAAAATAGCCAAGGAAATCTGGGATGCCATGAAAGAGACTTACTCCCAACCCCTTAATGTTGCTAGGGCCTATGAATTGAAGTGTAAGGTTAATAACCTTAAGCAAGGAGAGAAACCAATCTCGGTTTACTTCTCTACTTTGAAATCTTTGTGGCATGAAATTGACCACCTAGAAACACTTGAGTGGGAAAGTCAGAAGGATGCACAGACTCATAGAAAGCAAGTTGAAACTAATAGGGTTTTTGAATTCCTAGCTAGTCTGAATCCTGACTATGATATTGCGAGACAACAAATACTAACAAGGGATAGTGTGACCTTATCTCAAGCCTACTCCTTGGTGCATAGTGAAGAGACTAGGAGAAAGGTTATGATGCAGCATCAGCCCTTCCCATCATCCTTGGCAGCAGTTAAACCTAAGTTTAGGGGTGATACGGAGAGGGATATAAAGAAGGAAGATAAGCGGGATCTAGTGTGTGAACATTGCAAGAAACCTAAGCATACTAAAGACACATGTTGGAAGCTCCACCCTCATCTAGTTCCAATAAAACTGAGGAACAAAAGGGGTAATGCTCATATAGTTGTTAATACCGATTCTGCATCCTCATCGTGCACAAAAAGCACACCTCTAGACACCTTAGCTGCTGTCCTGGCTGCCCTAACTCAGTTGGAAAAGGAAGTTGGGAATTCAGCTCAATCATCTCAGCCATCATCAGCTCCTTCCACATCAACCTTTGCTCATTCAGGTACTCGGGCCTCAGCTTACCATGCTTCAGCTCCAAGTAACACTGAACATTGTTGGGTAATACACTCAGGTGCATCTGACCACATGACTAGCTTGCCATCACTGTTCACTACCTATCACTTATCTTCTAGTAGAGATAAAGTGTTCATTGCTGATGGTTCCCTTGTTCCCATTTCTGGCAAGGGAGACATCAAGTTGTCTAATATCATTTCCTTATCTTTAGTTCTGCATGTTCCTAAGCTTGATATTAACTTGCTTTCAGTTAGTAGTATTACAAAACATCAGAATTGTTCAGTAACTTTTTTCCCTGACCGATGTATTTTTCAGGACTTGGAGACAAGGAAGGTGATTGGGACTGGCCGTGAGACGAATGGGATCTATCTGCTTGGAGAGAGTTCTCATTGGGAAGATCGTGAAGATAGGAAGTCTTTTCTTTCTCAGTCTGTTAGTCAATTTATGCTTTGGCATAATCGGTTAGGTCATTTATCCTTTCGGTCTTTGAAGAGTTTGTTTCCAAATTTGTTTGAGTCTGTTCAGATGTCAAATTTGAGATGCGAGAGTTGTGAGCTTGCAAAGCATTGTAGAACATCTTATTCCTTGAGTAATAAAAGAAGTAGTAATTCTTTTGATGTTGTGCACACCGATGTTTGGTGCCCATATCACATCCCGTCTTTGGGGGGATACAGATATTTCTTGTTGTTTGTTGATGACTATACCCATTTCTCTTGGGTTTACCTTATGCGTTCTCGAGATGAGGTTCCTGCTCTGACCCAGATCTTTCATCAGATGATTTTAACCCAGTTTGGGGTCAAAATCAAAATCTTCAGATCCGATAATGTGAAAAAGTACTTTACCAAGCCATTAGCCTCTTATCTGCTTGATCATGGGATTATTCACCAGAGTACTTGTCCTTATACACCACAACAGAATGGGGTTCCTGAGAGGAAGAATAGGCACATATTGGAGGTGGCTAGAAGCATTATGTTTAACTCCAATGTGCCTATCCATTTCTGGGCGATGCTATTCTTACAACAGTGTATCTCATTAATCGAGTTCCTTCACGGGTTCTTGACATGAAGCCTCCCTTTACCCTTTTATACCCCGATAAAGAATTGTTTATTGTTCCCCTTAAAACCTTTCATTGCACTTGCTTTGTTCAGATTCTTGGACCTCATCATTCCAAATTTGATCCTAAGGCCTCCAAATGCATTTTTCTCGGTTATGCACAAACTCAAAAGAGTTATTGTTGCTATGAACCTACTTCTGGGAGGAGATTTGTCTCGATGGATGTTACTTTCTTTAGGAGGTACCCTATTACCCTAGGGTTTCTCCTCAGGGGGAGAGTACTGAGAGTGGGGTTAACTCATCAGAGGTGTCAGGATTTGAGAGTCTATCACAGGCGGTGGAGGTAGGTTGATTTCGGTCATCAGCAGTACAGGCCAGCCCCAGTTCCTTCTGCGGATCCAGATCCAGGTACCACAGTCCCTTTATCAGATCAAGGTCCCCCTGAGATACCTTCCACTATTGCTACTTTACCTCCTTTGGATGACCTTGACCTCCCCATTGCAATCCGTAAAGGCAAACAGCGTTGCACCACATCCACAACTTACTGCATTTCCCAGTTTTTGTCCTATGATCGCATGTCCCCCTCTTAAAGGTCCTTTCTCACATCCATTGCTGATATTCCCATTCCTAGAATAGTGCAGGAAGACTTGTCAGTTCCTGAGTGGAAAGATGCAATGAAGGTTGAAATGGATGCCCTTCTGAGGAATAATACTTGGGAGCTAGTTGACCGGCCTAAAGGAAAGAAACCGGTTGGATGTAGATGGGTATTTACTGTGAAACATAATGTTGATGGTTCCATTGAAAGGTATAAGGCCCGGTTAATTGCAAAGGGATTTACTCAGACTTATGGTATAGACTACTTGGAGACTTTTGCTCCAGTAGCAAAGATGACCACTATTCGAGTTCTACTATCCCTTGCAGCCAGTTATTATTGGCCCTTGTTCCAGATGGATGTTAAAAATGCCTTCCTCAATGGAGACTTATAGGGAGAAGTCTACATGCAGTTACCTCCTGGATTTTATGATGCAGAGACAAGTAAGAAGGTTTTCCGGTTGAATAAAGCCTCGTATGGACTAAAACAATCCCCAAGAGCTTGGTTTGATAGATTCAGACAAGCCCTTGAAAAATTCAGCTATGTACAGGCCCAGTCAGATCATACATTGTTCATTAAAAGAGTGGACTCCTCATTGACTTTGCTTGTTGTATATGTGGATGATATTGTAGTGACAGGGAATGATAACAGTGAGATTGAGTCTCTTAAACAACTCCTTCATCAAGAGTTTGAGGTGAAAGATCTGGGAGAGATACGATACTTGTTGGGTATTGAGGTTGCTAGATCTAAACATGGGATTTTTATTTCTCAAAGGAAGTATGTTCTAGATCTATTGGAAGAAACTGGAAAGTTGGGTGTTAAGCCTGCAGATACACCTATTGAACAGAATCACAAGATCAGTGCAGAGGGTGGAGAGCCTCTTGAAGACAAAGCTATGTTCCAACGGTTGGTTGGAAAACTCCTCTATCTTTGTCTCACACAACCGGACATCAGTTATGTAGTCAGCGTTGTCAGTCAATATATGCACTTTCCTAGAACTACTCACCTCCTTGCAGTTGAGAGAATATTAGCATACTTGAAGAGATGTCCAGGTAGAGGTATATTATTCAAGAATAATGATCACATGAAGATAGAGGTCTATACAGATACTGATTGGACTGGGAGTGTTGATGACAGAAGGTCTACCTCTGGATATTGTGCCTTTGTAGGAGGTAACATTGTCTCCTGGAGGAGTAAGAAACAAAGTGTTGTTTCTCGTTCTAGTTCTGAAGCTGAACATAGATCTATGGCTAATGGTGTGGCTGAAATCCTATGGCCGAAGTCATTATTTGAGGAGTTGGGTATTGCTTATGAGAAGCCCTTAATGTTGTATTGTGATAATCAGGCTGTTATAATATAGCTCATAATTCGGTACAGCATGGCAAAACTAAGCATATCGAAGTCGACCGACATTTTGTCAGAGAAAGGGTTTCGTCTCAAGAAGTGTATCTCCCGTATATCACCTCCAGCATGCAGCTTGCAAATCTTCTCACCAAGGCTGTTCCAAGGAAGAAGTTAGAGGCAGACCTATGCAAGTTGGGAATGACAAATATCTATTCTCAACTTGAGGGGAAGTGTAGAAAACACTGATGTGGACTCCACTGCTGTGGTCCCCACTGTGTTCGTATGGCAGCATAGCATATCTTTTGTTAGTTATGTCAGTGTTGGTAGTTATTTCAGTTTTTTGTTACAGCTTGTTATTTCAGCTTTATTATTAATTTATTTGCCATGTAAGCAATAAGGGTAATTCAGCCCTTTTACAATTAGTCAACATATATAAATATTAAGAGTGGGTTGACAGATCGATTGATCAACCCTCTCTCTCTTTTCTAAATCCCTTCGTGTGCTTCTTCTTTTCTCCCTCTCTTCTTCTTTTCTTCTGAAATTTCTCCTTTTTTCTTTCAAATTCAAGACTGATTGTAGTCTTGATCGACTACTCTCACCCCTCCCTCCTGCCGAAATTACCCTTTAAGCCCCCCCCAACAATATTTCCTGCCCATCATCTTCAACCTCTGTACGACCCTTCATCTTCTGGACTGAAATTGCACTAACTGGAAGAACCTCTTCCTCCTTCCTAATCTCCAAACTGCACACAAGAATGACATAACTCCTCACCGCCCTCCAGAACATTTGGTTTTCTCCTTCCAAAAATAATTACAGATTGTAAGTTTCCGCTACAAAATGTAACTCCACATCAAAGTCTTCCACTTCCACAAGAATTCTCACAAAATCCATCTTTTCCCAAGTCCTGTTTCTATCATTGAAGCTCAAGAACTTTCCCCACCTGTCTCCAATATTTTTGAAGGTCAATGGTCCCCAAGCATGAAGGGGAATTCCCAGCACTCCAATCCACACTTCTCTTTTTCTCCTTCCATTAAGAATCGCCCCTGCCACTGGAAACCACCAACCTAACCTTAGGCCACATTCCCTTGTCTTCTTCTCTGACTCCAAATCCCAAGCCACAACATCTCTATTCTGGAACATAAACAGAAGCAAGCCCCCATCCAAATTTCTAACACCCACAACTCTTTACTTGCCCCATTCAAGCTTTGCCCAGGCTTCAACCGTCTCCCTCTCCAACTTGGAGCCCACCAACCTACCAACGAGACATGCCTCCAAAACCTTCAGCCTCTCGTTCAAACTTTCTTCCTGCCTCACATCGACCTGGACCACACCAATGTCTTGTTCTCTGAGAATCTTCATTGTCTCACATTATCAGTGGGGAGAGATAGGATTGTGGTAGCTCACTTAGAATTTGTAGATGATATAATGATTTTATGTCAGGAAAAATATGATGTAGCTATGGATTCACTTGCACAAATGGAGAAGAGGGTTATTATGGCAGAAACAATGCTGGAGACTACCTTGCAAATACAACCTTCTCCAAGGTACAAGCTAATTCCTTGAATCTCAAATTATCTTGTTCAGGTTCGTACTCCATGTACACACTTGATATTGGTGTTGGTTTTCTGATCTCTCTATCATCACCATATGTTAGTGTTTTCAATATTGTTACCTCTTTTGAAGGTTGTTTGATTTCTTAGTCTGCTCATGCTGACTCTTCACTATTATGTATTAGTCAGGAGCCCATACAAAACTTGCCCCCAAGAAAAAAGAGCTTGCTTTCTAGGTCATTTCGAATTGGTTGGCGTGACCGGAACAAGGTAAGCCTTTATTATAGAATCTCATTTAAATTTGGTGACTGACATGATAGCCCTAAGTAATACTTACTATTAATTTGGACTGACTATTCCCTTTGGAGACATCAACTATCCAATATTTAGTTATTCACCCTAGTGTTTGTGCAAGTAATGGGCAAGGGACGTTCTCACTTTTCAACCTATAATGTTTGATTGAAAATAAAAACTGTGTTAGCTGTTCCAAATTTCAAATAGATTCAACCTTTCAAATGGATAATTCTGTATAAACTTTGTACAAGCCATGGTTATCGAGGCAGGAAGGGGATAAGTGCTTAGGCAGGTGCCTAGGTGACTTAGGTGGTGGTTTTTGATGAACAAGAATGTATTAAATATGATTCATGATAACATGTGCCACGTTTTCAATTTCTTATCATTCATATTGGAATAATTTACATGTCAAGAAACATCACATCATTAATTTCATGAGGTAATATCACTTTTGGTCATAAATTTCAATATTTCGTACACAATTAATCACTGCCATTCAGCAAAGCTGCAATTGCGTTTGTGTGTATTACAACTCAATTATCCAAACAAATAAGCAAAGCAACAGCACATTGGATCCAGGTAAGGAAGTATTGTACCAAGAATACAAAAAAATTAGTAATAAATAGCACAATGATATGCATACTATATTGTAAAGCCAAGATAAAATACAACATAATGTAAACCTATGATGAGGCGGATGACTTGAATTTGTTGGGCGTTCAACTATGCAAGATATAAAAGTGTTTCCTAGAGAAAATGCCTTGTTGTCTAGCATTGCATTGATAACTTGGTACAATAAATTGCAATATTAAAGGATTCTTCTGTCGCTCTTACATTTTTATGTTTAGTTCCCTTAAAGTGACAGGGAAAAGCAAGTAGCGTTTGATTAGACCAATGGAACTCCAGTGAACTGGCACGGAGCAAACTGCAGAAAGTGATGAATGGCAACCAAGAATAGCAATAATAACATAAATGATGGATGATTGAGTGCTATACGAATGCTAAAAGCTGTTTGCTCCTTCCCCCAAGGTGAAATGCTTGTATCTATGAACAAGATAAGTTTGTTGCCCATAAGCCTCTGCCTATATAAATAGAAGATGGCTGTTTTGAGCATGAGAGGTATCACTTTATCATATCACGGTATCAATGTCAACTTGAAAAGCTTCATAGAAATAGTCCTTGTTTGTAATTCATTATACATGGAAATCCATTTTATGCTGTTCAGTAATTATTAATATCAGGTTAGGAAGAAGTGAAGGAAAAGCTTGAGGTTAGTCATGGATGACTACTTTGTTACTCTTTATTTTCTTAGACTTAATTATTTTTTTCTTTTAGAAATTAAAAGAAAAAAAATCTGAATAGTTATTATACCTTGTGTAGATTCTCATTTTTTCTTTTTTCCATTGGTATACTTGGATAGATATTTCCTATTTCCTTGATTTTGGAATCTGCGCTATCCTAGAATTTAGATTTTAGTTCTCTAATTTTGATATTATTTGAACTTTTATTTCAAAAAAAAAAAAAGCAAAACAATAATCAGTGAAAAGTGTTATGAATTAGTTGGCTACTTCAAGGTCATGTTTACCCATCCTAGCTATGAATCTATGATGTTATTGATTAGACCTAAAGCTCAGTTTGGAAAAGAGTACGAATACATACAAAATACACCCTACATATTTGTATTGTACTTCCAAATACAAATACAAATATATAGAGTGCAAAACCTTATATTTTGTACTATTTTGTATGTATTTGTACTATTTCCAAACTGAGCCTAAAACTCTATTTGCAAAGAGTGCAAATACAAATATGTTCAGTGCAAATAAAATACAAGTGAACCCATTTTCATAATGAATCTTGCACATTTGTATGTGCACCGAATGAAGCATATATTAAAAAAAAATGTTTCAAAACTCTTATTATAAGTTTGCTCCTTTAGTTGGTTTGTTAATTGTTACTTTTATCATTAAATAAATAGCACATTACCTTCTGCCAGAACTACGATTGTAAGACATGTGAAAGGGGACGGGATACACATCCCAATCAAGAAAGGGTATATCTATGGATCGCCAATTTGTTTGCATGAGGTTCAGTCTGGAAGGAGTACAAATGCAAATATGTACAGTGCAAAATCTTGTATTTTGTATTATTTTGTTTGTATTTGCTCTGTACATATTTGCATTTGTATTCCATCCAAACTAAGCCTGAGTGGTTGTACACGTTTTAGCAGATGCGGAGTTTCTCAAATTTCGCCTTTATTATTTCTCAGTTTAAGTCTAACTATGGTATATTCACTGATATTTTGCTTATTGTTAAATCAAAATTTCAACTATTACATAGTCTACTTTTCATTCATTCACATCTCACAAGGTGGGTGTACATACCATCAGAACTTCAACAATGTTAAAATGTCAGTCGTGACGTATCATTATCATTGGTTCACATCCTTGTTGAATTGTGCAGTTGATGCATCATAGATTTTGCCCTCAATTTGTTCTAAATCTCGTATTACCTTTTGTAAACTTGCATTAATTGCTAATTTGCTATCCCTCAAAATAGGAACTAATTGCACTTTCCAATGAAATTTGAGGTTACGACTAGGCAATACGCATCCCAATAGCGGTATTAGCTATTATAAATTAGTTGTGGCCGATAAACAGATATTGACAAAGTTCAGATAGGCACTGTAATTGTCAAGAAACTGTTACTTTTGTCACAATGGCCAATGGGCCTGCCTCTGGTGCGTGTGCGTGTGCTTTTTAGGCAAATCCAGCGGTGGTTGATGGGGGACGTGTGTGACATCAAATAGCGTGAAAGAGTGAATAGAAAGATAAAAGGTATCGCCCTTCAATTGGTGATACTGGTTAGCAACACAATTTTAGATGTAGATTATATCTAAATCTCATACGGGTGATGCAATATAATCCACATCTTTATAATGTTTAGACGTTAAAACCAATTTAATGACGAAAATAAGTGCATTAGGAGAACAAATGGTGAGCCTCTCTACGCATGGAAAATTGAACGAAAATGCCGAAAAACCTGTATAAAAGTGACAAATGGCTAGAGAAAGTACATATATAGTAATAGATACAAGGACCAAATCTCACATGTACACCGAAAAGAAGGGAAAAAATAGGAGGAAAAAACGCAAATTTCCTGTGACATTGAACAAGGCGAGGGGGTTGGTGTACACCTGTTATCTAGACTAGAGCGATACAAAATTTGATAAGCAGGTATACCATATGTGCAGAAGTGCAACAAAGAATGATAGCTTATCAGTGAGCTCCATGCCGCCTCCATCCCATTCGATCGACCATCAATGTAAAATCATTCTCATGAGATAAACCATCAAAATCAAATGCTTTCTTTCCCATGGCAGGCTACTGGCAGGCTTGACAGCAGTGCAATCACATTCATGAATCTCACCAACAAAGGAGCTTCTCTCATTTTAATCCTCTACCTTGGTCTCTCTCATACCCATTACCACCGTTAAGTCGCTTATCACCATCTCTTTTGGTTCGAGGAGGAGTGGAGGGGTACATTCTGGAACTTTGGACTGGCTGGGTATCAGGGTCATACGTTTGTGAAGCAAGGTAAGTCAGAGCAGTGACCACATCTGCTATAAGGGGCCGCATGGTGGGCTGTTCCTGAACACACATTGCAGCAACAGCAAGCGCCTGGTACAAGCCCCTCACAGGATATTGACCCTGGAGCATCGGATCTGCCATCTGTGAAAACTTCCTCCGGTCTTTGAACAATGGCCTTGCCTGCACCCAAACCCAGATGGATAATTTACAAATAACCATCAAAGTGAATAGATTAGATTATGGATTAAAAAAAAAGAAAAAACAAACTCTTACTTTTTATCTTTATTTAGCGCCTGCATAAGGGACTATTAGAAAGTCAATTGACGCTTGTTTTGAGGCCATGGTTTTTAAAAACAAACCGGTGACTGAACGGGTCAGGGGTCCGGTTACCAGTTTGAACGGTCCAACTGTTCAACCCGAACGGCTGGCCCGTTCTGACAAAAAAATTAAAAAATTGGAAAGCGGTCAAAACCGTTCGAATGGTTAACCGGCCGGTTCAGCGGTTTGCTGACCAAAATCAATGGTTTTGGGGGGAAAAGCGGTTTTGGAGGAAAACAGAACCGGCCAGGTGACTGGTTCCCAGTTTTTCCAGTCCAGTCCGGTTTTGAAAAAAATGTTTGAGGCTTTTGGTTAAAAAAAAATGCTTCTTAAAAGTTGTAAGGCATCTAAGCAATTCTGGTTTTTTTCCCTAGTTTTATATACCATCCAGCATATATATTAATTGAAAAAATAGCAATTCTCTTTATTAAGAACATTAAATTTCCTCTCAGAACATGCAAGTCATAGTGACAATGGTATTTGAAATATATTGATTTCAATATTTTTCAAAAGTAATACTAATATAATAAAATATTTAATAGAACAAATTCATATCAAGTTAGCAACTAAATAAGGCTATAAATTTATGTAATAAAAATTTACAATAGAGAACAAGTAAAAAGAAAGGAAAAAAAAGTGGTTGACCGCTGTTTTATTTAGAGGCCTCGTTCGCTTTTCGATAAATTATTTACCCAGGTAAATGCAGTTACTGGGTAAGTGCATTTACCCATGTTCTTTTATTTCTCATGTAAATAAGGCAATGACCATTTTAGCCATAAAATTCCATTATTAAAAAGGGTATTTGTGTCCCATTCAAGTGTTGGCAACTTCCTCCCTACGTGGGAAAGTTATTTACTCACTTGGGAGATGGATATCACTTACCCGGGTAAGTGGTACCCAGGAAAATAAACTTTCCCTGGTCCCCACATAAATCTGAAAAAAGAACATGGGATTCTTGGTCAATGGGAACCAAAATCCCATTGACCAACTTTCCCCCCTCTCAAAACCCTTGGATCTTTTATATTTCAATATTAAAACTTTAAAACAAAGTAAAATTAACACACCAATCAAAAAAAACAAAAAAAAAAGAATGTATAGATAGACATATATGTAGAAATGATGATGATATTATTAATAAGGTGCTAGCCTTGTGATTTTTGTCACCTAAGCAAGCACCTTTTTGCTACAAGTCAAGACATTCAGGTAAGATGCCCAGCCAAGGGTAACTAATCATCTAAGCAATGCCTCGACAACTATAACTATGCATTTCATATGAAACCAAGTGTTTAACAATTGATGGGAATGCATACAAAATTAGCAAGGTGAATTCTCACAATGCATCATATTTAGGCTTATTGAGTAGAATACCAAGGCAGCATTTTTTTTTCTCGCCTGTCACCATCCAAACATATAAGGTAGAAGTTCAGGTCAAGGTCCCAATTGCCGTATATGCACTATGTGAACCATACACCATTTTAATAGGGTATCCCATGGGATAAATTTCTGAGCCCACACCTTTTGGATTTTCCAAATTAATTTTGTTTGCAGTTGAACTTTGAAATTCTCCAACTCTCCAAGTGGCAAACCTTGGATGACAGCACAAATATGTTATTGAACATCTTCATAATGTGTTGGTACCTTTGAAGATCTTGTTCCCAATTCATATTGCAATTTTTTTTCCAAGCTTGGTGCTTAGCATTTTGTATTGTGTTCCTTGAAGTTTAAGACTAGTTGGGATTCCATGTTTCAGCACACAGATGCCATCAGGGGTCCTGCCAATGTGGCTTCATCCTTGACCACAAGAGCAGTTTCTTCCCCTGAAAAAAAAAAAAAAATCAAACTCAGATGCTGCTATACTGGGAATCCAGGAACATCAAGGTAGGAAAATTCTTTAGAAACCCATGATGAAGAAGCATTGATGGCCTATTCAACCTCGATAGATGATACAGATTCATCAAAACTGAACGAATGCCACTTCAAAGACTGTGCCTGAGTTTCTTGCCACAGCCAGACTACTCCAAAGTCCAATCTAGAGGTGGAGGGATACTCTAAAGTGGTAATTGGTGATTGTATAGGACCATTAGCACCTTGTCTAGTTGGGTTAGAAGAGAAGGTAAAAGATCTAGAAGACTATCTTGCAAGGGTCTGTTTCCCTGGGCAAGCCTGTGAGAAATTTCTAAGGGATGTGGGTGGTTGAGCCTTTACGTCCAGTTTTCTCCCTTGGGGACATTACTTGATTGACTTTTCTTACTTAATAAATACTTTCTGGTCTGTTGATGATGGTATAAAAGGCACACCAATAGTCAGCCTTGTGCTGTTTTAGTTCTCCCCTTCACCACTATTTTAGACCATTCAGCTTCACCATGGCTCATGAACTACCTTGGTCGTCCTTTACAAGGAAACCCCAACTTTTGTTCCTTGGGAACCTTATCCTTGAAAGATTCACTAAGAATGATACTTGGAACAGAAATTACAATATCCTTGGAGGCAGAAACATTTCTATAAAAAGATTGAAAAGAACAATGAGCTTTCTTTGAGAACATGGGAATACAAAGGACTGCTTGATTACTTGGGAAATAGAGAATAGGAAAGTAGTTGTGGGCGAGGGGGGTAAGGATTGGGAGGTTGATGCCTAGGAAATAGGAATAATTCTCTCTTCAAAAAAGTGGCTTTGGAAATTCCTTTGGATTCTGACAAACTGGTATTCTCAAATTAAAAGCATCTATTGGATGAGTCCTAAGGAATAAGATGTATAGTTGGCAATGTTTTGGAAGGCTGTTTTGGCTATTGTTGGCTCTTTATCAAGATTTATCAAATGTGATCTAGTATAAAGGGGCAATTCCTGAGACGACTTATTATTATTTTATTTTTTTATAAGTAAAAGATCATTAAATTTCATTGAAAACCATAATGATAGACATTGTTACAAGCATCCCAAAGGGAGGCCGCAAGATGCAGCCTCACAGTTAGAACAGAGATAGTACAGAGTTACAATTGTGCCCAATACGACTGATCCCTAATTACCCCTTGCTTAGCTAATGAATCAGCCAATGCATTAGCCCCCCTCACCACCCACCGTATACTTAGATTCATCTGCTGTGTTAACCACTAAAATTTCTCCATTTCATTTCTATAACACCAAATCAATGAGTCCGGGTCTCTTAGCCAAGCTACCACCACCTTGGAGTCCCCTTCAATTACCAGGTTCTCCAAGTTCAAGTCTTTTGTAATCTGAACACCCTGTAAGAATGCAAAAGTTCAGCCTTTAAAGACTCTCCAATCCCCACCGGTCCTGAATAAAGTGCTAGTATGATCCTTTCTTTATTTCTTATGACTCCTCCAATTCCAAAAGGACCTTGGTTGCCTTGATTTCTCCCATCGAAGTTTAATTTCAGAAAACCTTCAAGAGGAGGTGCCTGGCCTTGTTTTGATCTTCTGCACTGAACTAGATGCAAGAAAGCCAATTCCTCCAAATATCATCAAAGGAGAACTGTCTAAACAAATCCAGAGTTAGTAGCCAATGTATAAACCCTGGTCATTACACAATCCAAAATCTGTTGTTTGCTTCTCTCCTCTTGAAAGATTATTGCATTTCATTCTTCCCATAGGGTCCAAATCATGACTGCTCTAGTACACCTCCACATTATTCTTCCCCTTCTTTTTGGCCAAGCAAAGGCAGCAGGTCAAACAGTAACTTAATCTCCCTTGGCATGTTCCACTTACACCTAAACAGAGAGAAAAATCAATTCCAAATGTCTGTAGCAATGGAACAGGAAATTAGTAAATGATAACAAGATTCACCATTGGATTTGCAAAGAATGCACCAGTTCGGGGAAATACACAAGAAAGGCCTTTTCTTTTGCAGGTAGTCCAGAGTGCCAATCTTCTCATAAGCCACTTCCCAACAAAAATAAAAAAATAAAAAACTTAATTTTGGGGGGAGTGGCTGACACCAAACTTCCTTAACAAGAAAAGAAAGAGGGGTAGGGGATTGGCAAAGAGCAAGAAAAAAAAGAGGCACAAGAAAATAAACCTTTATAACTTGGACACCAAACTCTTCTATCTGGTTTGGAAGACTCTAGGCACCTTTATCGAGAATAAGATATCTTCATCCCTCAAACCCCTTTGAAACCCAAAATCCCGATTATAAACCGAAGGCAAAATAGGAGGTATTAAAAACTTTGAGATTATCTCATTTTTATACAAGGAAAGGGAATACAAAGAAGGAAACAAGTCCCTTAAAGTCCAGTCACCGAACCACGAGTCTTTCCAAAACCGGATTTGGGTCCCTGAACAAGCGTCATAACTGACAAACCTGAGGAACTGATGGTGAAAGCTATGGGTTGCTTTCCAAGGTGCTGCCAAAGTAGTCTGACATGATACACCAGCATCCCAGCCATTCTCTAACCTCCCATGAATATTGCTGCCCACCACCTTGTGCCACAAATTCTCCCTCTAAAGGCCATTTCCATAACCACTTCCCATTTGATTAGGTGGTCTCTTCAGTTGGCCTTTCTTGATTTCTTGGTTTTAGGAGGCACTTGTTGGATTTATGAATTAGTTAATGCCTTGTCATTAACTAATAGCAGGTTGTGGATTATGGACCCTAATGATTCTTTATTGTATACCTCCTTTGATGCTCGATCTCCATCAATCCCATAGGCTCCGGGTTTCCCTCATAAAGCTATTTGGTTAGGCCTTACACCACCTACAATCAGAGCATTTTTTTCAGAGATAATACATCTAAAAGTAAATACCTAAGAAATTTTACAACAGAGATGGCCTACTTGGTGATTTCCTCCTCTTATGTGCTCTATGCAGTGCAAATTTCGAAACCATAAATCATTTGCTAATCTCCTACTTATATTACTAGAATTTAGATTCTCAACATTTTTTATCAATGTATTTTTTTTCTCATTATTTGGGTCATCCTGGGCAGCACCACCCGATACTAATACCTTGTTTTGACCTTTCTTCTCTCCTTCTAGAAAGAGGGATAAGATCCATGTCTCCATGATGTCAAGAATTTTTGCAAGGAATGATTATCTTCATAAGGGTGGCCTATTGTTTTTTTTTTTTTGACAAGTAAATAAAAAGATCTTGTTAAAAGAAAAGAAGTTACAAATGAGGGTGATAAGTCATCACCCGGGTACAAGACCAACTTTCAGACTAAATAACAAGCTCCACATTACATATCTGATAACCCAGGACCTCCCTAACCTACTTCCAAAATCCTCCTTTTCTATCTAACTGAGTTCTGGAAGAATCAATACCCATTCTGCCACTGTTCTGCCCACAGCCGCAACCATCTTCTCCATGCTGCAAGCTTTGTCTTCAAAAGTCCTTCTGTTCCTCTCCTTCCAGATGTTCCAACAAATTGCAAATGGGATACAACTCCATAACAGCTTCACCTTCTTACTCTAACAAAAGATCCCAGTTTTGTTCCCTACAGCAATACTCAGAAGATTCTTGACCACCCCTCTCCTCTTCCCATCTTCAATCCCCTTACATCCTATTGGTTATGGACCATGTGGGTTTTTAATATGTACAACACAGTTGATACCATCATGATTTGAAATGTTGTGACCTTGTCATCAACAAGGACCACTAGAGTTCCTCCCTCCCTCCATCTATATCTATATCTATATCTATATCTATATCTATATCTATATCTGTCTGTCTGTCTGTCTGTCTATCAGTTTTTAGAAGGCCTATTATAGTTCATGCCCTTCCATCTTATTGTGGGGTTGGTTCACTAATCTCTATTTCTTGATGTGTCGACCTTAGCATTACTTTGACAGTATAACCATCAAGCAGAAGTAATGGATGAGTTATTGCAGAATCAAATGCATTGTAATTCTAGTTAAGAAAGGAATATGTTACTATGTTCAGAAAAGGGAAGGTGAAAAGCATGGCCCTAGATATCATATATGGATCACAAAAGTGTAAAGATTAATACTGCAGTATAATATTATAATTGAATTTCAAACAAAAATTCCAAAATATATAAACTTGATAGTGAAAAAATATATAACCAAGATATAAACTTTGGGAAGGGAACTCCATAAGAGCTGAGCTGGAGGCAGTTCCGTATGGTTTACAAAAGGCAGGGGAGTTAGGAATTCAGAAATCAATAATTGAAGGGGACTCTAAAGTGATCTTAAGCTGGTTGAGAGGAGAGGAAAAGAGCCCTTGCTGGTTCAGAAATGAAATTAAAAAATTCAGAAGCCTGTCAAAAGATATGCAAACTCTAATCCGGTGGGTTCCAAGTCTAGCAGATCAACTAGCAAAACAAGGGGTTAGAAGAGATCAGATTTTCTGGGCTTGGTTGTAATCCTAATAGGTTTTTTCTGGGGTTGTCTCTTTGGTGCTCTCTATTTTTCAAAAGGCAGCCGAGGCTGCTCTCCTTTGTAAATTTTCTCTATATTAATAAATCTTTCATTGATTTTACTGATCAATATATATATATATATATAATAAACATAACTGTTAATAAAGTTATAATTTAGCATGTTTTGTAAAATCAGCACTTTGGGTTGATCTGACTTTCCTAACTTGAGTAACTTCATCTTTATGTTCCCATCATTTTTAGTTCTGCTGAAATTTAACGATTCATGAAATCTGATCTCACTTCAGAACAAAACTGGAATCACCAGACTCAAACCCCAAAACTTTAAACTTGTCTATTCCCCTCTCTCCTATCAATAGATAACCTGTGAATGTATTTTAATAAGCTCATTATAGAAAATTAGAAAATAAGATAGTGCACATGCGCCAAACAGGCATCATATCTTCTATGCACCTACAGCTTATTGCATAAACTATATCAAGGCAATAAGCCTAATCCCCCCCTCTCCCTCCCCCCTCCAAAATTGGACCTTATCATTAAGTGTAGCCATTTTAAATCTCATGCTACAACTCCTTCTCATACATCCCACATCATTACACCACATTAATGGTCCCAATGTGAACCACATCATTACACCACATTAATGGTCCCAATGTGAACTGTTATGTTGTGCCTTGAATTCTTTGTTGTGGCTAGGGGTGGCCATGAGCCGAGGTCTTCACTAGCTACTCGAGCTTGGCTCGGCTCGGTTTCAACTGAGCTTCGCGCCCAATTTACAGGCTCGATTAGTAAATGAGCCGAGCTCGAATATATAATTTTTTAAATATTAACTAAAAATGTTATGTATATAATTTTTTATTTTTATAAAACATTTTTTCTCGAATCGAGCTCGAGCCAAGCCAAGCTGAGCTCAAGCTTACGAGTTCTTGACTCGAGCTGAGCTCAAGCTCAAGGTTCTAGCTCAAACCAAGCTCGAGCCTTGTACTACCTGGCGAGCCGAGCTCGAGCCTCGTACTATTCAGCTCGGCTCGGCTTGAATCCACCCCTAGTTGTGGCCCACTCCAAGTTTCGACCCACAGTTGTGGAGAAAAACCCAAGAAAAAATTTTCATTAAGATCTGTGGTGGATGTGGATGGACCTGATTCATTGACAGATTGCAGATCTAACCCAGTGTTTTATGTTCCTAAGGTGTCTTTTTCCTGACAAATACCCTCTTGTATCTTTTTTTATCATTAATACCCTCTTATATCTGGACCCGAAGTCATCTTGCATGTGCAAGAAAGACTCGAAGAGAGCGCTCCAAGGGTTGAGTTCAGGTTGGCCATTGAATCTAGGTTGTATATTGATAAATTGCAAGAGATTTATTAGATTCATAATAAGAGGAAGTCTAGGTGTATTTGCAGCAAGGGTTTCCTGTAAAGGCTTTGCATAAGAGAGTGTATGGGTGTGAAAGGAAGCTGCTCATCTTTGTATCTTCACCATTTGTTGTTATAGTGGATGCTCTGCCATCACCCGTGGACATAGGCTATATGCTGAAGAATGTAGTAAATCTTTGTGTGTTTTGTTTTTCTCCCTTTATTTCATTTTCAGTATCTCTGTATTTTGTTTTTGGTTTGACACTGAGTCTTGGTATTTCTCCTGGGTTTATCACCATGAATCTCTGTAGCTTGATTCACTAGGTGGATTCACTTTTCTATTAACTGTGATTCTGCACTATCTTGATTGCAATTCCACCTCATTGCTAGTGTAATTCTGCACTTATTCTGGGAGTCTCACCCTGGATTTTCCCTTAAAGTGAGGTTCACACAACAAAAACTATAAAGTGCTTGACCCAGTAGCACAGAGATATATTTCAACAAAGAAATATCTTGGTACTTACTTAACATGAAAGAGATGCCAAGGTAGAGAGAAAGATGGGATCTCTTACCCATGCAACAAGGTTGTGTTCCCCAGCTGCTTTTGAATTGTCAATTGCTTTCCTGCCGGTGATAATTTCCAAAAGAACAACCCCAAAGCTATATACATCGGATTTTAGTGTCAGTTGACCTGTCATCGCATACTCTGGAGCACAGTACCCATATGTTCCCATCACCCTAGTGGATACATGGGTCTTATCCCCGACAGGGCCTAGTTTAGCCAAGCCAAAATCAGACAGTTTTGGATGATACCCCTCACCAAGCAAAATATTCGAGCATTTTAAATCACGGTAGATAACTGGGGGGTTTGCTTTGTCATGCAAATACTCCAAGCCCTTAGCTGCACCAGCAGCTATCTTCATCCTTGTGTTCCAATCGAGTCGTTTCTTATCAGGTGGAAGGTCTGGAGAAACAAGCATATGAAAGCAAATAGTTATGTTACAAAAGTAGCAAAAGCATGAATGCAAAAGACAAATAGAATAGTTAAAAAGTAAAACTTATTCTGTACAATCTATACCATGTAGGTGATCTTCCAAAGATCCCAACGGCATATACTCGTAAACCAAAAGCCTCTGATCTCCATCAGCACAGTACCCAATTAGATTAACCAGGTTAGGATGGTGAAGTAGACTCAACATCAATACTTCAACAAGAAATTCCCTGTTCCCTTGCAAACCATTACGATCAAGTTGCTTGATAGCCACAATCTACAAAGACAGAATATGAAAGCTTCAGTGTCAGCATATGCTTGCAACTCAGGTTCAAATATCACAATCTGAGTTGACATGATACATAATTACTCCAGAACAATGTGAAAGAATGCTATAATTTTTTTAATATTTCATTGAACCAGTTAAAAACTTACAAACTCAGCCCACCTGATTAATGCTCTCCAATCGCCCTTTATAAACTCTACCAAAGCCTCCCTCACCCAAAAGACAATCTGCCCTGAAATTCTTCGTTGCAGCTGCCAATTCACGAAATGTAAAAGTTTGTGCTGCTATGCGATCTGACCCATCCTTGGAGCTCTCTTTCTTCACATCCAATGATGGATTTACCTTCAATTTCTCTGGAGAGAAAGAGAAGAAAAATGGCCAACATTTAATATCATAACAAGAGCAACAAAAAGAATAATATAGCATGCAGAAAGTAGTTGGGTTCCCGCAAAAGAGGAAATCCTAGAATGCAGAAATCACCAGCAGTTTACAAATAACAGGAAAAGACAGAAGACAAACAGAACACTCTAGAAAAATTTTTAGGTTGGATTTCTTCAATCAAAATTTCAAAAAAAAAAAATCCGCGTAGGTAGCAACAAAACAAACATCCCGTCCACCAGCATTTAAATTAACAGGAATAGCTTCTACACTTGGTAAAAGACTAATCCATTTCAAGAAGCTAATTTGTCTTGGCTTCAATAAGATTAAGTATCCTTCAGATATTGAACTCTAAAAGATCCTAAGTTCATCTCACTGACATGCTAATTTATTATTCGTTAATCCTTCATTTGACAATCATCGTCACAGTCAACAGATATAGCTCCACTGGAAGCAGTTTTCCTACTAAACAATCGTGGAACGGAGAAGAAAGAAAGAGAACAGATTCTATAACCAGGAAGAATAAACTGGATGTTCACAACTAACACGAGAGTTAATAATATCTATTGTTTAGGAAACCTAATTTGACTTGAATAAAAAGTTTAAGTCAAATAAACACGGATGACCATGTAGAAACCCAGAATAGAGATAAGAGAATCAGAAGCCGATCCATATCAATTCAATTGAAAAAAAGGAAAAATATATATAAGTCCAAAGTTACTTAACAAACGCAGAGATGGGTTTCACCATAAGGATCACAATAAGAGGGCCAAAAAGAAAAACGGTCTACGTCTAAGCTAATCTTAGAGAAACCCAGAGAAAATAAAATAAAATAAGAAAGTAAAATCAAATAGAAAGGCTGACAGCGAAACATGTACTCGAAGTGTAGAAACCATCAAACCAAGAATTCTGCTAAAAAAAATTCCCCAAATCATTTCGTCCCAAATCTGAGGAGATCCATAAAACAATTCAAAACCCTAAGTTGGTACACAGCAAATTATCCAAGGAACCCGATTGTGGTCAATTAAATTAAACCCAGCACAGAGAAAAAGGATGATATAAACTTAGGGGAAAAGGTGGGGTGATTCTATCTTTGACAAAAAAAAAAAAGAAAAGAAACGACTGTGAACTCGACTGTTATACACATTTCTAAATTCTCTCAATTTATATTCAAAATATTTCCTGAAATACCTGAAGTGGATTGGATCTGCTGATCATCGGGCTTCTTCTTCTTAGATTTCTTGTTTGATTTCCCAGAGCAGGGAAACCAGCCCATGGCTCGCTCCCCCAACTTGCAGACGCTTTAGTGAGAGACAGAACCAACAAAGGCAAACCAAACACGCGAGCAAGAAAGCGAGTGTTTCATAAAGAGGAGAGAGAAGCAGAGATCTCTATTTATATTTATCTCCGAATTTATTTATTTCCTCAGCTTCATTTGATATTTAATATTATTAAATTAGAAAATAGGTCTTTTCTGTTTGAATTTCTTGCTTGCATTTCCGGAACATCGTTCGGCGATCCTATTGATGCCTGAAAAGGTGAAAAAGCCATTTTCCGTCCAAACTTAAAACGCGTAATTTTGTTTTGGGTAGAACTTGAAGAGGCTTTGCCAACCCTAGACGGTTGCTAGCAATTTGTAGATGGATGGCGTGGCTAATTCGGGCCAGGTGGCAAATAAAAAGGTCCAACATATTATAATCTGCAATCCTGCATCAGGTGGTCGCGGAATTTTGTAGATAGTGGCTAGTGCTTTCTTTTGCCAGCTGTCCTAACTGGTTGAACTAGCTTAATGGTGTGGATGTGCTGGTGAGTCCCAATCTCATGGTTGATATATGATGAAAGAATGTTGGAATGGGTCTATTGGAAGCGCATCCCAACACGACTTAATGTATATCTCCAGTTCTGGAATCTGACTGCTAGTTGTTATAAATTTGGATCAGCTACTAACACACGGTGCCAATAATGTGATGGGATTTGCTCCTCACAAATGAATGCCTCACATGCACATCTATCGTGTATTGAAAACATCTCCATTGAATAATAACAAATAAGTAGGGAAGATGTTTCAACACATGATAGGATGTGTGTGAGGCGCCAGGTGCGAGGAACAGATCCAGTCTCACCAATAATATTTCAACCATTCATTGTAGCCTTACATCAGCAGCATCTCTTCCTGAATGACAAAAAAATATATTCTTAATATACGGCTGTAATAGGAGATATTTTCAATATACCACTGCAATGAGCTGTTGGGACAGTATTGAAAGTGTTTTATTGGTATAAAATTCTACACGCATGTTATAAATTCTGGGCCCTACCAATTTGATCTGACACCGCATGTATCACTATAAAACTGGAACCCACCATTAAATTGAAAAGAAGTCCAATCGTATATGAGATGTATGGTGTAAGGTGTTAAAACATATTTTGTTGGGAGATGATCCAAGCTCCTTAAAGACGTTTAACAATGAGATCGGCTTCAGGCCCGTTCGAACAGCTTTGCATCGATTTCCCAATGCAAGGCTATAATGGGTGTTCGACGACACGGGCTTCGCACTGACTGAATCCCGTTTCGTTCACGACGACCCGACTAGGAAATCGATGGCACGGCACTTAATTATTGTGAAGATGGTCTACCTGCTCCAAGTGGATGGGACCTACCTCCTGCACTACGCAATGGACATGGAAGCATTGTTTATACTTTAGATGATGGAACAACTGTATTAGTCTGATCAATAATCATCAAAGGAACACGGTTAGGTTCGGTTTTGGTGAACGAGATCTCGGCTGTCCTATCCGGGACCCACAGAACAGAATCCTGATTCCGATCAGAGCCGATGGACGGTAGAGATGCAAGACTCACAGGACTCTGCTCTTGTATCTCACTTCTCTTTGCGGGGGCCAGCTGGCAGCTGGTGCCTAACGGCTCTATTTGGACCGTAGTGTAGCAGTCTCAGCAGTCTGCACTGAACGCGGTCTCACCTGAAAAGATTTTCTCTGCCAAATATCAGCATGATCCTTCCTAGGACCATCTCTTTGGGCCAAATTTGTTTGGAACTGGGCCTTTTCTCGACTCAGGTTGGTTGGCCCACCATCAGACCAGGCTCACATTCTAGCTGTCTCTGTATGGAAGTAGCACAGCTGAGCTGTTTCTTTATATGGTAGAACACTGTTATGGTATTCAAAATAATTCATAATTTCGTATGCATTGTGTTAGAATGCTAATTTGGGGAAGTCAGGCTTGACATGAAATTCTGCTCACGTAGGGTGTCTTGTGGAAAGACACTTTCTTTTTATTTAAGGGTTTTGATCATGCTTGTTTTGCAATTTACAGTGCAAATCTGAATTAGATACGAATTTTGCATTTGTTTGTTTGTAACTATGATTTGTACTCCTACCTGCAAGGGCAGAATCAAGGGTGGTGGAGAGGAACCATAGCCCCCCTGTTTTAAAAATCCCCACAATTCCCATTTATATCCCACTTATATTTTGGCTCTCTATTCATGTTCATTAGCTTTGGCCTTCTTGAGAAAAATTCTATCTTCTCCTTTTCCTTACCTGATACAAAATTTATACTTTTATCTCATTTACACTCATTGATAGTGCAAATTTTGTATTCCAAAACCTATGAAAATTTGCACTACCTTCCTCGTGCATCAATTCTTGCTCTTTTGAAATGGAGACCACATCATCTTGCTTCTTATCTCACTCCCAAATAACTCTCCTGCTGCCTCATTTTTCTCACATTTTATTTTCTATTTGACCTTTTCACAAATAAATAAGATAAAACAAAAGTAAATCAGAGTTTAAATTCAACCTATTTGCATTTCCATGCATTTACGCTAATACAAATGAAATTTGCACTGCAACCAAAATGAGCCTTTTGAGATGAAACCTGCTATGAGAAAAACCTGATATTAGTTACTTTATATATGTATGTCGTCTGACCGATTGAACTTTCAATCATGTTGTAAGTAGATAAATAATTTAGCTGTCCATCTCCTTCATTGACTGAACAGATTGATCAGTCAGGATGGGTTGCTTTCTTGATGTTTAAAACATTAAGAATAGGGAAAGGAAGGGAATGTTTTCCTTTTCTTTCCCTACTTTTTCCTGAAAGGACACTGACCGGTGGGCAATAGCCACGTCCTCCCCTCTTTAGATGTTATCCTAACAGAGAGGGATGATGAAGTGGAGAGTGTATAGAATTCAAGAATTCTAAACAAGGTAGATGATGAACATGAATATGCCTAACTTTTTTTCTATTTATTCATATGTGCTCAGTTTGTTTTGGAACTAAAAATAAAAGGGAGTTTAGGTATTAATTTTGGTGAATAAATAGTGGTCAGTTTAAATTTCAGTTTTTACTTACTTTTTCTCGATGCTGTCTTTATTTCCTTGTTTTTAATAGGGCAAACAATAAAAAATAGGATAAAATACAAAAACATCCCTTAAAGTTTTTGACAATGATAGAAACCTCCCCTATAATTTTTCTTTTAACAAAAACATCTTCTGAATTTTTTAAAAATTTGACAAAAACCTTCCTTCCGTCATTGACCTAGACGGAAAACGTCTAACCTATGCATAAAACTTTTTCAAATACCCATTTTACCCTTTTATAAAATGGGTACTGAAATAACCGGTGAACGTTACCCCGCCTGTGCTGAACTCCGCTCTCTCGTCTCCTCGTCTCGGAAGGAAGGTTTGGAGTAAAAAGTAGAGATGGCTCCCATCTCAGTCGGTGACGTGATTCCAAGCGGCACTCTTGGTTGCTTTGACGAGAACGACGACCTCCAAAATATCTCCTCCATTCACTCCCTCGCTACTGGTAAAAAGTTCATCTTGTTCGGCATTCCAGTGCTTTCACCCCAACCTGCAGGTAACCGAATCCCCCCTCCCCATCATCGATCCTTGTCTCTTTCAGTTCAACCTCGCTGCCGCTTAACTCATGGTCTCTCTACTTTTAACTTTCCAAAAATGGTCCCTTCCCGTCAAATCTTTTGCTTCGATGGGACCAGGCCTGCTCTGATCTAATTGGAGAACCGACCCTTATCATACGATTTTGCTTATTTATTTAATTTGGCTGAATACGGAATATATTAATACCAGTCTTTTTGCCTTCTATGGTTGGATTAATGATGGATTATGTGAGTTCCAAATTCTGCAGTGAGGGCCTCTACAGATTTCTTCAATGGAACAATCTCACGGTCTCCATCAATCCTGGCCCGTTCAATTTGCTCCTTCTCCCTGATAACATCAGCAATCGCTTTCTTCAGTTCTCGAAGTGTTCTCACCATTATGGTGGGCAAGCCTTTGAACGAGGTTCTCTGCAAAAGCTGAAACAGGGAGTTTCTGTATTCGAGCTCGCCTCTTCGCCAATTACTCTGATTTCTAGTATGATATGTCCGAGATATCCATCACCGTTTATCGGTGGTGGTGGTCACCGGTTCTTCGCTAGAATAGGATCGTCTTTGGGTGGAATTTCACCAGCATTGAAGAAGGTGGAGCATTTCTCTGTTCAAAAAGTTACTAGGAATGGCGGTTGTTTGTTTCGAGCACCGGTGAAAGGAATGGCTATCAACAAGGGCATTACTCTTACTCCTCGGGAAAGGAGAGATGATGTAGATGAATTGCGGATGGTTGTTGATGAAGTAAGATTTGGCCCGATCTCGTGATTACGTAACACGTGACAAAGGCAATAGCTCGGCGCAACAGTGCGCCCAAGGCGCAAACACCATTGGGACCAGCGATCCGAACTCCCTACCAGCAGTCCGAACTCCCTACTAGGAGCCCGAACTCCCTGCAAGGAGCCCGAACTCTCCCTTAGGCCCCAAGCCAAGCACAAAGGGTAGTAACCCAAACTGTCTTGCCCCATGGCAGTTCGGGACACACCTCTATCCGAACTCAAGACTTTACATCGCTCACCACTCCAGCACTTTGCCTCCAGGACGCCGAACTGAACAACCGTACCACGCCTGACACCGAGGAAGTTCGTGTCCAGAGGCGGTGCACCTGATTGACTTGGGATTTGACGCTTGACAGCCGCACTTCAAACAGCCGCCTGCCACTGCCACCTGCCACCGCCATCCCCAGTTACAGAAACGACTCCAACAAGGAGCAGTGGCAGTTCTGTCCCAACAGAAGGGATGACACCCAAACTGGCAGAAGAACAGAAGTAATCATACCCGACCTGACAGAAGCCTCGGAGTGAGTGCGCGAAGTGGTTATAAAAGGCCCCTACCCCCAACAACAAGGTATGTGAACTTTGTGCCATCTGGTTTTATCTTGCCTTTGAGAAAATACTAACTTGAGCTTCGGAGCAATCTCACCGGGTTCCCCTCGGAGTTCCCTCATCTTCTCTGTTTCAGGCTCCTCGTTGCTCCAGTCAGAGGCAAGGTCATTGACAGCTAGGACCGGCCGGATTGCGCACCATCAATTGGCGTCGTCTGTGGGAACGCTTCTAAAAGCCTCCCTCTAAAAAACTCTCATAACCTCCTCCTCTTCCAAAAAAAACTCCAACACCCATGGCTTCTTCCAGCAATGCCAGACATGGCACAGAAACGAACACCACCAGGGAACAACTCCAAGTCCCCGTGGTGTGCATCGGACAGTTCACCATCCCCCTCCCGGTGGATGGGATCCCCAGCTTGAATGCGCGTGGCGCCCCTAAACCTTCCAGCCCTGAACATCCCTCTTCCACTCCCTATTGAAACAACTTTTGTTGAACCAACTGTTGTCCCACTGGCGACCTGCCAGAACCAGCTGGACGACCTAATGCAATGCATGCGAGCAATGCAAGCCCAAATGCAATAATTTCAGTAGCATCAACTCCACCAGCACCAAGTACTACACCACCTCTCTCAACACCATTATTAGCAACAGTTCCCTCAGCTACCCCTAAACTAGTCACTTCTTCCACCTCAGCACCCTGTTCCGAAGCCGGTTAAGGCCTCTCCTTAGGGTGGACGCCCTCACCGAGGAGAAGCCTCCCAACTCCAGAACCCCCCTAATAGCCAGGCCTCATCCCCAGGCCGAAATGAAAGGAAAATCACCCCTGCCTCACAGCTCGCGGGGGGGTCGGGAACCTCGCCCGCAAAGTCAGCACCTCGGCGATCCAAGCCTGAGTTCCCGCTCACGGAGAATCGGTTTAGTGCCCTAGCAGCAGACTACCAACATTCCGGGCCAATCGAGCTCGGCAACATAGAGGCCAGCAGCGCCAGTACCAGGCCCGCTCAGCGAAGGTGCCGACGAAGTCACCGAACTACCACCCGTGTCCTGCCCGAGCTTAGAGGTAAGGAAGAGACAAGCTCGGACGAGGTAAAAGCTGCCCCAATTCTCTTAGTTCCTTCCCCCCTCGCATCAGAACTCCTGGCAGTCTCCATGCCCAGAGACTTCAAACTTCCACCTTTAGACAAGTATGATGGGTCATTTGACCCCAACGACCACGTCGATGCTTTCCAGTCCCAAATACACCTCGCTAGGGCCAGTGAATCGTGCATGTGTGTGGTCGTCACCACCACCTTTAGGGGGGTGGCCCGCACCTGGTATAGGAACCTAGCCCCTGGGTCAATAAGAAGCTGGACCCAGTTCATGCATGTCTTCACTGCATAATTCGTTACTAGCAAGCAGTGCCCCAGAACTGAGGAAAGCATCTTCGGAGTAGTCCAGAGGGAAGGAGAATCCATCTAGGGCTACATCAAGCAGTTCAATGAAGCATGCTTGCAGATACCGCGATTAGACCCCGCAGTACAGCTCGCGGCGGCCAAGAGAGGAGTAACGCACAAGGAGTTCAAATGGCACATGGTGGCCAGCTAGCCCACGACGGTGGCCGATTTCCTCAAGCTCGCGAACAAGTTCATGAGAATAGAGGAAGAAATCAACCAAAGAATCGAAGGCGGGGTTGAGAAAAGAAAAAGAGAAGGTGAGCCCCCAACCCAGGCGACAGAAGAAACCAGGCCCGGGAGGCGAAGCCAAGCCAGCCGTCTCGAGCACCCTTAGCAGTTCAGATGGATTACACGCCGTTAAACACAAGGCGGACTGAGATCTTGATGACGATCAAGGACGCCCCATACGTAAAGTGGCCGCCTCGCCTAAAGAGTAATCCAAACGAGAGAAATAAAAATATATACAGTAGTTTTCATAGAGATCACGATCATAGTACCAAACAGTGCAGTAATCTCCGAGACGAGATAGAGGGGCTTATCCGTCGTGGATACTTGAGAATTTTGTACAACATAATGATAATAATAATAATGCAGGTCGGCAAGGGGAGCATGGAAAGGATGCCCCCGAATCCAGAAGTAGACCGGTCGAAGCTTTGCAGCGACAACCTCCAGAAGAGAGGCCAATTCGGGGAACCATCCATGTGATAGTGGGAGGTTCGGTGGTAGCAGGGTGCACTTCGGCAACAGCACGAACGTCAGTTCGCGAGGCAGCCCGAGAAGAACAGAACCCTCCAAAGAGGCTGAAGACAGAAGAACTTATCTTTTTCATGGAAGACGACGTGCAAGGTGTCCACTACCCCCACGATGACGCGCTCATCATAAAACAGAGGATCAACGACTTCGAAGTCCGGCGCGTACTTGTGGACTCAGGTAGTTTGGCGGACATCCTCTTCAAGTCGGCATTTGACCAGCTACAGTTGTAGAGAAGCGAGCTGAAGCCCGCAAACACTCCTCTGGTGGGCTTCAGCGGAAAGGAAGTCAGGCCCCTCGGGAAGATAACAGTACTTGTGGAAGTCGGCACATGGCCTTGCGCGGTCAGACTCAACCACAATTTCCTGGTGGTCACGACCTCCTCCCCATACAATGCCATAATAGGGTGGCCAATTACGCATATTCTGCGGGTAGTGGTCTCCACCTATTATCTGGCAATGAAGTCCCCCATAGACTTCGGTGTGGGGGTAGCGCGGGGTGACCAGCTTTAGTCCCGCAAGTGTTATGTTGCCACCCTGAAGGGAAAAACCAAGGCAGCCGACGACCTCGAACTGGAGCGGCCTACGGAGTAGGGCGAGGAACGAGCTTCGCCTATAGAGGAAATGGTCGCGATCCCGACCTCAACTACAGATCCAGCTCGAACGCTACAGATCGGTGCTTCCGTCAAAGAGCCTCTACGAACCGAACTGACCCATTAGACAGAAGAAACGCAACTTAGCCCCGGAGCGCTGAAGGGCGGTCGACGAGGAGGTCGAAAAGCTCCTCGCAGCAGACTTCATAAGGGAAGTTTATTACTTGAGCTGGGTAGCCAACCCAGTGCTGGTGAAAAAGGCAAACGGCAAGTGGCGCATGTGCGTCGACTACACCGACCTAAACCGAGCTTGCCCAAAAGACTGCTTCCCCCTCCCCCGAATTGATCGCCTAGTGGACGTGACCTCGGGACATGAGTTGTTAAGCTTCTTGGATGCCTACTCAGGCTACAACCAAATCAGGATGGACCAGTCCAGTGAGGAAAAAACCAGCTTCATAACCGAGTTCGACCTGTACTGCTACAAGGTCATGCCCTTCGGACTGAAGAATGCTGGGGCGACATTCCAAGACTTGTAAATAAGCTTTTTTGGCCCTTAATTGGCATGAAAATAGAATGTTATGTAGACGACATGGTCGTCAAGACGCAGTTCTCACAGGAATTAATACAAGACTTAGATTCTGTCTTCCAAATTCTCCATCAATTTAGCATGAAACTGAACCCCAACAAATGTGTCTTCGGTGTCACCTCAGGTAAGTTCCTAGGGTACATTTTCAATCGGCGTGGTATTGAGGCCAACCCGGACAAGATAAAGGCAATCCTAAATATGAGACCACCCCGAAAAGTAAAAGAGGTTCAGAGGCTAAACGGCCGCATAGCCGCTCTCAACCGCTTCATGTCCAAATCGGCAGACCGCTGTCTCCCTTTCTTTAAGGTGATCAAAGGCAAAGGGTTCGAATGGACCCGAGACTGCCAGCTCGCGTTCAACGAGCTAAAGAGCTACCTCGCCTCTATGCCAACCTTAGCTAGGCCCTAGGAGGGTGAGGTCTTAGAACTGTACCTCTCGGCGAACGATGAGGTGGTCAGTTCGGTACTAATAAAAGAAGTAGATCGGGTCCAGCGGCCCGTCTATTATGTTAGTAAAATTATGCAGGGAGCAGAGACGAGATACCTGCAGATATTAAAACTAGCATACGCACTGGTAATTGCAGCTCGGAAACTCCACCCATACTTCTAGGCTCACACCGTCATCGTCTTGACTGACAAACCTCTGAGACAAGTCTTACTCAAGCCCGAGGTTTCCGGTCGGCTGACAAAGTAGGCCATCAAGCTCAACGAGTACGACCTCTAGTACAAGCCAAGAACTGCCATTAAGGCCCAAGCCTTAGCGGATTTTATCGCCGAGTGCACATTCAGCCTCGAAGCTCCTGGGCCGGTTGAGCCCGACATACCCAGTTTAGGTAAACCCGGAGCCCCCAAGCCAATAGAGTCTGAACCCCATGAAGTAGCAGCCAGTGTGGCATCTCTCCTGGTTAGGCCAAGCGCGAATTGGGATGAGGAGCCCTGGATCCTTCACATAGATGGCTCCTCGAACCAGTAGGGCAACGGGGCTAGAATAGTCCTATGCGGCCCGGGTGGCACGAAATTGGAATACGCACTACGCTTTGAGTTTGCGACATCCAACAATGAGGCAGAGTACGAGGCATTGATAGTCGGGATGAACTTGGCGCAAAAGGTAAGAGCAAAGCACATAGTTATCTGCAGTGATTCCCAGCTCGTGGTCAACCAGGTTACGGGCGAATACGAAGCACACGAGCTCTCCATGATCGCATACTTGGCAAAAGTAAAGGAGGTTCTGCTCAACTTCTAGTCACACTTCATCAGGAAAATCCCGAGGTCAGAGAACACTCAAGTCGACACCCTATCTTGGTTAGCCAGCATGAGTCACAACGCCATGAGAACCGTGTACATAGAGGACTTACCTCAGCCTAGCATTCTCGGTGGGGCAGAGGAGGTCGATCCCATCTTTGAAGCAGAGCCGAGTTGGATTGACCCACTCGCGAGCTTCTTGCTAGATGGAGCCCTCCCTGCAAACTGCAATGCAGCCAAGAGGGTGCAGCGCCAGACAGCCAAATACGTCATAATAGATGAACGACTGTACCGACGGTCCTACACGCTCCCCTATTCGTGTTGCTTGCGACCTGCTGAAGCCAAGCTCGTACTCCGCAACACTCATGAAGGACTGTGTGGCGGACACCTGGGGGGCAAAGCCCTTGCCCAAAAAGGACTTCGACAAGGATACTATTGGTCAAGATGAAGGCAGAAGCCGACGAGCTCGTCAGAAAATGCGACAAGTGTCAGAAGCACGCCAATATCCACCATCAGCATGCTTCCGACCTCAAATACCTCACCAGCCCATGGCCCTTTGCTCAATGGGGCATCGACCTCCTGGGCCCATTCCCGCCAGCAACAGGTGGGAGAAAGTTCTTACTGGTGGTAGTAGATTACTTCACAAAATGGATAGAAGTTGAACCTCTGTCAACAGTTACAGCCCGAAACATACAAAACTTCTTTTGGAAGAGCATAGTATGTCGCTTTGGGCTACCTCGAGTATTGATCTCCGACAATGGCAAACAGTTCGAGGATATCAAGTTCCAAGAAATCGGTCGTGCACCCGCAGGCAAACGGTCAAATAGAAGTAATGAACAAAGCCATCCTTCGCGGACTGAAAGCACGACTAAACTGAGCTAAAGGGTTGTGGGCGGACGAGCTACCAAGTGTTCTATGGGCTCATCAAACTACAGAAAAAACCGCCATGGGAAAGACCCCCTTTAACCTCACCTACAGCACTGAAGCGGTAATCCTAGCAGAAATCGAAATACCTACACTACGACTAGAAGCATATGACGATCAGACAAACGAAGATGAGTTACGTACCAACCTCGACCTACTGAATGAGGTAAGAGACCTCGCGCACATTCGGACAGTGGCCTACCAGCAGAAAGTAGCTCGGTACTACAATGCCAGAGTAAAGAAGTGGAGCTTTTGAGTCGGCGACTTGGTTCTCTGTAAGATTATGATGCTCGAACCCGATGTGGGTAAACTTGGACCAAATTGGGAAGGGCCCTACAGAGTAAAGAGAGCGCTAGAGGGGAAACATCGTCAACTTAAGGCGATACTACCTATAGACCACCAAGCAAAGTGGACGAAATCGCTACAAGAGCCTAAGGGCTAGGATGCCGAGCTAACGGAGGAACCTCGGCATAGGCAAGCAAAGAAAAGTCAGCCAAAGACTCATGCGAGTGTAGTAACCCAGGCAAGAAACAGATTGGGCGTATGGTCAGTTCAGAAAATATGGTCAGTTTGGGAGAAAGAACAACCAACACTTAACCAAAAGAAAAGTCATTCCATTACAAAATAAAGGAGAGTACATAAAAAAAATTGCATTTCATTGGCCCAAAGCTACTTCTTCATCATCAGAAGGCACTTCAATGATACCCGAAGGTCCTGCCTCACCCTCAAAATCTGGCTCACCATTAGTAGCATTGGCCATCTCCTGAGTTATGTGCGAAGTGGATATGGCACTGATATCAAGCTCAGGGTATGTGTTCCAAATCATCCACCGGCTCAGTTTAAATCCCCTTTTGTATGAGTCCACCATGAGGTCATCAAAGTGCGGCGAGGCGATGTACTCATCAATGACCTTCTCCTTGGCATCTTCGATGCCTTGGGAAAAGATCTACATTCTCTCCCTTATGTCCTCCTGAAGGTATTCGACTTGATGCTGTAGATCCAGCCTCAGGTCCGTCATGTGCTTCACAACCACCTCCATGGCCTCGGCATCTCTCTGAGACCTCGCCTTCCTGGCCATAGCAACGCGAGCAACCTCCTCAGTAGCACGAGCAGCCACCTCAGCAGCTCGGGTAGTCGCCTCAGTGGCACAGAAAGCCTCTTCAGCAGCTCGCGCCTGCCTCGAGCTCCTCTCCACCTGGGCCGCCAAGGCATGAATAGAAGAGTTCACATACTGAAAGAAAAGAACAAGTGATTAAGAGAACGACAACAAGAGGGATAAAAACAAAGAAGCCCGACAAGAAATTTGACTCACCACCATAGCATGAGTAGTAGCACGACAGGCGACCTGGTTCAAAGGAAGATCGGTCCACGTTGCAATCTCCTCGGGGAAGGTGGCCTCCCTACTCTTCTGAAGAGCGTAGTTCGGCGACAGTACGCTCCTAAATTCCCCTTGGGCTCCCGAGCCTCAGGGCCCAGCTCGCGTATAAGCGGACCTAGAGTAAGCAGGAGCACTAGAGTAGGCGGGAGCCCCCGTGTGAGTAGTCTCGGCATAAGGGGCCCCTGCCGCTTCTTGCATTGAAAGAGCCAACTCGGGCTCCCTGGAGGGATCCTCTGACGGGTAGTCTGATACATGAGGCTCCGATCCTAGGGCAGTTCAGCACGAGTTCGCTTGGCGACTCGCTTCCTCCTCTTCATGCCTTGGAACAAGTGCCCACCGCAAGTCCTTTCTAAGTCCATCACACCTGCAAAAAAGAGTTCGGCATCAGAAAAAACTGAAAGAACAAAGCAAAACAAGAAACCTCTGAGCAAGGAACCTACCCGAACTCAGGCTGGCCGCAATGAGCTTGGCCTCCATCAGATACTGATGGCATTTTAGCCCTAGCCGTGCCCATTGCCGGAGGCCCTTCACCGTCTCTTTGTCAAGCGTAACACCGGAGTCAGGGGCAGCCATCCCCCACCCGGTCTGAAAAGGCCACCCTATTACACTTTGCACCCCGAAGTAGTCCCGTTTCCACACCGGGACCTTGTTGGGAAGTTCGTGCAAGAGATTAAAACCCGGGCAAGGAGACAGGTAATACGCTTGCCTACACGTAGGAAGGGGACCCGCTTGTTTCTTAAGCATCAAGATAGAAGAAAATATTTCCAAGTCTAAAGGAAAGCCCTGTTCGCAAAATAGGGAGATCGTCCCCACCAAGTTATGAATGGAGTTCGGGTGAAGCTGGCCAACAGTAACGTCGAAGTGTTTCATAACCTTGACAAGAAGGGGGTGGAAAGGCAGTCGCAGCCCCACAGCGAGCTGCTCTCGGAATATCACGATCTCCTTAGGACCGTGTCCCAAGGAAAGCTACCCGAAGGAATGAAATAGGCGTACTCCCTAGGTAAGTTGTAATAGGTAATAAGGGATTGGAGCCCCTCAGGCGTCATGGTCGAAGGACCAAACCTGTCTAACATCCGACCTCGACTAGAGGTAGACGCCAAACTACCCGAAGCGGCTCGGCCTACGGGCTCAAACTCTTCCTCAAGTTCTACCTCAGGTTTGCTAAGGCCATCGGGGGATGCAACTCGGTTCGTAGAACCTGCATCAGATCCACTTGTAGAACCGCCTGGGCTATCCAAGCTAGACATCAAGGAGAAAAGGTGGATTCCAGGAAAGTACTCACTCAAAAAAAAGTTTGAACAGACTTCGAAAACTGGAACAAGCAAAAAACCTTGAAGGCGAACTAAAAGCCTAGACGCGAGCTCAAGAAGCAAAACACAGAAGTGACAAAGCGACTGGGGTCCCCCACTATTTATACCCACAGTAACCGAGAATCAGAGCCAATCCGACGGCCCGCGTTCGCGCTGACCACACGTCCTTTGAGATTGAGATGTGATTGGCGCACGTCTTTCTGAAACTAACAAAACATCGGCGCACGTCTTTCTAAAACTGATAAGACGACAACGCACGTCTTTCTGAAACTGACAGAACGCCAGCGCATGTCTCATCGCCTTTCAAACGGTAGTGGCACATTTTTTCAAATTCGAAAAGACCCGATGTCACGTCTCCCAGCGGCGCGCTTTTTTGAAATTTGAAATAAGCGTGCGTCGCCACGTCTGTCAACATTTGTAAGCAAGTAGGCACGTCTCCTGCCTTTTGGGCGCTCGAGAGACCCAAAGAACCCTGGCAACGCACCTTAAAATTCGAAGTACGGGACAAATCCACCTGCCACCTCGCGAACTCCCCACGCCAGGGCATGACCCTTAGCACGGGGAGTGGGGGGCAATTGATGAAGGAAGATTTGGCCCAACCTCGTAATTACGCAACACGTGGCAAAGGCAACAGTTCGGCGCAACAATGTGCCCAAGGCGCAAGCACCATAGGGAGGAACCAGCGGTCCGAACTCCCTACCAACAGTCTGAACTCCCTACTAGGAGCCCGAACTCCCTACTAGAGCCCGAACTCCCTACAAGGAGCCCGAACTCTCCCTTAGTCCCCGAGCCAAGCACAAAGGGCAGTAACCCAAACTGGCCTGCCCCATGGCAGTTTGGGACACACCTCTATCCGAACTCAAGACTTCACCTCGCTCACCACTCCAGCACTTCACCTCCAGGACGCCGAACTGAACAGTCGTGCCACGCCTGACACCGAGGAAGTTCGTGTCCAGAGGCGGCACACCTGATTGACTTGGGATTTGACGCTTGACAGTCGCACTTCAAACGGCCGCCTACCACCGCCATCCCCAATTATAGAGACGACTCTGACAAGGAGAAGTGGCGGTTTTGTCCCAGCAGAAGGGATGACACCCGAACTGGCAGAAGAACATAAGTAATCATACCCAACCTGATAGAAGCCTCGGAGTGAGTGTAGCGAAGTGGTTATAAAAGACCCCTACCCCCAACAACAATGTATGTGAACTTTGTGCCATCTGGTTTTATCTTGCCTTTGAGAAAATACTAACTTGAGCTTCGGAGCAATCTCACCGGGTTTCCCTCGGAGTTCCCTCATCTTCTCTGTTTCAGACTCCCCGTTGCTCCAATCAAAGGCAAGATCGTTGACAGTTAGGACCGGCCGAATTGCGCACCATAAAAAGGTCATATGTTATGATGATAAAGAACAGAGTCAGTATGAAGAAGCATTTGTTGCAATTACTGTAGATGAATCTCTGAGCAACACATTAAAAAATCTGATTTTTTGGGAGGAGAATCTGAATTATTGGTGTTATCAAAGTTGTGCCAGCAGCTAGCCAATCATTGTTTACATAACAGAGCATGAGCATAGGGTGGGAGGATGGGGCACTAGTTTTCTTCCTATCGGAGAGTATGGAGCTGAGTTCAGCAAGACATCAAAGGGAAAACCAAGGTAGTAAGGCTTTTGTACAGTGGTAGGGACCATTATGATCTTCTCTCTGTTGTCGTGTCAACTTCATCTCCACAACTTCTCTCTGTCTCTCCTCATCTCTAGCATTCTCTTCCATCTTAGCTTTGAAGGCTCAGCACCCTTGGCCCTCACTCGTTCATTCTCTCTCCGAATTTGGTTCTTAAGCCGCTCCGCTTGTTGGTGGAGTTGAGAAGAGACGAAAACCAAAGTAAGGCACTGCTCGGCCTCGACAGCTATCATCTCATATTCAAAGAGTTTCTTCTCGGCCATTAATTGGTTTTGGGCTGTCGAGCAAGAGATCTCCGACTCAAGGGCCTCCTTGGACTAAAGAAGAGAGTTGACCTATTGATCGGTGTAATCCGTTCTTCACTAGTGCCCATTTTGCAAAAGGGTAAAACGGGTATTTGAAAAAGTTTTATGCATAGATTAAACGTTTTCCGTTGGATCAATGATAATGATGAAAGGGAGGTTTTTGTTAATTTTTTAAAAATTTTAAGGAGATTTTTATTAAAATAAAACTATACGAGAGGATTTTATGATTATAAGAAATTTCAAAGGAAGATTTTGTATTCACCCTAAAATATAAAGCGAATTCCTACATATAGGTCTCACCTGAAATTCCTATATTACAGTTGTACATTAAGAAAATCTCTCTTATCATATGTAGGCCCCTCTTTTTGGTACCATATCCCAATACACCGCGGTGGTGTTCGGTGGGTAGCCGATCGAGAGTGGTCAGCTTCATATGTAGGCCCCACTTTTTGGTTCCATATGTTACCATACGTAGATCCCACATGATGGCCATCTATCATAGAGTGAATAAAATTTTTCTATTCTAAATTGAACCTAAGTGTGATGTGATTTTCAACCGTATAAACTTGCTATACAAATGAATCATTTTGGCTCAAATATAGCTTTTTATTCACTGATCTATTTTATTTGATATAATTATTAACTTAAGTGGAGCCTTTATTATTATTATTATTATTATTATTATTACAAATTATTGTAAACGTGTGGCTGATCCAAATAATTTGGCTTTCACTTTATTTATGCACGTTATTTCTGTTGGACTTTGTGTTCATCTTGTTTGTTTAAAATGCAATTTCATTTGCATTAATGAAAAAGCATGGGAGTGCATAATCAGTGGCAAAAGAGGAGGTGATACTTGAAAGTATGTAGGAATGGCAACGGGGTGGGTTTGGGGCAGGGAACCCCCTCCCCATCTCTGCCCCGTCCCCAGTGGCGGGGTGGGGCATCCATTCCTCATAAGGGACAGGGAATTCCTGAATTTTCCCCGCTCTAAGGCAATTACTTAAAAAATATCTATTTTATAGACAATTTATACATATGATATAGGAATTTTGGGGTATTTTAGAATTGAATTATAATACTTTATGAATAATTCAAAAATAAAAATATGGGATCCTAGGATTTTAAAAATTTAGAGAAAACTTAGAGATATTTTAAATATTAATATTAAACCTAGATATATTTTACTAATTTACCTTCAAGTTCGGGGCGGGTTCAGGGAATTATATACAAAACCCGCCCCCGCCCCATACCCGGTTCGGGGAAAAATTATTTTCCCCATCCCCACCCCGTCTTTGTTTAGGGTCGGGGAAAATTCGCCCCGTTCGGGGTGGGGCCCCGGTTTTATGGGGGAAATTGCCATCCCTAAAAGCATGAGAGTGCATAATAAGTGGAAAGAAGGGAGGTGAGGGGTCCTCTCACAGTCTCGCCACAAAAAGCTCACACATGCCTCGTCCTCCTCCTCTCCTTTCTCGCACATGTGCATACTTATTTTTAATGATATAATAAGGCAAAATTAAATGCCCTCAAGGGCCTTCATTGTCTCTCATAAAATTCATATTTATCACTCTCTAATAAGATCATTCTTAAATATCAAAAACAAATAAATAAACAAGACTATTCTTAAGTCTCCCCCCTGTTAATGATCAATGTTTGTAACATCTCCCCTCCCTATTAAATCTCTCTTTTCCTCTTAAATCTTTTTTAATCCCTTTTGGCTCTCTCTAATAAAATAGGAGTGTAAATTAGACGAATTTTTTAGAGGAAATAAATTAAATGGATTAGGCCAAGTTAAAGGTCCACCTTAACATGAACCTTAGCTTTGACCCAAAATAATTCTAGAACCCACCCAAATTTGCCCACCAATACATTTGGGTGAGCCTATTTTCTTCTTATATAGAAGTCTAAAAAAACCAGTGCTCCTTTCCATTGGTTATCAAGATTTTCTCTCTTTTTTATTAATTCAATGTAGATTTACTTCATAGATTGTTTTGATTCAATAATAAAATAAAATAAAAAAGAAAGCACTTAATGTGAACCTTTGGTTATTTTTATAAGTTCAAATTTGAAAGTGCTTTTTAATTTGGTTATTGATCTCATGCTAAGTACATTTTTTGCTGAGCTAGGATTTTTTATTGACGACAGCCAAAAAGTTACAAGTATGGATAGGGGGGAAGCTAGTAAACATAAGAAAATGACCAAAATCTAAGTGGGATTTAAATAGTTAATATGGAGATTTTCGGGCCATGGCTCCCCTCTGCCACCCTGACTCCATCCCTGATTTATAGGGCTACACAATCAGGGTAGCTCATTCCCCAAACCTTTGACCCCCCAACCTTAGTGGTAGCAGGATTTGATCCTAGGCCTTTGCTTTAACTAGTCATAGAACCTATCAACTAAGCCACCCTTAGTTAGTTCTCATGCTAAGAAGTTATATAAAAAGGAATAAATTTGAAGCCCAATAACTAAAAACAAAAAGAAAATTATTTTTTCTACCATTTCATGTGCAAAGAACTAGAAAATATAATCCTACAAAAAAACTAGAAAATATAAAAACTTTGGTAAATCCCCGCTACTTAGGTAAGTGACAGGTCCTAGCTCTCACCTAAATGCTCATATGAGCCTCCTTAAATAAAAAAAAAAACAAAATCTCAAGCCTTAATTCTAAGATTCCATCTAATAATTAAAATCCATCGTAACTCTTTAATGAAATTCTTCTTAACACACCTCAATTGCCAATGTTTGTAATCTCTCATCCCTTGTTAAATCCATCTTTATCTATTAAATCTCTTTGAATTCTTATTTAACTGTGTAATAAAGTAGAGGTACAAATTTGATGGGTTAGGTCAGGTTAAGGTCCAACCCTAAGACATGAACCTCATGCCTAGTACAAAAACCAAGGTTACGTTAAAACCCAAATTTACCAACCCAAGCCCACCTTAATTAGCTAAACATAACACAACTTGTAATGGGTTTGAATGTGTTCGGTTAAGCTTGGGTGGATTGTTCAAATGTGGAAGTTTTGTCACTCATGTGTTCCACTTTTTAGCTTTTATTTTGTCCTTACAGTAAATCTCTTCACCTTTTTTTGGATAGCACCACAGTTTAAAACTAAAGTTATTATATTCATGAAAAATTATGTATTTTCCTTTTGTTTTCAGGTTTTGTTTTAATAAATGTATTAATTATATATCACTTATTTTGCTTCGTATATGTCATAATTATTAATTACCTAAAAACCACAAAACTATTATTGATTGATATTTTATGACTTTTTGTTAAACATTCTAATTTCTTTAAATATATAGTTATTATTAATTGGCATGTATATAAAGTATTTTTTCAGTCTTATCAAATTTCTATTCATTTTTTTTACAAAAAAAAAACTATTCAAATAGGGGGATGAATGGGGGATAGGTTAGGGTATGCTGCAAAGTGAATGTTGCATGCGCATTGATGCATGGGGTACCCTACTTATCATCAATACTAGGGGTGTCCATGAAAAATCGAAAGACCAAAATACTGAATCGGAAAATGTGGTTAATAGAACTGATTGATTCGGTTTCAGTTTGGTATTTTTGAAAAACTGAAGTATCGGTTTGGTTTTTGGTTAACCTACAAAAAATCGGCAATTAATCAAATTGACCGATATATATATTTATATGTATATTTTATATATATTTTTAATATGTGCCACATATTTTTTATATATTTTCTATAAATATATATTCATTATATATATAAATATATACATATATTATATTTATAATAATCTATTTATAAATATATTATATATTATATATTTTTATAATATATTATATATAATTTATTATTTATAGTAAATATTATACATATATTTATATAAATATAAAAACTAAAAAATCGAAGAACTGGACAGGTCAAGAAACTGAAACCAGCAGACTGGTTAACCAGTGATGCCGGTTTGGTTTCAATTGGAGAAATAGAAAACCCAGTGGTACCGGTTCGATTTGCAAAAATTTCCCATAAACCGTCAATGGACCAGATTTGGATCGGACCCAACTCGATTGAATATGATTTAAACGGTCCAAGAAATTGCATATTGAGTCGGACCGGTCCAAACGAGATGGACCGATACAACTAGGTGCAGGTCCCTTAACTTCCAAATTCTCTCCACGCTCCAACCGCCTCTCTCTCTCTCTCTCTCTCTATCTCTCTCTCGGGGAAACTAGAAGAAGAACAAAGAATCAACTACCCAACGTCTCTCTCCTTCCAAGTTCCAACCGAATTGGAGGAATGAAAAGAAGAGGAGGGCAAAAAGGGGCTTTTGGAGGAGGATGAACACGCCATCTGTTCTTCTTATGCATACTCTCAGATGACAGATCTTAGATTGCCTCATTGATTGGATTTCACATCCGTTTTTTTTTAATCGGTGAGATTTTAGCTTTTGTTTTGCTCTGCATCTCTCGTTTCTTTGTCTCTTGATCTTCTCTCAGGAGGCAACAATGGATCTCGGAAAACTCTTCATAGGTGGAATCTCCTGTGACACAAACGAAGATCGTGTCAAGGAGTATTTCAAATTTTATGGAGAAGTAGTGGAAGCTGTGATCGTGAAGGATATGACCACATGTCGTGCCTGTTGTTTTCTGCTGATTCAGCTGTTGCGGGAAGAGTCGTTATGGAGAAACATACTATAGAGTATAGATGGTAGAACAGTGAGTAGATTGTTGGAAATCAATCGCATTTTGATATTTAAAGAAAAAAAGAAAGAATTGCAATTTGGGTTTTGATTTCAAAAGTTTAATTCTAAGAATTCGATTCCTTAAATTTCATTCTGAATTCCATAAATTTCAGTTGATGATTCATCCTCCCGCACACACATTTATGAAATGAGAACATTCCTTCTGTTTCAAGTTTTCAATGTACTACTTGGAATTAAAGCATTTGATCCTAATATTCCATTTTTTATATTCTTGTGATATTTTTAATATATTTCTGTAGTTTTTAAATCTTTTCTGAGTTTTTCATTTAATCTTTTATGTTTCATTCAATTTGGATTAATTTGGACCCTTTGGATCCATTTTTATTTTAATTGAACCTTTTGAACTGGATTAGGTCCAGTCTATTTATAAATGAACCCTTATTATTAGACAGGATCAGGGTTGCAAAATGTGGTGTGGGCATATCAAATTATATCAACTGTGGTGTGCTCATATCAAATTAAATCCGCCTGGTATGCCCAAATCATTTTTGGGTCAAAAGTAAAATCATTTATATGACATTTTGTATCTTCTTTTTGAAGCCCATATGACATTTTGTATGGATTCATAACGTTATAACCAGAAACATAACAAAAACATGGGAAAATATATAATGCAGTAAAGACATGATATTAGAAGAGTTTTGACCAATCAAAACATACCCATGAATTTTGATAAATAACACCTGATTGTCATGTTCATGATATCAGTTGATTGGTCAAAATATTTTTAGATATCATAGTCAAAAAATATTCCTATGTTTACATTGTTTGGACTGATACCAAATGCATTTTCCTTTTTAATTTTTAGCTAAGAGATTAAGATGAGTTCAAATCAGCCCCCCCCCCCCCCCCCCAACGTCCCACAGCATATCCCTGCCGTGTATTGGGAACATCTCACAATGATAATACTAAAAATGATGATGTCATCATTGGGAAATGTTAACAATACACGGAAAGCAATGTTTTATAAATTATTACATATAATTTTTAAATTAGTTACTATCTGTTGAACTGCAATTTATATAAAGGAATATAACCTCTAACATTGAAAACACGCGGCTTAGTGGGTTAGTTGATTTTTTTTTTAATTAGCGATTAGGGCTAATGCACTGGAACAAATAAAATGATTCACTATGTAAATTTATTAATTTAAAGAATTTCAAATTTCAAACGGCTCTATGGAGCAGCTGGTGTGGGTTCGGACATTGGGCGCAACAGATGATTAAAACAAGATTGGCTTCAGTCAGCGGAAGGCCATTCAAACACCTTCAAACAACCTTTTCAGCCTTGCATTAGAAATATCTCTGTACCTATATACTATATTTCATGGGGCGATATTCCCAATGCAAGGCCATAAAGGCTGTTTGAACAGACCTTGCACTAACTGAAGCCGAACTCAATTAAAGCACAACAGATGATGATGATTAAAATGAGATTGACTTCAGTCAGTGGAAGGCCATTCAAACACCGTTCAAACAACCTTTACAGCCTTGCATTGGAAATATCTCTGTACCTATATACTTTATTTCATGGGCTGATATTCCCAATGCAAGGCCATAAAGGCTGTTCGAACAAACCTTGCACTAACGGAAGCTGAGTTCGATCAAAACATGGTCACACAGATAGATGTTATGCCAAGATTTCATGATCAAAATGGTGGCCATATACATGTGAAGAAGTTCAAGGGGGCCGTTTCTGTAATAGTGGGACTACTTGGTTTGGCATCAATTGGACATGTAGAGGAGTTAACTAATCACTATGGCTGTATAGTGGGCTGTGGAATGGTAATAGGGCAAGGTGCCCCAATAGGGCTAGAAATTTCAATATCTTCCCCATTCCTCCGTGGGGTTGGGATTCTTGAATTTTCCCCACCTCACCTCAATATTCCTACATACAAATTTATATATATTTTTTGATAACTAATCTAAACTATAATATGTCAGGATCCCTGAATTTGCCCCATCCCGCTTCAATATTAATACATACAAACTAATTATTTATTTAAAAACTTATCTAAACTCTCTCTCTCTCTCTATATATATACACACTTTTAGTTGGAGTGCATTTAGGGTCTAGGCCAAGGCAGGATGGAGAAATACCATTCTCGGCCCATCCCCGGTCACCAGAGTTTCAGGGAAAACCACCCAAACCCGATCATGGTAAAAAAACCCACCCCAACCAGGGTGGGGTGGATGTCAGTGGGTCAAATACCATTCTGTGCTTACGTGTTACCATTAATGTTCCCAATGTACATCTGTAGTGTCCTGTGGGTGGTTGTTGGTAGGAGATCCAAGCTCAGATGGCTCTTGGGTGCCAGAAACTTTTTCATGTTTGTGGTTCTTTCCGCGCGAATCTATCGTTCGGATCAATATTGATAGATGCTAGATGCATTTTTAAGTACTTCAGAAGCATGATGATTTTCATTTTAGGCCGGAAGAAATTTGTTGTAACTTGTAAATCAATGGGGCTCGTCTTTTCCTTGAAAAAATCTGCCATTTTCTCTGGGTTTTCACAGGGTTTATTATGCAGGATTATTCCCAGTAATGACAGAACCATGAATAAAGTATTCATCTTCGATCTACAAACAGCAAATCATCTTAGTTGTAGCTCCAGCTTCATATGTTACAGAGCCTCTCGGTTTTGGAGACACAAACGCTTGACCATGGTATGTAGCTTGAAAAGCTATTCAGCACATCTAAACAGGATACTTGCCTGCGTTCTGATATGGGAATATGGTATATTTTTGAAAAACATGCAGCACATTGATGATGAATAGTATACGTAAGAAGAGCTTTTATCAATCAAACTATCCACATCTGAAATGCCATCCAGAAGAAAGCGAATAGTGACCCGGGTAATCACAGGAAGAATTTGATCTGCTGTACTGAAGTACTGAGCCTGAAAAAGGTAAAATGGTTGATGTAGAAAACCTCCGGTTAGAAATGCAGAATACAAAACCAGAAACCTGTATATTAAAGTGCTCCAAGGAGGGTAGTGAAAGATATTATATCACAGTAAACAATAAATCCTTGCATCAGATAAATAGTCAGGTGCCCAAAAACTAGAGAAGCAGCAAAAATACTTCATCTATTTGATGAATCTATAATTCTAATATAACCATCTTCATATAAGGAGAAAAATTAAATATAGAACAGTAAAAAGATTACGATATCGAACTAAACGGCAAGCACGATGGTCATCCGGATAGTAACATGTATTCTACATCTGTAAGAAGATGATGGATGGACAATTGTAGATTTCCGATGCCTTCAAATGCTTCCTGACATGGCTTTTCATGTCGGATTACTGATAGCTAAATTATAGCCATCATCTGTATAAGTCATGGCCTTATGTTAGGAGGCAACATATCTGGTTCAGAAGCCACTGGATTCAGGTTCCTGGCAATGGGCATCTCGTGGTTATGCTTTCCCTCGTATGTTGTGATAAAAGATTTTGGATCATCCAATGCCCTTTCAACATACTTGCGCACATTGCACTTGAGACTGGTGCATCTATAGTAACTTCTGCAAGATCAATATCTCAACAAGCGTTAGTGGAATGGATGACAGCAGAAATTGTGTTCAACTTGGAAGGAGAAATAGAAGAAAGGAAAACCTAGCAATTTTATGTCAGCACAGAATAAGCATCTTAAGAAAATCAGAAGTTTAAGTACTAACCTAGGATATGGATTTCCCTTCACAACCTTCTGGCCATATTTTCGCCAGCGAAAGCCATCACCTAGGATCTCAGAATCTGTGGAACTCTGCATCCCAACATTGGGGTCTCTTACCTTTTCACCTGGTATACCTATTTCGTTGGCTTGAGAACCATTCTTCCTGCTGGAAGGAGAGAACAATCAACACCAGTAATAGTATTCACCCACAGAAAATGGAAGGTGCAATTTTTTATCATGATCATCAATAGGAGATATAATGAGGAAATTGATTCATTGCCATAAATGAGAAAAGCAACAGATTAACTTGTGCTTATAGAGCATAATAATATAACCTTTTAACAAGACTACTGAATTTAAATTTCTCGAACTAGCAGAACCTGCTATGAGGAAGCAAGCAGTCTTGCACCATGAGAAGACACTGTATATAACTCCTATGCCAGTTTTTAAGAATTTAGTTGAAATCTTACCGTCGCTTACACCTAGGTTCATTGTCCTCTGCATCCATTCCCCTGCTTCCTTCCTCACAGTCCCCACTAAGGCCATAAGAATTATCAGGAGTCCCAACACCACTACTAAGTGGATTATTAGCGGTCACAACTTTTCCTAGACAAGTAGAATGCACTGACAATCCTACTTCATTCTGGTTCTCTGTTCTACCTTCAGATCCTTCCGTCCTTTCATTATGGGTGTTACTCCATAAATGATAGCTGGTGTCATGACCAGTCCCATCAGAAACAAATTCTTGCCCTTGCCCCCCTGATGATTGCCGTTTTGGAGGCTGAGGCTTTGGATGATTGTGTTCACTTTTGTATACAATTTCTGCAATCTGTCCATCAAATGATCTTTCAACCTTCTTTTTCACAGGGCAGTTTGGGTGTGTACACTTGTAGTAACTTCTTGGGTACTCACTACCTTTCACTTGCTTTTGCCCATACTTTCTCCAATTATAGCCGTCATAAGAAGGACGATCCCCACTAGTTGTTGCAGGCAGAGCTCTCTGATTCTCTTCTGGGTTCTGCGAAACCATCTTTGAGGGCTCAACTATCTCTCTTTCCAACTGTGATGGCAATTTCAGGTAAGGATTTGAAGTAAGATGATTTTCTGAAGGGTGATTTGCTTTCTCTCCATGCTGAGTCTGGGCCTGGATCTCTGATGGGGTTTGTTGGTGACTGACATAGAAGTTTCCCTGGCCAGGACAAACTCTAATTTATTAACAATTAATCTCTCAAACTGGGAAGCAAATTCTATTTCTGTTGTGTTTTTGGCAGGGGATTAATTAAACAAAAACACAAAGAACCTGAAGTATAGGACTAATCCAAACCAACTCTAAAGGAAAATCAGATGTCTAATAAATAGCATACTGACCAGGTTTGCCAAGAGAGAAGCAGTTGTCCTTGAAACAAACTTTGCCAAAGGTTTGTATACCACAGTAGATTTACTCTCCGGTTTTGAAACCTTTTCAGATGAACAAACCGCTGTTCCAGATATCTCACCCTGCAAAAGGTCAAAATCTAAACACATTAGTAGAGCTGATCATTTGATAGGCAACAACATCCAAAAGGAAGCCAAGAAACTAAAAAGACCACCTGGGGTGGAACCATCCCAATTGGAGCACGATTTGCCACTGGCTTGAATCTCACTGTCTTGGGCCTAATGGCAGCAACTACTGTTTCAGGATATGCACCAGAAGGTGACGCATTAATTGCACTGGTAAGCAGCTCTGAAAAGGACCTGAAACTGGAACAAGAAGGTCTTGAAGCAACAGGTTTAGCTATCACCACCCTCTCTGAATCTTTAACTTCCATTTCAGCAGACATGACAGATCAGTCTTCAAGAGTTTTTTCAGTCAAGGTATGCAACTAAACCGACGTGTTTAAGAAAACCAGTTAGATTGAGAAATTATAGGGGAGGAGGAACTTGATATAAAAAAGTACTAGAGCCCTTCAGGAAGTTGATTCTGGTTTTGTTGGCTCTGACAATTCCATCAATCCTGCCAAATAGTAACGTTAGACCCTAATAAAAAGAAGACCAGCATCGAAGGGCTAAAAAGAGCATTACCAAAAGAACAAAGTATTTACATTTTCAGGCCCAAAACTCAGGTTGGGAGTGCTGCCTCAAATACTCACATGGACTTAATTGGGCTTACCTCAGGGAACCTTTTACAGAGGTGAATGGCCAGTCTCTTAGATTAGGAATACAAGATGTTTGACATCACACTATGCAAATGGGACGCAAATAAACACATTGAAAGTTTTACATGCTTGAATTGTTGAGTGGTTGAAGCACTTCGGTACAATCCACATATGTTTGCTTTCACTTCCACATTTTCACTTCAAAACATTTGATTCGTTTTAAATTCAAGTTGTCATCTTTTTTATATATTATCATCATTATTATTGTTATTAGTATTATTATTAGTTATAATATTTTTACTATTTTGTTTTTTTATAAATTGCACCTTGCACCTTGGGTACTAGAAGGCCCTTGTGCTTTTAAAACACTACCTATGATGCAGTCACCTAAAACTAAGTGTCAACCAGGTCAACTAGACTGACTAATGACTAGTTCTATCGATATGGCAAGCCAACCAGTTAATTCCATCAATGTGGTAGGAAAGATCTAGTGAAGAAATCTAAATGGCTAGCATTTTTCTAGAAGCTTATCTTGTTTTAGCTACATGGAGAATGGTCAATCCAGGTAATCCATCAGATAGAAATGCTCATGTGCACAGACAAAGTGTTAATACAAGTTATGCACATCTCTCAATCTTGTAAAGAACCTCAACAAGGTAAAATACCAAGAAAAGTTCACAAGAAGACAGATTTTACATGGCTCAGCCTCGAGCCTACATCCACGGGAGAGATTGACATGTTTTTTGTTATGATAAAACAATGGAGGAAAATACAAGATTTTTTTGAAGGTAAATAAAAAATAAAATTTATTGAAGAAAAAGAAGATAGAGATTACAAAAGGTGATAAGTAACCACCCAGCAAAGGAAAAAACAAAACATACAGCCCACACCCTTAAACATAACCTTCCGGATCCCACAAGAAACAACACAAAGAGGCCCCAACCCACCACTAAAACCAGGGACCCAAACAATGATACACAATGAAATTGACCCCCCAAACCCCAATAAAAACACCAAATCCACCCTGAATTTGCCTCAAAACATAAAAAAAAAAAAACACAACACTTCCAATGGTTGAATCGCACGCCTCTTTTATTTTCTAGATAACTTTCTTTGTCTTCTTCACCCTCTTTTTTGGTCCGACCCCAAATAAACCTACCTTCAATCTAGCAAAACTACAAGATTCCCTTTGGATTTAAATCTCAAAATTAGCCTTAACTCTCCCTTTCTTCTCTATTAAAACTCAAAGAATGAACCTAACAAAAACTAAAAATAATTTTAACAAAACCACTCTCACTCCCTTTGTATGGTAACTATGCATATGAGGCTTCCTCACTCCATCAGTTTTACTCTTTCACCCCTTTTTATAACAGTTAAGAATATTATTTTTAGAAACCCAAAGATGATGCAATTACAAAATAAGCTTACAATTATGCAAGTCCACAGCTTATTCTCCTTTACGGAAAAGGAAACCATAGCTGACATATGAGAAACAAGAGACTAACTCCAACAATCTCCACCTTAGTTTCTTTTGTAAACACCTTGAAGATCTCCATTTACCATCCCCAGCTCTTTGTTAACACCCATTAGCCTTAAAAACACCGTTGCAGCTAAATACAACTTCAAATTACTGAGCCCTAATTTTACCTGATTCAGTAAACACAAATACACATTTAGCTGCTTTGAGTCAACTTTGTTAGTCACATCCAAAGAGAGACCTTGAACCTTTTTCTCTACCAACAGGATTTATTACCTCATCATTCTCTGACCCAACTATGAAAGATACCTTATGTAGGGTCATACAATTCCATTCACACCAGTTCCAGTCACCCATCAAGGTCTTGGGAATAACTTCATTCTCAACTAGAAAAACAAGCCCTCTAAGCCCTTCTCTCTCTTTAAGACCATACAACCGCATATGCTTTCATGGATCCCCATTTAGCTAAATATCACAATCATGGGAATTCAAAATGGTTTAGGAGTGGTTTTAAAATAAAAAATGGTTTTCACATTTTGATTGTCACATTTTTTGGATTTTGAGCGAGATAAAAGGGAGATAGGTGTACAAAGGCTTTAGGAGTGGTTTTAAAATTCAAAATCACAAGAAATCTTGTTTTGGTTTTATTCCTTCCCATAGAGAAGAATAAGTTGATCTCTCTTATGTATACAGGCACAAGGCCAAACCATGTAAAATTTGTATCCTTGTGTGGTACTGTGGTTCTATTTTCTTGGTGGCTTTCTTTGTTGAGGTCCTCTGCTCTGCAGGGTTGAGTGATATGCTATAACTAGTAGCAATACCCCGCATATGCACATCATGAATCCTCTAGTCCACATGATTCTGTGCTGTAACACTTAATTGAAGCTTTTCTCAACCAATGCCAGTTATTGAAAGCTGATTTTTTTAGTTAAAATAATACATTAAAAATGGCTCTAGTTTACCCTGGTGGCATGGGTTCACAGGTTGCTGGGATAAAACTTGTTCCATGAACAGCAAATGAACATGTAGAGCCCTTTTCTGCAACCATCATAACATGTAAGGATTCGTGGGTAATCTAGCCATATGCAAGCCCAGAAAGGATGCAGTATTCTTCTTGCACTCTGCTTTGGGACAAGACTGCCCGAGAAAAACAGCATCCCAGTCATCTAGATTTCAAATTCAGACTGCCTATCTAACTCCATGCTCAAACATCCCCATTGTCATTCATCCATCACTTCAAGACCGGACAACTTCCCATCCACAACTACAACTGACATCCAACAAGCTTCCCAAAGGTTATTAATCCACTACAACACAAAGCAACTTCATTCACAACCAGAATGGTGTCCCTTTTGTTACAAGTTCTTGCATCTCTACTTTACTTGTCTCCAATCTCTAAAAACATTGAATACCAAAAATTTGACTTGTTATTTCAACTTGCAAGTCCTTCCGAGGAGACTTGAATAGTTAAGGGTGCAATAGTAAGCATCCGACCAAACTGATTTTGAAGGATAGATGATTCTATTTCTCAACCAACAAATAGGAAAGAAATAACCAAATCCATCAACTTCCAACCTAAAAAATGTTACAGGAAATGCATTAAAGACAAAAATAGCACCTTAAATGGTTAGGGTTGAATCAACATCCTAAATGATCCTGACCAATAATAGATATAAACAAGTAAATATATCAAGCCACCAACCTAAGTTGGCATCATACGAATTGTCTGAAAGCAAGTTTCAAACCCTTGTGTCATACCACTTGTGCTCACTTGTTGGTGCAAGACTGTATAGGAAAAACAAAATCCAGCTCTTCAAATTTATTTTCCTATTTGCCCCATGTTTGCTAACAAGCATCTCGTAGGTTGTTCATTGCCTACATGAGCCAACTTTCTGTTACAACTATAGCTATCTCCTCTTTGTTGCAAACTCTTACATCCTTCTTCTAGTTCTCCTTGATACTTCTCTCGGACATCAATGAATATCAGCAATAGGAAACTTTTTCTGTCATTCAACTTCCAAGTCCCTTTCCTAGGTCACTTGAATAGTGAAGGATGCAGCAAGCTAGCAATCACCAGTCACTGAAGTTGAAGTATGTGCAGCCTCCTCAACCAAAAGAATACATTAGTTATATGCCAACCTAAACAGGGTAAACATTTCAAATCTATTAATCCCATGTTTTACGCACAAAATAATACTTCAAATTATTAGGGTCGAATAGATTTTCCAATGATTTTGCACCCATCGATGGATACAACAGAAAAATGCACTAACCTGTGTGACCTGACCACAATCCAAAAAGAAGACAAGAAAATGAAACTGAACGCTTTACTTTTCTTCTGAAAGTAAGGCTAGAAATTGATTTTAACTGCAACGGCAAGAGTAAGCACGTAACCCCAGATACAAAAACTGAAAGTTTAGCAAACTGAATCACCTAAGAGAAGTCCCTAAATTAGTTCAGCAACTAGAAATTCATCATCAGTAGATTCAGTACATTCAAATTTCAGTCAAACAGAAGATAACACGATAAGTCGCAAGAGAAGAAGTGTTCACTAACCAGACTTACAATAACTAATAATCTCTTCCATTGATTGGTTTCCATGAAACTGGATTTGCAAACTCATTTTATAGCTTCCGGGCCCTCTGCATTACCAAAACCTGCAAGAAGACAAAGAAGGTACGATAAGAGAAGATGATAAATCTGATAAAGATAGAATCTTTTTGAGCCAACCAGCTGAACATATTGAAACCAGCTAAGCTTACAACAGAGGTTTCGTCGCGTTTGTTTAAGAAAACAGTGCCTTAAAATTGAGATAGAAGGAGAAAAGTCACTGAAGTAGTACGGCTTTAGGCACAAAATTTATAAGAAAAAAGTGCATGAAATAGAAGCCATACCTCTGGTTATGTGGTTCTGGTTTCTGGCTTTCTTAATGCAAAGAGAGAAGAAAAAGGCAGCTGGAGAAGAAGAAAACAAGGTATTCCAAACGATTCTATCTTTATTTTGTTATTGTTTATCTGTAGCGGAGTTGCTCGAGAGTGGAGAAAACCTTTTAAATGAAAAAAAAAAATAAAAGAAAAGAAAGAGGAGATCAAAAGAATATAAGAATCCCAAAAAAGTTTAGAAAAAAGGGTTTGAACAGAAAAGTGATCTGGGCAATGGGCATCATTATTGAATAATTTTTTCCCCTCTTTTTGCCCTCAAAACGAGACCATGAGAGTGTGCATTTGGCTTTGTTGGACACCGGGCAACTAACTGTCTCTGCGTCTCTTTGACTGCTAGTTTTCTGAAATCAAGCTGAAATTACAATTCTAGGCTCCTTTGTCGGCCGAACAAAACGCTCACCACGCGGGATAAAGCTGTAAATTCATCCGAACCGTTCTGCCTCGACTTCTTCCACGTTCGGATAACTACTCGGTAGTTGAGCTTTGGGCTTTGCCTTGAGACTGAGCCAGCAACCTGGAGTACGGGATTTTTATGAATGTCCTAAAAAAATCAAATTAAATACTCTGTAAAAATAGCAAAAACGAATTACCCGACCCGCTTTTCGCATACGGATTTCTGCTTCAAAGTTGTTAAACCCGACCCGAACATTTTTTTGGGGTTGGGGGGAGGGGGACTGCGATTGTGTCAGGTGGATTCAATTCAGAAAAGCGGATTCGTCGCTACGGAAAGAAATGCTCTGAAATTATTATTAGAAAAAAATATAAATATAAAAATAAATAAATAAATGAGAGATGGGTGGAGGGTTTGTCATGTAGCTAAGATTGGAGAAGTAGGTAGGGAGTGGAAGGTTTGTTGGGACGTGAGGGAGTGTGATGGCAGCACGTGGGGTGGGGAGGAGGGCGTCCCTCTCCCTTTTCAACCCCCTCGCTCCCGGTGGATTGATTCAGCCAACCCCTCGAACCGATGTTCCACGCATGCAACGTGGACTGGTAGCTGCGCGTGTAGTGTCTGACTGTCGAGTGTGTGCGCTTGTTTCGTGAATGCTGCCGTGTATCTGGTCCGGTTTTTCTTGTCTCCTAGGTTGACGTTGATGTAGAATTTTAATTTTTTTTTTATAGATGATTAAAATTTAGGAAAATTTTCACTTTAATATCCTGAAATTTGGGTAGTGTCAAGTAGTAGTCACTACCGTTAACAATTCATTAGTTATCTTATCACATATGTAATTTAAAATTTTTTAAAATGTAAAAACTATTCTTGAAAACAAAACACTGTTTATTATCTTCTAACTTGAAAACAAAATACTGTTCATTGTCACCTTTTCCCATCTCCTCTATCCCTTCCCCTTCCTCCCACTACCACCACCACTACAACCATCGCAAGCGTAGCGCGTCATCTTCGGGCAGCGTTGCGACTTCCTGTGTCACTACGGCTTTGCCTCCACCTGAGCAGCCACATGTGATGTTATCGGGCCGGAAATTAAGGAGGACTTGGTGCTCTCGCTATACTGGAAGACAGTAAAGAAGCTCAAGAGTCCCAAGGCGTTTCTCAGCCTGACGCTTAGCGAGAACTAGATTGACTCCGCCTTCGGCCTCCTCGCCGACTGGCTCTACGAGTCATGCGGTGCTGTCTCCTTCTCTAGTCTCAAGCACCCCAAGTTCCGGGCTTTCCTTAACCAGGTAGGCCTGCCTCCGGTATCCAGCCGAGAGTTTGCAAGGTCCAGGCTCAATGCCAGGTTTGAAGAAGCCAAGGTCGAGTCAGGAGCGAGAATTAAGGACTCCATGTTCTTTCAGGTTACGTCTAATGGGTGGAAGCCAAAGGTTTTCGGCAGTTATGGTGGAGAAAACGTGTGGTGAATTTGATAGTAAACCTCTCAAGTCCCAATAGCCCCATTCCGTCCAAGTACGTAGAGGAGATCCTCTAGGAGACGATCACCGGCATATGTGGGAGTGTGGTGCAGCGGAGATCCTCTAGGCACAGAGAGGATATTAATCAGAGGAAGTAGCAGTCGTACCTGAGTTGGAACTCAAAGACCGTCATTCAGAAGTGCCCAGATGTATGAGTTGGAGCCACCCAGTAGAACGAGTTTGTTCCAGAGGGTGTTTCTCACCAACGGCCCCGTTCCGCACAAGTACGCAGAGCAGATCCTCTGGGAGACGATCACCGGCATATGTGGGAGTGTGGTGTGGTGCAACGGAGATCCTCTGGCGAGGCCTACCGGTGAAAATTAGATGACAGGTGAATGGTATTTTTGTCCTTTTATTTAATAATTAACGCCGGTCAACGTTTGGACAGTGATACATTTGAAAGTTTAAGTACTAACTTGACACTACCCTTAAAATTCAGAGTAATAAAGTAGAACTTTTCTTAAAATTTATCATCTAAATATCCATTAAAAATTTATCATCTAATTATCCATTAAAAACTAACCAAACCGAAGGTGACAGTTAGCCTATTGGTAAAATCAATGTTTCAAAAACTGATCCGAAACCCAATCACTTTGGTCACCAGTTTTTGGGTTCTGTTTGATTTGAACAGATGACCTATTTTAAGTTTAAAAAATTAATTAAAATAAAAAATGATCAAAAACCATCATCGGAATCAAATGGATCAACAGTTTTATCGTTTGGGTCAATGGATCATTGATCAACTCAATAATTATTGGCCAAAAACGGGTTAAGAAAAAAACAGAACCAATTGTCTAGCCCTGGGGAAAATCTCTAATTGGTTGTAGTGGATTGAATGAGGGGCCTATGGCTTTGGAGGAGATCTACCCTTTATTATGTAACCCATTTGTCTACCAAAAAAAATCTAACCCAATCAGTAACGACTTGCATAGAGGCCCATTGTCAGTGGGTGTTTGCCATGGCTGCATTCTATAGCTTCAGTAGTGTTTTGGTAAATGATAAAATACATAATAATTTATTATTTGTTTTGAATGCAGAGATGCGACCGGCCTTATTACACCCAAAGATGTCTCTATGTTGGGGAGACAACTTTTTTGAAGCTTCCTCCGAAGCCTCTATGCACATAATTCTATTGTACCACCATTTAAATAGCATAGATGGATGCACCATATATAATTTATACAATCACAAGTCTCTGTGCAAATAATTTTATGCAACTGTTTCTATATTAAAGCATATTTGTATTAGTATTCATATTCGAATTATTCGATATAATATCCGATATCGATATTTTCATCTTTAAGCTTAGGTTGGTATATACCATTAGTCTTAGCCCAACCCATTTTTATATCAAATTAACAATTTTCAGCCCAACGCCCCTCTATCTCTCTCACTGCCAAATCGGATTTGGTTCTTATAAAATTGTCCTTACACTATTTTTACGGTCTTTGCAGTCATGCATTGGGAATATTTTCGCATGAACGAAAAGATATAATTAATATAGGGCTGAAAATGGTTGTGAAAACGGTGTGAGCAATATTGAGTCCGCCCTGCTCTTTTGCCTCGGTTAAACATCTATACATGTCAAAATGAACTATGTGAGAGTTAAACATAATGCATCTATAATATTGACCCCAAACTGTTATCTTACCCAAAATCATTAAATTAGCCACTGATCTGCTGATTCAGAACCGTCGATCCGAATAATGGTTTTGGACTTTTTTTTATTTAATTAATTTTCTGATATTTTAAATTGTCATGGATCGATTCATTTGGCATTTGGACCGAACGGTCCAATCGGTGGTCAAATCGATTCAGATTTAAGTCAGTTTTTAAAACATTGATTCAAACTATATAAAGTAGGATCTACAATTCTCCATGTTGTGTATCAGTGGATCCCGTGTGTGTCCTATTACTAACCCTTGCACTTGGCCCTTCTAGGGGGCTAAAGCCGCATTATTGATACCCCCTACCGAGTATCAACCAAAAAGAAAACATAAATATACCTATTTGTGTGTATGTGCAAACAATATTCATTTATCTTCATGACTACATCCCTACTTTACATGCATTCTACGTAATTTGTGCAATGTTTTGAAATTGTCATTGATTTAGACAATTCAGGAATTATTCAGGCAATTGATTCTGTTTTATCTAAAATTTGATTTTTGGCTAAAAACCGTAAAATTGGTCAATATCAATGACCTGCTGCTCCGGGTAATTGAACCATCGGCGTGTTCAATGATTTAGGCTGTTTTTAATTTTTTGTTAGAATGGGATGTCTATTCAAACCAGATGTTTTAACTGTTGACCTAGAAGCCAAAATGGTTCCTTTCCAGATCATTTTTTAAAACCTTGACTATGTGTTTTTGCCAAAAACCCCCTGTTTTAGGGTTCAATGACACAATTGATTTTGCTTTTGAAAACAAAAACAATTGTGACATCATCAAGAGCATAGATAAAAAAAAATGTTGTTTAATTAACATGATTGGTTTTGTTTTCAAAAAACAAAGTCAACCAAACACCCCAGATAAATAAAAGGTTGTTTCATTAATCTATAAATATTTTTACATGAAAGGCCTTATTGATTACAGTTTGAATGTAATCCAAAATGCTAGGTTTGGTTCGCCAAAATAGGAGTGTTTGGTTCGCTATAAAGAAGCAACTTTTGTACTGATATCGACTAATCATCAATAGAAAACTGAAGTAAAAAAGTTCGGGTTTTTAATCTTTTGAACTGTACAGCTGAAGAGGCCCAAGCCTCTGCATTCTTAGAAGACCTCCATTTCTATGAGTGTCAATTGGATCAGATTTGGTCTAATCCGATCTGGTTTAATGTGAGTCTATTACAGATAGACCAGGTTAAATCTAATCCCATAAATACTTGGACCATTTTGGGCTGGTCCAATTCAATGTCTGGACTATTTAGTCTCTCAAATTGGTTGCAATTCAAATCTGGTCCATTGACACCCGTATTCTTATCCTCTATCAATAGATTAGATATTGGTTCAACCCGATCTAATCCAATATAAATCTATTACAAATGGGCTAGGTCCAATCCAATCCAATAAATTCTTTAGAGGATTAGTTTGGACTGGTCCAATTTAATATCTTATTGATCTAACCAATCCGTCCAAATTGATTTTGATTTTGAACAGAGTCCAACACAAAACTGGTCCATTGACACCCCTATCCATGTTGTCCTCAACGTGGGGATTAACAAACTTAGTTATTAAGAAAATAACTGATTTCTGTTGGAAGCTTCAATGGAGCCCCCTTAAGGCCTTAATTAGCGAATTAGAATGAGTGAATGACAATCGCCTATTGCATAAGCTTATTAGAGAAATTCAATCACGTCTCAGTTACGTATTCTCCTCGTTCCTGTATTGAGGTTGGTAATAAGCTAGCTCTTTATGGTGCAATCATAATCATATTATTTGGTCTAATCCTCCTAATTTTCTAATTTCTACTTTGGAGGAAGATTCTTTATACCCAATTTGATGAATTTGATTAATGATATATGAGCTTTAAAAAAGGGAAATTTATTTATGTTAATGAGTAACTTAATATGATGAGTTACTTCTCATAAATCAAGAGCACATCCATTTTCTTAAGCTTAAAAATGTGAAAATCTTTCATTTACACTCAGCATTCAATTCAAGCAGCAGCAGCCGACAAGATAAAGCAAAACGGCAAGAAGGTAAACAGAGGACTAGGAGTCTGAAATGCCAAAAATAAAGGGAAAAAAATCCTCCATTAGAGATGGAATTCAATCAGCCAAACTCCCAGATGAAAGAGAGAGATTTCCAAAACTCCATAACTAAATAGAAAGGGGGCTTTTTGAGCCATAAGCTCTGCAACCTCCCTTGTGATGATTCCCCCAATAAAATACAGAGAAGTCAGTAATGGAAATAAATTCAAAGCATCACGTGAAGTTCCTTTTAATTTCCATTGCTGGCATTCTTGTGTTTCATTTGGGGGTTGAAGTGCTGTGACAACAGTAACAACAAATGTGGACCATGTAGTTTCTGATCGATAAATCTACTGACAAATCAAACCCAGCCAAAAAGACTAGTTTTGGAAACCCACAAAGCAATCTTAATTCAGTTTTTATTGACAATAGAAAGACTATAAGATTAGGGTAGCTAAGCATTGAAAAATCAAAGCAAAATCACTTCTATGCAGCTTCCAGATAATGACCTTATCATTCATTAGTGGTGTAATTCAATAGAGGCATTTAACCTGCTCCCATTGAGGCTTTCCACCCACCCCACCTCAGTTAGGGTGCTTCTTTAACTATTGGCCGGTTTATGGTGGGTTTCGGGGGATATCTGAAACTCTGGTGATTGGTGACAAAGGTGGGGGTGTTAATTGTCTACCCCGCCCCAAACTCTGTGTATGTATTTATAATATATTTTTCTCAAAAAACAGGTCTGCACAGTTGCATGTAAGAATGGCCGGAGTGAGGCAAATTTTGGAAATCCTTTTTCCATGGGGACAAGGATGGGATTGGAAAAATAATAATATAATTCTTAATTTTTATATATCAAATAAAAAATATTTTTATATATAATTTTTTTATTTTTATAAAATATATTTTTTTCAAAATCGAGTTCAAGCCAAGCCAAATTCAAACTTATAAAGTTTTTACTCGAGCTGAGCTCGAATTCAAACTTGATTCGAGCCTTATAGAACAGTCTCGAGCCGAGCTTAAACCTTGTACTATTCAACTCAGCTTGACTCGAATCCACACCTAAACAGTTTTAATATAGCATTTTTAAGGCCATATTGTTCTGTTGGTTTCTGTTGTACATTCACTAAGATACCTCCTGAAGAAGACCTACTGCATTGTCCTTAGCGTTTTGTTGTCATATTATTTGCACCGTCATCCTTTGGCAAGTTTCGCAGTACAATAGCGACAGAACAAATTTGTAATAGGAATTTTTGTGGTGGTCACACGTAGACCAAAACCTTCTTCACAAAGGATCTTAACAGCTCAGCCTTTCCCAACCTTATATCTAATCCTCTTGTCCAAATGTGATTGTACCATTGGGCTCTAGGCTGTGTCTCATGGTCATTGGTACTGAATGTTGTTGCATCTGAGACAAAAATGGACAGCATAGAATATTACCTTGGATGAGGCCCCGAGGAAAGTACTCTCTTAAGCGCATATCCTTGAATCTTGATTATTGTTGTACTCATATTTGCTACAGCCATGGTTGCAGGATTTCCTTCCGACTCTTCAATAGAAAGAAAGACATAATCGTAATATGCTTAAATTCTGAAGACCAGGTGTGACCTGCTTTTTGATTGGATAACTAATGTGTCTTTATCTGTTTGTTTATTTATTTATTTATTTTTGAGAGCGGGGGTTCTTGGGTTTTGAGTATATGGTATTCCAGACTAGTATGTATTATAAGGAAAATACTAGTAAATAGAAATTAGATCATGATATGGGAATGAACTGTAAGTTTGGATTAGGTGGTTACGACGTTGTAATCACGTTCAATGAGTATTTAAGAAATTTTTTTACACCTATTCTTTAAAATACCTCGAACCTATCTTTCAAAAAGATTAAAAACCATTTTTAACAGTTGTCAAAATATTTATCAAGTACTCTTCCAGCATTGCTTACTGTCTTGTGCCTAGTAGATCCGGTCCCACTGTCACAACAAAACCCCCTTTGTATTGACATACATCCCACCTTATAACACTAGGTCCCACGAAGGTAGAATAGAGGCTGAGGTCTTTCACTTGTAGTACAAGAAATTGTTCATTTCACAAGGTAAGCTAGTAGGATTCTAACTTCAGAAGCTCAACTGGTTGAATTGTATAGGGGAATCCAACCAAGTAGATGCATTACCTGAGAAAAGCATGAAGCCTACTTCCATTATGATAGATGATGCAGCTGCTATGGAGGAAAGCATGAAGTAGATGCCTTTCAGTAATTCCTTGCTCTTCATTAGTTATACGAATCCAGATTAGCTAAATGCTTTGGCTGTTTAGTGGGTTGTGGAACCAATGATAAGGTTTCAGGTCAGTAATAAATTCATGGGCCCTACTGTAAAAGATGCGGGCCCTATATATTTTACTGGCATGGAATCTTATCATTGGTTCCACAACCCGCTAAACAGCTAAACCTTAAATCATGATGACATCTGTGTTCAATCATAACAGAGCCCTATACTTTAGAGATGGAATATGAGACATGGTTTTTAAAACCGAACCGGTCAGGGGTTTGGTTATCGATTCAAACGGTCCAACCGTTCAACCCAAACAATCGGCCTGTTCTGACAAAAAAATTAAAAAAATTGAAAAGTGGTCAAAACCGTTCGAACGGTTAACCGGCCGGTTCAGCAAATTTCTGACCAAAATCAATGGTTTTGAGAAAAAAAAAATGGTTCTGGGGGAAAATGGAATTGACTGATTCCCGGTTTTCCGGTCTGACCGTCCGGTCCGGTCCAGCAAGGTTTTGAAAACCATGACATGAGATATCTTGTCAAAATTGCGGTAAAGGGAGAGCTCCTAGCGACTGGCTTAGCTTCTGATGTGTAGAAGAATGGCCACTTCTGCCCGTGGACACACGAGTTTATATATAAAGCATTCTTTCTCTACGAATTTTTCAAAGGGTGCATCTTCTCTCGTGTTTCTTTTCTTCTCTTTCTTTGTTCGTTGCTTTACCTGTTAAAGTTAAAGTTGATGGATTATAATTTCATGAGCAATTTATTTAGTGCTGATCTCCACATTTTTTTTGACCAAGAAAGAATAATGTGGTAATGTCAATTAGTTATTATCTTTATTTTCATTTAAGCAGTGCCGTGATAGGCTGATGGCTCCTTTGTCAAATTAATCTATAACAGTGACAAACTCTTCCTACCATGAAGGAAAATACCAATCAAATTTTTGGAGGATTTGATGGGTTTGATAACCAGATCTTTGCCTACATCCAAAGAATGTCCCAACCGTTGGGCATATCCATAATGTGACTTGTATTTTATGGAATGCTTCCACCACTAGACAAGTTCCAGGAATCGATACTATGAACTTGGGTTACCACATTTTCTCATCCATACCCTGCAAATCGAGATCTACTTCATAAAAGTTGGCAGAATATCCAGATGCGGCAGTTAAATTCAAATACAATACCACAAAAAACTAACCGTCGCATCCCTACTTGAGTTTCATCTATTCAACTAAAAAATTGAACTAGTAAGCCCCTGTGTACGAACGTTTATTTTTGAGCACTTATTTTAAGCCGGGATCACACCAATGAGCAGTTATATGCATTTCGGAAATAAGCCCAAACTAACAGGCTATTTAAAAAAAAAAAATGAAGTGGCAGTGATTCATCAAAGTTTTTATATATTTCTAGTTCATTACATATAAAATAGTAGAACAAATAAATTTAGTTTTTTTTCCCTTTTAGCCATTAAGCTTCAAACTTACCACTTAGAATGGCAACCAACTGATGTAGCTTTAGTTTAGTTGATAGGTTCTTTGGCTAGTTGTTGAAGAGACCTGGATCAAATCCCACTGTCACCAAGGTTGGGGGTTAAGAAAATTAGTCCACCCCATGTATTGGGTGGGCAAATTTGATTTCTGACATTAGTTTGAACCAAAGCTAGGATTCATATTTAGGTTGGCCCTTAACCTAACTCAACTCATCTAATTGATACCCCTACTTTATTATATAGAGCCAAGAAAGAGTTCAAAGAAATTTAAGAAGAAAAAAGGAATTTAATGGGGGAGGGGAGAAAATACATAAAGATTTAAATTTTGCTCTGATAACATTTAATGATTTCATTTAAAAATAAACATGTACATGTGCAAGAAATGAAGAGTAGGAAAAGACACCTGATTTCTGTGGGAGAGTAGAGGACCCCTCACTTCTCTTCTTTACTCTTTCTCTTTCTATTATATATAGATAACCACTTTTTTCAGGAAACATGCCCGTTTTGAATAATTTTCAAAATTTTGGCTTTTAAGCATTTTTTAAGAAAGTGCTTATAGAATTTCTGGCCCATATTGACCCACACATAATTTTTAAAATACCCATATTACCCCATCAGAAAGAAACACTTTTTCACCAAACACTGATAAGCACTCCCAGGCGACCACTATCCGAGGTTCCATGAAATGGAAGTTATAAAGTTCCACAAACCATACGGAGCGTTTCAATATGTCTTTTAAGTTTTAGTTTTCGCATCAAAGTGTTTGATTTCTGCATATACTAAAGCAATAATAAATTAGTCCCGTCACACGCCCCCCACATCCTAAAGCACAACATCTAAAAGACCAGAACTGATCCCTACATAAACAGCTGGGTGCTAATTTCATGTACATAATTCCACATGCACCACAAGCACACAGGTAGGTTAGCAACCAACGTTTCGGTTTGTCTTTTCATGTGCTGCCTGTCGCACAAATTGCCCCCGAACACGTGGTCGCTGTTCTGCCAATCTTTTCCTACTCTGGTATCGTACCTGACAAAATACATAAGAGATAATAACAAAAAAAAAAAAACAAAAAATAAGGATAGAAACACCATGTGAAAGCATAAGTACAAATCCGCTATCCTAGAATGATTTAGCTGACTTTGATCACATCAAATTAATAAATGTATGGACTCTCAGAAGGTGGAAAAGTAAAAGAATGATTGGTTGTGTCAGTTCTTGTGGTGAGTTAATCCAGGTTGTGTTAGAAGTGTCCAACTCAAGTTCAAACTTTGTAACTGTCAAGGGTAGTTAATCCTTTTGTAAAATCGAGGTTGAGTTTTGATATTTTGATATTTTTGCTGACATGAGAAGAGGAAATTTTCCAACATGTCCCATTATGTAAAATCTCAGTACGCTTCTGCAATATGGATTGCTTTATTTCCAATTCACGAGTATCTATGCTGTATAACTTTGTTGTTTGGTATCATCTATGCTGTATGACGGTTCAAATACTTTTAGTGACTTGTAACAATTATTATTAATAGGGCATTTGGAAATGAAATGGGTCATTTTGTTTTTTCATTCTGCTTGAGTCATCATCAACTGAGCCTTCTTCCAACTGTACGGAATCTGCACATGAATCCTGTTTTGCCATTCCATTCTGTTTAGTTCTATATTTTCAAATGCATCATGCAATGGAGTCATTATGACTATGTTTGGTTTAAAGGAAAAGGTAAGGAAAGGAAGGGAAAGGTAGGAAAACCTTTACAGACCTTGTATGGGTTTCCCTGCCTTTCCTTTCCTTTCCCTATTTTTTGTTTCAAACCAAACACAACCTAAGTGAATGCTAATAAAATATGAACAGGGCCACTTGGGCTGTCTTAGACCCTAAGTTACTTCGAAAACAAGTGAAGGGAATCTTGTGGAAAAAGGCAACCAAAAACAGCGGTAAAGTTTCAAGAAAACTAATTCTTAATTTTCATCAACATTTTAGTAATAGCTCCAGTCTAGATGAGAACGGTCTTCAAACATTATGAAAATGAAATGATTTCATTTAACAAGGCTTATAAGCACCTCTGATTATCTTAAGTTATGTTGTTGAACTTCCCATGAGGATTACTAATAAGAAAGAACTTGATGGTTTAATATTTTAACAAAAAATGCCTTGGATAGAATGGAATGGAATAGGGTTGTGGAGTTGGTTCCAAATTGTTGGGATAAAACTTAGCTAACTTTGTTGCTGCCATTTTTTGCTGTGCTTTTGTAAGTGTAAATGCATGCCTGAAAGATAGTTACCTTCTTTTCAAAGCATCGCTCTTTCCTCTTCTGACGGAATTTGGTCAAGGCGGCCGCTCTCTGTGCAAAGCGGTTTTGATCCACTCCACTCCCAGTAGCACTACCACTACCATCAGCAGTTCCTTTCCTTCCAACTATTCCATTGTCACTTTCCACATTCATTCCATCTGTCTTTACAGGAGTACTGCTCCCATTCTGCCTGTTGCTACCATGGTTACTCCTTGAAGCGCTCCTATTCAGGCTGTAGTTCCCCACATTGCCTTCAGCAGGCCCACCAAACACATTGGATGACTCACATTGTGGAGTAGTTGCTGCCATATTCTTCAAGGACAAATCATCATGATCTGCTAGTGGCTGCTTTTGCTGGACATTGTGGACATGGTGGTGATGGTGATGGTAGTGGTGATGGTGGTGCTGGACTTGAATCTGATTGAATGAGCCCTTTGCTTGTTCTATATCAATGTTCCCAGCTGCATTATCAGCGCTGTTATGTATGTCTTGATGAGCTGGATAAATGCAAGAGTTCTGCACAGGTTGGAAGGCAGAGGGGTGTATATATTTGGCTGCTGATGTAGATGCCAACTTTTCAGTGAAAACCGTTGGCCTAGTGAAGACATTTTTTGTGGTTGAGCCCATATCATTGTTGTTTCTGCTTCCATTGGACCACTGGTTGGGAGGGGTTGTATTGGATTGAGATTGAATATTGTGTACTGAATTAGTTTTCACTGCATCTGAACTATTGCCGAGAGGAACAGAACAACTTCCTACATTTGCAGTTGCAGTCTGCTTAGCAGTAGAAGCAGTATTGTACCTGCACAGCAACAGACAAATCTCAAGCTTGTTCAGTATCTTGCTTACAACATTAAAAATAGGCAGTATCATATGGCATGGTTTCTCCATACTTTGAGAATGCTGAAAGATCTGAATGCCTCATATTGCGATCACCATGGAAAGTGGTCCCAATATCTCCAACTCCTCCCAACCTCTTTAGGGTCAACTCAAGTGATGGTAACCCTTTAGCATCAGAGATGGTTTTATCTTTGATTTCTGTGGTCTTGGATAGGACATTTGGAGCCTCAGAGACTCCAGTTTCCATCTGACTATCACTATGACTGGTCATCCCACCTATTAGATCAGGAGCATGGACCTTCAATTTGCCAACTTGCTTCTCGCCATTGAGTTCTAGTTGCCTACTGTCATTCTTGCAATCTTCAGATGATGTGCCCTCCTTTGGGCTTGTTAGGTTGGTGGAAACTTTTTCATGTGGACATTTAAGTTGTAACTCTGGATTTCCGGATACTCCAATCTCCAAGTCCTTGCCCATTGCCACACTATCTGAAGAATTGATTAGTGAAATAAAATAACATATATAAGAACAGTCAATCTCAATGAAAATCACAAGCAAAGAGTGATAAATCACTAAATGCAATAGAAGTTTACCAAGTTGTTTGTCCTCTTTCTGGGACTCCATTGCAGTTACATGAAACCACTCATTGTCATGTTCTTCAGGCTTTGGATGGATAACCTGGGCACAAGTAATATCAGGAGGATCAGCTACATGATCCCACGGGGACATTGGTGGTGGGCTGTCAACTTCTACCGCTCGCTTTGTCCAGGAGCTCTGCATAAAGAGAACAATATTCTCAATTCTGCCAGTTATCAAGAATGCCTTCGGTAATGGAGGGGGGGGGGGGGGGGAACAGCAATGGTGAAGTATTTTCAATCTACTCAGGACCTGTAAGAATTGGGAATTCCACTATAGTCCATCTACCCCATTTACATTTTTGGCAGGTAATTTTGCATTCCATGCCTCCTCTATTCCTTCCAACTCCCCCTGGATTATTGAATTAGAGGCTTCCAACCACATGACTAGTAAGCCCTCTCTCTTTATCTCCTATAGTCTTCTCCTTGGTAGAGATAAAGAGAAACTTGCAGATGGATCTTTCTCCACAATTGCTGGACAAGGGTTTATTTATCTCTCCCAGGGTCTTAACCTCTCATGTTTTACATGTTCCTAAATTTCCTATCAACCATTTATCTATTAGTAGCATCACTAAATCTTTGAACTGTTGTGTGACCTATTTCCCCACTTGTGTTTTTCAAGATTTGGCCTTGGGGAAGACAATTGGTAGAAGGAACATGGGCGATGGTCTATACATGTTGGAAACTAAAGCTGGTTTGGAGGCAGCTGCATCTACAAGTTTTTCAAGTTAGTCCTTGGGTTAGTGTAATGAGAGTCAAGTACATTGTGGCATAGTCACCTGGGCCATCTCTCGTTTGAAACTTCAAAGATTCTATTTTCGATTTTTGTTTAAGCCTGTCTTTATCAACATTACAATGTCAAACATGTCAATCAAATAAGTATTTAGTGCACCATTTCCTCTAATTAATAAAAGAGCATCTTTTCCTTTTCACATTGTTCACTCTAATGTGTGGGGGCATTCTTCTGTGACTTCTGAGGGTGGCTAACAATACTCAAGTACTTTATTAGTTTCATTGATGATTTCTCACGATATACATCATTATATCATCTACGTTCAAAAGAGGAAGTACGTAAAGTTGTTAAGGATTTTCATCATATGGTGCTCACACAATTTCATTTTGAAATTCAAATATTTCAATATGACAACGTGAAAGAGTACTTAAAAAACGATATAAATGAATTCTTTGTCGCTTGTGGCTTAATCCATAGAAATTCTTGTTCTAAAACTTCTTAGCAAAATGGAATTGCAGAGAGGAAGAATCACCACTTCTTAGCAAAGCTTAACAGTTTGGAGGAGCAGATTTTTTATTCGTCCCTTCCTGACCCATATCCTCTTCGTGTGTTCCTCTGTAAATGATGTTGTACGGATCAGCCACATTCAAATAGTGTGGATGGTTTGAATGCAACGAACACCTTCATCGGAGAGGCAAACCTGGAAGATAGTATGCCTCTCTCTTAATCAGGTAATCTTGTCTCTATTGACACTTCTTAACCTGTTGATATCATTCTTGTGGATGACCTTGATATTCCTATTACAAAACATAAAGGTGTCCATACTTGTACTACCAAACATCCCATAGCCAATTTTACCTCATGTGAGGATATTTATCTTCCTTTCAATGCTTTTTTCGTTGCTATTTCTAATATCTCTATTCCCAATAATGCAGCAAAAGCCTTGACTATGCTTGGATGGATAGATGCTATAAAGATGAATTCCCTTAAAAAAAACAAAACCTTGGGAACTTGTGGATCTCCTACACCAATTGGACTAGAGACATTCCAACAATACAACTTTCTTCGTTTCTAAGAACAACCCCCACTCCTGTTGGTCCAGGATTCCCCATGCTACTTCCATCAAAATTTAATTTCACAAACCTTGCTTGTGATGGTTCCCAACTCCCAACTCTTGCTTTATTTTTTTGATGAGGATGATGCTACTTCCTGCCATTGTCTTAAAATATCATCCACTAAAAAAGGAAACTCTCCGAAGATTTAATCAAGTCACCCTCATAGATATACATTCAATTATTTCCTCCTTTGTTCTGTCTTTCCCTTCAAATACCCTTAGATTCCTTCTTCTGAAGTGGTCCAAATAATCTCTGCTTTAATGCACCTCCACATTATCCTTCTCCTCTTCTTCCTCCATGCTAGCATTGTAGGAACAAATAGGCTCTGTATGCTGATTGGAGGATTCCATCTGCACCCAAAGAGAGAGAAAAAACAAGCTTTACTGAATCTTTTCCTTTCAACCTTTTCAGATTCATCTTGGTATCGACTATCGACATCCATATCAGCATTCAAAGGTTCCCCCTTATCATTATCATCTTCAGCTAGACTTTTCTCATCAGCTAAACTATCCATTCAATTTTCTAGTTGAATGGAATTTTGAGGGAAATTCAAATTTTAGTGTGCAAATCATTTAATCAAGTGGTAGAATTTCCTTGTCTACTTTGTCCAAGCTTAAAGATACCATCTTCCTTATGCAGTTTGGCAAATTTCTATTGATTGGACCTCTCCATTTTTTTGGTAGTAAAATAAAAATTTTATTAACAGAAAAAGAACAACACAAGAAAGGTGACAATAAGTCACCCGTGGGAAAAAGAAAACCAACACCTGAAACAACAACACACCATCTCTAAATATCCAGACCAATCAAAACCCAGCCAACATCTCCCAAGAAATCAAACAAATAACACCCCTGCAACAAAACTAACCCTCCATTACCTTCACTTACACGATGTTACATTCAAACTAAGCTTTGAGGTAGACAGTACCTGGTTGCATGCCTCTGTTGCTGCTTCAGATGTCGGAAAGAACAGTTGGATCCATATATACTACTTCACTTTCTGTCCAACGGACAGCTACATACTCATGCTAATCTCTTTCAAGATACTAGTGCCACTTCTTTACTACAGTAACATTCTTTTTATAGTAATTTCTGCAACCCACTGTGGTTTTCACACAACTTCTTTCTTTTCTGCATCTTTTAGTTATCTGTTTCTTTTTGTTCCATTTGTGATCCATAAACCTGTATATACCATTATCAACTTTTACACAGCAGTAGCTGCAAGTTGGTAGAAACTTCTCATAAATTACATGAAACCACTTAGTTCTAAGCATATCATATAACATAATACCTAGAAGACAAGGCTTTAGTAAGTTGAATCACAACATAGATCTCTACTCATGCCATGGGAGTAGCGTAAGGGTTGGGATATCATTCTCAAAGTACTTTGTCCACTTCCTCCATGATGGATAAAGTTCTCATTTTATAGGTTCACATGCAGATCAGGAATGCCAATCCAGACAGCAGTTCAATGTAAACCATGACCCTGAGAGCTACCACAACATTAATAGAAGAACCTCACCTGGTAACCAAACAGCAACATGAGCCTGCATCAAAAGTCAGCATGTAATCTGTCAAACCAGATTTGGGTTTTGCATGAGAATGGACCAAATGGGCCTTAGTGGTTTTATCTCTTTTAAGTTATGTTTTAAGTTAATGCTCTTTTAGTTATGGACCTCTTTTGTTTATTTTAGTCTTTAGTGCTGGCCACCCTATTAAGGGCATCTAAGAAATTGTACTCAGTTTTTCATTAAGAAATAAAAGACATCTTGAGGGGACTAGAGAGGGGATTGAACATCTTCTCTTCTCTCATCCTTCCTCTTCTCCTTCCACAAGCTTTTGCTGAAATCTTCCATTCTTTCTTTCTCTTTCCTTTTATATATTTTCTGAATTACTGCAGGTGTATTTCACAACTTGGTATCAAAGTGGGTTCTCACTTTCAACATTTTTCTTCTTTCTTAGCCCATAAACAGTGTGTATGGAGAACTCGACCGATTAATTAGCAGCTTATGTAGTCCAGTTAGGAGGGTTTTTGAAGAGGTTTTGTGGAGTTTTTCATCCTTAGTTGAAGCTCAGGGCAGGTTCTTGGAATTTTTTCCCAAAAACCCTAGATAACTGGAGAAATCTTGTTACAGGTCCTAGAGACACTTTGAAGTTGGCGCTTGAACTTTCTCTCCTCCCATCCGGTTGGTCTTGTGAAACCCTAGTTTTGGGTAATTGAAGAGCAGTTCTTTGCTTGAAACAGCAAATCTAGCCTAGTAAAACCTTATTTTGATTTTCGTTTACATGCTTCACTCAATGGAGCAAATTGGAGAAGCCAAATATCCCACAGATTCCAGGTTTGAACATAGGTAGCCTATGGAGTGTAGTGAGAATGGGTCGAATGGGCTTTAGTGGTTTTATCTCTTTTTAAGTAAAGTTTTAAGTTTAAGTTCTTTTAGTTATGGGCCTCTTTTGTTTATTTTATTAGTTCTTTAGTGTTGGCTGCCCTATTAAGGGAACCCAAGGAATTGTATTCAGTTTTAACCAATGTTTTAAAAGCAAAAGGCGCAAGGGCCATTTTGCGCCTGAGGCGCAAGGCACAAGGCGAGGTGCGTGCCTTTTTTAGGCAAGGCGCAAAAAAAAGCTAAAAAATAAAAAAATTATAAAACATAATATTAATAAAAATATAAACTTAAGTTTTAAAATAACTGTTTTAAAAAACCTATTATCTAAAATTAAAATACATAAACATAATATGCAAAGCATATTCAAATAAGAATTTAAAAATGAAATCAAACATATAAAACATTTTCAAGCATATAAAACCCACAATCTCTTTTTTTTTTCAATTGCATCAAGTAGCTAATGTGACATATTACATTCCTAATTCTACGAGCTGCCTTTATGCCACGCCCCTCGAGGCAAGCCCAAACAAGTCCATGTTAGGGTCTTAAATTCTTAGTTTTCACACATAAAATAATGATTTTATAGTTTTAATTGCTCTTAAGAAGATATTTTATTAGAACGAATGAATGGACAACATTACCAAATAGGGGGTTCTCGAAGCAATTAAAACTTCGAGAACCCCCTATTTGGTAATGTTGTCCATTCATTCATCCTAGTAAAATATCTTCTTAAATGCAATTAAAACTATAAAATAGTTGTTTTTTTGTGTGAAAACTAAGAATTTAAGACCCTAACATGGACTTGTTTGGGCTGGCCTTGAGGGACGTGGCACGGGGGTCCGAGGACGAAGTCCCCGACCCAGCCGCCAGACTCCATAAAAGGAAAAAGCGGCAATTTTTTAAAAGGCGCACCAAGCGCACCAGCCGTGCGCCTTTTGAATGGGCTACGCCTAAGACCTGGGCGAGGCGCCTACCCTAAAATGCGCCTCACCTGTGCACCTAGGTGTGCCTTTTAAATCAGTGGTTTTTACATTAAGAAATAAAAGGCATCTTTAGGGGACTAGAGAGGGGATCGAACATCTTCTCTTCTTTCTTCCTTCCTCTTCTTCTTCCACAAACTTTCGTTGAAACCTTCCATTCTTCTTTCTTTCTCTTTCCTTTTCTATATTTTCTAATTTATTGCAGGTGTGTTTCACAACTGGTTTTTTCTGTTTTATTTCCCATGTTCATTGGAGAACTCCATCACAAATTCATGAGCTGCCTACAATCATGTCTGTTCCATCACAAATTCATGAGTTGCTACAATCATGTCTACCAAAACCATTTGAATCAAAAGACAAAAAACTAATGGAAAATTACATAGCTTACCATCTTGAGAGTATCTAGAGGAAGAAAAATGGAAAATCTTCGAAGGATTCTCAAGGCCACATCACAGAATTTGTAATTGTTTTAGTTAATCCATTATGGATTGAGAATTGATAGGAATTGGAACATTGAAGTAATCTTTCATTCTTTGTCAATATTTAATGCTTTGCACTTAAATTGGAGGTTTTCTTGAATTTGTTTTTTAGCAAAGCATATTTTATAATTAATGATATCATAGAAATAAAAACATAAAGAGAAAATGAATTCAACATGACAAACAAGGGAATTAACAAAATCCTACTTGTTATAGAAATACACCAAAAAACTTCATGGATCAAGTATTAGCTTCTAGGATGAATGCTACATTATCCTGGATTCCTAGATCATTAAACTACATTGCGGATTTTTTAGCTAGAGAGGGGGTCAGTATAAGTCTTTGTATTAGGGTACATACACCCTGGGTTAGTGTTTTTAATCAGGTATGTCTGCTTTGGAGATAAGGTTCTTTTTTGGAAGGACCTTTGGCTTGGTAATTCAACCATGCCCAAAAGATAGAGTTTATGTTCACCCCTTGCCTAGCTAGACCATCTGCCAATGCATTTGCACTTCTCTCTATCCATGTACAACGAATTTCAATATCCTTGGTGAGCCACATGAACTTTTCATTGTTGTATTTCTAGAGCATAGAACTGTCCTCTTTTAGCCAATTCACTACAATTTCAGAATCACCTTTTATGATCAACTTTTTAAAGTTCATTTCTTGGCCCTTTGTATCCCTTCAAGAGCTCCTAGGATCTCAGCCCTCAAGGAATCTCCCACCCCAATTGGACCAGAATACATAGCTAACAAATTCCCTTTATCATCTCTTATCACTCCCCACTCCGGAGGGCCCTGGATTGTCCATGCTGCTGCCATCAAAATTCAGTTTGGTAAACCCATGTGGAGGTATCTAGCAGGAATTTGAGGTATTCTTGATTGAGGCAGACTCTGCAATCTCCTTCCACTTTCTAGTCACCTCATCAACTGAGAACACTACAAACAATTCCAAGGTTTTCAACCAGTGTATCACCCTAATGTGGATAGTCTCCAGGATTATTTCCAAACTTCCCTCCTTATTTGAAAATAACCTTGAATTTCTCTCCTCCCAAACAGTCCAACACACTGCAGACCTACCACATCTCCACATGATCTTGGCCCTTTTGGTTGACCAGTTAGGCATGGAAGTAAATAAGCTTTGCACATTCGAAGGGAGAGTCCACCTGCATCCAAACAAAGAAGTAAACCATTCCCAAATGACTTTAAAAAACTGACAAAAAATTAGTAAGTGACATCCAAACTCAACATTAGATTTACAGAGGACACACCAGTGAGGAGACAAACAACTATTGGGTCTTTTTCTTTGAAGTAGATCCCCTGTATTAACTCTTTCCAAGAAGGCTTCCCAACAGAAGCTCTCAACCTTTGCAGGTATAGGTCGACACTACACTTCTTTAACAAGAAAAGACAATCCAATAGGAGAGGGGGGTAAAAGGGCCTTGAAGAAAGAGGCACAGGTGTAAGAACCCGAGGGGGTGAGTGTCCATATTCTATTATCTAACTTCGATGGCTCAACGAAAACCCCTTCAAGAATGGATAGTAAGGCTGAAATGCAAGCCAACTCTATGTCCCTAACATCTCTTCTCAAGCTCAAGTTCCATCCAAACCCAGAAGGTGAATTAGAAGGTACAAGGAAAGAGGAAACTGATTCATTTTTAAAGGTAGAGATAGCAAAGAGGCCTAGAAATTGATCTTTCAAAGAGGAGTCCCCAACCCACACATGTTCCCAGAATTTAATGAGATTACCTAAATGCAAATCATACCTAACCCATGGATAAAACAAGAGCAAAATGGCTTGAATAGCTTTCCAAGGAGAAGCTCTTGTAGTCCTTGCTAGGATCCCAAAGTCCCGTCCATTGTCTGCCAGCCCATGTATACTTCCCACTATCTTAACCCACAGTCTTTCTTTCTCCAATGAAAATCTCCACAGCCATTAAGTTCCAAAACTGAAACCCTTTGGAATTCCTCCAACCATAATGTTTCGGGGGCTCTGGGGAAACTAGAGAGATGACCGCAAATGATCATAGGAGCTTGGACATAAGTTTAATGGCAGAAAAACTCGACCCTCAAGGAAATCCAACCTGGTTCGAACTTCCTTATAATAGAACAAACAGAGAGAGAGAGAGAGAGAAATACCTGGTTCGGACTTCCTTATAGCAGAACAGAGAGAGAAAGAGGAAGATAACGAGAGGAAATCTAACCTGGTTCGAACCTGGTCACTCACTAGCTGCCACTGCTAGCCTATGCTCGACATTCGTCACCGATTTGCTAGAGACTGCTCGTTCTTTGGTGGCGCTGGTGGCTGCTACTTGCTAGCTATTTTTGGTTAAGCTAGAGAGAGTGAGAAGTCAGATCGACGAAAACTGAAATGAGGGAAAGGGTTAGGGTTTAGAAATTATAGAAAATAATTATATATTTTATATTATGGGAAAAATCGGGCCAAGCTTTTTTGACAAATCCCAAGCCCGGCCCGAATAAGCGAGTTGGTCTTTTAGGCCCAAGGTCAAGCCCACGAGCTAAAAATCATGTCCAAGCCTATCTGGGGACCAGGTCAGGCCGTCAGGCTACCTAGCCCATGAACAGGTCTAATGATATGTGAAGAAAGTGGGAAGTTGTAGCTAGAAATTCTATTATTAGGGGCGAACCAGTTGTTGCTTGGAAACCCTTGGAAGAAGGTTTTATCAAACTGAATTTTGATGGCAGCAGTCTAGGGAACCCAAGTCCAGCTGGCATAGGAGTCTTTAGAAATTTTGAAGGTCATGTTGTTGTATTCTCAGGTCCGGTTGGAGTAGGGGATTTGGTCTTTGTGGAGTTCCAAGCTGTATTGCAAGGTGTATAGATTGCTAGAGAATTAAGTTATGACAGACTGTTAATTAGAGGTAACTCAAAATTGATAATAGGGTCGCTAACAATCCGTTTGGTTCGCGCGACCTGGATGTTCCTATTTTCTCATCTTTGTTTTGGGAGAGATGCTGCAATGGGATGAGAATAGCATTCTCAAAATCTGGGATGTGGGGTCTCACCAAATAGGTGTGACCCCATTGAGAAACGAAAGTCGTGTAACTGCAGTGACGAAATTTTATCGGGGGGTGGACTGTTTTCATCTCCCACCTCTGCAACGGTCCAAACTCCGACCACCTATATCCTTCATCTCCGGCGAAGGTAACGTTTCAGGCAGTTATTGTCTTCGTCTTCTCCAGCGAAGACAGCAAGGACATGTTATTGTCTTCATCTTCTCCAGCAAAGGTAATGTTTCCGGCGGTTATTGTCTTCATCTTCTCCGGCAAAGACAGCAAGGACAGGAAGGGCATGTTATGTCTTCGTTTTCGGCGGTTATTGTCTTCAGATCTCAGACATCAAGGACAGGTGATTGTCTTCGTCTTCTCCAGCGAAGGTAACGTTTCCGGTGGTTTCATTTCTCCAACGAAGGTAAAGACAGGTTATTGTCTTCATCTTCAGATCTCTGGTTTAACTTCGCCACTCTAGATCTGGCCAGAGACATGTGTTTGCTCCAGATCTGGAGTTTTTGCCAAGGATTTGTTCCAAATCTGTTCCTAGCCCCATGGATTTGTTCTAGTTCTGCAGTATTTCTTCATCCCTTCATCTCATCAACCAAATGCTAGAAGCATATTCTGTAGGATAGTAGGTCTCAGCAAACAAACACATGGACCAAAAAATGAGAAAATAAATTCTTCCTTTCTCATCTCATCCCTTCTCATCCCACTGTTTCTCAGAAACCAAACGGACCATAAAGGAACTGGAAACAGTAATAAGGAAATACATGGAAAATATGAAAGATTCAAATGGATGGTTAGAGACATGGCAATATCTGTCCAATGGGAAAGGCAATCAGCCAATGAGATGGCTGATTACTTTGCAGAACCACGGGGGGTATAAGTCTGAACTATTTTGGGCTCAGTTGTAATTCTGATTCTGTTCAGGGCTGCATCTCACGCCACTGTTGGATGCTTCTTGTAATTCTTTGATGTAACCCTTTCTCTGTTTTAATAAAATTCCATCATTTATGTATATATATATATCCAAAGGTCCAAAACCAAAGCAGCTTCCTTTCCAGATATTCTTGATCAAACAAGCATATTAAAAAAGGATTTATTCTCCTATACCCAGAGTGAAAGAAAGCAGATCTATGAAAGACCTATTACTAGGGATAACCAAATCATTTAGACATGATTGCTTTGCTTTCCACCAACCTGTCTTGGAGAATGGTATGCCAAAATCTGTGGTTTTCCATTTACTGATGTAATAAAATCTCTAAGTTTCATTAAAAGCATCCCTAATTCCTACCAAAAGACACTAAGACCAATAAAACACTGGGATGGCAAGCATGAGAAAGCAGGTTTGAATCTGGACAATCAAGTTCACTACACATGGATTGCATAGAAATTTGCATTCATAGCAAGACAAGAAAAGGGGAAAACAAAATATGCTGTATAACAACAGAGAGAAGACTTCCTCAATCAACTATGCACGAGGCAATTTAGGTGCCTAGATACTATTCTTATTGAGAGCACACCTTGCCTCAGGTAAATGGAAGCACCTTAAGACCACCTTGCCCTTTGTGCTTAGGCGCTCATCTAGGATACCTCTGAAAAGATATCCAGGGACAGACTGGCCTTGGACACACTCGATGATAATTCTCCACTAGCCATCTATGGTGAACATTGAAGGATAACAGAAGATTATCTAAAGGCATGATGAGATTCAGTTACCAAATATATAATAGATCTAAGATAATTTCCTTGTGTGATTCAATGTCCTAAAGTAACTCATTTCTCTAAGATGTAAGAAGAAATAGTGGAATTATCATTTATATTTATATGAAAAGTTTCATTTGCCCAGAAGAGCCCTCTATTGGATTCAATTACCAAATACATACCCTTAGTCCCAATCAGATTGATGTACAAATACATTTATTGTAAATGAACAAAAGAACATTATTGTTTCATGTTGATATTGGTATGTTTCTGTGTAATTACCCCTTAAAGTGGACACTTATGAGACTCGTGTTAGTTTAGAATGTTCTCAGTCGTTGGATAGACTTGGAGAATTTATCCTATCAAGGCTGACACTGATGTGCTACCAAAGAAGTTGGGGCAGCTTGTCTCAATTGCTAGGGTTAGACCCGAAGCACATGTAGTGTGTGTTTGGATGAAGAATTGAACCCGAACCATTTTTCTAATTATGCCCTAGACCTTAGAAATTGATGGGCAAAACTGGAAAGTTACACATAACCCCTAGACTTGATTACTTGATTATGGTACTACACTAGGTATTGGATTGGATTGTCTTTGATATGCCAAACAGTGAGATCCATCAAGGGTCAAAACTTGGGTATGTTGGGGTAGTTTGAGAATTCACTTGAGTGGGTGATCATAGTGATAGGATCGGCCCCTTTGTCGAACAAAGTGAATGATAGGGCTTACACTCTCTCTGATAGAAACCTAAACTACCGGCAATGGATTTTAACTGTGTCTAAGATTTGGTATTGCAAAATATATTTATATGATATATATATTGTTTTTTTATCAAAAACGATAACTTTCATTAGAGATAAATTAAACTGAAATACAGAACTCAACCCTTATTAGAAAAGGTAGATCCAATAAACATCAAACATTACAACACTGCCCAATAAACTCTCCCTTACAGTCCCTTGTTTTGCTAGGGCGTCAGCAAAACCATTTGCTATACCTTGTCACCAGGGGAGAGGTCCTTCCCTATCGAGCGATGTTGAGATCATTATGGGCCGAGAGGTAAAGTGTAAAAGACCATTACAGGGTTGATTACCTGATGGGCTTTATCTTAAGTCCATTATCCTTGGATCTTCATAAGATGGCTGAATTCAATGATCATTTAGGTGTAAATGTTGGGCCCATATTGAGCCCATAGTGATGTGCTCAAGGGTTCACTGTGTTTAGCAGTAAATTCGGCTAAGCCTTTTCATAGAGATTGCGCTGAACTCATGTGGACTTATGTGAGGTCCCAAACCATACAAATTAGGCCTAAGTTGGCCATGCAATATCTTGGGTCGCGAGCCTTTGAAGGAAATGAGCCTAAGGCCCATAATTAATAAGATTAAGTAAGTTGTCACATGACAACTTGGATCAAATCTGGATTTGGAAATGGGTATAGAGCACCCATCCTCTTAAGAGGATAAGGCTTATCTCTTAATAGAGTCTAGATCCAAATTAGATTTGGATAATCTCCTAATTTGATTAGGAGAGTGCTCCATAAGGAGATAAAAGGAGAAGATGGCGAACCAGACTGGAAGACCACTCTCTCTTGTTCTCTCTTCTTCTCTTTTGTCTTCCAAGAAACTCTATCACGACCTAGGCTTTCAAGGACTGATAGAGATCAGCCATCTAGCATGATTCGGTCATCCATATATGATGGATCCCAACCCTTCCAACAGACTTCACCTCCTTACCTGTAATGAATCCCAACTTACCTCCCCCTGTGACAGTAAGTTTAGCCGATTGGGACCACTCCAAAATGTTGATCCCAACAAGTTTTACAATGGTTATCATACCACTTTTCCAGGAAACACTTTGGAACCCATCTATACATCTTTTGGTGATTATATACCTCACAATCAACTATTTCAGGAACCAAGAAGCACCCCAACACCCAACCGAAATACAAATAAACCCAAAAGGAAGGGTCAAACTTGGTTAAAGGCTAGAGGGCCAAAAAGTTAGTTGGTGGCAAAATAGAGGGAGAAGAAAAACTCCCAAAAATTTTTAAGGTTTAGAAAAATAGGGGACCACTTCCCATCATTCCCAAAATATAAAACAACCTAGAAGAACCAAGTTTTGCATAACAAAAACCCATGAAACAAGAGAAACAAGCCTCTGAACGAGATTTGGAATTTCTGCGATTTTTCACTTGAAAATTCCACAAAAAATCATAGAAGCATCAAACATAACAAGACATACCAAATTTCATCTAAAATCAGGGCGAATCCAACCATATAATTTTTAGAGATTGTCGCCGCCACCTGTAGGGACTGCTAACATCATTCGGCGGCAGTATGATGTCAACAACTCATCCTCTGAGCAAAAACAAGTAGAGGAAGACTCTTCCACGACCTTCTAGTAGCTCTTATACCAAGTTATATCTAGGTTTTATTGAGAAAGAAAACAAGAAGAAGAAAATTAGAAGAAAAGAGAAGAGAAGAGAAAGGTTTGAATGGAGAAGAGAGAGTCACTATTCAATATTCACTCTCTCAAACTTGGAATTTTATACTATTGAGGGAAATTACAAGAAAGCCCTCATATAGGTGTCCAAATACAAAAGAACAAAAAGACAAGAATACCCTTGCGTCCAAACAATCTCAACAAAAGCCATCTAAACAAAAATGTGGGTAAATCTAGCAACAACTAAAGCATGCAAAAAACTATCCAACATCAGAAGCAGAAATTATTTAGTCCCTTATACCTGTGTGCCACTTCCATTGTCACTTCCATCCCTGGCATTCAAACCAATACTTGCATTATCATCTTCATCATTGCTGCTGGTATTATTGTCAGACTCTTCAGCACTTCTGGATTTGGTAGATTTTTTAATCTGTATACCACTTTCACTGCCACTACCACTAGGCTGAGAAAAGGATGGAATATTAATGCAAAAAAGAACGAAAGAAAAAACCTTAATTAATTCTGCACCAAAAATCAAGTAAACAGTTAGCAATTAAAGAAAAAGATGTAAGAAAATTCTGTGACATCTAAAACAATTATAATTGCAAATGAGAAGTTAAACTTCAAACAAAACAAAGGTACACCAAAGAGAAAAATATAGCTGCAAATGTTCATTCACAGAGATGCACAGCTGAAGAAAATAAATAAACAACTCACACTGTGGAATCTCCTCCAAACATGCTGCCATAGATTTTGAAGCTCATTTTTTCGGATAGGCTTGACTAAAAAGTCAACAGCACCTTTTGATAAGCACTTAAAGACTAAACCAATAGAATCATGAGATGACATCACTGCACAGAAAGCGCATCAGCAGTAGCAGCTAAAAGTAATGACTTCACAAGAGATGATGCAAACAAAACCATTTATAAATTAATAACAATAATGAAATAAATTTATGAAAAGTACTTACTAATCACAGGAATATTCTTGCAAGTCTTGTGGTTCATAATCTTACAGAGAAGACCAATGCCCGATAAACAAGGCATTACTACCTCGGTTAAGACGAGATCGATGTTATTTGTAAGATTTTCTAAGATTTTCCATGCTTGTAGACCATTTGAAGCAGCAGTAACTGCAAAGGCCAATTGAATATGAAGCACAAAATAAAAACTAGAATAAAAACAATATGTCCTACACGCATTTAACTTTATTTTTGTTTTTCAAAGATAAACAGTGTGAACCATATAACAATTTTTTAAGCCCTTAAATTTATTCTAAGAGAAGGAAGAGGACATCTTGAAATGATGTAATCATTTCCAAAGCATCATTTTTATCACTTTACAATGATGTAACTATTTAAAAAGAGTATTCTTTTACAATTTCGAAAAATATTAAATATATTTTCAAAAAATTATATTTACAATGTTGTAAAATTTTAAAAATAAATTTCCAACACTTCCAGCATATTTCTTATTTTTAAGTGGCCAACATTTCCACTAAAACTAACATTTTAAACCTTGGACACAAGTGGTATCTGTTCCTATTGGTATAAATCCTCCAATTCTTGCCACCTCTACCATAGGGTCTTCTACTTACCTTTGCCTACTTAAGTACTCAAACTACTATCGGTCTCAGTGTCTTAAAAGAGCAAGGGGCATTTTGCACCTGAGGCGCAAGGCACAAGGCAAGCTGTGCACCATTTTGAAGCAAGGCACAAAAATGAAAAATGCAAAAAATAAAAATGTTAAACATAATATTAATTAAAAATATTATTTTCCTCCAAGATTTAATAAAAAAGAAAGAAGAGGAATAAGGAAAGAGAGGAGAAGATAAGTAGAAGAAAGAATGTTTTGGGAGCCAAAAATCTAGGTTGGCAGCGCCTAGTCTTCTATTTATAATAGTGTGATAAAAAAAATAAAAAGGCAACTATAGATATACCCTTGGTGGTATATTCTAATAAAAAACAAATAGGAAATAAGTAGAAAAACATGCTGACAGTAATGATAAAGCATCAGTGATCAGTGATCTAACAACACTCCCCCTCAAGTTAGAGACGGCAATTTAGCCCATCTGCATGGGGCTCCACCCCGCCCCACCCCAATCAAGGCAGTTTTTTACCACATTGATCGGGATTCGAAACGGGTTTCAAGGAAACCCAAAACTCTAGGGACAGGGGATAGGGCCGGGATGTAACCAAGTGAAACTTTCTCCACAAGACCCCCCTTTCAACTAGTGCCATGCATTCTTCATTCTTCTTAATATAAAAGATTTTTATTAAAAATAACAAAAAATGAGATCCTCCTTCCTCTTCTTCCTCCTCACCCCCTCCTCTTAAGGAGGCTTTCGCCTCGTGCTAGGGAGGCTTATGCCTCTTACGTTCTAAACTACGCCTTACACCACTAGGTAGTGTAACACCTTGCATCATGCCTCCGCATTTTAAAACATTGATGACTAGACTTGACATTGCTTATGCCATAGGTGTCCTTAGTTCATGCATGCTCTAAGACCACTCATCTGGAGGCTACTGAGAGGATTTTGAGGTATCTCGAAAAGTTTCCAGGAGTAGGATGGTTGTTTCAGAAGCATGGACATTTAAAAGTTGAAGTGTACATAGATTTAGACTGGGTTGGATCAATAGATGATAGGAAATGTATCAATGGATATTGTACCTTTGTGGTGGGAAATCTAGTCATTTGGAGAAGTAAAAAACAAAGTGTTGTAGCTAGATTTAGTGTAGAAGATGAATACAAAGTTATGTCCCATGGAGTTTCTGAAGCTATGTGGATAAAGAACTTGTTGGGTGAACTAGGAATTTACGGTTAATAGTCCCATGTCTCTTTATTGTGACAATAAGGCTACCATCAATATTGCAGCCAATTCAGTCCTCCATGATAAAACAAAACACGTTGAAGTGGAGGAACACTTCATTAGGGAAAAACTTGTAAGTGGAGAAGTGTGTACTCCCTATGTTAGTTCTGAAAAGCAACTTGCAGATATCTTCAAAAGGACCTACACCACTTGTGGTACAATGAATTATGTGACAAGTTGGGCATGATTGGCATTTATGTCCCAACTTGAGGGGGAGTGTTAAATTCTATCAGTTTTTTATGTTTATGTTCTACAAGGGCACTATTTCTTATTGTGTGTTATGTCACCCTACCATAAATAAGGTTGGAGACGCCAGCCCAACTTTTTGACTCCCATTCTCTTCTCTTCTCTCTTCACTCCTCTCCTCTAACTTCTAACACCTTTTACCTAGAAAATAGTAATATAGAGTTTCACACCCTTAGTCCACTCCAAATAATTCAGACAATTTAATGCAGTAATTGGCATAGGAAAGGAGTTCAAATCAGCCCCACACAACATCCCACAGCACATCCCTGCCGTGTATTAGGAACATCTCCCAATGATGACATCATCATTTCTGGTGTTACCATTGGGAGATGTTCCCAATACACAGTGGGGATGTGCTGTGGGACATTGTAGGGGGGCAATCTTGTGGGGGGGCTGATTTAATCTCATAGGAAAGAGCATACTGTCAGCCCCTATACTAGTTGTCCCTCGGGTTGATGTAACCCCAGCCAAGGCAGAATCATCAGTTACCATTAAGACAGGTTCTACAAACACCAAATAGGAAAGTTGATGCAAAAAATTGTCTGCACCCCACTTCTACCACCCACAACCACAGATGGGGGCGCAAAAGACAGGTCAATCTACCTTCTAGGACACTAGAACTCAAACTCTGGTCACCATCAGGTCACACACCACAGGTGGTACTTGTACAAAAGTACCACATCCAAAACACCCCTTTTACAGCATTGACTGTTACCAAAAAAAGGTCTCCTTGGTGTTATGACCAAGGGAGAAAACAAAAAAAAAAAAGAGTAACTGAAGGATTGACCAGTCCGATCAGGTGTTCTCTTCACAGTCCAAGAAAAAAGAGTTCTGGGTGAGAAAAAAAAGATTTCTATCGCCCAGAACCTTGCTCTGGTACCATGTTTTCCTCCAAGATTTAATAAAAAAGTGAGAAGAGGAAGAAGGGAAGAGAGGAGAAGAAGAAAGAATGTTTTGGGAGCCAGAAATCTGGGCTGGCAGCTCCCAGTCTTCTATTTATAATAGTGTGATAAAAAAAATGAAAGGCAATTACAGATATGGCGGCACACACTAATAAGAAATAAATAGAAAATAACTAGAAAAACATGCTGACAGCATTGATAAAGCAACAGTAACCTAACAACAAATATAAACTTAAATTTTAAAATAAATGTTTTAAAAAAACTTACTATCTCAAATTAAAATGCATAAACATGACATGTAAAACATATTCAAGCATGTAAAATTCTCAACCTCTTAGGCAATTCTATTGGTATTCCTTGAATAATTCAACATGGTGCATCTGACCATATAACTGGTGCTTTGTCATTATTTTGTTCATATCAATTGTGTTCTGATATGGTTAAGGTGGCAATTGTTGAATGGTCCCTAAATTCATCATCATAATCATCATGACTTATCCCAACTATATGGGTTCAAGTACATGACTCTTTTTTTGCCATTTCACTCTGTTTAATGCAGTGTCTATTGTTAAGTCATGAGCACTTAAACCTTTTCTTACTACTTTGACCCATGCGCTTAGTCTGCCCTTAGCCCTTCTAGCCCCTTCGACCTGTAACACATCACTTTCTTCTTACGGGTATTGTAGGTGGTCCTCTATGTATGTTCTTAAACAATACACATGAGATCAAAAATAGTGATTGAAGTGTACTCTTATCAGAAGAAGATATTAGGGTGTGTAAGCCCTTGTGGTCGGCCCACCCCTTTGTATAATTAACATGTTTAAGAAAGAAATACTACAAAACTAACCCCTTTAGTAACATAAGGCAGCAGCACATATATTAAGTATTTCTACATTCGCCCCTCAAGTGGAGCATGGATATTTATCACTCTCAACTTGCTCAATACAAAGACTAACTTCTTAATTAACCCCTCAGTCAAAAAATCAGCTAATTGGTCTTCAGTTTTGACAAATGGAAAGCAAACTTCCTTCCTATCATTTTCTCCCTTATGAAATGTCTATCAACTTCTACATGTTTGGCTCTATCATGTTGAACAAGATTGTGAGAAATGTTTATAGCTGCTTTGTTATCACAACGCAGTCTCATGGGTTCTTGAGGCTTAACCCCAAGCATTTTCAAAAGCAATTTCAGCCACAACTCTGATACATCATTAGTTGTAGATCTAAATTCTCCTTCAACACTGGACCTAGCTACTACATTCTGCTTTTTACTCCTCCATATCACTAAATTTCCTTCTAGGAGAGCACATGTTGTGTGACATATAATATAAAATATTATACATTTAATATTTATACATAAAAATCAAGACTAGAACAGCCCAACCCATGATCACCCCTATTAAGGAGGATCTTCTAAGCTCCATGAGGAATTGGCTTGAACAACATGGTAGTGTGTGTTGCACCAATTGAGGGTGTAGATGTTCAAGACTGCTATCAGTCTTGAGCACTAATAAATTCCAGGTTCGAAAAGGAGAGAAAGTATAGAGGAAAGAGGAGAAATAGTAGTGAGAGAGCAGTAGAACACAAACTTTGAAATGAAGGACAGAATCTCAATGTTCTGCTGCCGCCACTTCTATTTAATATTTATAGGTTATGCTAGTTACATGAAAGGACACATCTGCCCTTGGTATTTACATAACACATAACAATATAAAACTGAAAAATAAATAACTAGAATAACAAATTGACCATCAGCTAACCCTAGGATGACTAGTACATTCTACCCTACGAACAGAGTGGGACCACAGCTGTGGGGCCCACATCAGTGTTCTCTACACCCCCCCTCAAGCTGGGAGTAAATGTTTATCATTCCCAACTTGGATAGATCCGCCTCTAGCTTCTTTCTTGATGCGGCTTTAGTGAGGATATCTGCTAGTTGCATTCTGGATGTGATGTAAGGGAGGCATACTTCTTGAGATGAAACTCTCTCTTGTACAAAATGTCAGTCAACTTCAATGTGTTTGGTTCTGTCAAGCTGCACTGGATTATGTGCTATATTAATAGTTGCTTGATTATCATAATACAACATCAGGGGCTTCTCATACTCAATACCCAACTCCTCAAGTAGATCTTAGCCATAGGATTTCAGCCACTCCATTAACCATGGACCTGTATTCTGCTTCAGCACTAGACCGGGAGACAACACTTTGTTTCTTACTTCTCCAAGAGACAAGGTTACCTCCCACAAGGGCACAATATCCTGAGATAGACCTTCTGTCATCAACACTCCCAGCCCTATCGACATCCGTATAGACCTCCACCATCATGTGGTTATTGTTCTTGAACAGTATACCCCTACCTGGGCATCTCTTCAAGTAGGCTAAAATTCTTTCTACCGCAAGAAGATGTGTGGTTCTAGGAGAATGCATGTGTTGGCTGACAACACTAACAGCATAAGTAATATCTGGCCGAGTGAGGCAGAGATATAGGAGCTTTCCTACCAATCGCTGGAACATAACCTTGTTTTCAAGAAGCTCCCCACTCTCTGCACTAATCATGTGGTTCTGTTCAATGGGTGTATCTGTAGGCTTGACACCTAACTTTCCAGCTTCTACCAACAAATCTAGGACATATTTCCTCTAAGAGATAAAGATCCCCTATTTGGATCTAGCAACCTCAATACCCAAAAAATACCGGAGTACACCAAGGTCTTTCACCTCAAATTCTTGATGAATGAGTTGTTTAAGGGACTCAATCTCATGGCTATCATTCCCTGTCACCACAATATCATCAACATATACTGCCAGTAGTGTCAAGGAGGACTCTACCCTCTTAATGAATAGAGTATGATCTGATTGGGCTTGTACGTAACCAAACTTCACAAGGGCTAGTCTGAATCTATCGAACCAAGCCCTACGTGACTGCTTCAAACCATACAAAGCCTTGTTGAGCCGGCAAACCTTCTTACCTGTTTCTGCATCATAGAATTCAGGAGGCAAACGCATGTAAACCTCTTCCTACAGGTCTCCATTCAGAAAAGCATTTTTCACGTCCATTTGGTATAAAGGCCAAGTGTGACTTACTACAAGGGATAATAGGACTCGAATGGTGGTCATCTTGGCTACCGGGGCAAAGGTCTCCAAGTAATCTATGCCATAAGTCTTGTGAACCCTTTTGCAACTAACCGAGCTTTATACCTCTCAATGGATCCATCTGCATTATGCCTCACAATAAATACCCACCTGCATCCAACTGGTTTTTTTCCTTTGGGCAGATCAACTACCTCCCAGGTGTTATTTTTCAACAGGGCATCCATCTCAACCTGCATTGCATCTTTCCATTCTGGAACGGATAGGGCTTCTTGTGTTGTTCTTGGAATAGGGACATTGGAAATGGAACTAAGGTAGGACCTGTAGGTAGGAGATAGGCGATCATAGGATAAAATCTGGGAAATACGGTGGGCTGTAGATGTGGTACAATGGCGTTTCCCTTTACAGACGGCAATCGGAAGGTCAAGGTCATCTGTAGGAGGTGAAATGGCAACAATAGAAGAAGTCTCTATGGGCCCTGTGACTGTAATACCTGGACTTGGAGCTACAGATGAGATTGGAGCTGGCCTGGACTGTTGATGATCGGGATCAACCTGCCTACACCGCATGTGATAGACCCTCAACTCTTGATCCCTCTGACCACCCTCACCATTGCAGCTCTCCCTCAACTCCTGATCCCTCTGACCGCCCTCACCATTGCAACTCTCATCACCCAATGGAATAGGTAAAGGAACTGCCCCACTCTCACTACTCTCCCCCTGAAGACAAGGACTCAAACCCCCACTCTCATTGCTCTCCCCCTGAGGAGAAACCCGAGGATAATAGGGTAACATCCAAGGAGACAAACTTCTTCCCTGAGACAGGATCATAGCAGCAATAACCCTTTTGAGTTTGTGCATAACCAAGGAAGATGCATTTGGAGGCCTTGGAACTTGGAGTGATAGGGTCCGAGAAGCTGAACAAAGCAGGTACAATCGAATGTTTTAAGGGGAACAGAAAACAACTCCTCACTTGGGAATAGAAGGGAAAAAGGAGATCTCATATCAAGGACTCGGGAAGGAACCCGATTAATAAGATATACCGTCGTGAGGATAGCATCACCCAAGAAGCGAATAAGAACAATGGAAGTAAACATGAGACTTCTAGCCACTTCCAAGATGTGTCTATTCTTCCTTTCTGCAACTCTATTATGTTGAGGTGTATAAGAGCAAGAGCTCTAGTGGATAACCCCATGATTAAGAAGGTAAGATGTCAATGGTTTAGCAAACTATTCCTTTGCGTTATCAAATCTAAGAACTTTGATCTTGGCATCAAATTGGGTTAGGATCATTTGGTGAAAGTTTTGGGTCAAGGCAGGTACCTCATCTCGTGAACGCATGAGATAAACCCAAGAAAAACGGATATGGTCATCAACAAATAACAAGAAATATTTGTACCCACCCATGGAAGGGATGTGATAAGGCCCCCAAACATCAGTATGCACAATATCAAAAAAATTATTACTCCTTTTATTGCTCAATAAATAAGGCTTTCTACAATGCTTAGCAAACTCACAACTTTCACACTACAACTGAGACAACTCAATAGACTCAAATAAAGCTGGAAACAGACTCTTTAGAGATCGAAAGGACAAATGACCTAATCGGTTATGCTTTGGCATAACCGGACTCACACTCTGAGAAACAAAAGACATCTTCTCTACTGACTCTTCCTGACAGAACCTCTCCCCGAGCAGATAGATCCCATTCGTCTCACGGCCAGTCCCAATCACCTTCTTCGTCTCCAAGTCCTGAAAAATACATCGGTCAAGGAAGAAGGTTACTGAGCAGTTCATATGCTTGGTAATACTACTGACTGAAAGAAGGTTAGTATCAAGCTTAGGATCATGCAAAACAGATGACAGGGAGATAGTGTCTGATAACTTGATGTCACCCTTCTCAGAAATAGGAACCAGAAAGCCATCAGCAATAGATACTTTATCCCTACCAGAAGACAAATGGTAAGTGGCAAACAGTGAAGGCAAGCTAGTCATGTGGTCGGATGCACTTGAATCTATTACCCAACAAGGTTCAGTAGTACCTAGAGCTGAGGCATGGTAGGCTGAAGCTCGAGTACCTGAACGTGCAAAGGCAAATGTGGCAGGAGCTAATGGTGACCGCGGTAGCTGAGCTGAATTTCTAACTTCCTTTTCTAACTGTATTAGGGCAGCCCGAACTGCAGCTAAGGTCTCTAAAGGTGTTCCTCTTGTGCCAGATGAGGATGCTGAATCAGTGTTCACGGCCACATGAGCAGTGCCCTTCTTGCTTCTCAACTTCGCAGGAACCAAGTGAGGATGCAGTTTCCAACATGTTTCTTTTGTATGTTTGGGTTTCTTACAATGTTCACATACCACATCCTTTTTGTCTTCCTTCCTCCTGTCCTTCTCTGAATCACCCCCTGATTTGGGCGTGACCACTACAAAGGCTGGTGTGAGGGGCTGAGGTTGCATCATAGCTTTCCTTTTTGTCTCTTCATTGTGTACGAATGAGTATGCCTAAGAGAGAGTCACATTGTCTCTAGTCAAAATCTGTTGCCGCACAATATCATACTCTGAATTTAGGCCCGCTAGAAACTCAAACACTCGATTTGTCTCGACCTGCTTTCTATATATCTATGCATCTTTGGGACTCTCCCACTCAAGAGTCTCTAAGTGATCAATCTCACGCCACAGGGACTGCAAGGTAGAGAAATATACTGAAACCGGTTTCTCTCCTTGTTTAAGATTTTTCACTTCACATTTCAATTCATATGCCCTGGCAACATTAAGGGGTTGGGAATAAGTTTCTTTCATAACATCCCATATCTCCTCAGCTGTCTTTGCCCACAAGTAATTTCGGCTAATATGAGGCTGCATAGAATTACACAGCCATGTCATAACCAAGTAGTTTTCTTGGATCCACTTAGTATACCTAGGGTCTCCCTTGGGGGGTTCTTTCACATCTCCCAAGAGGTACCCTAATTTACCTCTTCCCCCAATAGCCATCACGGCTGATTGGGCCCATTCCAAATAGTTTGATCCATCAAACTTTACGGTTGTAATTTGACCACCCGTCTCAAAAACACTACTATAACTGATGTTTCCAAAGCTGCCTTCTACCTGATTTTTAAACTCCATCTCGGTCAAGTCTCAAAAACAGCACTTGGACTACCAATCACAATCAAAACAGTGTAGGACCAATCTGTATTCACAGTGTATGTGCACAAAACTGGGATAACTCTGATCTAAAACCAACTAGCAAACACAATAACAGTTGTCCGTAGAGTTCTCACCCCTTAAGAGAGTTCGAAAACCCCAAAAGACTCTGAAAAAACAGCTTAGAAGTAGGTCTGATATGCTTGGCAGAATTAGGGTTGTAATCAGTTCTTAAAGCGAACAGTTCAGTTGCACAATTCAATCAGTACCGTATAGATAGACTTGTAGTAGGGTTAATATGAAACACTAGAATCTGATCAATGCTAACAACAAACTTGAGGACAGCTCCAGGTAGATCGCAAGGTTCAATCTAACACTAGGGCTTGTCGCAAGATCACTTTCAAACCCTAGAGCAGAGAGAAACAAAGCTAAGGTAGTTCGGCCCAACAGTAGAGTTTGTTGTAAAACCCTAGAGAATCGAAGGGAGAAAACCCTAGAATGGTTTGGCCGCCCTCTCCAGATAGGTCCAACCTATCTTCTCTGATAGAACTTCTCTTAGAAAATAAATAACTTACAAGGAAAAAATGTTCGCTGCCTTCCAAGGTTACCCGAACCCTAGTCTTCTCTAATCCTTCTGACCACCAACACTCTGCAACCGTGACAAGCCTTCAACAGTTGCTAGCCCTTCTGGCGATCTCCAAGAATCAATCTGCGAACTCCACCTTTTCAGCTTCCAGTCCTAGGAGATTCTCATGTGGTCGGCTGGTACTAGACTCACATGAGAAACCCTAACTTGGCTCTGATACCATATAGATGTTCAAGACTGCTATCAGTCTTGAGCACTAATAAATTTCAGGTTCGAAAAGGAGAGGAAGTATAGAGGAAAGAGGAGAAAGAGTAGTGATAGAGCAGTAGAACACAAACTTTCAAAGGATAGAATCTCAATGTTCTACCGCCGCCACTTCTATTTAATATTTATAGGTTATGCTAGTTACATGAAAGGACACATCTGCCCTTGGTATTTACATAACACATAACAATATAAAACTGAAAAATAAATAACTAGAATAACAGATTGACCATCAGCTAACCCTAGGATGACTAGGTACATTCTACTCTATAGACAGAGTGGGACCACAGCTGTGGACCCACATCAATGTTCTCTACAGAGGGAATATCTCTTACTCCTTCCGCATAATTTGTGTACCACAAGTATCAAGCTATCACTTTACATGTGTCCTCCATTCCTTCTAAGTCCCCTTGGGTTATTGACTCAAGAGCTTTGAAGCATGACTGATAAGTAGACTTGTTCACGGGTTGGGCTTCAAACCCAACTTTACACTGTCTCGGGCTCAGGCTTTGGGCCCGGCCCATTAGAATTTTGACAAAAGCCAAGCCTGAGCCCGACCCATGAATAGGTCTACTTATAAGACAAATCTCTTGACTTGGTCTAGTTTGTTTTCTAGTAAAGATGGAGTGTGACTAGCAAATGGATCCTACTTAACCATTCTCTTACTCAGTATTGATCACTCAATACTGTTTTGCATTGATCACTCACCTGTTTTGCCCTTAGCATTGATCACTCACATGTTTTGCATGTCCCCAAGTTACCTATCATTCTCTTACTCAGTATTAGCATTACAAAATCTTCAAATTGTTATGTAGCTTTTTAACCTCATTCTTGCATATTCTAAGATTTTCCCTTAGGAATGATGATTAGTAGAAGGTGCACGGTTGATGGTCCCTACATGTTGGAGAACAAAGCTGGTTTGGAAGCAACCGACACTATTGGTTTCATGAGTTGATGTAATAAAAAACAAGTTAATTTATTGCATAATCATCTTAGCCATTTGTCTTTTGATTCCCTAAAGTTTTATTCCTTAAGTTATTCAAGTCTCTCTCTATGTTCTTTACAATGTTTCGTCAATTAAGCAAGCATTGTAGAGCATCTTTTTCTCCAAATAATAAAACAATAGATCTCTTTCATGTTCATTCTGATTATTGGGGCCCTACATCTGTGATTTCAAAGGGTGCTTATACTTTATTAGTTTCATTGATGATTTTTCAAGATACACATGGATATACTCTCTTCATTCCAAAAAGGAAGTTCTCAAAGTTATACAAGACTTCCATCGTATGGTATTCACACATTCCTATGTGGAAGTGCAGACCTTTCGATCTAATAATGCCAAGGAATATTTCAAAGGAGATTTGAATGAGTTCTTTGTTACTTGTGGTTCTATCCATTGGAGGTCATGTTCTAGAACACCACAACAAAATAGTGTTGCAAAGAGAAAGAATTAACATTTACTTGAAATGGCTCATGGGCTAACACAATACTAACTACTGCCTACTTGATTAACTGAATTCCTTCTCGTTTGTTGCAATAAGGCCCCACACCAGTCGCTATTCCCTTAATCCCCCTTATTTTCCATTTCACTTTGTATCTTTGATTATTGCTACTTTGTTCATAGTTTGCCTCCTTTGTGTGGCAAATTGGAATCTAAATCCATCTCATGTATTTTCCTTCATTATCTGTCCTTTCAAAAGGATTATATGTGTTTTAATCCCGTGTCCTGAAAGTTTCTCGTCTCTATGAATGTGTCCTTTTTTTATGCCAGCTTTCTTCCTTAGGGGGAGCCGAGCACTAGTTTTGATGAGAGACAAGTCTAGCAAGTTCATGTCCCTATCCATATCTCGGTATTATTTTCATCTTCATCTTTGGAGTCTATTCCTCTCCATGTTTACTTGGGTTTCCATTAGGACCAATATATGTCAAAAGATATGGGGAGGCCATAAGCCGAGCAACCAATACCAATAGACTTGCTAGATGCAAACCTAAAGGGCAGTGCATGTCCATTTGAAAAAGGAACTTTGATTCCTATAGTTCCTTCTACTCCTACTAATGCTTCTATTCTTATTGATGATTTTGATATTCTTATTGCTAAGCATAAAGGTGTTCAATCATGTACTACAAAACATCCTGTTCCCCATTGTACTTCTTATAGTTTTCCCTATTTCTTCAATAGTATTGCAGGAACTATAGCTCGAACTACAGATCTTCCCATACCAGATTCAACCTCAATCTCTTCAAAAGGCACCTTCCAAACAGCCCAAATGAGCTTGGCTCCGATACCATGTCACCCTCCTTTGGGAAATGAAAACACATTTCTTCAACCTTGCAACTTCAATCCCAAGAAGGTACTTAAGGGGAAGATAGATCCTTCACTTCAAACTGGGGGGTAAAAATTTGCTTCAACTTCTTAATCTTTGTTTCCCTATCGCTTGTAATAATAATGTCATCAACAAACAATAAGAACTACTTGTTTGTTGTCTCCCCTCTTTATAAACATAGTGTAGAGAACACTGATGTGGGCCCCACTACAGTGGTCCCCACTGTGTTCATAGGACGGTAGTGTAGTTATTTGTTTCAGTTATAGTAGTGTCAGTTTGTTAATTCAGTTGTTATTTATTTCAGCTTTTATTTACTTTATTTATTATGTAAGTACCAAGGGCAGATGTGTCCTTTCCATTATGTACTAAACATAACCTATAAATATTAAGAGAGTGGCGGTGGCAGATCAGTAAGAATCTGTCCCTCCTTTCAACAACTTCTGTTCTCTTGTTTCTCTTCTATTCTCTTTCCTTTCTCCCTCTTTTTTCTTCTGTTTTGCAAACCTAAAACCTATTAGGATTCAAGACTGATTACAGTCTTGATCTTCTACTTGGTATCAGAGCCTATCTAGGGCTTCTCATGTGTGTCTAGTCCAGCCGACCACATGAGGACTAGCTAGGGCTGGAAAATTTGAAGAAGTTTTTCGGTGGCTGAATCTTGGAAATTACCAAGAGAGGTTCACAGCAGTTGAAGACTTGTCGCGGCTTGCAGAGAATTGGTAATCAGGAAGAGGCAGCGAAGGTTAGGGTTTAGGTAACCCTAGAAGACAGTAAATCGAAGTACATAAGTTTTTTTTTACTGAGTTTCATAAACTGCAATCAGTCGAGATAGGTTGGACCTATCTAGAAAGAGGGGTCGAACTGTGCTCAAGTTTGTTCTAGGGTTTGGCTTGCCAAACTGTGTTTAAGTTTGTTTCTAGGGTTTGACTGTTGGGCCGAACCCCCCTCTTCAAAGGTGATTAGTTTTTAGGGTTTCATATTGCCCTACGACAAGTCCCACTTGTGCGAACTGCTTGAAGAGTGCAGCTGAGCACTTACTTCAGACCTACAGTTGAAACCCTAATTTTGCTCTTGCAGCAATGGGCCCCACAATAGTGATTTCAGAAAATAGCATCTCAGATTGATAGGCTGCCTGGTACTGTGCATGCCGATTGATTTCAAATCAGATTTGGGTTGGTTTTAGATCAGATCAGATTTGTGTTGGTTTCGGATCAGATTTCAGACTTGCTTGTTTGACTCTGTTTTCTAGTATAGTTGCTCTAACAGTTTGTAGCCACTGAATCTTGATCAAAGATGGAGTAAGGGTCAGGGAGAAAGTAGTTTTGGAAACCACAGTTATGGTAGTGTATCTGAAACCGGGTTTTAGATTACAACTATGAGATTTGATGGGTCAAATTATTTGGAGTGGGCGCAATCAGCCATGATGGCTATTGGAAGAAGGGGAAAACTGGGTTACCTCTTGGGAGATGTGAAAGAACCTTCCAAAAAGGACCCAACATACACCAAGTGGGTTCAAGAGAACTATTTGGATATGGCATGGCTGTGTAATTCTATGCAGCCACATATCAGCCGAAATTATTTGTGGGCAAAGACAGCCAAAGAGATATGGGATGTTGTGAAAGAAACCTATTCCCAACCCCTTAATGTTGCCAAAGCCTATGAACTGAAGTGTGAGGTGAACAACCTTAAACAAGGAGAGAAGCCAGTTTCTGTCTACTTCTCTACCTTGAAATCCTTGTGGCATGAGATTGACCATCTAGAGACCCTTGAGTGGGAGAATCCCAAAGATGCACAGACTCACAGAAAGCAAGTCGAGACGAATAGGGTATTTGAGTTTCTGGCTGGTTTGAATTCAGAATATGACATTGTGCGACAACAGATATTGACAAGAGATAGTGTGACCCTCTCTCAAGCATACTCCCTGGTGCATAGTGAAGAGACCAGGAGGAAAGTCATGATGCAGCCTCAGCCCTCTTTCCCAGCCTTGACAGCTATTAAACCCAAGCCTGGGGGTGACTCAGAAAGGGACCGGAAGAAGGAAGACAAACAGGATCTGGTATGTGAACACTGCAAGAAACCCAAGCACACAAAAGATACTTGTTGGAAGCTACATCCTCACTTGGTCCCAACAAAACTAAGAAATAAGAAGGGTAATGCTCATATGGCAGTGAACACTGATTCAACATCCTCATCAGGCACATCCCTAGAGACTTTAACTGCTGTTCGGGCTGCCCTCATACAGTTGGAAAAGGAAGCTGGGAGTTCAGCTCAGCTATCTCAGTCACCATCAGCTCCTGCCACATCTGCATTTGCACATTCAGGTACTCGAGCCTCAGCTTACCATGCTTCAGCTCCAGGTAATACTGATCACTGCTGGGTAATAGATTCAGGTGCATCTGACCATATGACTAGCTTGCCATCTTTGTTCACTTCTTATCACTTGTCCTCTGGCTGAGATAGAGTATCCATTGTTGATGGCTCTCTTGTTCCCATTTCGGGCAAGGGGGACATCAAGCTATCAGATACTATCTCTTTATCTTCTGTCTTGCATGTTTCTAAGCTTGATACTAACCTGCTTTCAGTTAGTAGTATTACCAAACACATGAACTGTTCAGTAACATTTTTCCCTGACCGATGTGTTTTTCAGGATTTGGAGACGAGGAAGGTGATTGGGACTGGCCATGAGACAAACGAGATCTATTGGAGAGAGTTCTCGTCGGGAGGAGTCAGTGGATAAGAAGTCTTTTGTTTCCCAGTCTGTGAGTTCGGTTATGCTTTGGCATAACCGCTTAGGTCATTTGTCTTTTAAGTCTTTGAAGAGTCTGTTTCCTGCTTTATTTGAGTCTGTTGAGTTATCAAAGTTGAGGTATGAGAGTTGTAAGTTTGCCAAACATTGTAGAACCTCTTATTATTTAAGTAATAAAAGGAGTAATTCCTCTTTTGATATTGTGCATACTGATGTTTGGGGCCATATCATATCTCTTGTATGGGTGGGTACAGATATTTTCTACTGTTTGTTGATGACCATACCCGGTTTTCTTGGGTCTATCTTATGCGTTCTCGGGATGAGGTTCCTGCTCTAACCCAAAACTTCCATCAAATGGTTTTCACGCAGTTTGGGACCAAAATCAAAGTCCTTAGATCTGATAATGCAAAGGAATACTTTGCTCAGCCATTGAGCTCCTACCTTCTTAGCCATGGAGTTATTCACCAGAGCACTTGCCCTTATACACCACAGCAGAACGGCGTTGCCGAAAGGAAGAATAGGCATATCTTGGAGGTGGCTAGAAGAATTATGTTTACCTCCAATGTACCTATTCGCTTCTGGGGTGATGCTATCCTCGCGGCAGTTTATCTCATTAATCGAGTTCCTTCCCGGGTCCTTGATATGAGAACCCCCTTTTCCCTTCTATACCCAGACAAGGAGTTGTTCATTGTTCCCCTTAAAACCTTTGGTTGTACCTGTTTCGTTCAGCTTCTCGGGCCTCATCATTCCAAATTTGAACCTAAGGCCTTCAAATGCATTTTCCTTGGTTATGACAAACTCAAAAGGGTTATTGCTGCTATGATTCGGTTTCAGGGAAACGGTTTGTCTCCATGGATGTCACCTTCTTTGAGGAGACACCCTATTATCCTAGGGTTTCTCCTCAGGGGGAGAGCAGTGAGAGTGGGGTTGTTTTGAGTTTCTTTCCTCAAGGGGAGAGTAGTGAGAGTGGAAGTAGGGCTAGTAGAAGTGGGGCTGTTCCTTTACCTATTCCACTGGATAATGAAGGTTGTAGTGGTGAGGGTGGTCAGAGGGAGCCGGAGTTGAGAGTCTATCACAGGCGATGCAGGCAGGTTGATCCTAGTCTTCGGCAGTCCCGGCTAGCTCCAGTTCCTTCTGCGCCTCCAGATCCAGAGCCTACTGAGATACCTCTCACTGTTGCCACTTCCCCTCCTGTGGATGACCTTGATCTCCCTATTGCCATTCACAAAGGGAAACGACATTGCACCACTTCTACAGCTCACAGCATCTCACAGTTCTTATCCTATGATCGTCTATCACCATCTTACCGGTCCTATCTCACTTCCACTGCCGATTTCCCTATTCCAAGAATAGTGCAAGAAACCTTATCAGTTCCAGAATGGAAAGATGCAATGCAAGTCGAAATGGATGCCCTGTTGAAGAATAATACTTGGGCACTGGTTGACCCACCAAAAGTAAAGAAACCGGTGGGATGCAAATGGGTGTTCACTGTGAAGCATAATACTGATGGCTCTATTGAAAGGTACAAAGCCCGACTGGTTGCAAAGGGGTTCACTCAGACTTATGGTATAGACTACTTGGAGACCTTTGCCCCAGTAGCCAAGATGACCATCATTCGAGTTTTGTTATCCCTTGCAGCAAATCATTCTTGGCCTTTGTTTCAGATGGATGTTAAAAATGCCTTTCTGAATGGAGATTTACAAGAAGAGGTTTACATGCAGTTGCCTCCTGGATTCTATGATACAGAGACAGGTAAGAAGGTTTGCCGATTGAACAAGGCATTGTATGGTTTGAAGCAGTCACCTAGAGCCTGGTTTGATAGGTTCAGATTAGCCCTTGGAAGGTTTGGTTATGTACAGGCCCAGTCAGATCATACACTATTCATCAAGAGGGTGGAGTCCTCTCTGACACTACTAGCAGTATATGTTTATGATATTGTGGTGACAGGAAATGACAGTCATGAGATTGAGTCCCTCAAACAGCTCCTTCATCAAGAGTTTAAGGTGAAAGATCTTGGTGCACTACGGTATTTTTTGGGTATTGAGGTTGCTAGATCCAAGCAGGGGATTTTTATCTCTCAGAAAAAAATATGTTCTAGATCTATTGGCGGAAACTAGAAAGTTGGGTGTTAAGTCGGCTGATACACCCATCGAAAAAATCACAAAATTAGTGCAGAGGGTGGGGAGCCTCTTGAAGACAAAGTTATGCTCCAACGGTTGGTTGGAAAGCTTCTATATCTCTGCCTCACTCGGCCGGATATCAGCTATGCAGTTAGTGTTGTTAGCCAGTACATGCACTTCCCTAGAACTTCTCATCTTCTTACGGCAGAGAGAATATTAGCATACTTGAAGAGATGCCCGGGTAGAGGTATATTGCTCAAGAACAATAATCACATGAGGGTGGAAGTCTATACAGATGTCGATTGGGCTGGAAGTGTTGATGACAGAAGGTCTATCTCTGGATATTGTGCCCTGGTGGGAGGTAACCTTGTCTCTTGGAGGAGTAAGAAGCAGAGTGTTGTTCCCCGCTCCAGTGCTGAAGCAGAATACAGGTCAATGGCTAATGGAGTGGTTGAAATCTTATGGCTGAGGTCACTACTTGAAGAGTTGGGTATTGACTATGAAAAGCCCTTAATGATGTATTGTGATAATCAGGCAGCTATTAATATAGCCCACAACCCAGTGCAGCATGACAGAACTAAACATATTGAAGTTGATCGACATTTTGTGCGAGAAAGGGTCACATCACAAGAAGTGTGTCTTCCGTACATCACATCTAATATGCAGCTCGCGGATATCCTCACCAAGGTTGTACCAAGGAAGAAGTTAGAGACAGACCTATCCAAGTTGGGCATGATAGATATCTACTCCCAACTTGAGGAGGAGTGTAGAGAACACTGATGTGGGCCCCACTGTGTTCGTAGGACAGCAATGTAGTTATTTGTTTTAGTTATAGTAGTGTCAGTTTGTTAATTCAATTGTTATTTGTTTCAGCTTTTATTTACTTTATTTATTATGTAAGTACCAAGGGCAGATGTGTCCTTTCCATTATGTACTAAACATAACCTATAAATATTAAGAGAGTGGCGGTGGCAGATCAGTAAGAATCTGTCCCTCCTTTCAACAACTTGTGTTCTCTTGTTTCTCTTCTATTCTCTCTCCTTTCTCTCTCTTTTTTCTTCTATTTTGCAAACCTAAAACCTATTAGGATTCAAGACTGATTACAGTCTTGATCTTCTACTCATAGTATGATCAGATTGGCACTATTTGAACCTCATTTGTTAAACTGCCTTGTTAAAACAACCAAACCAAGCTGTTGGTGATTGCTTCAACCCATACAAAGACTTCTTAAGACAGAAAACTTCATTAAGTTGATGAAGATACCAACCTAAGTTGGACGCCAAGTACAATAGCACCCATATGAAGTTCATCTTTGCAATAGAGGCAAAGGTCTCTGTATAATCTACACCATATGTCTGTGTGAAGTCTTTAGCTAGAGGTCTTGCCTTACCTCTCAACAAAACTATTGGCTCTATGCTTCACAATGAAGACCCACTTACACCCAAAGGTTCTTTCCCTTCAGGAAAATTTGCTAGTTCTCATGTGTGGTTCTTGTGTAGGGCATCAATCTTTTCCAGCATAGCTTTTGTCCATTTAGGTGACTTCATGGCTCCTACAAGAGATTTAGGAACAAACACACAAGACACATTAGATTATAAGCACACTATGAGGGAGATAAAGAATCAAGGGAGGTACAAGAAGCAAGTGGGTGCCAAGTAGTACATGAGTGGACACCCTTACAATGGGCAATGGGAATAAAAAGACCATCAATTATAAGAGATGAAGAAACAATACCCGACTCTAAGATGGATTAGTATGTAGATCTGCCTCCTGAGAGTCCATTATGCATTGATTGTACAGATTTTGATTGCTCTACTCCTTAAAATGCATACTAGACCCACTGGCGATGAGGATCACAAGAGAAGACACGAAAAGGAGAAAAAACCTATTAAGGATGTGATGAGCCAACAGCAAGGTGGGTAGAGCTAGTAGGATCTAGAGTAGAAATATGAATGGATATGGGAAACTGAACCTGCCTCTCATCACCATAGATCTCCCCCCAAGGAAAGGCAAGGAAATAAGACTAGGATTTAAAGGTGACATCCAACAAAACATAAGACTTGGAGGTCACAAGATTATAACACTTTTGAGATGAATGATACTCAATAAAAACACAAGGAATAGACTTTGGGCCAAGCTTAACCCATGGAGACAAGTCATGGACAAAGCACTTACACCCAAAGACACAAAAAAGGAATAGAAGTAAGAGGAAATTGTGGATAAAAAAGTTGGCAAGGAACCTCAAGCTAAATAATCCTGCTAGGCATATGATTGATCAAGTTGCAATAAGAACCACATCACCTTAATTTCATCGGCATGTGCATTTGCAACAGCCAACAGTAACCCACAAGCCACTTCCAACAAATTGTTTTTACTTCCACTCAGTGACACCATTTTGTTGAGGTGTCTGAGGACAAGAACTATAACATCCCATTAGTAGTGAAGAATCCAATTAAACCAATCATAAAGTACTCATTAGCATTGTCTGACTAGAAAATTTGAACATCTACATGAAACTAAGTATACATGTTTCAATCAAATAATTGGAAATTTTGATGTTTGTTCATATTATTTGCTTGTTTATTGTTTATATATAATAAGAAGTAATAGGAAACTAGATGTAAGATTTGGACCCGACCCGCCCCACCCTTAAATGCGAGGAGGTTCCAGTAGAGTCGGGAAGGGTTTTGCATTTTCATATGAAAAGAGAAATCAACCTTATAAAACTAAGGATTTTTAATTCTAATCAAAGAGAATGGTATAATTAAAATGGTGCCCTTATAGGGTGGCCAGCTCATAAAACATAAATGAAAGCTAAAACAAGCCCATATAACTAAGGCCCAATAACACAAAAGGAAGTTGTAAACAAGAATAAGTAATAAAAGAAAGATAGGGCCCATTCGGCCCAACCTCTCTACCTCCCCCTCAAGTTGAGCATAGGTGTCAATCATGCCCATCTTGCTTACATAATCTTCTAGCTTCCCCTTGGGAACTCCCCTGGTCAAGACATCATCCAATTGTTCTTCAGAGGCAATAAATCACAAACAAACTTCCCCTTAAGCTACTCTCTCCCATATGAGATGTCTATTCACCTTGATATTCTTTGTTCTGTCACGTTGAACTAGATTGTGATCAAAGTTAATGGTAGCTTGGTTGTCACAATACAACATCATTAGCTAATCCTAGACAATGCCCAACTCTTCCAAGAGAGATCTAAGCCATTGTAACTCAAATACACCATGGGCCATAGATCTATGATACGATGTTCTCTGCCACTATAGTACAATAACCTGAAGTAGACCTTATGTCATCAATACAAATGGCCCAATCGACATCTATATATGCCTCCAACTTTAAATGCCCATGTTTGGCAAAATGAATTCCCTTCCCTTGAGTTCCCTTCAAGTAGCACAAAACCCTTTTAGCAACCCTTCCCTAGAGCATGCATGAATTGGCTAGTTACACTTAAAACATATGAAGTATCTAGATGAGTAATGCAAATATATAATAATTTCCCAAACAGTCTCTGAAGCATTCCCCTATCAGATAAGTCACCATCAATGGCTAAAAGTTTGTAATTCAAATCTAAGGTGTGGGCACAAGTTCAGCTCCACGTTTCCCAATTTCGGTAAGAAGGTCAAGGACATACTTCCTCTAAGAAATAAATACACCCTCAAACTACGCAACTTTTATCCCTAGAAAGTACCTTAACTTCCCAAACCTTTAATTTCAAGCTCAATACTAAGAAACTTCTTGAGGCTGTGAAGTTCATGTACATTGCCAATATCCACAATATCGCCGACATAAACAGTGATCCTCTTGACAAAGGGGGTGTGGTTAGATTTAATGTGTGTATAACCTAAGGTAACAAGAGCAGCCTGAAACCTTTCAAAGCAGCCCTTAAGGGACTGTTTAAGTCCATAAGTGGACTTCTTCAATTTACATACCTTCCCTTGTATTTTCTTCCCACACTTTCCTAGAGGCAGAGATGTATAGATTTCATGCAAATATTCATTCAAGAAAGCATTCTTGACATAAAACTGATAAAGAGCCCAATCAAAGTGAGAAGCCAAGGACGGGAGAACCCAAACAAAGGCAAATATACCCCTTGGCAACCAAGCAAGCCTTAAACCTCTTAATGGCATCGTCAACATGGTACTTGATAGTATACACTCACTTACAACCAACCAATTCCTTCCCCTTAGGCAAATTCACAATGTCCCAAGTGTTGTTTTTATGCAAAGCATTTATTTCAATCCTCATAGCATCCCTCCATTTTGGTTTAAAGGCCTCTAATAGAGATGTTTGGAGATATTGCGAGCTGTACACTTTTGCTTACCCTTTCTTACAGCAATAGATAGGTCCAAGTCTTAGTAAGCAGTGGGGGTAGAGGAGGTCTGGCCCTTTTTTTGGATAACTAACAAAATTTTATTAATGATAGCAAAAAGTACAATATAAGGGGTCGGACCTATCATCTCTTCGGTGATGAGAGATGCAAGAGGCTCAATAGAAGTATGGGAACAACTTGCCCATGCTTGTGCCTATGTCATTGCCACCACCTCTGAACGATAGGATGAGAAACAAAAGTGGAAGGATGAGCAAGAAGAGGAGGAAAAAGAATAGAGGAAGAAGGCAACACAATAGGAGGGGACTATGCAATAGCAAGAAACTCGGCAAAAATAGCAAGGGACTCATCAAGGATAGGAACGGGAAGAGGAAAATCAAACAACTCAACAAAATGCTCCCCTTTTGAAAGAATATTATAGAAAGGAATGGGCTCTACAAAAGTAACATACATAGAAACAAAATAGGTGACACTAATAGGATCATAACAACAATATCCCTTCTATGTGGAGGCATAACCCAAGAAGATACACTTATAAGCCTTAGGTTTAAACTCATGCCTTTAATGGCTAGGAATATGAACATAACAAGTACACCAAAAAACCCAAAGAGGAAGAGAGAAAAGGTCACCATTTGGAAAGAGGAAATTAGAAGGTGACTTGAAATCCAAAGCACAAGAAGGCAGATAATTGATTAAATAGGTAGCAGTAACAATGTCCTCCCAAAATTTTACTAGAAATGAGATGCAAGAGAAAGACTTCCGGAAACTCCAACCACATAATGATTCTTCCTTTCCACCACTCCATTTTTCTACGAAGTGTAGATACATGAGCTCTAATGAATAACCCCAAAGATGTCAAGAAATGATGAGAGATAAGAGATTCTTCTCAAAATATTTCTTAGCATTTTAAAGCGAAATATTTTGTTACGAATACTAATTTAAGGATAAATTCATGAAAACGTTACAAAATGGTTAGGACTTCATTACAAGAAGGCATTAGGTAAATCTAAGTAAATTTGGAAATGTCATCAATAAATAGAATAAAATACTTATAGCCACCCATTATAAGTAAATGGTAAATCCCCCATACATCAGAGTGAACAATATTAAAAGGAGAAACCAATCTTTTATTACTTAATGGATTTGAATTTCTACAATTCTTGGAAAGTTCACTCGACTCACAATGAAGACTAGACAAACTTATTCATTTAAACAATTCCGAGAACATATCACTCAAAGCAAAAAAAGAAAGAAAGAATGACCAAAATGCAAATGGCATAACATGACTCGACTGATAGACTAATGACATAAACTCCAAAACAACTCCTTGAGGTCATACTAGGATTTAGGCAAATCTACTAAATATATCCCATTCGCCTCATGGCCACTCCCAAACATCTTTTGAGACTTCAAGTCCTAAAAAGCACAATGGTTAGAAAAGAAGGTTATACTACAGTTTATCAACTTTGTTCAGCTACTAATAGATAAAAGATTAGTGTTAAGTCTAGAAACATGAAGAACAAAGGATAAAACAAAGGAGCCTAAGGTTCTAATGTCTCCTTTACATGAAATAGGAGCAAGGGAGCCATTAGCAAGGGATATCTTTTCACAGCTAGAAAGAAGTTGGTATTATCTAAAAAGGTTAGACATGTTGGTCATTAAAAGCATTGGAATCTATAATCCAAGGGATTCTATGACTACTTGAAATAGTGGCAAGATTTGCAAATGCACAAATACCTAAGTGAGCAAAGGAAAATGAGAAGGACATTGGGGTCGGGGATTCCCCGCTTTTTGAGGTTTTTCCTTCACTTTTTGCTCTTTCTAGACTCAAGGGAAAATCTATTAGTGATTTTATCAATCCTTCCTCTTCACAATCAAACTTGAGCTGGAATCTGGGTCTTACTAGAAATCTGAGATAATCTGAAATTTCTAGTGTCTCTGCTTTGGTTAATTTGCTGAATTCAGTGGTCTTGGGGGATAGTGGTTCGGACTCTAGAGTTTGGGTACTCAATCAGTCAGGGTCCTTGCAAATCCTTTTTGAATTCTTTTGTTGCCACCTCCTCCTCTCCTTCTTTCCCCATCAAGGAGATTTGGTTTCAGCCCATCCCTCCTAAAGTCAATGCTTTCTATTGGGAAGTGATGAAGGAAGATTTGGCCCGACCTCACAGTTATGTGACACGTGGCGAAGACAACAGCTCGGCACAAAAGCAAGCCTAAAGCGCGAACACCAAGGGGACACCAACGGACTGAACTCCCTACTGGGGGCCCAAACTCACCCTTGGCCCCAAACCAGAAAGTAATCCGAGCTGGCCTACCTTGTAACAGTTCGGGATATACCTCGCCGAACTGGCCAACCTTGTAGCAGTTCGGGATACACCTCGCCGAACTGGCCCGCCCTATACATACCTCCGAACTCAAGACTTCGCCTCGTTCACCACTCCGCATCACCGTCTGGGCACCAAAACCAAACAAGTCGTACCATGCCTGACACTGAGGAAGTTCGTACCCGAGGGCGCCGCACCCGACTGACTTGGGATCTGACACTTGACGGCCGCACTCTAAAACAGCCACCTGCCACCGCCACCTGACACCACCATCTCCAGTTAGAGAGACGGTTAGGCAGTGGCGGTTCTGTCCCAGCAGAAAAGACGACGGTCGAATTGACGAACGCAAGAGTAATCATACCCGACCTGACAAGGGCCTCGGAGCGAGTGCGCGAAGCGATTATAAGAACCCCCTACCCCCAACAAACAAGGTATGTGAACTTTGCACTATCTGGTCTACACTGCCTTTGAGAGATTACTGACTTGAGCTTCGGAGTTATCACACCGGGTTCCCCCCGGAGTCCTCTTCTTTCCCGTTTCAGGCTCCCCGACACTCCAACTCAGAGGCGAGTTCGTTGACAGCTAAGACCGGCCGGATTGCGCCCCATCAACTGGCGCCGTCTGTGGGAAATAGCTTCTAAAAGCCTCCCTCTAAATCTCTTCTACCTACCCCCTTTCAAAAACTCCAACACCCACTCCAACACTGAAATGGCCTCCTCCAGCAGTGCCGGACGTGGAACCGAAACAGCCACTACCGGAGAGCAACTTCATGCTCTGGCGGTGTGCATTGGGCAGTTCACCATCCCCCTTTCAGTGGATGGGATCCCAAGCTTGAATATGCCACACGCGGTGGCACCTCTCCCACTACCCATCGAAACGAACTTCGGGGAAAAAACTGTTGTCCCACTGGCAGCCCGCCAAAACCAGAAAGATGATCTGATGCAGTGCATGCGGGCAATGCAGGCCCAAATGCAGCAGTTCCAGCAGCACCAACTCCAGCAACACTAGGTGTTGCACCACCTCTCCCAACACCATTATCAACAACAATTCCCTCAGCTACCCTTGAACCAGCCGCTCCCCCCCCGACACCCTGTTTCAAAGCCGGTCAAGGCCTCCCCCCAAGGTGGACGACCTCGCCAAGGAGAGGCTTCCCGACCGCAAAACCCCCCTAACAGTCAGGCCTCGTCCCCGGGCCGAAAGCAAAGAAAGATCACCCCCGTCTCGCAGCCCGCGGGTGGGTCAAGAACCTCTCCAACAAAGTCACCTCGATGCTCCAAGCCCGAGTCCCCACTCACGGAGAACCACTTCAGCGCCTTAGCAGCAGGCCAGCAACCCGGGCCCATCGAGCTCGGCAACACGGAGGCAAGCAGTGCCAACACCAGGCCCACTCAAAGAAGGCGCCGGCGAAGTCGCCGAACTGCTACTCGCATGCTACCCGAGCTCAAAGGCAAGGAAGAAACGAGCTCAGGCGAGGTAAAAACCGTCCCCATTCTCTCAGTTCCTTCCCCCCTTTCAGCAGAACTTTTGGCAGTCCCCTTGCCTAGAGATTTCAAACTCCCTTCTCTGGCCAAGTATGATGGGTCCTTCGACCCCAACGACCACGTCGACGCGTTTCAGTCGCAAATGCACCTCGCTAAGGCAAGCGAGTCGTGCATGTGTGTGGTCTTCACCACCACCTTCAGAGGGGTGGTCCGCACCTGGTACCGGAACCTAGCTTCCGGGTCAATAAAAAGCTGGCCCCAGTTCGTGCAGATCTTCACTGCGCACTTTGTCACCAGTAAAAGGTGTCCCAAAACCGAGGAAAGTATCTTCGAGGTAATCCAAAGGGAGGGAGAACCCATTCGGAGCTACATCAAACCGTTCAATGAAGCATGTTTGCAGATCCCTCGGTTAGACCCCGCGGTACAGCTCGTCGCGGCCAAAAGAGGGGTGACGCACAAAGAGTTCAAATGGCACATGGTGGCCAGCCAGCCAGCAACCGTGGCCGACTTCCTCAAGCTCGCGAACAAGTTTATGAGAACAGAGGAAGAGATCAACTAGGGAATCGAAGGCGGGGTGGAAAAAAGAAAAAGGGAGGGAGAGCAACCCTCCAACCCCGGCGACAGAAGAGGCCATAACCGAGAGGCGAAGCCGAGCCAGCCGTCCCGAGATCCCAGTTCGGACGGATTACACGCCATTGAACGCAAGGCGGACCGAGATTCTGATGACGATCAAGGACGCGCCTTACGTAAAGTGGCCACCTCGCTTGAAGAGCAACCCCAACGAGAGGAACAAAAATTTATATTGTAGTTTTCATAAAGATCACGGTCATAGCACCGAGCAATGTAATAATCTCCGTGACGAGATAGAAGGACTCATCCATCGCGGGTACTTAAGAAATTTTGTACACTACGACAATAGTAATAAAGCAGGTCGGCAAGGGGAACACGGGAAGGATGTCCCTGAGCCAAGCAACAGACCGGCCGAAGTATTGCAGCGACCTCTCCTAGAAGAAAGGCCAGTCCGGGGAACCATCCACGTGATAGTGGGCGGTGCGGTGGTGGTAGGATGCACTTCGGCGGCAGCAAGGACGTCAGTTCGCGAAGCAGCCCGAGAGAAGCAGAACCCTCCCAAGAGGCCGAAGAAGGAAGAACCGATCTTTTTTACAGAAGACGATGCGCGAGGTGTTCACTACCCCCACGACGACGCGCTCGTCATAAAGCTAAGGATCAGCGACTTCGAAGTCCGGCGCATGCTGGTCGACTCAAGCAGTTCGGCGGACATACTATTCAAATCGGCGTTCGACCAATTGCAGTTGCAGAAAAGCGATTTGAAACCCGCTCACACTCCTCTGGTAGGCTTCAGCGGAGAGGAAGTCAGGCCCTTGGGAAAAATAACAGTACCTGTGGAAGTCGGCATATGGCCGTGCGCGGTAAGACTCAACCACGATTTCCTAGTGGTCGCAACCCCCTCCCCATACAACGCCATAATAGGGCGACCAATTACGCATATTCTGCGTGCAGTGGTTTCCACCTATTATCTGGCAATGAAGTTCCCCACGGACTTCGGTGTGGGGGTAGCGCGGGGCGACCAACTCGAGTCCCACAAATGCTATGTTGCCGCCCTAAAGGGAAAAAACAAGGCAGCCGAAGACCTCGAACTATAGCGACCTACAGGGCAGGGCGAGGAACGAGCTTTGCCCACTGAGGAAACAGTCGCAGTCCCGACCTCGGCTACAGATTCGACACGAACTCTACAGATCGGCGCCTCCGTCAAGGAGCCTTTGCGAACTGAACTGGTGAGTTTCTTACTCCAAAATTTAGATATTTTTTCATGGTCCACGGCAGATATGCCCGGTATTCACCCTAGCCTCATAACTCACAAGCTTAACACTGACCCTATAGTCAGACCCATTAGACAAAAGAAACGCAACTTAGCCCCGGAGCGCTAGAGGGCGGTCGACGACGAAGTCGAAAAGCTCCTCGCAGTGGACTTCACAAGGGAAGTTCATTACCCGAGCTGGGTAGCCAACCCAGTGCTGGTGAAAAAAGCCAACGGCAAGTGGCGCATATGCGTCGACTACACCGATCTGAACCGAGCTAGCCCAAAAGACTGCTTCCCCCTACCCCGAATTGACCGCCTCGTGGACGCGACCTCGGGACACGAGCTGCTAAGCTTCCTGGACGCCTACTCAGGCTACAACCAGATTAAGATGGACCAGTCCGACCAAGAAAAAACCAGCTTCATTACCGAGTTCGGCCTGTACTGTTACAAGGTCATGCCCTTCGGACTAAAGAATGTTGGCGCAACCTTTCAAAGACTTGTAAATAAACTTTTTCGGCCTTTAATTGGCACGAAAATCGAATGTTATGTAGACGACATGGTCGTCAAAACACAGTTTTCGCGAGAATTAATAAGAGACTTGGATTCTGTCTTCCAAATTCTGCGTCAGTATAACATGAGACTAAACCCAAACAAGCGTGTATTCGGTGTCACCTCGGGTAAGTTCCTAGGGTACATTATCAATCGGCGCGGCATTGAGGCCAACTCGGACAAAATAAAGGCCATCCTTGATATGAGACCACCTCGGAAAGTAGAAGAAGTTCAAAGGCTAAACGGTCGCATAGCCGCTCTGAGCCGCTTCATGTCCAAGTCGGCAGACCGCTGCCTGCCTTTCTTCAAGGCAATCAAAGGCAAAGGGTTCGAATGGACCCGAGATTGCCAGCTCGCGTTCGACGAGCTAAAGACTTACCTCGCCACCGTACCAACCTTAGCCAGACCCGAGGAGGGCGAAGTCCTAGAACTGTACCTCTCGGCAAGCGACGAAGCGATCAGTTCGATATTAGTAAAGCAAGTAGATCGGATCCAGCGGCCCGTCTATAATGTTAGTAAAATTCTGCAGGGAGCAGAAACAAGGTACCCGCAAATAGAAAAAATTGCCTACGCACTGGTGATGTCAGCTCGGAAACTCCGCCCGTACTTCCAAGCTCACACCGTCGTTGTCTTAACCGACAAACCCCTAAGACAAGTTTTGCTGAAGCCCGAGGTCTCTGGTAGGCTGACGAAATGGGCCATCGAACTCAGTGAGTACGATCTCCAATACAAACCCCGAACCGCAATTAAGGCCCAAGCTCTGGCAGATTTTATCGCCGAGTGCACTTTCAGCAACGAAGCCCTACAGGTCGAGCCCGAGGTCCCCAGTTCGGGCAAACCCAGAGCTCCCGAGCCAATAGAGTCTGAACCCCATGAAGTAGCAGCCAGTGTGGCATTTCTCCTGGTCAGGCGAAACGCGAACTGGGATGAGGAGCCCTGGATCCTTCACGTGGATGGTTCCTCGAACCAGCAAGGCAGCGGGACTGGAATAGTCTTATGCGGCCCGGGCGGCACGAAATTAGAATACGCACTACGCTTTGAGTTCGTGGCATCCAACAACGAGGCAGAGTACGAAGCACTGATAGCCGGGCTGAACTTAGCGCGAAAGGTAAAGGCAAAGCACTTGGTCATCTGCAGCGATTCCCAGCTCGTAGTCAACCAAGTTACGGGCGAGTATGAAGCACGCGAGCTCTCCATGATCGCATATTTGGCAAAAGTAAAAGAGGCCCTGCTCAACTTCCAGTCACACTTCATCAGGCAAATCCCAAGGTCAGAGAACACTGAGGTCGACGCTCTGTCCCGGTTAGCCAGCACAAGTCACAACAACGTGAGAACCGTGTACATAGAGGATTTACCTCAGCCTAGTATTCTCGGGGGGGCAGAGGAGGTCACTCCCGTCAGCGAAGCAGAGCCGAGCTGGATCGACCCACTCGCGAGCTTCTTAATAGACGGAACCCTCCCTGCAAAACGCAATACCGCCAAGAGGGTGCAGCACCAGGCAGCCAAATACGTCATAATAGACAAACGGTTATACCGACGGTCCTACACGCTCCCCTACTTGCGTTGCCTGCGACCTGCCGAAGCCGAGTTCGTACTCCGCGACACTCACGAAGGCCTGTGTGGCGGACACTTGGGGGGCAGAGCACTCGCCCAAAAAACACTTCGACAAGGATACTACTGGCCAACGATGAAAGCAGAAGCCGTCGAGCTCGTCAGAAAATGCGACAAGTGTCAGAAACACGCCAATATCCACCACCAGCCTGCTTCCGACCTAAAATACCTCGCCAGCCCGTGGCCCTTTGCACAATGAGGCATCAACCTCCTGGGACCATTCCCGCCAACAACAGGAGGAAGAAAATTCTTAAATGTTGCAGTAGATTACTTCACAAAGTGGATAGAAGCCGAACCTCTGGCAACTGTTACAGCCCGGAACATACAAAACTTCTTTTGGAAGAACATAGTATGTCGTTTCAGGTTACCTCGGGTACTAATTTCCGACAACGGCAAACAGTTCGAGGATATCAAGTTCCAAGAGTGGTGCCAAAACATGGGGATTCGGCAAAACTTCACATCAGTCGCGCACCCGCATGCAAATGGTCAGACGGAAGTAATGAACAGAGCCATCCTGCGCGGACTGAAAGCACGTCTGTATCGAGCTAAGGGGCTGTGGGCCGAAGAGCTACCAAGTATCTTATGGGCCCACCAAACTACAAAAAAAACCGCCACGGGAGAAACCCTCTTCAACCTCACCTACGACACTGAAGCAGTGATCCCGACGGAAATCGAAGTACCAACATTGCGACTAGAAACGTACGACGATCGGACAAATGGAGATGAGTTACGTACCAACCTTGACCTACTGGACGAGGTAAGGGACCTCGCTCATATCCGGACAGCGGCCTACCAGCAGCAAGTAGCTCACTACTACAATGCCAGAGTAAAGCAACGAAGCTTCCGAGTCGGCGACCTGGTCCTTCGTAAGATTATGGTGCCCGAACCCGGCGTGGGCAAACTTGGACCAAACTGGGAAGGGCCCTATAAAGTAAAGAGAGCGCTCGGGGGTGCATACGAGCTCGAAACCTTGGAAGGCAAACAAGTACATCGAGCGTGGAACATCGTGAACTTAAGGCGATACTACCTATAAACCACCAAACGAAGTGGACGAAATCAGGTCCTATGGGCCACGATGCAAAGCCAAGAGGAACATCGGCGTAAACAAGCAAAGAAAATGGCATATTATCAGCTCGGCAAAAAATCAGTTCGCTGCAAAAGACGCGCGGCAAAACAGGTCGCGGAAGTATAATAACCCGGACAAGTGGCATATTATCAGCTCGACAAAGAAACAGTTCGGGAAAAAGGAACACGGGCAAAAAGATTATCTATTCCGTTGCAAGAAACAGTACATTGGCCATCAGATGGCACTTAAAAAAAAAAATAAAAAAAAAATTGTTACATGCCCGGAGCTACTTCTTCGCCATCAGAAGGCATTTCAACAACACCCGAAGGCCCTGCCTCTCCTTCAGAGTCCGACTCGCCATCGGCAGCATTGGCCATCTCTTGAGTTATACGCGAAGTGGATATGGCACTAACATCAAGGTCGGGGTACGTGTTCCGAATCATCCACCGGCTCAGTTTGAACCCCCTCCTGTAAGAATCCACCATCAGATCGTCAAAATGCGGAGAGGCAATGTAGTCTTCAACGGCCTTCTTCTTGGCGTCTTCAATGCCTTAGGAAAAAATCTGCGTTTTCTCCCTGATGTCCTCCTGAAGATATTCGACTTGATGCTGCAAATCCAACTTCAAGTCCACCATGTGCTTGACAACGACCCCCATGGCCTCGACATCACGCTGAGACCTCGCCTGCCTGGCCATTGCGACACGAGCAGCCTCTTCGACAGCATAAGCAGCCGCCTCAGCAGCTCGGGTATTCGCCTCTGCAGCACGGAAAGCCTCTTCAGCAGCATGAGCGGCAGCCTCAACAACTCGCGCCTGTCGCGAGCTTCTCTCCACTTGGGCTGCTAAGGCATGAATTGAAGAATTCACCTACCAAAAGAAATAAGTGAGCAATGACAGCAAAAGCGACAGAAAATGAAAAAGGCAAACGAAATCTGACTTACCACCATAGCATGAGTTACGGCGCGGTAGGCGACCTGGTTCAAAGGAAGATCGGTCCACGTCGCGATCTCCTCAAGAAAAGTAGCCTCCCTACTGAACTCCCCTTGAACTCCCGAACCCGAGGGCCTAGCCTGCGTATGAGCGAACCCAGAGTGAGCAGGAGCACTTGAGTATGCAGGAGCGCCTGTATAAGTGGTCTCAGCGTAAGGCGCCCCGGCAACTTCATGCATCGATGGAGTCACCTCGGGCTCCCTGGACAGATCCTCTGGCGTGTTGTCTGGAACTTGAGGCTCCTCTTCCGGGGGCAGCTCGGTACGAGTTCGCTTGGCGACCCGCTTCCTCCTCTTCATACCTTGGAACAGATGCCCCCCACAAGTTCTCTCCGCGTCCATCACACCTGCAGAAACGAGTTCGACATCAGAAAAAATAAAGGAACAAAGCAACAAGAAACCGCAGAACTAGAAACCTACCCGAACTCAGGCCAATCGCAATGAGCTTGGCCTCCGTTAAGTAGTAATGGCACTTCAAACCTAGTCGTGCCCATTGCCGGAGGCCCTTCACCGTCTCTTTGTCGAGAGTAACACCTGAATCAGGAGCGACCTCACCCCACCCGATCTAAAAGGGCCATCCTTGTGCACTTCGCACACCGAAGTAGTCCTGCTTCCACGCCGAGACTTTATTAGGAAGATCGTGCAGAAGCTTAAAGCCCGGGCAAGGAGAAAGGTAATACGCCCGTCTTCCCCCAGTAAGAGAACCCGCCTGTCTCTTGAGCATCAAGATGGAGGAGAATATCTCTAAGTCTAAAGGGAAATTCTGCTCGCAAAAAAGGGAGACTCCCCACCAGGTTCCGAATAGAGTTTGGATGAAGTTGGCCAATGGTAACACCGAAGTGGTTTATGACTTCGACGAGAAGGGGGTGGAAAGGAAGTCGCAACCCCGCAGCGAGCTGCTCTCGAAAAATCACGATCTCATCAGGACCGTGTTCCCAAGGAAAGCTACCCGAAGGAATAAAATATGTATACCCCCGAGGCAGATTGTAAGACACAAGTATAGATTGAAGCCCCTCAAGCGTCATGGTAGAGGGACCAAACCTGTCTAGCATCCGACCTCGGCAAGAGGTAGACACCAAACTGCCTGAAGCGGCTCGGCCTACTGGTTCATAGTCCTCGGGTTCCACCTCAGGATCACTGAGGCAGTCGGGGGATATGGCTCGGTTTGTAGAACCTATGTCAGTCCTACTTGAAGAGTCGTCTGAGCTATCAAAGCTAGACATTGAGGAAAGGAGGTGGATTCAGGAAAGTACTCACCGGAAAATTTTGAAGGCTCCGGAGACGGGAACAAGCCAAAAGACCTTGGAGGCTATGTAACCAGCCTAGACGCGAGCTGAAAAAACTTGGATGCGAGCTGAAAAGTTGGACGTGAGCTCAATAGGCAAACCGCAGAAGTGACAAATCGACTGGGGTCCCTCACTATTTATAGCTACAGTAACCAAGAACCGACCGTGCAAATCAAAGACGATCCGACGGCCCACATTTGCGCTGACCGCACGTCCCCTGAGGTCGAGATGTGATTGGCGCACGTCTTTCCGAAAAAAGCGAAACGTCAGCACACGTCTTTTTGAAACTAACGTCACGTTGATGCACGTCTTTCTGAAACTGACCGCGCCGCATGTCTCCCTGACAAATGCCAGCGCACGTCCAGCAGTGGCGCGCCTTTTTCTAACCCGCTGTCACGTCCCAACGGCGCAAATTTTTGAAATTCAAAACGCGCTGTCAATTTCCCGCCTTCTCGGAAACCGAAGAACCCTCGCAAAAGCAACTTGCGCAGTCAAGATTCAAAGGACGGGACAAATCCACCTACCACCTCGCAAAACTCCCCGCACCAGGGCAAGACCCTTGGCACGAGGAGTGGGGGGCAATTGATGAAGGAAGATTTGGCCCGACCTCACAGTTATGCGACACGTGGCGAAGACAACAGCTCAGCACAAAAGCAAGCCTAAAGCGCGAACACCAAGGGAACACCAACGGACCGAACTCCCTACTGGGAGCCCGAACTCAGCCTTGGCCCCAAACCAGAAAGTAATCCGAGCTGGCCTACCTTGTAACAATTCGGGATATACCTCGTCAAACTGGCCAACCTTGTAGCAGTTCGGGATACACCTCGCCGAACTGGCCCGCCCTATACATACCTCCGAACTCAAGACTTCGCCTCGTAAACCACTCTGCATCACCGTCTGAGCACCAAAACCAAACAAGTCGTACCATGCCTGACACTGAGGAAGTCCGTACCCGAGGGCGCCGCACCCGACTGACTTGGGATCTGACGCTTGACGGCCGCACTCTAAAACAGCCACCTGCCACCGCCCCCTGACACTGCCATCTCCAGTTAGAGAGGCGGTTAGGCAGTGGCGGTTCTATCCCAGCAGAAATGACGACGGCCGAATTGACGGACGCAAGAGTAATCATACCCGACCTGACAAGGGCCTCGGAGCGAGTGCGCGAAGTGATTATAAGAACCCCCTGCCCCCAACAAACAAGGTATGTGAACTTTGCGCTATCTGGTCTACACTCTGCCTTTGAGAGATTACTGACTTGAGCTTCGGAGTTATCACACCGGGTTCCCCCCGGAGCTCTCTTCTTTCCCGTTTCAGGCTCCCTGACGCTCCAACTCAGAGGCAAGTTCGTTGACAGCTAAGACCGGCCGGATTGCGCCCCATCAGGAAGTATTCCATGGCTCCATTAATACCTATGATCTGCTTTAGAGAAAAAGACCAAATTGGTGCTGCTTATGTAAGTTGCACGGTGAGACTGCCTTTCATCTTTTAATTTATTTTCCTTTTTCTAACTATATTTGGGAGTGGTTTTCCTTTCTGTTTGGATGCAATTGGACTCTTGTTAATCTGGAAGGCTTTTTTAGTTCTCACACTTTCAGTTGATTTCAAAGACGCAGAGTTATGGGAAGATGCTCTAGGGCAACAGTGGCTTGGACAATTTGGGAAGAAAGAAATATGAAGATATTTGATGATAAGGAAAGAAGCAAAGAAGCTGTGGTTGAAGTGATAACTTTAAGGGTGGCACATTGGGTAAAGACATTAAAGCTAATTGCTGATTTTAAGACAAAAGATTTCTTCAGATCATGAGGAACAATTGCAAACACTGCATCTAGAAGATCTATTGTAAATGAATTCTGATCTCCTCCGGATGTTGGGTGCAAGAAACTAAATTTTGATGGCAGCTATTTGGGAAATCCTGGCCCATCGGATATTTGTAGGGTAATAAGGGATGAGAATGGAAATATGTTATCCATGTTCTCAAGTTATATTCAACATGGTCATGTGGTGAGCTCATAATTGATGGCAGCAATATATGGTGTTGAAAAAGATAAAGAATTGGGGATTAATAGGCTGGTTATTGAAGGGGACTCAAAAATTGTTGTAAATTGGCTGAAGAAAGGGGAAGGAGTAATATGGAAGCTATGGAACGAGCTCAAGTGTTTCAAGCAGATTTCTGAAGACATGGTGATTCAAATAAGATGGATTAGGAGATCAGCTAGCAGCATGGTTGATGATCCAGCTAAGCAAGGAGTTCAAAGACAATCTATATTTTGGGTTGTGTTGTAGTTAGTGGGATTTTTCTTTGGGCTCTGTTTGGGGTTGTGTTGTAATTAGTGGAATTTTCCTTTGGGCTATGCTTGGGGTTGTGTTGTAATTAGTGGGATTTTCTTTTGGACTTCTTGTTATACACGATTTTTAAATTTAATGAATCATTTCTGTGTTGCTGATCAAAAAAAAAAATTTTTGAGGAGGTATTGCTTGAAGGGTTCGAAGTGTCAACACCCTTGGCTGAATAGAGAAAAGAACAAAAATAATCTTAGAGGTGTCAAGAATGAATGACCCCCACCTCAAAGAGTCTCTTATATATTAAAAGATATGTACAATTGCAAGAATGCCCATATAGGGCTGAAGGAGAAAAAGAATAAAATATATAAGTAATATACAACAGGGACTATACTACTAAGATACATCAAGTCACAGAATCTCCACATAAAACAACAACTATGGTCTCTAAGTGATTAATCAATCTTTCGTACCTTTCTAACTCTGCTTTTATAGCTGCCAAGTGTTCTATAGTTGATTTCTCATCCCCACAACCTTTCTCACCCTATGTTGCAATAACCACATTTGCATTCCCAGTCTTCCTAGTCTTCTTATTACTATTGTTATTCCAGAAATCTTGTTGGCAAGAGATGTGGATGTATTTCTAGGCTTCCAGCATGTATCCTTTGTATGCTTGGGCTTCTTACAGTACTCACAAAAAACTTTCTTCTCATCAGCCCCCTTTGACTTCACCCCTATATGTGCAAAATGCTCAATATGAAGGTGGTCCCTATAACTATACTTATCGCCTACCCTGCTCAATATTGACCATGGTGTATGCTAGAGAGTGTTACTTTGTCCTTTCCCAATATATTCTGTCTAATTATGTCATACTCAAGGTTAAGTCCAATAAGAAACTCAAAGACCCTATTCCTTTCTACCATCTTCCTAATTTTTTGTGCTTTCTCACAATTGTTTTCATCACATCAATCTCCTACTAAAGAGGCTTCATAACAGAATAGTATACAGTCACAAATTTCTCCCCTATCTTAGATTATTCACATCATTCTTCAATTTATAAGCTTTGGCAACATTCAATTTTTAAGAATATGTTTTTGTAACAATATCCAAGATTTCTTTGACTGAATCCATCCGCAAATAGTGCTGACTAATGGGGGGTTGTGTAGAGCTCACTAACCAACCAATAATAGTGTAATTTTCCCATATCCATTTCTCAAAAGTGGGACAATTTCCCTCTACTGCAAATGCGAATGCACATAGATTGTGACAAAGTAAGATAACTAGTCACATCCAGCTTGATGGTAGTCACAACATTGAGTAAAAGTGTCGACAAACCCTATTGAACCAACTCCGGGGTTACTTCAAAATGCTCTATTGACAAAACGAAAACAAAGAAAAAAAAAAGCAAGCACTACTAGCCAAGAAGCACTGATCTATAACCAAATCAACACCTCAATCTAGGGTTTCACCAAACCTTGCAACCCAAGAGAAAAAGAGAAGTTATAGCTGCCACTTATAGGAACTACAAAAATCTGTCCATGTTAGATCGAAATAGTGCATGCCCTCAACTCCAATCAAACTGATGTATTCTAACATTTATTAATTAATAAAATCAAAACATTATTATTTCATGTATGTTTTGGTATGTTTCTGTATTTACCCCTTAAACTAGACATCTATGAGACTTATGTTAGTTTAGAATGTTCTTAGCCATTTGATAATTTGGGGAGTTTATCTTGCGAAGGCTAACACTATTGTATTGTCAAATTATTATAGTAGCCTATCCCAACTGTTAGGGTTAGACTTGAGGTACAATGAGTGGAGGTTTGCTAAACCACTAAATAGGGACCATTTCCAATCATGCCTTAGACCTTCGAGACAAATGGGCAAAATTGGAAACTTATACACCCCTGACTTGAAAATGGTACCACACCAAGTATATCCTGGTTTACACTCTCTCTTATTGAAACCTCAAACTATTGGTAGTGGATTTCAACATGTTTTGAAATCACTTTGCAAAATTTATTTATACATATAAATAATTTATTTTATGAAACGGTTTGCTAAAGGTTTTAATCCATGACCCATCTGAGCAGAGAGTGTGAAATTGCATTTCATAGTTAAGAAATAGGTCCTTCCCTGTGAGTAGTGTATAAATATTATGGGCTAAGAGGTTGAGAGCAAAAGTCTCTTGGGCTGAAACCTGATGGGCTTATTTCTCACAATAAACCATTGGTTTTGGGCTTCATAGGATGGCTGACACCCAAAGCCCACTTATGTTTTAAGTGTGTAGTAATACAGTGAACCAGGCCTGATAATATTTACTTGCGGTTCCATAAGTTCAGTTTTTGTTGCTTATTTTTTGCTTTATGCTTGCTTTCTTGTACTGTTATAGGTAGCAAGGCAGTCAATCATCTCAGTTCCTTCCACAAGCACCGCAACCAACTTCTGTTCCCTTATCTTCAAGTTAAGTCTTCCTTTAATCCACATTTCTTCAAAGAGAAAATCTTTAGCATCTACCTTCAGAGCTGTTCTCCATTTTGTTTACTCCACAAATCCTTTCTCCATCATTCTCCCCTTCTCACACTCTATTGTGTACAGTAGCTATTCATTTGTGTTGAATAAGCAAGGAGGAAAAAATCTTACAGTAGCTATTCATTTGTGTTGAATAGGCAAATTCCTTCTTTTTCCTTCTCCTTTTGAACTAGTTTGGGCTTTTTAAACCTCCCATGTACATCTTCAATATTTTCTCTCTTACCAGTTTATGCATCTTCAATCTTTAATAAATTTTTATTATCAATCAAAAAAGAAAGATTTTAAATGTCGGGAGATCAAATAAAAATATGCTATTGAAAAACAAATATGCACACAATAAAGAGAAGCATTCAAGAAACTTAAAGTCAAAGTGATCCTGAAGAAACCAATGAGCACTAGGTTGTACATGCATCAAGTTCACTGCATAAATCACTGTATGAACACAATAACCAGAAGCATCCAAGAGTGTCAAAGTCAAAGAAGATTCTAATATAATAAAAGGGAATGTTTCAGATGAGGAAATCATAAATCATTGTATGAACACAATAACCATCTCAACACCCATATACTGATATGTATCATCTTATGTCAAATAAAAATGTCTAATTCAAGTTACAAAACAAATAAAAGTAGCAGTTACTTCATTAGATGAAAAGCAAGGCACAAACCCTCATAACCGCAATTCTGAAGAAGAGCACAGACTACATGGCGTGTTGAATCATCATTTTCCACCAGAAGAATCTTCAGTGGCCTAAAAGGAAGAAACCTCTCCCAACGAACAACTGGCCCTTGAGACTGTTGCTGCGGTCTCTGCAGAGCAGGTTGGGCCTGGCCTGCCCCTTCGCATCCAGCATTTACATATACAGAAGCCCCATTAATCTTCAACTCATCTTCCTCCAAAAGACCCTGCCCTTCACCCACTACTCCATTCCTAACTTCCTTGTGCTCACCCCGTATATGGTGATTCATTTCCGCCAGCCCTCTGTTTCCAGCACTAACATTGTTCACAGGAACTCTCCCCATCTACCAGACTCAAAATGAGCAATTATGAGGGACCCACATTATTGAGACGTTGAGAAACTATGCTTCAATCCACAAAATAACTTGTACATTCCGCTTCCTTCAAGAACCACTCTCTGCAAAGGCAAAAACTTCAATCTACTCGCAGACCTCACAAAACGTGCAAACGCTAGATATTAAATCACACGCAAAACAGATCCGATATCAATCATCTCAAATACAGCTCCAACGGTGTTAACTCCCTAAAACCTTACTTTACCCAGTATGACCGGAGCAGTGCATCAGGCAAACTAATATATCCAAACCCTCATATATATCTACTCAAAAGAGAGAGAAACGGTTTGCAAGTAGAACCTCCAATATTGCAAGGACGCCGATCTAAAACGTTATATAGGGAAACCAGGTACCTTCACAGAACCATTAACTGAGTAATGGATTTAGAATTTTTTAACAACAGAACAAGAAGACATCGGATAGAAAAGAGTTGATTCATCATTCAAGCAAAACCATAATTCATTTTTTTTTTCTGGAAAACAATGATATAAGGTTAGATTGAACAAGATACCTTAGAAGCTCCTCTGATCATAAACAGAGCAGCCAACGTCGAGGTTAATCCTGCAGAAAAAAAAAAAAAAAAAAAAAAAAAAAAAAAAAAACGTAAAGAACAACAAGATCAGAACTAAAACAACGGCAAAACACCGAAGTGTTTCATATCATATGATTCTCAGATCGAAGAGGTTCTTAAATTGCTTAATTAGGGTTTTATTTCTCGTTTTCTTTTGTTCTTCTTCTTCTCGTCCTTCTTTCTTTAAAGCTTTTAATTTTAGTGTTGCAGAACATCTGGACTGGTCGGAAGACAGTGAAGCGGAGGCAAAGAGGAACATATCCACGGCCTTTGAGGAGATATTAGTAGGTCATTCCATGTGGATGACGTGGAACAATGGAGGTCCGTAGAGTTTGCTTAGAGCCACGTAGGATGCTGGACGGCTTACGTGGAGCACATCGAGGCCATGAGATCTTCTGAGTTGAACAAAATCTAAAGCCGGAAGCTCGAGACTTTGTACCGCATCTCAAATGATCTTCCGGATCTAACACGTGACACGTGGCCTCGTAACACTCAGATAAAGGTTTAAAGATGCCTGGAAAGCCCTCCTAAAGCGGGAAACATTGTTTTCGGTCGGTACAAAGTTATGAAATGACTGAGATCGGCTTCGGTCAGGGCATGACCGCGCTCACACCGTCCCAACAGCTTCTTGCAACCTCGCACAGTTGCATCGGGCGTAAAGGTGCTCGAACGGGTTGCCCTGACGGAAGCCGAACTCTACTTGGGAATCGAGGTCTGCTACTCGCATGTCACAAAAAAAGATGCTCATCGGCTGAATGGCATCCTATCATAAAAAAGGTAACGAACGGGATGATCATACTCTATTCACAAAGTCTAACCTATGCCACCCCTCAGTTTTTAACTATGGCTGCGGAAATGGGATTTAGTCGGTGTAAAGCCCGTTCAAATAACCATTATAATCTTGCATTGGGAATATCTCTTCATGAAATAAAGTATATTTGGAAAGTCTTTTCATGAAATATTATGGGATTTGGAATATTTAAAAGACCAAAAATCAGTCTTTTCTGTTTAGGAATCAAAAGCCCGAAAGATGAGAATGTGTGTGTAAAAAGATCCAAAAAGATCAAAGATACCAAATTACGGAAAGCTTCAAGTGAAGATTTCTCGTCATTTTGCATGATATATAGCCTCTAGACACATTTTTAAAAGCCCTTTAACCAAGCCGTTTACCAAACGGTCTTTGTCTTACAAGACTCCAAAAGCTCAATATGTCTTTTGGCCATTTGGGCTACTGGAAGATCTTTTTAAAAATACATGGCAAACGACATCTATATAAATATATAGTTCTCTCTAACCATGAATTAAAGCATGATTTGTATATTGGGGAGAATTGGAGAAGGTTGGAACAAAACTAAATGAGATTAATACAAAATCAAACTAATATTTACAGTCATGAACTCTTAACCACCATAGTATATTGTCCACGTTGTTGATAATTGCATAAGTTTTATTTATTTATTTTTCGGTGTATAATTATGATTGACAATCTTGACTCCAACCCATTTGATCCACCCACCTTGGAACCCACCCACTCTATTGGTGGGTCAATATGGGTTGAGCAACCCATTAGGGTCAGTAAAAAAGGGTTAGGGTGGGTTGGGTCGATAATTTTGCCAAGCCTCACAATAAAAAATGTGTTTGAGGAGACTCAAACTCAAACTCGAGTCCACCTAGCGTGCTAATATTCTCCACCAATTTTAAGCCACCAAGCCAAATGCGATTTTGTGATTAAAACTGATATACAAATTATTTTATTAGCTTTTGTGTTTACATGCAATTTAAAAAAAAAAAAACAAATGTTTATATTTCACAACTCTAACTAAAAATTAAAAAATATTATTTTATAAACTAATAGAATAAATAACCTATCAAATCTATATTTATATAAAAACATGATTTTTAATATCAGGGAATTTATACAAATAGAATACTAATAATAGAATAATTATTTTAAAACTTACAATTTATAAATTTACACATAATATAAATCTTAAATTTTGTATATATTTATATAAATTATTAACTAATATTTTAATTTACATTAATAAGTAATAACAAAATATTTATTATTTACAAAAAATAAAAATATCATAAACAAAAGTATTGAAGAATATAATATTAAATTGAATCTATCAAAGGCACTAATCTACATTTATTTCAAAAAATGATTTTTATTTCATAAAATTTATTTAAATAAAAATATTAATAATGAAATAATTATTTTAGTAATTAAAAACTATGAATTTTCATACTATATGTATCATAGAAATTTTAACAAAATTGATACACTCTGAGTTAAGATTATATTTTTATAAATTTTGAATCCATATTTTAATTTTAGTTGATTTTTTGTTAATTTTAAAAAATTAAAATTGTAAAATAAAACAATAATTGATATAATAATTAAAATATAATAGGTGCATTCATTTAGTGTCTTGGACTCTTGATTGATCCATTATAAATAAAATTATATGATAACTATGCATCCCAATATACTAATTGTAATATATCATTAAAATTTATATTTTCCATGTATTTATATACTATTTTATGAATATTTTGATATTTTGATATTAAATTTAGTGTTATTAATGCATTTATAAAATTTGTATGTATTTTCCTAGCGTATACATACGTTTCCATATTTTTTATCCATATCCATGCATTTTCCAATGTGTGCATGTATCTATGTTATCTAATATAATACCCAATACTCGATACTGATACTTTAATCCTTGGATTTAGTAATTTGAATGTCTCTTTTAAGGTCAAAGGTTTATGAGTAAAGGTTGAGCCTTCCTCTTACGATTTTTTGCCACGTTTTTATGGTATGTTTTCATGTTTTCTAGTGTTTCATGCATTTTCTACAATTCTTTGTTTTTTTTTTCATTTTTTTGATTTTTTCTTTAAAAGTTATACTTTTTTTGCACTTTTGCAAATTTTTTGCTATTTTCTGCATTTTTATATTATTTGGTATTTTTCTGCACAGTTTATACATTTTTTCTGGTGTTTTCATGCATTTTCTAGTATTTTCTTTTTATTTTTCTATTTTTTCTGAATTACCTACAAGTTTTCTACATGATTTCTATAATTTTTAGTGTTTTCATGCATTTTTGCAATTTTCTGGTATTTTCTACAAATTTTCTATTTTTTCTACAATTTTTTTGCATTCTTTTTTTGTTTTTATATTATTTTTTGCAAAATTTTTGCGTTTTCTACAAAATTTTGGTATTTTTATGCATACTTATTTTTCATTTTTGGGTATACAGGTTGACTCGACTTGTTTTTGCCATGTCGTAGACTTAGTGGAGATTATTCTCTCAAAAATGTTATTTTCGGGTATACAAGTTTGTCATCTCATTTTTGTCACGTAGTGGCCTTGAGAGTTGATTCTCTCGAAAAATATTATTTTCGGGTATATGGGTCAACCTAACCCGTTTATAGCACATGGTAGACTCGAGAGAGTTTGTTCTCTCAAAGTATTTTTGAGTATGAGTGACCTGACCTGTTTTTGTATTTATAGGCGAGGGTAGGTGTGTGGGATTAGTATGGGTGATGGTGTGTAAAGATCAATATGGATGGGTCAAGTAGGTCAATAAAGGTGGGTTAGGAACCTTTTAGAAGCACTAATGATGGGCCATGGTGGGTTTGTGGGTCAATATGGGTGGATTGATATTCAACCCTTACCCAAACCAACCATTTGTCACCCCAGTATAATTTCTTTTTATGGGGTGTAATTGAGCGAAGCCAAACTTTATAAAGCCTTTGTTTGGTTCAATTAAAGTACTATTAGGTTTGAGTTCTTTTTTGTTCGATTTGAGCTCAGTTTGGTATTCAATGAGTTCGAGTTCTGCTAAAAAGCTTGAAAATTAATATATTTTATATTTACATATGTTGTATTTTTATAATATATAGTATACTCATACATTATATAGAATATAATGTTTTTTTCATAATATATATCTTTATATTATAATATATGTATATAATTAATATTAATCGAGTTAGACTCGCAAACTTATGAACCAAACTTTTTATTAGTCAAGCTTGAGTTTGAATAGTTAATCGGACTTCCCTGAGATTCAAATTTGATTAGAATTGAACTCGAATTATACATAGTCAAACTCAAAACCAAACCATTCGATTAGAGCTCAACTCGATTGCACCTCTAATTTCTCCAAAACCCCCATACTCTAAGAGATTACAATATGGTTGTGCATTAAATAGTAAAGTATTCTTTTAGCATCCAAAACATCAATGCGTGACCTTCAAAACCACATTTCCTTCATGAACTTTTTTATTGGTAAAAAAAAAAAAAAAAAGAAACTTTGTAGTATGAGATCATGCTTACTCCAACATCAAACAAGGAAAATTCTTGTCAAGCTAAAAACTTCTGCTACACTTTTGGATATTTTATAATGAAAAGTTTGATTTTTTTGTCATTTATCTATAATATTTTAAAATGTACCAATATCCTCAAGAATACTTATAGATTTTTTTAGGACAAAATTTACCCATCTATATTTAAATTGATTGATAAAAAATGAGGGCAAATAGGCTAATCTAGTATTGCTATTTAATGAATTGAAAAGGGGTAATTTTAAGATATTCAATGCATTCAATTCTCTCTCATTAAATCCAACATTTAAGATATTAATTTCCATTCACCTTTATTGAATCATATATTTAAGGCATTTTTGTTTATTCTCATCATTAAATTCTATAATTAAATCCATACATAATAAATTAATAATTCCAATAACATAAAACTTAAACTTTTAAAATCTACATGAAAAAAATAGTGTTTTCATCTAGGTGGTGGTAAGAAATTTAACCATTTTGGGACAAATGGGCCAATCCATGTCGCCACAATTAAATAATAAAATTCAAAAATATGTAGAATGCAAAAATATATAAAAATTAAAAAAATATATATGAACATTTCCAACATCATATATTTGACATAATAAATAATAATAAGTATGATAAACAATGTTTTAAAAACCAGCCCGAAGGCTGACTTGCTTTTGCCTTCGAGTCATAGGTCACCAGTTGAACCGTCAAGGTCGAACAAGTCAAACCACTTTTATTTATAAAAAATATTAAAAATTACAAATTGGGTCTTTTTTTTGAAAAATAGCAATGCAAGATGCTTAGGGCCCTTAGGGCATATAGATCCCAAAAAGTTACTTAAAAAAAAAAGATCACTCCAATCGGACATCAAAGTGCAAAGTTATGGCCTCCAAAAAGTTTGCGCATAATTAGGTGTGCAACCAGTGACCTGGTGACTAGGTCAAAGGGGACAATTATTGAACTGCTCGGGTTAAACGTTTTTTGATTGAAAGGGTGAGCCTCAACATAATCAGGCCCGAAATCAAGGCCGAGTGACAGTTCGAATGATTCAATCGGTCAGATCAACGATGGGTTGAAATACATTGATGATAAATAAGAAATATTTTTATTAATGATTGAATGGAGTGTAAAATTTCAAACCAATTGGAAATAAAATTATTTTCCTATTATCTCTCATTAAATATCATATCTAAGGTATATTCTCTTATTAAATCTCATATTTAAGATATATCATTCTCATCATTAAATTCTACTAATTAAATTCATAATAATAATTTTAATAATATAACAATACATATTTTTAAAAATAATTTGAGAACAAAACCATTTTCTTCCCTTATAATGGTGGGTAAGCAATTTAACCATTTGGGGTCAAATAGGTTAATAAATAATGTCGTAATTATATAATAAATATTAAAATAAGTAAAATATATAATACAAAAAGATAAAAATAATTGAACATGTTTCTAATATTATATGTTCATTATACTAAACAAAAATAAGTATGAAATGTAAGAAGTATTTTTATTAATAGTGAAAATGGAATGCCAAATTTAAAATTCATAATATTATACATTCATATATTTTAAATGAAATACTAATGCCATAGTCAAATACTAATATTTTAAATAAAATAAAATACAAAGAATAAAAAAAATGAAAAAGTGGACACATATCTAGTGTTATATATTTATGAAAAATAAAATATTGGGTACATCTATAATATTATACATTCATATATTGAATAAAAATAAATATTATACATAAGAAATAATTTTATCAATGATGGAAATGTGATACAAAATTTAATGTGGATCTATAAATCATACAATTTTTGTTTTGGGGTGGTGGGATAGTGGTTTTGGTCAAATGGATCAATCGATAATATGATAGTTAAATAATAAATTTTTAAAAAGTAATAAAAAAGTACATGTAATCAAAAGAATATATAAAAATTGCGTTTGAATATGAGTTTGAAAATATATGGTATTTGAATTTTTTACCAATCAACTGGTATAAAAAACGTTGTAGCCAATTAGATGTTATTTATCAAAATTCATGGGTGGGTTTTGATTGGTTAAAACTCTTTGATACCATGTCTTTGCCGCATAATAGATTTTTATATATTAATTATGTCAAACAAAAATTAAGTGTGATAAGTAAAAATTATTTATATAATGTATATGAAGTACATAATTTAAAACTGATATAAAAGCAAAACTATTTTTCTTATTTAAATGGTGGGTCAATGATCCAACTTTTCAAAGAAACTCATGATGTCATAATTAAAAAAAAAGATAGAACACAAAAATTGAAAAAGTATAGAATTTTATCAAAAACATTTAGAAACATTTATAATGTTATATACTCATAATTTTAAATAAAAATATTTGTTACAAATAAAAATTATTTTTATTTATAATAGAAATGGAATACAAAATTTAATAATAATAATAGTTATTGTAATTTAAAATTTCCATTGTAATGCATATGCACATTTATTACAATTATTTAAGTTAATTTTTAATCATATTATTACTTTTGTTAATTTTCAATTCATATCTTAACTATGATATATCTAAAATTCATGTAATTAATATGAAAAAAAAAATTCTTACATGCTTAACTACTGGTATCATAAAAGATAGCATGATGCCCATACAAAAAGTTATAAAATGATCTTTTTGGTGATGGCTATTAATTATTACAAAATGAAACAATTATATGAAAACAAGGAAAACATTTGGAGGTGCTTGTCAATATGTATGATCTTTCTATGACAAAATAAAAAACAACTTCCGAAAAAAAAAAACTTTGTTGATGTGCCTAAAAAAACAAATATTGGATTATTAGGGTTTGTGTACGTTAGTGATGCAACTTTAGCCCCACAGGCAAGGTTTTAAATATCAATACTCTCAATGTGCATAAACATGTATATTAGGTGGTGGTAAGTTCTACTAATTAAATCCATACTTAATAAATTAATAATTCCATTAACATAAATGCTTATACTTTTAAAATCTACCCAGAAAAAATAGTGTTTTCATCTAGGTGGGGGTAAAAAATTAAATCATTTTGGGTCAAATGGGTTAATCCATATTGCCACGACTAAATAATAAAATTAAAAAATAGATAAAATGAAAAATTAAAAATTAAAAAAATTGAAAACATTTTTAAACAATAATAAGCATGATAAATAATAAATATTTTTATTAATGATGGAAATGGAATGTAAAATTTAAAACCAAATGGAAATAAAAATATTTTCCTATTCTCTCTCATTAAATCCTATATTTAAGATATATTTTTCTCATCATTAAATTCTTGTAATTAAATCCATAATATTGTTTTTAATAGTAAAAAAATAAATATTTTGAAAAGTAATTTGAAAACAAAACCATTTTCTTCCCCTCCCCCTAGTGGTAGGTAGCAATTCAACCATTTGGGGTCAAATGGATTAATAAATAATGCCATAATTAAATAAAAAAATTAAAATAAATAACTATGAATTGTAAAAAGTATTTCTGTCAATGATGAAAAATGGAATGCCAAATTAAAAATTTACCTAAAAATTAAATGATACCATAGTCAAATAATAAAATTTGTAATAATAGAAAATACAAAGTATCACAAAAAATAAAGATACAGAAAATTGTAGGCACATATATAGTGCTGTGTATTTATAGAAAATAAAATATTTGGTATATTTCTAATATTGTGCATTCATTATATTGAACAAAAATAAGTTTTATACATAAGAAATAATTTTATCAATAATGAAAATGTAATACAAAATTTAATGCCAACCTAGAAATCAAACAATTTTTATTTTTAGATTGTAGGTTAGTTGTTTGAGTTGAATTATACCATAGACAAACAAAAGTTAAGTGTGATAAGTAAAAAATATTGTGTAAAGTGTAAATGAAATATATAATTTAGAGGGAAAATTATATTCAAATTGGTTGTGCATTTAAAATTAGGTTGAAAGTTGCTATAGAAACCAACAAAACTCTGACAATCGGCTCTACATTTCAAATTATAAAAACCCTTGCCATGTCATCAGAAGCTTATGTGGTTGTTGCCAACATGAGACTCTTACTCCATGTTGGACACAACAAAAAACCTACACCGAAAATAGGTTTTCAGTTTCTCTCCCACTCCCTATGTCTCTCGATCTTCCTCCCTTATCTCTCTGTCAGAGTCATCTCTCAATCTCTAACTGTCCCAGCTTCAGTTTGTAGCCGAATCAAAACCTCTCTCTCTCTCTCTCTATTGTCATCCCTCAATCTTTCTCATTCTTTTCCCTCACTCTCCCTCTCGGTCAACATCTCTTTTTCCCTCAATATCTATCATTCTCCAGTTGGTGTAAATTTCATAGCCAAGAGTTTTTTGTGAATTTTTATCAAATTGGTGTAATAATTTTTTAACCATACCAATTTGGTCTCATATTCTTTTATACGATCTAATTAATACCATATAAGTGCATAAGAAAATAAAAAAAATGAGAGAGGGGGCATGAGAGAAACTGAGGGAGAACAATGGAGATTAAGAGAGAAGGAGAGATCGACCAAGAAAGAGAATAAGAGGGATTGAGGGAGAGCGGTATGTAGAAAGAGAATGAGAGAAACTGATATAGAGAACATAAATACAAAAGCAAAAAACCAATTGTATTTATTTTAAAATCATAAAGTCGTTGAGCTAATAAAGATGATCGTGAGCAAGAGAGTGTGAGGGAGATTGAGAGAGAGAGGGACTAAAAACATTTTTTTTTTAATTTTCTAATCACCCAACATTAAGGCTCAGTTTGGAAGCACTACAAATGCAAATATGTATAGCATAAAATCATATTTGCACTCTACATATTTGCATTTGTACTCCTTCCAAACTCAGCCTAAAGGGCAATTTTAGTATAAGATTTTTGTTGTGTCCAACATGGATTAAAAGTCCCATGTTGGCAACCAATCACATAAGCCTCCGATGACATGGTGAGGGTTTTTATAATTTGAAATGTAGAGTCGTTTGTTGGTTTATGGATCAACTTGTTGCCTATATTAAATGTACAATTAGCTCCGATTATAGTTTTCCTTAATTTAAAACTAATCCAAAAGCAGTGTTATTTTCTTATCTAAATAGTGGGTCAATGGTCAAACTTTTCAAAAAAACCCCATGATATCATAATTGAATAATAAATATTTAAGTTTATTTTTAATCATATTGTTACTTTTATTTTAATTTAAATATATGTGTGTTAGGCTTAGGCCTGGCCATAAAATTTATAGGCTTTATGTAGGCCCGGGCCGGGCCTAGCTGAGCTGGGCTAAAATGATTACCCCTACTAGTTGGTGGGTTAGTGGCAGAATGCATTCTAGGCCTAATGGCACACAATGTAGAGGGCATGCCTACATTTTTTTTATGGATAAATAGCTATAATATTAATAAAAAGAAAAATCATGGAAAGCATTCAACAAAAGACGAATGCGAACTATTTAACCAAATCCCATCCCCCCTAAAGGGATTGGCTTCCCAGCCAACAATGAACAATTACTATTCCTAGTAACATGACAAAAAACAATAGAATTCATACAAGAAGAGCTAAACTGAATATCATCAAATTTTACCACAAACAACATATCATCTGAAATCCCCCACAAGACCAAGGTAGACAGAATTTGGATTCAGTCCTCATAAAACCATCCTCATAGCCTTTCTACAGTCGTACATTAGGATTATCTTTGTATTTGTATGTTTTTATTAATGGTAAGTAGACTTGTTCATGCCCCTCAATATCATCAAAATTTACCACAAACAACATATCATCTGAAATCCCCCACAAGACCAAGGTAGACAGAATTTGGATTCAGTCCTCATAAAACCGTCCTCATAGCCTTTCTACAGTCGTACATTAGGATTATCTTTGTATTTGTATGTTTTTATTAATGGTAAGTAGACTTGTTCATGCCCGACCCCCAGACGGGCTTGAACATGCTTATAGGCCCGCTGGCTTAAATTTGGGCCAAAAGCTCAGCCCGCAATAAATTCAAGCCGGGCTCGGGTTTTGTCAAAATAACTCGACCCGAGCCCATCTCGGCCCGACCTAATATTAAACTTAAAATTAGTTATGTGATTATGTCCATTTGAATAAATTTTTTGATTTAAGAATGTAAAATTGTGTTTTAAAATATAAAAGAAAGGGAAAAATACCATCTTGCAGGCCCATTGTTCATTTAAATAGAAAAAAATACCATATGAATTTTTAATTCTAATTTGAATAGGAAAAATTGTTTTTTTTTTTCAATTAGGTCGGGCTTCGGGCTCGAGCTCTGGTTTCGGGCTTTTTACCAGGGCCGGGCTCGGGCACAAGTTATAGGCCCGTTGGTCAGGCCAAGCTCGGGCTCGGGCCTAATATATTTTCATTAGTGACAAGTGAAAGCCCGACCCAGCTCGGCCCGACCCATGAACATGTCTAATGGTAAGATAATCCCAATGCACAACTAAAAGGGGCTGTGAGAACGGTTTTGTGAGGACTGAATCCAAATTCAGGTAGATACCCCTGGCCTTTCTTTGGCCCACACGTCCATGATACAAGGAATGCTTTACAATTAGTTCAACATCAATGTGTATTGGCTGATTGCTCCAAGGAAAATTGAACCCATACCTCATCTATACTATACCATCATCTATTAAGTACTAAGTAGAAAAGTTGTCTCGTTGTCTAGTTCTAATATCAGCTAATATGTAGTTTGTTTACCAAAGCCTGAAACAAAACAAGGAGACCTTTTAAGGGGGTTTGGCCAATATGTGTGATTTTGTTTTTCAACACAAAAAACAAATGCCATAGCAAAAGTCATACTATTTTGCTGACATAGTAGTTGGTTTGTTTTGGAAAACAAAACCACACATGTAAAAATAAAACACTAAGGCCTTGTTCATTTTTCAGTAAGTTATTTATCTAGGTAAATTTTTTCTAGGAAATACTTACCCGGGTAAGTGCATTTATCAATATTCTTTTATTTCATAGGTAAATAAGGTAATGACCATTTTAGTCATAAAATTCCATTATTGAAAGGGATATTTTTTTTCCCATTCAATAGGTGGGAAAGTTATTTATCCACCTAGGAAATGGGTATCACTTACCCTAGGTAAACTTTCCCTGATCCCCACATAAATATGAAAAATGAACATGAGATTCGTGGTTAATGGGAACCAAAATTCCACTGACCAATTTTTCCCCCTCTTAAAATCCAAAAAAAAAAAAAAAGAATACCCCCTAATTATTATTGAGCGTGAATATGTGCAGGCTGTGGAACAAATGATAACATCCCATGCAAATTGATAAAAATACATATGATCCACAATAAGAGGTTAAATGGTGGTGAGCCCCATGTATTAAAAGACTTGTGTGGGGCATATCATTGATCCTACAACCTGAACCATGGTTTTTAAAACTGACACGGCCGGGGTCCAGTTACCAGATTGAACGGTCTGACTGTTTGAATGAATACTCGACCCATTCTGACAGAAAAATAAAAAATAAATAAAAATTTTCAAAAAAAAAAGATCAAAACCATTCGAACGGTTAACCGACCAGTTCAGCAATTTGCTGACCAAAATCAATGGTTTTGGGGGAAAATTCGTTTTTGGGGGAAAACAGAACTGATCAGGTGACCGATTCTCGATTTTCCAGTCCGGTCCGGTTTTGAAAACTATGACCTGAACAGCTATTGCATTTTGCCAATCCTATCCCAACAAATGGGACTTCAGTGTTCATATTGCATTGCCCCTTATTGCAACTCTATAAATGTAAAAGCCCTCAAGTGGGCAGCCTGCAGCCATGGAGCTTCTTAGCATTCTCCTCGTTGAGAATATTCTAAAATATTAGAAAAGTATTTGTTGCCTAAATCGAAAGATTCTAAGCTGAATCAATTGTGAATGGACCAGTGGAGAATCTAGATGAGCTACACTTGATGGCTGGCTCAAGTATAGTCCACACTTGTGAATGGGCGATATCCCCTCTCCTGGTGTTGGAATTTTTTCTTCACAAAATTGGTCTTCACATCCACCTCACACCCTTTTCAGCCATACAGTAGGAATATCTCCCTACCTGTATGTTTTTATTCATAGAAAAATGTTCCCATCACACGACGGGATTCCAAGTGGATGTGAGGACCAATTTTGTCAATTTGAGTCAGTTGTGGCTAGCACCAACTGAGGGTGGTTCAGTTGCTATATTCGCTAGTTTGTTTCAGTAGAGATGCAAATTTGTTTCTCGTTACCACAGACTTTTGAGGAGGGGGTTGTTAGTATGGTGCTGTTCTATTTAAATTGGTGATTCGGGTGTATCATCCAATATATACCCAAAAAATTCTATTAGGGTAGTATCATGTACATATAAGTAAATATAAAGAACAAAACTCAGTGTTTCCAACCTGTCATTGACCCGATCGATTGAACTATTTGAACCATCAACCAATTAAGATTTAGGGTCCGATTTGAATAAAACCTGGAAAATGTCAAAATATCATTGACTTAGTCAAAATTGTCTGACTTAGACGATTGGACTGTTGACCCATTCGACCAGTCACTGGGTCGTAGGTTGTATATTAACTATGTATGCAAACTTCAATGAGCCATAACTTTGCACTTCGATGTTTGATTGAGGTGCTTTTTTTTTAATTTTTATTTTGGTAACTTTTCGAGATCTATGTATCTTGCCCTGTTATTAAAAAAAAACCCATTTTGACTTCAAATATCATTTTTTAATTTTTTTATAAATAAAAAATAAAAAATATTTCATATATTACATATAAAACACAATTATAGTTATTTGTTAATAAAATACATATTTATACATGTCTATACACATATGATCTGACCCATCTGACATAAACAGGTAAAACTTATAAAGAAGCACTTAAATTTTGATTTTCTTTTTCAGGTTAAAAAAAAGCCCAAGTTGCACTCCTTTTTCTATTATATTTCTTTGAATGTCCCAATTCATTAATTAGACTAAACATTAAAATATTTAAACGACTCCACTTGCAACTATCTATATTATATGACATTATTAAAATATTATAATTTTTAACTTTTATGTCATAGACGTGAACATAAAAGTCAAAAGAAATGGTGTTGTTGGTAGTAGAATTATTTCATTTCCTTGGATCAATAATTAACGTCAAATCCCAACATTCTTGGCTTCACAAGGTTGCCAACGATGTTGATGATGAACAGCAACTTTTATTTCTATTTCAACCTCTCTCTCAACTATTAGTGGTAGTTAGCTGTCTGTTTCATACAGCATTTGAAAAGTAGGGGCGTTACACCTGATTTGGTTGTTAAGTCAATTAAACGCAATGATTGAGTCCAGGGCTAAAGACACCCAAGCAATCTTGTCATCACGACTCAGGAGAAGTAAAATTAAAAGGTGCTTTCATTATTATCCCCCGCCAAAAAAAAAAAAAAAATTTAAAAGGTCCATGTCAAGTCTGGGCTGGTCTATAATAATCCAAGATCAAAGTGGGCACCAGAGGTCGATAACAATGTTTTGATGACGAAGACGTTCAATTGGAGGGTTGATAGCAATTCCTCCTTCTCATAGTTGTTGCTTTAGAGCTTGTTTGGTATGTATTTTCAGGTGGGTTGTCGGTTTTTTAAAAGCTTGAAATTTTGTTTTTTTGGTCTTTCTCTGTTTGGTTAGGTTAAAGTCTTTTTATTGAAAGACTTGCCCCTTAAAAAAATGTGGAAAGTTCGATTTGAGTTTATTTCGTGAAGATATAAATGGAGTTTTTTGTCTTTTTTTCGTTTCATTTTTGCTTGAAAAGACACGCTTCCAACCAAATAATCTTTGGACTGTCAAAGTATCTTCTGGAAGATTTTTCAAAAAAGACTTGTCAAACGGCATCTTAAATAATAGTTAACAGTTATATGTTTGTATTTGCTGCACTTGTTCTATCTCATATGCATAGCTATTATACACGTGTATAAAGAGACATGTAACTTCCATTCCATTCATATATCATCATCAAAGCCTGTCTTGACTGAGTTGTGATCTCCTGCCAATAAAACATGTTCCAACCATCTCCTGCCAATAATACCGCACATCTCCTCATGAGATTGTAACACACCATAAAAGTGGGACTCACCGCCGTGTATGAGATGTGCAGTGTGAGGTCATGTTGGTAGAGGGTTGGAACATGTTTTGTTGGAAGGTGATCTAGACTTGTCTTGACTATATGTGGTCAACAACATGAATCCTTTTTGTCTTTTTTTTTTTTTTTTTTTTTCGTTTCGTTTTTGCTTGAAAAGACACCTCCAACCAAACGATTTTTGGGCTGTCAAAATCATTCTCACTACGTCTTTTGACCATTATATCTTCTAAAAGATTTTTCAAAGAAGACTTGACAAACGGTATCTTAAATAATAGTTAAACAGTTGTATGTTTGTATTTGCTGCACTTGTTCTATCTCATATGCATAGCTATTATACACATGTATAAAGAGACATGTAACTTCCATTCCATGCATATATCATCATCAAAGCTTGTCTTGACTGAGTTGTGATCTCCTGCCATTAAAATGCGTTTCAACCATCTACCAACTTTATATAATACTGCACATCTACTCATGAGATTGTAACCCACCATAAAAGTGGGACTCACTGCCGTGTATGAGATGCGCAATGTGAGATCATGTTGGCAAGGGTTGAAACATGTTTGGTTGGCAGGTCATCCAGATTTGTCCTGACTATATGTGGTCAGCAACATGAATCCTTTTTCATGATTCCATTTTATTCAGTACCGCATAAAAAGTCAAAGCATCATCCATGACAATGAGAACTCCACAAAAGTTTTAGTGCCGGCTACCAACTTAACAATTAGGTTCAAACTTCAAAGCATCCCAAAGCTTTCAACTGATTATTCTTAATTGATACGTTCAAATAAAAACAATAAAGTTGTACTATATATTAGGCCTGTTCACATTCCAGGCTTTGCCTAGTTAGGCCCGAACCTGAGTCTTGCTCAATTATTAAGCCTAAATCTTAAGCCTGAACCCAACCCTCATATAAAGCTCAAAGCTCAGTCTCGACATAAAAAGTCCTACTTACATATTATTTAATAAATTAATATTGATTAATCGGGCCTGATGCTTAAAACCCGAGCCCATTGGACTAAAACATTGTCCAAGCCAGATTAAGAACGGCCAGGCTGGGCCAGCCCATCAGGCTACGTGGCCCATGAACAGTTCTATTTCATATCTCTTAAGTTGAAGATAATGGTTGTGCCCATATAACTATAATACCGTATGACTAGAATTGCTTCAAAGAGAAACACAAAACAGAACGGAAATTGGGGCAAGGGCAATGGTATCCAGTTCTCCACTGGAGTTGGTCAAAGTTATGCATTTTGTAGCAGGTAAAACCAGGGATTTGGTATATTGTGGTGGGCCTAATATTTATTCTCTAACCAAAATTGCGATTCTATGATACCCTTGTCATTTTTTATGGTGGATATATTCAATCCAAACCCGTCATGATCAAATCCCCACGGATAAAACCCAATAAATCTATTCTAGGTAAATGGGCCCATTTAGAGCATCGTTTCATAGATCCATTAGATGGATGGATTACTGTACGAATTCTTTTGAATCCCAGTCATCAAGGTTGTTTGTATTTCTACCAACGTTTTAAAAATCAATCCGGAACGGAGTAGTTATGGGCACCGGTTTCTGGGTTGACGGTTTGATTGTATGCTTTAAAGAAATGGTCTGTTTTGGCAGAAAAAAAAAACTGTTGAATGAATCGATGACTCGACTGCCTAAGTCAATGGGTTATTGACCAATTCAACAATTTTTGGTTAAAGATCAATTTTAAGATAAAATAAAACTGATTGCCTGGATAATTTTCGAGCCAAATGGTCCGACTGTCTGAATCAATGATAATTTAAAAACATTGATTTATACTATACAAATTTGTATTTGCATTCTTGTCCAAACCGAACAAAATTTTGGATTTGCGAATACAACACAAGTTAGGATGTGTAACCGCTTCTAGACATTTCTAAAGGTATATTGTGTCTATCAATGGTTTCCACAGGAAAAATAAAAGGGATGGTGAGTGACTGAGTGGCTATTCTGGCTGTGCCAACGTCTACTTACCTTTGCATCTTTCTTTTTTATTTTTTTTACTTTTAGGGCATCGATTTCGCATCTTCTTCTCACCCAGCCTCCACAAGCTTTATTTTTCTGGCCTGAAACAAGCAAACTCGACCTGACCTTTGTGTATGTGGTTACTACGTGGAGGTTCCGTCTACCTCTTTTTTCACTCTCTCTTCGAATCTTTTCAATTATATTTATTCGTCTATATCTCTTTTCTGGGTTGTTCCACATGCTCTCACATTCACAAGTCGTCCACTAGTCATCTGGAAGCATTCATTCACATGTCGACTCAAGGTCTCTGCTACAACAAGTTAGAGACTTTACAACTTTCAGATAAAGATCATATATGTTATATATCCAGATCCTAGTTTGGGAGTCCAGGAAAATCCACTAGTATGTTGTATTTTTTTTGATAAATCTCATGCATCGCACGGGTTTCAGCTAGTATGTTATATATCTAGATCTTAATTTTGGAGTCTGGATGTAGTAGGTGAAGCATTGTAAGCACAGTGAATGAATACACAATAAATATTCTACGTCTGTATCAAAAGTTGATTTTAATCTTTTCGAGAGTAGGTTGGAGGTATTTTAAGGAACACGAGTTCAAAAAAAAACTTCCAAGTGAATTTGATTATCAGATATCATAAATAAAATGACTTGAGTGTAACCCCCGTAAGATTGAAATATATGACTTTTGTAAATATATAAGATTGATATTTGGATCAGAATGTGGTATAAATGCATGAGATTGCAAACGAAATGAATACACATTCTTATTTAATTTTGTTTTGGATTTTACCTCATTCTGCTTCAGGTCTTATTTTACTTCATTCATTTATGCTGCAATAAAACAAAATAAGATAACTTTTGTAACAAAAATAAATCAGAATTTGCACTACCATAGTTTTGCAACAGTGCAACCAAACACAACCTTAGAATTGAATTGGAATTTGAATGATTCAAATAAACAGAGAACATTTATATATATGGACAAAGGATAAGGTTTTATTTTTTTTCATTAGTGTTGTTTAAACCATAGCTCCAACAACAACCTACCATGAGGCCTGTTCGTTTCCTCTCAACTCTTATTTCTTAAGAGGAATATTTTAATTTTAAGAAAAAAATGGTTGTTCGTTTCCTTTTATTTTTTATTTCTTAAAGTACAATCATACAACTTTTTGTTTTCCATTGATACACTAAAAAAGACAAACAAAAACTTTCATATGTAAAGTCAAAATGGATATTTGATAATTTTCAGAATTAAAAATTTAGAATTCAGAAATACATTCCCTGCATTCAGAGTTCAGAGTAAAAAAAAGTTCACTAATACCAATATATCTTTTAATATAATTATTGCAATTTCAGATATCAGGCTCCAAAACAAACGAACAAACTCACTTCCATCTTTCCGAATGCTAAAATATGAAGCCACTTTGAGTAGCTTTTCCAGAACATTAATGCTCAACCATTCCAGTTCAATTAACACAAGGCACCCCAAATGCAGAAATCTTCCCAAACGGGCTCTAATGATAAAACCACACCCAGCCATAAAAACATGGGATCCACAATCACTCAATCTATGGCATTTATGGCTGATATGGGGCATTATCATTGGTTCCACAATTCACTAAATGGTAATCACGTTCAGTTAATCCAAATTGTCTGTCACATTTGTTTGTGCTTTTTGCAACAATGTAGTTACGTTGTTGTATCTTGCATTTTACGGCTCATTGTTAGGGGGCATCAACTTTGATTGAATTGCTTTTACTGAACCCTTTTGAAGAAACTATTAAAATCAGCATTATCAGAAAGTCAAATTTTCAGCTGAATGAAAGCATAAGTAGGCTTTCCAGGATTCTCACCAAATATAACTTATTGGCTTTCCATGTGAAAATCACATTGTAAAGTTGGAGACCTCTGCATGAAAAGCCCTCCCAAACGGCACTTAGGGGGTGTCCTTTTTCTTGAATTTTGAGAGGGGAGAAAGTTGGTCAATGATATTTTAATTCTTATTGACCAAAAACTTACCTAGATAACTATATTTACCTGGATAAATAACTTACCAAAGAGCGAACAAGACCTTAATTACAAAAAGAATCGGCCAGTAAGAGATACATCTGGTTATCAGATGGTCCACATTTGAGAATTGGAATTCCAGCTTCCCACCACAATCTATCAATCACGATACATATATTCTTCTTTCACTTTCAACGTCGCGAGGCCATGTATGTCTAAATCCAACGAGGGAGGAATGAATGATGCTTCATGATATATTCTCTCACTTCAAGTCCTGTGGTCACAACTAATTAGACCGTAGAGCAAGGAGCCTGAATCTCCTAAAAGTAAAAACACTAAAAGCATGACATCCAGCCTGAGAATATCTTCCTCACAATGTTAAATTCATAAGGAAATGATGTCAACTCAAGGGCTGGATGCTGAATGTGGACAAAAGTATTTATTATAGGAAAAATTTATGATGCAGAAAAGATATGGTATAGGAAGAATTTTGACCAATCAAAACCCACCTATGAATTTTGATAAATAACATCTAATTATCCATCACTTTTATGATTCCAGTTGACTGATGAAAAGTTTTTCAGATATCGTATATTTTCCATATCATAGTCGAATCCTTTATTATTCTTTTTATGCAGAAAATTCTTCATTATTGCACCACCCTAATGTTAAGATTAGATCTCTAATTCTTTTTGTCAGGTAGAATTATAGAAAATTACCAAAAAAAAAGGTATTATAATTTACCACAGTGGATCCGTTAGGCTCAGTTTGGAAGGACTATAAATACAAATATATAACTTGTGCAAAATCTTATTATTTTATATGAAAAAGTACAGACAGGTCCAATGCAGATTTTTGATTTCACTGCAGAACTATAAACATTCAAAATGTCAAAACCCCCATTCTATACGCCAATGCTTGCTGGTGAATTGGCATCAATTCCGAGCTGGCACCTACTCTAACTGTACTTTGGGCCCAGAAATTCTGACCCTGGGCACAACCTTCATTCTCCCTATTTTGTATGTATTTGTACTCTTTCAAAACTGAGCCTTTAGAAACAAAATGTGAAAATCATTTTAAAAACACCAAATTAGAAGTAAACAAATCAGTTGATAATACCTATAGAAACGGTAATAAAACCATGACTTGCAAGGATAATGTAGGATGATACTCTTTACACTATTTTATTTTTATTACAGTTTTTGCTTTATTTGGTTTATATGCATTAAAGGCATGGTTTTCAAAATTAGACCGGAAAAACCAGAAACCCGTCAAGTGATCAGTTCCATTTTCCTCCAAAACCAGATATTTGCAAAAAAACATTGATTTAATCAGCAAATCACTGACTCAAGCAGTTGAACCGTTTGAACCGTTCAACAGTTTTGACCATTTTTAAGCTTATACGATACAATATGTAAAGCACGGATGTATGAATTATATATAAGAAATAAATAGACATTCTTCACATTCCCTTCCAAGAACAGGACAGAGACCAACCTCTGCAAATCAAAAGGTTACAAGTGCTCAAAGAATCCAATCAATGACTGTGAGTGTCTCGTCTACCCACTGGATACATAGCATTTAGTCAATAAACCATTACCGAGCAGTTGAATCATTTGAACCATTCAACGGTTTTGACCATTTTTTAGACATATATTATATATTCCCAATTTGCAATTGGTGAGTCGAGTTTTTACTTGTACGATACAATATCATATCTTTTAGACTTCTTGGAGAACCCTCTTGTTTAATAAAAATTATATAAAAACTAATTAAAAAAAATAAAAGCTTAATACCAATACATAAAGATGTATCGATACTTGAACCTTACCACGCTCAAATAAAATACAATAATGTTCCCTACAAACAAGAACTCTGCACACTCAAAAAGCATAGAAATCCACATTGAGAACATCCCCCCTGAATTTGACATAAATGTGCAAGAGATATTCCCCATGTGCGTTAGAATGCTATGTGAGCATAAATTTTGCTTGTAAGAGATCTGGACATTGCTATCCAGCGAGCTTGAGGTTAGAATAAGCCATACACATCCACATTTTAATTTGCCTTGTGCACTTCAACAAGCACCAAAATAAAATTTCTTGATCAACATCCAAGAATCACATCAAACTTAAATTAGAGAACCCAGTTCCAACATTTAATACCAAACACAGATTCTTTGAAACCCGAAACAATCAACACTAAAATAAATATTGTGATATTTAATGCCGTGTTTTCCAAATAATACACCAGTAGTTCTCTTCTGCTACACATCTCAAAGAGCCGCCTGACTTGACAGGCTCCATTTCATCTATCAAAAAACAGACGGACTGCATTTCAAAGTTTTATTTCAAGGAAAAAGAATGGTTCTTTTATGTCAAAATTACTCGGCATGTTACAGCACAAACATGCGAAGGACCTCATCTCAAGCCGCTGCAGACTGTTTTTCATCATGGTCATCAAGATTCAGAGCTTGCAGCAGCTTTGGCCATGATTCTGGGATCCCTCCTGGTAGATCAAATTCCAACAACTTCCCTCTGTTGCGATAGAACTTCTCCACAGGTTGACTCTGCATGAACAAGACAATTTTGGTCCGTAAATCACCAGGTGAAACTTTCTTAATAATGACGATGATGATACCATATAATTTTCTTTAAAAAAATAGTTAATTATGAGTACATCTGAGTGTTTAAGTGCAGATAACGTCAGTATGAATTCCTCCAAGAGAATACCAAGTTGATTGTCCATTGGCTAAATCATCAGCAGATGCGATACATTTGGAATGCATGTTTCCTTTGGCTGATAATAATGTAAGAGCTGTGCGTGTGTGTGTGTGTGTGTGAGAGAGAGAGAGAGAGAGCGAGCTTTAACATGTGGAAAACTTGATAAATCAGATCATCATGAATGTCCATTCATTTAACTTTTTCAGCTCTGCTCCATTTGGAAGCTGCAAATGACAAATACATCGGCCAGATGGTGTTTATTATGTCAAACTTGTTATTTCATAGATTACTCATAAGTAAATCTAATTTTTCTACTAGGTTGCCGTTTTGGGCAACATATTCCAACCGGTCAGACTGGTCAACCCATCGCCCAGCCAGAGTTCCAGGTTTGTTTCACCCCCAAACCGCTTCCTTGCAAAATAATAATAAGAGTATAAAACTCAGTCAATGACCCAGTGATCTGACCAGATGAACTGCTAGATATTAATTCTCTTTTTCTGTTTTTTATATTTTTTGCCATTTCCATCATTAATAACAATAATTCCCATTTACAACACTAGTTTTTTAATCAGTTTTTATAACACTTGTGATAATTGATGAATATATAATATTAGAGATATGCCCAATTTTTTCTGCATTTTTTTTTGTAATATTATCTATTTTCTATGTTTGAAATATTATATTTATGATGTCACAGATCGTCTCCTTTGACCTAAATAGTTGAATCACTGACCCACCACTCTGATGGAAACGCTGTTCCATTTCTGGATCGTTTCTTAGAACACTAATTTTGGACTTTTGGGGCCTCTTTTCCACTTGAGTTACAAAACTCTTTCTGTTCCATTTTTGTTTTTCTTTAAAATAAATTTTCTTTTAATTAGGAAAAAGAATACAAACACTCCAACAGGCCTGTCTCTCGCCCTTCTCAATACCCTTCACAAGAAACATCTAGCACTTCCCCAAAAACCTATAATAAAAAGAAACTCAGTAGCGCCCCCCCCCCTCCCTGCCAAATAAAACAAAAAAGAGAATGGAAAGTATTCCAACATAAACTGGGGCTTAAATGTGCAACCCATGAGGCCATGATCATCAAAGCAATTGAAGCTACATATTTCCTTTCAACTTTAGTTATGTTCAGATGCTTTTACCCTTTAAAATGTTAAAATATTCTCAAATAAAATGTCCTTTTTTTATTAACGAAATCAAATCCAACCAGCAGGAGAAAAAAGAAGCTAAGGTATCAAAAGCTTCAGAAGTTCTGCAGTTCCAGTAAAAATAGGTTTGAAAATTTGCATAACTTTTTGACCTTTTCTTTTTCCTTTTATCTTTTCTTGTACTGTATTCTTCTTGCTTTTTGTCCCAAATATGCAGTTTCCTTTGAAAGAACAATACACTGTTAGGCTTTCTTTATGATTATTTCATATAAATGAAGTAAAGTAAAAGTTCATCCCAAGCATAACCAAATCTGAGAGTGGAGAAAAAGTTGCTCTCAATAGGAATACAAGATATCACTTTCACACACATGGATCAATTATTGAATAATACCTCAAATTTGCATCAGAGCTATCTTTCAAACTGTAGCATAAGCAGTGATAATACTAGGTTAAGATAGAATAATACCATTTCATTGTACACACGGAGTCGTTCTTTTACAACTTCTTCTGTATCATCAGATCGAGTGATGAGCTTTGAAGCACAACTTGGAGGTGGAAGAAGTGGCGCCATGTATATGCCAGGGTTCCCATTCTCACCCTTGATGTTAATGGAAGCAACATTGAAATTCCCTCCACAATGGCTGCAAATCCTTCTTCCAAGGCATTTTTCGAGCAGTACATCTTCCCGGAGCCTTAGGTTAATCACCAAGTCAATGTCAGTCACTTCCTCCAATATCTCCTACAGAAAAAACAAAGAGAAGTAAGCTAAATAGGCCAACGGAACTTTTACAGTGCATGAAAAATCTTTTTTTAATGAATGAAAGTGCATGATGAATCTTTATTAACAAATTAACAATAATAATTCAAGAATAAGATTTTCTTTTTTCTATGTGCAATTCAAGAACAAGTTCATGGGGTAAATTGTCATATTCCCAGAAAATATAACTACTAAAATTCCTGTTCTCTACAAGATGCATGCTACAAATACTCAATAACAATATAGTCAATCAATGGGTAAACTCTTTAACTAGATTGTGATGTCTATAAACACCTGATCAGTAAATACTGTTATATAAGACTGCTTATGTAAATGCACCGGACAGACAGCAGACAAGCTGATTTACTTTGTTATAGAAAATTTATTTTTTTTGGATATTAATATTGGAATAAATTTACACATAGGTCATTGCATGACTGAAAAGCAAATATCCATTTCCCATCTTCGTTGTGTCCATCTATACCAAGGTCAAAAGTACCAACACATCGTGTCGGATCTTTGTGCCCCAATACACCTGTTTACCGGTGTTTTTACAATCTCCGTTTTTTTTTTTTATATATATATAAGTTATACTTAAAACTAAAATTTGAAAAAGAAAAAACAAAAAAAAAGTGTATCAGTTAAAGTAACGATACACAGAGGTGTATCAATACTTTGAGTCATGATCTATACTAATTGGCAGACCAAATTTGGCTGAGTCCATATCCAAGGATTTTTGTGTAATACAGATCCAACTCCTTGATACCTGCACCCAAACTCATAATTGACAACAAGACAAAAGAATAACTTCTTGATCCATTCTGTTAAGGTTATTAAAAAAAGGTTTTCCTTTTCTCAGGGGAGGGGGGACTTAGAGTACACCTAGACAAGAAGCATCAAATTATGGCCCCTCACCTTCAGCCTAAACATTTACAACAGAAACAGGGACTCTGGCTTATTCACATTCTCTACAAGCCCCTATAACAAGACTTAGCCTACACATTTTACCTATGTTACATGGATATCGGTACAGGTGTCAGAACCTAACCCAGGTACGAAGTGTCAGACTTTGGCAAGTCTAAAAAGAGGGTTAGGGTTTAGGGAGTCAGCTGCTATATTTTAGCTTTAAGTTAGATCTTTTAATGGATGCTATACACAACAGGACAGTTGTTAAAAAGAAAAGTCCCATCAAGTATCATTTTGATGTTAATGTCCACAAATGTCTTATGTGGGTATGGTGTCCATTTAACATAGTGTTTTACCATATTGTGCCTTCAAAGTGGATATTTAATTTAACTTTGCAATGTATGGACTTTATCAACAAAATAGTGCTCACCGCTTGTCTAATTGTTCGTGGGAAACCATCAAGAATAAATCCCGATTCACCTTTAGCTTCCCCAGCTTCAAGCCGTTGAGACAATAACCTTATAATAATTTCATCAGAAACCAATTTCCCTTGATTTACAATCTCTGCAAGCTGCAAAAGGCAACAAAGAAAATAAATAAATACACAAAAGAGAATAACACTAACCGGTAAATCATTAGCTTAAACTAAATATACAATCCTTAATCATCAGTTGGACTAATGAACCCCACAAACCCTTATAATAGTTTAAAGAAAGTATTCCTAATCCATAAGAAGAGAATGCCAAAATTAGATGGGAGGAACAAAGAACTGTTGGCGGTTGTGAACTTGTGATACAGCTTGAAATCAACCAGCTCAGAGAATATCAGAAAAAGCAGTACATTTGTTGCAGACTTCCAACATCCCAAATGAAAGGATAGTTGTAGAGAAGATATACGTCATTCTTCAAAGAGAGTAAACTCAGACTTAACATATCTAGATCTTCTGTTAGATGGAGAACCAATTAGTGGTGGCATCCTAATCATGTGTCTTTATTTCTCACATTCAGTGACATCTATGAGAGCTAAGAACAAATTTACTTATTTTGTGGGTAATGTAACTTGACCATGCACAACCTAAACCTGACTGATCCAATTATATAGTTAGTTGCTAATATCAGTTAGACTAGAATCCAACCTAACTGAACCAGTTGACGCTACATCAATCTGGCTTCACTTCTCTTAATAGATATCTAATGACCCAAGAACAATGAAAACTATACCACTACAAGTCTCCAACTGTGAATCCATACCATCCAAATGAGATACCAAACTTCAAACCTTGGAGAATAGCAAGTAATTCAGCTTTTAAAAGCATTTAGGCCATCTTAGTTTAGAATTATTGTCTCTAGATGGAAATTCACAATTTGACTTTTAAATCTTAAGTTAGATCTATTGGTTTCCTTTTCACAGTCAAATCAAATTTATACTAAAAAGAAGAACGGGGATAGATGTGCTACCTGAGCTTTGCGGTCCAAACAAAAAATGGTAGATGTCTTTATTTGACTTTTTTTTTTTAATCAGCAACACAGAAAAGATTCATTAATTTAAAAAGTCATGTACATGCCTTTATTTGAATTTCTACTACTTTCTTAGACTATGAAAATGTATTCCAATTAATAAGAAGTCATTATTTGAAATTCTTAATTCCCATAAGAGGTCTCATGATGTTCTCTAACCCGTTATGTTAATCAAGACCCTAAATTAAAGATTGACAAGACATAAAGGGAAGTGCATACATGCAGAACTTAAAAGAATTATCTTCCCACAAAAGAGATGTATTTTTTTGTTCCACATTCCTATAGCTTCTGCATCATGGGTTACATCCTAAGTAGCATAATAAATACCTAAGACAAATAGAATTTCTTACATCCTAACCCCATTGCACATTTTCCCATTTCATGTTCCTTTGTATAACTTCCCACTACACAACTTCTGTAAACAAACTGGCCTTCAGATTTGAGAACGAACTCCATCTAAAGTCGCATGTCAAGCAAGACTCATTTTGTGGATGTCTCACCCAGTTATTTATTTATTTATTTTATCAGTACCCAGTTTGTTAATATTGATGAAATAACTTTGAATTTGATGTTTTTTTGATCAATAGCTTTGAAAAGATTTCATTAATTAAAAAACTTTAGGATACAACAGGAAGTTGTGAAAGAAATCAGCTTTAGTAAGCTGACCCGGGACAGAATTACAAATGTGCCCAAAACATATGTGTTCTTTGAACCCCTTGCTTTCCTAAACTATCTGCCAAACTGTTAGCAGATCTCCTAACCTATCCCACCTGGATTGACATGTTCCTTGACATCCATTTAAGTCTTTGGAAATCATTCTTCGACTGCCATGTCACCCCTTCCCCTTTCTGCAACCATTTTATCACAGTTTAGGATTCTCCCCTCGATGATCAGTCTATTAATACCCAACTCTTTAGCCTTCTCAACCCCATATGCTGCAGCTAGAAACTCTGCCCTTGCCACATCACCCCCTTCCACAGGACCGGAGTACAGAGAAATAACGAGTCCATTTTCATCTCTAATGCCCCCCCCCCAATGCTTGAAGGGCCTGGGTTACCCACACAACTCCCATCAAAGTTCAGCTTCTTCCAACCATTTTTTGGAGAAGACCATGCCTCAAAACTATTCTCGTAGATGAGGAGGCAACAATAAGTCCCCAAACCCTGAAAAAGTCTTCGACCTTAAAAGCTGAACACAACTTCAAGCTTTTTACACAATGTGCCACCCTCAATGTTATTGTTTCGACTAAAGCTTCCTTGCATTTTTCTTTTCCTTCAAATATTCTATCATTTCTTTCCTCCCAAACAGTCCCAAGTATTGCTGCTCTAGTACACCTCCATAGAATCCTACCCCTCCTTTTCATGCCACTAATATCATTAGGGCTGAATAAACCTTCCACCTTGTCAGGAGAAGACCACCTGCACCCAAAAAGGGAAGCAAACCAATTCCAAATAAAACTGACAAAAGGGCAAGGTATTAGAAGGTGAAAGGCAGTCTCACCACTCAACTTACACAGGACACACCAGTTGGGGGACAAGCACCAGTTTGGTCTCACCACTCAACTTTGAATTTGATGTTTAATGGGTAATTTATTATATTTCAGGTTGTTCCCATGATATTTGAACAATTTAAACAGTTTAGCATATGTAGGGCCTTAACATTCGAGGCTACAACCTTTGTGTTAGATTCTCTCATTTGTTTCAGAAGGGTGCTTCACCTTGTTTCTTATTTGGGAGGCTGGCTAGCAAGGTTTATTTTGTAGGTGTGCCTCACCTTGTTTGTTTCAGAAGTGGTGCTTCACCTCGTTTCTTATTTGGGAGGCTGACTAGCAAGGTTTATTTTGTAGGTGTGCCTCACCTTGTTTGTTTCAGAAGTGGTGCTTCACCCCAACCAATTAAGCTAACAGGCTTTTTGAAATATACTATTTGTTTCAGAATTTTGATTTTCATGTTCTTGTATATTAAGTTATTCTCTCAATGTTTTTCTCAAAGGTTGTGCTTCACCTTGTTTAGACTAGTGCCTTACCTTGCAGGCTTGCACCTTACACAAAAGCTTGTCAGAGTTGTTTTGACCAAGTTATTTTAGGATTTGCCAAGATGAACCAAGGCAAAATCTGAAGAAGGAAAAAATATATCAATCAAAACAAAAACAAGGAAGAAAAAAAAAGAACGAAAGAAGCTAATAAGGTAAGGATAAGAAACCTATGGAAATACAAAAAAAAAAAGAAAAGACTTTTATGGATATGATGACAATACAAATCCGGGTGCTATAATTATTAATTAAGTTTCCACATACTTCAATGGAAAACAAACTCCTTCCGATTTGAGAAATGACATTTATATTGGCATCCTTTCATGATGATCAAATCAATTCGGATACCATGTAGGCCCACATAGGTCAGTTCATGCCCGTTTCCAAAAAAGAATTGAGTGCGACCCACTGCCAAATGCCAACGTAGTTAGTTTGAGAAAGTGTGCAACACTAAATAGCATCCTAACTCGCAGGATATAATTCTTAAATGTTCTAGGTGATAAAAATTTTGACTCAGCAAGCTCTAGCTCTAACCTCAATTCCACGACATCATTAATTACGTCTCCAGGAAGAACAACTCAATGACCAATTAATGGGGAGATGAGCATAAATCGTTTAATCGATTGATATATGCACTCTCTTCTCTACATAGAAAGCATTTGCAGTGTGCGTTCTTTCTTACCAGCTCCAAAGAGAGCTTAGAGACGGATCCATCGATCCAAGCAAACAGATCTCATCTGCTTATGCTACCAAATTAGAAAGATGAAAAAGAAGAAAATAATAGCAATAACAAAGCGGAAAAGAAACCCTAACTAACCTGTCGTGATAGAGGTCCAGAGGAGGAGAGTTCCTCTCGAACGAGATCCCCGGTGGCGATGTGAGGGGCGCCAAGGAGGTTGGAGAGGCGACTGGCGTAAGTGCCCTTGCCAACGCCGGGGCAGCCGAGGAAGACCCACTGGACGTTCCTGTCGCCGACATCTCGACATAGAGGAAGAGACTTGTGACGGGAGATGGAAGGAGGAACGCGGGGCTGAGACTCGGAAAATACAGCCGAACATAAGCTCCTAACACAAGTCTCAGAACACGAGGGTGAGCCTCTCGCTCTAAGCAGGCGGTTCAAAGCCGCCATGGCAGAACAAATAAGAGCTGCAGACAAACTGAGAGAAGAGAGGTGCAACAGAGATTTTAAGACAGTTGGACGAAGAAAGGGTAGGGAGCGGTCGGCGGGTTTTAATGGCAAGTTAGCAAGTGTTAACCTAGCTGTGAATTTGTGAATTTCTCTGGTCTCTAGCTACCTATTCTAGAATCGGTACTCGGTAGGGTAGGCTCCGTTTGTTTCTCCGTAGAATGCGAGATCGAATCTCCTACCCACTATCTAAACTCTTCCCGCATGCCTAGGAGATGTCATCTCTGGTATAACGTGCATTTAACCGCTCGGATCTCTCAGATCACATCTCGTCCCCATAAGGACCCGCCTCACAATGTTCCACAGCAGATCCCCGCTGTACATTGGAAATATCTCCCGATGATACACCAGAACCGATGATGTAATGGAGATGTTTCCAATAACACCATTGCGTTTTTGGTCAGCAACCAATCAGCATCAGCACATTCAGCAATGCAACGGCTCCGCGTTGGTTAGAGACTGTGCTCGTCTGGCGTTTGCTTTTTCATTAAAATGACTTTTTCTACCAATAAGGCGTGAGTTGACAATTCGCAATTATTATGCTGTTTTACTTTTCACAACCCTTTACTTTATAAACATCATCAAACCCATTGCACTCCAAACACTTTTTTTTTTATTTTTTATTATATATATATATATATATATATATGTGTTTAAGTAACTTTTTGAAATCTATGTGTGCAAAGGGCGATAGGCACTTTTACCCCACTATTTTTTGTGAGAAAAAAATATTTTTTCGGTCTCATATTACAATTTTTAACATTTTTAAAATAAAATGTATAAATTAAATATGTATATATAGTGCTAACATGAAACGGTCTGACCCTCTCCGGTCTGCTTGAGATTTAGGCTTGGTATTTAAGTGGGTTGCAATGTTGCATTACAATACACGCAGTGGGTTTGGGCGTTATTAGAGTAAGAAAAACTAATTTTTTTTGTGTAAATACCATAATTTTCAAAATCAGACCAGATCGGACCAAACAGTCAGACCAGACTGGTTCAGTTCCATTTTCCCTAAAAACCGAATTTATCCCCCAAACCATTGATTTTGATCAGCGAACCATTGAACCAGACAGTTAACCGTTTAAATGATTTTGACAGTTTTTTATTTTTTATTTTTCTATCAGAAAAGACTAAGCGTTCAGTTTGAACGGTCGGACCTTTTAACCTGGTAGCCAGACCCCTGACCAGTTCAGTCACTAAACCATGATAAACACTCGGCAGTTCAAAATACTCCCCTTCTCACCCAGAATTAAACAATGTGGAAGCGGCCGTCTTGATTTTCAGTCCAGATACTTGGGCGTATTGAATTATCAGAATTCATTCCAATTGGGATTTCTAATGCCCTCAAGAAGTTGCTGTCAGGATGTGCGAGCGCCAAGGTTCAAAATATCAATACACCACCGGGCAATATGATAGTTTTTTTTTTTTCTTCCCAAATCTGGGTCAGAGGGACCAATTTAAGATCCATCCACCCTCTAAACTGATCAAAACCCCAAAACACCCCTATAGGAGCATATCAAGAAGACTCCATACGATACGAAGATTGTAAGAAACCAAGTTTGCTTCTGACCGTTCAACATAATTAAAGACTTAACACCCGGGCACTCATTCAAGATACATAGTTCATGGCTTGAAAAGGGCCTCACAATGATTTTTTTTTTTTTTTTTTTTTTTTTTAGAAATAGGAGGAACTACATAAAACGGAGGTAGCTCGGCCCCAAAAACAACTAGCATGATGAAGATTAGCCTCGCAATGATTTTTTTTTTTTTTTTATAGCAGGGAATCCCCAGTTTCAAGAATAAATGTACCTTTCCTATGACCAGGGCCAAAATGGCTAATGACCATTAAAATTTAAAAGAAAATGATAAGTCAGAAATCTAGGATTATCAGCCTATCGGGTGGTTTTCTTTCTCCTTGTTTTAACAACATAGCTCTTCCAAGAGAAGGCATTTGCAATCTTCAACAGCCAGAGTATTTTCATGTCTGGAAGCTACATTTTTTAAACAATTAATGAAACCAAAAGCAGAAGCAATTGTGATTGTGAGGTACAAAACCAAAGCACCAATTCCTCGTTGCTATGGTCTTAGTGAATATTATATGGTAAATTATCCATGGCTGATAAAGGGAGCTCATATGCTAATGCAGTAATGACCCCATAAGCCATCTTATGTCTAAAGTCAGAAAAACTAAACGAACCCACACTTTGGGAAACAGAAAAGCTCAACCAAATTACTAAAATCAAAGGATATAATCATACTTCATACATGACCCGGTTTTTCCCATTTCCATGATAATAAACAATAACGTGGAACCATGAAGATAAACATTCAGAATGCTACAAGTACAGTCACAGAGAAACTAGATATGTTCTGCTTTGCCACCATCATCTGTGATTCCATCCCCAGTATGCCTGAAATCAAGACAACCAACAGTGGGTCCTTAACGAGAAGAACATTCTTGTTCTCTTAATTTCCCTCAAAACACATGCCATATTATATGGTCCAAGAAGATCAAATCACAGTTTGACTGCAATATTCAGCTTCCAACTCACACCCAATTTCCATGCAATGTAACACGGACACTTCAAATGGGAAGAGTTTCCAATGTTGAATACTTGTTCAAATTCTGAGTACGTGTATGCACCTTGTCCTATATGTGATGTAATTTTCCATGATACTGGTAATACGGTACAATAAAATACCTCAAAATGAGATAGAAGTTCCATTTTCCACAAACATTCAAAACCCAGCCACCCCTGAATTTTAGTTGGTTCTGCAAAGCACAGCCCAGAGCAACACAAGCAATGCATTTGGATTAATCCCCCCACCCACCCAGATCTACCAGCTGAGTGTGCCACTCTTATATGATAGATAAATTCCACAGCTGGACAATTTTGAGATTTTCCCCATCAGCTCTTTCGGGATGTCTTCAGCTGCAAGGGTAAAGGAAAGCACGCCTCAAATTTGTTTTGACAAACCTTAGTAAGTGGAAGTGGGGCTCACTAAGGGTAGATAGAGTGCCTGGGTGATAGCTGCAAGTAGTGTGTCCACGGTGATCCTACGGTTCAAAGTCCAAGAACATTAACTAAAAGAAAGTCAATAGTTTCAGAAATTTAATGGTGGAAGGGGATTTGAAAGTAGTGGTGGGATGGATGAATGACAACAGTACAAGTGCTTGGACATATAGGCACATATAACGAGGAGAGTGAAGTTTCTTGCTGAGTTGACAATCTACACTTGGAGTCAAATATCGGCCAACAGTAAGGCATTAGCAAGACAAATGTTTAATAGAAATCAGATGCAGTGGAGGATAATCTATCAGTGGGAACAAAAAAAAAAAAATTAAAAAGTAGGGGGGAGGTAGCAGCTGCTAGTCTACCAAAAAATGGGTGTTCAGTACAATCTCAATCTTGTACATCATTCTTCTATTATAAACTAATAAAGTTCTGTTTGTTACTGATCAAAAAGAAAAGAAAGCCAATGGTAAACCAAGAAGATAGCTCCAAGCTCTGATTATATGGGCTAAAAACTCCCTTCTGGGACAGTAAACAAAGAAGATAACCATTTTGACCATTCAAAATGGGCTCAAGGAATCAGTGGAGATGGCGAACGGTACCAAATTCTGGTTCAGTTCAACGAAGAAAGAAATACAGTTTTTGATTGGCAAGTGTTGACTTTATTACATTATGATAAAAATGGTTAATGCAATCATGCCGAGAATCCACATTTAGGCTGACATTGACCACCTAACCCATTCTTCTTTATAGTTACACTCTATGCCTCAATGATCCCCTAAAAATGTTGCTCCTTATTTAACCCTTGTTTAGATAGTGCATTTGACAAGATGCTTGTTAATCTATGAGTCCAGGAAAAATTAATTTCTATTATCCTCTCAAAAACCAATATCTCCTTGATGATGTTCAGATAGTAAAACAATGTTATACTTTTTTTTTTTTTCTTTTAGCTACCGACTACCACTCTTTAATTGCCTTCCACTATCAGTGATCTCATATTGAAAGACCTTGCCAGCCTGCAATTCTTGTATCACCACCAATAGCTCAGCTCTTTTACTCAAAAAAGAAATGCATTAATAGACTGTGGGCACTCCTCCGAGGATTGAAACTAGATTTCTTATCTGGATGGACTAATTTTGATGGTAAAATGGAGACTGCCAAGTGGTGATTCATTAGTACTTTTCAAGTATAAAAGTAACTTGGGCCCTCAAATTTTTTATTAGACAAGCCAAAGTGATGCAAGATCAACTAGTATTGAAGGTACGGAAACGATGGCTGGGGCAACAAGAGTTTCCTGTGCTGGTGATGACTTAGATGAGAAAATATCACTCAAAGCAATGTCAACATTGATAAAAAAAATCAAGAAATCAAGCCTTGTCTGAGTCAGAGTTAGATCAATGTAGAAAAGGATTATAATCTAATGGAGGTTGTTTCTGAACCTTGTGCAGAGTTGGAATAGGATGATGGCGTTCAAGATGGGGAGATGGAGGAGGCAGTGAATCATTGTGAACTTATTGACTTGCAGGAGAGGTTGAGACAAATACCTGAGAAGATGTTACTGAGGTGGCCGTGGGCAAACTAGGGGTTGATTTGAGATCAAAAAAGTTTTGTGAAAGTAGCTGAAGGGGTTACCGCTGACAACAATTCAGTGGAGAACCTGCAAAAACCTAAAGGAACAAATAACGGAAACTTGACTCATGTCTGAAGACTTTGTTCATCAGTTGAGGGATGGCCTTCTGGGGGTGGGTCCCTGTAATAAATTTAAGAGAGTATTTAAGAAGAAGGGAGCAAAGACCAAAAACAAAAACCAGAAAGGTGATGAAAACAATAATCCCATCAATCGGAGAAAGATTAAGAATAAAATGGAAACGACTTCTGATTCTCAAAGAGAGGGAAATATAGTCTACACCTCCGGGCCTCCCCCCTCCCAAGACCCCAGATAGCTGGGACCAACATTGGGTAACGCCCTTTTTAATAAAACTGTAATTTACTATTGGCGATGAGGTGAAAAAACAAGTTGAAAGTGATGGTTGCAGCTTTGGTTAATCTGGGACCCTCAAGCATTGGTGGTGTGTTCAGGAATAAACATGGAGACATTGTGGTAAAAAAAGAGGGGAAGAATACTGTGGAGATGCACAAGGGCAGTCATGTGTTGGACAATTTAGGAGGAGAGGAATCAAAGGCTTTTCCATTAAAAATCAAGACGTATAGAAGCTATCATTGAAGCTATCACCATCAAGGTAATCCATTGGGTAAAGTCTTTGGATATTTTTAGAGATGTTCCTGGCATTGGTGATGAGTAAGTGGATGTACGTGACTGATTCTACTCCAGCTAAGTAGGTGGTCAGGCCATTGTGGTCCCGACCCTCTAGTGGTTTCATTAAACTTAACTTTGATGGTAGCAGTGAAGGCAATCCAGGTCCTTCTGGCATTGGGGGAGTTTCCAGGAAAGAAGAAGGAAATATCATTGCACTCCTCTCGGGCTCAATTGGTGAAAGGGATTCCTTAAATTGCTGCAAGAGTAGAGGTGTCTTGTAATTGGGCTAAAAGAGATGCAAATGCTGTTGCTGATACACTTGCTAAACAAGGGGTGGGAAGGAATGGGTTATTTTGGGTTGTACTGTAATATTTCTTTTGGGGAGGGTTAAGAGTGTTTATCCCTCCCCCTTCTTTGTACTAAATTTCTTCTTTTAATAAAATTGGTTCTGTTATTGATAACAAAAAAACATTTTATTTGACAAGTAACTGAAGTTTTATTAAAAATAAATAAAAGAGGAGAAAATACAACAAAGCAAGGGGAGGGGTAAAATCTCTTAACCCTCCCCAAGAGGAGAAAATACTCTCAGAACTCAGCATCCATGGCTTCCTCCAGCAATGACGGATGAAGTGCCGACCAAAATGCCTCTGAGGAGCGACCTCAGCTTCCCACTATCTGCATTGGACAGTTCACCATCCCCCTCTCTGCGGACGGAGTTCCCAGCCTGAACGTGCCTCAGATAGTGGCACCTGTGAACACTCCACTTCCTTCCACGATTGGAACAACCTTCACTGAACCCTCCATCGTTCCTCCGGTGACCAGCCAAAACCAGCTTGAAGACCTAATGCAATGCATGCGAGCTAATGCAAGTTCAAATGCAATAGTTCCAGCAGTTTCAACTCTATCAGCAGCAAGTGCTGCATCAAGTTTCCCAGTATCAGTATCAACAGCAGTTTCCTCCATTGCCTCAGGCCCAACAGCCGCTCCCTCCTCGGCATCCGGCCACGCAGCAAGCCAAGCCTCGCCATCGGAACGAACGTCCTTCTCGCCGGGGAGAAACATCGGCATCATCTCACGACAGGAAGGAGAGACCAGCTACCATTGCCTCTCAACCAGTTAGGCCTGTGTCACCTCAGCATTTGCAATTTGAGCTCCCGCTCTCCGAAAACCAGTTCGAGGTACTGGCCGCGGATTTCAGGCAAAGCCCCTCAATTTGTAGCTACCGGCAGCAGTCCGAGCCCCTCCCTGGGCCCATCGAGCTCAGTAACACAGAGGCCGATAGTACAAACGCCAAAACAGCAAAGAAGCAACGGAGGCATCATCGAGCTGCCACTCATGACCTGCCCGAGCTCGGGGGGCATGGCCGGGTCAGCCTTTCCGAGCTCCAGCAGCAGAGAGGACGGACTACACGCCCTTGAACGTGAAGCGGGCCGAGATCCTTATGGCGATCAAGGGCGCCCCGTATGTGAAGTGGCCACCTCGGCTGAAGGCGGATCCTAGTGTAAGAAATAAGAGTTTGTATTGTAATTTCCATAAAGACCACGGTCATAGCACCGAAAATTGTAAAAACCTCTGTGACGAGATAGAGGAGCTCATCTGTCGTGGATACTTAAGAAATTTTGTATAAAATAATAATAATAATAAAGCAGGTCGGCATGGGGAGCAGAGAAGAGATGCTCCCGAATCCAGCAGGCAAGCATAGCAGCCGCAGAGGCAGCCCCCTGAAGAAAGACCAGTTTGGGGAACTATTCATGTGATCGTCGGAGGTTCGATCGTCGCGGGCTGCACCTCGGACATCAGCTCGCGAGGCCGCCAGGGAAGAGCAGAATCCCCCAAAGCGGCCAAGGACGAAAGACTCGATCTTCTTCACAGAAAACGATAAGTGCGGGGTCCACTACCCCCATGATGACGCACTCGTCATAAAGATAAAGATTAATGACTTTGAAGTCAGGCGTGTCCTCGTCGTCTCGGGTGGCTCGACAGATATCCTTTTCAAAGCAGCATTTGACAACCTTTAGCTCCGGGAGAGCGATCTCAAGCCTACAAGCACTCCCTTGGTAGGTTTCAACGAAGAGGAAGTCAGGCCCTTGGGAAGAGTCACCGTACCTGTGGAGGTCGGCACCTGGCCTAGCATGGTAAGGCTCAACCGTGATTTCTTGGTGGTCACGACTCCCTCCCAGTACAATGCCATAGTAGGTCGGCCCATCACCCACGCCTTATGTGCGGTGGTCTCCACCTACTATCTGGCGATGAAGTTCCCTACGGATTTCGGAGTTGGAGTGGCGCAAGGTGATCAACTTAAGTCCTGCAAGTGCTACGTCGCCACCCTCAAAGGAAAAGCCAAGGTGGTAGACGACCTCGAGCTGGAGCGACCTGCGGAGCAGTGCGAGGAGCAAGCTGCACCCACAGAAGAGACTGTCTCCATCCCGGCATCGACAGAAGACCCAACTTGGACACTTCAGATCAACGCTTCTATTGAGGAGCCTCTGCGATCCCAACTAGTAAGTTTCTTACTTGAAAATTTAGATGTTTTTGCATGGTCCGCAGCAGAGATGCCCGACATAGACCCTAGCATCATAACTCACAAGCTTAATACTCCTATAGTTAGGCCCGTTAGACAGAAGAAACACAACTTAGCCCCAGAAAGATGGAGAGCAGTTGACGAGGAGGTTGGGAAGCTCCTCGTAGCTGACTTTATCAGAGAGGTCCATTACCCGAGCCGGGTGGCCAACCCCGTTCTAGTAAAAAAGGCTAACGGTAAATGGCGCATGTGCGTCGATTATACCGACCTGAACTGAGCTTGCCCAAAAGACTGCTTCCCACTCCCCATGATTGATTGTCTGGTGGTAGCGACCTCAGGGCATGAGTTGTTGAGTTTTTTAGACGCCTATTCGAGCTACAACCAGATCAGGATGGACCCAGTTGACGAATAAAAGACTGCCTTCATAACCGAGCTTGGCCTGTACTGTTACAAGGTCATGCCCTTTGGGTTAAAAAATGCTGGGGCAACCTTTCAGAGACTTATAAATAAATTATTTGAGCCATTGATTGGCAGAAAAATAGAATGTTATGTAGACGACATGGTCGTCAAAACCCAATTTTCACATGATTTAATACAAGACTTGCATTCAATTTTTGAAATTCTGCGTAAATTTAACATGAAATTGAACCCGAATAAGTGCGTCTTCGGTGTCACCTCGGGTAAATTCCTAGGGTACATCGTTAACCGGCACGACATTGAGGCTAACCCGAATAAAATTAAGGCTATCATAGATATGAGACCACCCCGAAAATTGAAGGAGGTTCAGAGGTTGAACGACCGCATAGCCGCTTTGAGCCACTTCATGTCCAAATCGGCAGATCGCTGCTTGCCTTTCTTTAAGGAAATTAAAAGCAAAGGCTTTGAGTGGACCGAAGAGTGCCAGTTCGCGTTCGACAAGCTCAAAAGGTACCTCGCCAGTATAGCGGTCTTAACCCGACCCGAGGGTGATGTTTTGGAGCTGTACCTCTCGGCAAGTGACGAGGTGGTTAGCTCGGTACTGATAAAAGAGGTAGATCGGGTCCAACAACCTATTTACTATGTTAGCAAAGTGTTGTAGGGAGCTGAGACGAGATACCCGGAGATCGAAAAATTGGCGTACGCACTAGTCATTGCAGCTCGGAAGCTTCGTCCGTACTTTCAAGCTCATACTGTTGTCATCCTCATCAATAAGCCTCTGAGGCAAGTCTTTCTCAAGCCTGAGGTCTCTGGTAGGTTGAAGTGGGCCATTGAGCTCAGCGAGTACGATCTCCAATACAAGCCGCGAACTACTATCAAGGCCCAAGCCTTGGCAGACTTTGTCGCGAAATGCACTTTCAACTCCGAAGTCCCCAGGCCGGTTGAACACGAGGCCCCCAGTTCGGGCGAACCCGAGGTTCCCAGGCCAGTTAAGCTCGAGCACCATGAAGTAGCAACCAGTACGACATCCCTCCTAGTTAGACTAAGCGCGAACTGGGATGAGGAGCCCTGGATCCTTCACGGAGATGGCTCGTCAAACCAGCAGGGGTGGAGATGGAATCGTTCTATACGGGCCAAGCAGTGTGAAACTGGAGTATGCACTATGTCTGGGTTCTCTTTTCTCATAACCTCCTTTATTAAGGATCTCTTCCTCACATTACCCTCTCACATTCCAGCTTACAATCTTCATTGCTTCAATCCTTTACACCCCTAGCCTCTAGCTCTAACTACCTGCTTCCCTTTCTTTCACTAAACTCCTTATCCCTTTCCTCATCCATTCTTAATAAAAAAAAAAAAAAATTATGGCTATATTTTGAGGAGCTATAGGCTTTGGAGATTCTACTAGGACTGAACCTTTTAGCAATGCTACAAGGCTCTAAAACCCTTCATTACGAAGTGTTTGAGTGAAAGGGGATTCAAAGGTAGTTGTGGACTGGCTTGGGAAGAACAGAAGTAACTTATATTGGGGGATTATTCCCCATCCAGGCTGAATGTAATTATAATAAACAAGCTACAATGGAATCTGTGTAGCTGGAGTTAGCCTTAAATTCACAAAGTTTCTGGTTAACAATAAAAAAAAGTTGGAAGACATACCGCCAAGATGTTAAATTTCGTGCTTTTCTATCCAAGTGGATGTTTTCCAAGGCATCTGAGGCTCGGATTACATCCTCTGAGATTTCATCGTTATCATATCTCCAGTTGTATTCATCCTTCCCATACCCTGGCATGGAGGAACCTGTTCTCCTATCTGGAATTCTAGAAAAGCTCAGGCAAGAAAAATTGCAACCAAGCACACAACAAAATGGAAAAATGATCAATAGTTCACTACTTACCAGATGTTTGGGAAACAGGAATTGGCCTAGCATAAAAGTGAGATGGAACATATAAATAGGAGTCAAAGAAACAATAGTGGGGAGAGTTTAATTTCATGAATTGGGTCTATAATGGCAATAGAAGCTTTTATCATACCTCCCAAGTGGTGGTAATCCTCCAGCAACAGATGATGATGATGATGGTCTTCGGATGTTCCTGAATTCTAGATTGGACAAGGACTCTGTTTCTGGACTGATTATTTTCCTACCAGTAGCCCTTGCTTGAGATAAGTTCTGTGCAACAAATAAATAATTAAGCTTTAAACAAGAATTGTGTAGCAATTTATAATGTAATATGAAGTTAAATCTCTTAAGGCAAACCAACCAGCTACATATAATATTTTTTTTGACAAGTAAATAAAAACTTTCATTAAATCAGAAAAAGGTTACAATCTGATGGGTGATGAGTCATCACCCAGATACAAAACAGATTGAAAATTCAAAGTAAATTTTCCACATTACATATTTTAAAACCCAAAACCTCCCCCAACTTATTCCCCAAGTCCTCCTTATCAATTTGCCCAACTCTGGAAGAACCAAGATCAAATCTGCCACAGATTTGCTAACAGCAGCTACTGTCCTGTCCATACTGCAAGCTTTATCCTGAAATATTCTTCTATTCCCTTATATGCAAGGAACACTTGGTGAAAGAAAAATGGCAAAAGCAGTTGGTATTTAATAATATGTTTTCCTTGGTAACCAGTATCTCATTGTGTTCATGTTTAAAAATGCATGTCAAGAAAAGGCTTTATTGGATGAGAATTTCCCATGCCATTCAAATACACCAGAGTTACACATGCCTGGACACAGATATAGGTGACACGTGTCAATAAGAAAGATTCTGTACACCAAATCTGCAAGCATGGTTTAAAATGTCCATAAAAATTACTAACATTTGAAACACTGACATTTGAAACCTTAGCCACTAGTAACTCCTCCATTAAAAATTACTAAAAGAATTCTTCCATGAATAAAACCATAAAATCAATCAAAGGAAAATATAGTATTACAGATATACCAAGGAAAGAATTTTATCAGTTAGAACAACTTCCTTTATTAATGTTGAAAAGAGAATACCTCCCACATATACATTAGTCAAGCACAAAGGCAGGCAAACAGTTTCATTTCAATACAAGGTATCAAGGGAGAATACCTCCCACACATACATTAGTATATTACCACTGTGGTTGAAACCCTGTATGATCATGTATTAATAACAGACTGAAAAGAACAAGGAATAACCTATTGGCAACCTTAAGTCTAATAAAATATTAAAATGCCACCAATCATCACAGCAAAAGCATAGTGGCAGAGGAGATGGGGCCACGTTTTGTAGTTAAATATGACAGTGAACACATTCTGGGCATCTCTTACTTGGGAAATGAGGTGATCAATAGTTGGAATTTCCTATAAATATGCAGAAATGTAATTTGGCAATAAGTAGCCTCCTGGGAATATCTCCCCCAAAATCAGTCGTTGGAGCTGAGGGATGTCTTGGGCCATAAGCTGGACAATTGACCAATCAAGTAATCTTGATATGTCTTTGGGTGGTAATCCTAAGTCCACTAGCTTTTGGGACACTGTTATAAAGAAATCCGAAAAAAAACTGGGTCAGTGGAAGAAAAACCCCATCTCTAAAGGAGGGAGACTCACCCTTATAAAGGCTTCTCTCCCTAATTGATTAATGAATGAGATCAGGGAGATCTCTTTGGACCTAGAAGAAAAACAGCCTTTTGAGAAGAAATGACTGTTTAGAAAAGTTGCAAAAGTTCAAAAGAAAGTAGCAGTAATCAGAGTTCAAGAGGAGAGAAGAAGAAGAAGAAGAAGGTGGCGGCAACTTGGGTTCAGAGAGAGAGACTTTTGAACATAATCTCTTCACTTACTCCCTTAATTCAATTTCATTAAGTTAAACTTTAGTAATTTACAGAGAAGACCCTAGTTGGGCAGAAATGTAAAAAGACATAACATAAGAAAGAATAAAGCCCAGATTAAGGCCCATTACAGCAAAAAACATAAAAGATAAAAAAGGATAAACAGCCTATAGGCCATTCAACCCATCTTCTCTACACTCCCCCTCAAGCTGAGCATAGATGTCAATCATGACAAGCTTGCCAATACCATGCTGAAGTTTAACTTCGGGAATGCCCTTGGTGAGGAAATCAGCTAATTGTCCTTCAGAGGTGATGAAAGGTACACACTTCTCCAGAAGCCATTCTTTCTCGAATGAAGTGTTTGTCAACTTCAATATGCTTAGTTTTGTCATGTTGCACTGGGTTGTGAGCAATGTTGATGGCGGCATGATTATCACAATATAACATCATTGGCTTATCATGCTTAAAACCCAATTCCTCCACCAAGGATCTAAGCCACAATAGTTCAAAAACTCCATGAGCCATGGCTCTGTATTCTGCTTCGACTGAAGATCGAGCAACAACTGATTGTTTCTTGCTTCTCCAAGAGACAATATTACCTACCACCAAGCTACAGTACCCAAAGGTAAATCTTCTGTCATCAATGTTTCCGGCCTAGTCAGCATCTGTGTAGGCTTCAAGTTTCATATGGCCATGCTTAGCAAATAGAATTCCCTTTCCAGTGGAGCCCTTCAAATAACACAGAATCCACTTTGTTGTTGCAATGTGAGCATCCGTGGGAACATGCATGAACTGACTGATGCAGCTGACAGCATATGCAATGTCTGGCCGAGTCATGCATAAATAAAGAAGTTTTCCAAGTAGTCTCTGAAAGACTCCCTTATCTTCTAACAATATTCCATTTGAAGCAGAGTTTATGGCTCATATCGATAGGAGTAGCAACTGGTCTAGCACCCATATTCCCTGTTTTAGAGAGCAAATCAAGAACATACTTTCTCTGAGAGATAAGGATCCCATCCTTGGATCTAGCAACTTCTATGCCAAGAAAGCATCTCAATTCCCCCAGATCTTTGATCTCGAACTCTATATGAAGAAAAGATTTGAGATCATTAATCCCTGAGACATCATTACTAGTCACAACAATATCATCAACATACACAATCAGGTAAACGGCCAAGGATCCTCTCCTCTTCACAAAGAGGGTTTGATCAGACCGTGTCTATACATAGCCAAAGCTAACAAGAGCAGCCCTAAACCTTTCAAACCATGATCTAGGGGATTGTTCGAGTCCATAAAAAGATTTCTTCAACCTATAGACCTTTCCTTTCATATTTGTTTCATACATCCCTAGAGGAAGAGACAAATAGACCTCCTCATGTAACTCTCCATTCAGAAATGCATTCTTTACATCCAATTGATAAAGTGGTCAGTTTGAGTGTGCAACCAAAGATAGCAAAACTCTCACAGAAGTCATCTTGGCAACATGGGCAAAGGTCTCTAGATAATCAATCCCATATGTTTGTGTACAGCCTTTTGCAACCAGCCTAGCCTTGTACCTTTCAATGGTACCATCAACATGGTATTTGATAGTAAAAAACCCACTTACAGCCCACTGGATCCTTCCCTTCAGGAAAATCAACCACTTCCCAAGTATCATTCTTGTGTAGGGCATCAATTTCTGCTCTCATAGCATCTCTCCATTCTGGAATATTAAGAGTTTCTGACACAGACCTGGGAATTGGGTTAGAAGCAACAGAAGAAAGGTAGGCAAAATATGAAGGAGAGAGCAAACTATAAGAAAGGTGTTTGGAAATAAAATGTGCAGTACACTTCTTTTTTCCTTTCCTAATAGCAATGGGGATATCAAGGTCTAAGAAGAATGGCTCCAAAGGGGCTATAACAGTACCTGTTGTCTCATCTGTAACTGGAAGTGCATGAGGCTCATGTGTTGTAGGGGAAACAATCTGTTCATTTCTAGTTCTCTATTGTTGGTACAACCTGTGATTAAAGGAGGGCGAGGACATAAAGGATGAGGAATAGGAACACTGGAATGGGAGTGAAGTGACAAATCCTTCATTGACTCATTTGAAGGAGGAAGAGACTCGGCAAAAGACTCAACTGGGACATGAAGAGGAAGAGCAAACACCTGTGAAAAATCCTCCCCCTTTGGACAATGTCTCTCTAGAGAAGAACTATAAAAGGAATAAAGCTCATCAAAGGTGACATCCATTGAGACATATCGAGGTCAAGTCTTCGGATCAAAACAACAGTAACCCTTCTGTGTGGGGGAATAACCAAGGAAGATACACTTGTGGGCTTTTGGTTCAAATTTGTCTCTGGACACTTGGGATACGTGCATAACAAATGCAGCTAAAGACACGAAGAGGAATAGGAAAAATATCATTTTCCAGATGAAGAAGACTGAAGGGAGACTTAAACCCTAAAACCCTGAATGGCATACGTTTTATAAGGTAGGTAGCAGTGAGAACAACATCACCCAAAAATTTTGTAGGGACATGTGAGGCAAATAGAACACTTCTTGCAACTTCAACAATATGTCTATTTTTTCTTTCAGCAACTCGATTCTGTTCTGGGGTCTTAGCACAGGAGCTTTGATGAATAACCCCTAAATTAGTGAGATAGCAGGTCAGGTTTTTCTCAAAATATTCTTTTGCATTGTCGAATCTGAAAATTTTAATTCTAGTATCAAACTAGGTTAGGACAAATTCATGGAATTGCCTCACAAGTCTGGGAACTTCATTACGGAACTTCATCAAAAATATCCAAGTGAACCAAGAAAAGTGATCAATGAACAAGATAAAATATTTATAGCCACCCATAGAAGGTAAGTGGTAAGGCCCCCACACATCAGAGTGCACAATATTCAAAGGAGAAGAAGATTTTTTATTACTTAGAGAATAATTGTTTCTACAATGTTTTGATAGTTGGGAAAGTGGTTGTGGAGATTCCCCTTGGAGAAGGAGAAGCTATGGGCTAGAATAGTGGCAAGTATTCATGGGCTGGAGCATAATGGATGAGACGCTGGAATCAGAGCTAGGACCACAAGCAATTCTCCTTGGAAAGCCATTCATGACTTGCTACCAGTTTTCTCCCCAAATATCAGGTATGATTTGAATTCCGGTAACTCCATAAAATTTTGGGAACAAACCTAGGTGGGGAGTGCCCCTCTAAAGGATCGGTTTCCTTCTTTGTTTGCTCTTTCTGTTTTGAAAAATGAGCCAATCTCGTCTTTTACCACCCCGTCCTCTTCCACTTCTGGGATTGAGTGGAACTTGGGTCTAAGAAGGGATTTGAGGGACTCAGACTTTGACAATATTTTGAGCCTTATTGCAATTCTTGATAACGTTGTCTTAGACCTCACTAGGGTAGATTCTAGAATTTGGACACCTCCCAACGACATTTTTTCTTATGCTTCTTTCTTCAAAGTCTTAAGTCAGTCCACCAGTCCTACCTTCCCTCCTTTTCCTGATGATGAGGTTTGGTGCAGAGCAATACCTCCTAGGGTTGGTAGTTTTTGTTGGGAAGCCTATATGGAAAGAATCAACACTGGTGATCTACTCCAAAAGAAGAGACCCAATACTTGTTTGTCACCTCAGTGGTGTGTTCTTTGTAAAGCAGATGGGGAGACTAGTTTTCACATATTGGTGTCTTGCCATTTTGCGAGGTCAATTTGAGAATGGGCTTTGTCCCTATTTGGATGTAATTGGAATACCCCATCAGACTTGCAAGGCCTTTTTTCCCCTTCTCTTTTCAAGTGGCGGATAAAAAGGGGAAGGACAATGTGGAGAGGACTAAGGGCTGCAGTAAGTTGGACACTTTGGGAAGAAAGAAACTCTAGGATATTCTCAGAAGCTCAGAGAGGAGCAGCAAATCTGAGGGCTATCATTCATATTAGAGCGGCACAGTAGCTGAAACCTTTGGAGCTTTTCACAGATTACACTGTGGATGACATGTTGAGGAGGTGGGGTAAAATTGCAAATTGCACACAGACTAAGTCAATAATGAGTGTGGCTTGCACCCCTCCACCTAGTGGATTCGTGAAACTAAACTTTGATGGGTGTAGCAGGGGAAATCCAGGACAATCGGGGATTAGGGGTGTTTTTAGGGATGAAAATGGGGTCATTTCTGCTATGTTCTCAGGCCCAAATGGAGTGGGTGACTCCCTTAGAGTTGAGATCTTTGCAGTTATGGAAGGAGTACAGAAAGCTAAGGAGTTGGACATCAGGAAACTCTTAATTGAAGGGGATTCAGAGGTGGTGATAGGGTGGCTGATTAAAGATCACAATGGCTTATGGAAGTACAATAATGAGAGGAGGAAATTCAAGTGGCTGGTGCGGGAGATGGAAGTTAAGATACTTTGGGTTAAAAGATCGGCTAATTCCCTACTTGACGGTTTAGCTGGACAAGGGGCAAAAAGGGATTCACTTTTTTGGGCTAAGTTGAAGCTATAGTGTGTTTTCTTTCTTTTTTTTCTTTTCTTGAGGTTCTTTGTTGCTCTTGGAAGATAAGCGTGTTTGCCTTCCTATTGTAAATCTTCTTTTGATGAGTTAATGAAAGTGTTATTGATCAAAAAAAAAAAAACAATGTTTTGATAGTTCACAAGACTCACAATGAAGACTGGACAAACTAATTCCCTTAAATATTTCTGGGAATAAATGACTTAGTGCAGAAAAAAAAAGATGACCCAAACGAAAATGACATAACATGACTCGACCGATGGACTCTATAGATGTAGACCCAAAAGCAACTTTTTCAGGTTGTTCATGGCACTGTCCAAGAGTATCCAACAGATATATTCCATTCACCTCACGACCACTCCCAATCGCCTTCGGAGATTCTAGATCCTGAAAAACACAGTAGGAAGGGAAGAAAGTTACACAACAATTTAACGACTTAGTTAAGCTACTTACGGATAACAAGTTTGTATTTAGTCTGGGTACATGAAGAGCAGAAGGAAGAACATAGGAGTCTGTAGCCTTGAAGGTTCCCTTGCCGGAGATAGGAGCAAGAGAGCCATCGGCTAGGGTGATTTTGTCACGTCCAGAAAGTAAATCATATGAAACAAACAAAGTAGAAAGGATAGTCATATGATCAGAAGCACCAGAATCAATAATCCAAGGGATCCTACGATTACCTGAAATGGTTGCATGATTGGTAGAAACCCGTATACCTAAATGAGCAAATGCAGAAGAGGTTACACCTTCTAGGTGACTGATCATCTTCCCAAACTTCTCATATTCTGCCTTCATAGCTACTAACTACTCACTAGCCGTTATCTCTTAAGTTTGATATCTGTCACTATCTAGACCAGCAACAACATTGGCACTCCCTACCTTTATAATATCAGACTTCTTCTGGAACCGAAGTGGTAGGAGCTCAGGATGCAATTTCTAGCACCTGGCTTTAGTGTGTTTTGGCTTTTTACAATACTCACAGATAATCTCTTTCTTCCCTAAGCTACTTGGAGTCCCTACAACCCCCTTGGGTTTCACTCCCATATTAGCAAAGTGATCATTTAGACCAGCCCCTTGGACCTGGACAAGTCTTTTGCTTTCTTCACTACTTACCAAGGCATATGCTTGAGACAATGAGACACTATCGTTGGATAAAATATTTTGCTTTGTAATGTCGTACTATGGATTTAGCCCTATAAAGAACTCAAACACCCTATTTCTCTCAACCAGTTTTCTGTAAGCCTCGACATCATTAGTGGTGTCCCAGGCTACATCTTCTATCAAATCTATTTCTTGCCAAAAAGACTTCAATGTTGAGAAGTATACAACTAATGGTTTCTCCCCCTGTCACAAATTCTTCACATCACTTCTCAACTTGTAAACCCTGGCCACATTTAATTTTTGGGAATAGGTTTTGTAAATAAACCCTATTCAATTCTAGGTTGAAGTAGAGAAGAAAAAAGGAAAGAGAAAGAAGAAGAAGAAGAAGAGTTCGGCCAGACTAGAAGAAAGTAAAAATCACCTCTCCTTAGCCGACCCACTTGTATTTATTCCAAATAATAGAGTTACAAGAAAGACCATATTGTCCCTCATAAGAGATGGGACACATAACTTAAACTTAGATAAAATAGACATTTCACTCTCAATCAGATAAACCAAAATGACCAAAATACCCCTGATTTGAGTATTCTAACACTCCCCCTCAAGATGGAGAGTATATGTCATATAGTCCCAGCTTGTTACAAATATAATCTACTCTGCCCCGAGACAATCCCTTTGTAAAGAGATCTGCCCAATGATTTCCTCAGCTCACATGAGATGTGGTTATCACTCCACTTATCACTTTCTCTCTTACGAAGTGACAATCAATCTCAATATGCTTAGTTCCCTCATGGAAGACTGGGTTTGAAGAAATGTGAACAGCAGCTTGGTTATCACAGAATAGTTTCATGGGCTTATCAACTGAGAATCCCATCTCTTGTAGCAAGTTCTTCAACCATACTAGTTCACATGTGGTATGAGCCATAGCCCTGTATTCAGCTTCTGCACTACTCCTTGCCACCACTGTTTCTTGCTCTTCCAAGTTACAAGATTGCCACCAAGGAAGGTACAATACCATGTAGTTGATCTCTTGTCTGATATAGAACCAGCCCAATCAGCATCTGTGTACCCTACTATCTCAAGGGTCCCTCCACTTCGGTATAGCAAACCACGACCTGGAGCACCCTTCAGGTACCTAACAATCCTCAGAACAGCTTCCCAATGAGGAACCCGAGGATTTTGCATAAACTGATTCACCATACTCACAACAAATGATATATCTGGTCGAGTAATGGTCAGGTAGTTCAACTTTCCCACCAACCTTATGTATCTTCCAGGATCATCAAACTCTTCACCTACATCCACACTCAACTTGGCATTGAGTTCCATAGGAGTCTCTACTGGTTTAGCACCTAACAACCTTGTTTCTTCAAGTAGATCAAGAACATATTTTCTCTGACATAAGTTAATTCCATGTTTTGACCTTGCAACTTCTATTCCCAGGAAATACTTCAGCTTACCCAAACTTTTTGTATTGAAGTGGTCCTGTAAGAATTTCTTCAACCTGTCGATTCCGTTACTGTCACTCCCAGTTATGACAATATCATCCACATACACCACTAGCAAGATTTTCCCATCTTTTGAGTCATGGCTGAACACAGAATGGTCTACCTGACATTGTTTCATCCCAAGGCTTTCACCACTTCATTGAACCTGCCAAACCAAGCACGTGGAGATTGTTTCAGTCCATAAATTGCCTTTTTGAGTCTACAAACCTTACTATCCTCCCCCTGAGCAACAAACCCTGGTGGTTGCTCCATATACACCTCCTCGATGAGATCACCATGTAGGAAGGCATTTTTTATGTCAAGTTGTACAAGAGGCCAATCATGCAATAGCAGCTACTGAAATCAACACCCAAAAAGAACCAATCTTAGCCACAGGAGAAAATGTCTCCATATAGTCCACACCATACAGCTGAGAATATCCCTTGGCCACTAACCTGGCCTTCAATCGCTCCACACTGCCATCAGGAAGATACTTCACTGTGTAGACTCACTTACACCCAACAGCATGCTTACCAGGAGGAAGAGCAGTGAGTTCCCGCATGTGATTGTGTCGTAGAGCAGTGAGTTCCTCTTCCATGGCTTGCCGCCACCCTGGAGAGATAAGGGCTTCCTGGACAGTCTTGGGAATGGAAACAGATGAGATTAATGATATAAAATTGCAATGAGAAGCAGAAAGGTGAGCAATTGAAACATAGTTGGAAATAGGATGAGAAGTACAAGTACATTTACCTTTTCGCAAAGCAATAGGAAAATCAAGATCTAAGGGAGAAGAAGCAGTAGCAGGATCTGTCAACGAGGGTTGAATTGGAGGAGGGTCTGATGCACTTTTGCGGGTATACACTTGTGTGATTGGCGGCCTCTCAGTAGTAACCGGCATGGGATGTGAATTTGCAGCAGGAATAGGAGCCACGGGAAGGGGATCCGCAACAGGGACAAAAAAAGGAACTACGGAGGAAGGAGAAGAACCCACATCATCTGAGAAAAACGGGACTGATTCAAAGAATGTGACATCAAAGCACACAAATGACTTGTGAAATTTAGGGTTATAGCACTTATACCCTTTCTGAGTCCTCAAGTAGCCAAGGAAGATACATTTAGTGGCTCATGCATCTAACTTGTCTAAACCAGGCCCCAAGTGTTGAACAAAACAAACACAGCCAAAGACTCTTTGGGTGAGAGGAAATGGAGACAAGGTGGGAAACAACACCAAAAAGGGGGATTGACTTCCAATGATGAACATGGGCATCCGATTGATCAGAAAACAGGATGTGAAGACAACATCACTCCAAAAATGCTTTGGGGCATTCATATTGATCATCAAGGACAGAGCAGTTTCAATGAAATGTCGACTTTTTCATTCAGCTACATCGTTCTGTTGTGGTGATGAGTTATACTCTTTGGCATTAATATGAACACCAAATTGAGTGCGTATTTCAGCATAAAATTTTTGAAAAATAGAGAACAATTCACTACGGTCTTTCATAAGATAAATCCATGTCATCCTTGAAAAGTCATCAACAAAAATTACAAAATACTTATAGCCATTGTATGACATCACTTTGATTGGACCCCATACATCAGAATGAACTAAAGAAAAAGGACTTGAAACACGGCTATCAACTCTTGGACTAAATGAAACTCTATGATGTTTTCCCAATTGACATGACTCACAATCTAAAGATGAGAGACGACTCAAGGAAGGGACCAGCAACACCAGAGCCTTGAGAGAAGGATGACCAAGTCTGCAGTGCCATTGAAGAGGAGTAAGAGACAACTAAAAAGCTACCAGAGGGCCACCACCATCAAGGTAATACAATCCACCTACTTCATGCCCTCCACCAATCTTCCTCCCTGTCTTGAAATCCTGAAACATACAAGAAGAAGGATAAAAGGTTACAGAACAATTAAGAGCATGGTTAATCTACTAACAAACATAAGGTTAAAGGGGAACTTGGAAACATATAAAACAGATGATAAAGACAAGGAGGAGAGATCAATATCACCAACACCACAGATGGGAGATGTAGAACCATTAGCAAGAGTAACTATTTGAGATGTGGAGGAACGAGAAAGGGAAGAAAATACATCAGGAGTCCCAGACATATGGTCCGAGGCTCCGGAGTCAATGATCCAGTATGAGGCTTTGGAATCTAAGCAAGCCATACACCTGAATGGGCAAGGGTAGCGATATTCTGCTAAGATGTCTCAAGGAACTGCCCATGTACTGCATGTGGTACACTCACCATTTCCTTCCCAGAAGCACCAGTAGATGTGGAGGGGGGGGGGGCAGTTTGCTGGCTTTCAGTAATTGTACCACTACCCTTAGTCATAGCATGGTTAGCCCAAGTGTTGGGTGGACCACGTAAATCATAGCAGAAATTAACTGTGTGTCCCTCTAAACCACAGTGTGTACACTTTCTCCGGGCATTACTTCTTCCTTTACCATGACCTCCCCCGAGTCTCGGCCTCCACTCCAGCCACAAGCGCGGTTAAACATGTGACCATCACGGTTGCCTGGAAGTCCACTACTACCGCCACCACTTCTATTTCCACGGCCACCCCCTTTAGTCACCACCAGACCAGATCTGTCCGAGAGAGAAGAATGCTCTACAGATTCAATATTTGTGCTCTGACAGGCTCATACTCAGCCTTCAAACCCACAAGAAACCTTGTCACATCAAGTTGTTCATGTTGCTGGTGTTGGATCTGAACATCCAATGTTAGAGGATGATACACATTGAGCACATTTCGGATGTTCCTCAAGCTTGCATAGTATTCCTCCAAGATTTGACTTCCTTGTTTCAGATTAAAGTATTCTTGACACAAGTGATACACCCTAGTTGTATTGTCTTGTCCGAAGTATAGCTTCTTAGCATGATCCCAAATTTCTTTAGTTGTATCTAGGAACATAAAGTTCACACTAATCTTTGATTCCATGTTGTTCCATAGCCATGTCATTATTTGTGCATCTTCCTGTTCCCAGCCACTGAACCCCGGAGAATCAGATGAAGGTTTCTCCTTTCTCACATGTTTTACCTTCCTCTTGGCCTTTAAGAACACCTCCACAGATTTTGCCCATGGTACATAATTCTCACCATTCAACTTGACGGATGTCATTTGAACACTTGAGTAGTCTGGAGAAAGCATGACACCTGTTTTATTGTCATTCCCATCTCCAATCAAAGCCATCTTAATTATTTCACCTTCAAATATGCAACACAACCTCACATACTTTCACAAGACTTATCTTACTTACAACACCACCAACTCCAACTTCTTCAAATGCACATTGCACATCAAATACTAAGACTGAAATCACTCAGTCATCACATCAAATACTAAGACTGAAATCACTCAGTCATCACATCAAACACATGTTCTACACACTGCAGAACTGTTTACACACAAGGTCTAAGAGTTCACTTTTAAATATTCAGAATCATAGATACACCAATCAACACGACACAACCACCACCACACCACTGCTGTCGTGAACTTCAGCAGTCGACAACTCTTCTTTCAGCACACATATGAGGTAAAATGAAGGACACGAGTGATATGCATATCAGTCACTCCAAACCTCCACAACAAACAAATTTTGAAGCAAAACACAGCATTCACAGCCCCTTACTTGGGCAAAAGACAGCAGTGTTCATACCTGTCCACATACAGCCCTCTTCGTACACTGAATAGAGGCTGTTTAGTACACCACTTCAACGACCAGAGGCATTCTCACCTCCAGGACCACAAAACGACAGCTCCTTTTCAGCCCCTTGTCGAATTTCCACTCAGGTCAGCCGAAGAATGAAGATGGCTATAATAGTTGGCGGCGAACCCAGAAAAAAAAAACAGCAGCAAGAAAAAATGAGAAAAAAAAGAGAGCAAGATTTTACTGCTCTGATACCATAAAAATAAACCATATTCGATTCTAGGTTGAAGTAGAGAAGAAAGGAAAGAGAAAGAAGAAGAAGAAGAGTTCGGCCAGACTAGAAGAGAGTAAAAATCACCTCTCCCTAGCCGACCCACTTGTATTTATTCCAAATAATAAAGTTATAAGAAAGACCATATTGTCCCTCATAAGAGATGGGACACATAACTTAAACTTAGATAAAATAGACCTTTTACTCTCGACCAGATAAACTAAAATGACCAAAATACCCCTGATTCGAGTATTCTAACAGGTTTCAGCAACACTATCCCAAATTACCTTTGCTGACTAATCTTTGGTTGCATTGAGTTCACAAGCCATCCAATAACAGTATAATTTTCTTGCATCCACTTTTCATATGATGGATCATCTTCCGGATATGCCTTTTTGCTCCCGGAGATAAAACCCCATTTGCCTCTACTACAAATATGAATTTTTACTGATTGTGACCAAGCCAGATAATTAGCTCCATCCAGCTTGACTATGGTCACAACCAGTAGAGAGTCTACAGAGGTTCCCAGAACCTATTCGGATTCAACAACATGCTTGTTTTCAAAGTCTGAGGAGTTCATCTTCTTAAATACTCAAAAAAATGACTTCAAACAACTTCAAATAACAACAAATGAAGACAGAACAAAAACTGTGTTGTGAGCCAACCTCTATGCAGCTGTACCAGTAACCTGCGTCACACCCGAAAGCTAGGAGAAATAGAGAAAACTCAGTCGCTCCTTTTCGTAGAACACCAATCCACTTGATTCGATTTTCAAGAAGAAGAATGAGAAGGCCTTCAGTCACTGAGAAAATTAGGGCATCAAGCAACACACTTGAATCTGCCAAGAGGACGACAAAACCAGTCCCCTTTTCTCCAGAAACCACTAACAACTGGGCTGAAATAGGTTTCTTTAACTATTCATACGATTCGGTTCTCCATACACACTATGTATGGGAAAAAAAAAGGTGAAAAAAGGGAAAAACGAGTCTACTCTGATACCAAGAAGAAGAACAACCTTTTGAGAAGAAATGACTATTTAGAAAATTGCAAAAATTCAAAAGAAAGTGGCAAAAGTCAGAGTTCAAGATGAGAGAAGAAGAAGAAGGTGGCGGCAACTTGGGTTCAGAGAGAGGGATTTTTGAAAATAATCTCTTCTCTTACTCCCTATTCTATTTAATTAAGTTAAACTTTAGTAATTTATAGAGAAGCCCCTAGTGGGGCAGAAAATTAAAAAAACATAACATAAAAAAGCATAAAGCCCATATTAAGGCCCATTACAGCAAAGAACATAAAAGATAAAAAAAGGATAAACAACCTATGGGCCATTCGGCCCATCTTCTCTACATACCCCTCTGGTTCTTTTAGATGGATTCTGTTAGTAAAGGGGTATTTCGGTCTTTGTACCTATTGAGATTGCTGAGTTGTTTTATTATGTTAGTTCGAGTGTCTCTTACTTAAATAAGGGCACTGATGTCTTTTCCTATCATATTAATAATATAATAACAAGTCTGGTCGAAAGTAGGTTTTGAAATTTTTCCTAATTTCGAACCAGACCTTTTCTCTCTTTCTTCCTTCTTCTTGCTTGCTTGCTTTACTTGACTGCTAACAGACAAACAGACTTCTAGGGCAGGCCAAACTTCAACATGGTATTAGAGCCAAATTAAACAAATCGAACTTGACTAGAATTCTGTCTTCTGCACATTCGACCTAGGTTTTTCTTTGATTTCTCAGCCATCGATTGGAGATTGGAAAAAGGGCTGAAAAGGAGTGATCGCCCTCTTCCCTTGGAGGCATCTATGCCTCCGGTTGTGTCGTGTGTGGTCGGTTGCTGGGTTTTCTCAGCCCTCCCCTAATTAATGTAGGGCTGGTACGTGTGGTGTAGTGGGTGTTTTCTTTCTTCGTGTGGTTGTCCTTCAGGCAATGAGGTAAGGAGTTTCTTTTATGCATAATTTCTATTATGAAGCACATAAGAGGTATGGTACAGATCGTATGGAGAGGTTTCAGGTTGTAGTGTGCTAGGGTTTATGCTGGTTTGTGTGTGATTCAAAGGGCAGTGGTGTTCACATAGTGGTGAAACTTCAGGTAGCTGTAGAGTAGGATCTGTGGTGTTGCAAGTGCAACTTTCAGCACTTATTATTGCCGAAATCAGTGTGCAAAATTCGGTGAAGTGTCTGTGTGCAGTGTGCAGAATTCGGTGATAAAAGAATTCAGCAATGGGAGATAACAGTGATAGTAAACCTAATGTGATGATATCTACGAACAACCTAAATGTCCAAATGACCTCCATTAAACTGAATGGAGAGAATTATGTCCCTTGGGCTAGGTCTGTAGAGGTTTATCTGAAGGCAAAGAAGGTGAAGCACATAAGAGAGGAGAAACCATCCACTGCTTTTCATGAATACGAAGATTGGGAACAAGAAGATGCACATATCATCACGTGGTTATGGAAAAGTATGGAACCCAGACATAGTGTGAACATGTTTCTTGACACGGCCAAAGAGGTGTGGGATCATGCTAAGAAATTGTATTCTGGTCAGGACAATACAACCAGGGTATATCAACTGTATCTGGAATACTTCCATCTGCAACAAGGCAATCAGAGTCTTGAGGAGTACTATGCCAGTATGAGAAACATCCGTAATGAGTTGAATGTCTATCACCCTCTCACTCCTGATGTCAAGATTCAACAACAACAGAGGGAGCAGCTTGATGTGACTCGGTTTCTGGTGGGGCTGAAATCCGAGTATGAACCAGTACGAGCCCAGATACTAAGAGGATCATCCCTTCCATCCTTAGAGGAGGTGTTTGCTCGACTTCAGAGGACTTCCATTGGATCTATGGAAAACCCTAATGTCTCAGACAGATCAGCATTTGCAGTGTCGAGAGGTTGAGGTGTTAGAAGTGGGGCTTGAGGAGCCCGTCTGGCCGTGGTGGCAGTAGTGGCTCAGTATATGGCCGGAGTAGTAGTAGTGGATCTACACATACCCCTGGTGGTGGTCGTACTAGAGGCAGAGATTCAAGGGGAGCTCGTGGTAGAGGACGTGGCTCAGGTCCACAGAGTTGTACTCATTGTGGTTTGGATGGACATACTATTAATTACTGCTATGACTTGCATGGTCCACCCTCGACCTAGGCCAATCATGCCATGACTAGCGACACCAGTTCCAGTTTTAGACAGCAGAACCATCCAGCTGATCAGATGCCTCCTACCTCTTCAGATGGTCCAAGCAAGGAGATGGTGAGTGTTCCTCGTGATGAGTATGAAAGGTTTGTTCAATCCATGTCGCAGCAGAACACAACTACTTTTGCACACCCAGGTATGGCTTGTTTGGCATCCACACCCAACCCCTGGATTATTGACTCTGGAGCCTCCAATCACATGACTGAAACTCCAGGTGTGTTTTTTTCTCTCACTCATTGCTCAACATCACAATCTGTTACACTTGCTAATGGCTCCACATCATCTATTTGTGGTGTTGGGAATGTTGACCTGGACCCTATATCCCTATCCTCAGTTTTGTATGTACCTAAGCTTCCATTTAATCTTATGTAAGTTAGTAAGCTGACCAAGTCACTTAATTGCTCCATTACATTTTACCCCTCTATGTGTGTTTTTTAGGATCTCAAGACGGGGATGAAGATTGGTGGAGGGCATGAAGCCGATGGACTGTATTATCTTGATGGTGGTGGAAAAATGTCAACAACCCTTTAGTCATCTATCTCTCCTCTCTAGTGGCATTGTAGATTTGGTCATCCTTAGCTACAAGTGTTAAAGTCTTTGGTCCCTTCGTTGAGTCAACTTTCTGTTCTAGATTGTGAGTCGTGTCAATTTGAGAAACACCATCGTGTTCCTATGGTTGATAATCGTGCATTGAGTCCTTTTTCTTTAATTCACTCAGATGTTTGGGGTCCTTATAAAGTGATGTCATATAATGGGTACAGATATTTTGTTATTTTTGTTGATGATTTTTCAAAGATGACGGGGCTCTATTTAATGAAAGAAAGAAGTGAATTATTTACCATCTTCCAGAAATTTTATGTTGAGATTCGCAATCAGTTTGGTGTTCACATTAAAATTTTCCGTTCTGATAATGGCCATGAATATGTCTTCATCTTTTCAAGAATACTTGGACCAACATGGCATTATACACCAAACTTCATGTACTTACACCCCACAACAAAATGGGGTGACTAAGAGAAAAAACGGGCATCTTTTAGAAATGGCACGCTCCCTCATGCACCACATGAATGTTCCCAAACCCTTTTGGAGTGATGCAACGCTCACCTCTTGTTTCTTAATTAATCGGATGCCCACGTCTATCCTTGATGGTTGTTCTCCATTTAATGTCTTATTTCCCACCATGTCTCAGTTTCCGCTTTCTCCTCGGGTATTTGGGTGTGTATGCTTCGTCCATAATCTAGGTCCCAGGAACGACAAGCTAAATGCACGATCTCTTAAGTGCATATTCCTTGGCTATTCCCGGACTCAAAAAGGGTACAAGTGTTACCATCCCAGTTCTCGTCGTTCCTTGGTATGTGCTGATGTTACCTTCTTTGAGTCTACTACGTTCTTCGTGGGGTCCGGTGATGCTTCTTCCTCCACATCACCTCCTCCTCTTCCCCTTCCTGTGGCTGATCCTCTTCCTCTTGTTCCAGTCGTGCCTACGTCCTTGCCTCCGGTGCCACCGTTCGTTGACCGTCCACCTATCCGTCACGTGTATACACATCGCCCACATGTACCGGATGCGACTCCTCCGACTTCATCACCGTCGACAGATCCAGCTCCAAACCCGCCACTACCACCACCAACCTCCGACTTTGATCTTCCTATTGCCTTACGAAAAGGTAAACGCACTTGTACCCTTCATCCTATTTCCAATCATGTTTCCCTTACCTTTCCGCCTCCTATCGCCAGTTCATCTCTTTGTTATCCTCTGTGGTTGTCCCTAAGAATGCCCAAGAAGCCCTTACTTCTCCAGAGTGGTGTCGTGCTATGGAAGACGAGCTCTATGCTCTCCATCATAATCACACTTGGGACCTCACCGCTCTTCCTCCTGGGAAACAAGCTATCGGTTGTAAGTGGGTTTATACCGTTAAGTACTTGCTTGATGGTCGTGTTGAGCGCCTGAAGATGCGATTGGTAGCAAAAGGGTACCAAACCTATGCTATTGACTACACAGAGACTTTCTCCCCGGTTGCTAAGATAGGGTCAGTTCGCGTTATCATCTCTCTTGCAGCTATGTATGATTGACCCCTATATTAGTTGGATATCAAAAATGCATTTTTGCATGGTGATTTGCTCAAGGAGGTCTACATGGAGCAACCACCAGGGTTTGTTGCTCGGGGAGGATGGTAAGGTATGCAGACTTAAGAAGGCTATATATGGACTTAAACAGTCCCCTCGAGCATGGTTTGGTAGGTTCAGTGAGGTGGTCAAGAAGTTTGGTATGAAACAGTGCCAAGTTAATCATTTTGTCTTCCGTCATGACTCCCCGACAGAAAAAATACTACTAGTGGTATATGTAGATGATATCGTTGTTACTGGGAATGATAAAATGAGCATTGACAGGTTGAAGGCCTTTCTATAGGAACAATTTCAGACAAAAGACCTTGGCAAATTGAAGTACTTCTTGGGCATAGAGGTAGCAAGATCTAAGCACAATATTAATCTGTATCAGAGGAAATATGTGCTTGATTTGTTGAAAGAAACAAGTTTGTTAGGTACGAAACCAACTGAGACACCTATGGAAACAAATATGAGGCTAAGTAGTGATATGGGTGAAGTATTTGAAGACCCTGGCAGATACCGACGACTTGTAGGCAAACTAAACTATCTAACCAGTACTCGACCAGATATTACATTTGCGGTTAGTGTGGTGAGTCAGTTCATGCAGAAACCTTCGGTCCCTCATAGGAATGCAGTGCTAAGGATTGTGAGGTATTTGAAAGGAACTCTTGGTCGTGGTTTGCTATACAAAAGTGGCGGAAAACTGGAAATAAATGATACACCGATGCTAACTGAGCCGGTTCTATGTCTGATAGGCGGTCTACCACAGGCTATTGCACTTTTTTGGGGGGTAACCTGGTGACGTGGAAAAGTAAGAAGCAAACAGTTGTGGCAAGAAGCAATGCAGAAGCAGAATATAGGGCTATGGCACATACTACTTGTGAATTAGTGTGGCTAAGGAACATTCTACAGGAGGTAGGGTATGACATTAGTACTCCAATGAAGCTCTATTGTGACAATCAGGCTATAGTTCATATCTCTTCTAATCCGGTGTTTCATGAAAGAACCAAGCACATTGAGGTTGATTGTTATTTTGTGAGAGAGAAGGTGCTGAATGGAGTAATAGAGACTGCATATGTAAATACGGGAAACCAATGGGCAGACTTGTTTACAAAAGGTTTGAGTCGGAGGAGAGTGGACTACATATGTAACAAGCTAGGATTATATGATATATACTCACCAGCTTGAGGGGGAGTGTTAGTGAAGGGTATTTCGGTCTTTGTACCTGTTGAGATTGCTGAGTTGTTTTATTATATTAGTTCGAGTGCCTCTTACTTAAATAAGGGCACTGATGTCTTTTCCTATCATATTAATAATATAATAACAGGTCTGACCGAAAGTAGGTTTTGAATTTTTTTCCTAATTTCGAACCAGACCTGCTCTCTTTCTTCCTTCTTCTTGCTTGCTTGCTTTACTTGACTGCTAACAGACAAACAAACTTCTAGGGCAGGCCGAACTTCAACGGATTCCAAGAAAGACGAACTCTTTAGCTGATAGTATTTCAAAGTCAAGCGTGGACAAAAGCTTTTTGTATAGTGCTAATACTTTACCTTTGCAAATGATTAGGGCCTTTTGTTTCCTCTATACACCCTTCATGTACATCACCCTCCCAATCCCATTTGAATACAAAGTTGCCCTCAAAAATATATTTCTGAATTATAGTACTAGACTAGATATTGAGGATGGTATTTAGGGCATCAGACCTCAAATTTCAAGTATCCTTCAAGAACATCTAGAAGCAAAGGACCACTTTCTCCATTCCTGTTCAAATCATATTCATTCTTGCCAGAGAAATCCTTCAACTCAGCTTTCCAAAAATCCTTTTGCTGCAAAAGAAAAGTAATTTATAAGCAAACAAGAAAATGTAGCAAAAAAGCATTTTAAGTAAAATCTGAAAATCAATATGCTATCTGAAACAGAAAGAATTACATGATTACCAAATTACATTCAGGCAGAAAAACTTTTAGGGTGTGACCCAGTTGTGCCCAGTCCAGGTATTCACATATCAGTGCTGTTAGTAGCCTTCCTGCACGTAGACATCCCAATCAAAGAAATGAAGAGGTCAGTGGAGGAAATTAACAAAAAGAAACTGAAATTCTTTCAGTATCATATGCAGAGAGATACATGTGTATATATACTCATACATAAAGGAGTGAAGAACTTCTCTTCCATCTTCAACCGTTTACTTCTCTAGCTCAATAGCATACTTGAGAATTGTATGGAAGTTGAAAACAGTGAGAACCTATGCAACCATCCAGAATATGATCCTCTAACTCTTCACAGATGACACTGGGCACCAACTTGGAAGACATCTTTTAAGTTCTTTCAATGATTCTCAATTTACTATTATCTTGTTATCACCTCTAAGCTTACCAGGAGATCTTACCCCTTTATTAGGGAATGGTGGTGTTTGACATGTAAAACTCCTCTAGTTTTTTTTTCTAAACAAAATTTTTAAGTTAATGAAAAAAGACAGGTTATGGATATTCAGTAGAAGTTGTGTGAAGGCACAAACATGAAGAGGATGTTCAGTTCTATACTTCTACTATGGAACATGAAGGATGGAATTAGCCTTTCAAATATCTTGATCTCCTTTTGAGAGGAACTCATAGAAGAAAGGAAATTTAGCCATTTAGGGCTCACTTATCAAAAGATTTATTATGAAAGCATATTGCTTTTGGGGTAAAATCACTCTCACTCTTTTTTTTTATGAAAGAAAATAATTTATTAATTCAGAATATAAGGCAATACAAGAAACCCATGAAGAGGCACGAACTGTTACCTCTTCTAACAAAGTATTACATCATTTAAGAACCGGATAAGCAAAAATAAACAGAAATAAAATTACATAGCAGCCCAAAACAGATGATCCCTTGAAACCCCTTGCTTAGCTAGTCCATCCGCTAAGGAATTTGCTAATCTTTCTACCCAAAGAGAGGTAACTGTCATATTTCTTGTGAGCCAATTGACTTTCCTCAATAAGTCTCTATATCGCCACATAGCTGAAGCTGGCTTTGTCAGCCATCCCACAACAATTTTAGAGTCTCTTTCTACTATCAAGTGTTGAACTCCTAACTGTTCAACAATCTGGATGCCTTGTACAGCCGCTAAGATCTCTGCTCTATTTGAGTCTCCTATTCCCACGGGGCCTGAAAACAAAGCTAAAATGTTGCTCTTTCTATCTCTCAGCACCCCTCCTATCCCTGAAGGGCCTGGGTTTCCTTGGCTACTACCAACAAAATTCAGCTTTGCCCAACCTTCAGGCAGAGGCTTCCACACTGCAGCTGCCTTGTCCCTCCTCGTATGACTAGTAGCTACCGCCTTCCAGTTACTCCAAATGTCATCAAAGGAAAACGTATGAAAGAAGTCCAAAGTTCTTAGCCAATGAATGGCTCTAGTCATTATACAATCCTCAACAGTTTGTAAGCTTCTTTCCTTTTCTTTGAACACCCTAGAATTCCTTTCTTCCCAAATTGTCCACAAGGCTGCTGCTTTAATACATCTCCACATCGTTTTTCCATTTTTTGTAGGCCACACAAAAAAAGAAGGATCGAACAGCTGACTTAAATCTGATGACAGATTCCACCTGCATCCAAACAAAGAACAAATCCAACTCCAAATAGCACTAGAAAAGGAACAAGATACAAATAGGTAGGAGCAATCCTCACCACTAGCCCTGCAAAGTACACACCAGTTAGGGGACAAACACATGAAAGGCCTTTTCTTCTGCAAGCAATCCAAAGTATTGATCTTTCTATAAAACACCTCCTAGCAGAATATTATAAATTTAGGAGGAACAGGTCTGAACCAAATCTCCTTAGAAGGGAAACCCAACTGTCCCATGGAGGGGTAAAGGGTCTTAAAAAAGGAAGCACAAGGGAAAAAACCTTTTGGATGAGGGGACCATAGTCTCACATCCAACCAAAGAGGGTCCAGAAAGACACTGCCAAAAAGAGAGAACAATTCTGAAGCACTACTAAGTTCAACATCCCTCCAACCTCTCCTAAAACCAAAGTCCCAGCTTAAGGAAGAGGGTGAAGTAATAGAAGGAAGAAAATGAGAAACAGTTTTTTCCTTGTAAAGGAAAAGAGAATGAGCCAGGAATCTGTCCTTAAAAGCAACAGTACCCACCAAAGTATCTTCCCAAAATAAAATAGTCACCAGAGTTAACATCATACCTGACCAAGTTGAAAAACTGAGGGACACTTTGAATTGCTTTCCAAGGAGATGCCAACGTAGCTCGGCGTGATACACCCGCATCCCAACCATTTTCCCATCTGCCATGTATACTAGCTATCACTTCATGCCACAATCTCTCCCTTTCTCTAGGCCACCTCCACAACCACTTCCCTAAGAGAGCTTTATTCCTTAGAGCTAACTTTCCTACTCCCAATCCACCCTCCTCTTTACTCCTACAAACTATTTCCCAATTGATTAGATGATCTTTCTTTTCCTCCCCAGGCTCCCACAGAAAAGATCTCATTATCCTCCCCAACTTCTTAGCTTCCCTAATAGAAATCCTAAAGATAGAGAGAAAATAGATCGGTAAATTTGCTAGGATAGCTCTCAATAACGTCACTCGACCCCCTATGGAAATGTAGTTCTTTTTCCAAGAAGCTAATCTTTTCTCAAACTTTTCCAGAATTGGGGTCCAAAATCTACTCTCCTTTGGGTTAGCCAATAGAGGGAGACCTAGATACTGCAAGGGCCAAGAAGAAATGGGACAACCTAAACAATCTGCCACAGACTGAAGAGTCCTCTCATTCAAATTAACCCCTACCACACAACTCTTATCCAGGTTTATCTTCACATTGGAGACATTCTCAAAGTGTTGTAACAATGCTTTGAGGATCCTCACTTCCCGCCTATCACCCCCTTCACAAAAAAGTATGATATCATCGGCAAACTGTAGGTGGGTAAGTTGGACATTGTTCCTTCCAATCCTCTAGCCTCTAACTTCCTCTTCCCTATCTGCTTTAGAGATTAATCTACTGAAGACATCTGCAACCAGGGTGAAAAGAAAAGGAGAGAGAGGGTCACCTTGTCTAAGGCCTCTACAAGCTAGGAAAAAGTCTTTCACCACCCCATTAACCAAAACGGAGTAATGGCAGGAACTAATACAGCCCTTTACCCAATTGCACCATCTAGCTCCAAACCCACAGCTCCCTAGGACCTCTAGTAAAAAACTCCAATCCACAAGATCATAAGCCTTCTCCAAATCTAGTTTACAAACGAAACCTTGAGTTCCTGACTTTCTCATGTCCTCCACGCACTCATTTGCTATTACGATCTGATCTGTTATTTGCCTTCCCTGCATGAAAGCACCTTGTTCTTGACTGATGATGGAGGGTAGTACTACTCGAATTCCCAATGACAACACTTTAGTGGCTTAGTGGATCAAAGTAGTTTTAAGCGATTTGGTGCTAAGGGAAGGTGATAAGGAATAATCCGATTATCACTTGAAAGAGAAAAAGAAACACCCTACACCAAAATCAACACACTCACAACCTACGCAAGGCCCAAACAGAAACAAATGCCTCGCAAGAACAACACAACCCCAACAAAAAAATTAAAATAAAATGCAACTCCAACAGACTCCACTTGAGAACAAAATTAGTCCTCCCCATCAAAATCCTCATCCAAATCTCCCTCAATCGGCGCCTTCCCTCGTTCCATAAATAAGGACTTCTTGCACCTCTCCTCCTTTACTCCTCTTTTTTCAAATTCCTCAAAAGCTCTTCTAGTGAAAGCCTCTCCACCCAAGAAAAACAATCCTAAAGCTTTACCAACCATAACATCTCTATCAGAAGCATCTTCAACTCCATACCACCTTCAAAAATTTCCTCTGGAACAGCGCTTCTCATCTCTCTTGATACTTGACACTCCTTTTCATTGCCTTTTTCCTTAAACCTCTAGTCAATGGCTTTCTTGCTTGCCCCTCTTCTGCTATATACCCTCTTATATTTACTGAAAGGACCAGCACCGTCTAGCCCCTCTTTCAAACGGGAGAAGACCTTCGTAGCATGCACCAGGTGACTAGGACCCTTATGTTTCTTCAAATTCACCACTTCTTCAATAGAGACCACGGAGTTAGATCCTTTCTTCTACCCAAATCAACTCCAATCTTACCCACTATCACTTCTCAACAGCTAAATTCTCCAAGCTCCTCTGAGAAAATGCAGGGCTCCACTTCACACCACTAAGACCAAGCTCAAATGCATAAACAAAGACTTCCAAAACTTGTGGTACCACTACTTGAGGAGACAATCTTGTTTCAATACATGAGGTCATGGGAACCAACGAACTATCCTCTGGACCAATTGAATATTGATCATGATCAGCATTTGAATCTGCTTCACTTGAAGCTTGCTAAGAATCCCCATTTGACCTTTCACCAAACCTTCACCAATAACCATCATCTTCTCCTACAACATCTTCCACAATATGATCATGACTGCTCATTAATACCAACATCAACCCGCTCAACCTTCTCCGAATCAGTCCTCGAAAACTCCTCAGACTCCTCTCCTATTGTTTTTGCTTGGACATAAGCATTAGTTTTTTTTATTTCTTTTGAAGGGCTACACAAAGAGGGGTAGCCCATCCCCCAACCCAAGTGCAAGTGGGATTCGATCCCAAGTCTCCACTACGACCAGCAAGAGACCTTAAAAATCAAATCCAGTCCCCAAACCACCATCGAGACATCCACCCACCACAGCATCATTAATACCAATATTTTCTAAAATACCCTTACCTTCAACCTCTAATCCCCACCTTCCTAACCTTTTGACTTTCCCCAAATCAAATTGATATCTTTCGTCTAGGGGTGGCAAATGGGTGGGTTGGGTTGGGTAAGGGTTGAATACCAGCCAACCCATCTTGACCCACCAACCCACCATGACCCATCATCAGTGCTTGTTAAAGGGTCATAACCTACCCTAACCCTGACCCACCCATATTGACCTACTTGACCCATTCATATATGACCATTGCCCACCCTCACCCATACTAACCCACCTACAATCGTATATAAATACATAAACGGGTCGACCAGAACCATTTACCTTAAACAACATTTTTTGAGAGATTCAACTCTCTCGAGACTGTCAAATGGTATACACGGGTTGGATCGACCCTTGTACCCGAAAATAACATTTTTTATGAAACACCTCTCAATGATCCACATGGCATAAACGAGTCGTGTCAGCCCATATACCCGAAAAATAATAACTTTTTGAGAGAAACAACTCTCCCGATATTGCCGTGTTGTATAAACGGGTCGGGTTGACCCATATACCCGAAATAAAAGAAAATACCAGAAAACACATAAATTAATCAGAAAAAATGCAGAAAAATAAAAAAAAAAGCAGAAATTTGCAAAAAAAAAACAAGAAAATGCAAAAATAGAAGAAATTGCAGAAAAATTTAGAAATTACAGAAAAATAGTAGAAATTTGAAAAAAATAGCAAAAAAAACAGAAAATAGTAGAAAATTGAAGAAATTTCTCAAAAATTGCAGAAAATTGCGAAGAATGCAGAAAATTGCAAAAAAAGCAAAAAAATGCAGAAAAATAATAGAAAATGCAAAAATGTGAAGAAATGTGAAGAAAATAGTAAAACATAGCAGAAAATTCAAAAACATTGCAGAAAATTGCAAAACAAATACCAGAAAATAGCAGAAAATACAGAAAAAATGCAGAAAAACAGCAGAAATTTCAGAAAATACCAGTAAACTGAAAAACTGCCTAGCCTAAACGCCTAGGAGTCCTTGACAACTAATGAGACCCCAGCTACCCATCTCCAGTTTGCGGATGACATATTAATCTTTTGTGAGGGGGCTAAGATTGAGAGGGTGAGAAGTTTAAAGGTGCTGATTAGAAACTTCAAAAGTATTTCCAATTTGAAAATCAATTTTTAAAAGAGTTGCATTGCAGGGGTTAATTTGTAGTCAAGAGAAGTGGAGGCTATTGCTGAGTGCTTAGAGTGTTCTATCTCTACTTGGCCTTTGACCTATTTGGGGCTTCCTTTAGGAGCAAATCCTCGGGAGAGTAGGTTTTGGTGCCCAATTGTAGAGAAGTTTGAGAAGAGATTGGCTTCATGGAAAAAGAACTACATCACTCTAGGGGGAATAATCACCTTAATAAGAGCTATACTTGCAAACCTTCCAGCTTACTATCTCTCTGTCTTTAGGATCCCAACTAGGGAAGCTAAGAAGTTGGAAAAATTAATGAGAAACTTTCTTTGGGAACCAGGGGAAAATAGGAAAGACCAGTTAAATAAGTGGGAGGTGATGTGTAGGAGTAAAGAGTAAGGGGGCTTGGGACTAGGGAACTTAATTCAGAAAAATACAGCCTTACTGGGGAAGTGGCTGTGGAGGTGGCTGTTAGAGAGAGTCAGGTTGTGGCAAGAGGTGATCGGAAGCATACATGGATGCTCAAGGAATAGATGGGATGCTGGTGTATCAAGGCAAGCAACTTCGGCAACCCCTTGGAAGGCAGTGCACAATATTCTTCCTCAGTTCCTCAATCATATCAGGTATGATGTGTGTGATGGCAACTCTGTCCTCTTTTGGGAGGACATTTGGGTTGGAGATGTTCCCCTAAAAACCCTTTTCCCCTCCCTGTTCTCAGTTTCTCGATACAAAAAAAAAGGTGGTTTCCAAATTTTGCTCCTCATTGGAAACCCCTTGGGCTCGTACTTGGGATTTTGGGTTCCGTAGAGGCTTAAGGGATGAGGAGATTGAGTGCTTAGTCAGTTTACTCTGCCTTCTTGAGAAAGTTTGTCTGAACCCCTTTGAACCTGACAAAAGAATTTGGATACCTCAATCGGAAGGATCTTTCTCTTGTGCTTCTTTTTTCAAATCCCTTTGCTGTTCTAACCCTCAACAGGCCTTCCCTGTTAAGGAAGTTTGGTGCAGACCTGTTCCCCCTAAGATTTTGGCATTCTGTTGAGAAGTGTACTATGGGAAAGTAAGTACGATGGATAATCTACAAAAGAGAGGACCCTTTCTTTGTATTTCCCCCAACTGGTGAATCCTGTGCAGATCTCAGAGTGAGGACTGTTATCATTTGTTAATTTCTTGTTCCTTCACTGCAGTGTTATGGGATTGGCTTATCTCTTTGTTTGGGAGTAGTTGGAACGTGCCAGCAGATTTAAGACTGCTTTTTGATCCCCTCTACTTTTGTTTGGCAACAGAAAGAGGTAAAATCGTGTGGAGGTGTGCAAGAGCTGCATTGATATGGACAATCGGGGAAGAAAGGAATGCTAGAACTTTTTTGGAGAAGGAAAGGAACCTTCAAGAGATAAGGGACTGCGTTTTGGTTAGGGTGATTCATTGGCTGAAATCTTTTACTTGTTTCACCAATTCTCCTATAATGACATTTGGAGGGATTAGGCAGCAGTGGCAAGCTGTTCCTCTTCCAAGACTAAAGTGAGAACAAGCTGGTCAGCTCCTCCTGCAGGCTTCTTGAAGTTGAATCTTGACAGAAGCAGTCTAGGAAACCCAGGTCCTTCTGGGTTAGGTGGGGTATTGAGGAATGAAGTCGGGAATGTGATACTTATCTTCTCAGGTCCTTTAGGACTGGGAGACTCTACAATAGCAGAACTGTTTGCTGCCTTGCAAGGTGTACAGTTTGCAGCTCAATTAGGGGTGAACCAGCTAATAGTTGAAGGTGACTCAAAGGTTGTAATAAGCTGGTTGCAGGACCCAGAGTCAGTAGTTTGGTGCTTCAGGAATGAAATTAAAAAGTTCAAGGTGCTGACAAGGAAAATGGACCTAAGAATACAATGGGTGGAGAGATCAGCAAATGCTATGGCGGACTGTCTAGCCAAGCAAGAGGCAGCTAGGGAAGTTCTGTATTGGGCACAACTGTAACTTATTACTTCTGTTTTCTTCTTTAGTGGAGAGATCGCAGCTCATGCCTCTCCAAGGGCTGCTTGTATGTGCTAATATTTCCAAATTAATAAAAAGTTTATTTATTTATCAAAAAAAAATGTTTGGTGTCAGGTAGTCCCCCCTCCCACAAAAAAAAATAAAAAATCACCCTTTTTGTTGGGAAGTAGCTTATGGAAGATTAACACTCTAGACTACTTGCAAAAGAAAAGGCCTTTCTAGTGTATTTCCCTGAACTGGTACACTCTTTGCAAATCCGATGGTCAATCTTGTTATCACTTTCTAATTTCTTGTTCCTTTGCTGCAGACATTTGGGATTGATATTTTCTCTCTATTTGGGTGCAGGTGGAACATGCCAAGGGAGATTAAGTTATTGTTTGACCCTGCTAACTTCGCTTGGCCAGAAAGAAAGGGAAGAATAATGTGGAGGTGTGCTAGAGCAGAAGTGATTTGGACCCTATGGGAAGAATGAAACACAAGAATCTTTCAAGAGAAGGAGAGAAGCAAACAACAGACTTTGGAATGTGTAATGACCAAGGTTATACATTGGCTACTAACTCTGGATTTTTTTAGACAGTTCTCCTTTGGTGATATATAGAGGAATTGGTTATTAGTGGCATCTAGTTCAATGCAAAAGATCAGACCAAAGCCGGCGTGGACACCTCTTTAAGGGTTTCTGAAATTAAACTTTGATGGGAGCAGTCAAGGTAATCCAGGTCCTTCAGGAATTGGAGGAGTCATAAGGAACACAAAAGGGATCACGCTAGTACTTTATTCAGGACCGGTGGGGATTGGAGACTCTTTAAAGGCTAAACTGTTTACAGTGTTACAAGGTGTTCAGATTGCAGAAGACTTAAATTTGGAGAACCCGGTAATTGAAGGAGACTCACAAGGTGGTGGTAGGTTGGTTGAAAGATCCGGACTCGGTGATTTTTTTTTTTATCAGCACCCGGACTCAGTGATTCATTTCTATAACACCAAATCATCCGGACTCAGTGATTTGGTGTTATAGAAATGAAATGAAGAAGTTTTAGTGGTTAATGCAGTAGATGAATCTAAGTATACAGTGGGTGGGGAGAGAGGCTAATGCTTTGGCTGATTCATTAGCTAAGCAAGGGGTGATTAGGGATCAGTTGTATTGGGCACAATTGTAATTCTGTTCTAGCTCTGTTCTAACAGTGAGGCTGCATCTCGCACCTCCCTGTGGGATGCTTGTAACAATGCATATCTTCATGGTTTTCAATAAATTTTAAAGATCTGTTACTTATCAAAAAAAAAAAAAAAACAGCGCTCAGATAACCAACTGCCAACCGCAAATCTCTCACAAAAAAACCCATCTAAATGGGCTTTTACAGAGATAGGCACTAGAAGAAAAAACTTCTGACTTAGACTTAGGCCTGGCAACTGCACCAGAACTTTGTCTTCCACAATAAAGTTCTTGGAATTGGACTCAGGAGACCACCTGGACACAGTAACTGTACCTGAGATCAACTTTAAGCACACAGAATCTAACCCAACCTCTTTTCCTTCCAATTCCAACAGAGCCTTACCGTCTCCAAAGGGTGTTAAAATAATGGTACAGTTCAGTTTCAGCTCCTTTAAGACCTCAGCTACTATCCAATCTATGGGTGGTGCATTAACAGTCAGTATTAAATTCTTCTCCCAATCTTTCTTTGAGGCACATGTGAAAATTTTACCATCACTTGCAGCCTGTCCTACTATCAAGGCTTCCACTTCCTCGCAATGCCTCTGCTCCAATTCGACTGTCTCTTTACCTTTCTCCCGTATTACCTCTGCGCCTCTCCAGGTCTCTTGCACTTGCTTTTGCTAACCAGTGAAGTCCTCCAACAGGCCTGAAACTTCTTTCCAGCCAGCAGCTGACTTTCCTTCTGAGATACATACCATTTATTTTTTCCCAGCTCCGAAAAATTCCACAAGCGCCAGGAATCTTCCCTTCTCATTCTATCTTCTCTCTGCCACATACTTTCTGTCACCTTCTTCTAGTATCCCCTTGCACTCCTGCTTCAACTCACCTGACCTCTTCCCCAACCAAAAGCACCATCGCCCTTTTCATCTCCCTGATCTTGAGTGTCGGTTTCCTTTTCACCCCGATGCTCTCGAGAAGGAACTGCTTTGCTTCAATCTTTACAAGCCTTTTCCAAGTACCATGCTTCACAAACTTACCTTCCTCCATCATTTTAGAAGATGCCTACACTTGGCACCATGAAAACTTCTTTTTATAGTAACATAAAAGAAAATTTTATTAAAAAAATCACAAATTACATCAAGGAGTAGAGATTACACCGTCAGACGTTACAAAAAGCTAATCCAGATTACATTATTGGATCTCAAGAGCATTCCAAAAGGACCCAAAATCTGATTTAGAGGTTTGAAATTTTGAAAGGATGAGCACCCAGCCAGAAATAGCCCTTCCAATAGACTCCACCACCTTCTCTAACTCTCGTTTTTTTATGAGTAATAGTAAAATTTTATAAATTCATAACCTGATTTAGAAATGTAATTTCATACAACAACCCATGCAGAGGCACAAGCTGCAGCCCCTCCTAGAAGCTTACAAGTACACACAAACAAATTACAGAAATCACAGTTGAGCCCAAAACATTTCTTCCCTATTTACCCCTTGTTTGGCTAACACATCAGCCATAGCATTTGCTGATCTCCCCACCCACTGTATAGAAACCAACATATTCCTTCTCAGCCACATAACTTTCTTAATTTCATTCTTGTATCACCAGATGATATCCTCAGGGTTTTTCAGCCAAACCATCACCACCTTGGGATCCCCTTCAGTTATTAACTGCTCTGCCCCCAATTGGTTTGCAAATTGTACCCCTTGTACAGCAGCTAATAGTTCTGCCCTAATAGTCTCTCTTGAGTCCTAAAGCTAAAGGACCCAAATAAAGCAGAACAACCTCTTCACTCTCATTCCTTAGAACACCCCCCATTCCAGAAGGCCCTGGGTTAGCCAAGCTACTTCCATCAAAGTTCAGCTTCAGTAACTCCTGATGACTATCCTCGAATACTCTTCTGTTTCTTTCTCTCCAAATTGACCAACACACAGCAAAAGGAATACAGCTCCACACAATTACAGCTTTTTTGCTGCCCTTATAGGAAGGCCATTTGGAAAAGATTTTTGCCAGGGACTCAGGGAGGAACAGCTGCATGCCAAACAAATCTGAATAACAACTCCAGAAAGTCTCAGCCACTGAACACAAGAAGAACAAATGAAGTACTGTTTCCTCAATTTCTTTGCACATATGGCAAATGTTTGCCATGTGAAAGCCTCTTGACTTCATTATCCATAACCACCAACCACGCAAATGCCTCCACCCTAGGTGGAACAGGACTACCCCACACACCCTTACAACTCTCTTCCCCCAGCTGGTTTTTAATCAGAACTAGATAGAATGACTTTTTTTTATCAGCAACACAGAAAAGATTCATTGATTTAAAAAGTCATGTACAACAAGAAGCTGAGGGCAGACAAGCAGTCCATAGTGTCCCACTAAATACACCGTTGCCACAAACAACCCTAGTGCCAATCCCTTTAATAGATTAATTACAACACAGCCAAAAGGGTAACCCAACATAAACCTCCGCTAACTAAAATATAGCCCAAAACATAGATTGTCTTTGAACTCCTTGTTTAGCTAGTCCATCAGCCATGCTATTAGCTGATCTTCTAATCCACCTTAGTTGAATCACCATGTCTTTAGAAGCCTGTTTGAAGCGCCTGAGCTCGTTCCTTAGTTGCCAACTAATTCCTTCCCCTGTCTTCAACCAGTTCACCACAGTTTTTGAGTCCCCTTCAACAATCAGCCTCTCAATCCCCATTTCTTTAGCTTTCTCAACTCCAAACACTGCAGTCTCACCGTGCAGCTTACATAAGGAGCACCGATTTGGGGGCAAGCACCAAATTGGTCTTTTTCTCTGAAGCAGGTCACAGGTATTGATGGAATCATGGAACACTTCCCAACGGAATGCGCTGACTTTAGGAGGGATGGGGTGAGTCCAAATCTCCTTGACAGGGAAAGAAGGGGAGGAATCAGAAGCAACTTGAGAGTTAAAGAAGGATTTGCAAAAGAAAGACCTTGACTGATTGAGTGCCAAACTCTAGAGTCTAAACCACTGTCCCCCCCAGATTACAGAGTTCAGCAAATTAACCAAAGCAGAGACACTAGACAATTCAGATTCTCTCAAATTTCTAACAAAACCCAGATTTCAATTCAGATTTGAAAGTGAGCAGGAAGAGATAATAAAGTCACTAATGGGTTTTCCTTTGAAGCTGGAGAGAGCAAAAAGGGAAGGGAACACCTCGGACAAGGGGGAATCCCCAATCCAAATGAAAGTATTTCATGGATGGCCTTCCAAGGAGCAGCCAAAGTAGCTCTATGCAAGCAGCCTGCATCCCAGTCATTGCTTGACGACCCATGGATACTTGAAATAACTTTAGTCCATAATTTATCATTTTCTTTAGGGAACCTCCAAAGCCATTTACTTAACAGAGCCACATTTTTCATCTTCACATTTCCTATTTCTAAACCCCCTCCCTCTTTCAACTATCTCACCTTTTCCTACCTAACCAAATGATCTTTTTCCCCTCCCCAAGCTCCCACAAGAAATCCCTCATGATTTTCTCAATTCTTTTAATCACAACTTGTGGCATCCTAAGATCGACATGTAATAGACTGGAAGATTAAAAAAGGCACAAGGGCCATTTTGCACCTGAGGCGCAAGGCACAAGGCAAGGTGCACTATTTAAAAAAAGGCTAAAAAATTAAAAAAAATAACAAAAAAATCAAAAAATTATAAAACATAATATTAATAAAACTATAAACTTAAATTTTAAAATAAATGTTTTAAAAAACCTATTATCTAAAATTAAAATACATAAACATAATATGTAAAGCATATTCAAATGAGAATTTAAAAATGAAATCAAACAGATAAAACCCACAATCTCTTTTTTCTCAATTAAATCAAGTAGCTAATGTAACATTTTGCATTCCTAATTCTACGAGCCACCTCTGTGCCACGCCCCTCGAGGTAAGCCCAAACAAGTCCATGTTAGGGTGTTAAACTCTGAGTTTTCACACAAAAAATAATGATTTTATAGTTTTAATTGCTTTTAAGAAGATACTTTATTAGGATGAATGAATGAACAGCATTACTAAAACAAGTCCATGGACTTGTTCGGGTTGGCATCGAGGGGCGTGGCACGGGGGCCTGAGGGCGGAGCCCCCGTCTCAGCCGCTAGACTCAAAAAAAGAAAAAAGCGTCAAATTTTCAAAAGGTGCACGCCTGGGCTAAGGTGCAAGGCGCACCAGGCATGCACCTTTTGAATGGGTTGTGCCTAGGACCTGGGCAAGGCGCCTACCCTAAAATGCGCCTCACCTGTGCGCCTAGGCATGCCTTTTAAATCACTATAGAGAATCCTTCTCCTTTTCTAATCCAAATCTCCACAACCACTTACCCAGCAAGGCCATATTAAACACTTTCAGCCTTCTAATTCCCAAACCCCCATTCTTCTTTGGTCTACAAACCAAGTCCCAACTCACCAAGTGAAGTTTCTTAGGACCTCCCACCCCTTCACAAAGAAACTCCCTCTGCAGCCTTTCAATTTTCTTAGCCACCTCAGCTGGTATTCTCAAGAGAGAAATATAATACATTGGCAAGCTAGACAAAATGCTTCTAACCAAGGCAATTCTACCCCCCAAGGATAAGTACTTAGCCTTCCACCTATCTAGCTTCTTCTCCACTCTCTCAATGATTGGCCTCCAAATAGATTAAGCGAAGGATTTGGCACCAACCAGCATCCCCAGATACTAAATTGGAAGCTCCCCAACTTGACATTCGAACACTGCAGCACAATTCAACAGCACTTCTCTCTCCACTTCCCCTACCCCAATGATAGTGCTCTTTGTTAGATTCACTTTTAAACCTGTCAACATCTCAGAGTTAGCTAGAATTGCTCTCAGGCTAAGGAATTGGTCAATAGCAGCATCCAAGAAAATCAGCGTGTCATCAGCATATTGCAAGTGTGATATACATGGGCCACCAGACCCAGCTTTGAATCCCTCAACAAATCCATAATAAACGAATTTAGCAAGCAACAAGTTAAGAACCTCCATTACTAATACAAAGAGAAGAGGGGACAAGGGATCTCCCTGCCGCAGTGTCACGGGGCTAATCGACGGGGCCCCGTGCGGCGCTCGATGGGGTCGAGAAAGCCTACAAATGCAAGCAACAACGCACAAAAAGAAACAAGAATGCACACAAATTAGACAAAAGGCAACTTGTATTGCATTAATCAGTGGTAAGCACAAGCACACAGTACAGTGTCAAGGGGATCTCGTGCTTAACCTTTACATGCTTATGAGCTCACTCGACTACCTACCTCCCCTCAAAGAGTATGTTAAGCTTTTGGGGGAGTGACAGAATGATACATCAAAATACTGAATATTCATACTACTATTTACATAATTGACATTGGCATACCCCCCTTTACAAAAAGAGTACAAGGACCCAACCCAAGACATTTAGATGGCATGCTGATGATGTGCTGATGGCGTGTTGATGGCGATGATGGTGGTTGATCCATCACAGTCTCCCCCACTCAATTCAATCTTCGTCCTCGAAGATTCTTCCTCAGGTACTCGTCCAGCTTCACTGCGAACGGAAGGAGGTCTTCTGCAAGCTTCCAGGTGACTTCTTCTGCAAATCCCTTCCACTTCACCAGGTACTCCCATTCTAATGTTTGGGAGGATTGGGACAACCTATGGTTGAGGATGGAGTCAAGGGATCGGTTCTTGGATGGTTGGTAGGATGGATGTGGGCGTTGGCTTTGGTTTCGGAAGGTATCTTGGCTGTCAACATGGTAGGGTTTAAGTTGGCTTACATGAAAGACAGGGTGTATTTTTAGCCAAGGAGGTAGTTTGAGTATGTAGGCTGATGCTCCAACTTTGGCTAGGATTTCACAGGGTCCCTTATATTTTCTCACAAGCCCGGGGTGTACTCTTCGAAAGAACCTGAGGCAATGGGTATGGAGTTTTACTAAGGCCAGATCACCTACTTGGAAGTTCTCGGGTCGTCTACCCAAATCGGCCCATTTCTTCATTCTTTTGGAGGCTTTCTCTAGTGAGGCTCGTGTGATGTCAAGGCATTCTTTCCATTCCCTGGTGAAAGTGAAGGCTCGAGGGCTTCTCCCTTGATGGTCGTTGACGATGCAGTGTGGACATCTTGGTAGTTGGCCGGTGATGACTTCAAAAAAACTCTTATTGATGGAGGACCTCTTCTGGTGTTGACAGAGAACTGTGCAATGTCCTACAATCGAACCCAATTCTTTTGTGTAGCTGATACAAAATGGTGGAGGTACTCTTCAAGGAGGGAGTTCATTCTCTCTATCTGCCCATCTGACTCTGGATGGCTGCTGCTAGAGAAGTTCAAGTTCGAACCAAGAAGCTTGAATAACTCTGTTCAGAAAGCACTAGTAAATCGGGGATCCCGATCACTAACAATGTTCTATGGGACTCCCCAATATTTCACCACGTGCTTGAAGAAAAGGTATGTCGTGTCTTCAGCTGAAAGGTGCTTTTGTGCTGGGATGAAAGTGGCATACTTGGAAAATCTATCAACAACAACAATAATGGATGGCATAGTCTCCCACCTTAGAAAGACCACTGATGAAGTTCATGGAAACACTCTCCCAAAGTTGTGAGGGCGTTGGAAAAAGTTGTAAGAGTCCAAGAAGCTTGGCACGCTCAGGCTTGTCTTGCTGGCAAATCAGGCATGTCCTTGTGTATTCTCGAACATCTTGCTCCATATGAGGCCAATAGTAGGCATGTTGTAGAAGTGCCAAGGTACGCTACCACCCAGGGTGTCCTGCCCATAAGCTGTCATGACATTCACGTAGGAGAGTCTTCCTCAAGTCTTCAACTCTCGGTATAAATATCCGCCTTCCCTTTGTCAAAAGAAGGCCTTCTTCAACCCAAAATCACCTAGTATTCCCTTCACGAGCAACTGTCAATAAGCTCTGAGCAATGGGGTCCTTCTGGAGTCCTTCCTTGATGCGCTCAATGAGGTCCAGTCTAATCTGGCTTTTAGAGGGACCTTCACCTGTGGATAATGCTGCAAGCTCGGCCTTCCTGCTAGTGCATCAGCAACCTTGTTCATCGGCCCTGGCTTGTATTCTAGAGTCATGTCAAACTCCGCTAAGAAATCTTGCTATCGAGCTTGCTCAGGGCTCAGCTTCTTCTGTGACTGAAAGTAACTAGTAGCTATGTTGTCAGTCTTGACCACGAACTTAGAACCAAGCAGGTAGTGTCGCCATGTGTGGAGGCAGTGGACGATGGATGTCATCTCCTTCTCTTGCACAATGTACATCCTCTCTGTATCATTAAATTTGCGGCTCTCATAGGTGATGGGATGTCCTTCTTGCATCAAGACCCCACCAATGGCAAAGTCAAAAGCATCTGTGTGTAGCTCATATGGCTTGCTTGGGTCAGGCAAGTCGATGACAGGTTCTGCCGAGACAACTCTCTTCAAATCCTCAAAAGTTGTTTGGCAACATTCATTCCAGGTCCACGTGCTAGTCTTCTTCAGTAAGTTAGTGAGGAAAGTGGCTCATGCTGAGAATCTATAGATGAATCTTCGATTGTAGTTCACCAGGCCAAGGAAGGAGCGAAGTTCGGTGACCCTGGTGGGAGGTGCCCAATCTTGAATGGCCTTGACTTTAGCTGGATCCATGCTGATTGTTCCTGCTTGAATTATATGGCCGAAGAAAGCCACCTCTTCTATGGCGAAAGAGCATTTCTCCTTCTTAACAAACAGGTCGTTGTCTCGCAAAACCTGGAAAACAGTATGGAGGTGGTCAATATGTTCCTCCAACGTTCTACTGTAAATTACAATATCATCAATATACACAACAACAAATTGGTCCAGGTAGAGATGAAATATTCTATTCATCAATGTACAAAAGGTGGTTGGAGCATTAGTGAGCCCAAAAAGCATGACAAGAAACTCAAATGACCCATATCGGGTAACACAAGTTGTTTTGTGTTCATCCCCTTCGGCTATACACACTTGATAGTACCCCGACCTCAGGTCTAGCTTGGTGAAGTACTTGACCCTGCTGAGCTGGTCAAAGAGGTCGGCCACCAAAGGTATGGGATATTTGTTCTTGATGGTGAGCTTGTTGAGAGCTCGGTAGTCAATACAGAGCTGAAGAGATCCATCATGCTTCTTTTGAAACAGGACTGGTGCTCCAAAAGAGGCCTTAGAAGGCTGAATCAACCCAACATCCAACAACTCACTCAATTGCTTTCGTAGCTCGGCCAGCTCGGGAGGAGACATTCTGCATGGTGGGCATGCTGGTGGTTTGGTTCCAGGCTCCAAATCAATCTTGTGATTAACTTCTCTCCTTGGGGGAATTCTTCTAGCGCCATTGTAATTGCTGGCGAGATATGCTCGGTCGATGGGTCAGGCAGGTCGGAGTCCACCAATGTGGCTAGGTAAGTGGTCTCTCCTTTCCGCACTCCATCCTTGAGTTGCAATGCTGAGAGCATCTTGAAGGTGGACTTGGTCTCTGGCACAACTGGAACCATGCAAGGAGCCTGATCTTCGAATATGCACACTGAGTTGAGGAAGGGCATGGGCACCGCCTTTACTTGAGTCGAAATCCATGCCGACAACAACCTGAAAATCATCCATGGGCACAACTGAGAAGTCTATCATCCATTCCCAATCACCAAGTTGCAAGACCACCCCACGAGCTACACCTTGTATGGGTTTGGCATTAGAGTTCACCGCCTTCAACCATCCGACTTCCTTGGTAGGTGCAAGTTCTACTCGGGATGCCTCCTCCATAGAGATAAAGTTGTGTGCAGCACATGTATCCACCATGGCTCTTGTGGGCTTACCATTCAAGCGAATGTCTACATACATCAGTCCCTTCGGCTTGAACTTCGGTGCTTCTTGCGGGCTCGCCTTCTTCTTCATTGCATTGAGTCTTCATAGAGCCCCCATTCTTGTCTCCTCTATTTCCTTCTCCTCCTCGTTGTGCTCATCATCACTAAGCTTTGCAAGTAAGGCATTGAGCTTCCCCCGACTAGGACAATCCTTGGTCCAATGTTTTCCTTCACAGATGAAGCATGGTGAGGGAGGTGTTCTCTTCACAAATTGGCCACCCCTGTATCCAGAGTCCCCTTCAGGTCTCCTGTAGAACATGAAAGTGTTGGGTTTACTTGGCCCAGAGTCTCCCTTGGGCCCGTAGTAAGATTTCTTATCACCTCCTATCTTCCCTTGGCCCTGATATGAGTTGGATTTGGGGTCGTCTTTGCTTGGTCGCCTGTTGTCTACCAGTTGTTCAGCAACGGCCATGGCTGTGGCGAGGTCCTTCACACCTCGCCTCTGGAGTTCAAGCTCGGCCCATTGTTGCAGGCCGTCCATAAAGTTGAAGAGCAAATCCTTGTCTAACATGTCCGTGATCTCGAGCGATAGTGCGGAGAACTCCTTCACGTACTCATGCAATGAGACCGTGTGCTTTAGGTTCTTGAGCTTCCGACGGGCTTGGTACTCCACGTTCTCTGGATAGAACTGGCGCTTTATCTCGCTCTTGAACACGGACCAGGTATCAATGGAGCATAATCCTTGCTCCGCATCGGCACATCTCCAACGCCACCATAACATAGCAAAACCAGTAAGATACATAACAACAGTACGCACCTTGGCCGCCTCATCAACTAGTTCGGCGGCAGTGAAATATTGTTCCATTTGCCACAGGAAGTTGTCAAGTTCTCGGGCATCACGGGTCCCTGCATATGAGGTACGCTCGCGGACTTTGATCTTTGGAGGGGCTGGAGCAGCAAGTGCACTGGCTGTACTGGCCATCAGCCTCTTCAGAAGGGTCACATCGCCCTTCAAGTCATCGAGTTGAATCTGTAGGCACTTCACCAGGTCTTCTAGTGGGTTGTCTGGCCTATTGGAGCTGTCACTGGACTGGTCCTCCAATCTTCCCACAACCGCTGCCAAGGTCTCAAGGTTGAGTTGAAGCTCGTCCACACGGTCACGAGTTTCACCAACCACTGCTTTACAGCGCATGATGCGCTTGTCCATGGTCGCAAGCTTGTCAACTGACTTGTCACGCTTGCTAGGCTTTGAGTTGACGCCTTTGTCTTTGGGAGAGCTACCTCTAGGCTCGTCCTCATCATAAACCCGTGAGATCCCTTCCTGGATCTCCTCTAGCATATCATGCTTCTTCATCGGGCTGGTGTTGTTGCGGGGCACGACAGGGGCTCGTTGGGCTTGGCAACCGCTAGTGTCAACGAGGCTCTAATACCAACTATGACGTGGGTAGTTCTACAATGGAAGAAACCCGTGCGGCGTTCAGGCCAAGGTAGGCCAGAACAATCCTTTATGTGCTTGGAGGCTAGGAGTTGCCCGATGAGATGGCTCCACTAAGCTCAGTAGCACTGGATCATGACCTCAAGTCGCATGGCCGGGGCACTCGACTGGCTCTGGCCAGTCCATGGGAGGCGCCACTTACGTGCTGAAGGGGGACGACCATAATGCAAGGCGACGGTGCGCCGAATAGGTGACTTGGCACCGATATGAAGGTTCTCTTGTATGCCGATGATGATGGGCACCTGTGTGCCATGTTGATAGGCAACCGCTTGGGCCAGAACACACCCGTGCGCTAGAGGCAACGGAGTAGCTCACTCAGCTTGAGCAAGGGGCTGGCATGGTGAAGGGTCATGCTTGAGCCAGGCCCGCATGCCAAGCCTCCTTGAGTGTCGGTCCATTCACTGTCCCCATGAGCATGTGTGTGCTCATGAGGAACCCTGGTAGCCATACTGGCCATTAACCAGGGCCGCCCGACAAGGGGATGATGGTCTAGGAGTGCCAAGGTTAGGCACCCAAGGAGGTCAACCACCCTTCCTCAAAGAGTGCGTTAAGCTTTTGGTGGTTTGCCTGAACATAACATCAATTCTCCCAAAAATCTTACAGACGAAAATGATAGTGATGTCCCTTAACGTAAGCCTGCCAAGCATAGACAAGGCTAAGCCTGTGTCAGACCATAACAAGCTCCCCCACTCAATCCATTGTCAACCTCGACAATGGTCTTCACGTGAATGAGCGTCTCTGTCCCGCGCCATCCACTTCTCTGCCAATTCCAGGGATCATCTGGCTAGCGCAGGTCTTGCCTATATTGGTGTCCATTTATGGGGACGGAACCACTTCACTGTGCCGGCCTGCCTTGAGTTCACCCCCAATGTTGAGGTTACTCAAACCGCGTAATGGCTATGCTGTTGAACTATGAATGAAGGGCCCTCAAAGAAATTGTGTGTGGTGCTTCGCGGAGGTCCACCCCATGTATCATCTTACCTCAAGGCTTAACCATCTTCTTGGTAGCTTTTCAGTGGTGCTACCGAACACACTGATAGGTCTACTCCTCATGTTGGCGATGTGTCATGGGTACCCTTTCACCATGTTGGCCTGCAGACTTCACCTCATCGGTTCGAGTTACTCAAACCTAGCCATGGCTTATGCTCTCTTGGCCCTTGAAACTACACTTCGCCTCGCCGACTCAGGCTACCTCTTCACTCTAAGGGGGCCCCATTGTTGTTGCCTCAAGGAGACCTGACCGCAATGTGTGCGAGTGTGGCAACTTTTACGCATGATGTTGTCGAACATGCACTCACCTTGTGATGCGCTTTCCCTGTTGCAAGTGATCCACCTGTTTGAACTGAACATGTCCACCTGATACTTTGCCGGTGTAGGGCCGCCATGCTCCAACGGCTAGTGTACCCACATTCCTATCAAGGCCCACGCGTCTGCCCCGCATGAGTACAACAACCAATGTGTCTGCCCCTGCAAAGGAAGCTGTTTTAGGGTCATTGGAATGGGGACACAAACAATGAATGGCCTCTTGCCATGCCTGATCTGAAATTTGCTCGATCCTGGGTGGAAGTGCCTAGGGACCGCACCCCACAAAGTGCTGCTTGTCAAGATGACCGCTTCAACTAGCTCTGGGCTAATCTGCTTGACACCAACTATGGCAGTAATTGGCTCGCTTGCTCTGAAACCAACTGTCACGGGGCTAATCGATAGGGCTCCGTACGGCATTAGATGGGGTCGAGAAAGCCTACAAATGCAAGCAACAACGCACAAAAGGAAACAAGAATGCACACAAATTAGACAAAAGGCAACTTGTATTGCATTAATCAATTGTAAGCACAAGCACACAGTACAGTGTCGAGGGGATCTCGTGCTTAACCTTTACACGCTTATGAGCTCACTCGACTACCTACCTCCCCTCAAAGAGTACGTTAAGCTTTTGGGGGAGTGACAGAATGATACATCAAAATACTGAATATTCATACTACTATTTACATAATTGACATTGGCATACCCCCCTTTACAAAAAGAGTACAAGGATCCAACCCAAGACACTTAGATGGCGTGCTGATGGCGATGATGGTGGCTGATCCGTCACAGCAGACCCCTGGATGCTTGAAAAAAATCTAAAGAAACTATGTTCAATAAAATTGAGAAAGAAACCAAAGAGACACAAGCATAAATCCAACTCCACCATTTTTCCCCGAAACCCATCAATCTTTGAATTTCCTCCAAGAAACCCCATTCCACATTATCATATGCCTTCTCAATATTGATTTTACACACCAGACCTGGCCTACCAGACCTGATCCTAGAGTCAATACATCCGCTTGCTACAAGAACTCCATCCAAAATTTGTCTTCCCTCCACAAAAGCCATTTGAGACTCTCCCACCACTATGAATGAAGGGAATAAGATTTCCAAAGCATGTTGTCTAACATGGTTCATGTTACAAAGGTGTTTCTGAGAGATGGTCTAGTAGGTGTTAAGCCAACCAACAGATACAAAAGCATAATTGTCAAGGCAACGTCTAGGCAACAAGACGCCCTTTGAGGCTCACCCCGCCTAGTCGCCAAGCAGTTTGTATATTTTGTTATAAAATACGTTTATATTCTTACTTTTTTGAGATTATAATTATAAAATAGACAATATTAAACTAAAATATTCATTTTGTGAGTTGAAACCTCAAAGAGTTTAAAACCTAAACCAATAAGTAAGGAAGAACTTAAAATTTCTTCAGCCCCTATATTTTTTTAATTTTATTTTCTTTCTTCTTTTTCTTCCCATGAATATGTTGAATTTTTATACTTTAACATTGTGTATACTTTTTTAAAAAAAATTATGGATAATTTTTAAGGAAATATGGTTATAGAACCTTGAAAACTATGTACAAAAGAATCTATCAAAGAAGAAAACTAAAATCTAGATTTTCTCGTTTTGAAAACCCCCAAGTGGAGAAGTGACCTTTGCAGATTGGACAATGGGAACGAGATTCATTCAGCATTCTCCCAAGATGATGATCTGAGAAAGGTTGGCTTGGGAGAAAGTTTGGTTTGTTCAAATGAAAATAAGAGCTTTGAGTCCTCTTCCAATGTGGATCCGGAGAAGAAGAAAAGGAAAGTGTGGATTTGAAGAGTTCAGTTGATAGAAGGGTGGAAATTGGAAAGTCCCTAGGCTTATTCTTTTTGGGAAGGGAGAGTCTTGTTAGGAAGCCTTTGAAAGAAAGAGGAAGGAAGAAAGTTTGAGGAAGGCAGTTGGTGATCTTGAAAGAGAAAGTTGAGATAAGGAGGGGGGCAGTGAAGAGTTTGGAGAGATTGAAGATTAATTGCGCTTCATGGGTGCAGAATTGCTTATGAAGCACCAGTGCAAATTTGTTTTTCTTTTGAGCTGTTTGGTTGTAGGTTTTGTCTCGGTATGGTTTAGGAGTCTTTCCAAGGTGCTTGTGCAAGTATTTTCTCAACACTTGTTTTGGATGTATCCGGTTTGTTTCTTTAGGTGCCGTTTGGTGCGTCTTTTTTGCATGGTCTTTCGGCTGTTTACAAGCCGGGAAGACCCAAAATCGATCTATTCCTGTTTGGCACGCGAAAGATCTAGCTGCCAAAAGACGCGAGAAGCCCATTTCGGGCTGATTTTCGGAAGCTTCAAATGAAGCTTCTCGCATCTTTCACATTTTAATCTCGTGCAGAAAGACCCGAAAAGATGCATAGAAAGATGCGCACTTGCCAAACGGTCTTCGGGCTGCCCAGATCTTATGTCAAAAGCCCAATGTGTCTATTGGTTGTCAAAGCTACAAGAAGATCGTCTCAAAAAGACTTGCCAAACGGGCCCTTAATAAAATTTTCCTTTTACTTATCAAAAAAAGGCAGTTTTCCAAAATCAAGATCCAACAACCTAGACACGTTAAAGGTAAATCAGCAGTTGGTTTTGTCTTGAGAACAAGGACTTGAAAAGGAACCTGAAGGAGAAACATGAAGTTGTTTTGCACGGTCATTGCAGCTACCCAGTAATGCAGAAGGCACACTATCTTCATTTTCCATTTCCCGATCTTCCGCTTCAATGGCCTCAAAAACACTTGCCCTAAGCTCAGCCTAGCAAAGAAAAAAGTTAATAAAAAAGACTCAGATGCAGAATTAAGGAGGGGGGCTAGGAGTTCTTTTCATTATAAATTTGTGAAACATGACTTTTTGGGGGGATAATTAACAGAATTTTATTAATGATAAAATGAAAGCATAAAGTAGAATAGAAAGGAGGGAGGGGTCAAATCTCTTAACCCTTCCTGAGAGTGAAATACAACAGATCCTGAGGGAATCAAAACAAAAAAGTCAATTTATACCAAGTTAAAACAATACCCTTGTAGTTTATGTAAGAGAATGGGAAAAAAGCACATCCCCTGGGGGCCATGATAAAGGGGGAAATTTGAGTATCTCTATCCTCCTTAGAATATAACCATAAATCTGAGCATGTGCTCGGTCATAAATTATCTAAGAACAATATAAGGGAATCCAAAATATTATAATAAATGAAATAAAAAACAAATCCAATAAAATATAGATTCACGTGTTATCAATCATGAATATGTCCTATAGGACCATTTCAAGTTCTCTCGTGTACAATCTTCCTCTGAATTCCAACCCTGCAAATATTTGAGGCATAAATCTCGTCATTCCAATACATTCTTCCTTTTGGTTTTGCAAGCGGGAGCTCTTGGTTTTGAGGTTACGACTGAACTTTTCTTCCTATAAGTACTCACATCTTATTGTTTGTTTTCAGTCAGCAGAAACATGATCTAGAAACAAATTTAGTAGGCTCACAAATAAAACCGCTCGTTAGCCAGCAAACAGTTACCCGCATAAGTTCATTCTCCAACGACAATTCCGAAAATGTGCTAAGGTTTCGACCAAAACGCAATCAGACTCCTAGATGTAAGGGAAACCCTAGACCAACTACATCGCATAACTCAGCCAACTGAAGCTTCCTAGTACTTTTCCCCATCCAAAAGCAAGCACCCCCGCCCGGTAAATTCCACACGTCACCTATCAAGCTTCCAATTTCCCGCCGAATGCAGCCGGAAGAAAAAAAAGAAACAAAATATGTAAATAGTGACAGATAACAGAAAAGGAATTCAGTAGTTACTCTGATCTTAGCGAGAACACCTTTCTTCTCGAGAGTTCGAGTCACTAGGGTTTTGAGGTCCATCATCTCCCTCGTGTAGTCGTCCATTTCTTTCCTTCTTTTCCTTGCTTGCCGGCTCGCTTCTTTTCAGTTTTCACGCTTCAAAATCCCTGGCCTGGAACCGAAGAAGTGAAGAAGCGGAACAGCGACAGAAAGGAGATTTGAAAAAGATTTTTATTTTACCGGGCGGGGGTTTAGTAAAGTGATTTGATTTGGGAAATATTAATGGGAGACCGGATATGCTCTTCTTCCTAGGCGCTCGCACGCACCTAACATCTCTCATTCTTATTGAGGTAGATGTGTTTGTGAGGCGCCCAGTTGTAAGGAAGAGATCCCGATAGGAAGATGCAAAAATGACGATCAGATGAATGTTATGTTGATTTTTGTTATCCAACCTGTGAATGATTTGGTAATCCTCTTAAATGGCATGTCAAATAATGTAAACTAGCTGAGGGGGCTGTATCAGAGGTGTTGCATTGGAATTCTAACATTATTAATGATATATTAAGATAATGGTTTCTTAATAAAAAACTTGTAATTATAAGTATTTAAGTTTTGAAAATACGTACTCCTTAATTTTTTTTTCTTTTAATGAATATATTCAGTTTATATTACAAAAAAAAAAGTCTTGAAACTCACATAAAACTTAAAAAAAATATCATCATATGCTCGTTTTTTAAATATTGTTTCAACAAAGCATCTCATATAAAAAAAACATGATCATAGAGTGAAAGTTCTAAGTTTTACTTCATATCTGCCGTTTGCTTCACATCTAGAATTCCCAATTGACCAAATGGTAGGCCTATTTGGCCTAGAAACCATCCAAGCAACTGGTTATGTTTTACCCCAAACCTAATCCATGCCCAAAAATCATTGAATCAATCAATGACCAGTTGACTTGGGCAGTCGAATTATCAATCCGTTCAATGGTTTTTTGCCATTTTTTATTTTTAATTTTTGTGTCAGAATGGGCCATCTATTCGAACCGGGCGATCGAACCGTCGACTTGAAAACTGATGACCAATATGGTTCCATTTCTATGTCATTTTTTCTATATGTCAATAATTAGATGAAATAACTTTGTAGTTATATTCATTGAATGGTGGACATTGTAAGGGATTCCCAAACCCTGAAAAATATATCCAAAGTGACCTTAAACACTGAACAAAAAAATTGGTAGTAAATCCATGAAATTGGAAAAAACAAGGAAAAAATCAAAAAAATTGAGTCAAAAGTTCCGCTTTGAGATTGAGATAAACATACATGCAATCAAAAACAGGTCGCCCTGCAAGGAAAAAAAACATTGGACAAGAAAACCCAAAAGAAAAAAACATAAGGGAATAAATAAAATGTAATAAACCCTAAACCGTTTTGGAAGATAAATCCAAACGCATATAAAACCATGGTTTTTGAACCAACGTTGACTAGGATGGATAGACATATCTACCCGGGAACCATCTAGGCAACTAGTTATGTTTTACCCTAATCCAAGTCCTTGGCCAAAAACCATTGAATTGGTCAACTACCCTTTGACCAATGTGGTCAAGCTGTTGACCCATTGACCCATTCAATGTTTTTTGGTCCTTTGTTTTTAATTGGGAACCATCAAGGCAACCGGTTTTGCTTTATCCCAATCCTGATCCATAGCAAAAAACTGTTGAATTAGCCAACGACCCATTGACCCGTTCAATGTTTTTGGCCATTTTTTATATTTTTTAATTTTTGTTGTCAAAACGGGTTGTCTATTTGAACCAAACGATCAAAACTGTTGACTTGAAAACCGGTGGCCATAACGGTTTCGTTTTCGAGTTGTGTAAGTCATACGCTCGAATGACATAACACGTATGATACTACTTAATGGACCTCACACAACTTTTTGCTAGTAATTTTTGTTGTCAGAAAAAGGTCATCTGTTCGAACCGGATGGTCAAACCACTGTTTTATTTTTTTTATTTTTTAATTGATAAACCGTCCAGGCAACCATTGTTATATATATATATATATATATATATATATATATATAATATGCCTTTTGAGTATCCTCTACTTTTCTTTATTAACTAGCCAAATACCTAAATCCAAATGTTTTTAAGGTTCTTCACCATTTGCATTGGTTCAATAAAGGTTTAAAATTTACATACGATATGCATGATACGGAGGATACCGTATCGTATCTTTGAAAAACATATACGAAATACACATGAAAATTGGACATTTTGTCTTTTTCCATGCATATCGGGGGGCATATCGATAGTGTACCGACAAAAAAGATACGACCAAAAACTAAAAAAAAAGGGGAAAAGCAAGTTTCTTTCCCCAAAATAAGCCTTCTTTCACCCCCCTTAAATGACTATAAAACTCAAAACTTCATTTCTAGAGTGTTGTATTTGCAAAAGTTTGCAAGAAACAAGTGTATATCGTTAATTTTTTTTAATAGTTTTCAAAATTTGAAAAAATATGGCAAAAATAGTTAAAGATTTTCAATTTCTATAATATATTGTGATTTCCTTTTTTCCTTAATGTTTAAATTTATGTTGGTCTACATTTCTTACATTCAAAATCATTTTTTTTTTTGTGTTTCAATATATTTATGGAAATTTCATGAAAAAAATTGGGAAAATATAAATTAACTGGAAATTTGAAAATGTAATTTTTTCTCAATATCGGGGTATCTGTTCTGGTTGAATGCTAAAGTCAGTATTCTGTTGTGGTTGCGAGCTAAATTTTGAATTTTAGAGAGCTTGAATGTAAAGTGATTGTGCGTACCTGGGTCCTTGAGGGGTTGATGCCCTTATATAGTTGAGCTGCCGTGGGTCTCACGAAATGGTTATGAGATCTTCGGCCTGAGTAGATGAGGTTCGTTTATGCTTTAGTCAGGGAGTAACGTATCAGTTAATGAAGTCTATCATCTCCGCCTGATCCGAGCGGGGAGAGGACGAGGCTTGCTGTTACGCAGTGTGATCCCGTGAGGTTCAGAGTCCGCTGGGAAGCTTTTGGAGTCGATTACGTGTCACTTCGGTTCCAAGGCCCCGAAGTGTTTGTCTTCATTATGGGCCAATAGTGCCCTTCTCATAAACCTTCGTGGATATCGCAGAGTACAAGTTCAACTTTTGAGGGTCGCAGGCAACGCAGGTAGTGGAGCGTGAAGGATCTCCGGTACAGTTGTCCATCTATGAGGACGTACCAAGGCTGATTGCGCTCTACCCTCCGAACTACATTACGTTCTACAAATAGGGTCCCATGGAGCAGATAATCAACAAGCGGATCAACCCAGCTCAGTTTCGCTTGCAACACAGGAGCAACCTCTTTTGCCCCCTGAGAATGCTAGGCCAAGACAGGTCCTCTATGTTCACTGTTTGCATTGTGTTATTGCTTGTACTTGCTAGTTGTGATAAGGCATCGGCCTCAGCATTCTCGGACCTCTGAATTTTTCTAATGAAACAAGAGCTGAAGCTTGGTAGGATCTCTTTGACTTTGGTCAAACAGGTTGCCATGGCGGAGTCGCGTGCTTCATAGCCACTATTGACTTGGTTAACCACCAGTTGAGAATTGCTGCACATGGTGAGGTGTTTTGTTCTCATTTCCCTTGCTAAGTTCAGCCTAGCAATTAGCGCTTCATACTCCGCCTAGTTGTTTGACGCCTCGAATCCAAACGAGAAAGCGAACTCCAACTTCACCTCGCTTAAGCCATACAACATTAGTCCCGCACCTACTTGGGCTTTGATTGCTGGGCATGGCTCGAATTGGATGTTGTACTCGCTAAGCTCGATGGACCACTTCGTTAATCTTCCTAACACCTCGAGCTTAAGTAGGATGTGCCTCAGAGGTCTATCAGTAAAAACAACAATGGTATGGGCTTGGAAGTATGAAAGTAGTTTCCAAGCTGCCACCACTAGCGCATACGCTAGCTTCTCAATATCGGGGTATCTGGTTTCTGCATCTAACAACAGTTTATTTGCATATAGATGGGTTGTTGAACCTGATATACCTCTATAATTAGTACCGAACTGACCACCCATCACTCGTGGAGAGGTACAACTTCGACTAATCTCCTTCCTCAGATTAGGTTAAAATCGGGGTGGTGCTTAGGTACCTTTTCAACTCATCAAATGCGAGCTGACACTCTTCAGTCCATTTGAAAGTCTCAATCTTTTTAATTGCTTTAAAAAAGGGAAGGCAGCGACTCGCCGATTTAGACATAAATCGGTTTAAGGCAGCTACTCGGCCAGTTAGTCATTGTACTTCCTTGAAATTATGGGGTGGTCGCATTTCTAAGATGGCCTTGATTTTGTCTAGGTTTGCTTCGATGCCAAGTCAGTTCACTATGTAACCGATGAATTTGCTCGACGTGACTCTGAAGACACACATATTTGGGTTTAACTTCATGTTGTATTTCTTTAGAATTTGAAAAACAACATTTAAATCATCAATTAAAGATCTAGAAATTTGGGTCTTCACGACCATATCATCAACATAACATTATACTTTATTGCCAATCAAAGGTTCGAAAATATTGTTTACAAGTCGTTGGAAAGTTGCTCTAGTGTTTTTCAAAACAAAGGGCATAACTTTATAATAGTACAACCTGAATTCAATTACAAAAGCAGTTTTATCTTGGTCAATTGTTTTCATCCTAATTTGATTATAGCTAGAGTAGGCATCCATGAAACTCAACAACTCATGCCCTGAGGTCACGTCTACCAGGCGGTCAATTCTAGGTAGGGGGAAGCAATCATTTAGGCAGGCTCTGTTCAGGTCAGTGTAGTCGATGCACATGCACCACTTGCCATTGGTTTTCTTCACAAGCACGGTATGTGGACCGTCTCTTCTGTCGGGGCAACTCGCTCCTTGGTGTAGTTTGCAGGTCGCTCTAGCTCGACACCTTCTGCCAGTTTTGCCTTTCCCTTGAGGACTGCCACATAACACTTATGAGACTCAAGCTAATTGTCCCGTATCACCCCTACTATGTAGTTCGTCGGGAACTTCATCGCGAGATAGTAAGTTGACACTATCGCGCATAAAACATATGTAATAGGTCGACCTATGATCGCGTTATAGGGGAATGGAGTCGTGACCACCAAAAACGTGTGCTCGAACCGGACAATATTCGGCCACGTGCCTGCCTCCACTGGAATTGTGAGGCGACCTATAGGCCTGACTTCCTCTCTGCTAAACACTACTAGTGGGGGCATCTGCTGGTTTTAGATCGCTCTGTTGTAGTTACAACATATCAAAAGTTTCTTTGAAGAGGATATCAGCCGAACTGCCTGAGTCCACCAAGATCCGCTTCACTTCAAAGTCATTGATGATCATCTTCATGACCAGGGCGTCGTCATAAGGATATTGAATCCCACGACCATCGTCCTTGATAAAGTATATTGGTTCTTTAACCCAAGGTTGCTTGGTTAGGTTCTCTGCTTCATGCTCCAGTTCTCAGACTGACTTTTTCTTGATTGCTGCTGTGCACCTGCTATGATAGATCCTCCAGTAATCATATTATTCACTCTGTGGATCAGCCTTTCTTCTAGTAGCGGGTGAGGTGGCTGCTCGTTCTATCTGCTGCTTTCTGGGGCATCTTTCTTCTGATCTCCCTATTGTTCCCCCTGTCCATTTTCCTCATGCAATATGTACTTCTTCAAATACCTACAGCATATTAGCTCTTTGATCTCATCACAGAGGTTTTGTACAGTTTTTTGTGCTGTGACCATTGTCCCAATGAAAGTGACAATACACGTTCGAATTCCTGGTCAATGGGTCTCCCCGTAGCCTGGGTGGCCATCTCACGATGGAAGAGTCTTTGATGGCCATTAAGATCTCTCCCCGCTTCTTATTAAGGGGAGTATAGTTGGTTCTCTCTACTGGTAGTGGCGGGGTCCTGGAACTCCGACCCGACCTATAACTTCGCGAGGGGGACTTACTCCTTGAGTTCAGGGACTTGCTTCTTCGCTTAGGGGATTTGCTCTTTTTTCTTTTCTTGTTGCTCGTTCCTTCTTCCTCTCTCTTGCTCTTCTCTCCTTGGTTATCCGTTTTTTGGTTTATCTCTTCTTATATAATGATAAACTGATCGTCCGACTTGAGGAACTCGGTGAAACTCTTTGTGAGTGATTCCTTTTCGCACTGCGGTGAGACGTACTGCTTGGTCAAGGTCTGGTATCTGCAGGCATGTCTAGTTGAAGCGCTTGATGTAGCTTCGAATTGACTCTCCTTCCCTCTGCACCACGTTCAAAAAGCTCTCTTGTGACTTCAGGCACTTCTTATTGGTGATAAAGTGAGACGTAAACATATTTGCGAATTGCGCCCAACTTCTAATGGAACCCGGCGTGAGGTTTCTATACAAGGTTTGAACTACTCCTCTGAATGTGGTGGAGAAAGCCACGCACATACAAGCATCATCGGCCCTGGCGAGATGCATCTGGGATTGGAATGCATCTACGTGATCGTTGGGATAAAAGGACTCGTCATACTTGTCTAGCAGCGGTACCTTGAAATCCTTCAGCATTGGGGTCGCTCGGGTGATAGGGGCGATGGCTGGCTCAAGAGAGCAAGCGTTATTCTTGTGGCCACCGAGCTCACCTCCTCTCTTTCCCAACCTTGATCTATTGGATGGTTGGACTTCATGGGTGGATTGTTCCTTGCTGATGAATGGCGAGTCTTGCGGCGGCGCCGCCGCTGCTTCTTTAGTGGTATGACGTTTGTACTAATGGCCTCTGTGTTGTCTGGTACCTCGATCTTACTCCGAATGGTGGGGTGAGGTAGTTTAGGGGTTCTCCTTGCTGCTGCTTCTTCGTTGCTTGTTCGAGGCTAGTTGTCATGGTGAACCAAGGGGTCTCCTCTCGAGCCCGCACCTCGGGCCCCGAGCTAGCGATTTGCGTTACCTTGATGTGGAACTTGCTGCCTGCGCCTTTTGGGTTGGCTGGGTTCGGGCCTACCCCTCGAGCTTTCCCTTCGGGAAGTAGGGGGAGTACATCGGTCGCCTACTGTACCTCATAGCGGGGTTCATCCCGAGGAATAAATTGGTACCCGCGAGGTTCTCTCACCGCAGGGAGGAGACTGGCGGACGTTCTGGTGAGCCCCGTGTTGATTATGGGTATGGGTTTGCCCTTGATGATGGTTCGTCGACTGGTTTGATTATAGTGGTGGAAACTATTGTTGATATCATTGATTGAAGTAGTACTACTGAAACTACTAGAACTGATGGATCTACATCGTTCGGATGCTTTGTACGAGGTCGTTGAACTGGGAGTGCCCGACCCCCGGGGGATCACTGAAGGCTCCGAGAAGGTGGCACTCACTTGGGGGAACGGGACACTCACCTGTTTGATAGTTTGCGACACAGACAATGATGGGACCCCGAAGACAGTCAAGAGAATGGTGAACTGGTCGATTGTCACCGAGGAAACTTGGGGAGTAACCGTTTGCTACTCTTGCCCCCCAATGATGTTCATGTCGCTCTTTCCGTTGTGGCTAGATGATGCCATTAAGGATGAGGTTGAGACTGAGACTGTAGCTAGAACTGGGATGACCTTTCAATCGTATCCCACAGACGGCGTCAATTGATGATGCACGATCTAGAAGCTCCTAACTGGAAGGTTGCTTGGGCGTACTCACGTGGCAAGCTAGATGAAGCTGCAAAACAAGGATCAGAGAGACCGAGGTGGATGACCAGGTGAGGTCGCTCCAATGCTTAAGTTAGTATTCTGTTGTGGTTGCGAGCTAAAGTTTGAATGCTAGAGTGCTTGAATGTAAGTAATCGCATGTACCTTGGTCTCACAAAACGGTTCCAGGATCTTCGGCCTAAGTAGATGAGGTTTGTTTCCGCTTTAGTTGGGGAGTAGCGTATCGGTTAATGAAGTCTATCATGTCCGCCTGATCCGGGCAGGGAGAGGATAATGCCTGTCGTTATGCAGCGTGATCCCGTGAGGTTCGAAGTCCGCTAGGAAGCTTCTGGAATCGATTACGTGTCACTTCAGTTCTAAGGATCCAAACTGGATTAGGTACCTAGATGCCTCTATGCCGAAGTGGCTTTGTACCAAGGTGATCAAACACCCAAGCTCTGAAAACTGTTGACTATGTTCCTTTTGCTAAGTTGTCATCCTTCGGGTATATAGTGTCCACATGACCTTTACTTACTAGGTCGTCCCACCCTTATCAACAACCAAGGCATGAACAATGTATTCATATTGTATAAGCTAATATCATTATTTGAAGTTTAAATAGGTCCATTGTGAGACATTGAAAGTTGTTTTGAACCTTGTTCATACTGTTGAATATTAGTTCCAATAAACTATGGGCATGCCTAGATGCTTGTTTCTTGTGGGATAATTTTTATTGCCTCTTGACATGCAAGGTGAATAATCCATGGATTTTTCAACTTTCCATATGGAATTTGCAAACGTTATTGTATGATTTGATGCTTCGATGTGTAAATTCTTAGATTTGTGCCTTTTAAACATTATTTGACTTTGTTTTCAAGGTGTTTAAATACAAATATGTTACTTGTGATTGCAAGGTTTGTTCATGGCATTTTTCTCGCTAAACATCCATTCCCACGACAAGCTCTTTCATTGATAAGTTGGGTTTTGTTTTCCATGATAATTTGTCCTACTTCATCTAAGGCTAACTTATAGATATAATAGATAGATAGATATAGATATAGATTATGACGAAAAACAAAGGCTAACATATCAATGAAAAAGTCTATCAAGACGCTTGGTATAGAGTCTTCCTGTTACAGAATTCCATCTTTAGACATTCATGATTCATACACTTCTTCAAATATTTTCAAGGCCCATACTCTGACTGGACATATGTTTGGTGGACCTCTTGGGGAGGTTTTGATGATATTTTCCCTCGCCAAGAGCTCATGGACAAATATAGAGCCTTTGGTAAATGATAGCTTATCTAGAATTTGATCATGTAAAATAGTTCGAGTTCTTCAAGACATTTTGTCTCCCTTGGATTCTAGAATGGGGTTATCACTTATATACTTCTTGGTTGCCTCCAACTATTGAAAGAAAAATTGAAATAAAATGATGGGATAAATTTGATCTCACAAATGTCCTCAAACCGACATTGGAAGAAGATGACATTTTTCAGTCCATTTTTGAATCCTACATGGACAAGATTCGAAGTAAGTTCCCAAACTTGGACCCACTAGATCTCGAAAAAATGTCCCTTCGTATGGCCAAAAAGATGAAAGAGAAAAGCAAATGCATCTCAAAGGATCTCAAAACGGAAAGTTTTCGCTCTCTCAGCCCATACTAAGGTCGTGACATTATTTGAAGATTCCATCTTATCAGGAATAGTAAAAGTCTCGACAGTTGTTCCTAATATGACAAAAAGATGATAAGGAGTTATCTCGATAATTAAGATGCACACTAAGAAAATGACAAAAGGCATAAAAGCCTTAAAAATAAGATCGAATAAAGTGGCTTTAAAGTGTTTTGCTCTGGAAGCCTCTGCCAACTCTATATAAATATCTCTTATCTCTTTGAAGAAAAAAATCTTTACAAGTATTGTAATAAGTTTTATTTCAGAGTGAGTGCTTTGTAATAATTTGAGTGTTTTTATTTCTGAGTGATTTTAAATGTGTGCTATTGGTGAACTTTGTAATTTTGTAAGATTGAGTGCTATTAAGAATCTACATGTTTGTTCTAAATCCTTGTAAGTATCAATATTAAAGAATATTTCAAATTCTATTTTCATTATAATTTTTAATCGTTATTTTCAATGTTTTTCTGCATAATATACTCATGTGCATGTTCCCATTTTCATCGACTCCATATCCATCATTTACTATTCATGTTGTTCATCATTTCCGACAAACTTGTCCATCTTTGAATCCTACATGGACAAGATTCGAAGTAAGTTCCCAAACTTAGACCCACTAGATCTCGAAGAAATGTCCCTTCGTATGGCAAAAAAGATGAATGAGAAAAGCAAATGCATCTCAAAGGATCTTGAAATGGAAAGTGTTCGCTCTCTTAGCCCACACCAAGGTCGTACACTATTTGAAGATTCTATATGATCAGAAACAGTAAAAGTCTCAACAACTATTCCTAATATGACAAAAAGGTGATAACGAAGCATTTCAATAATTAAGATGCACACTAAGAAAATGAAAAAATGCATAAAAGCCTTAAAGATAAGATCGAATAAAGTAATTTTAAGGTGTTTTGCTCTTGAAGCCTCCGCCACCTCTATATAATTATCTCTTATCTATTTGAAGAAAAAAATCTTTACAAGTATTGTAATAAGTTTTCTTTCAGAGTGCCTTGAGTGCTTTGTAATAGTTTAAGTGTTTTTCTTTTCGAGTGATCTTAAAAGTGTGCTATTGGTGAGCTTTGTAATTTTGTAAGATTGAGTGGTGTTAAGAATCTACTTGTTTGTTCTAAATCCTTGTAAGTATCAATATTAAAGAATATTTCAATTTTTTTTTCATTATAATTTTTTATCGTTATTTTCAATGTTTTTTGCATAATATACTCATGTGCATGTTCCTATTTTTCATTGACTCCATATCCATCTTTTACTATTCATATTGTTCATCTAACCTATCCATCATAACCCCCTTTAGCACTATTCACTATTATTCATATCACTGACCTATATTTTTTTATCTAATTAGTCTATAAAAAATATAGGTCCACTATGAGACATTGAAAGTTGTTTTGAACCTTGTTCATAAAGTTGAATATTAGTTCCAATAAACCATGGGCATACCTAGATGCTTGTTTCTTGTGGGATAAATTTTCTTGCCTCTTGACATGTAAGGTGAATAATCCATGGCTTTTTCAACTTTCCATATGAATTTGCAAACATTATTGTATGATTTTATGCTTGGAGGTGTAAATTATTGGATTTGTGCCTTTTAAACATTATTTGCCTATGTCTTCAAGGTATTCAAATACAAAAATATGTTACTTGTGATTACAAGGTTTTTTCATGGCATTTTATCGCTGAGCATCCATTCCCACAACCCTATATATGTACGAATAGGGTTTAAGATTTCTAGAATTTTTTAGACAAATATCCCTTTTTTGAAATAGGGTCCTTATCTATTATGAGGGCATAAAATGTAATGTGAATACTATCATTCATTGTATTCAATTACCTCTCATTAAATTTCATTCAAGATATTAATTCTCATTCACCCTCATTTAACCATACATTTAAGGCATTTTTGTTTCTTTTAGTTAATAAATTATACCAATTAAATCCATACATAAATAACTCTAATAACATAAAAATATAAATAATTTTGGGTTAAATAGGCCAACTCGTGTTGCATTGTTGCCACAATTAAATAATAAAAAAGTAAAACTTGATAAAATGCAAAAAATATTGAATTTAAAGAAAATTTTGGGAACATCTTTAATATCATATATTCATCATATTAGACAATAATATGTATGATAAATAAGAAATACTTATATTAATGATGGAATACAAAATTTAAAACCAATTGGAAATAAAATTATTTTCTTATTCTCTCTCAGTAAGTTTCATATCTAAGGTATATTCTCTCATTAAATCCAATATTTAAGATATATTTTTGCTCATCATTAAATACATAATATTGATTTTAAAAGTATAAAAATAATATATTTTGAAAATAAAACCATTTTCTTCCCTCCTGGTGATGGCTAAGCAATTTAACCATTTGGGTCATACGAGTTAACCAATAATGTCATGATTAAATAATAAAAAATCAAAATAAATAATATATAAAAATGCAAAAAAAAAAATTGATCATATCTCTAATATTATATATTCATTATACTAAATAATATTAAGTATGAAATGAAATAAAATTTTTTATTAACAATGATAATGGAGTTACAAATCTAAAATAAACCTTGAAATTAAATTAAATGATGTCATAGTCGAATAATAAAATGTTTAAAATAAAAATACAAAAATAAAGAAAAAATTAGAGAACAATTTGAGCACATATTTGATGTTATATATTTATAAAAAATAAAATATTGGGCCGTCTGTAATATTATACATTCACCATATTGAACAATTATACATAATTTTATAAATGGTGGAAATGCAATAATAAATGGTTTAGGTGATGGGTTGGTGGTTTGGGTTAAATGGATTGATATTATAGTAAATAATAAAATTTTAAAAAATAAAAAAAGGCATAAGGAATATAAAATATAAAGATTATAAAAAAATTGGACACATATCTAATATTATATATTAATTATACTAAATAATAATTATTTAGTATGATAAATAAACATTATTTATATAATGTAGATGAAATATATAATTTAAAATAGATTTGAAAGCAATGCTATTTTTCCTATCTAGATGGTGGGTTAATGATCAAACTTTTCAAATAAACTCATGGTGATGTCATAATTGAATAATATATATTTAAAAAAGATAGAACAAAAAATTGAAAAATATACAATTTTATCGAAAACATTTGGAGACATTTCTAATGTTATATATTCATCGTATTAAATACAAAATTATTAAAATAAAAATTATTTTTATCTATGACGGGAATATAATACAATAATAATAACAATGATAATAATAATAATAATAATGGTGATGATAATTGATGAAGGAAGATTTGGCCCGACCTCTCTATTACGTGACACGTGGCAGAAACAACAGTTCGGCAAAAGGGGCCATGCCTAGGCGGGAACAAGGGGACACGAGCGGACTGAACTCCCTACCGGGGGCCCGAACTGACCCACCTTGTAACAGCTCGGGATACCCTTCGCCGAACTGACCTTGTAACAGCTCGGGATACACTCCGCCGAACTGACCCACCTTGTAACAGCTCGGGATACACTTCGCCGAACTGACCCACCTTGTAACAGCTCGGGATACACTTCGCCGAACTGCCACCTTGTAACAGCTCGGGATACACTTCGCCGAACTGACCCACCTTGTAACAGCTCGGGATACACTTCGCCGAACTGACTTGCCCTATAGATACCTCCGAGCTCAAGACCGCCTCGCTCAGCACTTCGCATCACTTGGCACCGAAACCAAACAAGTCGTACCACGCCTGACACTAAGGAAGTTTGTGCCCAAGGGCGCCGCGCCTGACTAACTTGGGATCTGACGTTTGGCGGTAGCACCCTAAACGGCCACCTGCCACCGCCACTGACACCGCCATCTCCAGTTAGATGACGGTTAGGCAGTGACGGCTCTGTCTCAGCAGAAAGGACGACGGCCGAATTGACAAGCACAAGGGTAATCATACTTGACCTGACAAGGGCCCCGGGACGAGTGCACGAAGTGACTATAAGAGCCACCTGCCCCCCGACAACGGAGGTATGCAAACTTTGCGCTATCTGGTATTACCTTGCTTTTGAAGGATTCTAACTTAAGCTTTGGAGCCTCTACACCGGGTTCCCCCCGGAGCTTCTCCATCTCCTCCGTTTCAGGTTCCCTGCTACCCCGTTCGGAAGCAAGGCAGCGGACAGCTAATACCGGCCGGATCGCGCTCCATTAATAATAATTGTCATTGTAATTTAAATTTTCAACGTGTAATGCACGTCAACATTTACTAGTTTGTCCTAGTCTGTCTAAAGCTCTTTCATAGATAAGTTGGGTTTTCTTTTGAAAGTCTAAATAACAATGAATGGCAAAATCGACTGCAAAATGGTAGTTTTTAAATTAAGAAATTTTATATAAGTCGTGTGACACCACATGCGAACAGATTGAAACGGCATACTAATGGTAGGGAAAATTTTTGTCCTTTGTTAGAAAATTTAAGCATGTACTTTTTCAAACATAGAGTAAATTTGTGTCCATTTTCTAAACCATAAAGGTACTTTAAGTATTTAACCCTTTTATTTTTGAGGGTCCGTTTGGTTTGTTGGAATAGGGGTATGGAACTGGAATCAGAATGGGCTATTTCGATTCCAACTGTTTGGTTGAGCATAATCGAAATACCATTCTCATTCCTGCTGGAATGGCATTCCCCCATTCGAGGGAATTGCCATTCCCTACCCCTCCCTTGGGAATGAAATCCCATTCCTGTTGATTTTAATTCACATTCCCATTCCTGTTTTAGCCAAATAGACAGTGGGAATGGATCATTCCGATTTCGATTACGGTGGATTTCGATTCCGATTCCGACTACAAACCAAACGGACCCTTAGTTACTTTCATTTTTTTATTGGAAAATATTACTTTTATTATGTTATATTCACTATAGTATTTTAGTGAAAAAAAATCCCTTTATAGTTCTTGTCTTTTTTTTTAAATGTTTTCATAAAACATCTCTTATTTTATTGTTTTCTTGTATATTAACAAACATATTAATAATTTTTTTTATTATCTTAGTCTTTTTTAGTGGAAATTTCCCTTAATTGCTCTGTTTGTTCTCAAATTTTTAAAATTGAGATGAATTGATCAAACCAAATCGGCGCAATTTAGTATGGATTGGAAATTGAACCTAGCAGGTAAGTGGATGGTTTTAAAGTATTCAAATTACCTACATTGCTCTTGTTTTTGTCTTGAAAGCTGGGTCGAAACAACCAAACTAGTTTGGTACATATGAATTTGTAATTAAAGCTAGCATTATGGATGACAAATTTCCCCATCCCCGACGAGGACCCAACTTACTTGACTTGGGTTGAGGATGGGATTACTTTGGTGGGGCATGGATAGGAATTAATAGGGATCTCCAATTAGGGTCATGGTTAGGGGGATTGAGGTCCCTACCCCGACCTGACCCTACTTATACATATATTAAATATATTTTGTAATATATGATATTATTTACATTATTTGTATATATTGAAACACATTTAAAATATTGTTTGAATTTAAAAAATTGTATTTATTTTAAGTAAATTTATTTTTTCAAAAAATGTTGTTAACTAAAAACAATTTGAGGATTTGGGTCCCCGTGGGGAACCCGTCCTTGTCAGGGATCGGGGGTGGAGGACAACTTTTATTGCCGACGGGGATTAGGGATGAAGACAGTGATTGATTTCATAATCGGGGTTAGGGTGGGGAATATGGTCCCTGTCCCGTTGCCATTCCTAGCTAGCATGTTGTACAATTTTCGAGTATTCAAATAACCCAACCCAAAAACTTCATATTCTTGATGCTAGTGATTTTTAGGCACCTACAATATTTTATGCCTTTATTTCTTCTAATGGGAAACTAACAAAGGTGGAAAAAAGCACGACTCGATGCTTAAAAAAAGGAGAATGATGGTTCAGCCAAGGGTAGAATTTTTAGGCCCAAAGTACAATTGGGGTAGGTGCCAGCTCATAATTGATGCCAATTCACGGGCAAACATTGGTGTATAGAGTGGGGTTTTTGACATTTTGAATGTTTATAGGTATGTAGTGGAATTCAGAAATCTGCATTGGGCCTGAACGTACTTTTCCATCAAAAATCAAGTTGATCACAATGGAAGAAAATGACAAGGGACAATTCATGTTCATAAATTTTTTGTTTTAGAAGATTATAAATTAAATTTTCACATACTTTATAGGAAAAAAGTTAAGTAAATTACAAAGACTTATTGTACATAAGAGTGTCAATTGGATTGGATTTGATCCAATACGACATGGTTCAATGTTTGTCTATTACAAATGGACTAGGTCCAATCCAGTCCAATCCAACGAATAATTTGGACCATTATGGACCGCTCCAATTCAATGTATGGACTGCCCAATATGCACAATTTGCTTTTAATTTATATTGGTTCTAACCCAAACCTGGTCTATTGACACCTATATTCTCATCTTCTGTAAATGGATTGAATTCTGGATCAATCAAGCCCAATCCAATATAGATTCATTATAGATGGACGAGGTCTGATCCAATCAAATAAATACTTTGGACCATTAAGTAAATGGTCCAATACTTTGGACTGGTCTAATTCAACATCTCTCATTGATATTTCCAATCCGTCTAAATTGATTTTGATTTGAAATGGACCCAATCTAAAGCCCATCGACACCCTACTTATAAATTGTACTATTTAGGGTAAATCTCTTAAACTAGCTTTATGATTTAGCTAATTAACTAAGTGTGCCCTTACTATTTATAACAATTGGCTAAGTGTAACCTTAGTCACTAAACATGGACGGAAAGGTCAATACCTGTTTTACCCCTATGCAAAGTTACATTTTTGTCCTTGATTTTAACTAAACTCATAATCCCTCTCACACACTTGCCCCATCCGTCAAAAGAGAAGAGGGAGGAGCGCCATCGCCATTGCCATTGCCAACGACTGCAGTTGCTACAAATACTTAACGGCGGAAGTCCAACGGAGGTTGGTGAGTTTTTTTTTTTTTTGTTTTTTTTCACCAAGAATAGATCCATGCCTCTTATCTTGCCGATGCAAGTTAAGTTGAGTCCCGAGATTCTGAGGAATGTAGCGGGAACCTGTGATTACATTTCTGATATGCCCGATGAATGCTTGATCTGCATTTTTTAGTCCCTTGGCTCTGACAACCATAAAAGCTGTTTTATAGTCCATCGGCGATGGTTTCGAGTTGAAAGACAAAACCGACACCGTCTATCGCTCAAGGCGGAATCCGATCAACAACTTCTAATTCCCTTTATTTTCTCTCGATTTGATACTATAACCAAACTGGCATTGAAACTTTGTATAACCAAACCGACACCGTCCAAATCTCTTCATGTTGTTGAAACTTTGTATGACTCAAACTTCGCGCTTGCTGTGAATTGACCGGCGCATGCATGGAGGCATTCACTAAGAATTGCAAGGGTTTGAAGAAGCTTTCCTATGACTCTTGCATGTTTGGTTATAAGGGCAGGAATGCCATCGTAAATCACAGTTCTGCTCTTGAAGATATGTCTATGAAGTGCCTCCGTGGCATCATGGATGGGACCGCTGTCAAGCCTATTGGGCCAGGTGCCGCGGCCTCGTTCCTCAGAACTATTTGCTTCAAGGAGCTTTACAGGGGCCAATGCTTTGGACTGCTTATCGTATGTGCCAAGAATCTGATTAGACGACTGTCACTCGTAATAGGTACGTGTGTGGGAGAGTTCATGTCAAATGGCATTTTCGACCTATGAAGGATAAAACGGGTATTATGTAACATTAGTCATATGTATATAGATTTTGGCAGAGAGTTAACGATAAGAATATATTTGGTCTATTGCTAGAAACAGTATAGATATAATTAATCGATTAGCTAAACGGTAAGGGTAATTTAAGAAATTTATATTTGCAATCAGCCATGCTTTACCATGTTGTTTGTGTTCATCTTACTCTTATTCAGACAGTCTTTACACCTTTGTCCCATCCGAGTATGACAATATCAGGTGAATTTTTATTACAATCTGTTGAATTTTGATGAAGTGGCCATACTATTGTAAGCTGTATTGAGCTGTACTACTATTTAGTACATATAAAAGTATTGTTGCATGCAAAGCATAATTTATCATTTATATCAATGGTTCAAAGTACAATTTTTCAAAGTGGAGGGTAAATTAAAGTAATTTTACCTACCACATTTCCCTCCATCAATCCCAAATTTGAAGGAAGAATGCCGGGTACACGGTTTGAGTGGCCGTATATCATACCGTTGCATTAAACACCTTAACTTCGACATGATGGGGTCCCATTTTGTTATGTTTTCAAACATTGGGCCCCATAGAATATACGGTCACGGTGGCCACGGCAACCGTATTCCGTACGGGTTGGTGCAAACGTGTATGATCAACGTTGCAGCATAGAAAGTACGCAAAGCGGGGGGTTCAGTTGGGTCCCACCTCTTTCACCCCCTGATTTTCAGAGAAGTACTCCCGGCAGAGCCTTCTCAGCTGTTCGTCTTGTTTCCGACTTCCTCGATCTCATTCGCTCATCGGCGGTTTCATATACATTGCTTCCCGTCTCAATCCTTCCTTATCATCTACATCTCTTCTCCTGCGTCAGAAACCCAGCTCCAATGGCGCCCGTTGATCCTCATTCCTTCACCGATTCCTCCCACCCTTTCGCCACCCATGTCTCCCTCTCTATGTACTTTGATTTCGCCTCTTCCACCATTCACGCTTCCTCTCTGCTTACCCTCCCAACCCCTTACTCGGGCCCCATCTCCCTCGACGTCCGTTTGCTCTCTATCACCTCTGTCGTTGACCCGCAAACCCTAACCCCTCTCCCATTCTCGCTCTCTACCGTCCCAGAACCGATCAAAGGCCAACACCTCACCGTCTCCCTCTCCAACCAATCGTCATTCCTTGTTGCATTCTCGACAAGCCCGTCTTCATCCGCTCTTCAATGGCTATCGCCGCCTCAGACCTTCAAAAAGACCTTCCCCTTTGTGTACACTCAGTGCCAAGCGATCCACGCTCGTTCCGTGTTCCCATGTCAGGATACTCCGGCCGCACGCCTTCGTTACTCGGCCCGCCTCAATGTACCCCGTCAATTGTCGGCCGTGATGGCAGCACGGCACATCGAACGCCGGTCACCGGTGTCCGGCGAGGCTGCAATGGCATGTGATGATGCATTGTGGTGTGCTGACGGTAGGGTGGTGGAGGAATTTGTGATGGAGCAGCCTGTGCCGCCATATTTGTTTGCCTTCGCGGTGGGGGAGATTGGATTCAGGGAAGTTGGGCCTAGGACGAGGGTTTACTCTGAGTCGGTTCCAGGACTTCTGGATGCTGCGGAAAGGGAGTTTGCGGGGACCGAGGAGATGATTAGGCAGGGAGAGCGACTGTTTGGGCCTTACGAGTGGGAGAGGTTCGACTTGCTTGTGTTGCCACCGAGCTTTCCCTATGGTGGTATGGAGAATCCGAAGATGGTTTTCTTGACACCGACTGTGATTAAGGGTGATGCTAGTGGCGCACAAGTGGTAGCCCATGAGCTTGCTCATAGCTGGACTGGGAATCTGATCACTAACAAAACTAACGAGGATTTCTGGTTGAATGAGGTAAGCTGATTTTTCTCTGGCAGTCTTTATCCATACCGAATCCATTTAGTCGGGTTGCTTGGTTGTTTGTTTGCTTTTCTGTAAGAAGAAGAATTTAGTCGGGTTGCTTGGTTGTTTGTGTTGACTGTGGAAACAAATCCTTTCCAGAAAGTTACGAAAACGACATTTCTTCTGATAATCCGATTTTCCGTAATCACTTTAGGAATAGATTTTTGGTCCTACGGATATATGCTTCTCTACCATTGTTAATTTTCCAAGTTAATCCAAACACCGGGAAAATTAGGAAAATGGTTCCCAATCGTATTGTATAATTTCCGTGGGAATCATTATTTTTCCATTAATTTACATGCAATCTAGCGAAGCACTCCTATAAGGAGTTATCGAAGTGAATTTGAGTTCCCCAGTTATTCCTGGTTAACAAAGTTATCTTGAGGAGCTTTTGTTTCTATTCGGATGCTATGTATAGGTTCTTTTTATGTTTTTGCTCTGATCCTAGGGTTTCACAACATATGCGGAACGGAGAATCGTTGAAGTCGTACAGGGAGAGGAGAGAGCTGCTTTGAGTATTGGAATTGGCTGGAGGGGTTTAAATGAAGAAATGGAGAGGTTCAAGGATAACATGGAGTTTACAAAGCTAAAAACCAAACAGGAAGGGGTGGATCCAGATGATATCTACTCCAGAGTTCCATACGAGAAAGGTTTCCAGTTTCTTTGGCGCATTGAACGTCAGGTAGGTCATGGTTCATAAAGTCATTCAGATGTTATAGAAGGAAGCATGATAGAGTCATATTTATTTATCTATCTTTACTAATTCAGATTGGGCGGCCTGCATTTGATGAATTCATTAAGAAATATATTGCCACATTTAAGTTCCAGTCGATTGATACCGAAACATTTCTCAATTTCCTGAAAGCAAATATTCCTGGAATAGAGACACAGATAGATTTGGTTCTTTGGACTGAGGGTACAAGTATCCCTTCAGATGCCTTTGAGCCTGTGTCCAACATCTATATTAAGATTGTATCACTGGCAAAGGAGTTTAAACTTGGGAGGATGCCAAGAGAGGATGAAGTTGCAGATTGGCAAGGGCAGGAATGGGAACTTTATTTGGAGAATTTGCCCAAGTCTGTTGAAGCTTCGCAGGTACTTCTCCCCTGAAGAATTGTTTGATGTATTTTCTCTATCTGCATTTAACCTTGACTATATGTTATACTGATTGCTCAGCTGAATATTTTCCTTTTTCCCCACCACTCCGTTGTTAATTACATATAATTTTCTCGTTGGCATCTTTAATCCATCTTTTGAATTGTTATGGCTATAAGGCTTTTATTTCCTACTTAGGTTAATATGTTTCAATGTACCAATAACCCCTAAATGTGATGAAAATCCTGCTCATCTTTTTTACCTTTGGTTCCAGATTCTTGAAACGTTTGAGGGATGCTTGAGCTAGAAAAGGTTGTTATTTGGTTGGGAGATGGTGCTTAGAGGAACTAGAGCCTTGGTTTCTGGGGTGAGCATCTTGTTCAGGTGGACCAGCAACTCCATGGTGGTTTGACCCTTATGGTCCGTTTGGTTGCCGGGAAACAGTGGGGTGAGAAGGGATGGGATGGGAAGGAAAAATTTTATTTTCTCATGTTTGGTCACTGTGTTTGTTTGCTGATACCCACCATCCTACAGAATCTGCTTCTAGCATTTGGTTGATGAGAAAATAGATTTATTTGCATTAACAAGATAAGGATCACCATGAAAAAAATAAATACAGATACATGCTTAGAGTAAGATAATAATCAACAGAAAAAAAAAACTAAAAAAAAAAAACTGTTGAAACCTTGGCCTTAGTGTTTTAAAAGTGAAAGGCACAAGGGCCATTTTGCGCCTGAGGCACGTGCCTTTTTGAGGCAAGGTGCACAATTAAAAAAAAGCTAAAAAATAAAAAAATGTAAAAAAATAAAAAAATATTAAACATAATATTAATAAAAATATAAACTTAAATTTTAAAATGAATATTTAAAAAAATATATTATATTAAATTAAAATACATAAGCATAATATGTAAAGCATATTCGAATGAGAATTTAAAAATGAAATCAAACATATAAAACATTTTCAAGCATATAAAACCCACAATCTCTTTTTTCTCAATTAAATCAAGTAGCTAATGTGACATATTACATTCCTAATTCTACAAACCGCCTTTGTGCCACACCCCTCGAGGCAAGCCCAAACAAGTCCATGTTGGGGTCTTAAATTTTGAGTTTTCACACAAAATAATGATTTTATAGTTTTAATTGCTTTTAAGAAGATATTTTGTTAGGATGAATGAATGGACGATATTACCAAATAGGGGGTTCTCAAAGTTTTGGTGAGCGAGCGAAGGTGGGGCCCCCGGCCCAGTTGCTTGATTCAGAAAAAGGAAAACGCGTCAAATTTTCAAAAGGCGCATGCCTGGGCTAAGGCGCACCAGGCGCATGCCTTTTGAATGGGCTGCGCCTAGGACCTGGGCGAGGCGCCTACCCTAAAATGCGCCTTGCCTGTGTGCCTTGGCATGCCTGAGGCGCTCCTTTTAGATCACTGCTCGGCCTAGAAATCAATAGATATCAGGGTGATACCTAATATCAGGGTATGTGATACCTCGGCCTAGAAATCCCCTTTGTTTGCCCTGAGATGACCTGAAACGGAGCAAGAATAAAATAAATACAAATAAATGCAGTTCAATATAACAAAATGCCGAAATCTATCAAAATTACAACACAAAATGGTAGATATTGGTCTCTAAACACAAAGATACGGAAGCTGGAATCGAAATAACAAAATGTTGGCAGCCAGAAGCCAGAAAAGTGGTACCAATAACAGCAGACGCCATACCAGAACAAGTTGGTAGATATTGGAACATTTTGGTACAATGAAAGGAAAACACTAGATCTGGATGGGGCAAATGCCGGAAGCCAGATCTGGAGCTCTGCCATTCAAATGAACACCTTGAACAGCAGTTCAGGTGTTTTCTGGCAATGGAGATTCATCCGGACGAACAGGGATAGAGGTAGAAGACGGTGAGATTCAAATGGAAACTCACTCAATGAAAGGAGATAAAATGGTACCAAAACAAACGGAAATCACGAGAGGAAGCCAGATCTGAGATTACCTTCGAAAGAAGTCGCTGGAGATGGTGCCGGCTAGAAGACTATTGGACAGCGTGAGAGGTAGGTGATGCTTGGAGTTGCTGCTCTTGACAAAGTTTTCTCACCAACTTTCCCTTCTCAGTGGGGTTGCACCATTTTGGTGTGACCCTGCACAAAGAATTTTGAGAATCCGTGTCACATTTCTTTCTCGTCCCATTCCAGCGTTTTCCTCAAAACAAACACAAGAAAACTAGAATATTCCCTAAAGATTCTTCCCATCCTATCCCCTTCTCGGCAACCAAATGGATTGTTAGGTTGGCTAGAATCGGATGTCTCTGTTGCATTGTGGTTTCTCTATCCTGGGATAGTCTTATACTCCTGTTCCTTTTTGGATCCTCAATTTGGATATGGTTCACCTCTTTTTTGTGAGGTGAGCTCAATTGTTTTTAAAACTTAAGTGCTTTTTTCTTAGTTAAACTCAATAACATTTCTTTTGGATTCATTAATCATTACTAATAAAAAAAGAAAGAAATAACACTTCAATGAAAAAAATTGATTGGCTTGATACTTGATCCGTTTTATCACTTGAGAATAAATTAGTTTAACATACCCTTGATGGATGTGCTCAATCCGTTTTATCACTTGTGTATTTAGTTGACTACTTGTGTGATAATTTGGGATGAAAATTGGACAGTGACACGTGGGATGGTTGATAGATGAGAGAAACTTGGGTGTAGTGTAACTTTTACAGTCATTTAAGAGTTCTCTAATAATTTCTACAACTTTTAATTATAAATTTTATGTTTAGTACTGACAAGGATGATATATGAAAACTATGCCAAATTGGTGGCACTTTTCCAGTAAAAAGATCAGTCCTTTTCCTTTGTGTGCTGTACTGGATTATTGGTTACCCGTATCCAATTCGACCCATAGGCTCAGTTTGGAAAGAGTACAAATACAAATGTGTACAGTGCAAATACATACAAAATGCAAGGTTTTGCACTCTACATATTTGTATTTGTATTCCTTCCAAACTGAGCCATAGGAAAAAAACATCTAAATCAGTAGGCTCATTCCAGTTTGTGTGGGGAAGTAAACTTGATCTCATATTCTCAGTACACAATTTGGTTGTTGTTGCAGGTTGTGTCATTGGATGCACGCTACAGCTTGGCAGAATCAAAGGATTATGAGGTGAAGGTGGCATTTCTCCAACTGGCCATTTCGTCTGGCTGCAGAGAATACTATAGTGAAGTGGAGAAAACTTTGAAGGAAGTTGGGAGGATGAAGTACCTTCGCCCCCTATATACTGCACTGGTACAAGGCAGTGGAAAGGAAGAAGAAAAGATATTGGCTAAAAGAGTTTTTGCAGAGGCTCGTGATTGTTATCATCCCATAGCTCAAGGTGTTGTCGAGTCCATCCTTTCCAAGCATCTGTAGCTTGATATACAAATATACTTTAATCATACTAATGAATCTAAACCTAATTTTCTGTTTTTTTGTGAATCTTGCCTTTTCTGATACAATCTTGTTAGAAAGAATATTAATGTTTGCTACTAAATTTTTTGCTTCCCCTATTATTACCACCACAACATCACCTGTAATTACTAGCAACCCTCGCACACTTGCCAGTGACTTCCCACATTGCATGTTATTGGAATTGGCAAGAAAAGCCATTGTTTTGTAATGCTTTTCTGAACTTATTTCCATGTAAAAGGGTTGCAAAACAAATGTTGGCCAGAAAAAAGGAAGAAATACAACAGTGTTTTACAGGTTGAAAAGTTTTAACCTTAAGACTTTACCTTGTTAGATCATGAATACAACGTTTAGCAGCAATTGCCTTGGAGCCTGTAAATTAAAAGACGTGTATAAGTAAGGTCTTTCTGTGCACCAAATTGGAGAGTGGATTTTTTTTTTTAAAGGTCAATTTTTTGGTTTGATAGAAAATAAGATTCTGCAATGGTTAAAAATTCTGTAAAATACGGACAGGCCTAATGCAAATTTTTAAATTTTACTGCAGACTTATAAACATTCAAAATGTCAAAACCCCCCATTCTATACACGGCCAGTGAGCTATGACTTACCCCAACTGTAATTTGGGCTTAAAAATTCTGACCTGGGCTGAACTGCTATTCTCCCTAAATATTTTGGGAATCTTCATTTACCCCACATAGGGGTGGCAAATAAGTGGGTCGGGTTGGGTGTGGCTTGTAAGTACCAAATTACAGGAAAATTCAGAAAAATGCAACAAATTATAGAAAAAATACAAATTTTGCAAAAATAGAAAATGCATAAAAAGCAAGAAAATACAGAAAAAAGCAAAACTTGCAAATAAATAACCAAAAAAATACAAGAAAGTGTAAAAATTGCAAAGAAAAGAATAAAAGGTATAAAAATGTAGGAAAGTTACATAAATAAATAGAAATTATGAAAAAATGCAGAAAACATAGCACAGAACATTATATAAAACTAACAAAACAGAGCATAGAGACACGGAAGATGGTAATATATATATATTGTATATTAGTAGAAATTGTAGAAAAGAGAAAATTATTCAAAAATTAAATAAAACTATATTTAGAAATCATAAAAAATAGAAAATGATAAAAATTTCGTAAGAAATTACGGCTAACAAAACAACAGAAATCGCAAACAATAGAGAAATTATTCAAAATAAATACACATGTTTTATCCAAAAACTAGAAATTGCATAAAATATAAAGATGATTAAAAAATAAAAAATATATTTCAACAAAAAACTGACACAAAATGTTAAAAAGTATATATTTCATCTAAAACGGAAATTGGGAAAGAAAAGTGCTTGATGTAGAAGCTGTAGGCTTCAATGGTTGTATAGGGTGTTCGTTGAAATTTCTTTGCAAGAGGGAGAGATCTTCATCGATGAATACCGTTCGCTGAAAGTTGAAACTTGAGCTCAGGGATTTTGGAGTAGCCGAGTCGACGATTTGGGGGGTTTTGCTTCAGATTGAAAGGGAAAAGCCTTAGATATTGATTATCTTTGTGGTTTGTCTCAAAAGCAGATATATTCCACTGAGGGATTTTGGGTTGAGGTCAAAATTGCTAACCCAACCACCAACTATCCCATTTCTGGTGGTAACAGAGTTCGAGAGAAGCAAAAGCCATGAGATACTTCATTTATGACAAACACTGAAAGAGGAGAAGAAAGTTGAGAAAATTATCAGAGGTGGACAAGATGGGGATGTGTGGATGAAATTCAAGGTGGATAGTGTAGGTAGAGAGTAGTTGGCAGGAAATTCGGCTTTTTATTAGAGAAGAGATGGATTTCGAGAGAATTTTCTCCCAAAATTTGATGGAACGAGGAATTGGGTTCTGCACAGTGGTTATCTACATACAAGAAAAAAAAAATTAATTGAATTAATTTATCCACCAGCTGAAGCCTGAACCTGAGGGCTGATTATAAGTTTTTAGCTTTTTTTAATCCTTTTACATTGTAAACGCCATTTGGATTTTGATTTTTTAAAGAGTGGTTATGAAAATTAATAATTACTATAAGAACACATTTCTTAAATTATCCTTATGATTTAGTTTATTATCGTCTAACACTATTTTTGCAGTTTCAGAAAATTAATATTGTAATTAAAATATTAACTGAATGGCTGAAATGTCTGTTTTGCCTTTCATCATCTTCGGTCTGTCTTCACCGCCGCCCAGGTCCTTTCCCTACTCTTACATTGGAGAAATTGTCGATTACCAAAAGCGGTGGCCATGTTTAAACAAATCGTCTTTTGGTTTTGTATAACGAACAGAATCTAAAGCATCATCTTCTTTGTTTCTGTATAATGAACAGATACCAGAGACGAAGCCTCATTGAATGTAACCGACTGTCATGCGACAATGATTATTAATGATTCCAAGGGGAAGAAAAAGAGGGATCGGAGATTAGCAAGGGAGGACAATGGATTTGGGGAGACGAAGAGCGTGGCGACCGCTTCTGTTGAAAATAGTAGGCCTAGTAGGAAATCGAAGCGGAAGAAACTACAGAGGCGTTTAGAGTGGCGGACGCCGTTAAACAGTAGTGTAGACCGCCAAGGGAGTGGTTGCGGGCAAGTGGGTAGCGAGGTTGTAGATCTTGTTGGGAAGTTGGAGGAGCGGTGAATGAGTCCATGGACCTCATAGTCTGTGAGGTAAGAACCATCCTGACTGGTGATGCCAGCAACCAGGCTATCTTGCGCCCCCGTGGCTGTGAACGGGTTTTCAGCGTAGTGTCTTCGCCATTGATTATTGCAGCGACAGATCCGGATCTGGAGGAGGTGTGGTTTTCGGATGTTCGAGCGGCACTTAGAATCGGTGGTCTCTGACATCCAAATCCGGTTCCGCTCAGAGCTTATTGCTAGGCCAAATAAGAGGGAACGGGATCTGCTCCTCACACGGGGAAGAAGAGTTCGGCTTCAGTGCAGGCACGCTGCGTTCAGGCAAGATTCGTGCATTTGGAGGACGAACCACGTCTCTTCCGAATCGTGTGAAGAGCTGAAGCATGCGAGAAATCTTCAGCCCCGTTAGTTATCACTACCGTCAGTCTGGGTTGAGCAAAACGCGCTCTTCTCTCCCCTTCCCTCCTGTGACGAACCTCACGCTCTCTCTCCTCATCTGCCCGGTGGCGACTGCACAACCATCACCGCCTGGATTGAAGCCGAATCCAAACGTGAGTTTTGCTCCTCTCCTCTCTTCTTCTCTTTTCTCGCAGACGAGACATCTCTCCTCCCTCTCTCTCTCTCTCTCTCTTTATCCGACCGACAGCGAATTAACAACCATCACCGCCGGCGACAAATAACCATAACCTGCGGTGAGATAAACCTCAGAGTATCTCATGATTCTTTGGAGTAGAATCCCGTTTGGGTTTGCCAACTCCTCACAATCCATTCTTTTTCATACAGAATTTCTCATTCGAAAGCGCAGTCCCAAGAAATGAAAAATATCACTTAGATGAGAAGTACTGCAGTTCTGCAAACTCTCTTCCGAAAGGCCACCAGAAAAATTGTTTTTGATAAATCCGGAATCTGAACAGAACTGGAGGAACTGCATATCTTATTGTCGACCTGCCCAGTAAGAGAATTATTGCTCACATTGAAGACAAGAAGATTTCGTAAGTCCCCAAGTTCAACTATATTGCCATCAAAAGAATTGCTAGCTAGAGATATTAATCAAATGGATAGACTTTAAACAACTTAGTGATCCTAAGATAGGGCCCATTAGCATGTTAAAGCTGAGATCAAGAAACTCCAGATGATGCAAATTTGATAGTTCTGTGGGTATTCCTTCTTCCAGAAAATTGTGAGAGAGATCAAGCCATTTTAACTGATCTAGATTACCCAATGATCTTGTTATCATCCCTTTCAGACCTCTGCTTGGCAGCATCAACATAATTACCCTCCTGGCAGCTGAACCATTAATCCAATTCCCACATTTAACACCAACCCATTGACAACAAATCGACTCATTTGCCCATGCCGAGATAATCGACCCATCTGTGAGGTTTCCTGCTAATTCTTTGAGTACCAATAAATCATTTGGATCATAGGTAGCAAACAAGACAGACCGTGAAAACCCATTGTACGAAAATCATCGGAATGAACTCCAACACCGCCATGACCGAAACCGAATGGAGTCCCTACTTCAGATTATAAGGCAACCACCCCATGAACTAAATTCAATCTGATATTATGCTATACACTGCTCCTCATAGAAAGAAGCTCAAATGGACAAAACACCTTCGCAACAACACTTCCAAATGAAGCAACAGTTCGCAACAGTCACCTAAAAAATGAGATTCCTACCTCAAGACAAATCCCTGAATCAGAAACCAACAAATCCATCAGTCTAGTATTGTTTTGTCCTATAGATTGAACCACAGAAAAATATTAGAATTTCAAATGTATGGAATTTCTTCGAACCCATATCCTAAAACACCTCAAAATTAAACCACAAACAAAAACCTTACCAACATTCAATCACTTGCAACAGAAGTAACACCGAGTTGCTGGCCCGTAAACCCAATAACAACTCTTACTACAGTTTTTTTTTTATTTTTTTTCTGTAAATGGTCCTGCTCTATATAAAACAGTATGCCTCGAATTCTTTATTTTTTAAGTATAGAATGCAGGGCAATAAAGAGCAAGAAGAACAAAAAGAAAGATATTTCTAATTAAAGCACATAAACTCATAACACCAGTAACATAGCAAGAAGAACATATGCAAAAAAAAACAATATCTGAGGTTGATCCCGCCGCCGGTGATGGTTGTTAAGTCGCCTCGAATGGGGAGAGAGAGGGAGGAGAGATGTCTCGTCAGCCACAGAAGAGGAGAGGAGCAAAACACTTGTTTTGCTTAAACTTAAAACTAACGGTTAGTCTCGCTTACGGGGTGAAGCATCTTTGCATGCGTCAGCCCTTTACACGATTCGGACTCCCAATGTGCGAACGGTGCCTTGACTAAGGGTGTTGGACTGAAGCCGAACTCAAAGAGAGGGAAAAATATATATATTATTGACGTTACCTTTACACGATTCGGACTCCGAATGCGCGAACGATGCCTGGATTGAAGCCGAACTCAGAGAGGGAAAAATATATATTATTGACGCTACGGCCTGATTGTTTAAATCTGTGATCCAGTTGATTTCTGGTATCCATCGGACAATTCAGCTTTTCCTCGCTGTTGAAAGGAAGAATACAGTGAAAGAGGAGAAAGAAGAAGGGAGAAGGATGAAGGGTAAAATTGGGTTTTAAAACGTATTGCACCGATACAGATGTGTATCGGCATGCAATCGGTCAATACGCACTGGTATGGGGTGATACGTGCAAAATGTTGCATCTTTATATATGTGGCATTTTTTGCTACTCTAAACCATCAAGCTAGGCTTTATCATATGTTATTAGATAGGGTAAAATAAATTATATTATGTTTTTGTATTGACATACAATTTAAATAAAAAATATGTGTTTATATTTAACAATACTAATTATTCCAAGCAATAATATTTACAAATAGTATTTTATAAATTAATATAATAAATAATTTATCAATTCCATATTTATATAAAAAGATAAATTTTAATATCAATAAAATTATACAAATAAAATATTAATAATAAAATAATTATTTTAATATTTAAGTTGCACATGATATGCATTTTAAAATTTTATATATTTTTAAAAATTATTAATTAATATTTTAATTTACATTAATAAGTAATAATGACATATTTATTGTTTAAAAAATATTATTTACAAAATCTTGAAGAATATAATATTAAATTGAATCTATCAAATTTTTTATTTTGAATTATTTATAGAAATAAAAATATTAACAATGGAATAGTTATTTTAGTAAATAAAAATTATGAATTCGTATAGGATATATATCTTATAAATTTTAACAAATTTGATATACTTTAAGTTAAAAAATAAGTTATATAATAATTAAAATATAATATTCACATGTGTTTAGTGTCTTGGGCTCTTGATTGATACATTATAAATAAAATTATATGATATCTAGGCTTCCCTATATATTAATTGTAATATATTTTTTTATATGCATCATTAAAATATATACTATTTGTGACTAATTTGGTTTTAAATTTAGTATTATTGTATTTTGTGGAATTTGTATGTATTTCTCTAACATATCCGTCTATTTTCATATTTTTTGTTTGTATCAATGCATTTCCAAAGCGTATCCGTATCCATATCTGAATTTTCTGATACAATACCTGATACCAATACTTTAATCATTGCCTTGGGGAAAACGGGATTCAATCCCAAGTTTCCTCTTCAACCACTCAAAGAACTTAGTCCTTTACCAACTAAATTGGTACCTTCCAACCTCCACAAGATATGCCAATATAGTTAACAAAACATTCTTTATATTCTTTATACACAATTAGACCTAGCAAAAAGTTCACCCAACCCGCAAACCCGAAAAAACATCATTAGGGTCTCATATTTAGCTACCTGAATTTCAAAATGACTCAACCTGAAATAAAAACTAGGTTTGGTTGGATTGGGCCATGGATCAACCTGCTAACCTGATTGTTGGGTCTAATTGGGACCATTTATATATTGTTAAAAATGTCCACTCTTTAATCATCACTATTTAGTGTTTACTCTTTGAATTGTTAAATATTCAAGTTTTTTTATTTTATCTTTGGAGTTTTAAGGTTAATTCCTTTAATTTTGGCATTTTCCTTGTATTTCTTTTTTATTTTTTAAAAAGTCATTTTTTTTGGATAAACCGAATTGACCCATGGGTCAAACCTAACCCAAACATTTAGGGTTAGAGTTTCGCATTTTCCGACCCAACCTGAAACTCAATCCAATCCGAAACCAACCCAAAGTGTCTTGACCCAACCCACCCAACCCAATTGCCAAGCCTACACACAACTATTCGAGGTAAGGTTCAAAATATCGATATGCTCGATATGTCGATAGGGGCATATCGGGCAAATATATACTGCTTTTTGATGCTTTTTTATTATTTTTTTCACAATTGGTATAGGGGGCCCGGTTTATGGCTCCTCCACCCCCTGAATCGGTTAGACCCCCGATACATCCACTATAGGGGCATATCAGAAGGGTCCCAGAATGATACGTATCAGCTCTGATATGGGCCGATATGTATCAATACTTTGAACCTTGATTCGAGGTTGGTTGCATTTCCCCCATAAACCTATACCAATTAATCTAATATACAAAATTGCCCTTGAGAGATCAGAACATTGTTAGCTGCCTTGCTGGTAAAGTCTCTGGGTGGTTGCAGTGGGGACCCGGGATCAAGTCTTTTCTTCACCCTTACTAGTTGACCCAGGAACTGGTAATGGCTCCAGGTCCAGTTTAAGACCCCAAAACCGTCCGATTGGAATTCAGACCGACAGTCGGACCATTTGACATGGGAACCTGTGGTCTCAGCGGTTTTGTTTCTGACCCAATTTTCAAAACCATGTAGCTGCATTTTGCCAGCATATATTGATCTGAAACTTGATAAATAGAAAAGAATGCTGAATATACCAAAAAGATGATCATTTTTATGCTGCTAAGTAGTAAACAAAACAGTTATATACAACATTTTAATCTTGAGCCATCCTTGCTTGATGCATCGACCTCAATAATGCGATCTAATGGAGAATGCAACCAAAATTCGGAGTTTATTTGAGATGCTTCCATGAAGGATCCTCACACCTTTTTTCTGTTCATGAGGTAAACAAGAGTAGCCCATCTCAAGCCCATTACCTCCCCAACCCTGGTGAAGGTGGTATTTGATCCCAAGTCTCCATCACAAATTTACAACCAGCCAGACGATCTTATCAACTGAGCCAATTGGCACCCTCTCCAAACACCCTGACAGACATGCATCCAATGTTGTATCAAGGCTTGACTTTTTTTTTTTTTAAACTGAAAACTGAACTGTAAAGCTTAAGGCAGTACTGGAGCCATCATAAAAGCTAACTTGCTGCCGATGGCAAAAAATAGATGGAATAAATACGAGATCAAATGCACACTAACACCCCAAAGTTAATTATTGGCAAATTTGTATAAATGGAGGAAAACATGGTTCAAAATATCAATAATCTGGATACACCCAAATCACGTATTCAGAGGTTTCAACAATCGATACTCAGTTTTTTTTTAACCAAACTATATGCACAGATAGATATATTTTAATGTTCATTAATGGTTAAACCTATTAAAAATTTCTAGCTCTCTGCATTTAGAATTTCAGTAATCCTGAAAACCAATTTCTGTCATACGTTATGGTACCATATATATTGATACTTTGAACCATGGAACCAAATCCAGTCTATGACATGGTGCCCAGTGCTGAAATTTCAGGGTCTTCCTGCCCCCAGTTCTAAGATATTTGAGACCAATCTTTACAAGTTATGCCATACTACCTGCAATGGGGCTCCCATAGGATAAAAAACAGGATAGGTTTTCCCCAGGCCATTATATGCTACAAACATCACAGAATTAAGTATTAACTGCATTTTGCACCAAGAACAGTTAAAACATGTTAAAAAATTAAGATAAAAAGCAGGCATTACATAGATAGAGTTTTTTCTCTTTTTTTTTCTCTAGTTTCTCCATGTGAAAAAGATATTATCCAGCTATGTATCCATAGTTGCACAAGCACTTTCCACAAAAACATTGCTGTCAGATGATACTAAATTAGGCAATTAATTTTCATCTGCTAATGATGAATGCTGTCAAGAACATGAATTAGCAATGCACAGGGTCTGCAATCGGTTGATATGCCATTCAATGTCTTTCTCTTTATCCTTTTGGCATTTGTCTTGATTAATCTCTTAGAAATATTTTGTGGTTATTCTTAGGAACCCTACTGATGGGTGTGCCCCCTTTGCAAAAAATGTGATGTGCCTAATCATTCCACCCCACCACACACAGAAGAATAAATAATTAATACTGTTGGAATAATGTTTTCACTTGATATTCAAGTATAGAAAGGTAATAATAAGCAAATTTTTAATGATCGTGTTATATTCACACCAGTTGCCCCATTTATGAAAAGCCAACCAAGTAAAACCAATTTCATATTTACTAAATCTAAATTGAAAGAACAGAACAAAGAAGGAATAAAAAGAAGGGGAAGACTTATTCCATTTTCAGAACTTGCATTTTACACTTTCTAATAGGCTCACACTTTGACTGTATTACAATGTTGATTATTGTGCTTGTATTGACAGCTGCAAAGTGTTCTGCTTTGAAATGAAAAAAAATATATTAAATAAATACATGCATAAGCAATCATGACAGAAAACAAACAAAATTGGGTTGATAAGTTGTGTGATTCTTATCTTCTAGTGGCACCAATGCTTCTCTGTAGCCAATAATACAATGACTTTTTTGTGACTTTCAACCTTTGCAAAACCACAGGTCTTCTGGCCAAAGATTCACATTCCACCAGTAGCCCGTTTTTTCCCAAATTTCCATGGTCTAGATCTATTCTGACAGAGCTTCCAACATCATGTTTAACATGTGGAATTCTAGATCCTGCACCAACAACTTCAAGCCCTAATTCATCTCGAAGAAGTTTGATTATCACATTGCGCACCTCAGCCTCATGGTTGGCAGCACCAACACCTTCCTTCCTGACTCCTAAGATGATAACCATGTCATCCTTGATTGCATGTCCTGCAAACATGCACAATATATAAAACTCTGTGTTTAGACACAAAACAGATACCAAGTCCAACAGCCCCAAAAAACGCCTAAATACAACTTCTCTTGATGAACTTCATCAAAATATCAAAAACATCCAGAAATCACCCAAACTGTTTCTTTTTCCAGTTAAATCAGATGATAAACTGCTCATTATACCATGTGAAAGGTTTCAATCCTATATACCTTCCAGAACTCTGCAATGTACAAAGGTCATCAACATCTATCTATAGCAAGGTTAAAAGACTTATAGATCAAGAAAACCTGTCTAAGTTGAGGAACATCAAATTAATTCTGAGGTAGAGGTAAATCTATTGTATTATCAGTGTTTGGCCTTGGATGTATGTTATTGTTTCTTTTTTCCTACTTTGTGTATATCCATGTGCACATATCAACATATAAGGAACATATTTCTATTACATCTTATAAATGCTGACCTAGGGTGCATCTCTCTTTCATCATCTGCAAAACTGCAAGAATAACAATCCGAGCTTCAACCTGTTGAAACAGAACATGGAAAGACCTGAGGAAGTAGATCGAAAAATAAGAACAATGACAGAAATAGCTGGTTCACTTGGAGGCATGGAAAAGACCAACTGACTGAGTACTGATTTTCAGCAAACCCACCAGCATAGCTTTAAATAGATGTGTTTGTCTGACTTTCTCTCTATATGGAAATAAACACAACATTATGCTTTTCCATTCAAAGGCATTGGAAATGCTATATCTAGCATTTTAAATATTGGGTCCGTACTGTATGTCATACCTATGATGCACCCCTATTTCAATATTCAAATGTTTAAGCCAAGTAGGGCATTCCGTGTTGACATAACACAACATGGATGTTGCTAAGATGTACCTAGATATTTTACAATCAAGAATCTTTATAATCTGACAAATAGAATTTGGAATAAATTAAAGAATTAGGGTAAAACCATATCAATGTGCTCTAAATTATATATCTCCATGTATTTATACCAATGTTTTAAAAACCAACCAAGAGGCTGAACCGTTTTTGGCTCCGGGTCGCGGGTTGACCGTTTGGGTCAAGTGGGTCAGACTGCCCCACATGTATTTAAGGTATATGTGTGTGTGTGTGTGTATAAATATATATTTTATCAATAAATAATGTATAATTCTGTTTTAGATATATATAATTGCAATTTGAGGCCAAAAAAGAGCTTTATTTTTTTTGCGAAAATAGTGGGGCAAGGCACTGTAAGCATAGATCTCGAAAAGTTACCCAAAATAAAAAAAAGGATCACCCCAATTGGACATTGGAGTGCAAAGTTACGGCCTCCGAAAGTTTGCATGCATTGAGTGTGCAACCCACAACCCGGTGACAGGGTCGAATGGGCCAATGGTTGAATCGAATGGGTTATACAGTTCTTGACCAAGTCAACAGTTTTGACCACATAATAGGTTTTGACTGAACTGGACCCGGGATCCTGGCCGGATGACAGTTCGACTGGTTCAACCAGCCGGGTCAATGATGGGTTGAAAAAACTGATTTATACCATGAGATCCTGTAGTCAAGTCCAATACCTTAACCAACATGTGAAACTTACACCATAAAAAACAGTAGATAAATAGTGTCTGCAACCACCAACCCATGTCCAACACTCATATCAAATGTAGTTATGATGTCAGCAACATTACATGCTATTCTACCAGAATTTGCTAGATCAATATATAAATCATGATAGTGTTGTTCCTAATTTAGTTATGAAAACCTTCATTGGCTCTAGTAGTATCTTGTTTCAATTGGTATCAAGCATTGAGTTGGATGTTCTTTATATATGAATTCTACCTTTGTAAGTCCCCGAAGATCAACCACCAGGTTGTCTGCCATGTCCTTTTGTAGGTGTGCTGCAACCACTTCAAGAAGCAGACTTTGGGGTTTCTCTATGCCAGATTTGTTACAAGAACTTCCCAGCCTCAAAAGACTTTGATCTTGATTGTTGTCCTGTATTACTCCTTCACACCATTCCTCAATTAGCTCCTTGAGAAAATAATCATTGGCACTATACCTGCAGTATACATGCTTGTTTTATTAGAAAAGGAAAGAGCAGATCCAACTACACCCCTAACTGTTTGAAATTGTGTCCTACATAGACTTCTTTGAGTACAAATAAGGAACACCATACATCACTAACATTCTGGATACCTTGTAGGTATTGTTGGCAATTTATTGCAATACATCTCACTTGGAAAACAACAAGATTTTAAGTGGCAGAAGCACTTGCACATGTGTCTGTAACAAGTCACAGTTACATGGGTGTGTATGTGTGCATGTGCATGTCAGGAAGCCCTGGAAGCAGTCTTTTCACCTAGGCTATTGATGGGAAAGTACAGAGATGAAGGGCATATCCGTTCGCTAGAAAAACTGCTAAAATTACAAAAACTAGATTTTAGATGGAGTTGCAGGATGAAACTTGGTAGGATGAAACAATGCAAATTGGATACAATGGGAAACTTGTAGGTTTTGATGTAAATCAAAGAAAATTGAACTTGGATCAATTCCAGTTCTTTAAGGATGCTAAAAGAACTCTTTGACAAAAAAATCTGTGGACTGTTGATTGCTATAATGGCTACTTTCCAAGGGGGGTAGAATCACTCTAGGGTGTGGGAATCAGTCACCATTCTTAACATATGCTATAAGAACTCAAGTAAACTCAATTTATTGACATTAAAACATTCTATACACATTTATAGATTGTAGGTTAATAAAACTTCTAAAAGAATTAAGAAATAGAAAATTACAACTAAAATCCTACAATTTAAACAAAACAATAACTCCTACACTACTTATGCAATGACTTTGGAACTTTAAACATATGTTGACTATTACTAAAGTAACTAAGCAAATCTCTCTCTCTCTCTCTCTCTCTCTCTCTCTGGTTCTCTAAAATAGAAAGGTGCTACACAAGAGCCAAGGGGTAGACCATCCTCAATAATCTTCTAATGCAATTCTATCAATGGTTGTGGGAATGTCTTCCCCCTTTTCACCTCTATTTTAATGACCTCTTTTGGCTATTAAGTCTGTTACCTGGTTGTCTTGATGGTAGATGTGGCATGCTTCAACCTCAATTGCTGCAATCCCTGCCACCCTCTGAGTGTCAACTATTGTTGTTTTGATGTGCTATGGGATGTTTTTTGTGCCCATATGACATCCTATAACCAATCGAGAGTCTCCTATCCATTTTTTTTTCATCCCTTGTTCCTATCCATGTTTATTGCTTCTCTAGCTGCCCTTGCTTTTGTTCTGTTATGCCAATGGTTGACAGTATAATCCTAGATATTTCATAGTTTGTACTAAGATCCTTCCTTGATAATCTCTAGCTACATATCCAGTTGTAGTTTCTCTTTGGTTTCCCAAATATGCATCCAAATTGGTTTTTATTATCAGAATGGGTAGGGTTGCCACCTTATTATGATGGTCTCCTTATTTGTTACTTGAAATGCCATCCCATCCAGAGATGGTTCTTGATTAGCATGCTCTACAAATTGTGGTTGGGCCTAGCCTAAGACATTATCTGGTATAGGTTATTTGTTAATTGCTATTTTTACTAGGTTATTCCTACCCGGTCACAATTCAGATGAGGAAAGCTAATTTCTCCCAAATGGGTCCTTCCTATGCAGATTTTGAATCCTGATCCACCAATCAAGAATGGTTCCATCATTTCCATTCAGCCCTAGGCATGTTCTATCTCTGGCATTCCAAATTAGATTAGCTAGATTGCAATTGTGGAAAGTATGTTGTTCATCTTCCCTCCTTTGGCCACAAATCACAAGTTGGGTTGTTTCTTATTCCTCTCTCAACCTGTGAAATAAGGAAAAAAAACTGGTGTCAAATTTAGCTCAAATTACAAGTATCATCATCATCCAATTACAATTTGGGTTGTAATTCTAGAAGCAAGGCTTTCTCACTTCTAGGATAAGTTTTCATGAGTGCTGATTGATCCCTATCACCGTCTCTAAAACATGATATTTCATGTTGGTTCTAAAAAATCTGGCAAATTAATACAAGAGGAAAAATGAAAAAAAAAGCACTTGATTTTCATAAAGGTAATGAAAACCTTTCAAGTTCATAAATACATGCTATAAAGTTCAGTTTACATGGAAGAAGCATCTAAAAAATTGAACCATGCATTTAACACACCCTGCTTTCCGCATGTCTTGATATATAGCTAGGCATTGTTGCACTTCATGCAAGGACCCATATCTTCTACGAGCTCGTAAGAGTGTATTATATGTCACCTGAAATAACAACAATGCAGCATATTTTGATCTTATATTGAAATGGAGATGCGTCAAATACTTATCCATGGATATCTGTGGAAGGGAAACCATTTGTCTAGTAGCATAAGTATCTAAACTATACTAAGAGAGAGACTTTGTACATTAAATTCCCGATAGATGCTTTACAAATATTGAGCATGTCTTCTAATGCATTAAACCAAGTAAATCCTTATCCATGTGATGGGCAAATAGGAGAAGGAAAGGTTTGTACTTTGTAGAGGCCAAGGAAATTTTTAACTCACCAAATTTGGTTTTAATCCATATCTTTTCATTTCTTCAAATAATGAAAATGCTACCTTCAAATTGTTATTCTTTACACAAGCCTGTGGAGAAAAGAGAGAAAACAACAAAAATAACCCTTGCATCAGGTTATGAGGTTGAATATAGTGACAGGCAGGCAGCAACTAAGAAACAACATATGGGCATCTCAGAAATGCAAACATTAAGGATATAGAGGAATACTGAAAAATGACAAAATTTCATGAACTGAGTTATCTGCAAACCTTGATGGCCGTTGTATATGCAATAACATCGGGTTCAGGTCCAGCTTCACGCATAATCTTCAGTGCCTAAATAAGAAGAATGAGAAGTCATGTGAGATTCCTTTTTCAACAGAAAACATCTAAGAATTCAGATCCCACTGTAAACATTTGCTAGATAACAGAAAACTACATAATGCATCAAATCAACCAAGAAGACTTAGTCACAACTATCTTGGGGCACTAAATCAAATACAATGGTGAAACAGGATTCATGTAGCCAACTCCGAATAGACTGGCGAACCACAACTATCTTGGGTTTTCTATGCATAACCGATCAAAAAGAAAAGGAATTTTGGGGAATATAACCAGCAATATACAGTGAACAAGAAGCCACAACTTTGAAAAAAAAAACATGATTTTTATTGGAAACCGTGGAAAAAAAATGATTACACTTCACCAACTAACAAGATTGGTTAAGCTTCCAGAACACAACAACTAATTAGCCACAAATGGGAACTAATATAAAAAAAGGTGTTATTACTAGCACAACATAGTAGATCTATTGTTTTTTAAGAGAAAAATCCAACCTCAAGTTATGGTTCTCACTTCTCGAAACATGTATTCAGTTCAAAATCAATAAAATTGACCTTCTATTCTTGGGAAGAAAGTACATGTTTGACTTCTCCAATGACTCTTTTGAATGGCTAGATATTTTTTTACAAAAAAAAAAGAAGAAAAGAAAAAAGATGGAGGAAGACTAAATAGCATACATCTCTTTTGATGAATCTAAACTTAAAAACCAAGATTCCACCGCAGGAGAGAAGCAATAGAGTAGAATAGTAAATTTCAAATGAGTCTCATTCGTTTCAACAAAACCTGGTACTTGTAGGAATTATTCCATATAAAGTGAAAAATTGAAAAGAAAGAAATAAAGGAGGACCAGAGGGCAAATATGATTCAACTACCTAACACTTCTAGGAATATGTCAGCATACTAATTGACATCTTGGTTGTTCCACAGTATTCAATGGTCCTAATTCACCGAGAACTAAATCTAGTCTATAACAGCTCCAGCCTTGGATCACATATCAGTCACTTTAACTTTGCCAATGTTGTCATCAGCCCCTTACTAACAGAAAGTAACGGTAAATACAGAGTATATTGAAGGTTGACGGTATGAAGAGGTATACATCCAACTGCACAATTTCATGGTACCATTAATTGCAAGTTAAAAGAACACATCTAATTTATATTTTACCTGAAGAGCACCTCCTACATCTCCTGACCTTCCACAAACATCAATCAAAATTGACCAGCTTATGTGATTGGGAGAAAGACCTGCTAACTTCATTTCATCCATCAAATCTTTTGCACGACAATAGTCAGTACCACAAGCCTTCATCAATACATTATATGTAGCAGTTGTGGGTGTAAAAGGAACCACCTTATCTATGCATAAGTGTTCCGTATCAGAGATGTCACTAGGCATATTATAGTTTTCACCTGCACCTTCAGTGACTAGGTTGCCTGTACTCGCACTACTCTCTTTAGACTGGAAAATCTTCTGGATTCCACTTTCCTTCCAGAGCTGGAACATTCGAAAAGCTCTGTCATACTGGTAGGCCTCAACACAGGCATGAAGAAGGATATTGCAACTTTGCGAATTAGGTTCACAACCAGCCTGAAGCATCTCTTCAAATACTTGAACTGCTTTCTCTACAAGACCCACATTGGCACATGCACTTAACAATGATGACCATGTAAACATATTAGGAGTAACACCAGAGCTAAGCATGTCTTCTTTGATTTTCAGTGCCATTTGCCACATTTTTGCATCTGCGAAGGCCTAAAAATTTAATAGTAATTAGTCAATGAGAAAAAAAAAGAGTAAATGGACCCCCACTTTCAATAGCCAGATAAGGAATTACAGGATCTAGAATTCCAGATAATATATGTAGGAGCATTAAGGCTGTTAAAAGATACAAAGAGTCATTGAGAGGCAATCAATACTCAATTTCACCTTAATAATAGTGCTGTATGTGAAGACATCCAACTTCAGTTCCCCTGTTGATGCCTTATGCTCCATTTCAATATAGATTTTTTGTGCCAAGTCAACTCTTTCAGCAAGGCAACATGCTTTCAAGAGAATGTTATAAGATGTCACATCTGCAGAGACACCTAAATTCTGCAAATATTGGTGGAGAGGGTCAGTGATGTTTGATGACACTTGAGCATACATTACCATGTTTAATTTAATACTCAATCAGCAAAACAGGATTCATGTAGCCGACCCCATATGAGACTGGGATAAGGCATGGATGATGATGATGATGATGATGCATTAGATAATTCTTTCTAATATAGTAATTGAAGAGTTATATTATAGAAACGGAGAATAAAAATCACTACAATGGTCAACACCAAATACTTAGAGATAGCAAGATATCAGCAATACCGATTGTAGATACCCTTGGATAGGTGCGTAGCAGCACCACTCAAGAATAAATACTTCCATTAATAGCAGGTATAGGGCCAGGAATCAAGACTCACTTACCATCTATGATATGACCAATCAATTGGGCCCACAGATGGGCCCCAAGTCCATCTGAGCCAAGCAATCAGACATGACCCATAGCAAGTCCAAGCCCACAATGCCAGGCACATATCCACTTGTGTTGTAGAGACTGTAATCAGTCCTACTGTAGATGAGGATTCAACAAGAGAAAGTTCAGAAAATAGAAAGAAATCGTGGAGAGGAGATTTCAGAAAAAAGAGTGTGGGTCAGTTAATGATTGCCACCCCACTCAGTTGCTATTTATATTAATACTTAAAACATAGTATACTTACAATATCGCCCTTACTGTTAACACAAATAAACAGCAGCTAAAATAACTGAAATAACTAACTTTCTAACACTACTAACAGACTAACAGCAACATAAATAACATGCTAACTAACTCTACACTTCCCCTCAAGTTGGGAGTAGATATTAATCATTCCCAACTTGCATATATCTGTCTCCAACTTGGTCTTTGGCACTACTTTAGTGAAAAGATCAGCAAGCTGCAAGTCAAAGGCACTATATGAAAGACACACTTCTTGAGAGGCAATTCTCTTCGATAAAGTGTTGATCCACTTCAATATGCTTAGTTCTGTCATGCTGAATTGAATTATGGGCGATGTTAATAGCGGCCTGATTATCACAGTATAGAATAGGGGCCTCTCATAAGGAATGCCCAATTCCTCAAATAGGGATCTCAACCATAATATTTCTGCCACCCCATTCGCCATAGCCATGTATTCAGATTCAACACTGGAACGGGCAACAACATTTTGCCTCTTGCTTCTCCAAGAGACAAGATTTCCTATCATCAACACTCCCAACCCAATCAGCATCTATATAGACTTCTATTTTCATGTAACCATTATCTTTGAAGAGTATGCCTCTGCCTGGAATCTCTTTAGATAAGCAAGGATCTTCTCAACTACAAGAAGATGAGTGGTTCTGGGGCATATATTGACTAATAATACTAACTGCATAAGAAATGTCTGGTTGTGTGAGGCAAAGATAAAGGAGTTTCCCAACCAATCGTTGAAACTTAACATTGTCTTCAAGGGGTTCTCCCCCTTCTGCACTTATCTTATGATTTTGTTCAATAGGTGTGTCAATAGGCTTAACACCTAGATTCCCAGTTTCTTGCAAAAGGTCGAGAACATATTTCATTTGAGAAACAAAAATCCCATATTTAGACCGTGCTACCTCAATAACATAGCCAAAATTTTCAAGGGCTTGTCTAAATTTGCCAAACCATGCTCTTGGAGATTGTTTCAATCCATATAAGGTTTTATTCAGCTGGCAGACCTTCTTCCTTGCTTCTGTACTATAGAATCCAGGAGGTAACTTCATATATACCTCCTCTTGCAAGTCACCATTAAGGAAGGCATTTTTGGCATCCATTTGAAACAATGGCCATGAGAAATTTTTTGCAAGGGACAGGAAAACTTTGATAGTATTCATCTTGGCCACTGGTGCAAAAGTCTCCAAATAGTTTATGCCATATGTCTGTGTAAGCCCCTTGGCAACTAATCTAGCTTTATATCTTTCAATAGAGCCATTAGCATTATGTTTCACTGTAAACACCCATTTGCACCCAATCAGTTTCTTTCCTTTAGGTTGCTTAACTAACTCCCATGTATTGTTCTTTAGAAGAGCATTCACCTCTACCTTTATTGCATCTTTCCACTTAGGTGCTTAACAAGGCTTCCTGCACTGTTCTGGGAATGGGAATAACAACAATAGAGGCCAAAAAAGACTTGTAAGATGGGGACAAATGATCATAAGATAGAAACTAAGAAATACAATGGGTTGTAGATGAGGTACAACGACGCTTTCCTTTACAGGCTATAATTAGAATATCAAGATCATTGAAAGGAGGAAGAGAAGGCTCAACAATGGAAGGTATGGGAGGTATCTCATTTGTAGTGGAAGATAAAGGAACTGTGGTACTTGGATTTGGAGCCGTAAAGGAAATCGGAGTTGGCCTGGACTGCTAATGATCAAAATCAACCTGCCTCCACCACTTGTGATACACCCTCAAATCCCGACATCTTTGACAACTCTCCTCACTACACTCCCCTTCAGTGGTTGGGACAAATAATGGAATTTTTTATGAACATGACCCCATTTCACTACTCTTCCCCTTAGAAGAAACTCTACGGTAATAGGGTACATTCTCGAAGAACGTAACATCCATAGACACAAATTGTTTCCTATAAATATGTTCATAGCAGCAATATCCTTTTTGATTTTGTGCATACCTAAGAAAAATACATTCTAAGGCTTTAGGATCAAATTTAGAGAGATGAGGCCCAAGAATCTAAACAAAGCAAGTACATCCAAAGGTCTTAAGGGGAATAGTAAACATGTCCTTATCGAGATATAATAGGTTAAATGGAATTTTCATGTCCATGGCCTGTGAAGGAACTTGGTTGATGAGGTACGCAGTAGTGTGGATAGAATCCCCCCATAAACGTGTGGAACATTGAAGTTTAGCATAATACTTATGGCCATCTCCAATATATGCCTATTTTTCCTCTCAGCAACCCCATTTTGTTGAGGTGTACAAGGACAAGTTCTCTGATGGATAACCACATGGTCAAGGAAGTATGAAGTCAATGGTTTTGCAAAGTATTCTTTGGCATTATCAGATCTGAAGACTTTGATTTTGACTCCAAATTGGGTCAAAACCATCTGATGGAAAATTTGAGCCAGGGTAAGGACCTCATCTCGAAAGCACATAAAATAAACCCATGAGAAACAAATGTAGTCATCAACAAATAGCAGGAAATATTTGTACCCCCCATGGCAGTGATGTGATATGGTCCTCAAACATAAGTATGCACAATTTCAAAAAGAATACTACTTCTTTTATTGCTCAAAGAATAGGTTGTTCTACAATGCTTTGCAAGTTCACAACTTTCACACTTTAAACTAGACACTTGGACTGACTCAAACAAACTGGGAAATAAGCTCTTCAAAGACCTGAATGTCAAATGACCTAACCAATTATGCTAGAGCATAACCTGACTCACAGACTAAGAAACTAATGACCTCCCCACTTCTTTATCTTCCCCATGTGAATGCCCTCCAAGCAGATAGATTCCATTCGTCTCACGACCAATCCCAATCACCTTCCTTGTCTCTAGATCTTGAAAAACACACCGATTAGGAAATAAAATCATTGAGCAATTTTGATTTTTAGTAATGCTACTAACTAAAAGTAGGCTAGTACTAAGTTTAGGAACATGCAAAACTAAGGACAAGGAGATGGCATTAGACAGTCTAATGTCTCTCTTGCCAGAGATGGGAACAAGGGATCCATTGGCAATAGACACTTTGTCTCTACCAAAGGATAAGCAATAAGTAGTAAATAATGAGAATAATCCAATCATATGGTTAGATGCACCTGAATCTATAACCCAACACGGTCCATTGTTACCTGGGGCTGAAGCATGATATGTGAAGCTCTTGTACCTGAGTGAGCGGATGCGGAAGTGGTAATAGCTGATGTTGTAGCAGGTAACTGGGATGAGGAGGCTGAAGTGCCAACTTCACCTTCCAGCTGAGTTAGAGCAGCTCGAACAACGGCTAAAGTGTTTAGAGATGTGGCTCTTGTGCTCGAGGATGATACACCATTAGTAGTAATTGCCACATTAGCATTCCCCTTTTTGTTTCGGAGCTTTGCTGGAATTAGATGTGGATACAACTTCCAACAAGTGTCCCTTGTGTGCTTCGGTTTCTTGCAATGATCACAAATTACTTCCCTCTTGTCTTCTTTTCTCATATCCCTCTCCTTGTCACACCCAAACTTTGGTTTCATTACCTGCTAGGGCTGATTCCATAGGCTGATATTGTAGCATAACTTTTCTCCTACTTTCTTCACCGTGCACTAAGGAATAGGCACAAGACAAGGTCACACTCTCCCTAGTAAGAAGTTGTTGCCTCACAATATCATATTCCGGATTCAAACTAGCTAGGAATTCAAAAACTCTATTGGTTTCAACCTGCTTTCTGTATGTTTGTGCATCCTCCTAACTTTCCCACTCAATTGTCTCTAGGTGATCAATTTCATGCCACAAAGACTTCAAAGTAGGAAAATAAACTAAGACCGGTTTTTCTCCCTGCTTAAGATTATTGACTTCACACTTCAGCTCACAGGCCCTAACAACATTAAGTGGCTAGGAATAAGTTTCTCTCATGATGTCCCAAATTTCCTTTGCAGTTTTGGCCCACAAATAATTTTGGTTGATATGAGGCTGCATGGAACTGCACAGCCAAGTCATGACCAAATAGTTCTCCAGAACCCATTTGGCATATAATGGGTCTTCCTTGGCTGGTTTTTTTACATCCCCCATCACATAGCCTAATTTTCCTCTTCCCCCAATAGCCATCATAGCTGATTGAGCCCATTCCAAGTAATTGATCCATCAAATTTGACAGTGGTAATCTGAAAATTATTTTCAGTCATGTTTCCAATCCCCAACACACCTTCCCCTTGGGTCTTTAACTCAGTGTTTGTCATCTCTATCAAGGAATTTATCAAAAAATAAAAAAAACTTCCTCTTATGCTGAAATAAAGGTAATTATCACCCAGAAATTGCTAACAGCAAACTTAGACTGCTGAAAAAGGTCTAGCAAACACCCAAAAATCTTGAAACAGATCTAACAATTTCTCAAAAGTAATTATCAGTCAACCTGAATGCTAAAACAGACCTAACTGTTACCCAGAAATCAATAACAGTCAGGATGTTAGGGTTTAACCAACTAGAACTGACCGTAGGTTTGAGAAAAACCTAAAGAAAGTCCAGAGAAATTAAGAGAAAAACCAGCTGCACCTTCCAGATCACTCTAACCACCTTCTGGTGGCTGTTGATCTCAAAAAGAAACTGAGACTTACCCAAAACAGCCTGGCCGCCACTTCCAATCCTTGGCTGAACCCAAATCTTGAAAATCTTTCCTTCCCTCTGATTCTTCCTGATCATCAAACCCTTTCCAAGGCTCTACAACTTCTTGAAAAGCTGTTGCACTCAATCAATGATCTCCAAGAACCAGCCGATGAACTATTCTTGCTAAAGCTTCCAACCCTAGCAAGTTCTCATTCAGTCAACCTGATCATACTCATATGAGAAACCCCAGGTTGGCTCTATTACCAACTTGTGCTGTAGAGACTGTAATCAGTCCTACTGTAGATGAGGATTCAACAAGAGAAAGTTCAGAAAATAGAAGGGAAAGAAGTGAGAGAGAGAGAGAGAGAGAGAGAGAGAGAGTGTTATGGACGCATTTGTGGGGAAGAAGTACCACCGCCGGCAGTAGCAGTAACTTGGGACCCTCATCAGATTATCTAGGTAGCCACAGTTCATCTTACCTTATCTTATCTGCTTTCTTACTCTTATCTTATCTGTTCCAATAAAGATTAGTATAGAGTCTGATTTATCTTAGGGAGTTTTTATCCTTCTTGAGTAGGGAGTCTTATCTAGGACTCTTATCTATCTTATCTGTAAGCAATTTAGTTAGTCTTATCTAGGAGTCTTATCCATCTTATCTGTAAGCAATTTAGTTATCAAGGAGTCTTCCTACAAGGACGACTCTTACTTCTTGTAATCTCCTATTTAAGGAGCTGAAATTATTGAATAAAGATATCAAATTTCCAGTCAAGAAAGAGAGTAAAAGGAGAGTTCAGTGATCTCTTGGACAAATCACCCTCTAGGACGCCAAGATAGGTTCAGCTAGGAAGGGGAGGAACAAGGGAAAACATGAGCTTTTCCCCGTGGACCGACCCGTGACGAGATCCTATTCCCGGGCCCATAACAACTTGGTATCAGAGCCAACCGTCATGGGAGATCTAGAGCAGCTATCATCCAGGGTCCACGAACTGGAGCATAGGCTTGTGGAAACCAGCGTGGAGGTTCGTGAGGTCAAAGACGATGTCCGGGAGCTGTGACGCTTGCTGAAATCGCATTTCTCTAACAAGGAGAGGAAGCCAGAAGGGGCTGAAACCACAAACAGCCGCCGACCAGACTTGACGGAGTCGTCCAGCGAATAGCAGGTCGTCGCCCCAGTAGCCGCGGTTGTTCCCAAGTACAGCAAGCTGGAGTTCCCTTCATACAACGGCGTCGGAAGATCCTTTGGGATGGCTGTACAGATGCGAGCAGTTCTTTCGCAACCAACGGACAGGGGACAACGACAAGGTAAGCTTGGCCGCATTCCACATGACGGAGGAGGCGCAGCTTTGGTTTTATAAATTGGAGCAGGAGGAACCCGGGCTCAGTTGGACCCAATTCAAATCCTACTGCCTCCTCAGGTTTGGGCTCCCATTGACGAGCAACAAGTTAGGTGAACTGATCAACCTCAAACAGACGGGAATGGTGGCTGAATACCAGCGCCAATTCCAGACCCTCCTTGCCAGAGAAGCTTCGGTACGACCAGACCAGCAGGTAGACATGTTCACCGTAGGGTTAGCAGAACCCTTGAGGGTGGATGTGGAGATGCAACACCCCCCCCCCAACCTGGTTACAACCATGAATCTAGCTCGCGCCTTCGAACGAAAGATGAAGCTCAGCCGCGGAACCTTCAGTATGGGGCGGCCTCCATCCGCATGGGCATCCCCGGAACCACTCGGAATGACTCCATCTTCAGCAGCCAGCCAAGAACGGAAATCACAGACGAGCCACAATTCCAGATCAGCATCCAGTGAGGGAAGCAGCGTTGTTGCACCCCCTATTAAGCACTTGTCCAGGGCTGAGATGGCGGAACGTAGGGCGAGGGGACAGTGTTTTAATTGTGATGAACTATACTCAGCAGGGCACAAGTGCAAGAGATTTTTCTGCCTCCTGGTGGAACAAGAGGACGAAGAGGATGAACCCCCTTCATTGGAACCCGATCCAGGGGGGCTAAATCATTCCACCTATCCTGGATTCCCTTGACTGAACTCCAAGACACATATCCAGATTTCGAGCTTGAGGACAAGCTCGTAGTCCAGGAGGGGAGTAATGTTATGGATGCATTCGTGGGGAAGAAGTACCGCCGCCGGCAGCAGCAGTAACGTGGGACCCTCATCAGATTATCTAGCTACCCACAATGCATCTTACCTTATCCTTATCTTATCTGCTTTCTTACTCTTATCTTATCTGTTCCAATAAGGATTAGTATAGTCTGATTTATCTTAGGGAGTTTTTATCCTTCTTGAGTAGGGAGTCTTATCTATCTTATCTGTAAGCAGTTTAGTTAGTCTTATCTATCTTATCTGTAAGCAGTTTAGTTATCAAGGAGTCTTCCTACAAGGAGGACTCTTACCTCTTGTAATCTCCTATTTAATGAGCTGAAATTATTGAATAAAGATATCAAATTTCCAGTCAAGAAAGAGAGTAAAAGGAGAGTTCGGTGATCTCTTGGACAAATCACCCTCTAGGACGCCAAGATAGGTTCAGCTAGGAAGGGGAGGAACAAGGGAAAACAGAAGCTTTTCCCCGTGGACCGACCCGTGACGAGATCCTATTCGTGGAGAGGGTATTTCAGAAAAAAGAGTGTGGATCAGTTAATGATTGTTGCCCCACTCAGTTGCTATTTATATTAATATTTAAGCATAGTAAACTTACAATATTGCCCCTACTGTTAACACAAATAAACAGCAGCTAACATAACTGAAATAACTAACTTTCTAACACTACTAACATGCTAACAGCAACATAAATAACATGCTAACTAACTCTACATATCCAAACCCAAGCCTAGCCCCAGGCGGGCCTAAGCCAAATTCTACACCCAAACCTTGTATCCAAACTCATTTCCAGAGCAAATTGCTGGCCAATGTATCTAGAAAGTAACCTTCACTAGTAGGGTTGTGAAGTGGCCAAGACAACCAAAAAAATAAAATAAAATAAAGAACTTGCAGAATGTAAGGTTGTTTAAGGTACAACATCAAGAATCATGGAAACATCTAGTTCATGGTTTGAGAAAATGCAAGAATGAACGACAAACTTAAAGTTTTTTCCTATGTTGATTAGCATAGCATTTAGTGGTACAAGTTCTTCCAGGATATTATATGGTGGTATGTCAATGATCTTGCATTAAAGTATTAAGATGAGACCTTCAAAACTGAAAAATCCAGGCTGGGTGACTCAGCTATAACAAGCCTTGACCTTGTGCATTCAAAACAGTTTTATGCTACCCCCTTCATTCGACTTCACTGCATCAACTCATTCTATTAAGGGCTTTTTTCGAAAAGACAATGTGATTGTGCAGGTCTATATGTGTTTGTGTATGTACGAGATAGATAAGACTCCTAGATAAGACCACGGAGGAAAAGTGTTAAAAAATAAAAAGAAAATATGCAAGGAAAGAAGAAAAACAGAATCTGAATGAATGACGAAAACATAACTAACAATGAAGAGAAACAAAATTGGGCCTAAAAATATCTAACTGAAATTAATTAGACACTAATTCAAATGGAATCCAAAGACCAAAACAATGGCAACAAAAGAAGTACAAACCTTAGAAAAAAATCAGAATCCCAAAATAGTGGCCAAAGAAATAACAAGCATTCGAATCTATATTCAATGTTTTAGCATCCTATTCTAAGGGAACCCAGAGTACATATACTATTAGAAAGAGTGTCTAATGTTTTGTGACTTGTGAACATGGGCATGTATGTGTATATAGAAAAAATATGGGAAATACAAGCATGAGCTGCTGCTCAAGTTTAGAACCAGAGGGTAGGTGTTTTCGTGGCATGGACTCTAATTCCATGTGCAAGGATGGTTTTCCCTATATCCATTAGAAATATATTCCCTCCGATCATGAATTAACTTCAAGGTTCAATCCCCACTTTAGTTTTCATTCGGGGAAAGCTTCAAACCCTAGCTGTTATTAGACCCTCTGGAGAAAGTACCTTTTCAGTTTTCAATCATCTTTGATGATCTTAGGTTATCTTTAATCAGCCATACAACTGAATACGACCTATGGGTGCAACTTGGGTGGAGTCAGGTTGAGGACGTGTCACAATTTGAATGGGCTTCTTCAAACCAGGTACCCAACTTGTACCCCTAGTAGAAGATCAAAACTGTAATCAGTCTTGAATCCTAAAAGGTTTTAGGTTTGCAAAACAAAAGAGAAAGTGAGAGAAAGGAGAGAGAATAGAAGAGAAGCAAGATAACAAAAGTCGTTGAAAGGAGGGACAGATTCTAACAGATCTGCCGCTGCCACTCTCTTAATATTTATAGGTTTATGTTTAGTACATAATGGAAAGGACACATCTGCCCTTGGTACTTACATAATAAATAAAGTAAATAAAAACTGAAATAAATAACAACTGAAATAACAAACTGACTCAAACTGACACTACTATAACTGAAACAAATAACTACACTGCTGTCCTACGAACACAGTGGGGACCACTGCAGTGGGGCCCACATCAGTGTTCTCTACACCCCTAATACAACCTGATCAGTCCCAGAGGTTGGGGTAACAAATCTTTCACTCTTGGACAAAGCCTGTAATGTAGTTAAATGGAGATATGAAAAAATTAAAAGCCTGATATTTATCAAGTACAACTGGAATATTTGCAACATACTTCTCTCTCTTTTTTTTTTCAACTAATTTTGTCATTATTTTCTTTTTATAATAACCCTTTTTTCTCCTGATTTCTGTTAACTTGTTGCTTTCATGATTATCACTATAAGTTTGATGAAAAGGTGCCAAGGAGTATTCAATCAACAAAATGACTTCCACAAAGATTCCAAGATTAGTAAGAACAACGAATTATTCTATTTCTTGAGTAAAAGGTGGTTTAGAACTTGGCACCTAAGTCTGCCTAAGACAGAAGTACATGCCTACCTTTATGCCATGAATGCTGGTCCAGGCCAGCTTTTTCTTTTACAGTGTAAAAATCCTGATCTTTCTGAGGTTTAAAACTCAAAATGTTGGTGGAGACCCTGTATTTTATACAAATTCACAACTTCCATTACCAAATCTACTACTTTACTTAAAATTCATAGAGGGTTAAAGGAATCAAGGTTGCATGTCAATCAATGATGAATTATTTATGTGGGAAAGAAACTAATAAGAGCATGACTGGAGAGTAACTTTTTTTTTAAACTGGGAGAGATTCTCAACATAATATATGGCACAGTATCTGTTAACAGTTCTATCATGTTTTTGTTTTAATCAAGTAAATGATATGAAGATCATTTCAGTGAACAACTTTGTGCAAAAAGAAAATATTCTAGTAAGAACAAATATAAAATACATTAACTACAAGGAACAAAGAGTAAACATCAATAAAACATTAAAAAGGAGATAGCATTACTTGCATTTGCTTGTAGACATGCAAGGTGAAACTCAAGTCCTTGGCATTCACATTCATGATACTATTGAAAACGTATATATTTGGGGTGACCTTCTGAGTGAGCAACTCCTGCAATAAAATCCAGATGAAGAGAAAGGGAAAGATCTTATTGCAGCTTGAATGCGTAGGAACTTACAATTAAGAAAGTTTTAACACAAAAAGATTTTTGGAGGGGAAACAAATTGTATCCAAAAGTATCCTGTGTATAATTTGAATGATCAAGAAGTATATGTTTAATAAATTTCAAGAAAGATAGAACATAAACTCTAAATACCTGATTACAATGGTCTTTTGAAAATCAAGGACCAAATGAATGAATAAAGAGCTTTTCATTAATATTGTGTTTGGTGATGACTCCAAGCACATAAAGGTACTGACTCCTAGAGAAAACTATGTTGCCAACTCCAAATACCCTTATTTTTCCATTGCTCTGTTTCTAATTCTGTTACATCTTTATTGCTGTTACAGAATTCTGCTGACATAGTTTCTCATTCTAGTCAATCAATTCCATATTTTCAACCTTAAATCTCTTAGGAACTTTATTGTTTCCCTATTCTGAAGTGAACCTTTTTTCCCATATGAACGATTCAACAAGATCCAATAACCTGGTTTTGACACTTTGTAGACTACTGTAACAATTCTTTGTTCCTGTAGCAGTCCAATCTCAACCCATTATATTTCTCCTTTCATTTTAACTCCTACTTTTTGCTTCCACAGGAACAATTTGTTTACAGCAATCTGCTGTTGCAATTTCAGCCTCTAAAGCTAATATAAACCTGGAGACAGCACCTGGTTCACTACCAGTCCAGCAACAACTTTTTTCCTATTAACCCACAATATTGCAACAAACATGCAAGAAGAAGAAGAATCACTTGTCACATTTTTTTTCTTTACAATTATATATACAATGATAAACACATACATTTATAGCTTGCAAAACACAAGATCACACCTAGGTCTTACTGCCCAGAAGGGAAACCTTTATCATGCCAATTTCATATAGACCTACCTCAGCTTTAATTTTCAAGCATCCCAACATAAATGCATGCAGAAGTGCAGAGGCAAAAGTTTAATGTTACAAGTTGCATAAAGCATCAAATTTGATAAGAATATTTATATAATACTTTGTACAAACAATGTTTATGCAAGGTTGAAAACCATCTGGAAAAAGTGTTAATACTTCATTAACAGTGTACGTGAGAAACAAAGTAAATAACCTTTAGGCCCTCCAAAATTTTATTCTGAAGAAAGTAATCAATTTCATTAAGAAAAGAAACAGGGTGCATGAGAGGATGTACAACTGCAAACAAGAACTCTCTGAAGAGATTTTTGAAGATCATTACCTCATAAATGTATCTAGATTTCAAGTAGTCACCACAATGACCGCAAGCATCAATCATAGCACGCCAAGTATACATGTTTGGACCATTTGAGTTGCACTTGGATGCATCAAACACATTCAAAGCAGACATCAAGTCCCGTTTCTTCCCAAATTCATGAATTGCATAACTGAATATAACATGTGCATGTGGAACAATACATGCATACCTACAGAACCAGAAGAAGCATTAAGGCCATTTAATAACAGCTGAAGTCACAAAAGATCTGTGTATGCTGTACAGACTCACAGTATAGAAAATCACAGAGATTGATCCATGCTTTTTGGGCTGTTTTTGCCAGGAAAGCTTGGCTGTTTGGAAAAAACAGACTGGACTGTTTGAAAGCTTCCTGCACATTTTTTTTTGGGTAACATGATCAATCCAATTTACCCATGACACGTTACCATGGGTTAGTGGTAAAAGAATATTTCCCCCCAATACAAGCAAGGGACTGAGTGGGGTAACGTGCCATACACAAATGCTCCAAACAGCCAAGCTTTCCCCATTTTTGCCTAACAGTAATAAATTTTTACCTTACCATTCTCAAAAGAAAGAAAGAATGAAAGTAACTGAAGTGGATGAACTGAATGATCTGAATGATTTCTTGTTTTATGGCTGAAATTGGATTGATCACTGTACTGTCAAATATTTTATTATTTAATTATTTTATACAGTAAAAGATACGATGTCATTCAGTTCAACCATGTCAGCCATTACCAAACACCCCCTCTAGTTATTCCTTTTTTGCTCATAAAGGCAGCCTGGTCTCTCACTGTGTTTCATTTTCTGCTCATGGGTTGGCTTGGAATATGACGTTAAGGAGATACTTAAGGAACTTCAAGACTCCGGATGTTCTAGCACTACTTGACTCTTTGGATGGTGTTTCCACAGAACCTACTAACCCTAACACCAGGATTTGTACCCTAAATTCCTCGTGATCATTCTATTGTGACTCTTTCTTTGCTTCTCCAGCCAGAAACCCTATCCCTACCCTTGTGCATCCTGTGAGTGCCATATGGAAAGGATCAGTGCAGCCAAATGTTATAGCTTTCAGCTAGGAGAATTTTTTATAATAAAATTAATACCGGTGATAATCTTCAAAGGAGAAGACTCTTCTAGTATTTCACCCAACATTCAAAATACCGATACACCCCAATAACTGGAAGGAGTGTATTTATACTTTTTACCTCAAATTTTTATTTTTTTAGTTTTGCTTTTCAAAATATCAGTTTTTCTATTGTTTAGTCAATAAATAGAACAGGTTCCTGAAAACACCTTTAAATAGGTGTAGAGAACACTGATGTGGGCCCCACAGCTACGGTCCCACTGTGTTCGTAGGGTGGAAGGTGTTCTAGTCTTCCTAGGGTTAGCTATTGGTCATTTAGTTGTTTCAGTTGTTATTTATTTCAGTCTTATTTCTGCTCTATTTGTTATGTAAAGACTAAGGGCAGATCTGTCATTTCCATGCAATGAGCATAACCTATAAATATTAATTAAAGTGGCGGCGGCAGAACATGAAGCTTCTGCTCCTCCTTTTCAGCTCTTGTGTTCTACTGCTTCTCCTCCCTCTTCCTCCTCTTTTCTCTTTATCTTTCTTCTTATTTTCGAACCTGAAATCAATTAGGGTTCAAGACTGATAACAGTCCTGAACTTCTACTATAGGTATATTGGAATCCCAAAGATACAATACAATACACCCTGTATCGGGCAAATTGTATCAAGATTTCAAACCTTGCTTTTACCCTATCTTTGCCTCTTGTGCAAAGCAAATGATAAAAATACTTTCAACCTGTTAACCTCCCATAACTTTGTTTTTTCTATCTGAAAGTTTTCTTTTCTCTATTTTGGTGCAGGTGGACTCCTCCAAGTGATTTGGAAAGTCTGTTTAGTTCCTATAACTTTGTGTTTCCTCTTTCTTCTCCCCTTTAAGGAAGAAGTACAAGGTTTTGTAGATGCATGAATTGAAGTGTTGTGGTGTGTATGGAAAGAAAGATGTGCAAGGATTTTCAAAGACAAGTCCAGGTATATAGAGGACATCATTGAAAGTGTATCTACCAAATTTGCACACCATGTTACTTATCAAGAAAAAAGGTTGCACATAGGGTCAAGACTACGGAGATGTTTAACCCATTTACAACTGATGACATCATTAGAAGTTGGAAACAGGTGATGATTCATCATTATTTAGAGTGCCTCCAACAGTAACTTGGGACCTCCAAGACTTATGTTGAAATGCTGTTATTTTGTATGTTTAGTACCACAGGGGTACTTTAGTCCTTTCAGCCTGTCTTATTTTAAGTTGTGTCACCCTAGTATAAATAACAACAAAGCTGGTGCCGCCAGCAGCTTTCTGAGACTCCAAACTTTTGTCTCTCTTCTCTCTTCTCTCTCTCTCTCTCTCTCTCTCTCTCTCTCTTCCTTCTCCTCTGGATAACATGGTATCAGAGTGGGACTGTTAGGTCCGAAAGAAGAGATCGAGCACACCTTCCCTGTCTTCTCCATTCGCCAGATCCAGATCCAGATCTAGATTCAGATCGGACTGAAGTACTCTCTCTCCCTTCTCTTTTTTTTTTAATTTTTTCTGGACGTGTGCCAGAACAGAACCTGTAATAGGTTCAAACTGTTAATGTGAGGCGAGCAGTCCCTCTACTTTCCTTTTTTGTGGGATCGGCCGATCCCTGTAACAGACTGTAGGTCAGTAATGACCTTTACATGCTGAGACAACAGCTTTTTGGTGAACTTGTAGGTCAGGGGATGACCTGTATATGCTGCAACAGCAGCCAGAATTGACTTGTAGGTCAAGAGAGGACCTGTATATGCTGCTACAGCAGCCATACCTGATTTATGGTAGGCCAGTGATGACCTGTGAGTTCGGTAACATCAGCTAATTTTGGTTGAAGAACTGAGTTTTAAAAGAAGGGAAAGGAGGGGAGTGGTTGTCTCTAATTCTCTAGTGCAAAATATCTTTTTTTGGGTGTTTGGCTGCTTCTTTTTGGCCTTCCTTGTGTTCAGTTGAAGTGTAACCTGAAGTTGTGATTATGAGTGGTGAAGACTCTGCCATATCTAGAGTCTCCTCAATGCAGAATGGAACAAGTGGGGGAACAGATTTACCCTTCCCTATGGCTGTTATACCCCAAAATTATCCAAGATTTCCACCAAGTGATCTTCCCAATTTCAAACTGAGATCCAAATTTTCCAATCCGATAACGTAAAAGAATATTTTCATAATGATCTCATGGAATTCTTTGCTTTGCATGGATCACTTCACCGTAGCTCCTATGCTCAAACACCACAACAAAATGGTGTTGCTGAAAGAAAGAACTGACACCTTCTTGAAGTGGCTAGGGGTTTACTCATGCATATGAATGTCCCAAAACGTTTTTGGCTTGAGGCAGTCCTTTGTGCTACATATCTCATTAACCATATGCCCTCTCGCTGGTTAGAGTGTAAAGCCCCATATCAGCTTCTTTTTCCCAAAGCTCCTCTTCTATCATTTCCTCCTCGTGTGTTTGGTTGTCGTTGCTTTGTTCAAAATCTGGCTCCCACCCATGGAAAATAAGATCCCCGTGCTATTCCTTGCATCTTCTTGTGGTATTCCCTCACTCAAAAGGGGTACCAATGTTTTGATCCCGTCTCCCAGAGATATTATGTTTTTATGGATGTTCTTTCTTTGAGAGTGAGCTTTTCTTCCCTGTTTCTCCTCAGGGAGAGTATAGAAATGAGTAGAAACTAGTTCAACTGCCCCCTATTCCTGATCCTCCTCCCTTTCGTGTTTTCTTTCGATGCCACAAAGGCTAGCCAAGTTCAAGAGTTGTGGAGCATTTAGAAGCTGTAGCACCAATACCATCAAACTCTTCGGGGGTGGATCCTTCCCAACCAGGTACCTTGGTTCCCATTAATGTTCCTGACTCTAATACCTCTATTGCTGATGGCCTTAACCTTCCTATTGCTCATCGGAAAGGTGTTAGGTCTTGTACCACTAAACACCCCATGTCCCACTTTGTTTCCTATGAGAACATTTCATCGTCCTTTCAGGCCTTTCTCTCTTCCATTGATAGTGTTCCTATTCCTAAGAATGTGGCAAAAGTTCTTTTGACACCTGAATGGACAGATGCTATGGAGGAGATTAATGCTTTACATAAGAATAGTACATGGGAATTTGTAGATCTTCTTGAGGGGAAGGAACCAGTTGGGTGTAAATGGGTTTTCACAGTAAAACATAAGGCTGATAGCACAGTGGAATAGTATAAAGCTCGTCTAGTAGCAAAGGGGTTTACACAAGTGTATAGAGTGGATTATGCAGAAACTTTTGCACTTGTTGCTAAGATGAACTCCATTAGAGTTTTTTTCTCCTTAATTGCTAATCTTGACTGGGAGCTTCATCAACTTGATATCAAGAATGCATTCTTGAATGGTGACCTTGAAGAGGAAGTATACATGGTGCAACCTCCTGGTTTCCGAGCTCAAGATAAGGAACAAAAAGCGTGCAAGTTAAAAAAAATCATTATATGGCCTAAAACAATCACCGAGAGCCTGGTTCAATAGATTCCATGTAGCAGTTCAGCAAAAAGGATACAAGCAGTGTCAATTTGATCATACACTATTTGTAAAAAGAGGGGAAGGAAGGATTGCAGCACTGATAGTATATGTTGATGATATAGTTATCACTAGTGATTGGAATGATGAAATTCAAAAGTTGAAAAGCTTCCTTGCTACCCGGTTTGAAGTGAAGGATCTAGGTCCCCTAAGGTACTTCCTTGGGATTGAAGTGGCCCGCTCAAAAAAGGGTATCTTCATTTCCCAAAGAAAGTAGGTCCTAGATCTACTCCAGGATACATGAAAATTGGGAGTGAAGCTCGTTGATTCCCCTATTGATCCTAACCACAAGTTAGGAGACTGTCAAGGTGAACCCGTCGAAGATGTGAAACAGTTTCAGAGACTTGTAGGAAGACTGCTATATTTTTCTATGACTCAACTAGACATTACTTATGCAAAGAGAGTTCTTATCCAGTTCATGCATGCCCCTAAGACTACCCACCTTGAAGCAGCAGAAAGAGTTCTCAAATATCTTAAGAAGTTCCCAGGTGCAGGTTTGTTGTTTCAAAAGCACGGGCATTTGAAAGTTGAAGTGTATACTGATGCTGATTGGGCAGGATCCTTGAATGACCGGAAGTCAACTAGTGGCTATTGTACCTTTATAGGAGGGAACCTAGTTACCTGGAGAAGCAAAAAGCAGAATGTGGTAGCTAGGTCTAGTGCTGAAGCTGAATATCGGGCAATGTCTCATGGAGTGGCAAAAATTATCTGGTTAAAGAATTTGTTGAGTGAGTTGGGCTTTCCAGTTGATGGGCCTATGACTCTTTATTGTGATAACAAAGCAGCCATAAACATCGTTGCTAATCCTGTGCTGCATGATAGAGCTAAGCATATCGAAATTGACAAACATTTCATCAAAGAAAATGTTGTCATAGGGGAAGTGTGTACTCCCTATGTCAGTTCTGAAGACCAACATGCAAACATCTTCACAAAGGGGTTACATCACTTGCGACATTATGATTTATGTGACAAGTTGGGCATGATTGATATCTATGTCCCAACTTGAGGGGGAGTGCTGAAATGCTGTTATTTTGTATGTTTAGTACCGCAGGGGTACTTTGGTCCTTTCAGCCTGTTTTATTTTAAGTTGTCGCCCTAGTATAAATAACAACAAATCTCGCGCCGCCAACAACTTTCTAAGACTCCATACTTTTGCTCTCTCTCTCTCTCTCTCTCTCTCTCTCTCTCTCTCTCTCTCTCTCTCTTCCTTCTTCTCCTCTAGATAACAACTTACAAAGAACTTTGATGGTTGCAGCCTAGGGAATCCAGGCCCTTCTGATATTTGAGAGTTCTTAGATAATTGGAAGGAAATATACTAACTTTATGTTCTGATGGTGTTGGGATTGGTGACTCAACCAAGGCATGGGTTGTGTTGCAAGGACTAAGAAGGATAGAGTCCCCAAACCATACGAACCTTATTATTAAAGGAGATTCATGTGCTACAACAGGGTAGCTGAAGAAAAATCAGGCGGGTTCTTGGAACTTGGGAAGTAAGTACAAACATCCAATCAGGGAGACAAAAGAGCTAATGAAGGAATTGAGAACAAGTGTTGAATGGATACTAGTGTTTTAAAATGTGGAAATGTGACATGAGGTGTTCCACTACCTGGAAGCGTGAGGTGTAGTTCAAAACGTAAGAGGCATAAGCGTCCTAAAGAGGAGGAAGAGGAAGGGGATCTCTTTTTTTTTTTTCATTTCTATGGAAAATGTTTTATATTAATTAGAATGAAAATGCATAACACTAGCTGAAGGGGGGTCTTCCCTTTCTTCCTTTCCTTTCCTTTTTTTCTTTTCTTTTCTTTTCTTTCTTTCTTTACATATGAGGCATGCATGAGGCATATGACTCTTGCACACCTCATGCAAAAGGCATTTGAGATGTACGCCTCAGGTTATTACTCCTCATGCACCTAAGGTGTACACCTCATCAGTGCCCCTGGCATGTGCCTCAAGGCATTTTGGAGCACCTCAAGGCCCTCACCTGGAGGTGTGCCCCCCCCACACCTTTAAATTATTGATAGGTACCTCAATCTGCTTAAATGGTCTGGAAAAATAAGGAGGAGCATTGAGAAATCAGATGTGAGGTAATTGAATATCCTAGAGGTAGTTAATTGAGGCTAGATGCCTCTTTGGGGTGCCGATACTGTACTGATGCACACTGCATAATTCATATTAATAAAACTCATAACAGCTATTGATAAAAAACATATGGAAAACATGACCATAAATGTATGGTGACCCTTTTCTACTCATGCTATTGTTGAGGAATCTCTCCAAGTGCATATTTTTAAAGAGAAAGGGAAAATAAAATAGCATTCTTAAAATGTTGACAGCTCAAAACAGTGACTCTGAATACAGAAACTCACTTTTCTAGAAATGGACACAGAAGAGAAATTCCTCTTACTTAGCATATCAATGGCAAGTTCAGGAAGCATGCCAAAAAGAAAAGGTTGTTGAGCTACGTATTGTTGCATGAAAGAAATCACACCACCATCATCATCCACATTGTCCCACTTAAGTGAGCTCAACTGCATGAATATTTCTCATTCTGCTCTAAAAATGCATATCATCTGCTAGAGAACAAATTATCAAGTCATTTTTCCAGATCTGTACCTAGGTTCCTTTTCTGCCTTTCCCTTTCATTTTAGCACCTTCAACTTGCAAATTGTTGTTCATCCTGACTAGCCTCTTTGTTGATCTTCATTTCACATCACCAAACCATCTTAAACAATGATACTCATGTTCTACCAAATTGGTGCAACTTCTAAGTTTCCTCAGGTACTCATTCCAAATGTTATGCCTCCTAATACTGCTTCTTATCCACTCAACCAAAGTTCAAAATGTTGGTCTGTACTAGTTTTCAACAAGGCTTAAAAACAAAGCTTTGGTGAGATTCAGGGATTTTGGTTAACAAACGAGAAAAAAAGTTAAAGACTAAAAAATCAAATTAGAAAAAAAATGCCTCTCCAAAATTCCTATTTTCTTTAGCTTTTCCTTTTTCTGCATCCTTTGCATATTCCTATTTATTCTTTATTTCTACACATATCCTATGTCATGTCTTCTCCACATGAGATGCAAATTATCTAATATTTTAAGTCACAGCTACTTGGATGGTCTCACTCTAAAGGGAAAAAAAACTATTTGAAGTCCATCACTATGGGCATAAAGATGATGTGTCAAAAGTTGGTTTGTTCAAAGCCAGTATAATTAGAAAGATTGTTCAATTATCTATCTGGTTAAGCCCAAGATCACATGATTCAGACATAACTCAAGTAAGTTATTGCCAATTTACGTAAAAGATCATTGAGATCATTCAAAAAAAATCCACTTAAATTAGATAAACTATTAAGTGAGTTTTTGCCTTGTTTCCTCTTAAAACTCTTGGAGTTGCTTGGTTTAGCATGTAGGAAGTTTTCCTTTGGTTTCCCTTGAAGAGACTAGGCTTTGAGAATGATGATGATCAAAGTAATTCTACATTATCATCCAGCTTTATATCATCACCTTCTCCATGCCCTGCCCTCTCTAGCCAGTAATTGAAAATGATAAGGAATTAACTGAATTGATGAATAAGTTGTTGATCATGGTCATGGCCATTTGTTATAAATTGATAAATACTAAAAGACCTCCAAAAAGGAAAGAAAAGGAAATAGTAATAAAATACACTAAGCAATGTAAACAAAATTTAAAAAACTAAAAAAGAGATAAACAGATGCTCTTAGAGGAAAGATATTACAAGAAAATTTTCCAAAGACTGATTTAAGGAGAGGTACAAAGTATGGATCATACCTTATGGCCATGTCTGGGTCATGCCTCTCAACACACATATTTACAATTCTAAATGGGTCCACAAATTCTTTAATAGAAAATCCAAAACCTATATCAGTAGAAGAATATCCATCACCCATCACAAAATATGTAGAACCAAATAATGTCCAATTTTTAACATTTAAAAAAAATCACATCTTATATATACACAGCATAGTAAAACAAATTGTAAGTTTATACTTAAAGCATCAGCTACTTGGAGCCTGGGCAACACTGATTACCTACTCTAGAAATGTGAAGTTGAATGTATCATCTCTGTTCTCTATATACTATTATTGTTTAGAACTATTTGGAAGAACAAAGTCCAACCTATTGTACTTTAATTTGTACTTAAAGTATTGGTGAAAGAAATAACACAATGTAAAACTATCCATATTTATCGCACACTAAGCACTACTTACAAAAAACTTAACTATAAAATGACCTCAGAAACTACCGCCACGGAACTGACCTTGTTAATAATTTCCAACCAGAAAAACATCGGTAGGAACTCATCTTAGTTTATTACCTGAAAGAATTTCCATCAAACCAACAACATCCTCCAATTTACCATCATCTGCAAGCCGGCGACATTCTCGTGCAAGAAGCTTCCTTCCCGAACCGTCGATCAGAGCCGATGGGCGAAGCCCTAGCTTATCGACCCTATAGAAAAAATCAATGAAAGTCTGTCTCTTGCCATCACGAAGAAAACCTGAAACCCCCGCAGATACAAGTTTCACACTCAGTGAAGCAACAAACTGCCAATGTGGTGTTCCAGAAACCAAAACGGTCTCGGCGATCATCAAGAAATCTTCGAGCTTGCCATCCTCGGCGAGCTTCGAGGCGAGGTTGGCATAGTATTTCAAGCGGTTCCGATGGCGTGGCGTCAGATCCTGACGGACATTCGTGAGCAGAGGTGGACGAGGGGCGGCGGTGGAGTCGACGGATGAGCATGATAATTTGGCGGGAGATGGTCTGGTGGGACTCAGTGACGAGTGCTTTTGCTTGGTGGAATGGTGGGGAGTTGGGCTTGGACTTGGAGGGAGAAGCATGGAAGAGCCAATGATAACCAGCTCTTTCATTCTTGGCCAACCGTTTCTTCTGGTGAGAATTCTGGCTTTTTATACAGCTTTCGAGTTTCGGGTAAAGAACTCGGGATTGAATTTGAAAGGCGGGTCTTTTTTTGTTGAGGTTTGGGTTAGGTTGGTTTCGACGGTTGGACTGTTAAACTGTCGATGTTGAATTACTTTGCCACGCAATCAACGAAAAAAAAAAAAAGTAAATTACAAAGACCCCATGTACTATGGAGTCTGTGATAAAGACCTCCTGTATTTTGTTTTGCGACAAAGGGCCCTCGTACTATAACCGTGATAAAGACCTCCTGTATTCTGTCATTGCAATCCCCGTACCACCGTAGACAATTGGGAAAAACACATTAATCTTCCCCAACTCACGATACACGAACAGCAAATCCACATTTCTCTCTTTCTCCCTCTCTCTCCCCCGATGTCTCTTCTTCCTCTATAGGGAGTGCTCCAAAACCCAAATGCTGCAGATTCTACAGAGTCCTGTTCTATTGTCCATTGGACTGATGAAAGAATGGGCAAAGATGATGGAGATGAACTGGGCTGGGGGTAGCGACTGATTCGGCGGAAGTACAGAGGGGGGCAACAACTGGTTCGGCAGTGACATAGGGCGCGGCAACTGTGGGAAGGAGCATAAATATAAAAAGAAAATGAATAGTAAAAGATGGAGAGAGATGGAGAGAGGCTGGTGGTGGATTCGCTGCCGCTGAGTTCGAATCCGCCGCTGCAATCAATTGCTGCGGTGGAAGTCGGTGATAGGTTTGAAGACGGAGGCGGCGGTGGAAGTGGAGGAGGAGGGGTTGCTCTTCTGGCGGCTATAAGGGAGGAGAGAAAGGGGAGAGAAAGGGAGATCGGCAAGTTCTCTATACCACCGCTTTGCATCGTCACTGAGATATCTTTTCACGACAGGAGGTCCAACCTCGCGGCTGTCCCAGTAGCTGTTAGAACCCAAATCAAACACCAACCCAGTAGAAGATGAAGAGGAAGTAGGTGTTTGGATTTGTGTGGTCAAGGGTTGTTGGATAGTCGAAGTGGAACCTGTATCGACAGTTGGGTTCCTGTCAGTTGTGTTATCGCTGCCAATGTCTGGTTTTGTTGACCAACGAGTGAGAGAGGAAAAACCATTTCTAGATATAGGACTTGGGCACTTGTGGCGAAGAAACACAATACCAGTGTCGGTGATGCCGCATGCATAGAGAGCGAGCATACCTGGTCTGGTGGAGGCCCCTGGAGGAATCAAAGTTGCTGGCTTCGCTGTTTGTCGAGTGGTAGAAGAAGCAAGGACCCTAACGATTTTGAACGTTGCTACTGTTGCCGCTGCAGATGTTGTGTCCATTGTAGAAACAGGGCCACGCAACTGGAGACACTGTTAAAAAGGACGGCCTGCGTCGTCGGAGGCAGCAGTTTCGTTGCCTCTCTTCTTGTCAAATGCAATTTTCCATTCGATAAAAAGTTAAAAAATAGAAAATTAATTTAATTGCAATTTACTTTGAAATGGCCCCATCCCAAAAGTACTTCAACTTACAACTTCAATACTATAGTACATAAAATTTCAACTGAATTCAAGCAAAGGACTAAACAATTGTTTGAAATAATTGGAATTTTTTTTTTCTTTTTTTTGGAGTTTCTCACACCAACCATTTGCTCCCCTTTCATCATCATTATTTTTTTTATGGCCCCACACGGTGGGGCGAATCCATCATCGTCGCTATCCCTAGCCCATACCCAGAGTTGGGTCAAGTCAAATCCCCACCGACAAGGTTCCACATACCCCGATCCTACAATCTTAGGGTTCCTAACGAAGGTTACCCGAACCTACGATCTTAGGGTTTCTGACGAAGGTGACTAGCCATGGACCCTTGATGAGGGGAAAATCTGCGTTTACTAGCATTTTTTAGAGTTTGACTTTAGGTTTTTTCTCTCTTCTTTAGTCTCTAAGATACTAAAGTGGTACGGTATCACTATCAATTAGCTCGTCCCCAACGCCCTTAATACCATAATAGTGATGTTGGTGTGGGCTCGGCTTCGGGATGTGAAACTGATGTCGAAGATGTTCCGTGCCATGTTCACACCGAGGAAGCATGCTTCCAAAGCCAACATGTACTACTTCTCTCCCCGAAGAGGGAATCCGATGCACAACCTTTCATCCGTCCATGGGTGGAAGGATAAATTTTTTTTATGTCTCCTGCCTCGAAGGCTGGAGGTTCAGGTCGAAGTGGGGGGAGGCCTGTGTAGTTGTTAAGAGATGTCCCCCTCTGCTTCGAGATGAGGAGGCCGTTGTCGTGGCTCATTTGCTTGTGATGAGGACAGTCTAGGTGAAGCCGTTTGTGGAGGAGGAGATTTCCCTAGTGTTCGCTGGGATTAGCCCTGCCCCCCTCGGTAGGAGAGGTTTTGTAGTTACTTCAAACGCTTTCTACGTCTTTGGCTGGTTGTGCTGACCATTTTCCTTTGTGTTCGCAAAGATACCAATGGATGCCAGGCAGCAATTGCTCGAGAAGTCTTGCGCGAAGCAGGCTGGGAAGAAAGCAGGGGCACAGACGCTGAAGTGGCCCAGCGAAGAGGTTGCCCCCCTGTCTCAGTAAAGGGGGAAATCAGCACGTTTCCACCAAGGGGAAACGACTAGTGGTGGCACCCCAGGAGCTCGCCGAGGGGGCCGAGGTGCCGAGCCCAAAAAGGGGGGCAGAGATGGGTCGGAAGAGGCCCGCCGAAGACACGTCGAGGGAGGAGCTGCCGCAGAAGGTGGCCAACGCTGAATGCCCGGCCGAAAGATGTGGCGAAGAGACCTGTGTTCGGGGAGCGTCCATCTGGAACTTCTTCGGCTCCGCCATTACTATAGGGGCTCCCCGAGAGAGCCGAGGGGGCCGACAAGGTGTTCCATCCGCAATGGCAGCTTCACGAAGGGGACTCCATTCAAGACGAAGGGGTCAGCCTGGTCTTGGTGAGCGGGGCAACCCTCCCGAGGGATCGTTACCGCTTGTTGCAGAGCAACCCCAAGGACATCTATGACGAGAACTTGTCCATCTGGCAGAGGTAAGATTTTTGGTTTTTTACTTTGTATCTTGTGTATTTCTTTCTCTTCATCCTATTTTTGTTCGCTAACTAGTTCTATTGCAAGCTTGCCAAAACTTCATCGGTTTGGGGGATCGGACGAGGCTGGCAATGTTTCACCTTGACAAGCTGGAGGAGGAGAGGCTCCAGAAGTCTGCCGAGGAGAAGCTTCAAAAGGAGAGGGAGAAGCTTCAGAAGACTATTGTTGCTGCCTAGGAGAAGTACTAAAAATTTAGGAATGCATTCCTCAACGAGCAGTCAGTTCGGGAACGCCTCGAGATACAACTGAAAGAGGCGCGATAGGGTCTCTCCAAGGAGCAAATGGAGAGAGTTCTCCTGGAGAGCATTGTCTCTGAGGCGGAGAAGCGGGCATCCGATGCTGAAGGAAGGGTTGCCAAGGCGGAGAAGAAGGCTATCAAGGCCGCGACATCTGTGGAGCAGGTGAAGAAGGCAGCAGCCAAAGTAGTGGAGGCATTCAAGAAGTCCTCTGAGTATCTAGATGCGCTCGTAGAGTACGCGTTGGCATCCTACCTTGACGGGATTGATGATACGAAGAAGGTGCTCCTATAGGTGATGTTGGACTTTGACGTCAAGGGGATACAGGTGATTCCAGATGCCCCTGACGAAGCCCTGACTGTTGATGACTTCGCTCCTCCTCTTGCCGACAACGAGGCCTAGGCGTGGATTTCCCCCCTTTTATTTTTTTGTTTTGTTTTTTTTTTTTGTGAATGTACATGTGTTCGGCCCAAGAGGCCTTAAATTTTTTTTTTTCTTTTGTAATGGCAGTATAGAAATACAATGATGGATGAAGCCATTTTCTGTATATGATGTGTGTCTTTTGTATGTTGTGTTCTTCTCCTTCTTCTTTATTCTCTTCTTCTTCTTTTTATTTTTTGAGAGGTCCCTGCCCCTCCAAACGACGAGACCACAACACACAAAAACACGTATAGCTCGCTCATAGTTCGTAGTTAGTTTGCTGCAAGCTCACTTTAAGTAGTTAGGGCATTGAGGTTCGAGGCGGGGCCATACGTCCAAAGTGAGGCTCGCTTGGCTCTAGAATTCCTTTAAGTGTTTACTTAGGCAAGGCCAAAGTGACTTGGCACCATAGCCGAGGTCATGGGTTGAGGTACCTAGGGGAATGAGGGGCCGAGATGGAGCGGCACTATTGGGGTGCAACTCACCTGTCTTGTTTTCGCACCAAGTGTTTCCTCGGGGGAGGCCGAGGCGTCACACTAGAAAAGTCGGGGGCTCAAGCCAAGGTAAACCTCTGAGTCAATCGAGGTTGTCATTTTTATTGCACTGAGTATAGGTAGCCGAGGAGGTCACCGTCCACTGAGGAGGTGATGAGGCATGTAGGTCCTCGTCCACCCTGGCGCGCTGAAGGGGTTGCCATCCACTAAGGAGGTGATGAGGCGTGAAGCGCCTAGTTCACCTTGGCGTGCATGTTTCTGACGAGGTGCTCGTCCGAGGGTCATCACAGTCTTCTGCATCGGTCCGTACTGAGCGCTCATCCCTCGGAAGAGGGTTTCACACGTCGGCGGCAAGTAGCAAAGCCGAGGGTTTTTTAGTACTTAGGACACACATTCATTCAACATTTGAGCCAAAGAGGAACTTTTGCTTCCTTCATTCATCACTTAGCCACAGGCAGTTACATTTATTGAAAATACATTCGAAGGTTCTCCAAGTTCCACGTTCGAGGGGGGTCTTCCATCCAAGTATTCCAAGTGAAAGGTTCTGGGGCCGAGGGATGTGTTTGACTCTGTAGGGGCCTTCCCAGTTGGGGCCTAACTTTCCTACTCCGGGTTTGGGGACCATGACCTTTCTGAGGACAAGGTCTCCTTCTTAGAAGTGTGTTTCTTTTACTTTTGAATTGTAGCGAGCCACGCATTGCTGGTAGGCAACTACCTTGATCTGCGCCTGCTCCCGGGCTTCTTCGAATCGGAAAGTTGGCTGGCCAATTTCTACTAGGATTATCGCTTCCGCACCGTAGGTCAAGCCGAAGGGAGTTTCTCCCGTGGTTGTCCGAGGTGTGGTTCAATATGCCTAGAGTACATTGTTCAGCTCGTCGGCCCATAAGCCTTTAGCTCGGTCTAACTTCGTCTTCAGTCCATCTATGATGGTTCTGTTGGTGACCTCGGCTAGGCCATTTGTCTGGGGGTAGCCCACCAAGGTGTACTACTGTTTGATGTCGAAGGAGGCACACCACTCCTGAAATCTGGCATCATCGAACTGATTCCCATTGTCAGTGACTAGCATGTGAGGGAGGCCAAAGCAACAAATGATGTTTTTCCAAAAGAAGCTCTGGATTGCCTAAGCTGTGATAGTGGCTAAGGGCTCGACCTCAACCTACTTGGTGAAGTAGTCCACGGCGATGGCGAGGTAATTCCTGCCCCCCGTTGCTTGTGAGAAAGGGCCGAGGAGGTTCATTCCCCATTTAGTGAAGGGCCAAGGGCTGTTGAGGGCTGAGAGGGTTGTCACAAGTTGATGACATATGTTGGCGTGCCTCTAACACTGATCACATCTTCGCACGAGTTCAGTTGCGTCTTTGTGAAGTGTTTGCTAGAAATATCCCTGTCCCAATGTCTTCTAGGCGAGGACCCTGCCGCCGAGGTGGTTTCCGCATATGCCTTCGTGAATTTCTCTGAGTGCGTACTCCCCTTCTTTGGGGCGGAGGCATCGGAGGTAAGGCAAGGTGAAAGATCTTCTATACAATTTTCCTTCAAGCAAGGTGTAGTGGGCCGCCTGACGTCGGAGTCGTTTGGCATCGTTTCTGTCATCGGACAGTTGTTCCGTCAGAAGGAAATTGATGATGGGGTTCATCCATGATGGCTTGGCCTCTATTGGTAGTACTTGAGCCTCTTAAGTGGACGACCGAGGTAGCTTCTCCATGAGAACTGTGTGGCCGAGGGCCATGCCCGAGGTGCTTGCCAGCTTGGAAAGGGCATCGGCCCTCACGTTGTTAGCTCGTGAGACTTGCTGTAGGGTAAAGCGTTGGAAATGGCTTTGGTGAGGTACTTGGACATGCTTTGTTCTCTGGCTTTGTACTCGTCGTTCACCACCAACTAAGAGTCGCTAAAGGCTTCAACATGTGAGGAGCCAAGGTCCTTGGCCAATTGCAGTCCAGCAAGGAGGGCCTCGTACTCGGCTTCATTATTGGATACTGGGAAGTCGAATCTCAGTGCATATTCGATGGTTGAGTTGTCTGGGGTGAGGAGGATAAGGCTAGCGTCGCTTCCTTTGGCATTGGATGATCCATCCACAAAAAGCTTCCAAGCAGGGGGAGCATCTCCAACTAGATGCTCTTCTGCTGATTCTTGTTCTAGGGCCCGAGGGAGAGCTTGAAGGTGCACTCCATCACAAAATCTGCAAGGGCTTGGGTTTTAATGGTGGACTCGGCTAGTACTATATGTCAAATTTGTAAAGCTCGACGACCCATTTGATCAAACACCTCGAGGTCTCGGGATTGGTGAGGACTGCTTTGATGGGCTGATTTGTCAACACTATGATGGCGTGAGCTTGGAAATACGGCCTAAGCTTCTTGGCTAAAACCATGAGAGCAAAGGCCAACTTCTCCACTTCGGGGCAACTGGTTTTGGTGTCGTACAATACCTTGCCGATGTAGTATATCGATTTCTATGCTCCGTCTTCTTTGATTAGGACTGAGCTGAATGCTTCATCCTTGGTTGACAAGTACAAGTATATAGTTTCTCCTAGGACCGGGCAAGCCAAGAGGGGAGGTGAGGCGAGGTACTCCTTGAGTTTGCCAAAAGCTTGCTGACATTCCTCCATCCAGTGGAAGTGTTTCAGTTTCTTGATGGCTCAGAAGAAGGGAAGACACCAGTCGACTGACTTTGACATGAAGCGGTTGAGTGCCGCCACTTGGCCAGTGAGCTTCTTGGTTTCCTTCACCGATCGAGGAGGTGCCATGTTCAGTATGGCTTGTATCTTCTCAAGGTTGGCCTCTATGTCTCGTTGAGTGATGATGAAGCCTAGAAACTTGCCCGAGGTGACGGTGAAGGCATACTTGTTGGGATTTAGCTTCATATTGAACCTTCGCAAAGTGTTGAAGGTTTCAGTCAGGTCCGAGGTGTGTGCTTCGGCTTTCAGGCTTTTCACCACCATATCATCTACATAGGCTTCAACGTTCCGCCCCATTTGATTCTTGAATACTTTATTAACAAGACGTTGGTAGGTAGCTCCTACGTTTTTAAGCCCAAAGGGCATTACCTTGTAGCAGTATGTACCATGCTCGGTGATGAATGAGGTCTTCTCTTCGTCTTCGGAGTGCATCTTTATTTGATTGTATCCGGAGAAAGAATCCATGAAGCTGAGCAATTCATATCCTGTAATGGTGTTGACAATGTGGTATATTCTTGGCAAAGGAAAACTGTTCTTAGGGCAGGCTAGGTTAAGGTCTGCGAAGTCAATACAGATTTGCCATTTTCCATTAGCTTTCTTAACCAAAACCACATTCGACAGCCAATTAGGATAATATACCTCTTGGATGAATCTGACATCGAGTAGTTTGTCAACTTCCTCTCCTATGGCCTTTCATCGCTCTGGTGCAAAGTTCATATTCTTTCGTCGAATCGGCCTAGAGCTCGGATCCACGCTTAGCTTGTGAGTAACGACCGAAGGGTCAATTCCATGCATGTCAGTGGAGGACCAAGCAAAGACGTCAGCATTAGTTTTAAGGAAACTTACCAGTTCGGATAAGCTCTCCGGGTGAAGGTTGGACCCGATGCGGATTGTCTTCTCGGGCTCGTCCTCGTCCAAGGGAACCGAGATGAGGTCCTCGGCCCGCTGGCTCCTCCCTGAGGTCGAGGCTCAAGTGGCAATGCCTCTTTATTCTTGCCCCTCAGTGCTGCCACATAGCACTGACGAGCGATATGTTGATCCCCCCGAACAACTCTGATGCCATGCTTGGTTGGGAATTTGAGGGCAAGGTGGTGGTGGCTTGCAGTGATGAAGGGTCGGTTTCCCCATGATTGCGTTGTAAGGGGAGCCGATCCTCACGACAAGGAACTCTGTCATCCTCGTCACCTACCAAGGTTCAGTTACCGTGATTGGTAGGGTGATCTTTCCTTTCGGCCTAATGACATTGCCGGAGAAGCCGACCAGTGGGACGTCGGTGGGCTGGAGGTGCTCTGGTGCTATCTTCATCTTTTCAAAAGCTTCATATAAGAAAATGCCTGCCGAGGAGCCACTATCAACGAGAATCCTCTTAATTAGGAAGTTTGTTACTACAACCGAAATCACTAGCGCATCGTCATGGGGGACTGTGATCCCATTAAGGTCCTCACCCCTAAAGGAGAGGTCCTTCTATTGCTTTGGCCTCTTGGGGGCTGGCCCTTGGATGTTTAACTGCCTGGTGTAGGTCTTGCGGGCCGAGGCTGAGTCTCCACCCGAGACCAAGCCCCCGAAAATGACGTCAATGACTCCGGTGACCTGCTGGTGTTGTTGATGCTGTTGGGAGGACGAACCGCCGGCTTCGCCCCCGATGAATTGCTTCAAATGCCCGTGGCGGACACCGCAGTGAAACTTGCAGTACTTTCTGGGGTTCCTCTTCATCTTCTTTGGCCACTTCACGAACTTCTCCTCGCCTGTCTGCATTAGGATTTGGGTCCGAGAGGAGTTGAGTGGCGTTTATTGGCTATAAACCGTGGTCGGGGCTGACGACTTCCTCTTATCTTTGCCACCATCACCTCGGTGGTCTTCATTCTTCCTTTTCTTCCTCGAGGGCCTGCCACTGCGCTCGGCCTCCTTCTCTTGGTGGTCCCTAGCCGAAGCCTCTTTGGCCGCAATGTACTTTGGGGCCTTTTTGAGGAACTCTAGCTTTATCTTCGGTGGGGTTATAGCGATCGAGCACTTGAGGGCAGAGCTAGCTTGGAGCCCGTTGATGGCAGCGTGCATTGAGACTATGGAGTCGAGGTCCCTGACCTTGAGCTCTTCTTTTTTGAAGCAATCGATGTAAGACTACAAGCTTTTGCCCGGTTTCTGCTTAATGCACATGAGTGAGATGACGCTCTTTTGGCACCATCTGCTACTGATGAAGCGGGCGAGGAACATATTGGTGAACTGTTCCCATGAACTGATTGACCTCGGGGGGAGGCTGGAGAACCAGCGGCATGCTGCCCCCTTGAAGGTGGTCTAGAAAGTTGGGCACGTCAAGGTGTCGGAATACCCGTAAGGTATCATGAGAACTCTGAAACTTTCCAGGTGGTCTTCGGGGTCCGAGGAGCCGTCTTACCATCTACTTAGTTTGACATTTGGGGATCTAACCCTTTTCAGTTGGGGCTACATCTCTCTATTGTTGAGTTGTAGTACCCGCCATTTTACCATCTGCTTGGTTTGACAGGACATTGTTGATTATGGATCAGTTCTGAATTAATGATGTAAGTCCTGTTTTGCATGTCATAAGTGGGTGTTACTGGACATTACTGTGTTTATTATGTGTTTAATGGTGAAGTTGTTGTTTACCACTTCACTGTGGTTAGTTTGCTGCTAATAACTGATTAATTGTATTATAAGCAATTACGTGATAGCATTTAATTTCCTATGGAATTGATTAATTGAATTTAAAGATTGAACATGGAGTGAACTAAAACTTTATTTTATCGAGAATAGAACATCTTACTAATAAAATAAAGAATAGAACATCTTTAGTCATTGACCATTCAGCTTTTGGTTTTGTTTCCTTGTGGCAGGATTATATTAAGGAGAACCTCTTGAATAATGAATGGTCCCTCCCAGTTTGGCTGAATTTCTTAGCTAGTTTGCCCTGTCTGACATGTAAAACAGCTTCTAGGACCATATCACCAACTTTAATTGTCTGGCCTGGTTTGTTCCCTTTTTTATCAAGGACATCTAATTGACTGTATATATCTCTATTCATGAGGTTAGTTCGATGTTCCTTGCCTATGTTGCAAGCTATTCTTGTGGACACTAATTGAATTTCTACAGGCAAGGTTTGTTTCCATTGCCCTAATGATAATTAGTGGTAGAAGTGCCTGGTCTTGCTCCATCTTGGCCAAGTAATTCCCTGACTTTACTACTATTAAAGGATAGGGAATTGTCTGTTAAAAATCCTCATTGATATTCCACACTTGTGTATCATGTTCTGTCTGATAAAATTAGCCACATTTGAAGCTGTCATTGAGAGGTAATGTTTCCACCCATTTGGAAAAGTAAACTATGGCTACTAGGAACTAACATTATTCTTTATATTGGTGGTGTGACTTTGCCTATGAGGTCCATCCATCTACCAAGTATGAAAAGGCCATGTGCTGATTATCAGTGGAGTTCCTCGGTATGTCTATGAATCAATGGACCATGGATTTGACATGGTGGGCTAGCAAAACCCTTGTTGAATGGGCTACACTAGCAAAACATTTATTGTGGGATGAAGACCATCAAAAGTAATGCTGAAAAAGCTGTACTAAGTAGGTTACTCGAAAATATCCCTAGATTGTCACTATGGGAATTGAGTACAAGAAGTTGCCTCCATGGGCTGTTGTTCAGTAGAAGTAGACACATCTTTAAGAAATATAACATCTCGGCCATTGTATTGCTCTGCAGGGACAAGTGTGTAGGACTCCCTGGAGGGTCTGATCACTTCACATTTCTGTTTTGTCTTTCTCCTCTTATACTCTGACTTTGCAACAGTTGTTGAGCTCTTGGGTGCATATTGGTTGAGCTGTAGCCTCTACAGTTTGGCCAATTGTGCTTCTCCTTCTGCTGCTACTTCTATGTAGTAAATGGTTGTTATACATGCAAGCCTCTAATTGTTCAAATGGGGCCTAGGTTGCAAGGATGCACACTTGGTTCCCTCTATGGATACAGGATACCCTTGATGTGCTGATGGTATGTAGAAGGTATGAACCTGAATTGATGTATGAAGGGTCAGCTAAGCAGAGCATAATAGATCATCTTTCTTGTCACCACATGAAACTCTTTGTGGCTATGAAATGGGCCAACCTTGACGTGCACCTTTTTTTTCGTTAAGTACCTCAACTTGTACACCTTTTGTGATTGACATATTAGCATTGAAATCTGACTCCCATTGCCTTTATTGTATGGGCGGAGATGACATTCACCAATCTGCCTGGGTCAATCTATACTCATAGGCGTTCATCTTGTCCAGAATATACAATAGGGTGGTTGTGCTGAATTATCTCAACAAACATATCTTCTAGGCTGAACTAGATTTCATGTTGTTTAACGCACAATGATGCCCCAATATTACTGTCTCTTACCTCCACCAAAGCCTGGATCATTGCTTGTTGAGTGTTGTCTTCAATTGCTTATGATTGGAATTTTTTTAGGTGGTTGTTCTGTGTGAAACATGCCACCATGGTATGACACATGCATGGTTGTAGAGGACTAATCAATTCCATGAATGCTTGTTTGTGGTGAGTGGGCTACGAGTGAGTTAACATTTTTTTTATCAATAACAGAAATCAATTTATTAAAGAAAAAGGTAATTACAACATTCTGGGAAGAGATAAAGTGGTTTAACTCTCCCGAAAAGAACATAAATGAAAATTACAATAAAGCCCAAAACATCTATTCCCATCCCACCCCCTGTTTTGCCAAAGTATCTGCAAAAGCATTTGTAGTTCTCTTCACCCACTAAAACTGAACCTCCAACTCCCTAGTTAGCCACTTAGCCTCCCTCCTCTCAGTTGCATATTTCCAAAGTCCATTGTCCTGTAATCAATTTTGAGTCTCCTTCAACAATTAGCCTCTGGATGTTCATCTCCTTTATCTTCCTTAAACCTTACATTAAAGCACACACCTCAGCTCTGAGAGAGTCACCACTCCCAATGGGGCCTGAATACAATGCAATCACCTGCCCATTCTCCTCATCTCTGAACACACCATCAGCACCAGAGGGCTCTCGATTGCCCTCACTGCTGCCATCAAAATTTAGTCTTATAAACCCTGGGGCTGGTAGAGACCACAGAGGATAGGTAATTGATGAAGGGGCAGAATTTGCCACTTTCTGCCAGCAATTCAGTGGCACATCTGTAGAGACATCAGCAAACCAATCTAAGGACTTCAACTAATGCACCACCCTAACCGTTATTACCTCCATGATACGTTCTTTGTTCTTTTCCTTATTAGAAAAGGTCCTTGAGTTCCTTTCTTCCCATAGAGTCCAGAAAATGGCAGCCCTCACACACCTCCACATAGTGCTACCCCTTTTCTTAGGCCATCTAAGGAAAAAAGTAGCAAACAAGCTTTGTATATCCGGTGGAGGGATCCACCTGCAACCAAATAAAGAGAGAAACCAGTCCCATATATCAGAAGCAAAGGGGCAAGAAATTAGTAATTGGTAGGAGCTGTCACCATTAGCCTTGTAGAGGGTGCACCAACTTGGGGATAAGCACTAGGCCTTTTCCTCTGGAGTAAGTCACATATATTACATCTTTTCAGGAAGGCTTCCCAACAAAAAGCTCCAATCCTTGGAGGGATCAGCTCACCCTAGACTTCCTTGACTGGAAAAGATTGTATGAAGCTGTTGGTTTGTTGTGCCTAGGACTTAAAGAAAGAAGCACAATAGCAAGCCCCAAAGGGGGATAAAGTCCAAATTCTACTATCCCTTTTTGAAGGATCCAAAACCACCCCATTCAATATTTGAATTAGGTCACAACAGTTCCAAATTCTGACTCCCTAAGGCCTCTTCTAAAACCCAAATCCCAATTATACCCAAAGTTTGACTCAGAGGGGACCAAAAAATCAGACACACACTTCCCTTTGAAACAGGAGAGGAAAAATAAAGAGGGGAATTGGTCTTTTAGAGGTTCATCCCCCACCCAAAGGTGTTCCTAAAATTTTAACTGATTCCCAGAGCAAAGATCATACCTGATGTACTATAGAAAGGATGGAAGAATGGCATGTGTGGATTTCCAATGAGAGACTAAATTAGTCCTTGCCACAAGCCCAGAATCCTAGCCATCATCTGCCTGTCCATAATTACTCAGGATAACCTTAGTCTACAACTTATCCCTATCCCCTCCAAACCTCCACAACTGTTGGGTGGGGCTGGGCACTTGATCTTGTCATCACTTAATATCTTCATTATTGTTAGTGGTGTTAGTGAAGGGGTATTTCGATCTTTGTACTTGTTGAGAAGGTTGATGTGTATTGTTATGTTAGTTCGAGTGCTTCTTACTTAAAGAAGGGCGCTTAAGTCTTTTTCATTTTAGTTAATAATATAATAACAGGTCTGGCCGAATCTAGGGAGAATAATCTTTTCTAATTCGAACCAGCCTTTCTCTCTTTCCTCATCTTTCTCTCTTCTTCTTTCTTCTCTTACTTTACTTTACTTTACTTTACAGTCAACGAACAAGACAAAATTCTAGGGCAGGTCAAACTTTAACATGGTATCGGAGCGAGGTTCAACAAATCAGACTTGCTAAAATTCTGTCTTTTGCGCATTTGAATTAGGGTTTCTCTTGGGTTTCTCAGCTGTGAGTTGGAGACTGGGAAAAGGGCTGAAAAGGAGTGATTGCCCTCTTCCCTAGGAGGTTCCTATGCCTCCGATTGTGTCGTTGGTGATTGGTTGCTGTGGTTTCTAAACCCTAGTTAGGGCTGATACGTGTGGTGCAGTGGTGTTTCAGCCCTTCGTGTGGTTGGCCTTCAGGCAATGAGGTAAAGTTTTTTATTAATTGTTATGGAATACATGAGAGGTGTAGTATAGTTCGCATGATGAGTTTTCAGATTGCAGTATGCTAGGGTTTATGCTAGGGTTTATTCTGGTTTGTGTGTGAATCGAAGGGCAATAGTGTCTACTTAATGGTGAAACTCTCTATAACTGTGGATTAGGGTTTGTGGTGTTACAAGTGTGGTTTTCAGCATTTGATATCACTGAAACTAGTGTGTAGACTTCGGTGAGTAGGGGTTGTGGTGTTGCAGTTTTTAGCATTTAATACTGCTGAAACCAGTGTGCAGATTTCGGTGAATAGGGTTTGTGGTGTTGCAAGTCTCAGCAGTTATTACTGTTGAAATCAGTGTGCAGATTTCTTGACACAGCCAAAGAGGTGAGGGATCATGCTAAGAAACTGTATTTAGGTCAGGATAATACCACTAGGGTATATCAACTGTATCGGGAATACTTCAATCTGCAACAAGGAAGTCAGAGCCTTGAGGAGTACTATGCCAGTGTAAGGAATATCCGTAATGAGTTAAATGTCTATCATCCTCTCACTTTTGATGTCAAAGTTCAACAGCAACAGTGAGAGTAGCTCGATGTGACACGGTTTCTGGTGGGGTTGAAGTCTGAGTATGAACCAGTACGAGCTCAGATACTAGGGGGATCTGCTCTTCCGTCTTTAGAGGAGGTGTTTGCCCGTCTTTGGAAGGCTTCCATTGGATCTATGGATTCTAATGTCTCCGATAAATCAGCATTTGCAATGTCGAGAGGTCGAGGTGGCAGAAGTGGGGCTCGAGGAGCCCAGCCTGGCAGAAGTGGTAGTGGTGGATCTACACATACCCGTGGTGGTGGTCGTACTAGAGGCATAGATTCAGGGGGAGCTCGTGGTAGAGGACGTGGCTCGGGTCCACAGAAGTGTACTCATTGTGGATTGGATGGACATACCATTAACTACTGCTACGACTTACATGGTCCTCCCTCGATGTGGGCCAATCATGCCATGACTAGTGACACCAGTTTCAGCTCTAGACAGGAGAACCGGTCAGCTGACCCGTTGCCTTATACTCCCTCAGATGGCCCAGGCAAGGAGATGGTGAGTGTTCCTCGGGATGAGTATGAGAGGTTTGTTCAATCCAAGTCGCAGCAGACCACAGCTTCCTTTGCACACTCAGGCATGGCTTGTTTGGCATCCACACCCAACCCCTGGATTATTGATTCTGGAGCCTCTGATCACATGATGGGAACTCCAGGTGTGTTTTCATCTCTCACTCATTGCTCAACATCACAATCTGTTACCCTTGCTAATGGCTCCACATCATCTATCTGTGGTGTTGGTAATGTTGACTTAGACCTTGTATCCCTATCATCTGTTTTATATGTACCTAAGTTTCCATTTAATCTTATGTCTGTTAGTAAGCTGACCAAGTCCCTTAAGTGCTCCATCACATTTTACCATTCTATGTGTGTTTTTCAGGATCTCAAGACGGGGATGAAGATTGGTGGAGGGCATGAAGCCGGTGGACTGTATTATCTTGATGGTGGTGGACGAACGTCGACGGCCCTTCAATCATCCATCTCTCATCTCCAGTGGCATTGTAGATTTGGTCACCCTTCGTTGAAAGTGTTGCAGTCCTTAGTCCCTTTATTGAGTCAGCTTTCTGTTTTAGATTGTGAGTCGTGTCAATTTGGGAAACACCATCGTGCTCCCTTTCGTTCTAGGGTTGATAATCGTGTGTCGAGTTTTTTTTCTTTAATTCATTCAGATGTTTGGGGTCCTTATAAAGTGATGTCATATAATGGATACCGATATTTTGTTATTTTTGTTGATGATTGTTCAAGAATGACGTGACTCTATTTAATGAAAGAAAGAAGTGAATTATTTGCCATATTCTAGAAATTTTATGCTGAGATCCGCAATCAATTTGACGTTCATATCAAAATTTTTCGTTCTGATAATGGACGTGAATACTTGTCTTCATCTTTTCAAGAATACTTGGACCACCATGGCATTATACACCAAACTTCATGTACTTACACTCCGCAACAAAATGGGGTGGCTGAGAGAAAGAACCGTCATCTTGTAGAAATGACACGCTCCCTCATGCACCACATGAATGTTCCCAAAACCTTTTGGAGCGATGCAATGCTCACCTCTTGTTTCTTAATTAATCGGATGCCCACGTCTATCCTTGATGGTCGTTCTCCTTTTGGTGTCTTATTCCCCAACATGTCTCCGTTTCCGCTTCCTCCTCGGGTATTTGGGTGTGTCTGCTTCGTTCATAATCTGGGTCCCGGGACTGACAAGTTAGATGCATGTTCCTTGAAATGTATCTTCTTTGGCTATTCCCGAACTCAGAAAGGGTACAAGTGTTATCATCCCAATTCTCGTCGTTCCTTGGTATGTGCTGATGTTACATTCTTCGAGTCTACTCCGTTCTTCGTCGGGTCCGGTTCTGCTGTTTCCTCCTCATCACCACCTCCTCTTCCTCTTCCCGTGGCTGATCCACCTCCTCTGGTTCCAGTCATGCCTACGTCCTTGCCTCCGGTGCCACCGTCGGTTGACCGTCCACCCATCCGTCACGTGTATACACATCACCCACGTGTACCGGCTGCAGCTCCTCCAGCTTCATCACCGTCGACAGATCCAGCTCCAGCTCCGACACCAGCCTCCGACCTAGATCTCCCTATTGCCTTCCGAAAAGGTAAACGTACTTGCACCCTTCACCCTATTTCCAATTTTGTTTCACTTACCCACCTCTCCGCCTCCCATCGCCAGTTCATCTCTTTGTTATCCTCCGTGGTTGTTCCTAAGGATGTCCAAGAAACCCTTACCTCTCCAGAGTGGTGCCGTGCTATGGAAGAAGAGCTCTCTGCTCTGCATCATAATCACACTTGGGATCTCACCGCTCTTCCTCCTGTGAAGCAGGCTGTCGGCTGTAAGTGGGTGTATAGTGTTAAGTACTTGCCAGATGGTCGTGTTGAGCGCCTGAAGGCGCGACTGGTTGCCAAAGGGTACTCCCAAATCTATGGCATTGACTACACAGAGACATTCTCCCCAGTTGCTAAGATAGGATAAGTTTGGGTCATCATCTCTCTTGCAACTATGTATGATTGGCCTCTCCATCAGCTAGATATCAAAAATGCCTTTTTGCATGGTGATTTGCTCGAGGAGGTCTACATGGAGCAACCACCAGGGTTTATTGCTCAAGGGGAGGATGGTAAGGTATGCAGACTTAAGAAGGCTATTTATGGACTTAAACAGTCCCCTCGAGCATAGTTTGGTAGGTTCAGTGAGGTGGTCAAGAAGTTTGGTATGAAACAGTGCCAAGTCGATCACTTTGTCTTCAGTTTTGACTCTTCAGCAGGCAAAATAATATTGGTGGTGTATGTGGATGATATCATTCTGACTGGGAATGACAAAATGGGCATTGACAGATTGAAGGCATTCCTACAGGAACACTTTCAGACAAAGGACCTTGGCAAGTTGAAATACTTTTTGGGCATAGAGGTAGCAAGATCTAAGCATGGCATTAATTTGTGTCAGAGGAAATATGTGCTTGATTTATTGGAAGAAACATGGTTGTTGGGTACTAAACCGACTGAGACACCTATGGAAACAAATACGAGACTGAGCAGTGATATAAGTGAAGTATTTGAAGACCCTGGCAGATATCGACGACTTGTAGGCAAACTAAACTATCTAACCATTACTCGGCCAGATATTTCATTTGCGGTTAGTGTGGTGAGTCAGTTCATGCAGAAACCTTTGGTCCCACATTGGAATGCAGTGCTAAGGATTGTGAGGTATCTGAAAGGAGCTCCTGGTCATGGTTTGCTGTACAGGAGTGGTGGAAAACTAGTAGTAGAAGGATACACCGATGCTAATTGGGCAGGTTCTATGTCTGACAGACGATCCACCACAGGCTATTGCACCTTTCTGGGGGGTAACCTGGTAATGTGGAAAAGTAAGAAGCAAACAGTTGTGGCAAGAAGCAGTGCAGAAGCAGAATATAGGGCCATGGCACATACTGCTTGTGAATTAGTGTGGCTGAGGAACCTTCTACAGGAGATAGGATATGGCATCAGTAATCCAATGAAGCTCTATTGTGACAATCAGACAGCAGTTCATATCTCTTCCAATCCAGTGTTTCATGAAAGAACCAAGCACATCGAAGTTGACTGTCATTTTGTGAGAGAGAAGGTGCTGAATGGGGTGATAGAAACTGCATATGTTAGTATGGGAAACCAGTGGACAGACTTGTTTACAAAAGGTTTGAGTCGGGAGAGAGTGGACTTCATATGTAACAAGTTGGAATTATATGATATATACTCACCAGCTTGAGGGGGAGTGTTAGTGGTGTTAGTGAAGGGGTATTTCGGTCTTTGTACTTGTTGAGAAGGTTGATGTGTACTGTTATGTTAGTTCGAGTGCTTCTTACTTAAAGAATGGCACTTAGGTCTTTTCCATTTTAGTTAATAATATAATAACAGGTCTAGCCGAATCTAGGGAGAATAATCTTTTCTAATTCGAACCAACCTTTCTCTCTTTCCTCATCTTTCTCTCTTCTTATTTCTTCTCCTACTTTACTTTATAGTCAACGAACAAGACAGAATTCTAGGGCAGGTCAAACTTTAACAATTATTATTAGTACCTCGGACTTTCCACATGGGAATGGTGGGGGGTTGTGGCAGGGTACCTTTTCCACTTCGTGCCATGGGGTGTCTTTGCTTCTTCTCTACCAAGTAAGATTCTGGCCTGGCTTCTGTTGGTGAGCCTTCTGCATCATTTGCCACCTTCTGAGCTTGGCTTGCGAATTGATTTGGCAGTGTGTTCTACACACTCCCACAATCTTGAAAAGTCTTGAATGTTTAAGTTCTCTAGTACTGACCTGTATCTGGGGACTGGGATGCATCCCTTTGATGTATTCATCTACAAAATCTCTTCCCTTAAAATATCCTCATATATTGTCAACGTTGTTTGTTGGAATCTAATCACATAATCTACCAAGTCTTTAGTGCTGTCCTGCCTGACATTTTGCAAGTCTTCCATCGTTGTGCACCTTTCCACCATTTCCCTAGGAACTTATCTAGAAATTCATCCCATGACTAAATATTGTTTTGGAGCTATGTTAACAAACCAAGTATAAGCTCTGCTTGTAAAAGTCTTGCAAAATTCCCTTACATTCAGGTCTCCTTGTGGCACACAGGTCCCAAAGCATCCTTGAACTTGCTCACATGCTCGTGAGTGCTTCCATGCTGTCTATCACAAAGTTGCCAATACTGTGGCGGAACATACCCTTTTGGATGGGGTTTCTAAGCAATATCGAGTGGAAAAGGCTTCTGATGCAGTCCGGTCTTGGGTTTGCCAGCAATTGTATCCCCTAAAACAGAATATAAGTACTCAAAGAGTTCTTCTTTACTCATACTTTGCAACTTCTGTAGCTTTGCTAATTGTCCAATATCTCTAGTTCCAGGGCTTGGCACTAATGTTGAGTGGAAAAGGCTTTTGATACAGTCCGGTCTTGGGTTTTCTGGCAATTGTATCCTCTAAAATAGAATATAAGTACTCAAGGAGTTCTTACTCATACTTTGCAACAGCTCTAGCAATTGTATCCCCTAAAACAATATTGACCGGAAAAGGTTGATACAGTCTGGTCTTTGGTTTGCTGGCAACTGTATCCCCTAAAACAGAAATAAGTACTCAAAGAGTTCTTCCTTACTCATACCTTGCAACTGCTCCCATAGCTGCTCTAGCTTTGCTACTTGTCCAACATCTCTTGCACCATGTCTTGGCGCTAATCTTGGTGCTAAGTGTGGAGTTGTTAGGGATTTGACAATGAGGTGATTCTTGCTCTGTTCCAACCGGCAGTGGTGCAGCAGATCTACCTTTCTACTGCTGCATCCTGTCTTGCTTCACATCTAACCTATCTAACTTTTCATTTCATCCTGTCTAGTTGATCTTTGAGTCTATACACTTTATGCATCAGGATTTCTACGTCCCCACCATCTTCATGGTGGAGATTTTTTTTTTTTTTTTGTTAGCAGTTCTGCTGCCTCCACTGGGACTTCAGTGGCGGTGTTTTCTTTTGCTCCAACTGATGTTGTTTTTCTTGGCAGCATCTCACAACCAGACCAAAGGACAAACCAGAAATTCTTTATTGTAAGGTGATGGGGTTGGTTTCTACCAAAAAAAATGGTGATAGGGTTAGTTAAGGTGTCTTAAGCCTTGGAAAGTGGTTAGATGAGGAATTTGCTGGATCTTCCCGAGTCTGGGGGAGCTAAGCTTCCCTTGGTAATGGTAGTCTGAGAAGGGACCTGAGCAACTGAAGTTGATTAGGGTTTCGGGGAGGAAGAGGCTTGGTTTGGACTGTCTTAGAAGTCTTTATTTTCCTTTAATAAGTGGTGGCTGTATTTACTTTTTATTTCCTTTGGTTCTGTGTCTCTACTTAATGAGGCTCAATAATGTAATTTAACATTTCATTATAATATCGATAAAAGAAGGGCAGCAGTTAAAGAAAAAACTTTTCAGCCACAACTTTGGGAGTCTTGAATGTTATTGTACTATTATTGGTTAAATCTTTATTTTGATTTAATTACATTTTTTTGTAAACAAAAGAAAAAAAGCATTTTATTTACAGTGAACCGCTTATAAGGTGGTGAGCAGCCCCCCTCCATTATCAGCCATTATCAGCCAATACTATTTGCCTCAGTTCCTTAGAGGAGCAACTGACCATACTTTCAGTACCATATTGTTAGCTGCCGATCTAACCAAAATGTCAGTTACATTAGCTCATGGTAAGCATATCCATATGTAACCAGGTTAAAGAAACTAGCAAATCAGAAATTCTCCTTAAATGATAATCTCAGGTTCCAAGGAGCTGGAGCTATGCCTTGACAGCCTGGTGAAGTCATGTCCAATTGGAGCCTTATGATTCCTTGTTGCCTTGCCAGTCTTAAGGTCACATATAATAGACCAGAACCTTGTCGCATTGGTATATCCAAGATGTTTGATGGTTACAACAAGGTTTCCTTATCTTTCTCTGTGACTCTGTCCCTGATTATTCCTCCTGCATCTATAAACCTAATGTTTGGTCATATGAGATCTATCTGTATAATGTACACACTCCTGGTGGTGGTGTCCAAACTATATATTGCTAATCTTCCCCTGTAAGTTGCTTGCCATTGTGTAAGAGTCATTTCATGGGCTTCTGCTAAACCAAAAATTCCTGTTAACCGCAATTTTGCTACGTGCACTGACTACTGTTGAAAGGCTACCATATCCATATGTCTACTCAAGTTTATTGCACTTTTTTGGCTTTAGGACTGAAGCTGTCGACTCATTTTAATTGGAACTTATTCCAGGTCAAGGATGAACCTACAACAGAGGCGGCAAGCACCTCAACTGCCCCAGTTGCTGATGCTGAAGAAATGCTTCCTGATGAGGAGGATGATGATGATGACCTGGACATGGATGAGCTAAATGAGCTAGAAGCGAGCTTGTCAAGAACTTCAATTAAGATCAGTGAACCGGGCATTGAAGCATCATCTTGAGAATGAGAAGTTGATAACCGCCCACACCCAATTATGTCTGCCCATCTTGCCCCTGTTGCATGCCACCGGGAACTATTCTCCCTGCCTAACAAGGATCTTGGAGAAAGAGTACCTGATGATCTTACTATTTACAACAATCCTGTCAAAGAAGTGGAAATGTTTTATAATGCTGTCCGGGTTTGTTTTTGGTTCATGTTGCACTTGAAATGCCATAATACCTGTGAGAAGAGTTTCTGCACTTTCCTGGAGTAACTGAGAAGAGTTTTTCTTCCCTGGAAAAACTTTGTCCATATTTTTCAACCTATCACATGGCAAAAAACAAATTAAAGAAAGCAAGTCAATATCCATTTCGGGCACTATCATTCACAAAAGAAAACGAGAAAACATGGATTCTTGCTGCCCATCTGAAAATTTTCCATGGAGTTGCTAATTAGGAAAGAAAATGCAGATTAAAATGTACTAAGAATTTGCGCTGGAGCTCATTTCCATTGTGCTGCTGGCAGGGACCTCCCTCGCTGGTGCTGATTCTCTCCATGTATTAAAAAAAAAAAAAGGCCATACAGAGGTTTGGCGGTCAGTAGCCTAATAGCTTTACAACTGCAGAGTTTTTCGATTCTCGTTTCTCCAGTGAAACAACATCCAAGGGCATATGGTTGTTCCAGAATCTCATCTCATGGCAACAACAAAATCTCTTTGGTAATGTTTTGGCATGTCGGAGCTAAAAATTCTCCGGTTATAATCGCTTACTGAAGTTGGTCCACAAAATACCGAAATGTTTCCAGCTATATTGAGCTTCCAGTCATTAACATCTTTGCTGATCCATTGGAAACCGGATTCAGTCGGTGCAAACAATCATTATAGTCTTGCATTGGGTAGGGGTGTCCACGGTTCGGTTAACCGAAGCACCGCACTTTTTTTTTAAACCGAACCGGTGGTACCGGTTTTTCCAGTTCTCCAAACGAAACCGAATCGATATTACTGGTTAACCGGTCCACTGGTTTCGGTTTTTAATCAGTTTAGTTTTTCGGTTTTTCAGTTTTTTATATTAATAATATATATTACACAAATATATATATAGTATTATATTATAAATAATAAATGATATATAATATATTATAAATATTTCAAAAATATAATATAAGTATATATTTATATATGTAATGAATATATATTTATATATAATACATAGAAAATATGTGACATATATTAAAAAAATATATAAAATATACATACATACATATATAAATATATATATATATATATATATATATATATATATATATATATATTGGTCGGTTCGGTTAACCATCGATTTTTTTGTAGGTTAATTGAAAATCAAACCGATCCTTCGATTTTTCAAAAATCCTGAACCAAAATCAAACCGATCGGTTTGGTTAACTACATTTTGCGATTTGGTTCGGTTTTTTGGTTTTTCGGTTTTTCATGGATACCCATAGCATTGGGAATATCTCCCCAACACAAAAGTATGGAGATGATCCGTATGCAAGACTGTGAAAGTTGTTCGAACAAGCCTTTGCATTGGTTGAAGCCGATTTCGATCCATTAGCCCATCATTTTATAGGATTGGAACGTATACAAAATTCAATTACACATTGGGTGTGATAACCCAACCTTCTAACCAATGTTTTAAAAACCGACCCAGAGGCTGAACCGTTTTTGCCTCCGGGTCATAGGTCACCAGTTCAACCGACTGGGTTGAACGGTTTGAACCATGCCACATCAGCACATATATATATATATATATATATATATATATATATATATATATTAGATATGCTATATGTATCATTTCATATTTAATTGATCCACACGGTCACCAAGTCAAATGGGTCAACGGTCGAACTAGCCAGGTTGAATGGTTCTTGACCAAGTCAACGATTTTAACTGTCTGATGGGTCTTGAATGAACCAGACCCAAAGTCCTGACCAAATAACGATTCAAACGGTTCAATTGGCTGAATCAACGGCGGGTTGAAAACATTGCTTCTAACCCATGACGACATCACTTGAGGTTGCAGTTTGGGCCATATAGACCGTTGGAACAAGCAGAGGGTCAAAAAGGCAGCAGCCGCAGCACATGAATAATGTTATATGTACTCTTCTGCACTCTGCAGTAGAGAAAAAAATGTGATATGTACTCTAAAAGTGGCAGTTTTTCTGTGCAAGGGCAAAATATGCCACTGCAATAAGAATTCTTCTAATTCTGCAATTAGAATAGACAGGAGATCTTCTTATTAGAGCTTTAATATCACAATTCATGCTACCTCCTTGAGGGAGAACCAGAGAATTAAAAAAAGAAAATGCAACTAAAGATTATGCAGATAAATCCCAGTGGGCAGTGAGTATGAATTCAGTTCTCACAACCGTCTCACAGCCTTTTTGCACCTGTGCATTGGAAACATCTCCGTATTTGTACATAGGGGTGGCAATGAGCTGAATTTTTCATGAATTGCTTGAGCTCGGTTCGGCTCAGTTTCAATCAAACTCAAGCTCAAGCTCAATTTAGTGGCTCGATTATTAAACCAGCTCAAACTCGAGCCCAATTCAGTAGCTCGATTATTAAATGAGCCGAACCAAGCACCAATCATATTCAAGGACCTCATATAGAGATGCCAATGGGTTAGGTTTGGCATGAGTTTGCCTCAACCCTAACCTGACCCAAGTACCCAACCCAGCTTAAAAATGTGACCTAAAATACATTAATTTAAGTTAGAAATTTGTTTTTTATTAAAAGAAAAATGAGGTTGGAAATGTAACCAGCATTGTATTTGAAGCTTGCAATTTTTCTTCAGGCTGACATTCAACTTGATTACTTATCTGTCAGTGGCATGGAAGAAACGAAATTGAAATATGCAATATCTTAATTATTGCCTAAGAGTATATATTTATACCTGTCATGAGTTTCAGATGAAGAAAGGGAAAGGTACAGGAACATGAGCACAATTGGAAAAAACTTGTAAACAACATGAAAGGATGGTGAAGAATGGAAATGCTTAAAATAGTGCAATTGTTCCATCTCTTTTTGGGCAGGAATGTACCATCACAGAACAAGATTACTGAGTAAAGGAAACAGACTTGGTAACTATGGATATATGAAAAAAGACGCATCCTTCTACAGCTGGAAGTGGAACTAGGCTAACCATTTGGAGCTTGCCAATAAAATCCTGCAAATTTGTTTAACCCTTTTCTTTGTTCTGTGGGAGACAGGGACTACTTCAGAAAAACTTGGATCAAAAAGGGATTCTTCGACCAAGTGGTAAGGAGGAAATACAATTAACTGCCACTTCACAGAAGCAGAAAACCAAAATCCCACCATCAGATCCATCACCCACTTTACAGATGGCTTCCAATTCCCCAAGCACATTAGATTTCAGGCCTGTAAAAGAAAATTTCATTTAATTTCTTGATTATTTATACCAATTGATCTTTTAATGCCAATAATCTGTTGCATTTTTAGTTTTCCTTTTACCATATTTTGATTCTAAGCAAAACAGGATAAAACAATATCAGAGGGAGACTGTTATTCTTCTTTGGTAACATTAGGTTCATGCATTCACAATTCTGTGAAAACTCCCTGAAACTGCTGGATTAGTTTCAGAGGAGACTTGATGCCAAGACTAGGGTATGTGTTAGGCAGATTCCAATCTGACGAGAGAATTAGTGGCCTTGTTTTATTTATAGTTTGATACGTGTTCTTCTCCAACGCGTTATGGATCCATAGGGAAAAACTTTGGGTTGTTTGGGAAAACTTTTTATTGATACTTGTCATTCACAGGAAGCTCTCAAACAGCTCAGTGCCTCAGATTGTTTTCTCAGTTTTTCATTGCCTTGTAAGCCTCCAGTTTAATTTCATGATCTTTGCATATTCTATCTCTTTTACAAACAACAATATGAACACAAAATTTGTAGAGATCTCAATTTGTACTCTGAAATTTCCATAGTTTTTAATTATTCAGATACGTCAATAATCTTTGCAGAGAATGAGGAACGAAGATTTTGCAAAGTCATCCACCTCAAATTCTACAATCGCCTGTCAGGCTTGGCCTCATGAACCCTAATTCACCCTCCCTCCGCAACCCAAGCACCCCCTAAGCTTTCTTCAAAAATCCCTCAACACAACACTCTTCACCTCCATCAACAGCAGCAGCAGCAACCACAGTAGGTTCCATCATTGATTACCACGATGTCATCGATACTACTCTCTCCCCTGAGCACAACCCCTCCTTCAAATGGCCTCCCTCACCACCCTAATATTCAAAGTCTCACCTAATTGATCCTTCTGGTTCTCATTCTGCGGCTCCCTCCTAACCAACCTTGTTTCCCAAGCATCCCTCGGTTCCTCTCCTTCCTCCATTAAAGAAATCCCCTCCATTTTCACTTCCTTCCAGACTCAACTTTTCAAAGCTGTCGCTGAACTCTAAACAATTCTCGATCTTCAGAATGACAAACAGAAAATTTCCCATGAATTTCACAACTGCAAGAAAATAGGCATCTCACAACGAGTGCTGTTGATAACTTCTATCAAGCTCTAGATAACTTTCCATATTGAAGGACTATTCCTTGACATGGACTCTCAGCTCTGGAGTCTAACCCAGAAGAATACATGTCCCGATCAAGAACCCCATCTTTCTGAAAATCTATATGCTGGGTGTTGGCCTCCAATATCCATGACAGAAGCGGATTCTTCAAATGCTATGGATCTGATTCATGTTATAAACAGACTGAATTTGGATCGCCTTGATGGAATTCAGACAAATGGATAGTGTTTGCACCAAGGACTGTACATCTTTGTAAACCCATACCGTGAATGCTATTCACCCATCACCCATAAAGAAAAAGCAAGGAAACTATAAATATATAAGCCACAGAAAGCATCAAAAAGGTCCTTTAGGTTAGAGATCAAAACCAGTAAATTATTAGGCAAACATAATTCATTAAGCCACTGGCATCTATGTCCTTATTCTTGGGCTACAAGCTAAGAAATTCTTTCATTAAGTGATCCTTTATAATCACACCCTGGCCGCAGCAATACCGCTGGAGTGAAGATTTGAGCTGCCAAGACAAACAACTGTGTGAGACCCATGAGACCCCATGAATCATCTGCCTTGGTAGATAATGCAGAATAAAGTTAGGCATGTAACCATTACAGAATTTTGAAAAATTGGTATCCCACAGCCTATAAATGATATTCTAGTAAGAAGAACAGGAAAATGTTTCAAGAGAACCTCCGCATCACAATTTGTCGCAGTTCAACATGGGTGAAGATCATTATCCTGGTTTGTAGCAGCACCTCCTGATGCACGTCCTACCATTTTCATATTCACATCGTATGATGACAGAATTTTCTTCTGTACCAACAAGAAGAACCAACTAATAAGCAATACTGAAGTACCACGTTCAGACTTCTAACCATGTAAACAGAGATGACTATGGATTGAACCTGACTTCTGGATTTTGTTTTTTCTTCTTTTTTTCTTGGCGATATTACACATTTTTTACTCAAGTTTTATCAAGAAAGAATTTAAAAAAATAAAAATACATGATAGAACATTTTATACAGTGCAACAAAAAAGAGTGATAGTTTATGTTTTATCTCTCTCATGAATTTTACAGTTCCTCGTAAGAAAGATGGTCGAATCTAAAAATCTCATATGATTAACATGCAAGCAAAGAATGAAGTTCTATTTCTGGGGGTTATGATTAGGATGTTGATAGTGTTTGGTCTAGTTCTGTACCATATGAAAGATTTTCACTGATAGAATTTAAAAACAAGACCCCTCCCCCATTTGTAAATCCTTTAAGCTCAGAAACTATGTACCATATGAAGCATTTTCACTGTCAGAAACTGTACCAGTCCTTTAAAAAGCAGCTTATTGTACATGAGCCAATATTTTGAGACTCAGACCGGAGCAGATATTTGGGCCATTTCAAACTGTCACCTATGCCTCTTACTGAATTGAATGATTTATGAACTATTAGCCCCTTGCACAAAACTATTCAGAGAACAAAAAAAACATCTGATTAGAACAGCCATGGATCAGTTTGAGAACATGGTTAAGTGTAGTGGTGCAAATTATGTGCACAAAGAATGAAAATGTAACAATAGTATGTTATTTATCCCAATTTCTTTTCTTGAATGCACATCTAAATCATTTTCTAGCTTTTTAAAATCTTCATTGCAAGTTTTAACAATGATTCCCCCCAGTAAGTTCACTGATGTATGACGTGAAATGCAGATTTGCTCAACCAAACTGCTGAGATGACTGATTCAGCCAATACCAAAAGGTTTCGAAATTGAATTACTAAGTAAACTTGCCATAGAGGATAGAAGAAACTTGTAGACATGCATTATCAGAACAAAATACTTACAATTGGCTCAAAATCAGGACTAGATAAATTGACTGTAAGGTTCCTCATTAACAATAGGACCTGCAAAAGGTTATTTATGAGAAAACCAAAAGAAACCATGCAATGCTCTAATGGATAATGATTTCATATTGATCAAATTAGAATGCACATGTTGAAAAATGCAATAAAGCAATAACCATGCATTAATAAGTCTGCAACCGAGTCATGTTTTTAAATAGGTACTTAGTTAGCTTTGTATTAAAATGGAGGGAGAGCTACAAAAAAGAAATCATTACATCTGGCAGGGAAACATACTATACCCCTCTAATTACTGTGTGATATATTTATATCAAAATTTACTTGTATTACAAACCTCCCTTATAATCCACTGCCGTTGATTACAAAAATGAAGATAAAAGAAGTCTTCAAATTCCTTATGGTTGTTCGTCCAAAAGATGAGAAGCTTTTCCATCTTCCCAATTACTGCTTTCTTGGAGATACTTCAATTGAAAGATCTGTTGTTGTGTTCAAACCAAACTGACAAGTATAATGCCAAAGGTACGAATTTCTATAAACCTTTGGAAAGCCAATGGGAAATGAGAGTATTGAGATCCCCTGGAACCACCCAAAGCTTTCCAAAATGCTGTAGAAAATGTGTCCACATTCCTCTTGACCATATAAACAACACTGTTTAAACAGCACCATTCCTTTGGATAGAAAATGATTGAAAGTAAATAATTTGTCCAAAAAAAGCAGTCCAAAGGAAGGAAGGAATCCTCAAGGGGGCCTTGGTTTCATGGAATTAGCATGTGGCATCAACACCTCTCAGTTTCAATCAATTGCTTGAAGAAAGGACTGACTGAAAACAAACCAGATTTTTCAACATTCCACCATATCTGATCTTCAGAACTTGGGTGAAGGTGAATCAGAATTTGACTAATTTCCTGGAGCAAAGATACTAATTCTTGAGTCTCGCAATCCTGGGTATTCCTCTTTAATCTCAAGGAACATACAATTTGACCAGAAACAATGCCATAGCATTCTTTGGTCAAGGTATCTATGTTTTGTGTCACATTGTAGATGTGAGGATGAGATTGACACAAGGGTCTCTACCCATAGTGGATATCTTTCCAGAATTGCATGTGTTCACCATTTCCTGGCTTGAAAACAATAAGTTGAGAGTACTCCTCTTTGATTTTCATGATTTCTTTTCTTATGCTCAACCTACAGGATTCTTGAGGCATTGTGGCTTCCCAATCAAGAGTGTTGCTTGCATACTGTGGATCAGATGCCTCCAAAATTACTCCTGATTGGTATTACATCCAGAGCCACTTCCCTGGCCGCTTCTTGTTCAGAACATTTTAAGGGTAGAATGCCAATGCCTACTATGCAACCTAGTTGTTTCGTTTTGTATCTGTCGTTGATACCAATTAGTGTGGCAATGTTCAATTTATAAATGTATACATCACAGTTTATGACAGAGGATCAGCCTTTAATTCGAGCATGCTGCTAGTAGACAGTTTATAACAAAGGATCAGCTTTCATTCAAGCATCTTGCTAGTAGACAGAGTCCTCCAGCTAACCCTGCCTACTGGCCTAGAAACAACCTGGTATAACACCAGGAGAATAGTGCCATGAAGCATGCTCCACTATCCCTGCAATCCTGTCCTATAGCAGACCAAGGCCACTGATTTGGGTGCCTCTGTCTAGAGGAAGCTAATGGTAAGACAACATAAATATTGCCAACATCCCTTCTAATTTCATTCCCACTATTAGTAAACCTTCAAAGAACAAGTACTGTATGCAGGCTTTTTGGAATAAGGCATGGATGATGGTGCAGGCTTTTTTTTTGGTGGGGGCGTATTTAAACATGTATAATTGAAAAATCGGCAAAATTGGGCAAAATTTTCAATTGTATGTTCAACATGTGAACAACAAGAATTGGAACATATGAGCTAAAAAATTATCTATTTATTTTTTAATACATGCATCATAATAAATATAAATACACATATATATGCATATATTCAATACATCATACACATATACATATATAAAAGCAAAAATTTCATCAAAACACATTAAACACAGACATCTATCTGGATGATCTTTGGTCGTAATGCATTAATTTGGCCAAACCTCCTACTGGGATTTGTATTCAAAGAACCCAAACTATGCAGATACTTTTTGAGAGAAAGATTAACTTGTTTAGAAAGAAAAAGAGTACCTGAGATGATGTACAATGGAAACAGGCTACACACAAGTTACAAAGGCATAATTCTGTCTCTGTACAAGTTACCCCTGTGTACACCAGATTTAGCAAAACTATCTGCTACAGAGTTCAACTCCCTAGGAATCCAGCTCATGTTTGCAGTCAAGGATTTCAACAGATCTCAAGCCTCATCCAAATGGTGAGCCAATCTCCAAGGCCGGTCTTCCTTCTCCCCAAGCCACTTTATCGTGTTTCTGGAGTCACCTTTGACTACTAGATCGGTGAAGCCTAGATTCCTTGTGATACAGAGACCTGTTAAAAAGTTAAAACAGCTAGAATTTCAGCCTTTGTGGGGTCTGCAGTTCCAATTGTTCCACCAAAAGCCCACATAGGGCTTCCACCCCTCCTAAACACACTGCCAATTCCTGCTCTTACTGGGTTTCCGATTGCACTTCCATCAAAGTACAGAGTCACCTCCTCCTCTCTTGGTTGGGGGAGACTTTTGACTCTTGAAGGATTGGGTGAAGAAAATAACAATTCCACCATGTTCTGCTGAAGCATATTCATAGTAATTCCTTTGAAACTCTCTTAATTTGGCATCCACAGATTGCACAAGTATATTATATGAGAAATCCGGTCTCCAAAGGTTATAGCTTTGTTGTAAAAAATGCGACTATTTTGTTCTTCCCAAACACCCCACATTACTGCTTGAGCCACTGTGTGCTAGTAGATTCCCCCCCCCCCCCACCCCCCCAACCTTACCTAAACCTCTTCCTTGCCATTGTCTTAAGAAATCTTCAATGTGTTCCAGAAAAACCCAGCTGTAACCAACAAGGTCAATAAAATGAAGCCAGATCTTCCTTGTTTCTGAACAATGTAAAAGAATGTTCATCTGATTCACCACTACTGAGACAAAGGGTGCAGACATGGGGAGAGATTCACAACCTTCCTTTGTGCTTCTTCTGTAATAAATCACAAGTGTTTATTCTTTTCAAGCAAGCCTCCAACACAAAAAAAAAAAAAGAAAAAAAAAAGAAAAAAAGAAACTCTAGGGGGATTTGAGAAATACAAACTCTACAAGGGAACCCTGAGATTGTATCACCCACCACTAAGTCCCTGAAAAAGGATTTAGTTGAGAACTTACTGGCAGGGTGAAGCTTCCAGATTCGTTGGTCTTGGTTTGAGGGGGAAACATAGACCTATCTTAAGGCATGTAATAGATCTTCAAGTTCATCAATCTCTACATCCCTTAAGGGTTTTCTTAAGTTTAGGCTCCAGCTTGATACAGGGGGTGAATCTGATATGCAAGAGAATAAGGCAGCTTTTTGGTTTTGGAACAGGTTAAATAAGTACCGGTAATTGTTAGCCCCAGTGTTTTCTCCCCACCAAAGGTTAGTCCAGACTTTGATTCTACTAGTAATATATCTTTCCGTTTAACATACCTAATGATGATACCATCTATGTGTTGTTGGCTACACAACTCCTATTCCCCTACTCATTAACAGGGCTCTGCATTAGTGCTATAGAAAAGAAGGGTTACAATTTGAAGCTTCTGGAATCAATCCTCTCTAGCATACCTAGGAGAGTGAGTATTAATTGATGGACTATTTATGGAACAAAAGGAAGGGTTACTTCCAAATTCCCTGGTTTGACGGAAGATATGGCCTCAAATAGAGTTGTGCTATAGAAAAAGGATTCATGTAGTTAACCCAAAATAATTGGGATTATAGTAAATACAGTACAGGAAGCATTTTTATACAATTGGGAACCAAGAACAATTAATACAACAAAAAAATTCTGACCCAACTAATATTCACACCCTAACAAAATCACATCCATACTTCATCCCTAATACATGACACCAAATTCAGGCGTCTAGAGTTCTTAACCAAGACTGAAACTCATAAAAACTCCACAAATATACTTTTGTTGTTCGAATTCCTTTCAAATTCTCAAACTCTGTTTCTTTCATCCAATTCCAGAAACACCTTTCTAACAAATTCTTCAACCCCTAGAAGGATTTAACCCAAACTTTTACCTATTTTAACTTCTTTATCATTCAACACACTAATGCCCATATTTTTATCAACCTGAAACAATTTCATTAATTAAAATATCACCTTCAGTATGTTGCTGCTCCACTAGTCCCTTCAACTCTACACCTTTGATATCTTCAGCCTCCTTATCAGTGTCTTTTGAGTTCTCACTAACTGGCTGAGCTCTATATATTTTGATTTTGGAGGTGCTATCCACTTCTGAATTCTACAGAAGCTGACACCAATTCATTCTTCCTAAGCTGGTCATGAGCATTGTCCTTTTCAACGGAACAAATCTCTAAAACCCTTTACACAGATGGATGCCCAAAATGTAATCTATCCATCAATGACCCATCACAACAGAGTTCTACTTTATCTTTACATGAATGTCTGTTTGGCAAGGCAGGAAGAATAAGCTCTTCTCTTATAGATCTCTTTGAACTTTTTACAAGGACCACACCCACACAGGACATTTTTCAAATGTGAATATGTTGGTAAACGTGGCACAAGGGCAATGATGGTAACAATTGACTATGATTGTGAATATTCATCTGAGAAAATCATTTGACAGAGCTTAATTTCCAAAAGGAACAGTTAAAATACATCCCAAAAATTAGAAGGGAAATTGCCAAAGTTGCATTAATAGAAATGGTTGAAGTCTGGATGCAGATCTTTAGAAATATCAGAATAAGAGAGAGCATGTTGATCTAGGACAAAACAAAGAAGTAATCATACTAGTACTAGATGGAAGTTCTTTCATCTTTTTGTTAATATCATTACAAAGATCCCCCAAAGGTTCTAGTCTGGTATGTAAATTGCATAAGTGCATGCATATGTTACACTTGAAGGGAAGTGACAATTCTTGCATGCTACATAAAGATCCTTTTACCAACTTAAGTTCACTACTTATTTGCCAATAACCACTTAAGGACAAGGCAACTCATTCCCTTTGTGTTATTTCATTATAATGGCAGCTATTTTCACATACAAGTCAAGTAAAATTAGTTATCACTACTAGCCACCAAGGACAAACCATTCATGCCCCTTTTGTTATTTGATCATCATATCATATATTTTCACATGCTTTGGAATTATTTATCATTCATGTTTGACCTATTTGCCCTTAAAAAATTAATTTGTTGATAACAAGACATGAGATAAGGTTCATGACTCAATGTTGCCCCTGCCCATCTAACAGGTGGAGTGGTGGACTAGATACAGACCAAACGTTTGGCATTTTTTGCACAATGTGAGTGACCACTCTCAGACTTGAACTTGAATTCTCACGCTAGTCAGCATGAGGTGTTACCATTGCATCAATCAATGGCCCCTAATTTTCTGATAACATGAGATAATCCATTCTAATTCATGGCAGTGCAGATTATAAATCTTGATATAATTTGGAGAGAGCATACAGTTTCAAAATTAATGGGATCCATCTCCTTGAGCTTTTGTAAATGGCCTTTAGTATCTGGATCAAAGACACTCCCAATGAAGCTATACACTTCAGCAAAGTCTGGTATACCTGCAAAATGTAAGCAAAATAGGAGACAGTAAAAAAGACAATACCAGCAACACCAATAGGAGAGAAACTGGAAACTTAATGTCTCTGACTCTCTATGATATAGGTATGATGAACAGATAGGAAGAACAGAAAATGTCACACAAGTGAACAAGAACACAGTACATTATCTTTGACTACTTAATGGTTTTAAGATCTTCTTTTAGTTATTTCTGATGAATACATCTTGAAGGCCAAGGATAGCATAGACATTGAATAATTGATTTGAAGTTTGCAATTCATGTCACAATTCAGAGCAACCACAACTTCCTTTATAGCTCTTATACATAATGCAAATTGTATGAATTATCACAAGTAGAAATTAGGAAAAAATACAGAGCCCAAGGATTGGGGCAGGGGCACCAGATGCAGCTCCAGCCCATTTAGGGGATATTCAATAGTTGGTTGTTTTGTGTACCATCTAGTTTTGGAACACAAACAAAAATTTAGCACTCTCTGACATGGGTTTATGGCTCTGGAACTACAAACACCATGTCTCAGCAATCAGAAATATAGGGTTATTTTGAACACTAGGAATTCAAGTATTCACAACCAGGAAAGAGTTTTGCTGATGTAAGCATGACATCATAGGTAATCTGGTTTGTATCTCAAACACTGGATGATTGTGTATCTCCCCTACTCTATAGTATTAACAAGTGTATTTTTTGCACATATTATATAATAAAGCACATATGGCAAGTTACTTCGTCCCCAACCAAACTCATGCAAGTATCTCTGTTTGATTAAAACCAACCATGATGATTGAGATTTATATCCACATATAACTTACACACAATCATTATAAATATGGTTTTTAAAGAAGTGGAACCTTGTATAGAAACCCTTATTTGGGTTGCATGGTTTAAAACGTCAGTTTTCACTTTGAGAACAGTGGAGCCCAACTTTTTTCAGGCATAGCACAGGTTTTCAACCACCACCCCAGCACCTTCTTAGTTGGGATTTTATTGTACAAAATATACACAAGTGAGAACCCTGTCCCATCAGAAAAGGTCCCCAAAAAGATCGCTTCTTAATGCTCCTACCCTATAAAATGAAGCAATTGTGTAGTTAGTAAATCTACAATCTCAAATTATAAGGAGTTCAGCCTGGAGTTCAAAGGCCTCACTTCTGTAATTGGACTTAGATCTATTCCTCAATCAATTTATTATAGTTTGTGAATCCTTTCTCCATGACAATGGTGAGTCTCTTGAGCTTCATAAACCTTAGACCCACTAATCCTTTTATTTAAAACTTTTACCTATGCCCATATCCACCAGTTGGAAAACTGAGGCAAAAACATTGAATTTTTGAAAAATAAATATTCCCCAAGGACTTTCTTTATCAATAAATAATCGGAGTATGTTTACTAAGAAAAGTAGTAACTAGTAAGTGCCTAGGCTAAGCCGCATGGCTCATCCATAGTCATAACACATATAATAGCCCCACAACTTACTCTGGAAAGGGCAGTGCCCCTAATATAAAAAAACCTTTTTTGGTAATCAATACAAAAAATACCAACTCACCCATTTCTATTGAGAAAATCTGCTAGCTCATTTTCTGATCTTCTAATGCATCTGAATCAGGTGTTCATCCTGGTGGCATGAAAAATGATATTGAGATATTGAAGGATGGGTCCAGTGCATTTTTCTTATTCTCCTTATTCCATGAAAACTAATATATTTTCAACATGATACTATATGATATACTTGATAATACAAGAATTCTCAGTACTTCATCCTGAATAACCTACCTAAAGTTTAAATATAGTCCCTATGCAATTGCAATCCATAACGATGCAATCACAGAGGGAATTCAGCCGAGATTTATGGAAGCTCTTAGTCAACTCAGTGCTCTGTCAGATAGGCACCTAACGACCTTAGAGATCTGGGGCTTTGCTTTGGATACAGAAAAACATAACTGGTATCCATCCTGATAGATGAAAATTCATCCAATGCCACCAATGGTCAAGGACTTCCGGAAAATGCCATCAAAGCTATCTTGCATGCTAAATGATATTAGATAGCTTTTATGTTACTGCATATTGTTGTGTGATGGATCTCTGAGGAGTTGAATGCAGAGAGTAACTCAGCAAGAACATTGTTAATTGGGAAAGAATGTCTAGGGTGTTCTCTTTGTCATAGAAAGCTTGTATACTAAGCTGCTTGCACAATTTTCTTATGGACTATTTTGGGTAGGGATCTATCTTGTGTAACAATTACATGCTTTCTCCACACATCTAATATAAATCTTTTTCACTGTTACCATTCAAAGATATTTGATCTTCAATGAATTGTGAGAAAGGAAGAGAAATTTACAGTCATTAAGAATTGTACCATGAAGAAGAGAACCTTGGGAGGGAGCAGTTCTATTTGATGGAGTACTTGTAAGCACAGATTTGTCATCCCATGGGGAATACCCAGGTGCAACACAATTCGAAGTAGAAGGATAAGCCATGGAGGCCTGCAGTGGCAGTAAAGCTGAAAATTGAACCAAAAGTTTCAAGAGCAGAAGTTAATAGATGAGTGTTTTTATTTCAAATTTCTCCAGAAAAATATCTTGACGTTATTGGGAAAAACAAACCATTTTTAGATGCCTTCTGTGGATAAGGGTAAGCAGCTTTGCGTTTGGGGCGAGGAGGGGGTACATGTGCCACTGTACCAGTTTTTTGGACCTTCAGAAAGTACTTCTGGGCATGACTTCTTATCTGCAAATGGAAAGAAGAGGATCACATGGGAGCACTTTTGAAAAAAAAAATTAAAAGCTAAGCATGAGAAGAATAAGATATGTATATTTTATGGACAAATCATTTACAATGAATTTTTTGAAGCAGTGTTGGCAAAGAACATTTGGACCCAGACCTTGATTAGACAGATGAAAGCTAGGGCATGAAGCTCCAATATAAATATTTAAAGCATTTGGGAAACAAATTGCTCTAGAAGAATGAATAATATGCTAAAGACTAAATCACGGTTCTTCATTAATTCAGTATTAAATGAAATAGATTGGCAATGACATAATCAACAAGAAATACATACAATGATAAGATATGCATTACATAAACATTTTGATAGAATATTTTTGGCACAATAAAGATGCTGGCTTAGATCTGGGTTAATGTGACAACGATCTAAGCTTCAAGAATCATTGGTGTCATATAAAAAACAGTATGTTATTATGTTGTCCAGACAAACTTGATGACCTAGAAAATATTTACAAATATCCATGCACAGCTACCAATTTGTACCCATGTCTATTGCCATTGGCAATAAATTCTATAGTTTCATGGCCCAAGTGACCAAACCGTAAACAGGCAAAAAAGATTGTATTTCCATGACTCAAAGAAAGATAGAAAACCAGTTTACTAGTAATTTTCACGAGACAGGAAAACTATGACAGAACAAGTACCTGAATTACAGTTTTTGAACCAACAAAATCTTCAATTTTCTTCCAATCACGATCAAATCTGTATTAGCCACAAAATAGAACATACGAATCAGATGTCGACATGCATAGGAATTCTGATAAAGAGAACCACTGCCCAAAGGAAATTTTGGCTCCAAGTTAATGGTACGAGTGGCTGAAAGGCTCACAAGGCAGCACCTAATAGAACAAACACTATCTCATTGTGACAAGTTAAATGAATTGATGCACAAACGATTGGCCGAGTTGAAGCTAGTCAAGTAAATTGAGTTTGCACCGGTTAGCAAATACTATCAGAATTCGTCAAAGGATGCACGTTTCTCCAACTATATCTGAACATAGTTCACTGACATGGGACTAGAGATCCCTATGTACACCAAACTCAAAAACCACTCATTCGGTAATCTAACTATCTAAGCTCCAAAGCTAACTGAAACCGTCAAAACAAGGCAAGGCAACAGTTGAGTTTATTTATTTCGTCTGAAATACCAATCCATCTAAGCAAAATAATCAAGAATCAAACCAACAAACACACACACACACACACACAATGAAGAATCAAACACGGCTAACAAAATAAAACCGCAATCCCACAAAAAAATATGTGATGCAGAGAACAATTCATGAAAATGAAAACTCCTCAGAACCAGAATTCAACTGAAATGACCATAAAAGACAAAAGTAAAGGAACTCACAGTTGCAGAGCTTCAAGGAACTTATCATGCTCTTCTTCGGTCCAGCTCTCCCTGGACTTGGTAATGGTATAAGGTTTCCGCACCTTCTTGCCCGAGGCATCTAGAGGCGTCGATGCCGCCATAGATTGAGAATTCGAAGAGGTCGAATTAACATTCATGGCCTAAACACCAACACTCAAAAAGCATTTGAACACAACCAAGCCAGACTAGTCACTAGACTATACAAGACTATATTAGAGAGGGAACATTCTTGAATTTGAGGGGTTGATTTTCTGCTTCATTCAAATTTCGAAGAGAATCGGAGACCGGAGAGACGGAGAACGGAGGACAGCCAGACAGGACAACTCTCGGCTCTGTGTCTGTAACATGCAGAGTGCCTCTACGGTCAATTTCAGCCGTTCAATTTCCTCGCCACCGGAACGTCGATTTTAATCTGCTTTTCTACGAGAGAAAAAATTCCTATATGACTCGCATACTATTTTAGATAAATAAATCCATCAATCAGGCATCAGAAGATAGATAACTTGAATGGGTTGATGTATATTATATATATGCCTTTAAGAATAGGGTAGTAGCTCGCGAAGTTGGGGATCGAAGCTTTCTCGGCAATCCGCCGCCGATGTTTTGGCGAGTTTCTAGGAGGGGGAAATCCACTGTGGCATGGGTCCCACAGAGGATTTAGCTGTGGCACCGAAGTGAAAAGTCGAAAAGGAGACTTGGAATTCAGTTGTCCCACGGTGTCCCAGCTGCTTCTTCATTTGTGGCTGGTATGAGATTTTTCGATTCAATTGATACCTTGTTTATGGTCGGCCAATCTGAGGCCCCTAACTTTCGAGCTCCACCAACCACTAGATTCTGTACGATACTAACCGTCAGATTAATGCGATATAGACCATCTCTAAATTGGAAAGGTGGGATCTTCTCTGGCTGTCCTATATTTGATTGTAGCCAATATAACATGTGGCCTGAAATCCTTGATGATGTTTTCCAACTTTTACCGACGGTGTTTGTCTTTCACGCGGAGGCTTTTGGCTTTACGAAATGGGCCCACTCGAACAGAGTTCATTCGCAATTTTTTGAGAAAATTCCAGGCCAGTTTCTACAGAACCTAACATGGCATTTAAATTCAATTTTTACAATTTAAGACGATTCCCACGTCAACTCGGATTTCCCTTATTTTTTGTAATTTTAAAGTTATTAATTAACCTGTGAAGATTAAAATGACTCTGATGGAGCCCATTCTTTAGATCTTTCTCCCGCTCTCTCCTCTTTCGTTGTCTCTCCCACTCTCAACTCCCCTGTTCATGCAACTTTCTTCCTCCGAAACCCAGAACTCCTCTTTCGTTGTCTCTTCCTCTCTCCCTCTACTGTAACCACTTTCGTTTCTACCGTTGCTCTCACCCGCTTCGACGATACAGGAGAAGACAGAGATGTTTGTGTCATTACCCTTTTTAGGTGGACGTCCAACCATTGTAGATAAATGAAGAAACGATTCAAACATAATATTATACGTGTATCTAACCGTTTTGATCCTTGGGCTCAATCCCAAATGTGTTAGGATTTAACCATGGTTGGAATGGTTTCGGAGCATTGGGCTGGAGTTGGGTTAAACTTGGGTTAGTAGATGGCTTTAAAAGGGAGTGCTCACTACTCTATTTTCGCACCCTTCCCGTCTGCTTTATTCGAAGCCTACCCTCTACTGAAATTGGATGGTGGACACCTCCATTTCCCCTTCCGTTTTTCATTTGTTTTAGGGTTTCATTTTGTTCTTCTTTCTTGTTTCCAGCTTCCAGTTTCTGCCTTTCTAGTGAGCTCCCTCCCTGTTGATCCTATTCCTATGCTTTCGTTTCTGTTTGATGAGCTCTGTGAATCACCCCCCTCCTGTATCTTTAGGGGCATAATCATCTGTCTCAATTTCAACATGTTGCACTGTCAAGCCGCTGGATTTGTTCCTCTGGTTTTTGGTGGTTTTATTGTTTTAAATTTTATTTGCCTTGAACTTAAAGAAGAATTCTACGTGAACTCAGAGACCTCCGACAGAAATAACAATGCCATCGATCGAGAACATTTTCACAGGGAAATTAATATGAGTAAACTATCTAGATCCTTGTATATGGCCCAAACCTTTAAAACTTCAACGCTCATATGCGAGAAGTTCATACACAACTATTTTATAATGTCTGACAAGTACTGGATAGTGTTGTGTTGCATATGAAACAAAAAAATTACATGAAAAACTTATCTCTAAATTATATTAGCTTTTAAAAAATCTGAATTTTCTGAGATTTTTTAAGTCATTTGTCTAGATTTTTTTTTCTATACTTTTGTGATGCTCTATTTGAATCTTCCTATGTATATATTCTTTGAGGATGTTCTTTGCTTGTTCGAGTATCTGAGATTTTATATTTGTTGATCAACCAACAACAAGGTTGCTGAGAGGAGATGGCGGCGAACGGAACCGGAAACGGGAACGAAGAATTCAGCTTCAAGAACGTTGCAGTTGCTGGCAATGGGCTCGTGAGGATCCACAGTTCCCCTCCGGTTAAAGCTCAGACGATCGATGAACTACACGTATAATATTATGTTTGAATTGTTTATTCATTTATCTATAATGGTTGGACTAAGGAGACAAACATCTCTGCCTCCTCCCGTATCGTCGAAGCGGGTGAGAGAAACGGTAGAAACGAAAGCGGTTACAAGAGAGGGAAAGCGGGAGAGCAAAAGCGAAAGAGGAGTTCTGGATTTGGGAGGAAGAAAGTAACAGGAGAGTTGAGAGTGGGAGAGACAACGAAAGAGGAGGGAGAGCGGGTACCATCAGGGTCGTTTTATTCTTCACAAGTTAATTAATAACTTTGAAATTACAAAAGTAAGAGTAATCTGAATTGGCATGGGAATTTGTCTTAAGATTGAAAAAGTTGAATTTGAATGGCATTTTGGGTTCCGTATGGGTTGGCCTGGATTTCAGAATTCTATTTTTTCCTTTTTTTACGTCGGGAGATGTTCTCAATACACGGTTGGGATATGTTGTGGACATTGTAGGTACCCCTTGTGCGGGGCTGAAGTGAACTCCATTTTTTCGTTGGTAAATAAGTGGCAAGTGGTAACAAAGTGGCCACGAGTCGAGCCCTCCACAAGTTATTTGAGCTCGATTAGGTTCGATTTAAACCAAGCTTCGAGTTGAATTCAAACCTAATATATAGTTCATTTGCTAATTGAACCGAGCTCGAGTCAAGTATTAAATAAATAATTTTTATTTTATATAATAATACGCACATATATACATATATACATACGTATAATAAATAATTTTATCATAAATATAATAATATTTTTATTTTTATATATAATAGTAAATTATTTTTATAAATATTTTTGTATATATAATATTAAAAAAAATATAATTCTTAATTTTTTGTCTAAATTTTATAAAATAATAATTTTATTAAACTTAGTATCACTCACCAACAAAACTTCTCAAAGTATCCATTTGAGGAGTCCAAATCACCCACCAACAAAATATGTTCTAACCCTCTATCAACATAATCTCACACCGTACATCTCATGTATGGCGGAACCCAATTTTTATAGTTGGTCGTAGTCCGATTGAGATGATTTTCATACAGGACAAAGCCAGAAAAGCCCTCCCAACATAATTTTGGTAGTTTTTTTTAAGTGCTCAACCAACTCTAAAAGCCTTCTCAAATGGACTTATTGACCTTAAAAGTTAAAACAAACTCAGAGAAAGCGACTAAAGCAAGCACTCCCAAATGGATACTCAAACAATACTACTGTTGAGTGTTGAGAGTAGGGATGATCATACGATGACATTGGCAAAAGCTCAAACCAAGCTCAACGTCCATCAAGGTTTTGATCCCAACGGTTGAATTGTTTGGCCCGGAAATCTTTTAGGCAACCGATTTTGTTTTACCCCAATCCAATCCCTAGCAAAAAAGCTATTAAATTGGTCAATGATCTCTTGACCTGAGTGGTTGAATCGTCAGATCGTTTAATGATTTTTAGCCACTTTATTTTATTTTTTTTTGTCAAAACGAGTAATCTATTCAAACTAAACAATCGAACCATCAACTTAAAAACCAGCGGCTAAAATGATTCCAATTCCGGATCAACTTTTAAAACATTGGGTCCATGATAAAGACTATAGCTTGCGCCCATGCCAGGTTATGGGGCCTATGACTTCAAAATTCAATATATGAAATACTAAATATATATATTTTATATATATTATATCTTATACAATATAAAATATCATATAATATGTATTATATTAGAGATGGTCCATCCACTCGTAACAATTCGAATCAGACAGCTTAAGGTAGGTGGGATAATCTATCTTAGGCTGAGTTTGGTTTGATAGGAAACAGAATTAGTCTATCAAGCCCAAACCTTCTGTCTTTTAACAAAAATGTTAACCTTTTTGCATCAAATATTTCATGTAGTTCCTACTTTTATTTCGATATTGTATATTATACACACTAGGCATGTCAGCGGTACCCGCAAACCGCAACCCGATTAGAATGAGGTAAATGTCATATTGGATTCGGATTTGGATGGCAGAAGTAGAATTCAATTAAAAATCGGATCGAACTTAATTAGATTCACCCGATCCGATTTGATAAAAATCAGAATCAGATATTATATAGATTTATATAATAATGGAATAGATAAAATTTCTTACTTGCAAATGAGGAAATCTGTTACTCAAACCCCTAGTCGGCCAGCCCTAAAATCCTAAACCCTCATTCCATACTTTAACAGTCAACATTTTCTTTTCATTTCTCCTCTCTTGTCATTGCCTAACTCGCCTTGTCATTTGTCAAGTTGCTATCGTTATCTTCTCTGTCAGTCTCACTCTCTGCAACAACCAAGTTGTCGTCGCCGTTCTTTTCTCGCCTAGGTTTTCTTCTTGGCCATAGAACTCTCATGTACTGTTTGCTTCTTAACCATAGGTATTTATTTGTTCTGAATAAATTATAGGTTATTTCAAAATTGTTGAAATAAGAATTTAAATTTTACATATATTATAGAATTGTTTCAAAACTTTTGAATAAAAATTTATTGATTTATAGATTTTGTTTTAATGACTCAGCAATTGTGACCAATTCAACTGTCGAAATAGGTAGCTTCAGTCGGAGTTGGATTAAAATCCGAATTTCGAAAAATCTGATCGGATTCAAACTCGGATTCCCTACACATAATGTGATTGAATTTCAGATTGGAATTCGATGCAACCAACAGCATATCGAATCGAACTCAAATTTAGATGAATCCGATCTGAGTCCGATCCCATGATAAGCCTATTACTTAAGGGGTAGGGATAGAATAGATCCATTTACCTTACTACAGAGAGCCTACAGTAATAGAAGTTTGATCCTGCACCTCCATATATATTGAAGGACACCAAGCGACTATCTTAGCTATTGCCTATTGGGTCATGGATTCATGTGGCTCTTACTAAAAGCCAATAAAATCATGTGACTTTAACGTGTTCCTAATGTTTCAAGGAGGACTTGAGATGCCTTGGCCTTGGAGACCTTCAATCACGATTCTTGAATCCCCCTTCTATGATAATCCTTCTCCCGTAGAACTTGGCTGATACTAAATGGGTTCATAACCTGCCAAAGCTATTCCACCTCGTTAATAGAACAAATATACATGCTCATACTTAGACGATCAGAACTCTCCCCATCTTATCCTTTGCCAAGAAGACAACAATTGCGCAATGGCCATCTGTCTTCATCGAAGCATCAGAGTTGATTTTGAAAGCTTCCGACTAATGTAGGTGCACCCTTCTTGTCTACTGGGCTGCCTTTTTATGATGACAGTGACACGGACGTAGTTTCTAATATATGCTTCGCCTTTTCTCTACGCATGTTGGGGGGAAGGCATTTGTTTTCAAGAATTTTTGAATTTCTTTTTTTCCGGATGCGCCATAAGGTCGCACTAATCTATATATGCATGGAAAAATCTGAAAGATTTAATAATTTTATTTATTATTAATTAATAATTAAAATTTATTGTGAATTAACTCAATGTATTCAAAGTTATTGTTAATATTTAAAATTTTAATAATTGTATTTTTATTTAATGTTGATTTACAGAAAATAATTATTGTTAATTTAATATGAACAACTATTTTTTAATAAATTTAGTTTTATTAATAAATTATAGTAATTTTAATAATTGTTAATATTTTTAAATGAAATTTTGATTAACTTTAAATAAATAAAAATTATTATAAAAATTAATTTTTTTTATTAATTTCACTAATAATTAACAATTATATAGGAATGACAACGAGGTGGGTTCATTCAGGGTGGGGCACCCCATCCCTGTCCCTGCCTCATAGTCAAGACACTCTACCACATCCCCACCCTATCCCCAGTGTCAAGCGGGTTCAAGGCAAGACAACCACTCCTCAATGTTAGGCAAGTTCAGAGGCAAGGCACCCCACTCTGCATCAAGGATGGGGAATCCTCGAATTTCCCCGCCTTGCCCCCAATATTGGGTGGGTTCAAGTAGAGGTGTAAATCAGGTCATGTTGGGCCAAGCCTTGGGCCAGGCCAGGTTGCAGGCTGAGCCAAGCTATGAGATGTCCATTTTTAAAAAAAAATGAAAAAGATGTTTAAATTTTTATTTCATATGATTTTTTATGTATATAATTGTTTATATATACAATTAAACCTATTCATGGGCCAGGTAGCTCAACAGCCTGACCCATTTTTTTTAAGGCTTGAATAAAATTTCAGGCTCGTGGGCTCGAGCTTGGGTTTCTCAAATAAGCCTGGCCTGATACTATTACATATATAAAAAAAAAATACTTATGTTATATATAATAAATATAATATAATATATATTCTTCTTAAATTATTAATAAATATCAATTTACTATTAGAAAATATAAATTAGTTTATTAATTTATTAAATTATTATTAAATTAATATAATATTAGTTTATAAAAGTATACTGAAAATAAGACATTTTGTGTACAGATCAAGGTTCGGGTTCGGGCTCGAGCTTCGAGCTTTATATAAGGGCTGGACTCAGGCTCAAGATCTAGGCCCGATGGTTGGGCTGGGCTCGGGCTTGCACATTTTCTGTTGATAAAGAGGCCCATGTTAATTATAAAACTATGCTTTTTTTATTTAATTCTAGCTTAGTATAAAAATAAATATAGCATCTCTATATATATTAATATAAAATTTGTTATTTAAATATTATATAATAATATTTACCATATATGCATATATCTTTCAAATTGAGCTTATTAGGGGTTCAGGGGTTATTTAGCTTGGGCCCTATCCGCTAAAGCCATCATTGGACTCCAAAAGTTTGATACCCAATTAGACTTCAGATCTGATTATCCCGGATAATGTGTGGGCATGGTGCATATTTCAGCTAGACCTAACTCAAAAGAAAATAGTTGTTTGAACTTGAAAATTTATAGATCTAATCAGGTTAGGTTAAGTTATAAATGCTTTGTTACTTTTTATTATTAATTATTATAATTTTGTTAGCTATTAAATATTATAATTATTAAATTATTACATTTATTTAAAATACAATAATTTATATAAATTATCAAATTCTTATAAATATTGATAATTTCTTGGCTAAAAGTAACTAAATGTAATTTTTTGGTAATTAAATATAACTTTTTGGTAATTAAATGTAATTTTCTACTATTTATAGATTAAATTACAATTACTGTTAATTATATTACTCTCAATCATTAAAATACATTATTTTTTTCATTATTATTCAGTGTTTTTTTTTTGCAATAAAATACAATTAATTTAAATTTTTTTATTATTTTTAGTATTCTAGTTAAGCTTAAGGCTTTTCATAATTTTTGGGTTTTTAATTAATTTTTTGTGTTTTTTCATTATTATTTAGTAATTTTTGCATATGAGTATTTTTTCAATAGTTTTCATTATTTTCATCATTTATTTTTGCATATTAGTCACTACAAAATTAATTGCATTTGCTTTCAGTAAAAATAAATTAAATAACTAAATAAATACCATAGTTAATAAAAAAGATACAACTATTTTTCAATATTTTTCAATAATTTCCGGCTTGGGTATTTTTTTAATAATTTTGTTATTTTTAATAATAAAATTCTATTACTTTACTTTTTAATTATTTTCAATAAATACCCTTATTAATATAAAATATTGTTAATTTTCAATATTTTTAATTATTTTTAGTATTTTAATTATGTTTAGATTTTTCAGAATTTTTTGGATTTTTAATTAATTGTTGGTATTTTAAAACTATCAATTAATATTTTTATATTTAAATTTATTATTTTTATTATCATTTATTAAGTTGGATTTTTAAGTGGAATTGAAACACATTTTTAATATTTACTAAGCTTTGTTACTATTTATTTTTAGTAAAACTTTAGTGGATTTTTAAATTAATAATTTTTTGATTGTTTAACCTCAACCTGTTTATATTATTTGATTTATATCATGGTTTTCAAAATCAGACTAGACCAAAAAAACCGAGAACCAGTCAAGTGGCTGGTTTTGTTTTACCCCAAAACCATTATTTTGCCAAAAACCATTGATTTAGTCAACAAACCATTGATCTGAGTGGTAAAATGGTTTGAACCGTCCAACAATTTTAGTTATTTTTATTTATTTATTTTTTGTCAGAACGGGTCGTTCATTTGGTTCAAATGGTGAAACCGTTTGACCTGGGAATCGGACCTCTCTCTCTCTCTCTTAAATGTAATAATAATATGCGTAAAAATAAGAGGCCTTGGAAAATCCAAAGGTCTCTCTCTAATAGTGTGCAACTTTATTAATCTAATCAAGATAAGCAATGATTATTGTTTTATATTTTTAAAACAAAAGAAAATAAAAAAAAATGCAAAAAATGGAGAAAATAGATAAATAGCATCTCTCAAAGGAGAGACATGTTGACATGGACCATCCAATTTAAATATAACAATAATAATAATAATAATAATAATAATAATAATAATAATAATAATAATATTGTTATTATTATTATTATGCAACTCGTGTAGTACATGGTTTTCTCAACCTACACTGTTATCCGAATAGTATTTTCGAAAGCAGGTGGAAGACAACCCGATTAGATCGTCTTCTTCACTCGCATGCTAAAATGAGTCATGTGATAACCCGATTTTGGTTTTTTTACTTTTTTTTTGCTTTTTTTTCCAGATTTTTGACATCTAGTGAGTTGGTTTGGGTGTCATTTGCAATATGAAATGACAAAACTGACCTAAAGGAAGTTTAATCATACCTGCTTATTGATGTTGTTTCTTCAAGTTTTCAAAGGTCAGAACTGGCTTGAACGAAGAAGTACTATAAAAGGCGCAGCTAAAAATCAAAAGAAAACCTTTCCAAAACTTATCTAAACTAAAAAAAATACCAACCTGAAATGGAAAACCGATGCATTTCAAAAATAGAAGAAGTACTATAAAAAGAAAAACACATGAAAAAAATATACCAACCTAAAACTTATCCCCAATATTCTCAAACTACTGATCTATAAACCTCTCCAAAACTTATCTCTAATGTTCTCAGCCTACTAATCTATAAACCTCTCCAAAACATATCTCCAATGTTCGCAGCCTACTGAAGAAGCTAGAAAGACATTCAAAATATCTCAAACTACTGAAGAAGTTGGAAAGACATTCGAAATACATGTTCTTTGAAAAAAAATCTTATGGCGGGTGTAAGTGGTGTGGTAAGGCTAAGTGTGATGGTTTCCTTGAAGGATGAAGGAAGGTTGGAAGCAAAGGGTAGGCTTAAGGGCTTCTATTGACAGAGTCATATGTTCGTTATGATTCATGCTTCCTTTTATAGGGAGAGATCCCAAGGTCCTGAAAGGAAGGAGTCAAAAGAATTTGATTCCCATCTGGAAAGAGAATCTTTGGTTCCATGTCAGTTGTCAGGGGAACACTGCTAGGAGTTCACCACGTGTCTTATGAGATCTCTCCACAACAAAGTTTCCTTTCGTCTGAGGATTCTCATAATACACATGTGCTACTTCATTTTGCGGGTCTCCTATGCTGATACGACATGGATGATGTCAGGACTGGTCTGACGTGTCCAACTTAATCCTATTGGATGTCCTACTATGAACATTTTTGGCTAACCGTTATTTTTTCATTCATCACCAACCTGCGATGGCTTTGAGCTCATCGCAAGCTCATGATAGCTTTAAGCTCATCGCAAGTCTGTGGTAACCTTGAACCCATCACAGGTATGTCGTGGCTTTAAGCTCGTCATAGGTTCGCAAGTTCGTGTCAAGTTGTGAACTAGTCGCGGGTGTCTCTATTGTATTGGTTTAGTACCTTGTTGCCGTTGTGGTCATGGTGAACAACATGTACCTACAATAGGAGATGCATCAGAATGGTAACCGTTTCCTACAAAAACTTCTATTGCAAACTCATTTGATTGGTTTAGATGCTATTATGCAGAATTAAAAAAAAAATGAGAAATTAGGAAAGGGTGGGGGAGGAAGGAGAGACATGCTAACATGGCATGTTCAAATTTATTTTATATATACATATATATATAATAAAATTAACATTAACGGCAAATTACCCTTCATAGTTGGATATAACTTATAAGTCTTGGGTCTACATTCGATCGTCTGGTGAGTGTTTCTTCTCCTTCCCTAAAAACCAATAGCAATGGTGTTTCCATTCTATTTCCTTACATTCCTGGTTTTCTTACTGTATTTCTCTTCCGGTGCTAAACAAGATCTCGTTCATTCATCATGTATGCATGCTAGTTACCCAAACCTTTGCTTTTGAACTCTCTCCTACACTGGCTCCGCTAACACCCCAACCCCCAATGATCTCGCCTAACCATCATCCTCGGCCCTCAGTCGTGCTTGAAGCGTCTCCTAGTGTCTTGATTGATTCCAAAAGCTTCACAATGGGGACAAAAGGTAGAAAGGTGCAATCAATGATTGCGTTGAGCAGTTATCCGACTCGGTAGATGAGTTGTAGAAAATGCTTTCAGAGCTTCATCCAACACCTTCACCGTAGGAGTGATCATTTCAGCCCGGCCCAGCCCGACCTGGCAATTCCAGACTTGGGCCTGGGTTTTGTGTTCAGGCCGGTGAGAGCTCGATTAGCTTCATCAAGAAGGGTTTGAGCTGATGGTTCATCATATTGGAACTGAGACACTAGATTGGCTACTTGTTTCGGGTCCGACACCACGAGCTCAAATAATTTTTTATTTCTAGCTTTCCAAATATGGTAGCTTAGGATGCTAAAGCAGGCTAAGCTATTTATAGATTGTTGTTTACCAAAGTGGATAGTTAACTCAAGGAACCATTCCTTTATGACCTGATGTATAGGTTTCATGGGCAAAAGTGATGGATTTAACCCAATTTGAGCTTCACACCAGATTGCCCTAGCAAAAGGGCATTGAAAGAAAAGGTGATGGGCTGTCTCAACTTGAGTCTTGTAGAGAACACATATTTGATCCCCTTCCCGCAACCAAGCATGGCATTTATTCTTAGTTGATATGCCTTCCCACACTAGCTTTCATAGGAATAGTTGGAACCTAAATGGAATTTTGAGTTTTCATATGAGCTTCCACTCGAAAAAAGTTGTTGATGAGAATCCCTCTTCAAAGACCAAGAGTCTGTAACCTGATTTCACCGAATAGATCCCCGAGGAGTTACCTTTCCAGATCAGGTTGTCATTCGAGGAGCTAAGGTCTGGAGTGGTGTTTGTGATGTGTATTATAGAAGGATCTTGAAAAATATGCTGTGACTTATGGATGTCCCAGGAACCATCTGGGTTTAGAAGATCAGAGAATAATAGATTGGTAGATGTCAGCTATAACAATGGATCTTTCAAAAGTGGTATATTCCTAGCAAGGGTGGGGACCCATGGGTCTGAAATTGCATGAATGGAGTTCCCATTGTACATTACCCAGAGTAGGTTTTTCCGAAGTTGTTGTAGTAATTTGAAAGCATGTTGCCACCATTTAGAGCTCCGATGACCTTTCTTGGCTGCAAATAACGAACTGTAAGGGAAGTATTTGGCTTTAATTTGGCAACTCCAAATGCTTGAGGTGGTTGTTAGCAGTCTCCATATTTGCTTCGAAAACATGGCTTTGTTCATGGCTTTTATTAATCTGAAGCCTAGACCTCCCAACTTCTTAGGCCGACATATTTTATTCCATGAGATTGTATGAGTAGATGCTTTATTGGAGTTCCACCACCAAAATGATCTTATGACTTTTTCCAGCTTCACCAAAGTTGATTGAGGGATTAATTCTATAGTCATGGTGTACGCTGGTATAGCCTGCAAAACTGAATGAACTAGAGTAGTTCTCCCTGCTTGAGAAAGAAGTTGTGAACTCCAAGATGAGGCTCTTGAAGAAACCTTCTCTATGATATCTTTGTGTGAGGAGCATTGGTTTGAATCAATGTGGGTACCGAGGTACTTAGAACCAATCATGGATCGAGATATGTGGAGCATGTGGGAGAGGATTCTTCGGTGATGTCTAGGGACATTGTGGCTGAAAAATAGGCTTGACTTAGAGTAGTGTATTTTCTGACATGACATTTCTTCAAATTCTTGTAGAACTGAAACCAAAGATCTTGCTTGCCCTACTTCTACTTTACAAAAGATGATACAGTCATCTGCAAAGAAAAGGTGAGTGATTAGAGACCCGGATCTACTTATTTTCACTCCTTCAAGCTGATTCAATGACATTGCTTTGTTTAATAGATGAGTGAGAGCCACCATCCCTAGTATGAACAAATACGAAGATATTGGATCGCCTTGTCTTAATCCTCTTTTTAAAGAAAATTGGCAATGGGATTCACCAGCTATTTTTATAGAGAATGAGGTTGTAGATATACACTAGTGAATTAAATTGCACCATTTGTCTAGAAATTCCATCTTGTAGAGCAGATGGGATAAGAAAGACCAACCCATACGATCAAAAGTTTTTGACATGTCTAATTTAATAACCATGTATTTCTTACCTTTGGACTGAGATTTCATCGTTTGCAGAATCTCTTTCACTAGCAAGACATTGTCTGAGATTTGTCTTCCCTTCAGGAAACCCGATTGATTTGGTGATATTAAGTCTTATAGAATCGGCTACATGCGTTGCACCATCCATTTTGTGATAATCTTGTAGAGGACATTACATATGTTGATTAGCCTGAAACTGGAGACATCCATAGGCTTGTTGTTTTTTGGTACAAAGACAACATTTGTGTTGTTCATTGCTTTAGGCAGAAAATCTGTGTTAAAAAGTCTTTGCGCCATGGAGTAAATGTCCTGACCAATTATATTCCAGAAATACTAGAAGAAGAAAGGAGCGAAGCCATCAGGTCCTGGTGCCTTATGAGGGTTAAATTGTTTAACCACTGATGAAATTTCCTCAAAGGTAGGGGAACTAAGAGTGAGTCCTTTTATTGAGGGGATAGAGTTGGGAGATTCATGCCATTTAGTTGAGCTGGATTAAAGACTTCTGGAAGGCCTCCCACTTGAAGAAGTGATTCTTTGAAATTATTAATTATAGAATCCCTATTAGAGGTCCAGGAGCCATCCAAACATTTTAGCCAATCAATGGTGTTCTTGGAGTTCTTGAAATTGGCCATGTGGTGAAAGAATTTTGTGTTTCAATTTCTCTAAACCATAACTCCCTTGATTTCACTCTCCACAATTGCTCTTCTTTAGCCAGCCAATAGTTATATTGGTTTTTAAGAGAGTGCAGTTCTTGCTGCTCTTCCCTTGATAGAGCCCTCAGTTGTAAATTTGTTATTTTCTCAGAGACTCTCCGGATGTGGTTTTATATCTACCCGAACTGGGTTTTATTCCAAAACTTGAGAGCATTTATGCAGGTTCTTAGTTTGCTGACAATTTGGTGGCCTGGTGAACCTTGCATGGGTTGACTCCACAAGTCAACAATTAATTCTTTGCACCCAGGGTGGTCAACCCAGAATGCCATGAAATGGAAATGGGGTTTTTTTGTGGTGGGGGGGGAGGTGGGGGGGGGGGGACTAGGCAAGGGTCCACTGATAGGGGACCATGGTCTGAGTTAATAATTGGGTAGTGGCGAAGAATGGTGTTGGAGAATAACTAACACCAATAAGGGGTAGCTAGGGCTCAGTTAAGTCTTTCAAGCACTTTAGAAGCACCATTTTGACCATTCGTCCAAGTAAATTGTGGCCCCACCAGATCAAAGTCAATTAAGTTAAAAAATTGTATGAAGGTTTGGAGATGCTTGGATAGGTGCGGAGGCTTGCCCCTGTAGGACTTGTGGTCCTCTGATTTATAGATGTCATTTAAATCACCCAGGGTGATTGAGATGGTGCCTGAAGGTGATAAATGTCTTCCCATAGTTTACCCCGGTAACTCCTGATGGGATGGCCATAGAAGAGAATGATCTGCCAGAGAAATTGATTAGGGTAGTTTAAAATGTCTAAATGAATTAGGTGAGGGCTTTTGTGGTTAACACTGATTTGAATCGAATTTGACCAGCAACAAAGAAGGCCCCCGGATTGACCGGTAGCCTCATAAAAGGTAAAATTTGTAAATGTCAAGTTGCTAGCCAGTCAAGAACTCTTTTCAGGAGTAAGCTTTGTTTTTGAGAGGAATAAGATGTCAGGTTTTTATGTTTTAACAAAATTTATGAGATCCCCTGCAATGATTTTCATGGTGATACACCATTAGGTTAGGAAACAAGGAGACCGCAATCGAATGAAAAAACTTGCAAAACGTACCTACAAATGCTGACACAGGGATGGCAGTTAAGGGAGGATGTTAGAAGAGTCTACTGGGATAAAAAATAATTGGTCTGTAACACAGTGATCCACTGAAACCATAGGGTCTGCCATCTCTATCTGAATAGTTGCGGAAGGTTGGTGTTGCTGGCTCTGCAAAAGGGAGTGCTCCAAGGGGTGGTCATTTGATGCCGAGGAGGGAAGCTGAGGCAATGTGACTACTGTTTGGGACAACACCCTTTTTGGTGGGATGGCTTGGCCTGTGAAAAAGTCAATCATTTGTTTGTTACGAATGGCTATTAGCATGTTGGATGGCATGTCCATGTGGTAGGTTCTCGGTCTGCCACATCATCTATTCTCTGTCGGAGTTGTTTTAAATTTTTCTAGTATCATGGTTGTCGTACCCTAAACTAATAAAAAAAGAGTTATAAATGAATAACTATAGAAAAATGTACCATTATGTTTTGACTTAGAATCAAGAATGACTGATCAGCCCTGCTCAGAATTCTCTGGCCCCACATCCACGAGCAGGATGCGGTGTAGGCCATCACACCAACATTCATTCAATTGGAATGCAATGTTAAGAATCGTGGGGCCCATAAGTCACATGTGATGTGGTGTGGTGTGGTGTCTCACTCTCGAGTTAGCTTACTAGTAACCCCTATAAACCGCATCATGTCTATCAATTTGGCATTGATCCACGGTTAGGATTCATCCCACTTGTACCATGGAGCTAAGATTTGCAGGAGTGGACTGAACAATAAAAACCCTTCTGTTTTATAATGCAAGGTCATTTAACTACAAAACATGCTTAAAAGTTCAAAATACAAAATGCAACTTGCAACTTGGCGGTGATGAAATAGGAGAAGGGAACAAGAGAGAGTGAAGGAGAAGAAGAAGGAGAGGGGGAGAGAGAGAGAGAGAGAGGCCGTAGGTGCGTTCTCTTTTTCTATTCAACTGTCCGAGTGGTTTGGGAATAGAGCTCTATGTTTTGACAATCCATCTAAATCAACCACCGTAAGTGTTAGAGGCAGGGAGAGAGTGTGAGAAAGAAATGGAATAAACTATCGTAGGCATGGAGAAAGGGAGAAAAAGAAAGGGAATTTCTTGAATTAGATTAAATGAGGAAGAGAACAAGAGCAAAAGAGATATTTCATCATTTCCATTATGATTTAGCGATGATGACAATCGTTAGAAACAATAGGGAGTAGGGGTGGTTTAAGACAATAGTTAAACAGTAAGAGTAGAGTTTGTCAATTAGCTAAGCAATATGGTCAGTTTAAGAAATTTGCCCTTAAGAATAATGTATAATGTATTTATTATTAAATAACAGTAATTATTTTTAAACTGTAATTAATGGTAATTATAGTTTAAGCTATACATAGCATAAAATTACATTTAATAGTAATTAATAGTAATAATTAACAGTAATTTATTTATTAATTATCAGTATTTATAATAATTATAGTATTTTTAAATAATTAATAGTATTTATTAAAAAAGTATTAATTAATAGTAATTAATAGTGCATCATATGGTATAATGTGTTTATTAATTAACAATAATTAACAGTAATTATAATTATTTTTAAAGAGTAACAAAATAATTTATAAACTGTAAATTAACAGTTGTTAAAATTTAAGCTATAAATTGCAAAAAAAATTACATTTAATTTCCTGAAAAACTTTATTTTCAATAAGTATAGTAATTAATACTTACAGTATTATTAAATAATGTATTTAATAATTAATAATAATAATATTTAAATTGTAACTAAATAATTTTTAAAATGTAATTAACAATAATTATAATTTAAGGTATAAATAGAATAAAATTATATTTAATTTCCATAAATTGCTATATTTTCAATAAATACAATAATTCAATAATTATAGTATTTTTTAATTACAGTATTTATTGAAAAGCAATATTTATAAATACATTATTTTTAACAATAATTATAATTTAAGCTATAAATAGCATAGAATTATTTATAAATACATTACAAGAAAATTACATTTAATTATAGTATTTATTGAAAAAAAATTATTAATAATTACATTGTTTTAAACAATAATGCATTTATTAATTAATAGTATTTTAATAAATATGATATTTTTTAATTAACAATATTAATTAACTGTATTTTCAATTTTTAGTCATTCAAGGGAAATAGTTGGTAAGGCCATTGAGAGGTGTTTACTTGATTGGGGCATTAAAAGAGTATTCAAAAATGGACTTCTCGTTATTATTCGGATTCACGTATCTCATCTCTTTATGGTACAAACACCGGGTGATTTCTCTGGTACAAACACCGCTCCCGCCTTTCCCGGCCAAACGCAAGCACAAACATGCCATCTCGACCTCTTTGAAGAGCTTTTCGGCGATGTCAGTGAGGCATGCGGGCACAACCTCGACGTAGCTGCATCTGTCCGATGCTCGCCGCCTGGCTCTTCGCTGCACATGCTAGATCAGCACTAAAGGTACCGTCAGCTGTGCCCACGTCGCTAGACGGTCCGATGGTACCGAATGATTCCCAAAAGTGCGTCAACTCACTTCAGAGCTTGTTGCAGAGTCGTAACATAAACATTCCACAGCCCAACTCCACATGCGACGCCATTCTCTGTTTCTGTGGCACTCGTCTCCATCAGATTACCTCGCTGAGTTGCCTCGCCACAGTCAACCTTACCTCCCACAGGAACGCAACTCCGACGGTTGCCGTCAAGAATTTGGAACAGTTAGTTTTTTTTTTTACTATTTCTTATCATTTATTTCTTCCCGTTGGCGCTTTCTTTCTTTAGAATTCCCAATCATCTGCCATTACTTGAACGGCAACCGAATTGTCAACAAAAACCTGTTGCTCTATCATCTCTTCTGTATATTTCCTATTGCTAATGTGTGCCATACAAGCATACCAAGAACAAAACTTATCCTCCACTCGAGAAAACTATTCCTAATTCCTATTAAATCGAGCTATAATAACCAATTAACACTCTATCTCACTAGAAGCAGGATGCTTCATCAAAATTAAATTTGCAAAGCACCACTGCAAATTCAAATCTGCCCATAACTCCCAAGCCGAACCAAAAGAATTAACTCAACTCTTACGAATCGATCCCAACCAACAAAACAATCTTCAGTCTCACTCTAAAAAACAAAGGAGAAAAATTAAAGATTATCTATTTTTGCCAGCGATATGCAAAAACAGCAGAAATCGAGATGAACCGTTGTTAACGGCAGGTACTAGTAAAGCTGCAGCTCTCGTGTTCATTCGAGATATTACGAGACGTTCATATTGTCATATTACGGATAAGTCGATAAAAAAAATTAGAGATATTACCGAATTGTTGCATTTCAAAAGTTAGGATACTAAATTATCGAGTTTTAAAGTTTGGATATTAAATTAACACTAAACCTAAAGTACAGGGTACTTATCGCGAAGTTTCCTAGGAAAATGCTTTTAAGTCTTCAGGTGCCTATGTTTTGATGCATCATATCAGAGCTAAAGATAAGCATCCAAAAGAGTGCCCAACATAGGCTAAGTGGTGGCTGTCTTGGGTTGTAGGTATGGTTCTCTACCAGCTAGGTTCTTGGGGTTGCCATTGAGAGCTAGCCAGAGGTCCAAGGAAATATGGACCTCAGTGATTGAAAGGTTTATAAGAAGATATTTATAGGGTGAAAGAGGGAAGGTTCCCCCCCCCCCTTTTTTTTTAATTTTGAGTGCATAAAATTTGAACTAGGGAAGGCCAAAGCATGAGGGAGGATTAGGTATTCAAAATTGAACTAACAAGACTGCAAAGAGGGAAGGTTTTTTCCTTTTTTTTTTTATTTTTGGTGCATAAAAAAACCGAAAAATGAACCACGGTTAACCGATCCATCGATTGCATCATTTCGGTTTTGGTTTGGATATTTTAGAAAACCGATCAGGTTGGTTCGATTAAAAAAACCACGGTTCGATTAACTGGACCGTGAGCACCCCTAGCCTAAGCTTCATCATTGTTTCCCCACATCACCTCAAACTTGAAAGACTTTGGATCGAAATTCACTATTTTTCCAAATTTATCAATAGGGGGTATGATCCGAACTCAAGGTAGTATGTCACAGTAAGTTGTTGGATACAAGGTTTTTAAAACCGAACTGGAGAGGGAACCATTATGGGGTCTAGTTCCAAGGTTGAACGGTCTGACCATTCAAACCAAATGAATGGCCCGTTTTGACAAAAAAAAATAAAAGATGATAATGAAAATAAAAAAATAAAAAATGACCAAAAATCATTGTTCGAATTGACGATTTATTGACCAAATCAATAGTTTTGGCCAAAAAGTGTTTATGGGCTGTGTCCAGTTCCCAATTTTTTCGATCAGACCATCTGGTCCAGTCCGGTCTGATTTTGAAAACATTGGTTGGATATATATTTGTCCATCCAACATTTATGAACCTAATTTTTCATGGGTACTTTTATTCCCTTCAAGTGAATTTATTTCTCCTGTAATCCATTTATAACAAGTTACAATCCTAAGTTATTTGCTTGACTTTGGAGTCACTAATCTTCCCCCTATCTCATTAAATAGGATCTTAAAAGTTAAAATCTCCAACGAAGGGAGACCCCTTTTGCCACACCAACAAAAAAGAACCGTTGACTTTGGTTGTATTTGATACTATTATCATTTCTACATGCAATATTTCGAATTGATCAACACAAATTTGTGAAAAAATATATATTTTTTGTTCTACTATAATCATATTTTTTAGTTAAGGCGATCATCTCATGCAATGTGAGACACATTTTTGAAACATTTATATAATCGTACCAAAGTCAACCTTAGTCAATAATATTTGTTCTAAATAATTAAGAGTCCACTTGGTTTATAATTGGAATCGAAATCAAAATTCTCCAAAATTGGAATTGGAATGTATAATCTGTTTGGTTTAGATAGGAATTAGAATAAATAGGAATGAGACTTCATTCTCAAGGGAGGGGCACGGAATGACCATTCCCTCAAATGGGGGGGGATGCCATTCCAGCAGGAATGGGAATGGGATTCCAATTCTACCCAACCAAACCGTTGGAATTGGAATAACCCCTATTCCTTCAACCAAATGGGGCGTAAATCTTTTGGTGCATTTATTTTTCGAGTTCGGCTTCAGCCCGTTCAAGCAGCCTTTACTGCCTTGCATTGAGAATATGTTTGTACTTACATGGCTTTATTTTATGGGGAGATATTCCCAAAGCAAAGTTGAGAAAGGCTGTTAGAACGACGTGAGCATAGGTTTGCCCTGATGAAAGCCGATCTCTTTATTTTCAAATCTTGACAGCATAATTAAATTAATTGGACTGGATGGTTGAACCGATGACCACTGATTAGACCTGTTCACGAACTGGGCTTTGGGCTTAGGCTTCAGGCCAGGCCTATTCAAGTTTTGGCAAAAGTTAAGCCTAAGCCAGTCATGAATAGGTTTAACTGTGAGAAGGGAGAGAAAATAAGCTTTGGAGTTTGGGTTTAAAACATGGACCAGAATGGAAGAAATGAAGGTAAAAGAGTTGCACTGGTTAGAAACTATGCCAAAATTAGGATTAAATTACATTAACTGGGAACCGTGACCATGAGAAATACTTTCAACCGACTGGCTATCAGTGTTTGGAAATGAGATGATGATTCTTGATTTTTCATAAATCACTAATTTATGATATCAGTGATTTTACAAAATAAAATGGAGAAATGGTTTGTTTGGTATCATTGATAATGAATATTAGTAGTGATTTTTTTTCCTTTTATGATAACTATCTCCCATATTCACATCACTCAAAAAATCAAAATCAGCCTGAAAGAGAAATCATTGAAAATGGTCATTCCTCTTTTAAGCCCGATTTAATAATCAATTTCTGACTAATTTTCCGATTTCTTAGAAATCTGCCAACCAAACGGCAGAATAATCAGCCATTCAAAATTTGCCCATGTGGCTCTGATGTGATGCGGATTCCTGAGAAATCCACATGCGTCCCAACACCACCTAAGTATTCCTGATATCCCCGGAACCAAAAAACAATTATTAAATTTTTGATTTTGTGAATATAAGAAGCATTAAAACTTTACGCTGTTTTTGGATGGATTTGAAACTTTGTGTTTTGGTTTCAGATTATATTGACTTTAAAAGCACCTTCCAAGCGCTCAATATTGTGTGTGGGGGGAAGACTGATGTGTGAGAGAGCAGAAGATTAAACATTAAAAACACTCCTTATAGGAAGCAAATAAAGAGGATTGGTTGATTCATTCAATTTTCCTTAATTTTTCCCCTTCCCCTACGAGTGTAAATGGATCAATTTCGAACCAAATTAGGTAATATTCGAATTCAAATTTAGTAAATCAATCAATTAATTATTTTAGATAATTAATAAATATATAAAATAAATATTTTATTTAAAACATATAAATATATAAATTATTTATATAATTTATATAAATTAGGAAAAATTCCCGATAGATACCTTATACTTTAGGTCGAGTGTCAATTTAATATTTATACTTTAAATGGTGATAATCTAATATCCCAACTTTCAATTTGCAACAATTTAATACCCGATATTAAATTTCCATCAGTTAAAAGATAAAAATCCTAAATACCCTCGTTGATTCAAGTAATGAATGAATTAGCGATTAAAATTACGAAAAATAACCCATCATCTATTTAGACCAATGCAAGTGGGAACCAACTCCCTGACACCGGTGGTGTCAAGCGAATGCGTTGTTGGAAAAGCCGATTTTGACGATTGTATACGACGCCGGAAAATTCGAAGTCAAAGAATCCAGTACCGTTGCCGGAGGACAACTCTTGTTGCCCGTCGTTGGAACATTATTGCGCCCACTACTTACTCAGCCGTTGCTGGAGAAGACGAGTTGTTGCCGGCGCCGGAAGAGACAACCAGGGTATGTTTATTTACTTTAACAACCACGCGACCGGCTATAATCAACTAGTGGAACCTGAACAATTGAACTGGAAAAAGCGGAGCGACCGGCTATAAACGGATAAGACACTTGTCTATCTCTTCCCGATGACACCTCGGCTTACCGCTATCCTCAACCATATTTTAGAATAGCAGATAGAGCAGAGCTAACCGGAACGGTTGTCATGTTCTTTCGACATGGCAATGACTCCGACCAGCGTTCACCTTAATGGCCTCTCCAATGCCACATTCCTTCGTTCTATGGCACCAAACCATCTCGTCTCCTCCTTGGCATCCAAAGAAAAGAAGCCTTGCCGCCTAAGATGCGCATTGGTTCCTCCAGATAGGCGAGATAGCAGGCGCTCCGTCTCCATCGCCCTCTTTCTCTCACAGTGGCTCTTTATTTCTAAATGTGCGTCTCTTCCCCTCTCTTTGACTTTCCAGCCATCTTATCTAGTGTTCGTTACAGGGTAAGCAGGATGTCGACGAGAGGAGATAGGTTCATTTTTATTCAAGAAAATTATGAATAAAAGGATGATAAAATTGAAACACAAGTAGAGGAAAACCTTCATGGAATCAGTTCAGATCTGTGTACCGCTCTGTTATAGGAGTTTTCATACCCATCAGGTCTGTGCGCGACTCTGGTATGGGAATTTTCAAGGTATGGGTACTATTCATGGAATGGAAGTGCTATGAATCAAGAGGAAGGTCGGATCTCTTCTACTCTTTTGTTCATCGAACCCAGAATGAAGAGAAAAAGTCCTTATATTTTCGTAAAGGGTAATTTTGATATTTTGAAAATTTAACCCACACCTGATATCACGTGAATGATTATCAAATTGTCGCAATTTGAAAGTTGAGAGATAGATTATCATGATTTAAAGTACGAGTACTAAATTAACACTCAACTTAAATTTAAAGATATCCAAATTCAACCAAATATTTAAATCACAAATACAATTGACACTCCTACCAATCCCCTCTACCTATAAAAAAAAGCATAAAATTAACAATTTCCGGATTTTTGACCTGATCAACCGGACCCGGAATTATGATCGAATGACGGTTCGAATGGTTCAATCGTCCGGGTCAACGGCGGATTAAAAACACTGAATTTTCAACAACAACGGGTTGAAAACTTCGAAAACACTGAGTTTTCAATTTATTCTTCTTATCGTGAACTCATTTCAGACGCGCTCCAATGGCAATTAGGGTTTTCTTGTTCGCTCTTCTCCTCCTTGCATCTCCCTTCTTCCAAGGTATTTTTTTTTCCTTATCTCTTGTTTTTTCATTTTCAGATCTGGACCTGCTTCATTTTCCTTGAATTTTGGATTTCATTTTTACGCTGAGGAAGCTTTAATTTTCGGATCTGTCCACCTTATGTTCTTTAGAATTTGTTTCAGTCGCGTCTGAATTCTGCATGCAGTAATCCGAAATGTGACATGCTTTTCTCAGATTTCGATCGGTTTTAGATTTACTTGACCATTGGTATGAATTTTTGTGAGATTTATCAACGGCGACTTGCATATCCATTTCTAATTATTATATTAACTGCTCGGCAATTGTCACCCAAATTGGTTCATTTCCTTTTTTTCTCTGCCTTTTAATGAAGGTCATTGCTTAAATTCATCTAGTTATTGTGTCGATCGAGTTCCTATAACGTTTCTACATTTATATGGTCGGTTCGCGCTTGTTGTTGATGCGGTTCCATTTATGTTTTGGGGTCTATGGTTTCTTGATAGACAAGTCGGGTAGATTTTCTTTTATTTTGATATCTGGTGCTTGCATGATTTAATGTAGATTGTACTTTGGAACCAATTGAAGCACATATCGTCTACTGATTTTCTGTTTACATATTATAGGTGGATTTATCTGACCATCGTTATTACTTCCTCTTCGTTTCCCTGGACAGTTTCTAGGTGCCAATCTGACTCCGAAGTCGAAGTAGCTGAAGTTGCTGAAGGGGATGATCTTGGGATTGTTGGTGATGATGTCCAAGTTTATGGTGATGGGAGCTTTAATCCAGCTCCGGGAATTGATACTGTCTGTGTTTTCCCCAAAAATACAGCACGTTGTAAGGATTTCATCTATTGAGGATGATAGTTTCTAACTCGATTCCTTTCATTTTTTTTTGTTTTTACATTTTATCTTCCTCCTTAAGTTTCCTTTGTGCTCTGCAGTGGTTCCTGCAGGGGAAGAAACTGAACTACTAGTTGGAGTTAACAATGAAGGTAAAGTTTCATTTGTGTTAGCCAATTTGTAGTTTCAACTTCTGTTTTTTTAACATGTATCTTCCCTGCTCACAATGCTGGTTTTTATGGTCCCTTTCATCTTTCAACATTGAACAAACTGTAGCTGTATCCACAACTTAACTCAATGACTTCTTTCTGGATGAAAAATACAGGCGAATCAAGTTTGAATATCATTGCCATTAAGGCTAGCGTTCATCTTCCTTTTGATCATCGGCTGCTGGTCCAAAACCTCACTGCACAGGTAACCTTATATGACTTTTATTTGTTTTATGCATGCCTATTGTATTTACAGGTCATCAATCTGATTTTCATGTTCTGAAGCTTTTTTTTTCTGCTTAAGAAATTGATGGTAGATGAACTTAATTAAACATGTAGACTTGGGGGCTGTTTGATAACAACTGAAGTTGCTGAACTTAAAGGACTTATTGGTTTATCTTTTAGTGGATAAAATAATAAAATAATGAAGGGTATACTAATCTGCCGAACTTCAACTTCAGCCATAAGCCATTAGAGCCAACAGCATCCTTAAAAACTTATTCACTAAAAGACAAGGCAATAAACTTTTTGGTTCAGCTGTTGTCAAAGGGCCCCTTAGTGACTCAGTGAAAGTGGCTATATATTTCTGTTTTTTGTGCCTCTTACAAGTGTCTGGTAACTGTTGAAGTAACTCATTAAAGTATAGTATATTTTAGAGCTGCAAAGTGTAAATTTGCTCTCTATGTCTGTGTATATTTGGATTAAAAAAATCATATTTCTAGAGTTATTATATGACTTATTGATGTAGTGCAGATGGTAAGTTATAGATATACGCTGCAAAATGTTCTTTTAAAAAATCATCCTTTATTTGAGGATATATGCGAGAATAATGAATAAGTGCATTTTGTTTCCCAATCATATAACATCAACACTCTACTGTATGAGCTTACCTGTACCAGGCTAGAAGTGACTAGGAATGAGACTCCATGGATTTAAAAACTTACACATGATGCAACCAGGTTAACTTCCGGTGACCATTATATTATTTCCTCCGACACTTTCCAGCACGGTAGCAAATAGTGATGTTACTTAATTTCTAAGGACCTTATGGTAATCCTTCTAAGTTTTCTGTGAGCAAATGACCCTAACTATATTAATGTGACATCTCATTCATTTTGATGTCAAGCATCCTCACATGACAAAATATATCTCGAAAAGTTTGTGAAATGTAAAAGAGGACAACAAATTATTGCCTTTTACTCTAGGAAATTCGGAGTTCTTTGGGAATTTTATCAGACTTTTTTTGTCTAGAATATTTAAGTGGACTAACGGAGCAGTCTTAAGAGATCAAAATTTGTATTCAGGCACAAAATGAGGGCTACAAGTTCATTATTAAGGGAGTCAAAATATCTTGTAGGTACTGTTCAGTGGATATTTAATAGTTTGAGGATTTGCAGCATTGTTAGATGTCTTAATTACTTATGGCTGGGTAGTTTCTTTGCTTGGAAATTGAAAATTTCCTTGGTCACTGGGTCTGGTTCTATGCATGCATGGCATAATATTATGTCATGCAAGGTTTGATTTGTATTTAATCAGTTTGAACTTTGAAGCCATTGAAATCTAGTTGATCTTTATTATTTGTGAAGTTGTTTTAGTGCTGAACTTCCTAGTTGATTATTGCTTCAATACTGGCTGGTATATAAATCCATCGTAGCACCATGGTATTTTAAATTTTAATACAACGATTTCAATTCAGAAACACTGTAATAATTTCTAAAATATTCATTTGTTTCTTTTGCTTCGTTATTTCTTTTTATTGCATCACATTACACAATTTTTCTCTTAAATTAATTGTATGCACAGACTAAAGGTTTCCTCTTGATCATGGATTGTATATTGCGTGTGTGTGTGTGTGTGTGTATATATATATATATATAATTTATTTGTAAAAAAATAATTTTTTTTGCTGTTTTAATTGATTTTGCTGTTGGTGAACCAAGAGGTATCAGCAATAAGTACCTCTTCTTTCAGTTGATGACTATTCATATCCACCTCCTTTCTCTTAACATTTTATGGAGGATTCATGTTTTCTGTTAGAGATCGATTTTACATTTTTAGATATCACAGTAACAATATGTTCAGATAGTGCTACCAAATGATTTTTCCAGGAACAGAAGGAACAGATGCCATATATTTCTAAGTGATTTATAATTTTTGGATTATGAGAATTATCTCTCATTCATTTGGTGATATATTAGACACTGCTGGAAAAGAACCAAATTACACTAAATTGATTGATGCAGCAGGGGCAATCCAGAGGATTCGGGAATTTATGAAGTTTTTAGAAACCATTTGGGACACATAATGGCACTCTACTCAGGACCTATAGTGTATGGAAACTCGATTAAGGCAAGCTATTGATAGTACCTGTACTTCAAGGTTTGAAGTTGGAAAAAGCTGAAAATTACAAAGACATGATAGTAGGAGACTCTGGAATCATAATAGATTGGGTCAAAATAATAGATTCAGGCAGATGACAGTATAGTTATATATTGAAAGTGGTAAAAAGCCTTATGATGGGGTTAAGAGCAATGGCTAAGCAGGTAAAGAGGTCATCAAACAATGTGGCAGGCATAATGGATAGACAAGGAGTAGAAAGAAACCAGCTGTTTTGGGGAAATATAAATCAAGGGGATGGGCTGTCATACTAGTAAATTTAATGAAAGAGGGGAAGATTACTGTTAGTCTGTCACAATTGAAATGCTACCAATAAAACAAAACATGTTTTTTGTCTACTTTGCAAATAATATCTGTCAATGGAAACTTGTATATAATTTGATGTTAGGTGAATTTTCATATCTGAAAATCTTTTATTTATAGTTGCATAACATGCTAAAATTTTGAGCATATTATAGACAGTTATTGTTGGCTCATTGATAATTTAGGCCCCGTTTGGCGCGTCTTTCTGCGTGGACTGTCGGCTTTAGAAGCCTGGAAGATCGCATTTTTGTCTTTTGATTTCCCATTTGGTTGGGGGGAAGATCTTTCCACCAAATGACCATTCCCCCAAAAGATGCAAGAAGCCCGATTCGGGCTATATTCGGAAAGCTAGGAATGGAGCTTTTCGCCTTTTTTTCCCGCTTGCTCAAGTCTTGTCTTCACGCAGAAAGACGATCTTTGGGCTGCCAAGATCGTCACGTAAAAGCTCACTACGTCTTTTGGCTGTTAAATCTTCCAGAAGATCTTTCAAAAAAGACTTGCGAACGACACCTTAGTTTGTCCCTGGTGGTATCGTTTATCTGTTAGAGCATTGTAAATAGGTTATATGTTTTGATTATCATGAAATCATTTGTTAAAGCATTACTAGCAGATAGCTCAGCTGTTTTGCAACCCTGCTAATGCGATGGTGTATGGAAAACATTGTCTTTTAGCATATGCCTTTGTAGGACTGGTCTAGCATTTTATCTTATTTTTTGAATAGTACTTTTATTTCTGTTTTTCCATTGTAAGTAGTACTTTTTTTTCCTGTTAAGGTTATTACTCAAAGAAAGGTGTTCATGTTCTAGCATGCATGGAATGGGATACTCGATGTTAACTTTGCATCTTGGTATGTATCCTCTGCCATTGCCATGGAATGGTAGTGAGCTTGTAGGTGTCAGTTGCGGTAGCATGTATGAAGTGTTGATGAATCTTCCTTTGACTCAACTCAGTGTTTTAAAAGCGCAAGGCACAATAAAGGTGCAAGGGCCAATTTGTGCCCGAGGCGAGAGGAGCAAGGCGAGGCGTGCGCCTTTTTGAAGTAAGGCACAAAAGTACAAAAAATTGCTAAAAAAATAAAAAGTATCAGAAAATTAAAAAAAAAAGCCAATATATTAAACATAATATTGATAAGAAATATAAAGTTAAATTTTAAAATTAATGGTCCAAAAAACCTATTATCTAAAATTAAAATACATAAGCATAACATGGAAAGCATATTCAAATGAAAATTAAAAAATAAAATTAAACATATAAAGCATTTTCAAGCATGTAAAACCCGCAATCTCTTTTTTTCCTCAATTGCACTACTTCAAGTAGCTAATGTGATGTAAAACATATACACATTCCTAATTCTACGAGTCACCTTTGTGCCACATCCCTTGAGGCAACCCTCTATTTGCTGATGTTGTTCATTCATTCATCTTAACAAAACATCTTCTTAAAAGGCAATTAAAATTATAAAATCATTATTTTTTGTGTGAGAATTAAGAATTTCAGACCCAAACATGGACCTGTTTGGGATTGCCTCGAGGGGCGTGGTCGGGGATCCGGGGGCAGAGCCCCCGGCCCAGCTGGTAGGTTCAAAAAAAAAACGTAAAAAAAATGTACAGTTTTCAAAAGGTGCACGTATGGGCCAAGGCGCAAGGCGCATCAGGCCCACCAGGTGTGCGCCTTTTGAAAGTGCTGCGCCTAGGACCTAGGCAAGGTGCCTACCCTAAAATGTGCCTCGCCTATGCACCTAGGCGCACCTTTTAAATCACTGACTCAACTAACAATCTACACATGGGTACTCACTTCAGCTTTGGTTTTTTTCAGATTGGTTTTCTTTTTTTTTTAAATTGATTGGTAGCTGTATTTTAGGATGTAGATGATGCCTTTCATGCAACTGGTTTATTTTACATATAGGAAAAAAATTTGCTATGAGTTCACATGACCCATAAAGTGCTTTGACCACATTGCTTTCCATGAACCATATAATCAGAGGATCGGAGCCCTCCATTCAATGTGTCCCACCATAAATATCTACTGGGACCAAAAACATGCTTGTAAGTTGTAACATGATCATGATTATATATTTCCGCCACATACAACTGAAAGGTGGAGAAAATTTCTACTAGAACTCTTAAAAACCCCACCAGAGAATTCTCCAACTTGGAAGGTTGTAAATGATACCACTATGCTGACTAGCATGAGAACACTAGTTCAAGTCTGAGAACAGTCACTTTGTGCCAACTAAGAAAAAAAGCTCAAGGTTAGGTCTGCACTTCTCCACCTCTTCCGAAGAACCCAGATAGCTGGAACCTACATTAGGTAAATGACCTTAACCTCTGTCAGGTGAGACTAATCTAGTGATGGGTCCTGATCTTCTGGCCATGCAACAAGTTTTGTGTTTTAGGGGCCTAGACAATTACAAGTCCTTTGTTCATGGACCCAGGAAACATAGGGATGCTACAATTAAAACTTTGTTGTATGTATGCGATGCTTAATCATGATCTACTTCTAAGAGAGGTATTGCTTTTTTTTTTTTTTTGATAATTAGGCATTTCTTCTTGTTTTAGTTATACTTTCGTTTTTTCTTTTCTTTTGTTTTGAATAATTGTCTTGTAGAAATTGGTTAAGCATGGAGTATTTCTACTTAATATTTCATGAGTTTTCTCCTTGACTCTGCATTTCCATCCTTGTGAATATTTTCAAGTCCTTATTATAATCTGGTTCATATGCAAGCATGGTTTCTTCTTAGTTTCATGTTAGGTGTAATCTATTTTATCATTTATTTTGCATTTTTTTTTTGCTTCTAGAAAGGGTTCATTGTTAACATATAACTTTTTCTGGATTTCAGGTTTTTAACAATGCAACGGTTCCGTCTTCTGCTCAGGCTACTTTTCCATACATATTTTCTGTTTACAAGTACTTGCAGGTATATAACCTCATTGTAATTGAAATGCATCTTAAGCAATGATTATTTGATCATCCATTGGTTTCTCTTTTGCATATGAGTTTGTAAAAAATAACAAAGGGCTACTTTTTGATCCCTTTGTCTCGGTACAACTCAACTGAATTAAGCCTTGCCCCAAGTATATGGGGTCAACTACTTCCTAAGCATCATATCAATCAAAATTGGAAGAAAACAATCCTGAGTGTCTTACTATCTACTCTTCTTGCAGCCTGGGTCATTTGATCTTGTGGGTACAATTGTTTACGAGATAGATCAGCAACCATTCCAGAGCACTTTCTACAATGGTACCATTGAAGTTGTTGAGGCTGGTGGTTTTCTCAGTGTTGAGTCTGTTTTCCTTGTTACCCTTGGACTTGCTCTACTTGGCCTTTTTGGATTGTGGATATATGGTCGAATTCAGCAGCTTTCCAAGGTCTTGCTCTCTTGTATTCTGCTGTTCTTGTTATTTTTATGCTAGCAAATGCAATTGTTCGAATTACTCTATTATTGAACAGAAAATCATTATTAATCTAACTTCTTGCATTTATTTCCATCACCCAGAAAACTAAGAGGGCACCCAAGGTTGAAGTGGGGACTGGAACAACTGATGCTTCAATGGACGAATGGTTGGAGGTGAGTGGTTTCTCAAAGATCATGATCATCATTTCTCCACTGTATTTTCTCTTTCTGGAGTAACACCTCCCCTTTCTGGTCAGGGAACTGCATATGCTCAATCGCTGTCCAAGTCAAAGAAGAAGAAATAGATTGTCTAATCACTCAGACTAGGTATTTGCGGCTTGTACAAGGGCCCAGATGTTGAGTAGTTTTTTCAGAGAAAAGAACAGAAAGAGCCTGCCTGGCATTTGTAGCATGTGGAAGAAGTTTGTATGTTTTCTTGCGGTTAGTACTGTTTAGAATTGAGCTCCTGACGCAAAAACTACACCAAGGGGTTTTAGGCAAGAAAGGAAAAAACAATTTTGTTAACCCACTAGATAGTTTTTGTTCCCCATTTGGATGATACATTTGTAGCGTGCAGATGCAGCTTGTTTCCTCAAAGGTAATGGCATGGAAGCAAACTGGAAGTCGTCATACTTGGTAGCATTCTTTCGATCTGTTTTCTCTCTTGGTAGGATATGTGCTGATTTGCACTTAGGACTCCTGGACCCTGGATGCTAGTAGGCATGTAACAGAAACAGACTAGTTTAACTAATAAAATATATTGTTGACCTTAACACTATGAGCTCTATTCACGTTTTATAGACGTTGTCATTGTCAATAACCGTGGAAGTAGGAACTTCATACTCTAATATGCATATTCTAGCATTATTGATAAACCAGAACAGGGTCCATCGTCGATAGTGGCTTAGCGCCTATGCCCATCGTTATATATTTGGGTAAAAGGCGAATTAACCTTAATCACTACAGAAAGAGATGTTCAAAGGATTACAACTTAGTGACGATTTTAAAAACGAGACTATTACACTAGGGATAGAAGTAGGTATTGTATGGGGAGATCATTTTCAGCCCGACCTAGAAATTCTGGGCGTAGGCCTCGGTTTTGTGCTCAGGCCGGCGCCTAATGCTTCAAGCCTTGCTCGCACAAATTTATATAATTTATAGATAACTTATACATATGTATATATTTTATATTATGTTATATTTTATTCCTCAAAACAATAATGTATATTTTATATATAAATATTATGATGAGACCTATAATACATATTATTTAATGTATAAAATAAATTTTAGGGAGAATGATGCCAATTTGCGGGGTGGGTGCCACCTTCTCCGTGGGTGGGTGCCAGTTTGGAATTGCTGCCAATTTACGGGCGGGCATTGGGCGTGTCCGTACTTCTCTGTAAATTTTATATGCATATATATATATATATAATGCAGAAGTTCAGGGAGTTTTGTAAATTATAGACCCGGGTAAACTATAGACCCTACTCCTATATCCCCCTCAAAACCCATAGCAAGTTGAGTTTTCAAAATCCAAACCCTCTTCACTCATGAAATGCACCCCCTCCTCGGTCCTACCCTCTCCGCTTTTGTGGGGGTTATGATGCTTGAAAGACATGATACTTGAAAAACTTACAATCAATCAACCGGGATCATAAAAGTGATAACTAATCATGTGGATTATCATTAAAATTCGTAGAGGGTTATGATTAGTCAAAAAGTCTTTCAAGCACCATGTCTCTCTAGCATCATAGATTTTTCTAATAATTAATCACTGCCTTTGGTTTGGAATGTTTAGTACAGAGAGGATTTCTTCTTCTTTCAAATAAACCATATCCAATTCTATACCATGAAGCCCGAAAAATAAACAAAAAAGTACGAACAGGCCCAATGCAGATTTCTTAATTCCACTACAGACCTATAAATATTCAAAATGTTATATACCCCCACTCTATACACCAATGCCTGCCCGTGAATTGGCATCAATTCCAAGCTGTCATCTACCCCAACTATACTTTGGGCCTAGAAATTCTGACCCTGAGCCTAACTGTCATTCTCCCAAAAATAAAATACAAATGGTGGCCATCAATAAACCATCTCCAGTTCCAAGTAAGAGTTACCACGCAGCTGTGCATGAGGCTTAGTTTGGTAAAAGTACAAAAACAAATATGTACTGTGCAAATACATATAAAATAATACAAACTATAAGGTTTTGCACTCTACAAATTTGTATTTGTACTCCTTTCAAATATGTAGAGTGAAAAACCTTGTATTTTGTATTATTTTGTTTGTATTTTGTACTGTACATATTTGTATTTATACTCCTTCTAGGGTGGCCACGAGCCAAGCCTTTCATGAGCTATTCGAACTCGGCTCGGTTTAAATCGAGCTTCAAGTCAAGTTTGAGCCCGATATATAGGCTCATTTGCTAATCGATCTGAGCTCGAACTCAATGAAACTCAACTCGTAAGGCTCGTGATCCTAGTATTAAATAAATAATTTTTATCACATACATACAAACAATCATACACATGATAATTTTATTGTATATAATAGTATTTTTATTTTTATGTATAATAGTAAATAATTTTTATAATTATTTTTTTTATATAATATTAAATAATTTTTATAATTCTTAATTTTTTGTCTGAAGAAATAAAAATAATAATAATAATTTTATACATATAATTATATTTTTTCAAAAAAAAAACTTGGCTTATAATTGAGCTTGAGCCGAGCTGAGCTTGAGCTTGGGAGCTATGAACCGAGCTGAACTCGAGCTCAAGTCTCTAGCTTGAATCAAACTCGAGCTAAAGATCAAGCCTGATATTATTGCTGTGAGACGAGATCGAATAGCCAATTATTTGGCTCAACTCGGCTCGAATCCACCCCTAAACTCCTTCCAAACTAAGCCTTTAAAGTCCAATTTAACCCTACTACGGTGCTTTTGGTTCCAATGCCAACTGTGAATCTGTGGACAGTGTAACTAGGGGAGTCATGATCCCCTCGTAACAAGTAATGCTCGGCACAGTGATTGGTAGTGCAGGGAGTGCAGGAAATCCACTGTCGAAGATTGTGGTTGATGAGTGCAGTGCAGTCAAGATCAAGGTAGGCAAATACGCTGAGCACGTTGAGTAATTACTTACTACTTAACAAAATTTTATAACGCCTATAAAGGGCGAATCAATTCCAGGAACTTCCTCAGTTGGATTATATTTCTTGCTTGTGTTCCAGATAAACTAGCATCAACAGTCTTCTCATGTGCTGTGTGCCATTCAATTTCTTTCGCCCTGGCCCTTTCTGTAAGCTGTGTCTGATTTCCAGTTTTAATCTAGGGGTACAAATCCAGCCAAATTGCATCATAGATTATTTGATCTTTAGGTTGCGTTTGGAAACAGTGCAAATAGAATATTAACACAAATATGTAAAGTACATTTTGGTTGATACAAATGTAAAGTTGGTTTAATTTTGCATTGATAAACTTACTTGTCAAATAGTTTTTAGTTGTAATGATGCAAACACAAATCTTGATATTGAAAATTTGAAATATACCTTTTTAATATTGGTCACTTTGAGTATAAATAATTTACTCCTTTTCTCGGTGCAGCTTTTCCTCTCATTTGGAGTGTAAATATGCAATGAAAATTATGTTTTCTGTCATTGTTAATACACAATTGCATTATTGTGCAAATACTAGCAAAATTGAATAAAAATGTATATATACACAGAACTAGGATTTGTACTCTTTCCAAATGCAACCCTAATATTTTCTTTTGTTGCCATGACAAAGATGAGTTCACATCTTTACCCCACAAGGGGCCACCTCATAATGCCTCACAGAACATCCCTGCCATGTATTTAGAACATCTCCTGATGATGACATCATCAATTCTGATACTATCATCAGGAGATGTTCCCAATACACAACCGAAATATGCTGTGGGGCGTAGATGTGAAATTACTCTGAAGCGATGTAGTGTTTTTCATCTTTCATGACTAACTCTGATGCATGCCTCCCCCCTCCCTCTTCTTTCTCTCTCAACCCCTCTTGGCCTTTTGACCAAGATCATCTTGGCTTTTAAACTGATGAATTTAGATTGCTATTTCTAATGTTTCAATCACAAATACCACGCATGCACCTTTTTAGTTAAGGTGGACTATCTCATGCAAGTATAAATGCCAAACACACCCTTAATCAACAATCTATTGTTCCAAATATTTAAATCATTTGATAAGTTGTTAAATGGGTCATTCTGTTTTGTATCACAACTTTGTTTTTTTCTTAATCATGACCACATGGCTAAACTAATTGGAGTGTATGGTTGAACCGATGACCCTGCACTGTGAGAGGGGAAAGCAAATCAGCTTTGGTGTTGGGGTTTAAAGCATTGCCCTTTGACCATGAAGGGTGAAACAGAAAAGAGTTGCACTGGTCAGAAACTATGCCAAAATTAGATTAAATTACATTAATTTACAACAGTGCCGTTGATGAACCGCCCAATCAGATGCAGCGTTTTGGATCCTTGGGTCAAGGTGGTCATATGACCTGCCCCCAGCACGCTTGCGAATTTCAATAAATTTTCTTCATATGCTTCCACGTACCCAGCAACCTGTACAAAATCACAATAAAAGATTAAAAAAAAAAACACCACGGTTAAAAACATCAAAATATTAAAACTTAGATTGTGTTTGATAGAACTCAGGATTTGTGCTTTTGCCCCTAAGGCTGGTCACAAGACATGTCAACTAAGAAGGTGTTTGAGATTGATGATTATTCCTTTGATCAGTTTTCTGATAAATGACTAATTTATGAGATCACTGATTTCACAAAAATCAGACAAGTTGTTTGTTTGGTATCAGTGCTGCCATGTCACCCAATTTTTTACAAATATGGTATAAATTTGTTTGGCGGTGATTTTTCTTTTAGGGGGCATTTTTTTTTTTTTTTGGGATTTTGAGAGGGGAAGGTTGGTAATGGGATTTTAGTTCTCATTGACCCAAAATCCTATGTTTATTTTTGAGATTTATGTGGGGACCAGTGAAAGTTTATTTTCCTGGGTATAGTTAAATAACTTTTCCACATAGGGGGAATGTTACTAACACTTGAATGGGACAAAGATGCCCCTTTTAATAGTGGATTTTATGATTAAAATGGTTATTACCTTATTTACATAGAAAATAAAAGAACATGGGTAAATGCACTTATCCTGGTAAATGTTTCCTAGGAAAAACTTATCCAGGTAATTGCATTTACCCAGATAAATAACTTACCGAAAAGCGAACGGGGCCTTATGGGAACTATCTCTAATATCTATGTCACATGGCATATCTTCCAAAAAGAATCAACTTGTAAAAAAAATTATGATTCCTTTTTTTCAATACGATTTTTTAATAATCAAATTTTGACTAATTTGATGGAGTTCAAATCTGCCCCCCCACAACATTGCACAGCACATCCCCGCCATAGGGGTGTCAATTGGACTGGATTTGGTCCAATCCAATCCAGTCCAATGTGAGGCCGTTACAAATGGACCTGGATATTTTGGATCATTTTGGACTGCTCCAGATACTATCCAATCTGTCAGTCCAGTGACACTTATGTTCTTATCTTTTATCAATGGACCAGATATTGGCTCAATCCAATATAAATTCGTTATGGATGGACTAGGTCCAATCCAATATGTCATATTGGGCCGTCCAATCCATCCGGAGTCCGGCGGGGATGTGCTGTGGACGTTGTAGGGGGCTGATTTGATCTCGATTTAATGATGTTCAGCCAACCAAACAGCCAAATAATCAATGATTCAAAATTTGCTAATGTGGTTCTGATGTGGCACCGATTCAAGCTCAAAACACCTTTTTTTTTTTTTGCTCAACTTTGTTTTCCACACCCCAAAGATCAAAATCAAGAGCTTGGCAAATGGGTTCAACTCACTACCTCAATTGGACTGCTCATCCAGAGGTTGAAATTAGAAGACAAGGTCAAATTTAGCTTATTCAAAGCATATCTTGTAGACAACACCGGAACCATAGCATCAGCATCTCCACTGCAAATCAGAATGATAAGTTGAAAAATGTTAGTCACAGCACACACACAAATCAAACACTTGCACTGAGTTTTTTTTGGTAATAGTCTCTCGCCTGTAAAGCAGAACTTGGAGTCCGGCTGATACAACTCCCCGAAGGGCGGGTAACATGCTTGAGCTGGTGTTCTGGTACGCTTTAGAAATGTTCCTGATTACAAATCAACAGAAAGAAAAAGGTGAGTTATGGCTCAAATGACTGTAATTCATCTCTGAGAACTGAGAAGAACGTGGGATTCAGACAGAAATTAAACTAGTTTTATTACTCGTTGCATTTGGTCCAGGCCTTGGACGAAACCGCAGAGTTCACATGGAGAGCTGCCTTCACATCTGGAAGATTGAGGTACGAGACCAAGCGTTGCACATCACATTCGTATAGACCATTTGCAGACTACCAACAGAAATATATGAACAAATAAATTCTCTCTCTTTTCATCAAACAGTGGAGAGAGAGAGAGAGAGAGAGAGATAGAGAGAGAGAGAGAGAGAGAGAGAGAGAGAGAGAGAGAGAGAGAGAGAGGGAGAGGAGGGAGCAGAGTGCAGAGAGTTGTGTACCTGAGAGAGGTCTATGGGGATGCTCGTGACTTTGCAGACATGAGCTGTGATGTCATATGGGTATATGGATCGAAGAGTTTTATCCTTAGCTTGGGCCAGCAGAGAGCAATCACTCGATGACCCGTTTGAATAGCAAGCCTGGTAGCTCCGGTAAGAAATGTAGCCATGGCTTGCCAGATAATGATCGACTCCTCGATTAAGAGCTTCCTCGTCTAAAATCGCATTTCCCAGCTGCATTTATGAATGAAATGCATAAAGTCAGCAGCTTTTCTTTCTGGGCTTAATTAGAAGGAAGATGTAGGTGCAGAGAGTGCTCACGGCTAGCCCTTTGAGGGTGATGTTGGTATATTTGCCTGCTGCATTGTGGGCTAAGATAATCTGAGCGAGCTGCAGCACGTAATGCCCGGCATAGCCCTCCCCAGCAAGATATACGTCTCTGGTTTTGTATTCAGGGAAGCGCTCTAGCCAGTTTAATAAGAACTTGTAGTTGTCGATTGCAGTAAGTTCGTCGGAGTATGTCTCGTAATCAGAAGAAGTGTTGGAATATGAGAAGCCGGCTCCAACAGGCGAGTCTACGTAAAGGACACTCGCAACTGCAAATGCAAACAATTTCCGGCTCCACCTTATGTTTGATCATTTTTCTCAGAGTAATTTCAGAGAATTTGGAAGCTTGACACGAAGACAAAAGGTGCCACTGAATCAAACAAACCTTTGCTCCAGGAAAATTTATTTGGTTGAAGAGACATCCCATCCAAACCCACGCTAAAAGGTCCATGTTCCAGCATAGCTCCATTTCCAAATGAAGAACACCCAGGACCTACACCGCTTAAAACCATTAAACAGAGTTTCTTCTGAACGACCAAGGGTAAATTAATTAATTACCTCCATTGAACCAGATGAACAATGACTGGTTGATAGAAATCGGGCCCTCTGAGAAGTAATAGAAAAAGGCCCGACCGGCCGCAGCACTGACGGTGACATAACCGGCGTATTGTACAACTATGCCGCGCTTAGGCTGCCCGGGTAAAGCGAAGACACGGTCGGCCGATCTGGAGCCGGGCTGAGGTATTATCGCATCGTCGATCAAATGCACAGCAGACCATCCCTCGGTCGACCCTCCTGAGGTGGTTGAATTTTGGGCAGAGGTTCCGGAAAACAGGAGTACAGCGTACAACAAAGAGACCAATGCCGCATGCGCAGAAAGGTCTCTCATGGTCGTTGTTTCCTTTCTCCTTCGATTTCCCTTCCTGTTCTTGCTATGTAGGAGAGGTACGTTCGTAATGGGATTTTAACTATTGTCAGACCTCGACAAGCGACAAGCGAGGACGACCGTAGACTCCCGTTGGAAGCGGACCACCATCTACGTCGGAAGTCGGTTGTATCGATGGAAATGCAAAACGGACCAAGTTCATCTACGGGTGTCAATTGGACCGGATTTGGTCCAATCCGATTTGATACAGTTTGAATCTATTCCAGATGGACCGGGTTCAATCCAATCCTATGAATACTTTAGACCATTTTGGACCGACACCGACCCAATTCAATGTTTGAACAGTCCAGTCTCTTCGAATTGGTTTTAATTTAGATTTACTACTTCCAACCCAAACCTGGTCCATTGAAGTCGGTATTCTTATCTTCTATCAATGGTATATATGTTGGTTCAATTCGACCCAATCTAATATTATGGATGGAACGAGCCAATTGAATCTAATAAATACTTTGGACCATTAAGTTGTACTTGTCAAATTTTATGTGTCTTGTTCGTCTATCTAATCCGATCTAAGGATCTGTTTGGTTTGCAGGAATATGAGTTTGGAATCGGAATCAAAATGGGTCATTTTTATTCCCACTGTTTGATTGAATAGAATTGGAATTCCATTCTCATTCATGCATTCCCCCATTTGAGTGAATTAGTAATTAAGCACATGAGTTGCACATGAAAAAATCTTCTTCATATTAATTACTTGAATTTTAGATATGTCATAGTTAAGATAGAAATTGAAATTTATCAAAAGTAACAATATGATTAAAAATAAATTTAAATATTTGTTATTCAATTATGACATTATAGGTTTCTTGAAAAAGTTGGATTATTGGCCCACCATTTAGATAAGAAAATATCATTGCTTTTGGATTCACTTTAAATTAGGGAAAATTATAGTCAAAGTCGATTGTACATTTAAAATTAAGCTACAAATTAGTCCATAAACCAACATAAATCTAACAATTAGCTCTACATTTCAAATTATAAAAACCGCCGTCATGTCATCAGAAGCTTATGTGGTTGTTTCCAACATGGGACTCTTAATCCATGTTGGATACAACAAAAAAGCTTATATTGAAATTGCCATTTAATGTCGGGTGATTGGAAAATTAAAAAATAAAAAGAGAGAGAGAGAGAGAGAGAGAGCTCTCTCACCATCTCACTTACGGTCATCTTTTTTCTGCTCAACAAGAAAACAGGCATATAACTACGAATAGAACCGTAGTTATAAATGCAAAAAACCATAGCTATAGGTCAATAGTCACGGCCTAGCTACGGTAAAAAAATAATAGCAATAGTTGCGATGGCTATAGGTAATAGCTACGGATGATAGAATCCATAGCTAAAACTAACCTATAGCTACGGTCAAAACCGTAGCTAAATGTCACTACAAATGTGAAACTACAGCTACAGTTTAATTTGAATATAAACCTATCTAAAAAAATAAAAACCTATAGCTACAGTTTCAGCAATCTGTAGCAAAATATGACCTATAGCTACAGTTTCAGCAATCTGTAGCAAAATATGATCTATAGCTACAGTTTTTCACTGTCTGTAACTAAAATTGTTAATGTATGGTTAATGGTTAGATCCTGAAATTTTATTCATTCCGTTTTTTGAGGCCTTATTCCATGTATCAAATGCAAACACAACTTATTTCATTCATAATATAAGATGGAACTTGAAAGCAAATTTCCAATAAAAGATTATATAATGGAAAAAATGAATTGCATCTCAACGTTCTTTAATACATCCATGGGTTTAAAATATATTACAATTTAAGGTTCTAAAAACCAAAAGAAAAATTAGAATTTATGGATCTTGAATACATAAAAGTAAATCCACAAAAGCTTGACGTATATAATTTGATCAAATTTATCTCGCTCCATCCACGTGTGAGTATCTCCTTTAGCATGTTCAACCTATAAAAAGATAATAGAAAATAAGTTAGCAAACACAATTTTAGAGATATAAAATCATGTATGAAAATCTAATTATTAATTGTGTAATATAAACTTGATGTTATTCTGCAAAGTGATTAAAAGGCAATCCCCTCAATTGATGAATTCTTTTAATATTAGCACATGATCTGATATTCCATGTGGATTTGTTTTTATCCTTTAAGAATTCTATATTGAATGTTAAAATTGTTAATTGTTTTTTTTTTTTTTTTTTATTTCTTCAAGTGTTAGGTATTCAAGGAATAAACTTAACTTGTTGAATGTTCCTAACAAAAAATGTGGAGACACTTATGTAAGTCTTGACAACTTATCTATATTATTCCAATTAAATGTGTGCTTTTTGTGGCTCCATTTGGTTGCCAATGAAATATAAGAAAGTAAAACAAGATTAGAAAAGATAGAAAATGAAAGAAAATAATTTTTCATAAATAATTTAAGAATCGATTGTTGTTGGGCCCTACTTACCCATGTTGCAATCTGCACTAAAGTTTGTTTTAACTAAAGATAGTTCTGGAGGGAAACATAACCATCATTTAAAGGAAAATTTTAGGAGCCAAGAAAATCCTATAATGGGCCAGACCTACTTTGTTAGACCAACTAAACACTTGTTTCAAAAGTTTCTTCACTTACTTTCTGGGCAAACTAATGGAGCCTTTTTCTTTGACCCAATAAAGGTCCTACAATATGCATGTAGGTCCTTTTTTAAGGCACCAAGGACTCAGATCACAAATAGTAGTAGCTTCAGTAGAACTCCCAAGTTTTATTTCTCGTACTTGCTTTCTTGTAAATATGTTGGTTAGTTTCTGAGTCACCACCACACCAAAATAGGTGTAGATTTAGTCACATACTAGTAATTCCCCCATTTTGTTCTTGGATAGAGTGATGGGTTCTAGAAATCCAGTTTAAAATGGTTAAATTATCAAACTAACCAGCTTGAAAAATTTCCAACCTGTTAATATAATGGGTTCGACTACGATATGGAAAACCATATCATATCTAAAACCTCTGCTACTGCCACGTATACAGCAGTTACCTGAGTTATGTAAGTAACCGGTATTATATTTTTTATATGTTAATTAAAATTTAACACTTTAACCTATCTGTTAATCTCTAATCTTCCGTTACACATTTTTATATCCTTCGAGTTCCCTCCCCTGGTCAACTTCTTCGAGCTCCCTCTTCTGGTCGAACTTCTCCTTCGAGTTCCCTCTTTTGGTCAACTTCTTCAAGCTCCCTCTTCTAGTCGAACTTCAAGGGAACAAATTTGCTCTGAAAAAAATTTACAATACGTTTTTTGGCCTAAAGATCAGTGGCTAATTCATTCTTAAGAAGTTTTGCCCTTTGATATCAGGTTCAAACAGTTTTAGCTGAATAAATGGGCACTTAAACTATTCAGTATTTGATCATGACAAGTTTCATCCTGAAGGGTATAGGTACTAATGAATTTCTGTTCTGTAAACTTACTGCACGTTAACAACGTATGAATTGAAGTTTGACAACTGCATGAAATTGACATTAAACAAGCAATGGAATTCATTTCCAAGCTGCCAAAAAGCAACCCTAAGAATCAAGAATCAACCTACAAATATACATGTATTCCAAGTTTCTTTTTCATTAATTCCACCAATACCTCGTTGTGTAGATCCCTGCTGCAAGTTCTGTCACTCCAGCACTTATTCTGGTCTGTCAATATGGCCCACAAGCCACCTACAAGAGAACAAGACTCGTCATTCCCACTCCAACATATACACAAATGTAGAGAAGATGGATCTAATAACAGTGTCCAGCGAATGAGATAACACCTAGAAATGTGTTTGTCGTTGCCGGTTGGTGTCGTCCATGGAGAACATAAAGAAAATCAAATATGATATCGAATACAGAGAGAGAAGGAGAGAAAGACAGAGAAAGAGGAGATAGAGATTTACCGGTGGTTAGATGCCGCCACTGGTTCCGTCCTCGCTGGTGATGTGAAGTTTGAGTAAGAGAGAGAAAGAGACGACTGTGGGAGAGATTCATCCGAGGAGGAAGAACGAACGGAAAGACGCTAACGTCTTTATTATTTGAAATGTGATTTTAATTGTTGTTGAAACCGGTTACCTGTGATACCCTGTATTCATCGAAACAGAAAGTCGAAGGTGATTGGTGCATCTCACCCGATATGATACGGAAAAGATACTTTTTCCATATCATAGATTTTCCCTAATATAATGCAATCAAAGAGGAAAAATCATAAGCTGACAAATATGAGAACATGAGTTTGAGACAGAGAGCAGACACTTCTTGTAGAAGAAATGTTGGAAGTTAGATGCATATCTAATCCACTCCCCACCCAAATAGGTGGGACCAGCATTGGATAATGTATTTAATGCAATTTACACAACTGACTAGTTTAGATACTTATCATATCAGATGACAAGAGCACAATTCAATGTTTCAATCTTATATGACCACTAAAAATATACAACCGTCGACAAAACTCACTGATAAGACTACTATGAACTTATCCTTATTGCCAGCCATTCAAATGCATGCTTATAAAATAGACAAAAACTGAGAAATTAACTAGTAAATTGAAAATCTAGTCAACTTCTAGAAACAAAGAAGACCAACTTTAAAGTAACAAGTAGAAAATTAATTGACAAATAAAATGGAATGTCACAATATACAAAATCTAAAATACAAAAGGTTCCTTTCTTAAAAGCTAAATACAAGAGTTTAACTATGTTAAGCTTGGTGGCAAAGGTAAATACATCTCAACTTAATAAACATTACCAGCACCATATTATTGCTAAACCATCTAGGACAACCAAATGAATCAAAGAACTAGGTTATTTGTCAGAAAAAAAACATTGATAGAACCCAACAGTCTAAACATCAATTTACGACCAAATAATAAAAGGATCAGTATCTTTTATTTGTTTCTTATTGAGATCAAATGTCTTCCATTGGTTGATATTTATAGTGATATTTTTCCATCAAGTAAAACCAATTTAGCTTAAACCCAACCAACCGAACTAATTAACTAGTAGTTTTCTAACTCTAATAGATCATTCAAGCTTAGATTGTTAGGGAGGCCCCTCACCCATGCATTGAATATTCAAGCATCAGATCAAATAGTAAATATGTTTTTCCGACCAACTAAATGGCGTGAAGGGACAAACACACAAACATCTAGGACCCAACAAATAAATAAATGAAATGGAGTTGATAGTTTACAGGAAGTTCAAGGTCAAGGTGTTCAATCTAGTGGGAATCATTTTCATAATGTCATTATTATGTTTAAGCGTAGACAAATCCAAGTAGGAACCATGTGCAATAAGAAGGTTGTGATAAAATTAAATTGTTAAATATTTGATTGCCTCAAGAGTAAAAATTCCTATATGGACATTATTTTACATGACATGGAAAATACTAATGAAAATTTGTTGAATCAAATAATCCTATGGCCTTCATTTAAAGAAATATACTTATGGGTATATATATACAGATAAGTATTCTAATCTTTTCCTTCTAGATTTTTAAATAAGAGATGAATAAAGAAAAAATATTTGTTTCTCATCTTTTCACACTTTCATTCTCTACTAAATGTATAGCCATAATATTGATTTTTAAACCTCAATTATACACCTTTCGTCACAGCCCGTAACCTCTTTTATTGCTGGTATCCTGCTTCAAGATTTAATTTCTAACATCGAATATGTCAATGAAGGAGACAATTAATGTGCAGAAAAAATAATAAAATATTAGAAAGATACCCACTAAACTGAAATCTTAATGTCTGTGAAAACTAAAAACATACTTAACATCTATATATGCAAATGGAATATTTTTTCGGTTTTCTTGTATTATCTACCTAGAGTAGGCTTTTAGACCCATTATTGGTGATGTTTAACCTTCACAACTCTGGACGAATATAAAAAACTAAGAGTTTTTTTTTTTTTTTTTTTTTATCACAACGGCTCATTTGACATTAGGAAACCTAACCTTTCCTGCTATGTTACACAAAATCATAGATTTGGATCTTATTTTTTTGGGGCAACTTATTATTTAAACAGCATCTTACAAATGTGCTTGTTTCTATCAAGAAACCTAAGTAATGTAACCCTGCCGAAATCTTACAATCCACCCTCAAATCTTTGGTCGAGTATTCAATAATTTAAAGGAAGCAATATATACTTACCTCCAATCAATTATCATGTCTTGTTGACAAAGATTGGAGGTTGGAACTTTGGATGCCGGTAATAGTTGTACCAAGTTCTCAATGGCATTTTGAAGTATCGATCAGTCCAATGCCAATAGATTAGTCACAAATTAATATTTAAGAATTTAGGGTCTCTTTATGAAAGAAAATCAAAGAATTACGGAAAACCAACACAAACATACCTCTTTAATCAGTACAAAAAAAACATATTAGTCACGAAATTGAAGAGCTAGGAAACCCTAACCACAATTGAACAAGAACTATGAGACGTGGCAAGGGACTAAACTAGTAAAAGCAAGCAAAAGAGAGAGGGGGAAATGGGGAAATAAGATGAGAGATATCTCACTTGAACACACCAACCTTTGCCACTAGACGTACTCAAGAAATTTACCCAATTTTGCTCGACTGCTACTGCTTACATTCAACTCTTTTCATGGAAGAGAGAGAGAGAGAGAGAGAGAAAGAGAGAGAGAGAGAAAGAGAGAGGGGGTAAAAGAGATCGAATCTCTCCGGTTCAAGGGAGAGAGAGGGAAAAAGAGAGATCAAACTTTCCCTTATTAAAGGGAAGGAAAATCAATATTCCCTTTCCCTCCCGCGTGAGTTTGTAATTTCATGCCAAACCCGTTTGGGTTCGTTTCAGGTTTGCATCTTTATTAACAAAACCCATAGGGACTGAACCTTGACTTCCTATTGGTAGTTGTGCATAAGGGTGCAAGATAGGACGGCTTATATCGGGTTGAGGTCAATCCTAACTTAAACTAACTCATAAAAGATTGGGCTGGGTTTAGCCTTTCGATTAGGTCATTTTCATGAATCAAACCGAACTCAATTTAAATCGGTTTGATTTGATTTTAAATCAGATAATTTAGTTAGTTAAAATATAAATATATTTTATATTTATAATAATAATTATTATTATTATTAAAATATATATATATAGGGGTGCTTTCTCCGTATAGGAAATGAGAATCTATTACGAATTTGACTGGTTTTTTTGTTAGAATGGGCCGAGCATTTGAATTTGACCCGATAATCGGACTCCTGATCGGGTGGATTTTAAAAACAATGATTTTATGTCATTCGAGCATGTGACTTATACGATCAAAAAATAAAACTATTATAGCCACTAGTTTTCAAGTCGACGATTCGAATGGATGGCCCATTCTAACAACAAAATTTTAAAAAAATAAAAAAATTACCAAAAACCATTGAACGGGTTCAATTAGTTTATGGTTTGACCACTTGGGTCAATGGGTCGTTGACCAATTCAATGGTTTTTTGCTAAGGACTGGGATTGGGGTAAAATGGAACTGGTTGCCTAGACAGTTTCCAATTAAAAAAAAAAAAATTTGACGACCCATTATGACAACAAAAATTACAAGCAAAAAATTAAGTGTGTGAGATCCATTAAGCAGTACCATACGTGTTATGTCATTCGAGCGTGTGACTCATACGACCTAAAAATGGAATCATTCTAGCCACCGGTTTTCGGGTCAAGTGTTTGACTATTCGGTTCGAATGGATGGCCCATTTTGACAACAAAATTTAAAATAAAAAATAAAAAAGCGGCCAAAAACCATTGAACAGGTTAATTGTTCGACTACCCAAATCAATGGATCGTTGACCGATTCAACGATTTTTGGCCAATGACCAAGATTAGGATAAAATGGAACTGGTTGCCTAAATGGTTTCCAATTAAAAAAATGGCCAAAAACATTTTATAGGTCAACGGGTCAATGGTTTGACTGTTCGAGTCAATAGATCATTGACTAATTCAATGGTTTTTTACCAGAAACCAAATCAACGAGTGAACGGGTGAATAGTTCCATTTCAGCCCCTACAAAGTAGGCCCTTCGCTAGTTTATAATTAAAAATAGATATTATACATTAGTATCAATATAAATAGTAATGTTAATATATATATATATATATATATATATATATATATATATATATATTTATAAATAAAATATAAATATATGTATTTATTTTTATTAATTTGGTTTTCAGTTTGGTTCAACTGAATTTTTTTTTCTCAAACCAAACTCAAAACCAAAAACCGAATTTGAACACCCATAGCCCTAGCTTCTCTACTTCCCTATGTTAAATGTTTTTGTCTCCTGTATTGAGGTTAATTCAATTTACGGTTAAGGGACATAATTATTACGCTTTAGAAAAAATTTTGCTAAACTTAAAATTATTGGCTAGGTGTTATAATTTCATAACTGCCCTTGACATGGTATCCAAAACATGAGCATATTTTTTTGTAATTTATATATATCATTAGTTTATTGATAATTTATTTATTGAGTTATTAATAAATTAATTTAAATTGTTTGCTTAATTATTTTTAATTAATAATCATTATTTATTATTGTAATTCAATAGCAAAAAAATTACAAACAATTTATAAATTATGATTTTTTTTTATTTTTAGCAATTACTTAATTATCATTTATTTATTAATTATTTATATTTTTCACCCTTTATATTATTTTTAGTCATTGTAGTAATTATTTACTAGTTTATAACTTCTTATTAGTTTATTAAAATTTTAAAATATTTATTATTTATTAACCATATATTCCATTGATTTTTAGTGAAATTACTAAAAAATTATCCTTCTTAAGGGGTAAAATTGTCTGCATCCGTTTTAGAAGATCTAAGCTTCAAATTTTAAAACAATAAATATAAATAGCTTTTTAACTACGGACGAGATGACAGTAGCTAAATGTCAACTTCATTCTTATATAAATTATATAGCCACCAATAACTAACATCCGTGGCTATAGCCATAAATAGCTTTTAGCCACGGACAAATGATCGTGATTACAAATTAGCTTCTTGTTTCTATTACTTGTAGCTACGGATAATTAAAATCCATGGCTTTAAAAGTTTTTAGCTACGGATAAATTAATATTTAGCAATATCCCATACTTCAGCCACAGATTTTTATGTCTGTAGCTACAGTGTAGTAGCTATATACCTATTTTCTTGTAGTGGGGGGAGAGAGAGAGGTTTTTGATTTGGTTACGGACCGAAGGTGAGAGAGTGGGAGAGATAGGTGGAATAAGAGATCGAGCAATGACTGTGAGAGTGAGAGAGAAGGGAGGGAAATTGAGAGACAAAGGGAGTTGAGAGAGAAACTAAAAACTTATTTTCAGTATAGTTTTTTGTTGTGTCCAACATGGACGAAATGTCCCATGTTGGCAACAACCACATAAGACTTCAATGACATGGTGGGGGTTTTTATAACTTGAAATGTATGGTCCATTGTCAGAGTTTTGTTGGTTTTTGGATCAACCCGCAAACTAATTTTAAATGTACAATCGGCTTTGACTATAATTTTTCCTTTAAATTATAGATTTCATTTGACTAAAACCACTAACCCACCATCTAAAAATAAAAATTGTTTAATTTATAAGTTGACATTAAATTTTGTATTATATTTCCATCATTGATAAAATTATTCATTATGTATATAACTTATTTTTGTTTAATATAATGAATGCACAATATTAGAGATGTACCCAATATTTTATTTTTTTAAAATGTATAACATTAGATATGTGCCCAAAATTTTTTCTATCTTTTTTTGTCATTCTTTGTATTTTCTATTATTAAAAACTTTATTATTTAGGTAGATTTTGAATTTGGCATTCCATTTTTATCGTTAATAAAAATACTTCTTACATTTCATAGTCATTTATTTTAATTTTTTTATTATTTAATTGTGACATTATTTATTAATCCATTTGACCCCAAATGGTTGAATTGCTTGCCCACCACTAGGAGGGAAGAAAATGGTTTTGTTATCAATTTACTTTTCAAAATATTTATTCTTATACTATTAAAATTAATATTGTGGATTTAATTACAATAATTTAATGATGAAAAAATATATCTTAAATATAAGATTTAATGAGAGATAATAGGAAAATATTATTATTTCCAATTGGTTTTAAATTTTACATTCCATTGTCATCATTAATAAAAACATTTCTTATTTATCATATTTATTGTTGTTTAATATATATGCTAAAAATGTTCTCAACTTTTTTAATTTCTATTTTTTCATTTTATCTATTTTTTAATTTTATTATTTAATTGTGACAACATGGATTAACCCATTTGACCCAAAATGATTTAATTTCTTACCACCACCTAGATGAAAATACTATTTTTGCTAGGTAGATTTTAAAAGTATAAGCTTTTATGTTATTGAAATTATTAATTTATTAAGTATGGATTTAATTAATATAACTTAATGATTGGAATAAATAAAAATGACTTAAATATATAATTCAATGAACATGAATGCAAGTTAATATCTTAAAATGTTGGATTTAATGAGAGATAATTGAATGAACTGGATATTTTTAAATTACCTATTTTCAACTCATTTAACATCAATAACCAATTATCCTTTTTGGCCTCATTTTTTATCAGTAAATATAAATATAAAGGGGTAAATTTTGTCCTTAGAAAATTCCATAAATATTCTTGAGACCATTTGTGATTTCTCACTTCAACTGTTTTTAATTCTCATTTCGATTCTTACCTAAACCAAACAAACTATGGTAATAGGTCATTTCGATTCTGATTCCAACGAATTTTGGTTCCAATTCCAGCTATGAACCAAATGGACCTTGATGGTGTGCAATCCGGTCACTCCTGGCTGGCACTTACGTGGCTCCTAGAAGATACCTGAGATGGAGAAGAAGAAGAATCCACGGGGGCTTGTCCAGTGGGAACACTCCGATGCTTAAGTTAGTATTCAGTAGGAGAAGCAAGGAGAAGATGAAGGCTAAGAGTGCAGGTAGTGCGAAAGTAGAAGATGATAATGATCATACCTATCCTCCTTGATACTAAACTCCTTATAACAGAAATTTGTTGCCTCTGGCTCCTTGGCTTCTGACAAGGCGGGTATAACCGCCACTGTCATCCTGCCATAGTCGTTACTGGTAGGGCTGAGGTGGCACGCGCGGGGCTGTCACCGCAGGGTACGATCCTGTCAGGTGTAAGGCACCCTCTGAAGGTGGCAGACACGACGCTGTCTAACGAGGGATATGGTTGTTGTTCCCAGATTTGTCTGGTATGGTGGTCGGCGGGAGGTCTTCCTGCGATGTGCCGGACTACCCTTCCGCGAGCTACCATGTGTCATGCTATCTCGTAAGCGGAAAGCTAAGCCAAGCTGTCTGGCCCGAGGAGTCTTTACCTCGGGGTATCTATAGGTGGATCGGTGTGCTCCTGTCTGGGAGTGGTCCGAGATTCACTGGGAGGAGCTCGGGTATTAGGAAAGGTCAGGGGGACCCCAAGCTCGGACGTGGCTCGGGGTGCCTTAGCCCCAGGGGTGGCGGTGCAGGCCAGGCGGCTCCCGGCGAGTAGTCTATTCCATCGAGTTGTCGAGCTAAACTCGGTGGGACCTTCCCTTCGAGTTGCGGTTGCGCCTGCTGTGCTGTCACACTGAGTCATCGTTTGAGCAAGGTCATGCACACGTGTACCCGTGCTACGAGGTTAGGCCAAATCGCCCTCCATCAATTGCCCCCCACTCCCCATGCTGGGGACGAGGCCCCAGTGCGAGGAGTTCATGGTTTGTTGGGTGGATTTGGCTCGGTTCTCACGTCGCGATGTTGGGCAGTTTAGCGGTTAAACCGGTTGGGTATTCGGTCTGCGCGGAGGGAAAAACCCAAGTCAATTCACGCATGGACATCGCGCACTTTATGCTGCGCAGACATCAAAAAATGTGCTAAACCAAATTTGCCTTGAGAGTCTCGTAGCCGGTTTCTTTGAGGTCCGTTGGATTGACCCAATCTTGACCGTTAGCTACCGGGTCCCACGTCTATAAATAGCGGGACCCTGGCCATTTTCCTTCGTCGCTAAGTGTTTTTTCACCTTGAGATCGCGTCTAAGGTCTCCAGCTCGGTTTTGTCTCTTTCTGGTGAGTCCCCGAGTCTTCCCTCTTTTCTTTCTCCTCAGTTCGTTATTCCTTATGTCTAGTGGGGGCAGTTTCTCGGACGGACCCGAAGTGGGCACCTCAGGTCATGGTGACCCTGCTGTTGCCTGACCTTCCCACGAGGCACGGACAACCTTGGGTAAACTGGCGTCCACTTCTCATCGAGGTCGGATGCCAAACCAGTTTGGTCCTTCTACTTTGACGCTAGAGAGGCACCAATACCTCATTCAGCAGTTTAACCTTCCTTCAGAGTACTCCTACAGCCTTCCCACCGGCAATTTCCCCTGGGAGCACGGTCCAGATGAGGTCATGATCTTCAGGGAACAACTCGTCGATGGGCTTCGTCTCCCTCTTTACCCCCTTATCCCCGAGGTGTTGGGGCGTTTCAGCATCACACTGGACTAGCTTCACCCCAATTCCATTCGGAATTTGGTGGGAACCATTTCCCTCTGTCGCAAATGACAGTTCTCTTTGGACACAAACATACTCTGCTCCATATTGTTAATAAAGAAGAGCACCTCTAGTGCTCCCCCCGAGCATGGGCAGGTCTACTACTTGTCTCCTCGCCCAGGCTTCAAGCTACTGCATAAGTTCCCGAGCAAGGTTCCGGCCTGGAAGCAAGACTATTTTGTGGTCTGGGCCAGCATGAGGTGGCCCTTCCTCATTAGCTGGAGGGTGGCTATCCAAGCTACCAGCATCGCCCTCAACTAGCATATGTGGGAGACCTTCCACTCGTGAGCTCAGGCTGAGCTCGATCATCGGGAGTACATCACCGAAGAGAAGCTCGTTCAGGCCGGTTTGAGCTCGGGTAGGTCTATTTCTATCTTTTGGTGCATTGCTTTTATCTGCTTGGTGTCTTTAGGTTTATTGACGCCAACTTTGTTGCAGGTCCCATGGATGAAGAAGAAAGGATTACGACTCCTAGGCTCCTCAATCAAATGAAAAAGAGGAAGAAGCGGGTTGCTAAGAAGGCCCGTGTGGAGACACCGAGGGCTCCCTCCCCTGAGCCCGATCATCCCCGGGTTCCCACCCCTGAGCCCGAGCTCAGCAATGCCCCTCCAGTGATAGATCTGGAGGGTGATTTCCCACCCCAAAAGCCTAAGGTTACGAAGGGGTTGGTGGACGAGCCAGCCGGGGCTGCCGTTGAGGCTCCGAGTTCTGCTAGGGCAGCTGCTGAGGCCACCGAAGAGTCGGCTCACCGCGCTACAGATGTGGCGACGTCCAGTTCAGGGATCGGAGAGGAGGAGGAGTCCATCTTGGATCCTGAGGTCAGCCTCAACCGAAGTAAGAGGGGCGTCATCAATGCAGAGGTCATGAGTTGGGCCGAACTCTCCCCAGGTCAACTCAGGGGCCACGCTGCAACCCACATCATGGTGGTAAGTTCATATTCCATGAGCCAACACTCTATCCCCCTTTTTTTTTACTGACAAGTTTCCTTCTGTTAGGTGAACACTGTCATGCACGCCTTGACTTTCCAATCTGACAAACACCTGAGGCGCGCTTTGGCTGCTGAGGAGTCATCCCGTGTGGCTCATGCCGAGCTGAAGGCAACACAGGACAATGTCCATTAGTTGGAGAGTGTTGTCACCGCTCAGAGGAGCCTGAATGATGCCTTGGTGTTAGAGAGGGAGGAGCTGGCCCGTGAACAAGACAGGCTGAAGGCCGAGGTGAACGGGCTCCGAGTTGGTCAGGAAGCTCTGAAGCTTGAGGTGGAAAGCCTCAAAATGGCCCAAAAGGCTTTGCAGCTCGAGATGTATGCCCTCAAGGGAACCAAGGAGGCCTTGGAGCACGAGGTGGAGTCTCGTAAGGCCGATATTAAGGAGAATACGGAGATCTTTGACGACACTCTGAAGTAGACCAAGGTTCAGTCCGTCATCGACTACGTCAAGTCGTCGAGGTTCGATAACGTGATCTCAAAGGCCTATCGTAGGGGGTTCAAGCTCGGTCGGTGGTGGATAAGGCGTGCCTACCCCAACTTGGATATAAGTGCCTTCACTTCTTTCAACATCACGGATGACATGGCACGCCAGGCCGCGGATGACCCAGACTCTAAGGATGATGGTGGCAACGGGGAGGCTGACGCTACCGATTTGACTGATTCTTCCGAGGAGGCCCCGGAAGAAGCCCCGAGTAAGGCTAATGAGCCTCCCAAATAGTCAGGTGCTCCTTGTATTCTGGGCCTGCAAGCTCGACTTCCTTCTCTTTTGTATTGCACATATTTAGGCAATGTAATGGAGCTTATGTAATGAAAAATTCACTTTGCAAAACACTTGTGCAATGTTCATTTACTTTCCAAAGTGGTTGTCTTATTCTAAACTGTTAGACTACCAGGCTAATTACCCGAAGTGGCCTCGAACTGTATTCCAACACTTAGTAGGGGTAGCCTTTTGTACACCGAGGTGAGTGACATAGTAAGGTACATTCCTGACCTATCTGCGCCCGGGTTAAGTTGACATCAATTGTCCTTTATGGGTTTAACTTGTTGCATGCTAGGGCGGGCTATCTGTCACAAGGTTCTCGCCCAAACTGCCTGTGCCTTAGGCATCGCAAGTATTTAGCCTATGTCGACGAGGCAACTAGGTCTTGTACGCCGCCGAGGTCTTCCATTAGCTCAGTGTTTTAGCCCTTAGGCTGGAGGAGTGACTTATAAACCGTTCTCCTGGAGTTTGCCCATGCCATAAAGGAGATTGGGTCTTATCGCGTCGAGGTCATGTTAGCTCAGCATTTTGGCCCTTAGGCTCGGGGAGTGGATCGTGGCCTACTCAGTTGTTACAAATAGTATTGTCTTAAGTTGACAATATTCCATCCCCGAGGTACTTGTTTCCCTTCGAGGGTCTCGAGCCCGTATGTTCCTTCCCTGAGTACTCGTTTCACTCGGTAAGGTCCTTCCCAGTTAGACCCTAGCTTACCAGCGCCGGGCTCAGGTACCATAACTTTACGAAGAACCAAGTCGCCAACGCGAAGGTTCCGCTTCTTGAACCTGGCGTTATAGTACCGAGCTACTCTCTGCTGGTAGGCTGCGATCCTGATGTACGCGAGGTCCCTTACTTCGTCGAGTAGATCGATGTTGGTACGGAACTCATCTTCATTCATCTGGTCACTGTATGCTTTTAGTTGCAGCGGGACTTCGATCTCTGTGGGGATAATTGCTTCGGTGCCGTAGGTGAGGTTGAAGGGTGTTTCTCCCGTGGTGGTCTTCTTCGTGGTCCGGTAGGCCCATAGAACACTGGGTAGCTCATTTGCCCACAACCCTTTTAACTCTGTCTGGCCTTGCTTTCAGTTCGCGGAGGATGGCTCTGTTCGTGACTTCTGCCTGACTGTTTGCTTGAGGGTGTGCGACTGAAGTAAAATTCTGTCGGATTCCCATGTCTTGGCACCAGTCTTGGAATTTGATGTCCTCGAACTGCTTTCCGTTGTCAGAAATCAATACCCGAGGTAACCCGAAGTGGCACACGATGTTCTTCCAAAAGAAGTTTTGGACGTTCCGGGCTGTGATCATTACAAGGGGTTCAACTTCTACCCACTTGGTGAAGTAGTCCACTGCTACATTAAGAACTTCCTCCCACCCGTTGTTGGCGAGAATGGCCCGAGTAGATCGATGCCCCACTGTGCAAAGGGCCACGGGCTAGGGAGGTACTTGAGGTCGACAACGGGTTGGAGGTGAATATTGGCATGCTTCTGGCACTTGTCACATTTTCTAATGATCTCAATAGCATATGCCTTTATCGTTGGCCAATAATACCCCTATCAAAGTGCCTTCTAGGCGAGGGCCCTGCCCCCCCCAAGTGTCTGTCGCACAACCCCTCATGAGTGTCACGGAGTACGAGCTCAGCTTTTGTAAGTCGCAAGCAACGCAGGTAGGGGAGCGTGTAGGATCTCCGGTATAGCCGTTCGTCTATCATGACGTATTTGGCTGCTTGATGTTGCACCCTTCTGGCTGTATTGTGATCTGCAGGGTGGGTCCTATGTAGTAAGAAGCTCGCGAGCGGGTCAATCCAGCTCGCCTCTGCTTGAACGACGGGAGCAACCTCCTCTACCCCCCCCAAGAATGCTAGGCCAAGGTAGGTCCTCTATGTACACGGTTCTCATGGTGATGGTGCTGGCGCTGGCTAATCTAGACAGGGCGTTAGCCTCAGCGTTCCGACCTAGGGATTTGCCTGATAAAGTGTGATTGGAAGTTGAGCAAGGCTTCTCTGACTTTGGCTAAATAGGTGACCATGGTTGGCTCGCGAGCTCCGTACTCGCTAGTGACCTGGTTGACCATGAGCTGGGAGTCACTGCAAATAACGATGTGCTTGGCTTTTACTTCTCTGGCTAGAGCTAGTCCAGCTATCAACGCCTCATACTCCGCTTCATTGTTAGATGCTGCGAACTCGAAGTGTTAGACAGTCTTGTATGCCCTTAGCTTCAATCGGATTTGATGTACTTTTGTTATTTAGTGGAAATAAATTAAAGTGCATGTTTGATTCATGTTGTTTGGTATAATTCTGTGTAAGACCCTAAAACTGGACACTTATAGAAACTTGTGTTAGTTTTAAATGTTCACAGCCATTGGATAAGTCTGGGGAGATTTATCCTGCCAAGGCTGATACTGATGTGCCACCAAGTGTTGGGATGGCTTGTTTCGGCCATCAGGGTAAGACCCAAGGCACATGCAGTATGGGATTGCTTGAACCCATGAACTGGACCAGATTTTCAATATTGCCCTAGACCTTGGAGACAGATGGGCAAAATTGAAAAGTTACACCTGACCCCTAGACACGATTATGACACATCACTAGGTGTCGGATCGGGCTGTCTTTGATGTGTCAATCAGTGAGATCCTTAGTGGGGGTCAAAACCTGCACATGTTGGGGCAGTCTGAGAATTCATCTGAGTGAGTGGTCATAGTGATAGGATCAGCCCCTTTGTCGGACAATGGTAATGATCGGGAATGCACTCTCTCCGATGGAAACCAAACTGCCGGCAGTTGATTTCAATCGTTGGAAATTTGTTTTGCAAAATTAATAAATAAATAAATATATATATGTACGATTTCAAAAGATTTGCAAAAGGTTTTAATTCCCGGGATCCATGTGAGTGGAGAGTGCGGCACTGTTCTTTGCAGCCGAGGGAGAGGTCTTCTCTTGTCGAGTAGTGCTTGATCATTAAGGGCTGAGAGGTTAAGTGTAAGACCATTTAGGATAATACCTGATGGGCTAATCTTGCACCTGCCCACAGTCCCTGGGTTTTTATAAGATGGCTTGGCCCATGGACCACCTAGTGTAAGTGTTGGGCCCATGGGGTCCATGTGATGGACTGAAGGGGGTCACTGAGTCTTTCAGTGGGTTCGGTTGGGCCTTGTAATAAAGGCTGGGCCAAACCCATGTGGCTGGTGTGTAGATCAATGCTTGGGTCTCACGCCATACAAAGAAGCCCAACTGGGCAGCAGAATGGAAACTGGTTAAACACTGAACACTTAATGGGCCAAAAGCCCATTTCGAACTGGGCTGATATGATCACCTGTTCATGGGGTGAATCTGAGATTAATCTTAGTAAAACGATTGGGCCTTTAACCTTATCCACTCTAAGAAACCAAATTCAAATTAGATTTGAATCTGGTAACCTCCTGATAAGATCATGAGTTAACTAACTTAATCTGCAGATAAAATTAATATTATCCCCTATCCAAATACTGATTTTGATTGGGATAACTCCCAAAATATTGGGAGGTTTCTTAATCAAGAAGAAAGAGGAGAAAACCCTAGAAGAAATATCAGATTTCGAACTAGGGGTTTCGGTAAGCAAGAAACACATCCTGCAACTTGAGATTTGATCTTTCACAGACTCCAGAGAGAAGAGACAGTTCTGCCCTCTTCGTTCCTGGACTTCTCATCCTTCAGCCGCCGCCATTCCCTGTTGGAAGATTGGATCTTTGCAGCAACAGGAAGTCAAGAAATCAGTTCTTGACAACAGTCTTGCAAGAAAGACAAAAGGATTCGGTGTTCAAGTTTTCCAAAGGGTTCTTGTGAAGAATCCAGTGTGTAGGAGTGCTGGTTCCGTTCCATCCACAGCTATGTCATCTTCAGCAGGAGCGGATCTTGGTTTCTTCTTTGGGCGTGAACACCAACTTTGGGAGATATTATTTCTCCGGATTAGGTATAATCCTTCATGTTTCCTTTTGGTTCAAATCTGGTTTGTTTATGATTCAAGTAGGATAATTGAATAATGTATTCTAAATTTAGGGAATATGATTCCGAGATGGAAGAAGATAAGATTTTTTTTTGAAATTCGCCCCCCCCATTCCGCACCCTTCATGGCGTCCATTAGATGGATCCTACCATTCTTTCAGGAAGCGTAGCGCATACTCTAGTTTCGTGCCAATTGGGTCGTGCAGGACTATATTAAACTTACGCAAATTTTCAAAAACAGAATGCAAGTCTTGTATTAATTCATGTGAAAAATAGGTTTTGACGACCATGTCGTCTACAAAGCATTCTACTTTTCTGCCAATTAGTGGCGCAAACAACTTATTTATAAGCCTTTGAAATGTTGCCCCTGTGTTTTTCAACCCGAAGGGCATAACCTTGTAATAGTATAGACTGAACTCCGTGATGAAGGTAGTCTTTTCTTCGTCCACCGGGTCCATCTTGATTTGGATATAGCCCAAATAAGCGTTTAAGAAATTTAGCAACTCGCGCCCTGAGGTCGCATCCACCAAACAGTCAATTATGGGGAGTGGGAAGCAGTCTTTTGGGCAGACTCGGTTCAGGTTGGTGTAGTCAACGCACATGCGCCACTTGTCGTTAGCCTTCTTTACCAGAACGGGGTTGGCTACTCAGCTCGAGTAGTGGACTTCTCTTATGAAGTCAGCTACGAGGAGCTTCTCGACCTCCTCGTCGACTGCTTCCCACCACTCCGGGGCTAGGTTGCGTCTCTTTTGTCTAATGGGCCTAACTACAGGATCAATATTCAGCTTGTGAGTTATAAGGTTAGGGTCTATACCGGGCATCTTTGCCGCAGACCATGCAAAAACATCTAAATTTTGAAGTAAGAAACTTACCAGTTTGGATCGTAGAGGTTCATGGACGGAAGCACCGATCTGAAGCGTTCGAGCTGGGTTTGCAGCTGAGATTGGAATAGCGACTATTTCTTCCGTGGGTGCAACTCGTTCTTTGCCTTGCTCTGTAGGCCGCTCCAATTTGAGGTCGTTGGCCACCTTGGTCTTTCCCTTTAGGGCAGCGACATAGCATTTGCGGGACTCGAGCTGGTCGCCCCGTGCCACCCCCACACCAAAGTTTATAGGGAACTTCATTGCCAAATGATAAGTGGAGACCACCGTCCGTAAGACATGGGTGATCGGCCGACCTATTATGGAATTGTATGGGGAGGGGGTTGCGACCACCAGGAAGTCGTGGTTGAGTTTGACTACACAGGGCCATGTGCCGACTTCCACAGGTACTGTCACTTTCCCAAGGGGCCTGACTTCTTATCTGCTGAAGCCCACCAAAGGAGTGTTCGCGGGCTTCAAGTCACTTCCCTGCAACTGAAGCTGGTCAGACGCGGCTTTGAAGAGAATATCCACCAAGCTGCACGAGTCAACAAGTACGCGCTTGACCACGAAGTTGTTGATCCTCAGCTTTATCACAAGTGCGTCGTCGTAGGGGTAATGGACCCCTCGCGCATCATCTTCTATGAAGAAAATTGGCTCTTCTGTCTTTGGCCACTTTGGAGGATTCTGTTCTTCCCGAGCAGCTTCATGAACTGACGTCCGAGCTGCCATTGAAGTACAACCCGCGATGATCGAGCCTCCCACTATCACGTGGATGGTGCCCCGAACAGGCCTCTCTTCTGGAGGCTGCTTCTGCAACTGTTCGCCCGGCCTGCTGCTAGACTTGGGAGCGTCCTTACCGTGTTCCCCTCACTGACCTGTTTTATTACTATCATTATTATTATTTTGTACAAAGTTCCTTGGATATCCGCAACGGATGAGCTCCTTTATCTCGTTACGGAGGTTTTTACAATTTTTTTGTACTGTGACCGTGATCTCTGTGAAAACTACAATACATGTTCTTATTTCTATCATTGGGATTCCCCCTCAAATGGGGTGGCCACTTCACATACGAGGCATCCTTGATCGCCATCAGGATTTCGGCCCACTTCGCGTTCAGTGGGGTGTAATCAGTTTGGTCCGCTACAGGAGCTTGGAACGACTGACCCGACTTTGCCCCCCGAGCTGCATCTTTTTTCTTTCGGTTGTCCCCTTGACTGGGAGGCTCTCCTTCCCTTTTTCTCTTCTCGGGCGCGCCTTCGCCCTTCTGGTTGATCTCTTCCTCCGTGGCTATAAACCTGTTTGCGAGCTTAAGGAATTCGGTTATGGTCGCCAGTTGGTTGACGACCATGTGCCATTTGAACTCTTTATGTGTCATGCCTTTCTTGGCTGCTGCGAGGCGCACGGTGGGGTCCAAGCAAGGTATTTGCATGCACGCATTGTTGAACCGCTTGATATAGCCCCGGATGGACTCTCCCTCTCTCTGCACTATGTTGAGGAGGCTTTCTTCAGTTCGCGGGCACCGCTTGCTGGTGACGAAGTGGGACGTGAAGGCTTGCGCGAACTGCACCCAACTTCTTATTGATCCGGGTGCCAGGTTTCGGTACCATGTGCGGGCTACTCCTTTGAAAGTGGTGGAGAAGGCCATGCACATGCATGACTCACTGGCTCTCGCCAGGTGCATCTGCGATTGGAAGGCATTTACGTGGTCATTTGGATCAAACGACCCGTATACTTATCAAGAGGGGGGAGCTTGAAGTCTTTAGGCATTGGGATTGCAAGGAGTTGGAAGACAAGGGGGATGGAACTGAAAGAAGGGGAGCCTTAGCTTACCTCTTCTCTACCTCCGAGCTCGGGCAAGTTGTGGGTGGCAGATTGGCAAGCTTGGAGGCAGCGTCTTTGTTTCTTAGTGGGCTTGACATTCGTGTTGCTTACCTTTGTGCTATCAGGAATGGTGTGTGCAGGAAGTAGCTTAGGCTGTTGGTGATCACTGCGGACAAAGGGATCCTGCTTGGAGCTTGCGGCCAGGGTCTCGAACCGGTTCTCTAGGAACGGGGTATCGAGCTTTGAGGGTTGAGACGATGTGGACCTGGCGAGCTGAGGTCCTCCCGACCTGACTGCCCGTAGTGCGACCGGAGTGGCCGGTCTTTCTTGTCTGCCGCGGGAGGAGGCTTAGCTCTTAGGAGGGTTCTGAGGGACTTCCCCTTGGTGAGAAAGGCGCTCCTCCTGGCGGCGAAACCTAGCCCGCGGTGAGACTGGGTGCCGAGGAGGGAGTTGCGGCTGCTGAAGCTGAGGTTGAGGCAGCTGAGGGAATTGCTGCTGATATTGGTACTGGGAGATGTGGTGCAACACTTGCTGCTGATAAAGCTAGTGTTGCTGGAGCTGCTGCACTTGGGCTTGCATGGCCTACATGCACTACATCAAATCGTCGAGCTGGCTCTGGCTGGTCGCCAGAGGGATGACAGTTAGTTCAGCCAAGGTCATTTCGACAGAGGTAGGCAGGGGAACACCCACAGGCGTCGTTGCTCGCGGCATGCTTAGGCTGGGGACTCCGTCCATCGAAAGGGGAATGGTGAACTGCCCAATGCAGACCGTGGGAACCTGGGGTTGTTCCCTGGAGTTACCCATCTCCATGCTTCATCCAGCATTGCTTGAGGAAGCCATGAGTGCCGAGTTTTTCAGAGAAGGAAGAACTATGAAGGTTTAGAGGGAGGCTTTTAAAAGCGTATTCCCACAGACGACGCCAAATGATGGTGCGCAATCCGGTCACTCCTAGTGGGCACTTACTTGGCTCCTGGAAGATACTTGAGATGGAGAAGAAGAATAATCCTTGGGGGCTTGCCCGACGGGAACACTCCGATGCTTAAGTTAGTATTCAGTAGGAGAAGCAAGGAGAAGATGAAGGCTAAGAGTGCAGGTAGCGCGGGAGTAGAAGATGATAATGATCATACCTGTCCTCCTTGATACTAAGCTCCTTATAACAGAAATCCATTGCCTCTGGCTCCTTGGCTTTTGACAGGGCGGGTATAACCGCCACTGTCATCCTGCTGCAACCGTTACTGGCAGGGCTGAGGTGGCACATGCGGGGCCGTCACCGTAGGGTACGTGCCTGTCAGGTGTAAGGCACCCTTTGAAGGTGGCAGACACGACACTGTCTAACGAGGGATATGACTGTTGTTCCCATATTTGTCGGGTACGGTGGTTGGCGGGAGGTCTTCTTGCGATGTGCCAGACTACCCTTCCGCGAGCTACCCTGTGCCGGGATATCTCATAAGCGGCAAGTTGCCTGTGGCAAGCTAAGCCGAGCTATCTGGCCCGAGGTGTCTTTACCTCGGGGTATCTATAGGCGGATCGATGTGTTCCTGTCTGGGAGTGGTTCGAGATCCACTGAGAGGAGCTCGGGTATTTGGAAAGGTTAGGGGGACCCCGAGCTCGGAGGTGGCTCGGTGTGCCTTAGCCCCCGGGGTGGCGGTGCAGGCCAGGCGGCTCCCGATGAGTAGTCTATTCCGTCGAGTCACCGGGCTAAACTTGGTGGGACCTTCCCTCCAAATTGCAGTTGCGCCTGCTGTGCTGTCATGATGAGTCATCGTTTGAGCAAGGCCATGCACACGTGTACCAGTGCTACGAGGTCGAGCCAATCTTCCTCCATCATACCCTAAATTGATTTTGATTTAAATGAAATTCAGCCCAAAACCACTCTATGGACACCCTTAATTGCATCCTCAATTTAGGGAACACAAACTCCATTTAAAAATAGTGTTGAAGGCAATTCTTCTAAGTTTTGTGGGGATTTATTGCTCTAACAAGGGACTTGATCTTAACACGTGTGATGATTTTATGAGAAGTTATAATTTATTTCGTTTATAGCTATTGAATATTTTCCTTTTGTTACATATATTGTTTTAATATGGTTTCACAAAAATATTATTTTTAATATGATTTACATGTATTGTAGAAAATTTGGCACATACTTAATATTATATAACCTTCATGCTAAAGATATTGAATGTGTTGAGTACAAATTATTTTTATTGATAGTGGGAAAATAGAATAAAAATTTAAAATTTTCTTGAAAAGGAGCTCTTTTATATTTAGGGGCTAGACCGGGAATTCAATGGTTTAGGCTAATGCACGATGCCATAAATAAATAATAAAAATAAAAAAATAGATAAAAATACTAAAAATTATAAAAATAACATAAAGCGTTTTGTAGAAAAGTTGGGAAACACGCATAATGTAATACATTCATCATATTGTATAAAAATAAATGTCATAAGCAAGAATTATTTTATTGGTTGTGGAAATGAAATAAAAAATTTAAAATTGACATAAATAAAACAATTTTCTGTGTTAGATAAAATGGATCAGATGTAATAATTAAATAATACAAATTTAAAATTAGATAAAAATATAAAAAATTATAAAAAATAATATTTTTTTTATAAAAAAATTGAACATATCTCTAATATTACTATTATTTGAAATTTGTATGTACATCAACTATGCACACTTACTATTTCTATGTCCAAAAGAGTAAATTTAATATTATCAAAAAGTAAATATTTTATCAACCGTTTTGTTAAGTTTTATTATCATATGTTGTTATAGATAAATAAAATCGGGTCCAATTGAGCCATATCCAATTATGAATCTATCATACGTATACCTGTTCATGGGCCGGGTAGCCTAATGGCCCGGTCAGGCCCGCACTTGGCTTGGACATGTAGTCAGGCCCGCGGGCCTTACCTCGGGCCCCAAACACCAAGCCTGATTGTGTTTTGGGCCGGGCCTAGGATTTGTCAAAAAGCCCGGCTCGACCTGACTAATTTATATTATATAAAAAATATATAATATTTATTATGATATATATATTAATAATTTTTATTTTTTTCTTTATAATCTCTCTCTCTCTATTCAGCCGCTTTAGCAATAGCAGCGACATGAACTTTAGACTTTGGGCTCGAGCCCAGGCCCGAGCTTTGGGCTTTTTATGAGGGCTAAGCTCAGGCCCAAATTGTAGGCCTGATGATCGGCCCAGGCTCAGACCTTAAAAAAAGCCTGTTAATTAAGAGTGAAAACCTGGCCCGAGCCCAACCCGGCCCATAAACAGATCTAATCATAGTCAACGATTAATAATTAATCTGGGATTATAAACCTTGTCCCGAACTAGACCCGACCCATTGACATATTTTGCTGTAAACCCGAGTTGAAGAATGTGAATTACAGGCTCTGGGTCACCGGGTCAGGCTAGGGTTTGGGCAAATTGATTAGTTGACAAACTCCTAACCCAACCCGGCCCAAGTGGCACTCCTATACTCGTGGTCATTCCGGTAATTTGGAAAATTTCTTCTAATCGAACGGTCCTAGCTCTCTGCAAGCATCCATCATTTTGGAACTTGGGACACGATCACTCACAGTTTTCTCGTCTGCTCGTTTTCCTCCTTAACCCAAGTGCAGGCCATTTTCGTAATTTTGACATCGTGTCTAGGATACATATAACATCTATCAAAACCCTAGATTTCTGTCTCTAACCACCCTTCTCCTCCCCCTCTCTTCCCCTTCCCCTCTCATTTCCCTAAACCCTAATCCATCAATCCCATCCACTGCTCCTCTCAATGGCTGTTGCTGCAGCTCGACCTCTGGTCACGATCCAGCAGCTGGATGGCGACATGGCCACCGACGGCGGGAACTCCATTCCCCTCCCCGACGTCATGAAGGCGTCAATCCGCCCAGACATCGTTAACTTTGTTCACGCCAACATCTCCAAAAACAGCCGCCAGCCCTACGCCGTCAGCAAGCGCGCCGGTCACCAGACCTCGGCCGAGTCATGGGGTACCGGTCGTGCCGTTTCCCGTATCCCTCGTGTCCCTGGTGGTGGTACTCACCGTGCCGGTCAGGGTGCCTTCGGTAACATGTGTCGCGGTGGGCGTATGTTCGCTCCCACCAAAATCTGGCGCCGCTGGCACCGAAAGATCAATGTCAACCAGAAGCGATATGCTGTTGTCTCTGCTATTGCCGCATCTGCAGTGCCCTCTCTTGTGCTGGCTCGTGGCCATCGCATTGAAAACGTTCCAGAGATCCCTCTGGTCGTTGGTGACTCTGCCGAGGGGGTTGAAAAAACATCCGCGGCTATCAAGATGTTGAAGCAGATCGGTGCTTATCCCGACGCTGAGAAGGCAAAGGATAGCCATTCGATCCGGCCGGGAAAGGGTAAGATGAGGAACCGCCGGTACATTTCTCGCAAGGGACCTCTAATTGTTTATGGCACGGAGGGTTCCAAGGTCGTGAAGGCCTTCCGTAACATTCCTGGTGTCGAAGTCGCCAATGTTGAGAGGCTTAACCTACTTAAGCTTGCTCCTGGTGGGCATCTTGGTCGGTTCATCATCTGGACAAAGTCTGCTTTCGAGAAGTTGGATTCTGTTTATGGATCGTTCGAGAAGTCATCGGAGAAGAAGAAGGGGTATGTGCTGCCTAGATCGAAGATGTTTAATGCTGACTTGTCGAGGATCATAAACTCTGATGAAGTTCAATCTGTTGTGAGTCCGATCGAGAAGGAGGTTAAGAGGGCGCCGCTCAAGAAGAACCCGTTGAAGAACCTCAATACCCTCCTGAAGCTCAATCCATACGCGAAAACCGCAAGGAGAATGGCTCTTCTGGCCGAGGCCCAGCGCGTGAAGGCAAAGAAAGAGAAGCTCGACAAGAAGAGGAAACAGATACCCAAGGTACTTGTTTTGGTACACTTTCCTCTTCGTTTTGTTTCTAGCGTTTCAATGCTGTTTATTGTTTATTTATCTGATGATTTTACGTGCCCAAATAATTTTTTATCTTGATAATATATCATTCGCGGAAAGACAAATAATCTATATATGGTCTCTTTTTTGGAAAGTTCATTCTGTCGGGATTATCAATATCTGGTTTGTGTGTAATTTTCTATACATTGCTTTAATTTGTACAAGCTATATACACCGCTATTTTTCATGGACGTGGAGCTTCAGATATATCTTCGTTTTGTTGAATGTAAATGGGTAAATGATTGTTTCCCGCGAGAATCATGTAATATTATAATTTAATTCTACAGGGAGGACACCAAGTAAAATGCTTATGAGTATGCAATTAATTAAATTGTGTTGTGGCAATAAAATTCAAATGATAAACATTAACCAACAACGATTACGTTTATACTAAGTAGATGAATTGGAAGATTGACTTGCAATTTAGATTACAACTTCCATATTGTTCTTTTCTATGATACCAAACACATCCTACATGCTGATTTATATTTGACTATTATGGTGTTAGACAATGACTAAAATTGTTTTTTTATACAAGTTTTGATTTGTAGCTGCTTGTTGGTGTCTGATACATTTGCCAAATACTTGTATGCTCGCTATTATGTTATAATAGACAAGGAAAGAATGCATCATTGACAGTGTGTGGCATGATTTTACAATAAGACTCCATGCATTTGATTCTCAAGGAAATAATGCCTTTTTCTCCTTTCATGGGTTCGTGAGGCATCGTTTTCCTTTTGTAAACTAAAGTTCTCAACCATATATGCGGTTTAAAGTTTTTATCAGTAGGCAGCTTTTAAGGAAATGAGAGTTAATTTTTGTTATCCAAAGTTAACTTTTGTAGTTTGGTGACTCATCCAAAAGGTTCAACACATTGTCTCTATGGAGTTAAACTATTCCAAAAACATGTGCGACATGAACAATCCACCAGACTTTGATCCACCATTTGGACACCCATTTTTTTTGTTAATTTTTTTCTGTTGCCTTTAGTATGCTTGTTTGCCTTTTTGTGTCCCTTTGTGTGCTTTCCTCTCTCTGAAAGCTTTATTTTCTATCAGGCTTGAACATTGTTAAATAAAAAGGCAAATTTGTTCCTCACAACCATATATGCGGTTTAAAGTTTTTATCAGTAGGCAGCTTTTAAGGAAATGAGAGTTAATTTTTGTTATCCAAAGTTAACTTTTGTAGTTTGGTGACTCATCCAAAAGGTTCAACACATTGTCTCTATGGAGTTAAACTATTCCAAAAACATGTGCGACATGAACAATCCACCAGACTTTGATCCACCATTTGGACACCCATTTTTTTTGTTAATTTTTTTCTGTTGCCTTTAGTATGCTTGTTTGCCTTTTTGTGTCCCTTTGTGTGCTTTCCTCTCTCTGAAAGCTTTATTTTCTATCAGGCTTGAACATTGTTAAATAAAAAGGCAAATTTGTTCCTCACAATAAAACGTTGATGTGTTGCATCAAATCCTATTCCACTTAAAGTTAACTTGCTGAGATGGCAAGGAACTTGAAATGAGAAAAAAAGGAAGAATGCAATAAAAGAGAGAAAGAAGATAAATTTAAGTAATCTCAACAAAAAATTCAATCGGGAGTACTGCTTTCATTTGAAACCAAAGCGTTTGTTTCAGCAACCAGTTGTTTAAGTTGCTTAACACCTATACTAATTTAATGAAAACAGACTTCTGATAAAAATCATGAAACCATCCTAATGAATGAAAGTGTGTTTTTATTACCTATTGTTTTAGTTGTTTAGCATCGATATTAATAGAACAAAAGTATTCTCCTGATAAAAAATATAAATAATGCAAATTACTAAAATAATTACAAATAAAGAAAATACGCAGATATTGCCAATTTTTACATTGGAATGTATAATTGTAGCTTGATGATAATATAACTTTCCTCTTTTCTTGGTATTTATGAGCTATGAAGACATGGAAACTGTAACTTTGATACAAATTTTGAGAAAGAAGGAACATAGAATATGTATTTAAACTATTGGAAGTAAACAACTGTGCAAGTAGCAATATCTGGAAATATCCTATCCTAGCATTCTTTGAGTACTCTGAAAAAAGTGCAAGTCTGGAAGGCCCTAACAAGAGACTTCATTGAGTCCTCTTAAAAGCATTGGTTAGTCTGGCATGAGAAGCTGCTTGCATGGTGTCACTATAGTTGCATGGTATTAGAGTGAGACAGTATAGTTTCTTCTGAGCTATGTTTCATTGATTTTCTTTTCTATCTGCATTCTTATTTCAAATCATCTGCCATCAGTGCCTGTTGGCTCCATGTTATTTGTGCAATGGTCATAAACTTATAGGTAGTATTTCAATCATTCAAACCCATCTTCTACCTACCCTTTATTTCTTGTATCAAAACATTTCCTGAAATGTATTGCTTCCTGAAATGTTAATCAACGTTTTCGATTATATAAGCTTTTGAGCCAGAAATACTGGTCTCCTTGTATCGGTTATTCCTCTGACATCATCATTTTATGTAGTAAATGTCTCTATTTTCTTCTGTAAGTATTGTTCAAAATGGCATAGCTTTTGGTCTTTTGCTTTCTGCTATGTATATAGATTTTTTTTTTCTAATTCTCTTCATGGATGGTATATTTTATGAGCATCTGCTGCATGCATCAACTAGGATCACAAGTTTTATTGCCATGTTTGGTTTGCTTACCCAAGATGATATTAGTTTTTCTTGATTCATCTTCTGTGTTCTTGAACTGTGCTGATTCACTTGAACCTATCCCAGATGCATTGTTAATTAATTAACCAAAGTTGTCAAATGTTTAACCCGTATTTCATCAAAATCCTATTATAAGTGGCTTAATACTTTGCTGAAATATTTTGTTGCTGGTATTATATTCATTTTCAGTTTTTTGCTTCTTTTTGTGTTTAAAACTTGATTACATAGCATCCTTTTGTCCTGCATCATAAATGTTGCCCTAGTCTGGTTGTATTTGATTAATGGTCAAATTTATAGTATGTTTGTTGTTAACGCATTGCTTGTCGTGCCGAAGGTTATGAAGATGTAACATATTCCTGAAACAAGATAAATCTGACTTGTAAAATACTAGTGCATGAACTTGTTAATTTGTTCTGACGGTTCTCTATTTGATATGCATAGTAAAATCTTTGCCGTCTGTGGTGGTTTTTTTTTTAATCATTAGTTTTTGCCTTGTGTATCTGTTAGGAGGAGGCTGCTGCAATAAAGGCCGCAGGCAAGGCATGGTATCAGACGATGATTTCAGACAGTGATTATACCGAGTTCGAAAACTTTTCAAAGTGGTTGGGGGTTACTCAGTAATTATTCTAGGCTTTCGGTTTTGGAATTTTGTTAGAAGGCTGTTATGTTATTTGGTTCCGGATTTGCTACCTTTAATTCCATACTTTTTCATTTCTTCTTTTCGAGTCAGGATGATGACCCCAAGGGGTGGGGGGCTGAGGTCTGAAATAAGAGTTCGATTTTTGCTAAATATAGCCTTATCTCCTCATCATGGTCCCCTTTTTCGGTTTCAGTAATTTGGGACAGAAATTAGAATATGTAGTGCGAGTGAGTAAAAGCTAGTTTATTATCTGTTTTTCTTTTCAAATTCATATGGTAGAGATTCACTGAATCCTTAAGTCTCGATTACAGGGAAGATATTATGTATGTTTGGTTACAGGCTTACAGCTCTTGATATTTTGAAGCGAACGTGGTTCATTAAGAGCCAAAAGATCGAATTCAAGCATTCATTGCCTAGTTGCAATCTTGCTATCTATCAATGCAACCAAACAAAAGTTTCTGATCAAATATCCCTTTGATCCAAGGACTGTTCAAATCCCTGATACTTCTCATGTTACCAGCACTGCTACATCTTATTGTTTAGATCATGTATGATCTCGGTTCTCCTGCAGTGAGTCAGGGCTCTCATAAAATCACTTAACAGTTAACCCATTTACCCATCAACTAATATTTATAGTGCGGGTCCGTGTTGTTTCATGCGTACATCATTTAGGTGTGGAAATTGTATACATATTTACAGGTCTGTCATGTGTAGTTTCCTATACCGAGTCTGAGCATATCATACTATATGAGAAGAATAATGGCTCTATACACTCCAGTGTCCAACGTTTATCAACTCATAATTTAGCAGTCGTTTGAGGTGGTAGCTAGATAAATCGTTTCCTTGGTTGCTGCACGCCTTTGCTTTTTCTTCATTTCAAGTTGTGCCAACCGAAAGAAATTCACGTAACATCTGCAACATCCCTGTTCAATCTTTTCAATGAAATTGCATGCCAAGCGAATCGTATCAATCCTTCCATTCCAAACTCCCAAGTCCAACCATCCAAAAGTTTCATGCAAGTTTGGTTTTTTGTGATAATAATTCTGCCATCCACTGCCTAAAATACAATAATTGGGTTGCGGGTGGAATCCCCTTATTTCTATTGAGGAAATTGGGTTCTGAATGTTTGGATGTTGGCAAGAGGGTTGTTAAAGTGTTTTAGCAGTCTGCAAATCATTTGGTGGACTATGGAACAATGATTGCATGTTTTTTCAACAATATCTGTAAGAATTAGCAAGTACGGTAGTAGAATCAACACCAAGAATTCCTCTAGGAAATTGGATCAGTTTATTGATTTAAATTTAATGAATACTGCATTCATAGGACTATACAACCAGCCCTGATTAAACTTTGTAAGGCTCAATTAGTTACAGCTCTTTCTTCTGTGGTAGGAAATAAGCTATTTACAAATCAAATGTCCCAAGGCGCTACCTCAGTCTCAATGTTGATGTGAATCTCTTCTGTGGTGCAATACACTGGTAAGTCCCAAGGTTCAAAGTATCGATATGGATTGGCCAATACGTATCACATTGGGGGTTTCGTGATACACCCTTACAGAGGGTGTTTCGAGGTTCTCAGCCGGTTTAGAGAGTGGACAGACCTTAATCTGAATCCTCTGAACTAGATTAAAAAGACTAAAAAATAAAATATAACTATTGATACTGTCTGATACGCCACTATTGGCATATTGAGCGTATCGATATTTTGATCCTTGGTAGGTGCTGGTGGTGGTGAGAGCTACCATCTTTTTTTTGGTGGTGTGGGGGAATTGAAAATCTAATACACTTTGTTTTTAACCTTTGGCTTCTATGCCATCAATTTAACTGTTCTTTCAATTTCTTTAAGACTTAAAGGTCTAGAAATGACAGTACTGGTTACAACATTGGAATGAGCAAATTTAGCTAACCAATCTGACGCAATGTTGCCGTCTTGATGACACTCCACTTTGCCCACTAGACTCTCGAACAGCAACCTACAATCCTCAATGATCAATTTCAATCTCCACGGTGGTTCAACCTGTTTCTTTAGACAGTTACCACTAATCTTGATCTTCGAGTTAGCAATGCGATTGATCATCATGATAGAAAAAAATTCCATGTTTCTTATACCACGTGGGATCTATTTTAGCCAAAATAGTTTCCATCCTTTTCTTAAATTACTTTTCCATTGACATTTTTTTTGGCTGAAGTTTTAATTTCTTCAATATCCTCATGCTAACTACAGAGCTTTTTGTGAATTCCTTTATAGGGTGTGATCTTATAGTTGGGTTTTGTATATTTCTTCTCAAAAGCCTTTCTACATATATTTATTATGTGGAGTGCAAAGAAGAATGAAAGCATGAAAGACCTTCTGGGACTGGAGTATCATCTTGGTGTTGCTTTATGGATCCACTGGTCTCATGTTGTGGTCGTCTGTCTTGTGCTTGAAGTTCTTCACTCAGGTTGTTAATGTCTATGTTAAAATTTAACTTAATGGTTATAATCTTTGATGGACCTTGGAGCAAGCTCTTGTAACTTGAAAGTGGTTCAGAAATTGAGTTTCTCTAGTCTAATTGCAGCTTATGCAAGTACAATCGATCTTCCCAAATTGTTATAAAATTATAGTTATTCCAACAAGTGTGCAACGCATCTGTTTTGTATAAATCCATCAATGTTCTTTAAAAGATTCAGGAAATTTTCTTCATTATTTCAAGATGAAAAGCTTAGAAGATGCATTTGAAGTTCATAGAAGTCATAAAATTACGGAGATGAGATTAGTTGGACATTTGGACCAACTGCAAATTTTCCAATACCGATTCCTACATTTTGTTATGTTGTTACTTCATCAGGTATTTCATTTGTTAAGTGATGATGGAATAGAAATACTAATAGATGGATGAATACAATTCAGTGTCAAGGTTTCTTAGGCTCCGTTTTGAAGGAGTACAAATGCAAATATGTAGAATGCAAAACCTTGTATTTAGTATTATTTTGCACTGTACATATTTATATTTGTATTCTTTTCAAACCAAGCCTCACTCATACTGATCATATTTGTTTTATGCTCTGAAAGTCTAAAATAGACTTGTTCGGGAGTCAGACTTGAGCTTAACCTTTGCCAAAATTTGAATGGGCCCAACTCAAAGCCCAAACCGAAACTTAGGCCCGTGAAAAGTCTACTTTCAAGGAGTCTTCTTCTGGATGGTTTAGTTGTTATAACTGGAATAGAATAGCCTCCGGCAGGGAAAGTTTGGATCTGGTCCTAACACAGGACCCGAGCCCCGACACATAGTCCCAACAGTCATTGCAGCTCTACATCAGGATAACTCATCATGAAGGAGAACGGAGATGTTTCCAGTGTATGGCTGCAATGGCTGTTGGGACCAGATTTAAACTCAGTCAGTACGGTTGGCAGTCCTGGACAGGATCACCTACCAATAAAACAGTTCCAACCCTCTACTAACATCATATCACATCATACATAAAAAACGGAGAAGAGTCTCAGTTCTAATGGAGAAGATTTCTGATGTAGAAAATAAAAACTGACGCTATAATCGATAGAAGTCGAGACTCGAAGAAGAAGAAGAAGGTTTCGGAGTTACCTGGCGCCGGTGAGCCGGTGAAGAAGAAGAACTGAACTGGCAAACTACGAACTACTGAAAAAATCTTTGTACTCTGTAACTGTAAGTGCCGAAGGCCCGAAGCGGCAAAGCCGATTGTGTTGATTGTGGATGTCAGGAGACTCAGGACGTGGAGTGTTGAAGAAGACGAAGAGTCAGAGTCGAAGTATTAATCATTAAATCCAATGGGTTTGATTGGTCAATTACATGAGAAATTGCACCTGCACACTTGGATGAAAAATCAATTTTTCTCTTAAAAAAAAAAACCATATTTTGAACTTGTCCCACATTAGATAATTACAAGGTTTGTTTTCAGTATTTCAATATGAGCTGATTTACACTCTTTAGAATTAGTAGAGGAGAGTATGGGGATTTGATACCATGCAACACGTGCACACGTGTGAGTGTGGTGCTTTAGAGGCGCACTTTGTGCGCATCCGCATGGCTCGCAATGGGCGGCTTTGGTTTTGGTGCGTTGATGACCGTTGATCACTGTTGATTTCATCAACGGTCATGATTCGATCGGGTATGATCAAGAGGCACAATTCAAAGTTAACAGTCACCAACTGTTAATAACTTTTTAAAGAGTCACAATGTTTGAAATTGTGACTGTTTAAGGTGCCTTCTCTAAACCAGCACCTACCTTTTCCTCATACTTCTTCACAAATTATTTAAGGAGCATGAATCAGACTCTAAAACACATAATTTCAAAATTCACTATCTCTCTTTGTCAGTCCGGTCTGCTATAGTTTTACAGAAGGTTTTTTTGGAGACTTTTCAACTTTGTTGGTTGTAGATTCTCGCCCAAGGCTTTGTTGTATCTTGGGAACGAATTTGCCTGTATCCCAACAGCAAACTCAGTAAAACTGAGTGGGGGCAAATAACGTTCTAAAGACAGTGTTTTCAGACGCGCCTCAAAGCTTCTCCTTCAAAGTTACAATGAGCCCATCTTCCCCAACACGCTATTGCTTAATAAGAAAATTTGGCATATAGCTAAATTCGAATTTGAAGTTCGATGTATATTGTATATTTATTATTTATTAATTTATTAAATATTAGAATAAAATAATAAATTATAATATAAATACTATATAATAAAATTAATCGATTAATGGTAACCAAAGCTGAGAACCAAAAAATAAAAAAATCAAATAAAAAACCGAACCGGACCGAACAACTGAATAAACCCAACCAATTCAACTGAAACCAAAATTTTGGTTTTAACCGAATTGTGCTCACCCCTACCGAACATTGGTGGCGGCAAGCTTGAATGGTGAACAACTAAAAGTTAATTGGCTTGAATGGTCAACCCGAACCCAACACAGGTTGGATTGGCCAATTTATATGCATCATTGGTGGTGTACTAAGTAGTTTAGAATTAGTGGGACCTCCTATCTCCAGATGGTCATATTGTCTCAGAAATTCTATAATTCTGATTTCCAATCTGGTCGGTTGTCACTCTTCTTTGTCAAACCGAAAGCAGGTCAAGGATCAAATACAGGGGGGCAGTCAGGATTTGGGCTGGTTCCTCCTCTGATCAACTCATTTCAGTTATCACCTTATTTACCCGTCTTTGTGGCCTCACGAAACCATTAGAATTGGAAGGCCCATGTCACAACTCGGGCTGATACTGGGCTTGGCCTTGTCAGACATTTGAGCGGGCCCACAACTGGGCTGGGCTTGGGCATGTCACAGTACAACCTCTTCTTTGGCTTTGAGCTTGTCCAGTTCCTGAAGTGTTGAATTTATTGGCCTTCCAGCCTAGCATCACCAAGCTTGGCTATAAGATGCTTATGGAGTTTTTCATAGAGTAGTTCATTTCAAAATATCGTGGTTCAATTCAGTGTTTTTGATGCTCAGACAGTTGGACCATTCAGCCCAAAAACCATCTAAACAATCGGTTCGATTTTTACCTCAAACCCAGTCCTTGACCAAACATGTTGATTTAACCAGTGATTCGGTGAACGGTTTTAACCATGTTTTTTTTTTGTTTTAATTATTATTTTTTATTTTTTTAAAATATAATGGGCAATCGTTATACTTTAATATTTTATTGAATCACATTACTGAAAAACCAACCTCTAAAAAGGCAAGGCGAGAAAGCCCTCCTAAAAATCTACCGCATCTGCTCATTAAACAATAAAGGATGGTGTCGGCATTGTCCTTAGTTTATTATTGTTTGGACATCTTAATCTCCTCGAAGCATTTTATGCTCCTTAACAAATATAACTAGTGTCGGGAGTAGGTTGTAGGCAGCATTTGGGCTTATTATATTGGTGTAGTGACATCGTATCCTGTGGTCAATAGCTACAACTTGTTTTGTTTTTGTTTTGTTTTGTTTTTTGTTTTTTTGTTTTTGTTTTTTTTTTTATTGCCGATCAGTAATGCAATTTTGCTGTTACACCATGTGGGTATTAGAGTTTCCCCATGTTTTTAACTTTTACAATATTGCTAGCTTAAAGTTTGGTCTAGAAAATTATGAAACTACAGATCCACGCTTATTTAAGTGCTGTTTGGTAGGGATTACCAATTTATCATTCTTTTCTCATCTTGGAAGGCCCAGCCTATCAGTCTGAAATAATATTCGTATGTATATTATTCGACCAAAGACCCATATAAGCATGAATTCGGATATGCTCCTCACAGAGCGCGCCTCACCGACCTCACAGCACGTTCCAGTCATGCATTTGGAACATGTGGCTGAAACGTGCTGTGAGGTGCACTCTGGGAGGAGCAGATATCTCTATAAGCATGGGCCTGAGCTTATATATTTATTCCTGCCCGTTATTACTTAAGTATATGTTTGGCAACCATGCTGCAGATACAGCACTGTTTTTTTGCTGATGTGTTAGTTGAAAAGAAAACGGTGTCTTTTTTTTTTGTTTGGAAATGTTGCTGTCAGATAGGATGTTTCTTGAAGCAACAATAACATTTTCTGTTTAGTGCCAATGCTCTTGGAAACATTTTCAGCACTGATATCTATTATCCAGTGCCACATCATGACCCTGTCACTACCACCTCATGTCCCTGTTGGCAGCAATGAGCTGCAGTTTCAGTAAATTCCAAATTCAGCACGTCTTCTCGATTTCTAAGTTGTGGCTTGAAGCACCATTTTTTTATGAAAAAATGATTCCAAACAAACAAACGTTTCCTGAAACACTGTTTTTTCTGACATAACGCTGATATATCCCTGTTTTATGGAGCAATGGCATGGATGCCAAATAGAAACGTGTTTCTCCAAACAGAAGGTTGCTTGCATTGTAAGAAACATCATGGTAACTGATAACTGTTTCTCCAAAGTTGTTCTTAGAAATCATTTGTAAATATTAAATCAAACAAGAAAAGGAATGAGGAAAAGAGCAAAATAACCATATGGGGTTATGGATAAATGATTGAAATACCAAACAGGGCCATATGAGTTCTGAATTTTGAACTTGCCTCAGATTGATGAGTCCAAACCTCTCTCAACTAAAAATCCTTCCAACATATAATAACACAGATCATGTTAAAATAGATTTGTTCATGGGCTGGATTCATACTTGACTTTTGTCAAAATTTTAATGAATCCGGCCCGAAGCCACCTACGAACAGGTCTACTTAAAAGAGTGCTGGGACAGTATTTGTTGAAAGGAGATTCAAACTCTGCCAGAAGCTTGTCATCTCCGCTTCACCATGTCTCACCCCACAGTATATCCCCACTGTGTATTAGGAACATCTTCTGATGATGTACCTGAATTGATTATATTAGTAGGAGATGTTCTCAATGCACGGTGAAGATGTATTATGGGGCGTTGTGGGGCAGAGATGTAAATTCCCCCATGAGATCGGATCTACTCCTCAAAGATGATGCGTCACACGCACATCCTACCATGCAGTAAGAACATTTCTCATACTTTTAAGTTATTATTCATGGGAGATGTTCCCAATACACGATGGATGTATATGTGAGGCGCCCAAGTGAGGAGCAGATCCCGTCTCGTCCCCCAAAGGTGTACAACCACGTTTAGAATTCGTACATGAAAAGTAACAAACCAAGTGTCTCAATCAGCGTAGGGACGACGGTGGTTAACGATGTTTGATTACAGCAGAGCTTTACCCGGCCAAAAGGGGAAGAAAGAAATTGTTTGAAAAGCGAGGGCAAATAAGTAAGTCTATTTGGTTAATTATTGAAAAAACGAAAAAAAATTAAAGTGAACAAATAATATAATTAATTAAAAATAAAGAAAGTTTGACCAAAAGAGCGGATGGGGATGCGTAGACTTTCCGCGAGTGGAGATTAGGCGTCCACGTCTCCCAAGGCGTATTACCTCGTATGCGTGTCGACAATACACCAAACTCTGCTTTATAAACTAAAGGAACAACCCGAATAATAATCTTATTATTATTTAAACATAATAACCCTATCTAGTAATAAAATAAAGAATATCAAGTGATCCCACTAACATTTCACACGAAAAAAGTGGAGACATTCACGGACCAACTGGGCTTTCAAAAGAAGCCTAAAAATTAATAAGTTATTATCTGAAAGGTTGGGAGATGTAGCAGATGAGATTGCTGCCCAATTGGCATCACCCTTTTGATAAGTGTTGACGTCAGATTCACTAAGCAAGTTGTAGATCGTGAGCCACTCGGCATCTTCCACGTGGCAAGAAAGTCGTTTCCTTTCGGACAAAACAATTCGGGAATGTTCGAGGATTGAGGATTCCTCTCGGCGTGGAAGGATTCTCCCAACATAGGCCCATTACTGGTGGATGAGGGGTCCACCGCCGTGGAGATGGACGGCCTGAATATACCAAGTCCTACTTTTTATCTTCAATCGTTGTAGTATTTTCCTTTGCCGCAGGTTACTCCACAGCCCATAGAAAAACGAGTTCAGCTTGCGTCAGGGCAAAGCCCATTAGAATAGCTTTTACAGCCTTGTATACTTATGTGCCAAAGCTATTCATCATCTTCTTCTTTTTCCTCAAGAAGATGAAACACAGCCCAAACTCTTTCTCACAAATATCACAGACGCAATCTTTTCTGACAGACCCACTCATTGGAGGGTGGAAATTGCTCTAGATCATTTTATATTCTAATGAGAAGTATGTTGAATAAATCCCCAGTACAGATACAAGAGTTACATAATCCGATCTACTTGCGTTGATATTGAAAAATTCTTCATTCCTAAGCTGTAAAAGAATTAGTACATAGAGTTTCCGAAGCCTAGGCTTGTGGCGTGCCCAAAGTTCCAACTCTTAGTCGGGCCTAATTCTTTTGTGTCCTGGCTTCCCGTCCGAATTCAATGTCTCACCTGAATCCCTATCGCATGAAGCGTCAACTAATTTGGTAAAAGAGTTTGAAAGATCAGAATAGAGATCAACCACTCTCCTGATGTTGTTGTTAAGCTCCCGAATCAGAAACAATTGTTCAGGATCTTCGACTCATGGTAATGGTTTATCTCGTTGATGAACAACCTATTATGATATAGGATGCTTTGAACTTGAACAAAGCTCTTTTGGAACGTCTACAACACCTTGTTATCTACTTGCATACTGTTGCCAATGCCTGTAAATGCATCCCCATCCATTTTCAATCCAAATTCAATCCAATTAAAACCCCTTACTTGAAAATCTGAAACATTTTCCAAATGAGTGGTTAAATCAAATCTTCGGAGATCGTACGCAGAGGCCTTAAAATCAGAAACGAGGGAGAGAGGGGGGTGGGGTAGCGACTGTGGCTGTATTTAGTTGCAATGCAAACAAATTTGCACTGATGCAAAACTATGACAGTACAAATGATTTGAGTGTATATTCTGACCTATTTTATTTAAATTTTAGCATCTTTTATTTGATTGCAGTAAAAACGAAGTTAAGACAAGGAAGTAGAATATCCAAAACAAAATTATATGGAAATTTGCATTTTTTTTCATTTGTACTCTCATCCATTTGTACTATTACAAATAAAATTACACTGCAACCAAACACAGCCTAAGGAGTAATTTTTGTTGTTGAATGGATTTCGTTCAACCATTGTCTAGCACAGTTCACTTCTTTTCAAGCAACCAATTTTGAGGAGGGGGGACCCCAAAGGAGATAATTTCTAAAATTCGGATGAGACCATTACTAGAATCTCTCTCTCCCTCCCTCTCTCTCTCTAATATATATTAAAATTGGTCCTACCATATCAGGAGCACTCTTAGTTTTCCAACGTGTCTCGAAACATAAACCCTACACAAGAGAGAGAGAGAAAGAGAATCATGCCTTCACCTACATTCCAAAAGGCGATAATCTCACCACAGAACTACGTAACCATGGAGGAAGGTCTCGCAAAGGCCACAGATCATCATCTTTGGGGGCCATGGATGATCTATTTGACACAACAAACAGAGGTAATCGGTCACATTTTTTTTGTAGGTACGCATTTTGTTTTTCTTTAGTTCTTTATTTCTTTGACACATGGGCTCCATCACCACATTCTCTCTCTTTCTAAAGTGCTTCTCTAATATTCTCTAGCATCCAATGGTGGGGCTCAGCCCTAACTCTCTATCTCCCTGGTCACCAAGCACATGGGTTCTACATAGAGCACAACATTTTTATTGGAAGACTATTCACAGTAGTTTCAGGTGTTGCCTATATTGTTGCAAATGGGAAAGATAGTGATGGAGCGCGATCCGGCTGATCTTAGCTGTCCGTGGCCTTGCTTTCGAACGGGGTAGCAGGGAACCTGAAATGGAGGAGATGGGGAAGCTCCGGGGGGAACCCGGTGTAGAGGCTCCGAAGCTCAAGTTAGAATCCTTCAAAAGCAAGGTAATACCAGATAGCGCAAAGTTTTTGCATACCTCTGTTGTCGGGGGGCAGGGGGCTCTTATAATCACTTCGTGCACTTGTCCCGGGGCCCTTGTCAGGTCAGGTATGATTACCCTTGTGCTTGTCAATTCGGCCGTCGTCCTTTCTGCTGAGACAGAACCGTCACTGCCTAACCGTCATCTAACTGGAGATGGCGGTGGCAGGTGGCCGTTCAGGGTGCTGCCGCCAAACGTTAGATCCCAAGTCAGTCAGGCGCGGCGCCCTTGGGCATGAACTTCCTTAGTGTCAGGCGTGGTACGATTTGTTTGGTTTTGGTGCCAAGTGATGCGAAGTGCTGAGCGAGGCAGTCTTGAGCTCGGAGGTATCTATAGGGCAGGTCAGTTCGGCGAAGTGTATCCCGAGCTGTTACAAGGTGGGTCAGTTCGGCGAAGTGTATCGCGAGCTGTTACAAGGTGGGTCAGTTCGGCGAAGTGTATCCCGAGCTGTTACAAGGTGGGTCAGTTCGGCGAAGTGTATCCCGAGCTGTTACAAGGTGGGTTAGTTCGGCGAAGTGTATCCCGAGCTGTTACAGGGTCAGTTCGGCGAAGTGTATCCCGAGCTGTTACAAGGGGTGAGATCGGGCCCCCGGTAGGGAGTTCAGTCCGCTCGTGTCCCCTTGTTCCCACCTAGGCTTGGCCCCTTTTGCCGAGCTGTTGTTTCTGCCACATGTCACGTGATAGAGAGGTCGGGCCAAATCTTCCTTCATCAATTGCCCCCCACTCCTTGCACCGGGGGTCTTGCCATGGTGCGGGGGGTTTCGCGCGGTAGCAGGTGGATTTGTCCCGTTCTTCGAACCTTCACTGCGCGAGATGCTTTTGCTAGGGTTCTTTCGGTTTCCGAGAAGGCTGGAAATGTGCTTACTCAAGAACGCTGGTGGTTGTGACAGCGCGCGTTTTAAATTTCAAACCAATTCGCACCGCTGGGACGTGACAGCGGGTCATTTCAAAAAGGCGCGCCACTGCTGTACGTGCGCGGGCGACTGTCAGGGAGACGTGTGGCGCGTCAATTTCGGAAAAGCCACATGTCGAAGCGACGTCAGTTTCAAAAAGACGTGCGCTGACGTTTCGCTTTTTTCGGAAAGACGTGCGCCAATCACGTCTCGACCTTAAGGGTTGTGCGGTCGGTAAGAACGCGGGCCTTCGGATCGTCTTCGGTCTGCACGGTCGATTCTTGGTTACTGTAGCTATAAATAATGGGGGACCCCGGTTGGTTTGTCACTTCTACGGTTTGTCTACTGAGTTCGCGTCCAACCTTTCAGCTCGCGTCCATGTCTTTTCCAGCTCGTGTCAAGGCTGGTTATACAGTCTTCACGATTCTTTGGCTTGTTCTTCAAACTTTCCGGTGAGTACTTTCTTGAATCCATCTTTTCCCTAATGTCTAGCTTTGATAGCTCAGACGATTCTTCGAGTAGGGCCGACGTAGGTTCCACCAACCGAGCTGTGTCCCCAGACTGCCTCAGTGATCCTGATGTGGAGCTTGAGGACCATGAACCAGTAGGCCGAGTCGCTTCGGGCAGTTTGGCGTCTACCTCCCGCCGAGGTTGGATGCTAGACAGGTTTGGTCTTTCGACCATGACACCTGAGGGGATTCAATCCATACTTCTGTCTTACAATCTTCCTGGGGGGTACACATATTTTATTCCTTCGGGTAGCTTTCCTTGGGAACACGGTCTTGACGAGATCGTGATTTTTCGAGAGCAGCTCGCTGCGGGGTTGCGACTTCCTTTCCATCCCCTTCTCGTCGAAGTCATAAACCACTTCGGTGTCACTATTGGTCAGCTTCATCTGAACTCTATTCGGAACCTGGTGGGGACAGTTTCCCTTTTTTGCGAGCAGAACTTCCCCTTGGACTTAGAGATATTCTCCTCTATCTTGATGCTCAAGAGACAGGCGGGTTCTCTTCCTGGGGGAAGACGGGCATATTACCTTTCTCCTCGCCAGGGTTTTAAGCTTCTGCACGATCTTCCTAATAAGGTCCCGGCGTGGAAGCGGGACTACTTCGGTGTGCGAAGTGCACAAGGATGGCCCTTTCAGACCGGGTGGGGTGAGGCCGCTCTTGATTTAGGCGTGACTCTTGATTTAGGCGTGACTCTTGTTTCTTTGTCTGCCACTGTCTAGGTTATTAAATTTCTGCAGTCTTTTATGCCGCGAACTGGTTTTTTGCCGAGCTGATAATATGCTCTTCTTTGTTTGTCTACGCCGAAGTTCCTCTTGGCTTGCCTCGTGCCACCTAGGACCTGATTTCGTCCACTTCGCTTGGTGGTTTATAGGTAGTATCGCTTTAAGTTCACAACGTTCCACGCTCGAGGTACTCGTTTGCCTTCCAAGGTTTCGAGTTCGTATGCGCCCCCGAGCGCTCTTTTTACTTTATACGACCCTTCCAAATTAGGTCCAAGCTTGCCCATGCCGGGTTCGGGCACCATAATCTTACGAAGGACCAGGTCGCCGACTCGAAAGCTTCGTTGCTTTACTCTACTATTGTAGTAGCGAGCTACCTGCTGCTGGTATGCCGCTGTTCGGATGTGCGCGAGGTCCCTTACCTCGTCCAGTAGGTCAAGGTTGGTACATAACTCATCTCCGTTCGTACGATCGTTGTACGTTTCTAATCGCAATGTTGTTATTTCGATTTCCGTCGGGATCACTACTTCAGTGTCGTAGGTGAGGTTGAAGGGGGTTTCTCCCGTGGCTGCTTTTTCAGTAGTTCGGTGAGCCCATAAGACACTTGGTAGCTCTTCGGCCCACAATCCCTTAGCTCGATCCAGACGTGCTTTCAGTCCGCGCAAGATGGCTCTGTTCATTACTTCCGTCTGACCGTTTGCCTGCGGGTGTGCGACTGACGTGAAATTTTGCCGAATCCCCTTGTTCTGGCACCATTCTTGGAACTTGATATCCTCGAACTGTTTGCCTTTGTCGGAGATTAGTACCCGAGGTAACCCGAACCGACATACTATGTTCTTCCAAAAGAAGTTCTGTTTGTTTCGAGCCGTAACAATTGCCAGAGGTTCAACTTGTATCCACTTCGTAAAGTAATCTACTGCAACAACTAAGAATTTTCTTCCGCCTATTGCTGGTGGGAATGGCCCTAGGAGGTCGATGCCCCATTGTGCAAAGGGCCACGGGCTGGCGAGGTATTTGAGGTTGGAGGCAGGTTGATGGTGGATATTAGCGTGCTTCTGACACTTGCCGCATTTTCTGACGAGCTTGACAGCTTCTGCCTTCATCATTGGCCAGTAGTATCCTTGTCGAAGTGCCTTTTGGGCGAGTGCTCTGCCCCCCAAGTGTCCGCCGCACAGGCCTTCATGAGTGTCGCGGAGTACGAACTCGGTTTTGGTAGGTCGCAAGCAACACAAATAGGGGAGCGTGTACGACCGTCGGTACAACCGTTCATCTATTATGACGTATTTGGCTGCCTGGCGCTGCACCCTCTTGGCCGCATTGCGTTCTGCAGGGAGGGTTCCGTCTATCAAGAAGCTCGCGAGTGGATCGATCCAGCTCGGCTCTGCCTCCAAGACGGGAGCGACCTCCTCTGTCCCTTCGAGAATACTAGGCCGAGGCAAGTCCTCTATGTACACAGTTCTCATATTGTTGTGACTTCTACTGGCTAACCGGGACAGGGCGTCGGCCTCAGTGTTTTCTAACCTCGGGATTTGCCTGATGATGTGTGACTGGAAGTTGAGCAGGGCTTCTTTTACTTTGGCCAAATATGCGATCATGGAGAGATCGCGTGCTTCGTACTCGCCGGTAACTTGGTTCACCACGAGCTGAGAATCGCTGCAGATGACCAAGTGTTTTGCCTTTACCTTTCGCGCTAGGTCCAGCCCGGCGATCAGTGCTTCGTACTCTGCCTCGTTGTTGGATGCTGCGAACTCAAAGCGTAGTGCATATTCTAATTTTGTGCCGCTCGGGCCGCACAAGACTATTCCAGCTCCGCTGCCTTGCCGGTTCGAGGAACCATCCACGTGAAGGATCCAGGGCTCTTCATCCCAGTTCGCGCTTCGCCTGACCAGGAGAGATGCCACACTGGCTGCTACTTCATGGGGTTCAGACTCTATGGGCTCAGGAGCTCCGGGTTCGCCCGAACTGGGGACCTCGGGCTCGACCTGTGGGGCTTCGTGGCTGAAAGTGCACTCGGCGATAAAATTTGCCAAAGCTTGGGCCTTGATAGCGGTTCTCGGTTTGTACTGGAGGTCGTACTCACTGAGTTCGGTGGCCCATTTCTTCAGTCGACCGGAAACCTCGGGTTTGAGTAAAACTTGTCTAAGAGGTTTGTCAGTCAGGACGATGACGGTGTGAGCCTGGAAGTATGGGCGGAGTTTCCGAGCTGCTATTACTAGGGCATATGCTAGTTTTTCTATCTCCGGGTACTTTGCCTCTGCTCCCTGCAAAATTTTAATAACATAATAGATGGGTCGCTGGACCCGGTCTGTTTCTTTTATTAGTACCGAACTGACCGCCTCGTCGCTTGCCGAGAGGTACAGTTCTAAGACCTCGCCCACTTCGGGCCGGGCTAAGTTTGGCACACTAGTGAGGTAACCTTTTAGTTCGTCGAACGCGAACTGGCAGTCCTAGGTCCACTCGAACCCTTTGCCTTTGATTGCCTTGAAGAAGGGTAAGCAGCGGTCTGCTGATTTGGACAAGAAGCGGTTTAGAGCGGCTATGCGGCCGTTTAGCCTCTGAACCTCTTTTACTTTCCGAGGTGGTCTCATATCTAGAATGGCTTTTATTTTGTCCGGGTTGGCCTCAATACCGCGCCGATTGACAATGTAGCCTAGGAACTTGCCTGAGGTGATGCCGAAGACACATTTGTTGGGGTTCAAGTTCATGCTAAACTGACGCAGGATTTGGAAAACAGAATCTAAGTCTTGTATTAATTCTTGTGAAAACTGAGTCTTGACGACCATGTCGTCTACATAGCACTCTATCTTCGTACCAATCAGGGGCCGAAATAGCCTATTTACAAGTCTTTGGAAAGTCGCTCCGGCATTTTTTAGTCCGAAGGGCATGACTTTGTAGCAATACAGGCCGAACTCGGTTATGAAGCTGGTTTTTTTCTCATCGAATGGGTCCATTCTAACTTGGTTGTAGCCCGAGTAGGCATCCAGGAAGCTTAGCAACTCGTTTCCCGAGGTCGCGTCCACTAGGCGGTCAATTCTGGGGAGGGGGAAGCAATCTTTCGGGCAAGCTCGGTTCAGGTCGGTATAGTCGACGCACATGCGCCATTTGCCGCTTGCCTTTTTTACCAACACCGGGTTGGCCACCCAGCTCGGGTAATGGACTTCCCTTATGAAGTTTGCTACGAGGAGATTCTCGACCTCCTCGTCGACCGCTCTCCAGCGTTCTGGGGCTAAGTTGCGTTTCTTCTGTCTAACGGGTCTGACTACAGGGTCAGTATTAAGTTTGTGAGTTATCAGTCCGAGGCTAATGCCGGGCATGTCGGCCGTGGACCAGGCAAAAATATCTAAATTTTGAAGTAAAAAACTCACCAGTTCGGTTTGTAGGGGATCCTCGATGGAAGCTCCGATGCTTAGTGTGCGAGCTAGGTCCGTACCGAAGTCGGGATTGTGACAGTTTCCTCCGTGGGCGAAGCTCGTTCCTCACCTTGCTCCGCAGGCCGCTCCAGTTCGAGGTCGTTGGCCGCCTTGGTTTTTCTCTTCAGGGCGGCAACATTACACTTGCGGGACTCGAGTTGGTCGCCCCGCGCTACCCCTACACCGAAGTCCGTAGGGAACTTCATGGCCAAATAGTAGGTGGAGACCGCCGCCCGTAGGATATGCGTGATCGGCCGCCCTATTATGGCATTGTATGGGGAGGGGGTCATGACTACCAGGAAATCATGGTTGAGTCTCACCGCACAAGGCCATGTGCCGACTTCCACAGGGACAGTTACTTTTTCGAGGGGCCTGACTTCCTCTCCGTTGAAACCCACCAGGGGAGTGTTCGCGGGCTTCAGCTTGCTCCTCTGTAACTGCAGTTGGTCAAATGCTGATTTGAAGAGGATGTCCGCTGAGCTGCCCGAATCTACGAGCACGCGCCTGATCTCGAAGTCGCTGATCCTTAGTTTAATGACAAGCGTGTCATCATGGGGGTAGTGGACTCCTCACGCGTCGTCCTCCGTGAAGAAGATTGGTTCTTTGGTCTTTGGTCTCTTTGGGGGGTTCCGTTCTTCGAGGGCCGTTTCGCGAACTGAAGTCCGGGCTGCTGCCGAGGTACACCTCGCTACCACCGAACCTCCCACTATTACTTGGATGGTTCCCCAAACTGGCCTCTCTTCCGGAAGCTGCTTCTGCAACGGTTCGGCATGTCTGTTGCTAGACTCGGGGGCATCCTTTTCGTGCTCCCCTTGCCGACCTGCCTTATTGTTATTATTGTTGTGCTGTACAAAGTTTCTCAAGTTTCTGCGACGGATGAGCCCCCCTATCTCGTCCTGGAGGTTATTACATTGTTCGGTGCTATGACCATGGTCTCTATGGAAACTACAATACAAATTCTTATTTCTCTCATTCGGATTTCCTTTTAGGCGAGGTGGCCATTTAACGTACGGGGCGTCTTTGATCGTCATTAAGATCTCCGTCCGCCTCGTGTTTAACGGCGTATAATCCGTCCAAACTGCTAGGGGGGCCCGAAACGACTGGTTCAGCGTCGGCTCTCGGGTCGGGTTTTTTCTATTCACCGGGTTGGAGAGCTCGCCTTCTCTCTTTCTTTTCTCGTTCCCGCCTTCGGTTTGTTGGTTGATTTCTTCCTATGTCCTCATGAACTTATCCGCGAGTTTGAGGAATTTGGCCACGGTTGCGGGCTGGTTGGCCACTATGTGCCATTTGAATTCTTTGTGCGTCACCCCTCTTTTGGCCGCCGCGAGCTGCCCTGCGGGGTCCAACCGCGGTATCTGCAGGCATGCTTCGTTGAATCGCTTGATGTAGCCCCGAATGGATTCTCCTTCTCTTTGGACTACTCCGAAGATGCTTTCCTCTGTTCTGGGGCACCGTTGGTTGGTGACGAAGTGTGTGGTGAAGACCTGCACGAACTGGGCCTAGCACTTTATCGACCCGGGGGCCAGGTTCCTGTACCAAGTGCGGGCTACCCCCCTGAGGGTTGTGGTAAAGGCCACGCACATGCACGATTCGCTGGCCCTGGCGAGGTGCATTTGGGACTGAAAGGCGTCAACGTGGTCGTTGGGGTCGAAGGACCCGTCGTACTTGTCCAGAGGTGGGAGTTTGAAGTCTCTGGGTAAGGGGACCGCCAGGAGTTCCGATGCGAGGGGGGAAGGAACCGAGAGAACCAGGGCAGCCCCTACCTCGTCCGAGTTCGTGTCTTTGCCTCTAGATTCCGACAAGGCACGGGTGGCGGTTCGACGACTTCGCCGTTGAGCGGGCCTGTACTGGCGCTGCTGGCCTCCGTGTTACCGAGCTCGATGGGCCCGGAATGCTGGTAGTCCGCCGCCAGGGTGCTGAATTGGTTTTCGGTGAGCGGGAGCTCGGGCTTGGAGCACCGGGGTACCGACCTCGCGGGTGAGGTTCCCGACCCGCCCGCGGGTTGAGAGGCGGGGATGACACTTTTCTCTCTTCGACCTGGGGACGAGGCCTGGCTGTTAGGGTGGTTCTGGGGCCGGGAGGCCTTCGCCTGGTGGGGGCGTCCATCCTGCGGGGAGGCCTTGACCGGCCTCGGAGCGGGGTGGCGAGGTGGAAGTAGTGGTTGGTTCAGTGGCAGTTGGGGGAACTGCTGTTGATAGTGATACTGGGAGATGTTGTGCAGCACTTGGTGCTGGTGAAGCTGGTGCTGCTGGAACTGATGCATTTGGGCTTGCATTGCCCGCATGCACTGCATCAAGTCCTCCAACCGGTTTTGGCTGGCTGCCAGGGGGACGGCAATTGGTTCAGTGAAGGTTGTCTCAATGGGGGGAGGAAAGGGGATGCTTGTGGTAGGAGGGTTTACGGGTGCCACTGCTTGTGGCGCGTTCAAGCTGGGGATCCCATCCTCCGAAAGGGGGATGGTGAACTGTCCAACGCACACCACGGGGACTTGAAGTTGTTCCCCGGTGGCGTTTGTCTCCGTGCCACGTCTGGTGTTGCTGGAGGAGGCCATGAGTGTTGGGTTTTTTTTTTTGAAGAAAAGGGGTTATCGAAGTTTGGAGGGAGGCTTTTTGAAGCGTGTTCCCACAGACGACGCCAATTGATGGAGCGCAATCCGGCCGGTCTTAGCTGTCCGCAGCCTTGCTTCCGAACGGGGTAGCAGGGAACCTAAAACGGAGGAGATGGGGAAGCTCCGGGGGGAACCTGGTGTAGAGGCTCCGAAGCTCAAGTTAGAATCCTTCAAAAGCAAGGTAATACCAGATAGCGCAAAGTTTTTGCATACCTATGTTGTCGGGGGGCAGGGGCTCTTTTAATCACTTCGTGCACTCATCCCGGGGCCCTTGTCAGGTCAGGTATGATTACCCTTGTGCTTGTCAATTCGGCCGTCGTCCTTTCTGCTGAGACAGAACCGTCACTGCCTAACCGTCATCTAACTGGAGATGGCGGTGGCAGGTGGCCGTCCAGGGTGCTGCCGCCAAACGTTAGATCCCAAGTCAGTCAGGCGCGGCGCCCTTGGGCACGAACTTCCTTAGTGTCAGGCGTGGTACGATTTGTTTGGTTTTGGTGCCAAGTGATGCGAAGTGCTGAGCGAGGCAGTCTTGAGCTCGGAGGTATCTATAGGGCAGGTCAGTTCGGCGAAGTGTATCCCGAGCTGTTACAAGGTGGGTTAGTTCGGCGAATTGTATCCCGAGCTGTTACAAGGTGGGTCAGTTCGACGAAGTGTATCCCGAGCTCTTACAAGGTGGGTCAGTTCGGCGAAGTCTATCCTGAGCTGTTACAAGGTGGGTCAGTTCGGCGAAGTGTATCCCGAGCTGTTACAAGGTGGGTCAGTTCGACGAAGTGTATCTCGAGCTGTTACAAGGTGGGTCAGTTCGGCGAAGTGTATCTCGAGCTGTTACAAGGTGGGTCAGTTCGGCGAAGTGTATCCCGAGCTGTTAAAAGGTGGGTTAGTTCGGCGAAGTGTATCCCGAGCTGTTACAAGGGGTGAGTTCGGGCCCCCGGTAGGGAGTTCAGTCCGCTCGTGTCCCCTTGTTCCCGCCTAGGCTTGGCCCCTTTTACCGAGCTGTTGTTTCTGCCACGTATCACGTAATAGAGAGTTCGGGCCAAATCTTCCTTCATCAGATAGCAATAGGATGCGATAGTTGGTTCACTAATATTGTTAAAGAAGAGACTAGAGAGAGCATAATGTGATCAACGTAATCTAGGAATCAGGGAAAAGCACCCTCTTTATGTTATTTACCTCCACTACCATTAGCATTAATCGGGTAAACGTCCTCTATCTTCTCTGTTTCAACTTCTAAATATACATTCCGTGATCCAGTTTTGCATCTCCAAGGATTCCTATTATCTTCTCTCACTCATCTCAATCATCTCCGATTTTTTAAGTTTCCATTACAACTTTACATGTTGCATGCCTTGACACATAAGCCAAAGAAGAGCAATATTCTGAGAGGAATGAAAAGTTGCAACAACAACAAGAAGAAAAGTAATAGCCAATCTAAGAATTCATAGAGGACCCAGTGCCAATAATTTCATGTCCATGGCGGAAGATCTTGAGCTCAGTTTGAGTTGGATTCATTCCTTGAAAATGCTTTCGGGCAGGCATTTGAAGATTTGTATTGACTTTACTGAATTCCACTTTGTGGATTTTCAGACTATCGGATTGTGAGCTCATTGATCTTATTCCCAACTTTGACTTTGATTTGGCACTAAAGAATTTTAAGATAGAGTCGATTAATGAAGTTTTTTTTTTTTTTTCTTTTTTTTTATGGCATCTCTCTCTACACTTTTCCCTCTGTATGTGAACTGTGTTTGGTTGAGCAGCTACGCTTTATTTTTATTTAAAATGATAGAGTAAAATATGTTTATGGGTTTAATATTTAATGTCAACTTTTACTTTATTTATTTTATGACTTTGGAGGAATATGGGGGAGTGGTGAAGATGTTTTAACTTTTTTTATTTAGATTAATGATAAGCTTTTGGTTCCCATGGGGGAGTGGTGAAGATGTTTTAACTTTTTTTTTTATTTAAATTAATAATAAGCTTTTGGTTCCTATTGGGGAGTGGTGAAGATGTTTTAACTTATCCTTCTCACATTCCAATGCTTCTAAATGCATCTCCATCCATTTTCAATCAAAATTCAATCCAATTAAAACTCCCTTACTTGAAAATCTGAAACATTTTCCAAATGAGTGGTTAAATCAAATCCAATGATTAAAGTATCGGTATCACGTATCGTATCAGACAGCTCAGATACAGATATGGATATAGATACGTTATGGATATTTATGGATATGCACAACTGAAATGGAAACATTTGGATATGCTTTAAAAATGCATAAAAATCATATAAATACATTAATAACATCAAGTTTAATTTTTTTATCATTTTTAAATTATTTATTTATTTTCTATATAAATAATAACTATTTTTAAATAATTACCACTCTATTTTAGTTTTTATTATTTTAATTTTTAAATTTTATTATAATTATATTTTTTGATTTTACTTATTTTGTATATTTATATAAATGATAAAATATGCTTTTTGGAAATTTTATTTATTTACTATTGTTATTATTTTATATAAATAATAAGTATATGTTTTCAAATAAAAATATGCTTTAATTTTAACATATTTGCAGAATAAAACATATAAATTTGTTATATTAAATTGTTTTTATTTTTTATTAATTTTTATTTTAATTTTTGTTAAAATTACAAATAGAACTACAAATTTTAGCATGAGTCTACAAACTAACAATAACTGTTTCTATACATTAAAAAGGTACAAATAAAATATAGAACTATAATTGTAAATATATTATGTATATACAAAATAAACATATAGTTCATAAAATTTTAAATAAGAAAATATTAAAAAACCTACCTTACGAATAAGATGGAATTCTCTTCCTCCACTTCTCTTCTTCTTCCTCTTTTTTCTTCTGCTCTTTCTTCCTTTCTTCCTTCCTTCTTCTCTTCTTCTTCCTCCTCTGTTTTCTCCTTTCTTCCTTCCTTCTTCTTCTCTTCTTCTTCCTCCTCTATTTTCTACTTTTTCCTTCCTTCCTTCCTTCCTTCCTTCCTTCTTCTTCTTCTTCTTCTTCTTCCTCCTCCTCCTCCTCCTCCTCCTCCTCCTCCTCTTTTCTCTCATTTTCACTCCTTCCCAAGTCTTACAGTAACATTTTTTTACTCATGTTTTTGTCTTAATGCAAGTTTTCAATTGTGGTATAATTTCCATCGAAAGAAACTCAAGATTGGCCAACAAAAGCTGATGTGTGGTCATTTTTGGGTTGTCGTGAACCCAGTCTTGGAGCCGTATCATATCGATACCTATGACTGGTACCGGAGTGTACCGGTTGTAGTGTATCCTATATCCTTACTCTACGATACTGATACAATAAACCTCGTCTCAGGCGTATCGTATTGATATTTTAATCCCTGGATGAGACCATTACTAGAATGCTACCATAAAATTCAATTACATGTGAACGCAAAATACAACACACTTTGTAGCTTACCAGAGCCACTGCAAAAGGAAAGAAATAGAGAAAAGGTAAAAGGAGTATTCTAGTACCTATAAGCTTTGGGTAGAGATATGGAGCTGGGAAGATTGGCAACCAGTGCCAGAAAGAAGACTACCACCAGCGCCACCAATAGTGGTGGAGCCAGAAAATTATTATAAGCGGGGCCAAAACATAAATGAAATATGGATGGGCCCATAAGGGGGGCCAACCATTGAAATGGAGAGTGGGGGAGGAGAAAATTTACACGAAAAGCTATATTACAGTGGGGATTTTCTGAACCATTGGGGGGCCATGGCTCCCCTGGGTCCCCCTAGCCACCAAGATGGGCTAGCTGATGGGTGTGCAATGAAGACCAAGGAAAATGATAGGGGTTGTTGCTGTTGAAGTTACTCGCCTCTTCTTCCACTCCCATTAACTTTATCTTTTGAGCTTCATACCACCCTCTCTTTCTCTCTCTCTCTCTCCATCGTTTTCTTCTCTCTCTATCTCCGATCTTCTAGACAATGGCAATTATTTTCTAGGGATAGTACTATAGTGTTTCTGTCGATACTCTCTCTCCCCCCTCTCTTAACAGATCATTCTTGTTCAATTTGCTATTTGGTTGATTATCTCTTAGAGGGAAAAATTAAAAGGGATGAAAAATTTGACGGTTGGTTCTAATTTTAGCGAATGGTTGATAAAGAAAATTAGATGACAATTGAATGGCATTTGTGTCTTTTCACATGCCACTGAATGGCTGGTTAACGACAAGTACTAGATTGTCGTGTTTCGAAAGTTTGGGTAATGGATCGTTGTATTTTAATGTTTGGGGACCAAATTGTCACTCAAGCCAAAGTACATGGTACTAATAAGGACTTCCCCCTAAAATTTAATTGCCCAAATTACCCTTGCTTTATATAAAAAATCAAGGTGCCGTTTGGCAATTTTTCCAAAAATATCTTCTGGCAGCACAGATGGTCAAAAGAAGTACAAGCTTTTGGGGTTTTATCTTTAAAAATGAAAAAAAAAATTGATAAGTGGCTTTATCTATTGGACTTTTAAGAATGCATTTAGAGGCTACTTATCGTGGGGAATGACCAGGCTTTATTTCCTAAAATTTGGCATTTTTGGGCTTTATTGGTATTTTCATGTAAGCATTTTATGGGAATTTTGGATTTTGTTTACCAAATAAAAAAAAAAAACAATTTTCGATCTTCCAAACTTGTCGAAACCCAAATGACTGCACAAAACTATTTTACCAAACACCGCCCAAATGTTCTGAGTATGTAGTTGAACTGTTGAAGGCTTGAGCCTCGAATGCTTGAAAAGTTTTGTGAAAATTCAAAATTTGTTGGAGAAATAAAGAAAAGAAGGAAAACCTTATCCACTTCAACTTGGTTGGGGAAAAGTAAAATAATCAAGAAAGTTAAGGTGTGGCAGTGTGGGTACTATTTATGAATTTAAATGGGTTGCTTTCCCAGGTTTTACATTATTCTTTTGACAACAAGGTGATTAATAAAAATAAAAACTGTAACTCATATATGCGGCATCTGATGCTTTTTCATTATCTTTTATATTAAAAAATCAAAGGAGCAGATATTCGGTCAAGATCCGTTTCTATCCATTTATAGCCATGGTGGGCCTGTTTTGTGTTTTATATTTCCTTTTAGTTTTCCAACTTCTTCTGTCTCTTGCATCCTAAATGAAACTACCCAAAAAGACAACCAATTGAATTGAATTCAGAGGGTTTTCGGTTGCGCAGCTCAATTTTGAGAGACCAGATTTATTCCTAACAGTGCGCGTTTTACGATAGAATTACAGCATTTGCAATTGTATAATGGGACTATTCCTAATGTATGATTGCAATGTACTATTATGAGGCATGATCTGTGAGAAATAAATCCGAAATCGAATTTTTAGGCTGTTGTATAGATTATTTTCTTAGTGTATGTTTGGCACCGATGCTGCAGATGTAGCAACGTTTTCTTAGAAATCGGTGCGGTGCTGCTGATGTGTGGTTGGAAGTACTGTTTTCTGAGAAAATGGTACATTTATTTTTGTTTGAAATAGTTGCTGTCAGGTAGGACGTTTCCTAGAGTAACAGCAAGCAATTTTTTCTGTTTGGTACCAATGCTCTAGGAAACATTTTCAGCACTGGTACCCATTATCCAGTGCCACATCACTGCCCTATTGGCAGTAACTAGCTGCAGCTCCAGGAAATGCCTAATTTAGCGTTGCTCCAAGCCATGGCTTCCCAATTTCTGAGGTGTGGCTTGGAGTACCATTTTTATGAAACAATGGTTCCAAACAAATGCCCATTTCCTGGAGCACCGTTTTTTCCAATATGGCACCGTTGCTCCAGGAAACTACATCAATTTCAAACAGACACTTAAATAGTCTTGATATTTCACGTGAACTGATTTACATGTTGGTGTTTGGCATCATGGTGTTGTGGGGTCATTTTATCGCCACGTAAGTGCCACATTGGTTGAGTAACAAAAAAAAAAAGTGTCACAAGGCCTTTTCACTTTTGCCTCAATTTGGAAAGAGTATAAATGCAAATATGTGAGGTACAAATACATACAAAATATAAGTTTTGCACTCTATGTATTTGCATTTGTACTCCTTCCAAACTGAGCTTTAGAAGAAATAGATTATCAATTATGGAATAGGCAGACAAGTGGTTAAGAACTAAGAATGAAGAATAATAACATGAACAATAGAATAAGCTATTTTTATATACATTTGAATGCATTTATATATATTTAATTCAATTTTACCCTATGAAGCATGACACTCGAGGGGCAAGCCTCAAACAATTTTACCTTATGTATGTTTAGGCTATTGAAGCTGGCCTCTTTTTTTCCGGCCTCACCTTGAGGCAAAAACAGATTTATAATTCACTAAGGCTGTGTTTGGTTGCAATGCAAATAAATTTATACTAATACAAAATTATGATAGTACAAAAGATTTGAGTGTAAATTCTGATATATTTTTGTTTCAATTTTAGCTTATTTTGTTTGAATGCAGTACAAATGAAATAAATTAATACATGAAGTAGAATAAGGTATAATCCAAAACAAAATTAAACAAGAATTTGCATTTTTTACATTTGCAGTCCCATGCATTTGTACTAACACAAACAAATTTGCATTGCATTTTTTACATTTGCACTTCCACACAAACTCTGCCCACATCTACCCATATAACATCGCATCTACACATGGGAAACATCTCATCCTCTTACATGTTATTATGCACAGGGAGATGTTCCCAATGCACGAAGGTAGTGCTTTGTGGGTAGGCATGGTAGAGTTCTTATGGGCAAGAGATCCAGAGTCTTTTAATCCACCTTAAACGGTATAAATTCTTGACATAAATGTTTTGCACTATTCCTTTTCTTGAATTACATAAAATTAACTTTTCAAAGAAATACCATTTGGAATTTTTGCTATAAGAAAAAGAGTTCAAATCAACTCCCCACAAGATTGCCCCCTACAATATCTCAAAGCACATCCACACTGTGTATTAGGAACATCTCCCGATGATAATGCCAGAAATGATAATATTATCATTGAGAGATGTTTAATGTGGCACTTTTGAGTAGTAAATAATATAATATTGAACTTTTAAGTCAAAAAAGTTTTTTTTTTCTTGTATTTATAAATAATACAAAGACATAACTCCAACACCACACTACCAAACACTCTGGATCGTTAGGCTGATTGTGTAATATTGACCCAACAACGTCCTATGTCGCTTGTAAAGGATTCCAAGTCTTAGTTGTTTTCCCTAGTGATGTGGCAATGCTACTCTACCTGATCATAAAACGCAACGCTTTTTATTTATTGTTTATTCCATTATCGTTTTTTTTTGTTTGCCATTTTGGAAAAATGCTGCCAATTCAGAGTTACATAGTAGGGCTGTTCATAACAAGACCCAAACCAATTAAACCGGTTTTTCTTCAGCACCGATTGGTTTCGGGTTACAAAAAAGCATAAACTGATGGTTTCGGGTTACAACCCGATCCGATCCAATCCGTCCTGAACCGACTTAGATATATATTATATATATAATATATTTCCAATATATATATATATATATATATATTTCAGCTTTAGTCCATCAAATCATTTTTAATTTCCAGGCATCCAGCCTTCGCTACTTATACTTGAATCCTTTACCGTTTATACCGAGAGAATCATTCACAAAATCGACCCAAACCGACTAGGTCAGTTTTACTTGGTATGGGGTCGATTTCAATTTCATTTCTAAGTAGACCGACTAGGTCAGGTCGTTGGAAAAATTCCAATAAACCGACCCAATCCAGCCCATGAACAGCCCTACTAGATAGGCATTTTTTGTAATGGTTATTTGATTTATATTTTATTATCGTTTCTTAAAAAAAAACTGTCAACTTTGTTGCTTTTTTATTTAAGAGAATCACCTTTTTAGAAAAATGCCATTTTTGACATAAATCAAGGCACTAAAAATGGCATTTTTGGTGCCAAGAAATGGCATTGATGCCAAAGAACTCCTAAATAATAAATACTACATGACCAACACAACTCTCGATGGCATGCACACATCCACTGATTTTTCCTTTTTGTTTTCTTTTTTTTTTTTTTATGGATTTCTATAATTTATTCTGGTAAGTTGGGCAATCAAAAAATTGATTGCTTCTCCGTTTTCATTCACCGCTATATTAGACCTCATGGTAACTAAAGAGTATAAATTTTTGAGATAATAGATACCCTACAAGAGGATGGGTAAACAACTTATTTGCAATCAAATAAACTTCTATCTTGCCTCTACTTTTTCTCTGGTAGGAGTGATCATTTCAGCCTGGCCTGGGCCCGGGCCCGGGCCCAATTCAGGCCCACAAATTTTAGGGCCGGGCTTAAGTTTAATACTTCAAGCCTAGCTCAAGCTTGAGCTTAATGTATACATATTATACATGTTATTTTATATTATTTTATATATAAATATTATAATATGACATGTATAATTTATATTTTATAATGTATAAAATAAATTTATATGCATATTAGGTCATTTAATATAAAATATTATAGATATATAATGTTTTATATATGAAATACATTGGCGTAGAATTAGGCCGGGCCTGGCCCATGATCACCCCTATTCCTGAATAACCTGTGTCATACAAAAATGTTGTAACCGAACTTATTTAGATAAATTTTTCTTGAGAAACACTTGATAGGGATAAAACTCATGTATCAAGGTAGCTGAAAATGAATGGGGTCTCAAATTAAGAAAGGAAAACAACCCCTCCTCCTCCTCCAAAACTTTTTGTTAAAAGCATTATTTATATGGTCATTAAGTGTAAGTTCACTTAAAAACGTGATAAAGTGAATTATTGGCCCCTCTAAAACTTGAACTAAAATGTAAAGTATTGTTCTCTAACATTCTCCAAGCCCTACTTCCTCTCTCCCCTGGAATTGGGGTTACTCCTTATATCTACCCCGTAGCTACATCACATTGTGTATTGGAAACATCTATCTATAAATAATAAATACAAATAAGAGAGATGTTTCTGATATGCAGCCAGGACATGCTATAAAATTGGTGAGAGACGTGTTGCAAAGAACTGATGCGGATTCCCTGCAAAAGTCGGGTTGTTGGAGATATGTGGTGGGAATGATGAGTCTGGATCTTCTCCTACTCTGTGAGATGTGGTGTGTGAGGATCAAATTCTGAATCATGGACTGTAAAGGTGGGGTGGGAAGCAGGATCTTCTATTCACAAATGGTTGCCTCACAAGCACATCCACCATGTATTGGGAACATCTCCCATGAATAATAACTAATAAATACGGGAGATGTTTCCAATGCAGGGTAGGATGTACATGTGAGGCGCCAGTTGTGAGGAGTAGATCCGGTCTCGTGGGGTGGGGAGTAAGAAGTGAGAACGAGGGAAAGGACGTTTTAAGGAAGAGTTTTACCGTAAGAGGAAAGATGCTAATTTCTCAAATATTTCTCTACCTGAACGGCTGAACCTGAACACTCAGTAATGGATATGTGGACGCTTCCCGTGATTTTTCACTTCTTACCACCGGCACCGAGAACCCTGGCTGATTGGCCCCCTAGCCTTTCGCCTTTCATATATTTTTTTGTCGGTATGCACACGTGGCCGGTGAATAACGGTGGATGATTCGTTCAGTTGAATTAGGTGGAGTTTGATGCATCTATGATCTATCATCTGTTGTTAGAGGTTGATGTGTGTCCTGTGGCTGTGGGCGTGACTTTTACTACCGCTACTGCTACTAACCTGACCTGTCTCTGTTAAGGTTTCCTTTATGCATACATCGCGCTGTTTGGCTGTTTCCTTTTTCTTTCTTTTGTAAAAAGTTGCTTTCCGGCTTTACCTCTCAAAACTCATAAGTATTTTTCGGTTGGTCTAAGGTAAAATCTAAAAAGCAAGCGCAAGTTAAATATGACCAGCTTCTACTCACTAGTCACTACTCAGGGTTGTTTGCTTATTTACAAATAGCCCCTCGAACTTTAGTTTGGGTGCTGATTCCTACCTCAAATTTTAGATTTCAGCAATTTAGGAGTCGATTGTGAAAGTAAAATTACTATATTTAGGACTGTCAATGGATCGGACGCAACCTGATAGACCCAAACCGATTGGGTCAGTTCTGGTTCTGGGAACTGATAGATCAGTTTTGGGTCCTGATATAGGGTCTCGTTTACTATCAACTCGAAACCGGTTCCACCTAATCCCGAACCAATTCAGACCCAACCTTATATATATAATATTAAATAAATAAATTATAAATATATATACAATACATATAATATATATAATATTTAATATATTAAATATAAAGGTTTGCTTTTTATTTATTATAATCGGGTCTATCAAATCAAACCCGATTGTCCCAAGAACCAATCGATTTGGTTTCGGATCCAGAAATTACAGACTCTATCGGGTTCAAATTTGGGTCCTCAATATTTCACGAATCAGTTTCGATTCGAATTGGTTCCGACCCAGACCCAACCCGTTGACAGCCCTAACTATATTGCTGCTTTGAGATTCGATGGGCTGATAACAACAAATATCAGTCGTTCTCAAAGTGTTGACGAATTAATTATTATAAGGTGTCTTTGGCATGAATTTTGTTGAAAGAAACATGTGAGAGTTAAGATTTTAGGGAACAAAATAATCCCATAAAACAATTTAAGGGTAATTTGCAAGATTTTTAAAATCCGACCGAACTAGGGTCCAATTCTCAAGTCAAATGATCCAACCGTTCAGTTCGAATGGCGATCTGCTCTAATAGAAAAAAAAAAACAAAAAACGACTAAAAACTGTTATCTAATTTAACAGTTCAATTGCTTGGGTCAATGGTTCGTTGATCCAAATCAATGATTTTTGGCCAAAAAATAATTTTGAAATAAAACAGTGACCAATTCCTGGTTTTTCCAGTCTGGTCTGAATTTGAAAACCATGGTAATTTGGGGTTTAAAAATGTTTAAGAATATTTCGTAAAGATGGCCGAGGGAAAGCTATGGGAGGGGCAAAGTGTTAGAATCCAAAAATTCATGGAGACAAAACAAAGTTTAAAATTACCCTATAACACAAGTTCAACTTGATCTATGAAACAGAAGTGATCATTTTCCGCTGGCTCCACAAAGACCGATTCAACCCACCCTACACTTATTTATATCTATATGTGCCATTTTATGTTATATTCTATATTCTATATAAATATTGTAAAATAACACTTATAATATATATTATATATGATATTTTATATTATAAAATAATTTTTATGCATATATTATATAATATATAACATAAAATATTGTATGTATTCAATACTTCATACATTTTATTTTTTAAGGGATGGCTCATTTGGTTTTTTAGCTGGTTTACTCCAACATAGACGAGAATCGATTCCCACAACCACTGAATTTGAGGTGGGGATTATTAGTGATATGCATCACCAAATATCAATATATAATTTACACATAAAATCCTTAGACCAGGTGCAGCTCATGATCACCCCTATGCTGAAAGTTAGGTTGGTAGTGTCTTGTTGGTAGTATATCCTAACTTGTTGATATAAAATGTATTGCAAAGTAAATCAATGTTGGGAAATAGGGTTACTGAAACTTTGAGGAGAAGCGTCTGAAGACACTGTCTTTAGAACGTTATTTGTCCCCATTCAGTTTCATTGAGTTTGCTATTGTGTTACAGGCAAATTCGTTCCCTGGATACAATAGAGCCTTGGGCAATAATCTACAACCAGCAAAGTTGAAGTGTCTCCGAAGAAACCTTCTATGAGACAGTAGTAGACTGGACTGAGAGAGATAGAGAGAGGCGATTTTTGAAAATTGTTTTGTGTCTGCAAAAGCTTGATTTGTGCTCATTAAATAATCTCTGAAGAGTCATGAAAGTGATGGTTCAGAAAAGGCTCTTTGAAATTGTGACTGTTAAAAGGTAGTTAAGAGTCACTTTGAATGGTGCCTCTTAATTACACTTGATCGAATCTCATCCGTTGATCCCATCAATGGTCAGCCTCGCACCAAAGGTCAAAGCCTCCATTCGTGAGCAAAGTGCGCCTCTAAAGCGCCTTATTGCACTGCACAAATGCGTGCAAGCGCATTGTGAGATATCAAGCCTCTATACTCTTTTCTCTTTATATAATGAGTGTAAATCAACTACTATTAAAAAACCCAAAACAAAACTTGTAATTATCCAATGTGAAACAAGTTAAAAAAATGTTTTTAGTAAGAAACTATTTTCAAGACATGTGTACAAATGTAATTTTTTTCATATAATTGACCAATCAAGCCCTATTAGATTAAATCTTTAATGAGATTAAAATCCAACAACCAATGTATCGCACATGAAGAGCCCTACTGATTATCCAGGCTGTGGAATGTGAACAGCCAAAATTTTCTCATTTGTAATGTAATATGATAATGATGGATGCTAATATCCTTTTTGCTAAGATTGAGATCTTACTCCCCCCTAGATCTCAACCAATGACATTAAAGTTTGATTAGTTTTTATTGGGTTACGTTCTATAAAATGTACTCACATGTTTACCAAGGTGTATTACCGTCGCATTTAAGCACTCACATCTTATGCTACATAGTGTAATAAATGCATTATAAATTTTTCCCTTAATAGATTTTTCAATAGCCTAGCTAGTAAACAAGAAGATGAACTGTACTTTTCAGGTCATGTCTTCAAAGACCAAGACCAAGACTGTTGGATCATGTGTGATTTATCCGATTATTAAAAACACTTGGAAAGTACTCTGCAGGTCACTGCAAAATTTTGAATTACAGTCCCCTGTATAAATCTCATTCTACCCGTGGATTTAGCATCAATCCACGGTCAGATTCATCCCTGTACGATTGAGTTAAAAAATTTAGAGTTTAACTGATCAGTCATTCTCCCCATTTAAATTTCTCAAATATTGATTTTTTTTTCGGTATTTTAATGTGCTTGTTTTTGTAGCTTTTACTTTACGTGATACCAATGGGAAAATACCATTTTTTATCTTTTAAATTTCTCTTAGACGGTCAGACCCAAAGATTCACTGAAAATAAGCACCAAATAGTTAAATACCACGTAAATATGATCTATATTTTTTTCTTTTTTTCTTTTTTTTTTTTTGAAATGCAACCTATCTTCTTCTTCTTCTTTTTTTTTTTTTTCTCAATAATCAAATTAAAGATCATACATTTTAGGGCGCCCGAACAAACCCAGTTTAAACCGATAACTTCAACCCGGCTGAAAATCACTAAGCCAAAAGAATTGAAATTCAGGGTCAGACTCAACTACAGCACCAGAGACTTCAGGTGAAAATGAAGGTCAGGCTCAGCTACAGCTCGCGAGTCGCGAGTGGCTCTGCCATGAGAGTGAATAGTTCGTTCAATTATTTTATAGGGTAAAATTCTTATACTATCCTTATGATTTAGTTAATTGATTAAGTGTATCCTTATTGTTTGAAAATTGACTGATACTATTCTGTTTATAACAATTGGCTAAGTCTATCATTTATCGTTAGCATTTGTTAATATTCTGTCAAAACCCAAATACACAAGAGACCATGTGACATTTAAAATTCTTTTAAAATCCAATATTACCCCTCTCTCGTCCCCTTTCTCTGACCAGCAACACATTCCTCACACCGGAAGAGCAAATATGGATTTTGATGTTTGACGATGAGAATGATCGAGTTCTTGGCAATATTTGTTTTGGCCCATTTCCATTCTCTCTTTTTTATTTTTATTTTTTATGTCTTTAATCCTCCCACAACCTCCTCCCTCTCAATTTTCTCATTTTTTCATATACAGTCGTCGCTGCAACTCTAATAGTGGCAATGTTCTCACCGACAACATGAGGATAGGTCTGATTCGAATACAAAAAAGGCATCGGATACAAGAGACAAATAAGTACTTCATTTGCTTTCCATCACTTTTCTGGCATTGAATCCATACCTCGTTGGGAGAAGATTTCTATAGGGAGGAACAGGGGCAAGACGAGTCATCTTCGACAAAGAGCAAGCGACTCGAAGATGAGTCATCTTTGGACAGAGGGCAAATGAGTCATCTCTCTCTTTCTCTCTCCCCTCCTCTTTCATTTTGTTCTGCCACCACCGCTGCAAGTTGTAGCAGAGGATTTGGTACTTGTTGGATTTTAATCTCATAAGAGATTAAATCCAATGGGTTTGATTGGTCAATTACATGAGAAATTGCATCTACACACTTGGTTGAAAAATCAAAATTTCTCTTACAAAAAAAAAAAACAGTTTTGAACTTGTCTCACATTGGATAATTACAAGGTTTGTTTTCAGTATTCCAATAGGAGCTGATTTACACTCCTCAGAATTAGTAGAGGAGAGTATGGGAATTCGATACCGCATAACGCGCATGCGTGCGTGTGTGTGGCGCAATGAGGTGCATTTTGCTCGCACTTTGCTCGCACCTGCGTGGCTCGCGATGGGCGGCTCTGGTTTTGGTGCGTTGATGATTGTTGATCACCGTTGATGACATCAACGGCTCATCAATGGTCACGGTTCGATCAGGTGTGATCAAGAGGCACAATTCAAAGTTAACAGTCACTAACTGTTAACAACTTTTTAAACAGTCACAATATTTGAAATTGTGATTGTTCAAGGTGCCATCTCTAAACCAGCACCTACCTTTTCCTCATACCTCTTCACAAATTATTTAAGGAGCATGAATCAGACTCTAAAACACACCATTTTGAAATTCACTATCTCTCTCTCTCTCTCTCAGTCCGGTCTACTGTAGTCTCACAAAATGTTTCTTTGGAGACTTTTCAACTTTGCTAGTTGCAGATTCTCCCCAAGGCATTGTTGTATCCTGGGAACAAATTTTCCTGTAACCCAACAGCAAACTCAGTAAAACTGAGTGGGGGCAAATAGCGTTCTAAAGATAGTGTCTTCAGACGCGCCTCAGAGCTTCTCCTCCAAAGTTATAGTGACCCCCTCTTCCCCAACAATTTCAAAACGTTATTTTGCAATGGAGGCGAAAACAAGCATGACTTCGATCAAGATGATGAACCAAGATCTTGCTCGACTAGACCAGTTCGATGGAGCAAATTTCAGCCGATGGCAAGACAAGATGATCTTCTTTTTGACCACACTGAAACTATACTATCTGTTGAACCCGAATCTGCAATCACTTTCTGAACCCACTGACAAAGACTCTGAAAAACTAAAGAAGGAAAGAACAAAACAGGAAGATGACTCACTTCTGTGCCGATGACACATATTGAATGCCTTATCAGACCAACTCTACAACTTCTACAAGGAACTTAAATCCCCAAAAGAAATCTGGAAGGCCCTGGAATTCAAATACAATGTGCAAGAAGCAGGTACGAATAAGTATCTTATTGCAGAATACTTTGACTTCACCATGAATGACCATAAACCTATATTGGAGCAAGTTCATGAACTACAGGTGATAGTCAATAAAATTCGATCCCTTAACATCACCATTCTTGAATCTTTCCAAGTGGGAGCAATCATTGTCAAACTTCCACCCTCTTGGAAGGATTACAGGAAGAAGCTTCTGCACAAGGCTGAAGAACTTACCTTGGAGCAAATTCAACAGCACATTCGTATTGAAGAAGAGTCTCGAATTAGAGACAATAGGGATAAGACCCTGACCGGTATGCTGAACTCTAAGGTAAATTTTGTGGAAAACGGATCGAAGAAGACTAACCCTGCATTACAAGTAAAGAAGAAGGATGGGAACTTCAAAAAGAGCAACAATAAGAAAGGATCCTGCTATGTTTGTGGAAAGAAGGGGCATTATGCCCGAGTTTGCCAACATCGGAAAGGCAGAACCAAGTCTGCAAACATGGTAGAAGACAATCTCATGGCCATGATTACTGAACTCAACATGGCAGAATCGTCTTCTGGATGGTGGTTTGATTCAGGTGCCGCAGTCCATGTTTGTAAGGACAAGTCCTTATTCAAGACATATGAAGAAGTGACTGATGGCCAGGAGGTACAGATGAGAAACCAAACATGTGCCAAAATTGCTGAAAGAGACAGCGTAGAGTTGAACTTCACCTCCGGAAAAACATTGACTTTTCTGAAAGTTCTCCATGTTCCTGACATTAGAAAGAACTTGGTCTCAGTAAATCTTGTTTGTAAGAGGGGATTCAAAATTGTCTTTGAATCCGACAAACTAATCATATCCAAGAATGGAATGTTTGTTGGAGAGGGGATATGGTTGTAATAATATGTTCAAATTAAGTATTAATGAAGGAAACATTTCTGCTTATATTGTTGATTTTTTCTCTTTATGGCATGATAGATTAACACATTTGAATTTTAAATCCATAAAGAACATGAGAAAACTAGGTATAATTGCTTACAGTAATGAATCAACTGAAAAATGTGAAATATGTGTAAAATCTAAAATGGGTAAGAAACATTTCCCTAGTGTTGAGAGAAATTCTCAACTTCTAAAACTAATACATTCTAACATCTGTGAACTCAATGGTGTATTAACTAGAGGAGGCAAAAGATACTTCATAACATTTATAGATGACTTTTCTAGGTACACCAATGTCTATTTTATGAAAACTAAGGATGAAACCTTTGACATGTTTAAACTATATAAGACTGAAGTTGAAAATCAACTAAAAAAGGAAATTAAAATCCTTAGAAGTGATAGGGGTGCTGAATACTTTAAAAATGAGTTTAATTCTTTCTGTGAAGAATTTGAAATAATACATCAGTGTTCTGCTCCCTATACCCCTCAGCAAAATGGCCTGGCTGAAAGAAAAAATAGAACATTTACAGAAATGATAAACTGCATGTTGTTAAAAGCTAATGCACCCTTAAACCTGTGGGGGAAGCATTCCTAACAGCCTGCCATTTACATAACAGAATTGTTTCTATAGTTGATAACAAATGCCCATATGAATTATGGACATGAAGAAAATCTAATTTAGCATATCTAAAAGTGTGGGGGTGCTTAGCATATTATAGAGTTCCAGATTCTAAAAGAACCAAATTAGGACTCAGAGCTAAGAAAAAGTATGTTTGTTGGATATGTAGAACATAGCAAGGCCTATAGGCTTCGACTTAGAGTCCAACATAATAATTGAAACTAGAGATGTTGAATTCTTTGAAAATAAACTATGTTCTGAACCTGCAGAAAATGAATCCACAGAAAATGACAGAGAAACTCAGATCTCAATACCTGTTGATAATAATGAAACTGAAAGAAGAAATGACACAACTATAACACCTACAATTGGACTTAGAAGAAGTCAAAGACAAAGAATAGAGAAACACTTAGGTTCAGATTTTATCTCTACTCAATCAATTGTATTTTTAGTTGAGGCTGATAGAGAGAAGATTTTAAATAAAATACCTATTGTCATAAACATTGAAAACGATCCAAAAACCTATAGTGAGGCCATGACCTCTAGAAAGTTACAGTGTCTTCAGACCGCTATCTGTCGTTTAAGAGCAAAGGGTTCAAACAGACCCAAAATTGCTAGCTCGCATTCAACGAGCTCAAGAAATACCTCACTACTGTACTAATTTTAACCCGACCCGAGGAGGGCGATGTTTTAGAACTGTACCTCGCGGTGAGCGATGATGTGTAAGTTCGATACCAATAAAGGAAGTAGATCGGGTCCAACGACCCATCTATTATGTTAGTAAAGTATTGCAGGGAGCATAAACGAGATACCCGAAGATGGAAAAGCTAGCATACGCACTGATAATCGTAGTTCAGATGCTTCGCTCGTACTTCCAAGCTCATGATGTTATCGTCCTCACCGACAAACCTCTGAGGCAAGTATTGCTTAAGCCTGAGGTCCCTTGTCGATTGACGAAGTGGGCCTTTGAGCTCAGCGAGTACGACCTCTAGTACAAGCCGCGAACTACCATCAAGGCCCAAGCCTTAGCAGATTTCATAGCCGAATGCACACTCAGTTCCGAAGTCCCAAGCCGGTTGAAAACAAGGCTCCCAGCTCGGGTGAGCCCGAAGCTCCCAGGCTGGTCGAGTCCGAACCCCGTGAGGTAGCAGCTAGTGTGGCATCTCTCCTAGCTCGGCCCACCGTGAGCTGGGATGAGGAGGCCTGGATCCTTCACGTAGATGGCTCCTCAAACCAACAGGGCAGCGGAGACGGAATAGTTCTACACGGCCCAAGCGGCGTGAAACTGGAATACGCGCTACGCTTCGAGTTCGCGGCGTCTAACGATGAAGTAGAGTACGAGGTGTTGATAGCTGGACTAGCCCTAGCCATAGAAGTAAAAGCAAAGCACATTGTTATCTGTAGCGACTCCCAGCTCATGGTTAACCAGGTCACCGGCGAGTATGAAGCTTGCGAGCCAACCATGATTGCCTACTTGACCAAAGTTAGAGAGGCCTTGCTTGACTTCCAGTCACACTTCATCTGACAGATCCCTAGGTCGGAGAATGATAAGGTCGACGCCCTGTCCAAGTCATCTAGCACTAGCGACACCACCATGAGAACCGTGTACATAGAGGACCTGTCTCGGCCTAACATTCTCAGGGGGCAGAGGATGTCGCTCCCGTCGTTCAAGCAAAGCTGAGCTGGATTGACCCGCTTGCAAACTTCTTGCTACATGGGACCCACCCTACAGATTGCAATGAGGTTAGAAGAGTGCAGCGCTAAGCAGCCAAATATGCCATGATAGACGAGCGGCTGTACAACAGATCCTACACGCTCCCCTATTTGTGTTGCTTGCGGCCTACCGAAGCTGAACTCATACTCCGCGACACTCATGAGGGGTTGTGCGGTGGGCACTTGGGGAGCAGGGCCCTTGCCCAGAAGGTGCTTCGATAAGGGTATTTTTGGCCAACAATGAAGGCAGATGCCATTGAACTCGTTAGAAAATGCGACAAATGTTGGAGACACGCCAATATCCACCACCAACCCGCTACCGACCTCAAGTATCTTACCAGTCCATGGCCCTTTGCACAATGAGGCATCGATCTACTTGAGCCATTCCCGCCAGCAACGGGTGGAAGGAAGTTCTTAGTGGTAGCAGTGGACTATTTTACCAAGTGGGTACAGCCGAACCCCTCGTAACGATCACAACCCAAAATGTTCAAAACTTCTTTTGGAAAAACATTGTATGCCGCTTCGGATTACCTCGGGTATTGATTTCCGACAACAGCAAACAATTCAAAGGCATCAAATTTCAAGGCTGGTGCCAAGACATGGGAATCCAACAGAACTTTACTTCAGTCACACACCCTCAAGCAAACGGTCAAGCAAAAGTAATGAATAGAGCCATCCTACGCGGATTAAAGGCACGATTGGACCGAGCTAAAGGATTGTGGGCAGATGAACTACCCAGTGTTCTATGGGCGTATCGGACCACAAAGAAGACCGCCATGAGAGAAACTCCCTTCAATCTCACCTACGGCACTGAAGCAGTAATTCCTGTAGAGATCAAAGTGCCCACGCTGAGACTAGAAGCATACAATGATCAGATGAACGAAGATGAGCTACGTACCAACATCGATCTACTCAACGAAAGGACCTTGCGTACATCAGAACCGTAGCCTACCAGCAGAGAGTAGCTCGGTACTATAACGCCATGGTCAAGAGGCGGAACCTCCGCGTTGGCGACCTAGTCCTTCGTAAAGTTATGGTAACCGAGCCCGGCGTTGGCAAGCTTGGGTCCAACTAGGAAGGCCCCTACCGAGTAAAGCGAGTGCTCAGGGAAGGAACATAGGAGCTCGAGACCCTTGAAAGGAAACAAGTACCTCAGGCATGGAGTATCGTCAACTTGAGACAATACTACCTGTAACAACCGAGTAGGCCACATACCGCTCCCAGAGCTTAAGGACCAAATTGCCGAGCTAACACGACCTCGATGCTGTAAGACCCAGTCGGCTCCATGGCATGGGAAAATTTCAAGGGCAGACTATAAGTCACCCCCTTAGCCAAAGGGCCAAAACACCGAGCTAACAAAGACCTCGGCATCGAGAAAGACTTTGGCACTTCAGTGGCAAAGGACATAAATGGTACTCACTTCGCGGTATACTATAGAGATGCCTTACGAAGCACAACTCATCTCAATACGTTGGTTGAACTGAGGAGTAACCAACCAATGCATAGTTCCGACATGCATGGTAATCACTTCGCGGTATACCATAGAGATGCCTTAAACGTTAAAGGACAGATCGGGATAGCGACTACTGAAAAGTCCTACTTCGGGCATGTAGCTCTAAAAGCTCAAATGATGAGGCCGCTTTAGCAAAAATAAAGGGAGTTCATCATACTTAGGAGAAGGAAAGAACTCTCATTGTCAGTTAAAAAAAATAGAAAAGAAAGAAGAGAAATAACAAGTGCGGTAGCCGAGCCAAACAGCTCGAGAAAAGTTGTGAAAGACCGGAACAATGGCCCAACCAAAGACTTGTGAAAGACCGGGTTTACGGCACCAGGAAGCCACCAGAAGCCCAGAGAAATGCCACCTCAAGGATCCACCTCCTCATCCTCTAGAGAGTCAAGCTCCTCTTGCTCCGCTTGGTCCACCGTCTCAGGAGACAGACCCTTTATAGTAATGCTGTCGAGGTTGAGTCTGGAGAATTTCTTCTGAACCAGCCACCGACAAAGCTTAAACCTCGAGCGGTACGAACCCAAACCGTACTCCACCTGGAGGTCTTGAAATTCCTGGGAGTCTTTAAAATCCCAGACCGCTTTCTCTCACTCAGCCTACACCATCTGATCAAAGTGTCAAGTCCAATTTAGAAGAAAGGACTCCAAGTCCTACACCTGCTGCCTGAGGAGCTCCCTCTCCGCTGCCATCCTCGACGATTCCTCCCTGTAACGTGTGCTCTCTTCAGAAAGCCGGGCGATTTGAGCCTCCTGGTCGTGGACGAGCAACTCCTGAGACTCGATCCCCTTGCGGGTGTGATGGAGCTCACCCCGGATCCGGTCGAGCACGCCCCAGAGCTTCTGGTCGAGGGCGTCGACGCGATGGATGCGCGTCTGGAGAGCCATGGCATGGATGGCAAAATTCACCTGCCGATGGAAAAGAAGATCAGAAGACAACGGAAAAGGGAAAAACAAGAGAGAAAAAAGGGAAAAAGGTCACTTACCACCATGCAATTAGCAGAGGCGAACGCAGAGAGTTCCTCGGGCTCCATGTTTCCCCACTAAGCAATCTTGTCATTAGTGATCGCCTCCGGCTCCTTCGGCGAGCCATTAGATAATCATTTACCCCTTCCCAATTTCCCACTGGGAATCGGGGGTAAGGACGGGGCTGAAGGGGCTTACAGGGAGCCTCCCCCGGCTGAGGGAGCTCATTTCCCCTAGGGTTAATCCCACTAGCCCCTCAGGCGGGGGCATCGGAACCTCTGGCGGAGGAGAGGGTAGAACCGCCTCAGTAGACTCGAACTTAGTACTTCCCAAAGGAGGGGTCCAGTCGGGGCACATCCTCTTCGCATGGCGTCTCTGGCTGCCCGAGAGAAGGCAGCGCGAATCGGCACTGGACATGATGGCTGCCAAAAGACCACAAGATATTAGTCCGACAAGAAACAAAATACGTATGTACACAATATTGTCACAAGGCACTACATGACCTAAAAGGCCGACCTACCCAGGCTCAAGCTTGCCTGCATGAGCTTCTCCTCGGTCAAGTAGTCCGAGCAAATGAAGCCTACCAACGCCCAAGACAACATCATTTTTCGAATTTCAGGGTCCAGCTATGCCCCGGGGTCCTGGATGGCGCCCCTCCAAGTAGTGGGGAAGGGCCACCCCTCGAGGTTATGGACCACAAAGTAATCCCGCTTCTAGGCGGGAATCTTATTCGACAGCTCGTAAAGAGCTTATAGCCACGACGGGGAGAGAGGTAATAAAAGCACCTCTCCGAAGGAACTCTAGGAGCAGCGTTCTTTATACAAAGGATAGAGACAAAAATATCAAGGTCCAAAGGAAGGCGTTGGGATGAAGCTGGTCAATGGTGACGTTGAAGTGATTTAACAACTCCACTATCAAGGGTGCAGGGGGAGACGCAAGCCAGCCTCGAGTTGTTCCTGAAAGATTACTATGTCATTGAGACCGTGCTCTTAGGGGAAGTTGCCAGTAGAGAGGCTGTAAACCAGGTTCCTAGGGAGGCGAAAGTAGCGGATCAGAGACTTGAGTCTCTCCGCCGTCATTAAGGAAGGGCTAAAGGAATCAGGCTCCCTCCCCCTAGAAGTAGATGTTATGCCGCTAGAGGCCTCCCCAGCCTCCGGGATCTGCTACCAGGCTCCTCCCGAGCTCGAGGGAGCATCATCATCCTGGCTATCGCCCCTGTGATAGGTATGGCGTGGGTACCCAGACATGGCTGATAGCGATTGGGACTCACCAAAGTAGATGGAACAGAGCAGATTGAGGAGCTCGGGTAGACTAGGTGAAGTGTGCGGCCTCAAGATCCAAAGGCAGCAAGATGGTGTGAGAGAAAATAGGGCCCGAGGGGGCCCCCTATTTATAGTCTCCACCCTTTCAAATTGACAGCCTGGATAAAAGCACATCCAACGGTCCGCAAGCCCCCTGACCGCACGCCTTCTGAAAACCGAAGGCGATTGGCGGCATGTCTTCCATAATTAAGGTAGTCAAGCCGCACGACGTTAGAGTTAAAAGCCACCTTGGCACGTTTTCGGAATCCGAAAAGTTAGGAAAGTCAGAAAATTTCTTGATTCCCGCAAATGCATTTAATGAGGGCAGTCAATCAAGTTTGAATTTCGGTCAAATCAGTCCATCGCACTTCATAAAATCCTCGCGCTAAGGCGATACTCTTAGCTCGAGGAGTGGGGGGCAATTGATGAAGGATGATTTGACCCAACCTATGAAACGGTGACACGTAGACACTGACTCAGCATAAGCGACAACTCAACATTGTGGCCCAGTACAACCAAGTAACGGGCCCATAAAGCAACTTGGTACATCGTAGTGCGCAAAAGGAGGAGCTCGCCACAACGCGAGCTCCGGGTTCCCCGAGCTACCTCTAAAGGGATATTCCGAGGCAACTTTAGCTTGCGAGCTAAGAAAACCAGCTCGCCCGAGCTCCCAAGCAGACAAGTCATCCCGATGACCAATTCTACTAAGGGTACTCTTGAAGTATTCCGAGCTCGCTGCAAAGTAGCTCGCGAATGGGCCGCACGAGCATTCCTCAGGAAGCTTCTATCTGACAGGCCGTATCGATCAGATTGCACCATGTCCCTTACTAACGGCGCGGTCTCTGTCCTTTCGACAGTTTGCACCACGTCTCTCAGCAGGCGGAGGCGTGCCTGTCACTTTGGAGACATGTCACTCACCTAGTCGAGGAGTACGTCACAACGACCACCTACGCAGCCCTGGCAGGTAACAACTGTGGCAGGGTTCCAGTGGCGGTTATGCCCGATCTCACAAGAGCGCCCCTATAAAAGCCCAAAGGGCAGAAGAGAAGCTTCTTCTTGAGACCTCTAATCTCTCGAGTATAGTGATAAAGCGCGACCTACACTCTTAGCTACCGACTCTTCTTTTCCTTCTTTCTTGCATTCTAACTTAAGCATCAGAGTATTCCCACGGGGTAAAATCTCGAGGAATCCTTCCTTTCTTCTTCTCAGGTGTCGTCCGTTGCCAACAAGGAGCTAGTCAGCAGCCAGCTAGGAGTGCTCGGATCGTGCCGCATCTAAAAGTATTTAAAGTTATTGTTAATATTTAAAATTTTAATATTTGTATTTTTCATTTAATGTTGATTTATAGAAAATAATTAATGTAAACTTAATATGAATAAATATTTAAATTAATCATTTGTAATATTTTAATAGCTTTTATCTTTTCATTATTTATAAATGAAATTTTGGTTGACTTTAAATAAATAAAAATAATTAAAAAGGCTAACATTTTTATTAATTTCATTAACAATTAACAATTATATAGGAATGGCAACGGGGCGGGTTCGGGTGGGGCACCCCATCCCTGTCCCCACCTTATAGTCAAGACACTCTACGCCACCTTTGCCCCTTCCAAGTGTCAAGTGGGTTCTGGGCAGGGCACCCACTCCCCCGTTAGGAATGAAGAATGCTCGAATTTCCCCACCTTGTCCTCAGTGTCGGGCGAGTTCAAGGCAAGGTACCCACTCCTCATCAAAGATGGAGAATCCTCAAAATTTTCCCGTTCAGTCCCTACCCTACAGTCAAGACACTCTACCCCACCTCCGCCCCATCCCTAGTGTCAAGCGGCTTTTGGGCAAGGTACCCACTCCCCTTTAGGAACGGGGAATCTTCAAGTTTTCCTTCCTCATCCTCAGTGTTGGGCGAGTTAGCGCAAGGTACCAACTCCTCATCAAGGATGGAGAATCCTCGAATTTTCCCTGTTCCGTCCCCACCTTGTAGTCAAGACACTCTACCCCACCTCTGCATCATCCATAGTGTAAAGCGGGTTTTGGGCAAGGCACCCACTCCTCATCAAGGATGGAGAATCCTCGAATTTTCCTTGCCCTGTCCCCAATGTCAGCTGAGTTCAATGCAAGGCGCCCACTCCCTGTCAACCCAATATCAAACTTGATGACAAAAATGACCAAAAAGATATAATATGTATTAACCATATGGTAAATTTCTAAAATACACCAAATTGTTTTACTTTTCAAAAATATAATTTTATGAAAATTTTGGAAATTTTATCCAAATTTATTTTTAAATTGCTATTAAATAGTTTATATCTTTAAATGGTTTACTTACAGAATTATACTAATTTATCTTATATTTTCTAATATAAACTAATCAATAATTTCCTTTTTCCAATATTATACTAATTTATCTTAATAATTTGTGTAATTGTTGATTCAAATTACAATTTTCCCTTTCTCATACTCATTTATCTTTAATAATTTGCAATAATTTACAGAGAAAATTATGTAATTTTTTGATAGTTTTCCAAAATCTATAATATGTAATAAATTTTCCAAAATATTCGAATAGTTTCCAATAATTATTTAATACATTTTAAATACACTTTCAAAATTTTATATGTTTTAATTTCCAAAATGTTATTTTACAAAAGTATAGTTTTATGAAAATTTTTGAAAAAATTATCATATTTGTGTAATTATGGAGATATATTGAAATGTTATTTCAAATTGTTATTAAATATGTATTTTTATTAGGAAGTTTACTAACAAAATTACACTAATTTATCTTTTATTTTCTCCTATAAATTAATTCATAATTTCATTTTCTGAAATTATAATATTTTATTCCCCCATCTACCTTTGGTTGTTAATTATAATAATAACAATAACTAAAATTTTATACTTTTTGATAGTTGTTAAATATAATTTTCAATTTTAAAGAAATTTGTTAAATAGTTTTTGATTTCTATAAAATGTTGTTAATCAACATGAATATAATATTATTTTCTCAAATTACTTTAAAAAGTCATGATGAATTAATTAATAACAATATTTTTCTAATTTTTGGTAATAATAATATTTAAGATTCGGTGAATATGGGTTGTATTGAATTTTAATTGTATTTATGTATTTATTAATTAATATGAATAGTTTAAATGAAAGAGAGTGGATATAGAATGGGGGAGAGAGATTTTAGGAATTGATTGGGGAGTGGGGTAAAAACCATAGAATGATACATTTCTAATGACTTAGAGGAGATAACTTAGGAGAGAGATTCTAGGAATTTTTTAGGTATTGGGTTGGGAATAGTGATGTGGCTTAATGGGAGTGGTGGGAAGGAGAGGTTAGAGAGTCAATGTATATGCAGAATAAGGGAAGGGGTGGATTTGAGCCGAGCCGAGCCGAATAGTTCGAGCCAGAACCTTGAGCTCGAACTCGAATTTGAAAAAAAAATTTATAAAAAAAAATTATATATATTTTATTTGATGTTTAAAAAAATCAATAATTATAATATTTTTATTATATATATTCGAGGTGGTTGTGAGTTGAACTCGAGTCAAATTCGACTTGTTTCATAATCAAAACAGTGAATTGGGCTCAAACTCGACTCGAAGCTCGGTTGAAACCGAGCCGAACTAACCCTATCTTGAACAGTTTGTGAAAAACTTGACTCGTTGCCACCTTAAATTATAAGGGTAATGGAACAATGATAAGCATGCTACGTGTACGTCTTAAGTTATATAAATAGATTGATGGGGTTATTTTCATGATTAAGTTTACTATTCATCATGGTATAGCCTCAAGTTAGAATTTTGATTGTAGCCAATCGTTAAATAAACCATATCGGGTGGCAGTTTTGTAATCTTCATTAGACACGGGAAGCATTAAAGCATTTAAGAAAATGCAAATTTATCATAAAAATAAGTGTGTAAATGATGCGCTCTGATGTCCTAGTCCTCCAACCCACAACAATCAAGAACATTACAACTGCGGTATCATGTGTGTAAATGTGGGTAGGGTTCTTTTGCATAGGAGATTTAAGAATAAGTTCAAAATAAATACATTTAAATAATGGGGTGGGTTCCAAAATAAAAATCATCAAATTGTTTTGTACAATCTTCTTGTATGAAATGATGGAAGGAAGAAGGTAATTAGGACGGTACGGAGCATGAAATTAAAATGCATCCTCTAATCATGAGCATTTTCTAATAATAAATATTGATTTTTGTTTTCTAATTAATGAAAGTAAAAGTGGATTGAATTTGATATTAGATTTAGGAACTAATGCAATAAAACGATATGTTTTAAAATAAGGTTCGACTATTATACCGGAAAAACTTGTAATCAATCAAATTGACTAAATCGACCAAACTGGCCAACCCAACCTGAGTTGGTTGGTTTTTCAAAGTCACTGATCGGTTTTGGATTGTATGAGAAAACAAACCGAATCGAACCAATACTATATGTTTAAGTAATAATTAATTAGTCCCTACCCTATATGTTAGATATTGATATATTTTATTTGTGTTTTGTTTGAATTTTGAAAAAAAAAATTGGTTATTTATGATAAAAATTAAAAAGTAAAACCAATACAAATATAATACAATGGTACAATATTTAATTCAGTTTTGTATAAATTTAAATATATATTGACAAAAAAATCAGTTTTGCATTAAAAACTAATCAATTTAAATATATATTTTGATTTTGCATAAAAACTAAAAAAAATAATCTTAAATATAAATAGATGTTTAGGAATAGATATTGTAGTTTAAAATATATATAAAAACCGACTAAACCGATAAACCAACTCAAATTAACCCTTCATATTTAGATCGATTTTGCTTTAGGGTCGGTCGGTTTCGGTTTAATCGATAAGTAAACGGATTAGGACGAATCAATTGAAGAAAATAACTTAAAACTGACCCAACCTGACCATTAAACATTCCTATGCAATGTTATAAAAATTGGATACAAATTGGGACTGGAGGCCAATAAATATATATTATCTATTTGTTTATGGGAAATTGAGGAGAATGTCACTGCAAAATTAGAGCAAAATGCGTAAAGTAAAAAGGTTATGAAAATGTAACTCATGTTAAAAACGGAAAATATTATAAAAAAGTTCTGAAGCTAGCAATTGACCAATAATCTATTACAAGTTGTAGGATTTATTGGAGTTGCGAACATGGCTCGTAATTTAATAAATGATAAAGACATTGAATATGGTAGACTATGAAATAGGATGCATGTATGATGTATGTACCTGACTCAATATGAAGTAAAATGCATTGTGCCGATAATAAGAATGTCTAGAGAGAGATTATTGCAAACTCGAGTCGAGAGTAATCACATTTGGCATGATTTTAACAAATGACATGAGATTAGAATTGTTTTAGCCATGAGTTTTTGGGTATACGGTTTGACCGTTTGGTTTGAATGAGTTGTTTGTTTTAATAATAAAAATTTTAAAAAATAATTAAAAATAAAAAAACAGTCAAAATCATTGAATGGGTCAATGGTTCGATCACCCAAGTCAATAGGTCATTGATCGATTCAACTGTTTTTGGCCAAGGACTAGGTTTGGGGTAAAACGGAACCAATTACCTGAATAGTTCTTGGGCCAAACGGTTTGACCATTCGGGTCAATGGCAGTTTGAAAAACATGATAGTAGGTGTTAAAATGAGAGAAAAAAATAATAAGATGATTTTGGTCATATGTAGAGAATGAATAAAATGGAATAACCAATTAAGATTCATATAACTCCCAATTCATTTAGCTTCATTCCAATAAGTTTTTGCTTTTGAGCTTAAAATCAAAGCACCTTTAAGCTTCAATGCACAAAGCTTCAAGTTGGAGCTTTGTGCTTTGGGCAAACCTTAGTTTTTAATGAAAATGTAGAATTGGCTTGTGATGATGTGCGATTTGGCTGCTCCTAGCTAGAAGATGACTTGGGAGCTAGTTGCGTAGTGAGCTGGTTCGAACTACAAGAAAACAGATCAAAGAACCCGAGGTGGAAGACCCGGTAAGGTCGCTTCGATGCTTAAGTTAGTAATGTGTTGTGGTTGTGAGCTAGAACTTTGGATGCTAAATAGCTTGAATGTAAACAATCGTGCATACCTGAGTAGATGAGGTCCGTTTTCAATTTATTCGGGGAGTAACATACCAGTTAAGGAGGTCTATCGTCTTCGCCCGATCCGGGCGGGGTGAAGATAATGCCTTCCGTTATGCGGTGTGATCCCATGAGGTTCGGAGTTCATTGGGAAGCTTTTGGAGTTGATGACGTGTCACTCTGGGTCTTGTGCCCGAACTAGATTAGGTGCCGAGATGCCTTTACGCCGAGGTGACCGAACACCCAAGCTCTAACTATTGTTGACTGGGCTCTTTTCGTTCAATTGTCATCCTTCAAGCAGATCGCATCCACATGACCTCTACTTACTAGGTCGCACCAAATCACCCTCCATCAATTGCCCCCCACCCCTCGTGCTAGGGGTCCTGACCCATCATGGGGAGTTCATGACAAGCCCAAGTTGATTTGGCACGGAGTTTAGGTGATATGGAGGTCGGACCGTTGGTCAGACCTGTTCAACCATTTGGCTCAACCAGGAGGTGACCTAGGTTGGGTATCAGGCACGCGTGGACGTCAAGCCAATTATAGTTTATGTGGACGTCAAAATGTGCGCTAAGCCGATTTGAACCTCGAGATGCATGCAGCCGGTTTTCCTAGTAGCCGTTGGATTGTGTAGATCTCGACCGTTGATTCCTGGATATACATGTTATAAATAGAGGCCGAAGGGCCCATTTTCTCCACTCCAAAATCGCGAATCCGAAGACTTTGAGTTCGCGTTCAAGTCTCTCAGCTTGATGTCAGCTATTCCTGGGCACAAGTTCGTCTTGCTCCTTTCGGTCTTCATTTGGTGAGTTCGTCTCTCTTTGCTTTCGTTTCCATTTGTTTTTTCTGTTAATATGTATAGCCTTAGCTTAGATAGTCTTCTAGGTGGGAGCGGCAAGTTCGCTGGGGCCGAGGTGGGGACCTCGACGCAGACCGCGGAACCTCGCCCTGCTGAGGTAGGCACTTCAGCACAGGATGTGTACTCCAATCTGTTCGAGTCAGACTCCCCTTGGTGAGACCGAGAAGCCTCTAGCAGGTCGGCCTCCACTTCTCAGCTAGGTCGCCTGCCGGACACCTTTGGTTCGTCCACAATGATGTCAGACAGGCTCCTCTCCCTAGTAGCTCGGTACAGGCTTCCCACTGATTTTGTTTAGAGCATTCCTTTAGGAAATTTTCCTTGGGATCATGGTCACGACGAGGTCATGGTCTTCAAGGAGAAACTCGAAATTGGGTTGTGTCTTCCCCTCCATCCTTTCATAATCGAAATCATCAAGTTCTTTGACATTGCCCTAGACTAGCTACATCCGAACTCCATCCATAACATTGTAGGCACCATTGTGCTTTTCCACAATTACAACCAACCTCTAGACCTCGACACTTTCTCTTCGATCCTTTTCATAAAAAAGAACTCATCCTGAGCATAGACAAAGTTACTACATGTCTCCTCGCCCTGGGTACAAGCTGTTGCACGAGCTCCCTAACAAGGTCTCGGCCTGGAAGATATGCTAATTCGTGGCCCGTAACACTGAGGGGAGGCCTTTCCTGACTCACTAGAGGGCAGCCATCCAGGACCCCAACGTCAGACTGGACCTGAAGACAAGGGAAGAGATCCAATCTTGGGCGAAGCTCGGCTTGAAGTTCGTAAACTTCGTGATCGAGGAGAAGACCGTGCAAGCTGGTATGATCCCTCCTGGTAGGTTGCTAATTGTTGTACCTTTTTCCTGTTTGTTTTACTTCGATGTCATATCTAACTTGGCTCGTCTCTTGTTGCTGCTGTCATGAACAACATCCCCGCCAATGAGCTCTTCGGGGGCATGCAAAAGGGGAAGAAGAAGAAAAAGAAGAGGGCCTCCAAGAAGGCTCACCTTCGCACTGAGACCACCACCTTTGCTCCAGAACATCCACCCATCGTCGAACAAACTCCCGTAATTGATCTGGTTGAGGAAGACCTAGACAAGGCTAGTCCACCCCACGTGCCTGAGGAGACCACTTCTTCAAAGTCTCAGCCCGTACCAACGACCGCCACCTCTTTGAGCAGCGAATCTTCAGTCCGGAGTATTTTTTACTCCGAAGTATGGCCTTCTGAAGAGCAAGGACGCGGTGTTTGCCGAGGAGGTTGCATATTGGGCTGACTTGTCAGTTGCTCAGCTCGGGGCTCAAATGGCTACACACTATATGGTGGTATGTATTTAACTTTCAGATTGTTTCGTACTTAGATTTTTCTTCATACTTATGCTTGTTTCTTCTTTTGGTAGGTGAACTCTTCTATCCACGCCTTGGCTTACCAGTCCGATTTGAACTTGAAGCGAGCTTCAGAGGCCGAGGAGTCCTCCTGAAATGCCCACTTTGAGCTCAACTTAGCTCAGCGCGAGATCAACCATATGAAAAAAGACGCACGAGCTTAGAATAAGCTATTGACTCTGCTGATGACGGAAAAGGAGGAGCTTGAAGCAAAGAAGAAGCAATTTGAGGAGCACGAGGTGGCCCTAAAGAGAGAGAACAAGAACCTCGAGGCGCTTTTGAATGAGTGGACTGAAATTGCGCTTCATGCCATTAAGGTTGCTAAGGCCAAGGCTGTAGAAGAGTATAAGTCTTCAGCGGAGTACCATGAGAAGATGGTCGAGGTCGGGACAGTGGACTACCGCAAGGGATTTAAGCTTACCAGGTGGTTGACTCAGCGTGAATTTCCCCACCTCGACCTCAGTGCCATCACGACACTTAAAGTCACGAAGGAGATGGCCGTCGAAGTCACAAAGAACCTCGATTTCGAGGAGGAGAGCGGCGATGACCATCTCGATGATGACACAACGGGAGAGGGAGAGAGAGTTGATGCCATCGGGGACCGCATGGAGACGGATCCGCCTTTTGATGCTTCTGCTGGGGACGAGGAACCCCAAACTGACTGATGCCTCTTTTCTTAGACCCCCCTTTGTACTTGATGAGTCGAGCCTTTGAGCTCAGCTAAATAGCTGTATTTTTTTTTACTCGAAGCTTTTTATCAATGGAATACAAATATTTTGCAAAGCTCCTTGTGTACAAAATTTTTCCAAGTCTAGTTTTCTCCAGAACTCGTGAGGTAGACCATATTGGGGCAAAATTTTTCCAAGTATAGATCACTCCTGAACTCAAGGTTATTCCCGAGCTCAAGTAGGAACAATCATTATTGTATGCTGGGGGAGGGGGGGGGGCAGACACTGAGTCTGAGACTGTAAGTAGAATTGGGATGACCTTTCGATCGTTTCCCACAGATGGCGCCAATTGATGATGCACAATGTGGTTGCTCCTACCTGGAAGATGACTTGGGAGCTAGTTGCATAGTGAGCTGGTTTGAACTGCAAGAAAACAGGTCAGAGAACCCAAGGTGGAAGACCCGGTGAGGTCGCTCCGATGCTTAACTCAGTAATGTGCTATGGTTGCAAGCTAGAGCGTTGGATGCTAAAGAGCTTGAATGTAAACAATTACACATACCTGGGCTTTGGAGGGGTTGCAACATTGATATAGCTGAGTTCCCATGGGTCTTATGAAACGGTCTCGGGATCTTTGGCCTGAGTAGATGAGGTCCGTTTCCGCTTTAGTTAGGGAGTAACATACCGGTTAAGGAGGTCTATCGTCTCCACCCGTTCTGGGCGAGGAGAAGATAAGGCCTTCCATTATGCGGTGTGATCTCGTGAGCTTTGGAGTTCATTGGGCAACTTCTTGAGTTGATGACGTGTCACTCCAGGTCTTGAGCCCAAACTGGATTAGGTGCCAAGATGCCTTTACGCCGAGGTAGTTTTGTGCCAAGGTGACCGAATACCCGAGCTCTAACTATTGCTGACTGGGCTCTTTTCGCTGAGTTGTCATTCTTCGGGCAGATCGCATCAACGTGACCTCTACTTACTACGTTGCACCAAATCACCCTCCATCAGTTTGAAAGGGGGAAGAGCTGAAAAGGAAACCACTCCTATGAAGAATGAAAGCCAACACGTAAGATTGGGCATATTCCATTTGGGCCATAGTGGAATCATACGTTTAAAAATGGATGGGAGGTATCGTTGCCATGATGGGGCTGAGGGCAACAAGGTAAATCCGCTTCTTTAGTCGAGGTTAATGTGTTCAACCTGAGAGTAAGATATCACACGTCAGAGGCCTTGGGTGTTATCCTAGGGGCTAAGACTCTAACGATCAAGTTAGTCAAGTGTATAAGAGGGGTTGGATGAGGTCTGAGGTAAGGGTTTGGACGATGTCACTCAAGAGCAAGAGAAAGCAAGATGGCTTTACCTGGAGAGGGTACCCCTATTTATACTTAACGTTGCCCTACGAGTAGTTGGAGGTAGGTGTGAGCATTATTTGGTTAAAACTGGAATACCAAACTAAAAATTTCGATTTCAATTTTTTCGGTTCAGTTTTTTTTTTTTTTCGGTTTTTGGGTAATTCTATTCAGTTAATTCGGTTTCTAGGAATTTCGGTTTTCAGATTTAGAAATTCGGTTAACTGAAAAAAAAAAAAATTAACTAAAATTCATTATATAATATGTAATATATTATACAATATTTAATATGATATATATTTATATATAATGTATTATAATGAAATTCAATTTCATAATATATATTATAATAATATACATATTATAGGTTATAATATATAACATTATATATATATATATATATTAATTGAATTTGGTTTTTAACTGAAATAACCGAAAATCGAACAAAAAATTTTGGTTTTATTATTGTGATTTTATTGTAATTCGGTTTTGGTTTGGTTTTCATTTCTTTTATTTCGGTTTTAAAAATTTTGGTTTAGTCGGTTTGGTTTTTAACCAAATAAACCAACTTCTCACCCCTAGTTGGAGGTGGTTGGCAATGGGTGGCTAGGATTGCATCCAACTCGATGCCATGTAGCGCCATCCTAGGCCTCAGCACATGCGCCTATATCAAGAGGCTAAGCAATTCAAAGATCCTTTGGCTGCATTCGTTTGTGGTATAAATCCTCATCAATGTAAAAATCCATCATTAGTTTAGTTTTGTCAGCATTTGTTTGTAATGTAAATCGAGATCGATGTAGAACTCACTCTTGCTTTAGATTTGTCGGCATTTGAATGGAGTGGAGTTTTATATTGTAATTCAATGTAAAACATCACTTATAGTACAATTTTACATTGATAAAATCGATGTAATATTACATTGACAATCACATCTTTCAAAACTCAACAATTTAGGGATTTTAAATTGTTTGGTGTGAAATTCCACCAATGGACTTTTACATCAATGAGGTTTTACACCACAAACAAGTGCAAACTTATGCTGCGTTTGGTTGCAATGCAAATGCAAATTTGTGCGTTGCATATTTACCCTCTTTTCGGTTCATGAATGCAAATACGGTTCAGATCTTAAACCATTTTTGCACTCATCTTGTTTGTTTGAAATCAATGCTAAGTGTGGGCCCCATTATTAAATGCCCGACTACCTTATGCTCTAATGCCTTAACTTTTTTAAAAAAATTGATGGTTAAAAGAATACAAAATTGTATCCAAATAGCTACAATAATGACTTTTTTTCCCACAGTGCAAAAATGTAAAAAAATACATATTTTATCTAATAATCATTACTTTTTTACGTGTGAAACAAACAGTCCGCAAATGCAAACCATAGTACATAAATACCCCAAATTAGTGTTTTCATTACAAACAAACGGAGCCTTAGGGCCAAACAAAGCTAATCACCCTTGTTTTTTTTCGCTTTATTTTTTTTCATAAAGTCTTCCACTGAATTATTTTTTTGGGATAATTACTATCTGACAATTATTTAAAGTACCCCTATAGTTTGAAAACCTAATTAAAGACCCTATGGTGTAATAGTACACACCCTACACTTCCATTATTTGACAGGCACATTCCGCTTCATCACGCTTCAATTTTTTGAAAACCCAATTCTGCCCTCATCATTCATGATTGACCTTTCCAGTTTCCATGTCTTTCTGATACCTCATCATTCTGCGTTTTTCTTTTTCTTTTTTTCTTTTTTTTTATCGAGGGATAAGGTTTGTACGTTGTCTCTATTACGGTTTATTATTATTAATTAATTATTTCCCTCGTTCCTTAAAAATAAGAAAAAGTTTTTTTTTACTTGACAGTTGATAATTAGTTAATAACTGTTTCTTAAGCCATTGATATAGCTTTACTCGATCTTAAAGAAATAGAATGGGATGGATGAGAGGCTATATCAATTTTATCCTCAGTCCTCACCATACGTAACCCCCACATTGGTTGACTATCCCAGTCTCCTCTCTATTATCCTGTGCTCTGCTGTACCATTTAGGGGTGTGAATGGACCAGTTTTTGGGTTGGATGCCGTCTAAATCAAAATTCATTTGAATGGATTGAACTGATCAATAAAATATTTTGAATTTGAATGGATTGGACAAACCAATATGACATATTGGATGAATTTATATTGTATTGAGTTAATATCTGGACCATTGATAGAAGATAAGAACATAGCCATATAAGTGTCAATAGATCAGGTTTGAGTTGAAACCAATCTAAATTAATAAGAATTTAAACAGATTGAAGAGTCTCTAGATCAATCCAAAATGATCCAAAATATTCATTGGACTTAATTGGATCAAGTCCATTTATAATGCACTTATGTTAGATTGGACTGGACCGGATTGGACCAAATTCTATCCAACTGGCACCCCTAGTACTATTGATGTAGGTCGAGGACGTATCTAGTGAAAATTGACAAAAAAACTAGGGTTATTTCTGAAAATCCAATCAGTGGTACCGTGACTCGGCAACAAACTAATGGGTAAAGAAAGCACGTGTTATTCATTTCGGCAACTGTCCAGGACATGTCGGGCATTCTGTTCAGAAAAAAGGACAAAATCCGTATATCACTCGCTCGACGTCTTTCCATCACACTTCCTCAGCCCGTTCCCGTCGTTTTTATTCTTATCTTATTACTAAAAAAAACTTAAGCGAACTAGAGAAACAATAAAAATTTATTACAAAAGAAAGAAAAACTCATAAAGCACTATTAATTAATAATTTAATATTTAGTGGCCCGGGCAGTTCGGGCAGTCAGTGCACGACAGCTGGCGGCCTTGATGCTTTCACTCGAAAAAGCGTTTTTCTTGTTTGGACTGTGGATTAATCCGAGAAGCATGGATTGTTTAATTATTGGCTTGGCTTTTCTCACAATTTCGTATAAGCTGTGATTAAGACAAGGATAATCAGTCCGTGTCAATTACATAAATCCATGTGTTTAGACTTCGTAAGTCTCATCTTATCTGGGGAGAGAAAGAAGAAAGATAAGTGGGGCCTACTTTTCCTACAATAAAGAAAATGGTGGGCCACCCCATGATAGCGATCGGATCAGAGCCATTTGATCAAGTACTCCGATTTGGGACCATCGGACCGGGTGGTCCCAAGGAAAAGAACATTTATGGTATGTTCAACATTGTTGTAGCATGATTTGATAATGGGCTAAGTTGTAGCCGTCCATGTGGGGCCGCTGATGGGATGGTTTGATCGAACTCTCGCCTGACACCTGGCAACCCGCCAATTAAATGTTACTTGTTTTATTTGTCTTTTGATGATAATTTTCGACGGAAGATCTGCGATGTAGATTGTGTTCAAAAGGAAATCTGGGCTAGTTTTCGAATAGAAAGACATGCAGGACCTACCCTGCTCCGATACCCATACCGTTCGGTGGGTCCCGTTTAATGGAGACATCTACGTCTAAAAAAGCCGCATGAACAACCAAAATTTTCTTTTCAATTCGGACGGCTAGGATTATCTTGTTACGCTAATATTTTATGTTGCGCCGTATGTAGTACGTACTCTGCGGGCAGCACTGATTTTGACACGCGTCGCTCATGCTAGTTGACAGGCCCCACCGGCGCGAAGAGGCGGTTTTTTGACTGCGTGGACGCTTCCGGGTTTGAGATATGTGCACAATCGCTTGTAGACGTTAAAGGATCTGGACACGCATTCAATGATGGGACCCATCGAGAAATCTACACGGCTAGGAAATTATGATGGTGTCATATGATGGCAACACAGCAGTTTTCCCACCGTATTCCTTAGCACGCCGAAGGAAAATCTACGGCTCAGATGGTTGAGAAAATCTGAGTTTTACTATTTTGGGCCCAGAAGCAAATTTCGTAGGTGGGACTGGGACACATCCAGACAGCTTCTAGCTTTGTAGGTCTGGACGTACACTTGAGTAGGACCTTTGTACTAAAACCGGGCTACAGCTAAACTAGAGCTAAACCAGCTCTATTTATTTCCCGGTTCGTCATTTCAGGAAATTTATTTAAAAATTAATTCCTGGTAGACTTAACAGTGACTAGAAAATAAAGGTCAACAAATCTCTAGTCTATGGTCCAGACGGAAAAACCGAGACCGGACAAACCGGTGACTTGGAGACAAAATATTTCCTTTTTTATAAAAAGATAATATTTTCTTTTTATTCGATCTAAGGGCGGAAAAATAATTAAAAGATAATTGGGAGGGTTGGAATCCAATAAATTACCTGATGTTCCTTCACACGTCCCATCCGATCCTTTGTTCCTTGCCTTCCACTCTCTCGCTCTCTCTCTCTCGCGCGCGCGCGCTCCGTTTCTGCGTATCGGCGTTACATTGTCGCCGTCGGTCCGACCTCTCTCGCTCCCAACAGCCAACACCAACGACGTTATATTTTTTCTCTTCTTTTTTTTTTTTCGCTAAAATTTTCCGTTTCTCTATAAATACTTTTAGTTGGAAGTCGTTTATCTCCACTTGTCTCTCCTCCTTCCCTGGAACTGGACAAACAGACGGTCGTGATTTCACCCCGTAACGATCACCTGAACCCCAATATCAAGTGAATGACAAATGGGTCCGTCTTGGCGAGAGAAGGTTCACTTTCTTCAACACTCTTCCTTTAAAACAACGCCAAAATATCTAAGTTGCTTCTCCGTTGAGGATCGCCGGCGGTAATCTACTATAATCCATTCCTTTCGGCGCTATCAATTCATAAGTTGTATTTTAGTCATTCCCTTCTATCTTATTCTGAGTTCTGTCATTTCTTTTCTCCTGTGTGTTCGATCGTCTCTCTAACTTGAATTTTCTTTTCAGCTCCTATCGAACTTCCTCTTTTGCGTTCCTCAATTGTTTATGCTTTTTATTTTGTCTTTAAAAGGAACTCTCGGCTAAATGCGTTGTAAAGGGATTGAAGTATCAGAGATTTCTGCGAATCTGAACGCGAATGTTCCTTAGAAACCTCTCTGCTCTGTCCTGCCGATACCTTTACCTGCTTTGGCTCTTCTTCCTCAAATATACATAGAAAAATCTGTTATACTCTTCCTGGGTTAAGGAGACAAGATCAGTTGAAGGTGGAAAAATACTAAAGCGAAGGCAAACCAGAAAAAAAAAAAGTTGGTTACCCATTGGAGGCAGTAATGTTGGATCTTAATGTTGTTTCCGCTGATTCTACCTGCAATGAAGATGAGATGATGATGGACAAGCTTCCGGAAGGTTCTGGCGGTCAAATGGACGATTCCGGTACTTCCAATTCCTCCGTTGTCAATGCTGATGCTTCAAGCAACGGAGGCGATGAGGATTCCTGCTCCACCCTCGACAGGCGTTGCGGCGGCGGCGATATGTTCGCCTTCAGCTTCGATATTCTGAAAAAGGGAACTACGGCTGATGACGATGACGTAGAATCAGGGAACGGTAATCCGACGATGCCGACGGGTTTTGTTACGAGGCAACTCTTCCCGGTGTCCGCGGATGGAGAACATGGAGTAGGTGTTGGCGATGGTGACCTTCGTTCGGGGCCGTCTTCGGCTTCCTCGTCTCGGCCTCATTGGGTGGATTTCTCATTCTGCTCGCCGGACGGCGGCGGCCAGCCGGAGATGGTCATGCAGCAACAGCAACAGCATGTGAAGAAGAGCCGCCGGGGGCCCAGGTCTCGTAGCTCTCAGTATCGGGGAGTGACATTTTACCGAAGGACTGGGAGATGGGAGTCTCACATCTGGTATTAACTCGTTGCATATATGCTCCTTCGTCCATCTGAATTTGAATTTCTGATTTCTATTTCTATGTCAATTTTCAACAATTTCTCGTTTTCTCTTCTCTACAGGGATTGTGGAAAACAAGTGTATCTGGGTATGAAATTATTGTATCCTTTTGGTTTAATTTCATTGGTTACTAGTCTGAGAATTAATTTCGGTTAAAACGCGTATTTGTTTATTGTGGTATTACCGCTATAACAGTAATTAATTTTTTTCCCTGGTATCGCCTGTGCAATGAATTCATGTTTTGGGTTTCTTAGGTGGATTTGATACAGCCCACGCTGCTGCTAGGTAAGCCTATTTTTGGATTCAACCCTGATTTGACTATTTGCAAATGGATTTCCTGAGGTCGTCGAATTTTCCTTCGTGTGGGTTTTCTCTGCTTCCAGGGCCTACGATCGAGCGGCTATTAAATTCCGTGGCGTAGATGCAGACATCAATTTTAATCTCAGTGATTATGAAGAAGATCTAAAGCAGGTAGGTAGGGTAGACATTGGTTACAAAGTGCTGCGTTTGTTGTTTCCTGTTGGTAATGTGTTTTTATGTTTTTTCAATACATCTTACCCACCTGTGACTGAGTAATATGGGCGGGGTGTTGATGTTTCTGGGATCGATCTCCAGATGAGGAACCTTACCAAGGAAGAGTTCGTGCATATTCTTCGACGCCAGAGCACCGGATTTTCAAGGGGAAGCTCGAAATACAGAGGTGTAACGTTGCACAAATGTGGTCGATGGGAAGCTCGAATGGGGCAGTTCCTTGGCAAGAAGTAAGACTTCAATAAAATGAAATTACATTTTTTTTTTGCGATTTTCCGTATCTTAGTTGTTGCTGCTGAAGCATATGTGGTTGATTATATCACTTTATGATCTCTAAAAGAGAGTTTTCATATACTTCTCCTCGGAAGCAATCGTTTCCTCCTCGTGAACATTGCTTAGATGCCTAATTATTCAAAGTAGAAACAAAAAAGAACAAAAAGAAAGTGCTTGGGGTCTCCGTTTTCATCTATGAGGATGCGATGCTTGCTTGCAGGTATATATATCTTGGACTATTCGACAGCGAAATAGAAGCAGCAAGGTCCTACTGATCATGCATTTCCCTCTCCCTGATACTGAATTTCTTACCCTGAATTCTCGACCTCAATAGTGTTCCATCCAACAAAAATCTCCATTTTGATTTTCTGGAAATCAGGGCTTATGACAAGGCAGCTATCAAGTGCAATGGGAGGGAAGCGGTGACCAACTTTGAGCCAAGTACCTATGAAGGGGAGATATCCTCTGAGGCTGAAATTGGAGGTATTACTAATCATCATTTAATTTAATTTTCTGAACTGATTTTTCAGTCTCCTGCAAGGCTGCAACACGTCTATGGATTTTTTTTTTCTCTCTAATTGTTGTATCTTGTTTATATATTTGTCGCAGGCAGCGGGCAGAATCTTGATCTGAACTTGGGTATTTCTCCCCCAGCATTTGTCAGCGGCTCAAAGGGGAATGAAAACATTGGGCTCAATTGTGGCCCTTGTGACATGCCTGACTCCCGGAGAGCTAGGGTAAAATATTCAATTTCAATTTATGAATTTCGTTCTTCATTTCTAACAAATTAATTTGGCAACCAAATCTCTATTACAGACAGTTCTTCAGTTATCTTTGGTGAAGTTCTTTGCATTTGTCTGTAATTATTTCAACTAGTAGCTCCAGAAGATCATCTCATTATAATAATATAAAGGCCTTTGATGGTTTATCTTTCCTTGGCTTTGTTGTCTGTCACAGATGGAGAATCCTCCTTCAATGACAGTGGGTGGTCAACCCACCCATGGCCTAGCAATGGTGTCTGAGCACCCTCCCATCTGGACTGGTGTATATCCCAGTTACTTTCCCAATTATGAGGTAATATTTGTTCTTTTAATAATCCAGGTCGTGAATTTCTTTCAAAAAAAGGCATGAGTTCTACTGTTCTTCTAACACCGTTTCTTATACAAATTGTCCTATTGTTAAGTGTATTTGATTCTTACTATTTGTACTTATTTTTTTGTGAAAAGATTATGGTACGGGTTTTGATTTTTTAGATTCGCCTTAGTTCCAAAACTGAAATTAGATATCTTTATTAGTTTATTTGAGAAATAGATTTGCTCTCTTGTTTTGGAAAGAGTACAAATACAAATGTAGAGTACAAAACCTTGTATTTTGTATTATTTTGAATGTATTTGCACTGTACATTTTTGTATTTGTACTCTTTCCAAACACAGCCTCAATTCCTGCCCATGTTTGTCACTAATAATACAAAATAATAGGAAATACAAGGTTTTGCACTCTACATATTTGTATTTGTACTACTTCCAAACTGAACCTCAGGTGATCAAAATTGTATTAGCATGCCAAACTATAACAAAGTAACTCCCTTTTTTTATTGTTTAGTAGAGTGCAAAACCTTGTATTTTGCACAGAAACTTGTTCTTAAGAAGAATGAGTGTCTTTTTTAATGGACCGGAGGATTGTTGTATTTTTAATGGGGTTGTTTCTTCTCCTTGAATGAGCATGGTAAAAAATGTCGTTGTTGACTTTTTGTAGTTGTTGTCGTCTTCCACAGGAAAGAATGGCAGAGAAGAGGGTCGAAGTAGGTTCACCGGGACTCTCACACTGGTCATGGCAAATGCACGGCCACAGTGGTGCAACCCCAATGCCACTGTTCTCTACTGCAGCATCATCAGGATTCTCATCTTCTACAGCCACGGCTTCATCACCGGCCCTTCCTCAACCACTTCATCCAAACACAACCCACCAACGCCTTTACATTTCTCGTTCCACAAATCCGGTGGGCAACAGCACATCTCACTTCTACTATCACAGGAGCTGAACTGAAACCACATACCACACCTCCGTCGGCACTGATCAAAGGTGGTTAGGCAAGCAAGACAACCCAAGCTAGTCTCTTTTTTGTTGTTGATTCAAAATTGTCTTCTAAAACAAATGCAAACTCAAGACCAAGGCTTCTTTATATTTACTCATACTAGACTCTTTAACGAGCTGGTGGATCTTTGATTCATGTAGTGAGATTGGTGCTTCCTGTTCTGTCAATTATTCCTTTCTATAGTCTGGAAAATGCAATTCTGATTTAATTCCGGTCTATGGGTATGAGACGTAGTGTATTGATTGTGGGAGGTAAAATGGGTAAATATTCCAAGCCTTTTTTTTCCTGGTTTTGATTGTTTAGTAACGAATCGTTTTCTATCCTTTTAATTTGTTTTTTATATATAGAGATATTGATGGTGAAGTGAACCCCGTATTCCTCGGCTTTACTTTTTGGCTGGTACTATGTATGTGTATGACAATGCCCGTCATTACTACTCGCCTGCTGCAAAGAGGAAAACAAACAAATAGACTGCACTAGGAGGAGAGAGAGGGAGGGGGATAGAGAAAGAGAGTAAAATCTTAAGTAGAATGTAAAAGCCTGTTATTGTATCGGGGGAGGGAAAGAGAGGGATTATTCCAGGCTTTTAAAAGACGTCCTATCTCTCTCCCCAATTTCAAGGCCCTGGCTATTGGCTTTGGCTCTGGGTTTCTTGACAGTGTACATGTATTATCATCATCATCATCAGCTTTGAGCCATCCTTTTTTTTACAGTTTATATTCACACCTTGGAGGGGGGACCTACTGCTACAGTACTACAGCTACTGCACTTGTACTAGAGAGAGAGAGAGAGACTAAGGAGGTGCTTGCAGCCACAAGCATCTGAGGCAGAGTCGTATTTTGGGTTGTGGGTTTTTGACCCCGTGGACAATTTACTGTCCTCGTATCGTATGTTCACCGAGTCGAGCATGTGGCAGGCAGTAGGAATTGGATTGGATGGAGCCCCACTTTGGCAAAAGCCCTCTCTTTTTTTCTGGTCAAAACTCAAATACCGTCCAAACTCCAACCCAAAATAATAAATAAAACAGAGCACGCACCCTTCTCTGACCTCTACTGGCTTTGGAAGCCTAAGGGCATCTCCATCTGGGCTTTTGACACGTGGAAGGATGGGGTGGAGGAGGTGATTAAAAGATTGAAACGTGACAGTCAAAAGGGCTGATGGATTGGATGGCATTAAGCCATTTAAGTCAGTAAGGTGGGTCAAAGATTTTCTTGGTTATTACTTCTTAGTTAATTTGCGTAACACCATATTAATGGCCACACCAGGGACGACCCAACCAAACCGGATTCAGTCAGTGCATGGTCCGTTCCAACAACCATTATAGCCTTGTATCGGCAATATCTCCCAATGTCCCATGAAATAAAACACAGACAACATCAAGGCTGTTCGAATACGAGTCTTGCATTGACCGAAGCCGATCTCCGACCCGACCCAACCCAACCCATAGTCTTTTATATATCATTATATGCTCAGTTCAGACATCAGAGAGTTTGTTCCAACTTCCAAGCATCAAAGGGATCTTCGTTCATCAAAGGGTCTCGAATAACAGAGAGAAATTGGGAACCCCCCCCCCCCCCTTCTTCAAACCTGGTTGATGAAAAAAATCAGCCCAGACCCAGAGTAGAGAGACTCTGAACTGAATAGGGGACCTCGTTCTTGCTAAGGTATACGTAGGATTAAAGAGACGATGTTACTGTTCATACCGGGGGGGGGGGGGGGGGAAGGGGGTCATGTATTGTCAAATCAATCAGCAGCTACCATTTTCAATCACCTTTCTTCTCCTCGCCTCTTTAGCCTTTCCCTACTTGGCTACTTCTATCCTATTCCCTCCCTAAGAAGTGGACAAATAGACGGTTAAAACCCAATCGGGTGAATGAGAACTGCATACAATAAACCCAACGACACCACCCTCTTCCTTTCCAGAAAGCGGTTTCAACTTTGAACAAGTGGATTGCTTTCAGACAAGTTTTTCTTCATAAAGTACGTATAAAAAGAAAAGTGTCTGATAAGTTTGGATTTTGGATTGGTTGTTTAATTGTTTTTTTTTTCCTCTCTACCACAGCCACTGGGGGTTTGTAGAGAATGGAGAAGACATATGAGATTTGGCAGATAAATACGCATCAGTCATCAGAGAGAGAGAGATAATATAATGATGATTAAAGAATGAATTCTAGTCTAATAATCAATCAAGAAACCTTAATCATGGGTCAGCCTAATCACATAATTAGACAGAGAAAGAGAGAGGAGATAGACAGAGACAGAGACTGGGGGAGAGACAGATAGGGATTTATTATTAATTATTGTTTCTGACTTGTCTTATGATCACGGCTGTATTAGATGGAACCCCATCACACGCTTTGAACCTAGACGTCTTTGATCCCGACCATTCAGTCTTTTGGGCCGACCAGCCCATTTGGGCCACGTGTACGGGTCCATGGTGAACCAGGTGGATTATTATTGTATCATAGTTTTCTGGGCTAATGGGGCCCATGAAGAGACAGACTATGAATCCACATAAACGAATCTTCATGGGTGTTGGATTTGGGCGCACATAAAAAACACCCACTCACCAGTCACCAAACATACGGCATATCTCATCTTCAGAGGATGACCCACCACCAGAAATGGGTTCCAACATGCCACCTCAGCGGATCCCCCTCCTCCGTGTAATGAATCAGCAGTCTCTTAAAGCCGGAGGAATAACTAGCTTTTTGTTAGGGTTTTTTTCATACCTGGGTAGATGACTAGATGTCAGGTCTGGTGGCATGCACGTCCACCTCTTTTTTTTTTAATGATTTTTTAAACTTTTTGGAATCAACGGTCAGAAATGTACTAGTTCCATGAATCCATTCTCGTTGGAGTACTGTACAGTACTACCTTATTGTTACCTTTTGTATGCAGATTGCAGATATGCTGAATCTGTTCTACCACTTGAAAGTGGACCCATATATTCCAACATTTAAAATTAGATACTTTATTTGCATTGGTGTAAATGTATGAAGGCTCGGTTTGGAAGAGTATAAATACAAATATGTAGAGTGCGAAATCTTTTATTTTGTATATTACATATTTGCATTTGTACTCCTTCCAATCCGAGTAGAAAGTGAAATTTTGGTTTGCTTTTGTTTAGATTTGACTTTGTTTCAATTGTTTGTGTGAGGTAAAATCATGTGTCCTTTCACTTATATGAAAGATAATTGAGGTACGAAGAGAATTATTTGTTTGGAAGTGAGATAGAAAGCAAGATGATGTGGTTCCCATTTCCAAGAGACACTTACAAAGAATCAATGTAGGAGGGAGATGGTGCAAATTTGCTAATGAGTTGAATGTGCAAATGAGATGAAAAGTAAAAAAAAAAGCATCATGTAGGAGTGTCAATCGCAGTTACAAACAAGTGGAGGCAAGACAGAACTTGGTGCAAAATTTGTATCTAGCTCATATTTGTAATGCAAACTAACACAGCCTAAGGGGGAAAAAGTGTACCTTGCAAACTTAGGGCTTATTGGGGATTTTTACTCTTCTTTCTGCTCTTGCATGATTATAAGCATCATTTTCTCCTTTGCAATTTACCTTCATATTTAAGCTCTTTGGCAAATAGGCCATATATAAAATGAAGAGAGTCAATGGCTTCTTTGGAAAATTATATTTATTATAAATATCTATGCTAAAATCATTATTAATTCAAAAGAAAGAAACTTCACATTTAATGAAAATTGATGTAACCGTTTTCGGCCACGTACCAATGTTTTGTGATAGTAAAATTTTTTGGCAAAGTACCTCGTTATTCGACCCGGTGGTGGTGTACCTTAGTGACGAGCTACTTGGTGGCGAACTGCCTGGGGGCGAACTGCCTGGGGGCGAACTCCCTACTAGGAGGTCGATGCCTTAGAGAATGTTGAAGCTCCCTGGTGCGGCGCAATCCGATTGCCCTCAGCATGAGGTGGTCTTCTTTCCTTTGTAGGCTGCGGGAGATGAGGGACCTGCGAGAACATCTTTTCCTCCTCTTTGTAGGTGGCGGGAGCCGAGAGACCTGCGAGAACTCCATCTTTTCCTCCTCTTTGTAGGTGGCGGGAGCTAAGGGACCTCCGAGAACTCCATCTTTTCCTCCTCCTTGTAGGTGGTGGGAGTTGAGGGACCTCCGAGAACTCCATCTCTTCCTCCTCCTCGTAGGTGGGGGGAGCTGAGGGACTTCCGAGAACTGTATCTTTTCCTCCTCTTCGTAGGCGGCGGGAGCTGAAGGACCTGCGAGAACTGGATCAGAGGTCCTGGGGGTACTTTCCCGGTGGGGGCTCTCCGATGCTTAAGTTAGCACTCTTGTTGTAGAGAGCTTTGAAGATAATATGAGAGAGCTAGAGAGCAGGGTTACTTCCCTTTCTTTTCCATCCCCTTCCCCTTTGGGGGGTGAGGTCTTTATATACCGGAGTCTTCGCGGGTTAGGTGGGTGAAAAGCCTCCAAATGGTAAGACTTGTCGCATCCGGTAAGAACCGGTGTATGGTGGTGAACTCCTCGAGGTTGCTTGTGTCAGGCGACCAGGTCGGCGCCTGGGCCGGGTTGTCAGAGGGGTGCCTGCGTTAGTCGGCGGGTCAGTGTTTAGGCCAGGTCATCAGGTCGGCGCCTGTGTCAGTCGGTGGGACAGTGCCTAGATCAGGTCGTCAAGCTGGCGCCTTGGCCGGATCATGCGCTAGGCTGGTCCAGGTCGGCCAGGTCGCGCAGGCCATGCACAGTTCGCGCAGGCCACGCGCTAGGCCGCGCGCGCCGTGCTGTTTGTGCACGCCGCGTAGGTGCGCGTCAGGCCGCGCGCAGGTCACGCCAGGCCGGCCAGACAGGTGCCCGGGTGGGTCACCAACTTCATAAGTTTGTTGACTGGGTGTTTTCCTAGTTGTCACGAGGTGCCACGTGTCACAATTTTACTGGAGGGCCAAATCTGCCCTCATAAAAAATCAAATCATATCTTGAGCTCACTAGAAAGCTAAATACAATTAGGACATCTGACCATTTTGAAGGGCAATAATCTTTTTGTAGATGTCTGACTCTATTCTCCTCACCAAAAAAATAAAAAAACCCAACTTTTTAGTCATTTGAAACACAAATTGGGATCTCCTCCTAGAGCACTCCTCACACTGACCCTACAACCACATCCCACCCTATATTGGAAGTGAGCATGCTTCGGTTAAAACCGAATAACCAAACTGGAATTTTGGGTTCGGTGTTATTGGGTCAATTAGTTTGGGGATTCAGTTTGGTTTTTGGCTTCGGTTATGAAAAATTCGGTTCATTTGGTTCGGTTTTAAACCGAATAAATCGTTTGTTCACCCCTAAAAATATCTATCATGAATAATAACATACAAATATGGGAGATGTTCTCGATGTGCAACTGCTACATGCTATGAGGTCGGCATAAGGAGCAGATCCAAACTCTTCAACATGCAAGATATACAATTTTTGCGTATTGTAAATATTGATGCTTTGAACCATGTATAAACTAATAAATTTTTTTCCTTCATTTTATTGACAACCAATTGACACAAAATTGAAAACAATTTTATTGCACTGCAACTAGTTGTTCTCTTTTAAGGTATTCCTACAACATGAGTGGTATTGGAATTGAAAACAATTTATAAAAAAAGAATTCTTGAAAGAATACAAAATAGTTCATCTCTAGAATATATATATATATATATATAAACGCCAAAGAGTAGTGATATTGGACTCAAGTTGTGCTCAGACTTCCCCACACAAGATTATCTCTTAGTGGGAGGCCTTTTCCAAGGAAAACAAATAGAAGAATGCTAGTAATCAACGACTTTATCCAACCCTTGTTTTCTTCTCCCCGTGGACAAGTTTAGGTAAAAAACGAAAATCTATGGGTCTTTTGGTTTGTAGTGGGAATTGGAATCGAAATTGGAATAGTATATTCTTATAATCTGTTTGGTTTAGATATGAATGAGAATAAGAATTAAAATTAACAGGAATGAAATTTTATTTTTAAAAAAGGGGCAGGAAATGACCATTTTTTCAAATTTCATTTCAGCAGGAATGAGTATGGAATTCCGATTCTAACCAACCAAACAGTTAGAATCAGAATAACCCATTCTGTGAACCAAATAGGGCCTAAATTATATAATGTGCCTTTTCATGGGTCCCTCATTGTCTGCAACGTGAAGCATATAAACATGGGTTGCACAAACTCCTCCTTAAAGTGATTTTGCTGATGTTGCAATTGTTTTTGCTTTTGGAAATCAAATTCTTACACATTGGCAAACGCCCCCTTATGTGAGTGTTTGCAAACTACCCCCAAAACCAAAATAGGTGTGTGACTCTCGTGTGGTATTTGGAAAATAGAAAAGGACAAATATAGACACGATAGGATTCTCACTTCTCACAGCTCATTCTGTGAAAGTGCTCCCATCCCATGAGATCTTCACTGGCAATTATGGAACCCATGTGTATTGTACGAAAACTCACTGCTAAATTTGTCCTTTACCCAGTGTCAGCTTCAATTCACACCCATTGATTGAAGGGTTCCAGCATTCCTTTGTCCAATTTTGATTTTTATTTCATGAGAAGTGGAATTCAAAACATATAGCTTTCAGTTTCAGATATAAAATTCTTTATTAGGATATTGACTTTATTAAATCCATTTTCATCAATTCCACCCCTTTGCCAAACACAGTGTCAAGGATTAAGAAAGAAGAAATTTCCTCTTTTTTTTTTCTTTGCTCTACAAACCCCTTGAAATTCAATGTTGAATACAGGTTTGGATGAAAGTAAAAAATGTAAAAGGAAGTGCTTTTGGAATGAAGTCTTATAGAAATTGTGCTTTTAATTAGAAACCTTGTCCTTATATGCAAAGAAAGAAAGAGACAAGCTCCACAACTCCACATTATAGGATAGATGCTACAAAAATCAGAGATTTTTATGGATTTTCTGCTGTGTGGACAATATGAGAAAAGGGAAATTACATCTTTCCTGCTTGTTCACATATTATTTTCTTTATTCTTCTATTTTTCTATCTATTGGGTACATGATATTGCTTATGGGTTCAATTGGTACAGACTAAAAGTGCTGAAATGGAATGGAACTATCAATTCTGTGAACATCTCCATGTTCTGTGGTTTGGGTTCATTTTGCATTGTTTCAGAACTGAACAAAACATGACTTTTTAGCATCTGAATTGTTTTGTGGAATCCGGAATGCTGTGGGGGTGGAACAAGTCATTTCAAAATTCCAGACTTGAGATTGGAATAGAATTCAAACACAATCAATCCCATAATTGTCAATTATAGGGTGAAGTTGGATTTGTGGGTTATCTAAAATTATCAAAATGGATTCTTTTATTTTGGGGATTTATCTGATAGAATGGAATTTCGAGAAACATGAAAACAGAGGACAACAATTTCTCCATTTTAGCAGAATCTCAATTCCTGTCACAGGACTAGTCATTCCAAACGCAACCTAAGTGACTACTTAAGTTTATTATCTTGGTTGCATTCCTTTCTCTCTTCTTCCCAAAATTGAAGAAATACCAGAAAATATTTGTCTTTATTAGGAGAACCCAACCAACCATTATTGTAATCTTATCTCTTTTTCATTTTTTTTTATATCTTTTATCACACATTCTCAAGTTTTTCGTTGAAGTAGGAAGATTGAATCCGTGAATGAATCTGATAGATCTAAATATTTAAGTTTATTATTATCTTGGTTGCACACATGGAGCATTATTAGGTCATAACGTTTGGTGGATGCTTTGATTGAGGAAGTTGGCCATTATTTCTTTCATGTCTATTTGGGGGTTTCCCTTTGTTTACATTTTGTCAACCCAACAATGTCTCCTCCTTTTAGCCAGAGACGTCCTTTGAATCAACTTCAAAGGCAGCCAACTGGCTATTAACTTCTGTGATTTCTAAGAGTCACCGTCGGATGCTTAATTCCTGTTATGTCACTTCGATTGACATAATTGATTTCATTTATCAACCATATACACACTTGGGGAACAGTCTTCACTGTTGCTGGTATGTGCTTCACGCCTTCCCTTCAATTTTCGTAATTGGGGAACTGTCTTTTGGGTCCCAATTTGATAGAAGCATTTATGGAGTCTTATAGATAGGTCACCATCAGTAGACCAGTTTATGGGCCGGGTAGCCCGACGGCCCGGCCCGCACCCTGGTTAGGATTGGACATGTAGTTAGGCCCGTGGGCTTGATCTTTGGCCCAAAACACCAAGTCCGATTGTGTTTTGAACTGGGTTTGGGATTTATCAAAAAAGTTTGACCCGGTTTGAATAATTTATATAATATAAAATATATAATATTTATTATAATATATATTAATAATTTAATATATATATATATATATTTTATAATTTCTCTCTCTTTCTCTTTCTGTTCACTGATAGCAGCGGCAACAAGTTGAGTTTTAGACTTTGGGCTCGAGCTCTGGTCTTAAAAAAATCTATTAATGAAGAGTGAAAGCCCGGCCCATGAACAGGTCTAGTCATCAGGCCGGTTTAAATTAGTCACTAACCTTAAGGTTTTGTGCTAAGTTGTATATTAACTAATTCATGGGATTGTTTAGATTGATCAGGCTTTCAAATGAGAAAATGGGTAAATGGGTGGTTAGGTAAGGGTGTCAATGGACCGGTTTTGGATTGAATCCCGTTCAGTCCAAAATTTTTGGACGGACCAACAAGACATATTGGATTGAACCAATTTGGTCAAAAATATTTATTAGATTGGATTGGACTTGACCCGTCCACAATAAATTTATATTGAATTGGGTTGGATTAAGCCAATATCTGGTCTATTGACATAAGACAAGAATATAAGTGTCAATGGATGGGATTTGGGTTGAAACCAATCTAAATCAAAATGAATTTTAAGAGATTGAACTGCCCAGATTGACACCCCTATTTAGGATACTAGAAAATTTCACTTCTTTTAGCATTATTATCATCAAAAACTTTCTTTTATTAACTTTTGGATTGAAAAATCTCTTCATTGGTACTATTAAAAATTAAATTTATGATACAATTTTCTGTCTATAAAATTATTGCATTACACTCCTCTCATTAATTTGTTTCAGCTTTACATGTGTAATACAGTAGGAAGCCCTTAATTAACGAAAAGTGGTTGCATAGATCATTACTTAAAAAATATATATATGTAAATTTTATTGTATGCGACCTTCTAAGGTTTCTGATGTCTGATTGAACTACTAATGATTGAGTGAATTCAATTCATTGAACCTGGTCAGACCTTTATTTCACCAGCTACTTTTGCAGATAAATAAAGCATAAATTGCCAAAGTGGTAATGACCCATTTCAGCATTAAATGGTAGAGGATAACTTGCATAAGAACTTTCATATAGTCCAAGATAACTCTGTTGATATTAATCTTCAAAATATTAAAAACTTAGAGCCAAGTTGGTTTTCCTATGGAAAGAAAAAAAAAAAAAAGAAAAACAATAGCACAAAAAAAAAAATTAGAACCAACTTTGATCTCTTCATATTTTATTGTTGAGTGAGAGTTTGTTCACAGTTTCACACTTCTTTTCAAGGAAAAGCTCCTTTGCAGTATTAATGGATATTCAAATTGCAGTACTAGTTGGTGTACCAATTGTAATTGATTTAGTGTTTTTCTATGTCCATATTGCAATAAGCTCTCTTTGTTAATAAAATAGCATTATCTCCATTATTTTTGTATACCTAGCAATATGATATTTTTGTATATTTTTTAAGCAAAGCACATTCTTTGTTGAAAACAGATCCTCAAGATGCTTAGCTATAAGATAAAGAGAAGAGAGAGAGATGACTTTGGGTGGAACAAAAGTTACAACTAATACCTTTATCACCACCCTTCTTATCAATATTTCTTCCCATGGTTCATCCTAGACCAACTGTTCTGATGAAGTTAATACCCAAAAATAAAAATATATTTTCTGTTCAAATGGTTCATTCTTCCCATCAAAGCTAGTCAAGAAGAAATAAAGAAAAATAATTATGATGATGGTGGATACACTGGTTTGTCAATAATATTCAGTAGGAAGTTGTTTTTACTTTTTACACAGTGTTTGTATTAGACTTTTCCTCTGCACGATCCTATATTGCCACGTGGCAGAATGGGCTTTTAAGAAACTTTGTTCCACTGCTTTGTTCCAATAACATCATCTTTTTTATGTACCTTTTTCCCTATTTTTTTTCAATTATGCCCTTTATAATAATCACATTAATTAATGAGGGCCCTAACTTTTGGATTTTGTTGCAGAAGGGATGGAGACTTGATAGGAGAGGAAACGACAAAGGAAAAACTGTGTATTGATTTATTTAGGGTAGAGAAGCAAGATCTACCATTGTTCAGAAGACAATAACCTTTGTGTCGGAGACACATTTAACTCCTTAATGGTCTAAAGTTGTATAATCTGTAGTGGCCCATCTGCCCTTTTACTAGCCATTGTTTAAGCAGGTATGGACCTAACTGGGCCTGGCTACACGTGGTGGGTCCAGCCTAAATTGGATTATTTATGAGCTATGACCTCTCTTGCTCCACTTTTCTACTGGGTGGGGTCCCTTTTGGTTGGTCTGATTGAGGAATGGAACCTTAGGGTTTGTTGGGAACTGAGGTCTGGGTTTTTTAGTGGATGGGCTTCTTTTGCTGAATTTGGGTTCATTTATTTTGTTATGTTTACATGGGCTTAGGGGATGATGAATGATGATGGCTTTATTTATATAAAACTCTGAAGGAGACATCAATTGGGTGGAACTGGAAGTTGACTCTCTGTGTTTGTAACTTGCCGTGTTCTTCTTCCTCTTCTTCTAATACTACTACTTTGGAGCAATCAGCTCACTTGTCCTCATCCAAACCAGTGCTACAATGGTGAGGGTGAAGTGATCTCAGTTTTCTAAGGCTCTGACCCCACAACGATTGTGAATACATTATTCATTGAAGGCAGGCTAAATGGTGAAAGATAACCAGTCCACCCATGAGGAAGGCACGCTGCAGTGGTCCACGCAAAATATGTTTATGTCCTATTGTCCTCATCTTTAAGAGAATTTTTAACTATTTTCATGGAAATTATTTTCATGAGTAAGGTTTAAAATGTCGCAACGTATTAATACGTATTGGTCAAGAATAAAAGTTTAGAGGTTTATATTATTTTAAATGTTAATGTTTAATGTGAAGTCTGTCAAAACTCAAAAGATGAGTCTAGAGGAACTGCACTTGATGACCGTGTTGGGAGCGGTTTTAACCAGTAACACCACCCCCACAAGCCTTCAAGTATATATATATGACCTACAATCATTCAATCTCTCACTTTGTATGATGACTAACGTGGGATATTATCATTCGTGAAATAGCATCCAACATGGCTATTCATTCACTTTCATCAATCAGATGCTCTTTTCCTCATTTTTACTTCAAATGATAACTCAAAATGTTGATTCATATACCACATGGACAATAAATTTGTTTGGCCCTCCCTTTTCGGTCTCAAGTAGACCATCCCCAATTGCGAACACATCTGCTGTGATTTCAGCACTTCCTTGTGACCCCCGAATGAAACACTAATATGTCAACGATGGAAATAAATTCAGAACATCATATGAACTCATTTTGCCTTTCCATCACCAGCACGCCCATGTTTCATTTCATCCGCTTGGTATTTGTTATTCGCCACTTACATAAGAGGCTATTTAATCAATCACGAATAAACATACCAGTGTTCCATACACACGTGAGTTCTATACACACGTGACAATATCTCCAAGACAAAACTATTTATAATTCATGTATAGTTTTTTAATATTATAAGTGGACAGTTTTTGAACAGTTATAAGTGGATATTTTTTGAGTGAGAGTAAAGGACATATGTGCCATTTTTATGTCCGTTGTATGTTGCTTAGATAGGGGGTAAAAATGTCTAATGAAAAGTCTAGAAAATGGGGTTATTTGCTCTTTTATTAGTAGTATAGATATATTAAAGTTAGGCTTTGACATTTTCTGAGAAGTTATTAAAGTCCACAGCCCACTACCACCATTCAGACAAATGGCCTTCTCATTTTCTAGAAAACTAGACACATAACAATTTTCGAGAAATTCCTAATAAAACCCACAATCCATTACCAGGCTATAGCTCCCCACCATTTAGACAGATGGCCTTCTCATTTTTCTAGAAAGCTAGACACATGGCATTTCTGAGAAGTTGTTGTTCAAGCCCACAACCCACTACCACCATTTTCAATCCATTCATAACAAAAATGCAGAAAATGCAAAAATTGTTATCTACAACCACTTCTACCTACATTCTATCAATCTCACTTAATCATTAACCCTCTATGTGTCATAGCAAAATAAAATTATCCATATTTTAATAATTATTGAAAATCTATATTTTAAAATAAATATTATTAAAATTTTAATAATTATTTATAATATTAATAAATATAAATTTAACAATATTGATTTTATAATATAAATTTAACATTACTGATTCGTACGGGGTCATTCACATGTTAGAAAAAGAAGGGAAGGCAAAATTATTAGTCTTTTTTTTTCCTTTTTCCATGGCCTAGTAACCCAAAAACAATTGAGGGTCCAAAACAAGAGGGGGAATTAAGGTTTTACTGAGAAAAGGGTAATGAGTTGGGATTCATGAGTTACTAAAAATAGGGTCGAGGTAGGAGGGACACGAGGGAGACAGAATGATGAATTGGTTACCTGAGAATGGAGATCCACAACCAACGAATAAGAGTGACGTAGATAGATTCTGCTGCTGCCACGTGGGATGATCACCATGATTGGTGCACATGAAAAGCCGGGAAAGGAGAAAACAGTTGCTAACTTCCTCCAGACTTTCTATCTTGGGGCAAAGAATTTCTATAATGGGGATGGGAAAATGCTGCAAGTAAAGGGGGGGGGGGGGGGGGGGTGGAGAATGGTTAGTCAGTCTTAAGATTGAAAGCGTGGATTCCCCTCCAATGTCTACTCTAAAGGTAATAATGGACAAACAAACCAGAGCCATGTCTTTCCATTGCTTGTTTGCTTCTTTTCTTTTCTTTTCTTTTTTTTCTCTTTTCCAAGATGAACAGTTTCCAGATATTGGGCATCTTTGAATGTGCTTTCTAAGTGTGTTTGTGTGTTGTGTCTGTGTCTGTGACTGAGTGGAGAGAGAGAGAGATGCAAGATATATATTTATCATTATTGTTATGAGGATCCACTGTTTCTGTGTTTGTTTGATTCTTCTTTTGCTGCATTATTTTGACATGGACAGGTTGAGAGTGAAAGAGATGAAGAGCAGAAGAATGAGAAAATGCCTCCACCACCAGTGAAAGTTCATCCAGATAAAGTAGGAAGTGGTGAGTCGGTGGGTCCCTCACCTCCCTCCCCAAAACGTACTTCAGAATTAACAGAAGCTTGTTGTAATGACAAGTCTCGTTGCACTTCTCAGTCTGATTGAAAACTTTGTCAAGAAAGGAGGAGGAGGAGGTAGAGAAGTGGGTTGGGGTTTGGATCAAATAGGACAAGACAGGATGTCCTTCGTTTCTTTCGTTTCTGTGACTGTTGGATTGACGTGTATGGCAAGGCAAAAGGCATATACTAGCATAGAAATAATATGAAACTTTGATGGGATGGGAGTTGTATAAAATCATGACATTGTGTTGGACTGATTAATTAATGAAACTGATTTTTCTTAGTTGTGCATTTTTCTTTTTGATTCAAGTGGGGTTGGAATGAATTTGAAACTTTTGATGAAATGTTTGTAAATCAGGCTGTTCTGAAACACCCAACTGACTCTGCTCAACCTGATCTGACCAATCTCCAATTGCTAAGCAATTGCCACCAAAATGGGTCAAAACTAAACAGATCAATTGGAGCTCTAATCTGAGATTTTATGTTTCTCCTAGAATTTCTCTTATGTCAAAGTACTGAGGAAGGCTACACTACACTTGGCAGCTTCATTCTGTCCTATCAAATACTCAATACTGGAAATTCATGATTGTCATCCTTATATGGAGGAAGACTACTTGTCTACTACACATCTTTTGGGTATCCAGAGAAGGGTACAAAGAGGGTGATCAGTGGTAATAAGTTGTTGAACAAAGTGAAGAAGACAGGTAGTCAGGTATAAAAGCAGAGAAGATGGGCCTGAAGCCAGAGGAACGTTAAAGCTCCACAGACACAAATAGAAATAGAATGGAGAAAGCAAATTTGTTAATCAGGCCGAATAGAGAGAAGCCCAGAAACCAACTGATCCTGGGGCATTCCAAGTGACAAGAGGTTTTGATTTTCGATTCATTGTTTTCCTTATGGGTTTTAACTACACAAAACATTACCAAATAGAAAGGCACCACTCTAGAGCCAATCTCTTTTAATTCATATTTGATACCCAGGCATGAGATAGTCTTAGGCTCCTACAATTTGTGTTCCCATGAGCTCCATTTGGAAGTAGTACAAATACAAATATGTAGAGCGTAAAACTTTATATTTTGTATGTATTTGTAATCCTTCCAAATTGAGCCATAGGTCCTAACTTTGCACTTCTACAAGTATAACACAAACCAATAAACTGGGGAATTTAGGTTCAATTTAGAAAGAGTATAAATACAAATATGTACAGTACAAATAGATACAAAATAAAAGGTTTTGGTTGGGCCAGGGATCGCCAACCCCATTGAGGGTGGTTGGTTGAACCAGGTGACGCAAAGGAAAAGCCCAACCCAAAACCAATGAACCAGTTAACCTTATATATAATATATATTGGCAGTATTAATCTAAACTCGCATATTGTTTTAAAAGGCTGTTGAGGCGAGGCCAAAGGCCTAAAGCCTCAAGGTAAGGCTAGGAAAAAATGGCCTGGCCACGGTGGCTTCAAACCCCACCAAGCTTAAGACTTGAGTTGTTTGAGGCTTATGTCCAGGCTTGAACCTCAAGTATTTGGCATGCTAAATATGAAGGTTTATTTATACATATGGATAAAAATGTAATTTAAGACTAAAAAAAGAATGTCTTGTTTTGCATTGACATATTGCACAAATAAATAATACCAAAATAATAAATAAATGCATACAAAAGTGTATGAAAATAGCTTATCCTGTTCATATTTTGTACTGTTCATGCTGTGTTACCCACTCACCCATCAACCCCGTAATTGAATATTCATAATTGATAATCTATTTCTTCCAAGGCACATGCATCACACGTGAGCAAGGATTAACTGAAGGTGATGGCTGTTCAGCGGGTTATGGAAGTATGAAACTAATGATAAAGTTCCAAGCCAGTAATAAAATACATGGGACCCGCACCTTTCATAGTGGTCATTCTTCACTCCTTCATACAGGTGCAAGAAATGAAATACAAATACCTTGCTCATAAACAGGAGTGGAGCTAGGATTTTTTTATTGAGGGGGCCAAAACCTATAAAACCTAGATGGGGGGCAAAAGCTAGGAAACATGGGTAAGGGGGCTAAAAAGCCTAAAATATGTGGAACTTATATAGATTTTAGGAGAATTTTGAAGGCACTGGCTCCACCCCTACTAATAAAACACATTGGTCTATTTCTAATATAACAAGTCATCTATGATGCGGGGAAGATATGGTATGTAAAGAGTTTTGACCAATCAAAACCCACTCATGAATTTTGATAAATAGCACATGATTCACTACCATGTTTATAATTCCAGTTGAGAAGTCACCTCTGCCCCTCACAGAATGTGTCTCAAAAATGTCCCACAGCACATCCCAACCGTGTTTTTCGGATATCATATCTTTTACATTTCATAGTCGAACTCTTTTTTTAAATGTCTATATGGATTACATCCATATATTGCCTTTTAAAACCTTGATTTGACATCATCATATCCTTTTACATAATTTTACCAAAAAACCGAACCTGTGAAGCCGAACCTGTGAAGTAGGCACACAGGAAAGGGCCGGGCCCCATGATCCACCATTGAGCATCAAAACCATCAGATAAATACTAACAGCAAGCACTAGGGCGGAAAACGGATTGAATGAAATCAAATATAGGTCCTGGCTCGTCCGCCGAATTTATGTCCTATTCAAATCAAATTGGATTGATTAATAAAATGACTTACAGATACTTCGATGTTTTATTTTATGAACAGATTTTATTAAAAATCTTCTATATGAAACTTAAAACATGAAAATTTAATACAAATATAAATTTTAAATGCATATGAGAATATATATTTAAATTGAATCAAATGGGATAAGCTCAGACCCATATTCAAGCCAATCATAAACAGATCGAATTTAGATTACCCTTGATGGGATCAAATTTGAATTTAGGCAATGAAATACCGTTTGCAACCTTAGACGTAATGGAAGATTGTTGAGAGGGCTCAAACCCCGAAGTGGATTTGAAAACAAAGCCCACATCGGATGTCAGATTGATTTGATCCGTGGTAAAGTTAGTTCGAACCAATTCAATGGTGAGCCGTGTTACTAATCCCGTGACCCCCCAATTCAAACGCAAGCTTCGAGTTTTTTTGATAGATTAGATTTATTTCATCATATTCATAGCCGCAGAAGTGAGAACTTGGTGCTAAAGGCAGCAACACCCTTGATCATTAAATCATATCAAAGCAAAATTTTTTAGTCAGGTGGTCGAATTACAATGTCAAATCCCCGTTTCAGTTTCTTTTAACTCGTTGTGTCTGAAGACCATTCACCAAAAAGATACATTAAACATCAGATGACCTCTGATTTTCAACTCGATATTCAATGCAAAGTTGCAAACCCAGAAAAAAAAAGGATAGATACAAACAAGGGAACAAACGTATTTAGACTTCAGATGGGACTGCAACTGCAAGACCTGATGGTGAACCAGCCGATCAAAAAACCATGAATACAAACCGTAAGCTCATAGCTACGCTGACAGCTTTACCTGTCAATAACCGATGCATAAGATGTGGCAAATAAAGAATGATATAAATTTAATATGATAAAAATGATTGAGAAAGTACATACGTGCATTACATGCTGTCAACCGTCAGTCCGAGATCCAACACAACCGTGGCTGTCTTTTTATTGGCATTCAAGGCCCTTGGATTCTGATCCAATTGGTTGACAGATCATAAAAGATGCACAGTTGCTCTCATTCACTTTCACAACCAATGTATATCTTAAAATCTTCAGAAACCAGTCTGGGGAGAAAATCAATAACAGGTCAGCCAGAAGGCTCCTTCCTATGCATATTCTCAATTGAAAACATCTCCAACACCCACATGTCTCCAGGAGAGAGTGGGGAGCATCACCATCTGAGTTTACCTAAGAGTTTGTTTATGGCAAACAGTTTTGATGATTTGCTTTAAACCATCAAATTTATAGATGATTTTCTACAACTAGGTTTTCTTCACTTAGAAGCAAGGTATGGAGAAAAAGGGGAAAAGGCTGTGAGAGAAAAACGAATGAATTAATAATTACCAGCTGACATCCAGAAACCCAAGGGAAGATCATCATCATGAAATCCAGATGGAGGATAGCTTCAACATTCTTTAAGCTCCCAGTAAGAGAAACTGCCAAAGGAAGGTCAGTTGGCCCATCCGCCAGAGCAGAAGTTATCTTATAAACGATCACATCAGTTGGCTCCATATATACAATTGTCTAGCAAGCAGACAAAAGCATACACTATTAACATAAATCACATCCCAAATGCCCTGTTATAAAGATCACTGGAACTTGGCATCCGAAACTTTAGATCCTCGTAGCCACGAAAAATTTTGTTGAATCCCAGTCTTTCATTTCTAAGGAGCTCTGCCATACCCAGATCATTTCCAGTCTGAACATCATTCCAGCCATCCCAATGGCTGTTTGACATCCGTGCATGTCTAGACTGTTGGAATGATAACTGTGAATATGGGGTCATGCTGCTGATTTGGGATTGCTCCAAAAGCCTAGATGGAATAGAATAAGCATCACTGCAAGAAGAAAACCTATCGGAAATATGATCAGAAAATCTCAGGTTATGATGTGAAGGGATGGATTGTTGCATCAATAATTGAAGCCTTGCATCATTTTCAGAGGCACCAAACTGAGGGGGGAAAGTTGATCTGATGTCTAAGCCCATATTACTGATCCCATTGGTTAGTCTCCCTTTACCAACCGCCAGTATTGCAGGATCAATAAATTCAACATCCGCAATGCTGCCAATCCCACTTGGTGAAGTCTGATATTTGTTTCTCAGTAAAGAACTCTCGAGCAAATGGTTCCCTGAGATGTAATGAAACAAGACCAAATCAAGAAGGCATAGCTTTAAAAAAAAATAAAACGTGAAAGTACAAAAAGAGAGAGAACAAACCAGAAGAGTCAAAAGCCTGGTCCATTCTCTCCTGGGAAGAGAAGCCCGGTGGGGGTGCTCTGTTAGGGACTGAAAATCCAGGTGGGGCAGAAATTTGAGCTCTTGAAACTGTTAAACGGGGAAATAAAGAAATCAACAAGATGAATCAACCAGAATTATCTTGTAGTATAATACCGCCGTGTGTGTGTTGATGGGGGGAAGCCTGAATACAGGCCTAATAATTCCAAAACGAGGCACACACACACCAGAGAGAGAGAGAGAGAGAGAATGCATCTATATATGCACATCAAATAGACATTCTTAATCAAGCTTTCATTGTTACTGATCAAAAACACCTTAATTTTGAAATGCAACTAGAAATCCAAAGTGAAGTCCTTGCAGTACTTAGGGCCTGATATGAAGTACAATATGATCGCTTGGAGCACACAGCCTATTTTACCAAGCAGTTGAATATAATTAATGCCCAACGACAATGGAATTATAAAAACCAGGATCTCATTGGCCATAACATGCACTTAGGAGGACTGCAAAGATTGTATTGTTTGGAGCAAACTAGGGGGAACCTAACCAGGTGACTAATCAACCTAGTCCCAAGTCCATGCCACAAAGTTGATTACTTAGAATGGTGCATGGTCCTCCCTGTGACTGTGAGGCTACAACCAATCTAAGTTGGGGACTGAAATGGGCATTGAAGGTTGCTCCACAAGCACAAGTCCAAATTCAGGGATTTGCATGGCATGTTGCCCAGCTACACTGTATCCTTCACATAACAAACCTATAATTTGGTCCAATTAAATTCTTTTTTAGATAAGATGCTTTTATGAAATTCCTTATAGAAGCAATCAAGTCTCATTTCATATCAACAACCCTTCTACAAAATTCCACATCCAATTTCATGTTGATATTGTTTAAAACTCTAGTAGATCCTCGTAAACCGCAAAGGTTAGCCCCACCAAGCTGCTTACATCTCAACAACTGTTGTATAAAACTCTGAATAATCCAAACTACTCAAGCTTCTTGAGAAATTGAGACCTCTAGAAGATTCTTCTAAACCCTGATTTCATGAAAAACAATTACATGAACCAAGTAGAATAGAAAGGTGATGGCATGTTAACTAATAACTACAAAAACGACAAAACCTCAAAAAGAAAAATAAATTTTGTATCAACTTAAACATCATCAATACCACATCAAGACTAGGCAAAAAAATTGCTCTAAATAACTAGGCAAACATCTTCATGCTCTGAAAGCATATAGCATCCAGCAGTTTAGGGCATCATCAACACTTCCAACCTTCAAAAAGAAAACACATTCTTCCACATTTTTAAGATTGGATATCTAAATTTTCAGTCATCAAACTACCTGGCTCATTTACTACTTCAATTGGTTCACTATCAAACTCCTTTCTAGTTCTTGGTCTATACAATCTCAGGCAAATGTCAATCTGCAATCCCACATTATTTCAGCCTTCCTAAAATCCAACCCAGATAAAACTTCATAAGCAAGCAAATACCTTATTAAACCTAATAATCCCCTTTTATAACAAAAAGTAATGTGCATGTATGCATATATCAAACTCAAAGAGAGAGGGCTGAAGAATTGAGGGCAGTGATCCATATCAGGGCTGTACAGTGGCTGAAATCTTTACAGCTATTCACAGACTACACAGTGGAGAGGAAGTGGGGAGAGATTGCAAACTGCATGAAGCCTAAACCAGTTGTGAAGGTATCTTGCACCCCCCCCCCACCGGCTGGATTCCTAAAATTGAACTTTGATGGGAGCTGTAGGGGGAATCCTGGACAATCAGGGATTTGGGGTGTTTTCAGGGATGAGAATGGGGTCATTTCAGCCATGTTCTCAGGTCCAATTAGATTAGAGCTGAGATCCTGGCAGTTATGGAAGGAGTTCAGAAAGCTAAGGAAATGGATGTCAGAAAACTTGTAATTGAAGGGGACTCGGAGGTGGTGACAGGGTGGCTGAGGAAAGACAATTGTGGATTATGGAAATACAACAATGAGAGGAGAAAATTCAAGTGGCTGGTGCGGGATATGGAAATCAGGATTAGTTGGGTCAAAAGAACAGCCAACTCTATAGCTGATGGGCTAGCTAAACAGGGGATAGAAAGGGGTGTAATGTTTTGGGATAAGTTGTAACAAATTGCTTCTTCTTTTCCTCTTTTTTCTTTGAGAACTTAAGTTGTTCTGGAAGATAAGAGTGTTTGTCTTCCTTGCTGTAACTATTCTTGTATTCTTGTGATATTTTAATAAAATTGCTGAAATTGTTATTGATAAAAAAAGAAAGAGAATACATGTATGTACACTGATGCACAAAACATGACTAAAAGGAAACTACAAAAGAAATACAACAGAACAAAAGCTCCCACAATCATAAAACTGCCCTACCTATTCCAGCGCTTGCAATACCATCATCTACTAGGGCTGCAAGCGAATCGAATCAAATCAAATGCATCAAATCAAACACAATGACTTGGATGGGGATGCCTAATAAGTAAAATTTTAAATGTGCAAAATTTAATTGTGAAGAATGAATGAACAACATGCTTCAAAAACTTCAAAAAGTACAAAATTTAACAAAGACGCACACATTAACTGAGGTACAAAGTGCACCAGGCATGTGCCTTTTCAGCAGACCTTAAATGCACCTCACTTGTATGCCTAGGCACGCCTTTTAAATTATTGCTTATAAGATACCCTCTGATTCCTTTCTCCTTAAATGCACCAAATAGTCACTACCATGCAGATTTATACAACCATTTATCAACCACTGGTGAACCTGCCCAATCAATGTGAACAACCCTATGGTTCCACTCAAGCGAAAACCAACTCATCCTATAACTACAACAAACAATAATACTGAGATGGCAGGACCTTCTGTTGTAATATCAGATATTACAATGAAAAGAGGCACGGCAAGATCACAAGAGTAAATACTACCTTACCTACCCTATCATCTGCAAGAGTAATATTTTTTTTGGGAACAGCATGCAATAGAGTAAGATTGTCCTAAAAACTTAAGTTTCATTCCAAATAAAACATGTACAAACAGAATTTTGTCTTTCTTCCTAATCCCCTCTCAAACTCCAACTTCAATCCCCACTGCAATAGGGGCATCTTGTCATATCTCTTGTTTTTACCAACCTCCACAAGGACAAGGCCTCTCTAACTTGCACTATTGTAATGGTGGGTCTGGCTCTAGAATATAGTGGGTTTGGCTCTAGACTATAGTGGGATTTGTTTTCTTTTCCTCCATGTTAATTGTTTTATATAACCTTTGATAATAAATTATACAACCAGAGCTTTGCTTATTTCATGGAAGAAATACAAGTTACCTAAAAGTAGATGTCAATGTGTTCTATGGTACATGTTGTATCTCAATTGCATCTGAATGCCAGAATACCCTTTTCCATATTCTGACCTTGCTGAGTTGCTTTTTACAATTAAAATATTGCAATACATAAATAAACAATATGAAAGTATATCAGAAAGCTACATATCAGAACACTATTTGCTTGTCTTCAAAGAAGGGAGAACAGCCTCAAGATCTTATCATGTGACAATATCTACTACATTATCTCATACAAGAAAGGAAAGATAGTGCAAGGCAAAAAAAAAAAAAAAAAATGCATTCGTTTTGAAATTGTTTCTTGTAAACCATTAACACAGAGGGCAGGTGACAGCTAAATGATAGCGGACAAAGAACTGGAAGATATATTGAAGATGACACACAATAAAAACATAGCACTATTTCAGTGACTTAAGATGTAACCCAAAAGAGAAGCATTGTGGAAGATAAGGACAATAAGTAACTAAATAACTGATTGAAGAAACAATCAAATAAAAACAGAACCACATAATGCAACAATATGAAGATCAAAAAAGTAGCAAAACAAAACTAAAAAATCAGCACATAATACTGTTATTATCAACATAGCTGCTGGTTGGGCTGCTGCTGCCACGATGATGCTACCATCACAATGTCATAAGAATAATTGAATACAAAGAAATAACACTAAACACAATTGACACTCACCAGAAAGCTTATTGGAAGAGGTAACCAAATGGCTGCTGGAGTAAGGATCAGTTTCCTCTATACTACTAGATGAAAACCCATTGCAAAGCTTTTCCAATAAATGATCCCTGTTTTCTAGAGCACCCTGAAACATGGAATATTTCTTTGGCATACTACTGAACGGAGATTCAAAATCAGATCCTTCATTCCTAAACTCATCCTGCCTAGCAAATGAGAACCTGGATTGATTGTTGTTTTGCACCTTCCATGAACTTTCTATTTTCTGAGAGCCATGCTGTCTATTAGCTTCATTCAACAACTTAGCGAAGTTCTGAGGAGAGGTCAATGAGTCACCCCACACATCAAAGTCCATTGATAAGATATTTGAGATAATGCTACTCTCTCCCATTTCTGAAGCAGCATTCTTTTCAGCATTGCCAACATCATCACTAAATCTTGCCAAACATTTTCCTTTCTCTATACTTGAAAATAAGTTCGAAGATTCAGAGAACCCATCCAATTCAGTAGAACTGCTAATTTTGTTTTCACAATGCCCATTGGATGATAAATCACCAGAATTAAAAGGAACATAGGCTTCGTGCACTCTTCTATGTACAGCTCTAGGACCTATATTACCCAGATTACTTGCACTGCATGGATCACCATTTTGCCATAAATAATGACCACTAGAATGATTGGGCAAATGTGGAAGATTTGACACCTGACTAATAACTACCTCTGAAGCCTTCACTGTTCGACCTTCCAAAGCTAGAAGATCCTCTTCGGCTTCATGGCATAAATTTTGAAGAACATGTATTTGTGATTCTGATCTCCAATCAGTTGGTTCTTTGGAAGCACAGAGCCCATCAGATAATGTAGAAGCCTTCCTTGAGGGGAGCAAGGTTAAGGGTTCCCTTGGTTTCTCAGAATGATTTTGTTGTAACCCCAAACTTCCAGGTGATCTAACTGCAGGATGGCTGGTAGCTCTAACAGATTCAAAATGGTCAAACCCAGGACAACTATCAACAACAGTAGCTGATAATCCAGAGCATAAATCCTGAACATTACCACTTGTATTAATGTCATCTTTATCTGGAACAGAACTACAAGATTGTCTACGGAGATCTTCTGAGCTAACCACATTTGGTTGTATGATGACGCCTCCATCTTTATCCTTAGACAGAGACACACGAGAGAGATGATCACTGAGAGTTACAATAGTAGGTTCCACATCTTGCACAACAGTTGATGGTACAGTTGTATCTGCCACCCTTTTTTGGCAATCTCTGACACCATGTTGTTTAGACATATCCCATGACTCTGATCTTTTACTAGATTGCATCACATGATTTTCTCCATTTACTGTAGATATCTTCCCTACATCACTAGGCAATACAGAAGTATGACTTGTGCTTGCAACCGATGATGGGAGAACTGAACCATTAAATGAATCAGATTTTTGCTTGGCAGGTCCATTAGAAGACACCGAATTTGAAGCTAGTGGTCGGCAATTTGAGGCACGCATACCCCTGGTGGATATTAACAGTAGAACCTTAGACAGAATAAATAATCATTTTACCAAAAAGACAAAGGTGATATAGAGGGAAAGAGTATATGTAAATACCATGAAGCTGCTGCTGGAAGCGCAACAGATCTTCCAGAACTACTATTAGGAGGAGAACCTTTAGCCTGACTTACAGGATTTTGCTGGCAAATTACAACCAAGTTATAATCAGAACCATACCATCCAATGCACCAAGCACCATGTACATTTGTATATATTCCAGAAATGTCATTAATATGATAATTTCCTTTAACACCAATGGAAATAAATATCCATGGTGCTATAAGAATGAGTGTAAATAGTATCACAAGACTTAGCAGAGAAAAAACAATGGACATGGATGGAGAGGCATTCCGTTTAGAATTCAAGCCTTAAATTACAAGATAACCTTGTCTTAAAATTTTCATTGTCAGAAATCCACCGCTTGTAGGGGAAAATTATTTCTCATAGTAAAAGAAAAGTTAAACACCACATATCTTACATTGGAGTTACTCTTGACAATAGGTTTGCCTGAAGAAGCATTTCCGTTATTGCAGTACTCATCAACTGGGGGAGGTAACACATTCCCTGAACGCCTTTGCAAATTATATGTGGCACCAGTAATTTGTTGTACTCTACTCCTTTAAAACCACTATGTAAGTTACTTAACCATATGATGTTGATATTACTAAACAAGACACAAACAACACATAGCTAGCAACGACACATAACTAAATAAAAAATAAATAAAATTAAAGGCAGACTTCAAGAAGCAAAGGCCCCTAATATAGTTTCCTATTAGCAAAAGTTCATAGAGCAAGGCAGACTTCAAGAAGCAAAGGCCCCTAATATAGTTTCCTATTAGCAAAAGTTCATAGGGCATCAAGATCATTTTTTTTTCAAAAAAAAAATTCTTACATTGATTTTTAATGCTCATTAGTATTAAAGATTGAAGCAAAATAGAGTCAAATTAATGACTTTGATGCACCTATATTTCCTATAAAGTTTCTCTTGAAATATCATGCACTAAATCAGCAAATATGTTTTTCCTTCCGAGAAACTAACAGCTCATATTTAATACAATGGATCAAGATGAGAGATAATGTTTTCCCTTTGCTGGCAGATTGATGTTCAAGGTACAATTCAATAGAAATAACCCAATTTCCTAATGACAAGTTTTATACCTTTAGCATCATTAAAAAGGGTGATGAGAAGCAAGGGTTGGACAAACATATCAAAATGCATTGCCAGATAGGCATACCTTGTATAAGCTGAAATAATTTCATCTTTGGTGAAACTATCTTCCTGAGTACCAATGTCATGCAAATATAAACAATCTGGGTTGCTGCAAGGCTGGACCAACAAAGACATTTTTCTTAATGAAATCAATGCAAGCTTCCTTCAGCTTCAACAAAAGGGATCTCACAGAACAGAAACAAATTGCCAACTAAATAGTCTATCCATACCACATTTCTAAGCCATGCATGGCAGTATTTTGTGGTTCCAAAGCATGCCCTGCAAATGGCAACTTCACAGTTGTCAACATAAAGATCAAGTTGTGGCTTATCCAATGCAAACTATTAAAAGAATGAGCCATGTTCTTACCTCAAAGATTTACCTTCCAAGACAAAACCATGTACAGATTGAATACATCGAACCGCTTCCTCCTCTCTTGAGTAAGTAATATATCTGAAACAGAAGGAAGAAAACAAGTCTAGTAACAAATACTAAGATAAGATGCATAAACTTATACCAACACCTAAAACATCAATCTAGTCTAGAACCAAACTTGCAACTGAAATGGCAACCAGACACTAAGGCTGTGTTTGGTTTGAAGGAAAAAGTAGGGAAGGCAAGGGAAAGGTCGAGAATCCTTTACAAACCTTTTATGAGTTTCCATACCATTCCCTTCCTTTCCCTACTTTTTCCTTCAAACTAAACATAGCCCAAGTACTAACAAGTCTTTGGAAGGAAAATCAAGGATAAAAGTAACACATAGATTAATGGATTTCACACAGTTGAAATTGAAACTTGGTAGTAAACAATAGGAATGGCAGCCCAGTGCATGAGGCCCCCACCAATGCAGGGTCTGGGGAGGGACAGATGTATACAACCTAACCCCTGCACATACAGAGAAGCTGTTTCCAAAATTTGAATCCTGATCACCCAGGCCACAATAGAGCAACTCAACCATTGTGGCAAGGCCCAGCCTCTAGTTGTAAACAATAGAAACGACAATGAAATAGTCCCATTGCTTTGAAATAATAGATGGAATAATAATTCCTATTGAAACAAAAAAAAAACAATGATAAAACAATAGATATAAGCATCCCACCACTTGAAAACTTGCCAAAAAAGCAACTTGTGATATTAGATAAAACACTTGACTTACACACTACAAGTGTTGTTTGCAGAATGCTGAATGGCACCCCCGGCTGTCCGAGAAATAGACACCTTTAGAACTTTGCCATACTGTCCAAAGTATTCCTTGCGCTGAAGAACCTGTTTGAAAGAATAAAATCTGCTCATTAACTACAAAGCAAATAAATAACCAAAATAGTGAAAACATGATGCTTAGTTTAATCATTCAAGAATACACTTGATATGGAAAGAAGTAACACTGCAAAAGAACCACCCACATCTTCATCCGCTAAGTTAGACGGTATCCCAATGATGTACACCAGATTTCGTTGAATTACTCGGACACTGCTAAGATGCTTTCTACCGTCTGACGCTTTTGGTTTTGCCTTCTGTGACTTCAGTTTTCTTTCTGAATTGATTTCAGCCACCAATCTGTCCAGATGGTAATGGAAATGTGAAATCCCCTATTTTCCAGTAGAATATCCTGCAAATATTAATATTTATCAAACAGAAGGGCCTACCTTTCACAGTTAGCTGCCATCCCAACAATTTTTTCCTTGTCATAAGGTGTGCGGCATGCCGGACACCGGCCTTCTGTATCATCCTTTTCAGCCATATCCATTATGTGATGCCAACACCAGACGCATATCTGTAAGGATAAAAGAAGTTGAATGTTAATAACAAAAGCTTCACAATTTCTTTCTCCCATCCAGGAATTTGTATCTTGCAATTACAAATACAAGAGAAACAATGGAGCATTTACTCAATGATATTCCCTTATTCCTGAAAAAAGAAAAGCCTAGAGGGTAAAGTATACCTCATAACCACATTTGCATGGCTTCAATTGCTGATCTGTCAAGTCCATCTCTTCAGTGCAGAGAGGACATGTCTTTTCTCCCTCGTCACTCATGTTTGTCCTAAAAGTTCAACAAATGGAAAAATAAGTAAAATATTTTTCCTTAAAGTGATGTTTTTTTCAAGTCTCAACCATATGGTTTTGTCTCTAACTTTTTCTGTCGGGGTGGGGGATCTAGTAGCAATAAAAGTTGAAAACACAAACAAATTTGTTAACTTGCATACATTTATCAGGTTCAGCAGCACTAATCTTATAATGTGCCAACAATCTTCCTTAAAATTTCCATGTTCACAAGCATCAAGTCTATGCAACCCACAAGCACGAAATTTATCAAACACAAATCAGGAGGGCAAATAGATCCCTTGCAAACCCTATGTAACGACCAAATCGTGAGACGGGTGATTAAAAGCGAAAACTCGACTTCATCTTCGAAAATCATGAATCAATCCGTAGAAACCCTATTTTAACCACAAAAATATCAACCCATCCAAATATGGTTAAAATATACATATAAAACCGCATGCAGCACAACCTAGACTTACAATAAAACAGAGAAATGTATGAATACTTCCCACCACAAGAACAATAAGAACAAAATATATCAAGAAAATGATTCAGTCACAGCAAATTGCTCGGAATCGAGATCTGATAGTCCAAACTCAAATCTTTAAGACCCAATCTAGCAAACCCCATTACACAGCGCGAAAACAATCGAAAACTGAATATATAGGAACATTCATATCAACAATACAATAATCGAAGAGGATGAAAAGCTCAGAAGCAAAACAAAATTTAAAAAAGGGAAATAAAGAAACAAACAGCAGCCTACAAGGAACCTAGGGATCCCGACGAGGATTCGAATGATCGAAGTGCATTAAAAAAATAGAATTGGGGTTTTTGGAATTCAAGCTCAGATACTCACAGTGGTGGATCGTGAGAAGCAGATGAATCTGTGGGGGCGAAAATGCGATAGAGGAAGTCTGAGAGCCCTGCGATGTCTGCAAAACCACAAGTCCGAGAGGCGCCCTTTATGGATGGCCTTGTCGCTGCTGTTTTTAGCGTTCACGTCATTTAAATAATAGCATTTTCCTTTTCACACCCACGGACTTAGTATGAACCACGGAAATACCCTTCCGTTTTTGTCGAACGTGTGACTGAGATTTTGCATCCCTGACTTATTTACCAAAGTTGCCATCAACGCTTACGCGGAGACGGAGCAACGCTTGTCTTCCGTTACATAAGTTCAGGCCTGTTTTTTGGTAGCTCGAATAAGCTAAACACAATGGCTGTGCAGTTGTGCAACCAATGATAACATCCCATAGTGGAGAAAGCTAGTCATGAGTTCAGCAAGCTAGTCATAAAAATAGATGAAGCCCTTAGTGGAGAATCCAAACAAAATCATACAAAGTGGGTTGGACTAGTGAATAAGTACAAATATAAATATGTAGAGCGCATTCGCTTCATCTAAATGCAAAGTTGATTTAGTTTTGCATTTATAATTTTACTTTGCAAATTATTTTTAGTTGTAAACTTGTAATCGGTGTAAACACAAATCCCACAACTAGATTATACCTTTTTAACATTTGTCATCTTTGAGTGTCAAAATTTGCATTCAATTTTTTATGTAAACTTTGCTTTCATTTTAAATACAAACTTGTCTTGGAATGTGTGTTTTATGTTATTGTCAAAGACAAATGTATTTTTGTCAAATGCTAGTAAAAATGAACCAAGTGCATATATGTAGATGTGTAAATCAGGTCATGCCACTCGTGGCCCGACACAATTTTGGATTGACATGGCATGGCCCACAGGCCCATAGCATGCTAAGCATGACCCGGCTGAGAAATTAGCTGTTGGGGGACACCCCCCTCCCCCAATGGCTAGTTTCAGCTTTTTGGGGGTTTACAAAAATCCCCCCCCAACAACTATATAGGGGGTATTTATGTATTTTGGCTTGTGAATAAAATGATAAAAATACCCCCAATAACTATATAACAACTAGTTTGGGACACCTTAGATAACGTGATGAATGACTTTAAAATGACCAAAATACCCTCCCAATATAAACAATTGTATAGGGGGTATTTATGTATTTTGGCTTGGGGAGAAAATGGCAAAAATGCCCCCAATAACTATATAACAACTAGTTTGGGGGCACTTCAGTTGATGTGATGAATGACTTTAAAATGACCAAAATACCCTCCCAATAATTAAAAAAATGACTAGATTTTAGTGGGCACTTGAATTATTTTTCAATTCCTATAAATAGCCCTATCCCCCACCAATTTCATCACACCAATTTAGCAATTATCTTCTCATACTCTCTCAGTCTCTCATACACTCTCTCTACTCTTCAATTCTCAAATCTCTTTCTTCAAATTTCAATAAGAATAATGTTCGCTCAATTATCTCAATTTAGCAATTTGGGAGGCTTAGAAATTCCAACCGTTGAAATCAAGTTGAGATTCTAAACTGGCAATCCAAGTAAGTGCAATTAAATTAACTTTTATTATTTTTAAATTAAAGAATGCCTACTTCTACCAAACCCAACATAATCAATGTCAACAATGTTCAAGCGTAACATGGTAGTGCTAGCGTAGATATGGATGCTATTGACATTGCTATAGTTCCCACTCATAATATTGTTATTGGGGGAAAGAAAAAAAGAAGGGTACTAAGTTGACTAACCTGGTATGGAAATTATTTAAAATTGAGGGGGTTTAGGGAAAGGAAAAAATGAGTTGTTTGTCAAAAATGTAGGAGTGGCTTTAGCTACTACGGGTGGTACTGGTCACTTAGGCAGACATTTGCTTCCCATGAGAAACAAGATGGAGAAAGGAAAGAAAAATCAGAAACACTACGGGTGGTACTTTTAAATATTCTAAAAAAAAAGAGGCTAGAGTTAGCAAAATATATTGTATATGCTCAACAACCATTTTTATTAGATGATGATACTAAACTTGAAAAAATTTTATGTAATTTTGTAAATCTACAATTTAAAAAAGATTATAGAAATACTATTAGAGCATATGCTTTGAAAAAATTTTATTCATATAAACTGAATTTTATTTCTATTTTATCAAATCTTAATTCTAGAGTTGCAATTACTTATGATATTTGGACCTCTAAATTTAATATAGGTTATATTTGTGTTATCTACCATTTATTGATGAAAACTGGCTTTTACAAAGAATAATTTTAAGTTTTAATGTACTTGAATGGCTACATAATGGCTCAACTATTGCTGCAAGTATTTTAAATGCTTTAAATTGAAAATAAACTTTTTTTCCATTAGCTTTGATAATGCTAATAATAATTACTCAACAATAAATATTTTAAAATCTCAATTAAAACCATGTTTAAATGATAAATTATTTCATATTAGATGTGCATATTATATCTTAAATTTATATATTTAATATGCTTTAAATATTATTTTTCATCATATTTCTAAAATTAGAAATAGTATTTTATATCTATATAAATATATTAAGCTGAAATGTGTACCTAAGAAGGCATGAGAATGAGGTAAATGGAATCTAATAATATTTTTTTGCCTTTTTCATAGAAATTACAAGAATGCCACTCTCTACCAACTATCTCTCTCATTTGCTTTTTTTTCTTTAAAATTACAAGAATGTCACTCTATCCTACCAATTCTCTCTCTCTCTTGCTTTTTTTCTTTCAAATTACAAGAATACCACTATCTCTCATACCAATTCTCTCTCTCTCTCTCTCTCTCTCTCTCTCTCTCTCTCTCTCTCTCTCTCTCTCCTTATAAATTGCAAGAATGTCACTATCTCTTCAAATGAGGGAGACCTCAACTCGACATCTCGACTACTAGGGGACCTGCAATCAAAGGTAGTCGAGTTCGAGCCGAGCTCGAACTTATGAGCTCAAGCTCAAGTCTCTAATTAGAATCAAACTCAAGTTAGATGACACCTCGACCATTGAGAGAGATCTTGGCACAACACCTCGACAACTGAGAGAGACCTTAGCTCGACACCTTGTCAACTAAGGGAGACCTTAGCTCAACACATCGCCTGCTAGGGAAACCTTTGCTCAACATTTTAGCAGCTGAGGAAAACCTTGTTTTGACACCTCGACAATTGAGGGGGACATCGACTCGGCACCTCGGCTGCTTGAGAGACCTACAATCAAAGGCATCCAAACTCAAACTTTTGAGCTTTTGACTCGAGCTCAAGCTCAAGTCTCTAATTCGAATCGAGCTCAAGCCTGATAGTTTATGAACAAACCCCTACAACATAGGGCCCCCTCCACTAGTATATGCTAAAGCAGTAACATGCCACGTCACTTGCTCTAATTGAGAACCCTCAGACCATGTTCACTTTAGCCTTCCTTGCTCCCTCATGAAACCACCTTATCACTCCCTTCTCCCTCTCATTTGAACATTTCAACATACATGGTCCACTTCACAATTCCTAAGCATATTAACATTAATTTTTCAAACCTCTTTGTCTCGCATGAAGTTAAATTGCTATTCCCCAACAACTCCAGAGTCGTGAGGAGTGAAGAAGTTTTCGTTGATAAAACACTTAGAATTTCAAACTATTGGACTTCACTCTCTCTAGATGATTTTGTTGTATTTTTAGGATCAAGTTTTTTTTGGACACCAATTTCAAAAATCAACAACATTGTATCACAGGCACCAGTTTCAGGGATCAACGAAGCTATGTTACATATATGCATTTGGCTCTACATTTGATATAAAACAAAGGGATCCGCTCTATACTCCTCAAATACAAAATAGGAGCTTTGCCCCATTCTTCTTCATCTTAGTGTTCTCATGACTCTGAAGTTAGGTTCCAAGAAATTGATCATTCCAGGTGGATTTTGAGCTACCTTGAGTTAGCAAAATAGGCGCGCTGAAGCGGGGAACCGTTTGTGGAGGCCGAAATGAATGAGCTGTTGCGGCAGAGTCGTAGGGATCAACGACCTTGCAGGTGAGGAGCAGCAAGTGGTGGCGCGCTAAAGCGCCAAGCCATCTTCGTCTCTCGCTCTCCTACTCTGGTGAGTCCGCTGCGCCAAGCCATCTCCGTCTCTCACTCTACTACTCTGGTGAGACAACTAGGATACGTGGTTTTTAAAACCGGACCGGGCTGGACGGTCAGATCGGAAAAACTGGGAACCAGTTAGATGACCAGTTCTGTTTTCTCCAAAAATCGGATTTCTCCCCAAAATAATTGATTTTGGTCAGCCAAGCACTGAATCAGGCGATTAACCATTTGAATGGTTTTAACCATTTTTTATTTCTTTTATTTTCTTGTAAAACAGGTCAAGCATTCGATTCAAACAATCGAACTGTTCGACCCGATAACCGGACCCCTGACCGATTCGGTCACCGAATCGGTTTTAAAAACCATACTAGGATAAGAGCTGCACAAAGGAGGTCCCAAGGGTTTTGCTCTTTTGGGAATGGAAGCCAGGATTTAAAATGGAAAACTATTGGTCCAAATAATATTTTCTCTCGGTTGCCTCAAAGTTAAAAACTTACCCAAAAGTAATGCACCAATAGGCAATTGGATTTTTGGTTATAACAACCCTTATACAAAAAAAAGGAAAAAAAAACGGATTTAAGTCACTTTGGGTCCAAGCCTATATATTTTTTGGCCAGATTAGGCCGGAAACAATCATCCCTAGTACGGAACCACCCCAACTGAATCGATTACCAGTTAATCACATGTTTGATTAACTTAATTTACTATTAGCATAAATTTACGTAATGGTAATTATTGACAATAATTCGTAACAAATAATTTATTATTGTTAATAAAAAATAACAATGATAAATTATTAAATTTAATTAAAATTGTTGTTAATGAATATTAAATTTAATATAATTAATAGTTAAATAATGGTAAATTATTAATAGAAAATTTATGTGAGCTTACTAGTAATTAGTAGAAAAAGTTGTTAAAAATAACATTTAATTAATAGAATAGTTTATTATAACATCATCTTTCACGGTGTCTTAGGTTATCTTATGCACCTTTTACTTCCATTTTTGGGATATTATTACCTCCTTGCTTTAATTGTTGTATTTCAATGTATATATCTATGACTACTTCGTGTATAAAAATCTTGACCTATCTTCTCTTTTCTACCCATGTGTTGGCATTTCTTTACTATGTTGATCATATCTTCATATCGTTAATTTAGATAATTCAGGGGTTCTATGCACAAGCATTGGCTCTTTTGGTCTTACTATCAAAACCAAACGAATTCGGCTTCCGTCAGGGCAACGCCCTTTCGAGCAGCCTTTACAGCCTTACATTGGGGATATTTCTATACTTATGTGCTTTATTTTATTGGAAGATATTCCCGATATAAGATTGTAAGAGACAATTGGGACAGTATGAGTACGGATTTGCCCTGACTAGAGCCGATCTCAAACCAAACATAATATAGCTCTTTTCAAAATGAAAAGCAAGAAGAAATAAGCACTAAAACATCTTAAGGCGAACTAATAGTGGCTCAAGTGGTAGGGTCTTTGACCGTTGTAGTAGAGATGTGGGATCAAAATCCCAATGTTGCTAAGATTGGGGGGTTATGGGGATGTGGGATGGGTCACCCCTAACCCTTGAAGCAAAAACAAATTACTGTTTAAAGTGGGGTTGTTAAGGGTGATCTGAATTCAATTCGTTTATAATTGGATCAAATATGGATCCAATCCTATGTATTTCAATTTATTTGATTTAAATATATGTATATGCTCATATATACTTAAAATATATATTATATCTATAATCTATTAGTAAAGTTGGTTTAAATGTTGATTTTTTACTAAATTTTCATAGGTTCAAGTTTTATATATGCATTTTCAATTAATTTTGTTCATAAAATATAATACCAAAGTCATGTTTAGTTCTTTTTCTATGGAATAGATCATTTTGTTAATATTATATACTATTTTTTATCATTCTAAGTTTAATTTATTTATTCCATTTAATATTGGATTGTAATCCAAATTCAACTAAATCCAACATAAATTTAATGGATAAGATCTAATTTGAATTTGAATATAAATTAATCAAATTTGGATATACCTATTTCCAATCGAATTTTTTTTTGCAAAAGAAAGACGTCTTCATTAACTAATCGTAGAAAGAGTTACATGAGAAGATCATCTAGAATCATATTGGATACGTGGCTGCCCCATGTATGACATGTAAGCAAAAAGATGAGTAGCTTGATTGTGCTGTCTATTAATATGTACACAATTTGTAGACAAAAAGTCAGATCTAGCATGTCTTAGACCCCAGAGATGTAGTTGATCCACCCAATGCTTCGTTGATCGATCTATATTTACAAGATCTATTAGGTCTGCATTATCAGAAAAAATTAGAAGATGCCTGATGTTGTTCGAGCTTGCAGCTTTGAGACCCATTAAAAGGGCTCGTATTTCAGCATCGTAACTGTTGATGGCCCAGCAGGGGCCTCCTTCTGCAATTTGGAATCCTTCAGTGGTATTTTTGATGATGAATCCTCGTCCTGCGCTTCCTGTAACTGTATTAAAAGAGCCGAGGGGATGGGTGAGTTGAGTGATGGTGCATGATGAGGGGAGAGGTGAGCTTGTGATTTGATGCAAGATGATTCATCTTGTAAATAGTGTTGTGGAGCCTTTTACACTACCAGTAGTGGGTCGGTAGTGGTGCTCTCGGAGAGTAGCTTGTTGTGAGCCTTCCAAATGTGGTAGGTGATCAAACTAAACTTGCTTAGACATGATGGGGCTTGTTCTTTACCAAATTGATTTTTCATTGCAATGTACCAATCTGATATGATGATGTGGGCTGGTTGGGTTGTAAGTGAGTCGGGGTCGAATCCAATTTGAGAGCTCCACCCGACCACTCTAGCATAGTGACATTGAAAGAAAAGGTGAAAGACTGCCTCTTCTCTTTCCTTGTAGAAACTACAGAGCAGGTCCGGGCTTCTCAACCACTTAGAGCATTTATCCTTCGTGAGTAGTCCATCCCATAATAATTTCCAAAGAAATAATTGGAAGCGATAAGGAACCTTGAGTTTCCATAAGATTTTCCAATCGAAATGAGTGGTTGAGGCTGAACTTTCTGCATAGCTATATAGCTGGTATGCAGATTTAATTGTGAAGACTCCAGAATCGTTGTTCTTCCATATAAGTAGATCCTCAAATTGATTGGGTCGGGGTGTAATGTTTTGAATGTGGGCAATGACATCCTCGTCAAAAAGTTCATGGAGCTTTGTGTGGTTTCAACTGTGATCTGGATTTAGCAAGTCTGCTACTTTGATATGTGCATTTGGACTTGTATTGGCTGATGTAACAACATTGGGAATGTGTCCAGGTATGGATGGTATCCAAGGGCCAGCTACAGCGGAAATATTGAAGCCGTCCTTGACAACCCATAGTAGATTGGACTTCATGATATTAGAGACCCGATGAGCATGTTTCCACTAACATGAGCTTCTTTGTCCTTTCTTGGCTGCAAAAAGAGAATTACTAGGAAAGTATTTCTCTTTTATTAGTTTACTCCACAACCCATGCTTCTCTATAAGCAACCTCCAAATTTGTTTTATTATGGCTTTATTCATTTCGGCAATTGCTCGAAAACTCAGCCCTCCTTGAGTTTTAGGGCGACACAGTTTTTGCCATGCAATAGTATGTTGTGTGGAATCATTGGAGTTGGACCACCACAGTGTTCTACTTGATTTATCCAGTTTGGATGTCACAGATCTTGGAAGGATGGTGGTTGACATGGTGTAGGTAGGGATTGACTGTAAGAGTGATTTGATGAGAGTCATTCTTCCAACTTGTGATAATAATCAGGCGTTCAACTTGGATTAAAATTCATTGGTTGTTCATTCTCATTAGTATGAGAGTATAGAATAGCATAACTAATTGTAAAAATGGTGTGTACGTAGAAAATTAACTACTCTTATTAGATATTCAACTTTGACCTGCTAGACATGACTTTAAAATATTTTTTTAGGTTGAATTTAGACGAGATTAGGAATAGCTATAGAGTGGGTTCAAGCTAGGGATCATATTCCCCATCCTCGACCCCAATCCCCCACAGGGATAGGTTCTTCGCTGGGACCAAAATCCCTTAATTTTTTTTGTTAATAGTATTTAAAAAAATCATAAAATAAACAAAGAAATTAAAATATAAAGATATTTTAAATATATTTTAATATATATTCATTTTATATTGTTTATATATAATATAAATAATATCATTTATATATATATATATAATAATATATATTTAATAAAAATAATATTTAGTATATATAATCAAGGTCATAACGGGGCGGGGACCTCATTCCCCATTCACATGCCCACTTCGCCAAAGCAACCCACATGCCCCAACCCCATCAGGTCGAGGAAGTTGGGTACTCGTCGGGGATGGGGAAAATTGCCATCCCTATATGGGATTGTTCAATTGTAAATGTCAAATAATGGTGCGTTTGGTTTCCGAGAAACGGATGGGAAAGGAAGCATATTTGAAGAATATTCTTTTTTTCGTGTATTTGTTTCAAATGAAAACTCAGGAAAGGAAAAGAAACACTAGGGACGTGGGTTCCCAAAAATCGGTAAGTAGGGTCGCACTAATTTGGTGAAGCCCTGCTGAGAAAGGAAAAAAAAGGTGAGAAATTTTTGTTGAGAGCCCTCTTATAAACATCGTTGCCTCCCTTCTTCTCGTCCAATGGTTATATCTCTAGCATTCCATCGGATGGTAAGTGTAGTTTTGGCACTATCTCTTCATTCCCATTCTTTTTTATACCATTTTCTCTTGTTCTGATTGATGGGTGGCCATCAAAATCTCACCACTGGCTCCATATGTCCTTGGTCATCTAGACTTTACCGTCGACGTTCTTGGCAAAGGTAGGCTTAGATCTAGCATGATTGAACCAAATCTAGCATCTATCTGGATAGTCATTTGAGTTTATTCGCATGATCTCCAGATCCAGATTCTAGAATATGGTTGTTCCAGATTTGGACTTTGTTCTCTAGAATATGGTTTAATATATTTCTTGTTAAAATTTCACAGAAAACAAACACAGGAAAATGAATTTTGATCTTACTATTTCTCAAGAAACAAACACTGGATGCAAAATGGGGAAAACTATATTCCTTTCTCATCCCATCCTTTCTCGGCAACTGAACGGACCATAAGGTTTTTTTACATTTTAATTCCATTTAAAAAGATCCATGCATCGCACAGGTCCCAACTAGTATATATTAAAAGTTGTAGATAAAGAAAACAAGAACTTAAATATTTATGTCAAAATTATGGTTTAAAATATAAACATTTTATGTCAGGTGTTCATCATAGATGGAATTCTACATATTTTATGTTAGAAAGTTGTATTTCCTACAAACAAATTCTTACTGGTTTTATTATGCAAAAATGTCACATGGTAGTATACTTGATGAAGACTAGAAAATGACAATTTGTATAAGAGTTTTTTTTAACACAATTTTTATGATGCAACTAATGAATTTTAGGGTGTTTATTATCCAATTGGTTATTTTTTAGTTAATAAATTATTTATGATTATTGAATGTTTTGCAAAATATAGAATAGATCCACAATTTAAAAGTATAGTTGAAATAATGGAAAATAAACTTAAAAGATATTGGCTGTATTGTTTAGCTAGATATTATATCCTATGATTAAGAAAATGGTTTAAATATTTTACTTGAATCATATTGTGAAAATATGAATATTGAAATTGGAAATCAAAAAGAAAATTTTAATAATTTATTATTTGAAATGCATAGCTTATATGAATCTCAAATGATAGGGAATAAAAAATCTGCACTTGTACAAGTGCAACTTTCACTTCTGAAATAACTAATTTTAGTAGTGGAAAAGAAAGAGTTTGGTTTCTAATAAAGAGGAGGCTAAAATCAGGTGCTAAAATCACCATGGCATGCATAGCTTATATGAATTTCAAACTTTTGTTTTAATGCAAGTACTAAGGTGCTAGATGACAATAGAAGTTGCACAAATGATGAAAGTTTATAAATATGCATATTCTTCAAAGATTGGCTGGATATTGAAGATAGATTACAAGACAGAGGAGAGCATGGCACTACACCTGATGATTTACCTAAAGCATATGATCAAAATCAAGGAGATGCAGATGCAGGTGGAACTTGAAGACAAATGATGAAGACAATAATTTTTTTTTGTATATTCAATAATTTTGTAACACTTTTTAAATTATTGTAAATTTTGTTATTTAGTTTATTTAAATTATTTGTTATTTTTTCAATAATGCATTTTTTATTTTATAATTGTATTATTTTTTAGATTTTATTCCATGGTGTTAAGTATTTGTTTGATCATTGTATTATTCAAATTTAAATGAAATAAAATTCCTAATTTTTCCAATTTGTTGTCTGCTTTGTATTTTGTTAAGTATTTTTTTTTTCATTTCCTTGTTAGAATTTTTATTTTTCTAATTTGTTCCCATAGGAAAGTTAAGTGTTTTAGTTTTATTTAGCAAAAAAAATCAAAATGTCAAAAAAATCAATCTAGCTCAATTTGACCTAGGCCATGGCCCAAACTGTAGCCCAACCCAACACAACTTGCAACCCACAGTTTGACACGACACGACACAAGCCCACTCAGACTCAAGCCGTGGGTTGTGCCGGGATGATCTCCCAAATTATCACAAGGAAGGGAAGCACGGCTTGCTCTTTGCGCGAGCTGCATGTGGGCCATGTCGTGCCGGCCCAGCACGACTTGATTTACACCTCTAGATATATGTGAGTCCCACATGAGCCTTATGTGTATGAGACATTGATGTAATAACCCATGACAAGTTGCCCAACCCATTGTGTATGGTTTTGTCTTTAGTCCCTCTAGTCCTCGTGATAAAAGAGTTATTGTGGGCCTCATCAATCTTATGATTGGCGTGGGACATTATCATTGGAAGCACAATTTGTTGAACAACATTGCATTCAATTAATCCAATATTGTTCTTTAGTGCATGAGCTTTCAGATAACTATGGTAACACTATGTCACATAACCTCTACTATATGCCTTACCGCAATGGAGAGCTCTCAACCCTTATTTGCTATAGCCTTCTTTTCTCCCAAGAAGCCATCTCATCAGTCTCATCACCCTCTCTCATTTTGATCTCTTGGCATGCCTGGCCTAGCCCAACCCTCTTTCCTTTATGTTTATCCCTTTGGATATCCCCTCCTAAAACTATTCTTAAGATCTCTCGTTACCAAAATCTAATATAACTAACCAAGTAGCACCACTATCCCCCACTTTCTCATAATTTATCTCTAATTCCTATTTATCCTCTCCTTCACTTTTCATCTATATCTATCTAAAGAAAGTTTGAATTAAATAATTTAAGAATTTTAAAATATTTATTAAAAATCAAAATATAATTATAATAGATTTAATAATATTCATGTTATTAGTAATTTTGTACTTTTATGAAATTCATAAAGAATTATTCAACTTAACTACTATTCAAATAATAAAAAATTAAATTTAAAAAATATTATTTAAAAATTTCAATATCTAAATATTGAAATTAGATAAATATTATATAACAAAATATTTAATATTATGTAATAACTTTAAAGTAAATAAAATTTAAATAACAAAATTTTTTAAATATTTTACATATTATTTAAATATTTAAATAACTAATATTTTAAATAACAAAATATTTAACATAACTGAAATTTAAATAGTTAAAATAACGAAATTATGTAATAAATTTAAAAATTTTATTAAACATAGAAAATTTGTTATAATAAATTTCATAATATGTGAATTAATAATAATTTTATATTTTACAAAATTATATAATAATTATATAACTTATAATTTTATGGATTATGAAATTCAATAAATAAGTAATATTGAAATAACTAAACATATAAATTATTGTAAATAACTAATTTTGAATATTTTAAATGTCAAAAAATTTAATAACTAAATCATACTTTAAATATTATTTAAAAACAGATAAAATAGAGGGTAAATTACAAAGACCCCCCCTTGTACTATGGGGTCAGCGACAAAGTCCCCCTGCACTTTTTTTTTTGCAACAAAGACCCTCTGAACTTTAGTTGTTAGACAAAGATTCCCTTTCGTTAACATTCTGTTAGTTAACTTTGAAAAAATTTTCATCCATCTATTTAAAGTTTTTTAAATGTCCAAACTACCCCTTTTATATTGTTTATTGTCTTCTCGGTTGAACCTCAAAACTAACCTCAAGCACTCATAGTGTCCCAAACCCAGCCATCGACAACCAATAGTGGGAAGGGCAAGACATTTCCCGCCATTTTGACTGATGCTTGGGAGTTGGGAGAAGATCAAATTGAGAGTGCTCTTTAGTTGGGACAAGCACTCTCATCGGATGGACCTTTACCATCCGATGTGTTGGTTTCGAGAACTCCTCCAAGTCCAATGGATCTGACATTCAACGATAACCAACCCATGACTCCCAGAGAGAATGAGAGAGCTTTCTTTGGTAAAGGTCCAAGTTCGGTTTCTCAGGCGCTGTCAAAGTGGAGCAAAAGTCGAAAGCGAACCAACCGAGACCAACTATGGTGTGTAGTTCAGTCAGCATTTCCGGTTCTCCGATCGCCAACATGACAAAAGGCATTCCAAGAGAACATAATAGTCTTCGGTAGGGGTGTTCACATTAAATGTCAAACCGACCAAACCAGTCCGACCCAACCCGTGTTGGTCAGTTTTTCAAAATCACTGGTTGATTTCCGTTTGTATGAAAAAAATAAATCGACAACTCGGTTCGGTTCGAAGCCAAACTAAACTGAATCGATCCTATATTTTTAAGTAATTATTAATTTGTCCCTACCCTATATGTTAAATGTTGATATATTTTATTTGAACTTAAAAAAAATTGGTTATTTATGATAAAAACTAAATTTGTAAAATCAATACAAATATAATACAATGGTACAATATTTATTTCAATTTTATATAAATTTAAATATATTTTGACAAAAAATCAGTTTTGCATAAAAAATTAATCGATTTAAATATATATTTTGGTTTTGCATAAAAACTAAAACGAAATAAACTTTAATATAAATAGATATTTAGATAGAGATGTTTTAGTTTAAAATATATATATAAAAACCAACTAAGTTGATAAACCGACCCTTTATGTTTGGGTCGGTTTTGCTTCAAGGTTTGGCGATTTCGATTTAGTTAACGAGTAAACTGACTAGTAACACCCCTAGTCTTTCGGCGGTCCCATTCCGACAAAGACTGGTGGGCCATGACTTGGTTTGGGTGTCCTGATGGGTGGGAAGAGAAAGCCTGCGTATGCGTTGTTTCTTCCAAAAGTGATACAGAGATTTGGCTCTCAATACATCATTCACTGAGCTTCGCCTTATGGGAACCGTTCCTTTGGGACATCTCTCCCCACCTAGATGCCTTGTTTGCCGTGCACGTCCTGTTCCTTCACTGCCATTAGTCTTGTTTCTCATCCCTTTTCCTTCCTTCCTCACTCTCATTCTTGGCATTTCCGGTGGTGCTCTCTGTTACAAACATACTACCAAACTCATGAGAGAGAGAGATAGATAGATAGAGCTAGCTTTAATTCCTCGCACGTACCTGTATCTTGTGATTCTTCAGAAGTGGATGGTCTAAAGCTGGTTGTTTATGTCTGTGAACACAGTCAATGATATCTTTATCTAGGCTCTGAACAAATGAATGAGAAAATGTTGGAACTTCAAAATAAGATCTACCCGAGAGTCAATAAGTCAGAATGAAGGATACCAAAGAACATGAGAGCAATGGAACAGTGATGATGAGAAAACTAACCTCTATGGTTTTAATGGCGGGCTTGTTGATCTTGTCCAAGTGTCTCCGAATTCTTGCGAGTCCCAAGCATGATACATGTCTAAAATTTGTGTAGTTCAAAGCCAAAACGTTGACTGTAGATCTTTGGAAGAAAACAAGGAGGAAGAGAGCCAAAATAAGAGGTGGGGTTCGCTTCTTCCTTCTGGTTTTGTTATCCATTTCATTCAGTGCCACCAAGAAACTGAGAAGCCTAGATCGCCATTACTGGTAAAACAAATATCACAAACAAATCAGAACCCTAGCTCTTAAGTTCCTAATAATACACCAACCCAACAATGGGAACCAGGGACGAACTTGGAAAACGACTGGGATTAAAACAAGGGAGCCTCTCTCTCTCTCTCTCTTAGTGGGTGCACGTTAATTAACCTGCGCATAGGTCTTCTGGTTCATCAGCATCATCATGGAAGAACATTTACATTTGCATTTGCACCAACAAGAACAGTAGCTTCAACGCACTACAAAATCTTGACCTATCCATCTCTACACACCCTTAATTACACCTCTACTCCTTGAATATGCATTTGTCACCAAACAATGACCCCATAGTACAAGGGGGTCTTTGTAATTTGCCCTTTAAATAACAAAATTATGTAATAACCTTAAAAAAGTTATCAAAAACACAAAAATAATTATAAAGATTTGATATTTGATAATAAGAATATATAAATATTTTTGAAATAATAAAAAATTAATTTAGAGGCATCAGAGCTTTCAAAGAACAAAAATAGATAATAACTTTAAAAAATGTTTTAATAGATATTAAAAAATAGAATAATAACTTCAATTGTTAATGTACTAATAAAAAAACATCATTTCACTTATATCAATTGATAATTCTATAAAATAACTTTCAAAAAGTTTGTATTTATTAATAATAATTTTAGAATCTTAATCTATATTCATTATATATTTATGTATACTAAAATTTATATTTATTGTATTTTTATTAATTTTTTGTTGTATTTTTGTGATAAATATATTTTCAATAATTGTGTATAAATCTATTTTGGTTTTATTGTTTAATAGAAAGTTTTCAATAATTATTGTAGACTAAACTATTATTTTTTTCCCGCTTCAGTAAATTAAACTATTGTTATTTATTAGAGATTTGAATATTAGTTTAGTTGAAATTGAGAGTGTTCACGGGTTGATTCAGTTTAGTTGTAGGTTGTTTGGCCAACTAAAACCAAATAGACCTGGTTATGTTGAGGAGTTGGTCACCCAATACCAACCAACCAACTCAGATTATATCGGTTTGGGTCAATTTTTTCTTTGGTTGGTTGGTTCAAAAAATTTAAACTTAAAAAAATAAATTTAAAAATTACATTGGTATTATTAAAAAATAAATTAAAAAAATTAAATTTATAATATAAAATATTTTAGACTAAGAAATATGGGATTTTTCCACTTTATATATATATATCGAGTTGGTTTGATTTTTGTCGATTTACAAATGGTCAAACCAAAATTGACCCGACCTAGTTAGGTTGGGAAATTGATGAACCGAAACTTACAAGAGATACTAGAGAACCGACCAACTTGGATTAAGTTGGATTGTATTGGTTAGTGTAGATGGTTTAACTGATTTGATGAACAACCGTAACTGAAATTAATTATTATTATTTTTGTATTATAAAAAATTATTAAAAGTAATATATAAAATATAAATAATTATTAATTATTTAAAATATTAAAATATAAAACAATTATCTACTTTTATGTTCTTCTATTATTTAGCTTTCTCTTAGCAAGAATACCCGCTAATATTATATATAAAATAAAACATTTATTTTATACATATATTATATAAATAATATAATATGTTTAATAACATAAGATTGAAAACCAACCCGTACCAACCCAGGCCCGGTCTATAAAAAATGGATCTAATTCATTGTCGCCTCCACGTTAACGGAGCTGAGAAGACGGAAATATGGAATTCAAAGGTTGTAAAAAGAGTTAGAAGTGGTTATTTGACTTTATTGATGCTTTCTGTTTCTAACAGCGGGAAGTAAAAATAGGAAAGAGAAACGATAAGATAGGAGAAGAGATGGCTGCTGGTTAATCACTTTTGACATATGGAAGCATTTAAACTGGACTTTAAGAAAAATCACATTCAAATGCACTGGATCCGGAGCGATGTGTATAAGTTGTTATGCAATATATGGTTATGGTGTTGTATCTAGTAAGTATTCTGTTTGACATTGGTATGGTAGGCATAGTATACTATGGGTGCAACTTGGGTACCCAAACTGAAGATTTTACACTGCCTTTGGGCTTGGGTCCTTTCATAATGTAACTTAGCTTGTTGCATGATCACTGTTACAAGTTTCAAACTTGGCATATATATCATTATGGGAGCAAGATGGACAAGACAAAGGGGTGCATATGATAAGAGAATACCACTTTGATTCAAAGGAAAATTTTGTAAAATGAGAAAGTCAAGATAACATGTTCCAAAATGAGTGTGGTGGGTATGTAAACATTGAGATGGATAAGTAATGGGAAAACTATAAAAATATAAGGTCAGAAACGAGCTTTTCTGAATGAATCTATGAGTAGTTTCAATAGGTAATAAAATGAGAGAATTTAGAATAAGAAGGTTTGTTATATGCAAAGAAGTCCATCTACAGAATCCGTAAGAAGTGATTTGTTGAATGTTCTAGGGGCTAAAAGAGCTACCAATAAAGACATGGGTTGAAGTAGAGAGATCATTTAGGCTGTGTTTGGCTTGAAGGAAAAAGTAGGGAAAGGTAGGAAAACCTTTACAAACCTTGTATAGGTTTCCCTACCTTTTTCTTCAAACCAAGCATGGCCTTAAGGGCCTATAATTTATCAATGGATATGGCATTGAACGGAATGAAATGACGACACAACATTCACGTAGCTAACTCCAATAGGAATTTTTTTTTTTTTTTTATTCCAGGCTTCCTACTTACTTTCTATATTTGTACTGAATGTGTATTCCTTTTTAGGATATTGACATATGAAAAAAAAATAAAACAACTCTGGAAGTTTATCAATTAAGCTAGCAACTTAAAAAAAAAAAAAAAAAACAATTTAGCTAGCTCTAACTTTATATTTTGTAATTCTTCATGCCTTTCTAGTTGTTGGTGTTTTCATGGTAAGTTGCTTGTTTTTTTTTTTTTATCCAATCTTTTATACACCTTTGAGTGTATCAGTCATTTACATTCTATTTGGCATCAATTCTAGGATTCTCATTCTCTAAATCCTTTCAGAAAAGAATGGATTGTTAAATTTTTTATCTAAAGAATTGTCAAATGTGTTTGCAACAGTGATTTGTTTCTTGTTTCTCAAAAATAGAATCATGTTTAACAGCAATCAATTTCGTGGAATCAATTCTTTAGATGACTGAAGCGACATGGCACTTAATTAAGTTTAAATCATTGTCAAATACATATAAAAAAGGAGAAAAGTCACATGTTCAAGCATGTTCATGTCCAATGGTCCCTTTGATGGATGAGTCCTCTACAACCATGTCCATGGATCCCTTTGATGCTCACTACATATACAATGACAATTAATAATTGTCTCTATACACAACTTGGTCCAATATTACATCTTTAGGAGCACCAACACAATTGGACCAATGAAAAACTTTCATCATATTTTAATATATATTCAACAGATCATGGGTATGATTTCTTCTTGAGAATAGTCTATAGGTTTATAAGGCTGCTGCACCACCTTAGATTGGAGTTGACAGAGATACCAACCCTCTTATCCAAGGTTGAATTTACAAAATTGGGAGCTGAAGGAAAATGTAGCTCTCTTATTCCATCTCAAAGGCTACTGCCCAACATCAGGTGTGCCAACAAAAGGATTTGGAAGTGAAAATTTGATGCTTTTCTTCTCTACTTTTTCACGTGATAGTATTAAAGACAAATAAAAGCAATGGAAGCCATAAATAGTTAGTTAAAATGAATATCATTTGAACTCTCTTTCTTTATCACCGTGAACACCAAAGATCTCTAACAACAAGGCCAAGAAAGTTGATCCAATCATATTTAACACTAGAACAGTTGTTGAATCCAAACAACGAATACCCAAAATTGACTTTCATAAACTATTAGCTACAATTACCTAATTTTTTAACATGTTCAAGAATCTTTGTTTATTGGGAATTTGATAAACATGACAAATCCATGCTTTTCAATTAGTGTGGAATACAATAGTTAGAAGATACTATGATGGTTTTCTTAACAATTTAATAGGAAGTTCAATGAACATATAATAAACTTTACTGTTAATACATATCAATATGAGCATATAAATGAACATAAAATAAACTTTTTAGTTTGGACTAGTAACCCAAACTTACATCAACATAATTTCAATACATATCAATAAGAACATTCACAACTGATACATCTTCAATATATTCAATGATTTCATATCATATCATGTAATAAGCTTATCTGCCAAATTGAAAATTCATTCGAGTTGTTCACTTGATTAACTGGTCGAGGTTTGATTAGCCATTTTGTTATTATTAAAATTTGAAACCATAAAAGACTTATAAGTATGTATTGCAAATACCCTAATGGCCCACCAACTATCCATGGAATTTCATTGAAAGTCTTTGATTTAAGGTTGTGTTTGGTTTGTGGGAAAATATTGGTGGGATGGGATGAGAAAGGGAAAATGGGTTGAAATTTTTCATGTTTCATTGTTTAGTTGCAAAAGGGAATGGGAAAATCAACCCCAGTAACAATTCATAATTAATTAATTAGTAATATTTTTATTATTATTGATTATTAGTATTTTAATCAAATAATTTTATAAATAATTAATTTGGAAAATTACCTAATTAGTTATTCATTAAGAATATTTTATTAATATTTACTATGAATTAATTCAGAATATTATTTTTACTATTAATTATTTTAATTTTTTATTATTTAATTATTTTTATTAAATCATAAATTAGATCAATAATAAAATCCTTATTTATTTTTTCATTAATTAGTTAGTTAGTTAATAGCTAAGTAATTTCTGTTAATTATTAATTTGTTAATAATACTTTTTAATTATTTAGTATTTCAATCTTAATTTTGTATTAATTATTTAAAATCCATAATTTTTAGTGAATTATTTTCATTAATTAACGTTTTACGTTTCATTAGCTTATAAGTTATTATTAATATTATATTTTATTAATACCCATGACTTAAATAATAATTTTTATATTTTAATATTATTTATTCGTAAATTCTTAAATTAGTTTTCATTGATAAATTATTTAGTTTAATTTATTTTAATGAAATTATTAATTATAAAATAATTAAATTAAATCACAAGTTATTTTTATTATTTAAAAATTTTCTTAAATCAAAATTAAATTATTATTTTTAATTAAATTAAATTTTTATTGATAAAGGTTTTTCATTAAATTTTTTATTTTATGTTATTAAATGATTAGTAGTTTATTTATGGGTTATGAATCTAGTATTAATTAATAATTTAAATAATTATCAATAATAATTAATTATAAAATTATTTAAGAAAAAATTAATAAATAATAAATAATAAATAATAATAAAATATAAAATAATAAAATATTACTATTTTTTTTAATTAATACTTCCTTGAGTTGAGTTTCCCACTATTTTCCTTTTTGCAACCAAAAACTGGAACATGAAAAATTTCCAACCATTTTCCCTTTCTAATCTCATCACATCCTTTTTCATCCCACCAAAATCTTTTCGCAAACCAAAAACAGTCTTAAATTAGAGAGTTCCAAAGAAATTTGTTTTGTAGTTGGTGGGTCATTAGGGTATTGCGATACATACCTATAAGTCTTTTGTTATTTCAAATTTTCATAATAACAAAATGGTTAATCAAACATTGATCAGTTAACCAATTGAACAACACAAATGAATTTGTAATTTGACAGTTAAGTTTATTACATGCTATGATATGAAATTATTTGATATATTGAGAATGCTTTAGTTGTGAATGCTCTTATTGATATATATTAAAGTTGTGTCAATGTAATTTGGGTTGCTAGTCTAATCCGAAAAGTTTATTTCTTGTTTATTTATATACTCTTATTGATACGTATTGAAAGTTAAGTTTATTATATGTTCATTGAACTTCTATCAAATTATCAAGAGAATCATTATAAAATCTTCCAATTATTGTATTCCACATTAATTGAAAAGCATGGATTTGTCATGCTTATGAAATTCCTAATAAGCAAAGATACTTGAACATCTTAAAAAAATTGACCCTTATAGTTAATAGCTCATGAAAGTCATTTTGGGTATTCATTATTTGGATTCGACAAATGTTCTAGTATTAAATGTGTTTGGCTCAATTTTTTGGCCTTGTTGTTGGAGATCTTTGGTGTTTATGGTGATGGAGAGAGTTCAAGTGGTGTTCATTATAACTAACTACTTGTGACTTCAGTTGTTTTCATTTGTCTTTAAGATTATCTTGTGAAAAAGTAGAGAAGACAAGCATCTACTTCCAAATCCTTTTGTCTGGCACACCTGATGTTGTGCAACAACCTTGGAGATTGGATAAGAGAGCTGCTATCTCCTTCAACTCCCAATTTTGTAAGTTCAACTTTGGATAAGAGGGTTGCTATCTCCTTCAACTCCAATTCAAGGTTGGGGAGAAGCCTTAGAAACCTATAGACTATCCTCTAGAAGAAATCACACCCATGGCCCGTTGAGTATGCTAAAACATGATGAAAGCTTTTCTTTGATCGGCTGTGTTGGTGCTCCTAGAGATGTTATATCAGATTAAGTTCTGTATAGGAACAATTACTAATTGCCATTATATATGTAGTGAGCATCAAAGGGACCCATGGACATGGTTGCAGAGGCCTCAACCATCAAAGGGACCCTTGGACATGAACATGTGATTTCTCACCTTTTTTATATGTACTAGTAATTGAGCACGTGCAAATCATTGCACGTATGTTTTTTTTTTTTTTCATATTAATTACTTGAATTTTAGATATATCATAGGTAAGATATAAATTGAAATTAATAAAAGTAACAATTATGGTTAAAAATAAACTTAAATACTTGTACTAAATGTGCACATGCATAAATTTTAAATTACAATTATTATTATTATTATTATTATTAGTAGTAGTAGTAGTAGTAGTAGTAGTAGTAGTAGCTACTACTAAATTTTGTATTCCATTTTTGTTTTAAATAAAAATAGTTTTTATTTTAACAATTATTTTTATTTAATACGATGATTATATAGCATTAGAAATGCTCTGAAATGTCTTTAATAATTATATAACATTATATAACACTAATGAAGGGGAAGGGGTCTTTGTCTAACGGCTAAAGTTTAAGGGGGTCTTTGTCACTAACCCCATAGTACAAGGGGTCTTTGTAATTTACCCTATTATATATTATTATATATAGGCCGTGTTGTGGGTCATGCCGACCTACGGGCCTGAAAATCCAAGCCCGGCAAAGCCCTCAGGCTACAATGTCGGGCCCGACTTGTCCCAATTTATAGCTTTATTGTTGCATAATGTTGCTACTATGCTAAGGGGAATAGATTGCCAAGGATGTAAAGCTTATTTTTAATTTTTCCTTTTATAATAAAAAAAAATCTTTTCTTTCCAAGAAAAAGGAATGATTAGTTTATTGACTTGTGTGATATTTATGTTAAATATCATTTTATAGTTTGTTGCTATTTTAATGTTTTTAGGGTCATTATCTGTGTGATAACAAAGAACAACGTCATGTTGAAAGGAGGAGAAAAAGAAAACAAAAAGTGATTATTTGTACAAATATGGACAAAAGATTTTGAAGAAGATAGCTCTTGAAGAAGTCAAGATTTTCTTGTATGCATCTAACAGTCCAGATTACTTTGGAGTTTCTGCTAGTTGTAAGGGTCATTCTTGATCTAGACAAAGCGGAAACCATTTTATGCCTGTTCTTTTGGAAATCTAGGTTCATCCGAGGTGTAGGACATATATGTGTTTTAAGAGAGTCTTGTGTCTTATTCTGGTCCTAGTTCATGTTACAAATTAGGAAGCTTTTCCCTTCCTACTGCGGTCTAGATTGTTTTAGATGCATTAATGAAAAAAAAGGCTGTTTGAATGTGTCTCCTTGGTGCTCTAAAGTTGTGTGAAGTTAATCAAAGTGGGAATGTGGAATTTGTCTTATTGATATAATGAGCGTAAGTTATTTCTCTCTGAGTCGTTAAATTCAAAGCCTGTTAAGGTTGCAAGAGATTTAGACTCATGAGTTACAGTGAACTCTTTAGATATGTCAGACTCAATATATTGATGTATCAAGGAGGAAATAACTTGTTTCCTTTCTAGAAAAGTAGATGGATTAGGTAGGGAAGGAAAAATTGATTAATATGGAAGAGATGATAAGTCTCATAGTATACTAGTAGAGCAAGGGAAAGGAAGAGAAGAACAACCATAAATTCTGAAAAGAAAAATTTGAAATTTTATGTTATATTACTCAAGTATGGTGGTCTCTAACTGTTCAGTACTTTTCCATAAGAATGACATGTGCCCCTGGGATCCTTTTTCAATCTAGCATTCTTGCCAACTATATATTACTCATCTCAATTGAACACAAGAGATCTTTGTCCCAACTATATGGAATTGGCTACATGAGTCCTTTTTCACCATTCCTCTCTTTCTGTGTGTGTGTGTGTGTGTGTATGTGCCTATTTGCATGATTTGGTCTGTAAGTGTGAATATATGTATTTAAATTTTCATCATCTTCATTGAAGTTTTACTGTTTCATCACCCAAACACAACAATCAGTCTCAAACCTTTCCAAGGTAAACTAAGCTCCTTCATAGTTATTGGTAATTTATCCTTGTATTCATAACATGCTACCTTCAGAATCTGTTGAGTGACAATAAAATTTCTTTTGTGTTGTCAACAGAATGTTCATCATTGGTTTTATTTTGTGTTGTCAATAGGATGAATTTGTTTATCCATAACCTGATTGAAATGTTCTTTTTCTAGGGCCTGTTGTTGGTGGAAGGAACATAAGTTGTAAAGCAACCATCAAGAAAGGCAAAGGGGGCTTTGGCAACCGAAAAGCTCTTGGCAACATTACCAACATATCATGTCCTCAATAGTAGACATCGTCAAAGAAGAAAAATCATCCAAAGGAGGAGTTCAATATAGTCGATGAAACATTTTTACATCACCACAGAAAATGCAGAGTCATGATAAAGATTGACAGAGGTCCATTAATTTAAAAACGTGAGTGAAATTGTGATCGGTCAACTTATCTCATTTGTGATTTGTCAATTTCTTGGAAATTATACAAAGACTTTTTGTATTTCACACCTATCAAAGAAAGATCTGAAACTTTGGCATTTATTTGCCCTAGAAAGAAAAATTATTAAGGCAATAACAACAGTTATGTTACAGAGGCAACTTTATGTCAGCTTGAATCCATTTTGCACGAATCATTTTTCCCCTCTTTTGTATTTCATACAACTTTTAGGCTGCATTTGGTTGTGGTGCAAATATTACAACATTGAAATCTTGTAAAATAAGCAAGCTAGGTGCCTGCCTTTCCCTTTCCCTTGCCTAAGAAAGCAATACAACTGAACCACAACCAGTGGTACTTGTTAGCTCTTAAACCATGGAAGCATTGCCAAATGTTCAGAAATGGTGATCGCCGCCGACTCAAGTGTATCCACTTACTGTGACAAAATGTTTTCAGGTGACAGATCCATAGGGATTGTAGCATAGGAATTGGGTCTTTTAGGCTTTGGGTTAAATCTCTATACCACTTTTTAAGGTTTTGCTTTGGATCGATCGTTACCTCATAAATCATACTAAACTTGAGCCAAATCCATGTATTGTTTTGTTGAGGCTCCACGTACTGTTTCTAATCTATGAGAAAAGCCAGGAGGTGAAGGATCTTGCTCTACAATGCTCATACGAAGGCTTTTCATCTCTTGGTTCTTACACGTGTAGAGTTTCAATTTTGAAAGTACAGTAAAATCCTTTTTATGGCATATGGCATACACTTCCATTGTTTCAATTACTTTTTCTACATTACAAACTCCTTCCTTTTGCCCTCTTGGGTTCCAGGGCTTTGTTCGCTTTTCGGCAAGTTACTTACCCGAGTTAATGTAGTTACCTAGGTAAGTGCATTTACCCATGTTTTTTTATTTCTCATGTAAATAAGGTAATGCCTATTTCAACCATAAAATTTTGTTATAAAAAGGGCATTTCTGTCCCACTCAAATGTTGACAACTTTCCCCCTAGGTGGGAAAGTTATTTACCCACTTAGGAAATGGGTATCATTTACGAGTAAGTGATACCCAAGAAAATAAACTTTCCCTGGTCCCCACATAAATCTGAAAAAAGAACATAGGATTATTGGTCAATGAGAACTAAAATCCCATTGACCAACTTTCCCCCTTCTCAAAATCCGAAAAAAGAACGCCCCCTAAGTATATGTTTGGCATTGATGCTTGCTGATGTGTGGGTTGGAAGTTTTCTCTTTTTTTTTTTTTTTTGTTTGGAAATGTTGTTGTCAAGTAGGATGTTTCCTGGAGCAACAACACTTTCTGTTTGGTACCAGTGCTCCATATCTATTTTCAATACTGGTAACCATTATAGGAAGTCCACGTACTATCAAATCATGTCCTCGTTGGCAACAATGGGCTCCAATATGAGAAAATGTCAAATTTGGCATTGCTCCAAACCATGCCTTATCGATTTCTAAGGCGTGGCTTGGAGCACCGTTTTTTATGGAAAAATGATTCCAAGCATATTGATGTTTCCTGGAGCACCGTTTTTTATGATGTGGTGATGATGTGTCACTATTTTCTGGAGTAACGGCATCGATGCCAAACATACGCTAAATCAATAATGGTTGCATTCAATTATTGTAAGCCCTTTATTAAATCTAGCCCTCTCCTCACATCTTCTTACCCATCAACCAAGAAACCTTGTTCTTTTTTTAGATTTATGTAGGGAGCAGGGGAAATTTATTTTCTAGTGTTTCACTTACCCGGGTAGGTGATACCCATCTTCTAGGTGGGTAAATAACTTTCCCATAGTTATTGCCTTGTTTACTTAGGAAATAAAAGAAGTGCTTCCCAGGAAACACTTATCCAGGTAAGTGCATTTACTCGCATAAGTAACTTACCGAAAAATGAATGGGGCCTCAATCATTTTTTGATGAGATATGAATAATCCCATTCCTAACTCATCCTCCTCTAGCTTGCTAACGATTGCGTTATTTCAGTAGTGGTTACATATAATTTGTTTTTACCCTCTCTTAAATCTGAGTAATGGCTGTCTATACACACTACTTAGAGCTTTTCTTACAACCAATCTTTGTATGCATTTCTACTAAGTGGGTCTTTTAATATCCTTCTTCCTCCATAAGGTCTTTTGTTTGTTATGACTTGCAGGTAATTGGATTTACCCTCTTGAATATTTGCAAGATTCAAGCATTCACCTCCTATTGGAAGGTAGGGGTGTCAATGGACTGGTTTTGGGTTGAACTCCATCCAAATCAAAATCCATTTGGACGGATTGGATGGACCAATAAGACATATTGAATTTGGATGGACTGGACGGACCAATATGACATATTGGATTGGATCTGGTCCGTCCATAATGAATTTATATTGGATTGAGCCAATATCTGGTCCATTGATAGAAGATAAGAACATAGGTGTCAACGGACTAGGTTTGAGTTGAAATCAATCTAAATTAACAGGAATTTGAACATATTGGATAGTCTCTGGATCGGTCCAAAATGGTCCAAAATATTCACTGGACTGGATTGGACCAAACCCATTTGCAAGGGACTCACATTGGACTGGACCGGATTGGACCAAATCCAATCCAATTGACACCCCTATTGGAAGGAATTTGGGAAACCTTTGGAAGCATGTTTAAATCTTGATTTTTGATTTTCTAAGTTAATGTTTATATTTTTTTTAAGTAATCACCTATTCTAGATGCACCGATGTAATTTCACATTTATCATTTTGCAAAATTTGTACATTATTAAAAAATTAAAAATAAATATAACATTTTAAAAAATTAAGACTCAGTTTGAAAGGAGTACATATGCAGAATGCAAAACCTTTTATTTTGTATGTATTTATATTGTAGATAGTTGTGTTTGTAGCCTTTCCAAATTGAGCCTAAAGTTTTTTCCCAAGAGCAGTAAATCGTGTGGATCTCTTGATAGTATTCTATAGGGAATATCCTGATTTGAAGTAAAAATCAAGCAAAGAAAAGCAAAAATAATGCAAACACAAATTTTAAATAAGTAAAATGTTCCCTAAAATCTATTGATTTCTAATTTTCTCCTATTACAAGTTTTAAATCTTACAAGAGTCGACCATAATCGGCCATCCCCTGAAGTCATCCTTCCTTCTTTTGGTCTTTTCGTTAATAACTTAATATAACTTGCAAGCAAACCCTCCCATAGGTAAGTAGCGGTTTGTTTCTTCACTTCAGTGAGAAAAGAGAATTCGTAAGGTAGTGTTTGGTTTGAAGGAAAATGTAGGTAAAAGTTGTGTTTGGTTTGAAAGAAAAGGTTTCCCTACCTTTTTCCTTCAAACCAAACACTGCCTGCATGTAACAAAATACCAGTACCCATATCATTTGATAGGTTCGCTCCAATAGTTAGTATTTGAGTTCCCTTGAGATTAAACCAATTGTTTGGGAATCAACCTTGCTGCCCTTCTTTTTACTTACCTTTCTGAATTTATTAATTGGAACTAGGGGTGTCAATGGGACTGCATTTGGTCCAATCTGATCCAGTCCAATGCAAGTCCATTACAAATGGATCAGGTCCAACCCAATCCAATGAATATTTTGTAACATTTTGGTTTGGTCCAATTCAATGTCCAAACTGTTTAATTTGTTCAAATTTATTTTAATTTAGATTAATTCTAACATAAACCTGGTCCATTGACACCTATATATATTCCTATAGCTTCTACCAATTCAGTATAAATTTATTACAGATGGACTAGGTCCAATCAAATCCAATAAATACTTTTGATCATTAAGTCTGGATTGGTCCAATTCCATATGTTTTGTTGGTCTGTCCAATCGGTCCAAATTGATTTTGGTTTGAATGAGGTCCAATCCAAAACCGATCCATTGACACCCCTACTTGGAGCTCAAGGGCATAATTCATAACTCTCACTAGCATCAACTTGATATCTTAAAGGAATTGGCATCATATACAATGATCCTCACAAACTTGAAGGTGTGAATCCATGAAGCATAAAGGGGATTAGCAATGTGATGTTTATTATTAATATTGAAAAATATAATGTGGAATCTTCAAGTTCAAATAATAAAATTTAATGGTTCATCTTGCTTATTTGTTTATTGAGATCACTTGATTTATTTATCGATATTTATTTTTACATACAAGCATTTTAATATGTCGAAAGCTACATATCAAACATTGGATCGTATTTCCCCTCCTTTTTGCATCTATTTGACTTTTCCTTATCAACTTTTGTTGTTAATTTTAGTATTTTTCTATTTGTTTTGCTTGAATACATGTGACTATTTCCATGGGCAGTGTGATGTAGAATTACTTCAACGTTCCACTTCTGTTGAGAAAATTATACTCAAAAGTGTTTTTTTTTTCTTCTGATTTAAATGGTGTTTGATAAATTTGAAATCTGAAATCTAAAAAGTTAAAAAGATATTAGAAGTGTTTTAAATCTGAAAAGAGACATAGTTGCTTTTCAACTTTTTAGAGGTTTTGAATAAAGAAGATTGTTTGTGTTGGATCAAACCTTCAATATCTGAAATTTACTAATTTTACTAATTTACTCCTAAAATAGGCTATATGATAATTTTGAGTTTAATTTGTACTATTTCATAAAAATAATTGATTAAATTCAAAATAATATTGAAAAATATGAATAAATTATAAAAATAAAAATAGAATTGAAAATGCATATAAATTTATAAATTAAAAATTAAAATAATAATGAAAATAGTAGTAAAGTCCAAGAAGCAATGAACAAAATATTTAATAATTAGCAAGTTAATATCTTAAAACTATTAAAATATTTAATAATTAATGAAACTTAAAATAATTAATACAAATAAAATATGTTTAGTGGAGAAGAAAAATGAATACGACAAACAATCTAAACTACAATAACAACGGAGAGGGATTACTCAATAGTCGTTAGTACTCCCTCAAACTACTGTTGTAAAAGTTGAACGCGACGGTTCCGGTTTCGCCTACCCATGATCTCATGTCATCTTCGTGCGGTCGTCTTCTATTGTTTAATAATTAATTCTAGATAAACAATTGATCAAGGGAGATATAGACATTTTCGGCTAGTTATGGTTTCAGAGACTTTGAATGAACATGATTTCAAAGCAGTTGGAACTCAAGCAGACTTAATATGCTTTTCTTCTTCCTCGTTGATGCTTTTGATTCTCTATGACGCCATATACTATAGATTCGGCTTTGGACGGATCTACGAGGACATCGGGGAAAGTCGGGGGACGGATCTATGAGTTCCCTCCATGGCTTCAAACCAAATAAGACAACAGAGTTACAGAGAACGTCGGGGAACACTGAATATTTGGCTTCCATGGCTTCAAACCAAATTAGACAAGAGAGTTACAAAGAATGTCGAGGACGGATCTGCGAGTTCCCTCCATGGGCACCGTGTGGATCTACGAGTTCCCTTCGGACGGTTGGATCTGTGGATCTGTGAAGCAAAGGATGTAGAGAACGTTGAAGAAGAAGAAAAAGTAGATGATGATGAGAAGGCCAAAGGGAAAAGCTTATGCCGTTGGTTCATTGCCGAGTGGAGAGAGAGAGAGGCATAACGAGTATGGGCATTTATGTCTTTCAACGCGGTCTGAAACACATCCGAGCGCGTTAAGTCATTGGCCTACCTCTTATAATTTCATATCATTTTTTCAAATTCAATATAATCATATGTGGCATCTAAAAAGCAACATTTTTAGGCATCGCACGAGTTTGTTGCTAGTTACTCATAATTAGCTTATGTTGTTGACTTCCATTTTTCATTTCTTGTTGAATGGCTCTCCAGCAAATTTGGAGATTGGTATGCAAATAACTCATAGTGAAATTTGGTCCAACCATGCTAATTCAAGTTGTGTTTCTTATGCAAATAAATAGAGGTGTTAATGGACTAGATTTGGGTTGGAACCCATTCAAATCAAAATCAAGGATGGATTGGACAGATCAATAAGATATATTAAATTGGACTAGTCTAGACTTAATGGTCCTCCACTCACTTCAACACATGCTTCTTGAGTTTATCCAAAGTCTTCCTCAAGGATAGAAAATCACAATGCTCAATATCAACAGACTCCCACCAACATCGCTGTCTCTCCTCCCCCAATATTGTTGTTCTGTGAAGAAGCACAAGATTGCTGTTCCATCTTGCTCCTTGCTTGTTTTTGAGCTCGCACTAGAGCGTCTTGATCTCATTGGACAGTTGAGCAAGATTGGCCTTAGTGTCAATACTGCCAGGGACAAGATTCTTCACCGTTAGATACAGATCGAGCATGGCCATAGGGTGGGCAAAGTTGTAAGGTCTGCCCGCCAGTGAGAAAAGGACTACAACCACCTTCTCATAGCAAAGCATGCACAAATCTACTGCTTTTAGAAGGAAGAGGCCCTTGCCTTTGTTCATTGCTCTCTTTCTCTTACTCATATCTTAATAGTCAACTTATGTATCTATACTGTTAGTCAAGCTCGCATCCAGTGAACCCATTGGTTCATGGGAAGCGTGGACCTTCCAATAGTAGGCGTGCATGTCATCTCCTTCAAATTATCCTAAAAATAACGGGCGTTTTCCACCAACTTCGATTCAAGCAGTTGAACCAAACACTAAAAGAAAGAAAATGAGAAATCTCACTTTAAACAATTTAGAAGTTGAATCTAACTCCCCTCCTTTTTTTTTTTTATAAATAAAATCTCTCATCCTAGCCCTATCCCTAGCTAGTGAGCAAGCCCACCAACGATTTTCATGTGCAACTGACATTTGACGGTGTGGAATCAATCAATAGAAAGAATAAATTGATTGTAAGCTCCTCCTCCTCTTTCTTCTTCTTCACAACATCACATATTACTATTTTTTTTTTGTTTTTTTTTTTAATTTTGAATCGGCGGCACCTTGAGCGGAAGGAAAATGAATTTATGCTATTACAAGTGCAGAGTTTATTGGCTTTTAAATGCTTTTGATAGAAAATCACTGACGGTGCCTTGAAAAATGTCATTAGTAAGTGGCTATCCCAAGTAAATATATTTACGCATGTTCTTTTATTTTCCAAGCAAATAAGATAATGACTTTTTTAGCCATAAAATCCATTATTAAAAGGGGTATTTTTGTTCCATCAAAGTGTTGGCAACTTCCCCCAGGTGGGAAAGTTATTTAACCACCTCACTTATCCTTATCTAGGTAAGTGATACCTAGAAGAATAAAATTTCCCTAGTCCCCACAAATATGAAAAAATGAACATGGGTTTCTTGGTATCCTATTGACCAACTTTCTCTCCTCTCAAAGTCTAAAAAATGAATGCCCCTAATGTTCGAGATGAATGTTCAATGGAGTCTCTTCTCATGCATACAGGCACAACGCTAAAACAGGCTAATTGCCAATAGCAACAAGGTCTCAATGAATGGAGCTCTGTATCGATGTTTGTCAAAGTGCAAGTGTAGCTAGTGGTGGTAGTGCTTTTTATCTAGAGTTCTATCTATTTTGTGTAGCTGTAGCTTTCATGAAGTTCATCTTTATTAGACCTGTTCACGGGCTAGGGCTTCGGGCCGAGCCCATTAAAATTTTGACAAAAGCCAAGCACGAATCCAACCCATGAACATGTCTAATCTTTATATTCCATTTGGTTCACTTTGGAACTGGAATGGTCTGTTAGAATCAGACAAAAATTGGAATCTGAATTAAAATAAGCTGGAATGAGAGGTATTATTATTGCCAAGGGAGTGGGAGGGAATGGTAGGGGTGCTCACGGTTAACTGAACCGTGGGGTATTTTTTTAAATCAAACCAAATTGATTGGTTTTTTAAATATCCAAACCGAAACTAAACTGATGCAATCGGTTAATCGGTGGACCGGTTAACTGCGGTTTGGTTTTTCGATTTTTCTATGCATTTAAAAAAAACTAAAACTGTCGGTGGTTGCTGTCGGTGCCGGACTGGTTGGTGCCGATAAGATTGTAAGAGAGATTAAGAACTTCCAAGAGAACTGAGAGAGACGAAAGAGAAAAGACAGAGAGTGAGAGAAGCACTAGGAATGGATGGTCTATATTTCCTTCTCCAGTGATGAGTTTCTTCCTCAGCTATGAGATGAGAAAGAAAAGAGAAATCTTCCAAGCTAAAGAGGAATACTTACTATGGAATGGAGCACTTCTGTTAGAATAGTATATCACTTCTTAGGGAGGCAGAGGTGAGCTGCTTAGGGTCTTCTTTGTCAAAGACATCAAATAGGCTGCCAACAATTATGACCAGTGCCAAATCATCTGATACGAAAGAGCAAAGAAGATATATGGGAAAATAATATTTCTTGATGATCTGAATTCAACAGGTTACAACCTATTTATAATAAGGCTAAAGATACAATCAGAGAATAGGTTGACAACCTAAATTGGAATACAACAAGGAAAGAAAAATATGTACAACCAGTTGGAGTGGAACTATATCTCCTAGAATTACGGAGATAAAGATATAATCCTAAATCTGATGGAATACGCTAACATCCCCCCTCAAACTCAAGATGGTAATGTATCAATCATCTAGAGTTTGCCAACTATAGTACGAAAGCAAAGAGGAAAATGAGCTTTGGTAAATATATCTGCAGACTGATCCTGAGAAGGGACAAGAATAAGGTGAATAGTACCCTCAAGCACATGATGACGAATAAAGTGGAAATCAGTCTCAATATGCTTAGTGCTCTCATGAAATACATCATTGTGGGCAATCCGTATGGCGCTATGATTGTCACAGTAAAGAGAGGTTGCAGATGAATGAGTGATTCCCATTTCATGGAGTAACCATCGTAATCATAACAACTCGAAGGTAGTGTCAGCAAGAGCTCGATATTCAGCCTCAATACTGGAATGAGAGACAACTGTTTACTTCTTACTACACCAAGAAATAAGAGAATCGCCAAGAAAGAAGCAATAACCAGTAGTGGAGCGTTTGTCAGTAGGATCACCAGCCCAATCAACATTAGAATATGCGATCAAATGAATAGAGGAAGAACTGAAGTAGTGAAGTCCATGAAACAAGGTGCCCTTGACATAACGGATGATGCGAAGCACGGTAGCATAATGAGTAGTGCAAGGGGCAGACATGAACTGTCTCACAATATGGACAGCATACGCAATATTAGGACGGGTAACCGTAAGGTATACAAGACTACCAATTTGCATCAGTGAGGTCGGCACGAGAAACAAGATCAGTGGCATATTTGGCCTAAGATAGATAATATCCATATTGGTCGGAGGAGACCTCAATGCCTAAGAAATAATTTAGTCGACCAAGATCTTTCATTTCAAACTGTTTGCTGAGAAAAGTCTTAAGAGCAGAAATGCCCTGCAAATCATCACCAATAATGATCATGTTATCCACATAAAGGAGGAGAAGTACACAAGCCTGAGAGGTCTTATGAATGAACAAGGCATGATCATGAGTGCTAGATTGAAAACCAAACTGACAAACAGTAGAGCTGAAATTGGAGAACCATGCTCGAGGCGCTTGCTTAAGTCCATATAGAGCCTTACGGAGACGACAAACCTGATTAGGGAGATGATCATAACCAGGAGGGGACTGCATATAAATCTCTTCAGAAAGATCTCCATTGAGAAAAGCATTCTTAACATTCATTTGAAATACCTGCCAGTGCTTAGCTGCAGCAATCGCAATAAGACTACGAACAGAAGTGAGACGGGCTGCTGGGGCAAAAGTCTCCTCATAATCAATGCCATACTCTTGTGTGAACCTTTTTGCTACCAATCTAGCTTTATACCTTTCAACTGAACCATATGCCTGAGTCTTGATTTTGTAGACCCATTTACAACCAATCATGGATTTATCTGAAGGGAAGTCAACTAAATCCCAAGTATGAGTGCTTATAAGAACTTGGATTTCTTCTGCCATTGCTTTCTGCCATAGAGCTTCAGTACTAGCCTCGCGATAGGTACGGGGTTCGTATAAAGAAACAATGGTAGAGTAACAGTGAAAATCACGAAGAAGAATGGAAGGTTTAGTGACCCTACCAGAACAACGGAGTGGAGCATCAGAATGATCATGGTCTAATTTAGTAGGAGGGATCAAGAGTTCAGAAGAAGACAGAGCTGGAGAATCCATAGCCAAGGTAGATGCATCACGAGAGGTTGCAGGTTGTGCAATACTGTTAGAGCTATCAGAGGAAAAAGTAGTTGGACATGCAGGTAAATCTTCAGGAAAACACGAAATAGTAGGATCAGTAAAAAAATATGAAGATGTCATGGTAACTCGAAATGGGGAGAGACTTGAGAACATTTTGTGTTCCCAAAATGTAACATGACGAGATATGCGGAGTCGTTGGGAAAGAGGATCCCAACATCGATATCCTTTATGTTCAATACCATACTCGAGAAAACAACATAAACATGCTTTTGGTTCCAATTTGGTATGTTCATGAGGTTGTAATAGAACAAAACAAGCACAACCAAATACACGAAGAGACTGGTAATCAAGGCAATGGCCATACAACCGTTCATAGAAGAAATGTTACCAATAACAGGAGAAGGAATGCGATTGATGGTATAAATAGCAGTGATGGCTGCTTCCCCCCCAAAATGCTAAGGACAAGAGGAAGAGATTAAAAGAACTCGGACAATATCAAGAATATGCCTATGTTTTCGTTCTACACGTCCATTTTGTTGAGAGGTATCGGGATAAGATCTATGAATGATGATTCCATTTTGTGAAAGAAATTGGGTAAGGATAGAATCCCGATATTCCATGGCATTATTAGTGCAAAAAATTTTGATGATAAAGGAAAACCGAGTTTTGATCATGGTGGCAAATTGAATATAAATTGCAGGTAATTCAGATTTATTACGCATGAGATAAATCCATGTATACCGAGAGAAATCATCAACGAAGATCACAAAATAATGTGAACCACCCATGGTATTATTAGGCGAAGGTCCCCAAATATCAGAATGAATAAGATCAAAAGGTGCAGAAGAAACATAATCACTTATATTAAAAGGCAAAGCATGATGTTTTGAAAGATGACAGTAAACACAATCAAATGGAGTTGTTTTAACAGGACCCAAACATCCATTAGAAATTAAAGATCCTAACCTAGAGGTAGAAATGTGTCCAAAACGAGAATGCCAGACGTTAGAAGTGACAACAACAGCAAGAGATGGTAATTGAAGAGATGATAGCTCAAACAGTCTCCCAACCTTATGAAATGTTCCAATGATTTTTCTTGTCTGTGGATCCTGCACAGTACACATGCGACTTGAGAAATATATGTCAAAACCAAGTTCACATAATTGTCCAACAAATATAAGATTTAGAGATAATTGAGGTACTAAAAAAGTATTAGGTAGTGACAAACGAGGTGTTGAAATAGTTCCTATACTTTTGACAATTAAGGTTGAACTATTGGCAGTATGAACAATTGGTGCAACAGAAGGTTGGGACTTGGAAGTAAACAATGATGAATTGGATGTCATATGATTGCAACAGGCAGATACAAAATACCATGATGAGGTAGTACTTGGAGTGACGGACAAGACTAAATTAGAAGGAATACCAGAAGCAGGTTGGAGTTGGTGAAGAAGGGCTTGGAGGTCTCGAAGAGAAAATTTTGGAGAGGTGTTATTAGAAGAATCATCTGTGGTAGCAGCGATAGTAGAACTCGAAGCCTGAGAACCCATGGATGAGGACTTCTGTCTAGACGCCTTTTTGGCTTGCAGGCGGCGACACTCAAAAATAGTGTGACTAGTCTTCTTGTAGTAATTGTAGAAACTCCGTTTTGAGGATTTAGAGGAAGTTGAAGAAGTACTAGACGTACCTGGAGTAACAAGAACAACATCAGTAGATAGTAAGGATCGCTCATCTCGAAGTGTTTTTAGTCGAATTTCTTCAGAGAGCAAATCTTTGATCACAACTTCAAGGGAGGGCAATGGGCTACGATGAAGTAGAGTACCACTAATAGGTTCATACTCATCCCTGAGAGTCATCAAAAGATGCCAAACACGTTGGCGATCGTGGAACTTGGAATAAGTAGTGGCCACAGAGGTACTATCCCATTCAGGTTCACACTGTGCCAACTGATCCCAAAAAACTTGTAATTCAGAGACATAACTGTGAATGGTTTATTCAGGTTGCTGCTTCATACGGTGAAGACGCCTATAGAGTTGAAACTGATGCACATCATCAGAAATAGAATAACGAGCTTGTAAGAAATCCCATACCTCTTTAGGAGAGTCATATTTGCGAAATTCCAACTTAATGCTTGCAATACGAGTATTTGATGATTTTTCCCGTCCCATTTTTCTATTCGTTCAACAAATTTATCATCTGTTTCATCAGCAATTTTAGTGGGTTTGGGCATCTCACCAGTCACATATTGCCATAGAAGGCGTCATTTGAGAAAACTACGCATCTCTTGGGACCATAAATCATAATTTGAGCCATCAAAGATAACAGTGATGGGATGAGAACCGCGGGGGATGAGAGTGAGAGTAGGGGAGAGCATCATGCGGGTGGATTGCCTTGAATTGGGCAGGTGGATTTCATCACGTGAAGAAGAGTGAGAGCAGGGGAGATCAAGAACCATTGAGCAAGAAGACGTGGAAGAGACCACCGAACTCAGAACAAATAAAAAATTGCAGAAGAGAAACGAGAACCGCAGAGGAAGCAAGAAGACACGGATCACAGTTCTGATACCATGATACGAAAGAGCAAAGAACATATATGGGAAAATAATATTTCTTGATGATTTGAATTCAACAGGTTACAACCTATTTATAATAAGGCTAAAGATACAACCAGAGAACAGGTCAGCAACCTAAATTGGAATACAACAAGGAAAGAAAAATATGTACAACTAGTTGGAGTGGAACTATATCTCCTAGAATTAAGGAGATAAGATACAATCCTAAATCTAATGGAATACGCTAACATCATCGGCTATAAAATGTCCATCGTATACAAAGGAACTCTGGAAGGTCAAGAGGTTGCTATGAAGACTAGTCAGGGGCTCAAGTTCACGGATGACATAGTGGATTTTCTCTTGAACCAGGTAACAACCAAACTCCAGTTCAGCCACAAGAATGTAGTGAAACTTTTCAATTGTTGCTTAGAGATCGAAATTCCGATGCTCGTCCATGAGTTCATGCCCAATGGTACTCTTTATGACAATCTCCATGGCAACAACACCGCTGAGAAGATTTAGGTTTCTAACTCGAAGAGATAAAAGAGAAGAAAGGCTTGAAAATTTTTTTATTTTCGAGACTAAGAGACTGGCAGTTCCGAATAAACTTTCAATTGAAACTTTATTCGATTTAAAAAAATTAATATATATAATATAATATTATATAAATATATATTATTGTATATATATCGGTCGATTCGATTAACCGCCGATTTTTTTTAAATGGTTAACTGAAACCGAACCAACCAGTTTGATTAACCGATTTTTCAGTTCGATTTTAATTGATTTTTTCGATCAATTTGGTTTTTTGATTTTTTTTTTTTTTGCACACTCCTAGGGAATGGCCATAAATGGGAATGAGATTTTGATTTAAGACCCCTATTTCCATGTACCAAATGGGCTCTTAACTTTTCTAATCTTCTTTTAACCTCGGTATAACGTTGAGTACATTTTTTGAGAGGTTCAGAGATTGGCCCGACTAATCCATCTGTTCCGATTAGTCATTACCAGCAACCTTCCCCACTTTTAGGCTTTTTATGCCTTCTATTTTGCCTGCGTTTGTCTGGTTTCACATTCCATCAGTTGTCCCGATGGTTCATTTGATACATTGATGATCCAAACGGTTTTAACATTGGAGAATTGAACCATCTTTGAGTATGCATTGATCCGGGAATTGGACTGGTTGTTTGTTCTGATATAATTTCAGACCTGAACGTCAAATGGCAGTTTGACCAAGATCTGGGTTGTGGGTCAGTGTTTGGACTATTTTTTTTTTTAATTGTTGACGTGCTACGGACTGATCCATCGACCTAGATGGTCAAATCGCTGATCCAGAGGTAAAATCACTTCAGCGTTCAGCGTGTAGGTCGGTTTTTAAAAGAAATTAATAAACCGATTAGAAGGGACAAAGCGTAATTAGGTGTGGCCACGACTCACGAGTTCTTCGAGTTTGACTTGTGAAACGTTTGATTTGGTTCAGTCTAAATCAAGTTTTGAGCTAAATTCGAATCTAATATACAGGTTTATTTGTTAATCAAACAGAGCTCGAATCTAAAAAAGTTTTTAAATAAATAAATAAATATATATAAAATAATTAAAAAATTATATATAAAATGTTTAGCTTATAATTGAATTCAAACGGATCCGAATTCGAAATTACTTGCTTTTAACTCAAATTGAATTCGAGTTCAAATTTCTAATTTGAATCAAACTTGAAACTGGTAAACCGAAGTCGAATGACTAGATATTTGACTCGGTTTGGCTTAAATTCACTCGTAAACATAATCAATTATTATTATTTTTTATTTTTTATTATTGTAGTGAAAGGGAGATAATCAAAGCTCGGCTTTTAGGTTAGGTATATGTTCGTAGACAGGCATGGCCCACATTGGATTGACGAACACTAATCTCAGGTGAGCAATACCTGTAGAGTCAGACATTTATTTGGACCTATTTTGATCAATGATTTGAATTCTATAATATAACAAGGCATTCATTCATACATTGGTCTATGAAAGAGTAAAACCAATATTCTCCGATGTTGATGTTGTACTAATTGTCTAATTGTCCGGCCTTCTCCGATCTTGCAAGCTTTTCTTGGAGAAACGGGAAGTTTCGAGGTTACACTTAAAACCATCCAACCTAAAGTAATAAACAGACAAAGGAAAACAGTGAACTCCACGAAATTCACTGTTTGGGGCTGAAAACGAGTAGAATTCACGAGTCAACTGGCCGACTTATCTAATGTCTCGTCGTTATTTGGACTCTTTTCATTTTTGTTAATCCTGTTAAACGGCCATCCTACCTTTGAATTTCTGTCCCCCATCAAGCCACCGTCCTACTCCTTGGAAATTCCACATGAAATTTGATATCTTTTTCCTTTTCGCGGTTTGTTTGGTGTACCCTATGACTCCAATAGTCATTGTTGAATTAATTGTAGAGATTTTAGCAAGGTTTTTAAAATCGAATGAGACAACAAACTGTTATTGTTTTTTAGGTCAAACAGTCTAATCTTTCGAATCAAATGGATGGTTCGTTTTGACAAAAAAATAAAAAATGGTTAAAAGTCATTATTCGGGTTGATGATTCCAACGATTCAATCACCCAGATCAGTGGTTTATTAACCAAATCAACGATTTTTTGCCAAAAAACGGTTCTGGGTGAAACAGAACTGACCGGTTCCTAGTTTTTCCTGTCTGATCCGATTTTGAAAACATTAAATTTTAGCATGTATTTGCAGGGAGACCTGGCAATTGGGTTGGGTGGTTTGGGTTCAGGTTGGGTTGAATTTTGGGTTGTGTTGTCAAATGTTAGACCCTAACCCTAAATGTCCGAGTTAGGGTTGACCCATGGGTCAATTCAGGTTATCCCAAAAAGTAACTATAATTAAAAAAAAGAAAAACTATATAAAAATGCCAAAATTAAAAGAATTAACTTTAAAATTCCAAATATAAAATTAAAAAAACTTGAACATTTAACAATTTAAAAAGTAAAGACTAAATAAAAGAAACTAAAAGAGTGAGAATTTCTAACAATGCATAAATGATCCCAATTATACTTGACAATTGGGTCAACGGGTTGACCCATAACCCAACCCAACCCGTTTTTTTCAGGTTAGGTCGAGTTGAGCCATTCTCACATTCAAGTAACTAAATATAAGACCATAATCTTATTTTTTAGGTTGGATTGGGTCAATTTTTTGTCAGGTCCAGCAGGGGTCGTGACTTTGCTGTCTGAGGTGAGGGGAAATCAGTTCACTTCAAAGAAATAAAGAGAAAATTCAAAATTATACTTGACCCAACCGCCTCCAGGCTATAATTATGTGCTCTGCTGTAATCAATCCATTCAGAGAACACCTAGTTGGATAGATAAAAGAATTTTGGACATACATAAATTGATTAATTAACTAATACTAAACAAATAGAGATGATGATAAAGAATAAGAACCGAACAACTTGCTTGCTTTAGTCATTTTCAATTGATCAGGAAAAATGAAAGGTTTATTTGGATAAGCTCTTACTTTTGAGCTTTTGGGCTATCAAAAACATAATTAAGCAAAAAAGTGTTTTTAGCATTTGGTAAAAGTTGTTTTTGAAAAGTATTACTTTGGTGCCAAAATGATTTTTCTTTAAGGAGATCTCCTTTATTTTTTGAAATGTGATTTTATAAAACCTAGTTTTAGGGTTCAATTATGATACCAGAAAAGCTTGTAATTAATTAGTGGGGGAAAAATTCACTTTAACCAATCAGTTGGTATTTATCAAAATTCACAGGGGGTTTGATGGATCCATTGCAGTGTCATGTCTTAAATTTTGGGAGAAAGGTCCTCTTTGATTGTTATGAACTTTGACATCTGAAAATGCAATAATTACATTAAGATGTATATTAGTATCAGTGAACTTTTCTTTCTTTGAATTCTAAATGCAAAGAATATTGTTTTGAAGTTTGAATTCTGAAAACTATCAAATATCCATTTTGACTTAGTATATAAGAGTTTTTATTTATCATTTTAGGATATCATTGAAAAACAAAAAATTGTATGATTGTAATTTAATACATAAGAGATAAGAGGAAATTAACAACCATTTTTCTCTAAGTTAAAAGATTTTTTAAAAGATAAGAATTAAAAGGAAATGAACATGTGTTACCGTTCAATCCACCTTAGAATTATGAATCCCACCTCACAGGTGGAATGAATACCGACTATGGATCGATGCCAAATCTACGAGCAGGATACAGTTTATAAGGGTTACTATTAAAGTATGGGGGACTGTAATTTTGCAGTGGGGTGCATTTTACTTCTCCGTCTTTCTTCGTAAACTATTTGGGTTTGAAAATAAAAACCATTATTTTCCTTTGTTTCGCAAATTACCGGACTTAATAATTCTCGGCTCCTCCGACCTCAAAAAAGTGAAAAGTAGGCCGTTGAACCGGTAAGGAGCCATGAGGTCAGAGGCGGCTGGAGTTCCAACCGTTCATCTCGGTCTAACGCGGTGTCGCGCGCTTTCCTACTACTTTCCAAGCTGCTACCAGTCTTCCATGAACGATCCTTCTTGTATATTAAAACTGAATTCTCATCCCACTTCTTTCTATCAGAGCAGAGAAGAAGAAGAAGAAGAAGAAAGGCGCATTATATAGAAATGCAAGGAGCTGCTGCTACTGATTCAGGGATGGCCAACGGTTCTCAGAGCGCCAACATCGGTTACTCTTCCGATTTTCCGGCCTTCCCGACGCATGATGGCCGCTTCATCCAGTACAACATCTTTGGAAATCTGTTCGAGATCACCGCCAAGTATCGCCCTCCGATAATGCCCATAGGACGAGGCGCTTACGGAATTGTCTGGTAATTAATTATACGGCCCCGATCCCTTGGAATCTTCTGATATTTGAAAACAAAAAAACAAGAGAGAAGTCTGTTGCTGTAGGCTTCGGATTCTCCAGACGACTTTTAGTCGATATTCTTATGCGGTTCTTCCTCTGTTGTTGTGTAACTTTAGTTCGGTAATGAATTCGGAGACCAACGAAATGGTTGCCATCAAGAAGATAGCTAATGCTTTTGACAATCACATGGACGCCAAACGCACGCTTCGTGAGATTAAGCTTCTTCGGCACTTGGATCACGAGAATGTATGTGGACTTACTGAACAACTTTTCTTGCTCCTTTACCCAAATTTACTGTTTTCAGAATCTGCTCTGTTATTTCTTTATGTAAATTTGCATCATCAGTTGATTTGTGTTTGTCTTTTTCTTTTTACTACTTGAACTTCATCTTACTGAGAAAAGAAAAAAAAAACGGTTACTTTGGTTCTGATGAACAGTTCGTTACCCACTTTATACGAAGTAAATCTTCTCAAGACGTATATATATTTGTTGATAGATAGCTCTGAGTGGTAGTTTTCCTATGCTTGGTGATCCAGGCCCAAAATAACAGTTTCTAAGAAATGGAGCATTTTTATTACCAATAACTAAGAAATGGAGCTTACAGCTATTTCGCAAACAAGTAGGTTAGGGGTGGGTTAAAGTACTTTAGGCATTTAGTTGCCCTCGTTTTTGATATCCATATTTTAGGGGTGAATCTATTTCATCCTCTGAATCTAAATTTCAATGAAATGGCTCAAAGTCGATGAACTGTACAGATATGACCAAGGTTGTTGCTTATTTGTTTTGTCTATTTGTATCTATTATATTTAGCTTCTTATGTTTGAACTCTTGTTTTAGTTTAGTTACATTTCTTTTAGAAATATTAAAATCCCATTTTTTATCTTTCTTCTTTTTTTTTTTTTGGGGGGGGGGGGTGTTGAAAAAGTAAGAGTATCATATATCTTTCATGATAAATAAATTATTGTCACTGTAAAAAGTTTCCCACCATAAGAGTGCTTTCAAGTTTTGGTCTACAACAGTCTCTTGGACTTGTCTTCTTCCTTCTATTTATGAAGTTCTAAACTTCTAATAGGTAGGATGATTTGGAATGGTCTAGCTTTCTATACTAAACAATTAGATTAGTGGCTTCTCAAGCGTAAACACTGTCACCCTTGCAAATATTGGCTAGGTATAGGGCATAAAGTACATGTTACCGGAAAAAAAAGTGAAGTGTACAAGTAATTGATATTGATTCTGGTTTTCATAACAATTTAGCAGTTAGCAGTGACAATGCTCATGTCAGGTCTCATCCTAGTTGAATCTGTCGTTTGTGAAACAGGTAATAGCCATAAGAGATGTAATTCCACCACCTATACCAAGAGCATTTTCTGATGTCTATATTGCTACTGAACTCATGGACACCGATCTCCACCAAATAATCCGCTCAAATCAAGAATTATCGGAGGAGCACTGTCAGGTAAAATTGTTTGGTCATTCACCCCTTGAGGCAATCATTCAACACTTTCATATAAAAGCTTGAGTTTATCTATAACTGATTTAGACTCATAATTGGGCCGCTCTGCAGTATTTCTTGTACCAAATCCTTCGTGGGCTGAAGTACATACATTCTGCAAGTGTCATTCATAGAGATTTGAAGCCGAGCAACCTCTTGCTGAATGCAAATTGCGACCTGAAGATATGTGATTTTGGTCTTGCTCGACCAACTTCAGAGAATGAGTTTATGACAGAATATGTTGTTACCAGATGGTACAGGGCACCGGAATTGTTATTAAACTCTTCTGACTACACTGCTGCAATTGATGTGTGGTCAGTGGGTTGCATATTTATGGAGCTAATGAATAGGAAGCCATTATTTTCGGGTAGAGATCATATGCACCAGATGCGTCTGTTGACAGAGGTATGATGATATTCCGATAAAATATAGCTTACAATTTGGAGATTCTAATCATCTACTACTAAATCTGAACAACTTCTGGGTTTAGTTTTGACTCATATATATATATATATATGTATATATATGATTTCTGTAGGCATAATAAAGTTAAAGCTTTATTATCTCTCTCGGATCAGAAATGTCATAAATAAATTATTGCCCACATTCAGCATTTATTCATGTTCTAGCTTCTTATCTGAGATCCTTGGTTAGACATTTGGAAATGATGTGCCATTTCGTTGTGCCAAGCTTTGACTGTTTCAATGGATGGCTTCCTCTGTTTAAACAGGATAAGAATAATGATAACCATGAAGTAACCTTTACATGGTGGTTTCATGGTTTGATGTATCTTTGACATATGAATGAAGTTGCATCTTTAAATTATGAGCAATGTTCATCAACAGATGGATGCTTACCCATGTTTATCTACTTTTCAGCTTCTTGGTACGCCCACAGAAGCAGAACTTGGGTTTGTCAAGAATGAAGATGCAAGAAGGTTCATCCGACAACTTCCTCCACATCCTCGCCAGCCATTTTCCAAGATGTTTCCACATGTTCATCCAGATGCAATTGATCTCATTGAGAGAATGCTGACATTCAATCCCACCAAAAGAATCACTGGTAATTTTCATCTTCTATATATTTATTTGATTATCAAATCTTCATTTCTGGTACAAGTAATGAGAACTTGATTGATAAGACTACATTAAGTAGGAAATGTGACGTGCAAGGGAAGAGACATATTGATTGCAAAATATACAATTTGGCACAATTGGGTTCCATTAATGACATAAAGGTTGGGGGGGGGGGGAGACAATAATCTTAAGCCAATATCAACTACACCACAGTGGATTCTTGATCCTGGAATCATGGATTGGGATGGGATGCATGGGAAACTATTTTAATCATGTAAATATGACATGAAAAATTTTGTAGTGATCACCGTTATCCTCAATTATCAATGATGATCATAGTGACTGTTTATAGATCATGTTTCAGACTTAAAGAACTTGAAAGCTTTATCATTATTTAAGCCTTTTCCCAAGTATTTGGTGTCACAATCCTCCTTTTTTGTTCAACTGTAAGGTATTCCATGTTTTTCTACAGTGGTTCTGCTTTTTCATTCCATGCCATAGAATCCAATAGTAATCACTATACAGACTAGAAGACATCATTTTGTACTTTTTGGGCCCTTTGGTATCAACATGTTGTGGCTTAGTTGAGACCATGTCATATGCTTGGAAACAGAACCATAACCAAGTTAAGAGTATTGATTTCGAAGCACGTTATTAATAAAAGGTATTCTTGTTTCTATATATTTAGCTTCAAAGTGGTACTTCAGGGAGGAAATTCTCCAATAGTATGTGGTGTACAATATGTATCGTGTGTTTTACACCATGAGGCTGTGCACCATGAATAGGACTTTATCCTGAGAAGCTGATGTTCATCTGAGTCATGAGCATTAAAACCGACATAACAATGTTGAGTAGGATGGCTTTATACATAGTATCACACCATATCTGAGAATATAACAAATTGGCATATTAAATTTTTTTTTTCCTGTAACAGTTTCTTCTTTATCTGTACATTTTTAGTACCTTAATGTCATTTTTTCTACACGTACAGTTGAAGAAGCACTTGCTCATCCTTACCTTGCGAGATTGCATGATATAGCTGATGAGCCTGTTTGCCCTGAGCCTTTCTCCTTTGAGTTTGAGAAGCAGGCCTTAGTGGAAGAGCAAATGAAGGAGATGATATACAGAGAGGCCATAGAATTCAATCCAGAGTATGCCATTTGGTAACTCTGTTGACTTGGTACTACAGACTCTGCAAGGGAAATGGCTCCCCTTGAAGGTATTCAAGATTGATTATACTTCTATATTTTCATGAGAGGTCAACTGTTTTACTTGGGCCTTATTGTTTCCCCAAGGCAATGTTCTGTGTTCTGATGTGTATAGAAAATGAGTAAAGTTCAGAATACGAGGGTTGATATGTTGTGTAACTCAGGATTCAAGAGCATTTGTAATGAGAATGTGTAGTGTGGAATAAATCACTTATTCTTTTGTTTATTATACTCAAGTTGTAGTTGCTTTTCTTTCTCTCTGCTAAACTATTTTCAAGGAGGGAAAAATGTGCAGCAGTACATTTTAATGAAATCTTATTCTTCACAGCAGCTGGCCATCTCATTCCACTGCTAAGCTTATCCAATTTATTACTAGTAGCTTAATAGTCTTTTAGGGAGTACTGCTTAGGGGTGCCAATGGGTCTGGTTTAACAGTAAACCTGGCTTGACCTGACCCAATAAGGTCCAGTTAGGATCAGGTCTATTCAGGTGTAAGGTTGGGTTAGGGTTTTGATTCTTTAACCCGAATCGGGTTTGGGTTTTGGCTGACCCACTTTTGTTGGGTCATGATACCCCTACATATATAGGGTATTCTTGTAATTTGCTAACTTCTAACTCCATAGCCTTAAAGTTTAGGATTTCTTTTCATGTTTATTTTGGTTTTTATTTTTTTACTAATGGAGAAAGTGATACCTTAGAACCTATAAACCAATTTCCAATTTAAATTGATAGTTTTTAGGTTTTCAAAATGTGTTATAGGAAACACAGTTGAAAGGCTGTGGGTTGGATTGATATCGGGTTGAATTCTATGGGGTCAGGGCCAGGGTCGGGTTCGGAAATTTCATGTTACCGAGTTGGGTTGGGTTCAAGTGGGAACATTGGAGGCCCAATTTAAGGTCTAAACCTGACTTGTTGGCATCCCTAGTAATACTAGATTTTTATTATCATCTTTTTTCTTCTTTACGCTTTTGTAGAGTGGAGATTTGATCTACCATATAGCTAATCCTCAGCTGACCACCCTAAAACTTGAACGAAATTAAAGAAAAAGTGAAGAAGTATAAAAATGAAAGGAAAGAGATCCTGAGCCTGTATTGCACACTGTCCAACCCATTATCCATAGCCTTAACTAGACGGTTAGGTTTGATGACAATTGACGAGTGCCGTTGGCGAAAATTTTTCACATTAGGCTGTTTTAATTCTACATCTGTTGTTTGTTTGCAACCATGATTTACACTCTTACCTGATACAGAATTTGTATTTTTTGTCTCATTTGCGCTCACTGAGGCTGTGTTTGGTTTGAAGGAAAAAGTAGGGAAAGGAAGGGAAAGACAGGGAAACCTATACAAGGCTTGTAAAGGTTTCCCTACATTTCCCTTCCTTTCCCTACCTTTTCCTTCAAACCAAACATAGCCTAACAGTGTAAATTTTACATCTCAAAAACTGATGCAAAATTTGCACCACCTTCTTCCTTACATCAATTCTCTCTCTCATATAAAGTGGGAGCCACATTATGTTACTTTCCACCTCACTCTCAAATAAATAACCTTCTATTTGCTTTCAACTTTTTTATGGTGGATGTTAAAGCCATAAATCCTTGTTTTTTTTTTGAAAAAAAGGAGCAAAAAAAAAAAAAATCACCCTCCTACCTCCATTCTCTTGTGTATAAGGTGGGGTTACACCCTTTTTATATATTTATAATTTTATATTTTATTTCCTATTTTTTCTTTTCACAAACAAACAAACAAGACAAGGTCAATCCAAAACCAGAATTTACACTCCCAAGCATTTATACCAACGCAAACTATGGTTTGAATTTGATAAATAAAATCTATATTGAGAGCTTAAATAATCAAATTATATGATAGAACGGGCTCCATCTATCAAGCGCCCAACTCCCACCATTGGCTTGGCATGAATCCCCCTGATCCACTGAAGCACGTTCACATGTAGTTCCAAGCTTTCTAATGGCTTCCATTCGCCTATGTTTGGTTTGACTAAAAATAAGAAAGAAACAGAAAGTTGAGGAAAAGTTCTAAAAATATTTCTTTTAAGACCAACGGCTAGAGGAGAAGTTCTACAGAAATTTCTTTAAGACTTTGGTGTTTCCAAAGTAACTGGTTTTCAGAGGATGAAAGAACATACATGAAACTGTTCAATCTTCATGGCTAAGTTTCATTGCCATATACCGTGACATAAATAAAATATACACAGTAAAGCAAAGCTTAGGCTAGGAGTTAGGAGTCATGGTCCCAATAAGGAGAAATCAACTTACTTTATGTAAAAGCTAAAAGCTTGACGCAGCTCAAAAAGGAAAAATGCTAGTAAGCACTTTGGTAAAGACATACCTGCTTTAAACAATTCCAGAAAAAGGGCCGGTTTGTTGAAAGGGAGTCAGATTCTCACACAGCATAAGACCATGAGCTGAACCAACATCGGTTGGTAATTGGTAGGATGCACATGGTACAGTTCTACAGCCTTTTATTATTTTATTTTCATTTGTGTGTTCAGGAGTGTGTGAAGACTGAAGACTGAAGATTATGTACTGCCTCTGAAGTTTGAACAAGTATGAACTCTTCTTTTGGTTGGATGCCCAGAATTATATTTGTTAAGTAGATTATCCCAAGGCATTTAATGTGGGCAATTTTAATATAGATTGAGGAACCGTTTGATGATTAAGTGGTTTGAGAAATAAATACTTATTGTATAATTACTTATTTGAATAAGTACTTTATTGTTGTTTGGTACCTCTTTTTCAAATCACTTATACTTGTTCTAAGTACTTATTAAGGTGGGGATTTTTGACGAGTCACTGGGCAAAATCTTCGGTTCACCATATAAAAAAATACACTGTGAAATATAAATTAATTAAAGATAAATAGATTTTAATGTGATTAATTGCTATTAAGATTTAACGTACAGTTAATATTGATGAATTTAATATAATTGAACTCATCTTGAATTTTCATTTCAATTCTATGCTTGTTTTTGTTTTTTCTATACCAAAAAAATTGATGGTTTTCTAAATAGAGTTAGGAAATTGTGTATCTTTTCTAAAAAGAAAAATTGTGTTTATCCGAATAAAGAAATAAGTTAATAAGTTATCAAGTTTCCTCTTTTTTTTTTTTAATTTGTAATTAGAACAGTTTTAGCTAGCTTTGTTGGTTTATTGATGTGTTCATGGGTAAATGTATTTAATTTTATACAACTAGCTTGAAAGAATCTTACATTGTCTGCACAAAACCCAACATCGAAATATTGTCAACAGTCCTTGGCCACTCGTTTCACTCTGTCTGGTCAACATTCAACAGAATGTGGAAGAAATCTCTCTGGTCATGACTTGGGTCATGGAGCCACAAAATGGGCAGGTTCGGTTGATCCAATAACCCAATAGGTCCATTAACTGTCTCATCTTTCGGACCTACGACAGGCCCATTCGGTTATTAAATCTTAACCATGCATCCAACAAACCGGGCAGGGTTCGAGTTTGGATTGGTCTATGTAACGGATCCTACCCGTTTTATATCTCCCTTAAGATTTTATCTGTAGTCACTAGTCAGTAGTCTGTCCATGAGACCATGGCTGGCTAATGAGCGTTCCGGTTTTACGTCCGGTCTGGTTGGTTTGTCGTTTCAACTGAATAAATGAATGAGGCATGTGAAAGTGAAAGTGGCTCACGTGCCAAAAGAAAATGGAAATAATACAAATGGGGGGAAGCTCGAATATTATATCCATATCAATTGATGACGTGGCTACCTACTAAAGAAGTAAGAAGAGGTCAACTGGTCAAGGCTGGCACTGGCTTCAAACTTCAAACACTGATCTGTGTAGGCTTGGGTTGTGAGATCGGCTTCTATGTTCCATCAGGGCAAACCTGTGCCCACACCCTTCTAACACCCTTTTGCAATCTTACATTGAGAATATCTCCTCATGAAATAAAATACACAAATAGGGAGATATTCTCAATGCAAGACAGTAAAGGCTGCTCCAACGGGCTTTGCAAAAGGGTGTGGGCAGGTTTGCCCTGAGAGAAGCCGATCTCGTGGGTTGTTCCGTTGTTGAATGTTCTTGACTATGGGCCCGTGGGCCTTTCACTTCCGAGAGGGGCCCCTTGCCCCCTCACACGCTCAACATCTGAAAAGATCTTGGTGTAGGTTTCGGCTGTAAAGGATTCTAATCCAACGGTCTTTGCAGCTGTATGTACAAATCACCTATTCCATGGACCACATGGCATCACGATCCAATTGCAAACGTACGAGAGGTGAAAGTGGGAGTGTGGGGAATCTTCAATCTTTTCTCTCTCTCTCTCTCTTTCTCTCTCTCTCTTTCTCTCTCTCCCTCTTCACTCAGAAGCTTCAAAGTCGAATAACGTGGGCCCCATCTGTTCCCAGAAACTCCTTCCGAAGTCGACTCCGGATTATCTCTAGCTCGTTCAGAGTTACACCTCTCTCTCTCTCTCTCTTCTCCACTCCTTACTCTGAGTCTCACACTCATCTGTAGCGGAAATGGAGACGAATTTTCTCCTCTTTCTTTCACTCTATTTGCTTCTTCTTATCAACGCGTCCAGAGCTCAAGTCCCTGGTAAGTCTCTGACTCGTGTAAGCTTCTCTTGTGATTCTGCTTTTCTGAACCTTTAACTCGAAGAACATGGTTTATTTATTCATTAAACTGAATGTATAAAGAACCATCTACGTTAGGATTTCGTTGATGTAAATTTAAGTTGTTTCAAAGGATGTATATTTTTTCGTTGCTGAATTCGTGAGAATTGTTATCGCTGTTTTGTTTTGAATTTTCAGGATTACTCTGTTTTGGATGGGATTAGAAAAAATCCGATCGACTCGTACTTATTCTGAAGTTGATTTTAATATACGTGTTATCTTAATATTCTACGCTGAAGATTTTCATGCAACATGTAGCAACAACAGATAATTGAAAAACAGGAATTTTCTATTTTCAAATCCTATTCTGTTATATCTATCCTGAAAAGTCTACAAACTTGGTGCCTAAGCGCTATATTTCATAGAATCTTAGGGTGCTTTTTTTTTTTCTTTTGCTTCATGGGCTACACAACGGGGGTAGCCCATCCCCTTAACCCTCCCAGCCCTGGTGGCAGCGGGATTTGATCCTAGGTCTCTTCGACAAGGAGTCAGAGGTCCTACCAACTGTGAAATTGGAAGTTGTTTCTTTCTATTTTAAAATTTTAAAATAATTCCGTGCTTTTCTTTAATGAGCATTCTGGTGGATCAGTTACCATAACTACTACTACTGGAATTGATGATGCGCGATCCGGCCGGCCTTAGCTATCAACGACCTTGCTTCTGAACTGTGCTTCTGAACTGAGTAGCAGGGAACCTGAAACGGAGGAGATGAGGAAGCTCCGGGGGGAACCCGGTGTAAAGGCTCCGAAGCTTAAGTTAGAATCCTTCAAAGGCAAGATAAAACCAGATAGCGCAAAGTTTGCATACCTCCTCTTTGGGGGAGTGGAAAGCCTTTTATAACCACCTCGCGCACTCACTCCTAGACTCCTGTCAGGTCGGGAATGAGTATTTCCGTGCTTCTGCCAGTTCGGGCGTCCTCGCCTCTGCTGGGGCAGAACCGTCACTGCTCTTTTTGTCGGAGCCGTCTCTGTAACTGGAGGTAGCGGTGACAGGTGACGGTGGCAGGTGGCCGTTTGTAGTGCGGCCGTCAAGTATTAGATCCCAAGTCAGTCAGGTGCGCCGCCCTTGGATACGGACTCCTTCGGTGTCAGGTACGGTGTGGTTCGTCCAGTTCAATGCTCTGGAAGCGAAGTGCTTGGAGCGGTGCGTGAGGCGGTCTTGAGTTCGGATAATGGGGGAGGTTCCGAACTGTCATAAGACGGGCCAGTTTGGGTCTCTGCTTTGTGTGACTCGGGGCCAAAGGGAGAGTTCGGGCTCCTCGTAGGGAGTTCGAGCTCTAAGTAGGGAGTCCGGGCACCTTGTAGGGAGTTCAAACTCTAAGTAGGGAGTTCGGGCACCTTGTAGGGAGTTCGGACCGCTGGTCTCTTCCCTTTGGTGTTTGTACCCTCGGTACGCTGTTTTAAGTGCCGAGCTACTTGTTTTTTGCCATGTGGCGTGATTTACGAGGTCGGGCCAAATCTTCCTTCATCAATTGCCCCCCACTCCTCGTGCTAAGGGTCTTGCCCTGGCGCGGGGAGTTCGCAAGGTGTCAGGTAGATTTGTACTGCACTTTGAATCTTGGTTCTGCTGGCGCGAGGTGCGTTGTTAGGGTTTCTTGAGCTTTTTTCGAGCGTCCATTTAGGCGGGAAGCGCGTCGGCCTGTCTAAATGCTGATAGATGTGGCGACGAGCGCGTTATTTCGAAATTTCAAAAAAGCGCGCCACTTGGGGAGCGCGATAGTGGGCGTCTTTTCAAATTTGAAAAAGACGTGCCGCTGCCATTTTTTCTGAAGAGACGTGCGCTGGCGTTCCATCAGTTTCAAAAAGATGTGCGCCGGCGGTGTCAGTTTCAGAAAGACGTGCGCCAATCACGTCTCGGTCTCGGGGGACGTGCGGTCAGTGCGGCTGTAGGCCGTCGGACTGGCTTTGATCTAAGCCGTTGCCTTTCGGTCACTGTGAGCATAAATAGCGGGGGGGGGGGACCCCAGTTGTTGTCACTTCTCTCGAGCTCGCGTCTGAGTTTCAGCTCGCATCCAGTTCGCGTCCAGGTTTTTTTAGTTCGCGCTCAAGGTCTTCCGCTCGTCCGAGCTCCTGTGGTCTACAGCTTCTGTCCGGGTGAGTAATTTCCTGGATCTCATCACTCCCGATGTCTAGCTCGGATGGCTCAGATAGTCCTTTCAGCGGGTCTGATGCAGGTTCTACGAACCAAGTTGCATCCCCTGATAGCCCTAGCGAGCCGGAGGTAGAGCTCGAGGAAGAGTTCGAGCTCGTAGGCCGTGGCGTTTCAGGTAGTTTGGCGTCCACCTCTCGTCGGGGTCGGATGTTAGACAAGTTCGGCCCTTCAACCATGACGCCCGAGGGGCTCCAATCCCTCATTACTTACTATAACTTGCCCGGGGAGTATGCTTATTTCATACCTTCGGGTAGCTTTCCTTGGGAACACGGTCCTGATGAGATCGTGATATTCCAGGAGTAGCTCACCGCGGGGCTACGATTGCCTTTCCATCCCCTCTTTGTCGAAGTCTTGAACCACTTCGGCGTGACGGTCGGCCAGCTTCACCTGAATTCCATTCGAAACTTGGTGGGGACAATCTCCTTATTCTGCGACGAGAGCTTTCCGTTGGACTTGGAGATTTTTTCTTCAATCTTGATGCTTAAGAAGCAAGCGGGTCCCCTCCCCGGGCGCAGGCGGGCTTACTACTTGTCTCATCACCCAGGCTTTAAGCTTTTACACGAGCTCCCCAACAAGGTCCCAGCATGGAAGCGGGACTATTTCGGGGTGCGAAGTGTGCTGGGGTGGCCTTTTCAGACCAGGTGGGGGATGGCCGCTCCTGACTCCGGGGTCACGCTTGACAAGGAGACGGCGAAGGGCCTCCGACAATGGGCGCGGTTTGGGCTGAAGTGTCAACAATATCTGGCGGAGGCCAAGCTCATTGCGGCCGGCCTGAGCTCGGGTAGGTTCTTCACTTAGAGACTCTTATCTTGCTGTCTTTCTTGCTTTTTACTGGTGGAAAACTTCTTTTCGCATGTGTGATGGATTCACGAGGGACCCGGGGTGGGCACTTATTTCAAGGTATGAAGAGGAGAAAGCGGGTTGCCAAGCGAACTCGCGCCATGATGCCTCAGGATGCGGAGCTCGAGGTGTCGGGCTATCAGCTAGAAGATCCACCCAGGGAGCCCGAGGTGGTCCCTCCGATGCAGGAGCCGGCAGGGGGCCCTTATGCTGAGACTACATACACAGGGGCTCCTACATACTCCGGGTCTGCTCCTACGCGAGCTGGGCCCTCGGGCTCGGGGGCCCCGGGGGATTTCAGGAGTGTATTGATGCCGACCCATGCTCTTCAAAAGAGTAAAGAGGCTATCTTCCCCGAGGAGGTCACGGCGTGGACTAATCTCCTTCTGCATCAAGTGGCCTGCCGTGCCGTTACCCATGCCATGGTGGTAAGTGTTTTCCTTTTTTAGAGCTCTTTGGCTTTTGTTTTGTTGGTTCTTTTGATCATTCGGTCTCTTTTGGTAGGTGAATTCTTCTATTCACGCCTTGTCGGCTCAGGTGGAGAGGAGCTCGAGGCAGGCGCGAGCTGCCGAAGAGGCTCGTCGCGCTGCCGAGGAGGTTGCTCGTGCTGCCGAAGAGAGTGCTCGTTTTTCACGGATCAGGCAGGCGAGGTCTCAAAGAGATGCCGAGTCCATGGGAGTGGTGGTGAAGCACATGGCGGACTTGAGGCTGGATCTGTAGCATCAAGTCAAGTATCTTCAGGAGGACATCAGGGGGAGGATGCAGATCTTTTCCCAAGGTATCGAAGATGCCAAGAAGAAGGTCGTCGATGAGTACATTGCTTCACCGGGCTTTGATGATCTGATGGTGGATTCATATAGAAGGGGTTTTAAACTAAGCCGGTGGATGATCCGGAATACGTACCCTGAGCTCGATGTTAGCGCCATATCCACTTCGCGCATAACTTAGGAGATGGCTAATGCTGCTGATGCCGAGCCAGACTCCGAGGGCGAGGCGGGGCCTTCGGGTTTTGAAATGGAATGACTTTTGTTTAAGTGCTGGTTATTCTTTCTCCCGAACTGAACATATTTGCCGAACTGAACGTATTTGTCGAACTGAACGTATTTGCCGAACTGACTATACGTCCGGTCTGTTTTTTGCCCGAGTTACCGCACTCGCGCGGCCTGTTTTGGTGCTTTGAGATGCCGGTCCCTATTAGTTCGTTGTCTCCGTTTCGCCTTTGGCTCTCTTCTTTGCTTGCTTGTGCCGAGGTTTCTTCGTTAGTTTGGCGTCCTAGCCCGTAGGCTTTGGTGGTGATTTTATCCACTTTGCTTGGCGGTCTATAGGTAGTATCGCCTTAGGTTGACAATGTTCCATGCTCGGGGTACTTGTTTTCCCTCTAGGGTTTCGAGCTCGTATGCCCCCCCCCCCCCCCCCGAACTGTCATAAGACGGGCCAGTTCGGGTCTCTGATTTGTGTGACTCGGGGCCAAAGGGAGAGTTCGGGCTCCTCGTAGGGAGTTCGAGCTCTAAGTAGGGAGTTCGGGCACCTTGTAGGGAGTTCGAACTCTAAGTAGGGAGTTCGGGCACCTTGTAGGGAGTTCGGACCGCTGGTCTCTTCCCATTGGTGTTTGTACCCTCGGTACGCTGTTTTAAGTGCCGAGCTACTTGTTTTTTGCCACGTGGCGTGATTTGCGAGGTTGGGCCAAATCTTCCTTCAATTAATAACTTAGTAGAAACAATAAGCTGAAGGACTACAATAGATCTGAAATTAATTGTAGTTGCAGAGAATTCAGCAAGGCAATATCTAAAAGATAACATGGAATCAACTCTTAGATATGGAGGGAATCAAGAAGTTCATGACCTTTTTGTTAGTTTTGATACAACACCACCAAACAAAAATCATTTCTTCCTTTAGTCAGCAATGCATAATGGACTTTTAACATAGATTGCACCGTATACAAACTCTCCTGCAGATCTGTAAACCATCCTGTTCCAATGCCATACATTTTTTGTAATTAGATGCAATTGATGCTTGATACAATACTAGACTTAATTTCTGGTGTTTTTGCTTAAAATTTTATGTCAGTAACTGTTGGCTAAAACAGAATTGATTATTCACCAGAATATTACTATAGACATTCTTTCATGATGTTTACTCAATTGGCATAAGCAACTTTTGTCTGGAGTTATTATCTAAGAATAAGAAATTGAGATGTTTGGAACTCCAAATGCACCAATATTACTTGCTAATTAGTATGATTTGTGAAGCAGGTTTTGTGAGCCTAGACTGTGGGGGCAAGGATAATTTCACTGATGATATTGGGCTTAAATGGATCCCTGATAATCAATTTATTTATGGTGAAACAGCAAATATTTCTATTCCAAATGAAAACCGGAAGCAATATATGACACTGAGACACTTCCCTGCAGATAACAGAAAGTATTGTTATAAGCTTGATGTCTTGACTAGGACTCGATATCTTATAAGGGCAACTTTCTTATATGGTAACTTTGACAATAATAATGTTTATCCAAAGTTTGACATCTCCTTTGGGGCCACTCATTGGTCAACAATTGTCATTTCTGATGCAAATATCGCAGAGGTTCGAGAGTTGATATTCTTAGCTTCTTATCCAACAATTAGTATATGTTTATCCAATGCAACAACTGGACAGCCATTTATTTCCACTCTTGAGCTCCGGCAATTTAATGGTTCGGTTTACTATACAGAGTTGGAAAACCAATTCTTTCTCAGTGTATCTGCAAGAATAAACTTTGGTGCAGATAGTGATCTTCCAGTCAGGTATGCCTCAATCTGGTTGGAAATGATATATAGCTCAACCTTTCATGTTGAGCCTCTTGTTTTCCTTATCCTTTCCTCAATCAATAACAAGCACACGTACTGGGAGAAAAGAAAAAGGTATTGAAAGGGAAAGGACAAGAAAATTCAAAGAAACTGCTTAGATAAGCTGTAATGAAGAAAGCTTGTTGTCCATGTACACCTATAAGTGGTGACCTGGTCATTCTCCAACTTGTTTGGTAATCCTGCTACCCAAGAGAACATGAGTATTCACACTAGTTGCCAAAAACTCAAGTTACATGGACAAGCTTCCACAGCAACCTACCATGTTATTTGCTGATTGATGGCCTTGCTACAGTTTTTCTTTATTTTTTTCATTGTGAGCTGCTAAAATCCTCTTGAACGAAATTCTGGAATCAGGTTCATGAAGGGAAATACTGTCATTGATATAGGACACCCGAATTTAAATGCCCACTTGCTGGAGTTTAGAGTATGATAGCTAGGGGTTGAAATAAGCAGTTTTAAGGAATTTCATTGGCTAATAGTTGGGCTGTCAAACAAAAAGGCTTTCAACTTCATTTTAAATGGCTGGATATGGGCTGTTTTAATAATAGAAAATAAGTAGGAAGAAAATTGAGAAACTAGACAAACATCTAGCTGAAATTAAGGTTTCAAGATAAAAGGCCATTACCCAATGTTAGTCATGGCTATCTGGGGTCTTGGGAGGGGTGGACTGGATGCAAACCTAACCTTTGGCATTTTTTTTTATATAAAGTGGCCGCTCTCAACTCAAGCTCATGTCCTCAAACTTGTCAGTCCATGATTTTACCATCATCAAGCAAGGAGCCCTGTTTCTAGGTCATGAATTTAAAGATTGAACTCAATGAAATGTAGTTTAGGTATTTAACCTCTACTGAAGAAGAGATATGAAACTTATCTTGACAAATTCTAGATGGCAATCATGGAATGAAACTATTCTGAACCAAGTACTTGGTGTCATGTCAAATCACCTGAACACAAAACCTTCAAAGATGGGCTAAATCACTTTTCTATATTTATTTTGAATCTTTTGACAAATTTCTAAAAACCAAAACTAATCTTACAATTTACGATATGATTTACAGTTTAATTCAATTTAATCGTCTCTATGATTTCTGATAATTATGATTTTCAGAATACTTGCCTTTTCTTTTTTATATGGAACCTTTTTGTTCCTTTATTGTGGTGTTATTTATAACATGTTCTTTATCATTATTACAGGTATCCCGATGATCCATTTGATAGAATATGGGAGTCTGACTCTCGTAAGAAGGCAAATTACCTTGTTGATGTTGCAGCAGGCACCGAAAAAGTGTCAACACCAATGCCAATTGATGTTAACAGAGGTCAAATGCCACCTCAAAAGGTGATGCAGACGGCTGTAGTTGGTACAAAAGGAGATTTAACTTACCGCTTGAACTTGGATGGCTTTCCAGGTTCTGGATGGGCGTTCTCCTACTTTGCCGAAATTGAAGATTTGAGTCCAAATGAGACAAGAAAATTTAGGCTAGTCCTTCCTGGCATGCCTGAAATCAAGAGACTTTCTGTTAATATTCAAGAAAATGCTCAAGGAAAATATCGCCTGTATGAGCCAGGATTCCTTAACATATCTCTTCCTTTTGTATTATCTTTTCGATTTGTAAAAACAACTGACTCTGCTAGGGGACCCCTCTTGAATGCTATGGAGATAAATAAGTACCTGCGGATCAATGATGGTTCTCTTGATGGTAAGGCATTGCTTTGGCTCTTTACCAAATGGTCATCCTGGTGTATTTGTTCTTTTTGTTAGAAGTACTAATGTAGGCATTTATGGGATAAAGTATCTTTTTTCTATCTGTTGCAAGAAAAGTTTCCAATCTTGGCATATTAGACTTCTTAATGGACTGACAGATAATATTCTTTGGCTCAAAATATTGAGTTGATGCTAATGATCTTAGATTTCATGAGTTGCAGGAACAATTATTGCTGGTTTAGTTTTGCATTACCCATCAGTGGATTGGGCACAAGAAGGTGGTGACCCATGCCTGCCAGTTCCATGGTCATGGGTTCAATGTAGCTCAGATCCGCAGCCAAGGATAATTAAAATGTACTTAAAATTCTCCCCTTTAATTATTTTGAGAGATAAAGAGAACTTGTCTCAGCTTGACAATTACCTCATGCACATATATGTTTCTCCATTTCTATTCAGAGACTGTTGTAGCCAAAGTAGAAGCTAATGCAATTGTCAATTGATCTTTTTTTTTTTTTCCATTTCATTTTTGGAACCTCTGCAGATCTTTGTCTAAACATAATTTGACAGGGAAAATTCCTTTGGAGCTGACAAATCTGATAGGCTTAGTTGAACTGTAAGTTCGATAATATATGGTCATTTTATTGACATGTTTCCCATTCTATTATCAATAACCACTTTTCTTATGATTGTAGGTGGCTTGACTGGAACTTACTCACTGGCTCAATACCTGATTTCAGTGGGTGCATAAACTTGAAAATCATGTAAAATCCAATGTTTTTCTTTTCTTTCTTTTCGTTTTTGCAATTGTATCTTCCAAAGTTCTCATTTTATGCACATATCTTTGTCTATTGTAGTCATCTTGAGAACAATCAGTTGAGTGGTGAGCTGCCCTCATCTTTGTTGAAGCTACCAAATTTGAGGGAACTGTAAGTATCCTTTTGAGTGACATAAATCGTTGATTCACCTTTTTTTTATGATAGGTAACTGAAACTCTTTATTAGATTTTTATGAAAGAATGGAATATGTTTAACTTGATGCATCCCCTTGTTTGGCTAAAGCATCAGCCAATCTGTTGAGGCACCTTTTGTTACCTTCTATGTTTTATATTTGGGAATGTTTCTAATTACATTTAGCATTATTATTTCTATGACTGACTTGATCTATGGCTTTGTACCCTCAAGGGTTTGCCAGAATACATGTTAAATTGTGGAGATTTAAAGTAAAAGATCTTCCTTGATGACTCTAATGATTGCAGGTATGTGCAGAACAATATGTTATCTGGAGCAGTCCCATCAAGTCTTGTAAATACAAATAATTTAGCTTTTAAGTGAGTATCATCCTCTGTATCTGTATAATAAAGTGATACGATGTTTCTGAGATATAAAGTTACAAAAATTAGTGAAAATTTACTGCAGCATAGTCAAATACTCTAGTAACTAGCGTTTATATGAATGATAAGTTGATAACTAATCAAATACTCTAGTAGTATTACTCAGATACTTAAAAATGGCTTCAGTGTCAATGTCAGACATTAAGCTTGAGTATAAATTCTATATCTGCAGTATCTGTTCCATATTCTTGTTATCTCTGTGGCATGGTTTTTGTTGAGTGTTATCAGTTTATGAGAACACAAAATTTGATGAGTGTTGTGTTATGATGAATAATCTATTTTTTTTTATCGTAACTATTACTTCATTGAATGGAAATATTGTTGTATTTACAAAACATATAGTCTAAAGATGTCATGATGGCCCTAGGAAACTGCAGCTGTCTAATCCCATAAACCCACTAGAGTAATATAATCCTGTATCCAGTTGGTCACTTCTTTTGTTTTGTTTTGTTTTTTTTTGATGAATGGTATCCATTGGTCACTTCCAAAAGTAAACTTTCCCAGTTGACCCCTTGTTTGGCTAATGTGTTTGCTTCCCGTCTTTTCCGTTGGAAGCATACTCTTAATTCTTTCCTTGCCTCTTTTAATAATTGTCGGTATTTTCATGATGAATAATGTATGTTGTTAGATCCCTGTTTTTGATCTATAGCTTCTACTAGTGGGGAAGGGCAATGGGAAACAAAATGAGATCTCAATGTTGGTTAGTTCTCTTGTAATAGGATTTTATTGTCAGCATTAAATATATTGTGGTCCATTGTGTGGATAACCTAAGAATTTGTTTATCTTCTAATTTTATAAGATTATGGTTTTGGGAGTAAGGTGGGAAAAGGGGGAAAAGAGAAGACAGACAATTTTAGGGTCCAAATTGTGGGTGGTTAGTTGATTTCTTATATTTCATTTCTTTAAATAACACAAAAGAATAAAGTGCTCTCATTATAGTGTAGGCACCATAAAAGGTTACCTTAACAATTGCGTAGATGTTTATCATGCTCAGCTTGCTAAGATCTACACTTGGATTTGGTGATTCATCTTCTCAAATGGTAAACGAATCTTTAGGAATGAACCACTTCAATACCGTATAATTACTTTCATATCTCCTCAATCCTTAGGAATTCCTTCAACCTGTGATTTTTTGTAGTAGATTTCCTGTCATAACAATAGCATCCACATATGTTATGAGAGTAGTAATGGACCTCTCTTCTGATAAACAGTGATCAACATGTCTCTGTGTGTTTAGTAATTTCTTCAAGTTATAGATTTGAAGGAACTATGTAGTGGCTAGTGATCAGAATCCGTGAGGAGTCAACATTTATGATTCCTCCTTAAGATATCCATGGTAGAAAGCATTTTTAACATCTAATTGGAACAATTGCCAAGACAAATTAGCAACACTTAATGAATGAGGTAATTAATGATTCTGCAATCTGCACTTGAACTGTGATCTATAATTTTGACCAGAACCTGCCCTGACTTGAATGGTTTTTGGCACTGAGGCATGCAGATTATGTATTAGTTTAATTAGATAGACTTCAGTAAGGATAGCTTCTTCTCAGAACTTTGGAATGTGCATGCTAATTAGCAACCATGTTGCTATTGTAACTGGAGATCTTCCTTTCCAAATAACTGTAATGAGTGCCACTATCATTGAATACATATCATAATTTACTTGTTAATGAAAAACCTTGTCTTAATTACTTGAAACATTGATATTGGTTATTGAAATATTTGTAATGGATTGGTATCTAAGCCCATCTGACTATATCAAAAATGTAATATGAATCGTTTACTGTTGATGTTGATTGTTTTGCTTTGCAGTTACTTTGGAAATGTTAATCTTCACACAGAACATACAAGAGGAAGCCACATGAAAATCATTATTGGATCAACAGTTGGGGCCGTTGTGCTACTTATAGCTACTATTATATCTTACTTATTGATGCATAAGAGGAAGAAGAAATATTCTGAGGGAGGTATGTTTAAACACTCCTGAAACTTGTTTGTTCCTTAGTTATAATCTCATTAAACCACACCAAATTGGTTTTTTTGTTTCTTAATTTGTTCCAGAGCAGCTTGCACCTTCCTTGCCTGTTCAGAAGCTAGTTTCTGCCTCAAATGATGTTACCACAGAAACTGCACATTGCTTTTCATTTGCTGAAATTGAAGATGCCACCAGGCAGTTTGAGAAGAGAATTGGTTCAGGAGGCTTTGGAGTGGTATATTATGGAAAGATGAAAGATGGAAAGGAAATTGCAGTCAAAGTTCTAACTAGCAATTCATACCAGGGGAAGCGGGAATTTTCAAATGAGGTAGCTTAAAATATTATTCAATTGCATTTCTCTACACTCATTTCTTGACACATTCTTTTATAACTCTGTTACCTATTCTCAAAAATCATATTCTTTTACAGCTTAAGCTTTTATATGATCTGAGACCAAGCATATTACCACAGTTACAATTTTCTTGTGCTGAGCCTTTTCTCTTTATCGTATTTTTACATTCTTATTTAATAGGCAAGTGTAACATAATTTTAAAGGATTAATAGGAAGAAATAAACAAAGGCATTTTTCTTGAGACGGAAAAGTTAAGGGTGATGGCTGGGTAACTTTACGCAGAAGAAAATTGGGGTTTAGATAGAGGTAAAAACAATTTCTTATTTGGAGAATTGGGACTAAGGGTGAAATATTGCTAGACTATATGATAGTAATGCTGAACAGAGATTTCAGCAAGGAGAAACTAGAAGAAACCAAAGAATAAAGAAAGAACAGCAGTAGATTCCGTACAAGAAAGGAAACAACAAACTTAAAGAAATCATAATAGCAAAAAAAGGAAAAAGAACATTACCAGAGAAAGGGAGTAAAGAGATACCCAATTCAAGCTCCCAAAATACAATTCATAAGCTAAAAATTTATCCTTCAAATCAACTCTAAAAAATCCAATTACAAATATCATATTTATAGACTTGTCAAGGGGGTCAGACCTCAAAAGCTGACCGGAAACAATCTTACTGGCTTTAAAACTAATATAAATCTATCTTTAACCCACAAAAACTCTTAATACTAACTTGGACTTCTAGTAATTCTCAATTCAACTCAACAAGCATTAATCCCAACTATTAGTATTAAGAGTTTTTGTGGGTTAAAGATAGATTTATATTAGTTTTAAAGCCAATTCTCAATTCAACTCAACAAGCATTAATCCCAACTATTTGGCGTTGGCTACATGAATCCATCTCAACATAGCACTATGTAAAAGGATTTGAATCTCTAAATATATTAATACCCTATCAGTAAAATAGCCACAACTTTATAAAATCATACTGAATTTGCAAAATTTTGGTTTCCTTGGATGCTAATCGAAAATATAACAACTTAAAATATCAAGTTGAACGAACAATTTTTGGCCTCTAAAACTTCAATTACAAGAAAAATGATGTCATTATAACCAATTATTCTAAAAACTAAGGACTTGGTAATAAGACTATGTTGACTGTATTGACGATTTAAACCTGTCCATGTGACAACTATAAAAAGAAATTGAACCAAAATAATTAAAAATTGACCAAAAATAGAAAATAAGAAATTGTGAAACCACCATGGTAACAGGAACTCCAATAAACTTCATTTCTTATTCCATGGTTTCTTTCCCTTTATCCACGTCTACATCACATGCCACATAAACCATAGATGGAAGCAGTGTTATCAAACATCAACTAGTCATCGACTAGTTGATTGGCTAGTCAATTGAGGGCCAGACCTAATGCATCACTAACTAGTTGGTTGATACTCATGATGTGGCAACCTAGGACGACTAAGAATAAGCTAATTTGACCGGTCAATTCATGACTAGCCAACTACAAAGTCATTATTAATGAAAGTTACTGTTACTTGTAAAAAAGTCATTTTAAAGCATATTTGTTTGTATCTCTAATTATTTGAAGTAATATAGAAATATGTTTGCATTTTCTTATATTCATGATTTGTGATGGAATATGATTTGATGGCGGTAGATAAAATAGAAAAAAAAAATCATAAAATAAAACAAGGCAGTGGAGGAAGTTCTTTTAAGTTTTCTTCCAACCAGTGGTGTGTTGGTTTGGAGTTGCCATAAAGAGCACATGTAATAGTCAAGGTTGCACTCATTTTTGGAAAACAAAGGCTGTGCCTATATCTTAAATTTCATAATTATAGTCTTACTAACTTATTTATGACATGCATCAATATCTTAAATTTCAAACACATCTTTTTTAGTTGACTGGTCAATACCTAGGCACCGACTAGTCAATGAATCAACTAGAGAGGCCAAAACAACTAGTCATCGCTTTACCGCATTGATAACACTGAATAGAAGGCTAATGCCAATATCAATAAATAAAAACACTGTGAAGATCATCCAATTCTTTGGCATAGATGGCTTTGGTATATGTGGGTTTGATAGCTGAATTGTATTGGAAATATTTGCTCACAAACTAGTTTCTTTTTTATTATGGTTGTCTGCCATCTCGTCAAAGGAATGCATTTTCCTCTTTAACACCATCTGTTAGATATTGTTATCAATAAGAAAAATAATCTGACAAAGAAGGGGGTTCTCTTTAGTGATGTGTCTGGTGAGATTTGGTTGCCATATTTGGCACACAATTAATTTCATGAGTGGTAACCATTTCAGTTCCACATGGAATCCATATTCCCCCATATCGATTCACAATCAACAACTATCTAAAGAAAAAATGTTTTGCCTCCACTAATGCCTTGACTACTTTTTACCATTTTTATCTTCAGTCATACAGGTAGGCTTCCTTTGTGATTGTAATCTCCTTTAATGAAAAATGGCCTTCTTCCAAACATAAATGAATAAATCTTTTTTTTTTTCGGTTTCATATATCCATTTCTTTGCCTGTATAAAGGCCATTAAACAATGTTGATTTGTAAGGGGTGGGCTGGATATGAATGTAAACTTGGGCATTTTTCGCACACTTCTTTGCCTTTATAAAGACACACCTTAAATGTTTAATTAGGACTCATGTCTCTCTCATGAATAAAATAAGCATTTTACTTTTGGTAAGTTTGACCCTTCACATGAGATATCTTTTTTCTTTGTTAACCTTCAACAAATGGTTCTAACAAAATTACAAATGCTTTCAATTGATCCAGGTCACTCTACTTTCAAGAATACATCACAGAAATCTGGTGCAGTTTCTTGGTTACTGCCAAGAAGAAGGAAAGAGCATCCTTGTTTATGAATTCATGCAGAATGGAACTCTGAAGGAGCATCTTTATGGTAAGTAATAAGCAAGGATCAAAATTTCGTCACGTATCAGCTTGTATCGGCTGATACGTATCGTATCGGAGCCTTCCTGATACGCCCCTACAGGGGGTGTTTTGGGTCGGAAAGTGGTTCAGAGGGTAGATCGGCCTTAAACCGGCCCCTCTGAACCAGTTTCATAAAAAAATAAAAAGAAACACATAAAAAACAGTACCGATACAGGCTGATACGCCCTACCGGCGTATATCCCTGTATCGATATTTTGAACCTTGGTAATAAGTATCATTTATCCCTTTAACTGTGGATATTCAGTCACCTGCATATAAATTTTGTTAGGACCATTAACACGTGAGAGAAGTCTCAGTTGGGTCACACGCCTAGAGATTGCTGAAGATGCTGCAAAAGGTTAGTATGCATGAAAGATAATATAATTTATAGTTTTGACACCCCCCCGTCCTGTGCTATTATTACTCAAAGATATCAATTTAATTGTTATATTCTGAAACTTATTACAGGCATTGAGTACCTACATACAGGCTGTGTTCCAACTATCATCCATAGAGACCTAAAAAGCAACAACATTCTTCTTGACAAACACATGAGAGCCAAGGTTTCAGATTTTGGTCTATCAAAGCTTGCAGTAGATGGATGCAGTCATGTCTCAAGCGTAGTTCGGGGGACTGTAGGATATGTAGACCCTGAGTAAGGCCTTTGCACAAACCAATACCTTTTCTTTTATATTGTTTCCCCTTTTTCACTTTAGTTTAGGGTGAAACTACATACTTGAAAGCATTCTCTGACCATGACTGATTCATATAATCATCTATTTGTGAAGTTATAGCTATATCACATTCTCAGAAGTGCATGCTTTATTTAAATTGGTATCTCGTCACTGGTCATTTAGGCCTCTGTAATCAATGCAATGACTAGTCAGTACGTACCGACTAGTCAGATTAAAAACAGTTCATTCTAAATTTAAGATATTGATGCAATCTCATACATAAGTTAATATAGACCTATGATGCCTGGATATGGATGTGGATTTTTTTCCCAAAACATTAGCAAAGTTGATCTGGCCCTGAATTCATGTAGTTTAAAAAAATTGTTTATTTCAGTATATGTATTTTATACTCTGTTTTGCTTTTTGCTTGGTTTATTGCTGCATTGCTATATGAGAAATGATTGTATGGCACTATGTTTATGGAATATTGTAATTAATGACTGATAGCGATTAGTGATTTAGTATATAGGCATCATTTCCTATCTTTATATAATTCTTTCAATATAAAATAGTATAAAAGCATAAATAGTTCCATGTCAACATGGAAAAACATACTTCATTCATTGTCAAAATCCATCATCTAGGTAGGTACCTAGAAGACTAGGTGATAACTGATAAGATGCTTCTCTGTCACCTATATTTGCCTACATGCCTCAACAACTATGGGAAGGACATTGATAGGCCCCAAATAATGCCAGGAAGAGGAAAGGTCAACAATCAGCTAAGGGGGGAAAATAATTGAACAATTAATCACATGAGGGCAATTATAGCTGGAGGGATTAAGGAGAGTCTTGGGGCATTTATAGCTATCTCAGTTAGAATAAGAAGAGTTTTTGGGCATTTATAACTAGGCTAGCTGCATTTATAGCTATGTCAGTTATGAATAAGAAGAGTTTTTGGGCATTTATAACTAGGCCAGCTGGGCATTTATAGAGGGAGTCAGTTATGCTATCAGGAGAGTATAAGAAGGGGCTTTGGGGGATGGGGGTGGTATGTTTTTCCATGAGTAAAGAATATTGTGAGTGTTTGGGAGAGCCGGCGGTCTCTCGAAGAACTGACCAACTGTTAATGTTTTCTGCTAAATGAATACTAGTTTCTTTTATTGATGTCCGAGTGTGTGAACGCTGCTGTAAGTCTGTGAACTGCGTGTCAAATTTCTGGGTCATATCAGTGGTATCAGAGCACGTCTTTCCTCGGCCATGGTGACAGCTAAGGAAGTGGCATCGCAGGTGGAGGGTTTCGAAGAACGCTTGACTTCCCTGCATTCTGAAGTGGATGGCTTGCATCAAGTCGTGCGGCTGACAAAGGGAAGGGTGCAGCTTTCCCGACGTCCCCTTCAATGACAGTTCCGGAACATACTTCTGATTCACTTCCTCGGAAGTTGGAGCTGCCTATTTTTGATGGGGAAAATCCAGACGGCTGGCTTTTTCGTGCGGAGTGCTATTTTGAGATTAATGGCTTGCTTCCGGTGGAACGTCTGCAGGCAGCAGTGGTCTGTTTAGAGGGTGATGCACTGGCGTGGTATTATTGGGAGGATGGTCGGCGACCCTTTCGTAGCTGGGCAGAATTCAAGGAACTCCTCCTTGAACGTTTCCGATCAACTCAGGAGGGTAATTTACAGGAGCAGCTCTTCTCGTTACATCAGTCTTCTCCTGTTAAGGAATATCGTCGTCAATTCGAGGTGCTCTCTGCTCCCCTACGAGACCTGCCAGTAATCAGTCCGAATAAGAGCAAGTGTTTTGGGCTGATAGAAAACTCCAGTTATTGGGATGAATTAGAGTCCCATTGTAGGGATTATAATGGGCACTTGGCAGCACTGACATCAGCCAAGGAACTAAGTTTTGCTGGAAAACTTTGCACTAATACAGCAAGAAGCTGCTGGGTTGGAGGAAGAGGCTTCAATCTTACAGGTGGTTTTAGTTGGAAGTGGTCTGACAATGCAACACATTGGAATGATTCCATCTCCCCTGGGGCACCTTTTCACTCCAATGGCTCCAATTCATCATGCAAAGGCATTAGTCTAATCAATACCTATACATTGGTGACTAATGGCCAGCCAACCCTTGTGGGTGAGAGATGCAACAACTCTCATGAGTTCATCTGTATGCTTGATATAGAGAACAAATGCTACCACCTGCGCCGCCACAAGGAGTATCTTATCATCCTTGCAACTGTTAGTGGGATGATCCTTTGCACAACTTTGGCTGTCGTAATTTGGTTGCTTGCATACAGGAGGAGCAAGAGGCACAGAAGGTCTCGCAAAGCATCTAATCCATCAACAGCTGCACCAGTTACCCCATCATGGAAAGTCTTCGGCAATGAAGAACTGAGGCCAATTACAAAGAGTTTTAGTGAAGGTAACCGTCTTGTTGGAAATGCCAAGACTGGGGGCACATATAGTGGGCTTTTACCTGATGGAACAAGGGTAGCAGTCAAGAGATTGAAAAGGTCTGGCTTTCAAAGAAAGAAGGAATTTTATTCAGAGACTGGAAGAGTTGCAAAGCTCCATTATCCTGCTGCCATGCACAGTGTGCGTCCATCCACTATGCCTGGAACTACTGGTTTGGGAATTCTTATTCATTGGCTGGGCCTGCCTGATTTTGAAGATTCTTGGGAGCCTTTTGACTTACTTCGAGACCAGTTTCCTCATTTTAACCTTGAGGACAAGGTTAGACTTTGGGCGGCGGGTAATGATAGGCCCCAAATAATGCCAGGAAGAGGAAAGGTCAACAATCAGCTAAGGGGGGGAAATAATTGAACAATTAATCACATGAGGGCAATTATAGCTGGAGGGATTAAGGAGAGTCTTGGGGCATTTATAGCTATGTCAGTTATGAATAAGAAGAGTTTTTGGGCATTTATAACTAGGCCATCTGCATTTATAGCTATGCCAGTTATGAATAAGAAGAGTTTTTGGGCATTTATAACTAGGCCAACTGGGCATTTATAGAGGGAGTCAATTATGCTATCAGTAGAGTATAAGAAGGGGCTTTGGGGGATGGGGGTGGTATGTTTTTTCTTGAGTAAAGAATATTGTGAGTGTTTGGGAGAGCCGGCGGTCTCTCGAAGAACCAACCAACTGTTAATGTTTTCTGCTGAATGAATACTAGTTTCTTTTGTTGATGTTCGAGTGTGTGAACGCTGCTGTAAGTCTGTGAACTGCGTGTCAAATTTCTGGGTCATATCAGACATCAGGGAGGGGGAAGATTAGGTGTGCCAGTAAAAGGTAAAGTGCATAATGAGGTGGATTTTTTTATTTTATTTTATAAATGTAATTCAAGCAGTACATAAAAGGTTGGCTGCATAATGAGGTGGAACATTTCCTTTTTATTCAATGTTTAAATTCAGGCAGTTCTATTTTATGATCTGAAATTCAAGATTCCTGTGTTAAGGTTCAGAAGCAATTACCACTTGAATTTCTCTTGTTAAAAATCAGCTTTCAAAAGGTAGTATTCTGGAAAACTGATCCTGATTGATTAGTGGTTTCTGTCAACTATTAAATCTATTTTCCCACTTTACATTTGGGCAAATGGAATGCAATCATTATGCCTTTTCTGGCATATTTTGACCTTAGTGCCTAAATCATGGGTCAGGAGGTTTTGAAACAGGAACATCTATGGTCATGATCCATAAGTTTATGAATCATACATCTAGGAAAGAAACAATCCCACATCTCTCTGTCTCTCTCACCAAGTGTTAATGAATAAATACATTTTTTTTGAATTTGGCCACAACAATACTTCTCAAATTATAAGTTTTAATACTAATTAGATTTGATGTCATTGATGCATATATGATCCACTAATGCTGCCAATTTTTAGACCTTTCATGTCCTTTCTGTGAGCAGGTGGAAGATATGCTCTGGTGTTGATGACTTTGTAGAAATGCGTATCTTCTTTACATAATTTACCCTATTTCTGCCACTTGGAGGCATGATGCTGGTGATCTGAACTGTTCATGGAAACCTTTAGAGGTCACATGTTCAATCCCCCAGTCCATGCAGCCTTATACCCACTTCGTATTGACATTTTCTCCCATGTGGTTTAGCTTTCCAAGATTTCATTTAGTTTAGAAGCTGCCTGTCAAGGCTTATTTTGGACATGTGTCAAGGGTGTTGAAGGTGAAATTTTATAGCACTTATAGAGGCTACGCAGACAAACAAGTGAAGCTCTTTTGGGCTTCAAACCATGTCCTAACATGGTGGTGGTATTCAGACCCTAGACCTGGTGAATGAATTACCACACAAAAGATTCCGGGGTCTTAAGAGTCCTATAAGTATAGCAATACATGTGCATATACCTTGATGTTTGTTCCATTTATTTAAGAATTTGAGTTTTACATTGTGTCTTCATGCGGCTGTATTTGATATGTCCATTTTTCCTCTTAATATACAGGTATTACATCTCTCAGCAATTGACAGACAAGAGTGATGTTTATAGTTTTGGTGTGGTTCTTCTTGAGCTGATATCTGGTCAAGAAGCAATATCTAATGAAAGCTTTGGTGTGAGCTTCCGGAATATAGTTCAATGGGTTAGTTCAAAGTTTACTATTGAAGCTTCTCTCTCTCTCTCTCTCTCTCTTTCTCTCTCTCTCTTACATATATATACAGCTTGCGGATTTTCTTGGTTCACCTATCCTGCATTTTTTTTTCGTTCTTGTTTGCTTATTGGGAATGATAATATTATAGGCAAGGGCACACATAGAGACAGGGGACATTCAGGGAATCATTGATCCCTCGCTGCATAATGAATTTGATATCCAATCAGTTTGGAAGATTGCTGAAAAGGCGATGATGTGTGTCCAACCCCATGGGAATACGAGGCCATCAATATCAGAAGTGCTCAAGGAGATCCAAGAAGCAATTTCAATAGAGAGGGGAGCAGAAACAAGAAGAGAAGGTCACTCTGACAATATGTCAAACAAATCTTTACACTCTTCCACCAATCTCGGCTCCAGGAACATAGTCGAGTCCAGGCTATTCGTCTCATTAGATGAGTCCATTACTCGGCCAACAGCACGATAGCTGTTGTGGTCTCTGTTCTCCACTTGTGTAATTTTAGAAATTTTAGTCTCATTCAGATTACAGAGTTAACCCCTAGAAAATATGGAATCTTAACAGTATATAATGTTCAGATTATATTATGGTGATTAAATTTTTTCAAGGCTTCGGGTTTAAATCCATATGATAATTGATTTAACATTTAAGTTTATTCACCGAAGCCTGTATGAAATATGAATCGATCAACCTCAATTTATCGATATTTGTGATTGATTGAGCCTTTCTTTACATCCACTTTTATTTGAGTTCTTTCAAAGCACAGATTTTTGAGTTCGAGCAAGTCCGTCCATTCTCAAGTTACCAACTTATAGATTTAGGTCTCTTGACTCTTTCCACGTCAGTCTCTGCAACTTTGAGATGATGTATATGTGTAAATAAAAAGGGATAAATACTGTAGGCTGTATTTGGTTGCAGTGCAATTTTATTTGCACTAGTACACATGCATGGGAGTGCAAATGAAAATAATAATAAGTCTGGTTTAATAATTTGTACTACAAATTATTTTACGCAGTTTGCACTACAAACAAACAAAATAATAAGGTAAAAATTGAAACAAAAGTAAATCAAAATTCACACTCAAACCATATGCATTACCATAGCTATGCAGCAGTGCAAAACAACCAAACAAAAACCTTACCTTGAACTCTTTTTTCGGTATTCGGTGTCATGTATCATTAATAACTTCTCCCTTCTTCCCAAGGTGCTGGTTGCAGGATTTGATTCTACTTTAATGCTGAAAGAAACCAGTTAACACACCAACGAGCAGACCTCGATTGGTTTGACTTGAACCAATGTTTTCCAAAGCGGCCTGGAAATGGAATAATTTGTCTCCTGTTTTGGCTTATGTGGAAATCATTGAACAATTCACACGATACAGGAATAAATCTGTGACCACACAATTTGTTTAATGGCCAATCCGAAAAAAAAAAAAAAAAAACCGCGGACTGCTGTAACTGTCCTGGTAAGCGATTCTTTTGCCAGCAAATCAACATATTTTATAAAATAACGAACTGAGTGATGAAAAAAATGGTAATATGACTAGTTCCCTGGTCAACCAGCACTGCGCCCAGGATGGGCTTGTAGTATGGACTAGGCCCAGGCAAGGCCTTGAAATTTGTGGGCTTTATGCGGATCCAAGCCCGGGCCAAGCTTGAATACAAAATCTAAGCCCAACCTGGAATTTCGGGCCGGGCTGAAATTATCATCCCTAGCTTTCTCAACTTCACATTTGGCTGTATGGGCTTCTAAATAATGTTGATTGAGTCTCACAAACAGCCACAGATTTTGCACTCTGTTATTGCAGAGGAAAACGTGGTATAGCTCTTTTAAACATGAATACTTGGAATTTACATCTGTGCCCCACAGAGTGTACCTTAAAAATCTTTCACAGCACATCCCAATCATGTATTGGGAATATCTCCCAATGACAAGTACGGAGTGAGATGTGCATGTTGGGCGTTTTTGGGATACTCTCTGTGGGGCACAGATGTGAACTCCAATGTTTGGCACATAAACATACGGCCATTGGCGTGGGACAAGAGTTGACTAAACAACATAGTTCAATGAATGTGAACCATTCCCCACATGGACCACATACAGTCCAACATGATCTAATGTGAACCATGACCATGAAAGAGCCCATCCAATAGATTGATGAGGTACACCAAGTCTTCTACCATGCCTTGACAAAGCTTAGAAAGATGACAATAATGACTCACATTTCGTCAACAATCTCCGTAATCCATTTAGGGCAATGGCCACACATCATCAGCTTTTTTTTTTACATAAAGAAACTACCATTCTTGAATGCCTTTTTTTCTTGCTTCCCGGGCAACCTGATAAGCCTCAGTATTACAAGTTATAGAAATATAAACGAACATAAAAGAATAAAAAAACTCTAAAACATCTTTAATTTTATATATAAAAAAAACTAAAGATGACCAAGGTGAGACTTCACAAGCTCCATTCAACATTCGGATGGCATTCAAGCAAACAGGTTTCACACTAATAGTATATATTTGGCTCGATGCTGCAGATACAGACTGGATGTATAGGTTGGAAGCACTGTTTTCTGAGAAAATAGTGTCTTTTTTGTTTGTAAATATTACTGCCAGGTAGGACATTTCCTGGAGCAACAATAGCGTTTTTTGTTTGGTACCAATACTCCAGAAAATGTTTTCAGCACTAGTACCTATTATCCAGTGCTACGAAATGTCCCTGCCACTGCCACCTCATGTCTCTATTGGCAGCAATGAGCTGCAGCTCCAGGAAACACCAAATTCGGTGTTGCTCCAAACCACGCTTTCTCAATTTCCAAAGAATGACTTGGAGTACCATTTTTTATGAAAAAACGGTTCCATACAAACAGATGTTTCCTAGAGCATCATTTTTTCCAATGTAACGCTGATGTATCACCATTTTCTGGAGCAATGACAATGATGATCTTTCAATTAAGTTATCCAAAAGACCACTGACAAAAACAAATTGTTATTGATAACAAATAAACCGAACGAACCCAAATTATTTACACAACAATCAGCATCAAACTTAATACAAATTCCCAAACCAATATTAGAATTCTGGTTCATTAATTCGGATTACCAATAGCAAAATATCCTTGAACATTATAATCGTTTCCTTACCAATCCCAGGAGATAACATTCGAAACATGATATAAAATCCAAAACACAGACTTAAAGCATCATTTCTAGCAACCCATATATAATAAAAAACTGCACCAATAAAAAGGGTAAAATACAAAAACCTCCCCTCTAGTTTCGTTTTAACAAATATCTCCCCTGAATTTTTGAGAAATTTGACAAAAAACTCCCTTTCATCACTTTCTTAGATGGAAAAAGTTAGACTGATGTACCAATTTCTTCTAAATACCTATTCCATTCTTTTATAAATTATTTTACATACAAAATTACTGAAATAACCCAATTTTTTACTTGACAAAAATCTCCTTTTAACAATCATCTTCTAATGTTTTAGTCGAATTAAAACATGGTTACTCAGTAATTTTGTATGTAAAATGATTTATAAAAGGGTAGAATGAGTATTTGGAAGAAACTGCTACACCAGTCTAACTTTTTCCGTCTGGGAAGATGAAAGAATGAAGGTTTTTGTCGAGTTTCTCAAAAGTTCAGGGGATGCATTTATTAAAATAACATTAGAGAGGAGGTTTTTATGATTGTTAGAAACTTCAAGAGAGGTTTTTATATTTTACCGGAAAAGAAAAAAAAGCTTTCCCCTCCACTTTTATCATAAGACAGAAAAAAGTAACTTTTTACCCAAATAGAAAGCTTTGTATTGGACATTTGGGCCACACTACATATATAGGCACTCATTCCCTCCACTGTCCACTGTCCACTGCCCATATATATAAAGGCACTCCTACATGATGAAATGAGACAACGGAGAAGCTACTCGACCGGATTGCATCCTATGCCTCTTAATCCACCCTAACATGGCATAAATGTGGAGGATTTCTTTTCTTTTGTTGGGTTGCATTATTGCAGAATGCAGAGCTCCAAGAGCTGGATTGTATATATATTTCATCTCCAGATTTCTACAAGTCAATTCTCAACATTTTGTACCGAGAAACTTATTCAAGGAACCACAAAATAGTGTGGGCCCAATTATGGCACATGTTCTCTCTCATCTTTTATGCTTTTTGAGACCACTGATGAGGATTGCACTAGTGATTCTTTGGGTTCTATGATTCCACCCATTACCCATTTTCTCTTGTTGTGTGGTCACCACTACCCATTTTCTATGATTCTACCCATTTTCTCTTTAAATAGCACTCCTGACACCAACCTCACATAATTGGGGCTGTACATCTTAAACATTTCCATACTTGTAAGTTATCATTCATGGGTGATGTTTTTGCGTGGCTGCAACGTACTGTAAGGTTGGTATGAGGTGCACTCTTTAAGGAACAAATTCGAATTCCTCTCAATGGTATGCCCTGTACAAGGGTATGGGCAGTCTGAGTCCGCTGGGCTCCAATGCTAAATAGTATCTTGTGGTTCTCTTTGTGTTCATGATGATGTTGAGAACAGCGTGCGGCCCATATCGGTTCACATTGACACGTATCGGCCCATATCAGGCTCTAATGCGAAAAATCAAGGAAATTTTCAACTATAGCTACTTCCTACTTGTCAGAATCAAGGTTTAAACTATTGACACGTATCGGCCTATATCGATCGATATGTATCGTTTCGAGGTTCTGAGCGGTTCAAAGGGTGGAAGAGCTTTAAATCGGCACCCCTGAACCGATTTTGTAAAAAATAAAAAAATAAAAAAAAGTACTGATATGGGCCAATACACCTCTATGGCGTATCGGGTATATCGATATTTTGAACCTTGGTCACAATATATGTAGTTGATTTACAGCCTTTGTCTATGCCAAGGAGATGACATTTTCTAGAGCTGGACTCCTATTTGTTACGGCTAATGTCATGGGTCAATGTTGTCAAACTTGGAGCAGATGAAAAACCCAAAGGCTCAGTATACAAATATAAATATGTACAGTGCAAATACATATAAAATACAAGGTTTTGTAATCTACAAATTTGTATTTATACTCTTTCCAAATTGAGCCAAAATCTCAAATTTAATCATGGTTTTACGAGGTTTGACCGCAGGTTAGATGGTTCAGCATGAAAAAAAGAGCCCATTGATGGTAGCAAGATCCAAATCAGTCTTGGGTTCTAGCCCTCTTTGCAAGCTGAAACCTATCCTCCGCAGCTTTCTTCGCCCAGGAGAACGCACCGATCGGCCGTGCCAGAACTGACAAACAAGAACAAATCAATCTCATCGTCTTTCAAAACCCTGATCTTCCTCTCGTACTCCTCTGCAAGTGTAACGACAATTTCTACCACTTTCTTTCTTCTTTTTCTTCCTCAGTGAGACTGAAAACCAAGAAAAAGACACCCCACGAACCCTTGAAGTTGGAGCCAATTCTGTCGATGAACACGTTTGCACGCCAAAGTTGGATTTCGGGCAGGGGTGGGGAAACACAGAGATTATTCTAAAGATGGAGAAAGTTAAAAAACAATAAAATGAATAAATTAATAAAATAAAAGTAAGAGTATAAGGGAGAATGAGAATGAGAACAAGAATAAAAGGAAAATCAGGTTCCAATGCATGGAACTACATCAGAATCCAATTCTATTGTTGAAATTATAAATTCGAACCTGATTCTAAATTCAAAATATCATATTAATTTGAATTCAGTCCATTCTGTTCTATTACTATTAAAATATAAATATAAATATAAACAACGTACATATATAAATATAGCATATTGTATTTAGTATGAATATTTAAATAGATAGATAGATGCAGGCCAAATCTGCACTCCATCTGATTACTAAACAGAAGTAGGTTTCAAAGTATTTGGATGTTATGTAATCGGTTGATAGGCCCTACCCATTATGAGATATTAACCCATATTATAGCTCATTCTCTTTCATTCAACTGTTATTTATTTTTTTTTTTAAAAAGAAAAACAAAAACTAGGGTTAGATTTTCTTTTGCGTGCGGCGTGTTGAAGAGAGAGAGGAAAAGAGAGAAATCGAAATACTGTGCAGATTTCTCAGCATGCAGAGTTCATCAAACGGCTGGAACTTTCCGATCCACCGTTCGATCGAGCAGAAATTTAGACAGTAAGTGGATAACTCATTTTTCTTCATTCTGAACGGTCGGATCTTTGATCGGAGCTCTGAATCGCCGGTTATTTGAGGTCGAACAGTATTGACCCATGTTATAACTCATTCTCTTTCAGTCAACTGTTTTTTTTTTTTAAAGAAAAACAAAAACTAGGGTTAGATTTTCTTTTGCGTGCGGCGTGTTGAAGAGAGAGAGGAAAAGAGAGAAATCGAAATACTGTGCAGATTTCTCAGCGTGCAGAGTTCATCAAACGGCCGGAACTTTCCGATCCACCGTCCGATCGAGCAGAAATTTAGATAGTAAGTGGATAACTCATTTTTCTTCATTCTGAACGGTCGGATCTTTGATCGGAGCTCTGAATCACCGGTTATTTGAGGTCGAACAGAAGCAACTCGTAGTTGTTCGGGAAAAGAAAACATTTCGCGGCAGTCTTCATCAATTATTCTGATCAAGGGTCATTGGTGGTTCGATTTGGCTTAAATTTGGTGGGATTGTTCGAAACTCACAGACCTACGATCGGAACGGTGGATATCTGATTTGGAGTAGTGAAGGTCTCCATGTTGTGGCCTGAACAGTAGCCGCGTTTGTGAGTTTTTCTGACTGTTATTTTCACCGCTTTTGGTATTCTCGTTTGTATGTTTGAAAATCTGTATTTGCTCTAAGTTTGTGAGCATATTGTGGTGTTTGAGTTGCTATAATTGTTACCTCAAGTTATTAGTGGAGATTTTTTGTTGGGTATCCTTGGCCCCGTGGTTTTTACCCTTCACATTTGAGGGGTTTTCCACGTTAAATATCGTGTGTGTCTCTCTTTGCTTGGCTTATGATTGTTTTTGTTGATATCTTGTTTGGAATTGTGATAGCTGAATATCTACAAGTTTTTATTTTTGGGAGAGAAATAGTTTGTGGATAAACTTAGTTTCTTCCCAACAAAGTGGTATCAGAGGCAAGTTATTTGTTTGTGGATTTGTTTGATTGCATGATGGAGCCTAATTATGGTAGAATGATTAGTTTGAATGGCACCAATTACCACAAGTGGAGAGGAAAAATGAATGATCTACTATTTGTGAAAAAATTTACTTTTACCAGTTTTTTCTACTCAAAAACCTGAAAATAAATCTGATGAAGAATGGGCTTTTGAGCATGAGATGGTTTGTGGCTTTATTCGACAATGGGTAGATGATAATGTTTTGAATCATATTGCTAATTATTCACATGCCAGAACCTTGTGGGATAAGCTTGAGACTTTGTATACCTCTAAATCTAGGAACAATAAATTATTTCTGTTGAAACAGACTATGAATTTGAGGTACAAGGAAGGTACTCCTATTTCTGATCACATAAGTGAATTTCAGGGGTGCTTTGATCAATTGTCCGACATGGGTATAAAATTTGAAGGTGAAATTTTGGGACTTTGGTTGCTTAATACTCTACCTGACTCTTGGAAAAATTTGCACGTGACTTTGTCCAGTTCTGCTCCTGGTGGTGTAGTAACCTTGGAATATGTAAAAGCTGTTGTTTTGAATGAAGAAGTCAGACGACGAACTCAGCAAGCATCCTCTTCTCAATCAGAGGTTTTGATTACTGAAAACAGGGGGAGAAGCAATAATAGAGACCGAGGACAAGGTAACAGAGGTAAAAGTAAGGCTAGAAGCAAATCAAGGTCTAAGTACAAAAACCTTGAATTCAAGGAAACTTTGGGTTTATGTCTTGAAGAGTAAAGACCAGGTACTTGGTGTCTTTAAGCAGTTTCAGGCTTCTATTGAAAGGGAAACATGGAAGAATCTGAAATGTATTCGCACTGATAATGGTGGTGAATATTATGGACCATTTGATGAGTACTGCAGGCAGCAGGTGCAGCGCCAGGTGGCCAAATACGTCATAATAGATGAACGGTTATACTGACGGTCGTACACGCTCCCCTATTTGCGTTGCCTGCGACCTACCGAAGCCGAGTTCGTACTCCGCAACACTCATGAAGGCCTGTGCGGCGGACACTTGGGGGGCAGAGCACTTGCCCAAAAGGCACTTCGACAAGGATACTACTGGCCAACGATGAAGGCAGAATCTGTCGAGCTCGTCAGAAAATGCGACAAGTGTCAGAAGCACGCTAACATCCACCATCAACCTGCCTCCAACCTCAAATACCTCGCCAGCCCGTGGCCCTTTGCACAATGGGGCATTGACCTCCTAGGGCCATTCCCACCAGCAACAGGTAGAAGAAAATTCTTAGTTGTTGTAGTAGATTACTTTACGAAGTGGATAGAAGCCGAACCTCTAGCAACTGTTACAGATCAAAACATACAGAACTTCTTTAGGAAGAACATAGTATGTCGGTTCGGGTTACCTCGGGTACTAATCTCCGACAACGGCAAACAGTTCGAAGATATCAAGTTCCAAGAGTGGTGCCAGAACATGGGGATTCGGCAAAATTTCACGTCAGTCGCGCACCCGCAGGCAAACGGTCAGACTGAAGTAATGAACAGAGCCATCTTGCGCAGACTGAAAGCACATCTGGATCGAGCTAAGGGATTGTGGGCCGAAGAGCTACCAAGTGTCTTATGGGCTCACCGAACTACCGAAAAAGCAGCCACGGGAGAAACCCCCTTCAACCTCACCTACGGTACTGAAGCAGTGATCCCAGCGGAAATCGAAATACCAACGTTGCGATTAGAAACATACGACGATCGAACGAACGGAGACGAGTTACGTACCAACCTCGACCTACTGGACGAGGTAAGGGACCTCGCGCACATCCGAACAGCGGCATACCAGCAGCAGGTAGCTCGCTACTACAATAGCAGAGTGAAACAACGAAGCTTCCGAGTCGGCGACCTGGTCCTTCGTAAGATTATGGTGCCCGAACCCGACATGGGCAAGCTTGGACCTAATTGGGAAGGGCCCTATAAAGTGAAAAGAGCGCTCGGGGGCGCATACAAACTCGAAACCTTGGAAGGCAAACGAGTACCTCGAGCGTGGAACATCGTGAACTTAAGGCGATACTACCTATAAACCACCAAGCGAAGTGGACGAAATCAAGCCCTATGTGCCACGAGGCAAGCCAAGAGGAACTTCGGCGAAGACAAACAAAGAAGAGCATATTATCAACTCGGCAAAAAATCAGTTCGCGGCATAAAAGATCACAGAAATTTAATAACCCGGACAGTGGCAGACAAAGAAATAGTTCGGGAAAGATGAGCAATGGGAAAAAGACATTCCATTGCAAGAAACAGTACATTGACAAAAAAAAAATAATAAATAAATAAATTTTACATGTCCGGAGCCACTTCTTCGCCATCGGAAGGTACTTCAACAACACCCGAAGGCCCTGCCCCTCCTTCAGAGTCCGGCTCGCCATCGGCAGCATTGGCCATCTCTTGAGTTATACGCGAAGTGGTTATGGCACTTACATCGAGGTTGGGGTACGTATTCCGGATCATCCACCGGCTCAACTTGAACCCCCTCCTGTAAGAGTCCACCATCAGATCGTCAAAACGCGGAGAGGCAATGTAATCTTCAACTGCCTTCTTCTTGGTGTCTTCAATGCCTTGGGAAAAAATCTGTGTTCTTTCCCTGATGTCCTCTTGAAGATATTCGACTTGATGCTGCAAATCCAACTTCAAGTCCGCCATATGCTTGACAACTACCCCCATGGCCTCGGCATCACGCTGAGACCTCGCCTGTTTGGCCATCGCGACGCGAGCAGCCTCTTCAGCAACATAAGCAGCCACCTTAGCAGCCCGGGTATTTGCCTCTGCGGCACGGAAGGTTTCTTCAGCAGCATGAGCGGCAGCCTCAGCAGCTCGCGCCTGTCACGAGCTCCTCTCCACTTGGGCCGCCAAGGCATGAATTGAAGAATTCACCTACCAAAAGAAACAAGTGAGCAAATGGCAGTAGAAGCAACAAAATAAAAAAAGAAGACAGAATCTAAGTTACCACCATGGCATGTGTTACGGCGCGGCAAGCGACCTGATTCAAGGGAAGATCGGTCCACGCCGCGACCTCCTCAGGGAAAGTAGCGTCCCTACTCTTCTAAAGAGCGTAGTTCGGCCTCAACACGCTCCTAAACTCCCCTTGAGCTCCCGAGCCTGAGAGCCCAGCCCGCGTATGAGCAGACCCGGAGTGAGCAGGAGCACTTGAGTACGCAGGAGCGCCCGTATGAGTGGTCTCAGCGTAAGGCACCCCGGCATTTTTGTGCACCGGTGGAGTCACTTCGGGCTCCCTGGGCAGATCCTCCGGCGTATGGTCTGGGGCTTGGGGCTCCTCACCCAGGGGCAGCTCGTTTGAGTTCGCTTGGCGACCCGCTTCCTCCTCTTCATACCTTGGAACAAACGCCCCCCACGAGTTCTCTCCGCGTCCATCACACATGCAGAAACGAGTTCGACATCAGAAAAAACGAAAAGAACAGAGCAAGCAAGAACCACATAGCTAGAAACCTACCCGAACTCAATCCGGCTACAATAAGCTTGGCCTCCGTTAAGTAGTGGTGGCACTTTAAGCCTTGCCGCGCCCATTGTCAGAGGCCCTTGACCGTCTCTTTATCGAGAGTCACGCCTAAGTCGGGAGCGGCCTCACCCCACCCCGTCTGAAAAGGCCATCCTTGTGCACTTCACGCGCCAAAGTAGTCCCGCTTCCACGCCGGGACCTTGTTAGGAAGATCGTGCAAAAGCTTAAAACCCTGGCGAGGAGTAAGGTAATACACCCGTCTCCCCTCAGGAAGAGGACCCGCCTGTCTCTTGAGCATCAAGATAGAGGAGAATATCTCTAGGTCCAAGGGGAAGTTCTGCTCGCAAAAAAGGGAAACTGTCCCCACCAGGTTCCGAATAGAGTTCGGATGAATCTGGCCAATGGTGACACCGAAGTGGTTTATGACTTCGACGAGAAGGGGATGGAAAGGAAGTCGCAACCCTGCAGCGAGTTGCTCTCGAAAAATCACGATCTCGTCAGGACCGTGTTCCCAAGAAAAGCTACCCGAAGGAATGAAATATGTGTACCCCCCAGGAAGATTGTAGGACAGAAGTATGGATTGAAGCCCCTCAGGCGTCATGGTCGAAGGACCAAACCTGTCTAGCATCCGACCTCGGCGGGAGGTAGACGCCAAATTGCCCGAAGCGACTCGGCCCACTGGTTCATAGTCCTCAAGCTCCACCTCAGGATCACTGAGGCAGTCTGGGGACACGACTGGGTTGGTGGAACCTACGTCGGCCCTACTCGAAGAATCGTCTGAGCTATCAAAGCTAAACATTGCGGAAAAGATAGATTCAAGAAAGTACTCACCAGAAAGTTTGAAGAACAAGCCAAAGAACTGTGAAGACTGTATAACCAGCCTTGACGCGAGCTGGAAAAGACTTGGTAGCGAGTTGAAAGGTTGGACGCAAACTCAGTAGACAAACCGCAGAAGTGACAAACCAACCGGGGTCCCCCACTATTTATAGCTACAGTAACCAAGAATCGACCGTGCAGACCAAAGACGATCCGATGGCCCACGTTCTTACCGACCGCACAACCCTTAAGGTCGAGACGTGATTGGCGCACATCTTTCCGAAAAAAGCGAAACGTCAGCGCACGTCTTTTTGAAACCGGCCTCACTTTGACACGCGTCTTTTCCGAAACTGACGCGCCACACGTCTCTCCGACAGTCGCCTGCACACGTACAGCAGTGGCACGCTTTTGAAATGACCCGCTGCCATGTCCCAGCGGCGCGAATTGGTTTGAAATTTAAAACGCGTAGTCACAACCACCAGCGTTCTTGAGCAAGCACGTTTTCAGCCTTCTCGGAAACCGAAAGAAACCTAGCAAAAGCATCTCGTGCAGTGAAGGTTCGAAGGACGGGACAAATCCACCTGCTACCTCGCAAAAACTCCCCGCACCATGGCAAGACCCCCGACGCAAGGAGTGGGGGGCAATTGATGAAGGAAGATTTGGCCCGACCTCTCTATTACGTGACACGTGGTAGGAACAACAGCTCGGCAAAAGGGGCCAAGCCTAGGCGGGAACAAGGGCACTAGCGGAGAGCTCCCTACCGGGGGCCCGAACTAACCCACCTTGTAACAGCTCGAGACACACTTCGCCGAACTGACCCACCTTGTAACAGCTCGGGATACACTTCGCCGAACTGACCCACCTTGTAACAGCTCGGGATACACTTCGCCGAACTGACCCCTTGCAACAGCTCGGGACACACTTCGCCGAACTGACCCTTGTAACAGCTCGGGACACACTTCGCCGAACTGACCCACCTTGTAACAGCTCGGGATACACTTCGCCGAACTGACCCACCTTGTAACAGCTCGGGATACACTTCGTCGAACTGACCCACCTTGTAACAGTTCGGGATACACTTCGCCGAACTGACCTGCCCTATAGATACCTCCGAGCTCAAGACCGCCTCGCTCAGCACTTCACATCACTTGGCACCAAAACCAAACAAGTCGTACCACGCCTGACACTAAGGAAGTTCGTGCCCAAGGGCGTCGCGCCTGACTGACTTGGGATCTGACGTTTGGCGGTAGCACCCTAAACGGCCACCTGCCACCGCCACTGACACCGCCATCTCCAGTTAGATGACGGTTAGGCAGTGACGGTTCTGTCTCAGCAGAAAGGACGACGACCAAATTGACAAGCACAAGGGTAATCATACTTGACCTGACAAGAGCCCCGGGACGAGTGCACGAAGTGACTATAAGAGCCCCTGCCCCCGACAACGGAGGTATGCAAACTTTGCGCTATCTGGTATTTCCTTGCTTTTGAAGGATTCTAACTTGAGATTCGGAGCCTCTACACCGAGTTCCCCCCGGAGTTTTTCCATCTCCTCCGTTTCAGGTTCCCTACTACCTTATTCGGAAGCAAGGCAGCGGACAGCTAAGACCGGCCGAATCGCGCTCCATCATCCACCATTCAGAAGAAGAAGGTTGTAGTCTCAAGCCAGACCCAGGATTACTATTACGGACATGGTGACCTTACAAATCTGACATACCCACCTCCAACTCCAAGCTTCAAGTAAAATGAAATAATCCCTCTAGCTAAATTTTTACTGTACTACTTTCACATTCATGCATGGTTGGGTTTGGTAGAGAAACGCTTGTGTTGGTCATCAATATAAATTGGTTTTGAGCCTTTGTCCTCTTTAGAGACACTCTCTTCACTAAAGAGGCTATAAATTAGTCCGTACTCTACAATATGTGCAGGTTCCTAAACCGTGCAGCGCTGAAAAGTGAAGAAGACATCAGAGTAGACGGCTCAGCTGCAAATCAATGGAGACTGTGCACAGTGCAGGAAGTAGAGGACCTAAAAGCCCTAATCGGAATTTCTCCATTGTGGTCGACAGGCATCTTCGTAAGTGTCCCAATAGGGATCCTAACCAGCCTAATCATCCTTGAAGCTCTAAGAATGGACCGTCACGTCGGGCCACACTTCAAAATCCCAGCTGGTTCATTCCTCGTCTTTCTTCTCATCTCCACAGCCCTCTCTCTATGCTTCATGGATCGCTTCTTTTATCCAACGTGGCTCAAGTTGACACGTCGAACTATGACACCACTTCAGCGAGTAGGAATTGGCCAAATCCTCAACATCACCGCCATGGCAGCGTCAGCCCTAGTCGAGTCCAGGCGACTCCATGTGGCCCGATCACACCACCTTGACGACCAACCCGGATCAATCGTGCCCATTTCTGCGCTGTGGCTCGTGGCACCGCTCGCCTAGGTTGGAGCCGGCGAGGCGTTCCACTTCCCAGGACAAGTAGAGCTGTATTACCAAGAATTTCCGGCCAGTTTGCGCAGTACGGCCACAGCCATGGTCTCATTGCTTGCCGCAGTTGGGTTTTATCTGAGCACTGCAGTGACCGATTTGACTCGGAGAGTCACTGGGTGGTTGCCTGATGATATCAATCACGGGAGACTAGATAAAGTTTTCTGGATGCTGGTTGTGGTAGGAGCGATTAACTTCGTCTACTATCTAATCTGTGCAAAGCTGTACAAATATCAGAAACGTTGAGAAGGTCGATCGGTTTCACCGTCACTTATTCAAGCTCAGACAACTCCACTTGATTTTTCTTTTGCGTTTACGTACTCCTTCATTTCCTTTAATTTTGTGTGTTAATTTAACCGAGTATATATTTGTCTCACTGTCTCTGTTCTAGTGTTCTGTGGGAAAGGGCCGGCCGCCTGGATATAAAATTAGATCTTAATTTGTTTATAATGTTTGTTGTTTAATTGGAATATTGATCATGAGGGATGATGGTTTTAACTTTTATGTATTTTGGATTTGACGATCATCAATCGATTTGTTTTCTTTTCTTGATGCATTTAGGGTTCCATTTATTTTGATTGGATGCATGCATGGGAGTGCAAATGGTGTTATACCAAAGAGAATAAAGATGGTAGTTGTTTTATTTGGGAGAAGTGAAATAATGAGTAAAATGATGCAACTCCTAAGTTTGGCCAAAGATTATCTCCACCAAGAAGCAGAGATGCCACCGCCGAGCTCGCCGAGTTCGTCGATCTATCACCCGCGATTTACCGAAGTTCATGGGCAAAGAAGAGGTAAGCTCAGACAAAGTCAAAGCCCCCCTCCTCTTGGTTCCATCCCCCCTGTCTTCCGAACTCCTGGCAGTCCCGATGCCCAAAGACTTCAAGCTCCCCCCTCTTGACAAGTATGACGGATCGTTTGACCCAAATGATCACGTAGATGCCTTTCAGTCACAGATGCACCTGGCGCGAGCTAGTGAGTCGTGCATGTGCGTGGCCTTCTCCACTACTTTTAGGGGAGCAGCTCGTACGTAGTACCGGAACTTGGCACCCAGATCGATAAGAAGTTGGGCGCAGTTCGCACAAACCTTCACGTCCTACTTCGTTACTAGCAAGCGGTGTCCGCGAACTGAAGAAAGTCTCCTCAACATAGTACAGAGAGAGGGAGAATCCATCCAAAGCTATATCAAGCGGTTCAACGATGCCTATATGTAGATATCGCACCTGGACCCCACCGTACGCCTTGCAACAGCTAAGAAGGGCGCGACACACAAAGAGTTTAAATGGCACATGGTCGTCAACCAACCAGCGACCATAACCGAGCTCCTGAAGCTTGCTGATAGGTTCATAGCCACCAAAGAGGAGATAAACCAAAAGGGTGAGGGCGCGCCTAAAAAAAGAAAGAGAGAAGGAGAGCTCTCCCGTCAAGGAGACAACCGAAAGAAAAAGGACAGCTCGGGGGGCAAGGCCGGGTTAATTATTCCGTCCTCCTGTAGCGGACCGAGCCGATTACACCCCACTGAATACGAAGAGGGCTGAAATCCTTATGGCGATCAAGGACGCCTCGTACGTGAAGTGGCCACCCCGTCTGAGGGGGAATCCCAATGAAAGAAATAAGAATCTGTATTGCAGTTTTTACAAAAATCACGGTCACAATACCGAGAGTTGTAAAAGCCTTCGCGATGAGATAAAGGAGCTCATCCGTCGCAGGTATCTAAGAAACTTTGTACATAATAATAATAATAGTAGTAAAACAGGTTGGCAAGGGGAGCACGGTAAGGATGCTCCCGAGTCCAGCAGCAGGCCGGTCGAACAGCCGAACAGCCAAACAGTCTGGGGAACCATCCACATGATAGTGGAAGGTTCTATCGTCGCAAGTTGCACTTCAGCAGCAGCTTGGACTTCGGTTCATGAAGCCACTCGGGAGGAGCAAAACCCCCCAAAGCGGCCGAGGATAGAAGAGCCAATTTTCTTCATAGAAGATGATGTGCGAGGAGTCCACTACCCCCACGACGACGCACTCGTAATAAAGCTAAGAATCAACGACTTTGAGGTCAGGTGTGTACTCGCCGACTCAGGCAGCTCAGCCGACATCCTCTTCAAAGCTGCGTTTGACCAGCTCTAGTTACAGAGAAGTGACTTGAAGCTCGCAGACACTCCTTTGGTAGTTTTCAACAGAGAAGAAGTCCGGCCCCTTGGGAAAATAATAGTACCTGTGGAAGTTGGCACATGGCCTTGTGTGATCAGATTCAAGCACGACTTCTTGGTGGTCTCGACCCCCTCCCCTTACAATGCCATAGTAGGTCGACCGATCACCCATGTCCTACGGGCGGTGGTCTCCACCTACCATCTAGCTATGAAATTCCCTATAGATTTCGATGTGGGGGTAGCGCGGGGCGACCAGCTCAAGTCTCGCAAGTGCTATGTTGCCGCCCTAAAGGGAAAAACCAAGGTAGCCAACGACCCTGAATTGGAGCGACCTACGGAGCAAGGCGAAGAACGAGCCACACCCACAGAAGAGACCGTCACAGTCCCTACCTTAGCGGTAAACCCAGCTCGGATGCTTCAAATTGGCACTTCCGTCTCGGAACCTTTACAATCCGAACCGGTAAGCTTCTTACTTCAAAATTTAGATATTTTTGCATGGTCCCCGGTAGAGATGCCTAGTATAGACCCCAAACTCATAACTCACAAGCTGAATACTGATCCTGTAGTTAGGCCCGTTAGACAGAAGAAACAGAACCTAGCCCAGGAGCAGTGGGAAGCGGTCGACGAAGAGGTCGAGAAGCTCCTCGCAGCTAACTTCATAAGAGAAGTCCATTACCCGAGCTGGGTAGCCAACCCCGTTTTGGTAAAGAAGGCTAACGGCAAGTGGCGCATGTGCGTCGACTACACCGACCTAAACCGAGCTTGCCTGAAAGATTGCTTCCCGCTCCCCAAAATTGACCGTTTGGTGGATGCGACCTCAGGGCATGAGTTGCTGAGTTTCTTAGACGCCTATTCGGGCTATAACCAAATCAAGATGGACCCGGCGAACGAAGAAAAGACTGCCTTCATCACGGAATTCGGCCTATACTGTTACCCCTTCGGGTTGAAAAATGTAGGGGCAACCTTTCAAAGGCTTGTAAATAAGTTGTTTGCGTCGTTAATCGGCAGGAAGGTAGAATGCTATGTAGACAACATGGTCGTCAAAACTCAATTCTCACATGAATTAATATAAGATTTGCTTTATGTTTTTTAAATTCTGCGTAAGTTTAATATGAGACTGAACCCAAACAAGTGTGTGTTTGGTGTGACCTCGGGCAAGTTCCTAGGATACATCGTTAACCGGCGCGGCATCGAAGCCAACCCGGATAAAATTAAGGCCATTTTAGATATGAGACCACCCCGGAAGTTGAAGGAGGTTTAGAGGTTGAATGACCGCATAGCCACCCTGAGCCGCTTCATGTCTAAATCGGCGGACCACTATCTACCATTCTTTAAGGCAATTAAGAGCAGAGGGTTTGAATGAACCCAAGACTGCCAACTCGCGTTTGACAAGCTCAAGAAATACCTCACTAGTGTGCTGACCTTAACTTAGCCCGATGAGGGCGATGTTTTAGAACTGTACCTCTCGGCGAGCGACGAAGTGGTTAGTTCAGTACTAATAAAAGAAGTAGATCGGGTCCAACGACCCATCTATTATGTTAGTAAAGTATTGCAGGGAGCAGAAACGAGATACCTGGAGATGGAAAAGCTAGCATATGCACTGATAATCGCAGCTCGGAAGCTCCACCCGTACTTCCAAGCTCATACTATTATCGTCCTCACCGACAAACCTCTAAGGCAAGTGTTGCTTAAACCCGAGGTCTCTAGTCGGTTGACGAAGTGGGCCGTTGAGCTCAGCGAGTACAACCTCCAGTACAAGCCGCGAACTGCCACTAAGGCTCAAGCTTTAGCAGATTTTATAGCTGAATGTACATTCAGCTTCGAAGTTCCCAGGCCGGTTGAGCATGAGGCTCCCAGCTTGGATGAGCCTGAAACTCCCAGGCCTATCGAGTCCGAACCCCGTGAAGTAGCAGCCAGTGTGGCATCTCTCCTAACTCGGCCAATCGCTAGCTGGGATGAGGAGCCCTGGATCCTTCACATAGATGGCTCCTCGAACCAATAGGGCAGCGGAGTCGGAATAGTTCTACATGGCCCAAGTGGCAAGAAATTGGAATATGCGCTACACTTCGAGTTCGCGACATCTAACAATGAAGCAAAGTACGAGGCATTGATAGCTGGACTAGCCCTAGCCAGAGAAGTAAAAGCAAAGCACATTGTTATCTGCAGCAACTCCCAGCTTGTGGTTAACCAGGTCACCAGCAAGTATGAAGCTCGCGAGCCAACCATGATTGCCTACTTGACCAAGGTTAGAGAGGCCCTGCTCGATTTCCAGTCACACTTCATCAAACAGATCCCTAGGTCGGAGAACGCTGAGACCGACGCCATATCCAAGTTAGCCAGCACTAGCGACATCACCATGAGAACCGTGTACATAGAGGACCTGTCTCAGCCTAGCATTCTCAGGGGGGCAGGGGAGGTCGCTCCCGTCATTCAAGCAGAGCCGAGCTGGATCGAACCGCTCGCGAGCTTCTTGCTACACGGGACCCTCCCTGTAGATTGCAATGCAGCTAGAAAGGTGCAGCGCCAGGCAGCCAAATACGTCATGATAGACGAGTGGTTGTACAGGAGATCCTACATGCTCCCCTATCTGCGTTGCTTGCGGCCTACCGAAGTCGAACTCGTACTCCGCGACACTCATGAGGGGTTTTGCGGCGGGCACTTGGGGGATAAAGCCCTTGCCCAGAAAGCACTTCGATAAGGGTATTATTGGCCAACAATGAAGGCAGATGCCATTGAACTCGTTAGAAAATGTGACAAGTGTGAGAGACATGCCAATATCCACCACCAACCCACTGCCGACCTCAAGTATCTCACCAGTCTGTGGCCCTTTGCACAATGGGGCATCGATCTACTCGGGCCATTCCCGCCAGCAACGGGTGGAGGGAAGTTCTTAGTGGTAGCAGTGGACTATTTTACTAAGTGGGTAGAAGTCGAACCCCTCGTAACGATCACAGCCCGGAATGTTCAAAACTTCTTTTGGAAAAACATTGTATGTTGCTTCGGATTACCTTGGGTATTGATTTCCGACAATGGCAAACAGTTCGAAGACATCAAATTCCAAGACTGGTGCCAAGACATGGGAATCTGACAGAACTTTACTTCAGTCGCACACTCTCAAGCAAACGGTCAAGCAGAAGTAACGAACAGAGCCATCATCCGCGGATTAAAGGCACGATTTGAATTAGGTACAAATTTTGTGAATGGTTCAGATTTTCACTGCAAATACAGAAAATATCATTTTGTGTTAATTGATTCTTTTAGTCCATCTAGGCCAGGGGTGATCATTTTCAGCCCCAATTGTGTATATATATATATAAACCGGTCCCGTTCTTGGGTTAAACGGTCCAATTATTCGAATTGAAATGATAGTCCATTCTAACAAAAAAAGTAAAAAATTAAAAAATTAAAAAAAATAAAAAAACGGCCAAAACCATTGGATGGTTCGAATGGTTTGACCGCATGGGTCAGTGGTTTGCTAACCAAATCAACGGTTTTTGGTGAAATAACAGTTATGGGGTAAAACGGAATTGGTCAATTGGCCGGTTATCGGTTTGTCTGGTCCGACCATCCAGTTCGATCCAGTTTTGAAAATCATGATAAACATTAAATATATATATATATTATTTATATATTTATATATTATTTATACATATTTATATATTCTTTCATGTTATATTTATATATAAACATTCAATATGATACCTATATTATGGTAGAGGGCCCAACCCATGGTACAGCTTGTTCGTTTGCTCTAAAGTCTTACATATGAAAGTGCAATAATTACATTAAGATGTATATTGGTATTGGTGAACTTTTCTTTCCTCTAAACTCTGAATACAGAGAATGTTGTTTTGAACTCTGAATTCTGAATTCTGAAAATTATCAAATATTCATTTTGACCCCATACATGAAAGTTTTTATTTGTCTTTTTGGGGATTTCATTGAAAAACAAAAAATTGTATGATTGCACTTTAAAAGATAAGAGATAAGAAGAAACGAACAACCATTTTTCTCTTAAAATTAAAAAATTCTTATTAAAAAATAAAAGTTGAGAGGAAACCAATAGGCCCGAATATGGGGTATGAAAAACATCATGCCTGTCGATTATGAGTGTACTTTCAGATGGTCCTTTCCTTTTTCATGATAGACGTTGGGTGATAATTAATTAGGCAAAAATGATAAGGCCCATGGGCTGAATGTTGATGCCAAAGCTAATATTGCGTCATACTCACGGCATCATAGGCTAAACTTTCATCGAGCATGTGATTGCACTCTTCCTTTTTTTTTATTGTTTTTTGGTACAGATGGGTTTATTATTCATGGCCCGCATTCATCAAAGTCATCATCTACATGGAGTCCAATTTTGGGCCGAGGAGTTTTTTGGGCCCCCAGTTGAGCACTCTACGTCGTTGTGCTTCAACAGGATGCATTAATGGAAATTGACAAATGGGTGGGTTGGGTTGGGTTGGGTGTGGGTTGAGCACCAAATATTGACCCACTAACCCATTTTCCACCCATGTCAGTTGGGTTGGGTTGGGTGTGGGTTGAACAGCAAACACAAGCTTAAGTTCAATAGTTAATATTCCTCACTTATCTGGAGTAAACGATGTCGTGTTGTTCTTTAAAACATTTTAATATTCTAAATATTATTATTATTATTATTATTATTATTATTATTATTATTATTATTATTATTATTATTATTATTATTATTATTATTATTATTAAGGGACTTCGCGTACATCAGAACCGCAACCTACCATTAAGGAGTAGCTCAGTACTATAACGCTAGGGTCAAGAGGCGGAACCTCCGCGTTAGTGACCTGGTCCTTCGTAAAGTTATAGTACCTGAGCTCGGCGCTGGCAAGCTTGGGTCCAACTGGGAAGGCCCCTACCAAGTGAAGTGAGTGCTCAGGGAAGGAACGTACGAGTTCGAGACCCTTAAAGGGAAACAAGTACCTCGGGCATGAAATATCGTCAACTTGAGACAATACTATCTGTAACAACCGAGTAGGCTACGGGCCGCTCCCAGAGCCTAAGGGCCAAAATGCCAAGCTAACATGACCTCGGCGCTATAAGACCATGTCGCCTCCATGGCATGGGCAAATTTCAAGGGCAGACTATAAGTCACCCCCTCAGCCTAAGGGCCAAAACACCGAGCTAACAAAGACCTCGGCATCAAGAAAGACTTAGGCACTTCAGTGGCAAAGGCAAAGTATGGAATATCAAAGGCGTAGGCAGCCCGGGTTTAAACCTTACGAAGCACAACTCGTCTCAATACGTTGGTTGAACTGAGGAGTAACCAACAAATGCATAGTTCAAGCATACATGGTAATCACTTTGTGGTATACCATAGAGGCGCTTTAAACGTTAAAGGACAGATCGGGATAGCGACTACCGAAAAGTCCTGCTTCGGGCATGTAGCCCTAAAAGCTCAAATGATGAGATCGCTTTAGCAAAAATAAAGAGAGTTCATCATACTCAGGAGAAGGAAAGAACTCTCATTGTCACTTCAAAAAGAAAAAGAAAAAAGAAAAGAAAGAAGAAAATAACAAGTGCGGTAAACGAGCTAAATAGCTTAGGAAAAGTTTGACTATCACAGGGCACAACCGCCCAACTAAAGACTTGTGAAAGAGCGGGTTTATGGCACCCAAAAGCCACCAGAAGCCCAGAGAAATGCCACCTCAAAGATCCGCCTCCTCATCCTCTAGAGAGTCAGGCTCCTCTTCCTCTGCTTGGCCCGCCGTCTCAGGAGACAGACCCTTCATAGTAATGCCATCGAGGTTGAGTCCGGAGAACTTCTTCCGAACCAGCCACCGACAAAGCTTAAACCCCAAGCGGTACGAACCCGAGCCGTACTCTGCCTGGAGGTCCTGAAATTACTGGGAGTCTTTAAAATCCCAGATCGCTTTCTCTCGCTTAGCCTCCACCATCTGATCAAAATTTTGAGTCCGATTTAAAAGAGTGGACTCCAAGTTCCACACCTGCTGCTTGAGGAGCACCCACTCCGCCACCATCCTCGACAATTCCTCCCTGTAACGTGTGCTCTCTTTAGAAAGTTGGGCGATTTGAGCCTCCTGGTCGTGGACGAGTAGCTCCTGAGACTCGCTCCCCTTGTGGGTGTTATGGAGCTCGCCCCGGATCCAATCGAGCTCGCCCTGGAGCTTCTGGTTGGCAACCTGCTGGTTGAGGGCGGCGACGCGATGGATGCGCGTCTAGAGAGCCATGGCATGGATGGCAGAATTCACCTGCCGACGGAAAAAAAGATCAGAAGACAGCAGAAAAGGGCAAAACAAGAGAGAAAAAAAGGGAAAAAGGTCACTTACCACCATGCAATGAGCAAAGGCGAACGCAGAGAGGTCCCCGGGCTCCATGTTTCCCCACTGAGTGATCTCGTCATTAGTGATCGCCTTCCGGCTACTCCGGCGAGCCACCAGATAATCATTTACCCCTTCCCAGTTTCCCACTGGGAACCGGGGGTAAGGACGGGGCTGAAGGGGTTTATAGGGAGCCTCCCCTGGCTGAGGGAGCTCGTTTCCCCCAGGGTTAATCCCATTAGCCCCCTCAGGTGGGGGCATCGAAACCTTGGGCGAAGAGGGTAGAACTGCCTCAGTAGACCCGAACTTAGTACTTCCCGAAGGAGGGGTTCGGTTGGGGCACGTCCTCTTCGCATGGCGTCTCTAGCTGCCCAAGAGAAGGCGGCGTGAATCAACACTAGACATGATGGCTGCCAAAAGACCACAAGATATTAGTTCGACAAGAAACAAAATACATGTGTACACAATTTTGTCACAAGGCACTACACGACCTAAAAGGCCGACCTACCCGGGCTCAAGCCTGCTTGCACGAGCTTCTCCTCGGTCAAGTAGTTCAAGCAAAGGAAGCCTACAAATGCCCAAGACAGCATCGTTTTCTGAGTTTCGGGGTCCAGCTCGGCCCCGAGGTCCTGGATGGCACCCCTCCAAGTAGTGGGGAAGGGCCACCCCTTGGGATTACGGATCGCAAAGTAATCTCGTTTCCAGGCGGGAATCTTATTCGGCAGCTCGTACAAGAGCTTTTAGTTGCGACGGGGAGAGAGGTAATAAAAGCGCCTCTCCGGAGGAACCCTAGGAGTAGCATTTTTTATACATAGAATAGAAGTAAAAATGTCAAGGTCCAAGGGGAGGCAGTACTCATAACACAAAGAAATGGTCCCAACCATGTTCCGGATAGCGTTGGGAAGAAGCTGATCGATGGTAACATTAAAATGGTTTAGCACCTCCACTATTAGGGGGTGTAGGGGAAGACGCGAGCCAGCCTCAAGCTGTTCTTGGAAAATAACTATATCGTTGGGACCATGCTCCCAAGGGAAGTTACTAGTGGGGAGACTGTAAACAAGAACCCCAGGAAGGTAAAAATAGCGGATTAGGGACCTAAGTCTCTCCGTCGTCATAGAGGAGGGATCGAAGGTGTTAGCCTCCCTCCCACGGGAAGTAGAGGCCACATCACCGGAGGTCTCTCGAGCCTCCGGAACTTGCTCCCAAGCTCCCCCCGAGGTTGAGGGAGCGCCGTTGTCCTGGTTACCATCCCGGTAATAAGTATGGTACGGATACCTAGACATGATTAACAGTGATTGAGACTCACTGAAAAATACGAAACGAAGTGAACTGAAGAGCTCAGGTAAAGTAGATGGATGCGCGATCTCAGAATCCGAAAACAGCAAGATAGCATGAAAGGAAAGGAGGCCTAGGGGGCCCTCTTATTTATAGCCACTACGCCTCCGAATCAACGACCCAGATTGAGGCAGATCCAAGGGTTCGTAGTCAAGCTGACCGCACGCTTTCTAAAACTGAAATGTTATTAGTTGCACGTCTCCCATGATTGAGGTAAAGGCGGTTGCATGACATTCGGAGTTAAGAGCCGCTTCAACGCATTTTCGGTATTCGAAAAGTCAGAAATCCCCTTATTCCCGTGCACACATTTAATATGACCAGTCAACCAAGTTTGAATTTCGGTCAAATCAACCCGTCACATTTAATATGACCCCCCATTTTAATAAGAAAATAGCTTTGCTTTCAAATCAGTTTTAAATTATATATTTCATCTACATTGTATACATATTTTTTACTTATCACACCTAATTTTTGTTTGACATAATTAATATATAATTTTTATATATGTTTTTTATTACTTATACTTTTTTATTATTATTTAACTATCATGTCATCGATTAATCCATTTGACCCAAACCACTAACCCATGACCCAAAAATAAAAATACTTTGATTTCTAGGTTGACATTAAATTTTGTATTACATTTCCACTATTGATAAAACTATATCTTATGTATGATATTTATTTTTGTGATTCTTCGTATTTACAAAATTTTATTATTTAACTATGGCATCATTTCATTTTAGGTTGGTTTTAATTTTGGCGTTCCATTTTCATCATTTACAAAAATACTTCTTACAGTTCATACTTATTTTTGTTCGGTATAATGAATATATAATATTAATGACATGCCTAGTTCTTTTTATTTTTTGTATTATATATTTTATTTATTGTAATTTATTATTAGTTAATTATGGCATTATCTATTAACGAATTTGACCCCAAATGGTTGAATTGCTTACCACTACCAAGAGGGAAAAAATGACTTTATTTTCAAATTATTTTTCCAAAATATTTATTTTTATATTATTAAAATTAATGTTGTGGATTTAATTAGTAGAATTTAATGATGAGAAAAATATATCTTAAATATAGGATTTAATAAGTGAATATACCTTAGATATGATATTTAATGAGAGATAATAGGAAAATAGTTTTACTTCCAATTGATTTTAAATTTTACATTTCATTTCCATCACTAATAAAAACATTTCTCATTTATCATTAATGTTTTCAACTTGTTGTTGACTTGGCCGATTAAACTGTTTGAACCATCACTCGGCCTTGATTCTAGGTTTGGTTCTGTTGAAAGTCTAAGTTGGGCAGTTCAATCATTGACCCGTTCGACCTAGTAACCAAGTCGCAGGTTGTGCATTTAATTATGTGCAAACTTTTAGAAGCCATAACTTTGCACTTTGATGTCTAATTAGGGTTTTTTTTTTTATTTTGAGTAACTTTTCAAGATCTATACGTCCCAAGGGCATTATGTGCCTTGCCTTGCTATTTTTGCGAAAAAAAAAACCTTTTTTTTATAAAAGTACTTTTACATTAAAACACTTTCATAGAAGTACTTTTACTAAATCACTTTTATGAAAGTACTTTTATAAAAACACTTTTACGGAAGTACTTTTTACGAAAACACTTTCACAAAAGTACTTTATAAAAGCACATTTACAAAAGTACTTCAACAAAATATCTATGCCAACTAGTAAACATTGACTATCGGCCATCCATCGGTAAACATCTATGTCAACAGTTTTGGAGACCTAGACTGACAGATTATGAATACCGGCACAGCCTTTTTTTTTTAGAATGAAAATAAGCAACATAGGACACTTGTCAGGCTAAAAAGAATTAGTTTTCAGGAAAAAAGTGTGGTTCATAGCAATATTTTCTCATTCTGCCTATTTTTACCCATACTTATCCATTTTAGAATTTCATCTTAGGTAAAAATGAGAAAAAAAATGAAAACTGAAACAAAAATGGCCTAAATTTATATGAGAAGGAATTGAGGTAAGAGGATATGATATGATGCAAAATTTGCACTGAAGCCCATAAGTGTAAATGAGACAAAAGTATATTTTTTATATTAGGTAAATATGCAAATTAGATGCATTATGCTATAAAGAGGCATAGGAGATCCTTTGTACCGTATTTGATAACTAGCAAATAAAACCATGCAAATTCATGGGGTTCAATGGAAAATTGGTTAATTTGGGTCGATAAATCTGGGTTTTGACATTAGTTTGGGTATATGTTAGGATTCATATTTGGCCCTCATTAGAGAGAGTAAAAAAAGGATTTTGTGGGAGACAATAAAAACCCATGATGATTTAATTTTGATTCGTTATATTTTTAATTATTTAATTTAAAGATAAATAATCGCATTTGCAAGAAACAAGAATGGAGAATCCGTGTAAACTTTGTGGTGGGAGGACTCTTCACCTCTCCTCTTTCTTCTTTCTATGATAATAACTTGTGATTACTCATTTCGAAGGGAAAGAGGAAAGATGGTAGCTTGGCGGCTGTTTGGCATCATTGTCGTTTTCTAGAGCAACGGTGCTACATCAGCACCATATCGGTAAAAACAGTGCTCCAGGAAACGGGCATTTGTTTGAAACCATTTTTCCATAAAAAATGGTGTTTCAAGCCACGCCTCGAAAATCGGGAAGTCATGGCTTGGAGTAATGCCAAATTTGGCATTTCCTGGAACTGCAGCTCATTGTTGCCAACAGGGCAGTGATGTGGTACTGGATAATTTGTACCAGTGCTGAAAACGTTTCCTGAAGCAATGGTACCAAACGAAAAAAGTTGTTGCTCCAGAAAAAGTCCTACCTGACAACAAAGATTCCAAACAAAAATAAATGCACCGATTTATGAGAAAATGGTGCTTCCAACGACACATCAACACATACACCTTATTTGCAAAAGCTGGATAACAAATCGTGTGGTGAATTGAATGAACATGTGATTGGAGTCTGAATCTGTTCCTCACAAAGTGCTCTTCACACCAACCTCACAATGTTGCCCAGCAGCACATGGAGAACATCTCCCTCCCGTATTTTATGTCATTATTCATAAGGAAATATTCTCAAATACTCAAGGGAATCGATGGAGGTCTGAGATTGGTGTGAGGTGCAATCTGTGAGAAGCAAATCCCAATTTATATTATCAACTAATGATGGTGTACCCAACTACGAGTTGGACTATAATCCTCATTTATAAATCCAATAAAACACGAGCCCGCATTACTTGTGGTTGTGGTTGTGGAACAGTTCAGTGACGCCAATTAAAACCCAACACCTCACATTTGCAATTAATTCAACATATCACATCAGTTGATGTTTTATTTCAAACGGTTGCATCTTCACAGTTCGCTGCTGCAGAGTCGTGGAATTAAGGCGTCAATGGATCCGTTTTGGATTGGATCCGTTCAGTCCAAAATCAATTTGAACGGATTGGATGGATCAATAAGGGATTGGACCAATCCAGTTTAAAATATTTATTACATTGAATTGGACTTGGTCGTTCATAATAAATTTATATTAGATTGGATTGGATTATGCCAATATCTAGTCCATTAAAATAAAATAAGAATATAGTTGGGTTGAAATCCATCTAAATCAAAACAAATTTACAAAGATTGAACGGTCCAGACATCGAATTGAATCAATCCAAAAATGATCCAAAATATTCATTAGATTGGATCGGATTATACCAAATCCAGTGCAATTGACACTCCTACGTGGAATTGCTCTGCGACATGTTTTATAATAGCAAATGACTGATTTAATGATAGGAGAAAATGAATAACAAACAAAATAAGGAAAATTTCATATGTGTATTAGATTTTACAAATTAGTGTAGAAAATTAAAAGGCAAATGCTACAGTAAAGTCTCAAAACTTGATTGACAAATGAGAAGCAAAGAGAGCGCCATGATAGTAAAAAATTTATACTCAACTAATACGTACTACATTTGCTTTATAGGTAGATAAGGGTAAAAAGAAATTTGTGTTGAATTAGTATGTCTTCAGGTTCAGTTTGGAAGGAGTACAAATACAAATATGTAATGTGTAAAACCTTGTATTTTGTATGTATTTGTATTTGTATTCTTTTCAAATTGAACTTAGCTTAATGGACATTTATTCAAGGACCTCACCTAATAGCTTAAGCTTTTAGTTGTATGATTCTTTGAGAATTGAGATGGTATCAGAGCCATTTTGACTAAGTGGTCTAGTGTTTGATCCTCATTACCCCATTATAATTAATTAAGTTTTAGCACAATGTATGGGTGGGCTTGTGCCTGTTCACACTTCAAGCCCAATGGGCTCTAGTGTGAGGGTGTGCGTATTAGAAAATCTCAACCTATTCTCTAACAGGCAGGGACTAGTATCTAAACCTGCCAATAAATTATAAAATATCTCTAGATTTAGTTTCAGTTTTAAAGTATTGCTGATTTTCTCCCAAATTTCTAAACCCATAACCAATTCTATCAAGTAAGTAATTAATCATGTTAATGAGTAAATATAATTATTAATTAAAGCCTGCAGTGATGGAAATAAGTTTTTATAAGAGCAATACTAGAACACTGAGAATGGATTGACTCAATCTGGAATGACTGGTCTCTTGAATCATTTAAATAGAGAAGTTATAAGAGGATAACTATGTACAGAAGCTAACAATTACAGAGTTAGAGTTTATCTAGGAAAGTACACGATAATGAGATAAGGTGACTAGTTATCTAGGATAGCTATCAGAGATAACCATCCCAGTTACAAGTCTATCATAACTTATTGAGATACTCTAACATCCCCTCGCAAGCTTAGCGGTCTCTTGGAGACGGTAAGCTTGGCTGTAAGGTCATGAAACCTTGTTGATGGCAGCGGTTTGGTAAGAATGTATGCAATTTGATCATGACTGGGAATATGATTGATCAGTAGAAAGCCAGCTGCAACTTTTTCCCATATAAAATGAACATCCAATTCTATGATCTTGGTGCAAGAATGGTGGACAGTATTGGAGGAGAGAAACTTGGCACTCAAATTGTTGCATCAAATGACAGGTGGGCGGGGGAGCTTCAATTCAAGCTCCGTGAGTAACATCTGGAGCCAAAGAATTTCAACGGTAATAGAGGCAGGACTACGGTATTCTGATTCTGTGCTAGAGCGAGAAACCATGGACTGTTTATGGGAGCTCCATGAAATCAGATTATGACCCAGGTAAACACAGAAACCCCCTTAGGAGTGACGACCAATAGGGCAACTAGCCCAGTCAGCATCAGAAAAGGTTTCGAGAGCCAATTCTAGAGAAGTACGAAAAGTAATGACATGATCAATTGTGAACTTAAGATAACAGATGATCCTCTTGATTGTACTCCAATGAACATCAGTGGTTCTTTCATAAGCTGGTAAACTTTGTAGTGCCCCTACCACACTACAATATTTGGTGGCATCTTGAAGAGGAGAACCATTCTTCACATCAAGTCTGGTAGATGTCGCCATCGGTGTATGAACCGGTTTAGCCTCATGCATCTTGGTCTTGACGAGAAGATCATGAATATATTTACGTTGGGATAGGTGCACCCCATCTGAATCGCGATGCAGTTCCAAACCCAGGAACTAATGAGCTTCCCCAAGATCTCGAAGAGCAAAAGTGGTAGAGAGCTGAGAGATGAGTTGAGTAAGTGCAGAAGTAGAAGATCCAATGATCAATAAGTCATCCACATATACAAGAAGAAATATGACATCAGTGCCAGTCCGCCACATGAATAAAGAACTATCAACTTGGGATTCCAGAAAATCAAGGTGAACCAAATGATCCCTTAATCGAGTAAACCAGGCCCGTGAGACTTGTTTCAAACCATAAAGGGAACGTTTAAGACGATATACAAAATGTGGCCGTGCTGGATCAACAAAGCCCATGGGTTGTTTCATAAAATCTTCTTCACTGAGGTAGCCATGAAGGAAGGCCTTGCTCACATCAAGTTGTCTAAGATTCCAGCCATAGTGAACTACGAGAGATATTATTAACTGAATAGTGGTTGGTTTAATCACCGGACTAAAAGTCTCAGCAAAGTCAATACCGACTTGTTGAGTAAAACCTTGCACCACCAATCGTGCCTCGTATCTTTCAATGGACCCATCCGGACGCCTCTTAATCTTATAAACCCATCTATTTCCCACAATGTTCTTATGAGGAGGTGGAGGTACAAGATCCCAGGTATCATTGTGCAACAACGCTTTGTACTCATCTTCCATGGCGAGTACCCAACAAGGATCTTTCTTGGCAATAGTGTAGCAAGAGGGTTCAACATCAGGGCAACAGAGGCTTCCAAAGCATACCGAGGGTTTGGCTTGTGAATGCCACTCTTGCTCCGTGTCATCATGGGGTGAGCATTAAGTGGGGTCGCAGTGGAGCAAGAGGGTGTATCTGATGAGGTTGATGATGATAGGATCAAGTTGGCAGAACTAACACCAGTAGATATAATAGGTGGGCTAGGGGCGGTGGGTATGGTAATGGTCTGAGGAGAAGGGCACGGATATGTGATGATAGGAGGGCCAACCACAGTGTCGGTAGCCATTTTGGGAAGTGGAGTTAGGCTGCCAAAAGTGCATGGGAATGTATGTTCATCAAAAACCACATTACGAGAAATATATAGATGTCCAGATGTTAAGTCCAAGCAATTGTACCATTTGTGATGTAAATTGTAACCCAGAAATAAGCAACATTTGGATCGATATTCTAGCTTAGAACGGTTATAGGGTCTGAGATGCGGATAGCAAGCACATCCGAAAGTGTGTAACATAGTGTAATCAGGTTTAGTGCCAAATAGACACTCTAAAGGAGAATTAATGTCTAGTATTAGAGAAGAGAGCCAGTTAATTAAAAAAACGGCAGTCTCAAATGCATCATACCAGTAATGTTTAGGCATTGAAGTCGTAGCTAGGAGGGTGATACCCATTTCTACAATATGGTGATAGCATCGTTCTATAGCCCCATTTTGTTCATGAATATTAGGACATGAGAGACGATGAGTGATGCCTGAATTAGAGAAAATAGGGAGAAGTGGTTTGTATTTTGTACCTCCATCTGTTTGCAAAGTTTTGATAGAGGTGTTCAATAAATTCTCCACATTCTTCTTAAAAACAACAAAAATAGAGACAACCTGAGTTTTAGAAGTCATAGGAAAAATCCATATATACTTGTTGTAAGCATCAACAAAAATCAAATAATAGCAAAAACCATGTCTTGTAGAGATACTTTGCAACAAAAGTACTACTAGAAAACGGCAAGGTATGAATCTTGACAAGTGGACAGGATAGACAAAAAGAGATGTCCTTGTTTGAAACTGGAAATTGAAATGAAGATAAGATGTGGGCAGCTACTCGCTTGTTGGGATGTCCTAGCCGCTGATGCCATACTGAAACCGATGCTTTCTCACCAATGAATGTCGATGGAGCTGTAGATGTGCAATTATCTTCAGTTGATAGAGCCCTGCCTTAATCGGCCCTTCGAGGAGAATTTTCCCGGTCGCTTTGTCCTTAACAGAGAAGCCAGTAGCATCAAAAATAAAACTAGCATTATTATCCTTACAAAACTGGTTGACAGAGAGCAAGTTCTTAGATATATTAGGAACTCTGAGAATATTATTCAAGACAATGGACCCAAAATCAATATTCAAAATAGCAGAGCCAATATAAGAAATGTCTAGATCTGTACCATTGTCGACCAGGGTATGATCTGTTCCATGATACTCATCGTGAAGAGAGAGATTCCCAAGATCTTAAGTCATATGATTGGTTGCTCCAAAATCAGGAAACCAATTTTCATCACGAGCAAATTGTGAAGATGAGGTTGTATGAGCTTGCTTGGTAAGCTTATTGGTAGTGAGTTCCAGATAACAACGGCAAGTAGTTGTTGTATGGCCAAGATACCCATAGAGTTGGCAAACCACAGTGGCGTTCTTGGAATTGGATCTACTGCGATTATTGTTATTATAGGAAGTTTTCTTATTATTGACCAAATTAGCAGAAGGAGAATCCAGCACAGATTGTGAAGAGTGACACTCTATGCGCTTTTCAAATATAAGTAATAAACTTTGAATTTCAGAAAAAGAAAGAATGTCTAGTCTAATAGTCACAAAGAGCACAAAGGTATCATATTCAGCAGGTAAACCACCAAGAAGATAATGAATTTGATCAACATCAGTGAGAAAGTGTCCAGAAGCAGTTAAAGCATAAGATAAACATTTAATTTGCTGAATATAATTAGTGACAGTGAGAGCACCCTTCTTCAGATAGGCTAATTCTAATTTCAAATCATGAATTCGAGTTTTACTGGTAGAAGAAAAGAGAACACGAAGTCAATCCCATATCTCTCTAGATGTCTTACTGCCAACTACTTGAGCCAGAACTGGCTCTGTTAATGAAGATAATAACCAGCTTATGATCAACTGGTCTTGTTCGGTCCATGCCGCATGATCCGGGTTGCTGCGGCTGGATCCTTAGCTACAGCCATCATCCAAGAAGAGTACAGGACAAGGAAAAGATCCATCCACATAGTCATATAAACGATGCCCTCTGAGAGCTGGTGTAGTTTGAGAGCTCCAAAGCAGGAAGTTAGTATGATCTAGTTTTATTGAGACTACATTCATAAAACAGGAAAGGGAAACCACCATAATTATTCGACCATCTGTCGATCCAGGTTGCATTTGTCTCTGGACGGCATGAGCAGTGGTGCTTGTTTCTGAAGCCATGGCGTTTGTCAAATGGCTCTGATACCATATAAGAGCAATACTAGAACAACGAGAATGGAATGACTCAGTCAAGAATGACTGGTCTCTTGAATAATTTAAATAGAGAAGTTACAAGAGGATAACTATGTACAGAAGATAACAATTACAGAGTTAGAGTTTATCTAGGAAATTACATGATAATGAGATAAGGTGATTATTATCTAAGATGGCTATCAGAGATAACCATCCCAGTTACAAACCTATCATGACTTATTGAGATACTCTAATAGTTTTAATTATAGAACGTAATTACTCATCATCATCATTAACAGAAGCATCTGGCCATGCATATACACATGTAGGCTGTGATAGTGTTTACCATAACAGCAACATCAGGTAGGATTGGGCGGAACGCGCTTCACCACTGCCACCATGGGCGCCGATCAATTCAATAATGCCAAGGATCAAAGCATTTTCTTCAATTGGTACTTCTTCACATTGTATGCAGCATCCGCCCTCGGCACTACCGTCATCATCTATGTTGAAGATAACCTGGGCTGGGGCCTGGGCTATGGCATTGCATTCGGTGCTAACGCCTTCGTCATGCCACAGTCAAGCCCAAAGGAAGCAGCCCATTCACCAGCTTAGCACGAGTAGTAGTAACCACCATTCTGAAGAGGAAGGCTGCAGTCTCAATCCAGAGCCAGGATTATTATTACGGGCATGGTGATCAGCTTACCAAACTGTCATACTCACCTCCAACTTCAAACTTGAAGTAAGATGAATTTCCTCTTTTTTTTTATGGAATTCAAGCTTCGGTCGGGGCAATGCCTGTTAGAACATTGGGAATATCTACTCACTTGTGTACTTGCAAGAGGCTGTTCGCAGGGTGTGAGCACAGGAAAATCCTGACCGAAGCCGATCTCTTTGTTATGTTACTTAATTTCGCAATTTATGATTGTTTTTGGTAATTTTGTTGTTTTTACATGAAAAGATTTGAATTAATCAATACAAATCGATGAATTGGTGGTGAGGTATATATGTATGTATGTATTGTCCCGTGACGTATATATACGAGAGTCACTTCAGCTAAAATGACAACCCAAAACGATCATGATAATGTTCATGATGGATTTACTGTGTATTGGAAGACACTAGCCACTAGCGTAGCAAATTAATTCATTTATTAGGTAAAATATTTGAGATTACATTAGGTTGTAATTGATTGTGAACGATCTGGTTGCTCCTACCTCAAGGATAGTTCGGATGTCGATTGTTTAGTTGGCAGGTCAAATTGCGAAAGAAAGGTTTAGAGAACCTGGGGGTGATTTATCGATGTGGGCACTTCGATGCTTAAGTTAGTATTCTTGTTGAGCGAGCTGAATACTTGAATGTTAGAATGCTAGTAAGCAGTAAATCGCACGTCCTTTGTGTCGCTGAGATTGATGCCCTTAAATAGGTGAGTTGTCGTAGATCTCACAAAACACCTCCGAGATTTTCGACTCACACTGTTAGGAGCCCATTCCGCACCAGAAGGTGAACTTCGTGCTAGCCGATAAGGCTTATCGAGTCTGCCCGATCGGGGTGGGATAAGGATAAGACCTACAGGTGTGTGGCATGACCCCGAAGATGTCGGAGACAGCTGACTTATTTCTAGAAGTTGGCTATGTGTCATTTCAGCAAGTCGGGCCATCACGAACTACTCGGACCTCGGTCCTGGCCAAAGTGCCTGAGGTACCTAAGGTGACATGTCCTACTAAGATGGCAGGAATAACTGAGTCCAATCAACAAGTCGTGTCCATGTATCTGTTCATGAATAGGTCGGACCAAATCACCCATCATCAGTAATATTTGTGATTATTCTGTTTGATAACAGCTGAAGTGACTAAACTAAAAAACATATTGCATTGTATCTCAAATTCGGACAATATATTTATGTAATCGGATCGGATTTATTCAATTAGAATACGTATCCGATTATATTATAATATTTATTGATTTTAATATATAAATTTTATATAATTATATTTAAACTTATAAAAATATATATTTTATATATGATATATATTATATTAATTTATTATATATAAAAGTTAAAAAGTTTAAGATAAAAGCGATAATATTAGTCAGTAAGGATAAAGGGGATCTCAATCACTATTGACCCACTTCGAATCATCAAAATACAATTGGCTCTCGTTTCGTGCTTTTCCTTCCTATAAAAAATTTCAAAATAGATATCGTTGATATACCGACAAATCTAGACATAAACCCTCTATAGAACATTTGCCGCTGGAATTGCCCTCCCGTATTCTTACCATGGAAGATGATGGAGGGTGATTTGGCCCGACCTCATAGCATGGGGACACGTGGGTGTGACCTTGCTTAAGCAATGACTCAGCGTGACAGCACAGCAAGCGTAGCCGCAACTCGATGGGAAGGGCTCACCGAGTTTAATCTAGCAACACGGCGGGTTAGGCTACTCACTGAGAGTCGTCTGGCTTGCACCTTCTTCCCAAGGCTGAGGCACTCCGAGCTACCTCCGAGCTCGGGGCCCCCTGACTTTTCTTAATGCCCGAGCTCCTCCCAGTGGGTTCTAAGCCATCCCCAAAGAGGAACACCCCGATCTGCCTCTAGACACCTCGGGTCAGTGCCACTGGTGTAGCTCGCCACAGGCAGCTCGCCGCTTGCAGGGTAGCTCAGTAACTCACAGAGGAGTAGTTCGGCCTATCGCAGGAAGATCTCCTGCCTGGCAACTATGTCTGGCAAGCCTGGAGACTGCGACCACACCTTTTGTTTGACAGTGTCGTGCCCGCCACCTCTGGAAGATGTCCTACATCTGACAAGTGCGTACCTTGCAGTGACGGCCCCGCACGTGCCACCTCAACCCTGGTTGTAATGGCTGCAGCAGGACAACAGTGACAGTTATACCTGCCCTGACAGAGGCAGGTGAGCCTGATTTGGCAAAGTTCTGTTATAAGTAGTCCCAATCCTAAAGGGTAGGTGATCTTTCTACACCCGCTCTATCTGCACTCTTAGCCCCCTTTACTCTTCTTTCATTTTCCACAAAGTTCTAACTTAAGCATCGGAGTGTTCCCGCCGGGCAAGTCCCCCGGGAATTCCTCGTCTTCTCCATCTCAGGTGCTACATAGGAGTTGTGCAACCACCAGCTAGAAGTGACCGGATCGCGCATCATCATTTGGCGTCGTTTGTGGAAAACGCTTCAAAAAGCCTCCCCTTAGTTCCTGCAACCCCCTTTTTTAGACTTAGCACCCATGGTTTCTTCAAGCAACGCCAGACGCAGCATGGAGATGGACATCGCCGGGGAACAACTCCAGGTTCCCGTGGTCTGCATTGGGCAGTTCACTATTCCCCTTCCCCAGCCTGAATGTGCCGCAAGTAATGGCACCCTTGAGCGTCCCCCTACCTTTTTCAGTCGGGACAACCTTCGCTGAGCCTTCCATCGTCCCTCCGACAACAAGCTAGAGCGAGCTCAACAACTGGTGCAGTCCATGCGGGACATGCAAGCCCAGATGCAGCAGTTTCAGCAATTTCAGCTCTACCAGCAGTAGGTACTGCACCATGTCTCTCAATATCACTATCAGCAGCAGTTCCCACAGCCCCAGCTCCCTCCTCGACACCCAGCCTCGTGACAAAATAGGCCTCTTCGCCAAAGTGAGCATCCTTCTGACCAAGAAGAGGCTTCCCAGAACCCCCCTAAGAGTCAAGCCTCCTCCCACTGCAAGAAGGAAAGACCAGCCACTCCGGTCTCGCCGTGGGCAGTCAGGTCAGGAGGATCCCAACTTGTCAGGCCTCCGTCACCCCAACAATCGAAGTTCGAAGCCCCACTTCTGGAGAACCGGTTCGAGAACCTGGTTGCAGACTCTAAGCCAGACCCCTTCGTCCGCAGCCATCACCAGCAACCCGAGTCACTTCCTGCAAAAACTATCCCTGACAGTACAGAGGCAAGCAACACCAACACGGAGCCCGCCAAGAAGCAAAGGCACCGCCGCCGAGCTCGCCGAACTACCACCTACAACCTACCCGAGCTCAGAGGCAAAGAAGAGGTAAGCTCGGGTGAAGTAAAAGCTTCTCTCCTTTCTGTTCCTTCCCCCCTGTCTCCCGAGCTCCTAGCCGTTCCAATGCCCAAAGACTTCAAGCTCCCCCCTCTCGATAAGTATGATGGGTCGTTCGACCCGAATGATCATGTAGACGCTTTCCAGTCACAGATGCACCTGGCAAGAGCCAGCGAGTCTTGCATGTGTGTGGCCTTCTCCACCTCTTTCAGAGGAGTGGTCCGCACATGGTATCGGAACCTTGCACCCGGATCGATAAGAAGCTGGGCACAGTTCGTGCAAGCTTTCACGTCCCACTTCGTCACCAGCAAGCGGTGTCCGTGAACTAAGGAAAACCTTCTCAGTATAGTTCAGATAGAGGGAGAGTCCATCCGGGGCTACATCAAGCGGTTCAATGATACATGCATGCAGAAACCGCGACTAGACCCCGAAGTGCGCCTTGCAGCAGCCAAGAAGGGCGTGACGCACAAGGAATTCAAGTGGCACATGGTTGTCAACCAGCTAGCGACCATAACTGAATTCCTCAAGCTTGTAAACAGGTTCATAGCCACGGAGGAGGAGATCAACCAGAAGGGCGAAAGCGCGCCCAAAAAGAGAAAGAGAGAAGGGGAACTTTCCAGCCAAGGAGACAGCCAAAAGAAGAAGGACTTAGCTCGAGTGGCAAAGCCGAGTCAGCCATTCCGAGCCCCTGTAGCGGACCGAACTGACTACACCCCACTGAATGCTAAGTGGGTCAAAATCCTGATGGCAATCAAGGATGCCCCGTACGTGAAGTGGCCACCTCGCCTGAGGGGGAATCCTAATGAAAGGAATAAAAATTTATATCGCAGCTTTCACAGAGACCACGGTCATAGTACCGAGAACTGTAAGAATCTCCGCAACGAGATAGAGGAACTCATTCGTCGCGGATATCTAAGAAATTTTGTACAAAATAATAATAAAGCAGGTCAGCAAGGGGAGCATGGTAAGGATGTTCCCGAGTCCAGCAATAGGCCGGCAGAGCAATCACAGAGGCAACTCCCGAAAGAGAGGCCTGTTCGGGGCACCATCCACATGATATTTGGAGGCTCGATCATTGCGGGTTGTACCTCGGCGGCAGCTCGGACATCAGTTCGTGAAGCTGCTAGAGAAGAGCAGAATCCTCCTAAGCGGCCGAAGACAGAGGAACTGATCTTCTTCATGGAGGACGGTGCACGCAGGGTCCACTACCCCCACGACGATGCACTCATCATAAAAGTAAGGATCAATGATTTTGAGGTCAGGTGCATCCTCATTGGCTCAGGTAGCTCGGCGGATATCCTCTTCAAAGCCACGTTCGACCAGCTTCAGCTGTAGGAAAGTGACTTGAGGCCCGCGAATACTCCCTTGGTAGGCTTCAGCGGAGAAGAAGTCAGGCCCCTGGGGAAAATAACAATACCTATGGAAGTCGATGCATGGCCCAGCGTAGTAAGGCTCAACCATGACTTCTTAGTGGTCGTGACCCCTCCTCGTACAATGCCATAATAGGCCCGCCGATCACCCATGCCCTACGGGTGGTGGACTCCACTTATTATTTGGCGATGAAGTTCCCTACAGACTTCGGAATGGGGGTAGCACGGGGCGACCAACTTGAGTCTCTCAAGTGCTATGTTGCCGCTCTCAAGGGAAATACCAAGGTAGCCGACAACCTCGAACTGGAGCGACCTACGAAGCAAGGGAAAAAATGAGCTGCACCCACGGAAGAAACAGTTGCTATTCCAGCTTAAACAGAAGACCTAGCTCGGACACTTAGGTCAGAGTTTCAGTCTAGGAGCCCCTGCAATCCAAACTAGTAAGTTTCCTACTTCAAAATTTAGATGTTTTTGCATGGTACGCGGCAGAGATGCCTGGCATAGACCCTAATCTCATAACTCACAAACTCAATACTAATCCTATAGTTAGGCCCGTTAGACAGAAAAAACGCAACCTAGCCCCAGAGCGATGGAAAGTAGTCGACGAGGAGGTCAGGAAGCTCCTCGAAGCCGACTTCATAAGAGAAGTCCATTACCCGAGCTGGGTAGCCAACCCCGTTCTGGTAAAGAAGGCTAACAGCAAGTGGCGCATGTACGTCGACTACACCGACCTGAACAGAGCCTGCCCAAAAAACTACTTCCCCCTCCCCAAAATCGACCGCCTAGTGGATGCACCTCGGGGCATGAGTTCCTGAGTTTCTTAGACGCCTATTTGGGCTATAATCAGATCAAGATGGACCCGACGGACAAAGAAAAAACTGCCTTCATAATAGAGTTTGGTTTGTATTGTTACAAGGTTATGCCTTTCGAATTGAAAAATGCTGGGGCAACCTTTCAGAGGCTTGTAAATAAACTATTTGAGCCATTAATTGGTAGAAAAATAGAGTGTTATGTAGACAACATGGTCGTCAAAACCCAATTCTCACATGAATTAATACAAGACTTACATTATCTTTCAAATTCTGCGACAATTTAACATGAAGTTAAATCCAAGCAAGTGTGTCTTCGGTGTTACATCAGGTAAATTCGTAGGGTACATCGTCAACCGGTGCGGCATTGAAGCTAACTCGGATAAAATTAAGGCCATCTTAGATATGAGACCACCCCAGAAATTGAAGGAGGTTTAGAGGTTGAATGGCCGCATAGCCGCCCTGAGCCACTTCATGTCCAAGTTGGCAAACCGCTGCCTGCCTTTCTTTAATGCAATTAAAAGCAAAGGGTTTGAGTGGACCCAAGACTGCTAGCTCGCGTTTGATGAGCTCAAGAAATACCTCGCTAGTGTACCGATCTTAACCCGGCCCAAAAAGGGTGATGTTTTAGAGTTGTACCTCTCGGCAAGCAACGAAGTGGTTAGCTCGATACTGATAAAGGAGGTAGATCGGGTCCAATGACCCATCTACTATGTTAGTAAAGTATTGCAGGGAGTAGAGACGAGATACCCAGAGATAGAGAAGCTAGCATATGCACTGGTCATCGCAGCTTGAAAGCTCCACCCGTACTTCCAAGCTCATATTGTTATCGTCCTCACCAACAAAGCTTTGAGGCAAGTCTTACTTAAGCCCGAGGTCTCTGGCCGACTGACGAAGTGGATCATGGAGCTTAGCGGTTACGACCTCCAATACAAGCTGCGAACTGCTATTAAGGCCCAAGCCTTAGCAGATTTCATTGTGGAGTGCACTTTCAGCTCTGAAGTCCCTAGGCTGGTTAAGCCCGAGGCCCCCAATTCGGGCAAGCTCGAAGCTTCCAGGCCAGTCGAGTCAGAGCCCTATGATGTACCAACCAATGTGGCATCTCTCCTAGTTAGGCCAAGCACGAACTGGGATGAGGAGCTCTGGATCCTTCACGTGGATGGCTCCTCAAACCAGCAGGGCAACGGATCTAGAATAGTTCTGCACGGCCCAAGTGGCACAAAACCGGAGTACGCACTATGCTTCGAGTTCGCAACATCCAATAATGAAGCGGAGTACGAAGCGTTGATAGTCGGGCTAGCTTTATCCAGAGAAGTAAGAGCCAAACACATTGTCATCTACAGCGATTCCCAGCTTGTATTCAACCAAGTCACAGGAGATTACAAAGCTCGCGAACCAACCATGATTGCCTACTTAGCCAAAGTAAGAGAGGCTCTACTCAACTTCCAGTCACACTTCATCAGGCAAATCCCAAGGTCGAAGAACGATGAGGCCGACGCTCTATCCCGGTTAGCCAGCACCAGTGATATCACCATGAGAACCGTGTACATAGAGGATTTGCCTCGGCCTAGGGGCAGAGGAGGTCGCTCCCGTCGTTCAAGTAGAGCCGAGCTAGATTGACCCGCTTGCGAGCTTCTTACTACACGGGACCCTCCCTGCAAATCGCAATGCGGCTAGAAGGGTAGAGCACCAGGCAGCCAAATACGTCATAATAGACGGACGGGTATACCGAAGATCCTACACGCTCCCCTACCTATGCTGCTTGTGGCCTTCCGAAGCCGAGCTTGTACTCTGCGACATTCATGAGGGGTTGTGCAGCGGACACTTGGGGGGCAGGGCCCTTGCCCAAAAGGCACTATAACTGGGGTACTACTGGCCAACGATGAAAGCGGACGCTGTTGAGTTCGTCAGAAAATGTGACAAAAGCCAGAAGCACGCCAACATACATCATCAGCCCACTACCGACCTCAAATACCTTACCAGCCTGTGGCCTTTCATAGAATGGGGTACCGACATACTCAGGCCTTTTCCACCAGCGACAAGCCAGAGGAAGTTCTTAGTGGTAGCGGTAGATTATTTCACCAAGTGGGTAGAAGCTGAACCCCTTGTAACGATTACATCCAGAACTTCTTTTGCAAGAACATAGTGTGTCACTTCGGGTTACCTCGGGTACTAATTTCTGACAATGGAAAGCAGTTCAAGGACATCAAATTCCAGAACTGGTGCCAAGACATGGGGATTCAACATAATTTCACTTCAGTTGCACACCCTCAAGCGAACGGTCAAGCAGAAGTCACGAACAGAGCGATCATCCGCGGACTGAAGGCACGTTTGCATCGAGCTAAAGGATTGTGAGCAGACGAGCTACCCAGTGTTCTATGGGCTTATCGAACCACAGAGAAAGCCACCACAGGAGAGACTCCCTTCAACCTCACCTACGGCACCGAAGTAATTATCCCGGCAGAGATCGAAGTACCTACGCTGCAACTGGAAGCATACGATGACAAGACAAATAAAGATGAACTACGTACCAACCTTGACCTACTCAACAAAGTAAGGGACCTTGCACACATCAGGACCATAGCTTACCAGCAAAGAGTAGCTCGGTACTATAACGCAGGGTCAAGAAGCGGAACCTCCGCGTCAGTGACTTGGTCCTTCGTAAAGTTTTGGTACCTGAGCCCGACGTTGGCAAGCTCAGACCTAATTGGGAAGGACCTTACCAAGTGAAACGAGTGCTTAGGGAGGGAACATACGAGCTCGAAACCCTTGAAGGGAAACGAAGACCTCGAGCATGGAATATTGCCAATCGGAGGCAGTATTACCTGTAGCCGCTGAGCAGACCATGAGTCACTCAGAGCCCAAGGACTGAAACGCCGAACTGACGTGAACCTCGGCAACACATGTAGACCAACCGCCCCTTCGGCATGGATGGATAGACTGTAAGTCACCCCCACCAGGCTTAAGAGCCAAGAAGTCGAGCTGGTAAGAGACCTCGGCGCCGCGCACGAGTTAACCGACCCACCTTGGCTGAACGTGCACCGAGCGATACATAGCCCACCCTGTCATATGCCAAGGGCGAATATCAGCCGAGTGGACAGGTCAGGCACATGCTTTACTGTGTCCACCCCGACGTATGAAATGTACTTGTAAAAAAATATATACATATAATAAACAGTCCAGAGAACAGTAAGAGAAAACCATACGAAACATGTGCTTTCATTAATTCTACAAAATTCTATACAAGGATTGAGGAAGAAAACAAAAACCGAGCACGCAGGCTCGGGGTACAAGGACTGAACTACTTCGGAGGCTCATCGCCTTTGCTCGAGACCTCCTCAGGGGCATCAGCCGGATCGGTGGCCTCTGCATCATCATCGGTGCCTTCATCCTTGGAGTCTGGATCATCCGCTGACTTACGCACCATGTCATCAGTGATCCGCGAAGTGGTGATGGCACTCGTATCAAGACCGGGGTAGGTGTGTCTGATTAACCACCGGCTGAGCTTGAAGCCCTTACGGTAGGCCTCGGTCATCACGTCGTCAAACTTTGGAGACTTGACGTAATCAAGGGCAGCCTGGACCTTTGCCTCCTGGAGGGCATCTTCGAAGATCCCGGTCTTCTCTTTGATGTCGTCTCTGAGGTACTCCACCTCATGCTCCAACTTCCCCTTTACTTCCTTGAGTCCTTGCACCTCGAGCTTCAGAGCATCCCGATCTGCCTTGAGGCTGTCCACCTCGAGCCTCAAGGCCTCTTGACCAGCCTTGAACCCATTCACCTCGGCCCTCAATCTATCCTTATCTTGGGCCAGCTCGCTTTTCTCCGCCAGCAATACCTCGATGAAGCTCTTCTGAGCTGAAGCATCACTCTGCAAGCGGTGAGTCTGACCACGAGCTGCCCTCAGCTCGGTGTGGGTTGTGCGGGATGACTCCTCAGCTACCAGAGCCCGTTTCAAGTGCCGATCGGACTGAAGGGTCAAGGCGCGCACAGCTAAGTTCACCTACAAAAAGGAGAACGGTCAAAAAAAAAGAGAGAGAGGAAGGGGAAGGGAAAAAGAAAGAGAATCTTTCGCAAGGAACTCACCACCATAGTGTGAGTAGCAATTCGGGCACCAAGCTGACCAGGGGTGAGGTCAGCCCAGTCTGTAACCTCCTCTGGGTATGCAGCCTCCTTACTCTTCTGGAGGCTACACACGGGGTTCAGGATGCTTGGACTCTCCTCCTGACTCCCCGAGCTAGATATTGCCATCTCTGTTGCATGGGTGGACTCCTCGAAAGCTTCAATAGCGACATCAGCAGGATGAGATTCGGCTGTGGCCTCAGCAGGGCGAGTGTTAGCGGTAACTTCAGTGTCACCCCCGGCAACAGCCTCGACAGGCTTAGTAGTGGCTTCTGCCGCCACCTTGGGCTCCTGAGGCACAATGTCTTCCTCCAAGTTGATCACCGGGGGAACGTCGAGGAGCTCGGGCTCCGAAGCCGGGACCTGTGGAGGCTAGGCCTTAGTGTGAGTCTGTAGAGATTCGACGTGCGCCTTCTTGGCTACGTGTTTCTTCCTCTTCATCTGGTGGAAGAGCCTCTGACTTTCTATCTTCTCCGCCTCCATGGGACCTGCAGCGAAGCTCGACGTTAGTAACTCTGAAGTGAGTATCTAAACGAAAAAGCCAAAGTAAAGACAAACCTACTCAGGCTCAAGCCGGCCTGGATGAGCTTCTCCTCGGCTGTGAAATCCTTGTAGTTCATCCCAAGCTGAGCCCACGACTGTAGTGACTTCTTGGTCTTTCTATCAAGGATAACACCGGGGTCTTGAACGGCCACCCTTTAGTCAGTAGGGAAAGGCCACCCCATGCTGCTTCGAACTACAAAGTAGTCTCACTTCTAGGCCGGGACTTTACTTGGGAGCTTGTGCATTAATTTAAAGCCCGGGCGGGGAGACAGGTAGTAGGTCCGCCTTTGCTCGGGAAAAATGCCCGAAGCGCTCTTCTTTATTGACAAGATAGTACAAAGAATATCTAAGTCTATAGGGAAGGTGTGGTCAGAACAGAGGGAAATGGTCCCGACCATGTTACGTATAGAATTCGGGTGGAGTTGGTCCAAGGTAATGTTGAAGCGCCCCAGCACCTCAACAATTAGGGGGTGAAGCGGGAGACGGAGTCCGGTGACCAGTTGCTCCCTGAAGATCACGATCTCATCAGGATCGTGCTCCCATGGGAAATTGCCGGTAGGAAGGCTGTAAGAATACTCCCTAAGGAGGTGAAACCTCTGGATGAGATCCTAAAGTCTCTCTAGAGTCATAGTGGAAGGGTCGAACTGATCTGGCAACCGACCTCAATGGGAAGTGGATGCCAGATGGCCCGAAGCCACCCGTACCTCAGACGACTGGGTGACAGAAGGGGCACCCTGAGCCAAGCTACCCACCTCGGGCTTGTCTATGAGACTGTCTACACTAGACATGAAAGCACATAAAAGAAAAGAAAGTTTGGAAAAGGAAAGGAAGCTCGGGGACTCACCGTAAAAGACGCAACCGAACTGAGGAAATGACTGAACTGGAAGACCCGAGCCGGGAACCTCAGACGCGAGCTCAACACAGACACTGAAGACTTTGTGACGGAGAAAATGACCTGGGTCCCCCACTATTTATAACCGTTGTACCCGGGCATTGACGGTTGAGATTGAGATGATCCTACGGCTCTCAAAGAAACCGGCTATGGGCTTCTTGAGGTGAAATCAGTGTAGCGCGTTTTTTGGCGTCCGCAAAGCCCAAATCGTGTGACGTATGCGCGTAAGACAAACGCAGCCCGGGTTTCTTTTGATTGAGTTGGGCACTGGACCAGTCTGGCCTGGCGAATCGCCTAATAGAGTGGCATGAGTAACGAAGCCAAATCCACCCGGTGTGTCATGAACTCCCCGCACTGGGTCAGTACCCCCAACACAGGGAGTGGGGGGCAATTGATGGAGGGTGGTTTGGTCCGACCTCATAGCACGGGGACATGTGGGTGTGGCCTTGCTTAAGCTGTGACTCAGCGTGACAGCACAACAAGCGTAGCCGCAACTCGATGGGAAGGGCTCACTGAGTTTAATCTGGCAACTCGGCGGGTTAGGCTTCTCGCCGACAGTCGTCTGGCTTGCACCTTCTTCCCAAGGCTGAGGCTCTCTGAGCTACCTCCGAGCTCGGGGCCCCCTGACTTTTCCTAATGTTCGAGCCTCTCCTAGTGGGCTCTAAGCCATCCCCAAAGAGGAACACCCCGATCTGCCTCTAGACACCTTAGGTCAACGCCGCTGGTGTAGCTCGCCACAAGCAGCTCAACAGAGCCTGCCACAAGCAACTCGCCGCTTGCAGGGTAGCTTGGTAACTCACAGAAGAGCAGTTCGGTCTATCACAGAAAGATCTCCTGCCTGACAACTGTGTCTGACAAGCCTGGAGACTACGACCATGCCTTTTTTTAGACGGTGTCATGCCCGCCACCTCTGGAAGATGTCCTACATCTGACAAGTGCGTACCCTGCAGCAATGGTCCCGCACGTGCCACCTTAGCCCTGGCTGTGACGACTGCGGCAGGACAACAGTGGCGGTTATACCTGCCCTGACAGAGGCAGGTGAGCCTGATTTGGCAGAGTTCTGTTATAAGTAGTCCCAATCCTAAAGGGCATGTGATCTTTCTACACCCGCGTTATCTGCACTCTTAGCCCCCTTTACTCTTCTTGCATTTTCCACAGAGCTCTAACTTAAGCGTTGGAGTGTTCCCGCCGGGAAAGTCCCATGGGAATTCCTCATCTTCTCCATCTCAGGTACTACATAGGAGCCGCACAACCACCAGCTAGGAGTGACCGGATCGCATATCATCAGAAGACAACCAAGAGCTCGACTTCATCGTGCCTTATTCCCCACCTTCTACCTGTCATGCCTTCTCCTCACAAATTCTTAACCCATTTCAGCAAGCGTCGTTGTTGCCATCGTCGTTATTGTTTCCACCACGGACTTAAGGAAATCTCGTCAGGTATAGCAACTGAAAGATCAGTAGATGTTCAGGTAGAGCGAGTTCTAGAAGATCACTGGATCGATTAGCTGAGGAGATTTGTTCGTGTTCTTTGTCATCGCTGGTCGGAAGTTGCAGCGGTAGTAAGAGTTTTTCATCTTTGTGGACGGCGACGGATAACGAAAGGTCAAAATTGACATTTTACCATTTATTTAAGATAAAGATGGTTTACAGTTAAATATTAAAAATAGAGTTAGTCAATTAACTAAATATTAGATATAGTTTTAGAAATTTAACTTTTTTAGAGAGAAATGAGGAAATATTATAATAAATGGAATCTTTTTTTTTAGCTCATCATTTTGTACATCCATTAAAAGCATTCCATTAATAATGTTGTGTGAATTATTTTTCTTCTTTAAGAGGATGGCCCTTGAAAAGAATTATCTTTCTTCTTTCTTCTTTAAGGAGGGATTAGTGATAAATACCTCCCTAAACCTTCATTAACTTTCATTTTGCAACATGACCGTTAAGTCTTGGAATGCATTAAATTACCAAAATGTCCACCTAAATTTCCTTGTTTTTTTTTACCCTATTTTATTTAAGGGTAAATTATTGAAACCTCCCTTAAAGTTTCTAATAGTTACTGAAACCTCCCTGAAGTTTGGTCATTGCAATCAACTCCCCTGAACTTTTTGACATAGTTACAAGTAGATCTCCTCTGTTAGAATCATCAATCAAGATGTACAAAAATGTCTAAAATACCCATGCAATTACAATTGAGGTTGGTTTTTTTGGGAAATAAAACAAGACAAACTTTATGAACAATAAAAAAGGGAGTTTGGAGTTGTAACTTTACCTTTGAGCAATTGATATGAAGGGCAAATTTGGAAAATAAATCAATTTTTGGAAGGGTTTAGGCAAGGTTCAAAATTTTGATATGTATTGGGTTGTATAGGCTGATACATATCATATTGGGGGCTTCCTCATATGCCCCTACAGGGTGTTTCGGGGTTTAACCTAGCTTAGGGAGTAGACAAGCCTTAAGCCAACCCCTCTAAACTAAGTTTAAAAAAAACTAAAAAAAGGGAGAAAAGAGTCTCGATACAGGTCGATACGTCCCTACCAGTGTATTTGCCGTATCGATATTTTGAACATTGGGTTTAGGGTAGCAATTGATATGAAAAGAATTTGGAAAATAACCATTTTGGTCAAAAGTAACTACATGGGTATTTTGGACATTTTAATGACCCGTTTTAGAGGATTATAGGAGACACGGTCTACTTGCAACTTATTTAGAAAATTCAGAGGAGGTTATTGCAATTAGCAAACTTCAGGGGAGGTCTCAGAAAAAGTAAGAAAGTTCAGGGGAGGTTTTAGCAACTTACCCCTTATTTAATAATATAATATTTTGATCGTTTCGGCATTTCTAATTTATTAATTAACCCTAATTCAATATCCGATTGCAACCCAAATCTAATTCGAATCCCGTTTATTACCGGGCAATTAAGACTCGATATATAAATAAATCAAATCTTATTTCCTGCACTGTTTCGATCCGATCCGTTTACAGCCCTATCGGCTACCGCGATCCTTGAATGCAATCTTTCTATTTTCGATGCAGCTTTTTCTATCAACATTTAAGAGTACTCCAATCAAATGGTTCCGAACATGATCTCCAGCTCCAGGAATTGAACTTCTCTCTATTCCATAACTTCCCACGAACTGTTAAGAAAACGTTGCATGTCAAGCGACTCATTTCTTGATGAATTCGAGCTTTTCTAGGCAATGGCTCGAGGCCGAACATGTGCGAGTGGTTCTCTTTATTCCAAGATCACACTCGAAAGCTTCATTTTTTCATTTATCTTGTTTAACTTACTTCTCCTCTCCTACATTCTGGAGGGAAGCGAAGAAAGACAGATTATTCTCTACGTCTAGGGTTTCTGGTTTCATCCTTTCTTGGATATTTGATCTCTCTCTCTCTCTCCGCCATCATATTCTTGTTGAGATGTTTGATTAGACAAAGTTTTAAATTGGATCTGGTTTTCTGTATTTCAATCAATTCTCTCGTCAATGGGAGTATCTTCTTTCGGGACGATAGTGTGATCTGAACTGAGGTAATATTATTTCTTTGTTTCAATGGCTTATTGATTTTGATTTGCATTTTATTTATTTTGAATTTATAGCTTTTAATTGCTAGTTTATTCGACAGTTAGTATAGAATTGTTACATAACGAATGAATGGATGCCTTTCCAATTTACATATGGGATCTCTTTTGGAAGTTTCTGACCCAATAACGTGGAGGTCATCGTGTGGTTTTCTTTTGTTGGCTTCTTGAATTTATTTCTCATATTTTTCCTTTTTTTTATAGCATGGAAGCTAACTTAGTCTAACTAGTAATGGTTTCTTTCGTGTTTTAATTTACTCATTATTCTTAACAAGGTAATCAATTCAACTTACAAATCTCCTACGGTTTCTTTAGTGTCTCCATCATATTTATCTTATTTTTAACAGAAATTCTAAACTTGAAAGGAAGTCAACTGAAATTTCATTAAGAAGAATACATGAGATGATATACAATAGCGAAACAACAAACAACCACAATGATATATAGGAAGAGATATATCACTATAAAGAAATTCCAAATAAGGACTAGATTTGGATAGGCCCTTTGCATATGTGCTTTGTTCTCTAGGCATCCATTACAAGTTTATAACCATAGAATTCAGAATATCACTGGCTTCAATTTCATAATGTGCTGGTCTCTAAGGGTCACCTTCTTCCTCACTTGACCATTTGGTAGTGTTTGCATAGTCTCCTCTAATGCTTAGATGTCAGATGCCCAAATTTCTAACAATGCGTTTACTAGTTAGAGCAAACAGGATTTTAGATATTGTAGAGTTGACAATCCCAATTGGTCCACTAAAACCCAATAGGTGCTACCTTCCCAACTTCTAATTACTCCTTCAATTCCAACAACACTTCTATCAAAATTAAGAATCATCACCTCTTCCTCCATGTTACTTGGGACCCAAGGGAGAGTCAAGGGCATAGGAGAGGAGAATACCAAGTTCACAACATTTTTATACAACTCATTAACAGAGATACCCTCAAAAGACTTTGAGTTGGTAACCCACAAAAAGCATTTGCGAGTAATGTGAGAAATCAAGTCCTCGTAAGATTTGTCCATATTTTCAAATATCTGGTATTTCTTTCTTCCCACAATCATCATATCACAAGAACATTGACTAACTGTTTGCCAAAATGATATTACCTCTTTTGCTAAGTCCTTTGCCTTGTCATTGTCGGAAGAAGTTTGCAATAAGCTCAAGAATAGCCTAACTATACCCAATTAGGTTGAGGAAATGGTGTGAACTTTTCCTAGTTTACTGACAATGGAGAAAGAGGTAATCCACAAATTTCCCATCACTAAAACATATTATTCTCTTCATGCTTGCATTTTGTGTCTCCAAGATGGGGGAATCATCTGGGCATCTTCTCCCTGATTGATCTGAAAATAGGATAGTTTGGTATCATTTCTTAAGCTTGATTAGTTGTAGTTGGGGTTCCCTTGAACATATTGATAACTTTCTCTCGCAATGGTAAAGGAGAGGCCTAAGGCCTTGGTAGGAGAGGAAAAGTCTATTGGAAAACAATAATAGCTCATGTAGTGATGTGGGGGGAATGGGAAGAAAGCAGTAGCCACATATTCAATAATAAAGGTAAAATCTCTCAAAGACTTAGCTTCCCATATTTTTTCACCAATGTAATTTGTGGCCTATTAATTCTAAGACTTCTAAAAGAATTTCTTTGAATGAACTACATGGAAATGTGTATAATTTTCTACTTCCCCTCTTAGAAATACTTGCTCCCGGGAGGGGGGATGTAGACCTCAATAACGGTATCAATCAAGTTGGGAATTTCATTAATTTCAACATCTCTTTGGGGTCTTTTAATATGTGGGTTCTAGTTCTTCCCCATGTTCCCATCCCCCTCCCCAAACAAAGGCATTCTGTGAGTTTGATATATCTTAGTAGTCACCATATTGTCCATTGAAGATAAAAGAGTGATTATAATAATGGAGTGTTGTCACAGCAGTTGGAATGTGCAGCACCATTCCTTGATTGTAGAAACGAACTAAAGATATGCATATGGCCTACTTATATGGCTAATCTTGTCTTCTACTACCACAATGTACTTACTAAGTTGAATATTGTTTTCTCGTTTTGCCACACAAGTAAGGGTACAATTGAGGTAGTTGATTTAGGATTTCAAGCCTAAGGTCAAGAGCAGTGTAGTCAAGCTCTAAACTCATTTGACCCTAGGGTCCTAAGCTGAATAAATCCTATAAGCAATTATTCAACACATTTCCTCTCATGTTGGATGATCACATAGATTAATTCACTTGGATTAGGTTGAATTCATCTTGATATGTAATACTTACAAACTAAAAGCAAATGAAAAATCATTACATGACTTATACTTCATTCTTCCTATATATAAATATATTATTAACTAAGGCACATGAGATGATGTACAGTACGAAGACAGAAACAAACAACCACAAAGCTACATAGGGAGAGATCTATCACACTAAAAAAACTCCATATGGGAACTAGATATGGCTAGGCTATTTGTAGTTGTGTTTTGTTCACTAGGAATCCAATACAAGTTTATAACCATAGAATTCAAAATATCCTTAGCTTCAACAACACTTCTATCAAAATTAAGAATCACCACCTCCTCCTCCTAGTTACTTGGAACCCAAGAGAGAGTTAGGGGAATAGGAGAGGAGAATACCAAGTTCACAACCTTTCTATACATGTCATTAACAGAGATACCCTCAAAAGACTCTGAGTTGTTAACCCACAAAAAGCATTTGTGAGTAATGTGAGAAATCAAGTGCTCATGAGATTTGGCCATTTTTTTAAATATTTGGTATTTCTTTCTTCCCACAACCATCATATCACAAGAACATGACTAACTGTTTGCCAAAAGATATCACCTCTTTTGCTAAGTCCTTTGCCTTGTCATTGTCAGGAGAAGTTTGCAATCAGCTCAGGAATAGCCTAACTATACCCAATTAGGTTGAGGAAATGGTGTATACTTTTCCTAAATTCCTGATAATGGAGAAGGAGGTGATCCACAGAATTCCCATCACTAAGACATAAACTAGAAGTTTGTGGAAAAGAAATTGCTTGCCTTTGTTCTTCTTTTGGATAAAGTCACAAGTGTTTATTCTTTTTATGCTTGCATTTTGTGTCTCTAGGATGGAGAATCAATTGGGCATCTTCTCCCTCATTGATTTGAAACTATGATAGTTTGGTATCATTTCTTAAGCTTGATTGGTTATACTTTGGTTTCCCTTGAACATATTGATGACTTTCTTTTGCAATGGCAAGGGAGAGGCCCGAGGCCTTGGTAGGAGAGGAAAAGTCTATCGAAAAACAATAATAGCTCATAAAGTGATGTGGGGGGAATGGGAGGAAAACAATAGCCACATATTTAATAATAAGGGTAAAATCTCTCAAAGACGCAACTTCCTATAATTTTTCACTAATGTAATTTATGGGCTATTAATTATGAGACTTTTAAAGGATTTTCTTTGAATGAACTACATAGAAATGTGTATAATTTTCTACTTCCCCTCAGAGTCTTCAATTCCAGCAACACTCACATTACCAACAACACTTCTATCAATATTAAGAATCATCATCTCTTCCTCCAAGTTACTTGGGACCCAAGGGAGAGTTAGGGGCATAGAAGAGGAGAATACCAAATTCACAACCTTTGTATTCATCTCATTAACAAAGATACCCTCAAAAGATTCTAAGTTGGTAACCCACAAAAAACATTTATGATTAATGTGAGAAATCAAGTCCTCATGAGATTTGGCCATATTTTCAAATATCTGGTATTGCTTTCCTCCTACAATCATCATATCACAATAACATAACTAACTGTTTGCCGAAAGATATTACCTCTTTTCCCAAGTCTTTTGCCATGTCATTGTTAAAAGAAGTTTGCAATCAGCTCAGGAATAACCTAACTATACCCAATTAGGTTGATGAAATGGTGCAAACTTTTCCTAGTTTCCTGACAATGGAGAAGGAGGTGATCTAAAGATTCCCCATCACTAAGACAAAAACTGGACGCCCGTGGAGAACGAAATTACTTGCCTTTGTTCTTCTTTTGGATAAAGTCACAAGTGTTTATTCTCTTCACACTTGCATTTTGTGTCTCTAGGATGGGGAATTAATTGGGCATCTTCTCCCTCATTGATCTAAAACTATGATAATTCGGTATCATTTCTTAAGCTTGATTGGTTGTAATTCGGTTTCTCTTAAACATATTGATGACTTTCTCTCACAATGCAAGGGAGAAGCCTGAGGCCTTGGTGGAAAGGAAAAGTCTATCAGAAAACAATGATAGCTCATGCAGCGATGTGGGGGGAATGGGAGGAAAGAAATAGCCACATATTTAATAATAAGGTTAAAATCTCTCAAAGACTTAACTTCCCATAATTTTTCACTAATGTAATTTATGGGCTATTAATTTTAGACTTTTAAAGGATTTTCTTTGAATGAACTACATAGAAATGTGTATAATTTTCTACTTCCCCTCTTAGTAATACTTGCTCCCAGGACATCTCCTTTAGATTGGAGTGGGCGCTGGAGTTAATCTTTGATAGAAGTGTTGCAGGTAATGTGAGAGTAGCTGGAATTAGACATGTTCATGGGTCGGATGGCCCGACGGGCCAGCCCGGCCCTCAGACGGGCTTGAGCATGTTTTTTAGCCCGCGGGCTTGACCTCGGGCCTAAAAGCCCGAGCCCGACTATTTTAAGGGCCGGGCTCGGGACTTGTTAAAAAATCTCGGCCCGACTTTTCCTAAACTACCTAACCCTAACCCTAAATACTTAAAATTTTTCTTTTCATTCTCCTTTCTCACTCTCACTCTCACAGAAGTGGCTCTCATTTCTCCCTCTCAACTCTCAGAACTGGTGAACCCAACCCACCTGCGAACTCAGTCACCGACAGCCGACTCCACCAGAAGGTCTAGAACTAGTCATCTCTCTCTTTAGCGGTGATCTCTCTCTCTCTCTCCCTCCCTCTCTCTCTCTTTCTAGTTGGCACCGTTTTCATCTTCTTTCTTCTCATTCTCAGTTCTCTCTCCAGCCAGCGGCCTAGCGCCACCAGAACCCAGGCGCACCGTTTTCATTCTACGAACTCAGGCACCGTCGCACCGGCGGCTGGCACCACCAGATCTAGATCGTCTCTCTCTCTCGAGCGGTGAGCTCTCTCTCTCTCTCGAGCGGTGAGCTCTCTCTCTCTCTCTCGCCGGCACTGTTGTGTGTTGTCATCTTCTATTTTCTCACTTTCTGGGTTTCTATTCTCACTCTCAGACTCCCAGGAATCGGCAAACTCAACAGGCACCATTCTCTCAGATGGCACCGGCGCTCAGACTCCCAAGTCGGGCTTTGGGCTCGGGCCCGGACTTCGGGCTTTTTTGAGGGCTGGGCTCGGGCCCAAGTTTTAGGCCTGTTGGTCGGGCTGGGCTCGGGCTCGGGCCTGAAAAGTTTATGTTAATAAAGAGCAAAAGCCCGGCCCGGCCCATTAACAGGTCTAGCTGGAATAGAAGTAATGGGGGTTAGGGAGGGCATTATTTGCTAGGAATTTAGTGGACCGATTGGGATAGATGGCTCCATCAAATATGAGGTGATGGCAATTATCATTGATATTCACATAACCATAGACTTGGGCATCTCAGTCCTAACCATTGGAGGTGGTTCCACAAAAATAATCAAGTGTCTAGGAGAGAAGGATGGAAAACCTTGGAGGTTGGCTCATTACCTGACTGAGGCAAGAGACTTTTTATCTCTCTCTGATGATTGATGAATTCCTAGGGAATTGTATGTAATAGTAGATAGCATTGCAAAATCTGGTCCTCATCTAAACTATTTGCATAGTAATCAGCACCTGCTTGTGTAATTTCTTATGGAGTTCCATTGCTCTCTATTTTTGTTGTACTTTCTTTTTTTGCAATGAAAGCAATTCTTTCTAAAAAAGCATGCTTCCCACACAAAAAGAATACTCTGGGAAGAATGTAGGAAACCCAAATCTTTTTTGCAAGGAAATTGAAGAGTGTTCTGCTCTTCAACAGCTATTGCCTTAAAAAAGGTCTTGGTTGAGAACTTGCCAGTTGGGTGAAAGGTCCAAATGGTTGTGAGGACTATGTAAGTTCAGTCTCTTGTGAGCACTAACCCAATCTCAAGATTGGATGTTTTTGGGGCCCATGTATTAAACTACTGATGTGGGGCATTATCATTGGTCCCACTTAGGGGCTCTCATGGTTCGGTTAACCAAACCGTGGGGCATTTTTTGTAACCGAACTGGTAGTATCATTTTTTGGTAAATTGGTAATTGAAATCAAACTTAAGCCTATCGGTTAACCGGTTCGGTTGGCCATCAGTTCGATTCGTCGATTGTTCAGTTTTTTAATTTTTACAATATATATTATAAAAATATATATAAATATATAATAAAAATTTATAAATATATATTTTAAATAATAATAATATATTATATATTATAAATATACATATTTATTAATTTATAATATATAATATACATAAATATAGAAATATATAGAAATATATGCCGGTCGGTTCAGTTAACCGCCAATTTTCTATATTGGTTAACCAAAACTGAACCAGTATCTTTGGGTTTTTAAAAGCACCAGACCGACTGGTTCGGATAACCAATTTCTTGGTTCAGTTTCGATAAGTTTTTTCAGTCTTTTTTTTTTTTTTTTGCTCACCCCTAGTCTCACTCCCACAGCCTTCTGAACAGTTATTGTGTTCAACTAATACCATCTCCAAATTAAAACATATAAATCACAGAATTTGGATTTCCTAGGCCTGGACCAAACCCATGAACAATGAACAATCGTCCGCTTCTTCCTGGGCTCACAATTAGGCCTGGCCCAGTCCAACAAAGCATACTATACTAGCATGAAGTCAATTATAGCAGGCAGATCAGATCCAATCCATCAGAAATTATACTTAAAAACGCTTGTTTTCTTTTTATTTTTGGCATAAAAGCAGATTACTTTATGAAACATAAAACCAAATCAAACAAGTTAATATAACTTCTCTCTCTAACCAATATTACTTCTCACCTCCCGATTAAATCCCCCTTTCTCTCTTTAAATTTCACTAGCTAAATCATTTTTCTGCCTCTCTGGGATGGATTTATGGCCAATTGAAAATTTGAAACCCAGCCTGATACACGGACCTCAGGCCTATAATCATGTCAAGCTTAAAGCCCAAATTTACGAACCTAAACCCCACCTAAGCCAAACCTGAGACAACCTGGTATGGGATCAACCGATCAAGTGGGTTTTGTTGGACTTAAGCGAGCTGTTCAAGTTTGAGAATCTCTTCACTCATGTTTTTGCTTCTTTTTTTTTTTTTTACTTCTATTTTGATTATAATTGTAAAAGTGGGAGCCATTATAATTGTAATCCTTAAATAAAGGTGTTTTTGAAGAATCGTCACCATCATCATCCGTCGACTCCATGAATCCCGATTCCCCGTCTGTTGTATTGAAATAATGATGTTTCTTTATTTTTCTTTTTCTTGAGCTTTTTCCATCTATTTAATATAAGTGATTTGTTCTTTATCATCATTTATTTTATTTCTTATTATTATATCTCATAATTACTTGAATATTAGAAGATAATCATTGAATGACATTTCTTGGCTTAAAAAAAAAAAACTTTCAGTCCTCCATCACTTCTTTTAATAGTAATTATTATATCTCATAATTACTTGAATAATAGTGTACATACATACATATATATAACCTTATTATTTATTTTATTATTAGATTTGCTTAAATGCTTAAATGCTACCATAGAAGCAAGGAGACTTAATTGACATCATTTAAAGTAGGCATTTTGAGTGAAAGTCAATACTCCATCTGGTTTTGCTAGTAATCATTTTGACTCAAAACATTTGAAATCAGATTTGTCCCTCACAAAGTGTGCCTCACAACACAATGCATTGTGGATTAAGAATATCTTAACATAAATAACAACATACAAGTATGAGAGATATTCTCAATGCAAAGCTGAAAGTACAATGAGATTGGCATAAAGCATCTCTGTGATGAGTAAATCCGAATTCAAACATGTATGCAATAATGCAACAGTCACCATAGAAAATCGTAAGATATTGGAGGAAATGTCAAATTGATGTTAATATGTATGTGGACAATCTGAAATATTATTCATCCAATGATACGTGGTCCACTAGATAATGATAGAACTTCAAACATGCAGCTCCCATGGCGCCTTATCTTGGCGATGTCAATAACTTCAAATCCACAAAGGATATGAATATGGGCAGGTTTAACTCTTTCCAAGAAAAAAAAAAATCATGATCTAATGACAAAATGCAATTTAATCGTTATGAAAGTTAAGGTTATGTTTGGTTTGAAGGAAATCAGTTCACATGGAAAAGAGGCAACCTATTCAGATCATGCCCCTCTCCTCCTTAACATTGTCCTCTTGGACAACCGGGGTCCCAAGCCATTTAGGTTTGAATCAATGTGGATTGTGGACCTGAAAATTGGAAAGGTAATTTAGTCATCTTGGAAGGTAAAACACCATGACTCTAGAGGTGCCCAGTTTTCAAAGTCTAAGTTAATGGCCAGAAATCTTTGAAAACAGAACAAAACTAAATTTGAAAATATCTTCTTGGAGAAATTGGAAGGAAGTGCAAGAGAAGCTCCTGAATCAGGATCAAAGATCAATTAGATCCAACGTTAATAGAGAAGAAAGCGAAGGTTTTGTACTCTACAAATTTGCATTTGTACTCCTTTCAAACTAAGCCTAAAGAGCAAAACAACACTTTTATCATTTTAATCCCCAAGACAAATAACCTAAAAATAAGTAAAACACTACAGGCCTTTTAGCCTATGTAATGTCGTCTACGAATTAATAGCAAAAACCCTAGTAAATAGAATAATACTTATAATGGGTAAACTAATTTCCCAATATCAAATTCCATGTGTGCCAGGAAGGCAAATTAGTGATAACATACTAACAACACATGAAATCCTCCATAATATGAAGAATAAAAAGGGTAATACTAATTTGGTGGCATATAAAGTTTATATGGAAAAATGCTATGATAAGGTTAGAGTGGCCATTTATTCGGAAAAGCCTAGAAAAATGGGACGGAATAAAAAATGCATTGACCTTGTCATGAATGTATAACTTCTACGAGCTATTAAATTCTTATAAATGGATGTTCTAGGGATAAGTTTTACCCGCGAAGGAGTATAAGAAAAGGATAACCACTCTCCCCGTATATTTTTGTTTTGGGTAGTGAAGCACTAACACGACAACTGCCGAAACACTTTGGTAGTAAGAAATCTGGCCTACGATTATAAATTACAAGAAATACCCCAATCATCCCCATTCTACAATTCTTAGATGATTGTATGATTTTTTTTAAAGTATCCATAAGTGCAACATGTTTGGTTTGAAGGAAAAGGTAAGAAAACTTATACATAGGGGTGTCAATGGTATTCAAAAATTTGATTTCGAATTCGATATTCGACATAATTGAATTGAATTCGGATATGACCTGATTCGATTCGATAAATATTCGAATTCGATTGAATATTTAATTCTCATATATAATATATAAAATATTTTATATAATTTATATATAATAATTAAGTTATATAAATAATTTATATATTTATATACTTTATATCAATAAAATATTTATTTTATATATTTATTAATTATCTAAAAAATTAATTAATCAAATTCGAATTGAATTGAATATTTGAATATTTAATTGGATTCGAATTTAGATATTACTTTTTAATATCTGTCGGATGTCAAATCGAATTCGGATACTAGATTTTCTAATCGGATTTGAATTCGGATATTACCTAATCCAATTCGAATTCTATCCGTTTACACCCCTACCTATAAAAGATTTGTAAAGGTTTCCTTACATTTCCCTTCCTTTCCCTACTTTTTCCTTCAAACTAAACATAGCCTAAAAGTTAAAAACATTCTCAAAGACTACTCTAAGGCATCTGACTAGCTCCCCAACTATCAAAAACTGGCTATTTACTTCTCTAATAACATACTTAAAAGGATAAGAAAAATCATTGCTAAATTAATGAAAAATCCCAAACAAGAAATAGAAAGAAAATATCTAGGTGACCCTAATGATAAATGGTACAATCACTAAGACAACTTCCGAGGGTTGCATTCAGAAAATTAGGAATAAATTAGAAGGCTAGAGGAGTAAAACTCTATCATCTAGGGGCAGACTAGCGATGCTAAGGGAAGTTATTGGAAATATGACCCAATACCAAATGAGCTTATTTTCCCAAAGGTTCAATCAAAGATCTAAACAAGCTCCAATGTAGGATTTTTTTTTGGGCCAAGAATCATGACAAGAAGCATTTTTGTTTAGCAAATTGGAGAAAAATAAGCATGTTAAAATTGGAGAAAAATAAGCATGTTAAAATAAGAAGGCTGTCTAGGAGTTAAGATGGAGTTTATCAACAAGGCCAACCTCATGAAATTGGGATGGCAAATCCTTAAAAATGATAGAAGCTTAGGCCATGTTTGGTTCACTATTCTGGGCCTCATTCTTTTAATTATTGCTCATTCTAGGTAAGAATGGGCAAGAATGAATAGCATTGAGTGTTTGGTTACAAAATTCTTGCCATAGGCCACATTCTTTTTAGAATGAAAAATCAGCCCCATAGAACAAAAAATGAGTAGCCTGCAGCATGAAAAACAATCATGCCCCATCTTGCTCATTTTCATTCTTTGAGAAAACTCTGCCTACAAAACTGTTGTCATAGATGTTTACTTTTACAAAAGCACTTTTATGAAAATACTTTTATAAAAAACACTTTTATAAAAGTAAATTTATGAAAAGTACCTTTGCAAAAGTAAAGTACTTTTATTAAAGCACTTTTACAAAAGTTCTTTTACATTAAAGCACTTTTATGTAAGCACTTTTACAAAGTATTTTTATGAAATCGCTTTAATAAAAACACTTTTGTGAATGCACTTTTACAAATGAACTTTACTAAATCACTTTTACAAAAGCACTTTTATGAAAGTACTTTTATAGAAACACTTTTATGAAAGTACTTTTATAAGAGCACTTTTATGAAAGTAATTTTAGAAAAACACTTTTACAAAACATCTATGCCAACTAGTAAACATTGATTGTTGGAGACCTAGGTTGGCAGTTTATGAATATCGACACAATTTTTTTTAAAGAATACTAGTGGGGTGCATGTGCGTTGCACATGCCTGTTTATCATATTATTGCTACAAAAATATATTTGAATTATTATAAAATAATTTTCAATTTTCAAGTATGAAAAATAATACACAAAAATTATAATGGATTGTGGGATCTACTTTGTCCAAGCTGCTAATGAACTATTATGACCTGTCAATTGTTGTCCTCCTTTCCGTGGAACTTGTAGCACTAGAGGCAGAGGTAGAAGAGGTAGGATAACCAAGGTCTTTGTGTTTGGGTGCTGCCTTTGTTAGATCTTGTTCTTACCATCTCGGGCTTGCTCAAAGTTTGTTTTGTATACTTTGTTTTCTTTTCTAATAAATTTACCTTGCATTATTCAAAATAATAATAATTATGATGATGATGATGATGATATGAATTATGATTGAAGATATAAATAACCCAATGAATGTTCATAGCAAAAAATGCCCAATGCAGTCAACTTTAAAGCTCATCAACTACTAAGGCCAAGTTTGGGAGTGCTTAATAATAAGTGCTTATTTGAATAAGAACTTATTTTGGGTCGGGACCATACCATTAAGCACTTATTAGTGTTTGGGAAATAAACTCAAAATAAATGCTTATTGAAGTAGCCTAAAATTTCAATTTTTTTAAAGTGCTTATACAATAAGCACTTATTCAAAATTTTGATTACAAAATTGTCCCCAGTTAGATTTCAAAATGCCACTTATGCCTTTCAATCGTCCAAAAACATAAGGTTAGGCTCTTCAACACTTTCTTCTCCATCATCTTCTTCAACCAATGGTAGAACTGCAACTCAACCAATTAACCAGGTAAGGTTTCCCCTCTTTTCTTTTCTTTTTCTCATTTTTTCATTCCCGAACGATCAACTTGATTGGTTTCAATAGTTCCATTGTGACCCAGATCATCAACTAAGCACTTACTCTTAGGACCTTTAAATTAAATTGGTTTGAAATTGAAGAATTGCTAGAGCATCTTTTTGTTCTACCATGCCTACATCGACAACTTGAAATCAATCATTGAATCAACATATCATAACCCTCAGTCATGATATCTAACGTACTCATGTTCTATACAAAACACCATCCTCCTATCCTCCTAAAATAGTACAAAAATTCATAGAAATTGTTAAGAAATTGAAAATCCTTACTAACACCCTAAAAATGCCATAAGAAAACCATTATTTTGTTATCCAATAATTTGATAATTTATAATTATGCCAATTCCAATAATTACCATTATTTAAAATAATTTTCAATAATTTTCTTATTAGAAATTATGAAAAATTATTTAAATTTTGTTATTCAAAGCAATTATTGATAACTATTTTTTATTCAATACTTTAATTATTGAATAATTATAATTGTTATTATATAATAATAGTAATTACAATAATTTAGAAAATGATAGTTACATAATAATAACAATTATAATTATCCCATAGAAATTATTGATAATTTCAACTTTATTGGAAGTTATTGATAATTCAAAAATAACAACAGTGATTTTTAAAATAACTTTTGTTATTCAATAATTTTGTTAAAATTATTTTTTATTTGATGATTTGTTATGTCAGAAATTTGATAATTGTGGAGATTTGAGTAATTACAATGATTTTGTTATCTAATAATTTGATAATTTCAAAATTATTGAGGTTATTAATAGTCAAAATTATAGATAATTATTTTTAATAACAAATAATAAATTGATAATAATAACTACTAAAATTACCATCATTATGAATTTATTGAATAAACAAAATAATTATCAGTAATTATTACTGAATTATCAATATTTTTGTAATAATTCTAAACCATTTGTTAGCACTTCAATGTTTAAACACCATTTTCAATGGAGGTTTTTACTGTATTTTCCTCATAAAACCACGACCACTAGGTCATTTGTCCATCCTAACAAATTCTTGGTGACTATTTCTACAAAGAGAGTTCAGATTTGAGGAAAGGGTTGAGGCAGAAGCCAAAAGGTTTTCAAACTCTAGGTTGAAAGCTCTACCTTTATGTTTATTTCTTTAACAAAGAAGAAAAAATTTTGAGAGAATTTTCATCTTAGTAGGTTGCAGGTTTACTCCAACTCAGCACCCAGTAACATGTTGAAATATAATTGGACACGAACCTGGAAATATAATTGTACACATTTCCCAATACAAAGGGCAGCTGACATGGCATGTGAAGGGTATTTTCAAAAAGGGTAAACCTGGAAATACGAAATCAGGTTGTGTTGATGATTCATCCGTTTCTTCATTTTTATAAATGGAGAAGATATTTCTTTAACAAAGAAAAAAAAATTAGAGAATTTTCATTTTAGCAGGTTCCATGTTTACTTCAACTCAGCATCCGGTAACATGTCGAAATATAATTGGACTCCAACCTGAAAATATAATTGTACACACTTCCCAATGCAAAGGGCATCTGACATGGCATGTGAAGGGTATTTTCAAAAAGGGTAAACCTGGAATTACAAAATCAGGGTGTGTTGACGATTCATCCGTTGAACCCAATACAAAGGGCAGCTGACATGGCATGTGCAGGGTATTTTCAAAAAGGGTAAACCTGGAAATACGAAATCAGGGTGTGTTGACGATTCATCCATTTCTTCATTTTTTGTAAATGGAGAAGAAAAATGTGCAACATAGGACACTTGTCAGTTTGAAAAGAATTCATTTTTTGGAAAAAAGCATTTGGTGGCAATATTTTCTCATTTTGACTATTTTTACCCATTCTTATCCATTTTATAATTTCATCTTGGATAAGAATGATAAAAAATGAGAATTGAACCAAACATGGCCTTGTTGGTTGAAATAGTTAAAAGGAAAATATCTAAAGAACAAGGATCTCCTCCAAGCTAGGGCCTCCAAAAGTGCCTTGTGGGCGTGAAGATATGTCATAAATTAGTTAGTCAATCTAAAAAAAGGATTATCATGGAAAATAGGCAATGGAAGGACATGCAAATTTTAGAAAGATAGTTGGACTCGAACCTGGAATGTTGGATTTAATGAGAGATGATTGAATGCATTAAATATCATTAAATTACCTCTTTTCAACTTATTTAATATCAAGAACCAATTACCCCTATTTGCCCTCATTTTTTATTATTAAATTGTACTCTTTCCTAATGGAGCATAAAGAAAACCTAAAAAAAAAGAGGATTTAATATAAACATAAATTGCAAAAAAAAGAGGATTTAATATAAACACAAATTGCAAAACGCGTGGAATGAAAGAGGATGAAAATCATATCCTTCTCAATTATTTGATTGCTGCTCAGGCTTGGAGGATAGCTGAAAACTTAGTCCCCACCCTAATTACAAAACAATTTTAAGGATTGGTGGGATATGGTTATAAAGAGTGAAGTGGGTCAAAACATCGAAAATTACTGAGAGAAGATTAGCTACATTCTATGGTACATATGGAAGGAGCGGAATGAAAATGAAATGGCTTCCCCCAAGCGTGGGTGAAGTGAAGATAAAATTTAATTTTCGTGTTTTTCAGATGTCCTAAGTGAATTCAAATTGAATCAGTCAATATTCAAATCCAAATTCTATTGGAGAATTTAATACTCAAAACAGATACTGAAAATTAATATCCCAATTCAAATCCAATTAAATATTTGAGTAGTTAATTCGATTAATTAATTGTTTTAGATAATTAATAAATATATAAATTATTTATATAACGTAATTGTTATATATAAACTATATAAAATATTTTATATATTATATATAAGAATTAAATAATCAATTGAATTCAGATATTTATCAAATTGAATTAGGTTATATCCAAATTCTAATCCAATTAATTATTTGATATGAATAAGATATCTAAATTTGATTCAATTATATCAATATTGAATTCAAAATTGGATTTTTAAACTCCATTGACACCCTTACCTAAGTGTTTGGTTTCCATGCTTTCGCTAATTGTTTCTTTTGATTATCGAAAAAAAAAAAAAAACTTGAATATGAGTACTTAAATTATTTTGAGGAGGTTGTTGGTGTTGCAGTATTGATCCTCCTCTTTCCTCTCAGTCCGTATATTAATTTCTTCTTCGTCGTCCTCGTAATTATTGTTCAGAACTAAGTTATATTCTTTAGCTTGTTGACCACCTACATACATATGTAAAATTAGGGGTTGTTGACCACCTCGATTGGTTCTTTTGGTCATGGTTTTTGTAAGAATCCATATGTAGAATTAGGGGCTGTATTATATATTATCGTATAAGGTGTGATTGGAAGATGTGGGCAGGTGTTTGATGGTGGTGCTGTGAAAGGGTTTGTACTTTGATGGTAGCTCTTTGAGGTCAACCTTCTCCAATACTTTATTTAGTCCTTCCATGTTTTTCTACCTATAAAAACAAACAAATTAGAAAAAAAAAGGGGACCTTCATATCATAATAAGTGGTTATAGGTGGGCTGCATTAGGTTAGCATTGATCTCAACCCAATATAAACCGAGCTATTGAACCTCCAACCCAAACTCTAATCCAACCTTCTTAAGGTTGTTCTCGGGTTGGTCCAACTTCTTTATTTCATTTTCCAAATGTTCTTATTTCCTACATTCAAGGGGATAAAGATATACTTATTTTGAGTTTTATGCAAATCATAAAAATTAAATTCAAATACCATATATCATATATGATTAATACTTGTTTAAACATGTGCATAGCCATTTCTCTCTCTCTCTCTTTCATCTTTTTTACCTTGTCTTCTCCTCTCCCACTCTCCCTTTTCCTCCCCATCTCACCTAGGGATGGCAATTTTCTCCATCCCCGACTTCCCCAACCCGATGGGGTCGGGAATGGGGATTGAGGTCCCCACCCCGCCCCAACCTCGATTATGTATGTATGTGTGTATATATATATAGTTATTTATTTATTTATTTAATTTTATTTTTCAAATAAATATTATATATATATATATATTTATTTAATTTTATTTTTCAAATAAATATTGTTATCTAAAAAACTTTGGGAATTTGGGTCCCCACGGGGAACCTGATGTAGCACAATCCGGTCACTCCTATCTGGCGCTCGCGTGGCTCCTAAGATGTACCTGAAACAAGAGGAAGGAGGAAGAACTCTCGGGGGGTTTCCCGGCGGGAACGCTCCGATGCTTAAGTTAGTGTTGTGTACAAGAAGCAAAGAGAGAACGAAGGCTAAGAGTGTAGGTTACGCTAGTGATTTCAAATATTGTTAGTCTGCCATAGCCACTACAGGCAGGGCTAAGGTGGCACACGCGGGGCCGTCGTGCAGGATACGTGTCTGTCAGGTGTGGGATGCCTTCCTAAAGGTGGCAGAAGCGGCAAGGGGACATGCCTGCAATTCACATGTTTGTCAAGTACGGCGGTGGGGCAGGAAGCCCTCCTATGGTATACCGAGTTGTTCTCCTGCGAATCGCCCTGAGCTGGGTCGTCCCTTAAGTGACGGGCTGCCTGTAGCCGGTTATGCCGAGCTAGCTGACTCGAGGTCTTTGTGCCTTGGGGTGTCCAAAGAAGAATCGGTGTGTTCTTGCTTGGGAGTGGCCCGAGGTCCATTGGGAGGAGCTCGGGTCTCAAAAGGGGTCAGGGTGCCCCGAACTCGGGACCCCCAGAAGTCCCTTGACCCCAGGGAGGAGGTGGGGGCGAGGTGGCTTTCGGCGAGTAGTTTACCTGCCGAGTTGCCATGCGTCGGTGTTTGTGTTGCGTCGTCGCGCATTCCATCCAGCTGTACCGGTCTAGCGCCTGGCTCGACCAAAAAGAAATTCGGGTCACGTTCGGGTTACACGCGGACTTCACACGACTTGGACTTCGTGGATGTCAAAAATGCGCTAAATCGTTTTGGCCTCAAAGAACCCGCAGTTGCGGCCATAAATAGGGGTCCCTTGGCCATTTTCTTCACCATAAAGCCTTCATCGTTAGCGTTTGAGCTCGCGCCAGGGGTTTCTTAGCTCGGGTCCTCCAGTTCGTTCTGTTCTTCTAGTCCGGTTGCATTTCTTTGGTGAGTCCTCCGGAACTTCCTTTTCCCTTCTAGTTCGCTTCTTTCTGTTAGTCCAGTCTGTCATCTAGTGTAGACAATCTCATCAACGAGCCCGAGGTAGGTACCTCAGCTCAGGATGTCCCCTCTACTACCCAGCCATCCGAAGTACGGATGGCTTCGGGTCATCTGGCGTCTACCTCCCACCGAGGTTGGGAACCAGATCAGTTTGGGCCTTCCATAATGACCCCGGAGAGGCTTCAAGACCTCATACAGAGGTTTTGCCTCCCAAGCGAGTACTCATATAGTCTTCCCACCGGCAACTTCCCATGGGAGCATGGTCCCAACGAGATCGTGATCTTCAGGGAGCAACTGATAGCCAGACTCAGACTTCCACTTCACCCTTTAGTCGTTGAGGTGTTGGTACACTTTAACATTACCCTGGACCAACTCCACCCGAACTTCCATACGGAATGTGGTGGGGTCCATTTCTCTTTGTTTTGACCGTTCCCTTTCCATAGATTTAGATGTTCTTAGTACGATCTTGGCTATAAAGAAGAGCGCTCCGGGCGCTCTCCCCGGGCATAGGCGGTCTTACTACCTGTCCCCCCGCCCAGGTTTTAAACTCATGCACAAGCTCCCGAGCAAAGTCCCAACTTGGAAGCGGGACTACTTCGTAGTCCGAAGCAGCACGGGGTGGCCCTTCCCCCCCGATTGGAGGATAGCCATTCAAGACCCTGGTGTCATTCTGGACGGGAAGACCAAGAAGGAGCTCCAGTCACTAGCTAAGCTCGGGTTGCATTATAAAGACTTCACTTCTGAGGAGAAGCTCGTTCGAGCGAGCTTGAGTCTGGGTAGGTTTTTCCCACTTTGGCTTTTTTGCTCATATATTTGCTTCAAGTTACTGATGTGGTATTTCACCGCAGGTCCTACGGAGGCGGAAAAGATAGACAACCAGAAACTCTTCCACCAGATGAAGAGGAAGAAACGCGTGGTAAAGAAGGCGTGCATTGGGTCCCCGCTAGCACCAGTCGAGCCTCGACTTCCGCAGACCTTTGCCTCGGTGCCCGAGGTGGCAGTTGTGCCCGTTGTAGACTTGGAAGAGGGGGTTGTGCCCAAGGGGCCTGAGGTGACGATGGAACCTGTCGTTAAGCCCGCCGAGCCCGTTGCTAAGCCTACCCGACTTGCCAGGGAAAGCGTCATCGAGGCTAGCGCCGCTACTACCGGGGCTCATCCTGCTGAAGATGTCGTCGAGACCTCTGAGAGCTCCACTCACGATGTGAAGATGACGGCTTCCAGCTCGGAGGGTCAGGGGAGCCAATCCGTCCTGAACCCCAAGTGCAGCCTGAAGAAGAGTATGCTTGCTGCATACCCGGGGGAGGTCAGCGAGTGAGCCGAACTCACTCCATGGTCAGCTCGGCGCCCGAGCTGCCACTCATACTATGGTGGTGAGTTTCTCTTCTTTTTCTCTTTTTCCTTTTTTTTTGTTGACTAGTTTCCCTTTCGCATGTGAACACTGCCATTCGCGCCTTGACCCTCCAATCATACAGGCACCTGAGGCGGGCTCTAGAAGCTAAGAAGTCGTCTCGCACAACCCATACTGAGTTGAGGGCAGCCCATTGTCAGGTTCACCGCCTGGAGAGTGACGCCTCGGCTCAAAAGAGCTTCATCGAGATGTTAATGGCAGAGAAGGGGGAGCTGGCCCGAGACAAGGACAAGTTGAGGGCTTGAGGTGAGCAACCTCAAGGCTAAGCGGGATGCCTTGAAGCACGAGGTGCAAGGCCTCAAGGATGCAAAGGGGAAGCTGGAGCATGAAGTGAGGTACCTCCAGGAGGACATAAGGGAGAAGACTGCAATCATCGAAGGTGCTCTTGAGGAGGCCAAGACCCAAGCCATCATTGACTACGTCAACTCTTTGAGATTCGACGATGTGATGACGGAGGCCTACCATAAGGGCTTCAAGCTCAGTCGGTGGCTGATTAGGCACCTCTACCCCGAGCTAGACACGAGCGCCATCACTACTTCACGGATTACTGGCGACATTGTGCATCAGTCAAAAGACGACCCCGATTCCGAGGATGAAGGTTCGGAAGATGGAGCAGAGGACGCCGGTCCAGCCACTGTCCCCGAGGGGGTCCCTGATAGAGGTGACCAGTTCCCGAAGTAGTTTGCTCCTTATATTTGTAACTTAATCTTTTCCCTTTTTGAACTGTGAATGTACCATCCTGAGCCTTCGAGCTCAGGTAAAAACTCTTGTACCTGAACTCTTGTTTTAATGAAATATAGTTTCTTTTGAGTATCTCTGAGTGCAAAAATACTTCTAAGTGTGAGCGGACTCCAAGCTGGTCAATTTAATGTATAGGTTACCCGAGCTGTCAAGCTACCGAGTTGGCGGTAAGGGTGACTGAGTGAAGTTGTGTTACTTCGGGTTGCGCAGGTTACCTCGGACTATCAGGTTACCGAGTTGAGTAAGAGCAGCAAGGGTATAAACACCGTAGGGTTCATACTCGAGCTGTCTTTCCCTTAAGGGTTAGAGATAACCAGGTTTTTGTCAGTTTGTTATGCCGAAGTGGCAGCTTAAGAAGGGACTCGTAGTCTGTTCTTAGGTTTTAACCAGGCCAAAGTGGCGACTGGGGTCTTCTTGTGGCCCTTAGGCTTAGAGAGGGACCCGTAGTCCGCTCCTAGATTTCACCCAGGCCAAAGTGGCAGTGGGTTACTCGATTATGGCCCTTAGGCTTGGAGAGTGGCTCGTGGCCTACTCGATTCTTACAAATAATATTGTCTTAGGTTGACAATATTCCATGCTCGAGGTATTTGTTTCCCTTCGAGGGTCTCGAACTCGTATGTTCCTTCCCCGAGCACTCGTTTCACTCGGTAAGGACCTTCCTAGTTGGACCCGAGCTTGCTAGCGCCAGGCTCAGGTACCATAACTTTACGAAGGACCAGGTCGTCAACGCGGAGATTCCGCTTCTTGACCATGGCATTATAGTACCGAGCTACTCTCTGCTGGTAGGTTGCGTTCCTAATGTACGCGAGGTCCCTTGCTTCGTCAAGTAGATCGAGGTTGGTACATAGCTCATCTTCATTTGTCTGATCACTGTATTCTTCTAGTCGTAGCGTAGGTACTTCGATCTTTGCGGGGATCACTGCTTCGGTGCCGTAGGTGAAATTGAAGGGTGTTTCTCCCATGGCGGTCTTCTCCGTGGTCCAGTAGGCCCACAGAACACTGGGTAGTTCATCTGCCCACAATTCTTTAGCTCGGTCCAACCGTGTCTTTAGTCCGCGGAGGATGGCTCTGTTCATGACTTATGCCTAACCGTTTGCTTGAGGGTGCGCGACTGAAGTAAATTTCTATTGGATTCCCATGTCTCGGCACCAGTCTTGAAATTTAATGTCCTCGAACTGCTTGCCATTGTCGGAGATCAATACCCAAGGTAATCTGAAGTGGCACATGATGTTCTTCCAAAAGAAGTTTTGAACATTTCGGGTTGTGATCGTCACGAGGGGTTCGGCTTCTACCCACTTGGTAAAATAGTCCACTACTACTACTAAGAACTTCCTTCCACCCATTGTTGGTGGTGAATATTGGCATGTCTCTGGCATTTGTCACATTTTCTTATGAGCTCGATAGCATCTACCTTCATTGTTGGCCAATAGTACCCTTGTCGAAGTGCCTTTTGGGCGAGGGCTCTACCCCCAAAGTGCCCACCGCATAGACCCTCATGGATGTCGCAAAGTACGAGCTTTGCTTCGGTAGGTCGCAAGCAGCGCAAGTAGGGGAGCGTGTAAGATCTCCAATATAGTTGTTCGTCTATCATGACATATTTGACTACCTGGCACTGCACCCTTCTAGCTGCATTGCGGTCTGCAGGGAGGGTCCCGTGTAGTAAGAAGCTCGCGAGCGGGTCAATCCAGCTCGACTCTGCTTGAACGACAGGAGTGACCTCCTCTGCCCCCCCCCCCCCCGAGAATGCTAGGCCAAGGCAAGTCCTCTATGTACACAGTTCTCACGGTGATGTCGTTGGTGCTGGCTAACCTGGACAGGGCGTCGGCCTTGGCGTTCTCTGACCTACAGATTTGTCTAATAAAGTGTGACTGGAAGTTGAGCAGGGCCTCTCTGACTTTGGCTAATAGGCGATCATGGTTGGCTCACGAGCTTTGTACTCGTCGGTGACCTGGTTGACCACAAGCTAGGAGTCGTTGCAGATAACGATGTGCTTGGCTTTTACTTCTCTAGCTAGAGCTAGTCCAGCTATCAACGCCTCATTTTCTGCTTCATTGTTGGATGCCTCGAACTCGAAGCATAGCGCGTACTCCAGTTTTATGTCACTTGGGCCGTGCAGAACTATTCCGGCATCGCTGCCCTGTTGGTTCGAGGAGTCATCTACGTGAAGGATCCAGGGCTCCTCATCTCAGCTCGCGGTTGGCCGAGCTAGGAGAGGTGTCACACTAACTACTACTTCACGGGGTTCGGACTGGACCGATCCGGGAGCTTCAGGCTCACCCGAGGTGGGAGCCTCGCGTTCAACCGGACTGGGAACTTCAGAGCTGAATGTGCATTCGGCTATGAAATCTACTAAGGCTTGAGCCTTAATGGAAGTTCGCGACTTGTACTGGAGGTCATACTCGTTGAGCTCAATGGCCCACTTCGTCAACCGACCAGAGACCTTAGGCTTAAGCAAGACTTGCCTTAGAGGTTTGTCGGTAAGGACGATAACAGTATAAGCTTGGAAGTATGGGTGGAGCTTCCGAGCTGCAAGTATCAATGCATATGCTAGCTTCTCCATCTCTGGGTATCTCATTTCTGCTCCCTACAATACTTTACTAACATAATAGATGGGTCATTGGACCCGATCTACTTCTTTTATTAGTACCGAACTGACCACTTTGTCGCTCGCCGAGAGGTACAGTTCTAAAACATCACCCTCCTCGGGCCAGGTTAAGATCGGCACACTAGCGAGGTAATTCTTGAGCTCATCAAATGCGAGCTGACAGTCTCGGGTCCACTCGAACCCTTTGCTCTTGATTGCCTTAAAGAACGGCAGACAACGGTCCGCCAATTTGGACATGAAGCGGCTCAGGGCGGCTATGCAGCCATTCAACCTCTGAACCTCCTTCAACTTACGGGATGATCTCATGTCTAAGATGGCCTCAACCTTATCCGGGTTGGCTTCAATGCCGCGTCGGTTAACGATGTACCCCAGGAATTTACCTGAGGTCACACCGAACACACACTTGTTCGGATTTAATCTCTTGTTAAACTTATGCAAAATTTCAAAAACAGAATGCAAGTCTTGTGTTAATTCATGTGAGAATTGAGTTTTGACGACCATGTCGTCTACATAGCATTCTACTTTTCTGCCGATTAACGGCGCAAACAATTTATTTACAAGCCTTTGAAAAGTTGCCCCTACTTTTTTAACCCGAAGGGCATAACCTTGTAACAGTATAGGTCGAACTCCGTGATGAAGGCAGTCTTTTCTTCATCCTCTAGGACCATCTTGATCTGGTTATAGCCTGAATAGGCATCCAAAAAACTTATCAACTCATGCCCTGAGGTCGCGTCCACCAAATGGTCGATTCTGGGGAGCGGGAAGCAATATTTCGGGCAAGCCCGTTTCAGGTCGGTGTAGTCGACGCACATGCGCCACTTGCCGTTGGACTTCTTTACCAGGACAGGGTTGGCTACCCAGCTCGGGTAGTGGACTTCTCTTATGAAGTCCGCTGCGAGGAGCTTCTCGACTTCCTCGTCGATCACTTTCCATCGTTCCGTGGCTAGGTTGCGTTTCTTCTGCCTAATGGGCCTAACTACAGGATCAATGTTCAGCTTGTGAGTTATGAGTTTGGGGTCTATACCGAGCATTTCTACCATGGACCATCCAAAAATATCTAAATTTTGAAATAAAAAACTTACCAGTTCGGATCGTAGGGGCTCCTGGACGGAAGCGCCGATCTGAAGCGTCCGAGCTGGGTCTGTTGTTGAGGTTGGGACCGCGACTGTTTCTTCCGTGGGCGCAGCTCACTCTTCACCTTGCTTCGTGGGTCGTTCCAGTTCGAGGTCATCGGTCACCTTGGTTTTCCCCTTTAGGGCGGAAACGTAGCACTTGCGAGACTCGAGATGGTCGCCCCGTGCTACTCCCACACTGAAATTTGTTGGGAACTTCATAGCCAAGTGGTAAGTGGAGACCACCGCCCGTAGGACATGGGTGATCGCTCGGCCTATTATGGCATTGTAGGGAGAGGGGGTCGCTACCACCAGTAAGTTGTGTTCGAATCTGACCACACAAGGTCATGTGCCGATCTCTACAGGTACTGTTATTTTCCCAAGGGGGCGGACTTCCTCTCCGCTGAAGCCCACTAAAGGGGTGTCTGTAGGCCTCAGATCGCTTCTCTGCAAATGAATTTGGTCAAACGTAGCTTTGAAGAGGATGTCGGTTGAGCTGCCTGAGTCCACGAGTACGCGCCTGACCTCGAAGTCATTGATTCTTAGCTTTATTACGAGTGCGTCATCATGGGGGTAGTGGACCCCTCGCGCATCATCTTCTATGAAGAAAATTGGATCTCCCGTCTTCGGCCGCTTTGGGGGGGTTCTGCTCTTCCCGGGTGGCCTCACGAACTGACGTCCGAGCTGCTGCTGAGGTGCAACCCGCAACGATCGAACCTCCCACTATCATGTGGATGGTCCCCCGAACTGGCCTTTCCTCCGGAGGCTGCCTCTATGGTTGTTCGGCCGACCTGCTGCTGGACTTGGGAGCATCTTTACCATGCTTTCCTTGCTGACCTGTTCTATTGCTATTGTTATTATTATTATTATTTTGTACAAAGTTTCTCAAATATACGCAATGGATGAGCTCCTCTATCTCATCGCGGAGGTTTTTACAACTCTCGGTATTGTGACCGTGGTCTTTGTGAAAACTACAATACAAACTCTTATTTCTTTCATTGGGATTCCCCCTCAGACGTGGTAGCCACTTCACGTATGGGGCGTCCTTGATCGCCATCAAGATTTCGGCCCTTTTCGCATTCAGTGGGGTGTAATCAGCTCGGTCTGGTGTAGGAGCTCGGAACAATTGACCCGACTTTGCACCCCGAACTGTTTCCTTTTTCTTCGGGTGTCCCCTTGACTAGAAGGCTCTCCTTCTCTCTTTCTTTTTTCGGGTGCACCTTCGCCCTTTTGGTTGATCTCCTCTTCAGTGGCTATGAACTTATCTGCAAGCTTTAGAAACTCGATTATGGTCGCAGGTTGGTTGACGACCATGTGCCACTTGAACTCTTTGTGCATCATGTCCTTATTGGCTGTAGCAAGGCGTACGGCGGGGTCCAGGCGCGGTATCTACATACAAGCGTCGTTGAACCGCTTAATATAGCTCCGGATGGACTCTCCATCTATTTGTGCTACGTTGAAGATGCTTTCTTCAGTTCGCGGGCAGCGTTTGCTGGTGACAAAGTGGGACGTGAAAGCTTGTGCGAACTGCGCCCAACTTCTTATTGACCCGAGCGCCAAGTTTCGGTACCATGTGCGGGCTGATCCCCTAAAAGTATTGGAAAAGGCCACGCACATGCACGACTCGCTGGCTCGCACTAGGTGCATCTGTGACTGAAAGGCGTGTACATGACCATTCAAGTCGAAGACCTGTCATACTTATCAAGAGGGGGGAGCTTGAAATCCTTGGGCATCGGACTGCCAGGAGTTCAGAAGACTGGGGGGACAAAATCGAGAGGAGGGGAGCTTTGGCTTTGGCTGAGCCTACCTCTTCTTTGCCCATGAGCTCGGGCAAATCGCGGGTGACAGATCGGAGAGCTCGGCGATGGCGTCTCTGCTTCTTGTTAGGCTCGGCGTTCGTGCTGCTTACCTTCGCGCTATCTAGAATGGTTTGCATCGGGAGTAGCCCGGTCTGCTGGTGATGGCTACGGACAGAAGGATCCTGCTTGGAATATGTTGCCAGGATCTCGAACCGGTTTTCAAGGATCGGGGTTCCAAACTTCGACTGTCGAGGCGACGTAAACCTGCCAAGCCGGGGTCCTCCCGACCTGTCCGCTCGCGACAAGATCGGGGTAGTCGGTCTCTCCCGTCTGCCGTGGGGGGAGGCATGGTATTTTGGTGGCGAGATTTGGCTTGCTGCGAAGCTAGGCGCTGAGGTGAGAGCTGAGGCTGTTGAAGCTAAGGTTGGGGCAGCTGGGGGAACTGCTGCTAATATTAATACTGGGAGACCTGGTGCAGTACGTGCTGTTGATAGAGTTGAAGTTGTTGGAACTGTTGCATTTGAGCCTGTATGGCCCTCATGCACTGCACCAGGTCCTCCAGCTGGTTCGGGCTTGCCGCTAGGGGCACGACCGAAGGCTCGGTGAACGTCGTTCCGACTATAGCGGGGAGTCGGGCAATGACAGGTGCCATTGTGAGAGGCACGTTCAAGCTGGGGATTTCGTCCGCTGAGAGGGGGATGGTGAACTGTCCGATACGGACAGTAGGAAGCTAGGGTTGTTCCCTGGAGTTATCTATCTCCGTGCTTCGTCCGACGTTGCTAGAGGAAGCCATGAGCGTTGGATTGTTTCAAGGAAAAAGAAGGAACTAAAAAAGTTTAGAGAGAAAGGCTTTTTGAAGTGATTCCCACAGACGGCACCAAATGATGTAGCACAATCCGAACACTCCTAACTGGCGCTCGCGTGGCTCCTAAGATGTACCTGAAACAAGAGGAAGGAGGAAGAACTCCCGAGGGGTTTTCCGATGGGAGCGTCCGATGCTTAAGTTAGTGTTGTGTACAAGAAGCAAAGAGAGAACGAAGGCTAAGAGTGTAGGTTGCGCTAGTGATTTCAGATACCTTGTTCCTTGAGGGTAAGTTCCTTATAGCTGAATTTCATTGCTCCCGACCCTCTGACTTCTAACAGGGCAGGTATAACCGCCACTGTCGGTCTGCCATAGCCACTACAGGCAGGGCTAAGGTGGCACGTGCAGGGCCGTCGTGCAGGATACGTGTCTGTCAGGTGTGGGACGCCTTCCTAAAGGTGGTAGAAGCGGTGAGGGGACATGCCTACAATTCACAGGTTTGTTAGGTACGGCGGTCGATCAGGAAGCTCTCCTATGGTATACCGAGCTGTTCTCCTGTGAATCGCCCTGAGCTGGGATGTCCCTTAAGTGGCGGGCTGCCTGCAGCCGGTTATACTGAACTAGCCGACCCGAGGTCTTTGTTCCTCGGGGCGTCCAAAGAAGAATCGGTGTGTTCTTGCTTGGGAGTGACACGAGGTCCATTGGGAGGAGCTCGGGTCTCAAAAGGGGTCAGGGTGTCCCAAACTCGGGACCCCGGGGAGGAGGTGCGGGCGAGGCGGCTTTCGACGAGTAGTTTACCTGCCGAGTTGTCGTGCTGAACTCGGTGGGACTTCCCCACCGAGTTGTGCTCTTGTCCGTTGTGCTGTCATGCTGAGTCACTATTTGAGCTAGGTCACGCCTACGTGTAACTGAGCTACGAGGTCGGGCCAAATCACCCTCCATCAGAACCCATCCCATCAGGGATTGGGGATGAAGGACAAATTTTATCCCCAACGGGGATCAAAGACGGGGATGGAGGTTAATTTCATAATCAGAGTCGGGAACGGAGAATATGATCCCACCCCAAATCCACCCCGCTGCCATTCCCAATCCCACCCCACCATTAGAGGGTCTAAGTAACTACAGATGCGGTCTTGCCATTGGGGTGGGGGTGGGGGTGGGGATGATGGTTCTAAATTACAAGTATGTTTGTGCTCCATTGATTTGTTATACTTGTTCCTAAAATTTATTCTCTAATGCCATGCGATCTAATCTGGGCGAGCCCATGAAATCAATGACAATATGACATTGATTAGGTGCTCGTTTGGGAGGGTTTTCATGGGGTGCCTTCTGACTTTGCAAGTCCATAAGGTGTTTGGTTGCAATGCAAATGCAATTATGTATACTACATATTTATCATTTATTCGATTCATGAATGCAAATAAGATTCAAATTTTAAACCGTTTTTGCACTCACATTATTTGTTTGAAATCAGAGTGCTAGTGTATGCCTCCATTATTAAATGCTCCAACTACCTTATACTCCAATGCCTTAACTTTGTTTAAAAAAGTTGATTATCAAAAAAATATAAAATTATATCTAAAAAATAAGTACAATAATACGTATAAAAATGCCAGAAAATACATTTTTGATATTTGATATGATAATCATTAATTTTTTATGTCAAACAAAGGCGAATCACAGTACATAAATACGCTAATTCAACGTTTGTATTACAAACAAACAGAGCCTAAATAAAAATCCCAAAATCAATACTTGGTGAAAAATCCGGGAAGCCCGAATTTTCATTCAGCCAAGAACTTTCCGGTAGAAAGCACTTCCTGCAGTTCAGTTAAAGCCTTCCCAGACGGTAGTTCATATGCTGCTGCTGCGATTCGTTGAAAGCCTTCCATTCTTAGTTCCTACTTCCTACACGGGAGTTCATATTCGGACTGTAGGCGGTGGATCCCCGGACCCCGGCGTCCCGGTCCGATGACATTTAGAATAGGCAGTTCTCATCCCAATTCCCAACTCATGTCCATGGACCAGTTTTATTTTCTCGGGTAATATCCACGGGCGATTACTCGGACCTGTGGGGCCTATCTGATTATAAGATGTCGTTCCATCACCGTCCAGTCGTCGCCCGCCTCGTGGTTAAATTCATTTCATCTTCCCTCCTTTTTTTTTTTTTTTTCTTTTCCAAATTTTCATTGATTTAAAGATAATTTTCTAGACGGACGGATGCCTATTATCGTGCAGCGAGACCGGGTTTTTTCATGAGAAGAAGAAATACTCTATTTCAGTCAGCAAAAAAATATATATATGAGAATAATGCAACGCTAATACAAGTAAGGAAGAGTTTGCGCTGGATTTAATAAGAGGTGCAATTGGTTGATTAGTATAGTGTGGGCCACAGACTTAATGAAGGAGATCAATCACCGACGTGTCTAACTAGACGGAGAGAGAGGATAGTTTCTATAGATGTAATAGGTGTAGGAGAGTTGCAGACGAGTTCATCCCCGAAGAGGAAAAGAAGCACATGAGAGAGAGAGAGAGAGTGAGACAGCGCGCGCGGAAGCAACAGCGAAGGGGGAGGGGGTTATAAAAAGGATCGAGTAACGGACGGTGCAGATAAGCAAAGTGAGAGCTCATACTCTCATCTCGGTCGTTTCCTTTCTCCTCTCTTCTCCAGCGTCCGATCTCCTCTTTGGGGGAAAAAAAATCCACCGATTCTTCTTCGACGCGCACCAAATACAAATCTCTCATTCCTTCCTCTCAGGTGAGTTTTTCCTTTTAGTCCTCTCCATCTCCCTCCACGTCTCTCTCTCCCTCTCTCCCTCTCTCTCTTTCTCTCTCTCTCTCGTCCGCTATGGCCATGGCAGAACTAGGGTTTCCGTACTTTCAAGAGCTAGGGTTTCCGGTTCTATTGATCTCCTTCTACAACGCTCGCTCTGTTAACCTAGGGTTTCGACGGTCATGGCCGACGCTCCGGCGAGTCCAGGCGGCGGGAGCCACGAGAGCGGCGACCAGAGCCCTCGCTCGAATGTTCGGGAGCAGGACAGGTACCTTCCGATCGCGAATGTCAGCCGGATCATGAAGAAGGCGCTTCCAGCTAACGGCAAGATCGCCAAGGATGCCAAGGAAACTGTGCAGGAATGTGTGTCAGAGTTCATCAGTTTTATCACTAGCGAGTACGGCATCGTCTTCCTGTGATTGATTTGGACAATTAGGGTTTTCTTCTTTTAACCTAGTGTTCGAATTGCTGGTGTAGGGCAAGTGATAAATGCCAGAGGGAGAAGAGAAAGACGATTAATGGTGATGATCTGCTTTGGGCAATGGCAACGTTAGGGTTCGAAGACTATATTGATCCGCTCAAGGTGTACCTGAATAGGTACAGAGAGGTAAGTCTTGTCTCCATCCGAGTCTCTCAACCTTAGCCCCTTCTATACGTATTGATAATCTGACAAGCTTATACTGATAAATTTTTATTTTCTCCTTGGCCGACTCTTCGGTTCGAACACGATGTTGCAGATGGAGGTATTTGTTATTTTAGGCCGATCTTTAGTCTCTATTCATTTATTAAGTTTGCTTCATTAGCTTCTTCAAATCGTTTTGCTTTTTTTTTTTTTTATGAAAAATTATGGCTTTTGGCAGGGTGATACCAAAGGATCTGCAAAGAGTGTAGATAAAAAAGATGGAGTTGGAATTCAGCAGGTTCCAAATCCCCAGGTAGTAGATTCTCCATTTAGCCCTGCGTCGCTGCATTTACAGAATAATTTGGTAAGCACAAGCTAAAAATCACATTCATTTTGTGTCTGCGAATTAATTTTACAGATTACTCATCAGGGATCTTATACGCAAGGCGTGAACTATATGAATTCTCAAGTAATATTTCTCTCTCAATATTTTTATAAGTTTAATATGCAATATACTGATCCTTCTTGTTTTTGCTATATTCCACACTGTAGATAGGAGAGCACAAGCATTTGCATATTTGACCATTTTTTGGTCAATCATACATTGCAGGACGTATTCATGTTATTTTTGTATTTTTTTATTTGGCATTGGAGCACTTTTTTTTTCTAATGTTGCGTTTGGTAAGAGTGTGAATGCAAATTAGCAAATATGCACGATTGTGAAAAATGGAACTTGGTTTGATTTTGCGTTGGTAAATTTTGCATTCTTACCAAGTGTATTTGATCATATGGGTGTAAACACAAATATTCAGACTAGAATCTACCATTTTACATAGACCAACTTTGAGTGCAAAAGTTTGCTTCTATATGGCTAAAAAAATGTCAGAAAAATGTTAGAAAAAACATATTTACTTTCATTTCCAGTACAAAAATGTATTCTTACCGAACACCTGCAAAATTGAACTGGAAAATCCATTTTGATTCAGCATTTGCGCACTTGCCAAATGCAACCTAATGTGGAAACATGGTTAGCTACTCATGGTCTCATGGCCATGTTCTTAGCCCATTTAATTTTTATTAGGGTTAGTCTCTGACACTTAGAATCTACGTAATCCCTTCCAGTGGCCCCTTTTTTGTGGGTTTTATCTGTTGGTATTTTTATTACATTCTTTCTACATGCTGTTTTTCGTGACTTAGCTGCCTCTTGGTGATATTTCTATAATATAAACTATTTTCCCTTTCTCTGATAGAGAATATCCACATTTTAAATATGTTTGTGACAATGCACCCATAGAATGTTCAAAAGGTGCCTTCTCTTTACTTCTCTAGGATCTCTCAGTGTTTTGCTTTCTTTTCTTTTCTTTTCTTTTGGTGCTATGTGTGTAATGAAGTGATAAATCCTAGAAAAATTTAGCCAAAGTTGCAGCTATAGTTTTTTGTTTTTCATTATTCACAGAACGTTGTGATAGTAGATGTTCTTAATTAAAATTAATTATTTTTTCAAGAAAATATTGTAAACTACAACTGTGTATACGAGGACCGAATGGGAGAAATAAAACGATATGGCCTAATCATGTGGAAATAATTTGTTAACAGTGTAACTGAAAAAACCGTCATCTAACTATAGCATGGATTTTTCTGTGCTTAAGCCATCCACATAGTTTGTGGACAAAATGCATGCTATTTTTAGGTGACTTTTAAATGACAATACGTAATGCTTAAGCATGCTTTACAAATTTAAAGAAAATAGCAACAATAACAAGCTATAAAATGTATGTTTAATTATTTATTTTATGTTTTGTTTTAATGGTAGATGTGGTACTTTATAATCATTTATGGGGGGACATGTGTGATATTGCATCTAATTTGTGAGTGTAGTGATGCTTAATTGGTTGAGGGGGATTCCAAGGTGTGGTGGGGGATGGGTTCAGGATGAGGTCCATGAGGGTATGCGCCCTTGAATATATAAGAATTTTTTGAAGGAAGTTAAAAGAGTTAAAAAGAAGCAGGGTTGTTGGTGTGCATTGGGAGTAGAGGTCAGCTAGTGGTGTGGTTGATGGGTTAGCCAAACAAGGGGTGGAATGAGGGAGCCTATTTTAGGGGCATGGGAGAACAATTTAATGTACTTTTCTTTTGATCTGGGCATCTCAAACTCTGGATGTAGCTATTTTAATTTTTGTTTATGTTTAATAAAATTGTTAGTTGCTTAGAAAGACATGTATTGATGCTTAATTTGATTTGATTAATAGATGGTTGTTACCACTCCCTTATAATACTGTCTAGTGTTCAATTCCTTATTTTGTTAATCACAAAGGCTTTAAATTTGTTTTTCGATAAATGAAGAATTTATTAATGGAATAAAATACTGTTACAGAAACACTTGAAGAGGTACTACCTGCAACCTCTCCAACCCATCAAGAACTAAAAGGGATTACAATCCAGCCCAATACAGATTCTCCCTATTTGCCCCTTGCTTGGCTAAACAATACGGCAAAGGCTTTAAATTCTTATCTAGCCTAACTTTTTTTTTTTTGTTTTTTTATTGGTAACCATAAAGCTTTATTAGATTTAAAATGAATGAGGTATGTTCATTATGCCATGCATCCTTAACTGTGAACAACTTGCTCAAAGCATCTGCCAAACTATTTGTTGATGTTTGCACTTTGCACCCAAAGAAGGGTGGAGTCCAACTCCAATACCAATTGTCTTATCTCTCTCATTATGTGTTTGTTCTGTCATAATCCTTGGGCTGGCTAATCTCTTTCAGCCACCCTATAACTACCTCTGAATTCCCTTCCCTTGCTACATTTTTACAGTATAGAGACTTCCCACTCTTTGTTCTTGGAATGCTGCTAGCAGTTCTGCGTTTATGGAGTCTCCATAGTTGGCTGACCTAAGAGTACATTACAAATATATTTTCATCTGTCTATTGATCAAAAAATTATTTCCATTTGTCTCTATAAGCTCTACCTAGACCTGATGGTCCTGGGTTTCTAATGCATCAAAATTTAATTCTACCGATTATTCCCTAGTGGATTGCTAATTCCAATGCACTTGAGCTCTAACCCTTTCATTTGCCGTGTTGACCATCATTTATTAGGAGTGCAACTTTGGCTCAGGTTGGTTTTGAAATTTGTTGAGCTTTCGATGGGCTTGAACCCTAACCTGAGCCCAATGTAGTTGAAATTCTTCAATGTGGGCAACTCAAATTGCAACTCTAGATGCCATCTATAGAAAATAGGTAACTATACCCAATCTACTGTTTTAACTCCATTTCTTTCTTCCTGTACAACCCATAGTATTGTTGCCCTGGTGCATTTCCACAATATATTTCCTCTCCTCAGAAAAGCGAAAAATGGACAAGGAACCTGCTAGATTATTTGGGGGATCTACATGCAAACAAAATGAGAGAAAACATCCATTCATAGAGAGAGAGAGAGAGCATCCCAGCCTATGTTTTTTATGATTGCAAAACAAAGGCCAAACTAAATGCTAAAGTTCATCCTTTTTATTGCTTTATTGTATTCTAAAATGAATTTATTTGAGATTGCATCAATATCTGAAATTTAGAGTATGAGGATCCATGATCTTGGGAATTTGACAAAAGTTTTAGTGCTGGCTGCCAATCTGATGCAACCTTTCTTTTATCCGGTCTTGGGGTCAACAGTGTAAGAAAAGCTTACACTGGTAGAGTGAAATTTCGACTATATCTTTTTATCTTTAATTTTTCCATCTAGTAATTGCGTTGAATAGAGAGGATCCCACTGCATTGACAACAATGTCGTATATTTTTACCATTGTTATAGTGTTTCCTTGGTGGTTGTAGCCAATAGAAAATTTCTGGATACCCGTCAATTTCCTTGAGCAACACCAGAAAAGCTTGAAACTTTGGCTTTATTTTTGTATTTTTCGTAATGGTATGATCTCCATACTTGCAAATTCTTAGCTTATTCAATCCCTCTAGTCAGTCATCTGGCAAACGGTTTGTCTTGACATAGGTTGATTAACTGAAGTGATTTTTCCTAGTACCAAGGAACAAAATATCAATACAATATGCCCTATATTGGTGGACCCAAAACTAGGAATGGAAAATTTTCTCTTCTTTAATGGATACTCAGCCTCCCTGATGCGGTCGAGTTGGGTATGGAGATTTTTCTGTCAAGGACTGGGATTAATTCAGATACCCGACCAGGCTGGATGGGAATGGGGATTTAAATCCCTGCCCTGTCCTTACCCAACCCTGACTGTAATATTTTAAAATTATTATTTATACTTCAACATTTGAAAATGTATATACACATTAAATATTTTAAAATATCACTTGTGTATATGTTCTTAAATAGATTTATATTCATTTCAACTCAAATAGATAGCTAAGTGTTAACCAATTTAGAGAAATTATTTTTTCATTTTCATTTAATTTTTTAATGCAAACTTTTAACTAAAAATAAAAAAGAATTTGGGGATTTGGGGTTTCAGAACTTTAGCGGGGGGGGGGGTGTTAACCATCCCTCTATTGCTTATAAAATAAAAAAGAAATTAAAAAAACAAAGGGTATTGGTCATATAGATATGCACCAATACCCATTTTAGTGGTATTGGGCATATCTATATTTTGATGCTTGTTATGAACTCCTGCGTAGACCCATCAGATGCAATATACTTGGTGTAGGGGCGATTGGAGAAAAAATCAAACAATAGAGAAGTATTACCTTCTTAGGACTTGGGTTGAAGTAGTGAGAAATGATTTAAGTGCTCATAATTTAATGATGGATGTCAGTGAACACAGTGGTGTGGTGAGTTAGGAGTCTTGTTGAAGGCCCTAATAGTTGTGAGTTGTGACATGGTCACGTGGTTTAGATAATTATGATGATGATGATGATTGTATTAGTGTTTTTTAAATAGGAGAAACTATGATGCGGGAAAGACGTTATCTAAAGTGTTTTCACCAGTTGATCGTTCAAAAGCTTTTCTGATGTCTTTCCGATAGCATAGGCTAGCCCTATGAAATTAAAAGGTCCTCATTATAATATTTGTTGTATCATGGTTGTAGTTTCCGTATGGTTGGGAAAATGCATGGATGATGTTGATTTTTTTTTACCTAGGCAGGATTCCATTTTTTTATGGTTTGGAATTTGGTGGTTTTTGCGCCATCTGTACAGTATTTTTCTGCCTAAAAGGCTCCTTGATGTGAAAGGATCGGAAAAGTTTTGCTTTTTTTTTTTTAATGAGAGGTTATAAAGCTAGAGTAACCAGATCATATTAACCGAGAAAAGCTTACCACTTTTTATGGCTCAAAGATACCGGTAACATGGGGCTAAAGTGGCTGTTTGATTGCGGTTGATTTGTTGGTGATCATATATGTAACTAATGGGGGATAGTTTGTGTCTTGGGTGACAATGGTTTATACTGTAGAATTAGGGACAGGAAAAGAGAAACTATTATCTGGATTAGTAATGTATTATGCACAAAAAAAAAAAAAGCTCTATCAAGTTGAATAAGAAAGAAAGAATACAGTATGATATAGCAAGTAGGAAGCAGTGCTACAATCTACATATTTTAGAATTATAGTCTGATCGCTTGTTAACGTTAGTGGTTTCTTTATTGTCACCAGAGATGATGGAATGAATTTCATGTATCTTTGAGATTTATTTGCGGGAGTCCAACTAAAGTGGAATCACATAAACAATATTTTTGATGGAGTAATCAGCAATCGACAAATTCCAAAACGAGTAGTGTAGCAACCAAATAAAAAATTCAAGTAGCTCCAAGAATGATGTATTTTGGTCATGGTTGTTAACCTATAAAATTGTTTGATGTTAGAAATTCTCAGGTAGCACCACTTTCAAACCAAACTAACAAGTCTTTACAAATAAGGGCAAACTAGTTTCTTCTGGTGAGTTCACGTCGGCACCCTACATGCACATCTCAGCGATCATTGGAAACATCACCCGTATTTGTCATTTGGAGATGTTCTAAGTATACGGGAGGGATGTGCTGTGGGGCACGCCCGTTCTGTTGGGGCACTGATGCAAACTCTCTTCTAGTTTGGGTAGAGTTCAGTCGATGGCTCCCCTTTTATTCCCTACATATTAAATTTCCCATTTTTCCTATTTAGGCTTAATATTTTGAGTTCATTTATTTTGGATATTGATGCTGATGTAGTTGCCTCCTGAAATGTTGCAGTCTCAAGGTCAACATCTTATGCTTCCCATGCAAGGGTCAGACTAGGCGCCATCTCCTATTTGACCACTTCCCTTGTTTCGAACTCCTTGGGAAGTATGTCAAGGAACATCTAATATATCCCTCTGGTCAGATCAATGCACCCCCTTGGGCGGTGTTGCTTTTCCTGTAGCGAGTAATTTACTCTTGAAGTCTGTATATTTGAGTGCTTTCTTTCAATACACTAACCCTTCAAAGATCCTGGAGACATGTGGAAGAATTATTTGTGATTTTCTTTGTTGTTTATAGTGGATAAAAAGCTATTATTCTGTTTCTTTTGTTAAAAACTTATTGCTTGTCAATTTTGTGTTTCTATCAGATATTGTCCTTGAATTTTTACAATATTCAGGATTGTTTGTCGTTTACCCATAGGTGCTTGTGTTCTATGTTGAACTTGGTTGTGGGTAGGTGAAACCTCTCTCCTTTCTCCTTTCCATTTTAGTGTGGCCAAAAGGTGAAATTTCCGTTGTAAGGTAAGGTCATGAGAGGTTCAAAGTAACCATACGATATGTTTCATATTGGGTATATTGTATCTTATCTTTTGGTTTCGATACATAGGTGTTTTGGGATTCATTAATTTCAATGAAAAAATGCTTAAAAAACATTTCCAAATATCAAGTTTTTTTTCTTTTTTTAAAAAGCGGTTGATTTTTTTTTTTCGATATGCCCCTGCCGATACACGGGCGTATCGATACTTTGAACCATCCGTGAGACTTCCGACCAGACAATTCTGAGAAAAAATGTGGGCCCCTGAAACTGTCACTGGTTTTCATTAAAAAACAGTTGATCTGAAGCTTCGCCCCTGTCGTGGCTATGGTGTTAAACATCTTGTAGTTACAAAGGTAAAAATGTAAAATACTATTGAACTAACCAGCGGAAAGTGTATATTCGTTACATCTGGCTTTCATTTTTAGCGTTTCGGGCAGTGGGTTCCCAATGGCTGATTTTGATTTATGAACGATCTATTGCTAGACTACGGATATCGGGATTATGATTTGGGTACAATGAAGGCTATACGGTAACTCCATTATATTGCATGTCAACTTCACCAATTTATGTCAGGATACTGCGTCACCTTTCATTCATTCAAGAAATGAGAACATTCTTTAAAATATGCAGATAGTTTTATATTTGGGGTAGGTGCACATTTGGAATTGATGTTAATTTACCGGCGGGTATGAGTAAATAAATTGTGATTTTTGGACTTTCTAAATGTTATAGTTTTACAGTGAAAATCAGAAAAAACTTCTGACACTTCATAAATCTAAAATTACATCCCTCCTAGTCTACTAGTAGCTGTTTTAGAGGTTCATGTGGATGGAGACAATCGATAATAGGAAAATTTGCAAATAATACTCTATTGGTAAAAAAACAAATAAGGAACTGACTGGCGTAAATGGATGCACATTTACATCCTAAGGCTAACGACTAACGCAATGTATTACTGGAGCTACCAGAAGTTTCCAAATACAAGTATTTCATAGCTGATGTAGTTCACCATTTACCAATGCCGTTTTGTCCAAAATCTAGGTTGATATATTTTATGTTTATATGTGATTAACATCAGTAATTTCAAAATTATTATAGTAAAGCGACATTCTCATAATCTCGCCATTTATAATTTAATTTATTAATGATGTCAAATACCAATATCTTATCCAATCCTATCTTTAAATTTGACAGCGTTTGTATGTTATACCTGAATCATTTAAAATAAGAAGTATCCATTTACTTGGTAATCATTATATGAAATGCCCCTATCGATGGGCACCATTTATTTCTAAGTACATAATCAATATGAGAGAGATCTGAGTACAAAATTCAACCAGTCGTTGAAGGAAGGAAAGAAGATGCAAGAATTACGTACTGAATCGGGGGCGGGGGGAATGATTAGAGGCCAGATTTAGATTTACATATTACGTAAATCACTTCTAATTGTGAGCAAAGAATAAAAAATTATTGGAAAATTTTTCAAGTGTTACTGATTGGTGTACTTTGTACAGTCGAACGGCCCTATCTCTTGATTGCTCTTTCGCTTAACCTGACAAAACCAGAAATTGAGCATTAGCAACAAAGGTATAATAGGTGGTCATGTAATACCTTCCCCCCCCCCCCCCAAAAAAAATAATAATAATAAAAGAAAGAAAAAAACTCTATCATTCGTGTATTGGTCAAATTGTTGCACTAACAAGTCCCTAAAAAAAAATAACCATTCATGTGTAAAAGCCAAATTCCTAACTCAGGGCCTTTCGCCCATAACAAGTGCCCAGTGCCACTGAAGGCACCGAAAAATCCAAAGAGCCTAAATCGCCTGTTGGTCATTTGAAAGGTTGTCCACTCATCAGCCTCTTTGAATTACTTACCATAGTGCTTGGACCAGCTTAATTCCAAAGCGGGCAAGTCTCCACCAAAAGTGAAGTTATTATCATATGACAATAATTACACTTGATTTATTATTGATTTTTTTGGGGTGCATGTTCCAATATAAAATCAATTCATAGGCGAGAGCCTTGTCACATTGCCAGATAACAAGGCGATGGGTTCATTCTAAAATAATCCAGCATCTCACGATAACTCCCTAGGTTCCAGCAACCAACAATCATCTTTCACCAGAAACTATCAATCATAAAAGGCCATTACCAAATGCAGGTCACCAGGTATTTGGTATCTTGGCAGGCTAGACTGGGAACAGAGCTAGCTTTGGGAGGGGTATCCTAGCCTTTCACTAGTAGTGATCAATAATCTTTATAAAGAGTACAAATTTTATATTAAAACATAAAACATCAATATATTCATAAGAAGAAAAAAGCAAAAGAAAAAAGATACATTAAAAAATAAGATAACAGGTGGTGGAAAAGGAAGAAGATGATGATGATGTTGATGGGAAAAAACCAAGGTTCAAAGTATCAACATGTATCATCTCGTATTGGTTAATACGTATTGTTTGGGGAGTTTTCTAATACAGTTCTAACTGGTTCAAGGAGTGGAAGAGCTTTAAAGGGACCCCCTTGAACCGATTTTGAAAAAAAAAATACATAAAAAAAAAAAGTTAAAAAAACACTATCATTATTGCACGATATTTAGAACCTTGGAAAAAAACTTTAAATTCTTTAGTTATTAGTTTAGGTTTTGAAGTCTTCAAGGGTTGAAGACAGCATTGAACAACATGTGCCAATGAACCCTAACTAAGTAGACACAAGCCAAACCAAGCTGAATATAGACTATTCAAGCTCAGCTCTACAGAAAAGCATTAGGCTTGAACTAGATTCGAACTAGAAATTGAGCTTGATAGTGACTAGTGAGCCAAGCCTAGTTCAGCACAAATCCAAACTCGAACACAATGCTTGTCCTACCTGTTTTACATTTAAATACCACTAAAAAATACATCACAATTGCCTCCTCTCATCAAACTAACAATAACTTGCTTAATTAACATTTAAACGTTATTTTTTTATTGTTTTATTTTATTTCTTATTATACATATTAAAATTTAAAAAATATAAAAATATATATGCCTCGACTAGGACTGCGAACCAAACTGAGCTTGGGTCGCGACCCAAGCTCAAATGGCTTGCAAATAGTTTGCTTCAATCTACCCCTTGCCCTAACATTAACAAATAAAAATAGTATATAAAACCACAAAAAATAAATTAGTATAATAATGCCTGCTTTATTGTTATAATCTCAAAGAGTATAATAGTTAAAGGCTGCTATGTGTCAATACAATAGTGTCTTTCACATTAAACTGTAAATAGTGACAAAGGAAAAGAAAAAGGGATATACCGGGGACCATGGATTCGGTTCCAGAAGAGGTTTTTCTGGTGGGGAGTTTTGAACTGCACCTCCTTTCCTAGTAAGGATATCCTGCCAAGATATTTATGCATGTCATGTCAGGAACTTCATTGAGCATAGCAACAATAACTAACTAAAGCAATTAATTTACCCACAAGATTCCACTTTTTCCTTAAAATGCATAAAGAATTTTCAAAACTATGATTGGCGCAATATAAATTATACTTGCAATATGCTGAAATAGCAGCTTGAACTGTACAAATGGTTGGGATTTTTTTTCTTATGGTTATTTGCAAATTGTTAGTAAACAATTGTTACTTCACATTTTGCATGAATTTGCAAAGAGCCCTTAACTGGAGACAAAAAAAATCATGGATGAACGAATAGGCTTGTTGGGAGTAACCAGATTGGACCATAACCTTCCAAAAGCCCTCCTTATCCAGTGCATACAAGACCATGAATAAAGATCCCAGTTAAGTAAATAGTGTTACACAATCAGCAAGAACATCCTTTTTGGATATTTTGGACAAGTACTCAACAGATCATCAATCTATAATAAATACCTGTATAAGGGTACCATATCGTGTCAGAAATTTTATGGAGACAAAAAAAATCATGGATGAACGAATAGGCTTGTTGGGAGTATCCAGATTGGACCATAACCTTCCAAAAGCCCTCCTTATCCAGTGCATACAAGACCATGAATAAAGATCCCAGTTAAGTAAATAGTGTTACACAATCAGCAAGAACATCTTTTTGGGATATTTTGGACAAGTACTCAACAGATCATCAATCTATAATAAATACCTGTATAAGGGTACCATATCGTGTCAGAAATTTTATTTTTTAATAAAATTGATACCGTACCCAGCTGTCCTTGCCACATCCAGGTAACATAGTCTTGCCCTAGACTGCTTTTTTCTGATGAATAGGGAGTTGTATTGACAAACTTTCACCTTCACACAGTAAATATACACTGCTATTGATCGAGAAAAGCAGGCCTTAGAATTTGACGCTCTATTCATAGAAGAAATAACAAGTTACCTCTCCTGCAGCCTCAATAGCTGCTAACCATTCATCCGAGAATGGAACAGCATTCATCTGATACTTCAGTGTGAGAGAGTCCTCCTTTAGTTCCTCCATAGGATTTTTATTGCTGCCAAGAAAGACAATCAGGTGGTTTTTTATTTTCTATTCACGTATATGTATTCTTTTTAAATTTCAAAAGGTTAAGACCATGCTGGAACTTAAAATACTTACGGTGGCATCATTGCATCCTTAACTTTCGAGGTTAACATGCTATTCTCTATCTCGCAACAGGGTTTATCATCTGAAGTCTTATGTTGGCATCTACTCTCTATCCCATTCTCTACTCTGCCAAGAGGGCTATCCCTGTTTGACATGGTCTGAACTGAAGAGACTTCAGCTACAACATCCATAGACTGAGCATCGCTGGTGGAACATGTGAACTGTGTATTTTCAGTCAAACAATTTCCATGCACCAGAGGAGTATCCAGATTGCAACCATCAGTGGCATGTCTGAACTGTAACTCATGAAAGAAATCATGATTTTGAACTATTAAGTTACTATCTGACCCTGTATCCACCTCATTTGTGTTCTTGATCAGCTTATCTGACCCAGCTGTACCTTCATCTAGTTGCAATGGATAACTTAGTTGAGATGGAACATTCAGACCCTGAAACTCGTTTCCACTGGCATCTATAATTTGCAGATTAACAGCAGTAACATGTCCACACTCATTATCTTCCTGGTTTTCATTGAAATAGCTGCTTTCTTCAAGCAAATTGCTACCACTCATCTGTGATCCCTGTTTATTATAATTAAAAACTCCAGTTGCTTCATCAGGGCCCGGATGTATCATCTCTACACGTTCAGTAGACTCTTCATAGACGTCATGACCCATTAGTAAGTTATCACTATGCACCATTGAAGCACCTGACTTGCAATTTTCCATGGCATCTCCCAATTTTGTCTCAGAGGCAAAATCTGGATCTGGAATCAATTGGGTGAAATCTTTGGACCCCAACTCTGTGTCTTCAGCTAGTTCCTCGACCATATTGTCTATGGCAGTATCACCTTTTTCCACTACAATTACAGAGCTCATACGAGGAATATGTGAAGTTTCTAAGACACTTCCACTGGAATTGTTGCTTTTTGGGCTGATGGCAATGGTGTTTTCAAGATCATTATCTTTTAAAGACTGACCCAGAGATCCAGGATGCATGAATGTTTTATTATCCTTCTGCAATCTTTGATTGTCCTTGCAAGGGGTATGGACAACTTCATCAGGCTTGGACCTTGGTAGACAAGCCTGTTTCCTAGAGTGTTCATCAACATTGTCAATAACTCTACATGACTGCGGTTGCAGTCTATTTATTTGGTATTGAAAGCTATAATTGGATGGAACTTCTGCTTTCATTTTCCGTGAATTCGTTAGTTCAAACTTTGATTCCGCATTTGGATGTGTGCTAGCAATCATTCTAGATGAAATCGAGGAACAAAAAGTTCCGCTCAGGGCTTCCGTTGTGTCGGTCAATGCACAATAAATGCCCAGTTTAGGCTGTCTCCAAGGTTCCTGAAGAGGGTGGAGTCCACTGGTATGTTCTGAATTACTGAATTTCCTCAGATTAGTAATATTAAAGTCTGGAAGACCACAAGGCTGAGCATTCCTTGGAGACTGGACAGTATGAAAGGTAGATACTTTTGGCTGTAGAAATCAGTGTGTCAGAAAAGAACACGACAGTAAAGCTATTAAAGTTTCATTTTCAACAGAATCAAAACAAATTCTGAGTAACTATGTCCCACTTGCACTGCATCTAACAAAAATTTGATAAACTTGGCATGATACCTGACCAAAGAATCCCAGTGATGGTGAAGGCATCCGCAAACCTGAAGGTTTTGCTGGTTGGAGTTTTGCATGTTGAATACTGCCACTGATACATAGGGCATTTTGTTGAAGTGATGGTGAAGGTTTGCTAGAATCAGCATCGCCACTTGGTGTGTGCAAGTCAGCAGCTCGAAGGGCTGGCTCTGCAGTCACTTTTATGCTAGTGGAACTACCTTTGCTAACCGGTGGAGGCAGTGATACTGAAGGTTTGCTAGGATCAGCATCGCCACTTGGTGTGTGCATGCCAGCAGCTGGAAGGGCTGGCTCTGCAGTCACCTTTATGCTAGTGGGACTACCCTTGCTAACTGGTGGAGGCAGTGGATTGGTTGGTAAATGTGCCTTTGAAAGTGAATTGATCTATTTTAAAGGAAAATAGCATTGTCATATAAAGAACTCCACAAGTCATTAAAAACATCTGAATTGATAATGATTAAGTAGAACTGCATAGTTCAAATATAAGCTTTCCTACTGAAGATTTCAAATAAATATCCAATTTCTTACCGAATTTTTCCCAGAACATTGCACAGAAGATTTCAAAGAAGAGGATGCAGAAGTGGAGGCGTTTTTTATATGATTTGAGGAACTTTTTGATCCAGCATTCCTTTCAGCATTGACCGCTAAGGAAAATAAGAAATAATAATTAAAATAAACAAATATGTTTCGTTTGAGTGAAGTGGTAAGTTCCTAAATTACATCCAGAAAACAAGTAAGCATTTCTTATTGGGCCCCTTCAAGGACAGTAAAGTGCAGAAAGAAACCTGGTGTCCCATTCTGATTACACTTCGAGCGCTTAATACACAGATTAGCATTCTTAGAAGATGTTGAGACTGCAGCACTATCTGGCTTTGGATTATGAAACTTAGGCAGTTTTGATTCTTTTGTTGTTGTATTTCTGTTAGGAAGCCTTTTTTTAGTAGAATCGAGTTAAGATCTCCATTCAATTTCAAGAACAATTGATAATGAGAAACAAGGCAAAATCGGAAAGAATCACCTAAACCAGAAATCAAATTTCACAAATAACATGGTAGAAAAGCAAATGATAAGGATATGATGAAACGGAAGGCCGTGGACAACCTCCAACGCGGGACACACTTCCGTTAACACCTTTGGGTATCTTGGTCTTTCGTGATGCCTGGAGAGGATATGTAATAACAATTGATGGTCAATCAATGAGAGTACATTCAATTTGCAGGATACCTGGAATACCTATTGATTTAGTAAAGAAAAGGTAGAATATACTCAAGTTCAATAGACGCTAACCGAAGGTAATGGGAATGAATGTTCTTTTTCTGAAGTTTTGGACTTGGGCAACAAACCACCACTGAGCTTTTGATAATCTTGTGGATGCTTTGAAGGCGATTTTTTAAATAAATTCTCTTCAAGATCCTGCAAATCCGATGCATCACCACCTAAGTCGGAACAATCCGATAGTGATGTTCTTGTTTCTTCAGGAACACTAGACAAGGGCTCCAAACTATTTTTACAGTAAGACCCACTTAGCATTGACAATTCGACGGGATCCAGAACGCCTGACATAGAAAAACAGTAAATACATTTACTCGAGAAGGAAATTGCGGTTGTTTTTTATTTTTAATCCGCTTTATATGTTAGATGTGAAAAGGAACAAATGGAAGTAGCCCAACAAAGGTATATCACGGCACCTTCTTCAGTGAAAAAAGCTGCATTCCAAGCCAAGCTCTTCCGCAAGTTGTACATCCCGCCCTTTTTTCTTCTCTTCATTTGCTGTGGCTCCTCAGTAAAGTTCGGCGCACCTGAACTGTTCCCATGAAGATTCTCTTTGTTTCCGATGTCTTCGGATGATGAACGGCAAGGTTCTTCTCTATCCTCATTGACCTCCAAAACTCCTGCATTTTATATAATACAAGTACAGAACACAAATCAAGGATGCAGTGGTTAGTTTGGGAAGAACAAACACAAAATTCTTCCAATCGTAAATCAGAATCAACTGATCAAGGATGGAGTGGTTAGTGTGGGGAGAACAAACACAAATTATTCCAAGCATAAATTGGAACCAAGGATAAACACAAATCAATGATGAAGTGGTTAGTGTGGGAAGAACAAACACAAAAGCTCTCTCTATCCCCGTTTACCTCGAAAACCTCTTCCGAAGTCAGAACGCTGTAACTACATAGGAATTCTTCCAAGCATAAATTGGAACCACACGAAGAACAGATATAGAGCATGGAGTTGTTAATGTGGGAAGAGAAGAGAATGGAGAATCAAAAACCCTTACCAGTTGAAGGAATTCGATAATGATTTGCAGAACGCTTAGATCCAAAGGGTATAAGAGGAGAACAAGAGAAATCAACGATTCCGACATCGGAACAATGCTTGTCGTCATTTTTGTCGTTGACGGAAGGTTGTAGGAGGGAATCGTCCTCGCCGCCGATTTCTATGAGCGAGAGACCGACTTCCATTTTTCTCCCTCTCTGCATCTCAAGTGTCTCAGATCTGAAGTGGAGGGTTTATTTTGAAAACATTAGAGAGCGCCAGAGCGGGAAAATGAACGTGACTTCGTGAAAGTGCACGTGACCGTAAATCTGATGGCATATTTAGCCCTACTACGTGGGCCTCGTGCTTATTGTCGGATAAAAATATAAAATATAAAATCCTTATTTTGAGGAGAGTTTTTTGTTTTTTTGGAAAATTTTCGATCCACTTTCGTCCCTAAACTTTAAAATACAATAATTCAGTACTCAAACTTTTAAAGCATACTAATAGGGGTAGCCATGAATTGAGCTCTTTACGAGCTATTTAAACTCGGCTTGGTTCGAGCCCAATTTACAAGCTCATTTATTAATTGAGTCGAGTTCGAGCCTAATAAAACTTGGCTTGTGAGGCCTACGAACCGGCTTGAATAACTACATAATAATAATAATATAAAATAATATATAATAAAAATATTATATACACATATATATATGATTTTTATAAAACATTTTTCTCAAGTCGAGCTTGATTTTACAAGCTTTTGACTTGAGTCGAGCCCAAGCTCAAGGTTTTAGCTCAAATCGAGCTTGAACCGAACTTGAATAGCTAACTATTCAGCCCGGCTCAACTCAAATCCACCCCTACATTACCAATCTAGTAGTAGTCATTAACCAATCCATCAATCAGTTGTTAAAAGAGGTAAGGATTTGGTACTTTGTTTTTTATCAAAGTTTGTATGGTTGATAAGGAGAATTAGATGACACTCAAAGGGCATTTATGCATTTTCAAATGCCACTTAACGGCCGATCAACAAACTAATTAACAACAGGTACTGGATTGACATGTTTTGAAAGCTTGGGTATTGAATTATCGCATTTAAAGTTTGAGAACCAAAGTACTAAGCTTACATGGTGATTATCGGGAATTTTCTCTTTTTTTCAGGTCTAAGCGTAACTTTTTTTTAAAAGAATTAAACTATTTGATTCAACAGAATTGAATCCCATTCCTATTATGGATGGAATGATATTATCTCATTTGAGGAAATAGTCAATTCCCCTCCATTCAAAATAGAAATCTATTATAATTCTCATTTGAAACAAAATGGCGAAAGAATAGATTATTCCGATTCTAATTTTAATTTTAATTCCGATTCCAGCTGTGAATCAAATGAACCCTTTCTGATTTCATGTCCATGAGAATCATAAAATATTAGGGATCCATATTGAGAGGTTATGAGTCCGGTATATTTTATGATTAGTGTGGGGCGTTATAATCCAATGCAACATGCACCGTCCCCATCCCAAGCTAGATCTATTTAACTTTTGAATGTTAAAGTCAAACATGATATCAAATACACGTTAGGATCTCCTACCTATAGGCTACAACCTACAACTACCCACAGCCACACATCAAGTTGGGATGACTGACCAAACACTTCCGATTTGCATCAGGTTGTGTGCATCGGACGGTGGAAAATGGTCGTATTTCTTACATTCACTCTTACACTGTTGGGATGATCATGGGCAACCTCAGGTTTTTACAGGGTAGTAAGAGCATTGTAGGTTGCCTAGGCCCGATCCAATCTGCAGCCTGTGCCTGATAAATCATGTTGAAGCTCGGGCCCAGATTGGACATCGAGACTTACCTACATAATTTTTGTTTGAATTTTAAAATTTGAATCTGAGTTTATATTCCAAATATCATGCATGTATATTGTATTATTTATATTAAACTTCTGGGTTTGGCCGTTGGGGGCTTCAATTTTAGGGCCCAGGTTCGGCCCACATCATGGGCTGGGCTTGATGCAGGGTTAGGATTGAGCTTGAAAGAAAAAGTTCTGCGGCCAGAAAATTTTGGTCTGAGCCACGCTGGGCAATGTGGGCCTGGGCAGAGTTGATCAACCTTACTACATTCTTATTCACTGAGATCACGTTGGCGGCACCGGATAGAGGGCGCCCCACATAGGGATGTCAACGTTATTGGAAAATTTTACTTTGAATTCGTGATTTGATATAATCGAATCAAATTCAATATTTAATTGAATTCAAATTTGGATATGATGTGATTCGCTTTAATAAATATCCGAATTCGGTTGATTATTTAACTTTTATATATAATGTATAAAATATTTAAATATTTTATATAATTTATATATAATAATTAAATTATATATATAATATATATATTTTATATAAATAAAATATTTATTTTATGTATTTATTAATTATTTAAAATAATTAATTGGTCGAATATAAATCGAACCGAATATTCAAATATTAATTTTCAATATCCATCAGATTCGAATCAGATATTACTTTGTCTGATTCAGATTTGATCCATTTACGCCCCTAGCCCCACATGCACATCTAACAGTGCATTGGGAACACCTCCGGTACTTATCATGGGTAGATGTTCCCAATACATGGGTGGGAAGTGTTGTAGGGCGTCAATCTGATTTCTTATTCAGTTTGGTTATGTTTAGTTCTATGGGTGTTTATTTGAAAAATGTATCACATCAGCGCCACTTAAGCATTGGCATTTATTGTGCATGAAACCAGTGTTTGGTTTGGATGTTTATTAAATAAACATTAAAAACATAAACACTTGCATTTGTATGCATGAGCCAATGGGGAAACTTCAAGTTCTTGTTTCTCCCAGTGGCCCAGTGTTTATTGAAATGCAATGTAGATTGGTGCATTGTAAGCTGAGGTGGAATATAACTTTATAGGGTGTTACTTGAAATGCCCAACCAAACAACAAAAAACAATAAACGTTTAGAGTGGCATTCTTCAATACAACAATTAATTGAGAAACACCCCATCTATAAATGCCCACGTAACCAAAAACATACTTTGTGAGAGATCTCCATTCACATTTGCGTTCTCATGTGTAGGGGTGAGCATGGGTCAGTTTGGTTTGACTATGACAAAACATGAAACCTATCCTATAGGTGTTGACTATGGTTTTTCCAAACTATAGTCTATGTAATCAAGATTTGTTCTAAGGTTGATTGTAGTATCTATTTGTGGAACCTATTCCTTTTAAAAAGAATAATAATATGCTAATTTCCCCCTTTTTGGATTACAATCTATCATAACCATTCCACATTTTAAATCCATACAGTCATTCAATTCAAACAAAATAAAACATAACCCAGATTCATATACATTCCACAATTTAGTTAAATGCAAACCTTTTTTTTTTCTGAACCATAAAGGAAGAATTCATTCAACAATGCATAGATTACAAAACCAGGTAATATAAAATAGCAAGAGAGAGGAAAAATAAAACACTAACAACAAATTAAACTAGCTATTAATAAATAATCATGGACACCAAGAAAGTAATAGCTCATACCAATTGATGGTGGCTTAATTGGTAGGTTTTCTAACTCATCAAGTAAAGATCTGGGATCAAATCACAAATCCTGCTCAAATTTCACTCTTTCATGTGTATTCCCCTTACCCCATCCATATTTATTCCCCCATCTCCTCAATCCACTTTAGGTTTTGGCCCCTTTATAAAAAAATTATGGTAGGGGGTGGGGGGTGGGGTTAAGAGAGGGGGATGGGCTACCCCCACTGTCTAGCCCCATGGAAAAGAAAAGAAACTAATAACTCATGAAACATCTACAGGTGACACAAAAATCATGAAATGCCAAAAACGACAAGATGCATCTAACAAATAGGGATACCAATGGTATTCGAAAATCTAATTTCGAATTCAAGGTTTGATATAATCGAGTTGGATTCGGATCATTCAAATATAATTGGTCAAATTCAGATATTCTATTCATATTGAATAGTTAATTGGATTCGAATCTAGATATGACCTGATTCGATTCGATAAATATCTAAATTCGATCGATTATTTAATTCTTAAATATAATATATAAAATATTTAAATGTTTTATATAATTTATATATAAAATAACTAAATTATATAAATAATTTATATATTTATATACTTTATATAAATAAAATATTTATTTTATATAATTATTAATTATTTAAATAATTAATTAGTCAAATTTAAATCAAATCGAATCAAATATTCAAATATTTAATCAAATTTGAATCTAAATATTAATTTTCAATATTCGTTGAATATCAGATTCGAATTCATATATTGACTGATTTAATTCGATTCAAATTCAAATTCGATTCATTTACATCCCTGCCAACAAATATCAATTTTGCAAGCATAAATACCTCAATAAAAGTTTGGGAGAAATAAAACAGCTAAGACAAACTCCATATCTCAATGCAAATAAAATATAATCCACAATCAATATAAATAATACATAATTCATCATTCAAACGCATACACCAAGTTCAAATTACACCAAAAGCCAAATCTCGTAGCCAAGAAAAAGGAACAAATCTCATTGCCACTAACACAACCAATCACGAAATACTAACCCATACTTGTAGCGACCAATGAAATAAAAGGATGGCAATTAAAAAAAAATTAATTTAAGAGATTCTTAAAGATAGAGGTTGTAATTACCCATTAGATGCCAATCCAAAAAATTCAATTGAAGAGAAATTCTTAAAGATATAGATTGTGATTACTGGGGTTATCATTTTGATCTGTCACTTCACAAAATGCCTCACTAGTATATCCAATATTGGAGTCAGATGGGTAAACCTCCAGACCTTAGAACCGGCTTGTATAGGGGTCGATTCCCAAAATTTGGACCGGACCTTACCCGAGACGAACCGACTTATTTGCTGACCATATGATAAACCCATGGCCAGAATTGATGCCAGGTGACGGGTTGAATGGTTCAACCGCGTAATTGAAAACATAAGACAGGTGGTCTTAATTTCCGAAACATGAGATGTACATGCACCATAAGCAATGATGGAACCAGCAGCATAGGATAATTCTCCTTATCCATGTAAAGGTTTGTAAACTAAAAAGCGTATGCCATTCAAAAAAAAAAAACAAAAAAAAAAATCAAAACATCCTACACGCAAAAGGGTTGCCAAACAAGAGGACAGAGCATACTCAACGTAGTACAATCCAGGTCCACCAGAGCCAATAAATTAAAATAATATAGAAAGATCTCTCAAACTCTCAACTCTGTTTGGCTCAAAGTAAGGTATACCGCCTTCTCTTCTTCTGCAGCTGCTAAATGGAGCAAACATGACTACAATAACAACGAACCCATTTCCAGTAAATCACCCTCTCACGTTTCAACGGGTTGCTCAACCAAGCCCTCCGACGCCTTTCAGCTCCGCCAATTCCAAACATAATACCCACCCGCTTACAGCCTACATCTACAGCACCAAACACGCCGAGCCCAAGCTCTCCGCCACATCCCACGAGGACCAGCCACTCCTATCTCTTCTTCGTCAGCGAAAGACAGAGGAAGCATGGCTTACCTATTCTCAGTCCACCCGTCTCCCCGGCTCAACCTGCCTCAGTCGGCTGGTCTGCCAATTGTCCTACCAGAACACCAAAGAAGGCTTCACCAGGGCCCAAACCATCATCCAACGCCTCCGCGACGAGCGCCAGCTGCACCGTCTCGATGCCAATTCCCTCGGTCTCCTTGCCGTGTCTGCCGTCAAGGCTGGCCACACCCTTTACGCTACCTCCATTATTAAGTCTATGCTTCGCTCTGGTTATCTTCCCCATGTTAAGGCATGGAGCGCCGTCGTTAGTCGTCTCGCCGCGTCCGGTGATGATGGTCCTACCGAGGCTTTACGACTATTTAATTCCGTAATCCGGCGTGTCCGGCGTGTTGCCGACCCTGCCATAGCCGCTGATGCCCGGCCCGATACGGCTGCCTACAATGCCGTGCTTAATGCCTGTGCCAATCTCGGCAACACTGGGAAATTTTTGCAGTTGTTCGACGAAATGCCTGAATTCGATGTCAAGCCCGATGTGCTCACCTACAATATTATGATCAAGCTCTGTGCTAGAGCTGATCGCAAAGACTTACTTGTCTTTGTTTTGGATCGGATTCTTGATGAAGGGATTGATCCCTGCATGACCACTTTTAATTCACTTCTTGCAGCCTATGTTGGTTTTGGCGATTTGGAGACCGCAGAGAAAATGGTTCAGGCCATGAGAGAAGGTAGGAGGGATCTTTGTAGAATCCTCAAGGATTCGAATTGGGAGAACTCAGAGAACGCAGATGAAGTGTTTGTGAAATTGCTTCCTAGATCAAAGATATCAAGTGACCACGACCCACCTTTGTTGCCTAAAGAGTATGCTCCGGACTCTAGAATCTACACTACCTTGATGAAGGGGTACATGAAAGAAGGCCGTGTCAGTGACGTGGTGCAAATGCTTGAGGCGATGCGGCATCAAAGGGACAACACCAGCCATCCTGACCATGTCACATACACCACTGTTGTCTCTACCCTTGTCAAAGCGGGTTCGATGGATCGAGCACGACAGGTACTTGCTGAGATGGCTCGAGTTGGGGTGCCTGCAAACCGTATCACTTACAACATCCTCCTCAAGGGATATTGCCAACAGCTCCAGTTAGAAAAGGCCAAGGAGCTGGTTCGAGAGATGACTGATGATACAAATATTGAGCCTGATGTTGTTTCTTACAACATCTTAATTGATGGATGCATACTTATTGATGACAGTGCAGGTGCCCTTGCCTACTTCAACGAGATGCGAGCACGGGGAATTGCTCCATCCAAAGTCAGTTACACAACTCTGATGAAAGCCTTCGCATTGACAGGTCAACCGAAGCTAGCTCATAAGGTGTTTGATGAGATGCTCAAAGATCCGAGAGTGAAAGTAGATCTTGTTGCGTGGAATATGTTGGTTGAAGGGTACTCTAGACTGGGATTGGTTGAAGAAGCGAAGAAGATCATTCAAAATATGAAAGAAAATGGTTTTTACCCCGATGTCGCTACTTATGGCAGCCTTGCAAATGGGATTGCATTGGCTAGAAAGCCAGGAGAGGCTCTTTTGCTTTGGAATGAGGTAAAGGAGAGATGTGGACAGAAGGTAGAAGACTCTTCTTCTTCTGCTCCACCATTGAAGCCTGACGAAGGGCTACTTGATACTCTGGCTGATATATGTGTGAGGGCTGCTTTCTTCAAGAAGGCTTTGGAGATTGTGGCTTGTATGGAAGAAAATGGGATACCACCAAATAAGACTAAATTCACAAAGATCTATGTGGAGATGCATTCAAGGATGTTCACGAGCAAGCATGCCTCAAAGGCTAGGCAGGACCGAAGGATGGAGAGGAAGAGGGCTGCAGAGGCTTTCAAGTTTTGGTTGGGACTCCCGAATTCTTATTATGGTAGTGAATGGCGGCTTGAACCGGATGACGGGGATGATTATTCCACGGATTCTTTTTAACTGTAAGAGATATTCTGGTGCTTTGTAATTAGGGAACTGGAGTACGATGTTATGCCTGTAATTTAATTCATGAATACAATAGTGCAGGGCACATGAAAGATAGAAATGTAAATCCAAATCTGTTACTTCGATTTGATCTTATATATATCTCAATTGCACAGTTGAAAGAACTTATATTTACAAAGAACTATTTCTGTGACTGAAACTTGGATTTCAACTGTAATATTATTATGTACAAATGGGTTTCCTTAAGCTAGGATCCATGTGAAAACCTGCAAATCCCACCAGAAAAGGGAACCCCAAAAGGAATAGAATAAGAAACACAAGCACCACAACTATCTCAAGAACTTGGTTGAGTATGGGTTTGGTACTTATGCCATCGCTTTATGATACAAGAAATGATAGGGCTTGCTTTCATCCAACCTGGCAGAGGAAAAAGATGATCATATCTGGAAAAAAAGCGACCCTGTCTCTATTCTGCAGAACTTTAGCACCTTACCTTGATAATTGACTCCAAGAGTAAGATTCATGTCTGAGATTTTATGGGGTACCCTACCCACTCGAACAGGTTTTTCCCTTCTTTTTAATTGGAACTCACTGGAATAAGGTTGCATGAGCCCAAAAAGTAGTAAGGATATTTTTGTGAGTGCCGATGATATTAGGAAATGGAATGAGCCTAGTTAATCTGAAATATGAGATTGGATTTGAGTCAGACAATACACAAGTAAGTTTTGTTTGAAAGTAATGTCATTGTTTTCAAGGTTATCTACAAAACTAACCAAGATACTCGTCTATGAGTAATGTAAGGCAGATGATTTGGATTACAATTGAAGCAACAAGTGCAAGATATTGGTTTTAGACATTTGATGGACTACGGGTTTTCTTCCACATCTTATACAAAAATCTGTACAGCACCTGATATTCTCCTTGGCCTTTCTTCAAGTAGATAACCAACCTCCCTGTTCAAGTTTTCAACAAACGTATCAATTTCTGCAACTCTTGGATCAATCCTATCTGCAAAACTGTATATTCCCGGTACACAATATCACATATCATTTCATTTCCTTTCGAGGGAAAAAGGGATCTGGAATAAACAATAAGGCAGCGAGGCTGCTTACAGAAAAGCAACCCTTCTGTAGTTCTGACTTTTGATGCAACTCTGATTGCTTATTTGCTCGTAGAGGTTATTGGGAAATCGTTTTGCTTCTTTCCGTTCACTCACATTCCCACTCCGGCCAAAGTCTACTATACCATGCTCCATCCACATAAGTATCATACAGAGATTCCTAAACGATTTCAACCACATCCTGCAAATATATATGAAACTACGCGATAGAGTGAAAAATAAGAAAATTTGATCCTGGGTTTTGAATGTTTTACTGGAGTAATGGCGGGTATGCCACCTGGCAAGCTTTCTGGGTCGATGTTAGAGCACTGCTTGGGAGTGTTAACACCATACATGCGACATGTGGCAAGCTACATGTGATTTGATTGAAAGAGAAAGATGGTGAGTGGTGAGAATCCCATAAATATCCCAAACAAGAATAAAATCATCCGACCGTGGGCATGTGGCTTGAGTAGCCGAAGTACGAGTAATTTGGATTTTGGAATCAAAAACTTGATACATAAGTCCCTCTAGATCTGGGGGGTCCCGATTCAGGATTCTCGTGACATGCGTCCGGACTCGGAGCACTTACAAACAGAGAACTCTGTCCTTCAGCGATATCAAGTTTCAATAGGTAGGTAGTTAGATCAGATCCTGTTTGGAAGTTTGTAAATGAATGATGATAGCGATTCAGACGCAGCTGTTCTCTCGAGTCTCGATCTGTCTACTTTAGAGTGAAATCGGAAGGGTGCATCGTGCATGGTATTGTGGGTGGAGTGGAATCCATTATGATAAGGCTAGGCTCTCTTCTGGTTGGTGTTTGTCTATGCGTTTGTTCTCTTGATTAGAAGCTGACCAGCAGGTCCCGACGCTATACAGGCAGCCCTTTTTCAAAATTTTCTTCTCCCTTCTTTCCTGTTATTCACTCTGAATGTATTCAATCCTCAAAGGGTTTATACGTTGAAGTAGTGAAAAAAAAAAAAAGATCCAAAATGCAGATTGAATGCATGACTTTCTTGCTAGAGCGCACAAGTGTTTGTGACATATGTTTGGCATAAATCGTCCCTTCAATTACAACTTAATCCAAAACAGCCCAACTATCTACAAAGTTTGGCATGTGTTTATGCTCTTTCTTTTATTCCCAACTAAGACCCAGTTTGATTTGCAAGAGTAGGGGTCTGGAATCTGAATCGGAATAGGCTATTCCAGTTTCAATTGTTTGGTTGGATGGAGTGGGAATTCCATTTCCACTTTTGCTGGAATGACACTACCCCATTTAAGAGAATGGCCATTCCCTATTTTTCCTTTGGGAATAAAATCTTATTCATTCTTATTCTAATTTCAAACCAAACAGGCCCTGAATTATCTTCTATTTCGTTCACCAAATATGTGAAATCAAAGACCCTCCCCTTATTTGGCATTGTGGTAATCTTTTGGCACCTTAAGGCTTTGTTTGGTTTAAAAGAAAATGATAGATAAAACTGATGCAAACCTTGTACAGATTTCCCTACCTTTTCTTTCAAACCAAACACAATCTAAGTGAAAACCATTAGATCGCGCAGTTGCACCAAATCTGGTCATGCCTTCTTAATATTGTGAGTTTACTACTTCAGTGTTGTTCTAACAGCTTACGTCACATCCTTATTCACTTGCCTAGACCTACAACTGGAGGACCCAAAGCACCACCCTAGTTCTCCAAAGTACTTTAATTTTTTCTTAATCCAGTTATGTTTGGTGGGTATTGAAGGTATAACACCCATAACCTTAATAGATATTTTTGTAACACGCCCATCCATGAGAGGGGTAAGTGTTCCCTAGGTAAGGAAAATTTGAATTTTGTGGGCCATACGTTTATCAATAAAAGAACAATGGAAATTTGATTTTCTCTCGACTTACCTATGAACAAAAGGAGGCCTTGTGTTTCAGTCCATTCCATTATAGCTGTTATGCTTTGAGCCTTATTACATACATACGAGGAATTTTAATCTCTTCATGATAAATATGGAGATATCCTTAATGTATGTCCTATGTTGAGATATGCGTGTGGGGCACACTCTGTGGAGTGTTAATCTGATCTTCAGATTAGTTAAAATCATGAATCACCAGTTTATGACCTTTGGGCTCTCGTTCGCTTTTTGATAAATTATTTATCCGGGTAAATGTAATTATCTGGATAAGTTTTTCTTGGGAAACACTTACCCAGATAAGTATATTTATCTATAAGGAAATGACTATTTTATCCATAGAAATCTATTATTAAAAGATGCATTTTTGTTCCATTCAAATATTGGCTTTTTCGCCTATATGGAAAAGTTATTTATACACTTACGAGATGAGTATCACTTTCCTAGGTAAGTGATACCCAGGAAAATAAACTTTCCATAGTCTCCACATTAATCTGAAAAATGAGTATGGAATTCTTGGTCAATGAAAACCAAAATCCCATTGACCAACTTTCCCCCCTCTCCAAATCCAAAAAAAGAACACCCCCTTGATGTATTGATGTGGCTCCATCTTAAATTGGGTGAAATGACACAACATGAGATCATGCCATGGAAGATAGCCCATCCCTTGACCCATAACCCTCCAATCCAGGTGGAGGCAGGGGATTTGATCCCAAATCTCTACCACAACTAATAAAAGACCTTACCAATCAGCTGATTGACAAACGTATTTTGTTGATAGGTGATATGGACTCGGCTCTTTTTTGATAAAACGATGAGCTGTTTTTAAATCATTTGATGACGGGGGTATCAATGTATCGTGTGCAAAACTTCATTTTTAACTTTTGCATGTAAGAAACATTAGAAGAATATAATCTTGCGAGAGTGAGAGTTGATATTTGCTCCAGCTGATGTTCCAAGTAGTAGCTATCTGATTCTGACTATGGGCCCTGAATTCTGATGTTGCAAACATGGGGCCCGAGCCTCTATACAAGTTGTGTTGTGCTTGGGGTTGGGACGGGGTGGCCGTGGCAGAACCCGTAAAACAATCTGGGCCTCTGGGGTGACTGGGTCCTCTATAATTCGTCATGTCTCCAATTTCTTGAGAATTGGAGCCTCCCAAGTCCCAATACTCCCGCAATGACCACAAGTTTTTTACTGTAAACTGTACGTAGGAAATGGTAATAACCCCACAACCAACATTAGTGGCTGGTCTGCCATCTATCATAAAAGAGATACCGTCCCAACCAGTTGGAAATTAACAAGACACTGTCAATGATATACAGAGGACACACGGGGCACATGCCACACTCAGCGCTGCATTCAGTCCAATGGGGGACCGACCGACTAGATCCAATTGCACCCGCAGGCTGCAGGTGAGCAACGGCAGGACTCAGGAGCTTCAATTTTACAGCTTACAGCAGATGATGACTTGAACCCAAAGCAATACAAGATAGATTTCTGATTTCCTTACTCACCCATATCGCACTATGGCTTGCTGGTCTCAACTCTCAAAACTCAAAAGCTAGGTCGGCCCAAAAAGCCTTGGCAGCATAATTATCAACTCAAAACAGGATAGCGTAGCACGGGCACGACCATCTTTCGAGTTCTGATCCCCCGACGTGGCCAAAGCCAATATGCCATCATTTCATGTTGACACAATGACACCAGTTTCGCCAACCTACACCCGGCCTGGCTTCAGAGAGACTGAGGTATCGATACAAATGCCTATATTTGGTTTCTTGGGTGTTTACTGAAAAAATGTTATCACATATTGGCGTTTATTTATTTATTTATTTTTGTTGAAAATATGTAATATATATTTATAAACTGAAAGTTACATGAGTAGATAAGTATGGGTTGAAATGTAATTTAAATTGACCCTTACATGATAAGTAAGCAAAAGTGTGGGCCAATTGATTATACTGCCTATATACATATTCAAAAGTGATAGAATTAAAAGTAGATGTTAAACGTTTAAGTTGACTTATGTGTAGCTGATCAACCCAATGACTTGATATGCCAAACTTACTCATATTTACCAAAGATTCATTATCAGAAGAGACCTTCATATGAGAAATGCCAAACACCTGGGCTTCCCGTAAACTAGCTGAGAGTGCTCTAACTTCAGCGTTGTGGCTGTTGACAGCCCAGCATGGTGTTCCTCTTGCGAAAACCAGGTGGTGATTGGAGTGACTGATGTAGAACCCACATCCTGCACTGCCAAAGATAAGGATCAAAAGAGCCATCTACAAAAAGTGTATATGTATCCATGCCACCGAGAGCTCGGTTAGTTGCGTCAAGAAAGGTTTGTGCTGATGTTTCCTCGTATTGGAACTGGGACACAAGGCTGGATTTTTGTTTTGTCTGAATCCACGAACTCAAATAATTTTTTATTCCTAGCTTTCCAGATCTGATAGCTTAGGATGCTGAAGTGGGCTAAGCTATTAATAGCTTGCTGCTCACAGAAATGAATAGTAAATTCATGGAATCACTCCATAATGACCTGATGTATGGGTTTTATGGTCAAGGATTATGAATTTAACCCAATTTGAGCTTCGCACCAAACCGCCCTAGCGAAAGGGAATTGAAAGAAGAGGTGATGGGTCTCTACCTGGGACTTATAGAGAACACATAATTGGTCGCCTTCCCGCAACCAAGCATGATATTTATTTTTAGTTGTGATGCCTTCCCACACTAGCTTCCATAAGAATAGCTGGAATCTATATGGAATTTTGAGTTTCCATATTAGTTTCCACTCTAAAAAAGTTGTAGATGTGGAACCCTCTTCTGATACGAATAGTCTGTAACCTGATTTCACCGAGTTGTCTTTCCAGATCATATTGTCATTCGAGGAGCTGAGCTCTGGAGTGATGTTTGTGATATGTGTAATAGAAAGATCTCGAAAGAAATGTTGTAACTTGCAGATGTCCCATGAACCATCTGGTTTTAGGAGGTCAGAGACGAGTAGGTTGGTGGATGTTGGTTGTAATGAAGGGTCTTTCAGAAATGTTTTATTATCAGCAAGGGTAGGGACCCATGGATCAGAAATTGCATGGATGGAGTGCCATTATGTACTACCCAGAGAATGTTACCCCGAAGTTGTTGTAGTAGTTTGAAGGCATGTTTCCACCATTTGGAACTCCGGTGACCTTTCTTGGCTGCAAAAAGCGAACTATGAGGGTAGTATTTGGCTTTAATTTGGCATATCCAAATACTTGAGTTGGCTGTTAGGAGTCTCCATATTTGCCTTGAAAACATAGCTTTGTTCATGGCTTTTATGGATCTGAAGCCTAAACCCCCTAGGTTCTCGGGCCGACATATTTTGCTCAATGAGATTGTATGAATAAATGCTTTATTGGACTTCCCCAACCAGTTGTGAGATCCAAGATGAGGCTCTTGAGGAAATCTTCTCTATGATATCCTTGTGTGAGGCGCATTGGTTTGAATCAATGTGAATACCGAAGTACTTAGAGCCAATCATATATCAGGGTATGTGAAGCATGTGGGAGAGAATTCTTTCGTGATGTCTGGGGACATTTCAGCTGCAGAATAGGCTTGATTTGGAATAGTTTATTTTTGGCTTGACATTTCTTTAAATTCTTGCAGAACTAAAACCTAAGATCTTGCTTCCCTGGCTTCCGCTTTGCAAAAGATGATACTATCATCAGCAAAGAGAAGGTGAGTGATAGGAGAACCAGAACAACTTAATTTTATTCCTTCAAGCTGACCCAAGGACGCTGCTTTGTTTAATAGTTGAGTGAGGGCCTCTATCCCCAGTATGAACAAATATGGAGAAATTGGATCACCTTGTCTTATTCCTCTTTTTAGAGAGAAATGACCATGAGATTCACCTGCTATTCTTATAGGGAAGGAGGCTGTGGATATACACTAATGAATTGAATTGCCCCATTTATCTGAAAACCCCATCTTACCAAGCAGATGAAATAAGAAAGACTAGCCCATACGATCAAAAGCTTTTGACATGTCTAATTTAATAGCCATGTATTTCTTACCTTTGGACTGAGATTTTATTTTTTGCAAAATCTCCTTCATTAGCAAGACACTGTTTGTAATTTGTCTCCCTTTCAGGAAAAACGATTGATTTGGTGAGACTAAGTCTTGCAGAACTGGCTGTAGATGTTGCACCGTCCATTTTGTGATAATCTTGTACAGAACATTACATAAGCCGATTGGCCTGAAGCTGGAGACATCAACTGTCTTGTTGTTCTTAAGAACAAAGACAACATTTGTGTTGTTTATTGCTTTAGGCAAAAATTCAGTGTTAAAAAACCTTAGAACCATGGAATAAATGTCTTGGCCAATTATATTCCATAAATACTGGAAGAAGAAAGGGGTAAATCCGCCTTATGAGGGTTAAATTGTTGAACCATTAATGTAATTTCCTAAAAGGTAGGGGGAATTAAAAGTGAGTCATGTTGTTGTGGGGATAGAGTTGGGAGATTCAGATCATTAAGTTGATTTGGGTTAAAGTCTTCGGGAAGGCCTCCCACTTGTAGAAGTGCTTCTTTTAAGGTGTTGATTATAGAGTCCCTATTGGAAGACCAGGAGCTGTCTGAACATTTTAGCCAATCAACGGTATTCTTGGAGTTCTTGAAATTAGCCATGTGGTGAAAGTATTTGGTGTTTCTGTCACCTTCTCTAAGCCATAATTCCCTTGATTTTACTCTCCACAACTATTCTTTGGCCAGCCAGTAGTTGTATTGGCTTTTAAGAGAGTGTAGTTGTTGTTGTTCTTCCCTTGACAGAGCCCTCATTTGTAAATTTGATATTTTCTTAGAAATCCCTCGGATGTGATTTTGTATTTGCCCAAACTGGGTTTTATTCTAGAGTTTGAGTGCATTTTTGCAGGATTTTAGTTTGCTAACAATTTGGTGACATAGTGCACCGCACATGGGCTGATTCCACAGGTCAATAATTAATTCTTTGCAACCGGTGTGGTCAACCCATAATGGCATGAAATGAAAATGGGGTTTCTTGTGAGGGGGAGCTGGGCAAGTATCCACAAATAGAGGGTCGTGATCTGAGTTGATAATAGGGTAGTGGCGATGGATGGTGTTGTGGAATAACTAACACCAAGTAGGGGTAGCTAGGGCATGGTCAAGTCTTTCTAGCACTTTACAAGCACCCTTTTGACCATTGGTCCAAGTAAATTGCGGTCCCACCGGATCAAAGTCAATTAAGTTAAAAAATTGTATGAAGTTTAGGAGTTGCTTGGATAGGTGAGGGGGTTTGCCCCTAAAGGACTTGTGGTCCTCTGATTTATAGATGTCATTTAAATCCTCCATAATGATCCATGGTGATTGAGAGGGAGCCTACAGATGACAAATGTCTTCCCATAGTTTACCTCGAAAACTCCTATTGGGATGACCATAAAAGAAAAGGATCTGCCAGGGAGATTGACAAGGGTAATTTAGAATGTGTAAGTGGATGAGGTGGGTGGATTTATATTCAACATTGGCTTGAATCAAGTTTGACTAGCAACAGAGAAGCTCGTTGGACTGTCCGATAGCCTCATAGAAGGTGAAATTTGTGAATCTCAATTTACTAACCAAACGAGAACTCTTCTTTGAGGTGAGATTAGTTTTCGAGAGGAATAAGATGTCTGTTTTTTTTTTTTTTTGAAGAATTTTATGAGCTCCCTGACTTTTTTGACATCATTGGCTCCTCTTATGTTCCATGCAATGATTTTCATGGTGACACCAGTGGGTTAGGAAACTAAGAGACCACAATTTAATGAATAAGCGTACCTGAGGATGTGGACACGAAGATGGCAATTGAGAGAGGATGCTAGAAGAATCAGCTGGTATCAAAGATGACTGGTCAGATCTGAACCTGTCATGAGGTCAATAGAACCTAAACCTCTAGTTTTAGTGAAGTAGTGGGCGATGATGGCCAATTTCTGACTGGTCAGATTTGAAGAGTCTTGCCCGGGTGCATGCATGGTATGTGTCAAGGCTGGGGCAAGTAGTTGCGTGTCGATTGCATGCGAGAGACGTGGAGGATCTATCTGATGTAGGGCGCATGCATGAACCTTCCATGGCTCTTCACCAAAATTCTCAACATGCAAGGCCAAGCACGATTCCATAGGCACTGGTGAAGAATGATGATAATCCGTACCACTAGGGTCGTTGTCGGCAGTGTCTGTGATTGCTGGCGACGAAGGATGACCGGAGATGAGAGCGAGTAAGTCACTTTTTTTTATCTAAACACCGTTGCTTATGGCCACCGGAGCCATCCTTAGAGTCTTCATCGAAACCGAATTCACTATGTCTCATCTTACAAGAACCCAATGGTCTAGCTGTAGAAGAATAAACGACAGGTTTAATGGCCTTTCCGGTCTAAAATTTGCAGAGTCATTCTCCCGGAAAGTCTATGGTACGCCCTTCTAGATAGCTCTTATAATTTGATATGGAGGGATCCAATCTTTTGCAGTTATGCCAAATATGACCAATGAGGCCACAATTTGCACAAGTGCGAGGCAGTTGTTCATAACAAAATCTTAACCAAATAGGTTTACCCTTGTAGAAGATGAACTGACCTGGTAGAAGGGAATGTCTGATATCTATTAAGATTTTCTTACGAACAAAGATGCCTCGGAGGAGATGGCCAGTTGGAACATGTTCATGATTTGGGATGACTGAACCTGCGACACTTGCAAGAAAACAAATTTTGCTATCCTCTACTGAACCTCTTGGTAACATATGAATCTGAAGCCACACTCTTTGGGTCCAAACCTTTTTGACTACTCCTATATGAGAATCCAACCATTCTTCCAATAGTATCCATATGGAACGATAGAACTAGGGGCCTTCCTCAAGAGCAGTGATTCGATCTCTCGGGTTTGAGAATGAGAACTCTAGGTTTCCTTCATCAAGAAAGCTCACCGACACTGGACCCGAGGATCTCCATTGTTGTTGGACATGAGCAGCCAAGATTTCTTCCTTTATCTATTGGTGTGGGATTATTCTACCTTTTAAGATTAGTGCAACAACTTGCTCTGCTTCTTCAATGGGGTCGGAGGATGGTGGTAGGTCATCAATGCACACATTTACTGCATGTGAAAAAAGGGACTCTGTCTTTTGAGGCTTGCACAGTAGATGGTTCGGCAATAACTTCATTTCCTTTGGATGCTAGCTTTTGCATGGTTGAGATACATGTAGAAGGCTGCTACTATGCCTGGGTAGATGCACTGTGTTGGGACCTGGAATCCAAGGCAGAAACTAGTAGAGTAAGAAAACGGGTGATTGACTCAATAAGGAGACAAATACAGGCACACCAAAGTTAATCTTCTGATGCTAGGACAAGGAATAAGGAATCTCAGGGGAACTTAGTGAAAAACAGAGGAAAACGACAGCTATTAGGGAGGTACCTGATGTCACAGTGATAGTGAGAAGGTTCGACAAGCAGCACGATGCAAAACTTACCTGGGAACTTGGGAATCTAAATAAAAACTAGGTGGTCGGAGAACTTGATGGAAAACGTTTGAACGGAGATCAAGAGAAAGCTGTTGAATAGAACTTACGAAGCCATTCTCAAGCTAGAAGTAACAGATGCGAGGTCGAGTAGAAGTAACAGACGCGAGGTCGGAATCTATTGGTCCTTGGCTTTGTGTTCCAGTTATATAGGTATTGGCATTTATTGTGCTTAAAACCATTGTTTAATTTGAATATGTGTTTGGCATTAATGCTGTTGCAGGCTGTGTTTGGAAAGAATGCAAATGGAGTGTAAATATTTGGCAACATTACATTTATGCATTTACAAATGACAAATCAATGCATATTTACATTGATAATAAGATATAAAAGTACATCAATAAAAAGAAATAAATTTGCATTCAAATGGGATTTTGATAAAAAAAAGCATATGCTTTATTGGAATTCATGTTTGTATCCATTACAACTAAAAGTCTGTTTGGTAAGAAGTTAAATTTATCGATGCAAAACTAACCCAATTTTGCAGTTTATATGAAACATTTTACATTCTACATATTTACATTCACACTTATTTGAGTTGTTTCCAAACACAGCCTTAAGAGATGTTTTCTGAGAAAACTACTGTACGGGTGAGAGTTTGTTGCATTGTTTAAAAAAAAAATGGCTCATTTCTTTCGGCATTGATGTTGCCACATAGGATTTTTTTGGGGGAAACAACACTGGTTTTGTTTGGTGCCAGTGCTTTATAACCATTTTCAGCATTGGTCTATATTATTCAACGCCCAAGGTCCACATTGGTGTAAGGTTATTTCACCGTTAGCAGCAATTGGCTGTTTTTTGAGAAAACCTTGAATTCAACATTTCTTTAGACCACACTTTCCTGAAAAAAAAAAAAACAAAACCAAACAAGAGGCTGTTTTTTTGAACACCACTTTTTCTGATGTGGCCCCGTTTTCTGGGGTAGCGGCATTGATGCTAAACACTGCCTCAAAGAAACACACAAAAAAAAAAAGTGCTTTAATATATATGCATGAGGCATCGGGGAAATTTCAAAGGGCAAATTTCTTAAATTACCCCTATTATTTACCTAATTGATTAATTCTACCCTTACTATTAGTATTTATTAATGTTATGAAGAAATCTGTACATATGTGATACCACGTAACATATATATTTTTTAAAACCCGATATTACCCTCTGGCCCTCTTCTGTAAATCGGGTAAAAATCACTCACTCTTTGCCAAAACCCTATTTTATGGGGCATCAACCACTGCCCCATTTCAATTTTCTTTTCCCACTGGCGCAGCTACCATCCATTGCAATTTATGATGGTGCATCAAAAAGGACGATCCCCTATTTTACGAACCATCAACGGCTGCCCTTGTTTCAGTTTTCTTCTCCCATCGGCGCACCACCCACTGCAATTTACCTGGTGTATCAAACCCGGCCATTCACATGCCACTTCCCAAATACCTCTCACCTCTCCACCTGTTCCCAACCTACATATGCCACTGTGCAGAATTCTTAGAGTTGCACATGGCCGATCACCATAATTTAGAATTCAAAATTAAGCCATTTAAGAGTGCATGTGCAAACAGGGGCACAAATGGATCGGCTGATCTGATATCTCATCCTATTTGGTCAAATTCAGATCACTCCTATTCGAGAATATCATATATATATATATATATGTATTATTTATTTATATATATTATTTATATTATATTTTTATAAATTCTTTATATATTTATTTTTTTTTTATAAAAACATATATATATATATATATGATGAAAATAATTAAAAAATATTTATATTTTTTCTTTATTTAAATTGGTATATTTTATTATTTTTTAATAATTTATTATTACAAAAAAACAAGTCGAATTAGACCATATCCAAAAATTCAACTTAACGATAGGATTCGAATTCAAATCGAAGCCTATTGATCTGATCGGATCTTCGAATCAGATTGGATTCAACATAAATAGTGTCAGATCTGATTCAATATACCTTGATTTGAATCTGATCTGATCCCTTTCCATCACTATACACAAATTCCAAGACACCTCTTTCTTTTTGTTGCTAAAAATAATTAAAGCAAGATTGAAAAGTTAGAAATAGAGGCTCGGAGCTTGAAACCCATTTATCAAACTCATGCCCATTGAAAACCTCCAGACTAAAGGAACGAACCCACCAAAACCCAAATGAGGACCCAAATCAGAAATCATATCCATCGGAACCAATCGCAGTAACACCAAATTGAATTGCAAACATGGATAAAGAATCTCACCCGTAGCCATGGTCGGCGTAATACGGAAGATTGGAGAGAAGGGTCTTGTCGATATCTAAAAACCAGACATCCTTCCCATCCCCAATCAACCGGACACTCCTCGCATCAGCAATTGACTCCTTCGTGACCCTTTCAAGATCAACAAAGTAACCCCCGCCCTTAACGTAGTCCTTCACATAACCTGGACATTCTAAGGCTGCGTTTGAAAACATGCAAATGGAGTGTAAATCTCAGTTTAAGATAAATTTGCATTCTAGTTCATTTTTACTTGTATTTGACAACATTATATTTCTGCATTGATAAATGATAGATCACATTTACATTGATAGTAAGATATAAAAATACAATAATGAAAAAGTAAATTTGCATTCAAGTGGGTTTTTGATAAAAAAGCATATGCTTTATTGAAATTCATATTTGCCATCATTAGAACTAAAAGTCTGTTTGGTAAGATGATAAATTTATCGGAGCAAGACTAACCTAACTTAACAGTTTATATGAACAATTTTATATTATACATATTTACATTCACACTTATTTGCATTGTTTCCAAATACACTCTAAGAGTATTGTCTTTTATAGATTTAAGTTATTAGTTTCAGCAACAAACCTCCAGCTCTTACATTGTAACAGCTAAAAGTCTGATTGAATTTCTCTTTAGCAGAGACAATTGAACAGAGATCTAAGAGGAAAGTTGCTTATTCTGGCCCTATGGTTTTTGCAATCTGCTGTGAGATGTGGCTCGGAACTTATTTTTTGCCTTGACATCAGGTTTGGCAACTTTAATGAGTGAAGAAACAGTAATGCTACTTATTCAGAAAAAAAAGATAGAAAAAATAACAATGCTAATATTAACTCGATTAAGTGCCTTCCACTCCCTGGATGACATTCAAATATTTCATCTAATCTTCTAATAAATTTGCATGTGTGAATGCTGGGAAGGGAGGCTCGAACCCGCCTCCATCACTCTCATTTTGACTGCTCTAGCTGTAACTTTCAAATCGAAGGGAGATCGGAGGGTTATTCTCCGCAAAATTTAATTGAAGGGTGAAATTGATATTTTATCATTTTCATCAAAATTTATCACTAATGACATTTGTTAAAAATAGGGGTGATTTAAGATAATAATTAAATAATAAAGATAAAATTAATCAATTAACTAAACAGTAGGAATAATTTAATAAATCTGTTCAATTTCAAATTCTTATTTTTTTTTCTGTATTTATTGAAACAAATTGCTTATATGATGCATTTTAAACTGAAGAGAAAAATTACTTTATAAAATATTACTTATACGCAACGGAAATATTTTTCAAATAAACTTTTAAATAATAAACATTGTCAATAAACAACCACGAAAGTCGAAACCAAATACATACATTGTCTTAATGATGAAACATTGTAACTGTTCTAAAAACTTAATCCCATGGGCATCATTGAACTGGCCCCTCTTCGTCCTGGCTCGTATTTTTGCCCACATATCTTCTCTTTCTCTCTCTTTCTAAACAAACATTATTAGCTTCAGCTGTCTCCTTGGCCAACTCACAACCTCACACCCTCATCGTCCTCCCAAAGGGGTTCTTATTTGCCGGTCAACTTTAACCCTCTCCATTTGATAAAATACTAGAATGCCCCCTTTTGCTATACAGCTGGCCACGTTGTGATCCACTAAATACATGAGAGAGAAGACAGACAAACTCGAGACTCCACCCCTCACGTGACCTTTGTTCACTCGACTCATCACCCCACCCCAGCCCCAAGTGCCCTGCAGCGTAGATAAGAGAGAACCATATCTGCGATCTGCCTCCCGCCTTTTTATTTTATCAGTCTCTCTCATTCGGTTTCCTGTCAAGCACTGTTTTCAAAACCGGATTGGACCGGAAAAATTGAGAAGTCATCTGATCGATTTCGTTTTCTTCTAAAATCGTTTTTCTCTCAAAATCGTTGATTTTGATTAATAAACTGTTGAACCGACTGATTAATCATTCGAACCGTTTGAACAGTTTTGACCATTTTCTAATTTTTTAAATTTTTTATTAGAATGAATCGATAGTTCAAATCGAAAGGTTGGACCGTTCGAACCGATAACGACCCCTGACCGGTTCGGTCATTCGGTTCGTTTTTAAAAACCATGCTGTCAAGCATCAGGACCAAGCGGCCAGTCAACGCTCTAAAGTTGACTAATCTCCCCTTCACGAAAACAAAATACCCACCGATACTATAATATCATACAACACCTCCAATCTATAATATGACATCAGCCGTTGGATCTTACTTACAAGGAGGATGGCCAATAGTCAATGGTCAACAGTAGTTCTTGGTCCAATCGAGCCTGAGATTTTGATCTTCTTCGAACAAATAGGAAAAAAAAAATCTTAGATGGAATGGGAATATTGGATGGCCCGCGCCCATTGAACCGTCGCCAATACCACTAAACACTGGGGCCATGCGATGCCCCAGATGGAAGGTTGGGCATCGAGAGCCCGTTTTGGTCGGTTGGATTACGTAGGCCCCTTCCAATATTTTATGAGGTTCCACTGTCGTTTTGACCACTCCGTCCAAACAGAAGAAGAGATTGAGAGAATCTCGAGTTCCCAAATTTCGTAAGTTGTTACTGTTCCTATGACGATCACATATTCCGTGTTATCTCTACCGTTGAACTCTACTTGTGATTAGTCCTCTCCGGATCTTAAGCTAATCCAACGATTTTAATCTCACTAGATGAGGACAAGTCCATCGCCCGAGCGAAATTTTTATTCACCCAAAGATCGGCCTTATCGTTTTCTGGGACTACGTTATTTGGCCTTTTGGAAGTGAGACTGGCTCTGGCTGCACGTCTGGTACGATAAATCCGTTATCGTTGCACCGCATTAACAGTACGGGTTTAGCTATCGTTCGAAACCGAGATCGGCTTCTATCAGGGCAACGTTGTGCACACACCGTTCTAACAGCCATTTTTACCCTTGCATTGTAAATATCTGATCGTAAAATAAAGTATAAGGCAGCAAAGGGAAATGGGTATTGCCCTGACTAAAGCCGAATTCTTCAAAACCACCCTTATTATTAATCTTATAAGTTTCTCAATAAATACAAGTTAAATTACAAATTGCTACCCTGTATTTCAGGTAGCGACAATTATCCCCTGAATTTTCAATTGTAACGAAAATCCCCCCAAAACTTTCAGATTTCGACCAAGAACATCTTTTATTAGCATTTCATTTAACTTTGAAAAAGATTTCTTTAAGTAGCTCATTTTTCCTTTGTTTTTTTTTTCAAAACAGAGCATTAGATTTCAGTTTAACATTTATTTTTTCGATTTCCATTTATTATTGATTTAGTCGATATTTACATATTTTATTTGTTGTAATTTCAGGTTTTTATAGAAGCTTTTTGCCTTTTTTTTTCTCCCTTATCGGATGAGCTGGAGATAAAATCATACACATCCGGCTGAACTTCCTATCATAGTTGAACACATCAGTGATCACTGTGGGCCCCATCTAGGATCCAGTTATACTGAGCACTGGTGTGTTCAACCGTGATAGGTAGTTCAACCGGGTGTATATGTTTTTGTCTCCAGCTAATCCGCTCTCTTTTTTAATATTCAAGGGGTTCAACTTGGGCGGACTCAACTTGAGTCCTAATGGATCCATTCCATATTTGATCCTTAGGCTGGGCTTGGTTTTTTGGTACTAGGACTAGGCTTAGGTTGAGAAGATTAGGTTCAATCTCGAGTTCAATCTAGGCTTGGGCTTTAGGCACAAACCTTAGAGTTCAGTCTAGACTTGGGTTAATCGTAAACATGGCCCAACCCACCCGATTTGCATCCTTAATTTTTATTTTATAAAAATTTATTGGTATTTTGATAAGCTAAGGGTTTGTTTGGTTTGCAGTTGGAACTAAAATCCTTTTGATTTATACATGAATGAAAATGAAAATTAGAATCACTAAGAATGGGATTTCATTCCCAAGAAAGGGGCAAGGAATGACCATTCCTTCCGGGGGAATGCCATTCCATTAGGAATGGAAATGAGATTCCAATTTTTCTCAACCAAGCAGTTGGAATTGGAATATCCCATTCCCATTCCAATTCCAAACCCTTATTCCTGCAAATCAAATGGGGCCTAATTTCTTATATTGCTTAATTAATTTAGGGTCCATTTTGTTAGCAGTTGGAATCAGAATCAGAATTGAAATCAGTTTGGCTCAGAAAATAATGAGAATAGAAATTAGAAAACAACAAGAATGGAATTTCATTCCCCCCCAAAAGACAAGGAATTTCCTTACATAAAAAAATGCTAAAATGAGAATGAAATTCCAATTCCACCCAACCAACCAAACAAGTGGAATCAAAATAGCATGTTTCGATTCCAGTTGCATACCCCTATTCCCACAAACTAAAACGGGGTCTTGAATGAAAGGGTCTTTATCAGAATTTGAAAGTTTAAGAGCTAGGAGGTAATTGTCAGTATCACAAAGTAGAGAATAGTAATCTGTAATTTACTTTAAAAAATTAATTTTACCTGAATAATCACAAAGTGACTCTTGGACTTCATAATCATCGTAACCCGTTAGTAAATAAATAAATAGATAACTTTTTAAGCGGGATGTAATAATTCTTAAGAGGTTATTAATTAATTTAATATTGTTGAAACATGCGTCCTAAATGGCAGTGCACGCCGAGTTATATGTATGAGTCCCAGAGACTCCAGACACAAACCTGTTCGTCAATTAAATATATCAGTGAATCTCAACCGTCAACTTGGTCCATCTTGTGTTGATCTCGCTTCTGTTTACAGAGGCGAAGAAAAGGAGTTAAAAAGGACTCAAGACCACGTTGATGGACGTGGGGAGTCTATCTGTCTGCCTGTCTGTCTCTATGTTTTTTTCCTCCTCTTTTTTATTTCCATTCCGAGCTGTAAGACCTTTCGCTGCCAGACCCAGACCCCCTCTCTCCTCCCTCCTTATATTCCTTGGTTGTCCAAGCCCAATGGATCCCGCTTACGTTTTCTCTGCTTCTCTGTAATCTGCACTTGAGGCTTGCTTTCAGTTCCAGATGTTTAATTAAAGCTAAAGCTGCTTCTTTCCCAGAACGAAATGGAGCTGAGTTGAAAACTTAGTACTTCAGTTCTAGTTCAGTTGGTAACCGTGATCGAAGCTCAGGTAATATCGGATACGTATCGGCAGGCATGACGATGAGTAACAATATCGGTCAGTTCGGCGACACGACGCTTACTAAAGTGTTTGTCGGGGGGCTAGCATGGGAGACGCAGAAGGAAGCCATGAGAGAGCACTTTGAGAAGTACGGCGAGATCTTGGAGGCTGTCATCATTTCCGATAAGGTCACCGGGAGATCCAAGGGCTACGGATTCGTAAGTGAATCGGATCTTTCGATTTGGCGTCTGATACCGCACGCCGATGCTGCCGGAGCTAATCTACGCTGGGGATGTTTTTTTTTTTTGTATGTAGGTGACGTTCAAGGATGCTGAAGCGGCGAAGAAGGCTTGTGAGGACGCGACGCCGGTGATCAATGGCCGCCGAGCTAACTGTAACCTGGCTTCCCTCGGGGCGCGTCGCCCGAGGTCATCGCCGTCGTCGTCATCACCTCAACTAGGTACTTTGGATTTGGTGGTCCTTTGCTCTCTCTCTCTCTCTCATTCTCTCTCTCTCTAGTCTGTATTGTTATCGTTTCTGTTACGGAAGTGCCAACCGAACACACAGTGGCAATTTTCGTAAAATTTGGCTTTTTTAATCAAGGTTTTGATTATGAAGGATCTAACGTCGGGCCGAGATCCACGTCATCTGCACCACCGAATCCGGTCCGATGGTACTACCCGACGCCGACGGCAACCCCAGCTTCGCCTTACCATCATCATCATCATGCGGTTCCATTCTACGGGTATGGATTTTCTCTTTCACGGTCCGATCAAGCCTCTGATGTCTGATTTACAATTAGAAAGATAAGCTCGCTTACATTGCATAAAACCCCCTCAGGTACTCTCCGGCCTACATCGCCACTGATTACGGCTACAACCCTGTAAGTAGTTTATTCCTTCATGAAACATAAGTAGTGAATAAAACCCCAACCCGTTCCAACAGCCATTATAGCCTTGCATTGGAAATATCTCCCATGAGGAGATGTTCCCGATGGAAGGCTGTAAAAGCCGATCTTTTATCATTTCCCCAATCAACAACAACGCAACATCTATCCCTTCATCTTCATCAGTAATCCTGTTTTTCCGGCAGCTTGGCGGGATCCAGATCGTCTTTTAGGCGACGATCCAGGGGCCAACGCATCTCAGCCGGATGATGAATATCCGTTGGAGTGGGGGTCTTTGATTGATTGTGAGCGTTTGGGTGATGTACAGAAGTTAGGATACAACGGTGGGTCCTACGTGAATGGGCACTACACGCAGGTGTACCCGGGGCAAGGTATGGTGAACGCCAACAGTATGATGCCAATGTATACATTCTATCATTTCCATCAACCGCAGACGATGGGAGTCCCTGCTCACATGTTCCCACCAACAACAGCGGGACCCATGACCAACGTCCCAACTATCATCTCGAAGCCGACTGTAATGGCTCCTAACTCAGGTAAATCATCTTTCTTTCTTTTTTCATATAAAATAGAAGAGAGAGAAAGGAATCTGGATGGAGATCATCCATCTCAAGCTCACTGTGACAGTGGGCCCCCATGTAAGTAGCTGTAGAAAGTCTAGCAGATGGATTGACCTGATCCAATAAATGGACCACATAGCACGATTCAATGTTTCCAGAAACGGGATGGAGATCATCCACTCGGACTATCTGGCTGTCCATTTATGCATCAGAGGGTTGTTACTTCTATCACTTGTTGAGGAATTTTGATGTTAAGTTTTGTTTGGCTCCGTGAGTATTTTCAATCTCATTAACTGATACCTACAAACAGTTTGTTTGGCTGTGGAATAGGTGGTCGGACGCAGGCGGAATGTTTGGAGGAGGAGGAGGACAAGAGTTCTTAAGAGTTAAGGCCGCTGTTCAAGAATCAAGACCAACTATATTATTATCTGATCTGTGATTCTTCTATTTATTTTTTTTCCTCTTCCTTATTATTTTAGTTCTTAATTAGGCTTCCGTAAGATTCATTCATTCTCTCTAACATGCATCTCATCTTGAAATGCTACCTTTCCTTTCCCCACAAGAAAAAAAATGTAACAGAAGTCATGACTGTTTACCCATGTATTTTTCGGTAAGCTTTTTAATGGCTTCATTCAGTCTGCTGCATAGGAACTTCGATTTTTTTTTGCTAAATATGCATAAACACTAGTTGGAAACTTGGAATAAGAAAATGTCTCTCTCTCTAACAGAAATTTGGAAATTTGTGAAACTCGCAAGTCCTAACTTTCCCTCAGCTGTCTTTTTTTTTTTTTTTTTTAATTTTTGCCAAAGGGTCTCTCTTAATTTCAGTCAAACCAAATATAGTCCAAGATAAGAATAAATTTTAAAAAATTAGATTTTTCAGATGGTGTTATAGAAATAGATTTGACGTGTGGCCCAGTGTTATTACAGACAGAATTGTAGCCGATAGGACAGCTTAAATGTACATGTGCGATGGTTCTCAGGGTTCAAGAAAACGCCCGATAAACCTCATCGAATGATTGGGGAATGTTCCAACTCTAATAGATCTCCAGCATTGATATAGGAATATCAGATGACTATCATTTTCATGGTCTCGTTGATTTTGGTATGCATAGCTAAGAATCTCTTAAGTCTTATGTAGGCAGGGGACTGTCTGAGAGTGGCCAATCCAAAGTTTGTTTTAAAAGAAGCCATATCCACTCCAGTAGTCCACCCACGACCCGTCCCAATATAGCAGCTGGGAGTCTGGGACCAGCATTCGGTACTGGCCATTCTTTTATTAATCTTCTGAGCACCATGGCTGCTTTGAAAAAAAAAAAAAAGATCACAAAAGATGTCTGCTTTGGAAATCCCTCACAAATCACAATTATGGAACTTCAATTTAAAGCCCCTGCAAAATGACCTGAACTAATGTAGGTAACAAGCTGGAAACTTGATGTCAAATGTGGTATTCATAAGGCACGAGCCTTTTTTTTTGTTTTTTGGAAAGATGTGGGTGCTTTGGTCATATGGATTGCAGTGGACTCTACAAGTATACATGAAGCATGAGCTTATCTTTACTTGTTTGGAAAAAGTGTTGCTATGTAGTCTTGTGATGTTGAGTAACAAACGATCATTGATGAATAGTTCTTTGAAATGCTTTGAACTCGTACCAACCACGAGGTGATTTTTTACTGCTGAAGCAGAGAGATGAACAAGGCACCAACCAGTTTGTCCAATTTTTGGCCAAAACACAGTCCACTACAAACTCATGTTCTACAAGTGGGCTCAAGCATCATGTCATTGATTCGTGATGAAGGTTTCTGTCTTCCTAACCAATTCTGTAATCGACTGTGTAAATCTGAATCTTATGGCATGAGTCATACCATGGTATTTGCAGACAAAAGAAAGCAATAGAAAGGAGTGGAAGAGACATGGTCTCAACTCCCGACATTTTTTTGGGTACAAAGTGGCTACCTTAACCCACATTCTGATGCTACATCTTACAATGACTGTAGGAAATGGCCCTGGTGAACATTGGCTTACACATGAACCAACCATACATATATCAGCTAATGTTGCACTCTCTGGAATTTAAGCCTTCTTCGGAAGAGGCATAACCATCTGACAATCCAAAAGTATATGTGTCTCCTTCATCTTCTTCATCGCTCTCAAGATCGAGTCTGGTGTATCTCCTTTCAATGTAAGCTAATGTCTGCCTTCTCTGCATCCTCAGTACATGCATGATGACATCAGGAGTAAGTGTAATTCGTGCACGATCTTCTCTACCCTGCTTATTAGCCTGCATTATCTGTCAGAAGATAACTAAGAATAAGGCATAAATAAAAGCAGCAGACATTTTGAGTTAACTTTCCAGTTTGAACTTAAGAAAGTACCTCTTCTGCATTGTCAGGTAATAGAATGGGACAATTAGCCAAAGGAGCCCAGAGCTTCACATTTTTTTCTAGTCCGCTTGTGGCAAAAATAGGACTGTGAGGATGGGGCTCAAGTTGGTTTACCACATGCCTATCACCTACCATTAACCGCAAGAGTTCACCTCCCTTCTTCCTCCAGACAAAAACATGACCACAATCTGACCCACTCATAACATACTCATCGCTGGGTCCAAAGAAGTTGACTCCTTTAACAGTTTGTGAATTTCTATGCCCTGTATACACTTGTGGCTGCTCCAATTTTTGGATATCCTGAGCTGGAATAGACCGTGGATTAGGGCCTATGCCCATGTTCTTTTGAAATAGGTAGACAAGCTCATCATTGTAAGAGATGAGCAGCTCGCTCTTCTTTGAGTATGCCAATCCAGTGATATGAACATTTGAACCGATCAAGTGATGAGGACAGAAGGTATTCACAGGTGTATCTGAATTACTTGATGCATCCCACTGATATTTTCTGATGTCATAAACACGTGCATATTCATCAGATCCACCAACAGCAAAGTAATTTGGGTTTCGTGGGTCAATAACAATGGAATTTAATCTTATGCTGGTGATAGGTAGCTTGTTTTCGGTGAAGGAAGAGCAACATAAAAGTTTGGTAGCAGAGTGGCTTCTTAGATCAAACTGCAAGAGCAAATTCAGGGTTCTAAAAAAATTTATTTTCAAAACAAATGGAAATAACTGAAACTTAATAATATGAACTTGACCTACATGCTGGATAAAGCCATCCTCACCACAGCTGTAAAATATGTGGGGACTTCCTGGTTCGACGGCAAGCTTGTATACACGACCTTGGTGGTTCCCCAACTCTTTTGTATCAACCCGTCCATCCTCCAAGATATGGCCAAACCTGATCTGGAATAAGAGAATTCACAATACAAACCTTTATTTATTTTTTCCTAATCTTTTTTTGTCAAGAAAAAGGGGAAAAGAGGCAAGCAAGTTGGTTAGTGGGTTTATAGCAGCTGAGAATGGGTTTGGAGATCATTGTTAAAAGGGAGAACAACTTGGTATATTATACAACACAAGTTACACATGGAAAATGTAGACCTATGACCATTTCTTTAAAACTATATATAATCGAAACACACTTGAGTATTTAACTTGATATAGTTCCACTTGATTATATTCATTTTAGTTATAGACCAAGGCTGCAATTTGCTCTCTGGAAGACAAGGCATTTCTTTTATATTTTGTATTTTTTTGATCAGTAAGCATTATTTTATTTAAATTCCAGATTGTAAACAGTTTATACAACTTGGTGATGGGACTGTTGGTCCCTTCAATCACTCTATTCTATCCCTCATTAGTCATTACAGTGCAGCCCAAAATAATTGCTGCCTCAATGCCCCCTGTTTTTCTAAACAATCAGCTAGCCCATTTGCACTCCTTCGGACCCATTTAAGTTCAGCCTCAACCTCCTTTGCAATCTTCTCCACTTCCCTAATCACATGCTTAAACGTCCATGGGGTATTGCTGCTGTTTGCTGCCCAGGAAATTACTACTTTTGAGTCCCCTTCCACCTCAACATGTCTGTATCCTAGCTGTTTGTAGTATGTCAAAAGTTCAGCCTTCAGTGAGTTTCCAGTGCTAATCGTCCCAGAATTTCTTTTATATTTTGTTTTTGATCAGCAAAAAAAAAAAAGAAAATTATTTCGTTACTTTTGTTAGGAGATGGATGAAATCAATACATTCATATGAAAAGATTGCCAACCCAACGAAACAATTTTACAATGAAGCCCAAAACAGTTGCTGTCTTAAGACTCCCTGCTTAGGAAGGGAATTGGCCAATCCCATTTGCAGTCCTTCTCACCCACTTGAATTCAACATTTAGTTCCGAAGATAAGGCATCTCTCCTAAAAAGGGGAGAGAAGTACAACAATGAGAGGAGGAAATTTAAGTGGCTGGTGTGGGAGATGGAAGTTAAGATGTGTTGGGTTAAAAGATTGGCTAATTCCCTAGCTGATGGTTTAGCTAAACAAGGGGCAGAAAGGGATTCACTGTTTTGGGCTAAGCTATAACTTTAGTGTTTTTTCCTTTTCTTTTTCCTTTTCTTAAGGTCCTTTGTTGCTCTTGGAAGATGAGTGTGTTTGTCTTCCTCTTGTAAATCTTCTATTGATGATTTAATGAAAGTGTTATTGATAAAAAAAAAGGGAGAGAAGTATGGTTACGATCATTTGGTAAAATAAAGTTCTTATCCATATAGGTGTGCCAAAGTTATTTTTAGCAAGTAAGCTTTAAGGAGATGAAAACTCATTTTCTTGATAAATCCTTTCATGGACTGGAGTTTTACGTAGATCCTAACCTTACTGAAGTTCAGAAAATGCCCACAACACCATCTAGCCACAATACAAAACATCCTTTTTATGGCCATTAGCCCCTTATAAGTTATTATAAAAATTTAAACACATGGCTTACCTTTTTACAATTTTGGAGTAACCAGATTAGCCCCTTATATTTTCAAGGAATCAATTTCACCCACCACTACTGCAGTATCACCCATCCATTCCAATTTTATCCATAAGGCTCAGTTTGGAAGGAGTACAAATACAAATATGTACAGTACAAATATATACAAAATATAAGGTTTTACGCTCTACATATTTGTATTTGTACTCCTTCCAAATGGAGTCTAAGGCGCAAACCCTCCTTATCATATGGACACAAGTTATGGATATGCTATGTTAAACTCAACCTAAGTATCAAAATTAGGTGCTTCCAACATTGAGCATACATATACAAATAATCTAATAATGTAGGAAGATAAATGAAAATTTTGAAATGAACATAAGTTTTAAAAGTGCCAGCAGAATCAGCTAGTAAAGTCATTGCCTCAGTGGACGTAGTTACAAGGTCAACTCATTAAAACAACCATAATAGCAACTAACCACCTCTATGGGATTTCATTGGATTAAGAGAAGTTATTTCAGCAGAAAAAAAGCTGAAGCAACATAATATTTCTGAGGCTGCTACACCAAATTCCAAAATAATTAGCAGCAGGAATGTTAAAATATGTAAACTATTTATCATCAAAGTTCAACCAACACCACCCCAAGGTCAAATTGCAATGCAATTGATAGTCAGGTCAAGCACCAAGACATGATAAATACGAAAGTGAATAGTTCAAAATATCATATTTAAGGCTTTGAGTAAAGGAATGTATATAAGAATTCACCTGGCCATCACCGGCTGAAGTAATTATTGTCCGATCATCAGTGAATGGCATAATTCTGGTCTGGAATATATTGTCCGTATGGCCAGAGGGATATGAGAACTTTTTAGTTTTAGCTTCCCAGTTCCAAAATATAACTTTTGTGTCATCAGAACCTGACACAAGAAGGTCGCCAGTAGAGTTGAACTCTACTGCATTTACACAACCTTCATGGCCATCTAGCTTCCCATACAGATCAATCTTCTTTACAAGCACCTGTTGCAGGAAAGAAGATTACATAAGAACAATAAACCACATTTAATAACATTCGTATACTTCTTTAGCATATTGAACTTATGACCAGTCGGGAAGAAAGGGTGTTCACTTCCCTGAAGATTTGTCATTTTAAGTACGAAATATATTAATGGGTTGCTAAAAGGATTTAATTTTTACATGTTTAGTGATTAAGGCTACCCTAATGGATTTCTAAATTGAATCTTTAGTCTTCTAATATCGCAGTATGAAAAGCAAAAACCAAAATCTTCTCCGCCTGCTTCATCATTAACCCTAAACAGAAATGCACGAACGAAAAACAAAAAAGGAAGTTAAGATTTCCAGATTTCACAGTTATGCAGAAAAAGCAATTATCTACAATACTACAACAGATTAGGTAGTAGCGATTTTGAAAAGCAAAAGACATTAAGAAGAACCCACAATTCAGCCGAAATCCCAAACCTTAAACTTCACGTTCTCCAAACAAAAGAAAGAAATTACACAAAAAATGAATAAATGAAGAACAATGGAAGGGGGGAAAGACAGTAAGGATCCAGACCATTGAACCACCAGTTAGTCGGGAAAAGCTTCTGGGCTGAGATAGACCTATCTGTCTCCGCCAAAGCTCGGCAAACCAACCCTGAGAATCCCTCGAAAGAAAATCCATTCATGGGAGCTCCTTAAGCGTTCTGGAACTCAACAATCAACACATTGTCGAAGGGAACTAGAGAAAATCACAACTCTCTGTCATTGGATTTAACCGACATGAGATACCATCAGCAGGAGGGAACAGTTAGAGAAAAATCAAAAAATAAAATAAACCAATAAAATATTGTTTCGTTGCCTCCTCCAGATTCGTCAGCAGGAGGGATCAACACCGGGCGTTTGATCCTTCAATCCATCTAAGTGTTGAGAGACGATGAACATGATTTGAGTTGAGCCCCACGCCTTTTGCGAAGGATATGGGGCTATAAAGAAACTGGGTGGTCCAGTTATATGGAATCAAATGATATGATAATGGAGTTGTTTTGGAGTTTAGACTGCACCAGCTGACGTGCTTACATGCGGATGTTCGTGCCCAAATCGAGAAACGTAGAAATCAGATCACAGTTGCGTGATCACGTGCCCCATCGAACTAATCTTCTTACCTCTCCCGATGTTCATTGTTTCCATGCACACTCGCACAATGCGGATTTACATCTGCGCCTCACGTAGCGCGTCCCGTGGGCGCCCCACATGCACATTTATTGAGAATATCTCCTACCAGTGCACGGTTTAAATGTACTATGGGGCGCCCAATGTGATATCGCGCAATGCGTGATGGGATCTGTTTGGGCGCCTCACATGCACATCCACCATGCATTGTGAACATCTCCTATAAATAATGACTAATAAGTAAGAGAGATATTTCTGATGCATGGTAGGATGTGCCTGTGAAGCACCAGGTGTGAGGAGCAGATCTGGTCTTGCAATGCTCCCTGTTGGCTGCAAGTCTCAACTTGATCATCAACTCAACTCATATTGTAGTGAGTTATCACATGAAATCAAAGCATTGAGGAGGCACTTGCACGAGAAGGGGGGGGGGGTGTGGTTTTTTATGGCATCATATTGAAATATTCTTTAAGAACCAACCATGCTAGTGGGTGTTCTTTTTTCAGATTTTGAAAGGGGAAAAGTTGGTCAATATGATTTTAGTTCCCATTGACCAAGAATTCCATGTTCTTTTTTCAGGTTTATGTGGTGATAAGGGGAAGTTTATTTTCATGGATATCGCTTACTCGAGTCTTAAGTGATACCCATCTCCTAGGTGGGTAAATAAATTTTCCACTTAGGAGGAAAGTTGCCAACACTTGAATGAGATAAAAATGACCTTTTTAATAATGGATTTTTATGGCTAAAATGGTTCTTCCCTTATTTACATGAGAAATAAAAGAACATGGGTAAATACACTTAAGTTTCCCATAAAAAACTTATCTAGGTAAATGTATTTAACCAAGTAAATAACTTACTTTGGACTGCAATCCCCCTCAGAAATTTTTTTTACAGCCTTCTCTTAATCTACTATAACCCCCTACTATCAATCCACGCAGGATTTAGTCCACCCATAGAAAATCCTTACTCTACCTAAGCGTGGACTGAATCATAAAAACCCCTAAATTATTTTGTCAAAAGACTCAAAACAATCTTACGGTCGAAATTCAATGCACACTGTCTCTCTCGTGTATTTGGACAGGAGTTCTAAGCCGATAAGGGCAACTTTTGGCCCCGTAGTATCAATAAAAATAATATTTTCAATATAATAGCTATGTCAGGATAGCATGTTTGAAAAAAAAAGAAAATTACAGTTAAGGGCATTATGATACGAGATGTATGCATGTATAAAATACATAGGGTATTAAACGACTCTGCTTCCTTGGACGAATGATCTATTCACACCATCAATCTAAACTTGAGCACTGAAAGCGGAATTCTTCAAATGCACGCTGAAGTCACCGGAGATATTCGATCACTCCAGATCCTCGAAGAAAAAATTATTATTTATTAATAGTATCTCGTTTACTTTGGAATAAATATAAAGCAAAAACAATAATCGATAATAAATTAAATGACCGTAACGAAGAAAATTACGATTACAGAGAAAGAGAGGAGTGAGGGAGGAAAGAGTGATAACATATGTAGGTGTTAAGTTGGGGAACGGAACTCATGAAGTCATAGTATTTGAAGTAATTAGGGAGAAAATCTTAGGCAAAATTTGCAGGTTTCCAGACAACGAAGGTGGTGCAGTTGTCATTCCACGAGATTGCATCGTCCATGCTTGCATTCTCCACTAGCTGATACGTCTTTGTCAGAAATGGCATCTAAAGTTCATGCGATGAGCACAACTGAAAAGCAAAAGGGTAGTCAAGAACCCCCAACCCCAGCAATAGAATCCAGTGACCAACAACCCATAGTTCAAGCGATGAGCACAACTGAAAAGCAAAAGGGTAGTCAAGAACCCCCAACCCCAGCAATAGAATCCAGTGACCAACAACCCATAGTTCAAGCGATGAGCACAACTGAAAAGCAAAAGGGTAGTCAAGAACCCCCAACCCCAGCAATAGAATCCAGTGACCAACAACCCATAGTTCATGCGATGCTAGTGAGTCCGAGAGTAACCTAACACCACGTTGCAACGCCCCTCACTTTCCATTTACAACTTCAGAAGACGAGCTCGCATTAACTTTCTAGAAATTTTGGTAAATTCCATCTAGAATAAAGAAGAGGGAAGAGGAAGGAAGAGAGAGAGAAGAAGAAGAAGAAGAAGAAGAAAACTAAGGTATAGGGCAGGGCAGACGTGGTCTAGTGGAGGGATTCTAGCCGATAAGGAGAACAGGTTTGCCGCCGCTGTTCGTTCTTCCGGAGGAAGAAGGTAAGCAATACCCATATAAAATAAATACGAGATATCTTATACGGTGATACATGTGCCCTTAATTGATATTTTTTCAAAATTTTTTTTTCTGTTTTGGTTATTATGGCGGTGTTGTGTATGGTTTTCATTTATTTGATAAACAGTCCTATCATTTATACAATTATGTTCATCCCTATACATTTGTATTCATAAAAGTTGGTCTTGATTTATATGCACACTAATTATTGGATAAGATTCATTTTAAGGCTTTATTAACAGTTGAGCATTTATTTATTGCTCCGCTGATATGCCTAATGATGTCTAATTGTCAATTTATCAAGTACTTTTTTTTGTTGTGAAGACAAATAGAATATAAATATTTATTTAATAAATGAAAACTATGCCAAATACATACTACTTTTAGAATGCCATTTGTATTGATATCAGAGGCAAAAAGTTGCCATTATCTTTTAAAATCTCATTTAGATACCTCCCATGGTTTTTTTCTTAAACCTCATTTATTAAGTTAAATCCTAAATTATTTATCTAGTAAATGTGATTAATCAGAAGAGAAATGTAACTTCAAAAATACTTTACTAGTTAAATACATTTAATAGTATTATTTTTTTTTCATGTAAAATTATACAATGATCATTTTATTCATGAAAGAACCATTATGAAAGCGACAATATTGTTTTATCATATGTTAACAATTTTCATAGGACGGAAAAATGATTTACCCAAATCTCAAATGGGTATTAATGAATTTAGATAAATGAATCGTTCTTTTCCGTAAGAGTGTGAGACCCACCGACTTACCCACTTCATTTACTGGAAAACGAACACGAACATGCCCTTCAAGATTTCTGAAACTACTTCTCGGATGAAAAGATAATAGGCAACGCATGTAACTGAACAGAACAGCTCTTATTTGGTAATGGCTTAAAAACTGACCTGAAACCAAAATCGTTCTGGCCACTGGTTTCTGGGTTGATAGTTTGATTTGAACAGATGGCCTGTTTTAACTGAAAAAAATAGTTAAAATAAAAAAGTGGTAAAAAACCATCAAATGGGTCAGTGGATCGACCAGGCTAGTGGGTCATTGACCAAATCAACAGTTTTGGCCAAGAACCAAGTTGAAGGTGAAACGGAACCAATTGCCTGGACAATTTCCAGGCCAAATGGTCTGACCATTTCGAAAACACTGAGGTTGTATTTGGATGCGATGTAAATCAAGAACTGATATAAAATTATTATCGATGTAAAGTTATACTCCAATTCAGTTTTGTGTGCATTTGAATGGAGTGTAGTTTTACATCGGTAACTCACTAGCTCTAAAGTTTTATATCGATAATATGTAAAACTACATCAATTTTATCGATGTAAAACCTTACACTCTTCCATCCGTCACTATTTTCAAAAAAGCAACAATTAATTTTAGTGATTCCAAACGCAGCCTGAATTAAATCATTGCAATTACAGAGCTTCCTTGATCATCTGAAAGATAAAGAAACCTTCGCCGAATTTTATCCCTTCTTCTTGGGAGCCTTGGCCAATGGTATCCCATCCCATTTTAGCCTCGATCTAATTTCAGTGGCCGACGACATGGCTACAGAATAAAATTGATTTTTTTTTACAGACTAGAGACTAGAATCCATCCATCCCATCCATACTTTCCTTTAAGACAGGTAAATGAAAAGAATCAAGACTCAAGTTTTTCTTATAAATAAAAGCAAACTGAAACTGGACTAGTCATGTGGTTAGTGTTTAGTATTTTGTTTCTTTTAAAACACATATTTGACCAATGATCCCGCAAAATTGACATCTACTCAAATCACTAGAAAGATGAGTAAACATGACAAGATGGGTTTATAGAGTCGTTCAATCAATGCTTGGGCCTTGGATTATAGTTTCTGTTGGACTGTCTATAATTTGCTTTATAATTGGAATCGGAATTAGTATCAAAATTTGTTTGGAATGAGAGTTGGAAGGTCTAATTTTATAACTTGTTTAGTTCAGATAGAAATCGGAATGGAATCCTCGAATGGGGATTATCATTGATCTGCCCAACCAAACAGTAGGAATCTTAATGGCCTATTACGATTTCCATTCCAGACCCCATAAACCAAATGGGCCCTTAAAGTAATTAATATCATTGGAGAGGATTGGATCGTTGTTCCTGCGTAAGTTTCGACTAAACATTAAGTGTTTTCCAAATCAGTGTCTTTTTACCTACATTCTTTTCGTCCATTGAAAACCAGTAAGTTTTCCACTTGAGAGAAGGACAAGACATTAAGACCTTCCCCCAACTTTATGTGTAAGAAGAAAAGCGACTGCACAACTGTGATGTCACAAAGCTCATTATTAACTAGATGAAAGAAGAGAAAAGGATAAGAATATAACCACTTATGTAAAGGGTAATTTTCTGCAAAATCCACTCCCATTCCTGTGCGTACAGCAAAATGGGTTCAAAAACACAAATTTTCAACCACACGATAGTGGGGCCTGGCGTTCTCAATCGCAGCACACCTTATTTTCAACATTCTTAATGATCACTTTAATCAGCCTAAACGCTTTCGTCGTTATGAAAAAGACTAAAACAAAAAAAAAACAGTGACTATGAGTGTGATGTTTCTTGCCAAAAAAGTATAAATTATATGAAGGGCAATGCCCTATAAAATCCACCCCTGTTTCTGTCCGTATGACAAGATTCTATGATCTGCTACACTTGATAACAGAAGATATTTGGTATTAAGAATCCTGGACCCCTCTTTACAAGCAATGAAATTTAATTGCTTCGTTGAAGAAAATTTACAGGGCTCAATTGTTGATTGACCGGGTCATACAGACTTCTCTACAGGGATGTTTACATTTTCAGAGCGAAGCTGCAAATGGTACAGCTAGGAGAAGATATTGACATTTGCAGCCCAAACAGGATTTTTCATATCAGCTTAAGAAAATCCAGTCTGGGCTGCAATAATCATATCCTTATATCTTGTAGTCTTTGTACTTCCTCTTTCAAATGTTAAGATCAAAATTCAAAAACAGTGACCCCCAAGGGAAATTAGTAGATTAATCTTCATCATCAGGCAACGAAGCAAAAGACAAGGGTCTGAACTTGTATCCATCTCCGTGGTAGAACTTGTTCTGGAATTCCACCCAATGTAGACGTAAGGCATGGAGAAACGCACTGAGTGTCTCCATCATGAGCAAGATGAAGGCTGTCGCAAAGGCAAAAACTGCAAGCCCTACCAGTCGGATAAGAATGCTGTCAAACCTGCCATAGTCATTGCCATCATCAAATAGATATTCACAAGCCAATGCATGCCCAATGAAAAAATTATTAATATGGATGTGCGTGCACGGTGCACCAGAAAATGCATGCAAATAATTGGGACAAGGCTTACATAATGATGAATTTATGCTAATTTAATCCACCTTAGGAAACCAAAGGAAATGAACCTTTTTCAAAGTGACTAATCCAAGCTAAGCAGCTCAAAGCCAAAGCTAACATTTTCTCTAAAATTTAAACTGCGGACACTATAGAGACTTCTTTCCTCCATTTAAGGATGGGTCACCATTAAGGAAGGGACAACTCACGTAATTCACCAGTGGATAGATGTTAGATATAATGGCAATACAAGGGGGATATGGGTGTCAAATAGATTCCAATCCTTTGTCAGAGAAGTTTCCCCTTGTAGTCCCCTTATCATAGAGTCTGGATCTGCTGACCACAACACATTGCTGGCCACATTCATCCAGCCAACAACAGGAACATTGGCTATATATGGTAAAGAGATGTTTTCAATGTGGGGCTGGATGAATGTGGCCAGCAGATCTGAACTCCTTATCAAATAGCCACCCTTAAGAAGTACAAAACGCTCTCAACATATGACCAAATTCGGAAATACTTCATAATGGCCGATAAAGGTTAGGACTGTACCCAGTCTACCCCTACCAAGACCGCAGATAGCTGGAACCAGCATTGGGTAATAACGCTTCCTAAGACCAGTTTACTAACTCAATTGACCAAAAGGTACTAACCCCTCTGCCACAAACTTGTACCATGTTCATATATTTTCCAAAACTTATTCAAGTATTTCTAGACCATGATATAACACTTACTAAATAGGTAAAAAGTATATCTAGACCAGAGAAGCAATCTGTTTTAAGTTGAAAGTTGAAGGGGGCTAGGAGGCTAGGGGCAGACCAAAAAGGACATGGGTTGAAATAGTAAGAAATGATTTAAGCATTCATAGTTGGGATAATAAGGATTAGATGATGATGATGATGAACCAACCCAAGAAATTTGGAAAAAATCTTGGCACCAGACTTCTGCAGTCACTAGTCAAAGATTGTTCTTCAAAGAATATTAATGCTAACTCTGTGATTCCACATTTCATAACCTATAACAAATTAGAGTTTCTTGGGTTTTCTTCCACTGCTTACTGAAATGGCATCAGTTCAGTTTCACACTTAAGAATTGCATACAAATTGTTTTAACCTGTATTTCAGATGCAATCTGGTTTGGAAAATATTGGCTATTGTAATGATTTTTCCAATGTTAGGCATACTACTTAAATTTCTGAAGAATCTGAATAATTGTTTCCTTAATACAAATAACATGGTATACTAATACTTGTTGCATCCTTCATGACCATAATGGACTTTTAGCCCAAAATGGTAATCATTGGTACCCTTCAATATTAGCTGGACTTAATATATTAAAATAACTCAAGCAAGATAATTTTTTAGTTTGCCACATAGCCAACACAGGAAACCTTATCTGGTCCAATAAATCTAGGTAATATTTTTCATGTTAAACCACCTAGGTAATTTTCTCTCTGTAGGCAGAATGAATGTTATATAGTTTAAGTTTACTTTGTTGTATTCTTACAATGGTTCACACCCCCCATACAGACAAACTCCTTAATCCTCCAATGAATCACACACACACACACACACACACATATATATATATATATATATATATATTGCTCATAACTTTCTTCTTTATGGCTACTAGTGATTGCACAGAATATTCCAATGCACATGTTGAGCAGCAATTGAACAGGAAAAATCTGAAAAAGAAAACTGAGTATGCCATAAGATAGGATTCAAACTCACCCCCAGGCTAGAAGGAGAACTTTCTCATAAAATACAGTTGACAACTCTGAGTGGGCTAAACTGTTATAAGAGCAGGGTAATCGATCAAAAAATATAAGTTTTGAAAAGAATATGATGGAAACAAAGGGCCAAATATGATGTACCTTAGAGCCCAGAGACGTAGGTAAGATGCAGTATTCGACACTGCTCCAAGGACAAACTCGATAGAATGTATCATTTGATGCACAAACACCTCACTAAAATTAAATTCATCAACATGGTGCCTTGCAGAATCAGGTTCAACATCCAGATCCATATCAGAGGTGTCAAGAATGCCATAAGTACGACCTTGAAATCTCTACAAATATCACAAATAAAATCAATAATAGGTTTCCAGCCCTCAAAGCAATTTGACAGAAAACCACAAACTACAAAATACTGGGCAAAGAATATTGTTAAAATATGAAAAGAATCACTTTTCGTCAAAGCAGAAGTTTTAATGCTACAAAGTACATCTAGAAGTACCCATGCAGTGTCTGGTATTATATCCAACACTGGTATGCTAGGCATGTATAGTTATCTAGGTATCATAGGAAATAACCAAATAGATTCTCTAAATGTTCATTTTCAATAAATGATAATAAAATACATTAAATATACATATGAAAGATGATGAGGATTATGTTTGATGGATCATGTTGATAAACATACTAGATTTCAATGAAAGATTTGATATGATTTGATGTATATTTGCAAGAAAAGAGACAAGATGAGAGAACAAATATCCGTCTTGGTTCTCATGCCCCTCTATCATAACTTCTATATTAAATGATAAAATTATAAAGATGCCCTTAACTAGGCATCTAATAAGCAGCCCAAGTACAGAAGCTAAACCCTTTTATTTGTTAACAAGGTCAAAGTAACCATAGATAGTGTCATCCACCAATGAAGCATCAAGGAGGAAATGGTAACAAGGAAAAGAGTAAAATGAGTTGAAGAATTAGAAAATTCTGATATTATTTGCTAATTAGTAACTACATGGAGATAGAACCATAGAATGGCTCTAATTGAATTATGTTGAATTTTATATGAAAGATCATAAAAAATTGAGCCACATATAGTATACCTCTAGATGAAGCTTCCTCAAAATGAAAGGTTTTGGAAAGAGCATCCAAGGAACAGCTACAACAGCCAAAAGCAACAGCAACATCTGCAAGAAAAATTTGGAATTGATCAACCCAAACAAAACTAGAGACAAACAAGAGTGAGGGAGGTGACAAAAGTAACAAACAGAGCACTTCAGAATTAGTAAGGAGGTAACAGCTGATACCTGCAGTGGCCTCTGGCCCCAAAACAACTGGTTCTCACCAAGATCCTCAGTGGGGCTCAAGAACATGTAAATCATCACATGGTAAAGGTCTGCTTGAGACCCTGTGCACCACTTGATGACAATGAGGAGGGAAAGATACCCAAATAGACTGTTAAGAAAGATCATCTGTGGCACAAATTGATACCTAAAACCATAAAAAATGAAAGTAATTATAAATTTGAAACCAAACTAATTCAATCTAATTCAGTCCAAAATGTCAGTTTCAGTCTTAATAAAAGTAAAACCTTCCTACAATGTAAAGTTTGCAAGGATACAATTGTCAACACCATTTGAATGAAACAAGAATAGGGTTTCTGGGTGTGGTTCACAGTAAGCCATGCCCAAGAAAGAATTTGTATTTATATTAAAATGTTACAGGAGGCTGAAAGGACAAATCTGCCCTCCATAAGTAACTGAGAGAGAAAAGAGAGCAAAAACATTACATATGATACAAAGCTTATAATACAAGATATAACCATGATCCCAAGCCTATAATATACTATCTCTAAACCCCCCTCAAACTGATGCTGAGGTAAGCATCAGTTTGTCAACTAAAAATTGATGGCGAGCCTGAGTCATAACCTTAGTGAAAAGGTCAGCCAACTGAAGACTAGAGGAGACACGAGGGAGAGATATAAGCCCACAAGAAATTGGTCTCTGATGAAGTGGCAATCAACCTCTATGTGTTTGGCACACTCATAGAAGACTGGATTAGAGGCAATCTTGATGGCACTAACATTATCTGCATGGAGAGGAATTGGGGATGGTATATCCATAAAGAGATCATGAAGTAAAGCACGGAGCCAGATCAGACCACTGCACACAAATGCATAGCTTGATATTCATCTTCTATGGAAGATTTTGAAACAGACTATTGCTTCTTACACTTCCATGAAATGAGGGAATCTCCTAGGAAAACACACCACCTGGTAGTGGGCCTTCTTGTGTCAGGGCATCCGGCCCAATTAACATCAGCATATGCAGTCAAGTGAAAGGGGGATGAAGAAGAGAAAAACAGTCCATGAGATAAGGAACCTCGTATTTAATGAATGATCCATAAGAACAGCTGTTATGTGAGGATGTCTAGGAGAGGAGACGATCTGGCTAACAACTTGGACAGCATAGGAAATGCCCAATCTGGTCATGGTAAGATAAATGAGGTTGCCAATAAGTTGCCTATACAGTGTAGCATCATGTAGAGGTTCACCATCATCTTTGGACAACTTTAGATTAACCTCAATAGGAGTATCAACTTGCTTGTCATCAGTTAAACTGGCAAGTTTCACAAGACCTATGGCATACCTTTGCTAATTTATAAAGTATCCATGGGAAGAGCGATAGACTTCCAAACCCAGAAAATATGTGAGGTTCCTAAGATCCCTTGTAATCCTTCGGTGTCATACTGTCATCCCTTGTAATGAGAATGTCGTCAACATATAGAAGAAGTGTGAGACCTTGAGGCCACTTCATGAGAAATACTGAATAGTCAGGACTCTGAGAAAATCCAGCAATAGTAATAACATTGTGGAACCTTTCAAACCAGGCTCGTGGCGGCAGACTAGATTGGGATCATCACAATAACCGAGTGGAGGATTCATATAGGCAGTTTCCTTCAACTGACCATGAAGGAAGGAATTCTTGCCATCCATCTGATGAATGTCCCACTATTTAATAGCAGAAATAGCAAAAATCAGACAGGCAATTGTCGTCTTGGCTACAGGATTCAGGAGCAAATATTTCTTCATAGTCTATCCCATATTCTTGCTTATATCCCTGAGCCACTAAATGAGCCTTGCATCTATTAAGGCTCCCATCAGAATTCAGCTTCACTGAATAAACCCATTTATTTCCAATAGTTGAAGCATCTGGAGGGGCAGGAACTAGATCCCAAATATCATTTTCAAGGAGAGATTGATTGTATCTCAGTATCCGTAGCTTCTTTTCAATGCGGAACAGCCACTGCCTGTTGGTAAGTTTGGGGAACATTTGTGGAGGACAAAATTGCAGGAAAGGAACTATAGCCTGTAGAGAAACCATAGTGATCAAGAGGCTAGGAAACACGAGATGATCTACATAAAGGGGGAGGGGGTGATGGTAAGGAATCGCAAGGTGGAGGGGGTGGAGCACTTATGGTGTAAGTGGGAAGACGTGCTGGAACAGCAGTTGGAGGCGAAGAAGAGGAGAGGATAGGCTTAGGCATAGTAGCTCACCTTCTTGTATAAAGTCAGAGAAGTGTAAGAATAGATGGATATGAGCTGGAAGCACCTGCAGTATCAAAGGAATGCAAAATAGAGACAAAAGTAGTAGGAAGTTTTGCAATATTTTTTTTGAGAAAATTTAACCAGAATTTATTAAGAAAATAAGTGGGGGGGGGGATCAAGGGGAGATATACAAAGCAGGGGGGGAACCCCTACAAGTTACAAAGGAGGAAGTTTGTTGCTATACAAATGCTCCAAATACACACCAAATTTAGCTAGGCCATCTGCAGTATGATTGTGTTCCCTAGGAATCCAAACTAAATTAACATTCAAACCATCCAAAGAATCCCAAGCTTCAGTCAGATAATGGTTCAGTCTCCAAGGGCCCCCCTCTTTGTCTCTTAACCATTTTATCGTATTTGCTGAATCACCTGCAATGATCAAATTCTGAATTCCCAAATTCTTTATTGTCCTGATTCCGGTGAGAGCAGCCATCGCTTCAGCCTTAGTGGAGTCAGCCCGGCCGATTGGACCACTAAAAGTCCAGCAAATATTGCCCCTTTTGTCCCTTACTGTACCACCAATACCTGCAAGGCCAGGATTACCTAAGGCACAGCCGTCAAAATTAAGGGTTATTAATCCTTCACTGATGGGTACGGGATGCCTCAAGGATGTTTGCTGGGGATGAGGGAGAAACAGAAAGGGGTGAATATCTCTGGTAAGATCATTGACTGAAAGTCCTTTGAACAGAGCTGAATTCACAGTCCAAAGGATGCAAAGGTAGGTAATATCTGAGATTAATTCCTCCAAAGTTCTGCTTTTATTGTCGAAAATGCGGTTGTTTCTTTCATCCCAAACACCCCACAACACTGCATGTAGCACTGATTTTGCCAAAAGACTTTACCCCTTTTGCTTAGCCCTGTTCCTTGCCACTGATTCAATATGTCCATAATGTGTTTTGGAAAAGCCCAGCTATAACCTGCCATATTCAAGAAGTGGGACCATGTCCTTTGAGTGAAACTGCAGTTAAGAAGAATGTGGTCTGCAGATTCACCCTCGCTGAGACATAAAATACAAACATGAGGAGAAATGGAGCGTCTTCCCAAAAGTTTTTTCTGTAGGAGATCACAAGTATTAACTTTTTGGAGACAGGCTTCCCAAACAAAGAAGCAAATTCTTGAAGGGATGTGGCTACACAAAATTTTCTTGTAAGGAAAAGAGGAATGCTGATCATGAGAAATCAAAGCCCTGAACATAGACTTAGAAGAGAATTCGCCATTTGGGTGAAGGGTCCATATTTGGGTGTCGGAATGAGAGGGGGATATGTAGGCATCTTTGAGGGTTTGGATTAGGGCTATTAAATCAGAAATCTCCGAGTCCCTTAGGGGTCTTCTGAGGTGGAGGTTTAAAGAATTCTTGGCAGTTTGGTTTGGGAGGCAAGAAGAAATAGTGGCTTCTTGGTCAAGGGTAAGGTTTGCAATATGGTGGAAGTAAGAAACACTCTCAAGAAAAATAAGATTCCTAGGGTGCGAATGCAACGTGAAGAGGGATCATAGTAGAGGAATACCTTATGTTCTAAACCATATCCCATAAAAGCACATAAGACAGACTAAGAAGATAGCTTAGTGTGTTCATAAGGTAGAAGGTGAACAAAGCAAACGCATCCAAACACATGGAGTGAAGAGAAGTCTGGTGGACGATCAAATAAGCATTGAAAGGGTGAGGTGTTATGAAGGATAGAAGATGGGAGTAAGTTGATTAGTACACAACAATGTTGGGCGCAGAAAAAAAACAGCCTTTTCAAAAGAAATGACTGTTTAAAAAGTTGTAGAAAATCAAAAGAAAGTAGCAGAAATCAGGTTTCAAGAAGAGAGAAGAAGAAGAAGAAGAAGAAGGTGGCGGCAACTAGGGTTCAGAGAGAAAGATCTTCGAATATAATCTCCTCTCTTACTCCCATAATTCTATTTCATTAAGTTAAGCTTTAGTAATTTACAGAGAGGCCCCTAGTTGGGCGGAAAATTAAAAAACGTAACATAAGAAAGAATAAAGCCCAGATTAAGGCCCATTACAGCAAAGAACATAAAAGATAAAAAAAGATAAACAGCCTATGGGCCATTCGGCCCATCTTCTCTACACTCCCCCTCAAGCTGAGCATAGATGTCAATCATGCCAAGCTTGCTAGTATCATGCTGAAGTTTAACCTTGGGAATGCTCTTGGTGAGGAAATCAGCTAACTGTCCTTCAGAAGTGATCAAAGGTAGACACACCTCTCCAGAAGCTACTTTTTCTCGAATGAAGTGTTTGTCAACTTCAATATGTTTAGTTCTGTCATGTTGTAATGGATTGTGAGCAATGTTGATGGCAGCCTGATTATCACAGTATAACATCATTGGCTTATCATGCTCAATACCCAGTTCCTCCATCAAGAATCTAAGCCATAGTAGTTCAGAAACTCCATGAGCCATGGCTCTGTATTCAACTTCGGCTGAAGATTGGGCAACAACTGATTGTTTCTTGCTTCTCCAAGAGACAATATTACCTGTCACCAAGCTACAATACTCAGAGGTAGATCTTCTGTCGTCAATGTTTCCGGCCCAATCAACATCTGTGTAGGCTTCAAGTTTCATATGGCCCAGCTTAGGAAATAGAATTCCCTTTCTAGGGGAACCCTTCAAATAACATAGAATCCTCTCTGCTGCTACCATGTGAGTATCCTTGGGAGCATGCATGAACTGACTAATGCAACTGACAGCATATGCAATGTCTGGCTGAGTCATGCATAGATAGAAAAGTTTTCCAAGTAGTCTCTGGAAGACTCCCTTATCTTTCAACAATATTCCATATGAAGCAAAGAGTTTATGACTCTCGTATCAATAGGAGTAGCAACTGGTCTAGCACCCATCTTTCCTGTTTCAGAGAGCAAATCAAGTACATACTTTCTCTGAGAGATAAGGATCCCATCCTTGGATCTAGCAACTTCTATTCCAAGAAAGTATCTCGATTCCCCCAGATATTCGATCTCAAACTCTGTATGAATGAAGGATTTGAGATCATTAATCCCTTATACATCATTACTAGTCACAACAATATCATCAACATACACAATCAGGTAAACGACCAAGGATCCTCTCCTCTTCACAAAGAAGGTATGATCAAATTGTGTCTGTACATAGCCAAAGCTAACAAAGGCAGTCCTAAACCTTTCAAACCATGCTCTAGGGGACTGTTTAAGTCCATAAAGAGATTTCTTTAGCCTCCGTACCTTGAAACATCCCTAGAGGAAGAGACATATAGACCTCCTCATGTAACTCTCCATTCAAAAACACATTCTTTACATCTAGCTGATAAAGTGGCCAGTCTGAGTGTGCAGCCAGAGATAGCAGAACTCTCACAGAAGTCATCTTGGCAACAATAGCAAAGGTCTCTAGATAATCAATCCCATATGTCCGTGTATAACCTTTAGCAACCAACCTAGCCTTGTACCTTTCAATGGTGCCATCAACATTGATATTTAATAGTAAAAACCCACTTACAGCCTACTGGATCCTTCCCTTCAAGCAAATCGACCACTTCCCAAGTGTCATTTTTGTGCAGGGCATCGATTTCTGTTCTCATAGCATCCCTCCATTCTGGAATAGTAAGAGCTTTTGACACAGACCTGGGAATTGGGTTAGAAGCAACAGAAGAAAGGTAGGCAAAATATGAAGGAGAGAGCAAACTATAAGAAAGGTGTTTGGAAATGCAATGTGCAGTACACTTCCTTTTTACTTTCCTAATAGCAATAGGGGTGTCAAGGTTTGGAAATGCAATGTGCAGTACACTTCCTTTTTCCTTTCCTAATAGCAATAGGGGTATCAAGGTTTGGGAAGGATGACTCCAAAGGGACTGCACCAGTACCTGTTCTCTCTTATGTGATTGGAAGTGCAGGAGGCTCATGTGCTGTAGGGGAAACAATATGCTCATTTCTGGTTCTTTGTCGTTGATACAACCTAGGACTAAAAAGAGGACGAGGAAGTAAAGGAGGAGGGATAGGAACACTGGAATGAGAATGAAATGACTAATCCTCTCTTGACTCATTTGAAGGAGGAGGAGTCTCAACAGAGGATTCAATTGGGACAAGAAGGGGAAGAGCAAACAACTGTGACAAATTCTCCCCCTCTGGACAATGCCTCTCCTGAGAAGAATCATAAAAGGAAGAGAGCTCATCAAAGGTGACATCCATGGAGACATAACCAAGGAAGATACACTTGTTGGCTTTTGGTTCAAATTTATGTCTTTGGACACTTGGGATATGTACATAACAAGTGCAGCCAAAGACACAAAGAGGAGTAGGAAAAAGATCCTTTCCCAGATGAAGAAGACTGAAGGGAGACTTAAACCCTAAAACCCTGGATATCATACGATTGATTAGGAAGGTTGCAATGAGAACAATATCACCCCAAAATTTGGTAGGGACATGTGAGGCAAAAAGAATACTTCTTGCAACTTCAACAATATGCCTATTTTTTCTTTCAACAACTCCATTCTGTTCTAGGGTCCTAATATAGGAGCTTTGGTGAATAACCCCCAAATTAGTGAGATAGCAGGTTAGGTTTTTCTCAAAATATTCTTTTGCATTGTCGGATCTGAAAATTTTAATTCTGGTATCAAACTGGATTAGGACAAATTCATGGAATTGCCTCACAAGCCTGGGAACTTCATCACGGGGCTTCATAAAAAATATCCAAGTGAACCGAGAAAAGTCATCAATGAACAAGAAAAAATATTTGTAGCCACCCATAGAAGGTAAGTGGTAAGGCCCCCACACATCAGAGTGCACAATATAAAAAGGAGAAGAAGATCTTTTATTGCTTAAGGGATAACTGCTTCTACAATGTTTTGACAATTCACACGTCTCACAATGAAGACTGGATAGACTAATTCCCTTAAAAAGTTCTAGGAATAAATGACTTAGTGTAGAAAAGGAAAGATGACCAAACGAAAATGACATAACATGACTCGACTGGAGGACTCTGTAGATGTAGACCCAAAAGCAGTTTTTCTAGGTTGTTCATGGCTCTATCCAGGAGTGTCTAACAGATATATTCCATTCGCTTCATGGCCACTCCCAATCACTTTCTGAGACTCTAGATCCTGAAAAACACAATAGGAAGGAAAGAAGGTTACACAACAGTTCAATGACTTAGTTAGGCTACTTATAGATAACAAATTTGTATTTAGCTTGGGTACATGAAGAACAAAAGGAAGTACCAAGGAATTTGTAGCATTGATGGTTCTTTTGCTGGAGATAGAGGCAAGAGAGCCATCGGCTAGGGTGATTTTGTCATGGCCACGAAGTAAATCATAAGAAACAAACAAAGCGGAAATGTTGGTCATATGATCAAAAGCACTAGAATCAATAATCCAAGGGATCCTACGATTACCTGAAATAGTTGCATGATTAGCAGAAGACTGTATACCTGAATGAGCAAATGCAGAAGAGGTTGAATTTCCTAGAGGGTTGGAAGAAGAGGCCACACCCTCTAGGTGACTGATCATCCTCCCAAACTTCTCATATTCTGCCTTCATAGCTGCTAACTGCTCACTAGCAATCATCTCTTCAGTTTGGTATCTGTCACTATCTGAACCAACAACAATATTGGCACTCCTTGCCTTCATATTATCAGACTTCTTTTGAAACCGAAGAGGAAGAAGCTCAAGATGCAAGTTCCAACACTTGTCTTTAGTGTGTTTTGGGTTTTTACAGTACTCACAAATAATTTCTTTCTTCCCTGAGCTACTTGGAGTCCCTGCAACTCCCTTGGGTTTCACTCCTATATTAGCAAAGTGATCATTTAGACCAGCCCCTTGGACCTGGACAAGTCTCCTGCTTTCTTCACTACTTACCAAGGCATAGACTTGAGACAATGAAACACTATCATTGGATAAAATATTTTGCTTTGTGATGTCATACTCTGGATTCAGCCCTGTCAAAAACTCGAACACCCTGTTTCTCCCAACAAGTTTCCTGTAGGTCTTAGCATCATTAGTGGTGTCCCAGGCTACAACTTCTATCAAATCAATTTCTTGCCATAAAGACTTTAGTATTGAGAAATATACAGCTAATGGTTTCTTCCCTTGCCTCAAATTCTTCACATCACTTCTCAGCTTGTAAACCTTGGCCACATTTAATTTATGGGAATAGATTTCAGCAACACTATCCTAAATTTCCTTTGCTGAATTCATCCACAAATAGTGTTGACTAATCTGCGGTCGCATTGAGTTCACAAGCCATCCAATAACAGTATAATTTTCTTGCATTCATTTTTCATATGTTAGATCGTCTTCCGAAGGAGCCTTCTTGCTCCCGGAGATAAAACCCCATTTGCCTCTACTTTAGATATGAATTTTTATTGATTGTGACCAAGCTAGATAATTAGTTCCATCCAGCTTGACTGTGGTCACAACCAGTAGAGAGTCTATAGAGGCTCTCGGAACCTGTCCGGATTCAGCAACATGCTTGTTTTCAACTTCTGAAGGGTTCATCTTCTTAAATACTTCAAAAATAACTTCTAACAACTTCAAATAACAAAAAATGAAGACAGAACACAAACTGTGTTATGAGCCAACCTCTATTGTAGCTGTACCAGCTAACTGCGTCACACCCGAAAGCCGGGAGAAACAGAGAAACCTCAGCCGCTCCTTGTAGACTTCATAGAACACCAATCCACTTGATTCGATCTTCAAGATGAAGGATGAGAAGGCCTTCGGTCACTAAGCGCTCGGGTCAAACTCCCTGTGGGGCTCGCAATCAGATTTCTCCAGAAAATTAGGGTTTCGGGCAACACATTTGAATTTGTCAGGAGGACGACAAACCCAATCCCCTTCTCTCCAGAAACCACTAACAACTGGGCTGAAAAAGGTTTCTTTAACTACTCATACGATTCAGTTCTCCATACACACCGTGTATGGGAAAAAAGGGGTGAAAAGAGGGAAAAGTCGAGCCTGCTCTGATACCAAGAAGAAAAAACAACCTTTTGAAAAGAAAGGACTGTTTAAAAAGTTGTAGAAAACCAAAAGAAAGTAGCAGAAATCAGGTTTCAAGAAGAGAGAAGAAGAAGGTGGTGGCAACTAGGGTTCAGACAGAGAGATCTTCGAACATAACCTCCTCTCTTACTCCCTTAGTTCTATTTCATTAAGTTAAACTTTAGTAATTTACAGAGAGACCCCTAATTGGGCGAAAAATTAAAAAACATAACATAAGAAATAATAAAACCCAGATTAAGGCCCATTACAGCAAAGAACATAAAACATAAAAAAAGATAAACAGCCTATGGGCCATCGCCCATCTTCTCTACAGACGCTTCCACCCAAAAGGAAGTAAGAACATGGGAATCTTGGAGAAGGGTTCTTACAACACTCAAAATATGTCTGTTCTTATGCTTTACCCCATTTTGTCGTGGAGTTCCTAGGCATGACTTTTGAGTAACAATTCCTTTTTTTTTCAAATATGTTTGAAACCCTCCAAACTCCCCATCATAGTATTCCCTCTGTACCTAAACATAAAGTACCAATGGTAGCATTAAACTGATTCTTAACAAAAGCCTAAAACAATTTAAATGAGGGAAACACATCTGATTTCTTGCACAAAAAATAGAACCAAGTGAATCAAGTGCAGTCGTCAATGAAAAGAAAAGAATATTTGCAAACCAGTGTAGAAGTTAAAAGAGACAACTGAACATCACTATGTATACCTGAATGGAATAGTAAAATGTTCAACAACAAAAGTAAATGACAATATATGACTTTTACTCAAGCAACATGTAATACAAGACTTATCAACATTAGCAAAAGTAGTAGCTTTAGAAGTTAGGCAGCTAGTATGTGTAGAAGATCAAGACTGTAATCAGTCTTGAATCCTAAAAGGTTTTAGGTTTGTAAAACAGAAGAGAAGATGAGAGAAAATGAGAGAATAGAAGAGAAGCAAGAGAACACAAGTTGCTGAAAGGATGGACAGATTCTAACACTTCTGCCGCTGCCACTTCAACTTAATATTTATATGTTATGCTAGTTACAGGAAAGGACAAATCTGCCCTTGGTGTTTACATCATAACACTTAACAATATGAAACTGAAAAGTAAATAACAACTAGAATAACAGAAAAACATAACAAATAGACTATGTACATTCTACCCTACGGACAGAGTGGCTCAGTTTCTCTACACTCCCCCTCAAGTTGGGAGTAAATGTTTATCATTCCCAACTTGGATAGATCCGCTTCTAGCTTCTTTCTTGATACGGCTTTAGTGAGGATATCTGCTAGTTGCATACTGGAAGTGATGTAAGGGAGGCATACTTCTTGAGATGAGACCCTCTCTCGTACAAAATGCCGGTCAACTTCAATGTGTTTGGTTCTGTCATGCTGCATTGGATTATGTGCTATATTAATAGCTGCTTGATTATCACAATACAGCACCAGAGGCTTCTCATACTCAATACCCAACTCCTCAAGTAGAGATCTTAGCCATAGGATTTCAGCCACTCCGTTGGCCATGGACTTGTGTTCTGCTTCAGCACTCGACCGGGAGACAACACTCTGCTTCTTACTTCTCCAGGAGACAAGGTTTCCTCCCACAAGGGCACAATATCCTGAGGTAGACCGTCTGTCATCAAAACTCCCAGCCCAATCGACATCCGTATAGACCTCCACCTTCATGTGGTTACTGTTCTTGAACAATATACCTCTACCCGGGCATCTCTTCAAGTATGCTAGTATTCTTTCTGCTGCTAGAAGGTGCATGGTTCTAGGAGAATGCATGTACTGACTGACAACACTAACTGCATAACTGATATCTGGCCGAGTGAGGCACAGATATAGGAGTTTTCCCACTAACCGCTGGAACATAACTTTGTCTTCAAGCAGCTCTCCACTCTCTGCACTAATCCTGTGGTTTTGTTCAATGGGTGTATCTGCAGGTTTGACACCCAACTTTCCAGTTTCAGCCAACAGATCTAAAACATATTTCCTCTGTGAGACAAAGATCCCCTGTTTAGATCTAGCAACCTCAATACCCAAAAAATACCGTAGTGGACCCAGATCTTTCACCTCAAACTCTTGATGAAGGAGCTGTTTGAGGGACTCAATCTCATGGTTGTCATTTCCTATCACCACAATATCATCAACATATACTGCAAGTAGTGTCAGTGAAGACTCCACCCTTTTGATGAACAGTGTATGATCTGACTAGGCCTGTACATAACCGAACTTCCCAAGAGCTAGTCTGAATCTGTCGAACCAAGCTCTAGGTGACTGCTTCAAACCATACAATGCCTTATTGAGCCGGCAGACCTTCTTACCTGTCTCTGTATCATAGTATCCAGGAGGCAACTGCATGTAAACCTCTTCCTGCAAGTCCCCATTCAGGAAGGCATTTTTAACATCCATTTGGTACATGGGCCAAGTGTGGCTTGCTGCAAGAGATAATAAAACCCGAATGGTGGTCATCTTGGCTACCGGGGAAAACGTCTCCAAGTAATCTATACCATAAGTCTGAGTGAACCCTTTTGCAACTAGCCGAGCTTTGTACCTCTCAATGGAACCATCTGCATTGTGCTTTACAGTAAATACCCATCTGCATCCAACTGGTTTCTTTCCTTTGGGTAAGTCAACTAGCTCCCAGGTATTATTTTTCAACAGGGCATCCATTTCAACTTGCATTGCACCTCTCCACTCCGGGACTGATAGAGCCTCTTGCACTGTTCTTGGAATGGGGACATTGGAAATGGAACTAAGGTAGGACCTGTAGGTAGGTGATAGGCGCTCATAGGATAAAAAATGGGAAATACAGTGGGCTGTAGATGTGGTACAATGTCGTTTCCCTTTACGGACTGCAATCGAAAGATCAAGGTCATCTATAGGAGGTGAAATGGCAACAATAGAAGTCTCTGTGGGTCCTGGGACTGTAATGCCTGGACCTGGAGCCGCAGATGAGATTGGAGCTGGCCTGGACTGCTGATGATCAGGATCAACCTGCCTGCACCGCCTGTGATAGACCCTCAACTCCTGATCCCTCTGACCACCCTCACCATTGCAGTTCCCCCTCAACTCCTGATCCCTCTGGCCACCCTCACCATTGCAGCTCCTATCACCCAATGGAATAGGTAAAGGAACTACCCCACTCTCACTGCTCTCCCCCTAAAGACATGGACCTAAACCCCTACTCTCATTGCTCTCCCCCTGAGGAGAAACCCGAGGATAATAGGGTGTCTCCTCAAAGAAAGTGACATCCATGGAGACGAACCTCCTCCCTGAGACAGGATCATAGCAGCAATACCCCTTTTGAGTTTGTGCATAACCAAGGAAAATGCATTTGGAGGCCTTGGGTTCAAACTTGGAGTGATGTGGGACGAGAAGCTGAACAAAGCTGGTACAACCGAAAGTCTTAAGGGGAATAGAAAACAACTCCTCATGTGGGTATAGAAGGGAAAAGGGGGATCACAAATCAAGAACCCGGGAAGGAATCCGGTTAATAAGATAGACCGCCGTGAGGATAGCATCACCCCAGAAGCGAATAGGGGCATTGGAGGTAACATAAGACTTTTAGCCACCTCCAAGATGTGCCTATTCTTCCTTTTTGCAACCCCATTCTGCTGAGGTGTATGAGGGCAAGAGCTCTGATGGATAACCCCATGAGTAAGAAGGTAAGATGCCAATGACTTAGCAAAGTACTCCTTTGCATTATCAGATCTAAGAACTTTAATCTTGGCATCAAATTGGGTTAGGATCATTTGGTGAAAGTTTTGGGTCAGGGCGGGAACCTCATCTCGTGAACGCATAAGATAAACCCAAGAAAACCGGGTATGGTCATCAACAAATAACAAAAAATATCTGTACCCACCCATAGAAGGAATGTGATATGGCCCCCAAACATCCGTATGCATGAGATCAAAAGGACGATTACTCCTTTTATTACTCAATGAATAAGAGTTTCTACAATGTTTAGCAAACTCACAGCTTTCACATTGCAATTGGGACAACTCAACAGACTCAAACAAAGTAGGAAACAAACTCTTTAAGGATCGAAAAGGCAAATGACCCAATCGGTTATGCCAAAGCATAACCGAACTCACACTTTGGGAAACAAGTGACCTCTTACCCACTGACTCTTCCCGACGAGAACTCTCCCCGAGCAGATAGATCCCATTCGTCTCACGGCCAGTCCCAATCACCTTTTTCGTCTCCAGGTCTTGAAAAACACACCAGTCAGGGAAGAACGTTACTGAGCAGTTCATGTGTTTGGTAATACTACTGACTGAAAGGAGGTTAGTATCAAGCTTAGGAACATGTAAGACAGAAGACAAGGAGATCGTATCTGATAACTTAATGTCCCCCTTCCCAGAAATAAGAACCAGGGAGCCATCAGCAATAGATGCTCTATCCCTACCAGATGACAAATGGTAAGAGGTAAACAATGAAGGCAAGCTAGTCATGTGGTCGGATGCACCTGAATCTATTACCCAACAAGGTTCAGTAGTACCTGGAGCTGAGGCATGTAGAGTACCTGAATTTACGGTTGTAAGCTGACAACCCATCTCAGAAACACTACCATAACTGATGCTCCCAAAGCTGCCTTCTGCCTGATTTTTAAACTCCATCTCGGTCAAGTCTTAAAACAGCACTTGGACTACCAATCACAACCAAAAATAGTATAGGCCTGATTTGTATTCACAGTGTATGTGCACAACTGGGATAACTCTGATATGAAACCAACAAACAAACACAACAGTGGCTGTCCGTAGAGCTCTAACCCCTTTAAGAGAGTTCAAAAACCCCCAAAAAACTCTGAAAAACAGCTTAGAAGGAGGTCTGATTTGCCTTTGCAGAATCAGTACTGTATAGATAGACTTGCAGTAGGGTTAATGTGAAACCCTAGAATCTGATCAATGCCAACAATAGACTTGAGGACAGCTCTAGGTAGATCACAAGGTTCAGTCCAGCACTAGGGCTTGCCGCAAGATCACTTCAACCTATCTTTTCTTAGAAAAGTAAATGACTTACAAGAAAAGAATTGATCTGAAAGCTGAAAGCGGATCCGAAACTGATCTGATCTGAAAAGACAGTTACTTTTCAAACAGAGTCAAGGAAGTAAGTCTGAAAGCTGATCCGAAATTGATCTGATCTGAAACTGATCTGATCCGATCAGAAATACCAACACAAAACCAATGTGATCTGAAACTGGTCTGATCCGATCAGGAATACCAACACAAAACTGATCTGAAATCAATCGCCTATCAATCTGAGATGCTGTTCTCTGAAATCACTACTGTGGGACCCACTACTATGAGAGCAAAAATAGGGTTTCAACTGTAGGTTTGAGGATCTGAAATCACTAAAGTGCTCAGCTGCACTCTCCAAGCAGTCCGCACCAGTGGGACTTGTCGTAGGGCACTGTGAAACCCTAAAAACTAATCCCCTTTGAAGAGGAGAGTTCGGCCCAACAATCAAATCCTAGACACAAACTTAATCACAGTTCGGCAAGCCAAACCCTAGAGCAAACTTGAACACAGTTCGGCCCCTCTTTCTAGATAGGTCCAACCTATCTCGGCTGATTGCAATCTCTAAAAATCAGTAAAGAAACAAACTTACTTACTGATTACCTGCCTTCGGTGTACTGTCTTCTAGGGTTACCTGAACCCTAACCTTCGCTGCCTCTTCCTGATTACCAACTCTCTGCAGGCTGCGGCAAGTCTTCAACTGCTGCGAACCTCTCCTGGTAATCTCCAAGATTCAGCCGCCGAAAAACTTCTTCAAGACTTCCAGCCCTAGCTAGTTCTCATGTGGTCAGCTGGACTAGATACACATGAGAAGCCCTAGATAGGCTCTGATACCATGTAGAAGATCAAGACTGTAATCAGTCTTGAATCCTAAAAGGTTTTAGGTTTGTAAAACAGAAGAGAAGATGAGAGAAAAGGAGAGAATAGAAGAGAAGCAAGAGAGCACAAATTGCTGAAAGGAGGGACAGATTCTAACACTTCTGCCGCCGCCACTTCAACTTAATATTTATATGTTATGCTAGTTGCAGGAAAGGACACATCTGCCCTTAGTGTTTACATCATAACACTTAACAATATGAAACTGAAAAGTAAATAACAACTAGAATAACAGAAAAACATAACAAATAGACTATGTACATTCTACCCTACGGACAGAGTGGCCCCACAGCTGTGGGGCCCACATCAGTTTCTCTACAGTATGAAATAAAACTCCAGTTTCTTAGGATAAGGGTGGCCAAGATGTCTATGCCAAAGATGCCACTCATTATTTTTGCAAACAATACTCGAATTAGAAGAATTAGAAAGCAAACAAGGTGAGGTAGATGGTGTCTTCATATTCTTGACTTCTAGAGCAAATAACCAGCCAAGCCTATGCCCCTTCCCCTTCACTATCTCAGTGTGCCGATCCTGGATTAAACAACCATCATAAGAAAAAAAGACAATGTTACCATCATCAACTAATTGACCAACAGATGAAAGTGAGAACTAGTAGACGTAAGCAAGGTCAAATCATCACATCCAATGATTTCAAGTTTTTCACCATTGGTTGTAACAATGTGTCTAGTAAAGGATAAAGGTTTAAGAGACTGACCAGGCCCCTGTCATATGATCTGAGGCACCTGAATCAAATATCCAAAGATGGCTTCGGTTAGGACAATGAACTGATGACTTACCAGACAGACCAATGGCTGAAAATGCAGAAGAAATTGTAGTAGATACCAATTGCCGCATCTTTTCCTCAGTCAGGGCACTAGAGGACTCTCCCTTAGCTGAAGTCTGGAAAGAAACAAGTGCATCATCTGGACCCTCAAGAGTAGACCGATAGGCTTTGTGCAGATTCTTCTTTGGGATTGATGCATGTCCCTTAAGTGGTCGAGTGGGACACTCAGTGATAATGTGTCCTTGTTGTTTATAATAGGTACATGTGTTCTTTTTTCAGAAACCACATGGCCAAATTCCTTACACTCATAATACTGAACCCGAGACAAGTCCCTTTTGAGTTTGGACTCATTAGCAAGAAAGACAGTTTCAGCACCAATGTCATGCTTCCCATCAATGGTGGACTGAGCAATCATTCTTGTTTCTTCTCTAAGAAGCTCTCCCAAGATAGAATCAAGATTAGGTGTAGTGCGACCTAATCACCTCAAATTTAGGTCTCAAGTGCATAATCTTTTTATTTTCAACATAGTCTTTCATTGCTGACACAATAAGCTGTCAAAGATTGTCCCAGATGGACCAATTCATATTTAGTCCACAGTTTACAAACCCAGCATGGTATTCCTATATTGTCTTTCTCCCCTTGATTGTAGGAGAAGATTTCAGTTTCAATCTGGTACTGTCTAGATAGATTTGATTGCTGATAAACCTTCTCCATATAATAAAAAATCTCCTTACATCCTTAGACCTCTCATCGGAATGGCAATATCTGTCCCAATCGATCCAAGAAACCACAAAACAATTTTAGCATTGTCAAATTTCCATTGTTTCAGCCCCTTACCATCAGATTCACCTAGTTTAGGTATTGAACCATCAATGTAGCCCCACAATCCTTGTCCTTCCATAAAAACTCAACGTGAAACTTCCATAATGTGTAGTTACTTCCATTGAACTTAACTGGTAGCATTCCTCTCCTGTCTGAAGCCATTAAAACAGTGTTTTCACCAACAAACAAGGACACTACAAGACGAACCAGCAAGGAGAAGAAGCACAAGCACCAAAATCCCTCACTTCTCTAGAGGAAAACCCAAATAACCAAGAAACAATATGTATCAGTCCAAAAAAGGCAACTTTTAGCACTGTCAGCAGGAAGAGAGGGATCAAAACCCTACAAGATTCGACTGAAAACAAGACCAGATCTGATAGTCTGAAAGAGAAGAAGGCTAGAGTGACATAGAATCCACATTCCTAGCCAGATCCAACGGTCTGAAGGAGAGAAAGAGAGAAAATACAGATCTGACCTGCGATTTCCTGAGAAAAAGGTGAAGCTTCGTACTGATGACTGATCCATACAGCTCCAAAAGTCTCGCAGAGAAGTACACAGCAGTCAATCTGTAGTCCTTAAATCTCCCTTTGAATGTCAAGAATCAAACCCAGATCATATGGACCTGCTCTGATACCATGTCAACACCATTTGAACGAGACAAGAATACGGTTTCTGGGTGTGTTCACAGTAAGCCACGCCCAGGAAAGAATTTGTATTTATATTAAAATCAAAATGTTACAAGAGGCTGAAAGGACAAATATGCCCTCCATAAGTAACAGAGAGAGAAAAGAGAGCAAAAACATTACATATGATACAATGCTTATAATACAAGATATAACCATACTCCCAAGCCTATGATATACAACCTCTACAACTACATATTGGTAAACTTCTATTTTTCTTATCAGCAACCATAAAAAAATCAATTTATTAATACCGGGAAAAATATGTGTCACAATGTACACAAGTCTGAAATGTACCCTGAAGCACTCCACTTGTGTAGGATAGGCCTAGCCTACCTACCTGTTTACATCTTTCTTCCTTCCCCTACATGTTATTCCTTAAGACACAAAGCCCCTAAACAGCTGATATCTGTGAACTTGTCTAGAAAATAACATCTATTAGACCATTTGCCAATCTCTCAACCCATTGGTAAGTTTCTATGGTTTCAATTGGATGATAGATGGTAAAAAATATTATTTTTCACACAACAATATAACAAAGTTATATGAATAGGGCTTCCTTTTTTGAAAGTATTTGTCCATAATAAAATGAATTTTCTTTGTTTCAACAGATTCTTACAAAATAAAAAAACTCTTAAAATAAATACCATATAGGTTATTGCTAGTTGTTAGAGTCGGCTGTAGAAGGGTAGTATAGACCTTTTATATTAAGTTATATGTTAATTGTTTAGCTGATGTGGCTCTCACTTAAGTGAGGGCATAATAGTAATTCATGTTTATTTAGAAAAGTATAAATAAAAACTGGCCGACTAGAGAAGATATGTTTTCTCTCTAGTTCGACTGGAACTATTCTCTCTCCTCCTTCTTCTCCTTCTTCCTCTTTTCCTTCTTATCTGAAACCATACGGACACTATATCTGAATTTTATCACTAGTCTTTAAATTAAATGAGTAGAATAAAATAATAGGGAAAACCAGTAGAAATCTTCCCTAGAAGTCTCAGCCTGAAAGAGAAAGAGTAAAGAGAGATAATGAGAACTAGGACTGAAAGCAGTAGATATCAAGAATCTTTTGTCTCTCTAATTTCCGCCCACTTTTATTGATTTACACATAAATAACAAATGACAACTTCACCCCTAACTAAGAAAGAAGAGAAAAATAAGATAAGTATAGACACTTCAGCAGCTAGAAAAGGTGAAGTTTTTAGCATTTCCGTTTACACTCAATGAGAGTGACCAAAGAAAGAACTTTTGATGCCATATTCAAGTGGGGATGTAACATTTCAAACAGATACTACTTTATTTTCTTTTGGAGCTATCAATCATCATGGACTGAGATGGGAAGAACTGAAGAAGGAATAGGCACATAAGGAAAAAATAATAGTAAGTCAAATCTGCAAATTACCCGCCCCCCCAGTGTTCTGCAATTAGAATGATCACTTTCTTTCTTTCTTTTCTAGGTGAAACAAAAGAAAAATAAATCTCAATTGGTGAAAAGCTTCACATTAGGTTATTTACTCATCATTCTGTTAGTCTAAAGTCTGAAAAGAAAAAAAAATCTCTGAAAGAAATACTTTGGAATTGGTGCCTTTTAGCAATGTGTAGTAGGAGTGTGTTACTAATAATAAATAATGAATAAAATGTGTGAAGGGAATTCTGGGGATAAACAATAAGAATGTTGTCAAGTCTGACGACTGAAGTCTGAAAATAAGACGTATTAAAAGAACGGCCTGAAGTCTGAAAAAATTGCTTTTAGGACATCAGAGGTTGGAAACATACCTAAATCTGTATGCAGTGGTTGTAAAGAAACTCTTTTTTGTTAATTATCTTTTACAGTGTAGAAAACCAAACCAGACCGACCGGTCAGATTGGTTGAACTGTGACCCAGACCCTTGGCCAATCGACCATATCCTAAAACCTGCAACTTGTGAAAAACCAATCAGAACCAGCTGACTGGCTGGTTTAACTGGATAACCAATGAACCGGTCCCGGTTTTATAAAATTGCCCGGTCTCTAAATGAATGGCAATTTGAAAATGATAATAACAGGACTCGAACCCATGACATTTTATTTGTACAAATTATCTTGTTACCATTAATCAACCTCTTTACTTGTATTTATTTATGCCTCTTTAATGTATATATTGCTTTAATACACAACTTTAAAGAAGATGTGAGTTGAGAAACATGAACCTTGGTCATTTGCTTTAAAAATTAAGAACCTAGCCATTTATCCATCACATCCAAGTACGACAATATTTGTGAAGTATATTATATATAGTATTTATTGGCCTAAAATATATATGTACATAAATATTATGTCATCATGGTTCGACCTCCGGTTTGACCATGGTTGAAATTCTAACCCATGAACTTCTCTCTTTTCCGATTCTATGCCCAGTCCGGTTCTCCGGACATTGATCTTTTAGTTTAGTTCTCTGATTATAGAGAAACCTCTTTCCTCCTGTCTGCATGGTGACTTTCTCTATCTATTCTGTTTCAAATATACATGCATTGATTATAGGAAAACCCTGTTTTATTGGTTTATTTCTCTGCAAATTTTTCCCTTTTTTTTGTGAGGGTATTGGGGCTTAAATCTGATATTGTATCTCTGCATTTTTTTTGGTTCCAAATCTATATTCAGCAAAGATCATGACTTTTTATTTAGCCATAGGCAACAAGGTAAGTTTACAGCTTAGCCAGATTATGACATTCTCATAATTTCTCCTTGTTTTTTTCTTAAATTATTTACACATGACAACATCTGACATTACAGCCTCAGCTGGTGTCCCACAATTAGACTGCTGAACAAAATCAGGCAAGGACTGGTCCACATCCCATTACATTAAAAGCATCTATAACATGTATATATTTCACTATTTATTGTATTTTGCAATTTATTGTAAGATAATTAAAATAATACATGGCCAATATTACTCCTTTTCTTTGACAGGATGTATTAGTTTATAATCATGAGCATTGACCAATTACTAAATTATAAGTCAAATCTTACTATATCAGATAGACAAGATAATACATGTCACTTGTTAGTAATCATGCATTTCCAATTGCAGATGGTTGTTTCAGTTTTTTAATCAATTGAAAAACCACATTGATGCACATCATACCATTTCTTTCTTGGGGGGATCTTAGATTTTCAGTGTTTCCCATAGTAGTAGCTTAGTTTTCATAATGTTAACAATCTCACAATAAGGATCAAGTTAATACCCAAATCAAAGTTTTAGAGGCTAGAATGAAATCATTATGCTTGCCATTTTTTAGAAAATTTGCATGCAATGATATAGGATAAGAGCTAAAACTGAAAGGGGAAATGGGAAAAAAGAAATAAGAAATTAGTACAAACCATATATCCAATGAGCTGCCAAAGAACCTTGCATTAAAGTAACTCAAAATTATTCCTAGGTTCATCTGGGCCACACCTAACAAAATAGACATCTTCATTTTGAGGGAATTGAGGAAAGGCAGCTCTGAACGACTTCCACGCCAGCTGGGATCCACACCAAATGGATATGGATCACGATACTTGACTAGACCAGCTGTATGTGCATCCCTGATTAAGCCATAGGAATTTAGCTATATAAGTATCAAACAGAGAAAACCCTGAATTTAAAAATCTCCTAGTTACTGGACTTGTCAAGGAAATCAAATATTCAGATTAAAACAAAATGCATGTCAGAAAGTAACATTGCAATTATATTTTCTTGGAGCAACAAGTGCTTTGGAAATAAATAAATAAATAAATGCAAGAATGTATAATCACTTATACCTGCTTATATATGGCATCATGCTTATAGCTGAATTAAGTGCTTAATTTTTCCGTCAAATAAGTTAAACATTTTCTCCAAGTTATTGTACTCAGCTTTTGCCCCAGGACATAAGTTAAACCTAAGTTACTGGCCCTTTATTGATAAGTAGCTGCCTTCTTTTTGCTGAGTACAGCCAGCTACAATCTTCACCAGCAAGCTAGCTTGCACCTGGATTTTTTATGTTAAAACATAGATCCTAGGGTAGTTCCCTAGGTACCATAACCATATTTCTTTTATAATTATTCATGATTTTCATAAGAAAAGTATAAATTTCATATTAAAGTATAGAAAATCAACATATTCATGAGAAGAAAGGGAAGAAGGAAAATAAAATTCAAAAAAATATAGGGGCTGAACCCTTATTTTTGTTATAAGAAAAGAAGAAAATAAAAAGTATTGGCAGTAGTAGTAGTAGTAGAAGAAGAATATATGGAAGAGGAAAATGTGCTGATTAGATAAAATTTTTAGTTCTTCCTTATTGGTTCAGGTTTTTAAGTCTTTGAGGGTTCAATACAGCATTTAGCAATGTTTGTGTTGACTAAACCCTAATAAATAAATAAAATAATAAAAAGAAATTAGTAATATAAACATACAAAATGACTATTTTAGTTTAATAATGTCTATTTTATAATTATAATCTCAAAAAAGAATGAATAGAAAAAGTATTTTATAGTAGGAAGTAGAAAACTGGAGGCACCTAAGTTTGTATTTATACTTAGGGCGACAGCTTATAACAAAATAAAAGAGGAAATACCAGAAACACCCCTACGCTAGAACATAACATGTTACAACAATTTTAAAGTTACTATTTGTTATTTTTACATCTGTAATTATTCATAATAATATAGAATATGCTTGTTTTTTTGGTTTGATCAGCAATAAAAAATCGATTAATTAAATTAGAATAGAAAGGTACAAGAGGTTGTGAAAAAAACAGCAAACCCAAAAACCATCCCAAATTTACAAATGAGCCCAGCACATGGATTGTCCCTGAATTCCTTGTTTATCTAGGCCATCTTCCGTGCTGTTTGCAGATCTTCCAATCCATCTTATTTGGATGAGCATATCTTTAGATAGCTGGGTGAAGCACCTGAAATCATTCCTTAGCTGCCAAATTACCCCTTCCTCTTTTCTCATCAGCCCATCACTATTTTTGAATCACCTTCAATTATTAGTCTCTCAATCCCCATTTCTTTAGCCTTCTCCACCCCATAAACTTATACCATTAGTTCTGATCTCACCACATCACCTTGCTGAACAGGACCTGAATACATTGCTAGAATGTTTCCATAACCCCACCAATATCCGATGGGCCAGGATTTCCCATACAGCCACCATCAAAATTCAATTTCTTCCACCCAGCACATAGGGGCTGGAGGAGGAAACAGCAATTGAACCCCACAAACTGAAAAACTCTTCAACTTTAAAATTTGCAAAGAGCTTTAAAGTTTTCACCCAATGAGCCACAGTTAAAGTTATTACTTCTATCACAGCTTCCTTACTTCTTTCCCTGTCTTCAAAGATTCTTAGATTCATTTCTTCCCAAAGTGTCTAAACCACCCCTGCTCTAGTGCACCTAGCCAAAATCCTGCCTCTTCTTTTAGAGCCTGTAAAAAGGATATCTAAATAGCCCCTCCAAGCTATCATGGGGGAGCCATCTGCAACCAAAAAGAGAAGAGAACCAGCTTGGGGACAAGCACCAACTTGGTCTTTTCCTCTGAAGCAAATCACAAGTATTAATGGAGCCATGAAACACTTCCCAACAGAAAGCACTGATTTTAGGAGGAATGGGCCAAAACCATATTTCCTTCACAGGGAAAGAAGAAGAGTGGGGGGTGGCTAAAAGAGAGGTCAAAAATGACTTACAAGAGTATGAACCTGTGTGATCAAGAGCCCACACTCTAGAATCTAAACCACTATCCCCCAGGACCACTAAATTCAACAAGCTGAGCAAAACAATAACACTGGGAATATCAGACTCTCTAAGATTCCTAGTAAGTCCCAAATTCCAATCCAAACCTGAATGGGAGGAGGAAGAGCTGACAAATTCAGACACAGGTTTTCCTTTGAGACTAGAAGTTCAAAGATAGAAGGAAAGGCCTCAGATAAAGGGGATTCCCCTATCCAAATATCCTCCCAAAACCTAATTTCCTGACCCAAAGCCAAATCACACCTAATGTGATTGAGGAACACAGGAAGATTGTCATGGATAGCCTTCCAAGGAGCAGCCAAAGTAGCTCTATGCATGCAGCCTGCGTCCCACCCATTATTTGACAGTCCATGGATACTTGTTATAAATCTATGCCACAACTTTTCATTTTCTTCAGAGAATTTCTAGAGCCATTTACTCAACAAAGCCATATTCTTCAACCTTATATTCCCAATACCCAGAATATGTTTGTATTTTGCTATATTCATTGTGTTGCTTTAAATATTTGTGATGGAACATGGTTAGATGATGGTATGTAAAATAGAAAAAAGGTATAAAATAAAATAAGGCGGTGAAACTTTCTAAGTTTTTGTCTAATTAGTGGTTATCAATTAGTCAACCTAGTCAATGCTTAGTTCTCCTAAGAAAACATGTCATGAGTGTTGACTGACTAGACAGTGATGTAGCCAGTCTAGCCATCTAACTAGTCGCCGATCCTTTGATAGCACTTTTGCAGGTCTCTCCCTCAAATTTGGTACATCCCATACCCAAAGCAAGAAAAATCACTTAAGATGATTTTTAACACCTACATCATACCCATGATCATGGTTTCATCAACAACATCCCCCGGTTAAGTCTTCATGATTCTGCAAGTACTTGCCAGAGGACTTTTGAAATTCTAAAAGCAGATGCTCTTCATCTGTCAATTTTCGGATATTGTTTCATTATCGTTTCATCTTCAACTGTACATGGTCGATGGGGGTCCCCTAAATTGTTTCATCATCACAATATACAAATATGAACACAGGTCGCAATGGAGGGAACAAAGCAAAAAAGCTCAAGAAACAGACCAACAAAATTTTGGCATGTTAATAGTTTATAGCAGAGTACTGATAATTTTGTTTCTGAATCGAAAAACAAGGCACAAAGCAACTATTTTTACCTGCATGTAGCATCCCGACATTTGTAAGCACTCCCACCAAATATATGATAGGGAACAGAGAAAAATTCATTGTAAATCAAGCCACAATAAATAGAAAATAATGCCATTAAAAGGATTACATAGCGCCCACCAAAAGCCATCTCCATAAAGCTGCCTAGTTTCTGATAGGAAATAATAGACAAATTCAATTCAAAATAAGTATAGATCTTCATCTTTGGTGTGAGTGAATAATTGCATGTGTTCCGATTTCTAAGAGTGCACCATAATCAATAAGAAATGGTCAATAGTAATAGAAATAAATATTTTACAATAATTTAAAGATTACTTGTGCAAACTTATCTACTTTCAAATTCCTTGATACAAAAAGAACTGTATGAAAATAGATTTCAAGAAACCAACAGTTAAAGCACTAAGGTAACAAGGGTATAACTATTCTCTAAATCCTCATTATATTTTTGTTCAGTTATCTTACAACATTATATAAAGAAAGTTTGTCATAAGCATTATTATTTTTTTTATAGGAAACGGTAACTTTCATTAGATAATTGAAAAGATTACAGGCTTACCACCCACAAAATGTATGGAAAAAGAAAATCAAAAACTTCCAAACAGGCCCAAAACAAAGCCTCCCTAGTAACTCCTTGCTTAGCTAAACTGTCAGTCATTCCATTTGCCGACCTTCTTACCCAATTAAAGTGCACCCCAATCTCCCTTACTAAGCTAATAATCTCTCTTAGAGGCTGTCTAAGAGACCACACTCCCAGGTTTTCAATTTGCATCCACCCTATTACCAGCTTGGAGTCTCCTTCCACTTCTAATTGCTGCATGCCCCATTATTCGCCAGTTTTAAACCTTGAAGTAAGGCCACTACTTCTGCCCTTAATGAAACTCCCACCCCAATTGGGCCTGAGTAGAGGGCCAACACTTTTCCTTCCTCGTTTCTGTACACACCCCCAACTTCCGACTGACCTGGATTACCCAAGGAGCTTCCATCAAAGTTTAGCTTCACCTTGAACTGAGGCGGTGGTACCCAACAGTTTTGTACCACAGGGGAGGAAGGCGAGGATATAGCTACAACACTTCAATTTCTAATTAAGTCCGCTGAGGAGAAATCCTTGAAGAGATGATGTACTTTCAGCCAGTGCATAACCTTGATGGTGACAACCACCACAAGTGCTTCCTTGGATTTTTCTTGCCCTAGGAAGATCCTATTGTTTCTCTCTTCCCAAATTGACCATAGGATGGCACCTCTTGTTATTCTCCACATTACTCTGCCCCTTTTCCTTGGTTGTCGGAAGCAGCTAGAGTCAAAAAGGTTCAGCACAATGGAGGGGGGGGGGTTCCATTTGTAACCAAACAAAGAAGAGAACTGTTAAAGTGAACCAAATAGGGGTAGTTTAGTCATCTTATGTGTGTTAAGTAGTTTGCTTATGTGGCAGTTTTATTAGAGTACTCTGCCCCACACTTAAGTATGGGCAATTTAGTCTTTGTAAAAGTTATTAGAATCTAATTAAGATTAAGGGGGCCGACTGTATGGTGAGTCCATCAGATTTCGACAGACCCTTATTTTCTTTCTTCTTCTTCCTCTTCTTCTTCCTTCTCTTCCTGGTTCGAGTTACTGTAGCAGCATTCGAAACATGGTATCAGAGCCATGTTCTTGACCTACTTCAGTTGGTAAAGCACCTCAGCAGTGTTCATGACTCTTCTTCCTGCGTTTCTGGTCAGTCAATGGAGAGAACTGATTCGCCCTAGGTCTGAAACCTCACAGCTTGTCTCTCTCTGCTGCGCATATTCTTCTTCATCAAGAAAAGTGACTTCAGTAGTGAATGGTTGGTTGAGACTCTCAAAGGAAGGTCGGTTATCTCTTCTTCTTGTGTTGCTGGTATTTCTGGGTAGAAACCCTTCAAGAGGCTGTCAGTACTGTTCAGAACCCAGAGAACTAGGTTCATTGTTGCCCTAGAACGGGCTGTGTACAGTAGCCGAATGGTGTAGGGGCTGTTGTAAGTTGTTGAGTGGTGTTAGGGCTGCTGTAAGTGGCCGAGTGGTGTAAGGTGTAATGCTGTGACCTAGCCGAACTTTTGTGGTTGTGTAGTGCCCTCTTAAAAGTGTTAAACTGGTCTGAACCGGGTGTAACAGGTTTGACTATGTTGTGGTGCTTGTGTTGCACAATCCTTGTTGAGTGGTTGTAAGAGGGCTTACATGTGATTAGTGAGTGTTAAATTGATTCTTATGTGGTTCGTGGTGTCGTGAAATCAGCAGTACTGTGAATAAGAACAAGGCATGTGTATCCACTGTTGTGTTTAGGGGTTGCTATAAGTGCTGGAACATCAGTTTTTGGATAACAGCAGTCAGCTTGTTGCTGAGAAATTCAGGTTGAGGCAACTGTGAAAGGTACCATGGCAGAGATGGGTGTAATGATCAGAAACCTAGTGTGGTGGTTTCCCCTGACTACCTAGGTGTACAAATGACCTCAATTAAACTGAGTGGGGAGAACTATGTTCCATGGGCTAAATCTGTGGAAGTTTTCCTCAAGGCAAAGAGGAAGGTGAAGCAATAAAAGATGAGAAACCATCGGCTGACTCCCCAGGGTTGGATGATTGGGAACAAGAAGATGCTCAAATCATGACTTGGCTATGGAACAGTATGGAACCAAAAATTAGTGCCAACTTCATGTTTCTTGATACGGCTAAGGATATCCATTCTGGACAAGATAATACAACGAGTATATCAACTTTATCAAGAGTACTTTGATTTGCAACAAGGAAACAAAACACTAGAAGAGTACTATGCCAGCATGAAGAATATAAGGAATGAACTTAATGTCTATCATCCCCTCACTCTAGATATTAAAGTTCAGCAACAGCAAAGGGAACAACTAGATGTTACAAGATTCTCGGTGGGGCCGAAATTGGAGTATGAACCAGTTAGAGCCCAAATATTAGGGAGCTCCACCCTTCCTACACTTGAGAAAGTATTCTCACGGCTTCGCAGAATTTCTTTGGGGCAGACAGAGAATCCCACACAGTCTGATAGATCAGCACTTGTGACAGCTAGAGGAGGTGGACACAGTACAAGAGGGGGAGAACATGCCTCCCGAGGAGGCCGTGGCAATTCCATGATTGGTCGGGGTGGTCGTGACTCAGGGGGAGGCCATGGCAGAGGGAAGAATAACTCTGCAAGGAAGTGTACTTCTGGGAGGGAGATGGTGAGTGTACCGCGTGATGAGTATAAACGGTTCCTTCAAACTACTCCACAACATACCACTGCAGCACTTGCCCACTCAGGTATTGCTTGCATGTCATCTAAAACCTCTCCCTAGATTATTGACTCTGGAGCCTCAGATCATATGACCGGGAATCCAGGTGTGTTCTCTTCACTTTCTGAAACCTCCACATCACAAACCGTTACACTTTCCAATGGGTCCTCATCTCCCATCTATGGTGTTGGTAATGTTGATATGGCTTCTGTGCCCTTATCATCTGTTTTATATGTACCTAAGTTTCCATTCAATCTTATGTTTGTTAGTAAAATAACCAAAGCTCTTAACTGTTCTGTTACCTTCTTTCCTTCTACTTGTGTTTTTCAGGATCTCAAGACGGGGAAGAAGATTGGTGGAGGGCATGAAGGTGGTGGATTGTATTATCTTGACGGTGGTGGATCTTCAATTGCTCTTCAGACTTCACTTACTCCTCTACAATGGCATTGCCGACTGGGACATCCATTTCTCAAGGCTCTCAAGATATTGGTTCTGTCATTGAGTCATTTGTTAGTTTTGCAATGTGAGTCATGTCAGTTTGGGAAACATCGTCGTGTGTCCTTCAATCCAAGAGTTGAGAGTCATATGTTGAGTCCTTTTTCTTTGGTTCATTCAGATGTTTGGGGTCCAATCAAAATAGAGTCTTATAATGGGTACAAGTATTTTGTCTCCTTTATTGATGATCAAGAATGACATGGATTTCCAATCAAAGTTCTCCGTTCAGATAATGGTCGTGAATACTTTCTTACTTCATTTCAATAGTATTTAGAACAACATGGCATTATTCATCAGATCTCACGTGCATTCACCCCTCAACAAAATGGGGTAGCTGAACGGAAGAACCGTCAGCTTCTTGAAACTGCTCGGTCTATTTTTCACCACATGAATGTTCTTAAATGGTTTTGGAGTGATGTTGTACTCACTGCATGTTTTCTCATTAATCGGATGCCCTCCTTCATTCTTCATGGTCGGTCCCCCTTCTCTATCTTGTTTCCGACTTTATCTCCTTTTCCATTAACTCCTCGTGTCTTTGGTTGTGTGTGCTTTGTCCACAAACTAAGTCCTGGAATAGACAAGCTAGATGCACACTCAATTGTGTCTTCCTTGGCTACTCTTGGACTAAAAAAGGGTACAAATGTTATAATCCCATTACCCGAAAGTGCTATATCTGCCTTGATGTCACCTTTTTTGAGTCTGTACCCTTCTTCTCAAGTCCTGAAGCTCCTTCGTCTCCACCCTTACTTCCTATTCCTCTTCCTATCAGTGATCCAGTTCCAGATGCTGTTGTTGGAGTAGACTCATCACCTCATCCAGTGCAGGTCACCACCGAACGACCACCGATCCGACAAGTGTATACACGTCAAACGACACCGGCCCCTCCTCCAACTTCTACCTAATTTGCGGATCCTCTCATGGCTCCTATTGCTGAACCTTCAGACCTTGACCTACCCATTGCCTTACGGAAAGGTAAACGTAGTTCTACCCTCCATCCCATTTCCAATTTTGTTTCATTATCTCGTCTTCCTACCTCACATCGCCAATTTGTTTCACTTTTGTCCTCTATTTCCATACCTAGCAATGTTCAAGAAGCTCTTAGTTCACCTGGATGGCGGGCAATGGAGGAGGAACTTTCTGCTGGGCGGGCAATGGAGGAGGAACTTTCTGCTTTTCAACATACTCAAACGTGGGAACTTACTACTCTCCCACCTGGTAAGCATGTTGTGGGCTGTAAATGGGTGTATACTGTGAAATACTTGCTAGATGGTAGTGTAGAGCGTCTAAAGGCTAGATTTGTTGCTAAAGGTTACTCACAGTTGTATGGAGTAGACTACATAGAGACATTCTCTCCAGTGGCTAAGATTGGTTCTGTTCGTGTACTAATTTCCCTGGCAGTTATGTATGATTTGCCTCTGTTTCAGCTTGACATAAAAAATGCCTTCCTCCATGGTGATTTGGTGGAGGAGGTATATATGGAGCAACCACCTGGGTTTGTTGCTCAGGGGGAGGATGGTAAGGTGTGCAGACTGAAGAAGGCAATTTATGGGTTGAAGCAATCACCACGTGCTTGGTTCAAGAAGTTCAGCGAAGTGGTGAAGAGTTTTGGAATGAAGCAATGCCAGGTTGATCACTCAGTGTTCAACTATGACTCAGAAGCTGGGAATATCTTATTAGTGGTCTATGTGGATGATATTGTCATTACTGGCAGTGATAAAATGGGGATTGGCAAACTAAAGGTATTTCTGCAAAATCATTTTCAAACAAAAGACCTTGGAACATTAAAGTATTTCTTGGGAATAGAAGTTGCCAGGTCAAAACAAGGTGTAAATCCGTGCCAAAGGAAATATGTTTTTGATCTATTGGAAGAAACATGACTATTAGGTGCAAAACCGGCTGAGACCCCTATGGAACCAAATGTTAAGTTGAGTAGTGATATAGGAGAAGTATTTGAAGATCCTGGAAGGTATAGACGACTAGTGGGAAAGCTGAACTATCTGATTATTACGAGACCCAACATCTCCTTTGCAATCAGTGTGGTGAGCCAATTCATGCAGAACCTTCGTATACCTCACTGGGATGCAGTTCTTAGAATTGTAAGGTATCTGAAAGGAGCTCCAGGCCGTGGGCTATTGTATAGATCAGGAGGAAAACTTGAAGTAGTTGGGTATATAGATGCAGACTAGGCAGGCTCAGTGAATGACAAAAGATCTACTACAGGCTATTGCACATTTCTTGGAGGAAATCTTGTGACATGGAAGAGTAAAAAGCAAACAGTTGTGGCCAGAAGCAGTGCTGAAGCCGAGTATAGGGCCATGGCACACACTACCTGTGAATTAGTGTGATTGAGGAATCTCCTAAAAGAAATTGGGTTTCACATGGATAAACCTATGAGATTGTATTGTGACAATCAAGTTGCACTCCATATCTCATCCAACCCTGTCTTTCATGAGAGAACAAAGCACATAGAGGTTGATTGCCACTTTGTGAGGGAGAAGGTTTTGCTGGAGAGATAAATACAGAACATGTGGACTCGAATGATCAGTGGGCAGATTTGTTTACAAAAGCTCTAAGCTCAGGGAAGGTGAACTACGTATGTAACAAGCTGGGATTATATGACATATATTCTCCAGCTTGAGGGGGAGTGTTAAAGTGAGCCGAATTGGGGTAGTTTAGTCATCTTATGTGTGTTAAGTAGTTTGCTTATGTGGCAGTTTTATTAGAGGACACTGCTCCACACTTAAGTATGGGCAATTTAGTCTTTGTAAAGGTTATTAGAATCTAATTAAGATTAAGGGGGTCGACTGTATGGTGAGTCCATCAGATTTCGATAGACGCTTATTTACTTTCTTCTTCTCTTTTTCTTCCTCTTCTTCTCCCTTCTCTTCCTGGTTCGAGTTATTGTAGCAGCATTCGAAACAATAACCAATTCCACAAATAATAAGCAAAAGGACAAGAAATCAAAAGATGAGTCGCCGTCTCACCGTTTCTTAAGCAAAGGTAACGGACATGTGGGGAAAGGCTCCATTTTGGCCTTTTTCTTTGAAGTACATCCATAGTATTGATCTTTTGAAGAGCCACTTCCCAGCAAAAAGCCCTAACTTTTGGCGGCGCAGGAGAATACCAGATTTCTTTAGCAGGAAAAGAGACTAACACAAAAGAAGACTGGACTAAGGCGTTGAAGAAAGATGAACAAGAGTAAGTCCCTGAAGAGGACTCTTTCCAAATTCTACTATCTGGGCAAGAAAGATCTAGGAAAACTGAATTCAACACAGTGAATAACTCATCTGCAGAAGCCAATTTTGAATCCCTCATCCCTCTTCTCAAACCCAAATCCCAAGTCCCCTCAGACACACAAAGTGAGGAGATGGTTTTGAATTTATTTAGGGAAAGAGAATACATTACCGGGAATCTATCCTTAAGGGGGGTGTTCCCAAGTCAAAGGTCCTCCCAAAACAAAATTTTATTACCTGAACACATATCAAATCTGATGAAAGGCTGAAAGGAAGACGAGACTCTAGCAGTTGCTTTCCAAGGGGAGAAATGAGAAGCCCTAGGGTCGACGCTAGCATCCCATCCATTAGCTACCATTCCATGAATACTTTCCACCACCAAGTGCCACAAACTGTCCTGCTCCAAAGGAAATCTCCACAACCACTTTCCTAACAAAGCTACATTTCTTAATCTGATATTGCCAATGCCTAAACCTCCTGCTTCCTTTTTCCAAGAAACCACTTCCCACTTCACTAAATGGTCCTTTTTTAAGTCACCCAATTCCTACAGAAAATCTCACATGAGCTTTTCTAACTTATTGGCAACCTTGGCAGGAAGCTTAAAGGTAGACAGAAAATGCACCGAAAGGTTGGCCAGAGTGGACTTGATTAAAGTGATTCTACCCCCTAGTGAGATATAATTTTTCTTCCACCTTGCTAGCTTCTTAGTGAATCTTTCTAAAACTAGGTGCCAAAAATTTTCTATTCTAGGATTTCCCACCAAAGGTAGACCTAAATATACCAGAGGCCAACCACTTACCTAACAACCTAAAGCCTTAGCCACCAACTGCACTTCATCATCCCGTAAATTCACCCCTGCTACACAACTCTTGTTCCAATTAATTTTCAGATTGGAGACTCTCAAAATGCATCACCACCAATCTCAAATTATCCATGTCCTCAATTTCCTCTTCACAAAAGAGAATGATATCATCCGCAAATTGTAAGTGAGTGACAATCACTTGTTGCCTCCCAACTCTGCACTATGTAATCCGAAACTTTGATCAAAGACATCCAGCAAGTATATCCCATTCGCCTCATGGCCACTCCCAATCGTCCGCTGAGACTTCAGGTCCTGAAAAACACAATAAGTAGGAAAGAAGGTTATGTTGCAGTTCATTGATTTTGTTAAACTAATAACAGATAAAAGGTTAGTGCTAAGTTTGGGAACATGAAGGACAGAGGATAATACAAGTGAGTCAAAGGCTCTAACATCCCCCTTGCCAGAGATGGGAAGTCTTTCTACTGAGAGGAGCTGGTATGAACAAAAAAGGTTAGGTATGCTAATCATATGATCTGATGCACCAAAATCTATGATCCAAGGAATTCTATGACTACCTGAGGCTATAACATGATTTGCAAAAGAACGAATACGTAAATGGGCAAAGGCGGATGTATAGGGGGTGCCTGAGGAGGAAGATGCAAAAATAGACTCCAAGTGATGTATCAACTTCCCATATCTCTCAAATTCTGCCTTCACTGCTGCCAACTGTTCCACAACAGATTTTTCTTCACTTTCAGATAATGTAGCAACATTTGCATTCTTGGGCTTTCCAAACTGACCACCCTTCTTAAAATTATTGTTGTTCCGAAACCTTTCTGGAAGAAGATCTGGATGAAGTTTCCAACAAGAATCCTTCGTATGTTTCGGCTTCTTGCAATGTTCACATATCACCTCTGTTAAAGTGTGCCAAATAGGGGTAGTTTAGTCTTCTTATGCTTGTTAAGTAGCTTGCTTATGTGGCGGTGTTATTAGAGTCACTCTGCCCCACACTTAAGTAAGGGCATTTTTGTCTTTGTAAAGATCATTAGAATCTAATGAAGATTAAGGGGGTCGACTGTAGGTGTAATCCAACAGATTTCGACAGACCCTTATTTTCTTTCTTCTTCTTCTTCCTCTTCTCCTTCCTTCTCTTCCTGGTTCGGACTACTGTAGCAGCATCTGAAACATGGTATCAGAGCCCAGCTCCTGACCTACTTCAGTTGGTAAAGCACCTCAGTAGTGTTCATGACTCTCCTCCTTCGTTTCTAGATGGAGAGAACTGGTTCGCCCTAGGTCTGAAACATCACGGATCTCTCTCTCTGCTGCGCATAACCTTCTTCATAAAGAAAAGTGACTTCAGCAGTGAATGATTGGTTGATATTCTCAAAGGAAGGTCGGTTATCACTTTTTCTTGTGTTACTGATATTTTTGGGTAGAAACCCTACAAGAAGCTAATAGTATCGACCGGAACCTCGAACTAGGTTCATTGTTGCCCTAGAAAGGGCTGTGTGTGCAGTAGCCGAATGGTGTAGGGGCTGCTGTGAGTTGTTGAGTGGTTTAGGGCTGCTGTGAGTAGCCGAGTGGTGTAAGGTGTAATGTTGTGACCTAGTCGAGTTTTTTTTGTGGGTGTGTAGTGCCCTCTTAAAACTGTTAAACTAGTCTGAACTGGATGTAACAGGTTTAACTATGTTGTGGTGCTTATGTTGCACAATCCCTATTGAGTGGATGTAAGAGGGCTTACATGTGATTAGTGAGTGTTAAATTGATGCCTATGTGGTCAGTGGTGTTGTGAAATCAGCAGTAGTGTGAATAAGAACAAGGCGTGTGTACCCACTGTTGTGTTTAGGAGTTGCTAAAGTGTTGGAATATCAATTTTTTGAATAACAACAGTCAGCTTGTTGCTGAGAATTCTGGTTAGAGGCAATTATGAAAGAGTTCAATGGCAGCAATAGGAGATGGGTATAATGATCAGAAACCTAGTGTAGTGGTTTCCTCTGACTACCTAGGTGTACAGATGACCCCAATTAAATGGAATGGGGAGAACTATGTTCCATGGGCTAAATCTGTGGAAGTTTTTCTCAAGGCAAAGAGGAAAGTGAAGCACAAAAAAGATGAGAAACCATCGGCTGACTCCCAAGGGTTTGATGATTGGGAGCAAGAAGATGCTCAAATCATGACTTGGCTATGGAACAGTATGGAACCAAAAATTAGTGCCAACTTCATGTTCCTTGATACAACTAAGGATATATGGGAACATGCTAAGAAGTTGTATTCTGGACAAGATAATACAACAAAAGTATATCAACTTTATCAGGAGTACTTTGATTTGGAACAAGGAAACAAAACGCTAGAAGAGTACCATGCCTGCATGAAGAATATAAGGAATGAACTCAATGTCTATCATCCCCTCACTCCAGATATTAAAGTTCAGCAACAACAAAGGGAACAACTAGATGTTAGAAGATTCTTGGTGGGGCTGAAATCAGAGTATGAACTAGTTAGAGCCCAAATATTAAGGAGCTCCACCCTTCCTACACTTGAAGAAGTATTCTCATGGCTTCGCAGAATTTCTTTGGGACAGACAGAGAATCCCACACAGTCTGATAGATCAGCACTTGTGACAACTAGAGGAGGTGGACACAATACAAGAGGGGGAGGACATGCCTCCCGAGGTGGCCGTGGCAGTTCGATGATTGGTCGGGATGGTCATGACTCAGGGGGAGGCCATGGTAGAGGGAAGAACAACTCTACAAGGAAATGTACTCATTGTGGTAGGGAAGGGCACACAGTGAATTTCTGTTATGACCTACATGGCCCTCCCTCCAAATGGGCTAATCATGTTGTAGGAGGTGAGGTTGACATCAGTGATAGTAAACAGGCAGATCGTACTCCTCTCCCATCTACATCTACTTCTGGGAGGGAGATGGTGAGTGTACTGCATGATGAGTATGAACGGTTCCTTCAAACTACTTCACAACATACCACTGCCACATTTGCCCATTCAGGTATTGCTTGCATGCCATCTAAAACCTCTCCCTAGATTATTGACTTTGGAGCCTCAGATCATATGATTGGGACTCCAGGTGTGTTCTCTTCACTTTCTGAAACCTCCACATCACAAACTGTTACACTTGCCAATGGGTCATCATCTCCCATATGTGGTGTTGGTAATGTTGGCATGACTTCTGTGCCCTTATCATCTGTTTTATATGTCCCTAAGTTTCCATTCAATCTTATGTCTGTTAGTAAAATAACCAAAGCTCTTAACTGTTCTGTTACCTTCTTTCCTTCCACTTGTGTTTTTCAGGATCTCAAGACGGGGAAGAAGATTGGTGGGGGGCATGAAGCTGGTGGACTGTATTATCTTGACGGCGGTGGATCTTCAATTGCTCTTCAGACTTCACTTACTCCTCTACAATGGCATTGCCGACGGGGACATCCATTTCTCAAGGCTCTCAAGATGTTGGTTCCGTCATTGAGTCAATTGTCAGTTTTGCAATGTGAGTCATGTCAGTTTGGTAAACATCGTCGTATGTCCTTCAGTCCAAGAGTTGAGAATCGTATGTTGAGTCATTTTTCTTTGGTTCATTCAGATGTTAGGGGACCAATCAAAAAATAGTCTTATAATGGGTACAAGTATTTTGTCTCCTTTATTGATGATTGTTCAAGAATGACATGGATTTACTTAATGAAAGAAAGAAAATTATTTTCCATTTTTCAAAAATTCCATGGTGAAATACGCACACAATTTGGTGTTCCAATCAAAGTTCTCCGTTCAGATAATGGTCGTGAATACTTTCTTACTTCATTTCAACAGTATTAAAAACAACATGGCATTATTCATCAGACCTCATGTGCATTCACCCCTCAACAAAATGGGGTAGCTGAACGGAAGAATCGTTAGCTTCTTGAAACTGCTCGGTCTATGCTTCACCACATGAATGTTCCTAAATGGTTTTGGAGTGATGCTGTAGTCACTGCATGTTTTCTCATTAATCGGATGCGCTCTTTTATTCTTCATGGTCGGTCCCCCTTCTCTATCTTGTTTCCCACTTTATCTCCATTTCCATTAACTCCCCGTGTCTTTGGTTGTGTGTGCTTTGTCCACAATCTGAGTCCTGGAATAGACAAGCTAGATGCACGCTCAATTAAATGTGTCTTCCTTGGCTACCCTCAGACTAAAAAAGGGTACAAGTGTTATAATCCCATTAGCCGAAAGTGTTATGTCTGCCCTGATGTCACCTTTTTTGAGTCTGTATCCTTCTTCTCAAGTCCTGATGCATCCTTGTCTTCATCCCCACTTCCTCTTCCTTTTCCTATCAGTGATCCTATTCCAGATGCTGTTGTGGAAGTAGATTCATCACCTCATCCAGTACAGGTCACCACCGAACGACCACTGATCCAACAAGTGTATACACGCCGAACGACATTGGCCCCTCCTCCAGCTTCTACCTGATCTGTGGATCCTCTCATGGCTCCTATTGCTGAACCTTCAAACCTTGACCTACCCATTGTTCAAGAATGATATGGATTTATTTAATGAAAGAAAAAAGTGAATTATTTTCCATTTTTCAAAAAATTCCATGCTGAAATACGCACACAATTTGGTGTTCCAATCAAAGTTCTTCGTTCAGATAATGGTCATGAATACTTTCTTACTTCATTTCAACAGTATTTAGAACAACATGGCATTATTCATCAGACCTCATGTGCATTCACCCTTCAACAAAATGGGGTAGCTGAACGGAAGAATCGTCAGCTTCTTGAAACTGCTCGGTCTATGCTTCACCGCATGAATGTTCCTAAACGGTTTTGGAGTGATGCTGTACTCACTGCGTGTTTTCTCATTAATCAGATGCCTTCTTTTATTCTTCATGGTCGGTCCCCCTTCTCTATCTTGTTTCCCACTTTACCTCCATTTCCATTAACTCCTCGTGTCTTTGGCTGTGTGTGCTTTGTCCACAATCTGAGTCCTGGAATGGACAAGCTAGATGCACGCTCAATTAAATGTGTCTTCCTTGGCTACCCTCGGACTCAAAAAGGGTACAAGTGTTATAATCCCATTAGCCGAAAGTGTTATGTCTGCCCTGATGTCACCTTTTTTGAGTCTGTATCCTTCTTCTCAAGTCCTGATGCATCCTTGTCTTCACCCTCACTTCCTCTTCCTCTTCCTGTCAGTGATCCTGTTCCAGATGCTATTGTGGAAGTAGACTCATCACCCATCCAGTGTAGGTCACCACCGAACGACCACCGATCCGACAAGTGTATACACGTCGAACAACACTGGCCCCTCCTCCAGCTTCTACCTGATATGCGGATCTTCTCATGGCTCCTATTGCTGAACCTTCAGACCTTGACCTACCCATTGCCTTACGGAAAGGTAAACGTAGTTCTACCCTCCACCCCATTTCCAATTTTGTTTCATCATCTCGTCTTTCTACCTCACATCGCCAGATTGTTTCACTTTTGTCCTCTATTTCCATACCTAACAATGTTCAAGAAACTCTTAGTTCACCTAATTGGCGGGGGGCAATAGAGGAGGAACTTTGTGCTCTTCAACATACTCAAACGTGGGAACTTACTACTCTCCCACCTGTTAAGCATGTTGTGGGTTGTAAATGGGTGTATACTGTGAAATACTTGCCAGATGGTAGTGTGGAGCGTCTGAAGGCTAGATTTGTTTCTAAAGGTTACTCACAGTGGTATGGAGTGGACTACATGGAGACATTCTCTCTGGTGGCTAGGATTGGTTCTGTTCGTGTACTAATCTCCCTGGCAGTTATGTATGATTGGCCTCTCTTTCAGCTTGGCATAAAGAATGCCTTCCACCATGGTGATCTGGTGGAGGAGGTATATATGGAGCAACCACCTGGGTTTGTTGCACAAGGGAGGATGGTAAGGTGTGCAAACTGAAGAAGGCAATTTATGGGTTGAAGCATTCTCCACGTGCTTGGTTTGGGAAGTTCAACGAAGTGGTGAAGAGTTTTGGAATGAAGCAATGTCAGGTTGATCACTCTGTGTTCAGCTATGACTCGGAAGCTGCGAAGATTTTATTAGTGGTCTATGTGGATGATATTGTCATTACTGGTAGTGATAAATTGGGATTGGCAAACTAAAGGTATTTCTGCAAAATCATTTTCAAACAAAAGACCTTGGAACATTAAAGTATTTCTTGGGAATAGAAGTTGCCAGGTCAAAACAAGGTGTAAATCTATGCCAAAGAAAATATGTTCTTGATCTATTGGAAGAAACATGACTGTTAGGTGCAAAACCGGATGAGACCCCTATGGAACCAAATGTTAAGTTGAGTAGTGATACAGGAGAAGTATTTGAAGATCCTGGAAGGTATAGACGACTAGTGGGAAAGCTGAACTATCTGACTATCACGAGACCCGGCATCTCCTTTGCAGTCAGTGTGGTGAGCCAATTCATGCAGAACCCTCGTATACCTCACTAGGATGTAGTCCTTAGAATTGTGAGGTATCTGAAAGGAGCTCCAGGCCGTGGGCTTTTGTATAGATTAGGAGGAAAACTTGAAGTAGTTGGGTATACAGATGCAGACTGGGCAGGCTCAATGAATGACAGAAGATCTACTACAAGCTACTGCACATTTCTTGGAGGAAATCTTGTGACATGGAAGAGTAAAAAGCAGGTGGTTGTGGCCAGAAGCAGTGCTGAAGCCGAGTATAGGGCCACGACGCACACTACCCATGAATTAGTGTGGTTGAGGAATCTCTTATAAGAAATTGGATTTCACATGGATAAACCTATGAGATTGTACTGTGACATCCAAGCTGCACTCCATATCTCATCCAACCCTGTCTTTTATGAGAGAACAAAGCACATAGAGGTTGATTGCCACTTTGTGAGAGAGAAGGTCCTTGCTGGAGAGATAAATACAGAACATGTGGGCTCTAATGACCAGTGGGCAGATTTGTTTACAAAAGCTCTAAGCTCAGGGAAGGTGAACTATCTATGTAACAAGCTGGGATTATATGACATATATTCTCCAGCTTGAGGGGGAGTGTTAAAGTGTGCCGAATAGGGGTAGCTTAGTCTTCTTATGCTTGTTAAGTAGCATGCTTATGTGGCAGTGTTATTAGAGTCACTCTGCCCCACACTTAAGTAAGGGCATTTTTGTCTTTGTAAAGATCATTAGAATCTAATGAAGATTAAGGGGCCGACTGTAGGTGTAATCCAACAGATTTTGAGAGACCCTTATTTTCTTTCTTCTTCTTCTCTTCTTCTTCTTCTCCTTCCTTCTCTTCCTGGTTAGGACTACTGTAGCAACATTTGAAACAACCTCCCTTTTTTTCATTTACCCCCTTTGGTTTTAATCCAGCATGTGCAAAATGTTCTGGGGGAGGTGGGGTCTGTAGCTATACCTATCACCTGCTCTCTTCACTGCTTACCATAGAGTACGCTTGAGTAAGTGACACTTCATCCTTGGCTAGAATATTTTGCCTTGTAATATCAAATTCAGGATTGAGTCCTGTAAGGAATTCAAACAATATTTCTTTCCACAAATTTTCTAAAAGTTTCTGCATCTTTGTGCTTTCCCATACGACTGCTTCCATAACATCTATCTCCTGCCATAGTGACTTTAACATTGAATGGTAGACAGCCACACTCTTCTCCCCATATTTTAAAATTTTCACTTCATTCTTCAATTTGTAGGCCCTTGCAACATTTAATTTTTGAAAGTATGTTTCTGTAACACTATCCCAAATCTCCTTGGCTGAAGTCATCCATAGATAGTGTTGACTTATGTGGGGCTGCATAGAATTTACCAACCACCCAATAACTGTGTAATTATCCTGCATCCATTTCTCATATGTAGAACCGGTCTCTTCCAGCATCACCTTACTACCCGTGAGAAACCCTAGTTTACCTCTACTACAGCCATGGATCTTAATAGATTGTGCCCAAGTAAGGTAATTTGTTCCGTCATGCTTAATTGTAGTGACTCCTGTCAAAATGGAATCTACGAGACCAACCCCCGACACCGGGATCTGCTTCATCTCACTTCCAGATTGCTCCATCAATCAAATGAAAGTCAAAAAACAATGTTTTCAACCTTTATAGACCTAACTAAGGTCAATCAAACACTCAAAAGTCCCAAAACTAGGGTTTCACCGTACCTGGCCTCTAGAGAGAGAGAGAAGAAGTAGCCACTCAAACCAGAGCAATCCAAACCACTTCCAACTGCAGCCGCCCACTTTTGGAGATAAAAAAGGAACCCTCCAAGCCTTGAGCGACACACCCAAACAGCCTCTTCAACCTGTAACTGGAAACTCTCTAGTCGGCTAGGGTTTTGGGAAAAATTTTGTAGCCCACTTTCTTGGCAATCTTCGGCCAACTTCTGACTCTCCAAACCCTCTACCAACTAGGCAAACAAGATCTCTGATTGATCAGCAATTTCTCTCTCCATACACCTTTCGATTAGAGAAAAAGTGTATGGGAAAAAAAGGAAAAAAAAAGGAAAATGAAGGAAGACCTACTCTGATACCAAGATGTGATTCAGACCAATAAGATTAGCAGAAATATTTAGATTAGAGCAGAAAGAAGGAAGGAAGAAGAGGAAGACAGCAAGAAGAAGAAGGAAAAATGGAGAAGAAAGGAGAAAGAAAGGAGGAGTTCGATAATCTCCTCTTTCCCCAACTCTAATCTTTTATTAAACTTACTTAAGTTACATAATTTACAAGGAGCCCCTTAAGTAGGCATCCACATCAGCAATACACTTAAAAAACAAAACAGAAGCTAAAGACCCATAAAGAAAGAAGGCCCAATAAGAAAACATAACAAGAAGGAACTAATAAGAATCACACTAAAGGACTAAGGCCCATTCGGCCCAGTCTCTCTACAACCAATATCATGTTCCCTTCATCTGCCTCCATCTCGAGATCTTTATTCAAACTCCAAGAAATCAAATCATCAATTCATGAGTAATTCTTGCAATCATCAGTTTTTTTAAATTTTCCCATCAGAAAATTTTCATTCGAGTTGGTACAAACAACTGTGGAAATAATATTTAAAAAAGAATCTATCTACTCCATCAAGTATGATTGTAAAAATCTTACCATTTATAATAGGATTCACGATTACAATCACAAATTCCAAGGGTTGCAATTTGAATCTTTTATGGAAAAAGATCTTACAATTACTATTTGAATCTTATGTTCAATTTGTGAATCTCATAACTAATCTAATTCCAGCTATTCAAATCAATTAGACCAGGTCCTAGTTTTCTTTTCTTTTTGCATTTGTATTAATTGTGTATGGCAAAAAGTGAGTAACATAACAATATATACAGGATACACAAAAAGGGGCAAACGGATCAGCAAGCAGAAATGTATAGTGACTCACTTTACATGTTTTGTCCATGGTGTTTTTGATGATGAATATAATACTAGTTTACCTTTTGCTCAAAAAAATATATATTACAGTTATAAAACTAATGTTTAAAGAACCTATTATTTCTTGAAGCTTAGGCTTGTCATGAAACCCATTTACACTCTAGAAACACAATGCAGAAGTTTTCAGTAAAAGGACAAATAAATATGACTAAGAAATGAACCAAGACAACAACAGTACTCTTTATTTCACTATATATAGAAGAATGCATACCCGAGAACCAAGCCTGCTCTCACAAGCGATTAGAATTATTGCACCCAACAGCAAGCATATTCCATGCCCCCAGTCCCCAAACATCACGGCAAAAAGAAAAGGAAATGTAATAACAGTATAAACAGCAGGATTTGCTTCCTGGTATCCAGCAACACTGCAAAAAAGGAAAACAAAGATTGTTGTCTTAACGATTGAAGAATTATTGAGAACCGCACTTTTAATTTAACAAAAATGAGCAGTTAAGTGGTTTTCAGGAAAAAACTGCACAAAATCCCCTCAATTAATCAAGCATCAAACATAAACACAAATTCACCTTTCAGAAATACTCTTTTGTCAAAGGCATTCCTGTTCCTCTCTCACCATAACCCCCAGTACACCAAAAGATGCTATGCTCTAAAAGATCTTAGCTTGGGGGGATTATGTGAAGACCTCTTAAACACTAGCACCCTACATAAGATAAAAAGAAGACAAAACCCTCCTTGAACTGCTTGCATGTGACACAAATACTTGCTAGCAACCTTCTACTTTTCAAGTGGTTGTCTTAAAAGAGGATACTGTCCAAGTAAATGAGCCCAAATGAAAGCTTCCACTCCACATGGAACATATGAGCAAAAAGCTACTAATAAGAGGCGCATGTTAGATGTTCCCTTCTGGAAGCTACAATATGCAAACCTATTCTAGTTGGTTACACTCCAAATAAAGAAAAGAAAAAATAGATTTAATTGAATGTGTTTATGTTAAAGTGAGCCAAATAGGGGAAGTTTAGTCATCTAATGTTTGTTAAGTAGTTTGCTTATGTGGCAGTTTTATTAGACACTCTGCCCCACACTTAAGTAAGGGTAGTTTAGTCTTTGTAAAGGTCATTAGAATCTAATAAAGATTAAAAGGGTCGACTGAATGGGTAGTCCATCAGATTTCGACAGACCCTTATTTTCTTTCTTCTTCTCTTCTTCTTCCTCTTCTTCCTTCTCTTCCTGGTTCGGGTTACTGTAGCAGCATTCGAAACATGGTATCAGAGCCATGTTCCTGACCTGCTTCAGTTGGTAAAGCACCTCAGCAGTGTTCGTGACTCTTCTTCCTTCGTTTCTGATCAGTCAATGGAGAGAACTGGTTCGACCTAGGTCTGAAACATCACAGCTCGTCTCTCTCTGCTGCGCATAATCTTCTTCATCAAGAAAAGTGACTTCAGCAGTGAATGGTTGGCTGAGACTCTCAAAGGAAGGTCGGTTATCTCTTCTTCTTGTGTTGCTGGTATTTCTGGGTACAAACCCTTCAAGAGGCTGTTAGTACTGATCAGAACCTAGAGAACTAGGTTCATTGTTGCCCTAGAACGGGCTGTGTGTACAGTAGCCGAGTGGTGTAAGGTGTAATGCTGTGACATAGCTGAGTTTTTTGTGGTTGCCCTATTCTCTTAAAAATGTTAAACTAGTCTCAACTGGGTGTAACAGGTTTGACTATGTTGTGGTGCTTGTTTTGCACAATCCTTATTGAGTGGTTGTAAGAGGGCTTACATGTGATTAGGGAGTGTTAAATTGATGCATATGTGGTTCGTGGTGTTGTGAAATCAGCAGTAGTGTGAATAAGAACAAGGCGTGTGTACCCACTGTTGTATTTAGGGGTTGCTATAGGTGCTGGAACATCAAATTTTGAATTACAGCAGTCGGCTTGTTCTGAGAGTTCAGGTTAGAGGCAATTGTGAAAGAGTACAATGGCAACAATAGGAGATGGGTTTAATGATCAGAAACCTAGTGTGGTAGTTTCCCTTGACTACCTAGGTGTACAGATGACATCAATTAAACTGAATGGGGAGAACTATGTTCCATGGGCTAAATCAGTGGAAGTTTTCCTCAAGGCAAAGAGGAAAGTGAAGCACATAAAAGATGAGAAACCACCAGCTGACTCCCCAGGGTTTGATGATTGAGAACAAAAAGATGCTCAAATCATGACTTGGCTATGGAACAGTATGGAACCCAAAATTAGTGCCAACTTCATGTTTCTTGATACGGCTAAGGATATATGGGAACATGCTAAGAAGTTGTATTCTGGACAAGATAATACAACAAGAGTATATCAACTTTATCAGGAGTACTTAGATTTGCAACAAGGAAACAAAACACTAGAAGAGTACTATGCTAGCATGAAGAATATAAGGAATGAACTCGATGTCTATCATCCCCTCACTCTAGATATTAAAGTTCAGCCACAGGAAAGGGAACAACTAGATGTTACAAGATTCTTGGTGGGGCCGAAATCGGAGTATGAACCAGTTAGAGACCAAATATTAGGGAGCTCCATCCTTCCTACACTTGAGGAAGTATTCTCACGGCTTCGCGGAATTTCTTTGGGACAGACAGAGAATCCCACACAGTCTGATAGATCAGCACTTGCGACAGCTAGAGGAGGTGGACACAGTACAAGAGGGGGAGGACATGCCTCCTGAGGAGGCTGTGGCAGTTCCATGATTGGTCGGGGTGGTCGTAACTCAGGGGGAGGCCGTGGCAGGGGGAAGAATAACTCTGCAAGGAAGTGTACTCATTGTGGCAGGGAAGGACACACAGTGAATTTCTGTTATGACCTACATGGCCCTCCCTCTAAATGGGCTAATCATATTGTAGCAGGTGAGGTTGACATCAGTGACAGTAAACAGGCAGACCGAACTCCTCCCACATCTACATCTACTTCTGGGAGGGAGATGTGTTAGACAGTTTTGTATGTCCTTAGCTTCAATCTGATTTGATGTACTTTCGATATTTAATGTAAATAAATAAAGTGCATGTTTGATTCATGTTGTTTGGTATGATTCTGTGTAAGACCCTAAAACTGAACACTTATTGAGACTCGTGTTAGTTTTAAATGTTCACAGTTGTTAGAGTGAGCCGAATAGAGGTAGCTTAGTAATCTCATGTCAGTTAAGTACTTTGCTTATGTGGCTGTTTTATTAGAGTACTCTGCCCCACACTTAAGTGAGGGCAGGTTAGTCTTTGTAAGTGTAATTAGAACCTAATAAACATAAGGAGGTCGACTGAATAGGAAACTAATCAGTTTCGACTAAACCCTCCTGATCTCTCTTTCTCTTGTCTTCTTCCTCATCTTCTTCTTCCTTCTTCACTGGTTCGGATTACTGTAGCTGCTCCAAAACATGGTATCAGAGCGAGGTTTCTGACCTGTTTCCGCTTGTAAAGCATCTCATCTGTGTTCATGACTCCCTCTTCTTCGTTTTTGGTTAGTTAATGGAGAGAGCTGGTTCGCCCTAGGTCTGAGACATCACAGCTCGTTGCTCTCTGCTGTGCACAGTTTTCTTCATCAAGGAAGGTGATTTCAGCAATGAATGGTTGGCTGATACTCTCAAAGGAAGGTTGGTTATTTAGTCCTTCTGTGTTGCTGGTTTTTCTGGGTAGGAACCCTTCAAGAATCAGTTAGTACTGATTAGAACCTAGAGAACTAGGTTCATTGGTGCCCTAAGAAGGGTTGTGTGTGTAGTAGCCGAATGGTGTAGGGCTATTGTGAGTTGTTGAGTGGTTTTAGGGCTGTTGTAGGTGGCCGAGTGGTGTAAGGTGGAATGCAATGACCTTGCCAAGCTCCTTGTGTTCGTGTAATGCCCTCTTAAGTGTGTTAAACAAGTCTGAATTGGGTGTGACAGTTTGACTGTTTTGTGTTGCTTGTGATGGACAATTTTTTTTATTGAGTGGTTGTAAGAGGGCCTATTGTTGTGCTGTGGTGCCTGTGATGCTTATGTGGGTCGTAGGTGTGTGAAGTCAGCAGTAGTGTGAAGAAGAACAAGTGTGTGCTCCCACTGTTGTGTTTAGGGGCTGCAATAGGTGCTGAAGTATCAAACTGTGAACAACATCAATCAACTTGTAGCTGAGAAGTAAGGTTAGAGGCAACTGTGAAAGAGTACAATGGCAGCAATAGGAGATGGCTACAATGATCAGAAACCTAGTGTGGTAATTTCCTCCGACTACCTAGGGGTACAAATGACCTCAATTAAACTGAATGGGGAGAACTATGTTCCATGGACTAAATCAGTGGAAGTGTTTCTCAAGGCAAAGAAGAAAGTAAAGCATGTAAGAGATGAGAAGCCACCGAAGGACTCTCCAGGGTTTGATGATTGGGAACAAGAAGATGCTCAAATCATGACTTGGCTGTGGAATAGTATGGAACCCAAAATTAGTGCCAACTTCATGTTCCTTGATACGGCTAAGGATATATGGGAGCATGCTAAGAAACTATATTCTGGACAAGATAACACAAAAAGAGTGTATCAGTTTTATCAGGAGTATTTTGATTTACAACAAGGCACCAAAACACTAGAAGAGTACTATGCCAGCATGAAGAATATAAGGAATGAACTCAATGTCTATCACCCCCTTACTCTAGATATTAAAGTTCAGCAACAGCAAAGGGAGCAACTAGATGTTACAAGATTTTTAGTGGGGCTGAAGTCGGAATATGAACCAGTTAGAGCCCAAATATTGGGGGGCTCTACTCTTCCTACACTTGAGGAAGTATTCTCAAGGCTTCGTAGAATTTCTTTGGGATAGACAAAGAACTCCACACAGTCTGATAGATCAGAACATGTGACAGCTAGAGGGGTTGGACATAGTACAAGAGGGAGAGGTCATGCTCCATAAGGAGGCCGTGGCAGTTCCATGATTAGTCGGGGTGGTCGTGACTGAGGGGGAGGCCGTGGCAGAGGGAAGAATAACTCGACAAGGAAATGTACTCATTGTGGTAGAGAGGGACACAATGAATTTCTGTTATGATCTACATGGCCCTCCCTCTAAATGGGCTAATCATGTTGTAGGAGGTGAGGTTGATATCAGTGACAGTAAACCGACAGACCGAACTCCTCCCACATCTACATCTACCTCTGGGAGGGAAATGGTGAGCGTACCGCGTGATGAGTATGAATGGTTCCTTCAAACTACTTCACAACATACCACTGCCACACTTGCCCATTCAGGTATTGCTTGCATGTAATCAAAAACCTCTCCCTGGATTATTGACTCTGGAGCCTCAGATCATATGACTGGGACTCCAGGTGTGTTCTCTTCACTTTCTGAAACCTCCACATCACAAACTGTTACACTTGCCAATGGGTCATCATCTCCCATATGTGGTGTTGGTAATGTTGGCATGACTTCTGTGCCCTTATCATCTGTTTTATATGTCCCTAAGTTTCCATTCAATCTTATGTCTATTAGTAAAATAACCAAAGCTCTTAACTGTTATGTTACCTTCTTTCCTTCCACTTGTGTTTTTCAGGATCTCAAGACGGGGAAGAAGATTGGTGGGGGGCATGAAGCTGGTGGACTGTATTATCTTGACGGCGATGGATCTTCAATTGCTCTTCAGACTTCACTTACTCCTCTACAATGGCATTGCCGACTGGGACATCCATCTCTCAAGGCTCTCAAGATTTTGGTCCCATCATTGAGTCATTTGTCAGTTTTGCAATGTGAGTCATGTTAGTTTGGGAAACATTGTTGTGTGTCCTTCAGTCCAAGAGTTGAGAGTCGTATGTTAGGTCCTTTTTCTTTGGTTCATTCAGATGTTTGGGGTCCAATCAAAATAGAGTCTTATAATGGGTACAAGTATTTTGTCTCCTTTATTGATGATTGTTCAAGAATGACATTGATTTACTTAATGAAAGAAAGAAGTGAATTGTTTTCCATTTTTCAAAAATTCCATACTGAAATACGCACTCAATTTGGTGTTCCAATCAAAATTCACTGTTCAGATAATGGTCGTGAATACTTTCTTACTTCATTTCAACAGTATTTAGAACAACATGGCATTATTCATCAGACCTCATGTGCATTCACCCCTCAACAAAATGGGGTAGCTGAACGGAAGAACCGTCAGCTTCTTGAAACTGCTCGGTCCATTTTTCACCACATGAATGTTCCTAAACGGTTTTGGAGTGATGCTGTAGTCACTGCGTGTTTTCTCATTAATCAGATGCCCTCTTTCATCCTTCATGGTCAGTCCCCCTTCTCTATCTTGTTTCCCACTTTATCTCTGTTGGAATAATGTTAGAATAACTTAGTTGCAGTTGTTAGGGCCTGTTTGTCCAAATTAAAGTGTTTTTTAATTCGTTTTTTATTTTTGTTGTCTGTTATTGTACTCAGGGGCACAAGGGTCTTTTCCCTTGTTATTTTCTGTCGCCCTATATATATTAAAAAAACAATAGCGCCGCCAGTACTGTTGCATTGCAAACCCTCTCTTTTCTCCTCTCTTCTCTTCTCTTCTCTTCTCTTCTCTTCTCTCCTCTCCTCTTTCACCTATCTCTGGCCGGCTACACTGTCAAGATGGTATCAGAGCAGGAATACTGATTAAAAGAGAGCAGACCGATCAACCCTACTGTCAAGAGAAGTTCGATTAACCCAAAGAATAGGTCGAACAGACTAGCAGAAAGGAAATCTGATTCTGGACTACAGAATAGCTACGACTGGTATAGTTCTCCCTCTAATTTTCTCCTCTTTACTCTCCTTGATCATGGGCCGAGTGAAAACCCTATGAATCTGGGGCGGCTGAATGCTATCGAACCTGTGTAACCCAAGTTGTCTTGGATCATGTGATCTTGTTGGTGTGTTAAGACACCTGTAGGTCCATGCTGACCTGTCTTCTCAATGGTTTGAGTTGACCATAAGCAAGAAGGATCTCTCCTGCTGATTAGTGGATGTTAGCCCTTCTAGAATTCTGATGGGCAGGTCTGAAACTGCCGAATATTACCTCAGTTTTGTCCAGAATTTGGTACGGTTTGTGCACAATCTGGTTGGTAAACCCTAGTGTGTGGGTGTGAACTGAGTGGAGCATTGCTTTGTGGAGTAAGGAGGGGTCCTAAATCCGGTGTGTGGGACTGAGTAACTGCTTGACCATGTCGATTGAGAATTCTGCTACTTCAGAAATCTCAGGGAGCCACAATGGAGTGAGTGGGGGAATGGATATGAGCTTTCCCATGGCTGTCATTCCCTTTGATGGTCTGAATTACCTTGAGTGGTCTAGGGGGATAAAACTCTACATCACTGCTAGGGGGCAAATAGGATACATCAATGGGAGAGTAAAGGAACCGAAGTATGGAAATGCTGAGCATGATAGGTGGGACCAAGAGAACAGTATGGTGATGTCTTGGCTCTTGGTTTCAATGCTGCCACAAGTAAGGAAGACCTTTATGTGGGCTGAAACTGCTTGTGAGATATGGGAACAAGCGAAGTCCACTTATGCCAAGATATATCAACTACAAGCTGAATCTTCTACTTGCAAGCAGGGGGAGAGGAGTCTCTCGATGTACTATTTTGATTTGACGTCAATATGGAAAGAACTTGATCAATATCAGAACGTGAATTGGAAGTGTGATGAAGATGCAAAAGCCTATAAGTCACTTGTATCACAGCAACACGTGTTTGCCTTTCTCCTAGGGCTGAATCAGTCATATGAGTCCATCAGGGTACAGATCTTGGGTAGTAAAGACTTGCCATCAGTTCAGGGAGGTGTATGCCTTGTTGCAGTCAGAAGAAAGCAGAAGAAGTGTGATGAATGGTGTAAAAGGGGAGTCAGTTGCCCTAGCAGTCCGGGGAAATTCAGATACAAATGTCGGAGGTGGTTTTAAAAGCGGTGACACTCAGAAAAAAAGTGTTTGAGTCCTTGTCAGTGAGTTAGTTACAATGTCAAACTTGTCAGTTGAGTAAGCATTGTAGAAGCTCTTTACCTTTAAGAAATAAAAGATCTGAATTTCCCTTTCATATTGTTTATTCTGATGTTTGGGGCCCTGTTACTCTACCTATTGCGGCTGGCTATAAGTATTTTGTTACGCTGATTGATGATTATTCTCAATACACTTGGGTTTATCCTATGCGATCTCGAGATGAAGTGCCACAAATTGTGAAAGATTTCCAACGCATGGTGTTCACTCAGTTCCAAACGAAAATTCTTATTTTCCAGTCGGACAATGCAAAGGAATATTTCCATAGTGATCTCACGAAGTTCTTTAATTCGAGTGGGTCACTTCAGCGAAGTTGTTGTGCCAGGACACCCCAACAAAATGGTGTGGTTGAACGAAAAAATCGTCATCTACTCGATGTTGCTCGTGGCTTGTTGATTCATATGAATGTGCCAAAACAGTTCTGGATGGATGCAGTATTGTGTGCGACATTTATCATCAATTGCATGCCCTCTCGGCTACTAGAGTATAAGGCCCCACATCAGCTCCTGTTCCCTACAGCCCCACTGTCCACCATTCCGATGCACGTTTTTGGGTGTCGTTGTTTTGTCCACAACCTCTCACCTACTCGTGGTAAACTTGACCCTCGGGCTATTCCTTGTGTTTTTCTTGGTTACCCCTCATCTCAAAAGGGGTATTGTTGCTATGATCCCATTGCCTGCAAGTACTATGTTTCCATTGATGTCTCATTCTTTGAGAGTCAACCGTTCTTCTCGGTTTCTCCTCAGGGGTAGAGTAGGGTTGAGGAGAAACAGGCGACGACTCAGATTCATCTACCTCCTTTACCCGATCCTCCTCCGTTCCGGGTTTTCCATCGTCGTCATAAGAGCCAGCAGAGTTCAAGAGCTGTGGAGCCGGACACTATGCAACCAACATCATCGGATTCACCCGAGGCAGATCCGTCTCATCAGCCAGGTACACTTGCTCCCATTGCTCCTTTAAATGTTGATTCACATGTCCCCAATGATCTTAATATTCCTATTGCTAAGAGAAAGGGTGTTAGATCTTGTACCACTAATCATCCTATCTCTAACTTTGTGTCCTATGAGCATGTTTCACCCTCGTACCATGCCTTCCTCTCCTCTGTGGATAGTGTTCCCATCCCTAAGACCGTGGCAAAAGCTTTGTCAAAACCTGAATGGACAGATGCAATGAAGGAAGAAATCGATGCCTTACATAAAAATGGTATGTGGGAGTTGGTAGATCTTCCTGAAGGGAAGGAACTAGTGGGGTGCAAGTGGGTGTTCACAGTGAAAGACAAAGCTGATGGAACTGTTGAAAGGTACAAGGCTAGACTGGTAGCAAGAGGCTTCACACAGGTATATGGAGTGGACTATGCAGAGACTTTTGCCCCTGTAGCGAAGATGAACTCCATCCGGATTCTCCTTTCCATGGCAGCAAATCTTGACTGGGATCTTCACCAATTGGACATCAAGAATGCCTTCCTGAATGGTGACTTGGAAGAGGAGGTGTACATGACCCAACCCCCAGGGTTCAGTGCCAGAGGCAGTGAACAAAAGGTGTGCAGGTTGAAAAAGTCCCTATATGGATTGAAACAATCACCTCTGGCTTGGTTTAGTAAGTTCCAGGTAGCAGTCCAACAAATGGGATTCAAACAATGCCAGTCAGATCATACCTTGTTTGTAAAAAGAGGTGAAGGTAAAATTGCAACTCTTATTGTGTATGTGGATGACATAGTGATCACAGGAGATTGGGAGGCTGAAATCCAGAGACTAAAAAAATTCTTAGCCACTAAATTTGAGGTGAAGGATCTAGGCCCCTTACGATACTTCCTTGGAATTGAAGTTGCCCGCTCTCACAAGGGCATCTTTATTTCCCAACAGAAGTATGTACTAGATCTACTAGAAGATACAGGTAAGTTGGGGATAAAACCATCTGATTCACCTATTGAACCTAATCACCATCTGGGAGACAGTCAGGGAGAATTTTTGAAAGATGCAAAGATGTTCCAGAGACTCGTGGGGAGACTTCTGTATTTGTCTATGACCAGGTCTGATATTGCCTATGCGGTGGGTGTCCTTAGTCAATTCATGCGCAGCCCGATGACAACTCACTTTGAGGCTGCAGAGAGGATCTTGAGATATCTCAAGAAGTTTCCTGGAGCTGGTTTGGTGTTCCAGAAACACAGTCACTTAAAAGTCGAAGTATATACTGATGCAGATTGGGTAGGAGCAGTCAATGACCGGAAGTCCACCAGTGGTTATTGTGCCTTTGTAGGAGGAAACCTTGTCACATGGAGAAGCAAAAAACAAAGTGTGGTGGCTAGATCCAGTGCTGAAGCAGAGTATAGAGCGATGGCTCATGGGGTTGCGGAAATCATGTGGATAAGAAATCTGTTAGGTGAACTGGGTTTTGAAGTAAACAATCCTACTTCACTCTATTGTGACAATAGCAGCCATCAATATTGCTGCTAATCCAGTTCTGCATGATAGGACGAAACACATTGAAGTGGACAAGCATTTTATCAGAGAGAAACTTGAAAGTGGAGAAGTGTGCACACCATATGTCAACTCGGAAGAGCAACTTGCAGATATCTTCACCAAAGGTCTTCATCATGTGCGGCACAAAGATTTGTGTGACAAGTTGGGCATGATTGACATCTATGCTCCAACTTGAGGGGGAGTGTTGGAATAATGTTAGAATAACTTAGTTGCAGTTGTTAGGGCCTGTTTGTCCAAATTAAAGTGTTTTTTATTTCGTTTTTTATTTCTGTTATGTCTGTTATTGTACTCAGGGGCACAAGGGTCTTTTCCCTTGTTATTTTCTGTCGCCCTATATATGATAAAAAAACACTGGCGCCGCCAGTACTGTTGCATTGCAAACCCTCTCTTTTCTCCTCTCTTCTCTTCTCTTCTCTTCTCTTCTCTCCTCTTTCACCTATCTCTGGCTGGCTACACTGTCAAGAATCTCCATTCCCATTAATTCCTTGTGTCTTTGGTTGTGTGTGCTTTGTCCACAATCTGAGCCCTGGAATAGACAAGCTAGATCCACGCTCAATTAAATGTGTCTTCCTTGGCTACTCACGGACTCAAAAATGGTACAAATGTTATAATCCCATTACCCGGAAGTGCTATGTCTGCCCTGATGTCACCTTTTTTGAGTCAGTCCCCTTCTTCTCAAGTCCTGAAGCGCCTTCGTCTCCACCCGCACTTCCTCTTCCTCTCCCTGTCAGTGATCCAGTTCCAGATGCTGTTGTTGGAGTAGACTCATCACCTCATCCCATGCAGATCACCACCGAACGTCCACCAATCCGGCAAGTGTATACACGTCGAACGACACCGGCCCCTCCTCCAACTTCTACCTCATCTACTGATCCTCTCATGGCTCCTATTGTTGAACCTTCAGACCTTGACCTACCCATTGCCTTATGGAAAGGTAAACGCAGTTCTACCCTTCATCCCATTTCCAATTTTGTTTCATTATCTCGTCTTTCTACACCACATCGCTAGTTTGTTTCCCTTTTATCTTCTATTTCCAAACCTAACAATGTTCAAGAAGCTCTCAGTTCATCTGATTGGCGGCGGGCAATGGAGGAGGAACTTTCTGCTTTTCAACATACTCAAACGTGGGAACTTACTACTCTCCCACCTGGTAAGCATGCTATGGGTTGTAAATGGGTGTATATTGTGAAATACTTGCCAGATGGTAGTGTGGAGCGTCTGAAGGCCAGACTTATTGCTAAAGGTTACTCACAGTTCTATGGAGTGGATTACATGGAGACATTCTCTCTGGTGGCTAAGATTGGTTCTGTTCGTGTACTAATCTCCCTGGTAGTTATGTATGATTGGCCTCTCTTTCAGGTATATATGGAGCAACCACCTGGGTTTGTTGCTCAGGGGGAGGATGGTAAGGTGTGCAAACTAAAGAAGGCAATTTATGGGTTGAAGCAATCTCCACGTGCTTGGTTTGGGAAGTTCAGCGAAGTGGTGAAGAGTTTTGGAATGAAGCAATGCCAGGTTGATCACTCGGTGTTAAGCTATGACTCAGAAGCTGGAAAGATTCTATTAGTGGTCTATGTGGATGATATTGTCATTACTGACAGTGATAAATTGGGGATTGGCAAATTAAAGGTATTTCTGCAAAATCATTTCCAAACAAAAGATCTTGGACCATTGAAATATTTCTTGGGAATAGAGGTTGCCAAGTCAAAACAAGGTGTAAATCTGTGCCAAAGAAAATATGTTCTTTATCTATTGGAAGAAACAGGACGGTTAGGTGCAAAACCGGTTGAGACCCCTATGGAACCAAATGTTAAGTTGAGCAGTGATACAGGAAAAGTATTTGAAGATCTTGGAAGGTATAGACGACTAGTGGGGAAGCTGAACTATCTGACTATCATGAGAACCGACATATCCTTTGCAGTCAGTGTGGTGAGCCAATTCATGCAGAACCTTTGTATACCTCATTGGGATGCAATTCTTAGAATTGTGAGGTATTTGAAAGGAGCTCCAGGCCGTGGACTATTGTATAAACCAGGAGGAAAACTTGGAGTAGTGGGGTATACAGATGCAGACTGGGCAGGCTCAGTGAATGATTGAAGATCTATTACCGGCTATTGCACATTTCTTGGAGGAAATCTTGTAACGTGGAAGAGTAAAAAGCAGACGGTTGTGGCCAAAAGTAGTGCTAAAGCTGAGTATAGGGCCATGGCATATACTACCTGTGAGTTAGTGTGGTTGAGGAATCTTCTACAAGAAATTGGGTTTCACATGGATAAACCTATGAGATTGTACTGTGACAATCAAGCTGCATTCCATATCTCTTCCAACCCTGTCTTTTATGAGAGAACAAAGCACATAGAGTTTGAGTGCCACTTTGTGAGGGAGAAGGTTCTTGCTAGAGAGATAAATACAGAACATATGGCCTCGAATGATCAATGGGCAGATTTGTTTACAGAAGTTCTAAGCTCAGGTAAAGTGAACTATCTATGTAACAAGCTGGGATTATATGACATATATTCTCCAGCTTGAGGGGGAGTGTTAAAGTGAGCCAAATAGGGGTAGTTTAGTCATCTTATGTTTGTTAAGTAGTTTGCTTATGTGGCAGTTTTATTAGAGGCACTCTGCCCAACACTTAAGTAAGGGTAGTTTAGTTTTTGTGAAGGTCATTAGAATCTAATAAAGATTAAGGGGGTCGACTGAATGGGTAGTCCATCAGATTTCGACAGACCCTTATTTTCTTTCTTCTTCTTCTCTTCTTCTTCCTTCTCTTCCTGGTTCGGGTTACTGTAGCAGCATTTGAAACAGTTTACTTTCCAAACTTTTAATCCCATATCAAGAAAACCTCTGCCACATGCCTCTTGTAGGTAGCAACTTATAATCACTCCCAAGAAATGTGTGTTTCAGATGTATAGAAAGATATAGCCACAAGGTTTCCTCATTGGGTCAAGTAGGAAAGGTCACAAGATTACCCCACCTATCCCTGCCATGTGGAAGAATCCTATGGCTAATCTAACTGTCCATTGGATAGGGGGCCCTTTAGACTAGAAACATGTTAAAGTCCCCCAGTACATATTTTGGAGATAGTTCAAACTGCGTTGCATAATTCACTTTCTCCTTCCTTCTGGGTGGAAGCAGTCTCCACACCTCTGTACTTCATCAATTACCTCTCTTCTCCTGTGCTGTATGATTTTCCTTTTTTATCAGTAACAGTGAAATTTTATTAATCTAATATGAAAGAAAGATATAAATACAATATGCTAATGATCCCTTGTATATAGGCTGCCTACATCCTTATCCCCTAATCTTTGCTTTAGTATTGCTAGATTACAAGTTTTCCCAGTGCAAATTAAGTTTTTACATCATTTTACTAACTATTCCATGCTCCATGCGCTTGGTTGTGTTCAGTTTGTGCGCTTACCCCCATAAGAATGCACTAAGCTTTCCTCACAAATTGTTATGTCTGCTCCTGTTGCATGTAATTTTGAATATAAAGGATTTCTCTGCTATGATCTTACCATCTGTTGCATTCATATTTCTGGAGATTTGGTCTTTCTTGAACAAGTTTATTATTTTGGGTCTACTGCAAAGTATTCTACAACACCTACAGTTATTTTTTACAACTTTGATGTCCTAGAAATCCTAGAGCCCATTTTGGAAATCACTTCTCTTGCTCCAAAGAAGCAACTAATTTGCTAGCAATAACTACTTAATCCACCTAAAGGCCTTTACCCTTAACTACCAATGGATGGTTCCTTGTAATACTCTTTACCTTTAATAAGTTGTTTTGATCTTCCTGAATGAGTATTCTATCATGGTTCATCATTCTACCTCTACCTGCATCTCTCATCCTCCAGATTGCTATAGGTTTCCTTCCACTGATAGCTCCTTATCTATTATTCTTGATTCCATATATATGCATCTACCACTTACTAGCAAGTAGCATCTATCCCTTGGTGGAAAGAAGCCATTACTGTAGAAATGCAAGCTCTTGAACAATGATAACTAGGAGATGATTCCTCACAAGGTGCATTTGTAATAGGAAGAAAATAGATCTCCATAAAGATGAAGTTTTATGGGACTGCTTATTGGTGTAAGACACATTGAGTAGCTTAGGAATACAAACAGGAATATTAGAGATGCCTATGATGAGACTTTGACCTCAGTAGTCAAGGTGGCCATATTCAGGGTCCCACTCAATGGATGGTTTATCAGATAGATGTCAGAATGGTTTCTTCCATAATCATGTTGAGAGAAACCATGTACATGAACCCTCAACTTGGCTATTTAATTGACAAAACTTTGGTCTAAAAATGCTCAAACCATGCTCTTGAAGCTTGCTTAAAACCACATAGAGAATATTTTAAGGTTATTAACAATGTTGAGTCCATTAACAATAGTCATGATTCATCATTATTTATGTCTCATCAACTGATCAACAGCAATGTGGATGACATCCTATTTTTGATGATTAGGAGGAGGGTATCCAGCACCTCAAAGTGCTCTTATACTGTTCCTTCAAGATGAAGGACCTTGGACCAATTACTTTCTTGGGTTGGAGGTCTATACTTCACACTGTGGATGCTTTGTGAAATCAACAGAAACATACTTTAGATCTAATCAAACTTGCTGACTTAACTGATGAGGAAGTAGATGGACACTCACATGGAGATTAACTTAAAATAATTAAAAAGTAAGCATCTCACTATTGAATAAAAACCATGAGGCTAGGCGACAGAGGGGTGGCTTATTGCCTAGTTGCCTAAGCAATGACTTTTTTTTTTTTGAATAACAACCATGAATCCTGGGGCAATTCCCTAGGTTTCATAGCAAGCAGCAACAATCTTTCAGTATTAATTGTTTATAATCTTCATGAAAAAATGTATAAACTTCATTTAAAACATAGAAAATTAACATACTCATGAAAAATAGAAAAAAAAAAGAAATTTCAGAAAATAAAGGGGCTGAGTCTTTATTTTTGTCCTACAAAAGGAAGAAGAAAATAACCAATATGTGTTGATTGGACAAAATTTTGAGTTCTTTCATGTTTACCAGTTCAGGTTTTGAAGTCTTTGAGTGTTCAAGACACTGTAAATGTTGATTGAATCCTAACAAATAAGGTAATAAAAAGAAACTAGTATTTTAACTCAAACTGAATAATTTTTTTGAGAAAAGGATAAGTTTTATTGCAAAAGAAAGGGAAAGATGTACAAAAGTTTTATCAAGGCAGTCTATACATTATTAAGCTCTTAGAAAGGTCTTTGGAGATTTGAAGTTTCTTAAATGAAACCAAAGAGATCTCAGTGAGAGTTATTCGTAATATCAGGAAGAGTTTAACCAAATAATTTAGTTTAATAATGTTTGTTTTAAAAAGTTAGGAATATAAAGTATCCAAGAGCACCCTATAAAAAGTGATTAAGCAAGGCAACCCTCCATAAGTGCCTTATCAACTAGGAATTACCTTGACAACTATGACCAAAGGAAGTCTCTTCTTTCATATGATAGCGGTTTTTTCTTTTGTACCATTTGTGGTAACAACAGCAGAATGCACTTAGTGGGTGGTTTGTTTTTTTTCATTTGACGTCAGCATGTTCATTTTTGGTTAGTGAGTCACAAGGAAGTGTTGTGACAATGTTAAATTCATCACTTTGCATGTTAGGCTACCTTGGCATTACTTGACTGCCATAGTCAATGTTTTCAACCTGTCATTGGCCTAAACAGTCAAACCATCCAAACCATCACCTGACCCCTTTTCCAGGTCTAGTTTTCCCATAACCTACAAATCAGTCATAAACCAATGACTTGGTTAGAAACATGCCAATTCAGGCAGTTGAACCATTGACCCATTCAACCCAGTCGCCAAGTCACGGGTTGCATACCAAAATGTATTGAAACTCCTCGAGGCCATAATTTTATGCTCAATTATTAGTGTAGAGAAGATGGACCGAATGGCCCATAGACTGTCATTTCATGTTATGTTATGTTTCTCTCTGTTGTGGGCCTTATTCTCGGCCCATACTCTGTAATATTCTGTTTTTTTGTATTTTCCTGCTCACTCAAGGGCCTCTCTGTAATTTGTCAAAGATTAACTTATTAATAAGATGTTTAGAGTGTTAGAGAGTGGTTATGTTCGAACCTCTTACTCTCTAACACTCATTGCCGCCAGCTCTCTCTTCTCTTCCTCTCTTGTTTGTTCATTTTCTGGTTTGCATCTAATCTCAAACAGTTCCATACATCAAATGGGCTGTTTTTCAACTTGGTATCAGAGCAGGCCATTGCTTGGCGTGTCCCTCATGTGGTTCTAGTTCAGCCAATTACATGAGGAGGTTCTAGGGCTGAAAGTTTACAGTCATCCGCCTGGTTCTTGGAGGTCATTGGAGGGTGCCCAAGTTTCTATACACTTGGAGAAGGGTTCGGTGACCAGGAAGAATCAGAGAGCAAGTTGTTTGGCCTGATTTGAAATCAGAGAAAAGGACTTTCGAAGTTATCTCAGAGAACAAGTGTTCGGCCTGGTTTATAGTTCAAACCAGAGACTCTCTTGCCATAAGTCTTTTCTCAGTCCTTTGCTGAGTTATTTTTTGTTGTTTGGGAGGACTATTAAAGCATTCAAAGCCCACATACATTCGGCCCACTGTTGCTGGACTGTTTTTTCTAGGTTGTTTTGGAAGTGCTATTCGGCTGATTATTGGACTGCCGAGCTACTGAAACTGATCTAAAACTAAGTGGCACTAGTCTCATCTTCATCCCAGCCTCTTCTTGGACCTATACTGAACACCTTGAAGTGGTTTCTTCTAGTTAACAGTAGGCTGTTAACTACTGCACACTGAGTGTTCGACGAAAGGTCTCTTAAGGACTGTGGCCCTGTTTTCTTCTCTTTGGGACAACGGCTGTTGAGAACCTGAAATACCCTGTGATTGGAGGTATGTTGGGTGTCCTTTAAAGGATGAAACAGTAAAGAAAAAAACTACCACCGAACTGGACTGTCACAGTTATCAAGTCTGAACTGATTCTGTGAGCTAGTTGTTGTTGCCTATTCAACTCAAACTAAACTCATCAAGACCACAGTACCTTGAGAAACCTATTAAAAATCCTAATTGGAGCCTTTACATGATGGATTTCTCAAGCCTTGAAAACAAGAATGCTGCTGAATATGGACAGATTTTGGGAACCCCAACTGATTCTATGCTAGCTGTAACTACAGTTAAGCTTGATGGGACCAACTACTTGGCTTGGTCACAATCAGTGAAAATCCACATTTATAGCAAAGGAAAATGGGGTTTTATTTCTGGGAGCAAGAAAGCTCCTCAAGAGGATGATTCATCTTATGAGAGATGGGTACAAGAAAACTACACAGTGATTGGGTGGCTGGTGAACTCAATGCAGCCACAGATTAGTCAGCATTACCTGTGGATGAACTCGGCTAAAGAAATCTGGGATAGTGTTGCAGAAACTTACTCCCAGAAGTTGAATGTTGCCAGAGCTTACAAACTGAGAAGTGATGTGAAGAATCTAAGACAGGGGGAGAAGTCACTTGCAGCATACTTCTCAGCCCTAAAATCTATATGGCAAGAGATTGATTTGATAGAGGCCATGACATGGGATACCCCTAAGGATGCTGAAACATATAGGAAATTGGTTGAAAGGAATAGGGTCTTTGAGTTCTTGACAGGGCTGAATTCTGAATATGACATTACAAAGCAAAACATCTTGTCCAAGGAAGATGTTTCATTGTCTCAAGCATATGCTTTGGTCAGCAGTGAAGAAAGCAGGAGGCAAGTGCAGGTTCAAGGGGTCAGTATCAATGATCATTTTGCAAATATGGGAATCAAACCCAAAGGGGTTACAGAAGCGCCCAGTGGCACAGGAAAGAAGGAGGTGGTGTGTGAATATTGCAAGAAGCCGAAACACACTAAGGACAAGTGCTGGAAATTGCATCCCAGTCTTGTCCCTATCCGATTCCAGAAGAAGAATGACAGTAGAAAGACAGGAAGTGCACATACAGCCACAAGTACGGATACAGAGTTTGAGTCTGCAAGTGCACAATTGGCAGCCATGAAAGCTGATTATGAGAAGTTTGGAAGGATGATCAGCCAGCTTGAAGGTGTAACTTCATCATCCAACCCTTCTGGAAGTCCAGCCACCTCTGCATTTGCTCACTCAGGTATAAGGGCTTCTGCTAACCATGCATCTACCTCAGGTAATCCCAAGACCCCTTGGATCATTGACTCAGGTGCTTCTGATCGCATGACCAACCTTTCCACTTTGTTTGTGTCATATGATTTGCTTCCTGGTCGTGACAAAATCACCTTAGATGATGGTTCTCTTGCCCCCATTTCTGGCAAGGGAACTGTCAAGCCTACAGATTCTTTACTTTTATCTTCTACTCTTCATGCACCTAAGTTAAATACCAACTTGTTATCTGTAAGTAGCTTGACCAAGTCATTGAATTTTTGTGTAACCATTTTCCCTTCTCACTGTGTGTTTCAGGACCTGAAGTCTCGGAAGGTGATTGGGAGTGGCCATGAAGCGAATGGAATATACTTGCTCGACACCCCTGGCCAATGCTTTGATCATCCCAAGAATGCTGCTTTTGGTTCTACTTCTTCAGAGTCAGTCAGTCAAATTATGTTGAGTCATTGTCGGTTGGGTCATTTACCTTTAGCTGCTTTAAGTCATTTGCTTCCCAAACTGTTTAAGGGAGTCAGTGTGTCCAGTCTCAATTGTGAGTCATGTCAGTTGTCAAAGCATTGTAGAAAAAATTACCCTGTGAGCAATAAAAGATCCTCTTTTCTTTTTCATATTGTACACTCTGATGTGTGGGGGCCTTACCACTTATCCTCTATGGGGGGCTACAAATACTTTATCCTGTTCATTGATGACTTTTCTAGATTCACTTGGATATACTTAATGAAATCCCGAAACGAAGTCCCGAGACTTGTGAGGCAATTTCATGAGCTTGTTTTGACTCAATTTGGTACCAGAATAAAGGTTTTCAGATCTGACAATGCAAAAGAGTATTTTGAGAAGAGCTTATCCTTGTATCTCTCTGACATGGAGGTTATTCACCAAAGCTCCTGTGTTAGAACCCCTGAACAAAATGGAGTTGCTGAGAGAAGAAATAGACATATTGTTGAAGTTGCAAGGAGCCTTTTATTTGCCTCACATGTTCCCACAAGATTTTGGGGTGATGCTGTACTTACTGCTACCTATCTCATAAATCGTATGCCATCCAGGGTTTTAGGGTTTAAATCCCCCTTCAGTCTTCTTCATCCAGATAAGGATCTCTTCCCAATTCCTCTTCGTGTGTTTGGGTGTACCTGTTATGTTCACATTCCAAGTGTGCAGAGACACAAGTTTGAACCAAAAGCCCACAAATGCATCTTCCTCGGTTACTCCCCCACATAAAAGGGTTATTGTTGTTTTGATCCAAAGACTGGCACCAGACATGTCTCTATGGATGTTACCTTTGATGAACTTTCTCCTTTTTATGGTTCCTCTCAGGAAGGACATTGTCAACAGGGGGAGAGTCTGTCACAAGTTTTTGCTCTTCCCCTTCCTGTCCCAGTTCAGTCTCTTGACGAATCTGTATCCTCACAAAATGAATCAAAGGAGGATCAGCCACTTCATTCCTCTTGTCCTAGTGCTCCTATTTCTTTACCTCCTCGTCCTACCCATAATCCCAAAGTGTATCAAAGGCAGAGATCCAGGAATGAACAAGTGGTTTCCCTTACAACAGATGAGGCTCATACCCTCCCAATCACAGATGAAATAACAGGTATTGCTTCAGCTCCCTTGGAATCCCCCTTCCCAGATCTTGATGTCCCCATTGCTGTTAGGAAAGGAAAGCGGAAGTGTACTGCACACTGCATTTCCAAACACCTTTCGTATGACCTACTTTCCCCTTCATATTGTGCCTACCTCTCTTCAGTTGCTTCTAACCCCATTCCTAGGTTTGTATCAGAAACTCTTGGGATTCCAGAATGGAGAGATGCCATGCAAGCTGAAATGGATGCTCTACATGAAAATGGTATTAGGGAGGTGGTGGATTTGCCTGAAGGGAAGGATCCAGTTGGATGCAAGTGGGTTTTTACCATTAAATACAGGGCAGATGGGACTATTGAGAGGTACAAGGCCAGACTTGTTGCAAAGGGCTACACACAGACATATGGGATTGACTATCTGGAGACTTTTGCCCCAGTTGCTAAGATGACATCTGTGAGGGTTCTTTTATCTCTGGCAGCTCACTTTGATTGGCCTCTCTATCAGTTAGATGTAAAGAATGCATTTCTGAATGGTGACTTACATGAGGAGGTCTACATGTGTCTTCCTCCAGGAATGTATGGGAAAGATATGCAAGGAAAGGTATGTAAACTGAAGAAATCTCTTTATGGCCTCAAACAATCTCCTAGAGCCTGGTTTGAGAGATTTAGAGCTGCACTTGTTAAATTCAGCTATGTTCAGACACAGTCAGATCATACTCTTTTTGTGAAGAAAAGTGGGTTCTCTAGCAGTGTATCTCATTGTGTATGTTGATGACATTATAGTGACTAGTGATGATGCCTCTGGCATTCTGGGCCTTAAGTCTTTCCTCCGTACAGAATTTGAGATTAAGGATCTGGGGGAGTTGAGACATTTCCTTGGCATAGAAGTTGCCAGATCCAGGGATGGGATTCTTATTTCCCAGAGGAAATATGTCATTGATTTGTTGTCTGAAACTGGAAAATTGGGTGCAAGACCAGCTGCAACTCCTATTGAATGAGTCACAAACTTTCAGCTTCAGATGGAACTTTGTTGGAAGACAAAGGGGTCTTTCAGAGACTTCTTGGGAAGCTTTTGTACCTGTGCATGACTAGGCCAGATATCGCGTATGCTGTCAGTTGCATTAGCCAGTTCATGCATGCTCCTAGAGATACCCATATGGCAACAGCAGAACGGATTTTGTGCTATCTGAAAGGCTCTCCAGGAAAAGGAATTCTATTTGCCAAACATGGTCATCTGAAACTTGAAGCCTATACTGATGCTGATTGGGCTGGAAATATTGATGATAGAAGATCTACTTCAGGGTATTGCAGTCTGGTGGCTGGTAATGTTGTCTCTTGGAGGAGTAAGAAACAAACAGTTGTGGCTCGATCCTCCGCAGAAGCAGAATATAGAGCCATGGCACATGGAGTCTCGGAATTATTGTGGCTAAGGTCCTTAATGGAAGAACTTGGGGTAGATCATGACAAACCCATGATGTTGTACTGTGATAATCAGGCTGCCATCAACATTGCTCACAACCCGGTACAACATGATAGAACCAAACATATTGAGGTTGATAGACACTTTATTCGTGAAAGAGTCTCCTCCTGTGAAGTGTGTCTTCCATTCATTACTTCTGAAGGACAACTGGCAGATTTTCTCACCAAGGGCATTTCCAAGGCAAGGCTTCAACATGACACTGGCAAGCTGGGCATGATTAACATCTATGCTCAGCTTGAGGGGGAGTGTAGAGAAGATGGGCCGAATGGCCCATAGACTGTCATTTCATGTTATGTTATGTTTCTCTCTGTTGTGGGCCTTATTCTGGGCCCATACTCTGTAATATTCCGTTTTTTGTATTTTCCTGCTCACTCAAGGGCCTCTCTGTAATTTGTCAAAGATTAACTTATTAATAAGATGTTTAGAATGTTAGAGAGTGGTTATGTTCGAACCTCTTACTCTCTAACACTCATTGCCGCCAGCTCTCTCTTCTCTTCCTCTCTTGTTTGTTCATTTTCTGGTTTGCATCTAATCTCAAACAGTTCCATACATCAAGTGGGCTGTTTTTCAACTATTAGATTGGGGTGATCTTTTTAGTTTTGGGTAACTTTTCAAGATCTACGAGCTCTCAAGGAGCTAAAGGTGCCGTGGCTCACTATTTTTGCCAAAAAAAAAACTTTTGGCCTCAAATTTCAATTTTTATCTTTTTTTAGTTTACAAAAAATTTAATAACTAAAATAAAAATATAAACTAAACCTAAAATAAACTATATATACATATGGTGCATGTACACAAGGTACAAAATTTCATCACATATTGGACGTATAAGCCCTACCCAATATACAAAATATTAAGTATTTTATATTTTTAATATTTTCAAGGGGTAGGGCCTTGCTAAGACTAGCCCCTTGTAAAATTTGAAAACAAACTAAAAAAAAGAAGCATGTGGATTAAACCATTGGTATGAAGGTGAGAGTGCATTTGGTTAAAAGATGCACCAGTTCATTTGCAGATGAACTCGCTAAACAAGGGGTGGGAAGGAATCGGTTGCTTTGGGCTACTTTATAATGTTGTATCTATTTGGGGGAGAGTTAACTTAAGAGAGTTTACCTCCCCCCACCATTGTATTTGATTCTTATTTTTTAATGAAAATTTTCTGTTATTGATAAAAAAAAGAAAAAAAAAACATGCTAGGCTACCTTTATATTTCGAAATTGTCATAGTAAGTTGGTAAACCATCGAGGCAATCTCTACTTTTTGATATGTTACAGGATTGTTATTGTCATTTGGGGTAGCAGCAGCTGGATGCACTTACAAGATAATTTGGTTTTTCATTTGGTTAATATCATCTCTATGTTTTATTAGAGGATCACAAAATAAGTGTTGTAACCATGTAAACACATCAAAACCAAAACAACCAAGCAAGCACTCACTGGGTTATTTGTTTTTTTCATTTGGTTGATAGCACGTCGTTTTTTTTTTTTTTTTTTTTGGGGGGGGGGGGGTGGGAGGGGAAGTAAAATAAAAGGATTTTTATTAAAAAAAAAAGTACAATAAAGGTGATAAGATATCACCCACTAAAAACAAGCAAAAGAACTAAGAGAAAAACCAAACTCCCAGACCCAAAAACAATAGAAAGGAAAAACCAAGCATGTCGTGTTTTATTAGAGTTCCAAAAGAAAGTGTTGTGGCCATGCAAACTCATTGCTCCACATGTTAAGCTATCTTTGTATTTCTTGATTTTCAAAGGCAATGAACCCTAGAGGCATAGTTTTTAAGGTATCAAGGTGAGGCTAGGTGATAGTTTTTCTTATTTTTTTGAATAAATCCCATCTTTCACTATTAATTGTTGCCTAGCCTCCTAGGTGATGTTTTTTCTTTTGAATAATAACCATGAATCCTAGCCTCCTAGGGTAACTCCTTAGGTTACATGGCAAGCAACAACCATCTTTTGCTATTAATTGTCTATAATCTTCACAAAAAAAAAAATGTATAAGCTTCATTTGAAACATAGAAAATCAACATATTCATGAAAAATGGAAGAAAAGAAATTTCAGAAAATAGAGGGTCTAAGCCTCTATTTTTGTCCAAGGAAAAGAAGAAGAAAAGAAAAGGTGGAAGAAGATGATGAAAATAAATATGAGTTGATTGGATAAGATTTTGAGTTTTTCCATGCTTATCAGTTCAAGTTTTGTATTCTCCAAGGGTCCAAAGTAATGTACATGTTGATTGAACACTAACAAATGAGAAAAATAATAAAAAAAGGAATTATTGTTCTAATTTAAGTCTATTCTATTTTTATAATATTAAAAAGTAAGGAATATAAAAGTATACAAGAGCACTGTGGTGATTCATGGGGATTGGGAGAGAGAGAGAAAGAGAGGGAGAGGGAGAGAGAGGTATGGTTGAGAGGAAAAAGTCACTACTGGCAGCCGCCAGTTTTCTATTTATACTAACTTCATAAAAGAGTCTAAAATTACAAGTATGCCCCTAGCGGCATATCCTAGAAATAAAATAATAAGAAAAAAGGAAAGAAGAAGAAAGAAACAAGTAACTGTAATTGTAACTGTAGCCATTAAATAAGCCTTACAACACTCCCCCTCAAGTTGGGCTGAAGATGTCTATCATGCCCAGCTTGTCACATAACTCATTGTGCCGAGAGCACGGAAGACCCTTTGTAAGGACATCAACAAGTTGTTCCTTGGAGTTGACATAAGGGATGCAAATTTCCCTTTTTTCCAGTTTCTCCCTTATGAAGTGTTTGTCCACCTCAATATGCTTGGTCCTCTCATGTAGGACTGGCTGGATTGTTGGCGATGTTTATTGCAGCCTTGTTGTCACAGTAAAGAGACATAGGGCTGTGAACAACAACTCCAAGCTCCCCTAGAAGGTTCTTTAGCCAAAGGACTTCAGCCACCCCATGTGCCATAGCTCTATATTCAGCTTCAGCACTTGACCTTGCTACCACACTTTGCTTCTTGCTCTTCCAGGTCACCAAATTTCCTCCTACAAATGTGCAATACCCACTCGTGAACTTTCTATCATCCACAGCTCCTGCCCAATCAACATCTATAAAGACTTCCACCTTTAGGTGATTGTGTTTATTGAATGGTAGGCATGTTCCTGGAAATTTCTTCAAGTATCTAAGAACTCTCTCTGCTGCCTCCATGTGTGGCTTCTTAGGAGAGTGCATAAACTGGCTCAGGACCCCAATGGAGTAGGCAATGTCTGAACGGGTCATGGACAGATAAATCAGCTTTCCCACTAACTTTTGGAACTGTTTCACATCTTTCAGAGGTTCACCAACACAGTCACCTAGCTTGTGATCCACATCCATAGGAGTATATGCCGGCCTTACACCTAATTTACCTGTATCTCGTAATAGATCAAGAGTGTATTTCCTTTGGGAGACAAAGAAACCCTTTTCTGAGCGAGCAACTTCAATCCCAAGGAAATACTTCAGGAGTCCTAGATCTTTCACTTCAAATTTTGATGTAAGGAATTGTTTCAAGTTCTGTATCTCTGAGCTCCAACTTCCTGTAATGATGATATCGTCTACATACACTATCAATACAGCAACCTGCTCCTGACATCTCTTCACAAAGAGTGTATGATCTGACTGACATTGTTTGAATCCCATCTCTTGAACTGCCATGTGAAACTTGCTGAACCAGGCTCTGGGAAACTGTTTTAAGCCATAGAGAGACTTTCGTAGCTTGCACACCTTATTTTCACTCCCCTTGGCACAGAATCCAGGAGGCTGAACCATGTATACCTCTTCTTCTAAGTTACCATTCAGGAAAGCATTCTTTATGTCTAGTTGATGCAGTTCCTAGTCAAAATTAGCAGCTAAGGACAGGAGAACCCTAATCGAGTTCATCTTAGCCACCGGGGCAAAAGTCTCATCATAGTCAACCCCATGTACTTGTGTTTACCCTTTGGCTACTAGTCTTGCTTTGTACCTTTCAATTGTTCCATCTGCCTTGTGCTTAACTGTGAACACCCATCTGCACGCCACGGGGTCTTTCCCCTCTGGAGGATCCACCAATTCCCAAGTCTGATTTTTGTGGAGGGCATTAATCTCCTCCTTCATGGCATCTACCCATTCAGGGCATTTTAAGGCTTCTGTAACATTTTTGGGAACAGGGATGCAATCAATTGCCGATAAGAAGGCTCGGTACGAGGGAGAAATGTGGTCATAGGAAACAAAGTGGGTAATGGGGTGTTTGGTAGTGCAGGACCTGACTCCCTTTCGTTGGGCAATAGGGATGTCAAGGTCATCCACAGTAGTAGGGTGAGGGGATGGACTTACCCCCTGGGAGTTTTGATGATGTGGGTTGCTCAGTGTTTGGCTGCTCCACATTTCTATCACCCCGCTGATCTCTCCGACGTGTACGTTGGAAGACACGGAAGGGAGTAAGGTCCGGAATAGAAGGAAGAGATACCTGAACCTGCTTCTCCTCTTCCACACTACGACTCTCCCCTTGAGGAGGGAAGAATGGCTCGGACTCAAAGAAGGACACGTCCATAGACACAAAGACTTTACGACTAGCTGGGTCAAAGCACCGATACCCTTTTTGAGAGGAGGGGTACCCTAGAAAAACACAAGGAATGGACCGAGGGTCTAACTTACCTCGGGATGGAGACAAATCATGGACAAAGGCCCGACAACCAAAGACTCTCATGGGGATGGAAAATAAAGGAGACTGAGGGTATAACAACTGATGAGGGGCCATGTAGTTCAGTACTCTAGAGGGCATGCGGTTGATGACATACGCAGCTGCAAGTATAGCATCCACCCAAAACCTCTTTGGGACATTCATGTGTAACATCATCTCGCGAGCTACCTCAAGAAGATGTCTATTTTTCCTTTCTGCAACACCATTTTGTTGTGGTGTTATGGCGCATGAGCTCCTATGAATAGATCCGTGGGAGGCGAAGAACTCAATGAGCTCCCCATGGAAGTACTCCTTCGCATTATCAGATTGGAAGATATGTTCTTCAACATGGAACTGCGTAAACACCATCCTCTGGAAGTCTTTCACTATCTTCGGAACCTCGTCTCTGTTACGCATAGGAATCACCCATGTATAGCGAGAGTAATCATCAATCAATGTAACAAAGTACTTATATCTGCCCTCAGAGATTACATTGGTAGGCCCCCATACATCAGAATACACAACATGAAAAGGAACATTTGATCTTTTATTGCTCGAGTCAAAAGTTGTTCTACATTGTTTGCTCAATTGACACATTTGACACATGAACTCTGACACTGAATATGACTTAAATAAAACTGGAAACAAACATTTTATTATGTCGAAAGAAACATGACCTAAACGACTATGCCACAAGAAGATTTGACTCTTATTTAACTGACTATGCGACTCTAAGGATGAAACCAAGAGACCAGCTTAGTAGATGCAGAAGCCATATTACTTGAAGTATGCAAATGAAGTAGAGGGAGTACCAGTGATTGAGCTGTCCATTTGCCGCAAGGCCCTACCATAAGATTCCAGGTGCTCTCTAAATGAATTCATTATATCCTCCTTGGGGTCAGACTTATTAGGGTGGTCCTAGGTGCTACCGGCAGCTTGAGTGTCTTGGGTTGCCACATGTGTTGTGCTCATTTTCTTCAAATGACCTTTACCCTATTCTTGATTCTTTGCTACCCACTTGGGTTTCCCGTGGATGTCCCAACAAGTGTCACGAGTATGTCGAGAACGCCTACAGTGGGTACAAAATAGCTTATCTTTATCATTCGCCTTCTTAGGGTCACTTTTCTTTCCTGTTGAGCTATTATTCATTGCAGCCAAGGCAACTTGTTGCTCCCCCTTAGCTGTAACCATCACATTCCACCTGTTTTCTTCAGATTGGACAAGGGAGTATACCTCGTGAACCGTAGGCAACTCTTTGCTTCCTAGGATCTGCACCCTCAACGGTTCAAATGTAGGGTTCAGTCCCAACAAAAAAGCAAACACCCGTTGCTAAGAGACCAGCTTCTTGTAGGCATTAGCATCATCATCGTGCTTCCACTCTATGGTCTGATAATAGTCCAACTCCTTCCATATGGAGGTAAGGGCTGAATAGTATGAGGACAAGCTACGGTTTCCCTGTTTACATGTTGAGAATTCAGCTTGCAACTGGTAAACCTTGGCGTAATGCCTTTGCTTAGAATAGGTAGTTTTGGCCTGTTCCCAGATCTCACTGGCAGTGTCTGCCCACATGAAATTCTTTTTCACATCAGGTTCCATGGCTACGAGAAACCAAGACAACACCATACTGTTTTCTTGGTCCCACCTATCATGTTCAGCCGTCTCACCCTTGGGTTCCTTCACCCTTCCATTGATGTAACCAGCTTTACCCCTTGCCGCTACATAGAGTTTTACACTCTTAGCCCACTCCAGGTAGTTCAGCCCGTTTAAAGGGGTAATTGACATGGAAAAAACCATGTTTTCACCTCCCAACCCCGTTGTGTTGCGGGTTGGTGTAGCCCCTGATGAGGTTAATTCATGACTTGCCATTGAATACTACTGAAAAACAGTCCAAATATCACCCAACAACACAGCCACCACAACCAGAATGTGAACAACTCAGGTTTTACTCCTAGAAAGTGAGCAAAAGAACACTAAATATTGCTGAGAACACAGGGAATACTGCTGAGAACAAGGGGTTCAGTCAACACAACGTCCAAACAGAACAATAAACCAGTCCGGTAATCGGTTCAGCACAACCAATACAGACATTACAATCAGTCTGACTGTAGTTCACACACTCTAACCATCCAACATCCAAACAAATAGCTATATAATCAAGGCATGAACCCTACACACCATTGGCCAAAGAAGGCTGAAACACATTGAAACAAAAAAACACACCTGTTCAGCACTTGTACGAAGGTGCTAATCTGAACTTGACTTCACAGCATCGAACAGAGGAGTTTGCACCAGCATCAGCCTTCTCCGACTAGGGTTTTCTTGCAGTTACAGCCAGGAAGAAGGGATCACAAAGCTGCCGCCAGAAACTACTAGGGTTTCCCAAAAAAAAAAAAAAAAACTGCCGCCAGACATTGCTAGGGTTTCTGCAGAACCAGCCGCCAGAAACCTGCTAGGGTTTCTGCAGAAACAGCCACATCCAAACACTTTTAAGAATAGGGCAGGAGGGATCGTAGGTCTTTTTCAACCCAGAGAACCAGCTCCGAAACAATGTGGTGATTCGTGGGGATTGGGAGAGAGAGAGAGAAAGAGAGAGAGAGAGAGAGAGAGAGGTACGGTTGAGTGGAAAAAGTCACTACTGGCAGCCGCCAGTTTTCTATTTATATTAACTTCATAAAAGAGTCTGAAATTACAAGTATGCCCCTGGCGGAATATCCTAGAAATAAAATAATAAGAAAAAAGGAAAGAAGAAGAAAAAAAACAAGTAATTGTAACTGTAACTGTAGCTATTAAATAAGCCTTACAACAAGCACCATGTAAAAAATATCTTGGCAATTAATCAAGGTGACCCTCCATGAGTGCCTTATCGCCTAAGCGTCGCCTTGACAACTATGTTTTCTACATGAAAAGCATTTTTGGTGGTGAAGACTCCATCAAGGACCTCAATTGAAGGTTAATGACAATCTAGCATTTGGGGAGGAGAACACGTATCATCTATGTATTCTCGGAAATCCTTTTCTTTCCTTAACAAGTAAGAAGGTGTTTGTTACCCAGAGATTCTTCTTTTAGTCAATTGAACATTGATCATTTATTATTATTACTATTGCTTAATCTTAGCGATTGACTGATATTCCAGTTTTTACTAATACTCTAAATTCTTCAAACTCTATACTTTTGCTCTAACTACCAATCCAATCAAATTCCAAATTTAGCCCATCTAAATACACCTGAAGCTAACAAAATACCCCCAGTTGAACATTCTTGCTTTCTTTCCCTAATTTCTTCAGTTAGATTCTCAGCCTTTTAATCATTAAATTCCTTAAAGTATAAGAGCTCTATGTCTCTTTGATTATCCTACACACTTGGTGCTCCAATTTCAAAATGACCATTTTGGATAGCATTACAAACAAAAATATCATGTCCATCAAAAATAGTAATTGTTTGGCAAATGCCAATAACGTACCCATACGCATCAACAATTTCCTGAAATGCATTAGTGAAGCAATTGGTTCTAAAATATGTAGGTGGTGATTCCACAGCATCCATCACTTGAAATATTATCCCCACTTGTGAGTTGCTATCAATTGTTGCTTGTTGCAACATATCCTGAATCTGTTGCATAATAAAATACACTGTCCTTTAAAGCTAATGTCAATGTGTAAAGGTTTTTAAGTATTGAAATATTAATTTCTGTCTTATGGCACAGCTATCCATCAAAGAGGGAAAAAAAAAAAAGATGTGGTAGAAGTCAAAACATTACCTTAGGCTTTGCAAATATAGGGCACCAGCCTTCTCCAACTAGGCATTTTTTTGTAACATCAAAGTTGAGCATATTGAGAGTATCATATACAGCCTTTTCCTTTCTTACCTAGTAAAAAATAGTAAATTGATAAGGAAGCTTCAATAGCAAAAACTAGTAAAAATAGGAAAAAGAAGGAATATTTATTAAAGATAATTTTCTAAATCCTACATCTCAATTTCAACATATTTGCTTTTCCTGTTTGTTTGTTTGTTTGTTTTAAATCAGAACAAAGGCATATAATATATTAAAATAAAAATAAAAGAAGATTATTCAATACAATACCCACCTTGCATTCCTTAATAATCCCCCTCCCTCTGGTACAAGAGTGAAAAAAAGGCAAACCCAAGAGAAAAAGTCATAAACATAAAAAACCAAAATGCCCTCAGCACAGAGCAAGTCCCAGATCCCACCACCAAAAGCACAGTACCAGCTAAAACAAATATAAAACATGAGACGCAAAGTGATGTGCCCCTTCAACTTGACATAAATCTCCATGTCATTGCCCCAATGTCACCAACACTTCCAAAAACATAAGAAATTAAGCAACTACACTACTTCTCTCCTCCAACAGTCCTTCAACCCCTAACCCTGCTCTAGGCACCCCTGTGCTTTTCTCTCTTAAACCCTACCTTCCCAGCCAAGATAAGGATTCCAATGATAGTTCCATCTTTTTACTGATACCCCCACTACCACCAACACCAAAGAAGCTCTTCCCCCATATAAACATTATCATTTTGACCACTTTGCATGTTTCTTTCCTCCAACTCCAGCTATTAAGTGGTTCCTTCCTCTAGTCTCTAACTCCAACTCCAGCAAAGATAAGGATTTTAATGATTGCTTCATCTTTTCACCAACACCACCACCACTGAAGAAGCTCTTCCCCCATGGAAGAATGATCACTTTGACCACCTTGCATGTTTCTTTCCTCCAACTCCAGCTACTAACTGGTTCCTTCTTCTAGCCTCTTAAAGAATACACATAACATTCAGGCCCTCAAAATCCTACACCCCATCTTCTCACGAAGAATCAAGTGTATGATTCACCTCACAGTAAATTCCATTACATGCTCCACAAGAGCATGCCTCCTTTTCCTCACTTTATGAAGTAGCAACAACATAGGAAACCAACTCCACAACCTGGGTAAACTTAAAGAAAACCTCAACTTTTACTTAGGACCTCTAGTTTTATAGGTCTTGAGTTGTTCTTTTAGTAGAAAGGTTTGGATAACCAGTTTTGATATAAAATCTGTAAAAGATAGAAGAGAAAGAAGAGAGGAAAAAGTTTTTGCTAGAAAGAAAGAGAAGAGAGATAGAAGAGAATGGGGAAGAAGCCAAAATCAAATCTGACCACCCCTTTCATTAGACTCATAAATAAAGAGTGTACAAGTACAAGTATGCCCTTACTAAGTCGGCTACTTGTAAGAAGTTGAAAAGTCACACTTAGCTTAAACATAAACTAATGGGCCTAAGGCCCAACAACTACCTAACTAAGTTATGTAAAAAAAAACAAATAAAATTGGCCCACAACTCAACACTTTTCAACCCCATCCAACCCTTAACTCTCAACAAATAATCAACATGATGATAGTGAATGCTGATGAAAGGACACTCACAACCAAACACAACTACAACAGCATTGTCCTTGAAAATAAATTGATTGCAAGTTGGATGATGTTTAAAAATGGCATTCTAACCCAGGAATCTATAACCAAATATTTTCCAGCTGCAAGTATATAAAGAAATCTGTACTTGCAAGGCTAAAGGCTTTCACATGGCTAGCAGCACTTGACAAAATCCCTAGGCATGCCAACTCAAATGATGGAAAATTCCGCCTAACAAGCAAGTGTATTATGTGCAAAGAAGCCAAGGAGGATGCCAGTCATTTATTCTAGCAACACAAAAATACCAAAAAAAAAAAGATTTGGGGCTCGCTCTTTATCCTCCAACTGGACTGGAGGATTCCAAAACCAATTACTTGAGTTGATGCAACTTGGTGGTTGATCCTTCTGAAATCAAAGGTTGAATGTTGTTGATGGAAAATGTTGAATATTGAAGAGAACCAACCCATGTGTGATTTTTTAGGGGTCATAAGAGGAATGAAGGGGATCTCACCTACAACCCAACCCTATTATGGGTGGAACCAATGGTCCATTACTGATAAAAAAGATATGGAACCGATGGTCATTATGTCCAATGGTTGTGAATCTATATCTATAAAGTGCTCAGGCCCCAGGAAAAATGAATATCCACAACAACAAGATGATGTGGGACTCCAATCTATATCTGATAGCAACTGAAACCCTTTGACAATCTTCCGCCCATTTTTCAGAATGAGAAGGGCATCAACATGGCATATCTTCTAACCAGTGTTCCATTTCACTATTTGACATCAGTGATTGTTCATATGAGGTCATGTTTTAAACATTGTGTTCAACCAGCAGTTGGAAAAGTTGGCTCATAACATGGCAATAAGTTTGGGTCTGTTTCACTTTCACCCTGAACCATTCACACATGCAAAAAAAATGTTGACTTGGTCAATGATCTGGTAACTCAGCCAATTAAAACGTTTGACTCCAGAAGGTCATGGGTTGTTCTTTTTTCTTTTTTGTTTTTGTATTTTATCAATTCTATCATTAATAACAATAATACTTAATTATCACTCATTTTTATTTAATATGATGGATAAATAATATAAGAAACATACCCAATTTTTCTCTACAAATTTTTTTATCAATAACCACAAATTTCATTAATATTAAAGAGTTAAAAAGAGAAACAATAAAGAAGAAAGTCAATGAGAGATAAACCCTATTATCTCTCCCTACAAGATACTATCGTTTTCTAACAATTGTGCCCAAAATATTTGATTTCTCCCCTCCCCTTGTTTTGCTAGAATATCTACCAAGGAATTTGCACTCCTTTTGACCCATTGCATCCTCACATCCATGTCCTTTGTGAGCCATTTGAACAGTTGAAAAATAGCCCTAGAACTATGGGACTGCACAAGAAAACCAGAAAAACAACAAGAGAAGATTAGAGAATAAGAGAGAGAGAGAGCTGCGGCAAGGAGGGTTAGAGAATGAGAGGTTCGAACTAAACCTCCCTCTAACACTCTAATACACTTTTATAAGTTAATCTTTGAGTAATTACAAGAGAGGTCCTTGGTTGGACAAGAAATTACAAAAAAAGAGCATAGAAGAGTATGAGCCCAGAATAAGACCATTACAGAGAAGAACATAAAGTAACAGCCTATGGGCCATTCGGCCCATCTTCTCTACACTCCCCCTCAAGCTGAGCATAGATGTTAATCATGCCTAGCTTGCCAGTGTCATGCTGAAGCCTTGCCTTGGGAATACCCTTGGTGAGGAAACCTACCAATTGTCCTTCAGAAGTAATGAATGGAAGACACACTTCACCCGAAGAGACTCTTTCTCGAATAAAGTGTCTATCAACCTCAATATGTTTAGTTCTATCATGTTGTACGGGATTGTGGGCAATGTTGATGGCAGCTTGATTATCACAGTACAACATCATTGGCTTGTCATAATCAATCCCGAGTTCTTCCATCAATGACCTTATCCACAACAGTTTAGAGACTCCATGTGCCATGGCCCTATATTTTGCTTCTGCTAAGGATCGGGCCACAACTGATTGTTTCTTGCTCCTCCAAGAGACAACATTACCAGCCACCAGACCGCAATACCCTAAAGTAGATCTTCTGTCATCAATATTTCCAGATGCCCATGCTTGGTAAACAGAACCCCTTTTCCTGGAGAGCCTTTCAAATAACACAGAACTCGTTCTACAGCTGCCATATGAGTATCTCGAGTGGCATGCATGTACTGGCTAATACAACTAACAGCATATGCAATATCTGGTCGAGTCATGCACAGGTACAGGAGCTTCCCAAGAAGTCTCTAAAAACCCCCTTTGTCTTCCAACAATGTCCCGTCTGAAGCAGAAAGTTTGTGACTCATATCAATAGGAGTTGCAGCTAATCTAGCACCCATCTTCCCAGTTTCAGAGAGCAAGTCAAGGACATACTTCCTTTGGGAGATAAGAATCTCATCCTTGGATCTAGCAACTTCTATGCCAAGGAAGTATCTCAACTCCCCCAGATCCTTAATCTCAAATTTTGTACGAAGGGAAGACTCAAGAGCACGAATTCCTGAGGCATCATTACCAGTCACAACAATGTCATCAACATACACAATGAGATATCTGCTAGAGATTCACTTCTCTTCACAAAAAGAGTATGATCTGACTGTGTCTGAGTGTAGCCAAATTTAACAAGTGATGTTCTAAATTTCTCAAACCATGCTCTAGGAGACTGTTTGAGGCCATAAAGAGATTTCTTCAATTTGCATACCTTTCCTTGCATATCACTTCCATACATTCCTGGAGGGAGAGACATATAGACCTCCTCATGTAAGTCACCATTCAGAAACGCATTCTTTACATCCAACTGATAAAGGGGCCAATCAAAGTGAGCTGCCAAAGATAAGAGAACCCTCACAGATGTCATCTTAGCAACAGGAGCAAAGGTCTCCAGGTAATCAATCCCATACGTCTGTGTGTAGCCTTTAGCAACCAGTCTAGCCTTATACCTCTCAACAGTCCCATCAACCCGGTATTTAATGGTAAAAACCCACTTGCAACCAACTGGATCCTTCCCTTCAGGCAAATCCACCACTTCCCAAGTATCATTTTTGTGTAGGGCATCTATTTTAGATTTCATGGCATCTCTCCATTCTGGAATCTCAAGAGCTTTTGACACAGATCTAGGAATAGGGTTAGAAGCAACTGGAGAGAGATAGGCAAAGTATGAAGGAGAAAGTAGGTCAAAAGAAAGGTGTTTGGAAATGCAGTGTGCAGTGCATTTCCGTTTTCCTTTCCTAACAGCAATAGAAACATCAAGATCTAGGAAAGATGGTTCCAAAGAGGTTAAAACAACACCTATTGTCTTATCTGTGATTGGAAGTGTATGAGGCTCATCTGCTGTAAGGGAAGCAATCATTCTTGGACCTTTGCCTTTGATACACCTTGGGATTGTGGGTAGGACGAGGAGGTAAAGAGATAGGAGCACTAGGGCAAGAAGAATGAAGTGACTGGTCCTCCCTTGATTCGTTTGGTGAGGACACAGGCTCACCAAGAGACTCAACTGGGACAAGGAGAGGAAGAGCAAACACTTGTGACAAACTCTCCCCCTGTTGAAAATGTCCTTCCTGAGAGGACCCATAAAAAGGAGAAAGTTCATCAAAGGTAACATCCATTGAGACATATCGAGTGCCAGTCTTTGGATCAAAACAACAGTAACCATTTTGTGTGGGGGAATAACCAAGGAAGATGCATTTGTGGGCTTTTGGTTCAAACTTATGTCTCTGGGCACTTGGAATGTGAACATAACAAGTGCAGCCAAACACACGGAGAGGAATCGGGAAGAGATCCTTGTCTAGAGGAAGAAGACTGAAGGGGGATTTAAACCCTGGAACCCTGGATGGCATACGGTTTATGAGATAGGTAGCAGTGAGAACAGCATCACCCCAAAATCTTGTGGGAACATGTGAGGCAAACAAAAGGCTCCTTGCAACTTCAACAATATGCCTATTTTTTCTTTTAGCAGCTACATTCTCTTCAGGGGTTCTAACACAGGAACTTTGATGAATAACTCCCATATCAGAGAGATACAAGGATAAACTCTTCTCAAAATACTATTTTGCATTGTTAGATCTGAAAATCTTGATTCTGGTATCAAACTGAGTTAAAACAAATTCATGAAATTGCCTCACAAGTCTTGAAACTTCTTGACGAGATTTCATTAGGTATATCCAAGTGGATCTAGAAAAATCATCAATAAACATGATGAAATATCTGTAGCCCCCCATAGAAGATAAGTGGTAAGGCCCCCACACATCAGAGTGCACAATATTAAAAAGAAAAGATGATCTTTTATTGCTCAGAGGGTAATTGTTTCTATAATGCTTTGATAACTGACAAGACTCACAATTAAGACTGGACACACCGACTCCCTTAAATAGTTCAGGAAATAGATGACTTAAAGCAAAAAAAAAGGCAAATGACCCAAACGATAATGACTCAACATGATTCAACTGACAAACTCTGACAAGGTAGATCCAAAGGCAACATTCTTAGGATGATCAAGGCATTGTCCAGGAGTGTCAAGCAAGTATATTCCATTTGCTTCATGGCCACTCCCAATCACCTTCCGAGACTCCAGATCCTGAAAAACACAGTGAGAAGGAAAAAATGTTACACAACAATTCAATGACTTGGTTAAGCTATTTATAGATAACAAATTGGTATTTAATCTAGGTACATGAAGGGTGGAGGATAGGAGTAAGGAGTTCATAGCCTTGACAATTCCCTTGCCAGAAATAGAGGCAAAGAGCCATCGGCTAAGGTGATTTTGTCACGACCAGGAAGCAAATCATATGAAACAAACAAAGTGGAAAGATTGGTCATGTGATCAGAAGCACCTTAGTCTATGATCCAAGGGGTCTTAGGATTACCTGAGGTGGTTGCATGGTTAGCAGAAGCTCTTATACCTGAGTGAGCAAATGCAGTGGTGACTGAATTTCCTGAAGGGTTGGATGATGAAGTCACTCCTTCAAGATGGTTTATCATCTTTCCAAACTTTTCATACTCAACTTTCACAGCTGCCAACTGTGCACAGGCAAACTCAATTTCAGCATCTGTACCCGTGGCTGCATTTGCACTCCATGTCTTCCTACTATCATTTTTCTTCTGGAATCGAACAAGAACAAGTCTAGGATGTAATTTCTAGCATTTGTCCTTGGTGTGCTTCGGCTTCTTGCAATATTCACAGGCAACCTCTTTCTTTCCAGTGCCACTGGGAGCCCCTATAACTCCTTTGGGTTTAACCCCCATATTTGCAAATGCATTAGTGCCAACTCCTTGAACATGAACCTGTCTTTTGCTTTCTTCACTACTAACTAAAGCATATGCTTGAGATAGTGAGACACTTTCCTTGGACAGAATATTTTGTTTTGTGATGTCATATTCAGAGTTTAGCCCAGTTAGGAACTCAAAAACCATGTTCCTTTCAACTAATTTCCCGTAGGTTTCTGCATCATTGGGAGTATCCCATGTTACAACCTCTGTCAAATCAATTTCTTGCCATAGAGATTTCAAGGTTGAGAAATATTCCGCAAGGGATTTCTCCCCCTGTCTTAGATTCTTCACATCACTCCTTAGTTTATAGGCTCTGGCTACATTCAGTTTCTGGGAGTAGGTTTCTGCAACACTATCCCAGATTTCCTTAGTCGAGTTCATCCAGAGATAATGTTGACTAATCTATGGCTGCATTGAATTCGCGAGCCACCCAATCACGGTGTAATTCTCTTGCACCCATTTCTCATAAGAGGGATCATCCTTTGGGGGAGCTTTCTTGCTCCCAGAGATAAACCCCCCCTTTCCTCTACTACAAATATGAATTTTACGGAATATGACTAGACCAAATAGTTGGTTCCATCCAGTTTAACTGTGGTTACAACCAACAAAGAATCAGTTGTGGTTCCCAAAGTATGTCCATATTCAACAGTACTCTTGCTCTCAGTATCTGAGAAGTCCATTATGTAAAAACTTCAATTAGGGTTTCGGCAAGCCTCCACTAGTGTACTGATTTTGAAGAACTCAGATTGAGTTGAATCAGCAACAAACACAGTCACTCACAAACTCAGTTCAGACCTGACGGCCGTGAGAGCCAAGTTCGGTGGCAGCACTTTCAAGAAGAAGAAGGCCTGATTCAGCCTTCAAGAAACAATCAACAGACCTCCAAACACTATGTATTCTTGGTTCCCAACAATAATTTCCCAAAGAGAGCAAAAATACAGTCCACAGTACTTAAGAGGCCTTTTTACAAACACTATGTATGCAGCAGTCAACACTCCACTGTTAACTAGCAGGAATCACTTCAAGAACACTCCGTATAGGTCCAAGAAGTAGCTGAAATGTAGTAGAGACTCGTACCACTGAGTCTAAACAAGTTTCGGCCACTTGGCAGTCCAACAAAATAAGAAAATAACCCAGAAATCTCTTAGTTCAATCAGTCCAGCAACAGCCGAACAGTAGAGCAGATATAGAGGGGTTTTGAGTACTTTAACAGCTCCCCAAATCAGAAAAAATAAAACAAAAATAACCCAGCAATAACTGAAGCAACTTACAGTTGTATGAATCTCTGATTTGAGCTTCAAATCAGGCCGAACAACCTATCCCTCTGATTCTTCCTGGTCACCGAACTATTCTCCAAGCGAATAGAGTCTTGGGCACCCTCCAATGACCTCCAAGAGTCAGGCAAATGAGTCTAAACTTCTAGCCCTAGAACACCCACATGCAGTCGGCTGGACTATAACCACATAAGAGCCACGCCAAGCTCAGGCCTGCTCTGATACCAAGTTGAAAAACAGCCCTAGAAGTATGGGACTGTGCAAGAAAACCAGAAAAACAACAAGAGAAGATTAGAGAATGAGAGAGAGAGAGAGTTGCGGCAAGGAGGGTTAGAGTATGAGAGGTTCGAACTAAACCTCCCTCTAACACTCTAATACACTTTTATAAAGTTAATCTTTGAGTAATTACAAGAGAAGTCCTTGGTTGGACAAGAAATTACAAAAAAAAAAAGCATAGAAGAGTATGGGCCCAGAATAAGGCCCATTACAAAGAACATAAAGCAACAGCCTATGGGCCACTCGGCCCATCTTCTCTACATGAACTTATTCTTCTCACTGTTGTATTTCCACATTTTTGCCTCCTTACTTTGTTGCCATGCTGCTGTCAATTTGGAGTCACCTTCGACAATTAGCTTCATAAAATTCAAATTACTCGCCCTTTGCAGCCCTTCCGTCAATGCCATGATTGCAGCCCTTAGGGAATCTCCCTCACCAGCTAGGCCTGAATGTAAGGCAATTTTCTTACTCTCCTCATCCCTGAGCACTCCTCCCATTCCTGAAATTACTGGGTTCCCCAAACTACTCCCATCGAAGTTTAGTTTAACAAATAATTATCAAAAAAAAAAAGTTTAGTTTAACATATCCCTTTTCTAGTGGAGACCATGAAGGTGTGATTATAGTCCTATTGATGGTTGAATCCACTACTTGCTTCCATTTCCAGAGTATATCGTCCAATGAAACATGTGAGAAGGTTTCTAGAGATTTCAACCAATGGGCCATTCTAAACATAATAGTTTCAATTATAGCTTCCTTGGTCCTTTTCCCAAAAAAAAAAAATCCTTGAGTTCCTTTTTTTACAAATTGTCCAGCTTATTGCTACCCTTTTACATGTCCACATAATTTCCCCCCATTGCTACCTACCCTTTTATTTCAAAGAAACAACAAATTACAACAGTTCCCTAGACAAAAGAAGCCCAGAAAACAACTGAAATTACAGACTCCAACTGGACTGAGAACTAAACAACTCAGCTACATTCAGGTGCTTAAACTCAGCATTAACCAACACCCAGGAGATCAGCTTGATGACCAACTGCTGTACTAGCTCATATGGATTTTTTGACTTGTTTGAGAAAACTCTATTGTTTCTTTCTGACCACAAAGACCAAAGAATTGCTGCAGGAATTTTTTTCCAGACAAGTCTTCCTTTTGTCTTCAGTCCTGCCAGATTCCAGCTAAATAGGAGGTCTTTGACTGATCTCGGCATCACCCAACAAACTACAGAAGACTTTAAAAAATGCTTCCATACTATAGAAGATATTGAGCAGTGGATACTTAGATGATCTGTACATTCTGGCATCAGTCCACACAGCCTACAAGCAAGGTTTGAGAGCTGCAGACCCTTCCTTTCCAAGCTGACTTTTGATAGGCACTTATTAAGCACCATAGTCCAAACCAGAAAATTGGATTTAGAGTGAGAAACTGCATTCCAGATTTGCTTACAGGGAAAGATAACAGGCCCACTAAGTTTAGAAGACAAGGACTTGACTGAAAAGTTCGCATCCTTACTCCATTTCCATATCCACTTGTCCTCGCTAAGCATATCAATATTTTGGCCCTATAATAGATTCAGCAGATTCATTACCTCATTTAGCTACCTATCAAACAGATCTCTCCTAAACCATGGACACCAGCTCACTGAGCTGTTGGATAAAATATAGGAATCAGCCACTGAAACTTCTTGTTCTGCAGCACACTGAAAGAGCTGAGGAAAAACTTCAGCCAAGGGGCTATTCAAACACCAGAAGTCCCTCCAAAATTTAACCCTATCGCCTCTGCCCACTTTGAATTCCACACCTTCCAGGAAAACAGGTTGACTTTTAAAGATACCTTTCCATACTGAACAGCCCCAACTAGAGAGAGGGTCTTCAGATTTCCAGTTACCCCAATACACCCCGTACTAGGAGGCAATTAAGTTCCTCCACCAAGATGTTCTTTCAGCAGCAAATCTCCAGCACCACTTGCTAAGCAAGGCAGTATTTATCACCACTTGCTAAGCAAATGTTGTTGGAGCAAAGAGACTTGAGACATCAATCAGAGGAGTCCACCTACACCCAAATAACGGAATAAAAAATTCCCAAATAGAAACAACAAAGGAACAAGAAATTAGTAAGTGATAGCAAGTCTAACCATTGGTTTTTAATAGGAGACACCAATGGGGGGATAAGCACCACTTTTGTCTCTTTCTTTGGAGCCAATCACAAGTATTTATTCTTTCATGGGCAACTTCCCAACAAAAAACTCCAACCCTGGGAGGGATAGGCTTATACCATACCTCCTTGACAGGAAAAGGTTGCAAAGAGTTAAAGGAGGGTTGGGTTAGAGCCATGAAAAAAGCACAGGAAAAGGATCTAAAAGGAGAGGGAGTCCATATCCATTCATCAGGCTTAGAGAAAGTTTTTCTCTGCAAAAGAATTATGTGCTTTATCTATTTTTATATTTTTATTATTTAATTTTTAACATTTGACCCAAATGATTGAACCACTGACCTGCCACCTGGATGGAAAATAGGTTCTGTTGCCAAATCAGTCTTAAAAACATTGGAATTCAATACATAGGCAGATATTGGCCCTTCTTCTTCTCTTCAGGGTTTTTTTAGGGGAGGGCACATGTATGATTGCAACAACTTACCATAATGGTCCACTTCCTTAAATGGAGAGCAATTGAAGTGAGGGCTTTATTCCTGTGGCGAACACCTGCATCCAAAGTGGCTTCCAGTTCAGATAAGCGTGACAAAACCTGCAAAAAAATCCAGATTAACCATCAAAAACCAAAAGACTGTTGCATATACTAAACTTTACATGGTAACCAAACGAGTTCATGCAGAGAACATCTCTAGTGAACAGAATCCGATTCTATAAAGCATAACAAGAACAGGTAATGGAAACTTCTGAGCACGCATACCTCTTGAGTTACTTGCCTCTGTCTGGTAATATCTTCAGGAACAGGATAACAATTTGCGCCAAATGCTTCACAAATTTTCAGTATTTTTATTTTTGCCTGCTCGCCTGAGAAGAAAACTACAAACACTATCTTCTCAACCTGCATAGATAGAACCAAAGGAATTGATATAATCTCAATTGGCAGTTAAATGGTATGAAGGGTTATGGATGTATACAACCCAAACAATAAGTAATTTCACTTCAAGGAGGTGATCAAATATGCCTTTGAATTATCATGACCTTTTACCCATTATATATATATATATATATATATATATAGAGAGAGAGAGAGAGAGAGAGAGAGAGATTGGGCCTTGGTGCAATGGTTGGGTTGCTCCATTGTGACCTGGGTGACCAGGGCTCAACTTTTTCCATAACCATTGCTTCTATACACTTTTTTCCTTCAAAGATCCACTTTTGCCCTCCAAACACATTAACATAGCAAAAGAAGAAAGTTTCAAGAAGGTAAACCCACTAATGGAGACCAAGCATCAAAGGAGGAGAGGTTGCTTGGTATTATCCACTGCCAACTAAAGATTTTAATTAAGTGCCAAATATCCCACAAGAGCAAGGGCAATGTAAAAGGATATTTGAAACTGAGTCCTAGGAGCAAACATTCTGGATATCCCTGAGTAGCATTTTTGTTTATAAATCTCAAATTGGCTTGAGTTAATTCAATGTTTTGGTTGGGCCTTCACTGATTGAGTTGAAGGCAAGCCTAAAGAAATGGTGTGCCCAGAGACGTGGTATTTCTATGAGATTGAAAAGCTATTATAATTATTAGATATAAAAAAAGGTATTCGGGAAATTTACAAAAACTGAAGCAAACAAACCATTTCAACCGACATAGGATCCGTGGCATATTTCTCAGTTGGTGCTTGATTAAAAAGCATATTGCCCCTTGTCGCACGGAATATCATCCTCTCAAATCTTAGGGCTTTGGATTTGCAAATTATGCCACTAATAAATCTCAATCCAGCTTCATTCGATGGTCCAAGCCGTGTTTCCTATAAAAAGAGAAGTCATTTAGTAAATGAAACCATAGAAGGTAGAGATATCATCTAACAACAGGAAAAAAGAACACTTGTTCAAGAAATGATGGTATATCCGCATAGTTATCCTTTGAATATAAGTGAAATTTGTTATTTAAAATATTATTTAGTTATTTAAATAATATCATTATTTAAATTTTATAAATTTAATTATTAATTGAATTTACTAATTTATAAAATTATAATTTATTCTATTATTAAATAATTTCATTATTAATTTGTAAAAATTTAAATTATTATTAATTTTAATATTATGTTATATTTTTTATTTTAAAATTTTAAAATTTATTGCAAAATTTCATTATTTTAACTATATAAAATATAGATATGTTAAATATTTTGTTATTTAACTATTTAAATAGTATATAAAATATTTAAAAATACTCATTATATTAATTTAAGATATTTAGTTATTGAAATATTTAAATAATATTTTATTTTTTAATGTTAAATTTCTATTATTTCAATAACATTTAATTTGAATAATTTGAAAAATCATTATATTGTTAGTACATAATTTTGTGATGAATTTTGTAAAAGTATAAAACTATTAATAATATGAATATATTATTAAATCTATTGTGATTATTTTTTTGTGTTTTTAATAAATATTTTAAAGCTTATACTATAATTACATAAATGCATTATTAATTTTGTAAAACTATTAGATTATTATTAATTGAATATTATGTAATGATTTTTTTATTTTATTGCATAATTTCGTTATTTTAATTATTTAAAATATAGTTATGTTAAATATTTCGTTATTTTAAATACTTAGTTATTTAAATATTTAAATAATAAATAAAATATTTAAAATACTCATTATTTGAATTTAAGATATTTAGTTATTGAAATATTTAAATAAGTAAACATTTTTCTATGTAATTATTTATCTTTTTTTAGTATTTTGTTGTTTAAGATATTTAGTTATTGAAATATTGAACTAATATTTTATTTTTTAATGTTAAATTTATATTATTTGAATAACATTTAATTTGAATAATCTGGAAAATCATAGTTTATATTGTTAGTACATAATTTCATGATGAATTTTGTAAAAATATAAAACTATTAATAATATGAATATTATTAAATCTATTATAATTATTTTTTGTGTTTTTAATAATTGTTTTAAAGTTTATACTATTAGTACATAATTTCATTATTAATTTTGTAAAAATATTAAATTATTATTAATTTGAATATTATGTTATGAAGGTAAAGAGATATCATCTAACAACAGGAGAAAGAACACCTGTTCAAGAAATGATGGTATATCCGCATAGTTATCCCTTGAATATAAGTTTTCATCTAATTCCCTCTCCTGTGCAACCGTATGGTGCTGACCAGAAACAAGGAAGCCACCTGCCTGGAATCAAAAAGCATGAGAATACAGAAGAACACAAACTTATTGTAAATTCATAAGAATGTTGTCTATATGAAAAAGAACTATAAAGGGTAATAATATTCATCACTTAAGAGACAACTGTTAATAGTGCACATAAGAATGAGGAAAAATGCACATATTTCTATCTTAGATATTGTGTGAATGATGAGGATAATATTTGAGAGAGAAACAGACAGATTATTCTCATTATTTAGCATAGCCATGTCATCTCTAGCATAACATTGTGCAGGGACCCCATCCTACTTTTCATTTTCATTTTTTCCATATGCAGACAGATAAAAGTATATAATTATTATATAAGGAATTTATGACGGGAAAGGAGATCAAGAATCTTAAATTCAATAATCTTGTATTAGGATAGTTGAGCTAATCTTTTATCCCCTACCCAAAAAAATGTAATATACAATGTACATAGTATCATATATCTCATTTCTAATCTTGTCCCTCCTAATCTCGCCACCCATCCATCATAGCTACACGATGACAGTATAAGTTTTGTTTATCTGACCCCAAGGAGTGGAGAGAGCATAGTTGTACTCCCAGGATATTTCCCAATGCATTTTATTTGTTTGTAGTCCTGGAGTCCTTGCAAGTCCCTGCATAGGCTATAAGATTGGATTCCCTCTTTTATGTTTTCTTCTAATTAATTTGAACTCTATGGTTTGGCTAATCATCAAAAAAAAAAAACAACACCACCATAAACTGAATTGAAGGAAAAGGAAACAAGAAATTTTCATACCCATAAAACACAAGAGCAGCTATGCTATGAACAATTTGGGAGGAATGAAATGTGAGAAGTTACCAAGAAAAACACTAATTCAAAGAAGCAGTAATAAATCTAACAAAAATTAGTTATTCATTGGGTGAAAACAAAATAAGAGTTCAACTTTTAAACAGATGAGATATCCTTAAGAGGATGGTCCATAACGGCTGCATCATCCTACATATGTAATAGACCTATTACCTACCATGATGTGGATCCCTTCCCTACTAGGCAGAATAAAAATGAATTTTGATGGGTGCAACATCGGGAACCCCGTGGAGTTAGGTATTGGAGGTGCTGTCACTTGTCAGGAACCATATAGAGGAGGCTATATTAGCTTTCTCAGTACCAGTTGGAGTTTGGAACTTCATAGAAGTTGAATTGCATACTGTATTTCAAGGACTGAAATTGGCCAGTGCATATAGTTTCATGTGAATGATTGTAGAAGAAGACTCAAAATCAATTATCAGCTGGCTAAAGGGAGAAATGGATGGATGTTGGAATCTCAAATATCAGATTAGGGAAGCAAGACACTTCTGTACAAGAGTACAAGCAGAAGTCCTATGGACCCCTCAATCAGCCAACTCTATAACAGATTCTCTAGCCAAGGAGGGAGTAGAGATACAGGTTCTGATGTGAGAAGAACATCCAATGGGCAAAAAACTGATCTGTGTAAGATTGGGGAACTCTCAAATGAGCAAGGACTATCACTGTCTTAGCTGTATTCAATCTCTCTGTTTTATTGATTTTGAGAATGTACATCTTGCACATTATCATTGTACTTTTCTCACAAGTCACAATCAGTAAAATATACAAGTTACTGGCAAAAAAAAAGCTCATATCAATAACAAGTACTGGAAGATATGGTATTGTTTCTAAAACTTGTAAATATGACAATGACCATCATTAAGATGTCACTAGAACATGATTTCTATCAAAAGATAAGAAAAAGGATTTCTTTCAAAAAACAATAAATGTGTACCTTTTGCAAAACCATCTTGAACTCCAGGAGCTCATTGTAAGTTTGTCGCAGTTTCTCGCTATTTGCATTCATTTCAATAAGTTCATGCTCATGCTCAGAAAGTTGTATCTGGAAAAAAAAATATTGCAATTAGTAATCCATATTACGTTTCTGAATGAAGTAGTCCTCATTGGAAGAAAGAACAACTCATCGCTATAAAGTTATCTGTGCAAAAAAAAAGTAATAATTAAATAATAATATAATATTAATTTATTGGTAAATAATTAAGAAACAAACCTCTAATTCTTCCAAGTCAACATCTGGTTGTGGTGAAGAATGAATAGGGGATACCATGCCAGCTTTACTGATTTGATCTTTAAAAAAGCGTAGCTTCCGTGAAATCTCCCCACATCGTTTTACCTTCAAAATAGCTCCAAAACATGAATTCCATGGATCATGGCTCATAGTTGCACGAAATGGCATTCATCATATCAAAAAGATAGTGAAAAATCGAGAAAGAGAAAAGCTCAGCATACCAACTATAGTGAAAAATCAGCAAACATCAAGAATATTTTGTGGGACTCAGCATCGGGCTCTATAAAATATTCCTAACGTAAATTGTAAGATTCACTCATATCAGCTACAAGTTTGATGAATTAACGTGCCTAGAATTACTCTCTCCAGGAAAATTAGTTGTTTACTTGAATTAATTTAAAGCACTCTTTTTTTATCAGTAACAGAAAACTTTCATTAATTAGAAAAAGTTTAAAATACAAAGGTGGGGGGAGGTAAACCCTCTTAACCCCCTCCCCCCAACAGGAAAATTACACAGTAGCCCAAAACAATTGACTTCTTCCCACTCCCTGTTTGGCCAAAGCATATGCAAATGAATTAGCACATCTTTTAACCCACCGGACACGCACATCCATTCCTCGGGTTATCCACTTGAACTGCCTTCTTTCATTAATGTATGCCCATAACCCATTGTTTGCCTTCTCTATCCAGCCAATTACCACTTGCGAATCTCTTTCGATAATCAACCTATTTATATTTGTAGAGAAGAGGGGCCGAATGGCCCATAGACTGTCATTTCATGTTATGTTATGTTTCTCTCTGTTGTGGGCCTTATTCTGGGCCCATACTCTGTAATATTTTGTTTTTTGTATTTTCCTGCTCACTCAAGGGCCTCTCTGTAATTTGTCAAAGATTAACTTATTAATAAGATGTTTAGAGTGTTAGAGAGAGGTTATGTTCGAACCTCTTACTCTCTAACACTCATTGCCGCCAGCTCTCTCTTCTCTTCCTCTCTTGTTTGTTCATTTTCTGGTTTGCATCTAATCTCAAACAGTTCCATACATCAAATGGGCTGTTTTTCAACTTGGTATCAGAGCAGGCCATTGCTTGGCGTGTCCTTCATGTGGTTCTAGTTCAGCCAACTACATGAGGAGGTTCTAGGGCTGAAAGTTTACAGTCATCCGCCTGGTTCTTGGAGGTCATTGGAGGGTGCCCAAGTTTCTATACACTTGGAGAAGGGTTCGGTGACCAGGAAGAATCAGAGAGCAAGTTGTTTGGCCTGATTTGAAATCAGAGAAAAGGACTTTTGAAGTTATCTCAGAGAACAAGTGTTCGGCCTGGTTTATAGTTCAAACCAGAGACTCTCTTGCTGTAAGTCTTTTCTCAGTCCTTTGCTGAGTTATTTTTTGTTGTTTGGGAGGACTATTAAAGCATTCAAAGCCCACATACATTCGGCCCACTGTTGCTGGACAGTTTTTTCTGGGTTGTTTTGGAAGTGCTATTCGGCTGATTATTGGACTGCCGAGCTACTGAAACTGATCTAAAACTAAGTGGCACTAGTCTCATCTTCATCCCAGCCTCTTCTTGGACCTATACTGAACACCTTGAAGTGGTTTCTTCTAGTTAACAGTAGGCTGTTAACTACTGCACACTGAGTGTTCGACAAAAGGTCTCTTAAGGACTATGGCCCTGTTTTCTTCTCTTTGGGACAACGGCTGTTGAGAACCTGAAATACCTTGTGATTGGAGGTATGTTGGGTGTCCTTTAAAGGGTGAAACAGTAAAGAAAAAAACTACCACCGAACTGGACTGTCGCAGTTATCAAGTCTGAACTGATTCTGTGAGCTAGTTGTTGTTGCCTATTCAGCTCAAACTAAACTCATCAAGACCCCAGTACCTTGAGAAACCTATTAAAAATCCTAATTGGAGCCTTTACATGATGGATTTCTCAAGCCTTGAAAACAAGAATGCTGCTGAATACGGACAGATTTTGGGAACCCCAACTGATTCTATGCTAGCTGTAACTACAGTTAAACTAAACTCCCAGAAGTTGAATGTTGCCAGAGCTTAAAAACTGAGAAGTGATGTGAAGAATCTAAGACAGGGGGAGAAGTCACTTGCAGCATACTTCTCAGCCCTAAAATCTATATGGCAAGAGATTGATTTGATAGATGCCGTGACATGGGATACCCCTAAGGATGCTGAAACATATAGGAAATTGGTTGAAAGGAATAGGGTCTTTGAGTTCTTGACAAGGCTGAATTCTGAATATGACATTACAAAGCAAAACATCTTGTCCAAGGAAGATGTTTCATTGTCTCAAGCATATGCTTTGGTCAGCAGTGAAGAAAGCAGGAGGCAAGTGCAGGTTCAAGGGGTCAGTATCAATGATCATTTTGCAAATATGGGAATCAAACCCAAAGGGGTTACAGAAGCCCCCAGTAGCACAAGAAAGAAGGAGGTGGTGTGTGAATATTGCAAGAAGCCGAAACACACTAAGGACAAGTGCTGGAAATTGCATCCCAGTCTTGTCCCTATCCGGTTCCAGAAGAAGAATGACAGTAGAAAGACAGGAAGTGCACATACAGCCACAAGTACGGATACAGAGTTTGAGTCTGCAAGTGCACAATTGGCAGCCATGAAAGCTGATTATGAGAAGTTTGGAAGGATGATCAGCCAGCTTGAAGGTGTAACTTCATCATCCAACCCTTCTGGAAATCCAGCCACCTCTGCATTTGCTCACTCAGGTATAAGGGCTTCTGCTAACCATGCATCTACCTCAGGTAATCCCAAGACCCCTTGGATCATTGACTCAGGTGCTTCTGATCACATGACCAACCTTTCCACTTTGTTTGTGTCATATGATTTGCTTCCTGGTCGTGACAAAATCACCTTAGCTGATGGTTCTCTTGCCCCCATTTCTGGCAAGGGAACTGTCAAGCCTACAGACTCTTTACTTTTATCTTCCACTCTTCATGCACCTAAGTTAAATACCAACTTGTTATCTGTAAGTAGCTTGACCAAGTCATTGAATTGATGTGTAACATTTTTCCCTTCTCACTGTGTGTTTCAGGACCTGAAGTCTCGGAAGGTGATTGGGAGTGGCCATGAAGCGAATGGAATATACTTGCTCGACACCCCTGGCCAATGCTTTGATCATCCCAAGAATGCTGCTTTTGGTTCTACTTCTTCAGAGTCAGTCAGTCAAATTATGTTGAGTCATTGTCGGTTGGGTCATTTACCTTTAGCTGCTTTAAGTCATTTGCTTCCCAAACTGTTTAAGGGAGTCAGTGTGTCCAGTCTCAATTGTGAGTCATGTCAGTTGTCAAAGCATTGTAGAAAAAATTACCCTGTGAGCAATAAAAGATCCTCTTTTCTTTTTCATATTGTACACTCTGATGTGTGGGGGCCTTACCACTTATCCTCTATGGGGGGCTACAAATACTTTATCCTGTTCATTGATGACTTTTCTAGATTCACTTGGATATACTTAATGAAATCCCGAGATGAAGTCCCGAGACTTGTGAGGCAATTTCATGAGCTTGTTTTGACTCAATTTGGTACCAAATTAAGGTTTTCAGATCTGACAATGCAAAAGAGTATTTTGAGAAGAGCTTATCCTTGTATCTCTCTGACATGGGGGTTATTCACCAAAGCTCCTGTGTTAGAACCCCTGAACAAAATGGAGTTGCTGAGAGAAAAAATAGACATATTGTTGAAATTGCAAGGAGCCTTTTATTTGCCTCACATGTTCCCACAAGATTTTGGGGTGATGCTGTACTTACTGCTACCTATCTCATAAATCGTATGCCATCCAGGGTTTTAGGGTTTAAATCCCCCTTCAGTCTTCTTCATCCAGATAAGGATCTCTTCCCAATTCCTCTTCGTGTGTTTGGGTGTACCTGTTATGTTCACATTCCAAGTGTGCAGAGACACAAGTTTGAACCAAAAGCCCACAAATGCATCTTCCTCGGTTACTCCCCCACACAAAAGGGTTATTGTTGTTTTGATCCAAAGACTGACACCAGACATGTCTCTATGGATGTTACCTTTGATGAACTTTCTCCTTTTTATGGTTCCTCTCAGGAAGGACATTGTCAACAGGGGGAGAGTCTGTCACAAGTTTTTGCCCTTCCCCTTCCGGTCCCAGTTCAGTCTCTTGACAAATCTGTATCCTCACAAAATGAATCAAAGGAGGATCAGCCACTTCATTCCTCTTGTCCTAGTGCTCCTATTTCTTTACCTCCTCGTCCTACCCATAATCCCAAAGTGTATCAAAGGCAGAGATCCAGGAATGAGCAAGTGGTTTCCCTTACAACAGATGAGGCTCATACCCTCCCAATCACAGATGAGATAACAGGTATTGCTTCAGCTCCCTTGGAATCCCCCTTCCCAGATCTTGATGTCCCCATTGCTGTTAGGAAAGGAAAGCGGAAGTGTACTGCACACTGCATTTCCAAACACCTTTCTTATGACCTACTTTCCCCTTCATATTGTGCCTACCTCTCTTCAGTTGCTTCTAACCCCATTCCTAGGTCTGTATCAGAAGCTCTTGGGATTCCAGAATGGAGAGATGCAATGCAGGCTGAAATGGATGCTCTACATGAAAATGGTACTTGGGAGGTGGTGGATTTGCCTGAAGGGAAAGATCCAGTTGGATGCAAGTGGGTTTTTACCATTAAATACAGGGTAGATGGGACTATTGAGAGGTACAAGGCCAGACTTGTTGCAAAGGGCTACACACAGACATATGGGATTGACTATCTAGAGACTTTTGCCCCTGTTGCTAAGATGACATCTGTGAGGGTTCTTTTATCTCTGGCAGCTCACTTTGATTGGCCTCTCTATCAGTTAGATGTAAAGAATGCATTTCTGAATGGTGACTTACATGAGGAGGTCTACATGTGTCTTCCTCCAGGAATGTATGGGAAAGATATGCAAGGAAAGGTATGTAAACTGAAGAAATCTCTTTATGGCCTCAAACAATCTCCTAGAGCCTGGTTTGAGAGATTTAGAGCTGCACTTGTTAAATTCGGCTATGTTCAGACACAGTCAAATCATACTCTTTTTGTGAAGAAAAGTGGGTCTCTAGCAGTGTATCTCATTGTGTATGTTGATGACATTATAGTGACTGGTGATGATGCCTCTGGCATTCTGGGCCTTAAGTCTTTCCTCCGTACAGAATTTGAGATTAAGGATCTGGGGGAGTTGAGATATTTCCTTGGCATAGAAGTTGCCAGATCCAGGGATGGGATTCTTATTTCCCAGAGGAAATATGTCCTTGATTTGTTGTCTGAAACTTGAAAATTGGGTGCAAGACCAACTGCAACTCCTATTGATATGAGTCACAAACTTTCAGCTTCAGATGGAACTTTGTTGGAAGACAAAGGGGTCTTTCAGAGACTTCTTGGGAAGCTTTTGTACCTGTGCATGACTAGGCCAGATATCGCGTATGCTGTCAGTTGCATTAGCCAGTTCATGCATGCTCCTAGAGATACCCATATGGCAACAGCAGAACGGATTTTGTGCTATCTGAAAGGCTCTCCAGGAAAAGGAATTCTATTTGCCAAACATGGTCATCTGAAACTTGAAGCCTATACTGATGCTGATTGGGCTGGAAATATTGATGATAGAAGATCTACTTCAGGGTATTGCAGTCTGGTGGATGGTAATGTTGTCTCTTGGAGGAGTAAGAAACAAACACTTGTGGCTCGATCCTCCACAGAAGAAGAATATAGAGCCATGGCACATGGAGTCTCGGAATTATTGTGGCTAAGGTCCTTAATGGAAGAACTTGGGATAGATCATGACAAACCCATGATGTTGTACTGTGATAATCAGGTTGCCATCAACATTGCTCACAACCCGGTACAACATGATAGAACCAAACATATTGAGGTTGATAGACACTTTATTCGTGAAAGAGTCTCCTCCGGTGAAGTGTGTCTTCCATTCATTACTTCTGAAGGACAACTGTCAGATTTTCTCACCAAGGGCATTTCCAAGGCAAGGCTTCAACATGACACTGGCAAGCTGGGCATGATTAACATCTATGCTCAGCTTGAGGGGGAGTGTAGAGAAGATGGGCCGAATGGCCCATAGACTGTCATTTCATGTTATGTTATGTTTCTCTCTGTTGTGGGCCTTATTCTGGGCCCATACTCTGTAATATTCTGTTTTTTGTATTTTCCTGCTCACTCAAGGGCCTCTCTGTAATTTGTCAAAGATTAACTTATTAATAAGATGTTTAGAGTGTTAGAGAGAGGTTATGTTCGAACCTCTTACTCTCTAACACTCATTGCCGCCAGCTCTCTCTTCTCTTCCTCTCTTGTTTGTTCATTTTCTGGTTTGCATCTAATCTCAAACAGTTCCATACATCAAGTGGGCTGTTTTTCAACTATATTCAACTCCCTAGCCCTTTTTACCCCTTCCAAAAGGGCCTGAATTTCTGCTCTCAGAGAATCTCCAAATCCAATTGGTCCTGGAAAAATAACCGAACATGCCTCTGTTCTGAACACACCACCAACCCCTGATGGCCCTGGATTTCCTTCACTGCTCCCATCAAAGTTGAGTTTGTTAAAGCCTTCCATCGGAGGGAGCCACATCGGATGGACATTGACTCTACTAGGAGCCGAGACTGCTATCTCATGCCAATTATTCATGATGGTCTCTATTGAAGTATCCTCAAATAGGTTCATTGTTTTTACCTATTGTGCTACCCTCAAAGAAATCACTTCTATAATTGTGTCCCTGCTTCTTTATTTTTCATCAAATATCCTTTGGTTCCTTTCCTCCCAAATCGTCCAATAAACTGCTGCCTTAGTGCACCTCCACAAGATTTTTCCCCTCTTTTTAATCTGGCTACCAACTGGATAGGTGAAGAGGCCACGAATGCTTGAAGGGGGAGTTCACCTGCAACCAAATAAAGAGAGAAACCACTCCCAAATAGAAGAAATAAAAGGGCAGGATATAAGTAAATGAGAGCAAGACTCACTATCAGCTTTACAAAGGGTACACCAGTGTGGGGACAAGCACCAAAACGGACACTTTTTTTGAAGATGACCACAAGTATTAATTCTTTCCAAAGCTATTTCCCAACAAAGAGCTCCAACCCTAGGTGGGACCGGTCTTCCCCACACTTCTTTAGAAGGAAAGGAAAAGGCAGGAGTAAAAGAAGAATGGGCCAGGGCATTGAAAAAGGAGGCACAACTGAAAGAGCCAGAAGAAGAAAGGGCCCAAATTCGGGAATCCCCTTTTGACGGTTCTACGAAAACCTTTTGAAGTACCTGAACCAATGACCACACCAACTCCATCTCAGAATCTCTGAGGCCTCGTCTGAAACCCAAATCCCAATTAAGCTGATGACCTGGGCCAACGGAAGAAACTAAAGATGAGGCAGTTAAGTTTTTGTACCTAAAGGGATAAAAGGGAAAGATATTGATCCTTAAGTGGTGCCTCCCCCGCCCACACATGTTCCTAAAACCTTACTATATTTCCAGAACACAAATTATACATGACAAAGGGTAGAAAACAAGGAAGAATGGCATGGATGGCTTTCCAAGGTGCTGTTGCTGATGCTCTACCAAAACTCTTGCGTCCCAGACTCTGTGGATTAAATGTATTTTTCACTGTCAAGTCCAGTGGGTATAGCTTTTTTTCTGGAAAAGGATCACCCAATTGGAGATCTTTTGCTTCTGCAAAAACCATGGAGTTGCAGGCTCCCAAGGATCCTCTCGATGAGGGAAGTTTAAATACTAAACAACTGTTGGAAAATGTGGGGTTACTGGTGCAGATCTATATTTGGTAGTTGTGTAAAAATAGAATTGTATATATTCCTAGGATTGTGGAAGGATTGACTTAGAAAGTTTTCTTTCTATTTCTATTCTTGTACTTTCTATTTTCTTTTCTTTCTATTTTTCTACTTTCTATTTTCTCTTCTTTCTATTTATTGCAGCAGCTTACTGTATAAATATGTCAATTGGCAATAGAATGAAATACATCAGTATTCTACCATTCCAAAACATGGTATCAGATCTCTTGGTTTGTCAACCTTGAGATTTTTTTTCGGCCTTCATTGCCAGTTTTTCGTGTTTTTCTCTTCTGCCCTTCAGTGTTGATCTGTAACCAGAAGTGTTCCTTTATTCTCCTTTATATTCCGGCCAGTTCTTCCCTCTTTTATTCTCCTTTCCTGCTGGCCTTATTTTTCCTCCATTAACAATGTCCGACATGACTGCAACAAGTGCTCCCTTCCAAACCGATGAAGGAGCAAGAAATTCTCATCCTCACACTGGTGATTTGCAGAATATTCAGACAACATATAGACTGAATGGCCAGAACTACATGAAGTGGTCACAACTAGTGCATACCTATTTGAAGGGAAAAGGAAAAATTAGTCACCTTCTTGGAACAGGGCCAAAGTTGGGCGAGCCAAATTTTGATGCTTGGGACGAAGAGGACTCCATGATTATGTCATGGTTGAGTTCAATGACACCCGAGATCAGTGATACTTGTATGTTTCTTCCCTTTGCAAAGGCTATTTGGGATGCTGTCCGACAAACCTATTCCAAAGCCCATGACGCTGCTCGTGTCTATGAGGTCAAAGTGAAGACAGTGGCGGCCAAACAAGGGAGCAAAAGTATTATAGAGTATGCAAATCTGCAGCAAAATTTATGGCATGAGCTTGATCATTATCGGGTTCTTCAGACAAAGTGCCCTGATGATGCTGTGATCTTGAAGAATTTTATTGAAAGAGATAGGGTGTATGAATTTTTGGTCGAACTGAATGCTGAATTTGATCAGGTCCGAATAAAAATTCTTGGCAAAGAAGAAGTGCCTCCATTGAATGAAGTCATAGCCCTTGTCAGAGCTGAGGAAAGCCGCAGTGGAATCATGCTTGAGCCTAAAGATCCCGAAGGCTCAGCCATGGTGGCAAGGGGAGGAAGTTATAGTGGTTCAAAGGGTGAGAACAATCACAACTTGGCTCGTGACTCTAACGATAACCTCTGATGCACCTATTGCAAGAAGCCCAGACACACAAAAGATCAGTGCTGGAAACTTCATGGGAAACCTCCCACATCCAGCAAGGAATGGGGAAATCGAAGAGTTTCAAAAGGAGTTCAACAAACCCATAATGTCTCCACAACCCCGCAGCAAGACAACCCAAGTCAGGGACCATTTAATGATGAAGAAATAGAAAGGCTAAGGAGCTTCCTGAAATCCTTGAAACCAAGAAGTGGTTCTACCTCTCTTGCTCTCTCAGGTGAGTCTTTATCACTAGGATTACATGCCTCGGCTAGTGTTTTTCCAGGGATTGTTGATTCTGGAACTACTAACCACATGACACCCTCTTCACTACATTTTCTCACCTATACACCCTGTCCTAGTAATAGAAAAATTTCTGTTGCTAATGGTTCTTTCACCACAGTGGCAGGGATTGGGAATATTCAAATTACACCATTCCTATTGCTTAAAAATGTGCTTCATGTTCCTAAGTTATCCACTAGCCTTATCTCTATAGATAAACTCACCCAGGATGTGAACTGCAATGTTGTGTTCTTTCCTTCTTACTGTGTATTTCAGGACCAGGTTTTGAGGAAGAAGATTGGACTTGCTAAGGAAAGGGATGGACTCTACTACCTTGAAGCAACCAGCAAACCATCTCACACTGTTATGCATGTCACACACGAGTCATTTTTATCTACCTCCAATAAAGATTTAATTTGGCGTCATCACTTCCGTTTCGGTCATCCTTCATTTCTTGTTTTAAAGACAATGATTCATTCCTTGTTTAAAGGAATTGATGTTGAAACCTTTCATTGTGATGTTTGTGAACTTGCTAAGCACAAAAGGGTTTCTTTCCCAATCAGCAATAAAAGATCTTCAACTCCTTTTTATTTGATTCATTTGGATATATGGATGTAAACCAGCTCCCACATTCTAAACAAGGCATCTTTATCTCTCAACAAAAGTATGTTGTTGATCTTTTGAGAGAAACAGGAAACATGGCATGTAAACCAGCACCCACGCCTATAGATCCCAATCATAAACTTGGAGAAGCCAGCGAGAATGCAAGTGTAGACAAGGAGATGTTCCAAAGACTAGTTGGAAAAGTCATTTATCTTGCACATACACGGCCAAATATTGCATACGCTATAAGTGTAATAAGTCAGTTTATGCATAATCCTAAAGAAGTTCATTTGTAGGCTGCTCATCGAATTCTGCACTATTTGAAAGCCAATCCAAGAAAAGGAATTTTATTCAAAAGAAATGGCGGACTGGCTCTTGAAGCATATACAGATGTCGATTATGCAGGATCTCCAATAGACAGACGGTCCACTTCCGGTTACTGTACCTTCTTGGGAGGAAACTTAGTCACTTGGAGGAGTTAGAAACAAAATGTAGTGGCTCGGTCAAGTGCAGAGGCAGAATTCAGGGCTATGGCACAAGGAGTGTGTGAATTACTCTGATCGAAGATAATTTTAGAAGACCTGAAGATTCCATAAGAAGAGCCTATGAAACTATATTGTGATAACAAGTCAGCCATCAATATTTCTCACAATCCTGTTCAACATGATAGGACAAAGCACATAGAAATTGACCGACACTTTATAAAAGAGAAACTGGACAGCAAGTTGATTTGCACTCCCTATGTGTCTACAAAAGGACAATTGGCCGATGTACTTACTAAAGGGCTCAATAGTACAAACTTTCGAAGAATTATAGCCAAGATGGGAATGGAGGATCTCTACTCACTAGCTTGAGGGGGAGTGTTGGAAAACGTGGGGTTACTGGTGCAGATCTATATTTGGTAGTTGTGTAAAAATAGAATTGTATATATTACTAGGATTCTGGAAGGATTGATTTAGAAAGTTTTCTTTCTATTCTTGTACTTTCTATTTTCTTTTCTTTCTATTTTTCTACTTTCTATTTTCTTTTCTTTCTATTTTTTTTTCTTCTTTCTATTTATTGCAGCAGCTTACTGTATAAATATGCCGATTGGCAATAGAATGAAATACATCAGTATTCTACCATTCCAAAACAACAACCCTTCTTGGAAGAGGAGACGTGTGATTCCATGGGTGACGGGATTAGCAAATAACAGTTGATTGTGGGTGAACCAGTTGGGAGTGACTATTTCGAATCCTATTCAAATGGAAAGCTTTTCATTCCCTTTCTTGGCCGACAAGGAAAAGGAAATGTGGCCAATAAACTTGGAGGCCGCACAGGTTCCCTCTCTTCCTACAAACAAGTCCCCCAGTAGAGTTCAGTCAGAAATAGCTACCGATTTCGAGAGGTAAGACCATACTTTGCAATTTTGCACAGAGACTCCAGCTAGGAACAAACTATCAGAGGTTGATTTTACTTGTAAGTTTGACAAAGAGTTGGCTGAACATGGTACACCTCCACAGCTCGTTCAAACACAAGGAAACGATTCTGCCTATACTCAAAACATTGGAACTTCACTTTCTGACCTCTTCCCGTCAGCTCCCGTGGAACTAGGTATGCCTGTCCATTCGGTTTCAGACACTATCTTGGGTTCTTTACCTGAAGCAGGTGCTCTGACTTCCCAACTAGAAAGAACAGCCAATAGTGGAAGGGGTGTGTTTGCTGGAGAACAGCAGCTGAAGAAGAAGAAGAAGATCTGAGAATGGCGGCTTTCTCACTTCAGCCGGCCCTATAATCTTATATAGATGTTTACAAAGTAATGTTACAAGAATGGACTAGAATGCCCCTGATTAGTGATGGGACACCTAGACATAAAAAGAACAAAACAAGTTTAAGCCCAATAAGTAAGAACTTAAAAACATAAATAAGATTAACACAAACACTAAACCAATTGAACCAACACTCCCCCTCAAGCTAAGCACGGATGTCAGTCATGTTTAGCTTGCCAAGCAAGTCTAAGAATTTCATTGAAGCTAGTCCTTTTGTTAGCACATCTGCAATCTGCATCTCGGAAGGAATATAAGGAATGCAGAGTTCCCCTGAGACTATTCTTTCTCTAACGAAGTGTCGGACAATCTCAATATGCTTCGTCCTATCATGTTGCACTGGGTTATTTGCAATGTTGATGGCAGCCTTTTGTCACAGTACAGCTTGAGAGGACACTCGACCCTTATCCTGAGCTCATCAAGAAGGGTCCTAAGGCACAATAGTTCAGCAACACCATGAGCCATAGCTCGATATTCAGCCTCTGCACTTGATCTAGCAACCACATTCTGCTTTTTACTTCGCCATGTAACCAAATTCCCTCCAACAAACGTGCAATACCTAGACGTAGACTTCCTGTCTGTAGAGAACACTGATGTGGGCCCCACGGCTGTGGGCCCCACTGTGTTCGTATGACAGCACATGTAACCTTTGTTAGTTATGTCAGTGTTAGTTGGTAGTTATCTTAGACAGCTTGTTATTTCAGTTTACTATTTGTTTTATTTTCCATGTAAGCATTAAGGGCAGAATTGCCCTTTCCTACATTTAGTGAACATAACCTATAAATATTGAGTGGTGGCGGCAGATTCATTAGATCTGTCCCTCCTTTCAAAACCCTTGTGTACTTCTGCTTTCTTCTTCTTTCTTCTCCCTCTTTCTTCTTTTCTCAATCCGAAATCTTTTGGAATTCAAGATTGATTGTAGTCTTGACCAACTACTCTGTCTACAACAGAACCAGCCCAATATGCATCAGTATACGCTTCAATTTCAATTTTATTATGTTTTTTTAACAAAAATCATTTTCCTGGGCAAGTCTTCAAATACCTAAGAATCATTTCCGCTGCTCTCATATGAGGAATCTTTGGAGAGTGCATGAACTGGCTAACAACATGTACAGCATAAGCAATATCTGGTCAAGTGAGAGACAGATATATCAATTTCCCTACCAATTTTTGGTATCTCTCTTTATCAAGGTAGTCATCTCCCACTGATTCCTGTAGACAATGATTCTATTCTATTAGAGTATCTGCTGGTCTACTCCCCATCATACATGTCTCCTCTAGAAGATCAAGGACGTACTTTCGTTGAAATATATAGATGCCCTCTTGTGACCTAGTAACTTCAAATCCAAGTATCTCAGATGGCCCAAGTCTTTGATCTCAAACTCAAATGCCAAGAACTTCAATCTTTTTATCTCTTCTAAATCATTCCCTGTAGTCACCATATCATCCACATAGACGATGAGTGTCGTAAGCCTGCTATCCTGTTTTCTTATGAACAAAGTATGATCTGCACCACTTTCAGTGTATCCCACTCTCTTCATGGCCCCACAGAGCTTCTCAAACCAAGCTCGAGGGGACTGCTTAAGGCCATATAATGCTTTCCTCAGTCTACACACTTTCCCATCAAAACCATAACCTGGTGGAGGATCCATGAGTACCTCTTCATGTAGATCATCATTTAGGAAAGCGTTCTTCACATCCAACTGATGTAGCTCCCATGAGAAGTTTGCAGCTAATGACAATAGAACCCGGATTGTGTTGAGCTTTGCGACTGAAGCAAAGGTCTCTTGGTAGTCAATCCCTTCCTTTTGAGTAAACCCCTTCACCACTAGTCTGGCCTTGTATCTTTCAATGGACCCACCCTCCCTATGCTTCACAGTGAACACCCACTTGCATCCCATAGTGCTCTTCCCTTCTGGTAGATCTACTAATTCCCAAGTCCTGGCTTTCATTAAGGCTTTCATTTCTTCATTCATAGCCTCTATCCATCTTGGATCAGACACTACCTTTGAGTACCTAGTAGGGACATGCACAGAAGAGAGAGCAGACACAAAGGAATAATAACGAGGAGATAAACGTGAGTAAGAAACATATTCAGCAATGAGGTGTCGGATAGTACAAGAATGGGTAGACTTACAAAGAGCAATAGGGAGATCCAAATCAGAAATATGAGTGATAAGATTACCTGGAGTTGTTGAGACAGATTGATCCGAGTCCGATTGGTTGCTGCCATGAGTTGGAGGATCTTTTTTTCCTTCTGTTGTAGGTGATTCTCATATCTTTTTGTTGCCTACCAGTGTCCTCAGTTACATTCACAGCATCAAGAGTGCTAACGGGTTCAATGGGAGCCTCACTAGATTCACCTGGGATGCTACAACTAGGAGGATCAGGAGGAGAAGATGGAAGGCCCGAGGCTGAAAGAGGCACAAAAGAAGAGGGAGAAGAAGAATCCTCTTCCATCCCACTAGTCTCCCCCTGAATAGGATTGAGACTCAAAAAATACCACATCCTTTGTGACGTATTTCTTCTTGGTAACGGGATCATAACACTTGTAACCCCTCTATGTAAGAGAGTACCCTAGAAAGATTCCTTTCGTAGCCCTAGGATCCAACTTGGTCTTCTTTGGATCCTTTACATGAATAAAACATACACAACCAAAGACTCTAGGTGAAGAGGAAAGTCTGGAAGATCAGGGCAAAGGATAGAGAAAAGAATTTTCATACCCAACACCTTGGATGGCATCTGATTTATCAGATATGATGCAGTAAGGACTGCTTGAGACCAATGGTGCTTGGGAACCTTGTGCTGAAATAGTAAAGCTCGAGCCGTCTCCAATAAGTGTCTATTTTTGCGCTCAGCAACCCCATTCCGTTGAGGGGTACTAGCACAAGATGACTGGTGTAGCATGCCTACATCCTCCATGAACAGGATCAAGGATCTTTCAAAATATTCAGCAACATTGTTTGAACGGAATTGCTTTATCTTCTTGTCGAATTGAGTTTCAATCATTTTACAAAATGCCATGATTATCCGTGGCACTTCATCACGTCCTTTTAACAAGTAGATCCATGTGCATCATGAATAGTGATCAATAAAACTAATAAAGTAACGAGAGCCATCTACAGAAACAAGAGGTGAAGGGCCCCAAACATCATAATGGACCAAATCAAAGGGAGCTTGAATTCCATTACTAGAAATTGGATAATGAGTTTTACATTGTTTTGACAACTGACACACTTCACAAACTAAACTTTGACTTGAAATACCCTTGAATAATTCAGGAAACAACCCTTGCAATGATGAAAAAGGTAAATGACCTAGCCTAGCATGCCACAAGTGTAACCTAGTTATTGACTCCTCATTATTCTGACTACTAGCAGCAGATGATTGTAAGGTCAAACTGATGTCTGCATCAAAATAGTAGAGACCTCCACACTCATGACCGCTCTCAATCGTTCTCTTCGTCAGTCTGTCCTGAAAGACATAATAAGTAGGAAAGAAAGTTATGCTACAGTTTAAATTCTTGGTAAGCTTCGAAACAGATAAGAGATTGGAAGTATGATTGGGAACATGTAGAACAGATTTAAGAGAGAGGTCCTTGCTTAGGTCAACCCCCCCCCCATTCCCAGAGATGGTGGAGAGAAACCCATCAACAACTCTCATCTTATCTTGGCCAGACATCAAATGATAAGAAGAAAATAAAGAGGACATGTGTGTCATGTGGTCAGTTGCACCGGAATCAATAATCCAAGAAGTAGACTCTATAGAATTAGTTGCACTATAAGAAGAGACAATACCTGATCTGGCAAGAGAGGTGGAAGCAAGGGAATTAGTCCTTAGACAAGTTAAGGCCCGGCTAAGGACCTCTACCTCATCAGCAGTGAAATCCAAGGACCCGGATGTGTGGGAATTAGCAGTCTATCCCATGGGAGGAGGTGTAACTGTAGATGTGTTCTTCGGGCTCTCACTACTGTGACTAGTAACAAGGTTCCCACTTGCTGTTTGATTCCTCTGAGGCTTCTTGTCTTTCCTTAACGCAGCTGGTTTCAAATGAGGATAAAGAACCCAACAAGTCTCTTTTAGATGTCTTTCACCTCCACAATGAGTGCACTTAATATGCCTCTAGTCTGAGTGCTTGCTCCCTTTTTGGTTTGAAGAAATCAAGGCTGAATGTTTAACAGGTTGTATTTGAGTGTCAACTTGCATCTCTTTCCTCCTAACCTCTTCATTCCTTACTAGATAGTAGACATGGTGTAAATCTAGCATTTCATCCCTTCCCAAAATTTGAGACCTTATGCTCTCATACATTGGGCCTAAGCCAGCCAAGAACGTAAAGGCCAGCCCAATCAGCATTAGTGTATGTCTTAACTCTCATATGCCCATGCTTCTTGAACAATAGACCTATCCCTGGGAATTTCCTCAGATTTCTCAGTACCCTGTTTACCGCTTCCAGATGTGCTACCTTAGGAGCATACATAAACTGGATGAGAACCCCCACAACATATGCTATGTCAAGCCTAGTCATGGATAAATAGAGCAGTCTTCCCACAAGTCTTTGGTACTGCTTTGGATCCTCCAAAAGCTCACCACCACAGTCCCCAAGTTTATGATTCACATAAATAGGAGTGTCAGCAAGTTTGGCCCCAAGTTTCCTTTGAGAGATGAAGATGCCCTGTTGAGAGTGAGCCACTTCAATTCCAAGGAAGTAACGCAATGGACCTAGATCCTTCACCTCAAATTGTGTAGCTAGGAACCTTTTTAACCTTTGTATCTCTAAGACCCAACCACCAGAAATGACAATATCATCAACATAAACAATCAGAGTTGTTATTTTCCCTTGTTACTTCTTTACAAAGAATGATTAGATTGGCATTGTCTAAACCCCATTTGTTGAACTGCCTGGTGAAATCTGCTAAACCAAGCCCTTGGTGATTGTTTTAGGCCATATAAGGACTTCTTTAATTTGCATACTTTCTGCCCTTTACCCTTAGCATAGAAACCAGGAGGTTGAGTCATGTATACTTCCTCTTCCAAATCCCCATTCAAGAAGGCGTTTGTAATGTCTAGTTGATGAAGCTCCCAATCAAGAATTGCCACCAAAGAGATAAGAACCCAGATACAATTCATTTTTGCCACAGGTGCATAAGTCTCAACATAGTCAACCCCATACACCTATGTAAAACCCATCGCAACCAATCTAGCTTTATATCTCTCAACTGTGACGTTTGCCTTGTATTTCACAGAGAACACCCACTTGCACCCTACAAGTTCCTTTCCCTCGGGAAGATCCACCAGCTCCCATGTGCCATTTTTGTGAAGGGCATTGATTTCTTCCTTCATAGCCTCTATCCACTTAGGAGAAAGAAGAGCATCTGCAACACTTTTAGGAACTAGGGCATTATCAATTTCAGATAGGAAAGCACGAAATGAAGATGAGACATTTTCATAGGATAAAAATTGAGCCATGGGGTGGTGTATGGTGCATGATCTGACCCCCTTCCTTTTTGCAATAGGAAGGTCAAGATCACAATTTGAAGTGTCAATATCAATAGGTTCAGGAGTTTCAACAGGGATAATAGTACCTGGGTGAGGGCATTGATTCAGCTCCTGGCAATCCGATGGCATTGGTTGCGTAGTTTCAGGTTGTACCTTGGATATTGAACTCTGTTGGCCTTGAGTCTATTTCTATTTCTCCTCACCAAGATTCTCCCCATGAGGGGAAACAAAAAAAATTAATAGGGAACATTTTCAAAGAATGAGACATCCATAGATACAAAATATTTCCTTGAGACCGGATCAAAACAACGATAAACCTTTTGAGAAAGGGAATATCCTAGAAAAACACACATAATAGCCTTAGGATCAAGTTCGCCCCTAGTAGGGGAGAGATCATAGACGAAGCATTGGCACCCAAAAACACGCATGGGAATGGGAAACATTGGGGCCTTGGGGAAGAGGAGCTGGTGAGGGGACCTATATTCCAACAACCGAGAGGGCATCCTATGATAATATATGTGGCAGTCATAACAGCATCCAGCCAAAATCTTTTTGGAACTTGCATCTGTAACAAGAGCCCTCGAGCAACTTCTAAGATATGACAGTTTTTTTCTCTCTACAACCCCATTTTGTTGGGGAATTCTTGCACATGAGCTCCTGTGAATAGATCCACAGAACGTAAAGAAGTTGGAGAGGTCACCATGAAAGTACTCCTTGGCATTGTCTGATTGAGAGACCTGAATCTCTGTCTGAAATTGGGTGTTGACCATTCGTTGAAAATCTTTCACAAGCTTAGGAACTTCTTCTTGTGAGTGCATAGGGTACACCCAAGTGAATCGTGAAAATTCATCAGTAAAAGAGAAAATATTTATAGCCATTCTCAGTCGGAATATTCACAAGTCCCCAATCATCAGAGTACACAATATGGAAAAAAAAATCGATATTTTATTACGTAAAGAGTAGAAAGCCTTATGTGTTGATTTCGGCCAAGCTTCTTGTGAAAGGAAGAGTAGAAAGTTGGGGATTTCAGCAAGAGACAGAGGAAAGGGAAGAAAAGAGAAGAAGGTCGACTAGGATAGATTAACATAACCCTAGCCGCCAGCCCCTCATTCTATTTATAATTAACTTAAGTATGAGATATTACAAGGATGCCCTTAGTAAGGCGGCAACTCAAACTAAGTAATTACAGCTCTTTAAAAAATAAAAACTAATGGGCCCAAGGCCCAACAACATATTAATTTAAAAGAAAATAAACTAAACACAAGTCGGCCCACTCAACACTCCACCTCAAGTTGGGAGTAGATGTCATACATCCCCAACTTGCGTAGATCATGCTCCAGCTTATTCTTTGCAACGCCTTTTGTGAGGACATCAGCAAGCTGCAAATCAGAAGAAATGTATGGAAGACAAACTTCTCCAGAAGTTACCCTTTCTATGATAAAATGTCTATCTACTTCAATGTGCTTAGTTCGGTCATGTTGGACTGGATTATGAGCAATATTAATTGCTGCCTGGTTATCGCAGTATAGCATCATAGGTTCTTCTGCCTGAACACCGATTTCTTCCAATAGAGAACGGATCCAGAGAAGTTCTGAAACTCCATGTGCCATGGCCCTATATTCAGCTTCTGCACTTGATCTTGCCACAACTGTTTGTTTTTTACTCTTCCATGAGACTAGGTTACCCCCAACTAGGGTGCACACTCCTGAAGTTGATCTTCTGTCATCGAGGGATCCTGCCCAGTCCGCATCTGTATAGGTCTCTAGCTTGAGCTGTCCATGATCAGTAAACAATATGCCTCTGCCTGGAGGTCCCTTCAGATAAGCAAGGATCCTGTCAACTACCTTCCAGTGCTGGTCTCGTGGAGCATGCATGTATTGGCTGACTACACTTACTGCATGGGAGCTGCCCAGTCTTGTCGTGCACAAGTATAGTAGCCGACCCACAAGTCTTTGGTACCTCCCAAGGTCCTTTACTGGTTCACCTTCTAATGCACTGATTCTATGGTTCTGATCAATGGGGGTGCTAGCTGCCTTTGTTCCAAATTTCCCTATTTCTTGGAGAAGATCCAAGACATACTTCCTTTGAGAGATAAAAATTCCATGTTTCAATCTTGCAACTTCAATGCTTAAGAAGTATCTCAGTTCTCCAAAGGTCCTCTTGATAGTGTAGCCGGCCAGAGAAAGGTGAAAGAGGAGAGAAGAGAAGAGAAGAGAAGAGAAGAGAGGAGAAAAGTGAGGGTTTGCAATGCAACAGTACTGGCGGCGCCAGTGTTATTTTAATATATATAGGGCGACAGAAAATAACAAGGGAAAAGACCCTTGTGCCCCTGAGTACAATAACAGACATAACAGAAATAAAAAACGAAATAAAAAACACTTTAATTTGGACAAACAGGCCCTAACAACTGCAACTAAGTTATTCTAACATTATTCCAACACTCCCCCTCAAGTTGGAGCATAGATGTCAATCATGCCCAACTTGTCACACAAACCTTTGTGCCGCACATGATGAAGACCTTTGGTGAAAATATCTGCAAATTGCTCTTCCGAGTTGACATATGGTATGCACACTTCTCCACTTTCAAGTTTCTCTCTGATAAAATGATTGTCCACTTCAATGTGTTTCGTCCTATCATGCAGAACTGGATTAGCAACAATATTGATGGCTGCTTTATTGTCACAGTACAGTGAAGTAGGATTGTTTACTGCAAAACCCAGTTCACCTAATAGATTTCTTATCCACATGATTTCCGCAAGCCCATGAGCCATCGCTCTATACTCTGCTTCAGCACTGGATCTAGGCACCACACTTTGTTTTTTGCTTCTCCATGTGACAAGGTTTCCTCCTACAAAGGCACAATAACCACTGGTGGACTTCCGGTCATTGACTGCTCCTGCCCAATCTGCATCAGTATATACTTCCACTTTTAAGTGACTGTGTTTCTGGAACAACAAACCAGCTCCAGGAAAACTTCTTGAGATATCTCAAGATCCTCTCTGCAGCCTCAAAGTGAGTTGTCATCGGACTGTGCATGAATTGACTAAGGACACCCACTGCATAGGCAATATCAGGCCTGGTCATAGACAAATACAGAAGTCTCCCCACGAGTCTCTAGAACATCTTTGCATCTTTCAAAAACTCTCCCTGACTGTCTCCCAGATGGGGATTAGGTTCAATAGGTGAATCAGATGGTTTTACCCCCAACTTGCCTGTATCTTCTAGTAGATCTAGTACATACTTCCGTTGGGAAATAAAGATGCCCTTGTGAGAGCAGGCAACTTCAATTCCAAGGAAGTATCGTAAGGGGCCTAGATCCTTCACCTCAAATTTAGGGGCTAAGAATTTTTTTAGTCTCTGGATTTCAGCCTCCCAATCTCCTGTGATCACTATGTCATCCACATACACAATAAGAGTTGCAATTTTACCTTCACCTCTTTTTACAAACAAGGTATGATCTGACTGGCATTGTTTGAATCCCATTTGTTGGACTGCTACATGGAACTTACTAAACCAAGCCCGAGGTGATTGTTTCAATCCATATAGGGACTTTTTCAACCTGCACACCTTTTGTTCACTGCCTCTGGCACTGAACCCTGGGGGTTGGGTCATGTACACCTCCTCTTCCAAGTCACCATTCAGGAAGGCATTCTAGATGTCCAATTGGTGAAGATCCCAGTCAAGATTTGCTGCCAAGGAAAGGAGAATCCGGATGGCGTTCATCTTCGCTACAGGGGCAAAAGTCTCTACATAGTCCACTCCATATACCTGTGTGAAGCCTCTTGCTACCAGTCTAGCCTTGTACCTTTCAACAGTTCCATCAGCTTTGTCTTTCACTGTGAACACCCACTTGCACCCCACTAGTTCCTTCCCTTCAGGAAGATCTACCAACTCCCACGTACCATTTTTATGTAAGGCATCAATTTCTTCCTTCATTGCATCTGTCCATTCAAGTTTTGACAAAGCTTCTGCCACGGTCTTAGGGATGGGAACACTATCCACAGAGGAGAGGAAGGCACGGTACGAAGGTGAAACATGCTCATAGGACACAAAGTTAGAGATAGGATGATTAGTGGTACAAGATCTAACACCCTTTCTCTTAGCAATAGGAATATTAAGATCATTGGGGACATGTGAATCAACATTTAAAGGAGCAATGGGAGCAAGTGTACCTAGCTGATGAGACGGATCTGCCTCGGGTGAATCCGATGATGTTGGTTGCATAGTGTCCGGCTCCACGGCTCTTGAACTCTGCTGGCTCTTATGACGACGATGGAAAACCCGGAACGGAGGAGGATCGGGTAAAGGAGGTAGTTGAATCTAAGTCGTCGCCTGTTTCTCCTCAACCCTACTCTCCCCCTGAGGAGAAACCGAGAAGAACGGTTGACTCTCAAAGAATGAGACATCAATGGAAACATAGTACTGGCGGGCAATGGGATCATAGCAACAATACCCCTTTTGAGATGAAGGGTAACCAAGAAAAACACAAGGAATAGCCCAAGGGTCAAGTTTACCACGAGTAGGTGAGAGGTTGTGGACAAAACAACGACACCCAAAAACGCGCATCGGAATGGTGGACAGCGGGGCTGTAGGGAACAGGAGCTGATGTGGGGCCTTATACTCTAGTAGCCGAGAGGGCATGCGATTGATGATATATGTCGCACACAATACTGCATCCTTCCAGAACTGTTTTGGCACATTTATATGAATCAGAAAGCCACAAGCAACTTCGAGTAGATGACGATTTTTTCGTTCAGCCACACCATTTTGTTGGAGTGTCCTAGCACAACAGCTTCGCTGAAGTGACCCACTCGAATTAAAAAACTTCATGAGATCACTATGGAAATATTCCTTTGCATTGTCCGACTGGAAAATATGAATTTCCGTTTGGAACTGAGTGAACACCATGCGTTGGAAATCTTTCACAATTTGTGGCACTTCATCTCGAGATCGCATAGGATAAACCCAAATGTATCGAGAATAATCATCAATCAACGTAACAAAATACTTATAGCCAGCCGCAGTAGGTAGAGTAACAGGGCCCCAAACATCAGAATAAACAATATGAAAGGGAAATTCAGATCTTTTATTTCTTAAAGGTAAAGAGTTTCTACAATGCTTACTCAACTGACAAGTTTGACACTATAACTGACTCACTGACAAGAACTCAAACAACTTTGGGAACATAACTTTTAACGACACAAAAGAAAAATGACCTAAACGACTATGCCATAAATAGGCCTGACTCTCACTCGACGAACTTGTGGACTCAGTCGCCACTAGACCAGCATTATTCTCCAACACGTAGAGACCATCCACCATGCTTCCTCTACCAATCGTCTTCCCCGAGGTCAAATCCTAAAACACACATGAAGACGGAAAAAAGGTGACTGAGCAGTTCAAAGGGTGAGTATTACAACTAATGGACAACAAATTAATAGGTAATTTCGGAACATGCAAGACATTTGGAAGAGTAAGGCCAAGTGAGAGAGATATGGTGCCTCGGCCAGCTATGGTAGAAAAAGAACCATCAGCCAGTCTTACCTTATCTCTCCCAGAGAGAAGGTTATATGTTTGGAACAAATTTGACTTACCGGTCATGTGATTTGAGGCTCCGGAGTCAATAATCCAAGGTGAATCAGTAGTATGAGATGACACATGGAAGGCTGTGGCATTACCTGATGTAGACGCAAATGAGGTAGGAGTAGGCCCAGAATCCACCTGGCGGAGAGTCCTACCATACAATTCCAAATGTTCACGGAAGGAATTGATAATATCTTCCATAGGGTCAGAACCGGGATGTCTCTCCTGAGTTACGGAAGGACTAGTCTCTGTCGATGCCAGATTAGCTGAGTTATACCTTCTTTGATTCTGTTGGCCTGGTTTCTTGCCCTAATCCGGTGTTGACTTCTTACCCAAATCCTGTGCCCATTTAGGTTTTCCATGGAGATCCCAGCATGTATCTTTAGTGTGTCGTGTCTTCTGGCAGTGAGTGCACCAAAGCTTGCTTTTATCTTCTATTTTTTTCTGAGTGTCACCCCTTTTAAAACCACCTCCGACATTTGTATCTGAATTTCCCCGAACTGCTAGGGCAACTAACTCCCCTTCTACACCATTCATCACACTTCTTCTGCTTTCTTCTGACTGCACCAAGGCATACACCTCCTGAACTGATGGCAAGTCTTTACTACCCAAGATCTGTACCCTGATGGACTCATATGACTGATTCAGCCCTAGGAGAAAGGCAAACACACGTTGCTGTGATACAAGTGACTTATAGGCTTTTGCATCTTCATCACACTTCCAATTCACGTTCTGATAGTGATCAAGTTCTTTCCATATTGACGTCAAATCAGAATAGTACATCGAGAGACTCCTCTCCCCCTGCTTGCAAGTAGAAGATTCAGCTTGTAGTTGATATATCTTGGCATAGTGTCTCTGTTCTGAATAAGTGGACTTCGCTTGTTCCCATATCTCACAAGCAGTTTCAGCCCACATAAAGGTCTTCCTTACTTGTGGCAGCATTGAAACCAAGAGCCAAGACATCACCATATTGTTCTCTTGGTCCCACCTATCATGCTCAGCACTTCCATACTTCGGTTCCTTTACTCTCCCATTGATGTATCCTATTCGCCCCCTAGCAGTGATATAGAGTTTTATCCCCCTGGACCACTCAAGGTAATTCAGACCATCAAAGGGAATGACAGCCATGGGAAAGCTCATATCCATTCCCCCACTCACTCCATTGTGGCTCCCTGAGATTTCTGAAGTAGCAGAATTCTCAGTTGACATGGTCAAACAGTTACTCAGTCCCACACACCGGATTTAGGACCCCTCCTTACTCCACAAAGCAATGCTCCACTCAGTTCACACCCACACACTAGGGTTTACCAACCAGATTGTGCACAAACCGTACCAAATTCTGGACAAAACTGAGGTAATATTCGGCAGTTTCAGACCTGCCTATCAAAATTCTAGAATGGCTAACAGCCACTAATCAACAGGAGAGATCCTTCTTGCTTATGGTCAACTCAAACCATTGAGAAGACAGGTCAGCATTGACCTACAGGTGTCTTAAGACACCAACAGGATCACACGATCCAAGACAACTAGGGTTACACAGGTTCGATAGCATTCAGCCGCCCCAGATTCATAGGGTTTTCACTCGGCCCATGATCAAGGAGAGTAAAGAGGAGAAAATTAGAGGGAGAACTATACCAGTCGTAGCTATTCTGTAGTCCAGAATCAGATTTCCTTTTTGCTAGTTTGTTCGACCTATTCTTTGGGTTGATCGATCTTCTCTTGACAGTAGGGTTGATCAGTCTGCTATCTTTTAATCAGTATTCCTGCTCTGATACCATCTTGACAGTGTAGCCGGCCAGAGATAGGTGAAAGAGGTGAGAAGAGAAGAGAAGAGAAGAGAAGATAGGAGAAAAGAAGGGTTTGCAATGCAACAGTACTGGCGGCGCCAGTGTTTTTTTAATATATATAGGGCAACAGAAAACAACAAGGGAAAAGACCCTTGTGCCCCTGAGTACAATAACAGACATAACAGAAATAAAAAACGAAATAAAAAACACTTTAATTTGGACAAACAGGCCCTAACAACTGGAACTAAGTTATTCTAACATTATTCCAACAGGTCCTTAATCTCAAATTCCTTATGCAGGTTTCTCTTCAAACTATCAATCTCACTCAGATCATTCCCAGTGACAACAATATCATTCACATAAACAATTAGGATTGACACCAAGGATCCCCTGCGCTTCACAAACAATGTGTGATCAGATTGAGTTTGAGTGTAGCCAAAAACAATCATGGCCTTTCTGAATCTGTCGAACCATGCTCTGGGGGATTGTTTCAAGCCATATAGTGACTTCTTCAGCTTGCATACCTTTCCCCCTTTAGCATTATCATAAAAACCAGCTGGAAGATCCATATACACCTCTTCTTGTAGATCCCCATTTAGGAAAGCATTCTTCACATCCAGTTGAAACAAGGGCCAAGAGTATGAGGCGGCAAGAGAAAGGAGTATCCGAACAGAGGTCATCTTTGCAACTGGTGCAAAGGTCTCTAGATAATCAATGCCATAGGTCTGTGTGTATCCTTTTGCAACAAGTCTTGCCTTGTACCTCTCTATGCTTCCATTTGCCTTATACTTTACTGTGTAAACCCATCTGCATCCAACTGTCTCCTTGCCTTCTGGTAGGTCCACAATCTCCCATGTCTGATTCTTAATCAAAGCCTCCATCTCTTCTTGCATAGCTACCTTCCACTCAGGTTTGGAGAGAGCCTCACTAACACCCTTGGGTATAGACACGGAATCAAGAGAAGAGAGAAAAGCACGGTAGGAAAGAGAAAGTCCACTGTAGAATAAGTATTGTGATATGCAATG